>NC_069782.1:19365000-21865000 GCF_027406575.1 Nycticebus coucang | reverse complement strand
ATCTTAGCTGTTTGGTTTCTGGGATGACTTTGAAAAGTTTATTTATCAAATGAGGATATAAATAACACTATCAGGATTCATGTGAGAATTCAGTGAAACACATAAAGGGAAAGTAATGAGCATAGTACCCAGCAAATAAACATTAGCAGATGCTTAGTAAAGATATTCTTTGGGTATATAAGCCAGGTGTGTATTAACAGAATAATACGAGCTGGTCTGTTCTACAGCTCAGGGTTACGTATAAAACAGCGCACGGAGGAGGTCAGAGAATGAGGAGGAAACGTGTGTGTTGTACCAAAGGAAGGCTTTGTGCCGTGGGAGTAATGGGGTCTGCAAGGCTGAGGAAATAAGGAAGGATTACATGGGTTTGAATGAATTAGGTTTCACACGTGTCGAGTTGGATGTGCTGAAGAAGGGACTAAAGCTGTAGGACTTAGACTTTCACTGTAGATGTACTCACACACTTTGAAATAGGAGCCTGAAGTTTGTGATTTCTGAAATATGTATTTAGATTAGGATACAGGGACATTCTCTAACCTTCCTGATATACTATTTTCATGATTTCAGTTAATTTATGGTGTTAACTTATAAAATGTGTCACATTCTTTTCTATCAGGTATTTATAAATGTACTTTTACTCATAAGAAGTTGGGAATCACCAAAGAGCAGCTGGCTGGAAAAGTATTGCCTCATCTCATACCCCTGAGTATTGAAAACAATCTTAATCTTAACCAGGTAGGAATATTTTTGTACTTTATTCAATTTATTTTTATTTTATTTTATTTTTTTGTGTGTGTGGTTTTTGGCCGGGGCTGGGTTTGAACCTGCCAGTGCCCTACCCCCTTGAGCCACAGGCACCGCCCTTTATTCAGTTTATTTAGCTTAGTTTTCTTGGCATTAAATATACAAATATATTCCATATAAAGTTTGCTAAAACAAGGAAAAATATGCCACAGAGTTAAACGAAGGAAGTTTATGGGGGTGGAAGAATAGATATTGAAGACCTCAGTGGGAGAAAATAAATGAGGATGTTGAAAATGTGTAGGATTTGGGGCTGGGAAGTTGACATAAAGAACAGAGCCATGGAGCGTGTTTTGCGAGTGCATTTGTTATTTACTGCCATGTAACAAGTCAGCGTGAACTTAGTGAATTAAAGCAACACACCTTTATTATCACAGAGACACTGTGGGTCAGCCCAGCCGGGACAGGGCTCTGTTGGCTGCTCTGCTCAGGGCCAGGACTAGGGCCTCATCTGGAGGCTCAGCTGGGGGACTGTCTGCCTCTCACTTCGCTCCCTTGATTGTTGGTGGGATTCACTGCCTTGTGGGCTGTTAGACTGAAGGCCTCAGTTTCTGCTCGTCTGTTAGCTGAGTGTGACTGTCACTTCTTTGCCACGTGGGTCATTTCATCAGAGCCACCAAGAAACAGAGACTACTGGCAAGAGTGAAGTTAGACTCCGTCTAATGTAGTCAAGGAGTGATATCCCATTTCCTCTACCACACTCTGTTGCTTAGAAGCAAGTCACAGAAGGGCGTGACTAGCAGGAGGAGGCAATAATCGGAGACCACTGCACGAGTCCATCTGCCAGTTCAGTTATGTGTGTAGTACAGAGGGGGAATAATGGGAGAAAGATAAACTGAGACTAGAATAGGCAGGCGTATGAGTGTTTAAGACTCGGTGTTTCAGCAAAGGGTGATAGGTTGAAGATTATGACAGAATCGTGTCTCTGCATACTTCTTTCACTGTAGTTATCACAGCTGTGCACTCGTGCGTGTGACTCTTTCTGAAGACTATAAACTCCTTAAAGGCTAGTTACTGTAGCTTGTTCTTCACTATGGCCCCAGCACTCAGTGAAATGCCAGGAAAAAAAAAACAAAAACGTATTGAATTGGGAGAAAACTTGAGATATGCCAACCCATTTTTGTATACAATAGAACTAGTGTTTAATGAACTATAACAGAAAAGACTGAGAAGGGTGATTGTTTAACTGAGAGTGTCAGCAATTGATGGGCAAGAAAGAGCATTAAGGACCGAAGGTGAATTAACAGCAAGGAAGCAGAAAGGGAGTTAAGCGAGAGAGTGTTTAGCAGTGGGGAGAGTGCTGAGTGAGCACAGTTTTGGAGGTGGAGAAATTTGTAATCCAGTCTAACATTCTGTTTGAAGTAGTAGGGTAAGCCTCCCAGTTTGTCCCTAGATTTTAATTTTTGGCTTGATAGTTTCTTCATATCTTAGATGACAGTGTTGGGGTTAGGTTGGCAAAAAGGGAAACTGAAACTCTCTATCACTTCTCTTATTTCTGATTTAGAGTATTTTTAAATATTTTTAATTGCTTATTTTAGGATATATAATTTTGTTTGAAACATTATGCTAGTTTTCTTTAGCTTTGTGGTAATGTTTTTAGGGCCTATCTTTATCAACAGAAATACTTTGAGGCTGGGCATGGTGGCTCACCTGTGTAATCTCAGCACTTTGGGAGGCCAAAGCAGGAAGAATGCTTGAGGCCAGGAATTTGAGACCAGAGTGGGCAACATAGCAAGACCCCATCTTTACAAAAAATAAGAAAAACAATTAGCTGATCATGGTAGCATGCACCTGTAGTCCAGCTACTGGGTAGGCTGAGATGGGAGGATCCCTGCAGCCCAGGAATTTGAAGTTGAAATGAGCTGTCATCAGATCACTATACTCCAGCCTGGGTGAAGCAGGAGACCCTGTGTGTGTGTGTGTGTGTGTGTGTTTTCTTTTAATAAATGTTTTAATTCATATCTTCTGGTATTTGTAGAAGTTTGGCATAGATGTGGTCTGTTTTCCTGTTTACATCATCTGATTTAAGATGATTTAAGTATATATTAAGTGAGAAAGGTTAGTAAGTTAGAAAATCCATTTTCAGCATGTGATTAAAAATCAGCAAATGCTGTGCAGCAATCCACTGAATATCACTTATGCTTGAGGGGCTTCCTAAGACCTCCCCCAGATTGGATGGTTTGGTAGGAGGACTCACAGGACTCAGCACGTGGTTGTGTGTAGTCTGTGCTTTGTTGTGGTGAAAGGATATGAAGCAAAATTAAGAAAGGGAAAAGGGTCCATGGGGCGAAGTCCAGGGGAGCCAGGTACAGCTTCCAGAGTCTTCTCTCAGGAAAATCACACACAACACCATTGCAAGTCCCCCAGGAATGAGTTGTGGTGGGATGTGTGAAATGTTCTGACCAGCGAAACTCATTAGAGACTCAGCACCCAGAGTTTTTATTGAGGGCTGATCAACCAGCACTTTCTACCTGGCATGTACTCAAATTCAGACTCCCAGAAGGAAAGCAGGTGTTTACGGAACATACTCTTTATACAAACAGTTAAGGCACAGTGAACCACCGATAGCGGTCAGTAAGGGGAACCTTCCTGAAATCTGAGCTCCTGGACACCAACCAGTGGCCAGTCCTTGCGAGCAGGCCTTTCTAAGGGTACAGTTCAGGCCGCCTGTGCCTGACAGGAGTGTAGCAATGTGGGGGAATCTCACAAACATGACGTTGAGCAGACGAAGCCAGACAGAAGAGGATCTGCGAAGGGATTCCATTTGTATAAGGTATAAGAACAGTCTGAACCATGCCCCTAGAGGTCAGAGCAGTGTTCACCTGCGGGCTGTGGGGTGGGAAATGTCTGACCCATGCCCCTAGAAGTCAGAGCAGTGTTCACCTGCGGGCTGTGGGGTGGGAAATGACTAGAAGGGGCGTGAGGACGTTCTCTTTCTCATCTGGCTCCTCGTTACATTGGATGTGTTCTGTTTGTGAAGTCTCTGAGCTGCACAACTTACATGTATACTTTTCTGCTAGAACATTATGTTTAATAAAATGTTTTTAAAAGCCTAATCATTAGAAAGTCGGTCATGGTAAACTGCTGTGGAAATATGCCTTTTGTCTTTCCTGTGGTAAGATGAAGAAGCAGCTGATGACAGACATCAGCTGCTTGACAGACATCAGCTGCCCGCTCGGTGAGGGGCAGTGTCACCTAGTATAAAAAAGCACAGGCTTTGGAGACAGACTTAGTGTGAATTCTGACTCTGCCGTATAAGCCGTCTAGTATCTCTGAGTAAGTTGTTTTATCTCTCCCTGGGCCAGAGTTTCCTCATTTGTAAAACAGAAATCCTCACAACTCTACTTCGAAGAGTTCGAGGATTAATAAAACAGTGTATGTATAAGCAGAGAGATGTAGTTACAAGATTCAGGAAGGGAAGGCAAGCAGGGTTTGCATTCTTCCAGTAATGTATGCATTATTCAAATAAATTGCTTATTCTGATCTGGAAGTACAGTAGAAATTATCAGCAATTAACAAAAGTTTAACCAAAGCTTAAACTATTTTAAGACACAGTATTAGATTTACATCATATATATTAATTCTTTGAAAGCTGGATTATATACCTTTAATATTTCTACTAATTTTTCAGAAAACAAGGTTTATTTTAGCCAAACATATCATCGAAGTCTGAATAAACAGGAATTTTCTATGTGTTATTAAATATATTGTTTCTAGATAGGGACAAATTCAGATGGTGTCAGATAATTTTGGATTATCCAAGGAAGACTAATATGTAACTACTGAAGATGAACTTATATAAGACCCCTGAATAATATCAATTAGACAACTTAGGATCTAAAACTCATTAAGACATGTTTTCTGGAACTTAAAAGCCTCATCAACTATCATATCACCACTATACAAAGATATTCTGAAAGTTTGCTATGGTTGCTGAATTTTAAAGTATTATTGTTGGACTTCAATGCTATGAGTGGATCCTATTCTACTGGTAAAAATGGAGAATATTATGATTAACTCATTGATTTATCTGAATTGATTACATTTGCTGCTGACTTGAAACATTATTATCATATCAATTTCTTATTATACCAGTTCAATTCTTTCATTTCCGTCATAAAAGAGATGCTTAATAGATTGGAATCTGAACATAAGACTAAACTGGAGCAACTTCATATAATGCAAGAACAGCAAAAGTAAGTAGGTTGCAAATGAATTGCACATGGGCAGGAGTGAGATTAAGTTGTCTCATGATTGATTTGCTAGATTTTCATTTGATCAGACGTAAAGCTTTTTAACTTTTTCCAGCATATTAATAAGTTGAGTGAATTAAAATGTATTTGAAAATCTAATGTGATTTCTGAATACAAAAGTATAATATGATACAATCTTAGCATTTTCTCTGCAAAATCTTTTGTCAGCATTAGCCTCTGGCATTGTAAACTCCGGCTGCTGAACACCAGGAGCACCACTGATAAATATTTTTCAAATTTATCAATTTTTAGTGTTCCATTTTTTCCTTTTTATCTAACTACAGAAACATTTATAGAGCATTCATTTGATAAGTAGCGAACATTCACAGCATTCACCTCCCTCCTTGTAGAGAAGATTTTCTAAGTTATTTGCAGAACAAGGTCACTGTGGAAGTTTTGGGACAGACTGTGTTGTGGTCCATTATTTCACTTCTAAGAGACACAGCGAACAGCGTCCTTTCTGATTCACCCCCGGGCAAGTTTCAACTTGCTTGGCTTATCAGTGTTGCTGGGGGACGGCTTCATTGGTTTATGTCTGTGAGGATTTTACATTTTTGTGTATCTTAAAACTACCGTGTTGATTCATATACTCAAAAGAAGAGGGCAAAGAAGGAAATTGTTCACTGGAACATGCCAGTTTATGAAAATCAAAGCTCTACTATATTCTTTGCCACAGAGCAAAACACACGAATTTAGAATACCCATTAAAGTTTAATCTTGAACCAAAAGGCATTTAAAATTAGTAAAATTGACATTAATCATGAGCAGCGTCTCCAAAGAGCAACTCTTTATCTTTTGTCCCAGTGTAAGATGAAGACTTCTGAAAGTAAACACACACGGTGTAGCAATAGGTGAAACAGCCCTTAGTGTGCTCTGAGTATTCTGTGCCGTAACACATGTGATGTTTGATGGCTTGTCTGTAATAACATAGAAACCCTGAAAAATAATGTTTAAATGTATTATAGGTAGAAACATTTTAATATCGCTTACTTACGGTTGAGTGAGGAAGAACCTTCCCTTTTTCTTCTTTCTGTCTAAGTCCTACCTGTTCTCAAGACTTAAGTCTGGTCCACATCTCTGTGATCTATAGCAGTTACTGTTACTATCACAGATTCTGAGATTAATCACCTTAAGTTTCCCCTAGTCTGTCTTTTCTCTCAGTGAGATGTGAAGCCTTTGGAAGTGAGAGCTATGCTTTCTGGCCTTATGACACCTTGAGTAAATTCATCATTAAATTCCAAATGTTGAGTTTTAAAAAAGGACTTACATACACATTATTTTTTGAGCAATTATGCTCAAAATAATGGAAAAGATTATGACTCTCCCCAAACAATGAAGTCACAGTTTATTTGGGTTCTAATAAATTCCATGTGGGTTAACAATTTTTAGTTTGAGTACTTAAAAATATGCATTTCTTTTTATTGTTTTGTCATCATTCAACTCTCTTCCAGCTCTTTGGACATAGGAAATCAAATGAATGCTTCTGAGGAGACAAAAGTTACAAATGTTGGGAATCAGGTAAAAAGATAATTTTTATAGAAAGTGCTCAACAATGTACTTCTGTTGTGGGGCTCTTAATCTTTAATCGGCAGATACGACATTTTTATTGAAATCTATTACTGTGATTGACTTTTTTCTATTTCAGCAACTTGACAAGGTTTTTACCAGCCTTGGAGGAGACTTGCTGTCAGGTGGAGAGCCAGAAACCAAAGAGGACGGGTCACAGAATAAACAGAAAAAAGTGAGTTTCTTTATTGTTTCTTTTAGTACTGTTATTTACATTGTAAGATTTCCTGTAAACCACAGATTTCTGTTGAGAAATTTATTTTAGAATCTTACTTAGAAATATTCTGCTACTATTTTTAAGAAGTGTCTTTATCAGCGGATATGACCTAACCACGTTGAGAGTAAACTTGCGTAAGATTTGCAGCCTCCTCTCTTACTCGCCCTCCCACGTGGAAGTGTTTCTAGATGGCCTGACTCCTGGCCCTTTCCTGTGCACTTTGCAGTTCACACCCCACCTTGTCTCTTCTTCTGTCCGGTGCTGACGGCTTCCACTGCAGGCTCATGCTGCCCGTCTACGTTGGGTTCCCCTGACCTTGCTCTTCAATATTTTAATTTCTCTCTTACTCACTATATTCCCAGCTGTTTGAGTTCCAGACTTTTTCCATTCTTTGGAGAGTCCTGGTCAGTTATTTGGTAGTGTGGGCTTCAATTTGGGCCTGTCTCCTGCTTGTTTGTAATTAGATTAAGGTTGTGCATTTTTGGTGAGAATATCACAGGAGTGATGACATGTTCTCCTTGGTTCCTTCTACCAAGAGTACATGATTTCTGTGTGACTTCTTAATGGTAGAGAAACAATATTTTAAGGAGGGCTTTCAAAATAGATTTGATTCCATCAGCTAAAAAATCTGAGGCCTTTTTTTTTTTCCTTCTCTGCTTCCTCTTAAAATTTTGCTCTCCCTCTGATTTTGAATAGTAAACTGTGAAATAATACTTTTCTAGTGAAATTTTGTTTGGCATCCAATATTAAAAAAATACTTAAGTCAGTTTTCAACTTTTGCTGGGGGTTTTCTTCTGCTCATTCACCAGATATGAATACTTGTATGTGTAAAGCCAAGGAACTACTGGACATAGCTGTTCACAAAGGTGTAGGAGAGTATTGTGAGGTGATAGTTCAGAAGGTTTATAAAAGATAAAAGCATCGAGTTTGTGTAGACATTAGCAGTGAAAGTATGCATTTGTTCAAGTCTGTCTTAGCCTTTTGGTGAGTTCCTAAAGTATTTTTGTAGTGAGGTAGATTAAAGTTGAACAAGATCTTCCAATTTTATAGAAAGAAATAACTTAATCATATTCTCATTGGAAAAACATGCTTCTAATGAATGTTTTAAAATAAAAATTGTTTTCATACTAGAAATATTTTAGCATAAATATTGTGATTTTTTATTTTTTTGGTCTAAAAAATTAAAACTTGTAGTAGTTTGAAGTAAAACCTAACCAAGACAATCACCAACACAGGAATAGTTTTTCAGTGAAGTAGTAAGTATTGCTGTACTAAGATATACTTTACCAAAAAAGAAAAGTACTTCATTTTACAAACAGAATTATGAAGTTGCCAGTTGATTTTTTTTTCTTCTTTATTTTAAGGGATCACTTACACTTGAAGAAAAACAAAAATTAGCAAAAGAACAAGAGCAGGCACAGAAGTTGAAAAGCCAACAGCCTCTTAAACCCCAAGTGCACATACCAATTGCTCCAGTCAAACAGGTCAGAGTTGATTTCTTTTGCATAATGTCAAGTATACCAGTGTTAGGGATTAAAGTAGTATAGAACTTAATCTACTAGCATTTTTTATAAAAATGTGTTTTAAAGGATACTTTCATATGTAGTTTCTAAGAAGATGGCCATAAAGGACTTTCCAGTGACTCCATCATAACCTGCCCAGGGTGTAATGTTTGGGGACAGTGCTGGTTACCAATAAAGAGGAATCTAGATGAATAGGAGGGGAACTTCAAAGAGATCAGGTCTCATAGCACAAGTACAACTCAGTTTACTTTGAAATGCGCAAGAATATTACATTCATGCTGTTATGTATTTTTGAGCTACAAATAATTTTTTATTTTTAGCTTTTCATTTGTAGTTAGGCCTGCAACTTGATTTAGGAGGATATACCCTGTTTCCCTGAAAATAAGACATCCTCCGAAAATAAGACCTACTTACAGGAACGATAAGACGTCCCCTGAAAATAAGACCTAGCGCGTCTTTGGGAGCACACCTTAAAATAGGACACTGTCTTATTTTCGGGGAAACAGGGTATTTATGTAACCGGGCAGGTATTTATTTCTACCATGTTCCTCCAGGTATTGTTCTGGGTGCTGGTGTTAGGGCAGTGAATAAGGGCCCTGCTTGTAGGGAATTTATACTCTTAATGGTTTCAGAATAAGCTTTATCTTCAAAGTTTTCTTTAAATTAATCCTTTGTTGTTACCTGTTAATCACTGAAATTCTTTCTCTGAGGAAGAATAATCTTTTATGCCAGGAGCCAAAATTGAGAATACTTTGTAGGTACTTATGCACATAGGTAAGGATAGAGAAAAAGCTACAAAATTTTGATGAAATGCAAAATAAAAAATAATAGAGTATCTTTTTTTGGTGATATAGATCTACTAATGAGAATAATGCACTTCTGTTTGGGGGAAATAACATTTTGCTTTAATTGGAGTTTCAGTTAGTGCTCTTCATCATGAGACTGAGCACAAACACTCACCTCTAAACACCACATGGAGTTAGGTGGCAGCTAGAGTTAGCTTGGAGGTCATGGTTTGCTAGTGCAGACCATTGAGCTTAATTTTAATTTATGCTTTCTAATGTAATCTGTAATGTTTACTAATTGTAAATAATTGATGCTTTCTGGTGTAATCTGTAATGTTTACTAATTGTAAATAATTTGGATTTCTTTGGAGATAAAGTAATTCCCTCGTATTTTTCAGACTAAGGACTTGACAGACACATTGATGGATAATATGTCATCTTTGACCAGCCTTTCTGTTAGTAACCCTAAACTTCCTACTTCAAGTACCTTCACTTCTGTTCCTTCCATGGGCATTGGCATGATGTTTTCTACACCAATTGATAATACAAAGAGAAATTTGACAAACGGCCTAAATGCCAATATGGGCTTTCAGACTTCAGGATTCAACATGCCGGCTAATACAAACCAGAACTTCTTCAGTAGTCCAAGCGCACCTGGAGCGAGCAAGGTGACCCTGGGAACACCTCCCACTTTGCCAAACTTCAATGCTTTGAGTGTTCCTCCTGCTGGTTCGAAGCAAACTCAACAAAGATCCACAGATATGTCTGCCCTTAATAATCTCTTTGGCCCTCAGAAACCCAAAGTTAGCATGAACCAGTTATCACAACAGAAACCAAATCAGTGGCTTCATCAGTTTGTACCTCCTCCAGGTTCTCCAGGTATGGGCAGTTCAGTGATGGGAACACAGATGAACGTGATAGGACAATCTGCCTTTGGTATGCAGGCGAATCCTTTCTTCAGTCCACAGAACTTTGCACAGCCACCGACTACTATGACTAATAGCAGTTCAGCTAGCAATGATTTAAAAGATCTTTTTGGGTGAGGTGTCTTGCTTCTGTTTTGAAGGATTACTCCATTTTAATCATGGGTGAGCTGATTTACATCTTAGGGTAGTTGGCTTGGAGGAACTCCTGTGGGAAGGTGAATGGTTCTGTGACAGAAAACATCTGTTTCCCTGCCAGCATGGTAGTTGTATGGACTTCTAACCAGTTGAGTTTTTTTAAGCATTGAGGATTTTTTTCTCTTAAGAACTTTTCTTCAGGTTTTTAAAGGCCCGACCTTTACCAATCTCAAAGAAAAAACAAGAACAGCTGCATTATCTTGAATAGCAGAATTTTTTAAATCATATGTTTATTTTGGCTTGTGAATCTTGGTGTTATTAAAGAAATTGAGTTGATGGGTCATTGCAAGCTCATCTGTTAAGTACCAGGTGGTGTGCACAGTCTCCTCACAAGAAGTCTTAGCGTTCATTTTAATATGTGAAAACTCTTGATGCTGTATCCATCTGTTTGCATTTAGTCTGAGAGAGAAAATGATAAGCATAAAGAGAAGGATCAGGTCATTTCCTTTTTCCAAATTTATTTACTTTTCAGATGAACTAATGTTTAATACAAAACATTGAGCAAATATTGAAAAATTTAACTTACCTTGATTTCATTGGTTTAAATACGTTACTAGCCATCTTAAGTGCAAACGAATCATTGTAAATTATATTTTCGCATGGTCTGCCTCAAATAGTAATGTCTTTTTCTGCTTTTACTTGGATATGTATAGAATCACTTTTTTTCATACTACGTCACAGAAGAGGTATGTGCTGATTTGTACAGACACTTGACCGAGCCCGCTGAGGGGTTTTCCTAACTACTGCCTTCATATTTCATTCTGAATTCAGACCTCTGAAGTTGCAGCATATGCGAGTTGCATTTTCAAAAGGAGATTTGTAAGAATTAAACTATATTTAATGAGTAAATTTTTGAGATTTCTGCTGTATTGTTTCAAATCTAATAAACTTTACTTCTCTAAAAATGAGCAGTTGTATCTTCTGGCTACCAACAGTTGTATCTTCTGACTTCTGCCTGCCGTGATGGTCTGATCTCATCAATTACTGCTACTCAATTTTAATTATTCTCTAGGAATTTTAGGAACCTTCTGTTTGAACATGTTGACGTGTATAATAAATGATTTGGGGGATGGAAAAAGTAAATATTCCTAACAGGAAACATGCTTTATTTTTCAAAACCTTCCTCTGATATTTTTATTTCATTTGCTGATTATTTAACCACAGAGCCTTATGCTGTAAATGTCATTGTATTTTTAAAAATTATATGCCACTGTTATGTGATAACCTTAAAACTATCTTTCAAAGAACTATATGTGTATTATAGTTACTGCCATAGAATTTGTGGTTTTTAATTATCTGGAACCAGCAATCATTTAAAATAAATCATATGAAGTTTAGTGCGCTGGTACTAAGTTTATTCGTTGACTATGAATATTCATTGAAAAATATATACACACATACGCTATATATATTTAATATATAGTATTTGATTACAAAATATAATTTGATAACATGATTACCGCTGGCAACATTCACTACTTAGGAGGGTCCTTTAAAAAATAAAAGTCAGCTTTCACACCGGGTTTCTGTGTGAGCTGTACTTCCTTACGTGGTTTTAGAAAAAGAATTGCTAGGATTGCTAAAGAAACTTAGAAACTTATCCAAGAAATGTAAACACTAAGAAGACCAAAATGTTTTTGCCAAATTCATTTATAACTTGACCATACTAGTAGCTATCTTGTTTGTAACACAGTCTATCTTTTGGGAAAAGGTGTCCTATGGAATAAAATTGCCTAAGGTTAAAAATTTTTATTTTATAACAATTCAATAGTCACTGTTTATTGAGAAACTTTTTTATTTTGTAAAATAACTTGATGTCGATATTGGACTCCTAATTAGAAGGAAAGCTAAAATATATCAGCTTATATAACTTGAACTTCTAAATATGAAAATAGACTATTTGAAAAAATATGTAAAATTTGCTCATTCATTTGAGGTAATGGTGCTACATTTTTATGAAAATTTTCCTATGCTTGCTTCTACTTTCTCAAAGGTGTTTTATTTAAGTCAATTGAATTGTTGTTATTGCCTTTTTCTGCTGAGAAGTTGCCTCTGAAAAATAGTGCTGTTTTTAGGCTTTTGTGTTCCTATGTGAACAAAATTTTCAAAGTACTAGATCGCCTTAAAATTATTTCACATATTGAAAATGCTTCAGTCCCTTGTGCTTAGAGTAGAAAATTGGTAGGTTAAAGAGCACCTGTAGGGCGGTGCCTGTGGCTCAGTCGGTAAGGCGCTGGCCCCATATACCGAGGGTGGCGGGTTCAAACCCGGCCCCGGCCAAACTGCAACCAAAAAATAGCCGGGCGTTGTGGCGGGCGCCTGTAGTCCCAGCTACTTGGGAGGCTGAGGCAGGAGAATCGCTTAAGCCCAGGAGTTGGAGGTTGCTGTGAGCCGTGTGAGGCCACGGCACTCTACCGAGGACCATAAAGTGAGACTCTGTCTCTACAAAAAAAAAAAAAAAAAAAGAGCACCTGTAGGCATGTCTGGGGTTTGTTTTTATTTTGGAATGCATATAACTCTCATTTTCACTAAGTTCAGGAAGTAGTTTTTTTTTTTTTCTATTTTTCTTTAACCTGTAAAATACCTCACATGGTTGCTTTTACATATGAAAAAAACAAAAAGGAATATGTGAACATACCTGATAGCAAGTAGAATCTGCACCAAATAAATTTTAGCTTTGATAAAACTTTCCACGTTAAGGTGTGATTTCATACTTTGTGATTCACTGATCTTGAAATAATTTTAAAACAAACGAATCTGTAAGAATTCAAACTATAGGATTTTAAGAGATTTTCTGCTCTAGTGGCTTTCAAACTGTGACAGTAAGAAATATATTTTATCATGCAACCACTACATAAAATATATACCTGAAACAAAACTTTCTGAAAATGTATTTAGTAAGTATAGTATACACTATTTTTATCTTACTAATTCTTGAAAAGTTGATCAAGAAAAAAGTCCCTAAAAGGATTTTATGACTTAGCTGGCTGTCTCCGGAGCAGAGGTAGAAACAAGGGGCTGGCTCCTTACATGGCTTAGCCCAAAGAGATCCGAGCTAGGAGCGGAAGCCAGGTTCTTTCCTAACCTGCAGTCCAGTGCTCTCTGCCACAGGGCATCCCTTAGTGTGTGAATTCTTCTTGGAGATGCTTTTGTTGAGACTTGCTTTTTGTAGCAAGCATGTCTTTAGAACTTACTGGATACCATATAGCTGCGTGTGGTGGCTCAGACTGTCGTCCAGCTACTGAGGAGGTTGAGGGGGGTGGATCACTTGACTCCAGTTCAAGGCTGCAGTGAGCTGTGATTGTCCCATTTCACTCAAGTCTGGACAACAATGAGACCTTATCTCTAAAACCCTTTTTTTAATTGTAAGGGTACCTTGAGTGTCTTCATATTTGGAAAAAATGGCAATGATGAGGGAGATGACAAAAAAAGGAAACGTACATAGTAAGGTGCCGGCCACATACACCCAGGCTGGTGGGTTTGAGCCCAGCCCAGGCCTGCTAAACAACAATGACAACTGCAACCAAAAAATAGCCGGACGTGGTGGGAGCCTATAGTCCCAGCTACTCAGGAGGCTGAAGCAAGGGACTCGCTTAAACCCAAGAGTTTGAGGTTGCTGTGAGCTGCGGAGCTCCACTCTGTGGAGGACAACATAGTGACGCTCTGTCTCAAAAATAAATAAAAATAGGTGAAGTTAGTATATCCAAAGTATCATTCTGCATGGAATTACTATGAAACACTAGTGGGATTGTATTTTTGAAAACACAGTCTTTGAGATCTAGTGCCTATTTTGCCCATAGCACATTTCAATTCAGACTAGTCATATTTCGAGTACTCAGTAGCCACGTGGCTAGGAGCTATTGTATTAGCACAGGTGCATCTGGAAGCTCGGTAACCAAAGAAGTGAATTTTGGCAATTACCAACTTCCTATCTCCCAGCTCCAAACCCCTCTGTCGCCCTGCTTCATGCGACTTTTCTCCTTAGTTGCCTGGCAGAGTGTTCCGCTTCATCAGTAGAGGGCCCTGGAATGGCAAAGCAACAGCTACAGGAAGACGCTTTACTTCTGGGTTCTGCTTCTCCGTTTCCTCCACCGTAGGAGCCCAGTGGCCCAAGCAGAGGAGCTCCAGCCCTGCCTCAGGTCACCTCTGTTGCCCCAGCCCTGCTTCCATGGCATCTCTGCCACCGCTCCAGCAACTGTCTCCGCGTCTGTCGCCCTTGCCCTCTCACAGGTTTCTTCACTGTGGGCAGGCTGAATGTTCTCATGGAATCCACCTCCTTTTCAGACAAGTCATCTGACTAGAGAGATTTACTTTCTGAGCCTCGAGGTAGTAGCTGGTTTCTGCACCTGCACGGATTCTGAACCTCTTAGAAGGCACAGAATACTCTTTGAATAGTTGACTGGCTTCTACTGGTGAACAATTATGATATTAAAATTTCTGTGTTATTAAATATGTAGGCTTGGCGCCCATAGCACATTGGTTACGGTGCCAGCCACATACACCAAGGGTTGTGGGTGGGTGGTGGGTTCGATCCCGGCCCGGGCCAGCTAACCAACAATGACAACTGCAACAGAAAAAAAAATAGCCAGGCGTTGTAGCAGGTACCTGTAGTCACAGCTACTCGGGAGGCTGAGGCAAGAGAATCGCTTAAGCCCAAGAGTTTGAGGTTGCTGTGAGCTGTGACACTACGGCACTCTACCAAGGGCACCATAGTGAGACACTGTCTCAAAAAAAAAAAAAATTAATGTGGTTTCCGTCTCCTGACTACCCTGTCTGATACCCACATATATCCAGAATCTGATACTAAACTTTTAAAATGGGGCTGCGTAATATACATGCTGCTAGCAAAGCCAAATGGAATTGTACATTACGGCCTATGTTCAAACTTTCTAACATTTCTTTAGAAAGGAGTTTATAGTGGAAATAGGTATAATTAAAGTAGCCAAACTGTATTTGATGCCGTTCCAATTTTGTCATCTTTTTTCTTTCTTTTTTTTTTTTTTTTTTTGCAGAGTCTCAGTCTGTCACCCAGGGTAGAGTGCAGTGGCATCATAGCTCACAGCAACCTCAACTCCTGGGCTCAAGTGATCCTTCTTGCCTCAGCCTTCCAAGTAGCTGGGACTACAGGTGCCCACCACAATGCCCAGCTATTTTGTTTCTTTCTTTTTTTTTTTTATTAGAGACAGAGGTCTCGCTTTTGCGCAGGCTGGTCTCGAACTCCTGAGCTCAAATGACCCACCCACCTCGGCCTCCCAGAATGCTAGGATTACAGGTGTGAGCCACTGTGCCTGGCCTCAATTTTATCTTCTTGTCCCTACTTGTTGGATATGTTCCTTTGTGTATAGGGCTCAGTTGCCAGTGTTTGACTTTTATATAAAATTAAAGGAGATAAAGACGTATATCTAGAGTTTGAATGTAGGAAACAACAGTCATAACAAGTTTATTTCAAGCCTATGTCTCTAAGCCTGTCTGTCAGTCTTTCTAAATGCAATGGTGAAACAAAAGTCAACTGTGAGGCCGTTTCCATGTGCCCACCAGAAGCATAGTGTGTCTCTGCCTGTCTGTATGGCTATAAAGGAATACCTGAGGCTGGTTTATTTGGCTCACAGCTTCTGTTGGCTGTCCAAGAACATGGCAGCAGCACCTGGTTCTGGTGATGGTCTCAGGGCGCTTCTACTCATGGCAGAAGGTGAGGGAGATCAGGCATCCCAGAAAAGAAAGAGGAGACGGTTCCAGGCCTTGTTCAACTACCAGTTCTCACGGGAACTAAGTGAGAACTCGTTCTCGTGGGAAAGGCACCAAGCTGTTCATGGAGGACTCGCCTCCACTTACACACTTCCTACCAGGCCTCACCTCCAACACTGGACATCACATTTCTTTTTTTTTTTTTAATAGAGTCAGAGTCTCACTTTATGGCCCTCAGTAGTGTGCCGTGGCCTCACACGGCTCACAGCAATCTCCAACTCCTGGGCTTAAGCGATTCTCTTGGCTCAGCCTCCCGAGTAGCTGGGACTACAAGCGCCCGCCACAACGCCCGGCTATTTTTTTTTTTTGTTGCAGTTTGGCCGGGGCCGGGTTTGAACCCGCCACCCTCGGTATATGGGGCCGGCACCCTACCGACTGAGCCACAGGCGCCACCCTGGACATCACATTTCAACATGGGACTTGGCAGGACCAAGCAGACCATACCCAAATCCTAGCATAGTGCATTGACTACTTTGGAGCCAGATACAGGTATGTGTGTGCATGTTTCTAAGTTTCAGGTTAAAAATTATAGCATCTATACTTCATGCACGTGGAGTGGGGTGCTTTACACATTTGTTCATGAGTTGGAACAGATGCAAAATTGTTTTTAAGAAAATCTTTTAACCACGGGTGTGCTTCAGATTGCTTTTGTAAAGAGAAAGCGCTCTCAACTGTGATGGGTGTTCCCAGTAACCTGCTCAAATTGCAAAGGGGATGTTACGTGTATCTCTAGCTTCCAGGTTCCGTGGATCTGCCCTCAGTCAGCAGTGATACCTGTATTCCCAGAACTTGTCAGAGAGCAGCCTTTAGCTCTATTGCCCAACATTCAGAGTCTTCTTTTTGAGAAATATTTATGGAGGAGGCCAAAAATGGAGTAATCCATCCATTTCATTAGAAATTCTAGGTTAAATTAAGCTCATTATGGAGAACTTTGCAGCTGGTTGCCTTGTTTTAGCCACATGGTTGGGGGTCACCACAACATGAGGAACTGTATTAAAGGTAGCGGCATTAGGAAGGTTGAGAACCACTCTTTTAAAGTCTCAGAATAATGTAACAAATCAGGCAATGGCAGCCAAGAGATACAGCCAAATCTGCAATCCATCTGTTGCAAATGTATAGGATGTGAATAGTAGGCAAAATTCAATGCTTACCTTCTGGCTTTCTCTGATTTTATCTATTTTCTCTTTGTTTCTTTTGAGACAATCTTGCTCTGATGCCCCAGGCTAGAGTACGGCAGCCTCAGCCTAATTGACAGCAATCTCAAACTTCTAGGCTTAAGCAATCCTCCTGCCACAGCCTTCTGAGTAGCTGGGACTACAGGCACACACCACCATGCCCAGCTAATTTTGCCATTTTTAGTAGAGGCAGGGTCTCTTGCTCAGGCTGGTCTCAAACTCCTGAGTTCAAGCAATCCTGCCTCGGCCACCCAGAGTGCCGGGATCACAGGTGCGAGCCACCATGCCCAGCCCACTTTATCAGATTAAAAAAATATTTCTCCTTTGCTTTCATTTCCTTTTCTCTTAAAAAAAAAAGTTTTGGTTGGATGTAGTGCCTCAACATGTGATCATACCACTTTGGGAGGCTAAGGTGGGAGGATCACTTGAGCCCAGGAGTTCAAAACCAGCCTGAGCAATATAGTGAGACTCTAACAGTATAAAAAAAATAAAGTTTTGTTTTAATCATTTTCATAGAAACTCATTTTGGAATGAGGTAGAGTATAAATAGTTATATGGACCGAATGAATTTAAATCTTGTCTCTTTCATGAACTAACCAGAACAAGTTTTCCCATCTGCAAAATAAGGATCACACCTTACGGTATTGTTAGATTAGATGAGGTAAAAATGTGTAAAGCACCACAGGTGGCTTCTGGCACATGGTAGGCACACAGTAGGTATTTCCATCTTCCTTATGATGGGCATTAAAATTTTGCTTTAATGAAGAACACCATCTTACTCGGCACAATTTGAATACATTTTTTTTAAAAAAATAAGCCAAAAAATGCTCTTGGTTTGGCAATGTGATATTATTCTTAGACACAAATGGGAATGAGGTATGGGTCTTGCCCTGGGGGAGTTTGCACTGTGAGAACAAAGGTAGCTGAGTAAGCAGCTGATTGCGGGACATCGTGATAGGTGCTGGGTCAGAGACGACCCATGCAGAGGGGACAGCCCTAGGGCACTAGGGCAGTTGGCAAGACTTGGAGGGGGTACCTGAGCTCAGCCACGTGGAGCCTTTTTAAACTTGTGTGTGTTGATTTGTTTTATGCTATCAAATGATTACTTAGGAATCCCATCTTTGCAAATTAAATTTGACATACAGGGAAATAGATTAAAGCAGGTAACTCTCAAAGACCTATCGAATTCTGAGATTATATGAAAACTGATCAAATTTGGGGAAAACTGATTAAATAAGTTTTGATGACCAAGAAAAATGGACATAATGTTAGTTGCTTAAAACATTTTCTATTAGAGGTAACAGCAAGGTAAGGAGCAAAATAAGAGCAGTGTAATGTTATTTCTAGCTAGTAATTTATACATTATATTTCAGAAATTTAAGAAGCCATGTTTAGGGATATATACATATATATATATAATCTGTTCTATTAAAACAGTGGCTAGATTCTGGTGGTAGGAGAGAAATGTCTGACATAAATATAGTTATCTACTAACTACCAGAAGATGTCACTGTCTCCCAAGTAATCATCTATTGCATTAGCACGTTCACAGGTGTATTCTTTGAACAAGGATAAGCTGGGGAAATTTTTTTCTTTTCTTTCTTTTTTATTTATTTATTTGAGACAGAGTCTCACTATGTCGCCCTGGGTAGAGTGCTGTGGTGTCACTGCTCACAGCAACCTCAAACTCTTGGGCTTAAGCGATTCTCTTGCCTCAGCCTCCCAAGTAGCTGGGACTACAGGCACCCGCCACAACACCTGGCTATTTTTTGGTTGCTGTTGTCATTGTTGTTTAGCAGTCCCGGGCTGGCTTCGAACCCACCAGCCTGGGTGTATGTGGCCCGTGCCATAAGCACTGTGCCACGGTCCCTGAGCCTTCTTTTTTATGAAGAGACAAGGTCTCCCTCTGTGGACAAGGTTGGAGTGCAGTGGCACTGTTATAGCTCATGCATCCTCGAACTCACACTTAAATGATACTCCCACCTCAGCCTCTTGTGTAGCTGGGATTACAGGCAAGCACCACCATGCCCAGCTAGGGGAAAATGTTGATAAGAATATCTGGCTTGTGGTATTGGATCTACAAAAGGATAGCACCTCATGAGAAATACTTGTGAAAGGTGTGGGGGTTTGTTTCAACTTGATTCTTTTTTTTTTTTTTTTTTTGTAAGACAGAGTCTTACTCTGTTGCCCAGGTTAGGGTGCTGTGACATCAGCCTAGCTCACAGCAACCTCAAACTCTTGGGCTTGAGCAATCCTCCTGCCTTAACCTCTTGAGTAACTGGGAATCAGGCGCCCACAACACCTGGCTAATTTTTCTGTTTTTAGTAGAGAGGGGTTATAGCACTTGCTCACTTGGGCTGGTCTCCAGCTCCTGAGCTCAAGGGAGCCTACGCCTTAGCCTCCCAGAGTGCTAGGATGACAGGTGTCAGCCATGGCTCCTGGCCCCATCTTAATTTTTGACACTCCAAAATATTAACCCTGTTCACTGCTCTGTATGTTGACATTATCTGAACACTCAGGGTTCCATCTACACCTTCAAGAAAGGTAGAGGTGGTTAAAAAACAAATCCTTCAAAATATCCTTGAAGGAATCTTAACTTCCTTCAAAATCATAATTGACATTATTAAGATACAACTGCATGTACTAAATTACAGATTTTCTAGGGTATTTTGGTCTTGGACACAATTCAAGTATCCTTGATTCTTTTTTTCAAGGTGTGGTGTGTAAGGCAAAGCTGAAGTGTTTCCATGCTGTAATAATACTAGATTAAAGACAATTATTTCCCATTTCCTCACAAGGGAGGACCTTAAGACTAAGTCTGAACCAATATATATTTAGAGCTTACAGGTATGTATTCAAGAAAAATAATTCATTGTCTTTAAAGTCAGAAAACAGACTACAAAATTAATAATTGAATTATTTCATGTGGGGAGTGGTATCCTCCAAGGTGAGATGATAAATAATTTTTTGTATGAAACCAGTTAACAGCAAGTAAAGGAGTTCATGGGTATGATTTCTTGTTGCGTCTCTGCCTTATACCTCAAAATATTGCTGGTCGTCACCTTGCTTTGGCTTCAACATAAAGTGAAGTCCTCTGCCCTACATATAGTTTTTCTACATGTGATTATAAGGCTCAAAGGAGGATGGAGTCCTATGTGTCCGCCAACTGGACAGTCAGGCTCACCCACGTGGAGTTAGGGAGAGACAGACTTGGCTTTACTAGATTTGGGTTTTGAATCATTGAAGCATCTTTATTTGTGAGGAGCAGAAATTATCTTAGCTGAACCAAAAGACGTCAGTTTGGTACAAGGATGTGAGTATTTCATGAAACCCAAGGGTAGAAGGACAAGAGCCTGTGCTTTAGAAACATAAGGAATTAATGTTTAAGTAAATTCTTGTTAGGTGTGAAATACTTAACAGGAATGATTCCATGCTGTGCAAAGATATCCTAAATTTCTGTATTTTGGTTACCTGAACATTTATTTCAAACTTTCATTAATATATTTGGGAAGAAAATGACAGTTGGGCACTTAAATGATCCACTGAAAACAGAGCTTGATATGTTTCTAGGGTGTCCATATATGCAGCTATAAATTTGCAAAATATGACAGATGAATTTTATTTAGTAGTGGCATGAAATTTTTACTATTTATGAACATAGAGCAGAATTAATTGAACTCTGGTAACTGACTCACAATGAGCTGAAATTAGTAGCACTAGCAGGGTTTTATTGTGTGCCAGAAGCTGGGTAGAATGGGTGGAGCACAGTGAACGTTCATAGTTAGGTGGGTTTAAATCGCAGATCCACCAAAAAGCATGTAGCTTTGGACAAATTCTGGAGTGAGCCTCAGGTTTCTCAGCTGTAAAAGTGGGATACTATCTATTTGGCCATTCTACTTTGCCATATGCATGGTTTCAGTCTACTCTTTGAGAATAAGAGGGATCACAAATCTTGAGTTAGAAAGATAAAAAAGCGGGCAGCACCTGTGGCTCAGTAGGTAAGGCGCCGACCCCATATACCGAGGGTGGCGGGTTCAAACCCGGCCCCGGCCAAACTGCAACAAAAAATAGCCGGGCGTTGTGGCGGGCGCCTGTGGTCCCAACTACTAGGGAGGCTGAGGCAAGAGAATCACCTAAGCCCAGGAGCTGGAGGTTGCTGTGAGCCGTGACAGCACAGCACTCTACCAAGGGCAATAAAGTGAGACTCTGTCTCTACAAAAAAAAAAAAAAGAAAGAAAGAAAGATAAAAAAGCAATTACAGTGAAACAAGAGAAAGGTTTTCATCAGCTTCCCCATAGAAACAGTGTCTTATCCATTTACTAGATGGTGACAATCCTAATCCAGAGGCCAGTAGTACATCAGTGTTTTGTGTTAAGTTCACTGCACTCCCTTGTTGGTTTGCCCTAATTTCCAGTGGTACGTTTTAATAAAAGCAAACAGATTAGTATGTAACCCTAAAAACAAGCATCCTATTTTATCTTTAAAATTTTCATAGTAGCTAGCACAAGCTTACCTGTGGTTAGGTTCTCAATAAAGTTTTCTTTTTTTTTAACTTTCTCAATAAAATTTATTATTTATTTATTTATTTGAGACAGAGTCTCACCCTGTCGCCCTGGGTAGAGTGTTGTGCATCACAGCTCACAGCAACCTCAAACTCTTGGGCTTTAGCGATCCACTTGCCTCAAGCTCCAGAGTAGCTGAGACTACAGGCCTCCGCCACAACGTGGCCAGGATAGTTTTTCTATTTTTTTTTAGTAGAGATGGGGTCTTGCTCTTGCTCAGGCTGGTCTCCAACTCCTGAGCTCAAGTGATCCACCTGCTTGGCTTCCCAGAGTGCTAGGATTACAGGATGAGCCACCACCCTTGGCCCCTCAATAAAGTTTTTAAAGGGGCAGGGATTCTAAGTACCTCTTTCCTGAGTTATATTACAGGCACTCTTTATCACCCAAGGTTGGATTATAGACTCACCATGTGCTATGTCCTGCACAGGTATTCCTGGTACCAGCTCAGGAAATGGACTTTGGGGTCTAGTGTCAGCTCTCTGAATTCTACTAGCTAGATTACTTTGGGGAAAATTGAATCTTGATTTCTTTATCTGCTGATATGTTTCATAGGGTTATTGTGGGCCTCAAATGAGATATTTGAAACTACTTTGTATACAAATTTGACTCTTACTAACAGAATGAATGCCCAATATGGGAGTTCAATGAAAAAATTAAGTTTTCTACACATTTACATTAGTCCTAATGTAAAAATTTTAAAGGTTTGAGAGAAGTCCTAGACAAAAGACAGATTTTTCTGTTGGTCTTGGGATGTTATTGGGGGGCGGGGAAGCATGGAGCTAGGGTTGGGAATGGGGTTGGTTGCCAAATGTGCCACAGAATTTAGGAGAGTAGGAACCCCAAGATAAATAGTTCTCTTCATCGCTTTTATTTTCTTATGAAGTCTCTTATCCAAATAGATGCATATGGTCCTTAACTCTGATTCTGGTTAAAATTTTCCATCTAACATTTTGACTGGATTTTATGGAATTTTTTCTTGAATAAATATTATGTTTGGGGTTTGTTGTTATTGTTTGTTTTGTTTTTTTCTCTAGGTGGCAGATTGGAATAGCCTAGCTCGTGAGTAGCCTCTGAACTCTTTTGGTCTCCCTGTTTCAGGCCGGAGTTCTGCAGGTCACCCATCTGCACAGTATTGCTCAGCCCCATGGTGTTAGGTAGAGACAGACTTTGCGTTACAAGACTTGGGTTTTAAATCTTTGAAACATCTGTATTTGCGAGGAGCAGAAACTATCTTAGCTAAGCCAAAAGAGGGCAGTTTGTTATAAGGATGTGAGTATTTCATGAAACCCACAGGTAGAAGAAAAACCGAGTCTGGATAGACAGAGCCTGGAAGGCCATTAGAAACACCCACATCCTCACCCCATTTCAACACCCACACTCTTGCCCTTAGGTAAAAGGTTTTATACTGTTTATTCCTCACTCTTTGCCATAGTGGTGTCATTTACATCTCTATATTATACAGTGAATGTCATCGCCCCCGTAGTTACAGTCCAGGGTCCTGCGAGTTTAACTAGCAGTCTCAATCACAAAATTAAATTATCTGGAGCATCTGGCCTCTGGCTCAGCTTGGTGCAGGGGCCAGTGCCATCCATTCCACAGGGGTTGGGGGATGAGAAACAGTTTTGGAGGCCCATCACCATAAAAGGGGAGGGAGAGGTTCCCTGAGAATGAGGAATTACCATGATCAGGGCAAACACTGTTAATAATGTCTTAGTTACTATTACTTTCTCTAAGGAAAGAGGCTTTTTAGTATAGGATGATGGGAAGGCATCAAATACAGCATGCAAAAAAAAAAAATACACACACCTCTGTAAGTTGACCACCCAAAGGACTGTAACAAACTGGTCAAAATACGGGGTGGTCAACATAAGGAACAAGGCCCATTGTACTGATATGTACATGTGGTGCACGTCTGGTCTGTGAAAATTAGGTCAACTTGCGGAGATCAATGTAGGGAGGTGGTCAGCTATGGAGGTTCTATATATGTGTGTCAACAGTTGGATTTTTTTCTAATTCACATATAGTCTATATACATGTCCCCAGCAGGGACCCAAGCTTTCGTTTCATAGCCCTCAGGTAATTCTGCTCTACAAGTAATTGCCTCTGTCTCTGCTGTATTTGGTATTTTGAGATGAAGATCACAGGATTTAATGCTCTTCTGCAATCACCGAGTTGCATGGTGCTCGGGATCATCATTCCAGCCCTGTTTTCTACCAGGCACTCGGACCCGCCTCTGACACTGTGCAAGCTTCCCCCAGGGGCCGTGTTCTGTCACATGCGCCCACATGGTTGCCTTTTACTCACCTCTCTTTTTCTCCTCCTCCTTGGACGTTTGTATTCTCCTCTCCTTGTCTAAGATCCATATGGTGCTACTCACAATCCTGTGATGGACCCCTTCATTTTCTGGTTGGTTTATTTCTTCAAGGGGAATATCGCAGCTCAACCTATGCCTAAAAGGGGCTTGCCACCTCATATAGGCCCTCAAGAAAAGGAACATATGAACAAATGAATAAAACGAGTTCTGCACAGTCTGGCTTTATGTTTTCTAGTCTCTCTTGCCAGTAGTTCTCGTGGAGTAAGTTAGAAGTGCAGGCTCCGAGTCCAGACTTCCTGGATCCGTACCCCATCTCTGTTCAGTTTCCAGCTGCGCAAACTTGAGCAAGTTTATTTAACCTCTCTGTGCCTCCGTTTCCTCATCTGTAGATGGTATAATGATGGTGTCTACCTCAGGGTCCTTGTGGGGCTTAAATGAGTTCATGCATGTTAAGTGCTGAAAGTCTGGTGCCTGTACGATGCTCCATAAACCTTTGTTGTTATTATTACCAACGATCTAAATCACCACCAAGAAACTGTAGATCCGGAGGTATTTCCTGAGCAATATATTCTGCAAGATGCCTAGTTCTTTCAGTAGTCAATGGCCCTTAAAAGAGATTGATGTGGTCTTTGCTTTCATTATGTGCGTTATGTGTGAAAGATAGTAACGTAAGGGAACGGGTGGAAGCTCAACCGGTGGATGCTTTTGCCAGCAAGAGAGTGTGTTTGTTATATTTAATCCTGATTTTATTTGCTTTTAGCAAATGAATGAACTTTAATTTTTTTTTTTTTTTATTGAGACAGAGTCTCTGTCACCCGGAGAGAGTGTCATGACATCATAGTTCACAGCAACCTCAAACGCTTTGTGCTCAAGAGATAGATACTCTTGCCTCAGCCTCCCAAGTAGCTGGGACTACAGGTGCCTACCACTGCACCTGGCTTATTTGTTTTTTCCCTATTTTTAGTAAGGATGGAGTCTGACTCTTGTTCAGGCTGATCTCTAACTCCTGAGCTCAAGCAATCTACCTGCCTCAGTCTCCCAAAGTGCTAGGATTCTAGGTGTGAACCACTGCACCCAGCCAGCTTTAAGATATTTTTAATCTTTTTCTTTCTTTTCTTTTTTTATCCTTTGAATGAGTTTTTTAGAGACAGGTGAAGTCTTGGTGGAGAGATTAGACATGTAGTTTCCTGGAATGTTAGTACATGGTATTCTCAGCCTTGAGGGGTTAGAAAGGTTGGTGACCAGAAACTTTCCCTTTAGGAAGATAGGGCTGGATAGAATTTTGTTGTTGAAACTGAAAAGCTATTCCTAAAATGTATATGGAAATGCAAAAGATCTAGAATAGCAAAACAACTTACAAAAAGAGCAAAGTTGGAGGACTTTCATTTCTTAATTTTAAACTTTGCTATAAAGCTATAGTCAAGATAGTGTGATACTAGAATAAGAATAGACATAGAGATCAATGGAACAGAATTAAGAGAACAGAAATAGGGCGGCACCTGTGGCTCAAAGGAGTAGGGTGCCGGCCCTGTTTGCCAGAGGTGGTGAGTTCAAACCCAGCCCCAGCCAAAAAAAAGTAAAGAAATAAATCTTTATATTTCTTTTCTTTTCTTTTCTTTTTTTAAGTAAATTTATTTCAGGTTAATGTGAGGGTACAAACAACCAGGTCAATATATGTAATTTTGTTAGGTAGAGTCCCTCTTGTGGTTATGTCCCACACAAAAAAGGTGTGTCCAACACCCTGTGCCCATTCAGTGAGAGCACACCAGCCCCCGCCCTCATTACCCCTCCACCCAACTTGAATTGATATGCGTTTTTCTCTTATGGGGGCATGCATTAGATCATCTACTGGCTTCATATTAGTATTGAGTATCTTGGATAATTGCTTTTCTATTCCTGTGACACTTTACTAAGAAGAATGTGTTTCAACTTGTATTTATTTTCCATTGATTTTTTACGAAGGTGCCAAGGCATTTCATTGAAGAGTGGATAGTATTTCTAACAAATGATGCTGGGGCAATTGGGTATCCCCACGATGAACTTAGTCATTTATTTTATACTATTTTATACTATACACAAAATAAACTAAAATGGTTCATAGGCTAAATGTAGGAACTAAAACCATACAACTTTTAGAAGAAAACACAGGAGAAAAATCTTAGAAGTTAGGTAAAGATTTCTTAGACATAACAACAAAAACACAGTCTATAAAGGGAGAGAAAAAGTGGATAAATTGGACCTCAACAAGATTCAAAATTTTTGCACTTCAAAATACAGATTAAAGAAAATGAAAAGACAAAGAACAGAGTGGGAGAAAATATTTGCAAAACACATATCTCATAAGGAACTTGTACCCAGCATATATATTCATGCACCTCAACAATAAGCATACAAAAACCCATTTAAAAAATGGAAATATTTGAAATTTCACAAATACATGTGAATGGCTAGCAAGCACGTAGAAAGATGGTCAATATCATTAGTTATCAGGGAAATTTTTTTAGAGATGGGGTCTTGCTGTGTTGCCCAGGCTTGTCTCAAACTCCTGGCCTCAGGTGATCCTCTTGCCTCAGCCTCCCAAAATTCTAAGATTGCAGATGTGAGCCACCCTGCCTCATTAGAAACACACATTGAAAGCACAATAAGATACCGTTTCACACCCACTAGAATGGTTGCACATAAAAAGGCAGAAAATAGATATTGGTGAGTATGTGGAGAAATGGGAAGAGTTAAACATGCTGGTGGGCAGCCACTTGGGAAAATATAATAGAACCTCTATAAGTTGACCACCCAAGGGACTGTAACAAACTGGTCAACATATGGAGGTGGTCCCCATAAGAAACTAGACCTATTGTACTGATATGTACATGTGGTGCATGTCTGATCTGTGAAAATTAGGTCAACTTAAAGATGTGGTCAGTGTAGGGAGGTGGTCAACTATGGAGATTTGACTGTAATTTGGTAGTTTCCTAAAACATTAAACATACTTTTTCCATATGATCCAGCAATTCTGCTCATGGGTGTTTACCCGAGAGAAATGAAAGCATGTCCACATGGACATGTATTCAAATTTTTATAATACTTTCATTCATAATATTGAAAATAATCCAAATGTCCATTAACAGGTCAATGAATAGACAAGATGTATTCTATACAATGAAATATTACTCAGCAAAAAAGAAAAAAGGAACAAACTATCAATACACACTGTGGCATGGACAGACCTCAAAATCATCACGCTAAATAAAAGAAGCCAAACAAAAGAGACCATAGCTTATATGATTCTATTTATATGAATGTCCAGAAAAGCAAATCTATGTAGAGAGAACAGTGGTGGCAGGATGGGGGGGGACATGGGGACTGAGAGTGCCTACGAGGGATCTTGTTGGGGTGATGGAAATGGTCTAAAATTGCTTTGGGGAGATGGTCGCACAGCTTGGTAAATTTACTAAGAATCTGAAGTGTCCACTTGCAAATGAATGAATTATATAAAATGCAGATATGCCTCAAGTGAGTGGGGAGAAAGGAGATTGACCCTGAGATTGAGACAGAAGGAGAGAGAAGGGGTGGAGCCAGACTATTTGGATCTGAACGCTGGCTCTGCTACTTACAAGCTGTGCAATCTCAGGCAAGTCTAACCTCTCTTTGCCTCCGTTTTCTGTCTGTAAAACTGGAGAAAATAAGAAGTTATTATCACCTAACCCCAGTGAGAATGACCCACATCACAAAGTCTCAAAGCTGCAGATGCCGGCATGGATGTGGAGAGAAGGGAACACTTTTACACTGCTGATGGGACTGCAAACCAATATACAACCTTTTTGGAAGGAATTATGGAGAATCCTCAAAGAACTCAAATTAGACCTTCCATTAGATCCTGCAATCCCATTACTAGGCATCTACCCAGGAGAAAAAAATTCCTTTTATCGTAAGGACATTTACACGAGACTGTTTATTGCAGCTCAATTTACATTGGCAAAATGTGGAAACAACCTAAATGCCGACCAACCCAGGAATGGAAAATAAGCTGTGGTATATGTATACCATGGAATACTATTCAGCTATTAAAAAGATGGGAACTTTATATTTTTTGTATTAACCTGGATGGAGGTGGAACACATTCTTCTTAGTAAAGTATCACAAGAATGGAGAAGCAAGAATCCAATGTACTCAATTCTAATATGAAGGCAGCAGATGAGTTAATACAAGGGGTAGGGCAGGGGAATGAGAGAGAAAGGGGCAGAGGGGAGATGGGAGGTCCTGGTGTATGGCACATGTCTTGGGGGCGGGACACAATTATAAGAGGGACTTTAACAAATGCAATCAGTATAACCTAATTCTCTGTACCCTCAGTGAATCCCAAACAATAAAAAAAAATTAAAAAAATAGATTAAAAAAGAAAAGAAGTTACTAACTACAAAGAAGCATTGGGAAGACTGTGTGCTTACTGAAGAGTTTGGACCCTAGCAAGAGCTCCTAGATATCAGCAGTACTTAAGGGGTCCAGGTCTGATTTGGTTTTAGTTCAACTTTTTGAGAAGGCTTTTAGGGGACAATGTCTGGTCCTGTGGAAATCACTCCTGGGGAACTGAGAGCCTACAACTGATTGTCATTTGTCAGTCATATGCAGACTGCGGGACTGGCACATCAGAGCTTCGCAGATGAAGGCGATTTCTTTGTTGCAGCAGCATTTACAGAGGTGTCACCCTGCTGCCATGAATGTGGGCACGACACAGGACATGTCAACCCCAGTCCTGCAAATATCCAGGTTACGCCCACTCCCTGCTGGGTCCCTTTGGGGCAGGGACAGGTGATTTGGGGACATGAAGGAGGGCCACCTCATCTGTCTGTGCAGCTTTCTAGAGTGTGTGATGTCTCAATGTGTCCTAAGAATCTCCAGAAATTACCCAGGTGAAGGGCTGAGGAGAGTTACACAGGGCGAGTATAACTGGAGGAAAGCCCAGAGGCAAAAAGGGTGCTTGCTGAGTTCAGTGACATGCTGAGATGTTGTAGAAAGCAGAGTGACACCGTGCAGGGTCCCATGGAGGGGCCTTGGGTGCCATGATAAATTATTTTATTTATTGCAAGGACAGTGGGGACCCCGTGGAGATATCTTCTAGCTCAGATATCTTCAGTGATTTGGTCCCATTGCTATCTACCCACCACACCTTCAACGAGCCTGCTCTTTTGATCAGAAGCAAATATTAATAAATGCCGTCCTAGGTGGCCTGCTTTTGTATTTATCCCACTCAAGTGCAATTGTTCCTCCAGGGACCGTGTCCGTGCTAGTGCCTGGCTGAAAAACTGTTCCATGGCTCCCACGAGGGGGAATGAAAGCCATGAAGTGGTGGCTGAAAGCCTGTCTGCAGGGCCAGACCTCAGAAAAGCAAAGGACTTGTAAATGTTTCATAAACTCCTCTCAGGGTGCCTGCTCTGGCTGAGAGCCCATTCACAAGCCAAGGCACCGAGGGGCAGGTATTGTGCTGGTTACTATAGCATCACCTTGGAAAGGCAGCTTAGTGGGAGCCACCAGCCAGCTGAGCCGGGTGGGCCAGGCTGGGGAAAGGATTGGCAGCCGCAGGAGGGGCTGGAGCGAGGCTGCAGATGCTGCTGCTGGTCTGGGGACTCCTCCTGGGCTGAAGCCCATGTAAGCTCCTCCAGCTGCATCCTAGGGAGGGAGCGAGGCTGCGTTCAGTCTGAGAGAGGCTGCCTGAGACAGCGGCCACAGGCTGCACTGAGCTGGTAGCTTTTACAAGGGGCTGAATTCCCAGCCAGACGCTGACCCTTTGGCCTCTTCTTTGAAGGGTGGGGAGAGAGGAGGAAGTTGTCTCATCTTGGAAGCTCTGGGCTGGCCTTTATCTCTTTTTTGATTTGGAGTAGTTACCTCCATGGGAACTGCCTTCCAGGTATTCATTAAAGGAAACGGAGTGGTCCCCACACTGGAAATGCGAAAGGATGACAGTTTCTGAGAGTGACTGTTAACAGCTCAGAGGTGCCTTCCCTGTTCAAAATGCCTTTTAAAGCATTTGACACCTTCAAGGAAAAATTTTTGAAACCTGGGAAGGAAGGCGTGAAGAATGCTGTAGGAGATTCCTTGGGGATTTTGCAAAGGTAAAGTTTGAATGCAAACTTTAGGTTTATTTGAGTAGCCTCGTATTGCCAATGTGGGAGAGATGTTGTATCGTGTTTTTAAAGCCATACTTTAGTGAGGAAGGGGCGGTCAAATTAGATGGCTTCTGTAGCCCCTTCCAGCCCCAACAGTCTATGCCTGGAGGAAAAAATGATGCATTTAAAATATTGGGTTGAATTAGAAAATTACTGAGACATGTATTCTGTTTATAAAGCAAAATTTGCACTTTCTGGAGCTGGTGATACTGTTGCATATGGTATGTTGGGCATTGAATTAAAAGATATTGTGGGAGATAATGTTTCATGTTAATGCGATACTAATAACAAATACTATGCTTAGTATAAGGCTTTGAGCTGAAATAAGTTTAAGTGTTTTTCACTATTTTTCCACTATGAATAAAAATTAAATATTTGTATTTTTTTAGCTTGTTAAATGTAATATATAAAGTGGTTTCTGGTGGTATAGTTTTCAAAGAGAAGGATAGTTATCCAATAGTCTGAAGGAGGTAACTTAATAATATTCTTTATAGGAGAAAATCTCACAGGATTGCAGTGGGAAAATATTAAGTACTATCATTGAATTGAATGAGCTCTTAGTCCAAACCAATGTGGCTCAGTGAGTAGGGCGCCGGCCCCATATGCTGAGGGTGGTGAGTTCAAACCCAGCCCCGGCCAAACTGCAACAACAAAAAAAATAGCCAGGCGTTGTGGTGGGTGCCTGTAGTCCCAGGTGCTCGGGAGGCTGAAGCAAGAGAATCACATAAGCCCAAGAGCTGGAGGTTGCTGTGAGCTGTGTGTTGCCACGGCACTCTACCGAGGGCAGTAAAGTGAGACTCTGTCTCTACAAAAAAAAAAAAAAAATTACATGGGACATTACTGGAAAGAAAGGGCACCATCAATGAATGAATTGCTGTGACATTTTAATTTGTGAATTTTGCAGACATAGTAAATGCCTTCTCAGGTTTTATAGGTGAGTTAATAAGCGGTCCTACGTGCAAGGTAAAATGACTTGTTTCTGTGATGTAAAAAATGCAAAAACTATGCTTGATAAGTTGTTTTGTGTGTCTGAATGATTATTTCTGATCCTGGTGAATGAAAATGCCACCTGGTATCTCCTTTTAACTTTCCTGTGATAGCTCTTAAATTTAAAAACTTTTGCATTTAAAGACTATTTCTAAGCAAACTAAGATTCTTCCCATTTCTTGTGTTTTATAACACATGTGCCCTTGTCAGGATCAAATTTTCCATTGTATCACTCTTGATAAGTTTTCATAATAAGAAAATAGGGTTGGGCACCTTATTAATTTAGTAATGAAAACCAAAAGCCTTCAGTCAGATCTACGCTGAATTATCAGGTGTAGATGAAAACTTAGCACAGTAACAGCAGCTAAAGATAGAAAATGATTATAATAACATTTTTGAAAAGAGTGTTTATCTTTCTGTTGAGCGCTCCCCAGGTAACATCTTATTGTGGTGGCCTTCGTTTGATTAGAAATGCAAAAAAAAAGGCACAATGGCTTAACTGGCTTACTCAAGTGATGACGGAGAAAACTGGCAATAAAAACCATGACTTTGGAGTAGAGTCACCATTCTAATCACCAAACTCTGCTTTAGTTTGTAAAATACTTGACAAAAAAAGTAGTTAGGAATTTTCTTGTCAAACTTCAAGAGTTTTTGAAATTTCATTCCTTATTTCAATAACAGACTCATCCTAAGAGCTGGTTTTACTATGTTTGATTGGATGAGCCATGTGAAGATTTTTTTGTTTACCAAATTAATTTGCTTAGGAACAGAAAAAATTAGTAATTTCTAAGTTGTGTGACCTCAACCAAACATAGAGCTATGTGTCTATAACTCTGGGAATAGTTTCCTCAAAACAGTAGAAAAACAGCACAATGCTTGAGGAAGAGAATATTCTAACTGAATTCTAGATAATGTCCTTGTTATCATAATTGTAGAATGGCTTTAGGAAAAACAAAACCAAACTCAAACCTCTCCTTTCACTGATCTAGAGAGAAAAATTATTGGCAGAGGGAGGGAAAAAACCAAAAGACATTGCTGGAACAATGATCCAAGTTGATCCTTAGCTATAGCAGAACTCCAGAATTATCAAGACTAGCTCTGCCATGTGTTTGGTATTAACCACAGGTTTATAAGATAATTATAAAGTGACCTGCCTAAAGCCAGGCATAAAATGAGTATTTCCCTCTTACCTCACTGATTTTCGCATAAAACCAACCAGGCCTGGTGGCTCATGCCTGTAATCCTAGCACTCTGGGAGGCCGAGGCAGGTGGATGCTTAGAGTAGGAGTGAGACCCCCATTTCTACTGAAAATAGAAAAACTAGCTGGGAGTTGTGGCAGGTGCCTGTAGTCCCAGCTGCTTGGGAAGTTGAGGGAGGAGGATTGCTTAAGCCCAAGAGTTTGAGGTTGCTGTGAGCTATGATGCCAGGGCATTCTACCCAGTGTGACGGAGTGAGACTCTGTCTCAAAAAAAAAAAAAAAAAAAAGACTTTACATAAAACCAATTGATAGAATCCAATGTAAAAAAAAATCACAAAGAACTGGGTTGTTTTACAAGGGTATATGTGCAACTTGGTAAACGGTCTGTGAAGCTAGTGAATGATGCCCCATGATCATATCAATGTACACAGCTATGATTCAATAAAAAAAAATAAATAAAAAGAACTGGGTTGTTTTGTAAGGCGCAGGAGCGTTTGGAAAGTAGAAGCCTTGCTACTTTCTAACTTTGCAGGCAGTGTAAATCATAGCTGCTTAATGGTGTCTGAGTCTGAGATCATCATCTAAATGGAATTCCTGAGATGCTTTTTAATCACAGAATGTTCCTCTCAGTCAGAGGAATGGCAAATGTACAGGGAAGCATTTAAGAGTTCACACACAGGCCTGATTACATCAGGCACTATTAGCCTTCCTGGAAAACACTCATTGATAAGAAGCAATTAATCAGCTAAAGGTACAACAGTATTTTAGAAGTGTAGTGAGAAAGAAGACGCATTCATTTGTATTCTGGCACTGGACTATACAGAAGGCATAGAAGGCATTAAACTTGGAAATTAATGTCCAGAAATTGACATGCAGATTTGTTCAACTTAAATTAGAATGTGGGTGTTCTAGAATTGCTTCCATGAAAAAAAATGATGTCAGACACTTAGTATGTTCCAGACACCATAAACCTATTTAATTCTATTAAGAGCTCCATGAAGAAGGGGCTATTTTAATTATAATTTTACAGATGAGAAAAATAGAGGCACAGAGAGGTTAGGTAACTTACCCAAGGACACACAGCTTTTAAATGACAGAGCTGGGTTTCAGATCAAATGTTCTATGCCTATCATTCTTAATCATTACATGATATTAGCTCTCTAATCAGGTATCTTCCCTTTTCCTGCTTTCTGTCTTGAAATCCAGCCACTCATTTATGTACAGAGAGTTACTTGGACTGCAACATCATCAATGGCTTCGGGACCTGATGGCAAGTCTGGCTTTTCTTCTCATCAGTTGCCCTGTGCAGGCTTTCCCCCGGGGAGGCTAGGGGCAGTCTGATCTTACAATCTGTGTGTATCTTCCCTCTGAAGAGAGGGAGCCATCTCCTCTGTGTGGTGTCTGTCCTCAGCACTCAGAGGCACACATGTACCAGATGTGCACTTTCTACTCCACTGACAAAGGCAGGTGTGTTAAAGCATGATGTGAGCTTAGGTGACCCTGGGTTCTGATTGTCACGACATCCTTAACTTCTCTGCCTGCATGACGTTAAGCAACTTGGCTGCAAGAGGATGATCCATTAAACTGAACCAAATCAAATCCACCCCTGCTCCAAACCACTTTACTCACAGTCAAAGCCAGTGCCCTTTGAATGGCCTTCAAGGCCCCGTATGATCTGTAGGACCTGAGAAGTCTCTGACTTGATCTCCGACATTCCTTTCCTGCCTTCCTCCGCTCCAGTCTCACAAACCTCCTTGCTCTTGTCGGGAACTTGCCGGACTCACTCCTGCCCCAGCTTTTGCACCATCTGTTTCTTTTACCTTAATACTTTTCTCCCAATTTGCCTCGTGGCTCATTCTCTGACTTTCTCACTCTCTCTCTCTTTTTCTTCTTTTTGGGACCCAGCCTCCCTCTGTTGCCCAGGCTTCAGTGCCACGGCCTCAGCCTAGCTCACAGCAACTTCAGACTCCCGGGTTCAAGTGATCTTCCTGCCTCAGTCACCTGAGCAGCTGGGACTACAGGAGTGCACTGTGCCATGTTCCCCCAAGACTCAGAAAACTCAGCTAAGTTTTCTGTTTTTAGGAGAGACAGGGTCTTGCTCTTGCTCAGGCTGATCTTTGAACTCCTGAGCTTAAGGGATCCTCTTGCCTCAGTCTCCCAGACTGCTGGGATTACAGGCGTGAGCGACTGCCCCCAGACATTCTCTGGCTTTCTTCAAGTCTTTGCTCAAAGGTCTCCTCCCCAGGGAGGACCTTCCTGGCTGTTGTATTTAAACAGGAAGCTCATGTTTCTTCCTCCTCTCGCCCTTTTCCCTGTCCCTCTTTCCTGCTTTATTTTACTCCACCTAGTCTTAGGTAGGGTTCCCTAAAAGCAGAGCCTGAGGCAGGGATTTGGGGAAGCGAGCCTAGAGTGTGATTTCACCGAGGGAGAGTGTTTCCTAAGAAAACAGGGAGGGCGCACAGCAAGACAGGAGTGGAGAAAGAACCCAGCAAGCAGACCACCTCGGGGAACGCACGGGGAGGCTCTGGAGCAGGGTGGGTCAGCCTTTTATATCTCACATTAGTCAGTCCCTGGAGGTGGGTTGCCCCAGCAAGGGCGGAGGATTTAATTGGAGCCCATTTGGCAGTAGAAAACTCTCCTGGGGGTCTTCTGCCAAGAGCATAGGAAAAGGCAAGGAGTCGCCATAGTGGCAGAGGTCATTGATCCTGCTCCTCAGGAGGAATTAAAACTCTTGCTTCATGGTGAGAACAGGAAGAAATGTTTGGCACTTAGGTGATCCCCTGGGACATGTCCTGATAATGCCTCGCCTAGTTTTAACTGTCAATGAGCACATACAGTGACTAAGACCTGGCAGCAGTCTGGACGTGGAAATGTGCTAGCCCCATAAAGAGGCCTGGGGAGTGCTCCTGTGTTTAGGATGGCTCCCGCTTCGCACCCCTGGGATGTACCCACTTCTCAGATGCAGCTCCTCCTTTATCCAGGCACAGAAATTCCTGAAGAATCTTCCAGAGAAGAGCTATTAGGACAGACTCCAATCCCACCATGACGGTTGGCCCCTCTGTCCACCCATTCTCCATTCCCCTTGCTGCTGTTGTCTTACCTGGCAGGTTGACTCAGACCTGCATCCCTGAGGGGTCTGAACCCCTGGTGAACAAAACCGTGCCAGGTCACGGCTGCTGGACTTGCCCTTGTACAGTTGGAACTAGACAAGGCGGTATGAGGCAATGTGGGTCACTTAGGTGCTGGCCACACTTCTTCCTGCTCCCACGATGAAATGTGAGTCCTAATTCCTCATGAGGACCAGGATCAAGGACCCCAGCCACAATGGTGACTCCTTGCAAAAACCTAACTTAAAGAGAGAGCTGTTGATATGAGTATGATTAACATCGAAAACATAGCAGTTATGGTGGCGCCCGTAGCTCAGTGGTCTTGGCATGAGAATAGCAATGTGAACAGGCAGTGCCACATAGGTAATGGACTTCAATTGTGTTCCCAAATGGGACAGGATTTCTAGACCCACCGACCCTAAAGCTGGAGAGATGCTCCTCAATGGGGCGCTGGGGTTGGTGGCAGGTCGGCCCCCGCTTGTCCCTGCTGTGTTTCTCAGACCTCTGTTTGCTGCCTACTGGAGACACAGCACCATGTAACAGAGTTGAGTTATGGAAGCTACTGCGTCCTAGAGGATGGCGCCTTATTCTCACAGAGATGCTTCTCCAAGTGGCTGCCTCAGTTACAGCTAGAAGGCTCCTTCAGCTGTGGCAGCTGTGGGCTCCAGGATGGTGGGTATCTGGTGCAGCCAGTAAATCCCACTGTCAGGTGGCCACTGCTCTGCCGTCTTTGCCATACGTGGAGTGCACTGGTCGGAGGCGGTGTCATGTGAGACCCCATGCTGGCAAGTGAGATGGTCCGTGAGACCTCAGATCAGGTGCTGGCTGAGAGTCGCAGGCTAAAAAGGCAAATTCATACATGGAACATGTGTCAATCTGAGACAGGAGCTGACCCCATGGCCCTTCCTTAGACTGCCTTCTTCTAGCGAAGCTATTCACACTCCCTGGCCGACCAGCTAAGCCATGCACGGCTGCCTGCGTGTCCGTGTCCATCCTTACCTCGGAATGCTTCTCTCTCTGCATGGGCTCTAGCTGTGGGGAGGATCCCCCTCATCACTGCCTTTGATCTGTTCTGATGTTATATAGTAAGCAATACCCTGGTTAGCATGTTGCTCCTGGGGGCACCAGGTCTGTCAGGCTCCTCTGAGATCTCTGTGAGTCAGATCCCATAACCATCATGCTGAATTTGCTGCCTTTGCCTATGATGGTTAAGTGCTGCCTCTGGCCTCTACCACTGCAGGATTCTATCGCCCTCATGGCCACTGGTTCTGAACAACAAGCTCCTGTGCTGAAATGCAGCCTGCAGGAGACAGAAGCTCCTGAGCTTCGCAGAGGTGCTGGTGGCGCCATCACCATCATATCCCTCAGGGCCTCTGGAGGAATATATTTTGTGGGTTTTCTGTTTTTATATAGTAAATATATTACTGTACATTCATTTTTTTTTGAGCCTTTTGGTCTCTCTCTAATTTGCTATAACAATTCTGACATTTCTCCTTTAAAAAAAAAAAAAGTAACTTAGGCCGGGCCCAGTGGCTCACACCTGTAATCCTAGCACTCTGGGAGGCTTAGGAAAGTGGATTGCTTCAACGGACAAGTTCGAGACCAGTCTGAGCAAAAGCAAGACCCTGTGTCTACTAAAATAGAAAAACTGAGGCAAGAGGATTGCTTGAGCCCAAGAGTTGGAGGTTGCTGTAAGCTATGGTGCCACAGCACTCTGCCCAGGGCAACAGCTTGAGACTCTGTCTCAAAAAAACAAAACAAAACACAAAAACCTAACTTAAAGAGAAAACTTTTAATTGATTATGAGTCTGATTAACATTGAAAATATAGCAGTTATGGAATTTTTATACTCCAAATAACAGAGATCAAAACTTCAGTTAAAGGAATAGAATATAGCCAATTTAATTTTCACTAATTCATGTCTATGATTGATTCTAGTTCAGAAGTTTTTATACCAGGCATTAAAAACTGAAAGAGGCCTATAAATTAGGTTTATTTCAAAATGAAGGCAAGGAAAGGCTGTGAACATGGACCAAAGAAAGGATATCCTTGTGACCTTGAGTATTCTCTCTTAGAATGGATATTAGAGAAGCGAGAACAATGCTGGACGCACCTCTTAGATCATGGCTTGATGTCATCACACTTCAGGTGTTTACTCGAAGGGGAAGTTACTGATGGTCAGTGTGAAAGGCAGAATCACTGATATTCAGATCCACTTCAAAGGTGTGCTAGGCTCACTTACCAAACCACAAGAAACTCTCCAGTTAGTTAAAAAAAAGAAGTCATGGTGGCCATACCTGGTATCTCAGAGCACAATGCAATAGTAACTAGAAATAGTTACACATTTATATAAAGAAAAGTCATCAGGCTCCTCCTGACACCTGTATTTTGTTTAAGCTTGTAAGAGACACATTAGCAAATGTGTTAGGACCTTTCCCCTAGGTCTTTGTTGGATGTTAAGTCCTGTCCCATGGACAATGGCCCGTTGATTTCCAAAATCAAGGTGCAGGCAGGACCATGCTGTCTCTGAAGGGTCCAAGGAGGATTCGCCCTTGCTGCCTCCTGGGAGTTGCCGGTAATCCTCAGAATTCCTTGGCTTGTGGATGTATCACCCCACTCTCTGCTTTGGTTGTCATGTGGCCGTCTCCCTTGGGCCTCTGTGTCTACGTGTTCAAATGCCCCCCTTCTTACAGGGACACCAGTTATCTGGTTAGGGTTAATTCTAATCCAGTATAACTTTATCTTTACTTGATTGCATCTGCAAAAGACCCCATTTCCAAGTAAGTTCTCATTCACCAGCACTGGGGGTAGGACTTCAACACTTTATTTATTTATTTATTTATTTTTTGAGATAGAGTCTCACTCTATCACTCTGGGTAGAGTGCCATGGCATCATCATAGGCTACAGCCACCTGAAAATCCTGGACTCAAGTGATCCTCCTGCCTCAGCCTCCTGAGTAGCTGGGGCCTCCACACCCATCACAATACACAGCTAGTTTTTTTCTATTTTTAGTAGAGATGGGATCTCTTACAATCTACCTTCCTCAGTTTCCCAGAGTGCTAGAATTACAGGTATGAACTACCTCGCCTGCCTTCAACATATCTTTTTTTGGAGAACACAATTCAGCCCACCCCCTATATTGACAAACTCTCCCTTATCCAATGTGCTCATCCTCATGCCCCAGTCTAGCACATTCAGGATCCATTCCCAGGCAGCTTTTCCTGCTTTCTGCTAGAAATCCTACAAATCCTGCTCCTGGTACCTTCTCATGGCCTGGAAAAGATTTTCTTATCACAAGTTTATTTTCTCTCTTTTTCAACATCTGTCAAATATTTTTAAATAACCAAATTCTTTATGTGCTTCTTAAAGTTTAAGGCACAGTTCATGGACCCAATATAGAGTGAAACAAAAATAATAAAAGCCAGAGATATTTTTTTTCTACTGCTCTGGTAATCATCCCTCCTGAGGTCAGGGGTGCTGACTCTGCTTAAATAGGGCACCAAAAAAGGGTGAAATTACTGGGAGAAAATAAAAACAACACTTCAAAATCTGTGAAACTGTGCGGGGTGCTAGGGATACTTGGTTCCTGACTTTATGAGCTCATAATCTACTAGAAGAGGCAAATCTTAGTTTTAAAAATTACACACATATAGATACTGTGGGGGTGACCAGGTGCATTTTTTTTCTTTTTTTGAGATGGAGTCTCACTCAGTTGCCCCAGGCTAGAGTGCTATGACTTAAGCCCAGCTCACGGCAACCTCAAACTCCTGTGCTCAAGTGATCCACCTGTCTTAGCTTCCCAGAGGATTCTAGGCGTGAGCAACCATGCCTGGCCCAGAAAGTCTTCTCTTAACCTTTCTTAGGTATTGCTTCTCCAGAACCTTCCACAATGTCTGTGTAGGTAATTCTCATGTGGTTTGTAAGGTGAGTCACGATTAGCTTCTGTGGCAGGCCGGTAGCAGCAGGCTACTGTCCAGTCTGGGTGGTATGCTCACTTCAGCTGCAGTGGGGTCATCCTTGGGCAAGATTTTTTTTTTTTTAATTATTCTGAGTCTTGGTCTCCCAAACTGCAAGATGAAAATAAATCCTTTTTAAGAATGTTTTGAGGATTAAAGAAGATAATATATATTTAAAAACAAACACCTCACAGAGTGCCTAGAAGGTGGGAGGTCCTCAGTCCTTCAATCTCTGTCCCTTTTTCCAATTAGAATACCAAATCCATGATTGTGTACCAGCAGTCTGAGGGAAATGGGACCCTTTCAGAAGGCAGATTTGACTACTACTACATTAGCTTTCCAGCGCCACCATAACAATATTCCATGTACTGTGTGGTTTAAACAACAGGAATTTATTTTCTCACAGTTTAGAGGCTGGAAGGCCAAGATCAAGGGGTCATTAGGTTTGATATCTCCCGAGGCCTCTGTCCTTTGCAGATAATTGCCTTCTCACTATGTTCTCATGCAGCTTTTCCTCTGCACACATGCATTCCCGTGTGTCCAAATTTCCTCTTATAAAGACACCACACCAGTCAGATTAGATTGAGGCCCGCCCCTGGGGACCCCATTTAACCTAAGTCACCTCTTTAAATACCTTATCTCCCAATATGGTCCCATACTGAGGTATTGCGGGTTAAGCCTTCAGCAAGTGAATTTTGGTGGACACATTTCAGCTCATAAGAAATATTTACCTACCAGTGTATGGTGCCCCATGATCGCAAAAAAAAAAAAGAAAAAAGAAAAAGAAATATTTACCTACCGTAAGTAAGCAAGTGAATGGATTTTAAAAACACATAAAATAATTTGCGAGTTCAGCTCACTCTGTGCTTCCAATATGACCTCATTATCTAGAAAACAAAGCAGAGCCTTCTCTGAAATTAATGGAAACTTTGGAATTGCAAGTAAATAGTTCTGTAAGTGCCTAGGAAAGGCTGGTTAGCATATTTTAAGCAATCAGACCTCTGGGGCTCAGACGTTTACTGGACGATCGTTGGTGAATGGTGCCTATGTATTTCCCTGGTGTGCAAAGGACCAGCAGCCCTCCACTGCAAGGATCTGTATTTGGAGAAACAACAATGGCAAAAGAATGGAGATTCTTTGGTCTGAAAGACGAACTGCAGGGTAACGGGGAAAGGAAACCAAATGGGACAAATAGCTATACAGATAATTAAAGTCCTTCAACTTTTGAGAAAGGAGTTCTTTTTGTTTTTTTTCCTCCCTTATTCTTAAGTGACTTTCCCCTCCCTTCCCCTTTGTATAAAACTTGTTTCTTGGCAGGCATGAATAGATCCTTAACCCCTTCTATATGATATCTGGTCCACCAACTTCATTCAACTGAACAGGTATTCATTGGATCCATTTTGTCTACGCTGAGCACCGAGGGTAAGGAAAGTAGGAAATCGTTTCAGGATCAGGGAGACCTTCTTTATTCAGATAAACAAATCAGCAACTATTTACTCACCTCCTGCCAGTGCCAGCAAAAACACGATTAACTCAGCGTGACAAATGCTCTAATGGGGGATGTGCAAAATGTACCAGGGATGGCGTAGACCCTAACATTTTGGCCAATGTCAACCTATTTATTGGTGGTATTATAATATTTTACTCTTTGTGGTGTCAGCTCATTGAATTGTTTTTTAGCTTTTTTTTTTGGGAATTCATTCATCTTATAATTTTATTTATTTATTTTTTTATTGTTGGGGATTCATTGAGGGTACAATAAGCCAGGTTACACTGATGGCAATTGTTAGGTAAAGTCCCTCTTGCAATCATATCTTGCCCCCATAAAGTGTGACACACACCAAGGCCCCACCCCCCTCCCTCCTTCCCTCTTTCTGTTTCCCCCCCATAACCATAATTGTCATTAATTGTCCTCATATCAAAATTGAGTACATAGGATTCATGCTTCTCCATTCTTATGATGCTTTACTAAGAATAATGTCTTCCACGTCCATCCAGGTTAATACGAAGGATGTAAAGTCTCCATTTTTTTTAATGGCTGAATAGTATTCCATGGTATACATAGACCACAGCTTGTTAATCCATTCCTGGGTTGGTGGGCATTTAGGCTGTTTCCACATTTTGGCGATTGTAAATTGAGCTGCAATAAACAGTCTAGTACAAGTGTCCTTATGATAAAGGATTTCTTTCCTTCTGGGTAGATGCCCAGTAATGGGATTGCAGGATCAAATGGGAGGTCTAGCTTGAGTGCTTTGAGGTTTCTCCATACTTCCTTCCAGAAAGGTTGTACTAGTTTGCAGTCCCACCAGCAGTGTAAAAGTGTTCCCTTCTCTCCACATCCACGCCAGCATCTGCAGCTTTGAGATTTTGTGATGTGGGCCATTCTCACTGGGGTTAGATGATATCTCAGGGTTGTTTTGATTTGCATTTCTCTAATATATAGAGATGATGAACATTTTTTCATGTGTTTGTTAGCCATTCGTCTGTCATCTTTAGAGAAAGTTCTATTCATGTCTCTTGCCCATTGATATATGGGATTGTTGGCTTTTTTCATGTGGATTAATTTGAGTTCTCTATAGATCCTAGTTATCAAGCTTTTGTCTGATTGAAAATATGCAAATATCCTTTCCCATTGTGTAGGTTGTCTCTTTGCTTTGGTTATTGTCTCCTTAGCCGTACAGAAGCTTTTCAGTTTAATGAAGTCCCATTTGTTTATTTTTGTTGTTGTTGCAATTGCCATGGCAGTCTTCTTCATGAAGTCTTTCCCCAGGCCAATATCTTCCAGTGTTTTTCCTATGCTTTCTTTGAGGATTTTTATTGTTTCGTGCCTTAAATTTAAGTCCTTTATCCATCTTGAATCAATTTTTGTGAGTGGGGAAAGGTGTGGGTCCAGTTTCAGTCTTTTACATGTAGACATCCAGTTCTCCCAACACCATTTATTGAATAGGGAGTCTTTCCCCCAAGGTATGTTCTTGTTTGGTTTATCAAAGATTAGGTGGTTGTAAAATGTTAGTTTCGTTTCTTCATTTTCAATTCGATTCCAAGTGTCTATGTCTCTGTTTTTGTGCCAGTACCATGCTGTCTTGACCACTATGGCTTTGTAGTACAGACTAAAATCTGGTATGCTGATGCCCCCAGCTTTATTTTTGTTACAGAGAACTGCCTTAGCTATACGGGTTTTTTTCCAGTTCCATACAAAATGCAGAATCATTTTTTCCAAATCTTGAAAGTACGATGTTGGTATTTTGATAGGAATGGCATTGAATAGGTAGATTGCTTTGGGAAGTATAGACATTTTAACAATGTTGATTCTTCCCATCCATGAGCATGGTATGTTCTTCCATTTGTTAATATCCTCTGCTGTTTCCTTTCTGAGGATTTCATAGTTTTCTTTATAGAGGTCCTTCACCTCCTTCGTTAGGTATACTCCTAGGTATTTCATTTTCTTTGAAACTATGGTGAAGGGAGTTGTGTCCTTAATTAGCTTCTCATCTTGACTGTTATTGGTGTACACAAAGGCTACTGACTTGTGGACATTGATTTTATATCCGGAAACATTACTGTATTTTTTGATGACTTCTAAGAGTCTTGTGGTTGAGTCTTTGGGGTTCTCTAAGTATAAGATCATGTCGTCAGCAAAGAGGGAGAGTTTGACCTCCTCTGCTCCCATTTGGATTCCCTTTATTTCCTTGTCTTGCCTAATTGTATTGGCTAGAACTTCCAGCACTACGTTGAATAGTAAAGGTGACAGAGAACAACCTTGTCTGGTTCCAGTTCTAAGAGGAAAAGCTTTCAGTTTTACTCCATTCAGTAAAATATTGGCTGTGGGTTTGTCATAGATATCTTTAATCAGTTTTAGAAATGTGCCACCTATGCCTATACTCTTCAGTGTTCTAATTAGAAAAGGATGCTGGATTTTATCAAATGCTTTTTGTGCATCTATTGAGAGGATCATGTGATCTTTATTTTTGCCTCTGTTAATATGGTGGATAACGTTTATAGACTTGCATATGTTAAACCAGCCTTGCATCCCTGGGATGAAGCCTACTTGATCATGATGAATGACTTTTTTGATGATAAGCTGTAATCTATTGGCTAGGATTTTGTTGAGAATTTTTGCGTCTATATTCATGAGTGAGATTGGTCTGAAATTCTCCTTTTTGTTTGGGTCTTTTCCTGGTTTTGGTATCAGGGTGATGTTTGCTTCATAGAATGTGTTGGGGAAGATTCCTTCTTCCTCAATTTTTTGGAATAATTTCTGCAGTACAGGAATAAGCTCTTCCTTGAAGGTTTGATAGAGTTCTGGAGTGAAGCCATCTGGACCAGGGCATTTTTTGGTTGGAAGATTTTTTATTGTTTCTTTGATCTCAGTGCTTGAAATTGGTCTGTTCAGGAGCTCTATTTCTTCCTGGCTGAGTCTAGGGAGAGGGTGTGATTCCAAATATTGATCCATTTCTTTCACATTGTCAAATTTCTGGGCATAGAGTTTCTGGTAGTATTCAGAGATGATCTCTTGTATCTCTGTGGGATCAGTTGTTATTTCCCCTTTATCATTTCTGATTGAGGTTACTAGAGATTTTGCTTTTCTATTCCTCGTTAGTCTGGCCAATGGTTTATCTATTTTATTTATTTTTTCAAAAAACCAACTCCTTGTTTCATTAATTTTCTGAATGATTCTTTTGTTTTCAATTTCATTGATCTCTGATTTGATTTTGGATATTTCTTTTCTTCTACTGAGTTTAGGCTTAGATTGTTCTTCTTTTTCCAATTCCGTAAGATCTCTTGTGAGATTGTTGATGTGCTCTCTTTCTGTTTTTCGAATGTAGGCATCTAAAGTGATGAATTTTCCTCTCAAAACTGCTTTTGCAGTATCCCACAGGTTTTGGTAGCTTGTGTCTTCATTGTTGTTATGCTCAAGGAAGTTAATGATTTCCTGTTTTATTTCTTCCTGCACCCATCTGTTATTCAACAGAAGATTGTTTAATTTCCATGCCTTTGGGTGGGGTCGAGCATTTTTGTTAGAGTTGAGTTCCACCTTTAGTGCCTTATGGTCTGAGAAGATACAAGGTAAAATTTCAATTCTTTTGATTCTGTTGATATTTGTTTTGTGTCCCAGGATATGATCAATTTTGGAGAATGTTCCATGGGGTGATGAGAAGAATGTATATTCTTTATCTTTGGGATGGAGTGTTCTATATGCGTCTATCAAGCATAGTTGTTCTAGGGTCTCATTTAAATCTCTTATATCCTTGTTTAATTTCTGTTTAGAGGATCTGTCCAGCTTTGTAAGAGGACTGTTAAGGTCCCCTGTTATTATGGTATTATCAGATATCATATTGCTCAGACTGAGTAAGGTCTGTTTCAAGAATCTGGGAGCATTTAAATTGGGTGCATAGATATTTAGAATTGAAATGTCTTCTTGTTGTATTTTTCCCTTGACCAATATAAAGTGACCATCTTTGTCTTTTTTGACTTTAGTTGCTTTAAATCCACATGTATCTGAAAATAAGATTGCAACTCCTCTTTTCTTCTGAATGCCATTTGCCTGAAAAATTGTCTTCCAACCCTTGACTCGGAGCTTTAATTTGTCTTTTGTAGCCAGGTGTGTTTCTTGCAGACAGCAAATGGATGGCTTGTGTTTTTTAATCCAGTCAACCAATCTATGTCTCTTCAGTGGGGAATTCAAGCCATTAACATTTATTGAGATAATCGATAAGTGTGGTAGTATTCTATTCGTCTTATTTTGTGAGAGTCCATTGCTTAGTTTTATCTTTTGCAACAGTGTGGAGGTTAGGTTCTGTCCTTTAATTTCTGAGTTCTTACTTTGCTGCTGATCCATTGTGGTGGTCAGTGTGCAGAACAGGTTGAAGTATTTCCTGTAGAGCTCGTCTTGTTGTGGCGAATTTCCTCAATGTTTGTATATCGTAAATGATTTGATTTCTCTGTCAATTTTGAAGCTTAGCTTAGCAGGGTACAGAATTCTGGGCTGGAAATTGTTCTGTTTAAGTAGATTAAAGGTAGATGACCATTGTCTTCTTGCTTGGAAAGTTTCATTAGAGAAGTCTGCGGTCACTCTGATGGATTTGCCCCTGTAGGTCAACTGGCGCTTACTCCTGGCAGCTTGCAGAATCTTTTCTTTTGTCTTGACTTTGGACAGGTTCATCACAATGTGTCTTGGAGAAGCTCTGTTAGAGTTGAGGCGACCTGGGGTCCGATAGCCCTCTGAAAGCAGTGTGTCAGAATCTTTGGTGATATTTGGAAAATTTTCTTTTATAATATTCTCTAGTATGGCTTCCATTCCTCTGGGGCATTCTTCCTCCCCTTCTGGAATTCCTATAACTCGTATGTTGGAACGCTTCATAAAGTCCCATAATTCTGACAGTGAACATTCTGCTTTCTCTCTCTTCTTTTCTGCCTCTTTTACTATCTGAGTTATCTGAAAAACTTTGTCTTCTACCTCTGAAATTCTTTCTTCTGCATGGTCTAACCTGTTGCTGATACTTTCCATTGCGTCTTTAAGTTCCCTGATTGACTGTTTCATTTCCTTCAGCTCTGCTATATCCTTTTTATATTCTTCATATCGTTCATCTCTTATTTGATTTGTTTTTGAATTTCCTTTTGGTTATTTTCCACTTTATTAGCAGTTTCCTTCATTGTTTCCATCATTTCTTTCATTGTTTTCAACATGTGTATTCTAAATTCCCTTTCTGTCATTCCTAACATTTCTGTATAGGTGGAATCCTCTGCAGTAGCTACCTCATGGTCCCTTGGCGGGGTTGTTCTGGACTGGTTCTTCATGTTGCCTGGAGTTTTCTGCTGATTCTTCCTCATGAATGATTTCTTTTATCTGTTTCCTTGCCCTAATTTTCCTTTCACTTCCTCTTGCTCTTTAAGTTCTCGTGCCTGTGGACTTTATCAGAGGTGTCCTCTCTTCAGCATCTCTGATGTTCAGATCACAGTTCTTGTCAACCAACACAGTGGCCACCCTGGCAAAACCTTTTGAATAAGCCACTTGCAAAGCACTCCCAGGAAGGCAAATGGAAAGTACACAGGGAGGACAATGAACTGTGGCAAAGCCTTTGTCATATGATAGTGACTCTGCCTCTGCTGCTCCCCAGGGAGGCACCGCCGGTGCCGGGTGGGGCGCTGCTATTCCAGGCTTGGACCTCCCCGCGCGTGTGGGGGTGGGGTGGCTGCACTGGGACGTCCGCACCATGAACCCCCCCGCACCCCTTGACCGCCGGCTGGCTACCTAGCTTTTTTTTTTTTTTTTTTATTAAATCATAGCTGTGTACATTAATGAGATCATGGGGCACCGTACACTGGTTTTATAGACCATTTGAGATATTTTCATCACACTGGTTAACATAGCCTTCCTGGCATTTTCTTAGTTATTGTGTTAAGACATTTATATTCTACATTTACTAAGTTTCACATGTACCCTTGTAAGATGCCCCGTAGGTGTAATCCCACCAATCACCCTCCCTCTGCCCATCCTCCCCCCTCCCCCTCTTCCCCATATTCTTGGGTTATAACTGGGTTATAGCTTTCATATGAAAGCCATAAATTAGTTTCATAGTAGGGCTGAGTACATTGGATACTTTTTCTTCCATTCCTGAGATACTTTACTGAGAAGAATATGTTCCAGCTCCATCTGTGTAACCATGAAAGAGGTGAAGTCTCCATCTTTCTTTAAGGCTGCATAATATTCCATGGTGTACATATACCACAATATATTAATCTACTCGTGGATTGATGGGCACTTGGGCTTTTTCCATGATGTAGCAATTATGAATTGGGCTGCAATGAACATTCTGGTACAAGGCTCATTTAATCTTTTTAAAAAACTTTTTAATTTCAGATTAATGTGAGGGTGCAAACAATTAGGTTACCATGTTTGCATTTGTTAGGAGGAGTCCCTGGTGTAGTTGTGTCCCACCCCCAGGAGATGTGCCACATATACCTTTACATATACCTGTACATTGTGCCCATTAAGTGGGTGCACACCCCTCCCCCTCCCTCCTTCCCTCCTACGTCCTCCTCTCAACTTGCATTGAATTGAGTTTCTCTCCAGTATGGTCATGTATTAGATCATCTACTGGCTTCATATTAGAATTGAGTACATTGGATTTTTGCTTCTCCATTTTTGTGATACTTTACTAAGAATGTGTGGCTCATTTAATCTTAACAGCTCTGTGAGAGAAATATTATGTTTGTCATACAGATGAGGTAATGTGAGACTCAGAAAGGCCAAGTTACTTGCCCAAAGTCATACAGCTAATGTGTAAGTGGCAGAGCTGGTGATCAGATTTGGGTTATCTAACCTCCCCAAGCCTGTTCCATCACACGGGGTGACATAGGTGGTCTTCCACCCATTTGAGCTGGGCTCTGCAGGAAATGGCCCATTATTTTAATGCCTTGAAGACAAAACAAATCTGACTCTGAGGCCCTCGCCTGGTGGAAATTAAACTTCAGTCAATTTTCGGGCTCCCCTTTTGCCATACCCGGGTGTGCAAAGGAAACTCCAGCACCTCAGGAGGTGGCTCCATTTGCTCCTGATCCTGGGGTCCTTTGAATTGGTGGCTCTGCTGCCACTTTGGGCAATGAGAACCAGGATCCAGCGCCCAGGACTCTCTTAGCTCCCGATATCCTGTCTCCACCTGGGGAGCTGGCGTCTGGTAAGGCAGCCATGGGTCTTGCTTTGTGGGGAGCCCACACGTCCTTCCTTTGGACTATTTTCCCTTTGATCATTCTCACCTCCTTTCCTCCCCCCCTCTGTACTGTTGGGTTCTCCCTCTGGAAAGTCTTAGGATGTCTAATGATGGCACCAGGTACACAGAGAAGGTGCCTATGTCAGAGGCAGACCCCGAGACGGGTTAGACATATTGGAGATTTATTGAGGGAGAATGGGGGAGGAGCTGGAGGAGGCCCGGGGAGCATTCAGGCGGCCACGGCCTGTGGAGGAGAGTGGGAGTGCAGAAGAGTGAGGTGGGAAGACTCTCCGGCCACTCTAGGGTACTAGAGAAGTTCTGGCAAGGCCAGTGGGGAGTCCTGGGGCCCGTCACCTGTCAGAGGCATCCTGCAATAGCAGGAAAGAACCAGCCTCATAGCTGTGCCGTCCTCAGTCTTTGGTATAAGTATCCTGGGAGAAGTGCCGTCCACAGGCCAAGGCCGTGGTGGATTCAAAGTGTGGCAGCTGGAGCTGTCTTCAGGCAAGCTTCTCAAAGCCGCACAGCGGCTGGAAAGATCAGCCCCTTTTCCTCTAAAGCATCTGGGCTCATAGAGAGAGATGCTAAACTTCAGACTGATAACGGTTTTACTACTAATAATAGTAAAAATACTTACCACTCATAAATATAACGCTCTTATATGTATACAGCACTGCACTAAACTGCTCACTCAACGTCAATCACCAAACAACCCTCCAAGGGGCTATTCTGATGAGCCCATTTTAGAGATGGGACCAGTATGGGCTGAATTGTGTCTTCCCCTCAACCCCCAAATCCATGTGTTGAAGGTAGAACTCTCAGTATCTCAGAATATGACTATCCTTGAGGATAGGCTCTTTATAGAGGTAGTTAAGGTTCAGTGATGCTCTTAGAGTGGCCCCAATCTGACTGATACGCTTCTAAGTAGCAAAAATGTGGATGCAGAGACACGCACAAGAGCACGTGAAGATACAGCAGGGGTTTGGGCCCTGGAATTGTAGGGAAATAGATTTCTGATGTTTAAGCCCCCCAGTCTTGGTGCTTGGCCATAGCAGCCTCAGCAGACTCAGACGTGTATAAGGATATTGTGGCCTCAGGTGGTCAAGTCGGCCAAAGTCCGAGAGCCAGCACACAGGAGAGACAGAGCCCGTTCTCCAACGCTCTCTTCTAATGGCCTTCCTGGCTGGGCAAGCGCTACTCAGTAACAGACACAGATGACAAAGTGAACCAGGAAGGTCACAGAAACAGAGGACAGCCAGGCACACTGGGAAATGCACGTGAAAGGGGCCAGGAGACCTGGCAGCAAAGACACAGGGCTTCACAGCTTCCTCTACCGTCCACTGGCTGCAAGATCTGGACTGGCTGCGAGTCTGATCTTGTTTTCTGAACCACAGTTACATTTTGTGCCAAAATGGGAGTATTGGGTTTCTCATGTCTCACTGAGCTGTGCTAATAATCGAGTAAGATAATTATATAAAATTGTGGAGAGAGGGAAAGGCCGAGGGCAAGAACTGGAATTTGCTTTATATAAATATTAGTGGGGTTGTTGCGTATTATCCCTGCGTTAGCTAACAGGAATCATAATGTGTCAGTATCAGAGCATCCGTTTTCCAAGCTGTTCAAATTATATATGTTTTGTTGCCAGAAATTCATGGAGACAGCAGATTAAAAAGTCCTATCATCCAAATGGCTCTCAGAGCTAACGAGATCGATGTCCCATCTAGCCATTAGACCCAGTAAATGATTGCCAGCACTTGTGTAGTAAAAATAGCTGGCATATAGTGAGTTTATATTAGGTGTCAAATCTGGTTCCAAATGACCTAAATATAATAATTCTTTAATGGCAATCTTTTTTTTTTTTAATTGAGACAATGTCTCACTCTGTTGCCCACACTAGAGTGCCATGGCATCAGCCTTGCTCACAGCAACTTCAAACTCCTGCATTCAAGCAATCCTCCTGCCTCAACCTTCTGAGTAGCTGGGACTACAGGTGCTGGCCACCACACCCAGCTAATTTTTCTTTTTTTAGTAGAGACAGGGTCTCACTCTTGCTCATACTGGTGTCAGACTCCTGAGCTCAAGCTATTTCCCCACCTGGGCCTCCCAGAGTGCTAGGATTATAGATGTGAGCCACCATGCCTGGCCCGTTTATGGTTATCTTAAGAACGACTCCACAAGGAGAAACTATTATTATAACTATTATTCCATTCTTGCAAATGAAGAAACTGAAGCCCAGAGAGGTTAAGTAATTAGGTTAAAGTCAACCAGCTAAGTCAGTGGAAGAGTTCACAGTCAAATTCAAGCCCATAATGGCTCCTGGATTGGACATAGATTGGAGAAGAAATGAGGCATCTAGAATGGCTTCAGGATCTTTCCAGAGCATCAAAGTTGCAAAATTGTCCTTCTTTAGGATGGGAAAGAATTAATTTTTTTTTTCCAGGAGAATTCAGTTTGGGCACATTAAGTTTGAGGTGCCTATTAGGTGCTCAAAGAGATGTCAGATAACTCTGGATATAGACGTTGGGATCTGTCAGCATATACCTGGCATACCAGGAGACCAGGTCAGATCACCTAAAGGGCTTAGATGGAAAGCAAGAGACCCAAGAACTGAGTCTGGGCATTCCAGAGTTTATACATTTCCAGAGTCCAGGAAATAAGGCATCAGCAGAAGAGACGGCACAAAAGCAGGGGCCAGACAATTAGGAAGAACCAAGTGAGTGTGATTTCCTGGAAGAAAATATAGTAGCCAGGGAAGAGGGCGACCAGTTGACGATGCTGCTGACAGGTTGATTAAATGACCCTTGGCCTGAGCTGTGGGGAGGACACTGAGAACCCTAAGAAGAGTGGCTTTGGCGGGCAGGGTGGGGATACCTGGACCAGGAGAGAAAGGGAGGAAAGGACTTGACTACAGTCATTTCAGAGTTTTTCTTAAACAAGGAAGATGAAAAATAGAATAGCTGAAGAAAGCATTTTTATTTTAAATTTTAAATGAGAAGAATAAAAGCATATTTGTAGACAATAGGAATGGTCTAACAGAGAAGAGAAAGTAATTGATGAAGTGTGGGGGGTGCGGGTTTCTGGAGAAATTCCAGGAGTAGATGAAAGGAGGCGAGACCTAGTGTCCAAGGAGAAAGGTTGGCCTCCGTTAGGAGCATGGCCAACGGCAGATGAGAAGGCAGAATAATCAGTCACGCGCAGGCAGGTGGTGGTGGGAGATGGCCGCAGCTCTCTGCTGATTACTTTAAAGTCCCAGCACGTTTACTGAGTTTCCATGCTGAGCTCCCAAGTTGAAACTGAAAGCTCCTTCCTGTGTTTACTATCACTCTTCCCTGTGATCACAACAAAACCTGCATCACCGGTGATGATAGCTGCTCGGGCTTGGGCCTTTCTTCCCCACCAGCCTGAGAGCTGGAGGAGGGCAGAGAACATGTCTCAGTAGACACCCAATAAATATCTGATGCACATGGAGCTTGAAAATGGATTTTGCTTGAGTTACAGGAATTGATCACTGCTATCTTCTGGATGGAGCGGTGGGCAAAGGGTTCACGTTTCAATGCGACTCTTCTGTTAACCATTGTATTAGCTATTTATTACTGAATTTAACATTTAATATTATTGAATTTAATATTGAAACATGTGTGCTTTCCTTGTTTTTACAAAGATTTGGACTTTCGTTGGGCCATGGCAGCATCCTCAGAAGGGTTACAAACCGTGAAAGGATGCAAACAGCTCCTTTGATAAGGGGCAGAAAGCTTTCAGTTTGCACAGTTATTTCTGTGTGTGTGTTTTAAAGATGAGCGTAAATTTACTGTCAAGGATGTATTATAATTGAAATCTATAGGAGTTAGTATTACTCTAGTGCCAGAGGATCACGCTCCCGGAACTGCCTAAAGAATGAAAGATACACAATCGCCTGGATGTGTTGTGATAGAAATTGTGCCTCCCGACCAATACTTAGCGTTTTATTAAGGTTTAGAAAAAGAGGAGGAAAGAAAAGGATCTGCAAATGGACCAATTTTCTCCTGCATATCTTTTTAGCAAGCTTCAAGGGACGCTAAAGTTAAGGTCGAGTGTAATAATTAGATCATGTGATGTGGATGAAATCTATCAATGCTCTTTTCTTTTTTTTTATTGTTTGGGATTCATCGAGGGTTGAAAGAATTAGGTTACACTGATTGCATTTGTTAGGTAAAGACCCTCTTATAACTGTGTCCCACCCCCAAAAGGTGTGCCGTACACCATGACCCCCCTCCCCTTTCTTCCTTCCCTCTCACTGCTTCCTCATTCCCCTCCCCCTTGTATTAGATCATCTAGTGCCTTCATATTTATCAATGCTCTTTCTGAAGGAAATTCAGTACAGTGTATTGAACATAGGCTCTAGGCTAGGCTGTCCAACGACTTAGTTTCCTTGTCTGTAAAATGGCATGATAACACTTTCTACTTTGTACGATTGTCATGAGATTTCAATAATTTTATGCCTATTAAAGTCCCATACACTATCCAGAATATCAGCAGTTCCAGCCATTATAACTTACTTTAATAATAATAGTATGATAATGATAATAGCTTTAAATAATATAAGCCAATGGCATTCTCCTTTGTGTTTTCTTTTTTATTGGTATATTTTTTTCTTTTTTGCCTAGTACACTTTCTTCTTTTCCTAATCCTGGCTTTTTCTTTTTTCCAATGAAGAAAAATTGATGGGACCCATGAGGAAGAAGATAACATCGAGCTGAATGAAGAAGGAAGGCCGGTGCAGCCGTCCAGGACAAGCCCCCCACTCTGTGACTGCCGCTGCTGCGGCCTCCCCAAGCGTTACATCATTGCCATCATGAGTGGGCTGGGATTCTGCATTTCCTTTGGGATTCGGTGCAATCTGGGAGTTGCCATCGTGGAAATGGTCAACAACAGCACTATCTATGTTGATGGAAAACCAGAAATTCAGGTTGGTGTCCATCTACGGTGAGAGCTTTTTTGAACATAGCTGCAAAAATAACTTTGCTACACGAAGGAAAGCAGTGCACTCTGTTCAGCGAGGTGGCAAACATATTACCTGCTACTATGTGCTGGGCACTGTGCAGAGTGATGAGGATGGGACAGTGAACAGACTAGTCTTGGCCCTTGTCCTCAGGGAGACATGTAAGTGATGGTAATGTGGGGTTGCAGGTGCTTTGGGAGGGTATACAGGATGCTGGGGCTCTTATAGGAGAAGGCCTACCCCAGACTTTGATATTGTGAAAAATTCCCAGAGATAGTGGTGGTTGGACTAGACAGAGAGCATTCTGCTGGGGTGGGAAGAAGAATGTTTGAAGAAAAAGGAACATCCTGTGTGAAGGAATGTAAAGCGGGGGAGAGTGTGCGTGCAAAAGTGGGCATGTGTGGAAGAGCATGAGTGTGGACACACACACACACGACGTGTGATGTGCGAACATATGGGCTTCATCATTAGGTCTAAACATCACTGCAATTTTAAGTTTGAAGTGTAAAACAATTCTTGGACGTAGTGCAATGACTGTAATGTGGTGTTCAACTACACTTGTAGTTTCCACCAGTGACAAGAGTTCCAGGTACTAGTAATACGACTGTGACCTGTCGACTACTTTTACAATTGCAGCAAACACTAAATTCCAGTTAAGTTAGTAAAAATAAGATGTAATTTTTTTCCCCATCCAAGTTCACAGGTCTGCAGGATTCCATCCACAGACCCCAGGTTGGGAACTGGATGCAGCTCAATAAGTAGGGGCCACATCATATAAGGCCAGGAAAACCACAGAGGAGTCATGTATGGGCTTTAAGCAGAGAGGTGATCAAATCTGCAGTCTAGAATGATCATTGCCCAATGGGAAGGGGCCACAGGCCCAGTTCAGAGGCCATTATAGTTAGCAAGCATGCTCTGATGTGACTTAAATAACATTGTTTTAGGAACCATTGGAAATGTAAAATCTGTTTTTTATTTACTTACATGGGGGTAAAAAGACAAAACAAAAATGTTTGCCCAGTGGATACCGTATAAATACGTACTTCATTGGATTGAGCACACACACCGAAATGACTCGTGCAGAAATCATTCATCTGTAGAGAGGCATCTCCTAGTTCCCTGGTCCTTGCTTCTATCTGAAGAAATCTTTGGACCAGAGTTTCACAAACTGATGTCTGGGAAATCAACTTTCTGCAGGCCACGCTGTGAAGAAGGCGTCGCATGATGTGGCGTCTGCACTGGGCTATGTCCTGTGAGACGCTCTGAGGGGGGACGTGGTACTCTCTATTTCTTGGACTAACTCGATCACAGATGCATCACCTGGGACAGTCTCCTGCCAAGCGCTGATTTGGGAAAATTTGATTTCCACCCATTAGCAAGAAGTCTTTAGTTGGCCTGCATCTATTTTTTTTTTTTTTTGCAGTTTTTGGCCGTGGCTGGGTTTGAACCCACCACCTCCGGCATATGGGGCCAGCGCCCTACTCCTTTGAGCCACAGATGCCGCCCAGCCTGCATCTATTTTTATTATTATTTTTTTAAACTGAGAGATTACTCTGCCGGTGGAAAATAGCACCTTGGAGATCCTCTAACTAGTCCCTTTCTGATGCCACAGTAGAATGTGTCCTAAAAGGATATCCTGTCTCTTCTTGGAGGTGGGGGTGGGGAGATAGAGGCGGAGGGGCGTATCATGCATTTTTAAAATAAAGAATGGTAGGTATTAGCAAGGAGGTTTCAGATGGGTATCACACGCATTCTTTCAGCCTTTTGTGAGCAAGGCCAGCTAATTAAAACTTGTCTGCTGAGGCCCAGATCAAAATGAGATGCTGTTTTGCATTGTTGACTGAAAAGATAGGACTAGATCAATAGAGTTTGCTTTGAGGTATATGGAAAAGACGTTTTGATAAAGGCAAAGAGCAATAGTAGTGTACACTCTACTTTCTATGGTTTTTGTCCTCTGGAGTCTTCGAGAACTTGATTAAGATCAAAAAAATGCTTTCCAACATTTTCTCTGGCCCTGCGAGTAGGGAGTTCACAGTATTTCAGGAGCGCTGGTGCAACTCTTAGATTTATACCAGGTTCTTTCTCACTTGTTCAAATACGATAAACTTGTTCAACAGTATAACAAAGATGTCACTAATTGTATTAAGAAAGGCTCTGAATGGCCTGTGCTTTTGTTTGTTTGTTTGTGTTTTTTTTTTTGTCTTATGAGGAAAAATAAGGTATTTTGCACCAAGATATCTTAAATCCTCCTTTTCAAAAGAGGGACTGTGCCCCACTGGGGGAGGGAGAGGTGTCTTTATGTCAGTCTTTCCCCAGGGGGAGCAGAGGCCCTGCCAGGAAGGGCAGAGTGGAGCCTTGCCTCTGGAGAACGAGAAAACTCTTCACTGAGGTCTCCAGCTGGCTTGTCTCCCGGGGTCTTTCACCTGCTTCTGCTGGAGTAGGCTCCTTTTTCCTGAGTCTCTCCAGGGGCTGCTCTCTTTCTCCTTCTTTCCTTTTCTGGGGCTTCTCACTGCCTTCCAAAACTGAAGTTCCTTGAGCTTTGCTTGCCAGGGAGCTGATGCATCTGGTCCTGATGGAGTGACTCCGTGGACTTGTTTCAGTTCAGCGTCCACTGTTGTCTGAGTGTGGGTTGCTCCACACACACAAAGGCATGGAGGGAGGGAGAGGCTGATTGGCTGAGTCTAGCCTACGGCTTGGCCCTCTCTGCTCAGGTGTCCAGTGAGCTATGGGAGTCACCTGTGAGAGTCCCCTGGAGGGGAAGGTGGGGTCCTCTGAGAGAGGAGTGTGAACTGGAACTTCTAGCAATTCTTTGCTAACTCTCATTGTCCTTCTTGTAAAATGGGAATAAAAGGACTGCTTTGAAGATCAGCTGAGATGATTTCCATGCCGTGCTTATCTTAGTTTGCTAAGACTGTCATAACAAACTACCACAGCCTTGACTGCTTAAAACAACAGCACTGTATCCTCCCACACTGCAGGAGACCAGAGTTCCACAGTCGAGGCATTGGGCAGGCCTCGCGCCATCTGAAATCTCTAGCAAACATCTTGCCTTGACTCCTTCAGCTTCTGGTGGCTCAGGGAGCCTGTTGGTTTGTGATAGTTTCACTCTGACCTTGGCCTCCACCTGCACATGGGCATCTTCTCTGTGGGTCTCCTAGTCTGCCTCAGACCTCCCTGAGCCTTTCTCTTACAAAGGCACTTCTCACTGGATTTAGGGCCCAGCTGGATGACCTGGAATATCTCAAATCAAGATCCTTGACTTTTTCACGCCCTCAAACACCCATTCTCCAAAGCAGGCGGCATTTACAGGCCCCAGCATACGCTGTATATATCTTTTGGGGCCATTTTTTGGCCAATGCTGCACCTGACACAGTGCTTGGCTAATTATCATAATGCTTCATATAGGGACCCTTATGATTATTTTTGCCTTATTTTTAATTAATTAATTTTTTTTTTTTTTTTAGAGACAAAGCCTCACTTTGTCACCCTCAGTAAGAGTGCTGCAGCACCACAGCTCACAGCAACCTCCAGCTCTTGGGCTTAGGCAGTTCTCTTGCCTCAGCCTCCCTAGTAGCTAGGAGTATAGGCGCCCACCACTATGGTTGGCTACTTTTTGTTGCAGTTTGGCTGGGTTCGAACCCGCTACCCTCAGTATATGGGGCCAGCACCCTACTCACTGAGCCACAAGCACTGCCCATTAATTAAAAATTTTTTATGATAAAAATGGTTAATGTAAGAGCTACCCTCTTAATAAAATGTCAAGTATATAACAGATTATTACTGACTGTAAGTACAGTATTGATTTGCCTAGCTTGACTGAAGCTCTATGTCCGTTAATTTGTAACTTCCCATTTTCTCCTTCCACCAGCCCCTGACAGCCACCACTGCACTATTTAATTCTATTAAGTTTGAGTATTTTAGATACTTCATGTAAGTAGAATCATGCAGTATTTGTCTTTCTGTGATTGTTTTTTTTTTTTTTTTTTTCCACTGAGCATAATTTCCTTTAGGCTTTTCCAACTTGTTACATATTGCAGAATTTCCTTCTTCTTAAAGACTGAATAGCATTCCATTGTCTATATTTACTACATTTTCTTCACCTATGTGTCTGTCAGTGAGCATTCAGGTTGTTTCCATATCTTGATAATTATGAACAACGCTTCAATGAACCCAGAAATGCAAATATCTCTTCCAGATCCTGACTTCAATTCTTTTTGATAAATACCCAGAAATGAGATTGCTGTATGATAAAGCAGTTCTTTTTTTTCATTGTTTGTGATTCATGGAGGGTACAAAGAATCAGGTTACACTGATTGCATTTGGTAAAGTCCCTCTTATAATTGTGTCCTGTCCTAAGAGGTGTGCCCTACAAGATAACCCCCATCCCCTTCCCGCCTCCCCTCTCTCTGCTCCCTCATTCCCTTACCCACCCCTTGTATTAGCTCATCCACTGCCTTAATATTCGAATTCAGTACCCTAGATTCTCACTTCTCCATTCTTGTGATGCTTTGCTAAGAAGAATGTGTTCCGCCTCCATCAGATTAATACAAAAGATGTAAAGTCTCCATCTGTTTTAATGGCTGAATAGTATTCCATGGTGTACATATACCACAGCTCGTTAATCCATTCCTGGGTTGGTGGGCATTTAGATTGTACTTCCTATATTCTCAGCACTTTTTTTTTTTATTTTGGTACTAAGACCGTAAATGAAATAGGACATGGATGCTGTCTTAGTTTCTTGCTACCCTGTGTGGGAAGGGGACATGTGAATGGCTAGTTTGAAGGCAGCACACTGTGGGCCTGCAGCCTTAAGGACAGAGGTCTATGGGACGAGCCTGGGAAAAAGTAACCAGTTCAATCTAAGGGAGTCTGGAAGTTTTCTCAGAGGAAGGGACATGTACAATGAATCTGGAAGAATGAGTCACTTCACCTGGGGAAGAAAATGAGAAAAGATACTACTAGGTCACCATTTGTTTTTTTTTTTTAAAGACAGTGTCTCATTCTGTTGCTTTAGGCTGGAGGGCCATGGCTTCAGCCTAGCTCACAACAACCCCATCTCCTGGGCTCAAGTGATCCTCCTGCCATAGCCTTTCAAGTAGCTACAGGCCCTAACCCAACACTCAGATCATTTTTCTATTTTTAGTAGAAAGGAGGTCTTGCTCCTGCTGGTCTTGAACTCCTGAGCTCAAGCGATCCTCCACTTGGCCTCCCAGAGTGCTGGGATTACAGGCGTGAGCCGCTGTGCTATTCTCTACCATAGAATACCACCCAGGCTTTTTATGGCTGGGTAGTACTCTGTGGTATGCATATACCACATTTTATTAACCTACTCATGTATTGATGGCCACTTGGGTTGTTTCTACATCTTTGTAACTGTGAATTGTACTGCCACAAATATTTGAGTACCAGTGTCTGTTTTATCAATTGTCTTTTTTTCCTTTGGGTAAAGACCTGGTAGTAAGATTGCTGGATCAAATGGTAGGTGTACTTTTAGTTCTTTGAGGTATTTTCATACTACTTCTAAGTCAACATCACAAGAATGGAAAAACACACAGCGCATGTACTCAATACTAAACTGGAATTAGTCAATCAACACTTACGTGCACACTTGGAAGTAAATCTCAATGGAAATAAAGTAGGTGGGAAGTAGAAAAGGGGTTGGGTAAATTCACACCTAACTGGTACGACGCACACATTTTGGATGATGGGCATGCTTAAGATGTACAAAAATGACTTAGGTAACCAAAACGTGTATTCCCCAGAAATATTCTAAAATAAAAATTAAAAAAAAAATTAGAGAATGAGAAAAGGAACTCTAGCACTAGAGGATCACATTTTCAATGGCCTAATGTCATGAAAGTGTCTGTTGTTACCGTTGTCATATCATGACAATGGCTGCTAACATGCCCTGAGTCTACCCGATGTTCCAGGCACTATCCTAACCTGTTAGATCAGTGGTTCTCAACCTCCCTAATACCGTGATGTATTTTCATTGTTACAAAGGGGTCGTGACCCACAGGTTGAGAACCTCTGTGTTCGATGAAAAATCTCTAAGCAGAAGGATAAACTATTAGAAACATTCATGCCAATTACCCCCATACGTCCTGTGAGTAGGTGGAATGGGTTTTATTACCCTCATTAAGAAAGACAGACTTAAGATTCTGACTCCACTTGTGCTCTCATTAAACTGGTGTCTGAATAACTGAGCAAATAACTTCTTACCCCAAGAACTTGTTTTTTGTTTTCTTCACAAGATGTTTTATTTTCCCTTTAGTGGTTATCACTATTTGATGTACTCAATAGATACATATTTATTCAAATTGGTACATATCTGTTTTCCCTAGCAGGTGAATGCTACAAGAGCAGGGACTTGGTTGTGTTCACTGCTATGTCTCAAATATGCACAACGCCCTCCACGAACACCCATTGAATGAAAAAGGATCTCATGAAGCTATTTGTAGGATCATTGGTGGAAAATGGAGGTCCAGTGTTTTCTGATGAACACAGCTGTCTCTGATTTCTCTTTTCCAGACAGCACAGTTCAACTGGGATCCAGAGACAGTGGGCCTTATCCATGGATCTTTTTTCTGGGGTTATATTGTGACCCAAATTCCAGGTGGTTTCATTTCAAACAAGTTTGCTGCGAACAGGTAAGATAAACTGATAGAACACGGCTATAATGTGCCTTTGTATCTTTATAACACCTGCCCAGGCTGCTGTCAATTTAGGGGTGCAGATTGAAAAACAGGAACCTGCTCAATAGATGTGATTCACAGGTCTTCATTCCAAATGGCCCTATTCTGAAGTGTCTCTTTTGATTTACTTTTTCCTCAAGTCTAATTTACCTTACAGCTCTTTAAGTGATTATGTGCTAATAAGAACAATTGACTCTGAGTCAGGAGAAATGGTGCCTGGCCCCTAACTGGCTCCCTGGGTGGCCTCTATTGAGTCACTTTCCCTCCTTTTCTGGGCCTCACTTTTCTTCTCTGTGAGATGACACATTGGATTAAATTGTGTTTCAGTTCCCCCTGGCCAGTGACATTCTATAATCTTATTAATACTGCCCGGTACCAAAAAGGTTTTGTCACACAAGTAGTAGAGGCTTGTGTACAGATTTCAAGGTGTGTCCTTGAGACTTTATAGCAGGAGGTTGAGCAATTAAAGTGTCCAAGAACAGAATGAGCCATCTCAAGAAGCAATGAGTTCTCTGTCACTAGAGGTATTCAAGCAAAAGAGGATGGCCACATGGGGGAGATGTTGCCGAGTGTATCAATACCAAAAAAGGCGTGAGCTAAATATCTCTAGGTCCCTTCTGCTTGTGTTTCTCAAATGACTTTACGTACATGGATTTCGTGAAGTGGATTACATTACATAAAGCTACATTTTTCAAATTCTAAAACGTTACTCATTAGATGGTTGTGAAATAAATATAGTGGTTTACCCATGAGAATTTTTAAAAAAGAAAGAGAAGATAATCAAATAGAATAGAACAGAATAGAACATATCTGACTGCAGTTGTGCTCAGAGAATGGTAAATATTGGTTTTTGAAACTTGTGTGTGTATGAGGTTACAACATAATATATTTTCTTTATGGGTCAAGGTGAAAAAAGTTTGAAAGGTACTGTCGCTGGATCTCAACATGTCTAAGCACAACTGTGTTTCCTTATGTTCTTGTCTAACTTTTTAAAGTTTTTTACTTATTGTTACTTACCTGTTGTATTCTTTTTAAAAAGTGATAAAATATTGGCTACTATGGTCTCCTTGGTTACCACTTACATCTCTTCCCTAAAAAGACATCAAACACAATCCGATTTTCCAGCATGTCAAAGGGGCTGACGCATCATTCACACGGGTGAGAAGGGGAGAGCATGCTGCCTGCGCTCTCCTCCCAGGACACGCTGGGCCAGGCAGGGAGGAGAAGGATAGTGGTGCTGGGCTGAAGGCAAGCGCACAACCTGTTCTGTGCTTAGCTGGTGTCAGGACACAAGATACTTCTTGGCTGGTCAGTATCCCTTTCCGGAAAACTGTGGGAAACAGGAGATGGGACCTCAAACATGCAGAAGTCTTGAGATAATAGGAAAGGGTGTGCTGGGTAGAGCCAGGTGGCATGGTGGGTGTGCAGCAAGCTCACCTCAGCCTGGTCAATCTCTAAACTTCCAGGGCGCCATCCAAGCAGGACATCCTGTTCTGCCAAAAATGTGTCCATAATTGGTCCAGACACCAGAGCTAGGAAATGAAAGCAACCCAAGAGTCCAGCTCAGGGCACACCAGACCCTAGTACAATACTAACCCAATGTCCATTTCTCTAAATTGATTTTTCTTAATTTCCGTAGGGAGCTATCGTGAATTGTTAGTTTTGTTTCTGGTGTTTAGTGGTAGTGCCGCACCCCTTTGCGGGACTGCCCGGTGACACAGTGCCTTACTCCCTCAGGGTCTTTGGAGCTGCCATCTTCTTAACTTCGACTTTGAACATGTTCATTCCTTCCGCGGCCAGAGTGCATTACGGATGTGTCATGTGTGTCCGAATTTTGCAAGGTCTAGTGGAGGTAGGAGATATTTTTCTTACAGTTTTCGGTACTGCTCAAGATGGCATGGTTTTTTAGAAAATTCAGCTTTTGAAGAAAACTCTGTAAACTTTGTTTACTTGTTTTTTTTTTTTTTTTTTTTTTCTTTCTCTCTTCCTGCTTGTTCTGCTTTCTCAGCTCTCTGGTTATGGCTATAATTACACATTTTTATTTATTTATTTATTTTTGAGTCAGAGCGTCACTCTGTTGCCCTGGGTAGAGTGCCGTGGCATCATAGCTCACAGCTACCTCAAACTCTTGGGCTCAAGAAATCCTCTTGCCCCAGCCTCCTGAGTACCTGGGACTACAGGTGCCCACCACAACGCCTAGCTAGTTTTTCTATTTTTGTAGAGATGGGGTCTCACTCTTGCTCAGGCTGGTCTGGAACTCCTGAGCTCACATGATCTGCCTGCCTTGGCCTTCCAGAGTGCTAGATTACAGGTGTGAACCTCTGAGCCCAGCCAGTTACAAATATCTTAATTGAAATATCTGGTATGATTCTACATTGATGCACAATGAAGGACCATTCCATAATGATCTGAGAAATAATCTAAATCCCCTCCCTTTGGGCCAGGAGAGGTGGCTCATGCCTATAATCCCAGCACTCTGGGAGGCTGAGGCGGGTGGGTTGCTTGAGCTCACAAGTTTGAGACCAGCCTGAGCAAGCGAGACCCCACCTCTACCAAAAATAGAAAAACTAGCCTGGCATTGTGACAGGCACCTGTAGTTCCAGCTATGAGGGAAGCTGAGGCAAGAGGATTGCTTGAGCCCAGGTATTTGAGGTTGCTGTGAGCTATGATTCCACAGCACTCTACTCAGGGTGACAGAGCGAGATTGTCTTGGGAAAAAAAAAAATCCCTTTCATTTTAAAAGATGCTGAAACTGAAGCCCAAACCTCCAGTTCACAAATAGCAAGTGCTCCTTCCTAACTGAAGCAATTTCAATGGATTTATTAATAAATCTGTGCATTTCCGATGGATTTATTAATAAAATCTCCCGCTGTGGGATTTAATTCAGTGACAGAGGCAGCATGACATAGAGCCGGAAGGTACATACTTTGGGCTCTGTCGCAAATAAATACCGTAAATACTTCAGACTCAGCTCTGAAGCTGCAGTGCAAAAGCAGCTGGGGACAACTGGAAACAAAGGGTGTGGTCATGTTCTAATACAACGTTTTGGAAACTGAAATTTGAATGTTATATGTTATGAAATATTATTCTTCATTTGTTTTGTTTTGTTTCACCACCGAAAAACTTACAACCATTCCTGGATTGCAGACCATACAAAAACGGACGGCGAGCCAAACTGGGCCATAGTTTGCCAACCTTGACGTAAAGCCGCGTTTCCCAAACTCAGTTATTTACTTTAAACCTGAATCACTTTGTTACATCCGTGTATGATGTGTTCTATTTCTTGCCTATGTTGTTTTTCTCTAGATCAGCTCACTTAAAACAACAACAAAAAAAGCCCTTATGCTAAGCAACAGATCTTTGAAATCATGGGTCTGCTGTGCTAGTTACACTTTTTTTTGAAGCATATTAGAATACATATAACAATTATAATTAAGAAGACAAGTTGTTACAGCACCTCAAATCCAACTCTAGTCCCACTAGAGGGACAAAATACCACACTTTGGGAAATTCTGATGTGGTGGAGGGAATGTGGTATTAGCAGCCATGAAAACTAAGCTCTGTTCACTTAATGGCCCTAAATCTCAGGTTTCCCGTCTTGAAATGAAAGGATGAACCAACTGATTGTGGAAGTGCCTCCTTGCACTGATTTTCTGTAAGAATATGAAACATAAATACAAAGACCTTTTCTCTCATTCTCCACTATTCTTACATGTGAGCTGTATTTGAATTTCAGAATCTGTGGCATCTGTGTTGTGGGTCGAAACCAGCTGAATCATATATACTATTGATTGTTGGTTTTTGTCTGTTTGGGCTTTAACAGAACGCCATAAACTGGGTAGTTTATAAACAGCAGAAATTTATTTCTTAGCTTTGGAGACTTGGATCTTGGGAGGTCTAAGATCAAAGCACTGGCAGATTCAGCGTCTGGGGAGGACCTCTGTTGGGTTCATAGACAGCCGTGTTCTATGTCTGTACAAGGTGGAAGGGGTGAGGGTGCTCCCTGGGGAGCACCTCCACTTTCCACTAATCCCATTCATGAGGCCTTCAGCCTTATAACCTAATCATTTCCCCCAAACCCATCTCCAAATACCAAAACATCAGACATTAGATTTTAACATATAAATTTGGTTGGGGGACACAGACAGTAAGTTGGTCTTTTACATTGTAACCTGCGTAAAGAAGCAACGTCCATGTTTTAAATACAAAGAGAAACTGGAGTCAAATCAAATGATCTATTTTCAACTCTTCTGCCAGGGTGTGACCTACCCAGCCTGCCATGGGATGTGGAGTAAGTGGGCCCCACCTTTGGAGAGAAGTCGACTGGCCACAACTTCTTTCTGTGGTATGTGTATTAGAATTACAACAAGTTTTATTTAAGAATGTTTTTTTTCCCTTCAAGTAACCAAAAAATCTTGCTAATGTCCTTAAAAATAGTCTTTAAAAAAAAAATATATATATATACATATATATATAAATTGGGGGGTATAGTGGGTTGTGAATCTGGGCTTTTTAGTCGTTACCATCACCCCAATGGGGACATTGTACCCATTAAGTAATTTTTCATCCCTCACCCCCCCCATCATCCAAACCTCATACCCTCTATCACCCTTCCAAGTTTCTAATGTCTAATATTTCATTCTCCGTGTCCGTGGGTATACATTATATAGCTCCCATTTGTGAGGATGTGTTACATTTGACTTTCTGAGTCATGTCACTATGTTAAGACAATGACCTCTAGTTCAATCTGCATTGTTGCAAAAGACATTTCATTCTCTTTCATGGTTGAGTAGGATTCTATGGCACGGGTGTGTGTGCGTGTGTGTGTGCGTGTGTGTGTATGCCACGTTATCCACTCATCAGGTGATGGGCATTTAGGTTGATTTTGTGTTTTTGCAGTTGTAAGTTGTGCTGGCATAAATATTTGGGTACGGGTGTATTTTTGATAAAATGACTTCTTTTCCTTTGGGTAGATGCCCACTAGTGGGATTGACACGTGGAACGGTAGGTTTACTTTTAGTTCTTTGAGGAATTTCCACAATGTTTTCCATAGAAATTGCATGAGTTTACATTCCCACTGACAGTGTAAAATTGTTCCCTTCCCACAGCAGCCACACCAACATCTACTGTTCTTTAACTTTTTATTAATGGCCTTTCTGACAGGAATATAGTGATAGCTTATTAGGGGTTTTAATTTGTATTTTTTTGGTAATTAGTGACATTGAACATTCAATCATGGGCTTGTTGGTGACTTGTGTGTCTTTAAAAAAAGATTTTTTTGTTTTTTTTTTTATGTAACAGAATTCCAAAGTTGCTGGTCTTGGTTCTGCTGCTTGGTCCCAGCCAGGACCTGGGCATGTTCTGACTTTCTGCTCTGCTCTACTCTCCCTCTAGCTTTTAAACTCTCTTGCTTATTCTCTCTGCCCCCTTTATCAGGAAACATGTCCTGAAGCTCCCTACCAGGCTTCCGCTTGAATTTCCTTAGCCCTGGCTGTGTCATGTGCTTTACTGAGCACAGAGGAGGCTGAGAAAGCCTCACTTCTCCAGCCTCTTTGCAGAGGGGAGGAAGAGAGAAGGAAGTGGTTGTGGGTTAGTGAAAAACGACATTTACCAAGGGCAAAAGCGGAGGAGATGGGTTCATCAAGCCCCCCACTCCTTTTTAGAATGAAATTAAAGTTCAGTGCCTTGCCCAAGGTCATGGAGCTATAGCAAGATCACCCAATTTTTGATTTGGAACTTTCCTTACCACGCACTACTGCCATGCATACATTGTCATTCAGATATTTTCATTAATTTTATATTCCAGATAAATCTGAAAAGGAGACCGTCTATCTTACCTAAAAGTAAATGAGAGGCCCCCACATAATAATGTGACTTTAATTCCTGGGTCTTTAAACTTCACCTTGCTAAGGCTACCTCACTCCAACCACCCCTTTGGGACTAGCCCCTCTATCTGTGGCTGGGAGTAATCAATGTCCTGAAGGGTTTACTCAGGTACCAATTAACATTTTATTTTATTTTTGAGACAGAGTCTTACTCTGTAGCCCTTACTAGAGTGCTGTAACATCATAGCTCACAGCAACCTCAAACTCTTGGGCTTGAGTGATTCTCTTGCCTCAGCCTCCCACGTAGCTGAGACTATGGGTGCCGGCCACAATGCCCAGCCAGTTTTTCCTATTTTTAGTAGAGATAGGGTCTCACTCTTGCTCGGAGTCTTTTGGAACTCCTGAGCTCAAGCCATCCACCCACCTCTGCCTCCCAGAGGGCTAGGATTATACCCGTGAGTGACTACACCTGGCCAGGGTGCCAATTAGTGACAGCTAAATGACAGCACGTGCTTCTACCTTCACCATAGCTGTAAACTGTATTTTTTAATATTTTGTTTTTATTAGGAGAAGGCGTCTATGAAGGCAAATTGCCTTAGGCCACAAAAGTCACAATATGGCCTGGACAATAAGGATTGAAATTTATGTTTGTCTGATTTTTCAAGCTAGGATGCCTTTCCTAAAACAAGCTAACCTGTCCTTCTTTGCTAAGGAAAGAAAGAAAACTTTTTTCCTGTGAATATTTTTATTGTTCTTTTCCTGCTCTTTACCTCTTTTATCTCCTTGAAATACTAATACTAACACTAATACTAATACTAATACTAATACTAATACTAATACTAATAAAGTATTCCTGGGAGTTGGCTGTGAAATGTTGACTAACCTGCCTAGTCTGCATTGCAGGCTCAGCTGAGATGTCTTAGCTTCTTTAGCCTCTCTTGTCCTTAAAGACCAGCTCTGGCCTTTCATTTGCAGTTCAAGATCATCTCCACTCCCAGCAGAGAGCTCATACCAACTCTGGCAGAGGATAAGACTCTGCCCCAGTTGACCTTGAGGATTGTTAGATCCCTGACCTTGCCTACTTTGGATGGTTTATTTGTAAGGCCTTGCGTTTTGATTTGCCAGCAAGAGAGAGAAGGATGAGCTGCCACTCCCCATTCTTTACCACCCTAAAAGGGCTGATTTAAGAAACAGTTTGACTCTCAGGGAAATTTACTTGATCAAGGACACAGCCCTCATTACCTTTTCCAGCTAAGGTGTGGCCTGGCCTTGGTTTTTAAAGAACAGCCAAGGGCAAATGTCATTAGAAGGAAACTCAGGCTTGGGGCTAATCAATTCTAAATCTCAAAAGGTAATTGAAGTTGGAAGGGTAGGTGCACTCCATTGTTGTATAGTTGAGGAAACTGAGATTTAGGGAGGAAAAAGATTTTTTTTTTCTTTTTGTTTTGAGATAGACTCTCACTCTGTTGCCCTGGGTAGACTACGATGGCATCATAGCTCACAGCAACCTCAAACGTCTGGGCTCAAGTGATCCTCTTGCCTCAGCCTCCCTAGTAGCTTGGACTACAGACACCAACTCACCCCGCTAGTTTGGAAAGAGAGATTTACATTCTCATGGCTAGTGAGGACAGCACTGGAGACTCCAGGAGCAGCAGGGCAGCACTGCTGAGGGCCCTGTTGGGGTCTGCTCAAGGGGCAGGTGGGAGCTAACATTAGAACCATGACTAAAAGGAGGAGGAAGAATTTTCCTTATAGGGAGCAAAGGCAGTTCAGGCCACACCGTGAAGCTCCCCCAGAGAAAGAATGATGCTCAGCACGGGGAATAACTGGGCATTGCTGAGAGAAAGAGACAGAACTGGACTATTAAATGTGGGTAAGGTTTTGGAGACCCACAGACCTGGGCTCCTGTCTGGGAACCTGTCATTCAGTGCAGGTGACCTCAGGCACTCTACTTGCCTCCCCCGACTTACTTTCTCCTTGTGAAATAGGGATAACATTGGTACCTACCTCCTCGGGTTGGAAGAGGATTACATGAAGTCCTGGGTACAGGAAAACTTAGTACTTGGCACACAGAAAGCACTAATGCGTCTGAGCGCATGGTTGTTGCTCCCTAACCCCTGTCTCAGATGTTCCTTGGTCACTTGAACCAGACACTCCCACCTCCACTCCTAGGGTTTTTGGCTTGGGAAGAAGACCACCCTCTGGGCTCCTATGGCTGTCAGTCCCACAGTCACTCTGTTCTTTTTTTTCCCTTTTATTAAGTCATATACACATAGATCATGACTATATTTATGCATTTGTGGGGTACAATGTGTTGATTTTTAATACAATGTGGAATGGTTACATCAAACTAATTTAATATAGCTTTCACCTCATTTACTTAATTATTGTGTTAAGACATTTATGTTCTATACTTGGTAGATTTGACCTATGATATGCTCCATAGGTGTGGTTGCACCGTTTACCCTTGGTAACCTGGGGTGCTTGCCTTATTGGTTTCAGGAATTCTGAGTTGTCTTTTTTAAGTGCTTTGTCATTATGTACATAATAATGGCATTTGTGTAACCCTTTACAGCTTACAAAGCATCTTCACATACGTAGTTTATTTCATTCTTCAAGCAACACCATAAGATAGATATTTTACTCCCATCTTATCTCTGAGAAAAATGAGTCCTTCGACTTCCTCAGTTGTCCTGATTTTTAGATTCCAGAGCCCAGGTTGGACTTTTCAGAGGGTCATGCCCAGCTTGGAAAGATGTGACTTAATCTATTTCTCTGGAAGATCCCAAACTCCCATTTCTTAAAACTCTTCCTTAGCATTGGATCCTAAGATACAGAATTTGCTTTCACTGCTCACTTTTTGTGAAGCAAGTATTTCTTTCATTCACAGTCCTGGGGGAATTTCAGATCTCCTTTTCGATTCAGTTCATATGTATTGGGAGTTTGGGGAGCTGTGTTTCTCTACCATGCATCGTGGAGCTGCAGAGGGTGGAGGTCAGGTCACTCCTCTGGCTATCATTCATCTTATTCATCTTGTCTGGAGAAGACAAACATTCACGCATAGGTAAGTATTCCTGCAGTTAAGTCTTTACAAAGTAAGAAATAAACTTAAAAATGTACCTATTCTGGAGGTGAATGAAGACAGCAGTCCTTCTGCCATCTTGGATCTTGTTTCCCAATTTTTTTTAAATATCAAGACAATAAAAAGCATGGTCCTTTTCATCATTTGCTATCTCTCATCTAAAGACCTGGCCAGACCGACCAGGCACAATTTAAAGGTATAAGGCACACCTCCTGGGTGAGAGGCACAATTACAACAGGGACCTTACCTAACAAACACAAACATTACATAATCGTTTGCACCCTCATGTTAATCTGAGAAAAATAAAAATAAAAAATAAAGAACCTGGTGAGAATCCTCTGAACTGGGAGCTTCAAGAAACGGAGTCCATCTGTTCCTCTGCTCGCTGTCTCTAGCACCCAATATTGTGCCTGGCTGAATTTTCAAGATTTCTTTTAGATTTTTTCATCCTCTGATTCTATTCCCTCATGCACCTTGTGGTACCTGAGGTGTCTTTGTGTAATCCTTGTATGGTCCCTGGATGAAGTTAAAGGTCATTCTGGTGACCATCCTCTCCTGGATGCCCTGAGGAAGGTGCGCGAGGTGCTTGTCTGCCTGTGCACGATGGCGGAGGCGGTCTGACATCTGTTCAATGCGATCTGTCCTTGAATTTTCCACATGCACTCTGAACAGGTTGACAAGCTTGCCTGTAAGGTGATCGGCACACCTCCCTCAATCGTTTCTTGTTCCAGGTTCCTATGCGGGGGCTGTGGTTGCCATGCCCCTGGCAGGGGTGCTGGTGCAGTACATTGGATGGTCCTCCGTCTTTTACATTTATGGTGAGTGATTTGACTTCATGAGTTCGCATAGTGACTCACAGAGACGGTATTTTACGACATTAGTGTTTGACTGCGAGTTTATTACAGGGAAATGGAGATTACTAGGACAAATTTATCATAGGAATGGACTACTTATCTACCTGTCAGCTCTTGGGCTCAAGAGAACCTCTTGCCTCTATTTTTAGTAGAGACAGGCTCTCGCTTTTGCTCAGGCTGGTCTTGAACCCGTGAGCTCAGGCCATCTACTTGTCCCTGCCCATTTAATGTTTATATTAAAGTTGACTTTTTTTTCTTTTATAAAATAAGCATAACATTATCTGTCTTTAAATCTTAGTTAACCTTAGGAAAACCAACAAAATACTTGTTCCTATCTGTAATATTGTACTTTGGGAATATTGTAAAATTGAAAAATTCCAAGATGAAAGAAAATGAGACCATATCATCGAGGCTTTTGTCTTTTTTTTTTTTTTTTTAACTTCAGGTATGTTTGGGATTATTTGGTACATGTTTTGGCTGTTGCAGGCCTATGAATGCCCAGCAGCGCATCCAACAATATCCAGTGAGGAGAGAACCTATATAGAGACAACGATAGGAGAAGGCGCCAACTTGGTTAGTCTCAGTGTAAGTACGCAAGGACGGACCAAGACTTGCCTCTTTTCCCTAAGTATTTCTCTTCATGGCCATATGGTCCTCATATGAGAAAAAGATGTCAATATCTTCCCTAAAACTCTCATCATATTTTTACTCTCTAGAAATTTAACACTCCATGGAAAAGATTTTTCACGTCCTTGCCGGTGTATGCCATTATTGTGGCCAATTTTTGCAGAAGCTGGACCTTTTATTTGCTCTTAATAAGTCAGCCTGCTTATTTTGAAGAGGTCTTTGGATTTGCAATAAGTAAGGTAAACACACGGATGCTTCAAATAGTCCTGAACTTTAAATCTCTCGATTCTACCAAGAACATCTTTGTGTAATAAAATGATTAGATTGGTGATCATAATTCATAACATTCTCAGACACCTCCTAGCCTGGAGATCAGACAAGTTATACATTCTGGGTGTCATACATACATACTTAGCTATTTAATTTCTTCTTAGTAAGGATCAGGCTGTGTTAAGCTTCCTTAAAGATTTGTTTTACTCCATCTCAAAGTGTTTTTGAAGCTAGCTAAAGGCTGCGTATTAGGCAAGGAGAAAAGGATTTGAGGGTATTTAAACTACTTAGTGAGTAGTAGTAGTAAGAGCCTGCAGCTAGTTTTGTAGCTCAACCCTCTCTCCATAAAGGTGGTGAGAGCAGTCACCATTGCTTCTATGGTTTAGAAAGAAACTCTGATAATGCCCTGAGCCATTGCCATTAGGGTGTCTGTGTTTTAGGGAAGCAGGGTTTGGATGGTGAAATATAAGTCATCATAAAAGAATAAAGCCTCCTCCCTTCTAGGGAAAGAGCAGCCGCTGAGCAGAGGCAGATGTCTGCATGGTTACTGGTGACCAGGTCACAGAAGTGACCAGGGAAGAGCTGGCATAGTCAGGTCATGGTGGCTGCCATCAGTAAACCCTCCCTGGGCAGCTAGTGCTTTACCTCCTGCTGGCCACTGGGCTCTGTGCTGGCCACTGGGGTTTCTCAGATGCATCAAAATCATCTCTGCCTCCAGGAGTTTCCCATGTGGTGTAGGAGACAGGACTAAAATCCTTCACTTATTCGTTGTTTATTTAAGACAGATACATCACTTAAAATCATTTGCACATTCCTTGTTTATTTATTATAATAGCCACGCCTATCTGGATCCCACATAATCAGATGCTTAAATTTGGGCTGGTAGGGGGGCTGTAGAGTCAGGGTGGACAGGGAGTTAGGGAGGTCCAATAGCTCATTGTTAATTTTCCTTTCAGGTGGGTCTCTTGTCAGCTGTCCCACACATGGTCATGACAATCATTGTGCCTATTGGAGGACAACTGGCTGATTATTTAAGAAGCAGAAAAATTTTGACCACAACCGCTGTCAGAAAAATCATGAACTGTGGAGGTACTGTGGATTTCATAGGTGGCTCAAGCAGCCTTGTAGAATTAGACCAAATGAAAGCGCAGAGCATATTTTAGAGGTGATGTCTAATCACTGGGATCAGTCTCAAAGATCCTGAAGTCCATTCCCCAGTGGTCATCCAGCCTCGACTTGTGCAAGCTGAGATGTGACCACTTAGTTGATGGCTGACCAACAGGACATGCCTGCAGCTACAGAAATGTCCCTTTCACCTGCTGTTAGGCCCAAGCAACATGATTTCCAGTTACATAGCTATTTCTGGCTTATCCTTTCATATGCCTTCCACATTAATTATGTGTGTTTGCAGTTTATTCCCTTTTCTCCTTCTTCCCTTTCTACCGATCCATAGCTAAGAAACAGAAGAAAACCCTTTTCTCTGAATAGTCTTCTTTCGTCCCAAACTCTCGTATATGAGGTACACACACAGAGAGAGGCAAAAAACAACAACAGCAAACCATTCTATTTCCTGGTTTATTTTGTTCTTGCTTTAGGTTTTAGTTCTGTAAAGACGAAGTGGAAGTTAGGTGATTTCCCCAAAGAAGCAGGGAAAAGTAATTGGGAAGCTCTGCGATGTTTGTGACAGCTCCCCTTTTTAAACACCTCCATTTTCTTATCTTTTTTGGTTTTTAAATTAGTATTTGTTGTATGCTTTCTGTGTCCAGACACTAAATTAAGTCTTTTACGTACGTTATCTTATTTAACCCTCATACTCACTATGTGATATAAGCAATCCGCAGAGAGGAACCGAAGGTAAAATAAGGTTACTTGCTCCAGGGGCAGATGTCTGGGAGATAGCAGGTCCTTCTGGGTCCACTACTGAGGCCGGTGGACACTCTTTGCTGCCACCTCTGCAGGGGACTGAGTCAGGTGGAGAGGATTGTGCCACCAATGGTCAAGAGGTCATGGCTGTGATATTAAATTGAAAAGGAGGGAAGGAACATGCTCTGACTCCAGATGAGACTGGTTAGGTCACCATTTGGAAGCGACTCTATGGAGGGACACAGGACAGGGGTATGACGTGATCCCACAGCCTTTTGGGAATAAAGTCTTACCAGTGAGACCGGGAACAGTCTCTTGGCTCCTATTCTCCCAAAAACTTGACCGCTGGTCCCAGGCAAGGATATTTGGACCTGCCCTTCATTTGGACTTGTATGTAGGAGGCTGAGGTTGGCAGGTGCAGACCTGCTTTCTGCTGGACAGGAGGTGGAGCTCTGGGGACATTACATTCAGGCCCTCTTTGGGGTGGCTGTAGTGGGCAGAATAACATTCATGTCCTGATCCTCACAACCTGGGAATATATTTCCTCACATGTCAAAGGGGACTTTGCAGATGTGGTTAAATGGAGGTTTCTGCGGTGGGGAATGATCCTGCATCGTCTGGTTGGGCCCAGTGCAGATCATCTCCCAACCTCAAGAACATGTGAGGAAACGTACTCCTCACCACGCCTGGCCTGCTCACTCTTTTTCCTTCACCTTGAGTTCCTCCCACCCTCACCTCTCGCCCCAGTGCTCTCCACGGATCCTTTTACATTCTGCTCAAGTCTTCCCTGTGTTTCTTTACAGCCACGTCATTCCCCCAGTGATCCCTCTGAATTCGTTCAAACGACTTAGTTGGCAACTCATCACGTGCTACCTTGTCACAGCTCTGTCAGGAAAATGTTTTAGGCAGAACAAACAGCCCCTGCGATGGCCCTGAGGCAGGCACAGGAGTGCATCATGTTTGAGAACAGGAGGGAGGAGAGCCACAATGGTTGAGCGAGGTGGAGAGTATCAGGAGATGCTTGGCTGGGGTCAGACCATGGTTGGCCTGGTTGACGTACACAGAGCTTGGATTTTATTTGAAGTGCATTGGGAAGCAAGTGGTTTAAAGTAGGAGGGGAAATCCATGATCTATGTTTTCAAATCTGGAGAACGAATAAAAGAAGGGAGGCTGGGGGGAGGCTATTTCTGTTGCCCTGTCAAGAGAAAATGGTGGCTTAGCCGAAACTGGTGGCAATGGAGATGGAGAGAGGTGGATGGATTTCCAAACTCTCTGAGCCAGCTTTCTTCTTTAAAATCCAAATAAGAATGTTCACTTCAGATGTTAGTCATGAGAGTTGAATGAAACAATGTAGAAATGGTGCCCAACCTATGGAAGGTTCTTAACAAATGTTAATGCCTTTTTCTTCTCCTGTGTTTGAGACACTGAAAAAAACAGGTTTTTCAAAGGAGGTATTCAACAAATATCTGCTACTCATTTGTATTTCCCTTGACCAAAACTATGCACTTTTAAACCAGCCACTTGAAAGAAAGTTCTGGATTTGGAGACAGGAGAATCGCTTAAGCCCAGGAGTTGGAGATTGCTGTGAGCTGTGATGCTACGGCACTCTACTACCCAGGGCCAGGGCGACAGCTTGAGGCTCTGTCTCCAAAAAAAAAAAAAAAGAAAGAAAGACAGTTCTGGATTTAAATACTATTTGCATAATCTCTACTAAGCCCAGGTGCTTTGAAGATTCTTGAACTCGTTTTGTGGGGATGTCTTATTCATACCTAATCTGCTCTGACACCCCGGCTTAACTGGTAGTGATGGCCTTGGGTGGTGCTGATGAGAACCCTCAAAGACATTTAATTGCTAACAAGGTTCCTGTTGTAGATCAAATCTGTTTTTCTGAAGAAACAAGAATGCATGTATAGAATCTCCCTGGTCCCCTCCTATTCTTTTTTAATTTCAGATTAACATGAGTGTACAAATGACTAGGTTACAATATTTGCGTTTGTTAGGTAAGGTCCATGTTGTAGCTGCGTCCCTCACACAGAAGGTGTGCCATATGCCCTTACACCGTGCCTGCTAGGTGGGCGCTCATCTGTTCCCTCTTCTGTCTCCTCCTCATCCCCCAACTTGAATTAAGTTAAATTTTTCTTTTGTGTAGTCCTGTATTAATTTGTCTACTGGCTTCATATTAGTAGTGAATACATTAGATACTCCCTTTTCCATTCTTGTGATACTTTACTAAAGAGAATGTTCTCCAACTCCATCCAGGTTAATACAAAAGATGTATAGTCTCCATCTTTTTTACAGCTAAATAGTATTCCATGGTATACACAATATAGTTTATTAATCCATTGATGGGTTGATGGGCACTTGGGTTGTTTCCGCATCTTGGTGATTATAAATTTAGCTGTGATAAACACCCCTCCTATCTTTTAAAAATGCTTCTTCACATATCTCTTAATGTTGTTTATTTTTGCCCTAGTAGGACCAATGAGTCCTACATAGAAAATTAAAAAGAAAAAATACCACAACAACCCATGTTCCTGCTTAAATACAGAGGTGCCAGGCCTGAGGTAACTACATGAAAACAGAGTTTTGTGCCATCACGGAAGAATGTAGATTGATTGAGAAATGACAAGGCACTTGCATCTTCTTCTAGAGTATTTTAGTTAGTTAGCTTTGTGTTTCCTAGAAAGACATTCAGATGATATTTCTCATCCAAGAAGGATTACAGATCGCTTGGAGCCAGTCATGTTCTTATTTCTTCCCCATAAATAAGGGACCTGAGCCATTACAATCATATAAAGCAAATGGATCACCTTAAGACGTGATATTTAGTTCTAATTCATTGAGAATCAAGGAATGTGTCCCAGATTCCTCAATGACAGATGTCAAATTCTCCTACTTCCCTTTAGCAGGGGTGTCCAGCCTTTTTTCTTTTTGGCTGGACATTGGAAAAATAAGAATTGTCTTGGAGCACACAGTAAATAAAGCTGATGAGCAAGAAAAAGTCCGTGCATACTTTTCATGACATCTGACACCACAGATGAGCACAAAAAGTCCTTACAAAATCAGAATGAGGTTGGCTTGGCACCTGTAGCACACTGGTTACAGCACCAGCCACATACACCCAGGCTGGTGGGTTTGAACCCAGCCCAGGCCAGCTAAACAACAATGTCAACTGCAGCAAAAAAATAGCCGGGCGCTGTGGCAGGTGCCTGTAGTCTCAGCTACTTGGGAGGCTGAGGCAAGAGAATCGCTAAAGCCCAAGAGTTTGAGGTTGATGTGAGCTGTGATGCTATGGCACTTTACAAAGGGTGAACTTGAGACTGTCTCAAAAAAAAAAAAAAAATCAGAATGAGGCCTGTCTGCCACAGGTTGGACACCCCTGCCCTGTAGTAAATGCAAAGTGTGACTAAGTGTAAAAATCTCTAGTCACATTGAATCAGTTGTTGGTGTGAACTTCAGACTGTTTTAATGGGAAATGAAAATTTTCCAAGGTTTAAATTTTCCTTTAAATCCTGGTTTTCTTTTTCTTGGGCACTCTTTTTAGGTTCAGAACTTTCAAGGATGTCTGGATTATCCCTGAAGTTTAAATTTTATCCTTAAGCTCCTGACATACAGTCCTTATTTCTAAGATTTTAACTCTTAGTAGAAACCATCTAGGCTCTCAAATGCTTTTCCTTCCTTTGGCAATTTGGCCAAGATCATTTTTTTTTTCCTTACAGATGAACTGATGCATGATTTGTAAGTTTTATCTTTTCACAGTATCTTCATTCTATTTTCTTTGGGGGAATTAACTTTCTGTCCAGCCTCTGTTGAGAGTGTTAAAATAAGTTTGAGCCAGAAGTCTTGTTATTTAAGACAGGCCGCTTCAAAAACACATAGGATTACTGTGTTAAACACTAGCAGTATTTCCCTATGTGTAATCTGAAATGTTGAAACAAAATTAAGAACAAGTAAGCAATCGTATAAAGCCCACAGTTTTGACAGCACTTCCGCTTCCCTAATTTCATGGGATCCTCTTTCGAGTTCATCTAAAGCAGCACGTGAATGAGACAGTGTTGCGTGATTCAAGTGGCTGATGGAGTGGGGTGTCCACGACACAGACTGGGCGGTAAGTGGATAGGAGCAACTAGTCAGGTCATGTGGTTCAGAAAGACAGTCATGTGGCGAATGGACCAGCAGAAGATGAGGTGGAAAGACCACCAAAGAGGCTATTGTAGTGTCCCAGTGAGAGGTCCTGGGCCAGGACTAAGGCAGTGGCAGAGGAGGGGAAAGTGGAAGTTGGATGGGACAGGTATTTCTGAGGTTGAACCCACAGATTTTATGTGAACACAGAAGTCCCAAGGTGATTCCCAACTTCCTGCGTTGGAATTAAGGGCTATCAATTCTTGAGCTGTGCCCATGGGTCACACTCAATAGCTTATAGATTTAATTCCATTTAATCTTCCAAAGCCCTACAAAGTTGTGATATTATCTCTATTTTTAAGGACAAGGAATTTAAGAGGGAAAGTAACTTGTTCAAGATCACACAATTAGTGACTTTGAGGTGGAATTTGCACACTTGCCTGTCGGAATCTACTGAAGTCTGGGCTCTGCATCCACGTGGATAGAAAGTTAATTTAGAGAAGGAGAAAAGAGTACATGATGGTGGTGTTTCACTTAGTTTTTAGGGATAAAAAGTAGGGGGAAAGAGAATTGATTCGGGCAAGTCGCCTTTGAGGTAAGTGTAGGACAGTCGTGTGTGGAGATGTCTGGAATCAGCAGACAGTCTCCAAAGGAAGCATCACTAATTGTCCCCCCCTCCCAGGGCATGTCTTATACTTGGAAATGGTATTTATATCATCTTTCTGTCTGCTGTGGGCTGGTTTTGTTTTTTTTTTTTTTTTCCTTTTTGGTCAGAAGGAACTTCTTCACAATTTCATTTTTCTTTTTTTTTGTGTGTGTTAGACTCACTTATTCTGAATGAAAGGAACAGAAAGTACTTTTGTTCTGCTGTCTTTTCTGTGCAAAAAATATCATTGTTTTCAAAAGAGGCCTCAGAGCATGGAGAACTTCTGAAATGGAAGTTATTTTCTTTTTCTTATTGTTTCAGGTTAGTTTGAGGGTACAAAGGATTAGGTTACAATGTTTGCATTTGTTGGGAAGAGTCCCTCTTATAATTGTGTCCTGCCTCTAACAGGTGTGCCCTACATCATGACCCCCCATTCCCCTCCCCCTTCCCCCTCCCTGCTCCGTCATTCCCCCGCCCCCCACTTTGAATTGATTTGAGTTTTTCTTCTATGTGGGCGTGTATTAGGTCATCTTCTGGTTTCATACTAGTATTGAGTACCTTGGATTCTTGCTCCTTGAAATGGAAGAATTCTGACTTACAAGTGCGAAGGGCCTGCTTTGTGTTTCAGATAATCACTGCAGCTTTGTGGTTGCTTTTGGCAATAAACATTAGAGTGTTATTTTATTTTTATGTGAAAGGCCATAACTTACGTAGTCCAAGGGGAATCCTTGGCAGTATATCGACAAGTTTTGTTATTTAGCAGTGGCAGAGGTAACCACCTGAAGCAACCAACCAACCACTAATTAATGCCCCTCAACCCAGGAGCATCACTGGAACTTATCAGGACCATCTGGTGTACGAGGTCCACCAGAATAATTTTAGGCCATGAATGAACATTTGGGTAAAATCATGTAGCCACAAACCACCTGGGTAATATTGTTAGCGCTGTGCCAGAATGTATGTACTAACTGCTTAGCTTTGCAGAAATATAGATTAATTCTTACTTGACAAATTAATGAACTTGGATAGACTGCATGAAATTGATATTTCCCCCTGCTGTTTCCACTTGCAGGTTTTGGCATGGAGGCAACCTTACTCCTGGTGGTTGGCTTTTCCCACACCAAAGGGGTGGCTATCTCCTTTTTGGTGCTTGCTGTAGGATTTAGTGGCTTTGCTATTTCAGGTAAAGTGTCCTTTGGGTTTCCAGATCTTGTTTATAGAGTCAGCAAGTCTTGGGAGGGAGGGAACAAGGATATAGTAGAGCCTTCTTTCAAGCCATTCCCAAGGAGCAGGGGCGGCGCCTAGAGAATGTCATCTAGTGGGAGTGGCATTGTAAGATGACTGAGGACTGGGCTTAGGGCCCACTCAAGCTGGAACTGTCCCCAGGTACTGCGTCCTGGGCAAAGACACAAAATGCCAATGGACCCACCACCTCCTGAGGCCCACGCAGAGGTTCCAACACGTGTCCTGGGTGAAGCGGACTTTCCTACCTCAGCACCTGGTCACTCTACATAACAGAGGCTTTTGTGACTTTCAACCTTTCCCTCTTGCTACAAAACTGCTAATGTTAGCTGAAATGATGACATCCTTTGACATATAGTCATAGAATGAGAAGTGTTTTTGTGAGTAAAAGACTTCTGGAGCTGTTTCCTTACTCACATTGACTTCATTTTCCAAATAAGGAAATGCAGGTGCAAAAAGGGGAAGTGACTTTCTGAACAGGGTAGAGCAGGTAACAATTAGAACAATGATGATGTGAGCTGATGCTAAGCTGTGGGCTGCTCACAGCTCTTTGTGTGTCATTCTTACAGCTGCCCTCAGAGATGTCAGAGCCATTGGGGTCAGATGTACGGGAGCAGTAAACTGGTCTACTGTATGTGAATGATCATAGTGCAATCTTATCATGTCATAAAGACTTCAGCAGCTTCCTATGCAAAACTGAAAGAGTGAAATTCAATTATTTGTTAGTCTATCTTTAAAACATTGTAATAAGAAAAATTGTTTCTTACAGAAAAAAGTATATATTTTTGGAGACAGTCTCACTTTATCACCCTCAGTAGAGTGCTGTGGCATATCATAGCTCACAGCAACCTCAAGCACTTGGGCTCAAGCAGTCCTCTCAGCTTAGCCACCCAATTACCTGGGACTACAGATGCCCACCACAATGCCTGGCTATTTTTAGAGACAGGATCTTGCTCTTGCTCAGGCTGGTCTCAAACTCCTGAGCTCAAGCAATTCCCCTGCCTTGGCCTCCCCGAGTGCTAGGATTATAGGCATGAGCCATCACACCAGGCTGCATCTATCTTACAACATTGTAAAGCAAGTGCAACTATTGCTATTTTACTGATATTTACCTAAAGCTCAAAAAATTGAGTTTCCTAATGTCACACATTTGGTGGCAAAAGAATAAAAGAACAGAAGAATGATTTGGCCTGGCTCAAAGCCCATCCTCTTTTCATTATTCCAGGCTGCCTTAAATATCAAATAGAGTGGTAATGTCCCAGAACAGAAAAGAAGTGCAACACTAAGAGATAAAGGGATTATTGTGTCTATCAAAATAAATAGAGTTGATGATTAAACCATAAAAAAAGTCTACATTGAAAGTAGCTTGCAGTTAAGAACTCAGGCTTAAAGGTGATAGACTCGAGTTTGAGGCCTTTAATTTGCTACTTATTATTTACAAAAGAAAACATCTTCTAAATTATTAAAATTCTCAAGCCTCAGTTGTCTCTTTCAGAGACTGGAGGGATGTAACAGCAACCTCACAGGGGTGTTGGGAGGATGAACAGAGATAATTCACGCATTCCCTCCCACTTGTCATGGCACTGGAGATGTTACCGTGAAAGAAAAGAATTAAAGATTCTACCCACCTAAAGTTAGCATCCTAGTGGACATGGAGCCCTTTGCTTTATTTAGGTGAAGCCCTTTGGCTTAACAAAATTAATCAGTACTCACCATTATGGTACTATTTTACTATAATAGTGTAATGTGCATAAAGATACCTGAGAACGCTGGAGATTCTGATTTTGTAGCTCCAGAGGGGGGCCTGAGGTTCTGCATTCCCAGCGAGCTCCCCAGTCCTGTGGCTGCCGGGAGGTCCCCATTCTGAGTGGCAGGGATAGAGCAATCATGACCTGCTTCCAGAGGGAAGCTGAGGGACACCTTCCCTTGATAACTTGGTGATGCGAAAGAGATTCATACCTTGTCCCCTGACGTATTGAAATGTTCAGGCTTAAATTACTTCTTTTCCCCTGATTCCCAGTTTCATAGTCAGAAAGAGGGAAAGTTAATAGCTCAAATCACAGCAGTTGCTTCTTGTCCCAAAGCCTCACTCCATACTTGCCATGTTATAAATGTGATCTCGCTTAATCCCCATGGCAACCTGATGGAGGGGGGCAGGGGTGCGGCTACATCCATTCTATCGGTGAGGAACCTGAGGTGTGACTTAGCTTGTCCAATGAAGTTACACGGCTGGGATTGGAATAAAGGTCTTTCTGACCCAACAATGACACTATGGGAGGGAATGTGGTCATAGGGCGATAATTCCTCAGGATCTGCTGTCTGTCACCTTTCTAAGGAACAAATATGGATGCCAGGGGAGACAGAAACAATTTGGGGGCTGGTTATAGATAAGACAGATGATACAGGTGAGGTTGCAAAGAAGCAAGGGATGAGAGATGCCTGTTTGGGGAAATGGTTTGCAGAATAGCTTGTGTGCAATTTTTTTCATCTACTACAAAAATCTGTCAATATCTCAGTTTCTCAGTGATTCTCCCCCCACCCCAACCCCAAATGCCAGGATTGTGCAGCTAGAAACCTAAATGGCTTTTCTCACTTTATCTTTAGCTGAACGCAGATGCCTGGGCTTTGTATCAGAACACAATACTCAACAATCATATTAATTGCTTCTTATCTCTGGGTTCTTTTCTAATAAAGTGGTTATCACATTCAAATCAATAGTAAGATTAATTAATCTTGCGGCTGTTTTATATTCTGATTGTTAGGCAGTTTGATCTGAAAGAGAAGGTATGTTTATTACCAACAAAAGGTGTTCTCATAAATCCTCCATGAATGGAAGTAGGAAAAGCCAGCCAACCAACCCAATGAGCCAGATTAGACCAAAAAAAAAAAAAAAATTGATCCTATTTTCGGGTTCTTTGAACAGAATAGAGAATTAAAAAGCCAAGTAAACCAAGCAAAAATAAGAATCAACAAAACCTATGACCCCCTTGTCATAATTTTAGCAGCTAAAATTGGCAATAGACAACTATTTATTGGGCAACTGCTATGTACCAAGCTCTTTGCTTGGTTCAGGGAAGACAATGGTGGTGAACAAGACCAGTGGGTGACCACCCGTAAAGGGCATACATGTTGGCTTTTACCTCTATGAACCACAGAGTTAACATGCATTATTTAACTTAATTCCTACAATAACTTTATGAGAACGGTTATCCCATTATAGACATGAAGAAACTGAGGTTCAGGAAGTGTAAATCCTTAGTCCAGGTTTGCATCTCAGTTAAGCTGCCAGAACAGAGGTCTGTCTAACTCTAAGATGTATGCCTAGGGCAGGATGAGGTGGCTTACACCTTTAATCCTAGCGCTTTGGGAGATTGCTTGAGCTCAGGAGTTCAAAACCATTCTGAGCTAGAGCAAGACCCCATCTCTACTAAAAATAGAAAACCTTCTTGGGCATTGTGGCCGGCACCTGTAGTCCCAGCTCCTTGGAAGGCTGAGGCAAGAGGATTGCTCAAACCTAAGAGTTTGAGGTTGCTGTGAGCTATGATGCCATAGCACAGGGCAACCGAGTGAGACTCTGTCTCAAACATAAAATAATAAAAAATAAAATAAAATAACAAAATGAAACGCACCCCTGGAGTGTATCGGCAAAGTTCCTCCCAGCATCTAGGATCTTCCTTTTTCTTGGCCTTGGCCTTCCCTGCCCCCTCCCCCCTCATTCCACTCATTCTTCTGTCCTGATAAGGGGATTGATAGTGAGGTGCCGGTGACTTACCATTTGACTGCTCCCAGCAGCAGCAGTAGTCGTGGCAGTTAGTGACCTGCCATTTGCTGAGGGCTCACACATCCATGCTTCCCCCTGATTCTCACATCACAGGTAAGCAGTAAGACTATCCCCATGTTAGAGATGAGAAAACAAAGGCTAAAACTATGGTGGAGATGAGATTCAAAGCCAAATTTACAGACTTTTTCTCAATTGAGAAATAAACCAAGTAAGTATATGAAAGTCATGTTTCAGAAATTGCAGAGGGTTCTATGATTATTTGTGTGAGTATTTGTCATAGAAAAGCCCTCTTTTCATGGTGCTATGTGGCCACTGAACCAGGCTGACCCATGGCTGCCTTTTAAGAGTGAGTTGAAAGCCAAGAGTGGGTCATTATGAAGCATGGCTTGTTCGAATCACACTGTATGTGATTGAGTGATTGCTTCCTCTGAATAAATGGGATTCCGCTTCTTCACTATGTTCCAAACTCCATATTTTGGAGTTTTAAACCTGTAAGATATAGATGCCATAATTCTGTCCCCATGGAGAGCCCTTGGTAGACGTTGCCAATCAATCACGGCATCATCTACTGAGGCTGTTCTGTGCAGACAGAGCCTGACAGTCTTCAACTCAGTCTCTTGGTCTGGGAACTGATATCCATCAATTATATACTAAAATCCAATAGACTGATGGGAGTTGGGACAAGCTAAGTATTTTTCAAAGTATATTTGGAATTTAATTCTTGACTCTGATTTTGAGGTTTTGGCTTCACTGTAGGTTTTAATGTCAATCATCTGGACATTGCCCCCCGGTATGCCAGCATTCTCATGGGGATTTCAAATGGAGCGGGAACCCTCTCTGGAATGGTCTGTCCCCTAATTGTCGGTGCGATGACCAAGCATAAGGTAATGGTCTCCTTTCTGACTGTGGGTGGCAGTGGACTTGAGACAGCCTGTAAATGTGTGTGTCCTTGATCTTGACTGTGTCAGTTGAACTTCTTTTCTCTTTCTTTCTTCTTCTTCTGTTTTTAAAAGCCATTGCTTGTTGCTGGAACTGGGGCTACTTGTTGTTTTGTTCCACTTTTCTCGATCAGGAAATAAAAGTTTAGGGAAGAGGATCTAAAGACCACAGAGACTGTTTAGAGACCTAAAAAAGAAACTGAGGCAATCAACTCAAGATAAATGAGTTACCTGAGATTGTTTTATAATTCTAAGTGATGAAACTTTGTTCCCTACGTCTATTGCTTACCATGTTCCAGCATAAAAGTATTAGTGCTGTTATACTTCCTTTTAAGAAGAAAATAAACAAGACATTAATGATTCTGAGAATGTACAAGGGTGTGGTATTCAGTTGTTACTAAACCTTTGAGTCTTAGACTAGGGTGGGTAATGGAGGAAGATCACACGATCCATCCAGAATTCATTTACAGCCCACGTGATTTCTTTATCTTTGTTACTGAAAAAAATTTCCGGATGTTGCTTTCTGCAAATAAGAATTTTTTTTTTACTGTACAGTTTTTACCCAACCATTTTTTTCTTTATTTTTTATTTTATTTTATTTTATTTTGCAGTTTTGGCCAGGGCCAGGCTTGAACCCGCCACCCCAAGTATATGGGGCTGGCGCCCTACTCCTTGAGCCACAGGCATTTTTTTTTTTTTGTGGGATAGCCTATCATAAATATAATTCTGGGAATGTTTCCAGCTTCTTGGAGAAGAAAGCATGAGATAACTTTTCTTCTTGACAGAAAAGAAAGGTAGGATTTGTGGATTTTATAGGCAGAGGATCTACATTCTCCTCCTCTGTTCATGAAATGGTAGGACCTGCAACATGACTATTAGATCTAAGATGCTGTCTGCCCCTGACGTTCAACACAGATTCCCAGTGGTTTTTGATTTACTGTTTTTTACACAGAAAATATGATTACAAATAAGCTTTAGGCAGTCAAGAGTGAGCACTGTCTTGGCTCAAATACTGTCATATATCTTAACAGCAAGCAAGAAGGGGACCCCGGATATCTAAAATGGTGGGTTCCCAAAGCAAGTTGAATTTTGCTCACTATGTGAGGGGAAACCCCATTAAAGTATTTTAAAAAGCTGTGCAGTGGTGCTGCATGTATTTTTTACACATTGTTTATTTTAAAATGTATTTTCTAAATTAAAAAAATACACATTCATTGTAGTTTCTAACTTTCATATTCATTGTAGTCTTTACTTTCATTTGTTAAGTTTTTCATTTACATTAGGTACAGACTCAGGATGCTGCTTCTGACACACGTCCTCCAAAGAAGCACAGCCTTGCCTTGGGGTAGGCAGGTGCTTTTGTCCCAGCGGAGGTCTTTAGGTTACACTGTTTTTTTGTTTTTATTTTTTTGAAACAGAGTCTCACTCTGTCACCCTGGGTAGGGTGCCATGGCGTCATAGCTCATAGCAACCCCAAACTCCTGGGTTTGAGTGATCTTCTTGATTTAGCCTCCCAAGTAGCTGGGACTACAGGCAGGTGCCCTATGCCTGGCTAGTTTTTCTACTTTTAATAGAGATGGGGTCTTGCTTTTGTTCAGGCTGGTCTCAAACTGCTGAGCTCAAGCAATCCACCTGCCTCGGCCTCCCAGAGTGCTAGGATTACAGGAGTTAGTCACCATGCTTGGCCTAAGATAGACTGCTCATCTTTGGTTTTGTTTAAAACATTAACTGGCATTTCATTTCCTTGTTTAGACCCGTGAAGAATGGCAGAATGTGTTCCTCATAGCTGCCCTGGTACATTACAGTGGCGTGATCTTCTATGGGGTCTTTGCCTCTGGGGAGAAACAGGAGTGGGCTGATCCAGAGAATCTCTCTGAGGAGAAATGTGGGATCATCGACCAGGACGAATTAGCTGAGGAGACAGAACTCAACCACGAGAGTTTTGTGAGTCCCAGAAAGAAGATGTCTTATGGAGCCACCACTCAGAATTGTGAGGTCCAGAAGAAGGAATGGAGAGGACAGAGGGCAGCGACCCTTGATGAGGAAGAGCCAACATCCTACCAGAATGAAGAGGGAATCCTTTCAGACACATCCTAATGAATGAGAGCCAGCTCTGTCTTCTCACCTTAGAACATACTGCCTCCCCCATAGTCCTCCTGGCCAGAAGGCCAAACATGAGGACTCTGGAGGTACGAAAAGGGTGGGAAAGGGGGATAATCCACAACAGAAAAGAGAAATATCTTGCTCCGAGCTTGGTCTAAGTTGATAATATACACATATTTTTTTAGATTGGCAGGTGACCCTTCTCTTAATAGAGCTGAACTTATTCAGAAAGAAATCACTAGAAGAATAAGGGAAACAATACCTAGTTGTTCAAAGAAATAGTGAATGAAATGGGAATTTCCTTTCTCCTTGGCCTGGAAGACCAAGATGCCACCATGGTTAGCCATGCAGAGGAGGGTTCCTATTCCTTATAAAGGCTACTGCTCCTGGAGGCCCTGTGCTGTGCCAGGTGCTTTATAAACACGCCTCTACAACATATATTTCTTATCCCCATTTTATAATAGAGGAAAACTAAAAGCAACAAGACAGTAACTTACCCAAGGTCATGCTCCCAGGGCTAGTGCTTAGATTGGTAAAGACCCAAATGATTGGCAGTTTTAGGGAAGAAGATTTTTGCTCAGTGTAGGACAGACATTTTTAATAATGAAAACTGAAAATAGAATGGGTTTTGTGGGTGATTCCCTATTTTGGCAAGTGGGGGTATGGGAAACATTTGGCTGGATGTGGATTCAAACATTCCCGAGGGGGCTAGATTCAAAGACCCTTAGTTATCTGAAGAGTCAAATGGTTCTGTGTATTCATAATTTTTTTAAATAAATGTCATAGACTATATGAGTGATTCAAATAGTTTTTAAAAAGAAGAAAGAAAGCTAATAAAAAATAAGCCAAATTTCCAGGAATCAGATGGTCAGATTAGCTGGAAAGGAATAAACAAAGGATTGGCTATTAAATGTCAACTATGTGCAATATCATGAATGTGGTTAAATAATGTCTCAAATTACATACAAACTGTTAGACATTTAATAATTTAAGAAGTAGGATCATGTGTTTTATTAGGTAAAATTCTCTTCAAAGTGTCTTGTGTTTAAAAACATGTATGCCTTTAGCCTTTTCTGCTGGGGATTATATTAGAAAGTTTGATAAAATTGTATAAAATTATGATTGAAGTATTCATAATGATTCTATTGGGAATGATATTATAACAGTAGATATAAGGAAAATACTGGAATGAAAACATCTGTTACAACTAAACCTATAGTTATAGTAAGATGAAAAATTCATCTTTGCATAAGGTAATTACATGCATATTCTCTAGATATATTTGAAATTTTAATGTTGGCATGTGCAGGGTTATTTGAAAATAAAATTATTTTCCTGTTCATTTGTTTTGAAAATTTTATTTCTACTTTCAGAAGAACAAAATAGTATCATGGGAAAATTATACATTTACTTATATATAGTTTATGAAACTGTTTTTTCTCATTTCTCTTATATATATTTTTGGTACCTAGTTGTACCAGGGGAGTTTATATATATAAAAAAACCTTGGGGGAAAAATCTATTGTCTGACTTGCCATTAAATAATATTCTTTATATCACTAGTGTACAATTTATGTTATCAAACATCTTTAAATCTCTCTAATGAGTTAATCCATGTATGTCCCTTAGAAGACTTCCTACAACGTAGAAAGTACTCAACACCTGTCATCTTCATCATCTTTTAATCTTTTTTGGAATTTTTCAGTTGAAAAGGAAGCATGCCTATCTATGGTGTTTTTATCCAGTAGCCATAGAGCTTCTTGTGAAAGTTGTGCTGTTTTCTAAGTAAAAAATATCAGAAATTTATGATAGCCAGTGTTATATATTTTCTCGTGTTAACAAAGTCAAAAAGCTATGTGTAAATAACCTCATATAGAGTAATATTGTGGATTTTGACAAAAAATTGTATTTATTCCATCATTTGAAGTTGGTGTCACATGGGGAAATGCCACATTTTGCCCATATCTTGTTCTCATAGTATTTTTTTTTTTTAAATGGAGCTCTGGATTATGATGTTAAAAACTAGAAAATATCTTATCTTTGTTGTGATGAGTTTTCCTCTGTGTAGCTTGCACTAGACAAATAATTACATTTTAACACCAGACAGATGCAGTTTGCAAGTCATTGTACATTTTGCCACAAATGTCCATTTGTAGAACAACCCTTGGAAGCAGATCATGGATTCTAGCAGGAATGGAAGGAGTCCAGAGGGCTTGGATTCTTGAGACAAGAAAAGTCTGATGATCCTTCCCAAACAATGAAAGTTTTGAAGGTTCTTGAATATGACAAGTATTAATTATGGAAGAAATAAGGGTCCATTTGTTATCACTACCTGGATGTTAAATTCTATTGATTAAGATTGGAACATATTATTTCTACTATTTTACACTGCCTCCTCCAAACCACCCACATGCAGACTTCATCCTGAGTCTATATTTATCCTTTAAGGTAAGATGAGATTCTTGTATGCAGCAGACATCTGGCCTGAGTTTTTGTATCCAGTCGGCCATTTTGTATCCAGTTCTTCCATTTCTGTTTCTTATCTCAGTTCATCACATCATCTTTTTTCTCAAGCTAGAATTGTTCCAGTCATCTTTGACTTCTTAAAAAAATTTTTCCTTCTCTCTCTTCCCTGACAAGTAAATTAAATTTAATTTGCAATCTATATATCCATGTCTTACATCGGCTATTATTTCTTAAGATATTGCTTTTGCTCCATCCTCTACTATCTTACTGAGAGTTTAGTTAAATGTATTCTACACTGTATGGAGGTCTCTGACAACTCTGCTATGTTTTCTGCCTATACCTCTATATGTGTCATTCTACATATTTTCTTCTTAGTCTTCAGTTATGTATTTCTCTCTTCAGGGAGGTCTAATTGGGAAAAAAAAATCTACCCATTTTTTTCTTACTTTCAGTTATTGTATTTTCAGTTCTAGAATTATCATTGGTTCTCTTTCCTTTCTGCTATGTCTTTTAACAAATATTTCTAGGCCAGATGTGGTGGCTAAGGCTTGTAATACAAGCACTTTGGGTGGCTGAGGCAGGAGGATTGCTTGAGGCTAGGAGACAACAGCCTGAGCAAGAATGAGACCTCACCTCTCAAAAACCAGAAAAAAATTAGCCAGGTGTGGTGGGGCACACCTATAGTCCTAGCTACTTAGGAGGCTGAGGCAGGAGGATAACTTGAGCCCTGGCATTTGAGATTGCCATGAACCATGATGATACCACTGCCCACCAGCCTGGGTGACAAAGTGAGACTTTTTTTTAAAAAAAGAAAAAAGTCCAGACCTTTGTTAAAATTTCCAATCATATACTATGTATTTTATTTCCTGGAATATAGTTAGCTAATTGTTTTAAAGTCTGATCAATGCTAATACTTGGAGACTGTGTATATTTTCTGTTGGTTTTGCTGGTTCTTGTTTGTATTATCTCAACTGGGTCTATGCCTGGTTTCCTTTGATTATGTTGGACATTGTATTTGCACAATTCGTTTTAGAAATAATTTAGCCTTAAAAATAATTCTTCTTTTCCTCCTTCAGGTAGGTTTTTGTTTACTTATTCCAGGAACCCAAAGACTTAATAATCTGGAATCACCTTAGTCCGGTTGCAGGGCCTGAGATATTCTGGGCCATCCAGGTGATTTGAAGCTAGGTAACAGGCTGTGTGAAAGCTCTTTACCTCCAATTCACCCTTACTCCTACAGTACAGCACATAAGGGTCCCAACCCAGATTCCAACTTTTGTCCACATACCAAGCTATCAAATATTGGCTTTGTCAAATACAGAAACAAAAAATGCTTTCAGGAAAAAGTGGCCTCCAATGTTGAGTTCACTTCTTTGGATTTTATCCTCTCTGATGGTCAGATGGTAGCTTCAAAAATTTTCACTACCATGTAGGTTTTCCAATGCTTTTGAGCAGAATTAAAAAAAAGAAATGTTTGGGCTCGCACCTGTGGCTCAAGCAGCTAAGGCACCAGCCACATACACCTAAGCTGGCGGATTCGAATCCATCCCAGCCTGCCACAAACGATGATGACTGCAACCAAAAAAATAGCCAGGTGTTGTGGCGGGTGCCTGTAATCCCAGCTACTTGGGAGGTGGAGGCAGGACAATCGCTTGAGCCCAGGAGTTGGAGATTACGGGGTGATGGCTTGAAGCTCTGTCTCAAAAAAAAAAAAAAAAAAAGTTTATTTAACTTTCCTAGCATGAAAGTTGGTCTGAATTACCAAGTCTGCCATTAATGGACCCTGAAATCTCTTAATTCTATCTTCACAAACTCTCTCAAATTAACCTATTTCCCTAGGGATAGTGTGGCAATAAATCACACCCAAAATCTCAGTGGTTTAATATAGCAAATGTTTAGTTCTCTCTTGTCTTACAGCTTGAATGGCGGTAGAGTAGAGGTTTGTTCCGCACAGCCACTCAGGTATCCAGGATTCACTTTTCTCCAGTCACCATCTTATAGTTATTTGAAACATATGAACTCTGACATGACCATGAAAAGGGAAGGAAGAACGGAGGCACACTGAGTTTTCACTTCTTCTCTTGGAAACGCTGCTATCACTTTTGGTGTTTGCCTATTGACCTACACTAGCCGTGTAACCCTAACCTAACTTCAAGTTTGTCTAGAGAATAAAAGGGAACATGTAGGCTACTGAGTAAGCACTAATTAATCTGCCACTCAGCTCTGGCCTTGTTTCAGGGTCTGATGAATTCTCATGTAGCATGTTAAAATACTTTACTTCCCCCAAGAGTCATAAATGATGTGATGCTGCTCCATAGTATGTGACATTGTGAGAGATCTGAACTAGGTTGTAGGGAGCAAATCTGTGTATGGGAAGGAGTATTGAGTTCCCTCCAAGAGAGACCAGAGGCCTCCAAAACCTCAATTTATTAGAATAGAATAAATTCTGACCTGGTTCAAATTTGTCAATAACCACATGGGCTAAACTGAAGGGACAGGGAAGTTAAATTTACCTTTAGATGGCATGAAGTACAGTGTCCCAGGCCTTATACCTAATCTCCATACATAATCTCATTTAATTCTCATGGTAACCCAATGAAAAAGGCTCAATGATTTCTTCCCAAGCATTATCAATAAAACAGTAATCTCAGAGCAGAATTTAAATTCAAATCTCTAAAGGCCATATTTTAATCTTAAGTCTTATGAATAATTTAATCTTATTCTTAATTTTTAAATTCTTCATTTACTTAGTTATTTTGCTAAGACCTTTACATTCCACATTTACTAGGATTCATATAACTAAGAAAATGCTACGAAAGCTATGTTAACTAGTGTGATGAAAATGTGTCAAACAATCTATGAACCAAGTGTATGGCGCCCCATGATCATACTAATGTACACAGCTATGATTTAATAAAAATAAATAAACAAATTCTTCATTTAACCTTATGTGCAATCAAGATCAGAGGCATATTTAATCTACTTTTGATTAAATTATAATCTTAATTCTTAATTTTTAATCTGTTGTCCACAGCTTTTCTGGCTGGCAATATTTCCAGACAATGGCACTCCCTAAATCAAGAGAGTGCCCCAGTTATTTCAGTGAGGTGTGATGGATCTGAAGGAATGAGCTCTGGCAGTTTAGTCCAGACCCAAGGATAGGGACGGGTGAAAAACCGGATGAACATGGGAGATCCCTCTGCTCACCTACTGCAGGCCTGGAGGGAGACTTGGGAGCCAGTGGATGCTACATTTCCCCTATTTCCCTGGCTACACATATGGGCAAGATAGGATGGTTGCCCCCAGCACTCACTGGATTTGTGTGTGTTAGAGGTGAGAGGTTTTCCAGGGAGCTGAATTTTCCCCAGGCCTCCCAGGTAAGGAAACAACACTGTGCAGCCACTCAGTACTGTGCCCTCCCTGCTTAGACTAGGTGCTCAGTGGATACGTTCTTCAAAATCTGATGAGATGCTTAAGGAAGATGATGCTGGTCATGGCGCTGAGGTTGCCTTACTAAACAGAGCAGATTAGATGTCAGTGTTTACATCTGCTTTCTAAAATTATAAATTAAAACCCCCCTGCCATGGTGCTGTGAAAGAGGGAGAAAACTCACATTTGGGAAGCTGAATGGGGATGCATGAGTCTTAACTGACTTCGGCAGAACAGAGTGAAAAAAGGAAGCTGTTTCATGATACCACACCCTGCGACACAGAAGGCACCAGTAGGAACCTCTGGAGGACAGAGTGAGGGGAAGGGACTGGGATCAGAAGAGGAGGGCTGAAAACATAGGGCTGGTTGGAAGTTAGGGGTGCTGGATTTGGCAACCCCGTTGACAGTGTGTGTAAGGAGCAGCTCACTCAAGGCAATGCCCCTCTGCATACCTAGTGGAAGACAGGAGGTATGCTTTTCTGGATTGGGAACTCTGGGCTCCTCTGGACTCAAGAAAATCCATCATAGCTGAATATCAGCTCCCAAAGTTAGAGACTTTTGTCTATTTTGGTTATTGATATATCTTGAGTACCCAGAGATGCCTGGAATTTTAATATCCACTTGGCAAATATTTGTCAAATGAATGAATGAGCTTTTTATTGAACACAGAGAAATTAAAACTTTGCATGCTGGGCTGGGCTCGCGCCTGTAATCCTAGCACTCTGGGAGGCTGAGGTGGCTGGTTTGCTTGAGCTCCGGAGTTTGCCTGAGCAAGAGCTAGATCCTGTCTGTACTAAAAATAGAAAAGTTAGCCAGGAGTGATGCAGGCTGAGGCAAAAGAATCTCTTGAGCCCAGGAGTTTGATGTTGTGAGCTATGATGCCATGGCTCTCTAGCCTGGGGCAACAGAGTGAGACTCTGTCTCAAAAAGAAAAAGAAAAAAAAAAAGAAAGAAAGAAATGGGTGTAGAATTAAATGTATCAAAAAGTAAATCTATCAAAAAAATTTTGAAGGAAGAGGGAACATTTACTAAGAGCCAGGAGACCGGGGAGGAGCAAGATTTGTGGGGAGGAGGAATCAGGAATTTCGACTTGACTGATTTTGGAGTTTTACTTGCCTATTGGTATCTAAGTGGTGATTTCAGCTGAGGGCAGAAATAAAGTCTGGAATTCAGAGCAGAACTCAGAGCTGGAGCTATCCACCCGTGAGTCATCATCTCACACAGCCACCCGTGAGTCATTATCATCTCACACAGCTGTTGCGTAAGGCCAGGCGATGAGGTCATCAAGATTCTGGTGCAGAGAACATGACGGAGTCCTGGGCACCCTCCAACATGGGGAGATCAGGAAGGTGAACAGGAACCAACAGAAGAGCTGGAGAAAGGGGAGGCAGGGTGAGGGGACTCAGAGAGAGTGGCATCTGTGGCTGCGGTCGGTGTGTCCAAACTTCTGCTGGGTCAAATAAGGTGAGACACCGTGGAACTCACTGGGGACGTTGGCAGGAATAGTGTCAGTGTCGTGGTAAGGACAAAACCCCAAATGCAGTGTGTTCAGTCGACCTTTTATCGTCTTCCTCTTACTGTTGCCAGACAGTTCAGGGAAGTTTCCAACAGGAAAGGCAGAGACCAAGACAAGCAGAGAGAAAGGTACTTGGAGGAATCCAGACCTCACAGGGAGTAGAAAAAACCTGAATTTAAAAGAGAAGAAAAGATGTCACACGTGCGTGACAAAACTAGAATTTTATTTTCAAAAACAGGAGATACATCCAGAGGAGAAGCAAATCGGGGTAGATAAAATCTTGAGTCTGGGAGGCCGTTAGGAGTCTGTTATGAGAACTGACAAGTGAGGGCCTAGACCAGGACTTGGGCAGTGGAAATGGGGGAAGGAAAGTTACAGCAAACGTCCAAAGAAATTTTTTTTTTTGAGCAGGGCACTGGCCTCATATGCCGGAGGTGGCAGGTTCGAACCCAGCCCTGGCCAAAAAAAAAAACTGCAAAAAAAAAAAAAAAAAGAAGTAAAAACTATAATACATACTCCTTACAGAAAAGTTTCAAAATATAGATAAATGTATTGAAGAGGATAAAAATTACCCTTCTATTAAAGTAGATTTAATAACTTAACACTTTGGCACTTATGCCTCCAGTCTTATTTCCACACATATGTATTTTTGAACAAAATTTGGACCACACTGTGTATATATAGTTTCATATCCTGCTTTTTGCATTTAACCATACGTAATCCATTGCCATGTCTATAAATATTCTTTTTTCCCATGTCTATAAAGGTTCTTTGAGGATATGATTTAAAGAAATCACTGGGATATAATTTACATAAAGTAAAATGCGCAAATCTTAAGGTTTCTGCTTAATTTTTAACCTGTGTACAAGTACACCTGTGGGCCTACTCCACAGTGGTAACCACTATTCTGATTTCTATCATTGTAGTTTAATTTTGTCTGAACTTAAGTTTCATATAAGTAGAATCATACAGAATCAGCTCTTTTGAATTCTACTTCTTTGTCTCAATATAGTATTTTAAACTCTGATCTGTGTTATGATGTTTATCAGTAGTTCATATTTTTATTTGTGTGCAATTTACATAGTATGGATATATCCAAATTTATTTATCTACTCTCCTACTGATAGCCATTTAGGTTGTTTCCATTTTTTTTTTTTGGGGGGGGGGCTATTCTGAATAAAGACTTCGTAGTTGCATTTCAAGTGGAAAGATGACTGAAATTCCAGGGCTTGAAAACACTTCAAAGCCAGGCAGAGTGGTGCCCGCCTACAGTTCAGCCACCTGGGAGGATGAGGAGAGACTAGCTCCAGGCCAGTTTTGCATCTAACTTGAGCAGCATAGCTAGATCTCCAGATCTAAAATAGATACATAAATAAATGGGAGGAAGGAAGGAAGGAAGGGAGGGAGAGAAAGAAGGAAGGAAGGGAGAGAAGGAAGGAAGGAAGGAAGGAAGGGAGAGAAGGAAGGGAGAGAAGGAAGGGAGAGAAAGAAGGAAGGAAGGAAGGGAGAGAAGGAAGGAAGGAAGGGAGAGAAGGAAGGGAGAGAAAGAAGGAAGGAAGGAAGGGAGAGAAGGAAGGGAGAGAAGGAAGGAAGGAAGGGAGAGAAAGAAGGAAGGAAGGCAGGGAGAGAAGGAAGGAAGGAAGGGAGAGAAGGAAGGGAGAGAGAGAAGGAAGGAAGGAAGGGAGAGAAGGAAGGAAGGGAGAGAAGGAAGGAAGGGAGAGAAGGAAGGAAGGAAGGGAGAGAAGGAAGGGAGGAAGGGAGAGAAGGGAGAGAAGGAAGGAAGGGAGGGAGAGAAGGAAGGAAGGGAGAGAAGGAAGGAAGGGAGGGAGAGAAGGAAGGAAGGGAGAGAAGGAAGGAAGGGAGGGAGAGAAGGAAGGAAGGGAGAGAAGGAAGGAAGGAGAAAGAAAAGTAAGTTCAAACACATGAATATCTCAAAATAACAGTAGCCCTCCCTTCCCTCTGTCTCTCTCCTTCTGTCTTTCTTTCTCTTCTTCACTCCCACTCCCCCTCTTTCCTTCCCTCCACATACATACACCACTTATGTGTGGATTCTGAAATAAAGTTTGAGTTAAGTCAAATAACAAAGACAAACCACTAATGTGAGAGAACTTGGACTTTTTCAGCCACTTGTGTGGTAGCGTTTGTGGAAAGGTGGTGTCGGGGCGTGAGAATTGCTGCCAGGTGGATCTACTTCCCTTTCTTCCTCAGCTTTCCCCAGTGGGGACAGGAAGTGGCAGCCGGGGCTCCTGGCAGAGCAGGATGACCCAACCCCCCTTATCAAAACTGGGAGCTTTCCTGGTGAACTTCCCGTTTACCGCACATTTCATAGGAAGAGACTGTCACAGGCGGCAAGGAGCTATTACTGTCACATCCTAAAGCCAGATGAGCCACTGTTGTTCTGAGCTGCCCCAGTGAGACCTTCAGAATTCTCAGTTGGCTCAAGCATCTGGTTTTCTCTTCTCACCTGCTTTTCTCTCCTGCGTGTAACCATCTAACCTTCGTGTATGCTCTGTCACTCACCTATCATTTGGCTCTGTCTTCTCTTTCTTATTCTTCTCCACACCTCCCTTCTCTAATGTAACAGATTAACTGGAAGAGTTTGGTTTATAGCAATGGGGTGGTCAGGTAGGTGAGTCTATTTCTGGTTCTTTTTGTACTATCTTTTCCCACGGTATCAAATAGTGACTATAGGATCTGGAAATTAAATAAACGGATTTTGACAGAATTTGCAAAGTTTCCTCTCAAGCCACAGACCGTCTGGCTATAGTATGTAATAAAGCATGATGATGAACACCCCCCAAAATAATGTTAACATCCTTGAGAAATTAATGGAAAATACTCTGAGGTATTGTGAATAAATACCCATTAAGGCCGGCTAAGTATTATTACTTCAAGAACCATTTTAAAAACAATGCTATTTATATAACCAAAGTGAATCTCATTTTTTTTCCCTGCAAATCAAATAATTATGCACAGCAAGAGCCAACATCTTGGCTTTTACTAATTACAGAATTTTTTCACAGAATAGCTTTTTATGTTTTAAGAGTGCTGGTTATTTTAAAGTTTCCGAGATTGCATGTTCAAAGATCATCTTTTAGTTTTTCATATTTTAAAGAATGATGTAATACTTCCTTGAATATTTCAGTATAACATAGAATCAGAACACCACAATTTAGAGTTTACAGATACTTCCTTTTTAATCTTCTTTAGGAACACATTTCATCAGAGTTCTGGCCCCAAATGTGATCCTGGTTTTCAGCAGATTTTAAAAATTCTAATCTTATCCGAAATGAGATCAAATGAGTCAAATGAATTTTGGCTGTTTCTGGTTTAGTGTTGTGGCTTCACACAGTTTTAATATTCTTGAGCATAAACTTTCATTTTGAGGAAATGAGTTTAGGCCAACATAGCCCTGTGAGCTATATTCTGTCTCTAAAGAAGGGGATAATATTTTTATATATTTTTGGAAAGATTGAAGACCATGGTTCTTGTGAATGGATTCATCAATGTATTGGGTACGAAATTGGTTTTTAAAACATAAAATGTTATTTTGCTACTTGTTTAACATTCCAAAGATTTCTGTATTGTCTATCACTGCAGAACAAATCACCACTAATTTTTTTATGTTTTTAGAACACAATACTATTTATCTGTTCACATTCTATGGGTCAGCAATTTGGGTTGGGCTCAGCTAGGTGGTTCTTCTGCTGTGTCTCCCCTGGGTCACCATTTGGACTATAGTCACCTTGTGCTTGAGTGCAGTTGGCTTAGCTAGCCACACTAGCAGATGATGCTAGTTGTTGGCTGGGGTTCTCCTCCACGTGTTTATCCTCTAATTGGTTAGACTGGGCTTTTTTACATGTTTAACTTTAAGCAGCATTATAAGGAGAAAATGGAAGCTGTGGGATCTCTTGAGACCTAATCTCAGGTATCCCAGGTGTCCCCACTTCTTCCACATTCAAGGAGAAGGAAAAGAGACTTTATTTCTTGATAAGATGAAGCTCAAAGTCATATTGAAAAGGAACATCTTTACAGGGATGCAAGGATTGTTTGATCATCTTTGCAAGCCATCTACCACAGCTTGCATCACAATTAGAATTAAAAAAAAAGGTTTTACCCTGGCCTACAAGTCCCTCCATCATCTGATGCCTGCTTGACTTTTCAATTTAGTATTATTTTATTCTTCCCTTCTTGTTCACTGGCTTTCTTTCTGCTACTAAAACTTACCCACCTTGGAGTTCCCTCTGTCTTACATGCTCCTTCCTCACAACTTGGCGCTCTCTCACCATTCGGGTCTCAGCTCAATGTCATTTCCTTAGAATGTTTAAAGTTGCCTCTTTTACTTTCTTTTTTTCTTTTTGCAGTTTTTGGCAAGGGCCAGGTTTGAACCTGCCACCTCCAGTATATGGGTCTGGCGCCCTACTCCTTGAGCCACAGGTGCCGCCCCTCTTTTACTTTCTTATCTGCTCTTTTTTATTTTATTTATAACTCTTTTAAATTACCTTATTTAGAAAAATATGCATATTACTTATTTTATCATGATGCAAGTTCTGTGAGAGCTAGGGTTTGTCTTGTTTATTCCTATATTTACAGGAATTAAAATAGGCTTACAAAAATGGTTCCCAACATCAACTACACTTTAGAAGTACCCCAAGGGTGGGGCAACACCCAAGCTGCACTCCAGACAACTGGCCCTAAATAAATAGGGTCCAGTAGTTGTAAAGAGCACTCCAGGTTAAGAACTGCTGGCCTAGGCCAGGTGTGGTGCTTAAGGCTATAATCCCAGCACTCTGGAGGGCCAAGGTAGGAGGATTGCTTGAGGTCAGAAGTTTGAGACCAGCCTGAGCAGCATAGCAAGACTTTATCCCTAAAAATTATATATAATATTAAAAAAAAAAAAAAAAGAACCACTGGCCTTTCATAAGAAATTTCATGGAAGAGATGCAACCAGGACTATGTCTTAAAGAGAAGGTAAGATTTGAAGAAGTGGAGGAAAGAAGCTCTTCCTGTTAGGGTGGAGATAGGAGAATCAAGGGGGAAAGGACATGAATGTTGTTGCAGAAGGAGCAATGCCAAGAATAGGCCTGAAAACTTGATTCAGTAAGAGTTGGTGATGACTATTCTAAATGAACTTCTCAAGAGAGCTCTGGTTTGAAATACTTTATTCCATTTTCCAATAAAACCTATTTCAACAACTCAGTATCCAAACTCAATTTCTAAGGCAGAAACTGCATAGAATCCACAGTCAAATGACAATTTTTTTTTCCCTTCAAAAAATATATTCTCTGACATGGGAGCTGCATGGAGGAAGCCACATTTAATTCTTCAGTGGGACACAGAAGTGATGAAAATTGTGTCTTATGGTTGGTTGGTTGGTTTGAACCGATTGGAGAATAGAGACAGGGAAAGGGGAGAGGTAGAAAGCCCAGCCGGGTTGATGTTTTTATCCAGGTGATATGGGGAAGGCTCATGGTGACAGGGACAGAAAGTCAAGGGTAAAGATGAGAGGAATTTGGAAGAAGCAAGCAAGTCACCACCCATGATTATGGCTCACTATGGTTAAATCACTTTGGATGAGCTTCATCATTGATCAGTTTACCAGAATTAACTTCAGCTGGTGCTGTGTGTCACCTGAAGGGAGGAAGGTAACAGGATGAAGAACAGAGAGAGGAAATCATTTTCCTGGCACTAGTTTCCAAAACCTAAATCCCCTTCTGTAAAAAAAATTGATATAAAATTCACTTTTGAAAGTGTACAATTCATTGGTTTGTAGTATACCCACAAGGTTGTGCAACCAGCCACAGTCTCTAATCCAGAACATTTTTATCACTCCCAAAAGAAATTCCTGGCCCTTGGCAACCACAAATCTATGTTCTATGTCTATGGATTTGCCTACTGTGCAGATTTCATATGAATGAGATTATATAATATATGGTCTTTTGTGTCTGGCTTCTATTTAGAATAATGTTTTCAGGGTTGATTATATTGTATGCATCAGTATACATGACCCTTTATCCCTTTTCATGGCCAAATAATATTCCATTAGATAGGTATGCCATATTTAGTTTATTTATTCATCAGTCTATTATAATAATGCTTAAGCCCTGCATCTTTGGGACGCCCTTTACTATTATACTATTTCATGAGCCATTTTCAGTATTACAAGAATACTACTGGGAACAGCTCACTGGCTCACACAGTTGTTAAAATAATGATGTTAAAATGAAAGAGCATTCCATTTCCTTCCTCAAAACCTCCCAATAGCCCCCTTTTCTCTCAGAGTATAAGCTGATTCTGAACACAAACGCCAAGACACTCTTTAATTTGTTCTCGTGACTGCGCGTCCTCAGCTTCCAGTTTTCTAGGGGATTCCCTAACAGCTGGGCAGCCCTCTCCTCGGGACCGTGTTCCTCATCTTTTCCCAGGGATTTCAATGGGTCGCTCTGGCTCCCTCTTCAGGCCGTTGCTCAAATATCACCCTCTCAGTCCAACCATTTCCAACCTCACTATTGAAAAGTACCCCCACTGTGCTTTGCCCATCACATCTCCCTTCCTGTCTTATTCCCTTAGAACTTTTTCTACTCGCGCATTCTATTTATTGGTCTTACTTTATTGTCTGTCTTTTCTATTAGAGTGCAAACTCCACAAGGATAGCAAACTCCACAAGAATAGCTATTTTCCTATCATCTAGAATAATGTCTGGCAGATAATAGGTGTTCATTAAATATATGTTGAATGGATGAATGAACATGCTCCAAATTAGACTTCCCAAGCCATCCAAAACATCAAATTCTTTGCTTTTGGCTAGAAGTATGGTCATACAATATGAAAGTCTGTCTAACTCATGTAATTTGGAAGTTCTCATGAATGCCACGTCTTTGACTTTGAGCATTAGTTTGAACAATTTAAAAATACTGAAATTGGGGCGGCGCCTGTGGCTCAGTGAGTAGGGCGCCGGCCCCATATGCCGAGGGTGGCAGGTTCAAACCCAGCCCCGGCCAAACTGCAACAAAAAAATAGCCGGGTGCTATGGTGGGCACCTGTAGTCCCAGCTACTCGGGAGGCTGAGGCAAGAGAATCGCTTAAGCCCAGGAGCTGGAGGTTGCTGTGAGCTGTGTGAGGCCACAGCACTCTACCAAGGGCCATAAAGTGAGACTCTGTCTCTAAAAAAAAAAAAAAAAAAAAAATACTGAAATTGGGGCGGCGCCTGTGGCTCAAAGGAGTAGGGTGCCGGCCCCATATGCCGGAGGTGGCAGGTTCAAACCCAGCTCCGGCCAAAAACTGCAAAAACCAACCAACCAAACAAACGAAAACAAACAAAACTGAAATTATCACTTGATGCATAGTTTATTGGGTAGAATACAATTTTGGAAACCTGAGATTGGTGTGGGGGAGGTCGTGGGGGAAAAAGGGGAGTACCTAGTGGTGAGAAGTTTGCTGGGGGCTGGGTGGGGGACAACTGTTTTAAACAGCTATCTGAGAAGTTCTTGATTAGAGCAATTGGTTAATTACTGAAAAATTCCAGGAAAAATAAAGCTGCATTTCAAATAATCATTTATCAGCACATAACATTTGACTGGTCTGTTCAAAGGTTCCTGTTGCAACTCATTTTGGCAGCACTCGCTCAAAACCCAGGCAGCATCAAGTTGCAAAGGTTTTATTTATCTCCTGCTATTATCTGTTGACTTTTAAAGGGCTCAGTAATGAACAGCAGCAAATTAGCTAACCCATGGGAAAGGGTGAGACAATGTCTCTAGAGGCCCAAGGTTCTTGTGTGCTCCCCGGGAAGCCTCCAAGCCAGTTGAGGTCATGGCTGCTGCTGAGAGAGAACATCTCAGACAACCCTTTCATTGTATAGCTGTGTGAAGTGAGGCCCAAAAAGGGGAAGGATTGTATAGCTGTGTGAAGTGAGGCCCCAAACCACATTGTTAAATAATAAGAATCTGGCCAAAGTAAAATGAAACTGCTTGTTTGAGAGAGTTCATGATCATTGTGCTCTGATCAGACAAGGTGATTACAGTATATTACATCACTTCGCCTACCCTTGTGAGATAAGTATTATTTTTCCCATTTTATATTCAAGAGACCTGAGATTCACAGAGGTAACATGTCCAAAGTCCCAAGTAAATGGCAGATGAGATTCAAATCCAATGGTCTTTGACTATGAAATTCTTTGATCTCTTTCTCTGAATTATGGTGTCTCCAAGTGAGAAAATATCTATAACAAAAGGTCTCATAGTTCCTGTTTGTTGATTTTTTTTTTTTTTTTTTTTTTTTGAGACAGAGCCTTAAGCTCTGTGGTGCTGTGGAATCACAGCTCACAGCAACCGCCAACTCCTGGGCTTAAGCGATTCTCTTGCCTCAACCTCCCAAGTAGTTGGGACTACAGGCACCTGCCACAACGCCCAGCCATTTTTTGGTTGTGGTTGTCATTGCTGTTTGGCAGGTCTGGGCTGGATTCGAACCCACCAGATCTGGTGTATTTGGCTGGCACCTTAGCCACTTGAACTACAGGCGCCAAGCCATGTCTGTTGATATTTATGAGCAAAAATATATATATTTGTTGGGTACCTACTGGTTATAGCAGGCATTGTTTTAGCTTCTAAGAATACATAAGTGAATAAAGAGAAATATTCCTGCCCTGTAGAGGAATAAAGGCATGAGCATCATAGACAAGCAATTTATATAGGTCTCTAGAGGTTTGTAAGTGTGATGAAGAAAATAAAAATGGAGCAAGGTCCATAGGACGTGTCTGCAAATGTGCCAAGTCCCAGAGGCGGTCAGGGAAGGCTTCAGTAAGAAGGTAACAGAGGAGCAAAGACTTCAAGGAGGTGAAGATGCAAATGTCTGGGGTGAGATGTTAGAGGCACAAAGAAGAGCTAGTGCAAAGGCCCTGAGGTGGAAACACGTCCTATGAGTTTGAGGATATTGAGAAGATTACTGTGACTAGAATGGTGAGAGTGAAATGGGAGACCAATGGGAGTGAGGTCAGGCGAAAGGGAGCCAGATTGTACAGGGCCTCATTGTGAAATGAAGGAGTCTTTGTAGGGTGTTGGGCAGAGGAGTGACAGGATCTGCTTTACAAACTGAAAAGGATCCTCTGGCTGTCATGTGGAGGAAAGTAAAGGGTTCTCATGTCCTCACATCACAGGCATTCCAGGGTCCTGTATGCTAAGACCAGGTAGAAGTCTTGAATTTCAATAATATAGATGAGAGATGATGATGGCTCAGATGAGGGTGGCAGTGATGGAGGACGGGAGAAGTGACTGGGTTCTGGTTAAGATTTGCTGAGGGATTTAGGGGAAAGAGAGGAATTGAGGATGCATAGAGTTTTCCTCCGTCTCTCTCTTCCTGCTGAATTCTTTTTTTTTGGTAGTTTTTGGCCGGGGCTGGGTTTGAACCCGCCACCTCCAGTATATGGGGCCAGTGCCCTACTCCTTTGAACCACAGGCACTTCCCACTGCTGAATTCTTTCAGCAACAATTTTACCAGGGGGGCGATGGATTTAAAAATCCTCACAATTTGTGTGTGTGATGCATGGCAAAGTATTTTACGGTCTGGGAAGATACCAAAATACTGCAAACTATTTCATAAAAAAAGTCAATGCATACAAATCTCAGTCTTTTAAATCCTAAGTAGCAAGAATTAGAATACAGAGCCACTGTCTCTCTGCTTGATCCGTCATTAGAGTCACATAATCTCCTGAGCCTCCACTTACTTTTCTGTAAATGTTGAGAATTATCGTTTTGCTGCCTCCATTGCAAGAGAATGTGAACTTGCCCAAAGCAGTGACTTTGTTTAGGTTACTGCTGTGCCCAGGCCCTTTGAAAGGTGCCTGACACATAGTAAGTACTCAAGAAAATAATTGTTCAATGGCTAAATGAAAGAGAATGTACTCGAAGACCTTTGGAGAAACTATATAAATCTGTGTTAGGTTAATTATTAGTGAACTAAGGCAACTGCTAAGCCAGGCAGTTTGGGGGTGGGGGTAGAAGCCAGATAATTACCTTGCTTTGACTCTGCCTGTCACTTCTAGTTATTCTTACAATTTAGGAGTAAGGAGGACAGCCCCTCAGAATTTCTGACCTCTGGTGCTCACATGCATCTTCACAAGCTGACGGCACCTGGACAACTTATGTAAGAACAGTTTTGATGAACATCCCTTTTAAAAAGTTAAAAACAGCTGCTCTTTTATCAGTCTCATTAGAGTTTCTTCTTCTTTTTCTTTGATCTGGGGCTGGGTTTGAACCCGCCACCTCCAGCATATGGGGTTGGTGCCCTACTCCTTTGAGGCGGTGCCCTCATTAGAGAATTTCTTTGCACCGTGAATTTGGACACTGGAGAAGCTGACAATGAAAATATACAAGGTACACAGAGCCAAGGGAATTGCATTCTAAACTCGAGTCCTTGAGTTAATACATGAAAGCGCATAGAATCTATAGCAAAAGCTCAAGAAGCACTAGCCATTCTTATTATCTGTAAATTCCTCTCTCCCTTTCTCCCTCCTTCCCTGCCTTCCTTACTAATCCATTTGTCTTTGAAATGTTTTCTGACACCTATTTTGTGGCAGGGATAGGGAATATAAAGATGAAGGAGACCTTGCCTGGGCTCATGCAATATTCACATGAAACCAATTAGGAAATAGTGTGGCTATGACCTTCATTTAACCCATCTTTTTCCTGACTCCTTTTTTATTTTTTGCAGTTTTTGGCCGGGGCTGGGTTTGAACCTGCCACCTCTGGCATATGGGGCTGGCGCTCTACTCCATTGAGCTACAGGTGCCACCCTGACTCTATTATTTTTTTAATTAGTTTTGCAAAGATGAGGTTCTGCTATGTTATCCAGGCTGGTCTTAAACTACTATCCCATTCTGTTGCTCAAACTGGTATCCAGTGGCTGGATCACAGCTCACTCGGACTCCTGGGCTTGAGCAATCGTCCCACCTTGGCCTCCCAAAGCGCTGGGACTTTAAGGTTGAGCCCCTGCACTCAGCCAGATTCAGAATTTTTTGGAAAGTTTGCTGATGGACTAGATATGGGGTTTTAGAGAGAGAAAGAAGGTCAAGGATGGCTCCAAGTGTTTTGGCTTGAGCCGCAGGAGAAAAGAATTAGCGAAAGTGTTTTGTGTTTAATGTGTAATATCTGGAAAATACTTTAATTATAGGTTAAAAAACAATAATTGCTCACAACTCACATAACTTTGGTGTGTTTCCATCTGATACTCTTTTCCTCCCTGTTAATTATTCCAGGATTTTAGATATATGTATATACACACAAACACACTCACATATGTATATAAAAATACACATTTCTATACATATAGAAATGCAAAGGCTGTCTGAGAAGTATCCAGCCCTATAATATGAAACATAGATTAATAATGGCTGGATACTTTCCAGATAGCCCTTGCACATACTTACCTATTTATCCTACTTTAAGAAAAAGTTAAGGAAAATGCCTTTGAGCTATTGATACCCAACACCCTCCTTCCTTCCTTCCTCCCTCCCTTCCTTCATTTTTAAAGACAAGGCCTCCTCCTGTCACCCAGGCTAGAGTGCAGTGGCATGGTAATAGCTCACTGTAACCTTGAACACTTGAGTTCAAGTGATCCTCCCACTTCAGCCTCCTGAGTAGCTAAGACCACAGATGGTTGCAACCATGTCTGGCTAATTTTTAAATTTTTCAGAAAAGCAAGATCTCACTATGTTGCTCAGACCAGTCTTGAATCCCTGGCCTCAAGTAATTCTCCTACCTTGGGCTCCCAAAGTGCTGTGATTACGGGTGTGAGCCTCTGTGCCTAGCCTGATAGCCAACATTTTTCTGTTCGCAGGCAATATTACGCAAATGAACTTCTCTGTAACATTATTCTGCCATTAGAAGGTTCCAGAAAAAACTCATTTTCAGCAGATGCATAATACACCACAGTGTAGCTGTAACATAATGCCTTCAGCTATTTCTCTATTATTGGGCATCTAGGTATTTCCCATTTTTGTGCTATTAAAAATAATGCCTAAACCTTTGTACGTAAATATTTGTGCATGTCTCCCAAATATTTGTATATGATTTCCTCATGAGAAATTGCTAAATGGAGACTCACCAGGTTAATATTTTTAAAAGTTAAAAGAAACAAAGACTTCTTAATTATCGATCATTTCCCACGGCTAACACATGGTGGTGATAAGCTCAGCGTTGAAGGTTCCCAGGGGCAAGCTTAAAAGCACTCACCCATTCAGTTTCTCACCAGGTTTTCAAAGCCTGTGTCTATTTGTCTTCCAACTTTGATTACATGGAAGAGGCTGGCTATTATTAGTCTCTGTTAATGAGCGTGAAGAGCATTTGAAAGTCGTGTAGGAATGGAGGAGGGTGAACTCTCATCCGATGTAGGGGCCTTTGTTTCATAAGAGAAGAATTTCCTTTTCTACCAACACTGTACCAATTTCTTTCACCCTCTGCCCCCTCTTTGGCTGGGAGGGATCCAGGGCCTGATATCAGATATTTATAAAACTAAACGCCAAATCGAAGAAGAAAGAGCTTTTTCCTAAATATAGGACTTCTTCAGCTGCTAAGGATGTTACTTACAATGATGGTTAATGACCGAGACCCGCTAAAACAACTGAGCAGCTTCACATGTGTACGAGTGGGAAAGAGTGATGGCCAACTTAGATCTGTGGCCCTGGGTCAGTCTTAGGCTTATAAGTCCCTCCCGTCTTGTTAGGTCTCTGATTTGGCTTTGCAGAGGGGCAGCAAGTGGGGTTATGTTTAATAACCCACAGTTTATTTAACATGTAATGGAGTGGGGCTCATTGGTTACTGCTGGTGTTCCAATTTGTGCTTGCCTCTCTCCCTACCCCAACATAGTCACTCATCTTCTTCGATGTGAATTGTTTATATTTTGCCATGGCAACCATTATGTTGACTCCAAGAGTCAAAGCTGTCCAAAAAGTTTGTTCAGAGAATTGTCACTACCCAACTTATCCCTACTACCACGTTCCCACCTCATTCTCCCCTGCTCCTCCCAGGTAACTCTGATTAGTTGCTAGATTATCCTTCCTGAATCTCTTTTGCACAAATGAGAAAAATCAGATAGAATTTTCTTATACACCCTTTTTTCTTACTTGAAAGATAGCATATTATATATATTCTTTTGCACTTTGCCTTTTTCTTCAGTTAGCAATCTACCCCAGAAATTATACCCTAAGCAGCCTGTAGCAATCTTCCTCATTCTTTTTCTTTACAGTATCATAATATTGTATTGTGTGGATACATCATAGTTTATTTAACCAGTCTCCTAACAAGTTGTTCAGTATGTTGTAGTTACAAACAATGATGAAATAAATAACGTGTGTATTTATGTAATAAATATTTTTATTGTTGCTGGAGGTGTGTCTTTAGGGTAGATTTCTAAAAGTGGGATTGTTGGTTTGAAAGGTAAGTGCAGGCTGGGCTCGATGGTTTACACCTGCAATCCTAGTACTTTGCGAGACTGAGGTGGGAGGATCACTGCAGGTCAGGAGTTGGAATGAGAGCCTGTTCTAGAAAAAAAAAAAAAATGGAAAAATTAGCCTGGCATGGTGGTGTGCACCTGTAGCCCCAGCTACTCAGGTACCTGAGATAGGAGGATGACTTGAGCCCAGGAGTTTGAGGTTGCTGTGAGATATGATGATACCCCTACGCTCTAGCCAGGGGGTAGACAGAGTGAGACCCTATCTCAGATGTAAAAGAAGGTAAGTATAAATGTGGTTTTTGTACTGTATTGCTAAATTTCCTTTCAGAAAAGTTTTGCCAGTGTGGATTCCCACCAGCATTGTATGAGGATGCCTGTTTTCCCATAGTCTTGTTAGCAGCAAGTGTGGTCATACTTGTTAATTTTTGCCAGTCTGATAGCTAAGTACTGGAACTCCAGCAACTCTGACCTCTGTCCCCTCAGTTCAGCAAGATTGCCAAGGGAGTTGTGTCCAGATAATCCTGTGTGCCCTGGGGCCTGGAAAATGCCTCCAGGGAGTGAGCTGGAGCAACCCCAAGGCTCACCTCATTTGCTTCCCTTTTCTCCAGGGTAATAGTCCTAAATCCTTTTACCCAATGCCTAAAAACCATCATTCCATTTATTTCTGCTGGCTTTCTAGTTGTCTGGGGGAAGAATATAAAGCCAGTGCCTGTTAGAGGTGGAAGTTAGTTCAACATTCATCTGGTAAGATTTGCAGACAGAGGAAATAAATCAAAGATTGGCAAAGCAATAAAAAAAAATTCTAGAGCTGAATAGATACGTGTTTGTATATGGGAAAGGGCCCAGAGGATTCCAGGAAGATTGATTGCAACAAAATCCACCTGGTGAAAGTTCTTCACTCTAAGAACAAAGATGAAAAAAGTATTAAAGAATGTCTACAGAGGGAGAAAAGAGAAAAGGAAAGCTTCCAGGCAGATACACTGAGAAATAATAGCCTCCCTATTGGCAGAAGGCCAAAGTACAGTGAGCTGAATTTTCAAAGTCTTGAAGAATTTGATTTAGAACCTCACATCCTATAACCCAGCAAATTAAAATATGCCTTGGTAGTAAAAATTTTAAGAGAATATTGTGAACAGCTTAATAGTAACAAATTTGAAAATAAAGTTGAAATGGATGATTTTCTTGGAAAATATAGATGACCAAAATCTATAGACACAGACCAAGAAGATATAGAAAAATTGAATAAACCTATATTCATAGAAGAAATTGAAAATTAATTTCAATATATATCTATTAAAGAGGCACCAGGCCCTGAAGTACCATAATATAAGAGAGTTTTATTGAACTTCAAGGAACAGATGAAAAAATAATGGAAAGCTTTCTAACTCATTCAAAGAGGCTGCCAGACTGTTACAAAGTCAGACAAGGATAGTAATACCGTGAAGGTCTAGTCAGGAAACAAAAACTGTGCCAGTTAGGATGAAATAATGGGCAGAGGTGATAACTGGATGTAATATTGTTACTTAGATGAAGGAAGGGTAGAAAGAGAGCTGTAAGTTATTGCAATTGTAGCAACTGCAGAAAGCAGCTTCCATGTCAGAGGTAAGAAGTTGGATTTATTACAATACAGAAGTTTGGAGGAGGGGCCACATGAACTGGAAGTGGGACCACTAAGGCAGGGCCGCTGCTGCCTGCGCTGGGGTCTCTGAGGGGAGGGGGCCTGTTGAAGCTGGTTCTGCAAGTGCTGGAAAACCACAGACTGGGAACTGGACTCAGTCGTTGCCATGGGGAGAGCCGACTGCAGGAGTGAAGCGTCGCTGTTGCAGGTGGAAGAGGAAGGGCCAAAAGAGCAGGGCAGGCTGTCAGGAAGGAGTGAATCCTTTCTTCCTCTTCCAGCCTTGCGGTGTCCTTTGTTAGAGTCTAACAAGAAGCCAGCTGGCAAAGCAGTGATGAGGTTTGCAGAGTTCCAGCCCCAGCATCACAAATCAAAGCACAGATGGGTGGGCCTGGAGCCGAGAGACAATAACTGGCAGGGAGAGCACACACACAAAGGAAAATTTATGCACGTCTCATTTATAAATGGAGGAAGAAAAAAAATCTTAAAACATTAGCATAAAAATGGAAATTATTTTGCCCAAAGGAACCCACTATAGACCAGTGTTCCCCAACCTTTGTGGCACCAGGGACTGGTTTCATGGGAGACATTTTTTCCACAGCATGGGGTGGGGGCAATGGTTTTAGGATGGTTCAAGTGCATCACATTCATTGTGCACTTTATTTCTGTTATTATTTCCTTGTAACATATAATGAAATCATTATATGATCCACCATAATGTTAAATCAGTGGGAGCCCTGAGCTTGTCTTCCTGCAAAGAGATGGTCCCATCTGGGGATGGTGTGAGACAGTGACACTGAAGTGTGTTGGTTATGTCCTCACATCATCAGGTATTAGATTCTTATAAGGAACACACAACTTCCATTTCTCACGTGCATAGTTCACAGTCAGGTTTGAGCTCCCATGAGAATCTAACGCTGCCACTCATCTGACAGGAGGCAGAGCTCAGGTGGTGGCCTGAGTGATGGGGAGCTCCTGTAAATATAAGTGAAGTTTCCTTCGCTTGTGTTGGGGTCCCGCCCCAGGAGCAGGGACTGCTAAGACCTGTGGAAAGTGGTGGCACCCGACTGAAGAATAATAAAGAAAGAGACATGAGACAGAGAGTAGAATTAAAGGTGGGAGCTCAGGGGTCCATTGCCTGTTCGTAGGCTTCTGGCGATGAACCAGAGTGTTTGCTCCACTCTGATTTTATTGAAGTCTATTTGCCCAGAGGGTTAGATGAGGGAGGGAACAAAGATGCCAGCAGTTTCTCCAATTGATCATACCAGCTCCTATTGTTATTATTATTAACCTTAAGGGTAGCCTTCAGAAGTCTGAAATCTGAGCCTTGTATTGGGAGAGCCTCCCACTTGAGATCACATGTACAGATTTCTAGGGAGGTGTTAAACTCTGATAGTTCCCTGTGGAGTAAAACACCACTGGCATTAATCTCCTCTGAGGGATCAGTGGGAGGGAGGTATTTTCCCAGAGGATCTTCCTCTGCCATAAGGGATATCAGCTCTTCTGCCCATATCTCAGGGCTTGAGCTACTCCCTTGGTCTCTGCCTCAGGCAAATGCAAATCTCCACAATGGGTATCTGCTTTGCCTGTTTAACAGGCAGGAAATGCCCTAGAAGATGTATCTTTTTCCAGGACTTGCCACAGTCTCTTTTATGGCCATTATTTTCCTCAGAGTGCTCACAGACCCAACAAGGTGTTTGTAAGCTGTATCCCCAAGAGGCTAGAATTTCAGAAAAGGCAGGAAGTTTGCTAGCAATGGCTAGCTTAAATGTAAACTAGCTGACTTTTCTTTGTTCTAACTCACTTAGTTTACTTTTTAATTTTCCTCTTTTTCTGGGGTGCTTTTCCTTGCCAAGAATGGGGTCTACGGTCCCCATTCACCTAGCAGCTTGTCCACTGCTTTTCTCCTGCTGTATGGCCTGAGTCCTAACAGGCCATGGACCACTACCAGTCCACATCCTGGGGATTGGGGACCACAGCTATATACATAATTAAGAAATGTGTAACTGATTGGGGCAAATGTTTTTGCAACATAGTTAACAGATATTTAGCCGCAATAACAGTATTATTGTTTCCAATAATAAAAATTATAAATGTATTGATTTAGCATTTTTAGTTATTTATAAACAATGTACAATGAGCCAGCACTATGCTACCTCTTGTAGACGTGATTGAGTTCTCAGAACATCCCTATGGAGTTGATATTATTATTCTCATCTGGCAGATGGAAAGTTGAAACTAAGATAGTAGAAGAAACTTGTTTAATTTCTCACAGTTTCTAAGTGGTGGGGCCAAAATTCAATACCAACTCTGTCTGACTTCAGAGTTCTTTCCCATGCTCTCTCCTCTTCCTTGTGCTAAATTAGTTTACCTTGAACATTTCTAAAATTGCACTATTATCTCACATGAAGCATTCCCTGACTTCATTTTGTATGCTTTGGTCCAGCAGAGTATTATGCCCTTAAGCTATCAATAGCACAATGAGAGAATAAACGTATTATATGGATAATGTAATGTCAGGGAGTCTACAAATATTTATTCTAAGTGGAGAGAGAGGGATAGCTTATCACGTCCATTCACAAACACTTGGCAAAAACAGTAGCTAGTAGATAAATTTGAAGTTGGACAGTTCACTAATTTGGTGCATGGTGTTGTCAAAATTATTCATCAGCCTAGCTTCATGCTGACAAGCAATTATTTCTCTAGGGCTAATTGAATTTCATGACCCAAACCCATAGGAATCTGAAGATGCTCACTTTATCTGTCAAAGAATGACTCCACGTTAATTCTTGATTGGGGTAACAGTGAAACAAAGAATGAAGATCCTAAAAATTTAAAAATATTTACATAAAAACCTATGGTTCCTGTTTTTCATCTTGTCCAAATGTTTGAAGGGATTTGCAATTAAAGAGCTAAATTGATAGTTTGAGTTACGTTCTTTTATTATTTTATTTAATTAATTAATTTTTTTTTTGAGATAAGAGTCTTACTATGTTGCCCTTGGTAGAGTGCCGGGGTGTCACAGCAACCTCAATGTCTTGGGCTTAAGCAATTCTCTTGCCTCAGCCTCCCAAGTAACTGGGACTATACGCACCTGCCACAGTGCCCGGCTATTTTCTTCTTGCAGTTGTCATTGTTGTTTAGCTGCCTGGGGCTGGGCTCGAGCCTCCAGCCTTGGTGCATGTGGCTGGCACTGTAACAACTGTGCTACAGGTGCCGAGCCCATTCTTTTATTTTTAAGGACCTCATTTTCTAGAGCAGTTTTGATTCACAGCAACATTGAAAGGAATATACAGAGATTTCCCGCACGCCCCTTCCCCTACACATGCACAACATTATCAACATCCCCCACCAGAGCGGTGCATTTGTTACCATTGATGAACCCACTGACACATTACCGTTCAGAGCCCACAGTTTACCTTGGGGTTCAGTCTATGTTGTCCAGTCTATGATTTGGACAAATACATAATGATGTGTATCTGCCATTATAGCTTCATACTATTTTCAGAGTTATATTTCTTAATTTATTTTCTTGTAGCCCTTTCTTTATTTCCATGACGACTGTTACCTTTATGATAAGGGGTTGTTAACATCTCCTGGGCTGGTCCTTCTCATGCTCCTTGGCACTCCTCTCTTCTCTATCCATCCTTTTGACGTTGGCATTTTTCTAAGTTCTGTCCAAGGAACTCTCCACTGCTCTCTTCTACTTCTATGGCCTTCGTTACCAAAGTTATGCAGAAGATATCAATGTTACTCAGGGAAAGTTTGGCTGCAAACATCAGAGTCCCCAATATTGGCCTAACAGTGATGATATTTAAGTATCTCAAAGACAATAATTCTGGAGATTGTCTGTTCCAGGATTGGTTCAGGGGTTCAGAGGTGTCATCGGGTGTCTGGGCTCCCTCTGCCTTTCAGCTCTGCCATCTGCAGACTGCTGCCAGTTTCAGGATGGCGGCCGAAGGCCCAAGCCTCAGGTTCTCACATAACACATTTGAAGGGGAAAGGATGGGGGCTTTGAAGGCAGAAGAAAATTTCTTCTCATGATGCTTTTTATTTTATCAGGGAGGGAAGAGCTCACTGCAGCTCATGGCCAAGCTCAGGCCTCATCCCAGAGGAGGCTGAGAAAACTGGAGATGTTAGGATATGAGGTGATGGTGGCAGCAGCTGGGATGGATGTGAGCCATCTCTGGGCCTGTGCCAGCCTGGGAGAAAGGCAAGTGGCCAGGGCTGGAGAGTGTGTGAGGATGAGCAGATCTGGAGAGGTGAGTAAGCTGACTTCAACTGTGTGAGAAGTGAAAGAAAGGGCCCTGAAAGTACTTAAAGATTGATGGGGAAGAAACCCCACCCCACATGTAACAGAATTCTTTTTTTTTTTTTTTGTAGAGACAGAGTCTCACTTTATGGCCCTCGGCAGAGTGCCATGGCCTCACACAGCTCACAGCAACCTCCAACTTCCGGGCCTAAGCGATTCTCTTGCCTCAGCCTCCCGAGCAGCTGGGACTACAGGCGCCCGCCACAACGCCCGGCTATTTTTTGGTTGCAGTTTGGCAGGGGCAGGGTTTGAACCCGTCACCCTCGGCACATGGGGCCGGCGCCTTCCCGACTGAGCCACAGGCACCGCCCATGTAACAGAATTCTTTTTGCTATTTCTGATATTTTTCTGGATACTTTTGCATGCTATTTCTTCTTTTTTACAACTTGATCACTTTTTTTGTTTGTTTTCCTTCACCAATCCCTGAAATGTCATAAAACTCATAATTTAGTATTAAATTATAATACTATGGTAGTATTATCATAAAACTCATAATTTAGTATTCCTAGAATTAGTACATATAATTAAAAATTCATATTTATTTCTCTACAGATTAAAGACCTATATTTGAAAAGAAAAACTTTAAAATTAGTGGCTTACAATGCAGGAGAATGTTTCTATGAGTTCAGGTAGGAAAGGATTCTTCATCAGAAGACAAAAAGCATAATTCATAGACAGTTAACATTAACATATTTAAATTATGTGCATTAAAACTAAAAGACAATCCATAGACTGGGAGAATATATTTGCAATGCATGTAACTAAAAAAGATTTAAGATCCCCGAAATATAAAGAATAGCTACAAATTAGCAGAATAGCTAAGCAAACCAAAAGTAAAATAAACCAATAAAATAAAGAAGCAAATCATAGTAGGAAATCTGAATGGGAAATAAACCTAACTGGTAATCAAAGAAAATGTCAGTTCAAATGAAAATCTGAATGGGAAATAAACCTAACTGGTAATCAAAGAAAATGTCAGTTCAAATGAAAATCTGAATGGGAAATAAACCTAACTGGTAATCAAAGAAATGTCAGTTCAAATGACAATGAGATCGCATACCCATTATATTGGCAAAAAAGTAAAAAATCTGACAATGTCATATTTTAGTGAAAATATAAAGAACTGGGCGGTGCCTGTGGCTCAGTGAGTAGGGCGCCGGCCCCATATACCGAGGGTGGCGGTTCAAACCCGGCCCTGGCCAAACTGCAACCAAAAAATAGCCGGGCGTTGTGGCGGGCGCCTGTAGTCCCAGCTGCGCGGGAGGCTGAGGCAGGAGAATCGCGTAAGCCCAAGAGTTAGAGGTTGCTGTGAGCTGTGTGAGGCCACGGCACTCTACCCGAGGGCCATAAAGTGAGACTCTGTCTCTACAACAAAAAGAAAGAAGAAAATCTAAAGAACTGAGAGTGTAAACTGGTAGAGCAGGTACGGAATGCAATTAAGAAAAGCTTATTAAAGTTAAAAACGTGCATATGCTACAACATTACAGTTTTATTTTTAGGCACACATTCTAAAAAAACATTTGAGCTTTTGCACCTGGAGCTAGCTGTAAGGATGTTCAGTGCAGCATTGATTCAAACAGTGAAAACAACCTCAATGTTTATTAATGGGACAATGCATAGTTTGCAAAATGATTGTAGAACAGGATTAAAATTTATGAACTAGAAGCTAATATTGGTTGAAAAAGAAAATTGAAGAATGATATTTACAAAATTTATTTATTTAAAATTTGAAAACACAGAAGAGTGCTGTAAATGGCTTAGGAGGAGGTATAGTCTATAGCAAAAATGTAAAAATATGTGTAGGGCCGATAACACACAAAGCTCACAATAGTGGCTACATTTGGAGCAGAAGGAAGGAAAATGGAATCAGAGAGGGGTACATACAGGGCTTCCAACTGTATATAAAGTTTTATTTCTTCCAAATGAACGAAATCTGACAAAAATCCTAAGATTTCTTGAATTTGACTTGTTGGCGATTCCGTGGGGTTTTAAGGAAATAAACTTTTTCTGATGTTTGAAGACTTCATGCTAAAAACACTTTGAAAAGTTATAAGCTTAACGGACTTTACATAGAATAAAAAAAAAATTTTTTTTTGAGATAGAGTCTCACTATGTCTCCCTAGAGTGCTGTGGCGTCACAGCTCACAGCAACCTCAAACTCTTGGGCTTAAGTGATTCTTTTGCCTCAGCCTCCCAAGTAGCTAGGACTACAGGTACCTGCCACACGCTGGCTGTTTTTTCAGTTGTAGTTGTCATTATTGTTTGGCAGGCTAGGCCTGAACCTGCCAGCCCTGGTGTTATGTGGCTGGTGCCCTAATCACTGAGCTAAAGGCACTGAGCCTTTACATAGGAATTTTAAACTGACTTTAAATGTAAACTAAAGGTAAATTCAAGAGCATGCAATATTAATTGGAATTCATTGAAAAAAAAATCTCTTCAGATACAAAATGCTAAAATTGTTAATTTATAACCTGAAACTAGAGGTCTGTGGACTTCTCAACACACAAAGTCTGCAGAAATGATTCTACATCAAAGAAGAAAACAAAAAAGCAAGAGAAATGAGCAGGGCTCACTCTAAGGATAATCTGATTAGAATGCCTGTCACACAGCTACTGATGCTGCTGTTTGCCAATATCTGGAAAAAGAAGTGTATTAGTACAATCACATAAATATAGTCAACTGATCTTTGACAAGGGAGCAAAGACAACACAAGGGAGCAAAAGGATTCTTTTCAACAAATGGTGCTGGAACAACTGGTCATCTACACACACAAGAATGAATCTAGACACAAACGTTACACCTGAAAAAATTAACTCAAAATTAGGATCATAGGCCTAAATGTAAAAATCCAAAACTATAAAACTTCTGGAAGATAATGTACGAAAAGAACTAGATGACTTTGAGTATGGTGATGACTGTTTAGATACGACATCAAAGGATGATCCATAAAATCATAAATTGATAAACCATATTTCATTAAAATAAAAACTATGTGAAAGGCAATGGCAAGAGAATAAGACAAGCCGCAGACTAGGAGAAAATATTAGCAAAAGATGTGTCTGATAAAGAACTGTTATTCAAAATATGCAAAGAGCTCTTAAAATTCAACAGTAAAAAAACAACCCAATTAAAAAAACGGGCTGAAGGCCTTAACAGACTTTTCACCAAAGAAGCTGTACAGATGGCAAATAAGCATGAAAAGATGTTTCACATCATCTCTCATCAAGAAAATGCAATTTAAAATGACAATTTTAAAATATTAAAATTATGTATTAAAATAACCAAAATCTAGAACTCTGTCAACACTCAATATTTCTGGAACAACAGGAACTCTCATTCATTGTTGGTGGGAATAAAATATGGTATAGCCACTTTGGAAGGCAGTTTGGTAGTTTCTCACAAAACTAAATGTGTTTTTACCATACAATCCAGCAACAATGCTCCTTGATATTTACTCAAAGAAGTAAAAAACTTACACTCACACAGAACCCTGGACGTGGTTGTTTTTAGCAGCATTATTCATAATTGTCAAAACTTGGAAACAACTGAGATGTCCTTCAGCAGATGAATAGATAAACTGTGGCACATTCATACAATGAAATGTCATACAGAAGTAGAAAGAAATGAGTTATCAAGCCACAAAAGGATATGGAAGAACCTTAAGTCAATCTGAAAAGGCTATGTACTAAATGATTCCAACTATATGACATTCTTGAGAAGGCAAAATGATGGACGTAGAAAAAAGTTAAAGATTATCAGGGGTTATATGGGAGGGAGAGATGAACAGAGGATTTTTAGGGCAAACTCTTCTGGATGATGTTACAGTGGTGGATACATTTGTCCAAACCTATAGAATGTACAAGAGTAAACCCTAACATAAACTATGGACTTTGAGTGAGAAGATGTGTCAATGCAGGTTCATAAATAGTAACAAATGTGCCACTGTGGTGGGGAATGTAGATAATGGAAAGTCTATGCATGAATGGGACAGAAGGGATATAGGAAATCTCAGTACCCTATTTTACTGTGAACCTAAAATTGCTCTAAAAATAATGTCTATTTTAAAAATCTAGATAAAAAAAAAAGAAGTGTATTAGATGGAAGACAGTTTCAGTGAGCTGTCACCAAGAACCCAAATAAAGTAGCTTAAACAAAGAAAGTCTGTCTCTTTCTCACATAATAGTTTAAGTAGTTCAGGAATGAAACAGCAGCTCCACAGTGCAGAGAACCCAGGCTCCTTTTATCTTGTTGCTGTGTCATTCTCAACACACGATGCCCATTTCTGGTCCAAGGTGGCCGCCCCCGCCGTCACCATCATGTCTACCCATCGTCCAATAGGCAGGAGGTAAAAACAAAGCAGAGGGCATGTCCCATGGGTGGTAAGTTGCTCACATCACCTTGCTCATCTTCTGTGGCTACACCTAGCTGCAAGAGAGGCCGAAAAAGACTGTCTTTTTTTCGAGGTGTCCATATACCCAGCTAAAATTCAAGAGTTCTTTGGGAATACAGATAATATTGATATTGAGAAACAACTACAAATATGTGTTCAGGTGGCAAAAATAATTCTTTAACAGTTGAAATGAGATTCTTCTTCAAGAAGGAAAGGCCTTTCTTTAGAGAATAAAATCTTGAGTTATTTGGTTGTGGAAATATAAGCAGCAGGGCAAAGACTAAAAGAGAGGGTTGAATAAAAGGAGTTGGGATGTTTCTCTGCAAACGTTAATGAAAGTATTTGGATTTTTTTTTCCTGTAAAGAAAATAGGAAGGGGTGCTAATTTCCTTGATAATAAGATTTGGGAAGTCCAGACTTCTAAGTATTCCATACAAAGAAAGGCTCTATGGGGGTGGGTTTTAAATATGTGGAGATGTGTGGAAATCCAGGAAAGGGACTGAGGTTCAAGTGCGAACTAGGATGGTGCATAAAAGGAGGGCTCTTGACCGTGGATCCGTATACCAATGGATGTACGCAGAACAACCCCTCAGGTCTACACTGGCTTAGTGCCTTTGATTCTGGAAGAGTTATTTCTCGGGAGTCTCCTGGTTTTTTTTGGTGTATGAACTCCTGGCAGGCCTCCTTCCCTAGTCTCCCAGCTGTGCCTGAGGCTTACGAAGAACCTAAGCCAGGTTGGGGGCCTTCCTAGACTCTTTCTCATCTTGGGGGCGTGCCCACTCACTCCTCTCTGCCCAAACCTCCCCTATCAATAAGGAAAACCACAACACCAAGATGTCACGCCAGAAAGCTATAGGAGCTTAGTTATTTTTTATTAATAATAATGTTTGAGAATTTTGGTAAAAAATAGTCCCAGAGGAAATAGTCAATCTCTAAAACTGGGCATGAAAGTTCTCTATGAAATAGATTTAGATTTTAAAAAGTTATTATTGGGGGGCTTCAGGTGAACACGTCATTTCTACATTGTATTTATTTAAGAAGTTCTTTCTACCTCAAATACACTCAGCTAAATGATACTTATTTATTCCTTCATTCCTGACAATAAATGCTACAGAAGATGACAAAATCCATTAGATATGGTCTATGCCTTCCTGTGGCTTTTCATTCATTGACTGGTTTATTCATTGATTCAAAATGTATTGAACATTTATAGATGCTTTCCACTGGGCTAGGAACAGGGGATGAATGGAGAATAAAATAGATTCACTGCCAGCCCTCAAGGAACTTACTATGGAGTGAGGCCGACGTGAAAATAAACAATCACCAAGACAGTGTGATGTGTACAGCTACAGAGGAGAAAGGCTTAATGCACTGTGCTTGTGGGCAGCAAATACACAACTTTTCAAGCCAGAGTCATTTGTGGGATCTAAAAACAAAAACCAAAAAAACCCTGCAGATGGGAGAGCCCTCTCAGTTTTGAAAGCATCTGTGATTCCTCTGCTATTGTTTATAGAACAGAGCCTGAGAAAAATCTTTCCTGCTAACAAGCTGGAATTTAGTTTACAATTAGACAAGAAGGCTCCACAATAAGGGGCGATGGAATGTGGCTGAGAATCTTGGAGAAGACCAAAAGGAAACAATTTAAAATTAATTTGAATTTTGAGGTTTTGAAAGTGTCCATTTAATTTCCATGGAGACCAAGCTCAGAGCACCGTAGAGGCTGAGTATTCAGGGACTGAATCTACTTCTTGTATATTTACTTGCTTTAATAAAGTAGAGACTATTAAACACTAATTATGTGCCAGGCAGTGCAGTCCATTATCTTGTTTAATCTTCATAAACATCTCACATGGGAATTCTTGGCCCCATTTTACAGGTGAGGAAACTGAGGCTCAGAAGGCATACTTCGCCTCAGTTTGTACTGCTACGGGGACAGAACTGAGAGTTGAGTCCAGGTTCTGTGTGATTTTAGGCCCTATGTGCTACACTATGCTATACTCTGTGTCAGACCCTATCATTTTTATAATAAAACTGTTTCAGTTGCTTATTTATTATGTACATTTATACCCTCCTGGTTACTTCCAAAAGATACATGTGACAAAATACGTTATAATAAATAAAAGATTAGCAGTTACAGTAAAAATAAAAAGGAAATTAAAATTATTTGGAGGCTAGGATAAGATAATCAAACTAATTATTTTCTATAAATGTTCACTGAATAAATGAATGAATTAAACTAAAATTAGAGAGTTTAAACTTGGAAGTTCTCAGATGCTAGAGCAAAAAAGAGAAACATGGGGAGTTGTAGATGTAACATAAGAAAGCATATAAGGTAAGCTTAGCAAAACAATTAATTGCACAGATGTTAATAATGGCAGTAACATAAATGGCAATGTCTTTAACCACAGTATTTCAGAAGAAAGAGAAATGACTTATATTCCCAAGTGATTTTTCCTTTTTTTTTTGAGACAGAGTCTCACTACACCCTCAGTAGAGTGCTATGGCGTCACAGCTCACAGCAACCTCCAACTCTTGGGCTTAAGTGATTTTCTTGCCTCAGCCTCCCAAGTAGCCGGGACTACAGGTACCTGCCACAACTCCCGGCTGTTTTTTGTTGTAGTTGTCATTGTTTTTAGCAAGCCTGGGCCAGGTTTGAACTCGCCAGTCCTGGTGTATGTGGCCAGTGCCCTAACCTCTGAGCTACCAGCGCCAAACCCAAAAGTTATTTTTCTTTTTTCTTTTTTTGTCACCCTTGGTAGAGTGCCGTGGTGTCCCAGCTCACAGCAACCTCCAGCTCTTGGGCTTAGGCGATTCTCTTGCCTCAGCCTCCCAAGTAGGTGGGACTACAGGCGCCCACCACAATGCCTGGCTTTTTTTTGGTTGCAGTTTGGCCAGGGCCAGGTTTGAACCTGCCACCCTCAGTGTATGGGACCAGCGCCCTACCCACGGAGCCACAAGCACGGCTCCCCAAAAGTTATTTTTCTAATGGTCTCTATAGAACAGATGGCAAATCCTTACAAAGCATTTCCACGCAGAGCTAAGCTAATATGTTCTAGGTTTGCATCTTCTGTCGTGCTAATATGATGCAATGATTGAGTTCAGAAACTGCAGAAATGTTAAGACCACTCCTGTGTGCTGAACCTGATGGTAAACCTAGGGACAGATACCAGGATCAGTAAACAGGGCCCTGGCAGGTAAGGGGCTTATGCTCTTTTTTGCTGCTTAATAAAGTGAAGAATATTCCTGCCTTCTTACAATGTAGGTATCACTAAGGTTTTCCTTCCAGAAATGTGAGCAGGGAGAATGAGATGGGATCCACTCAGGGGTATAGTGAGCAGACGCCTTTGGGCGGATAAGTCAATGAAACCATTGTAGATGCTGGAACCCAATTTAGGTTGAGGAGCGCTGTATACTAGTCCTGGTTCATTTTGTGCCTAGACTGCTAGAAGAATAACTATATTCTCATGTCCAGCAGACACGCCAGGTCCCTCTGATGCCCAGTAGTGAAGGAAAGGCTCTCTTCCCAGAGAAGATCTCTCTGTAGATGGAAAAGGTGTGGTGTGGGAAGGCCCATGAGCCTTGGTTCAGACCTCCCTATATGGCTTCTTAGCCCTGGGCTTTGGGCAAGCTCCTTAGTCAGCTTCTGCTTCCTCAGCTATAAACAAGAGAACGAGATCTACTTTGGAAAATCTGTATAAAAAAGTAACTATATGAAAAACAGCACATCGGTATGTGACAAGTATGGCGATTATCTAATTTTCTCCTATTTCCTCTGCAGTCGCAGAGGCTTAAATGAGGATTTACCTCAATTCTCTTCAGGTGCTTTTTATTTTTATGTATTTTTTTCATTTTGTTTTGTTTATGGGAAGTAGGTTTCGCGTTGACTAGGTGGTATGCTTCATGAAGACCACAAATGCATCAGTCTTGCGCCTGGCATGAGGACTCAGTGAACACGCATTGAATCAATGAGGGTAAAGTGGGCGGGGCTTGTGCTCATAAATACAACTCTTCCTCACCGCTCCATCCAGCAAGGTTTCCAATTTGAAAAATGTAGTCCTTTTAATATTACATTGTTCCTGAAGATATGTTCTGTATTTAAGGTACTGAAGGGTCTGAACACTCCCCCTCCCCAAACTGGCTTAATTGATATTCACACATTCCTTTTCCTGCCGTTGAAGATTTATTTGCTTTTTATAATCTTCTTCTCCATCTTACTTCCTTTTATCTGTTAGGAGGGAGACAATGAACTCGAGGTCTGATAATAACATTCGACTTCATAGGTGGTTGCTAAGACACATTTGTTTATTTTATTATGTAGCTTTGCTTTTTCAATACAATGCACTCAGCAGTTAGGTCTAGGGTAGCCCACACGTGTCGATAGATGGTTTAATATGATGCTATCAGAGCAGTACCTTAACAAGTTAGCCATTCATGAAAATGCCCGTGATTAGTTGCATTTGACCACTGGCTATGGACCCACAGAGGAGATATTACCAAAGTGATTCACAGAGACTGGTTTTTAGAACTAAATTTTTGCAAATTGACCAAAGGGTTAAAAAAAAAATAAAGGACTGAATTTTAAAAATCAATTAGGAAAAAATGTGTATAAGCCAGGTATTTAATACTTATCTATAGGTAGTGATAAAACCTGAATGAATGGGAGAAACTTATAAGTATTTTCTTCAGAAAAAGAAAACTGAAGGAGGCATTGACAAAATTAAATGCAGTAATTAAAACCCAGTGAGTAATGATCTGGTTTTCTTTATAAAAACAAGGGTGGGCCTTGTTATGATGCGAATCTGATTCTTTTCAATAACTAATGGTAGTGGGAAGGGATAACCTTTGAAAGTGGGCTGTGATAAAATAACAAAGCATTCACTCTTCTCAGCTTCATCCAAGATATCAGATCCCCAAACCTGATACAGACATACTTGCTTCCTTTGCCTAGAGACAAGAAAGAGGGCTGGGCTGACAACATCTTATTTCTAAAAATAATTCATCACTCTGCAGGGAGATGTGTCTCCCCCAAAGTATCACCTTGTCTCACATCCTCCCAATATGATGGAAGATGATGGAGCCCTTCATCTGGAGTACGACTATGAGTTTATTTCTGAAATGTACACTCCCAGACATCAGTGTAGATATTCACCTAATCTTCTGCCTTTTGTCCCAGTCCGGCTTATAAGACACCAACCTGGGAGCATACATGCCCAAGGGATCCAGTCTGATTGGCTGGACCAGTGGAGAAATTTCCCTGATGGGGTCAAAGCAGTGTTCTCAAGGGCCAAGTCTACATGGTCCAGGAAGAAAGATTTCAGCCACACTGTTGTCAGGTCCAGAAGAGAGTAGGTTTAAATTTCAGCCCAGAAACGCAAGTCTATGAAAAATAACCCTATTTTTTATTCTGTCAAGTTGGCCAGAAAGTCAATCAATTACTTAGTTATTTAGAAAACAAATCTTGTTCATCATTAGGACTCTGCTTCAAAGCTGCATTAAGATCTTATTCACAATCCTGTATTGACCAACGTGCAAGTAGAGCCTCTGTGCAAATACGAAACTTGCTCCAGGAATTACAGCTTTTAAACTTTCCTCATGTTTTTCAAAGTGTGGATCACAATCCATTGGTGGGTTATGAAATCCATCTTGTGGGTCAAGACAAGTGTTTTTAAAAAATGAAAGAGTAAGCTAGGCATAGTGGCTCATGCCTGTAATCGTAGCACTCTGGGAGAACAAGGTGGGTGGATTGATTGAACTCAGGAGTTCCAGAGTTCAAGAGCAAGACCTGTCTCTACTAAAAATAGAAAAACTAGCTGGCCATAGTGGCAGGTGCCTATAGTCCCAGTTACTCAGGAGACTGAGGTGAGAGGATCTCTTGAGCCCAAGAGTTTAAGGTTGCTGTGAACTATGACACCATGACACTCTACCCAGGGTGACAGAGTGAGACTCCGTCTCAAAACAAAAAAAAGTACAATAAAATAGAAAATAGTGAAATAGACGACGTGTAGAAAGCCTAAGTGTTCTCTTGATATCATACCGTGACATGATATTTGTTTTTCACTGTGTATCCCAGTCCAAATTTGTGAGCAGCCCATCTCTGCTGAGCACTGATTCAGAGGCTAAGGTTGTTAGAGGTGATTTTGGGGAAAATGAATGGCACCAGAACTCCTTCCATTCAAAGCAAATCTAACGAATGGTTTCAGATTTATTCCAGAAAAATTAACATTTCATTACGAAATGGTCTCTATGAAACTATTGATGAAGCACTTAAGATTTGTTTTGTACCATCCTAAGTAACCGTGCAGGAATCCTCAAACTACGGCCCATGGGCCACATGAGGCAGTGTGATTGTATTTGTTCCCGTTTTGATTTTTTACTTCAAAATAAAATAGGTGTAGCGCGCATAGGAATTTGTTCATAGTTTTTTTTTTAAACTATAGTATGGCCCTCCAACGGTGTGAGGGACAGTGAACTGGCCCCCTGTTTAAAAAGTTTGAAGACCCCTGAATGTGGCTAATAAAATGGTCTCTTTGACCATCAACTGGGAAATACCTGCTATTTCCTGAGGATTCATGTGTGTCAGGCCCTGTTCTAAGTGCTTTACACACACGGTCTCTTGCAGGTCTGGCAGCAACTTTGTGAGGCTGGTGCTGTTTCCCAGAGGTTAAGACGAAGACGTTGGACAACAGAAAAACTGGCTGACTTGTCCAGCAGAATGTGGGCTCCAACCTGGCTGGATCCCCACGTGGATCCCGACCTGCAGGGAGGGACAGTTAGCGATACCATGTCCTCCCTCGGAATCTGATCCCCAGTTTTTAACAACTTCATTTTTTCTTGTGATAGAAAGACTTTCTCAGACTCCGATTTACATCCCTCGTGCTGCAGTTGAAGCCCTTCCCCTCTCTGTCTTCTTTGTGGCTGCTGAGAACAGCTGGTCACCGTCCCACTGACAATGACACTCTGTCAAGTAGGGGACAGTAATTTTCCTCTTTTGGAACCAACAATCTCAGCTTCTTGAGCCATTTTTTCCTTGGTTCTATTTTCTCCCAACCCTTCAATCACTTCTTTGTTTCTTCCCGGGTTTCTTGGGGAGAGCTCCACAGCTCAGCTCCTCATCAGCAGGGGACGTGGGGCGGGACAAGGTTTGGGCATGTCTAGTTCGTATTCCTCTGAATTCCCCCGAGGTGGGAAACTCCGGACTGACATCTCATCTGTATTCAGCCTCCAAGCACCCTGCGGGACCCCTCCACGCACAGATCTTGGCTTCCTTCCACGCCTCCACTCACAGTTGTGCAGGGCACACATCCCTCCGGTGACTTTCACCTCCCTGGTGGCTCGCTGTTGTTAACATTTGTCACAGTGTCCTTGATTCTTCAATGTCCTCCCCCAGTTCCCCTTCGAGTGCCCTTCTCCCACTCTCCAGATATCCTCATAGCTTCCCCATCTCTCAACACTCTGCTCCAACAAGCAGCTATTTCTGGGGACTAGAAGGTTGGAGTCTCACCTGCCTCTGGCTGGCTGCCTACAATTTTTATTTCTCTCTAAGCTCTTTTTAATACTTGCTGCAAGAGTTTGTTTGTTTGGTTGGTTTTTGGGTGTTTTTTTTCTTTTTTGAGATGGTCTTAATCTGTTGCTCTGGGTAGAGTGCTGTGGCATCAGAGCTCATAGCAAACTCAAACTCTTGAGCTTCAGCAATCCTCTTGCCTCGGCCTCCTGAGTAGCTGGTACTACAGGCATGTGCCCCCATGCCCAGCTACTTTTTCTATTTTTTTTTTTTTTTTTAGTAAAGACGAGGGTCTCATTCTTACTCAGGCTAGTCTCAAACTCCTAAGCTTGAGGAATCTATCCACCTGGGTCTCCCAGAGGGCTAGGATTATAAGTGTGAGTTGCTGTGCCTGGCTCTGATGCAAGAGTTTTATGTACGTATTATTCTTTTCTTAATTATTAGCTTATAGTTTAATTTTTAAAATGGGTAATAGATGCATATGGTATAAAATTCAGAAGGTATAAAAGGCACACAGAAAACATTTTTCCTATTATCTTGTCCCCTAGAGGCAGGTGACTAGTGTTACCAGCTTCTTACCATCATTCCAGACACATCCCACACATCTAATTTGTGATATTAGACACACACACACACACACACACACTTATATGTGATACATATCCAATTTGTGATGTATTTATTTATACCATATACACATATAAATTAGAGAACTACCACACAGATTTTTCTATACTTTTCTTTTTTCCAATTAGTATAGCTTAGGGAGTATTCCATTATAAATTTGTAAAAAGCTTCCCCATCTTCTTTGTGGCTGTGTAATACTCCATTCTGTGGATTAAGCCCTAATTTATTTCATTCATCCCTGCTAAAGGCCATTTGCTTTTAAGAACATAGTCTTTGGAGTCAGATAGGATTCTGGCTTGATCACCTATTAGCTATATGATCTTGGGCAACTTCTCTGTGCTCCAATTTTCTCAACTATATAACGGGAATTACAATAGTACCTACCCTTAGGGTTGTTGTGAGGAGTAAATAGGTGAACTGGTGTCAAGTACTTAGAACAGCGTGAGGCACCTAGTGAGCTCCAGTAAATAGCTATTGATTAGGTTCTTTCCCAAGTTTTGCTATTGCATTCTGTAACAGTAAATAACCTTGACATAGGAGTGGTATCCAAATATTTAGCAACTGTTACAGCATGGACATTGACAAATTGTGATGATGCTGGCCATAGTGCTGAAGCATGGTCCTAGAGGACCCCCTGTGATGTAAGGTGTATATCTCTTGAGTTACTGGGTTACAGCAAGGGATGGGGGCCTTAGGGGGCAGGACGACAGGGCAGCAATGGGTACTGGTTCCACTGGGTTCAAAACAGTAGAACCTCCATAGTTGCACCTCCCTACGTTGACCACCACTTCAAGTTGCCCTAATTTTCATAGACTGGACATGCACCTATCAGTACAGTAGGCCTAGTTCCTTATGTTTACCATGCCTGTATGTTGAGCAGTTTGTTATAGTTCCTTGGTGATCAACTTATAAAGGTTCTACCGTATTTTAATAACCACTTCTGGAACTTACCAGGTGAAGTTAACTCTGTGTTCAAACATCATTTCATGCATATGTGGATATATCTTTTAGGATAAATTCCTGGAAATGGAATTGCTGTGTCAAAGGTTACACACACTTGCAATTTGTCCTCTGTAGAGATTGTACCAATTTCCTCCCCCACCAGCAATATGTTGAACTTCTTTTTATCTTTGCCCATCTAATAGTTGAAAAAAATGATATTTCAGTGTGGGTTTAATTTGCATTTCTCTTATTATGATTGCATTTGAATGTCCTTTAATGTATTTAATAGCAATTTGTACTCTCTTTTTTGGCTATTATTATGGTACTGATTATAATTGATTGAGTTGAATGTCTTTTTTTTTTTTTAGAAACAGAGTCTCACTGTATCACTCTTGGTAGAGTGTTGTAGCATCACAGCTCATAGCAACATCCAACTCCTGGGCTTAGATGATTATCTTGCCTAGCCTCCGGAGTAGCTGGTACTACAGGTGCTTGTCAGAATGCCCGGCTATTTTATTGTTGCAGTTTGGCCAGGGCCGGGTTCGAACCTGCCACCCACAGTATACGGGGCCAGCACCCTACCCACTGAGCCACCCTTGAATGTCTTTTTATTTATAGTCTTTTTATTTATTCAAGGCACCGCCCTTGAATGTCTTTTTATTTATAGGCATCTCTACTTCTTTTACTGTGTACTGTCATCATGTGTTTAGCCCATTTTTCTTTTCTTTTTTTTTTTTGTAGAGACAGAGTCTTACTTTTCCGCCCTCGGTAGAGTGCCATGGCGTCACACAGTTCACAGCAACCTCCAGCTCTTGGGCTTACATGATTCTCTTGCCTCAGCCTCCTGAGTACGTGGGACTACAGGCGCCCACCACAACGCCCAGCTATTTTTTTTGTTGCAGTTTGGCCGGGGCTGGGTTTGAACCCACCACCCTCGGTATATGGGGCCAGCGCCCTACTCACTGAGCCACAGGCGCCGCCCAACCCATTTTTCTTTTGTGTTGATCTTTTTCCTATCAAATTATAGGAGCTCTTCATATATTATATGCCATTCATTCTTTTATTTAACTCCAGAAATTTAGTGAGTACCCATAGCGGGCTTGATGATGTTCCAGGACTAGGGATACAGAGATTGAAAACAACACCACCACCACTGTCCTTACCTTCAAGGAGCTTGAAGACTAGAGAAGGAGACAGATCAAGAAATAAACATTTGCAATAAAGAATAAGAAATAGACTAGAAAGTACTTTGAGAGTCATGAGCATTGGGTGAGAGAACATTTGGGTGGATCACGTCTGGTTAGGGAATTCACAAAGACCATTCAAAGCCTTTGAGAAGGGGATGCTTGATTAATGCTTGTTCTGTGTGCAAAGACTGATTAGATCCTGTGGTTAAGACCTGGTTTTCTCCTTTCTTTCAGACTCATTTCTCAGGAGACCAGCATCACAGATTTCATCATATCTGATTCTGCTCTATAGTTATGGCCAATACCCAGACCCTAAAACACAAAAGGAATAGTGTAAACATATCCTGACTATCACTGCCAATTTCTAAACCGTGCCTTTCTGAAGGAGCCTTATCTCCATCGTAGAATGATAGCTTACCATTGAACTATCAGTTACACTTCCCAAACAAAGTGGGGACTTTCCAAATATAAAATAGGCCATATCCCCAACTATGGTCCTTAGTCCTACCTATTAATGATCTTTTACCAACCTTTGGGTTTTAAATGCAGGTTGATATAATGTAGTACTCAGGACCAGTTACCTTTCTATTATATCTTTTATTGAGAAGCTGCTAGGGTGCTGGATGTGGTGGCTCATGCCCATAATCCTAGCACTCTGGGAGGCCAAAGTGGGTGGATTGCCTGAGCTCAGGAGTTTGAGACCAGCCTGAGCAAGAGCAAGACCCCATCTCTAAAAATAGCTGAGCATTGTATCAGGCACCTGTAGTCTTACCTACTCAGGAGGCTGAGGCAGGAGGACTGCTTGAGCCCAAGAGTTTGAGGTTGCTATGAGCTATGACACCATGGCACTTTACCCTGGGGCAACAGAATGAGCCTCTGTCTTAAAAAAGAGAAACTGCTGCAAATGTTTCACATCCAGTTAGCCCATATATTAGCAATGGTATTAAGTGGGTCATCCTATTTTAAGACTATTTTTTTACAAGAGTTGAATGTGGTTTGAATAATCTACTCCAGCTGGGGCTGGAACAATTGAACACAAGCCTTGGGCAGAACAAAAGTTCTAAACAGCTAGAGATTCCTGTATGTGTGGTCTTTAGGTACAGCTGATTCTTTAAATGGTGTATGTCATAAACCCTCAAAGTAGCTTGTACCTTATCCACCAAGGTTGAGAGTTATTGCTTCAGCTCTCAGTAGGGCCAAGCGAAAGAATTCCATTTTCCTATTAGAAAATGCATGTTGTCTGAATTAATGGACAGGAGTGGGTAGGTAATTTATGGGACTCAGTGCAAAATAGAAATATGAAACTCCTTATTAAAAAATTATTAAGAATGTTGAAATGATGACCAGAGTATTAAACCCAGGTAGGGAGAGGCAGGGCCAGATCTACAATCACAGGTGTAATGAGACTAAAATACATGGAGAAGAGAGTTATAGGTTATTTGCCACACCTTGAAATTCATAATTTCCTTTATTATAAAACCATAACTATGTTGTACTTTTTTTTAGTACCTAATTTGTGCATCACATTTCCACCAACACCATTTTTCTACCAAGAACAGTAAATGGGATGCATATCTTTTCTCTATTCCCCTGGCTTCCTTTTTCTCCAAATTGTGGCCAGAATCCAAGACTCTTGGGCCCTGATGCAATGAATTTTTGACTAACCAATACTAAAATTTGATCTTACAACTGAGACCTTACATTGAATTCTAGGTCTCATCAACACGCATGTATGCAAATGAAACAAAAGCTCCATCACTTGATGTTTGCCTTTGTACTTGCAACGCAAATATTTGATATGCTATTATATATTATTTCATTGAAAATAAATGCATGCCACTCACAACCCACAAAATTGATTTTATGAACCAGTAATGGGTCACATCACACAGCTCTAAAAATATTGCTTGAGCGTCCATGTTGCTTCTCTATTGGGAGGGGTAGGTGTGGCCTGGGGGTATCCACAGCAAAGGTCCTTTGGAAAAAAAGTGAAAGGGTTGGAAATAGATGTATTTGGATTCCATTGGAGGAATACAAATTGGCACAGTTTTTCTAAAAGCAGTTTGCTAAGTTTACTGTAGAGTCTTAAAAATGTGTTGACTCTGATTCAACAATTCCACCTCTAAAAATTAGACTAAGGAATAATCATCAATGTAAGCAAAGATTTAGGATCAAAGGATGATTGATGCAATACATGTATCATTTTAAATGGAGGAAAATTGGAAATAAGTTAAATGTTCAGTAGTAGGGATTAGTTATGTGAGGGCATATATTTATGAATTGGATATGCTGCCATTAAATTATATCATATATGTAATCAAAGACTTAGTGACATCAAAATACTTATATATTAAATGAGGAAAGCAGATATATAACAACAAGTTATGGGATGCCATCTTTTTAATGTAAAGAGAATACATGGGTATATCAATTTTAATTTAAAAGTTTAGAAGAAATTATTAACAGTGTATTTTATTAATATAAGATATATAGGTCATGGCTCGGCGCCTGTGCCTCAAGCAGCTAAGGTGCCAACCATGTACACCTGAGCTGGCAGGTTCAAATCCAGCCCGGGCCCGCCAAACAACAATGATGGCTGCAACCAAAAAATAGCCAGGCGTTGTGGTGGGTACCTCTAGTCCCAGCTACTTGGGAGGCGGAGGCAGGAGACTCGCTTGAGCCCAGGAGTTGGAGGTTGCTGTGAGCTGTGACGCCACGGTACTCTACCCTGGGTGACAGCTTGAGGCTCTGTCTCAAAAAAAAAAAAAAAAAAAGATACATAGGCCACAAGGGCTACTATATAAAATACCACAGACTGGATGGCTTAACCAACAGACATTTATTTCTCACCATTTTGGAGAGTGGTGGTCCATGGTTAAGGTGTCAGGAGGTTTGGCTCCTCCTGAGGCCTCTCTCTTTGACTTGCAGATGACTATTCTCTTTTTGTGTCCTCACATGGCCTTTTCTCACATTCCTGGCCTACTCTTTTTCTTCTTATAAGGGCACTAGTCCTAGAGGATTAGGGCCCCACCCTTATGACCTCATTTAGCCGTAATTATTTTTTAAAGACCCTATCTCAAAATACTGTCACATTTGGGGTTGGAGTTTCAACCTTTGAGGAGACAGAATTTAATCTATAGCATATGGGTTGTAGGATTATAGGGAAATTTTATTTTCTTCTTTTTGATTATCTGTATTTTCTAATTTTTCTACAATAACCACTGTGTAATTTAAATTTAAATGACTTGCATAATTAAAAAAAATAGTATAGGGCTCCTCTAAAAAGAAAGGAAAGGCAGGGAAATACAGAAAGCAATGTGCCTTTGTTATAGGATGAGTGAAAAAATTCATTTGAGACTTTCTAATTACAATAATTTAGTATTTTATCTCAGAGGTTGCATATCAATAAAGCAGTTTATGAATATGTATTTTTAAGGGCCTTGGCCATTAGCACTGGCTATGCAAGCTCTGATGAAGGGTCAGGTTTATACTTTGTCATTCTATAGAATATTCTCTCCACAGTGTGGACCTAAGGGCTTCAGGGAGTCACTTAATACAGCTGATTGCAGAGAGATGTGTGAGCTTCCCATGTGGCTACTAGCTTTAGAAGATTTTATATTGGATGGGGTCTGCTTCTCTTCAATGTTTTTACCATACATTTTCATGTGACAGTTCCTGTTTATCCTCACATAACTATCTGATATGTAAATTCTTTTCCCAGTCTTATATATTCATATGTATATATAATAATAATTTTCCTTTTGAGTGGGGGAAACTAAGGCCTAGAGGTTGACTTGTGCAAGATCACATGGTGAGACCAAAATGCAGACTCAAACCCAGGCCACTGGCTCTAACACTCAGGCTTTGACACCCGACCACAGTGCCTCTAGGTCTTGAAAATTTTGTCCAGTTCTGAGCACATTGCTTCTTGAGGGTTTTGGTGTCTAATAAGAAAAAAGAAGTGGGGTGGCGCCTGTGGCTCAGTGACTAGGACTCCGGCCCCATGTACTGAGGGTGGTGGGTTCATACCCAGCCCCAGCCAAATTGCAACAAAAAAATAGCCTGGAGTTGTGGTGGGCGCCTGTAGTCCCAGCTACTTGGAAGGCTGAGGCAAGAGAATCGCCTAAGCCCAAGAGCTGGAAGTTGCTGTGAGCTGTGACGCCACAGCCCTCTACCAAGGGCAACAAAGTGAGACTCTGTCTCTAAAAAAAAAAAAAAAAAAAGAAAAAAGAAGTGATTGAAGGCTGTAGCCATCAAACACTGTCCAATAGACTGATTCTGTATTGGACACAGATTCATGTTCATAGCCAAGTCTGAGTCAGTCAAGAAAGAGGCCCTTAATTATTCATGTGTCCCTCTCTCTGTGTCCACTTCAGTGACCTCCTCGTGGCTGCCCGCCTGTGAAGCCGAGCGCCCCCGACTCTGTCCTGGGACACCCAGGCCTCCCATTCTGGTCTTAGGCCACATCTTTGATACACCAATATTCACAGTTTGCCTGTTTTTCTTCCCATTTGTTTCAGGATCTTTTAGAGTTCCTCATTTACTGTGAACTAATTCATTAGGGTGGGGAGAAGGAATTTTCAATTAAAAAGAGAGAATCCTGGAAAAGGTAAAGGACTCAAAACATTAATCAAAAAAATAAATTTCTATGGCTAGAAATCTTTTTTGGTGGGATGGCCTTTCTGGTATTTCCCCAATATTATTCCAGAGTTGGTCGCTGGCAGTAGGTGAATGACTTCTTCTGCCTCTATTCTATTCAGCAATTAATTAAAAAATCTCAGTACTGATAAGCTTTTCACAGAAGAAATATTTTGATCTCATTTTGCCTGGCTTGAAAGTAAAGTGTAAAAGAAAATATATTAGCTTTGGAGAAAACAAATGTGAATTTGGAGCCCTTCTTGTCACTTTGCTGAGTCACTGAATCTCTCATTTGTTAAAAGAAGAGAAGATGACCCAGCTCCCACCTGGGTAAGGACCACGTGAGCGAGGCCTTCACTCTCCTACTGTTGTGATGGTTCCAGCTGACTCTGGATCATGAGAGTCAATAGTTAAATTTTCAGAAAGTTCTGAGCTGGTTGTTTAAACATGGCCCTTGTCAAAAGTTAAGTTATATAAACTTACAATTAAAAAAAATACTCAAAGCTCATCATGACCTAATTATTAATATTAATACTTTATAATTGTCTATGTTGTGGCTATGCGTGTCTATTGTACCTGTGTGGTAGAGATACTATTTAATGATATGCCACTGTATGTCTCTCCCAGCTTTGTGTTACGTGACATTATATTGTTAGTTGAAAATTGGCCATGATGAGAGTATTTACACCCGGAGATGCACAAAACCTACAAATCCAGACCTGATTTCTCATATTGTATTATCTAAGGCAGGGTGTCTTGGAATGGGCACTGCTGACATTGGGGCTGGATAATTCTTGGTTGTAGAAAGATGTCCTGTGCACTGTGGGATATTTGGCAGCATCCTTCATCTCTGCTTACTAATGGTGACACTCACAACCATCTCCAGATATAGCCAAATGTTCTCTGAGGGCAAAACTGGTCCCTTCTGTTCATCATCAGTCCCTGGCCAAAGGGGTTGGCAAATTAAGATTGGGTGGGCACGATATGGCCTACAAACTAAGAAGAGGTTTTACATTTTTAAATGTTTGTAAAATATAGCAGAGACTAGTTATGGCAAAACTTAAAATACTTTTTGGTCCTATAGAGAAAAAGTTCATTGACCCTTTGTCTAAAATGATGGAGAAACTGTTAATAATGTAGCCTAAACTTAAAAGCATGTTTGTAGCTGTTACATCATGAAGAGCACATACAAAAACTGAGGAAATGTTTTTCCAGTATGTGAAAACTATTATTTGATTCAGCAAAGAATTTGATTTGGCAAAGAAGCAGTCACATCACTCATGAACAAGCAAATTTCCATCATACGTAGTGTTGAAGCTGAAAGAGGGTTCCTTTCAATAAAAGCAATTTGTGTGAGGGTCTTATTTTAAAACAGTAGATCACATATAAAATTTCAGAACAATAACTATGTTGGGAAAAGAATTAGTGGTCTAGGATGCAATTCCATTTGTCAAAGCAAGTTGGCTGCAAATTCGAGAATTCATCAAAACTCGATGAAAACATTCTCAACGTTTAGTCAATTGAGAATGTTTTCATCGAGTTTTGATGAATTCTCAAATTATTATTACTATTTATTAAATATGTGTAACATCTATTATATTAGTAAAATTTAAAATAAATGTATATATGTATGTGTATATATGGATATACCCACCTCTCTGAGAGCTGGTTTTTAACCATTTAGTGGCTCATTACTGCCCCCACCTCCAATCCTGCCCCCATTCCTCTGTTTCTCCTCCTTCTCTTTATTTCATGGGATTCTCAGAGCTACTCCTGCCTCGGAGCCTTTGCTGCTACCCTTTTTGTTCTCTGAAATGCTCCCTTTTCACTCCCAATGCATCTAAGATCTTGCCATCTTAGTGAAAACATCACTTTCTTAGGAAAAGTCTTCCTTGACCCCTCTGACACATTGGGCTCCCTGATAAATATCATCACAGCACCATATATTTCTCATTCATAATATACTGTCACAAGATAAATTATAAAATTATCTGTATGATTTTTATTAATCATTTATATCCTACATGAGGCTCTAAGTTGCATGAAGGAAGGGACTACTAAAATTAAAATTAATCCTATACTAGAGAGCACATTTTCTGTCTTGTGAGGATTAATGGAGAGTGTTTTTATGCCATCCTGGACTTAAATGTTAGTAACTCTTCATGCAATTTCCTTTATTGTTATTATTGCTACTATTATTTTGCTGAGTGTCTCCCTCCTTCGTTGGGTGGTGAGCTTCCAGAGGTTAGGCTCTGGGGCTCTCCTACTCAGCGTGGACACAATGCCTGGGACATTCATTATCAGGGGCATGGCGGTAAACAAGGTAGATGTAGTCTGTTTATGTTCTATATGATGAGACAGACAGTAAACAAGTCGATGGACGCCAAGGGGTGCCAAGTGCTGGGAGGAAAGATGGAGCAAGGCAGGAATGAGAAGAGAGATCCGGAACCGGGAAGGGAAATGTCATTTTATTTGGTGTGTGTGCAGGTGATGAGTAGAAATCTGTGGGGAGCAATTGAAGGCCTCCAGGCACAAAGCACAGCAAGCCTAGAAAGGGGGGAGTGTGCTTTGTGGGTTCAGAGAATAGCACTGGAAGGGATAGGAGAGGTCAGAGAGATGGCTGGACAGGGTGGAGTTGGGTGGCCGTGTAGGTTATCAGATCACTGTTAAGAAGTTCAGCCATTAACTCTGTCTCTACAAAAAAAAAAAAAAAAGGAGTTCAGCCATTACTCTGAGGGAGGCAAAAGCTACTGGGGGGTTCTGAGCAAAGGAATGACATGATCTTTTCAATCTAGTAGGATCCCTCCAGCTGCCGTGCCAGGAATGAACATAGTACAAGCACAGTTATGGGGAGATGAGTCAGGACCTGATGGCACAAACTGCAGGGGAGAAAGCTGGCTTGGGTCAGAGTGATGGTGGAGGAAGTCATGGGAAGGTAGCAGATACATATATATATATATATTTTTTTTTTTTTTTGAAAGTAAAATTTAAGGATTTTCAAATGGATTGATTGTATGATGTGAATAGAAAATGAATAATTGTTTAAATGTTTGGAAAGACCTTGTACACCATCAGAAGTCCAGAAGGATGGGAAACCCTCTCGGAATATCTAGTCTTGCTGGGAGAATATGATTGTTAGTGTGAAATACCCAGGAAAAATAATACACGGAGTTTTTCACGTATCACATACCCTTCAAGTACCACCACTTTATAGTCAATAATTCATTTAATCCTTAAAATAACTCCACGAAATACACAGTAATTATATCTCCATCTTACAGATGAGGAAACTGAGACATAAAGATATTAAGTAAAAGCTTAAGGTCACGGCTACATAGGTTATAACTGGAAGAGCTGGGATTAGAACCCAGGCAGTCGGGTTCCAGAGTCCACGTCTTCAGTCATCCCTCTTCCTTGTGACAAAGGGTCAGGGGTGTGGCCTGTACACTGGGAGCCACAGAGGTAGGGAGTACGAGCCTACGGGACCCACATATGCTGTTTAATAAGAGAAGCAATACGTATCATAACATTTTTAACAGATGTGAATCTTGGCCTTCCACTAGCTGACAGATACATGTGTGTGTGCAGCCATGCTACTTTGGAAAATGGTTCATTTCTTAGCTCACCCACCGACTGAGTTAACGAATAATTACACAATGTGTTGTCTGTGAGAGGTATTTTGCTAAGCCAAGGGAGGGACACAAAGGCAAGTCTGCAATGCTTGCCTTCCTCCAGAAAGTTTGTTCTTATAAAAGAGATAAGATAGGTAGACTTAAACTAGAGTAGATAAGGGCAGAGGAGTTAAGGGACAGCAGGGAACTGAAAAGAAATGGTCAGGAAGGCTGGTGGGTAGATGAGCCATGGGGCTGAACTTGGCTTCTGTTTTGTGTGTGGATGGAGAAGGAGGGTGATTCAGTAAAAGGAAAGGTTGTGCAAAGGCCTGGAGAAAGGAGAGTTGGGTATAGGTGGGCAGAGGTTGGGGTCTCTGAAGAAGCAGGATGTGAGAAAATTCTAGGAAGATAGATTAGGGCTAGATCATCTGGGGCAGTGGGATTCTAATTATCACGCAGTTTATGTTTATTTTTTAGGCAAGGAGACCCCTTTGAGGGTTTTGATTGGGAGGGCACCCAGCAAGCCTCTAGGTAAATAGCAGGCTGACACTCAACCAGGGCTTGCTCAACTAATAAAGGAGAGCCATAATAATGGCCCAAGTCTATTGATTGCTTAGCACTTTTTAAAACCTTTTAACTACTCACATAATTGTCACCACAGCTCATGAGACAATTTCCTTGTGTCCATTCTACAGATGAGAAAATGAAGACTCAGGGATGTTAAAGTCTTGCTCAAGGTGGTGACTAAAGAGCGGGCATCTGACTGGAGCCCGTGCTTTACACTGCTGTGCAATTAGGAAAACAGAAGAAGAAAAGAGAAATGGGTTACGGGACCAATGCTGTTCTTCAGAAGGGACACGGTGGTGGGCCCACGTCAGCAGAGGACAGAGTTGTTGGGAAGTCAGCATCTGCAGGCAGAATCAGCACGAATCTGTCATTACTGGAGATGGGAAGCTGGGCAGAGGGGAGCGGGGGAAGGCTCAGAGCTTCTAGCTTCGGGACCTGGGAAGTGAAAGCACTGTTAAAGAGAGTGGGAAGAGATGGAAGGACGGCCACAGTTCAGTTCTAGACCACGTGTACAGAAATATGGGCACCCAGGAGCCTACAACCCAGCCAAAGGAGTAGTGTTTTCAGAAGGCGAGATGCAGGGCTCTGGGGCTCTGCGGGCTTGTCCTGGGAATCACGAGGCTCTCCCAAGGTTCCTTTCTGTGTTTATATCATTTAGCAGGGAGGATTGTTAATGACTAATCTGTGTCCATGAGGCACGCAGCCAGGCAGAGATGCTGCTTCTGGGCCGGAAGACCGCCTGTGATTACGCACCCCTGTCTCTAGACCTCTGTCCTCCTCCTCAACCCCAGTGCACATGTGAGCATTTGTAGCAAAATTGCTGGGCTTTGGAGAGGAGAACTGGGCTGAGAATCCTCCCGGGGCCTTGAAAGTTCATCTCTGACCCAAAACAATCCAAGTAAGTACATAATTCCTTTGGGAGTGGAGTGTCTGCTTCATGGCAACAGAGCAAAAAGTTTCTTTTTGGCATCAGTAAATTCTGTCAATAAATGAATTTGGAGTTGGTAGTGCTTGATGTAAAATCCTGAAAATTGAACAAGAAAGAAACTCTAAAATCAAATAGAAGTGAATGGGTCTAACAGATGCTTACTTTGTGAAAAAATTATTTAGGAATAATTCTTAATAATATTTAACATTGAGTTCACCCAAAGAGAATTGTAGGAAACAGTAGATTTCAGAAATATTTCTGTTCTTATTCTATAGACAATTTGACCTGCATGAAGTATTATGTTCTGGTGAGTTATCAAATATTGATATAGTGTGTGAGTATTGGTAATGTCAGATGACTTGAGAATTAGGACTAGGGTATTTACACTATACTTAAGTGAAAATTTTCCCTAGGAGAAGAGTAGGTTTAGAAAGCTTTCTCTTTTGACTTTAATTGTAAACTCTTCTACCGCTTTTCATTCCTAATATGAATATATAGCAAGTGGAAATATCAGATGACAATATTTTTAAAAGGTGGAAAATGTGAGGAAGAACATTATTGTTAAAATTAGTACCCTGGTTTTTCTTCAGATCTTATAAATCTTTTGCCTTTTAAAATTGTTCAAGGACTGAATCTATAGATAAGCTATCTCCTTGTCACCTTCTGACACAGTGAATTAGGCAACTGCAGAGACTGAATTGTTCCTCTTAATTGGGTTTTTATTTAGAAGGGAGGGGTAGGGGAGGATGACAAATGACTCACCTTGGAGTCTTTGAGAAAGGCATACCTGAGATTTGAACTTGAAAAATGTCTGATGTTGTTTCTGGTGCTGTCTTAGAATCACCTAGTATTAATAAGAGAGGTAGGGATGCAAAAATAATATTAATAATAAAAAAGAAGGTAGGAGGAAACTTTTGGAGGTGATAGGTTAATGATGTTGATTGTGGCGATGGTTTCATAGTTGTATGCTTATCCCCCAACTCACCAAGCTATATACATGAAATATGTGTGTAAAGCATTTTTTATGTCAGCCAGACTTCAACTAAGTGGTTTAAATATTTGTGTGTATGTGTGTAAGTGTGCGTGTGTGTTTCCTCTTGCTAAAGAGAGGAAGAGTGTAGGGAAAGATATTTGGGGAGCTACCCCTGTGTGTCTAGCTATGATTTTATAAAAGGATAGCCACTTTCATCTCTGTGTAACCTCTACCCCCAATTCTCCAAATTGTAAACCTATGCCTTTTGCACTGTGGACTTTTTTGTTTTCTGAGAATGTTGCAACAGGACTGATGCAACTCCTAGCTAGCTGATCGAGGACTGACCAGGGACCAAGCTCTGTTGTCCTGAGCCCCTTCCTCAGTATCTGCACCACTGTTTCTCATGAACCTCTGCCCTCTCCCTGCACCTCGAGAGGAAAGCAATGTAACCTTTGTCCTCACTCTTGTTTCCACATTTCAAAGATCAGGCCCAGTCATGGAATTCCCAGTGGTTGTGAAGCCCTGAGAGCAATGAAAGGAAGAGAAATGTGTGTGTGTGTGTGTGTGTGTATGTGAAGGTGTGTGTGAGGGTACCTGTGTGTGAGGATGTGTGTGTGTGTATGAGTGTGTGAGTGTGAGGGTGTGAAGGTGTGTGTGAGGGTGTGTGAGTGAGGGTGTATATGTGTATGTGGGGTGTGTGTGTGAGTGTGAGGAGGTATATGTGTGTGAGGGTGTGAAGGTGTGTGTGAGGCTGTGTGTGTGTATATGAGTGTGTGAGTGAGAGTGTATATGTGTGTGTGTGGGTGTGTGAGTGTGAGGGGGGTGTATGTGTGTGAGGGTGTGTGTGTATATGAGTGTGAGTGAGGGTGTATATGTGTGTGTGTGTGAGGGTGTGAGGGTGTGTATGAGTGTGTGAGTGAGGGTGTGTGTGTGTGTGTGTGTGAGGGTGTGTATGTGTGTGAGGGTATCTGTGTGTATATGAGTGTGTGAGTGAAGATGTGTGTGTGAGGGTGAGTGTAAAGGTGTGTGTATGTGTGTGTGAGTGTGTGTGTGAGAGGGTGTGTGTGTATATGAGTGTGAGTGAGGGTGTATATGTGTGTGTGTGAGTGTGTGAGGGTGTGTATGAGTGTGTGAGTGAGTGTGTGTGTGTGGGTGTGTATGTGTGTGTGAGGGTATCTGTGTGTATATGAGTGTGTGAGTGAAGGTGTGTGTGTGTGTGAGGGTGAGTGTAAAGGTGTGTGTATGTGTGTGTGAGTGTGTGTGTGAGAGGGTGTGTGTGTGTATGTGGGTGTGAGGGTGTCAGGCTTTACTTAAATCACCAGGTTCCTTCTCCTGACAGTCCCGCTTGGGATTTTTCTTACACTCACTTTACAGGTGAGGAAACTGAGCCTCAAAGAGGACAAGTACCATGACATGAATTTTCTCTGTCTTTTTTAAAAGAATTATGCAAAATACTTATTTGTTTTAATTTATTTTCTATTTCAGATTGATGTGAGCATACAAATGTTTAGGTTACCTTGTTTTTTCATTTCTAAGGTAATGTTCAAATTGTAGTTGAACCCTTCACTTAGGGGGTGTGCTGAACACCTTCACATGGTGCACATTAGGTGGGATTCCGCCAATTGCCCTCCTCCTCCCCTCGCCCCTGCCCCTCCCCCCCTCGCTAGACTATGTGTTTTTCTTTCACGTGGGCATGTAGTTGTTTATATATTGGTTTCCTTTTAGTGTTGAGTACACTGGATTCTCCCCCCTCTGCGTTCTTGTGATTCCTTCTCTCCCTTCTCTCTCTCTCTCTCTTTCTTCCTTTCTTCATTCTCTATTGTCCAGGATGCATCCTAGCTCACTGTGACCTTGAATTCCTAGGTTCAAGTGATTCTCCTGCCTCAGCTTCCCAAGAAACTGGGACTATAGGCATGTGCCACCACTCTTGGCTAATTTTCTAAATTTTTTGTAGAGAGGGGATCTTGCTACATTACCTAGGCTGGTCTTGAACTCCTGGCTTCAAGAGATCCTCCTGCCTCACCCTCCCAAAGTGCTGGGGTTACAGGACCTGAATTTGAGGTTAGGTCTTTGTGACTCCAGAAGCCCCTTCCTGGATACCCCGATATTGCTGGAGGCTGGAAAAACTTGAAATCGGGAAAGACAGGGAGCAGGCGGACCAGCAGGCTGGCATTCCAGCTTGACAGAGGTGATTTGTTAAACCCTAGAACTGTCCTGAAGATTCCCCAAACCTCATGCTTGGGGCATTTTCTAATGACTGCCTCAGCTGCAGGAGAAGTGCAAAGTTAGTAGCACTGTTTGTTTTAACCCGGGGGTCAGTCCAGGATAGCTGAGTGGACACTCTAGTCACCAGCATTTTCATTAAAGACCACAATAAACCCTTCATGGTGCTGTGGTTGGGGCCGTCCCTGGGGAGCTCAGCGTTGCTGTGGCTCACCATCTGCAGATGACGATGGCGCGAGAACGCACGAGGCGCATGTCATAATGAAATAGATTTTCAAACGGTCACATTGTTATTAGGTGGCTGCACAAAGGACGGAAAGAAGGTTCTTTTCTTGATAGGGAGTGTTTTCTCTTTGCTTTAAAACCTGGCACCATAGATCACAAAGGGGCTAAAAGAAGTAGGAACAATTGTCACCCCAGTATTTCTTATTGTCCCTGTATTTTCTCCCAGTAGAGATGTAGCTAAAAGGCATTGCTATGTGAGCGTCCTTAGTCACCATGCTGCGTGAAGAGGCAAAAAGACGCATTACATAGAAGTAGCCACTGTCTTTCTTCCTTCCCATTTCCGTGTTTGCTCTGGAACCTCCCAACCCCTTTGCTCTCCATGGTGAGTTATTTTCTCCCTCAGTTTGCTCCTTTCCAATGTTGGCTATAAAGGAATGTCTGCTATTCTTTATTTTATTTTATTTTTTTAGATGAAGTCTTACTTTGTCCCTCTGGGTAGAGTGCTGTAGCATCATAGCTCACAGCAACCTCAAACTCCTGGGCTCAAGCAATCCTCTTGCCTCAGCCTCCAAGTGGCTGGGAGTACAGGCCCCTGACACAATGCTCCCCTAGTTTTAGAGATGGAGTCTCATTCTTTCTCAGGCTGATCTCTAACTCTTGAAAAGCAGTCCACCCTCCTTGGCCTCCTAGAGTGCTAGGATTGCAGGTATGAGCCATTCTTATATTCTGCTATTCTTATATTCTCTCCTCTTCATAAATGTGTGTTAATACAACACCAAAGAAATGCAATTGGTTGTTGGTTGTCATGTAAAATAGCAAATCTTACACAGGAAAAAAGTAACACAGTTTATATTCTTTACTAGGCCTAAGAAATGACAGAGTGATTAAAATGAATACGTATGAATGTGAAATACATTTCTATTGATTTTCATTTTTTAAGATAAAACTTCTAATAAAACGTGGAGATTTTGGTTCCCATTTCAAATGCATTTAGATGGTCTTTTCCTTGGCCCAACAAGCCTGAGATAATTTGGGTTTCTTAAACTTTATTGAGCGTCATTCATTCAAAGAAAAAGAGAAATGGTATAGCCCTGTATTCTCAAGTCCTGCACATGTATTGACCATGGTTATCTGAAAAACGTGGTAAATAATTTACTTTTCCTTGGAAAAAGTAGCCCTCCAGAGGGCCTGATCAGAGGAAAGCCCACTGTTCTGAGGCTGAAACTGTCCATTATTGAGTGAAGAACTATCTGCGGCCACTTGTACACAGAGATGGAAGCCTGTAGTGCAGATGCCAAGTCCACACCACCATGGGGCTTAGGGAGCCAAAGCTGGTCGTGGTTCAGGGTTGGGAGGGCAGGGTGCAAGAAAGAAATGTTATTCCAAAGTGGATGCCTGGAAGATCCTTGCTCTCCTGGCGTCTCTGAATCTGAGGCCAAGCCTAACTGGGCTTCAGGAGGGCAAGGATCCTTTGAGACTAGATTTTAAAACTCTGCATTTTGTAGTAGATTTTTAGGGGAGTGAAACCATTCTATTTGATACTACAATGGTGGATATCTGTTATTATACATTTGTCAAAATTCATAGAATATACAACACCATGAGTGAACCCTAAGGTAAACTGTAGTCTTTGGGTGATAACGATGTTCAATGTAGGTTCACAAATGGTAAAAATGTACCCTTCTGCTCCCGGATCTTGATAGTAAGGGGAGGTCGTGCTTGTGTGGAAGCAGAGGGTATCAGGAAACTGTATTTTCTGCTAAATTTTGCCATGAACTTAAAACTGCTCTTAAAAGTTTATTAATTTTAAAACTCTGTGTGTTTTACGTATGTTTTTCCTAAAGAGAGGTTTATAATTGTCACTGAAGCTCAAAAATGCTGTACAATCTTAAAAATGTTTTAAAAAACAAAACAAAACCATTCCTCCTAGAAAATCTAAATATGCCTGCTTGTGGCATCCAATTGTATAATTTGGAGAATGGAGGAAGATGGGATAATACACTTATCTACAGATTGGTATACCTTAATGTACTTATCTTATTAAAAGGGACAACTTTATAACTATGTCTGAAATCTTTTTTGATCTTCTGCCTGCGCTATTCCACTTCACTCTTTTAATGTTAATATATGTAACAACACTTCCATCCTTTTTAGCCATTACCTAATACTTGATACTATAAAGCACAGATTATTTAGCCATTTCAATGTTGATGGTCAGTTAGGCCGTATCCACTTTTTCAGCATTGGAAGCAATTCTGAAACAGACATTCTTGTGCCTATGGACAAGTATTTTTCCAGGAAAGACACCTAAAAATTAGAATTACATTTTATTTTAATACACATTGCTGAAGAGCCCTCCAAAAGACTAAATCCTATGCCCCCATTAATAATATATGAGAATGCAAATTTCCATATACTTTCCCCAACTTTGAATATTACACCTTATTAAACTTAAATTTTTTTTGATGATCTGATAGGTGGACATGATACCTAGTTATATTAATTTTGCATTTCTCAAGTTATTAATTAGTGTCAGATGTTTTCTGTGTTTTTTGGCCACTGTGTTTCCACTTTGGTGAATTTTCTATTTCATTTGCCAGTTTCTCTCTTGAATTGTTTATCCTGTCTATTTTTATTTGTAGGAATTATTTATATATTGTCTATACTAATAGTTTGGCTTTTATTTAGGTTATAAATATTTTCTTCCAGTGTCTTTATTTAGCTTTGCTTGTGGTGTCTTAATTTCTGTCTGACATTTTAATGTTGTCAAATTTATTCTTTTCTTATGTCTTTCTGATTTCGTAAGTTCACAAAGATCATAAATACATTTTCATCAATTCATTTTATAATTTTTTTTCTTTCTTATTTTCTTTTTTTAGACAGAGTCTCAGGCTGTCACCCTGGGTAGAGTGCTGTGGCATCACAGCTCACAGCAACCTTAAACTCTTGGGCTTGAGTGATTCTCTTGCCTCAATCTCCCAAGTAGCTGGGACTACAGGTGCAAGCCACAACGCCTGGCTATTTTTGTTGTTGTTGTTTCAGTTGCATTGTTGTTTTAGCTGGCCAGGGCTGGGTTTGAACCTGCCAGCCTCAGTGTATGTGGCCGGTGCCCTACCCACTGAGCTATGGGCACCACCCCATTTTATAATTCTTTAGGTCTTTAATCTATTCAAAACTTATTTTTAAGAATGATCCAAAATGGAAGTCTTTATTTTTACCCTGTAATTATAGACTGACATGAATTTTTTTACCCCTAAAGAACTTTTCTAGCATAATTTCTTAAATAGGCTATGCTTCTTCTGCTAATTTGAGCTGAATCCACTAGCTACAGCATAGGGAAATCTTTATGGTTGCTTAGAGCACAGCATTCTGGCTGCAGGCCTTTTTCCTAGTCTAACACCCAAGTTCAAGAATCAAGCCTTCACCCTCAGAAAGACTTCCCTTATTTTCTTAGGCACAGTCCTGCTTACCACCCACCAATGACTTCCATTTAGAATAAAACCAAAATTTCTTACCTGGCCCCCAGGCTATACGAGGGCTGCCTACTCTTGAACCTTATCTCCCACAATGTCCCCTTAGCTCACTCACGTCCAGCCTCACTAGGCTCGGGCGTGTTCCTCTATACCAGTGGTTCTCAAACTGTGGGTCGAGACCGATGGAAATACATCCTGAATATCAGATATTTACATTCCAATTCATAACAGTAGCAAAATTAAAGCTATGAAGTAGCAATGAAAACAATTTTATGGTTGGGGGTCACCACAACATGAGGAACTGTATTAAAGGGTCACAGCATTAGGAAGTTGAGAACCACTGCTCTACACCCAAGTGTGGGCCCTTAGCCACTGCTGACCACTCTGCCTGGACTGCTTGCCCCCTAGTGGGGCTTACTTCTTCCTGTTCTTCACATCTCAGTTCAAATGTCCCCCTTAATTCATGTATAAAGTAGCTCTCAAGGGGACACGTGGAGGCTCACTGCTTATGAGATTTCCAATGGGGTACAGTTCACTAATTAGTCTACCTTCTGGGGGAGCAGACCTCATTGTCAGGTTATGTATGTAACAACAAAACCCAAACCAACCTTCTTCAGCTCTCAGGTGCATTGCGCTTCTTTTTGCAGTTTGGCCGGGGCTGGGTTCAAACCTTGGTATATGGGGCTGGCGCCCTACTCACTGAGCCACAGGCGCTGACCAAAAGTCACCTAGATTTTTTTTTTTTCTTTTGCAGTTTTTGGCCAGGGCTGGGTTTTTGAACCTGCCACCTCTGGCATATGCGGCCGGTGCCCTACTCCTTTGAGCCACAGGCGCCACCCGGCATTGCGCTTCTATCCCTGTCTTCACTAACCTCCATCCTCTGGGGCCCGATTCTGAAGGTGCTTATCTAGTAAGGGATATTATTCATTCATTTTTGTGCAGTCCATTTGTCTGTTTATTTATTCACCATCTGTTTATTCAATCAATTCATAAGTCTTTATTCTGTGTCTGATATGTGCCTGGCAATGTGCTAGGCATCTTCTGGAGGTGATGGTCCAATGTCAGGGCAAAAGGTGCTCAGGGCCATGGAAATCTACTGCCGACTTGTGCTACTCAAGCAAGGCTGGGCCTAAGGTGAGGCAAGGGAAGCTTCAGGATATAAATGGAAGGAGGTCTCCACTCTCAAGTTCTGGGCCCTGGGGACCCCAACTCCAGTGCTTTTTCTATACCTACTTGGAAATAAAGGTCAGCTGTGGTCAGTTACGTTTGTGTAACTTACAGAGAGCCGAGAGGCTTCAGTATCTGTGGAGGTCTCTGCTAGGTCCACTTGACTCAGGTATTTTTGATGCATGACATCTGAAGGAAGTGTACCTTGAGATGGAGACTTAGAAAAAACAAAAGGACTTTGAGAAGAAACAAAATAATACTACTGGTAAACCTTATACTGGCTTACTTGATTGATTTGTGCGCTGTTGAATGCCTCAAGCAGGAGCCATCTTCCAGGACTGCCAACTCAGCCTCACTGGGGAGGTAGGTGGCTGGGGGCAGTTTCAGGGGGCGAGCTGCATGACAGAGCATGGATTTGGAGGGGTTTACATCCCCACTCTGCTGCTTATTTGTGGATAACTGGGAAAAGGTGACTTGATCTCTTTGAGACATTTATATTAATACCTGCTTGATTCATTATAAATGAACTGAGATAACATCAAAGGAGATTGCCTACTCATAAAATGGTAGGTATTCTCTTAATCTATCATAGGAAATATGTGGTGGTTACTAAGATAGTAGCAAAGACTGTTTGACTCTCATTGGCACCATCTTCAGAATGATGCGGTCCAATGGCCATGCTGCCCCAAGGCCACCCTGCTTGGCCTGTGGTCAGCACTGGCCATAATTGTCCTTTCTATCTCTTTGGACTTTAGGAAGGATTTATTTACTCTAAATCTGTATTTTTGCCCTAGAAAAAAATCAGTGATGATGATTAGAAAAATTTCACTTTCTTTCTGCTCTTTGAAAATGAATTATATTTTAATTAATTAATTTAGTTATTCATTCATTTTTGAGACAGACTCTCACTCTGTCACCCTGGGTGGGGTGCCATGGCATCACCTTAGCTCACAGCAACCTCAAATTCTTGGGCTTAAGCAATCCTTTTGCGTTAGCCTTCCTGGTAGCAGGGACTGCAGGCGCCAGCCATCATGACTGACTAATTTTTCTATATTTAATAGAGATGAGGTCTTGCTCTTGCTCAGCCTGGTCTCACACTCCTGAGATCAAGCAATCCACCCACTTTGGCCTCCCAGAGTCCTAGGATTGCAGGTGCGAGCCACCTCGCTGGCCCTCAAAATGAATGATATTAATATCCAATAAAGTTTGTTTTGCCTTCAACAAATGGGGTCATGGGAGACAAAGTTACTAAGGGTGATATTTTTGTGTGTGAAGTGTTCACAGTGAAGTACCACATGTAATTGGCTTTTATCCTTATCTCTCAAGAGCTAGGAGTTCTCTGAATCAGAGTCCAAGCTGTTTTATTGGACCAGTGCTTTTCCTAGGTCCCCATATGCAAATGGTTACGCTAAATCACAGATGCCATTCGCCATGAACTTCCTGTGACACATAGTATCTAAACAAGTAAATATTGAGAACCAGCAAGTTGGAGGCCAAGCCACCAGCAACTATGTGTCTTATCACAATAAAAACAAATAGCGCATACCATTTCTGAAATTACTCCTGGATCCTGAAATTAAGACTTAGGTTACAGCATCATAAAAATACACCTAAAGTAAAATAAACATTTTGTCCCTGCTTGCACCATTACCCAAGGCTTAAGCTTTGCTCGTCAGAATTCTTTCTCTTCTTGGTCTTCCAAGTATGCTGTACTGAAGCTCCTTCCTTACCATCTCTACAAATGCCACACTGGTATCCACCATGATCCTCTTATCTCAGCAACAATTTCCTGAAATTTTTCTCTTTCTTTTTTTACTCCTTTCCCCTCCCCTCTTCCACCTTCTCATTAAAATATTCTTCTTAAGTACAGATTTTATTGCATCACTCAAACTTTCCAATATCTTCCACAATAAAGTTCCACCAATATTTTATGAGTAGGAATTACTTTCTCCTCAAACCTTTAAATAGTATACCAACGTAGGGAGTCAGGGACTGATCCCATCTCTGTTTTGTTTTTGTGTATTCTGTTGTCCCACATAAACATATAGACAAAAAATATTGGTGGGGTCCGTCCCTGACTCCCCTTGTGGAATGTGACTTGAGAATTTATGTGTGGGGAGGGCAAGAGACGACCCCTGCATGAACTTGGATACCTTTACAGATGAAGAAGCTTTCCACATATATAATTTCATTCCATTTTTTGTCATTGTGAAATATTTTCAACGTGCAAAAAATAAAGCAATATAATCAACTTCCTCATATTTATTACCCAGCTTAAGGAGGACAACATCGCAGGTGCCATGGATGCTCCCTCTGCACCCAACCACTCACACTCGGCACCACTATTCTGAACATGCCCTATCTATGGTTAAAGTAAGGATCACAAGTCTTTTCTGCCTAGGACAGATAGTGACTATTTCAGGCTTTGCACGCAGTGTAACTGTGTTACGACTATAGGACTCTGCCATTGCAGCTCAGAAAGCATCCATAGACAATAAGTAAAACAGAAGGGCAAATGCGGTCCTTGGCAGGTTGGATTTAGCCTCGTAGTCAGTTTGTTGACCCTGCAATAGAGCATCAGGGATCACATGTAGCATTCCTTTGCCTGTCTGTAAATGTACATAAATTATGTCAAACTCTATGTATTATTCTGCAGCCTGATTCTCCAGATGCTGCTCAATAGCATGTTTTCCAATTTATCACTTTGGATACATTAGGCCCCGTTCACTTTATAGTCATTTTACAGTTTTATAGTTCAGGTTATAATCATTTTCATTGTGAATATACTAATTATCATATCCATTCTCTTTTGAAGGACATTTATGCTGTTTTTCATGTTTTATTATTGGAAACAATGTAGTATATTTTTTCTGTACATAGCACACTTAATTTTTTCATCTCTACAGCAGCCCTGTTATTTAGATTTTAAACGCTTACCCAGTGGAGGCTCAGAGTGGTAGCTCAGGGAGGGGATGTTGTGTGAGTAGTGCCAGGTCATGGAGGAAAGCATGGAAAGGCAAGGTTGGTGCTCCACCCTCATCTCGTGGCTCCTCCCCTGTGATTTCCCCTTCCCTTTCCTTCCCTTCCTTTTTCTTTCTTTCTTCCTCTCTCTCTCTCTTGGCAGGATCTCACCCTGGTGACTGGCCTAGAGTGCAGGTGTGTTATCATAACTCAAAGCAGCCTTAAACTCCTGGCCTCATTTATGTATTTGTTTAGTTAATTTTAGAGACAGGATCTCCCTCTGTTGCCCAGGCTGGAGTGCACTGGCATGATCATATAGCTCACTGTCACCTTGACTCCTGAGCTTGAGGATCTTTCCTGAGTAGCTAGCACTACAGGCACATGTCACCACACCTGGCTTATTTATTTATTTATTTATCTTTTAGTGTTTGTAGAAACTGGTCTATGTTGCCTAGGCCGGTCTTGAACTCCTGACCTCAAATGATCTTTCTGCCTCAGCCTCCCAGACTGCTGGGATTACAGGCATGAGCCACCCTGCCTAGTCTTCCTGTCACATTTAGACTTATTTAAATAGGTTTAAAAGTAATGCAAGCTGGGTCCCCTATCTCAGTTGGTAAAGCGCTGGTCCTATAGACCAGGTGTGGTGAGTTCAAACCTCACCTTGGCCTGATTAAGAAGAGAATAAAAAGGAGAGTAAATTGGTTAGTCTTTACAATGTGTCAGAAATTACATTTACTACAACTGTTTTAATTTTTAGTGGAAAATTTTAGCTGTCAGCCCCCAAAAATGTGTTGAAGGAATGTATTGGTTTTCAAGGTTCTTTTAAAGGGTAAGCGAGCATAATTATTTAGAGACCACTAGTCCCACCCATCTCTCATTCTCAACTGTGAAATGACTCCTTTTGTTGAAGGGAAGATCTGAAGAGAAAAAAAGATTCTAGAGCTAATTTGGGGGGAATCCTGGCAGTTAGACTTCCTATTGTAGTTCTTTTCTCAACAAGATGATGAAGAGTATTAGAGAAAGAAAGGGACAGAAGTAACCCGAGATAAAGAAATAATGCATACGGAAACACTTTGCAAGTTGACTAATCCCAGAAAGGAGCTGTTAAAAGGTAAAGATCCAGCTATTATGAGTTGCATGTATTAGGTGGGCTTATTCCCATAGTAATCACCGGATTATTCATAGTTACCTATAATATTACTTGGATTGTTTGAATCCCTTCCATTATTTGTTTCAAGCAGGGATTAACACCATGCTTTTTCTGCAAAGGGCTAGATAGTAAATACTTCTGGCTTTGTGGAACGTGCGGTCTTGTGTTGTAACTACTCCACTCTGCCCTTGTAAGGAGGAAACAGCCACAGACGGTCCATAAAAGATGGGTGTGGCTGGATGCCAATAAAACTTTATTATTGAACTTTAATTTTCATGTGTCATGAAATATTCTTCTTTTTATTTCTTTTTCAAGCATTGGAAAAATGTAAAGCCATTCTAAACTTATAGGCTATATAAAAACAGGCAGCAGGCCAACTTTGGCCTGTAGGCAAGCTTGCCAAAATCTGATTTTAGATATAGGATTTAAAGGCCTCTTTCGGGCTAAAGTATCCAAAAGGATGCACAAGAACTTGGCCCTTGTAATTGTATTTTGGTAAGGGGAATGGGTGATGGAGCTATTAAGACTTATAACTCAGTATGCTGTTTGAATTGCTTACCACCTGCCTGTGTTACCATTTCAAAAATGAAAGTTTCCTTTTGTAAAGATCCTTAAGGATTATAAAACTAATGAAACTGATTGGAGTAGACTCTGCTAGCTATCTGAAGTCTAGAGAGCTCTGTTGTTAGCTAAGTAGGGACACCCACATGGTGGGTCTTCAGCCAGGGTTAACAACCTTTATAAATGATGTGGAATTAGGGGAAGTGGACTTTCATTTGGGTGAGCAAGTGAAAAATGATGTCCTAAATCTTTGTGCCAACAAGAGAATGAAATTCTTGTTTTATGCTATTTCTCCAGGAACAGCACATCTAATGTCAGGGAATTTGGCAGAACTAAGCAAGAAAACAATCAAAACAGATCATTTAATTAAGCCAACATTTCTTGAGGGTCTATTGCGTGCCAGGCACTGGATTTGAAAGTGCCAAGTTTGTATGAATATATAAAGGGACATTTATCACCAGAATCTCAAGTGAAGATGAGTGAGTACCTGGAAAATATTAGAAAACTGTAATATAAAGTATAATGAACGTGGCTCAAGGTTAAAAAGATACAGATGTGAGAAAAAGAGAGCACAGAGGGAAACTTAAACTTAGTCACAGAGCTGTAATGTCCTTTTAAAATTATTGTTGTCAAGACAGGGTCTTGCCACGCTGTCCAGGCTGGAGTGCAGTGGCCATTCACAAGTGCGATCATGGTGCACTGCAGTCTCAAACTCTTGGGCTCAAGTGACCCTCCTGTCTCAGCTCCCAAGTAGCTGGGCCCACTGGTGTGTACCATCACGCCCAGCTTCTGTAATTTCCCATTTTTTTTTTTAAGACCAAAGGAAATGAGTCTTAAGTTACAGAGTTTAAGTTTGGGTTGAATATTAGGAAATTTTCTGACTGTTGACCTTGTAGGTTCCAGGGAGGTATTATTATGAGAAATTGTGGAATTTCCTATTCCAGAGATAGGAGAAGCTCTATCTTAAACAAAAGTTGCCTGAATTTTGGGGGTGATCTTCAACTCATTTATTACACAATATACAGACATATATTTGTACACACATTTAGTATCTATGGTTCATATATATTTATATACACACACTGAATATGTTCTTAAATGATTGGTATGTATATATTGAAACTTGAATTTCACTAGTGTCCAACTAGCCTGTGAGTATGAATAAAGCCCCCTTAATAGCAGCAGCTCAACTTTTACTGGTTTATCCTCAGGACCTCCAGCTCCGTATCAGAGCCTCCTTCTACAGGAGTTGTGGCAGCATCTGGGATACTGTTTCACAATTGCCCCAGAAAAGCACTGAGCCCTCTTAGGTTCAATTCCACTGTGATATGTGGCAGTTGTTTGAACATGAGGGTGAGAGTGAGGATGGGGCTGAAATGAGCTCACTGTCTCCTACTTGTTGCATTAGAAGGGTCTACATTGCAGCCAATGTTTCCAGACTTCATTTTTATTTCTAGCTCCTCCCTTCTCACCTGTGGGTGGCAGGAGGGCTTCCTGAGTCTACTATGGGTTGGCCAAACACAGCTACACTGAGAAATAGCATTTCTCTCACGACTGAGGCTTTGTCTTGTGATGAATGTGGTGGTTCCTAGCTCCCTCTGACTTTAGAATGGGTTTTCTCTATTCAAGTCCCTCATCTTAATGGATAGTAGACTATGGTAGGGCTATGCCATTGACTTACCAGATAGACGCTGGTATGTGTGGTCTCCACAGTGGACACAGTTTGTATCCCTTCCCAGAAGACTCTCTCATTCTTCCTCTACAACCACTCCCTTCCCCTGGTGTTTTCTCTTTAATTCATATGTGTTCTAGTATTGTCCATCTTTAAAAATTGCCCTTGAAACCACATCTTCCCTTAGAGAACCTACTGCCACTTTAGTAGTCAAGAGCTGGCCACTTCCCTATCTCTTGACTTCCTGTCTTCATACACAAACTTCTCTTTCAGAGCATCCTGTTCTTAACTTTCATACATGGTTTTAATGATAACATGTAATCAACTACGCATTTTTGTGATTATTTGTTTAATGTCTGTAGTCCTCATTAAGATTGACGTCATGAATTATAAATTCTTTTGTTCCTTTTACTATTTTATCTTGAAAGATTCAGCACAAGAATCAGTGCAGAATACATTCTCAACTCGTATTTGTGGGAACCATGAATAATGAGTGGTTTCTGGTGGACCCCTTCACCAGCAGCTAACTGTATCTGAAACTCTCTTGGGTTTAAACTGGGACATTTGGCAAAGGAGAGAGAAATAGAGACGCGAATAGTGGGGAACTTCTAATGAAATAAGTATTTGTCTAACAAAACCCTTATATTCTCTTCCTGAGTAGCAAACACTAAGTTATTCATTTGTAAACAAAGTAATTTCTTGGTGGAGGCAGGAAACAAACAAAAAAAAAGGTCTGAAAACCATCCTCAGAAAATAGCCTGGGAAAAGAGGTTCTGAAGCACACTTTTTCATTCATTAACCTGTCCAATTATTTCTTTAGGGAGGTAGAAGTCGTCTTGGAAGGAAAGAAGGAAGGGAGGAAGGAAGGGAAGAGAGGAGACTCAGAGGTGTAGCTCAAAGTAAATGCTGCTTTTCTTGAGTTCTTAGATGTATTCTGGAAATTTCCTCAGGATGAAACTTCAGAAATTTTGGTGAGATTTGCATTAGTTTTCTTTTTGTTATAACTTCTTTATGACCAAAGTAGACCAGGAGAGTGAAAATGCATACCCCTAAAATTTTCTCTATAAGGCAGAAAGAAAGAAGATTTTAGGGGGTACTTTCTTAATTCTGCTGACATAATGCCTACATAGTCAAGAAAATTCCAGCAAGAAGTGACTTTAAATCACTATCATGTGTTTATAGAACAAAGTTTAGGATAATAAATCATGAATTCATCCCATTTTTTCAAGAAGGAAATCATTTATTTTGTCTTTCTTAAAATTAAATTTATATTATTGGTTAACCAAATATTGGCAGAGTTTCATTTCTTTTTATAAAGGAATTCCAGGTAACAGAGGGAAAAAATGGTAAACATAAAGAATTATCATTATGTGAATCCTGATGAATTACTGGAGCTATGATTGTCAATGATTATAGCACAAAAAGAAATAATATTGTGTTCCCTTTGAACACACCTATGAAGTGTTCTAGGAAAAAAAAGTTAGATCTTGATTATGCTCAAGCTTTTGGAGCTACTATTCATTTAATAAGAAGAATTTATTTCATTTTTAATCAAGGCTTTTATTTCTGTATGTGTGTGTAAGGGGTTTACATATAAAAGAAATAAAGACCTAACCAAATGTCATATCTTGCCTAAATCTCTGAAGTGGTGAAATTCAAATGAAAACATAAGTATTTCCCCAGATAAATTAGGTATTCCCCTGAAAGCGGGCATCTTGGAACCAGCACATTGTACCTCATGATTGCATTATTGTACACAGCTATGATTTAATAAAAAAAAAATCCAAATGAGATGGAAAAATGATAAATATTGAGAAAAGATACATACAGAAAGGCTATGGCAAAATGTCTACAAGGGCTTTTGCACTTTTGTAAACTATCTTCTTTTCCCCTTCCCCACCTCTCTTAACCACCCCTCCACATTCCTGCAATTACAAACCTTATTTATTTGCCTTTTAGGGATTTCTTTTGAAGACCACCATCACGAAAGTACATTTGCAAATTGAAAAATTTGGATGGGATCAAAAATGAATCTCATTGAACACTCCCATTTCCCTACCATGGATGAATTTTCTTTTTCTGAAAATTTATTCGGTAAGTTGTCGAGTTCATTTGAATGTCAATAAAAACAAACTACAGTTTGGAAATACGTGAGACAAAAAACCTGGATAACGAGTCTGAGAGTCAAGAGAATGTTTTTGGTCCCTCTAAGAACTCAGTAAATGTTGGCTACTCTTCAGGGTTACAGGTTATGTTGGACCTTGGATTTGTCAGGCCTAATGGTCTTCATTTTCATAGATGAGGACTGCCAGCCTTCAAGAGCTTTGTGACTTGCCCAAGGCCATGAGGCTAGATAATTAACAGAGTTGGGAGTAGGAACAGATTCCTGTTCCAGAGCTAATTCTAATATTATTATGGGCAATAAAGTATAAAATCAGAATTCTTATGGTTTAATATTATACCTATTAAAGGCTGTGTTTTCTTAGGTTATAGCTGTGTAGAAAGTTTCCTGTCCACCCATTCCTCTGGTGCTGGGGCATCTATGGCACGGTGTCTGGATTAGTCACTTAAGCTGAGTTGAGGACAAATTGTACTACACTGTTTTCAGTAGATCTGTAACTAGATGATACCATAAAATGCTATATTGCTTCACTTTATGCATTTATGAAAAACTTCTTCTTATAAAGAGTCTCAACTGAGAACATTAATAAGCAGTCAGCTAGGGCAATATTTTGGGTGGGGCAGGGAGCCTTTTGCCCCTGTTAAAATAATTCCTTCCTGCATAATAGCCCTGCTGGGAAGTTTGAATAGTCCCCATTTTTACCCTGTATTAATATATGAACCATTGCAGACTATGATACTGAAGATGCAAACACTTGAGATTGCCTGAAGTTCAATGTATGAAGGCATGGGCCCTTATACACATATCCAAAGCAGATCTTAATTAATAGTTTATACTATTACCTACTGGCCATTAGCCCTTGTTGTGTGATTGTTTATCTGGTCATTTCCAAGAAGAAGTCATTATTTGTATTACCTATGTACACGTCTACCTGCCCCATATAGTATGAGAGTATTTAAGGGCACTGACCATATTTTATTAATCCTAATATGTGCTTAATAAATAAGAATCCAATAATATATAATAGAAGGGAAGGAGAAAACAGGTATAGAGGAGAGAAAGGAGGAGTCGATCAGTAACTCTCAGAGAGACCAAAGACTGTAGTAATTATTCATGAAATACCTGTTCTCACTGCGTCTTATTCTAGTTGACTTTTCTTCCTTCTGTGGACAAAGTCAAGGACAGTGGGAGACCCTCCCTTCTTGTCTGGCCACTTGACCCTTTGCATCTGGCCTGTCCTTCTATAGTTCCTTAGAAAAACCAATTTTTAGACATCTTCATAATTTTTTGGTCTACCAGTCAGAATTCACAGAATAATTAGGACTATTGGAACATATGCAAGATGAAGTAACACTCCACTTAAGATTATTTGTTCAAGTGAAAACTGCTGTTTTCTGCTTTAAAATTTTACAACTGCATGTTGAGATCTCTCAGTCTGAAGGTTGGTGTCATGACTATTAAACCAATCTACTCGGCTCCAATTTATACACGGAGAGGAAATTGCAGGGTTTCTCTTACAAACCAGCCCCACTTTTAAGCAAGCACGTGGGTTTGAGGTTGACCTCCACAGTCGAGAGGTGCAAAAGATTTCAGGAAATAGAGGCCAAGTCCTGCAGGTGCCCTCAGGTGAGAAACACCTGGAAATGGTCACTAAGGAAGCATTGTGGCTCCTGCTTACTATGTTGTGGTCTCCTCATCTCCCGTTCACTGGATCACATTCTTACCCAGTGTCCACAAGACCATTGGCTGCAATGCACAGCTGCTGTTCCTGGCTGGAGTGGTTTCCTTGCATCTTCATCTGGTTCCCTCTTCTGCTGAGCTCATCTGACCCATGTGTGGCCATGAGACTCCTTTTCCATGTCCTGGGAATGAGCCAGGAATAAGCATTCTTTTCAAATCTCTTTCCTCCAGGGCCTCAGTCTCACTCCATTCAACATACCTCAACTGTAAGTGTCCCACAGGAGAGGATGAAGAAAATTTTGATTCTTTTATTTCTCCTCTCCTCTTCTCATGCGTCCTAGGACAGTGGTGCGTTCTACAGCCCCTGCCCATGCTCAGGGTGGAGCACACCAGGGACTAGACTGTGGGCCCCAGAAGAAGAGCAGCTCACAGACTTAACTCTTCACTCATCACTCCTGGAGTCTTATAGCTTAAGACTTAAGGCATGCGAGCTGCTCTTCCCAGGGCCACAGTCCAAACCTGGAAGGGTTCATCCCTGGGTTCCACTAGCCAGAAAGCTGGATTCTTCTCCAATGGCCTAACAGCCAGGCTCTTACACCAGGGGCAGGTGAGGTTCATGATAGAACTGGCATTTCTTCTATTTTTTTCTATTCATTGAGCAAGGACGATATGCAGGGCCTGGGAAGAAAGCAGAGAATGAGATGGGCAAGGTCATAGTGGAGGGTGGACGAACGGTAAACATGTAAATAAATCAATAAAGTAATATCAGGTAGGACAAGTGCCAGAAAAACAATAAGAGGGCGATGCCCTAGTGACTGGACAGGTGAACCATGCGGACTGCTGCGGCGAGGAAAGGCCTCTGAACAGGGGACATCTGAGCTGAGCCCTTAAGACAAGAAGCCAGGGAGAATGTTTCTTCAGGAGGAGGGAATAATGAGAACAAAGGCCCAAAGTCTGGAATGGACTTGGAAAGGCCTTGTCTTCTCACTTTTACTTAGGGCAGGGGAAAGTCCAAGAGAACTGGCTGCCCACACTCTGCTTTCCCATGCACCAGCTGTGCAGTCTCCAAAATGACTCACTCAAGTTTGATTGGTAAAAAGAGATTTTTAGGCTAGTGCTTCTAGGACCCAAGGGAGCGTTAACATCTGAGTCCACACAATGCTGCAGCCACCTATCAGGAAGACGTAACTCAGTGGTACTCACCTGGTACATGGCTTGACAAGTCCTTTAAGGTGGTGCTGGGCTAGGTACCTTTCATCAAAGGTTATTCTAAAGGCCAGGATTAAATTCCGCCTTTAAGACTTTTGGAAAGAGACCAGTGTTGAAGAGAAATATTGATGAGCATTCACTAACAGGTGATAAAAACACTAGTGACCTTTTCAATGATACCTGCAGCTTCTTCTAGAGATGACTGTGGACCCCTCACTTTCCAAAGGTTTTGCTTAAAGTGGAGGGGAATATCCCCCACCCATGTAAATGCTTATTCCAAAGGGCAGAGCCTGAAGCCAGGACTTGTGTTCAGGCACTTGATGTGACAGGTGACTGGCAGAAGTGAGGGAGCAGGGCGATGAGACAGGGAAGGAGGGAACCCAAAAGAGGTGAGTTATAGAGATCTCTTCCATGGCTTGAGCAGAGCTTGGGGCCACTTGGAGTAGCACGAGAATTGCCCGCTGAGGATCAGGGACTGAAGCCTGTAAGAACCGGCCCCTGGGGACATGAACTCCCCTGTGCTTCTGGACTGTCTTTGTTCACAGGCCAAGCTGTCTCCTGTAGTTGTGGGCAGAAGCAAAAGATGTGCAGGCTGCTCTTGAACAGGCTGACAGCTGAGGCGAGTCTGTGCTCACGCAGGATGAGCTGCAGAAGTCAGAGGTGGGCGGAAGGAAGTGACATCATCACCAGAAAAAGATGGAAAGGAGCTTGGACAGAACGGACTTAGAAGACGGGGCTGCAGTCACCTCCTTGAGCTCCTTTAATTTATTCTGTTGCCAGAGATCCTGGCAAATCCAGATGGGAATCTAGCCCATGGGCAACCAAATCTGCATGCAGGACCGGGACGGCCACGTTGACCTCACAGAGAAAAGTCGCCTTTCCTTTGGGAGATCCTGCCAGCCAGGAAACTTGGTCAAAGATTGATTTATTGTATTAAGAAAGGCGTCTCTGATGAGTGAAGAAGGCCAGGTTTTACGCAATTTGTGGGTAATAAAAAGTAATAATGACAAAGTCCACAGCTTTTCATCACTTGGCATAGTGAACACGGTGGGAGGTGGTGTATTAATTAAAGCAGGTGTTTAATTTTAGCAAACTGTGGTTTAAAAACTCAAAACATCATACAATGTTAAAGATTAAGAGACAAAGTACTCTAATTTTAGCACAGAATCAGCATTACTTATGGACCACGATCACTGACCCCAGGGTGGTGAGGCCCGATTCACTTAGGGGAGTGATGCTGGGAGTGGAAATATGGAACGAAATAGGAAGAAATAGTCTGCAAAGCAAGTGAGATTCAGTCTTCTCCCCTGTAAAATGGGGATAATAATGACACACTTCGTAGTTTGTTGGGAGGAATGAATCAGCTGTGTGGGAGCCTGCTCTGTAAACCACACATTGGTTGCTATCATGAATCCAGTGTTTGAAGGATCGTTGATAACATTTTAAATGGTTGAAATGATAAACACCACTCTGCTCATTAAAAGAAGGAAGCACTGTTTATTTTAGCCTTGCAGAGTGCAAAGAATTTTCAAGGAGCCAGCAAGAATCGAGAATATGTAAATAAATTTCTGGATGCCCTCCGGAAGGGAACACGTGTTCAATCTCATGTTGACGTGACAGCATGGCTAACAGTTGCTTGGGAATCCATGTTTTATATTATTCTCATTATTGTTTTTAACAGTCTGTCCGAAGCCCCACTCTGAATGAGACCCAGCAAATGACAGGGGACAGATCCCCAGCAATCCCGTTCACTTACGTTGCATCTCGTCTGCCGTCTCTCCTCGTTTTGTGCTCCACTTAGCTGTTTACACCTGTTTTCTCTGGGCATGCTTGATTTTTATCAGAAGACACTCAGTTTGGAATCTGGCTGTTGCCTGGGTCTCATGCTTAAATTAAAAGACCTTTCCAGATGTTGCGAAATCAGTCAGATGTTTTAAAAGACAATTAAAGGTCTTGAGATATAATTTTGCAGAGTCTTTCTGACATTTGATTTCAGGTATTTTTCCATCTCACTGAGTTCAAGTCAAGTAAATGTAGTTCTGACTTATTGGGTGAATTAAAGCTGAAAGTTTCCAAAAGGCAGAAAGATCCCATTGGCTCAGATAAAATGAAGCTTTGTTTTTGCATAGTTGAAATATTTTGTCGCTGCTGTTTCTTATCCACAGCTTTAAGCAATCTCTAGGGTTTTAATTAATTCCTTGTGAGGCTGGTTTTTGCCTCCCAAGGAATCTCAGATCTGGTACCATTGTTAACGTAGCAAAGAGATGGGAGAAGGAAAGAAATATTGAATGGGCCTTTCCTTATTATAGAATGAGTATTGCTTCTTTTAGGAGGGCATGCATAGCTTGTGAAGGGCATGTGATGAAGTCAGAGAGTAATAGACAAGGTGGCTGGCAGGTGGGTGACTCCATTGCAGTCTAGGGCTCAGCTGCCAACCATGCAGGTTAAAAAACAGAGGCACTGGGCTGTGAGAGACTGACCATGTAATCAGACTGCAAATGTATAAATCTACAGCGATGAAAAGAATTGTGACAAGGACAGCTAGCTTGTCTTAAGTGCTTTCTATTTGTCAGACATCATGCAGAGTGCATGATGCAAACTTGCAGGTCTGTGAGATTTGCTAGCCAACTTCCTGGGTTCAGGCCCACTCCTGCCATCTACTAGTCTGTGGTCTTAGGCAAATTCCTTAACTTCATGCTTTGTTAAATAACGTAAGTTATTTAACAAAGCACCAAGAAGAACGCCTAGCACATCCTAAGTACTCTCTTTGCATTAATCTTCACTCTCACAACTCTCCTGTAAGGTAGGTACCATTACTGTTTCCTCTTTTACGGTAGAATGGTTATTTCATGGTGTTAAATAATTTGCTTACGGTTCTATAACTAGCAAGTAGGCAACCAGAATATAATCAGGACAAGTAATCAAAATGGAATCTTTGAGCCTCCAAGGTAAAAGAATACTCCTCTTTACCTTCTCAATTGGGAAAGTCTTTTCCATGATATTATATTGCTTAAAGTCTATTGCCCACAGGTCTCCTCAAGGGTAGTTCTCAGAAAAGCATTGCCAACATTTGCTCTGGGACTTCCCTGTTTTTTATGACTTCATAGCTGAAGGTCCACACTCTGTGACTGGCATATCACCCATATTGCTCCCAAGTATGGTCTAAATGCTGTCCAGTAGAACTTCCAGTGATCGTGGAAATGTTCTGCGTCTACCTTATCTGATACAGTAATACCACCCGCATGTGATTGTTGAACACTTAAAATGTAACTGGAGTAACTGAGGAACCAGCTCTCTCATTTAAGATGCCATCTATGGCTAGTGGCTACTATTTTAGATGGCACAGAAACAAAAAAACGTACTTTACTTCAAAACAAAAAACGTACTTTCAGAAAAACAACAACAACAAACAAACACCAGGCAGTTGATCTTCTCTGAGCAAGAAGCAAAGGGATCCCATCCATCTTATTAGGAGAATATTCTGTGTTCTCTGTGAATTTCACTAGCAACAGGAATTTCTTAGATCAGCTGAATTATCCTGCTCACTTCTTATTTAGTATAGATGTTTCTGAGGGCAACAGAAAGGTCTGTATATTTTGACCAGTGAAAATTTCAGGGAATTCTTGAAATAGAAAATTCGTAAATTGTTTGTCTTGCTTCCTAGCCTTTGGGTAGCCCTTTCGCCCATGATCCTCTCAAGGCAGGGATAACTATGGGATTCGGAGGAGAAGAGCGTGAGATCAGATGTACATGGAGGTCAGAAGTAAAAACAAACATACCACAGATCACCACTCCTTTTGTCTTTCTTGCCAATCAGGACAAGCAAACCTTAGTTTTTCAACCATGAGATTTTGAGTCAGAAGACCTGGGTTAAAGTCCCAGCTTCATCCCTTCCTAGTTAGATAGAAAAATTCCTCAGCCTCATTGACTTTCTGTTCCTTATTTATAAAACAGACGTGAAGATAGGGAGCATCAGAAGTAGTACTCTCCTCAAAGGCCCCAAGGGGGGATCCAATGACATAACGTATATGGGACCACTTTGGAAACTTACTATGTGCCTATAGGAAAGGCTTTCGACATATCTTACAATGGTTACTACATTTATACAGATCAACTTTGGCATTTAAAACGGCTTTCATATTTATTATCTCATTTTATCTTCACAACAGGCCTATGAGGGAAGTAGGGCAGGACTTATTATCTATGTTTTACCATCTGTTAAGGCAGACAGACAGGGCCCGTGGAAGCTGAGATACTCGCCTAAGGTTACACCGTGTGTCTGGCTGCATTATGCATGGCTCAACCCTGGACCGACTAAATCCCCTTCTAAAGCCCTCCTTTCTAAAAAACAGCCAACAGACTGAAGCTCGATTTCCCAGAGTTATGCTGTAGGATCCAACATGGAATTATTCTGATTGAATAAGCAACCCAAGCTGTAATGTGACTCCAAAGTAGAACAATCATAGCATCAATATGATGATGACAGGTAGGAACCCACTGTGCTAAGCATTTTACAAATATTGTTTTATTTCATTCACATATAACTCTAGGAGGTTGTGTGATTATCAGTCCCATCGTACAGATGAGGAAATTAAGATGAGAACAATGGTTCAGGAATTTGTTCATGGTTCACAGAGCTAGGAAGTGCCAAGAAACCCTGCATGTATTAGTCTGCTAGGGGGGCTGCCACAAGGTGACTTTCGGAGGCCAGAAATCCAAAGTCAAGGGGTCTGAGAGATTTGTTCCTCCTGCGGGCTGTGAGGGAAGGATCCACTCCAGGCTTCTCTCCTTGGCTTACGGATGGCTCTCTTTTCCCTGTGTCTCTTCACACCAGCTTGCAGCTGTGGGTGTCTGTCTCTCTGTCCCAGTTTCCTATTTACATAAGGACATGAAGCCTATTGGATTAGGGCCCCACACTAATCCTCATTGTAGTTTGATTACACGGGAAGTCACACCCTGAGGTACCAAGGGTTTAGGACTTCAACGTACATTCTTGACTTACGGTGGTTTGACTTATGATGTTTAGACTTTGATGATGCAAAAAATGTGCTTTCAGCACAATCTTCAATAAACTACATGAGATAGTCATGATTTTTGCCTAGGCTGATAGAAGTGTTCTGATCATGTTTAAGGTAGGCGAGGCTAAGCTGTGATATCTGGTAGGTTAAGTTTATTAAATGCATTTTCAACTTATGATGGGTTTATTGTGACGTAACCCATCGTAAGCAGAGGACCTACTGTATTAATTCGGTGGTAGGAAGGACACAATTCAACCTATAACACTGGCTACAAACCTGGGTGGTCAGGGCAGTTGTCTGCAGACCTCGCTCTGATAAGCATCATGCTTTACTGTTTCCTGATGTTACAAAATTATACCATCCTGTAGCCTTTAGATAAGGACAAATGTCAAGACCTAGAGCATAGTCCTTGACTTCCAAATCACTCTGAGAGCCACTGAACAGAAATCTACCCTGTAGAAGTTCTTAAACTGGGAAAGGGCTCTGTGAAAATGTTTATCTAAGCGACTGGTTTCCAGCTTACTAGGCAATTTGGCATCGAGGACTTTTCTCATAAACATTTACAAATATTCTGCTCTGTAATGAAGTTAATCAGTAAACCACGTAACCTCTGGCCTCTTTCACTCCTTACCTAGTCTCATTTCCAGTTGCTGTGAATAAGCTAAGGATGGTAAATGCAGTTTCAGGGGTTAGAAAATCCGATTCAAATCAGTCCTCAGCACAGCCGCACACCGACAGGATTTGTCACAGAAATGATGAGTGGGAAGCCTGCTAAAGGTAGGATGCTGGTCACAGGTACTCTTGGTTGATCTTATTGACATCTGGCCTGAGGAAATCTGGGGAAACTTCTGCTGGAGATCATAGAACAGATCTCTGTCAAAAATGGCTCAGTCGGACCCAGTAGACTGGGGTGGACTCTGGGATGAGTGATTTTTATAGCATTCTGAGTAGGTTATAGCAGTGGGATTAAATCTGTTTCCCCTAAAACTTGTCATGAGATAGGGTGTTGAATTTGCACCATTCTTTCAAGGTAAACATTAGACAGTTTTAACATTGAGGTCAATGAAAACTTGAAAAAACCCATTTTAACGTACATTATTAAATACCTTGCTTTTAATACAGCAAGTCTTGGATCATGGTGGATTAGGAGATCTATTTAGTGGCACATGATCTGTATTAAAAATTGGAATAGAAAGGAAGTGTCAGAGTACCCCTCAAGAAGTAAGGATAAGTGTTATTTTATGTGAATTTTGTTTTAGTTACCTATATGTATATAAGTGTGTACACAGGTCATGATATAAAATGTATTTCAAACTATGGGTTGTGATAAAAAAAAAAGATATTGAGAGGCAGGAGGATCTCTTGACCTCAAGAGTTTGAGCTTGCTGTGAGCTGTGACACCACAGCACTCGATTGAGGGCACAGAGTGAGATTCTGTCACACACACACACACACACACACACACACACACACACACACACACACACACACACAAAGAGAGATTGAGTAACTGAAATGTAATGAACTACTTTCACAGTAAATCTCTCCCAATAGTTTCTATGACGAATCAGGTAAGTAAAGAGTTGAGCTTTAGGTTCAGGCTCTTTGTTTTCTCTGAATTAAAGCAGGTTGTAATTAAAATACAGTATAATATAAATACTGTTTTAATATTTTTCTCAAAATAGATACTCACCTTTCAAATTTTTAGCAAAAACGTTCTAATCATGTTTGCAATAATAGCTGTGAACATATTTTTTGATCACAGACTTGGCAACATACCATTTTGTTTTAAAGGTGATGTTTAAAAGTGACCCAAATGGAAAATCAGTTAGAAATGGAAATCAGCTGGAAGGCTGAGGAGAAAATTTTCCGTTCACTTTAACAAACATGTATTAAACACTTACTATGTGTCAGGCATTGTTGGAGGTGCCAGGAATGTAAAGAAGGAAAATATAATCTAATATGTTCTCTTGAATAGTTCATAGACTATGGCAATAACAAAAAAGTATCAAATGGTTCAATTGTGTCAGGATTATGGAGTTTATATTCTTTGCAATAGTTCATCTTTGTCATAAACCTGTCACATAGATGTTACATTATTCCAATTTTGTAAAGACAGGAACAGAAGCTGAAAGAAAGTTCAATGCCTTCCCCAAGTTCATATACCTAGCAAGTTGTGGGTGAATTGGATCCAGATTTTTCTGCTCTGTGGGGCGCTCTCTGCTGAATCTCGGACTACCTCAAGTTTAGTGTGGAAGATAAGCCCATAAACAAATAAAAATGATTGTATGTGTTTCTGATAAGTGCCGTAATAGAGGGCGTGGATAGAAAGTAGGAGAGATGAATTCTGCCTGGGAGAACTGGGGTGAACCTCACAGAGGAGGTGAGGAGGTGAGCAGCTGGCCTGGCAGGGAGAGGCACCGATGTCACCAAGGCCTGGTGCCAGGAATGGCAAACAACTTCGCAAATGAATCTGGGTCACGTAGTCAAGAAACCATGGATTAGGAAATAAAAGAAGGCAGCGAAGGTCATTTTTTCAATCACGTTAATTCAACAAACAGTCCTTAAACATTTACCATAGTCAGCATTGTGCCAGGGATAAAACATTTGAGGTAACTGGGACCCTTTCTCAGAAGCATCAGAGGCCCCGTGTGAGATCTTGGGAAAGTACTGCAGCCATTGCATGGATCTGATTCTCCCATCTGGGGGCACAGTGGTCATGGTCACAAACTCATTACAGCCGGATTGTCTAATATGGCAGTCACATGTGGTTATTTACCATCGAATGTTATTTAGAATTAAATAAAATTAAACATTCTCTTCCTCAGGATCATTAGCCACCTTTCAAGGGTTCAATATCAACATGTGGTTATAGCTACTACTGTCTTGGTAGGTATAGGGCCCTTCTGGCACCTCTAGAACCTTCTATCCCTTCTAGAACCTTTCCACAGATGGCACTCATGTAGAGAATCTACTGAAAGCTAGAGAACCTCAATCTAAAAGAATTTTTCTTTCTTTTTTAAGGGTTCTCAGACTTCCTTGGAGTCTACCCATGTGTTCCCATTCATGCACTCTTAAGAGTTCATAATTCTCTCATGGAGAATTTCTTGTCATTAAAGGAATCTGTATTCTCTATTCCTTGACAGACTGATTCCAAAAAAGCATTGATAAAAACAAATTTTAATAAATATATTTTCCTTTTAAACTGCATTAAAATAGAAATAAGTTTACCTTTTCAGAAAGCATTCTTAATTAAAGTTGAACTACTCCCCCATGCACACTTTATCTGTCAGAGAATTTTGCATTTGTATTTGTTTACAGAAAAGTGGAAGTGCTTTGAGGACAGGAACATCATTTAATATTATTGTGTGTTGTTCTCACATCATCACCGTATTTTATAGTGTTAGCATAATGTCTATCTGTGAAAGGTTTCCATTTTAATCTAGGTGATTCTAAGGATTGATATGACATCAATATAACCTGACTTGAATCGGAACTCCATGGTATTTTTCGATGTTGAAAATAATTGCGTTGTTTAAAAAATGCCCAGAGATGTTGAAATTGTCAGGGGAGGAGGAAAAACAACTGTGAATCTCTGTGTTATCCTATTCTTGGATTCCGTAGGATCCAGATTCTATTGGTTGTTTGACCTTGAAAAGTTCTATAACATTACTTGACCTATGGCAGAAAGAAACTGGGCTGGTGGGGGAAGCTGAAATGTAGATGCAAGTGAAACGAATGCTTTTAATACTTATTAGTTCTTTTCAATCCTATTCACTCGATAAATATCTTTTACTCATGTCTGGTGATAAAATAGATAAAGATCTTATATTTTACCATTTCTTTCCTTTTTCGTGTAATAATTTCGTGTTTTTATTCTTCCATTTTGTAGTCGTAAGGCAAAGCACCATCTCCAAAATTTTGTGTCTGTTAGATATACTGATTTAATGCTGGTTTCATATGAATAAGTCAGCATGAAAGAAAGGAAATTGGTTTTTGTACAGATGCTGTATACCGTGTGTTCTGCCCATCATTTCCTGGGTCGAGCAGAAAGCATTCTTTTCAACAAACTTTTAATATGTCTGTGCTCCCTTTGCCATTGTAGAAAAGCCCTGAGTTCTAACGTTCAATAACTATTAGGTATATACTTAGTGAGATTTAGATACAAAGAAGAACTAGAGATTGTGTAGCAGAGTTTTCTCTTTACAGCAGAGCAAAGGAAGGCCCAGGGATGGTAGGTAATTCACGTTTTTTTTTTTTTTCTTTTTTGAGACAGTCTCTTTATGTCCCCCTCAGTAGAGTGCTGTGGTGTCATAGCTCACAGTAACCTCAAACTCATGGGCTTAAGTGATTGTGTTGCCTCAGTCTCCCAAGTTTCTGAGACTGTAGGCATCTGGGACTACAGGCACCTGCCACAATGCCCATCTATTTTTTATTACAGTTGTCATTGTTGTTTAGCTGGCCTGGGCCAGGCTCGAACCCACCAGCCTCAGTGTATGTGGCCGGTGCCATAACCACTGAGCTACGGGTGCCCAGCCGTAAGTTATGGTTTTAAATGCCATGTGACTAGATTCAGAACCAGGACTTGCAGGGACCTATAGCTCTCATCTCTTGGGAAAACCTCCCAGGAGGAGCATTACTTCAAGGGAACTGTAGAGATAGGCAGAGGCTGGTGAGATGAAGCTGTAGAAGGGAAGGGCTGTGCTGTTCTCCAGGCTCAGCCCATGGAGAGCGTCCCATGTCTGGAAGCAGCAAGGCACATTCAAGGAACAGGGACGTTGGAATCTGAAAAATGGCTGGAAAAAGAAAACCAAGGTAGAGTTACTCAGAGCCTCAAGGCCTCGTTATAGGCTACCAGGGAGTGAAGGCTGTGAACAGAGTAACAGACTCCAGTGCTTACTGAGGAGGGAGAGACAGGCTTGGACTATCATGCTTATGAAGCATCACCCATTTGAGATTATCCCATAGAAGAGCGATTTAGCACCTGAGGTTTAAGGTCAGACTGTCAAAGTTCAAATCTCACCTATGTAGATAGGTAGGACTAAAGTTGTTTAACTCCTCTGTGCTTGAGGATATGTTTGTAAGTGGGGGATAATAATGTTACCTACCTCTTAGGATTTTGTGAGAAATAAATAAGAATGTGTCTGGCATCAGTAATTACTCTATAAAGCAGCTGTTCTCAACCTGTGGGTCACGACCCCTTTGTAACAACGAAAATACATCCTGCATATCAGATAGTTACATTATGATTCCTAACAGTAGCAAAATTACAGTTATGAAGTAGCAACAAAAATAACTTTATGGTTGGGGGTCACCATAACATGAGGAACTGTATTAAAGGGTCGTGGCCTTAGGAAGGTTGAGAACCACTGCTATAAAGGTTTTCTGTCCCAAATAGTAACGGCAATAGTAATAATAATAATAATTGGTAATAATACGAGGTGTCCATAAAGTTTGTGTGCAATTTATTATGTTACACTATTTCAAATTGCCCACAAACTTTATATCCATCCTGTGTAATAATATCAACTGTCTTTTGAGCACTGCGAAGAGTGTTCATTTAAAGCAAATGTTTTTCTAAAAGTTTGACACAAACCTATTTGACAGCAGATCCTGACCTAAAGAGATGTCAAATTAATTATGGTCTTTATTCCATATAGTGTGAATATTTTTATGTTTTGCCATGGGACATAATTGCTGTGTTTGATTCTGGGTTCGGTCTCCACACTGTGCCAGGAGTGTTATATAATGCATAAATAGCACTGGACTCTATTTGAAAATTCAGAAAATTCTTAATTCTAGACACTATGACCCCAAGCGTTTCTTATGAGGAGCTGTGAATCTATTTTATCACCTTCCATCCCCAAACAATCCTTGGTATAGGTATTTTCTTTTTTTTTTTTTTTTTTTTAATTTATTATTTTTTTTTATTTTTTTTTTATTTTGTGGTTTTTGGCCGAGGCTGGGTTTGAACCCACCACCTCCAGCATATGGGACTGGCGCCCTATCCCTTTGAGCCACAGGCGCTGCCCGGTATAGGTATTTTCATCTCAAACTTGCTGCTGTAAAAACTGACATCATAGTTTGAGTTAATTAGTTCAAAGTTGCATTGTTCATAAGAGATGGAGTTGGAAGTTTGGTCTGGGGTTGTCTGACAATGCTTTGAAGAATCAGACATATTGGTATGTCCAATACTCTCCTATTTATTTTTGCTTTTTTTTTCTTTCATTATAAGACAGTCTTACTTTGTTGCCCTTGGTAGAGTGCTGTGGCGTCATAGCTCATAGCAACCTCAAACTCCTGAGCTCAAGCAATTCTCTTGCCTCAGCCTCCCACTCTCCTATTTCTTCTTCACGTCTTTTTAGCATTTTGCATCATTTCAATATTTATTTTTTTTCTAAAGAGCCATAGTTTCAGTTTCCAGGAAATAGAGGCATTTTTTATAACCTGGTAATAGTGTTCTAGTACCTAGAGGTTTTATAAATGAGGGGCTTATTTGATGATAATGTAGGAATGATAATTATTATGCCTATTTTTAATGTTAGCTACAATTTACCAAGTACTTTCCGTGTGTCAAACATTTGGCAAAGTGTCTGGCACGTATTCCCTCATATAATCCTTGTGTCAGCCCAGTCAGGTAGGTATTATTATTCCCTGTTTTACGTGGGAGAACAAGGTGAGTGGATTGCTTGAGCTCAGGAGTTCAAGACCAGTCTGAGCAAGAGTGAGACTCTGTCTCTACTAGAAATAGAAAAACTATTGGGGTAGGGGTTGGAGCAGGCACCTGTAGTTCTGGCTACTTTGGAGGCTGAGACAAGAGGATCGCTTGAGCCCAGGAGTTCAAGGCTACAGTGGACTGTGGTTCCTGGGCACTGTAGCCCGGGTGACAGAGTGAGACTTCATCTCAACAAACAAGCAAAAACACCCAACACTTTTGCATTTTTGAGGATGAAAACTGTTATTGTGCAGCTTCAATTTGGATTTAATTACTGGCAAGGGTGAGTGCATTTTTGAATGTTTGTAAAATATTATAATTCTGTTTATATTTTTTAAAAATTTCCCATGCATAACCTTTATCCATAGGTTGTTGAATCTTTATTGGCATCCAAGAGCTCTTTACATATTAATACTATGAATCTTTGGTCTGTGTTCTACGTTGCAGATACTTTTCTGAGCTTGTAACTTGTTATTTAATTTACATCTCTATTTATATAAGCTGTTAAAAAGTCATTAATTTTTGGGCGGCGCCTGTGGCTCAGTCGGTAAGGCACTGGCCCCATATACCGAGGGTGACGGGTTCAAACCCGGCCCCAGCCAAACAGCAACCAAAAAATAGCCGGGCGTTGTGGCGGGCACCTGTAGTCCCAGCTACTCCGGAGGATGAGGCAAGAGAATCGCTTAAGCCCAGGAGTTGGAGGTTGCTGTAAGCTGTGTGAGGCCACGACACTCTACTGAGGGCCATAAAGTGAGACTCTGTCTCTACAAAAAAAAAAAAAAAAGTCATTAATTTTTGTATCATTAAATATTTCAATCTTTTTAGAGCCCACACACCTAACCTTAATGCTAAACTGTAATTTTTAGAACGATGACATTAATTCCAGTTTTGTTGTCACTTTTGTTCAGGTGTGCTAACAGAACAAGTGGCAGGTCCTCTGGCACAGAATTTGGAAGTGGAACCATACTCCCAATACAACAATGTGCAGTTTCCCCAAGTTCAACCACAGGTTTCCTCATCATCCTATTATTCCAACCTGAGTTTCTACCCACAACAGCCTGAAGAGTGGTACTCTCCTGGAATATATGAACTCCGGCGAATGCCCCCTGAAGCTCTCTACCAGGGAGAGACTGAGCTAGCAGAGATACCTGTAACCAAGAAGCCCCGAATGGGCGCATCTGCAGGCAGAATAAAAGGGGATGAGCTGTGTGTTGTTTGTGGAGACAGAGCATCCGGATACCATTATAATGCACTGACCTGCGAGGGGTGCAAAGGTAAGCTTCTTCAAAGGGCCAGCTTTTCCCCTTGTTAACATTTCACTCTACTGTTTTTGAAATCCTTTGAACTAGAGACTTCCCTTTACCCAGATTACTTGCCACTTTTTCTCCCTGGTTTCTTCCTCCCCACCTTTGCTGCGCCAACCCTGTTAGAGTACTTAGCTAAGACATGAGTAACCTTTTTCCTTTTCACAACTGCATACATAGTCAAAAGGAATTTATTATCAAATTATGTGTGGGTTCTGCTTGTTTTTGTTATTAGTTTAAAGCAAAAAAGAAACTGTTGAACTCTTTTAAAATGAAGTTCAAGAAGAAGAAAAATTTATTTCATAAATATTTTAAAATATATTTTCATGTACTCCAGTTAATTGAGAAAGAGGTAAAGGAAGAAAACATGGGGAAAGGAAAGAAGTAATAATAGCTTATACTCAATAAATGTTTTAATTAACAGGATCATAGAGCTGTGAGAGACACTACAGGGAAGTCATAAAGAAATTACAGTTCATTTAGAATCGATAAAATACAATACATGAAACATGATAATGACTCCATGCAAAGTGCTATGAATCCTCTTCCCACGTGGGCACAGATGATACGTTTGTAAAACTCCAGAGGAAAGAACACATGAAACTATTTATTGCTGTATTTATTCATTTAACAAATATTTCTAGAAGATTTACCTTGCCCTGGGCTCTTGGCTATCTTCATAAGCTGAATCAGAACTGTCTCTTGAGAAGAGTCTGTTGTCTGACGTGCCAAATTGGACTTCCCAGATGCCAACAATTGCTACAAAAATAAACAGAGGACCTAGCCACATAAAAATGGCTCAAGGACATGTGAAACTTTTGAAAGTTCAAATGATCAGATTGTGTAAAGCCATGCTTTTGTCACTTCTTAAAAACTGGGGGTGGTATTGTTAGACTTTTTAAAATAAATAAGTACTGATGTGCCAACTTTAAAAACTAAAACTGATCTATATGGAAATGTCAAAATATCACATTTACCGCCTTTGAAATGTCCTTGACTTGTTTTTGAGAGTCAAGTTTGTATAAGTAAATGAGCTTGTAAATTCACTGAAGTCATAGATCAGGTCTTCTCCACCTCTGCTACTAACCATAGCACCTAACACAGCGCCAGGTACATAATAAGTATGGGATAAATGTCTTTTGAAGGACATGATAAAAATCCATGTTCATTGATGGGGCTTAGCCAATACATATAAAGCTCTACTTTGTGAAAATACATTCAAAAGTTTTACATACTTAATTCTCCAATTCCAAATGATAAAAAGTAAACATACCTTTGAACCCCTATATCAAGTGACAATCTTTTTTGACCTGGCAGAGTTATGGAGAGGGAGATCTGCTTATGTTACAGATTAAAAAGAAAAACAGGGGTTGGAATAAAGCAGGAAGGAATTATTAATTGGCTAGAAAAACAAAATAGTTTCCAAATCACAATCTTGACAGTTGGATTTAAATAACTGACAGGAAAAGTAGGTCAAGGAACCAACTGCCAACTTACAGAAAAGGTGAACTAACTTTGTATACCTCTAGTCAAAAAGTGATGGAGGCCCAAAAGATGAAGCTTCTAGGGTGGAATATTTGGGGGCTTAATTCAAGAACGAATTTTCTAATCCTAACACAAATTGTTCCAACAATGAGATTGGCTTCCTGCCTCAGGTGATTATGAACTCTAGTCATCATTTTAGAAATTCAGAAAGAAGACAGATGAACAGACTTGGGTCCCCAAACAGGAAATTTCTGTGTTCTATGGGAAATTAAATAAGTTGGCTTGAGGTCCTTGAAATCTTCTGAATCTGTAGTACCATTTTTTATGATAGTTTAATTATTTCAGGTCTACGTGTCTTATCTTCTGACCAAGTTTATAAATTTCACAAATTGCAAAATATCTATAATTTATGGAACCCCTCTTATTACTATGCATTGATGAAAGGGAAAGATAGACTAGGGTTTCCAAACCTTGACACTATTGACATTTTAGGCTAAACAAGTCTTTCTTATTGTTATGTTGTAACATTACTCTCTGTCACCTGGGGGGCAAAATCACCCCCATTGAGAACCACTGAGGGAAGACGATTCAGTTAAAAGTACTATTACAAAATGGAGTTTCTCAAATTTGATTTATACACAAAGCTTTCTTGAAGGAAACTATTACTTGGATGCCTGTAATGTTGACCTAAATTGCTTTTATCAAATTATTGATGCTATTTTTTATACAACAAAAGAACAAAAAAACTACAAAATTAAATACTAAAAAAGCCTACAAAACAAATAAAATAATAAGGTATATTAGATTGAGTGTTGTGTCACTCAAAATGTTACTAATTCTCAGTTCTTTTGAGTTCTGTATACCCAGACGTCATATGAGGCCTCAATTCTCCACTGTTTTTCTCTGTTCAAACAATTGATTTATCCAAACCTTGGTTCGTGCAGTACCCCATCTGTCCATCCCTGAGCTGGGTACATCTTGTGCATATTAAGTTTACCTTTGCTATTTTCTCATAGCTCTTGACAAATAAATCACACCTCTTGCTGTTAATGAGATCATGGGCATAAATGAAAATGAGGGTAATTAGTTTGAATGTCAGTATAAGATGGTCTTAAAGATAATCCAGACACTGTCATAAAATAAAATTGTAAAATTCAGCTTAATATGTATGAAGGGCCTAGAAAAAACTGTGACTCATAGTCAAAATCCAATAAATGACCATTATTATAGTTATGGTCCTAGAATCTATTTACATAGAGTGCAGTGGCAATGTGCCTATTTTCTGCTTGTTTTGATGAATGCTGATGCCCAGTGCATCATCAAGTGTTTGGCAAGACATATTCAACATTAATTTAAATTACCAAAGCTACTTCAGTTTGTGTAGACCAGTGCTACTCAATCTGTAGTCCCTGGACAAGCAGTAGCAGCAGCATCAGTTGAAACTTCCTAGGAAATACAAACTTTGGTGGGGGTGGGGAGGGTTACCCCGGACCTACTGAATCAGAATTTCTGAGAATGGATGAGGCTTAAGAGTCTGTGATTTTGCAACCCCTCCTGCTAAAATTTGAGAACTAGTCATGTAAATCACATCTAAAAGGCACCTGACAGCACTCATCCAGGCCAAGCAGGTTGGTTGTTGTGACTATGAAATCAACAAGATGGGAACAGGAAATGCTGCTTTCCATGAGGTCATCAAAAGAACAATTCAACGGATAAAAATGTAGACCTGGACAGACACAAAGCCTAATCAAGTCACGTTTCCTCCTTGGAGAAAGAGAAACATGAACATGCATAGTTTATTCTGAAAATCCTTTTGAGCCTGCACATTTCAGTGCCAGTGACATGCTAATTCTTTTTTTATTTATTTTTTTATTTTTTTGAGATAGAGTCTTACTTGCCCAAGCTAGAGTGCCATTGCATCATCATAGCTCTCAGCAACCTCAAACTCTTGGGCTCAAGCAATCCTCCTGCTTCAGCCTCTCAAGTAGAAGAGCCTACAGGTACCCACCACAAAGCCTGGCTAGTTTTTCTATTTTTAGTAGAGACAAGGTCTCACTCTTATTCAGGCTGGTCTTGAACTCCTAAGCTCAAGCAATCTACCCATCTTGGCCTCCCAGAGTGCTAGGATTACAAGCATGGGCCACTGCACCCAGCCATGACATGCTAATTCTTAGGGTAGGCATTCTACAAACATTCTGTCAGGTATTTATGACAACTGGGGAAAGTAGGTATTATTGTGCTTATTTTATAGGTGAGGAATAAACATATTTCAAAAAGAAGCTGAGATTTAGAAAGGCCAGTCCTAATAGCTTAGGCGATATATTTACTATAGTAGTAAACTTATTAATTCTCATACAGTATGCCCATTTTATTTATTTTTATTTATTTTTCTGGAACAGAGTCTCACTCTGTTGCCCAGGTTGGATTGCAGTGGCACTATCAGAGCTCACTGTAGTCTTGAACTCCCGGGCTCAAATGATCCTCCTTCCTCAGCCTGTTGAGTAGCTGGTACTACAGGCACATCTCATCATATCTGGCTAATTAAAAAAATTATTTTTGTCGAGTTGGGGTCTCACTAAGTTGCCCAGGCTGACCTCAAATTCCTGGCCTCAAGTGATCCTTCCACCTCGGCCTCCCAAAGTGCTGGGATTGTAGGTGTAAGCCATTGTGCCCAACCTTGTGTTTTTTTAATTTAAGATTGACAACGAACAATTGTACATATTTATGGGGTACAACATGTTTTGATATGTGTATACATTGTATAATGACCAAATCAGGGTAATTAACATACCTATTACCTTAAATACTTATCATCTCTTTATGATGAGAATGGGTAATTAGCATACCTATTACCTTAAATACTTACCATCTCTTTATGATGAGAATATTCAAAAACTTCTAGCTATTTTGAAATATACAATATATTATTACTAATTGTATTCATCCTACTCTGCAATAGAACATCAGAACTCCTCCTATATAGCTGCAACTTGGTACCGATTGTCTGATTTGTCACTGTCCCTACCTCTCCTATACCCTTATCCTCTCATAACTGCTATTTACTCTCTGCTTCTATCAGAGCAACTTTTTAGATTCCACATATGAGTGAGATTATGTATTAATGATATTTGTGTTCCTGTGCTTGGCTTTTTTCACTTACCATAATGTTTGCCCATCTTCTCACAAATGGCAAGATTTCATTCCTTTTTTATGGCTGTATAGTATTCCACTGTGCACATATACCACATTTTTTTAATCCAGTCATCTGCCAATGAACATTTAAGTTGATCCATATCTTTATTATTATAAATAGTGCTGCTATCAACATCAGTGTGCAGATATCTCTTTGACATACTAATTTCATCTTTTGGAGATATACCCAAGTAGTGAAGTTGCTGGTTTATTTTTAATATTTTTAGGAAATATTATACCCTTTTCCATTTCCTTGTCAACATTTGCTATCTTTTGATTTTTTTTGGATAGTAGGCATTCCAAATGGAGTGAGGTGACATTCATTGTAGTTTTGATTTACATTTTCCTGCTGATTAGTAATGTTGAGCACCTCGTGCCTATTTTATGGAAGAAGAAACTGAAGCACAAGAGATTAATCAACTCATCTAAGACTTTGCCATTTATAAGAGGGTGGAGCTTCAAAACTATAGCGTAAAATCTAAGTCCAGCGTCCATATGACTGACCAGTAGCGTACAATGCCTTTTATTGCTTGCCCACTAAGCAATCATTTTACTCCTGAGCTATTTGCTGAAGACTGATATTGACTTATTCTGTGGCCCAAAGAAGAAAATCAAGAGCTACATTTAGGTATTAAGGTATCAGTATTATCTTAGTTACAGGAATAAACCTCTAAGGTCAGTATCTTAGATGGCTCACCTCTTTAGAAGTGAACTACAGCCAACTCGGTTCTCCTGAGAAGAATTCTTCTTGGGGCATAGCAGGGTGAATAGAGTGAGATCAGTGGGCCAAGGACAGCCCAACCTTCAAGGCAGGCAGGGGTCGAGAAGACCAGAAAGGACATTGGTTAGAAGTTGGAGATATGACTTCTTCTACCTGGAAGGCACAGGGTCATGAGAGAGAAGGTGACAGAGAAAGTAGCCAGAGGACAACCGATCTTTGGGGAAGTTTAGGAAGAAGAGGGTGGATTTGGTCAAAAATCCATTTTTAAAAGCATAGAAAGGCAAAGTTTTTCCATTGATTTTGACTTGAGACTTCGCCTCCATGCTATCAGCAAAAGGACAAACACAGAGGGAGGGGATGAAATGGAGCCAGGCAGTCTACCCCAGAGGTTAGCACTTTTTTCTGTCAGGAGCCAGAGAGTAAATAGTTTAGCCTTTGCACCACGGCAGCCTCTGCTGCAAATACTCAATGCTGCAGCAGTGCAAATGTGGCACATACTGAACGAGCCACTTACAAAATAACTTTACTTTCCTTAAAAAATTAGTCAGGAAAAAAATGGGCGATGGACTGACTGTAGTTTACTGACCCCTGTTTCTAACCAAGGACTCTTGAGGGTTCACACGCAAACGAACATGAAGCTTGTGTATGAAGAAGCATAACACTCAACCCACAGCCCATATGTGCAACAAATACAACCTTAACTTAGTTCCATCTCAAAGCCTGGTGGAAACTTTATTTTATTCAATTTAGCATTATTCCACTCACCCCTGCCAGACTTTTTCTGGGATTTTTGTCTAAGCACTGGGATTAACATAATATTGTGCAGACTTGCGGGGCTTGGGTCCCCACAGCTGCTGACACAGTCTGGCAACTATTGGGCTGTTTTCCTATCTGGTCGTCAGGCCCCAGTGGGAAAGGTCTCTGGGGTCCTGAGCTCCCTCCTGGCCCCGTGTACCTGCTTCATCTGCTCAGGTGTGTGGGTTCCTTATGTTGCTCCAGTGTTGTGCTAGATAGAACCTCTGGCTGCCCAGAGAAACCATGCAGCCATTCTATCTGTTCTATGACATGCTGGGTGCAGGGAACCCCAAGGGCATCCTCATCTCTACCCAGGAAAAAATGCAAGAATCCCTGTTTTAGGATCCCAAGTGACACGGAGTTTCTATTATCTCCCAACCCAACCACCACATGGCATAGGGGGATGGGAGGGACGGGGCCGAGGACCTTTCTTATGTGTCTAACATGTTTTAGCTCTTTAATTGACTTCCTCTTTAATTGTCTGCTGCCTCCCAACTTGGAGAAATTTTATCTAGTCTTTGGGATTGGGGGGATTAGGCTTCGGTCAGCCAATACATAATAGGGTCCTTTGTGCACTTTATGTGCTGTCTCAAGAAAACAAATGAAAATTGTCCTAACATAGTAAATGGAGAAAGGGGAAAGGGCAGCAGCACTGAATGGGGTGGGGTACGTGTGAAAGAACAGGCGTCCCATGCCAGGCTGGTCTTGGGAAAGCCAACTCTGTCCCCCGCCCACCCGCATCTCTTAGATATCTGTGCTTAGCAGGTGAAAAGCAAATTTCACTCTGTAACTTTCCATGAAAGGGAGTGTGGGTTTTGGGCTCGGACAAGCACACATTGAATTTAGGCTGTTTACTTCTTGGCTAAATGGCAAGTTACTTAATATTTATCAGTGAGAGTTCAGTGAAATGAAACAGAAACCATCATTTCAAGCAGAAAGGAATTAATACAGAAGTCAGAGAAGTCTGAGTAACAGGTTCTATGCTGGGCCTCCAGGGGATGCTCAATGCCAGAACTGGCCTGCCAGGACTGTTGCTATTCTGCTGCACTCAAGAAGAAAGGGACTCAGGAAGCCACGACAAAACCATTGGCTCCAGGAAGCCACCACTCCACCTGACAACTAGGGATCATCAAGCTGCCTTCACTGCCATCAGTGGCTCCAGAGGTATAGCTTGCCTGCTGCCTCTCAATACCTTTAGAGCTAGTAAGTGGAAATCAGGCTGCCACCACAGAGAAACTTCACCATCCTGCTTGCCAGCAGAAACAATAGAAGCAGCAGATGCTCAGCTCCAGCCTCATGTCCCCTTTGCAAATGTCTTACAAGAGCTTCTCTACAGCAAAGTTTAAATCAGATCTACCATGTTAGCTGCAAGGGAGTCAGGGACAGGTTGTGTTCTCTTGCCTCTGTGATATAGAATGTGTACTCAATTAAAAGGAGGGAGAATGGATATAAACCTAGGCAATCCTTAGTCTATGCAATACTTTGCTTTTCTGAGCCTCCTATCTGCAAATTTGGAATATTACCTATTTCCCAGGGTCTTTGTAAAGATAAAATAAGATTATCATATGTAAAGATCTTACCAGCTCTCTTGCTTTAGGAATTCACTGCAGATCTGTCACACCTGTGATATTTAAAGCAAATAAACAACAAAAGTTTTCAAAAACTTCAGAAACAAAACAAATAACATCATTAAACTTCCCAATTTCATTGGTCTATCTGGTTCCATTGGAGATATGTTAATTTGTCCAAATGTTCTTATTTCTCAAAAACATTTATAGCATCAATGACAGAAATTGCAGTTTTTAATTTTTTTAAGGCGATACCTGCAGAGCACAAGCATAACATAAAGTGACAATGACTGCCATCTGCTTGGCATTAGATTGAATCAAAAGCTTTCTTCCCCCCTCAGTTATTGGTGTGGCATATGGAAATGTGCTGATGTCTGAATGAATTTGGATTCAAACTTCAACCCCCAACCAACAAAACTGATTTGTATCTAACTGAAAATTTCAAATGGCTGCATTTCCAAATAGGTCAGTGTCTGTCATATTCATTTTGGTGCCAGGAGAGTCTACATATATCAGAGAGAGAATAGAATTCTTCAAAGGTACTGTCTGAGTAAATGGGTGACCCTACTGTCCTTTTGAATATATTTTTAAGATAGTGAACCAGCATTGTGCTGAGCTCTGAAGTTATAGAAAGGCTTCCAAAATTATTGAAACTATTCTGGTATAGAATAGATGCAGTGTGTCCTAAGAAGCCTTTGTTTATATTTGTAAAACCTGAGGAGCCCTAATCCACAGATAAATTTATTAAAATTCTATTTGAGATCAAGGAAAGTCTGATTTTTATAAAATTTAAGAATGATTCTAATGAACTCTGTAGGTCAAATTATCTTAGAGAATGATGTGAGGTGGGGTTCCAAACTATTTCACTTCCTTGGGAACCTTTTGTGGTAAGTATTATAATCATATGAAAATCATGGGAAGACTAGGACTTTGAAGACAGTTTATATTCCAATCCCAGCTGATTCTCTTCCTAGCTGTCTTACGTTACTTAATCTCCTTGAGCTTTAAACTCCTCACCTGTGTGAAACTAGGTTACTAATGAGAATGGTGAGGAGCAGGACTTCATGTCCTGATAATGGTGATGATAATGTTGCTGGTGATGGTGACGATGATGGTGATAATGACAGATAACCTATATCAAGTGATTACTATGTGCAGGCTTTATGCGTGCCAAGTCGTTTAATCCTCATGACAATCCTTTGACGTAGATATCTTCTGGTTGTCACGGGGATTAAATAAAGTAATTCGAGTAAAGCAATTTAAACACCTCTTCCCAGTGGCAAACCCTCAATAAATTCTTTACCAGTATCATCAGTGGGTTGCTGTGAAGAGAAAAAAAAAATGAGACATTATTTTTAAAACATGTGCTCTGTCCTTGGCATAATTACATGCTCAATAAACATCAACTATCATTTTTGTTTTATTATAATTATAACAATTTGGGTCATATGCTGTCTTCTAAAACCCCTTCTTCCTGTTAATTTATTCAATTCTTTATTCAGCAAATATTAAGTAACAACATATCTGCCAGGTACTATTCTAATAGAAGATAGAGTGGTGAGCAAAACAAAAAATTCTTGCCCTCACAGTCAATATTTTAAAGCAAAAGCAAGCAAGTAGTTTACGTAATTGAATTAAGTAGACGAAAAATAGAAAACTGATGCAAACAATTAAAATGGAAAAAATAGTATCTGAGCGCAGGCGCCCGGGGGGAAACAGGCGTGCGCATGTGCAGTCCTGCGTTGGGGGCGAGGCAGTCTCCCAGCTGCCGTGCGCGGGAAGATGGCGGAGGTGGTGCCCAGGTCGGTGCTGTTCCTGCATCTAGGTGACATTTGGCGGTCACCCAGTGCAGAAGCTGTTTTCAGGAAACTTGTAACTGATCAAAATGTTTCAGAGAATTGGAGAATAGACAGCGCGGCGACATCGGGGTATGAGCTAGGGAACCTCCCTGACTACCGGGGGCAGAGCTGCGTGAGGTGTGGCATTCCCAGGAAACACGTGGCCCGGCAAAGTACCAAAAAGATGTGGTCACATTTGATTATATACTGGATATGGATGAAAGGATCCTGAGAGATTTGAATAGAAAGAGTAATCGAGGTAGAAACTGTAAAGGTAAACTTGAACTACTTGAGCTATGATCCACAAAAAATCATGGAAGATTCCTACTCTGAGAATGACTGACTTGGAGACGGTGTACCAACCGTGTGTCGGGTGCTGTAGGGCATTCCGGGGAAGGCCCCCTGAGGCTGGGTCTGCAAGGCTGCAGCTGACAGCACCTGGACCCCCAGGCTCTGCCAGTGTCAGTCCGAGGGCACAGGAGCAGTGACTCTACGTAACACCGGCTCTTTCTTCAGTTGACTTCTGTTTCTTATCTTAAAAAATAATTGCAGAATGAACTCAGTTCTGTTTGGCAGAAGAATAAATAAAAGTCTTTGTTCAGACAGTGTATGGGGGATAGTAAGTGTTTACTTGAACCTCTCACTTTGCCCCTATTACAAAATTAGTGGAGGAAACACAATATAGAGCAACAGAGTAAAACACGATGACGTCAAACCTCACCTGAAGGCCTAGGTCATCACCTGAGCCTCTTGAGACTTGGATAACCTGGTCTACCTCCTGAGTAAGTTGATGTGGATAGCTGGATGGACAGTGCCCTCTGCTCCCCTGGGCCACCTCTCTCTCTGTCTGTCCCAAGTCTTTTATTGAGTGACAGTAGCTCCCTTCCGGGGAACTAAAAGTCTGGATTACAAGTGTTTTAATCCACACACACTCATAATGCACACTTGTACATTTAGAAGATAAGAAAGAGAAAGATTTGTGGAAGCAACCTTTGGTACCTTTAATACTTCTGATTTTTGTCTACTTTATTTCCTGAGGAAGTCAGTTCATTTGCTCTCATTTGAACTACTTTGGCTCTTCAAGCTTAATTATATCCAGAAAGGAGGACACTTGTATGCTAGTTTCATCTATGGGTCAGTTGAGAAGCTTGTCTTTCTTTTTTTGATGCATGTGTAACCCAGATAGAATGTAAATTGGCTTAGTTGGGAAAAAAATAATTAAAAATGTGGGAAAAATTCTATGATATTAACATATAAATGTTGGTATGTTAGTAAATATTCGTTCATCAGCGTTTAATAAATTTATAGCAAATAGAGGTAATTTCTATGTACTTTAAGATAAATCTCAAATTCATATGGATATGTCAGAAAAGATTGTTTTCTTAAACTGGGGAGTTAAAAAATACAACTGAGATACAAAAGAAAATAGTATCTAAAAGATTATACAGAAAAATAAAATGGTAAAAGGATGATTTCCAATAGATGCAAATTGATATTTCAAATAAATATAAGCAGTGCGGCAAGACAATATAAAACCATATAACAAAAAAAGACAATATAAACAACAACAAAGGTTTAAAGCAAATATATGAGCAATGTGTAAATATGTAAGTGGTAACTAAAAGAAATTTCCTAAAGCGTAGATTATTAAATGAGAAGAGTGAAGAAAAAATGAAAATAGGCATCTAAGCAGCAGTAGAGAATAAGGGTTTAACCTCACAGAGCAAACTAATTGATGTGGCCCAGGCAGCTACAAGGAACTGGAGTTCACCTACTGGGGACCTTGAGTGGCCCAGGGAGGATGTGGTGAGCAGGCTGTGGTCAGTGCAATCCACCAGCCTTGGGGAGTTTGCCCACTTTGGAGTCTAAATGCCAAGCTCCAGCAGAGCATTGTGATCCCATCCTTGTTCTTCCAGCAGACCCCCAGTTGTGGGCTTTTGCTTTCTACTCCTTTAGACTGCCTCATGACTTAACACACATGTCTTCAGAGCAAGGAGTGCTGGGATTACAAAGTCAAATGGTAAGAAGGGAATATCACGGGAAAACGGCCCTATGCCTACCTCTCCTTTGCTCCGCAGAGGCAGCCACTGATAACCACCCAGGTGGGATTCTTTTTGCCTTTGTAGTTTTCTTTTTATTTTCTTCTTGTTTTTTGTCATTTGGATTGTTTTTGTTTGTTTTTGCAGAATCCTCTTCCACTCCCCACAAACAGGAAGAAATGACAGAGAAGGCCTAGGTAGGGAGGGAGAAATACCCCCAGAGGGAGTACATCTTTCTAGTCTCTGCAGTTTCTCTGCATTGAGGTGGAAGTCTTGTGGGTGGGGAGATAACCTTTCCCTCCTCTTGTCTCCCTGAGGCTCTGAGCAGTCCTTTAAAGCTTAAACTCAATAGTTTGTTTTGGAGGCAATGCTTTCAAGAGCCTGGGAGTTGCTGTGATTCATCTCAGGAGCAGTTTGCACACCTCCATCTTCCACTGCACAGAGTCCTCCCACTCCCTGCACAGCTGTGTACACAGAAGCACGTGGTTCTTGTACAGTCTCTGGAGTCTGAAGGAGCTCCATGCCCTCTTATCAACCATCTGCACAGCTATTACATTCCCAGTAAGGGTGTGCCAGTTTCATCATGGCCTGGGTACCCTTGCCAATGGTCTTGATGAGCCAGTAGTTGTCAATATGGGTCTTTGCCTTAGCAGAGATGCCCAAGAGGTCTTGCAGTGGATTGGACTTACTGTTAGGCTTGGAGTCCAGGTGTCTCAAGGTGTGCTCAAATTTGGGAAAAGCTGATGAAAAGCTTGGTTCAAATCATCTCAAAAGAAAATCTCTTCCAAAATCCACCTTATGAACCTAATGTTTATAATGAAATTGAAACACAGTGCCAGCCAAAAATAAAAATAAAATCAAATGCTAACAAACTAAAATAGAAAAATGAGAAAAGAGATGTTGACTTGTAGTTTTCCTTTCTGATGTCTTTGTATAGTTTTGGTATTAGAGTGACTGGCTTCATGAAATAAATTAGGACAGTATTACTTCTGCTTCTATTTTCTGGAAGAGATTGTAGAGGATTGTCGTCATTTCTTCCTTAAATGTTTGATAGTATAAAGTAGTGAAATCATCTGGGACTGGTGCTTTCTGTTTTGGAAGGTTATTAATACAATTTCTTTATTAGAATATATTTATGCAGATTATCAATTTCTGCTTGTGTGATTTTTGGTAAATTGCATCTTTCAAGGAATTTTGTCTAAGTTATCAGATTTGGGGGGGTTAGTGTTGTTGATAATAGTGCATGAGATTAGCAGCGACAGGCCCTCCTTAATTTCTGATGTTGTTAATTTGTCTTCTCTTCTTTTTTCTTGGTTATCCTTGCTAGAGATTTATTAATTTCATTGATCCATTCAAAGAAACAGTTTTTGGTTTCATTGATTTTCTGTCATTTTTCTACTTTCAATTTAATTGATTTCTGCTCTAATTTTTATTATATTTCTTTTGCTTGCTTAATTTGTTCTTTGCTAATTTTCTAAGGTGAAAGCTTAGATTATTGATTTTAGATCTTAATACATGCAGTTTAGCGCTGTAAATTTCCCTATACACACTTCTTTTGCTACATCCTGTCACTTTTGGCAAGTTGTATTTTCATTTTTACGTGGTTCTTTAGGTAGTCACTCCCATGTCTTCAATTTACTTGATGTGCAACTTTTCAAAAGGTCTCTGTGATTGGAACACAGAAGACTGAACAAGTAGGTGTAAAGGATGTCATCTTTCTGTATCTTTCTAAATTGTATTTAATCTTGTCCAAGCTCATAACCTTCCTGGCTGATGAGAAATTCCATTTGGACCATGGTTGGAGTGCTTTTTCCTTTAGTCTCACACACAAATATCAGGAATCCTATACAGGGTGGATTACTTTGGTACCTGTTGATGTAGTCCTTGGTGACCTCATCCAACTTTGAATTGATCCCTGGAAAGTGAAAACTCAGCATAGACATGTTACCCCAGGGTTTTCAAGGCCATGGTTCTCAGTATCTTCCTGTCCTCATCTCAGCCATCCAGTTAGAGATCTTTCACCTCTCTTGGAGCTGGTTCTTTATTAGAGCTTGTTCAATACTCACAGAACGTATGAGAATCATCCCATCCCCAGGCTCTGGGAAAGTTCTTCAAACGTCCTTCCAATTCCTAAATCATTAACCTCTGCCTCCATCCTTTGAAGTGATCCAGTATAATTCTTTCAACAAGAGATTGAAAACAAAAGCCTTATGCAAGAGTATCTTTAGAAGTAGATAACTTCAGCTGTTGTCCCAGACAGTGAACATAAAATATGATTACTGTCTTAAAATGGGAAAGAAAATGAAAGAGCAATAAGAGAAAGAACAAAGCACACATGAATACCTGGATAAGTTATCCTTTCACCTAAACATTTCTACAATTACTGCAAAACACTCACTTATGAATTCAAGTCGGGGAAGGTAACAAGCTTCTGTTATGGGCTGGGTGCTTTTCATGCTGAATGAGACCAGAGGAGAGTGATGTCTGGAGACAGTTTTTAAGAATGTGAACTCCTTACTGACAACACAGTATGATGTTGTGGCTAAAAGAATAGAGTCTGAGCTGAGCCTATCAGGGTTCAAATCCAAGCTTTACATTTACTATCCGTAGGACCTTGGGGACATTGACCTCTGGGCAGTACCTTAGTCTTCTCTGCCTCCTTGGACTGTTACGAATAAGAAATGAATTGTCATTTGCTATACAAGCTGAGACAGACCTAAAAGCTGTCTTTGTTTAGGTCTTATTAGATATAAAGATCTCTAATTACTCAGCTTTGTGTGTTTGTTGCTATTTAAAAAACTTGGGGACCCTTTAATGTTTTAAAACATCAACCAATATTTTATTGGTTTCAAAGTAATGGGTGGTTACTAGCACTGGCTCCCAGTGGCTACCAGCATCAGTCACTGGAGTTGGCACCTGCATGTGTATGGAGACATGAGTACGTGACTTGGGAATAGGGTGTATGGGTCATTATGAAAGTTCTGAGATACACAAAAGTCAAGAAACATAAAATCTATGTGGATGGAGACAAATAAAGCCCTCCCTGCAACACCAATAAGTTGAGCAAGTTGAAACTTGCAAGTTGAATCAGAAAGGATACTGTTGATTGTATTTTTGGGAAGTGAAATAATGAACCATAACATAGTCTGTCTCAAAACTTTCCTAGTGACCCACATAGTGTATGGATTCCACCTTGTATAAGAAGCAGAAAACCAGGTATGCAAATGAGGGATTCACGTCCAGTCTTCGTCGTATAGCTATGCACCTGCCACCCCAAGGATTTCCTCTGATGCAACACGTCCCAGAATGGCAACGCCAACTCTTTGTCTATTCATCTTTCATTACTAGGAAGGCTCTGTCTCTCAGTGAATTTCCTTTCCATTCATTTTCAAATGACTTTTCTGATATGAGTATTGTTGAATATGCACAAGAAAGAGCAAGATAGAGGGAGAGGTGTGTGTATGGACAGATTTGCATAAGTATAAATACATTATACGTGCCCATATTTAAATGATATAATGATAATATTGTGTTGCCATCTCAGAGTAAAAGCTAATTAATTCAGCTATTGAGATGATAATGATTTCTTTTGCAGTTAGCACCAGAGTGAAAAAACACCTTCAGAATTGTTCTATGTGCTCTTCCTTTGACTCATCTTGGAAGAGGCGTTTTATTCTGTTAACCATTGAGCTGTCTATCAGCATCTATGACAGTTATAAAGGGAATCATTCCTGGGAGGGGATAAAGAAGTGGGAAGGTGGATTCACGTGGGCTGAATTGGTCATTGAAGTCATGATTTGGTTCCAGGGGGGGGAAAAAAAATTCTCCTTTTGCTTGTAGTCTCTTTTAAAATGCATGCTTTGGTATTTGCAGTCTCAGTATCAACACTGATCTGAAGCACAAAGTCTTTTTTTAGACTTTATTGGGTTGGATTTGACATTTAGGAAAACGTTACCATCTTTCCTATTGAAATTTACACCAGCTGACAAATTCACAAGCCAGTCTGTGACATTGTTGACCTTGGTATCTCTAACTTTTCCTTCAGCCTCTGTTTCATATTTAATTAGTTACCAAGACCTGATGTTCTGTTTCCTCCCCTCTATTCTCTCCCAGGCCGGTTCAGGCACGGATCACCTCTTAGCTATGTCATGGTAACAGTTTCTTGTGTCTAGTTTCCTATCTCCCTTTCTCCCTTTCTTCCCTTGCTCTAAGGATTCTGCCCTACACATGGGTTAGGTCAGACCCTTCTCTGTCAAAACCCTTTAACAGCTTCTGTCTTTCCACATGGTAAAGACTCAGCTGCTTTGCTTGGCATTCAGAGGCATTTAAACACATTTTGTTCCTGCTACAACCCCTACTCACCTCCCATGAATCCTCTCACACTCTACCCTCCCACCTACATGGCTTACCCCTCCCTCCTTTGCAGCTTCCAAAGCTCATTTCCCAGAATGTCTCTCCTCCCTCATGGTCCATGTTTCAGAAACCCTACTTACTCTCTAAGGCCCAGACTGAAGTCTGTTTCCCTGACTTCCCCCTACTCAGAACTAATCCGGATCACTCCCAACCCACATAATGCCATTTCCTCAGGACACCTGACTTCCAGCTGTTGGGACGGGGTCATACATGTGTGATACTTACCTTACTACAACAAGTTTTTGCCTTCTGCTAGAAAATTGTCATGATAAACATATCAATCTCCATGCCTGCCCCTTAAATTGTGGCACAACCTTTATGAGCCTATGGTGTGCCCCGGAAATAATCACCTTCATGCTAACATTCCAACAATTTATTACTTATTTAGCCACCCTGTTATTCATATATTATGCTTTGAATTTACTTCTTTGTCTTCCCACTAAGTTGAAAGCTCTGAAGACAAGGAATGTCTTATTCATCTTCTTATCTCCCCGGTCAGGGATTACAGCTCTCAGATAATAGGTACTTAACATTAAGTTATTCTACTTTCTTGTGACCAAAGTGAGGCAAATGTAACATAGTGGTTAAGACTATAGGATTTAGTGCACGACTGCCTGGCTCTGAAACTTCCTAGCTCACTCATAAACTATGCGATCGTGGTTGACAGTCTTAACCTCTCTGTACCTTATTTTCTTCATCTATAATGTGGGGATGTATACTACTATCTTCATCTTAAAATTAATAAGATGACTAAATAAGTGGGAGTAAAGTAGTTAAAGCAATAGCTATTAAGTGCTTAATAAATGTTAGATAGTATCTCAACACTCTGTTGAAATAGGAAAGAACTCTTGTCTTGGTTTTGATAGAGGCATGAAGACACTAGATGCTACATTCCAAAGTGAGCTCATCTTGCAGAAATTTTGTAGTGGATAGTCAAGAACCAGTTAAATAGCTCACCTATTCTGAGGGTGTGAAGAGATCAGGAGCTGGAAGTCATAGATCTTGTAAAGATTTTGGAGACTGTGAGCAGTGAGCTATGTGCATCTTATATCTGAATTGTAAAGGGGGTTGTCGGAGGAGGGAATGTGTGCCCTGCAGGCCACCACTAGAATGTATAGTACCTTTTTTAGAATTAGAAAAAGGTGTCTCCTCTTGATCCAGTCTGCACATTAAGGAGGTCCTGCTGCTGCAGGCCCAGTGAGGGGGTCTTCATGGGATCACTTGAGGACATTGATATGTGTTCCCTGGAACCGAGGGACATGAGGACTGGTGTCCGGCTTTCACCTGAGAAGTTGGAAGGCAGGAGGGAGAGTGTCCAACTGCTCCTGGATAAGTGGGAGACATTTCTCTGCTCCACAGAGATTGTTGGACCAGAGAAAACCATCGCAGGGTTATCTTAGGCCATGCCAAGAAGGCCACATGGAAGACCTCAGTGTGAAAATCAAGAAGTAAATTGACGAATTCCTAGACCCTGAAGAAGGGAATGCAAGCCATGGGCCAGAAGAGAGCTGTATTTGCTCTCATCAAGGAAGTGCGGTATCCCAGTGATGGGAGGAGGTCTCTAAAGAGCCCATCCTAGGGAGAAAGAGTAAACTTTGGAAACTTGCTCAGTATAAGCCAACTTATAACAATCCCAGGCAAATAAGTACATTCTCATTGTTTCTTCTCCTGCTTACCACAGTCCTCTCTCTATTCAACACTGGCCCCTTGACTCTGAAAGTGTCAGAAGCTATGGTTTGCCAGATGGAGGAGAAAGAGGAAAGTGGTGGAGAGGAAAAGCGGAGCCCAGCCAGCCTCATCCCTTCCGGACTTGAGGCATCTTCCCTGCTGCAGTGCAGCTGTGTTGCGCCTTCTCAGGGGGAGGTGTTTGCTTCAGGCGGCCTCAAACTTTTTAAACAGGGGGCCAATTCACGTCCTCCAGACCGTTGGAGGGCCGGACTATAGTTTAAATAGAAACTATGAACAAATTCCTATGCACACTGCACATATCTTATTTTGAAGTAAAAAAACAAAATGGGAACAAATACAATCACACCGCCTCATGTGGCCCGTGGGCTGCAGTTTGAGGACCCCTGCTTTAGATCAAGGTTGGCGTTTTATTATCATGCCAGGCTCACAGATGAAGTACTGAATTGAAGCCTTGAATGCGACTTTCTCCCTCAATACCTGCCAAACAGCAATGTACTTTCCAAGATTAGCTCAAGGCTCTTTTCCTACCCTGACCTTTTCATGCCAAACCCACCGTCTCTGTGTCTGCTGTGCTCCAGCACAGAAGCCAGGTGACACTCCAGTTCACGTGTTTTGTTGTTTGCATGTCTTTGTCTTCAGCCCATAAACTGAAGGAAAGCAAAGATGAGTTGCCCACCTTCCTACACCAGCACCTAGCCACCCACTGGCACATAAGTTTCCTTCGGTCAAGATGTATGAAAGTAATTTATCTTAAAAAAAAAAGCTTAGATTTTCCTATCAGAGGTTATAATTCAAACTTGTCTTTATTTTTGAGCGATAAATTAAAAAACACCCTCTTTCTCAGCGATACAGAATAATTGAAAGTACACTTTGTGAGCCGTCTGCTCGAGGATCGCTGGGATACTGCCCAGCAGTTCATGAGAGAATGTTCTGGCATCTCTCCATCCAAAGGTGTTTTTCTGAGATGTTGTCAGAGGCCTTTTCATACTGTTCAGGGTTTCTTCCACAGGATTCTTCAGGAGAAGCATTACCAAAAATGCTGTGTACAAGTGTAAAAACGGGGGCAACTGCGTGATGGATATGTACATGCGGAGGAAGTGCCAAGATTGTCGACTAAGGAAGTGCAAAGAGATGGGGATGTTGGCTGAATGTATGTATACAGGTATCCACTTCAAGCAATTACATTCCACTCAGAGTCTCTTAAGAAGGCAGATGTCAGGTAACTCCTATCATGAGAACGGTACTGCACATGCTAAAGAGGGAATCTTCTAAGCATCTAAGTTCTTGAAAAGGGTAACGAACCACTGAAATTGTCCAACTGTCAGATAAAAAGCATTGTATTCACCTGAAAGAAATGGCTGCTTTTTTGGTGTTCTTTGTTGCAACGAATTATATACTACATGGAATGAGATGGTATTAACATAACAGTTTCAGTAACGAAGGAGCTTTAATGAGATGCAAGGAATGACGGTCTAAAGTCCTCTAAATTCAATTGTAACATATTTGTTCCTTAATTAGCATATACGTTTACAGTGGTGGAAAAAATAAGAAAGCTTTCTAAGGCATAGAACTGCCTCTGAATTATCTAAATAGAGTTTTAAACCCAGTCATTTTATTAAGAATCCATCTTCTTGGAGCACAGCTTCCAACCAATTTGTATAGGTTTACACCGGAAATTAACTACTCCCAGTTTTAATATAATTTTGTCCTTTGATCTGATAAAGAGACACTGTATTAACTGCCAGCTTTGTGAGGAACTGTAATCTCCATCAACAGTCGGAACGCATGCTAGTCTATAACATAATTAATTTTTCATTCTGCGAATTTTACAGACCACTCAGATTCTGAGATATGTCCTGTTCCTCCTCAAAACACAAATAGACAAACAAATGTCACCAAGGGGATGATAACATTCAGGGAGGGAATGCCACATGAAATCAGAGCCTTGGGAAGTAGACTCCAGTTCTATTGTTTCCAAACTGTACAGGAAACTGGGGTGGACCCAGGGAAATAATGCACACAGGAGGGAGAAAAACAGTCCTGTGTAAATAATCCAGCTCTGGCTGGATGAAAGTTTTATACTGGCTGATTGCAATCTCATCTTAGCATCCATGAAACAAAAGCCTGCAATAGGGGCTGCTGCTGGAATCGAGTCTTGCTATGGAAACACCTTGACACTGAGTGGATCACGTTGCTCATCATTTAAATATGAACTTGTTCCAAATGCAGCTCCAAGGATATTTTGCATGAGTCTACCTGGCAGAGTCTATGATATTATTCATGAACATAAACTTGTCTAGTAACAGAGGTAGATCTTTCATGAGCCTACAAAATACATTATCCATACAAAGGAATTCCTGGAACTTTGTTTTATTAACATTGAGAGGAGAAGGAAGTTAAATGGGACGATGGAAGCCATTGTTTTTTAGGGCTCTGTTTAAGTGTAAATCCATTTTGATATTGTATGATCCCCCCAAAGAAATTTTCAAAGTCACCTTGCATTATTTTCAACTTTAATTATATTCTCAATAATTTGTACAGTTCTGAAAATTAACAGGTTTCAAAATTTTTCCCTAATGGATATTTGTATTTGTTTTACTCAACAAGTCTATGTGTGTTTAATGTGAAATCAAATGCACTTCTTATGATGCAGTATGTAAACATGATTGAAAATTATATCAATGCTGTGTTTTGAAACAACAGCTTTCAAGGTTCCCTTAGACCAGGAATACGGGAGAGTGTCATTCACCTTTGTATTGGCTGAATACTCGGCATTTGTACAAAGGTTTTGCATCACAAATTCTTTATAGGTATAAATCCCAGCAAGAAAAGATATAATTATATTTAATCTATACAAGTATCTATGAGATAAATATTACTCCCATTTTCCAAATGAGGAAACTGAGACTCACAAAGGTTAAACTTCGTGTTTAAGGTCAAGTTTTAAACCTTAGCTCTCTCTTTTTAAAATGCCAGAAAGTCTAGAATTAGTCCTGTGCCAAATTGCATACATCTTCTCAGCTGAGTACACGTCAGCTGTTTTATGACCACACACCCAACAGTACTTTTGGTAATTGGTGACGTTTCTATGCTTTTTTTTTTTTTTTAGGTTTGTTAACTGAAATTCAGTGCAAATCTAAACGACTGAGGAAAAATGTGAAGCAGCCTGCAGATCAGATGATTAATGAAGACAGCGAAGGTCGTGACTTGAGACAGGTGACCTCGACGACCAAGTCATGCAGGGTAATAACATGCAATGGGGTCTACCACAGCAGGCAGGAGCCCAGCGTCTAGATGCACAGAGATCTGGCTGGAACGCTTTCAAAGTAGAGCCATGGCCACAGCAGAATCTCCAGTCCAAGGGTGCATTAACATGGATTCTTTCTTTTCTTCCTAAGCAAGAGAGTAATATATGCTTTGATGTAAAAATGCAAATAATAGCAGTGTATAAAGTAAAAAGTCTACAGTCTCCCCTCTATGTGACTCCCTTCTTACTCTTACTTCCTAGTGGTTGTCAGTATAAAGGATTTTGTGTATAAGACACATTTTTTCCAACTGAGTTTTGATTCTTATTTATTTTTCCCTAAGAAAGGCTCAAGATAGGAAGAATGTGGTCTCAATTAGAGGCTTTCCTTATCAACCAGTACAACAGGATGAATACACATTTGCAGACCAATTGAGAAAAGCCCTTCTCACTGAGGTCACAAATTTCTCAAGAAATCCTTTGAACAACTTAGTTCAAAATAGGGAAAAATATCCCAGATGATTAGACAAACATATTATGATAAAGCACAGGACATTTGGTAGATTTTTTTTTAAATGGATGATGTGCCCTTTAATTTTATTTTTTAATTTTACTTTTTAATTTTTTATTTGTATGTGTGCACAGGGTACAAATGCACCTTTGTTACATTGATATATTGCATTGTGGTGAAGTCCAAGCCTTCAGGGCATCCATCACCTGAGCAAAACACATGATACCCACCATTGTCTTTCCTACTCTCAGACTCCCACCCCTCTGTATCTCAGCTGTCCATCATTCTATATTGTGGTTCCAGGTGCACATTAGTTAGCTCATACTTGTGAGAACATGAGATATTTGTCTTTCTGTGTATGAGTTCTTTGACTTAAGCAATGGCCTCCAGTTCCATCTGTGTTGCTGCAAAATACATGATTTCATTCCTTTTTAAGGCTGAATAGTGTTCTTTGTGTGTGTGTGTATGTATGTGTGTGTACATTTTATTTATTCATCCAGTCTTCTGTTGATGGACAGCTTAGGTCAGTTTCATATCTTTGCTATTATAAACAGTGCTTGATAAACGTATGAGAGAAGGTATCTTTTTTAGACATCGATTTCTTTGCCTTTGAGTAGATTCCCAGTAATGGGATTGCTGGATAGTATGGTAGATCTATTTTTAGTTTCTTGAGAAATCGCCATAATATTTTTTATAGAGTTGCACTAATTTACATTCTCATCAACTGTAAGAGTTCTCTGTTCTCTGCATCCTCACCAACATCTGTTATTTTTTGTCTTTTTAATAGTAGCCATTGTAATTGGTATAAGATGATATATTACTGTGGTTTTAATTTGTACTTCTCTAAGGATTAGTGATGTTGAACATTTTTTTTCATGTACTTTTTGGCCATTTGTTTGTCTTCTTTTGAAAAATGTGCTTAGCCCACTTCCTAAGGAGTTATTTGGGGTTTTGTTGTTGTTGAATAGTTTGAGTTCCTTATAATTTCAGTATATTAGTCCTCTGCCTGATGTGTAGTTTACCCATATTTTCTCCTATTTCTAAGGTTGCCTATTCACTCTGTTGATTATTTCATTTGCTGTGCAAAAGCCTTTTTGTTTTTTTAAATCCCACTTGTCTATTTTTGGTTTTGGTGTCTGTGTTTTTGAGGTCTTTGGTCGTGAATTCTCTACCTAGACCAATGTCCAAAAGAGTTTTCCCTAGATTTTCTTCTAGTATTTTTATAGGTTCAGGTCTTAAATTCAAGTCTTTAATCCATCTTGGGGTGATTTTTGTATGTTATGGGAGATAAGAGTCCAGTTTTAATCTTCTGCATATGGCAATCCAATAAATAAAGCACTATTTATTGAAAGGGGTATCTTTTCCCCACTCTGTGTTCTTGTCTACTTATTCAAAGATCAGTTGGCTGTAAGTATGTGACTTTATTTCTGGGTGTCCATTCTGTGTCATTGATCTATGTGTTCATTTTTTATATCAGTATGATGCTGTTTTATTCATTATAGTCTTGTATTATAATTTGAAGTCAGGCAATGTGATGTCTACAGCTTTGTTTATTTTGCTGAAGATCATTTTTTGGGGAGTAGAGTTCTATGAACTTTAGAATTATTCCCCCCACCCAGTTCTTCAAAAAATGATGTTGGTATTACATTGAATCTGCGGATTTCTTTGGGCAGTGTGGTCATTTTAACAATATTAATTCTTCTAATCCACAAGCATGGGAATTTTTCATTTGTTTGTGTCATCTACAATTTCTTTCTTTTTTTTTTTTTACTTTTTTTACACAATTTCTTTCATTAGTGTTTGGTAGTTTTCCTCGTAGAGATATTTTACTTCCTTCATTAAATATGTTCCTAGGGTTTAATTTTATGTAGCTATAATAAATGTGACTGCCTTATTAATTTGATTTTTAGCCAGATCATTATTGATGTATAGAAATACTACTGATTTTGTATCCTGAAACCTTTGGTGGAATTTTAATTTGCCATTAGCTGAAAAACAAATAAGCCACAATTATCAAACCACACCCTTCTCAATATTCATTATACTGTTGATAAAAATTTTATCGACATTTAGTTTTTCAAATATATCATTTTGTATAATTTCAGAAAAAATAATTTTATATAAAAGTCTTATTTTGCCACAGTGCTTTATCAGTAACACTTTGGTATAAGGAAGCAGAGTTGATATAATTGTTCTCACTTTTCAAAAGACACTGTTACAAGGGAAAGAGAAATTTCAGGTCTGAATTGTCCAGATTGTGGACTGAACAACAAAGTTTTCTTCTAAAGGGCCAGATATTGTAGACTTTGGCCACATAGTATCTGTCACAACTATTCAACTCTGCCATCTTAATGCAAAAGCAGCATAGACAATACATAAACAAAAGAGTGTATCTGTGTTCCAATAAAACTTTATTTACAAAGCCAGAAAGATTTGGTCTATGGGCCACACTGTAAGAGTATACATGTGAAACATTTCATTCAACATGAATATAGTATTCATGGTGTTCACGCTATGCTGGCATTTTTCATTAGTTATGATTCAACTTTTACTGACCTTCTTTATGAATGGGCTCAATATGCTTCATATTTGACTATTATTTATTCCTAAAAATTCATGAAAGAATATTTTGTTACCTCTGTTTTATGAATGAAAAATGAGCAACTTGGGACAAATTTAGTGAAACATAATACGACTTGCCTAAAGAACCAAAGAAAGAGATTAAACACTATATTAGAGCTCATAGTTTCTGCTTATTTAGGGATTTTTTTTCTCAATGATTTCTGTTATAGTTCACTTCAGGTAAATGCACATATAGAAAGAATGTCTTATAGCCACCCTCTCTAACACCTTTTATTTTCTTGCCAGTGTAGGAGAAAACTGAACTCACCCCAGATCAACAGAATCTTCTATATTATATTATGGATTCATATAACAAACAGAGGATGCCCCAGGAAATAACAAACAAAATTGTATGTATAATATCTGAAAATACATGGATTTAAAATTAATACTTTCTTGAGTTTTTATTATTTTACAGATGGAATTTATATGTAAATATGTTACTTTGAAATGATTAAAACTGAGAATTTAAGTTATATTATACATTTAAACTCTTACCAGGATTAAACAATTAAAGAGTTAGAAGTAATAGTAACCTTGCTTTACAAAGATCTGAGAAGTATGAGCTGGGTCTTTAAATTTTATTTTCTAAATATGTTTTTTCTTTAGTCTAATGACTTTGTATTGATTTATCATTTTCTATCTGCTTACTAGTCATTTGCTTTTTTCTTAAAATTTAGTTAAAAGAAGAATTCAGTGCAGAAGAAAATTTTCTCATTTTAACTGAAATGGCTACAAGTCATGTACAGATTCTTGTTGAATTCACCAAAAGGCTGCCAGGTATTTTTTAAATTAAAATGTTAATATTGAGGATTTATAGATTATATTAATAATTTTACATGAAGTGTTTTGTTCAATTCTCAAAACATTTCTGTGAGTTCAGATTTATTATCAGTATTATTAATACTATTACCCAGTATTTTCACTTATAAGAATTTAGTTATTTCTCTGCTGTATTCTAAAATACTCTTGTGACATTGAGAGAGGCAAGTCTGCTTATTGTAAAGTGAATGGCACATCTGATTTAAATTAATGTGTCTGACTACTATAGACATGAGGTTTTACAGCCAGAAAGGATTTTTGAAATCAGTTATAATTCTTCCAAATCAATAGATCAAAAAATTGAGACTTTGCCAAGTGATCACTCAACAATTTATTCATTCACTAAGTCATTGTTTATACTTGCTATTAACTTCAAGGAGAGTGGTTAAAGGGCATTGTTTATACTTGCTGTTAACTTCAAGGAGAGTGGTTAAAGGGTATTATGAACACACACACACACACACACACACACACACACTCTCTCTCTCTCTAGTTTTGTTTGAATGGAGAGGAATTAGTTGCTAACTGTGTCTGGGAAAAAAGGGGAGACTTCAGAGAGGATCATATTTGAGTTAAGTCTAAGAGTAAAAGAATTTTTTTAGTTGGCAACTAGGAGAAGGAGAATTCTAAGTTGAGAGATATTCTTATGAAATGATAATGAGGCATGAAGAAGGATAGGGTTATTAGAAATGGGAGAGAAAATTCAGTATGACTATTATATAATGTTTATGGTGGGTTCCTTGAAAGGACAATAAGGTGAGTTGGCATCAGAATGATAATGGCCTAAATAAAGAATTGAATCCATGTCTCCTGGATTGTAAAGAGATTTGGGTGGCTTAGAGAGATAAATGAAATTTTTGTTATAAAGAGATGGCTTTATCAGGTTTGTATAAGATGTATTTGAATAGGGAGGACTGGAGGCAGGAAGTATCAGTCAGTATACTACTGCACAAATCTGGGCAAGAGGGCTTAAAGAAATAGCAGTGGGAAAACAAATGAGGAGAGATTCAAAAATTGATAGGGCTGGATGAATACTTGCTTGTGTGAGACAAGGGAGAAAGACTTATCTGCAGTTATTTGATGGGTCCAGCACAAAACAGGAGTGCAGGGGTCTTATCTCTAAGTCTCAAATTCTTTCTGCTATTGTATCAATGCTATCTAAGTCAATAGATTTAAGGTGTTTCGGTGTTTTTAAAAAGTATTAGTAGAATCTCATGGTCAAGGAGAGTATAATAAATACCTTGGATAGCAGCATAACCCTGTGATATTAAATTACAGAAGGGAACTTCTGACATAAGATTTTAATTAGACATGTTAATTTCCCTTCTGTCATTATTTTATTAAATGTGTCATGAATAGACATAAGCCTACATAAGATTCATAAAATGTGTGGAGAAAGTTCTTGCTATCGTTGAAACATTAATATTCTTTCATTTCTTTATTGACAATGAAAGAAGAGCTTAATTTGCTATATTCTAATTAAGTTGAGGCAATCTCACTCAAAACCAAAATTACGCAAGAGTAAAGTCTGTGGGGAGAAGAATTGGAAGAGGGAAACATATGATATTTTTGGTTATTTTCTGTGGGAGCAGATTTTGCAGTTCAAATGGTCAATTGGTTTTGAGTCAAGAAATAATTGAAGACAAAAATCATATTCATAAGAAAGTAGCTTACCTGAAAGCATTAGCAACATCTTAACATCTCTTCTTCCCAATCCCTATTGTGTTGCTCTTGAGGAAAGCAGTATAATGAACAGGTATGCAATGATGAAAGCAGAAGGAAAAATTTAAAAATACAGAAGGAAATAAAAGGCAGCAAAAACCCTGGAGAAGGAAAAAAATTATTCAGCAATCATTACAGAGATAACATTATTAACGAATAGTAGTAATAGGGATATAATAGTAATGCTGGAAGGCCGTTTTGTGAAAAACGAAAAAATTTTTTTAATCTTTTCTCCCAGTGTCACATAGTGCATAAAGCTCAACACTAGATTTCTTTTTTTTTAAATTATTAAATCATAGCTGTGTACATTAATGCAATCATGGGGCACCATACACTGAAAAATGAAATTGAGTCATTCCATGCAGTAGTTCATTAAGCATAGTGTGCGCCAGGCACTGTCCAGGGTGCTGGAGACCCAGAGGGAAAAAGGCATGGCTGCTGCCCTCAGAGAAGCTCACAGATTCTTTTTTTTTTTTTTTTTTTTTTTTTTTTTTTTTTTAGAATATACAGGAATCTTTATTTTCTGACAATCAAATCTTTTTTTTTTTTTTTTTTTTTTTTTTTTTTTTTAATTTTTTTATTAAATCATAAGTGTATACAATGATATGATTATGGGGCATCATACACTCACTTCATAAACCATTTGACACATTTTTATCACAGTGGTTAACATAGCCTTTCCGGCGTTGTCTCAGTTACTGTGCCAAAACATTTACATTCTACATTTACCAAGTTTCGCAAATACCCCTGTAATATGCACCACAGGTGTGATCCCACCGATTCCCCTCCCTCTACCCACCCCCCCCTTTCCCACTTCCCCCTATTGTTAAGTTGTAGTTGGGTTATAGCTTTCATGTGAGAGTCCCAAATTAGTTTCATAGTAGGGCTGTGTACATTGGATATTTTTTCTTCCATTCTCGGGATACTTTACTAAGAAGAATATGTTCCAGCTCCATCCATGTAAACATGAAAGAGGTAAAGTCTCCATCTTTCTTTAAGGCTGCATAGTATTCCATGGTATACATATACCACAATTTATTAATCCATTCGTGGATCGATGGGCACTTCGGCTTTTTCCATGACTTAGCAATTATGAATTGGGCTGCAATAAACATTCTGGTACAAATATCTTTGTTATGTTGTGATTTTTGGTCTTCTGGGTATATGCCCAGCAGAGGAATTACAGGATTGAATGGCAGATCTATTTTTAGATCTCTGAGTGTTCTCCATATATCCCTCCAAAAGGAATGTATTAATTTGCATTCCCACCAGCAGTGCAGAAGTGTTCCCTTTTCTCCGCATCCACGCCAACATCTCTGGTCTTGAGATTTTGTGATATAGGCTAGTCTCATTGGAGTTAGATGATATCTCAAAGTAGTTTTGATTTGCATTTCTCTGATGATTAAAGATGATGAGCATTTTTTCATATGTCTGAAGGCCGTGCGCCTGTCTTCTTCAGAGAAGTTTCTCTTCAAATCCCTTGCCCAGCCTGCGATGGGATCCCTTGTTTTTTTCTTGCTGATGCGTTTGAGTTCTCTGTGGATTCTGGTTATTAAACCTTTGTCAGAGTTATACCCTGCAAATATTTTCTCCCATTCTGAGGGCTGTCTGCTTGCTCTGCTTACTGTGTTCTTAGCTGTGCAGAAGCTTTTTAGTTTGATCAAGTCCCAGTAGTGTATTTTTGAAGCTGCTTCAATTGCCCGGGGGGTTCTCCTCATGAAATACTCACCCAGACCAATTTCTTCAAGGGTTTTCCCTGCATTCTCCTCTAGTATTTTTATAGTTTCATGTCTTAAGTTTAAATCTTTAATCCAATGAGAGTCTATCTTAGTTAATGGTGAAAGGTGTGGGTCCAATTTCAGTCTTCTGCAGGTTGCCAGCCAGTTCACCCAGCACCATTTGTTAAATAGGGAATCTTTTCCCCACTGAATGTTTTTAATTGGCTTGTCAAAAATCAAATAGCGGTAAGTAGCTGGATTCATCTCTTGGTTCTCTATTCTATTCCAGATATCTACTTCTCTGTTTTTGTGCCAATACCATGCTGTTTTGATCACTATCGATTTGTAGTAAAGTCTGAGGTCTGGTAGTGTGATTCCTCCTGTTTTGTTTTTATTTCTGAGTAATGTCTTGGCTATTCGAGGTTTTTTCTGATTCCATATAAAACGAAGTAATGTTTTTTCAAGATCTTTAAAATATGACAGTGGAGCTTTAATAGGGAGTGCATTGAAAGTATATATTGCTTTGGGTAGTATGGACATTTTGATAATGTTGATTCTTCCTAGCCATGAGCATGGTATGTTTTTCCATTTGTTAACATTTTCAGCTATTTCTTTTCTTAGAGTTTCATAGTTCTCTTTATAGAGATCTTTCACGTCTTTTGTTAGGTAAATTCCCAAATATTTCATCTTCTCTGGCACTACTGTGAATGGGATAGAGTCCTTAACTGCTTTTTCAATTTGACTGTTGTTGGTGTATATAAAGGCTACCGATTTATGAATGTTGATTTTGTAACCTGAGACGCTGCTGTATTCCTTGATCACTTCTAGGAGTTTTGTAGTAGAGTCCCTAGTGTTTTCCAGATACACAATCATATCATCTGCGAAGAGCGAGAGTTTGATCTCTTCTAACCCTATATGGATACCCTTGATCGCCTTTTCTTCCCTAATTGCGGTGGCTAAAACTTCCATTACAATGTTGAAAAGCAATGGAGACAATGGGCAGCCTTGTCTGGTTCCTGATCTGAGTGGAAATGATTCCAATTTAACTCCATTCAATATGATATTGGCTGTGGGTTTGCTGTAGATAGCCTCTATCAGTTTAAGAAAAGTCCCTTCTAGACCAATTTTCTTGAGTGTTCTGATCATGAAGGGATGCTGGATATTATCAAAAGCTTTTTCTGCATCAATTGAGAGAATCATATGGTCTTTGTTTTTCAATTTGTTTATGTGCTGAATTACATTTATAGATTTACGTATATTGAACCAGCCTTGAGACCCTGGGATAAAACCAACTTGGTCATGATGTATAATTTGTTTGATGTGTTGCTGGATTCTGTTTGTTAGGATCTTGTTGAATATTTTTGCATCTATATTCATTAGTGATATTGGTCTATAATTTTCTTTTCTTGTTGGGTCTTTTCCTGGTTTGGGGATCAGGGTGATATTTGCTTCATAGAACGTGTTGGGTAGTCTTCCTTCTTTTTCTACATTTTGGAACAGGTTGAGTAATATAGGTACTAATTCCTCTTTAAAGGTTTGGTAGAATTCTGACGTGAAACCATCTGGTCCCGGGCTTTTCTTTTTAGGGAGGTTTTGTATAGTTGATGCTATTTCTGAACTTGTTATGGGTCTGTTCAACATTTCCACTTGATTCTGGTTAAGTCTTGGAAGGTGGCGTGCTTCCAAGTATCGGTCTATTTCCTTCAGATTTTCATATTTCTGAGAATAAAGTTTCTTGTAATATTCATTAAGGATTTTTTGGATTTCTGATGAGTCTGTGGTTATTTTGTCTTTGTTGTTTCTGATTGATGATATTAGAGATTTTACTCTTTTTTTCCTGATTAGGTTGGCCAGAGGTTTATCTATTTTATTGACCTTTTCAAAAAACCAGCTTTTTGATTTATTGATCTGTTGTATTATTCTTTTGTTTTCAATTTCATTTAATTCTGCTCTAATTTTGGTTATTTCTTTTCTTCTACTGGGTTTGGGGTTGGAATGTTCTTCCTTTTCCAGTTGCGTGAGATGTCCCATTAAGTTGTTAACTTCCTCTCTTTCCGTTCTCTTGAGGAAGGCTTGCAGTGCTATAAATTTCCCTCTTAGAACTGCCTTTGCAGTGTCCCAGAGGTTCTGATAGCTTGTGTCTTCATTGTCATTTTGTTCCAAAAAATTGGTGATTTCTTTCTTAATCTCATCTCTGACCCAGCTATCATTCAGCATAAGGTTATTTAACTTCCATGTTTTTGTATGGGTATGCAGATTCCTGTTGTTACTCAATTCAAGTTTTATTCCATGATGGTCCGAGAAGATGCATGGAATAATTTCTATTCCTTTAAATTTACTGAGGTTAGACTTGTGACCTAAAATGTGATCAATTTTGGAGTAAGTTCCGTGGGCTGATGAGAAGTATGTGTATTCAGTTTTGTTGGGATGAAATGTTCTGTAGATGTCTGCTAAATCTAAATACTGGATGGTTAGGTTTAAATCTAAGATTTCTTTGCTCAGCTTCTTTCTGGAGGATCGATCCAACACTGCCAAGGGAGTGTTGAAATCTCCAACGATTATGGAGCTGGAGGAAATCAAGTTACTCATGTCTGTTAGAGTTTCTCTTATAAATTGAGGTGCATTCTGGTTGGGTGCATAGATATTAATAATTGAGATCTCGTCATATTGAGTATTACCCTTAACAAATATGAAGTGACCATTCTTGTCCTTCCTTACTTTTGATGGTTTAAAGCCTACTGTATCTGCAAATAAAATTGCAACACCTGCTTTTTTCTGATTACCATTTGCCTGAAATATGGATGACCATCCTTTCACCCTGAGTCTGTATTTGTCTTTTAAGTTGAGATGTGACTCTTGTATGCAACAAATATCTGGCTTAAGTTTTTGTATCCAGTCAGCTAACCTATGCCTCTTTAGAGGACAGTTTAAGCCATTCACATTGATGGAGAGTAAGGATAAGTCTGGTGGAATTTTGGGTATCGAGTTTTTCAAAGGTCCAGTGGACATTTTTAATCCTTTCGCCAGTGTGGAAGTTGGAGTTTGATCCGAAGTTTCTGAGTGAGTTTACTTTTGTGGTATAGGATTGGGTTGGTCATTGTGGAGGATAGGTCTGAGAACATCCTGAAGAGCTGGTTTACTTATGGCAAATTTTTTCAACATATGAATGTCATTGAAGTATTTAATTTCTCCATCATAGATGAAACTCAGTTTAGCTGGATACAAGATCCTGGGTTGAAAGTTTTTTTTGCTTTAGGAGATTAAAAGTTGATGACCAGCCTCTTCTTGCTTGAAAAGTTTCAGCAGAGAGATCTGCAGTTATTCTAATATTCTTACCTTTGTACGTTATAGTTTTCTTTCGCCGGGCTGCTTTGAGAATCTTCTCTTTCATGTTAACTTTAGTGAAGCTAATTATGATATGTCTGGGAGATGGCTTTTTGGGGTTGAATCGTGCTGGGGTTCTGAAGCTGTCTGCTATCTGAATTTCAGATTCTCTAGGCATGTCTGGAAAATTTTCTTTCATAATTTCATGTAGAAGGGCCTCTGTGCCCTTGGCTGCCACATCATCAGCCTCCGAAATTCCTATAACCCTTATGTTATGTTTTTTCGAATTATCTGAGAGCTCTCTGAGTGAGTGATCCGTTTTTGCTCTCCATTTCTCTTCCTCTTTGAGAGATTGGGAGCGTTCGAAGACTTTATCTTCAATGTCAGAAATCCTTTCTTCTGCTTGCTCCATTCTGTTACTGAGGGATTCTACTGTATTTTTCATATCTTTGAGGGCTGTAAGTTCTTGTTTCAGTGTGTCTAAGTCTTTGGTGGTTTTGTCTTTAAATTCGTTAAATTCTTGAGACAACTTTTGAATTTCTCCTCGAATTCCTAATTCCATTTTATTAATCTTGTCTGCAAACCAAATTCTGAATTCGACTTCTGACATCTCAGCCAGTTGTTTATGAATGGGATCTTCAATCACATCTGCCGTATCTTTTCTTGGGGGGGTTGATCTATTCTGGTTATTCATGTTACCAGAGTTTTTCCGCTGATTCCGCCCCATGGTTTACTCCCTTTGGTTTTTCCCCTGGGGTTTTATCGAGGGCCCGTACAGTGTTGTGGCCTGAGAAACTGGGGCCCTGTCTGGTGTGGTGGAGCAAAGTGGTTCTGTCTTGTTTTCAGCTGGTTTCTGTTCGATCCTATTGCAACTTCTACTCTGGCTTGAAGTCTCAGCTTTTGTTTGCGTCCTTGTGATCACAACTTGCCTCAGCGGTGTTGATGTGCGTTCTTCAGCCTTCTCTCTTGGTGAGCCACAGATTCTTAAGAATAGTGACTGCGAATCCTTAGCATTGCACGCTTCCCTAGTCTCTCGTTGTTGTTTAATCCTTCCCTAAGCCATTTAGATCCTAATGGTATTATTTTTCTCTATTTATATTAGTTTTGTGTGTGTGTACCAGCATGCAAATGTTTTGTTTCCCATTCATTCATTCAATTGTTCAACAAATAACTCTTGGGTACCTATTACATGCTGGACACTTGGGATACAAAAGAAAACAAAACAATGTTTCTGACATCTTGGGCCAGTTCACCCTCAATAGAGGGGGCAGACAGTTGACAATAAGCAAACAAATCTATAATGTCATGTCAGATAGTGGTAAGTTCTATGAACAAAAATAAAGCAGGGAGAGACCAGTAAGGGCTGGGAGTATTCTTTTAGGATAGGTAACTCTGGAGCAGAGAGAGACCTGATTGCAGTGAGGGAGTGGGACATGGCAATGTCTGAGAAGAGCATTCATCCCAGGGGCAAAACTGGGCTTGTGTATACACAGCAGAGCCAGGGGCTGGAGCACAGAGAGTGGGGGGAAGGAGGAGCAGGAAGTGAGGTCAGGGAGACTGTTGGGAACTGCATCATACAAGTCTGGATAAAGACTTTGGATTTTCAGGGCAGTGTTACATTATTCTGGCGTGGCAGTTCTTCCCATATTTTTCTGGTTTTCCTCACCCTGCATGGTGCAGTCTGAGGTTCAGAGCAGGTACCACAATATGACTTTAATTGGCTTTTGAGAGAAATGCTACCCATTCTCTAGATTAACTGAAGACTAATGAATCAACCAAATATTCTATATGCATGTAATGTTTTGTCTGGTTTGTGGGTGTTTACGTTCTGTGAAGTTGGCCCTTTCATACCACGTGTGACTAAAATAAAGGCTCGTAGAGTATCTGCCTAGCTCTGGCTTCTGAGGGTTGCTGCATCTGAATTAGTCTGTCTCTGCCATAAATATATATATATATCTGGTAAGGAATGGACATCTCCCTTTGCCTAACTTATTCAATAAATCCTACTCAGTGAAGATAAAAGCTTCTATTGGAGGGAGTAGAATAGTTACTGACTCAACTGGACTACCCAATTGTAAAACAATTACAAAATCACTTTGTGGAAATATTTTATCAGTGGTGATGTTGGGGATGATGAAATCTTGTTTTTTCATATATAAAGTGAAAAATTGTTATACAAGTCCAATTCCTTAATACTGATTTGACTATCATATTTATTCAGGCTTTCAGACTTTAGACCACGAAGATCAGATTGCTTTGCTGAAAGGGTCTGCAGTTGAAGCTATGTTCCTCCGTTCAGCTGAGATTTTTAATAAGAAACTTCCAGCTGGACATGTTGACTTGTTAGAAGAAAGAATTCGAAAGAGTGGTAAGTTTTTGGTTCATGGTAAAAGAGTTTGTTTCTGCAGGTAAAACGGGCTCACCCCATGAAGGCAGGGCTCTTGCCTATCTTATGTAATATTGTTATACGTCCGTAGTGTTTAGCATGGAGAATAGCTTTAAAAAGATATGCCTTAAATAGATAGAATTTTTTTTTTTTTTTTTTGCAGTTTTTGGCTGGGGCCAGGTTTGAACCTACCACCTCCGGCATATGGGGCTGGTGACCCTACCCCTTGAGCCACAGGCACTGCCCCGATAGATTTTTTTTTTTTTTTTTAAGCAGGCCCAGGCGGGGCTCAAACCCGCCAGCCCTGGAGCATGGGGCCAGAGGAACAGATAGAACTTTTAAGAGGCTTTGTTCAAAACTCCCTGTTGTAATAGTAAATACCAGAAGCTCTCTCTTCACTGCCCTAAGAGGCCAAAGAACTATTTAAAAAGTTTAGAAAATAAGTCTAATGAAAAATAACACCAGAAAATGGGTTTATTTAGTGCAAAGAAAGATTCGTTGTTTTCAAGACCTTCAGATATGAAAGACTAAGTAACAAGCTATTCCCATTACCTATCTCTATCAAAATAAAATGGAAATAAATGATAACAGCAATATTTATATATCATTTACACTGTTCTAAATGCATATGGAACATATGCATTTCATCAAATCCTTGCCCAAATCCTATGAAATAAGTACTATTATTATTCCTATTTCAGAGATGTAGAAACTCAGAGAAAGGTCAAATAACTTTACCCAAGACCGAAAAAATGTCTAATTTCAGAAGCCTTGTGTCTTGATCACTATTCTATACTGCCTTTCCAGAGATAAGGTAATAGCACACGTGACTCAGTTTGACTTATTCTGGAGCAATACTGTGACAGGAAGGGTCTAGAGAGACATCAAAATTAATTACCAAGAATTTTGTGCAATTTATCTTAGGAAATCCTTAAAATAGAGTAAGTTCTTCTTTTCTTGAAAGATTTCATATAGGGATTGGGAGTGGTGGAGGATGAATAAGATGAGATGACTTCTCAAGATCCTTTCCTTGTAAAGGATTATCATTCTGTGATTGACTGAAATAAGTTGACAGACTTTTTTTTTTTTTTTTGTAGAGACAGAGTCTCACTTTATGGCCCTCGGTAGAGTGCCATGGCATCACACAGCTCACAGCAACCTCCAACTAACTCCTGGGCTTAAGCAATTCTCTTGCCTCAGCCTCCCGAGTAGCTGGGACTACAGGCGCCCACCACAACGCCCAGCTATTTTTTTGTTGCAGTTCAGCTGGGGCTGGGTTTGAACCCGCCACCCTTGGTATATGGGGCCGGCGCCTTACCAACTGAGCCACAGGCACCGCCCAAGTTGACAGACTTTTAAAACCAGTAACTTAGAATAGGAATTGGAAAGAAGTTTTTCAAGCAGATTTGCATCTGAGATATAAGTAAAATAATTTAAAAATTAAAAATTATTTTTAAAAGCAGTCTTTCCATATTCATTATGTCTCTTCCTCTAGTTAAAAAGTTGAAGTATAATTAGCATAATTGGTAGATTAAAAAAAAACTTAAACTTTTTTTTTTTTATTGTTGGGGATTCATTGAAGGTACAATAAACCAGGTTACACTGATTTCATTTGTTAGGCAAAGTCCCTCTTGCAATCGTGTCTTGCCCCTAAAAGGTGTGGCACACACCCCACCCCAAAACTTAAAGTTTTGAAAGATGAGTGATTCTCAATATATTGAGAATATATTGACGAGTTTAACAAATATTTAAGAGCAAGGTACTATGGTGGCCATGAAGAGAGAAATCAAGGTTCCTTCCCTGTAGAAGTTTCTGGTCTAGTGGGAAGAGACGAACTGTGCCTGATTATAAGAAAATGTAGAAGAGAAAAACTGAGAGAAATGATGACTTCTAGTTGGGAGGGCTCCAAAAAGGTTTTGCTGGCAGTTGAGCTGGGCCTTGAATGAGATTAGCTTTGGATACCCACCAGGAGCAAAGGGAGAGAGGCAAGGAAGCTCAGACATGCACCCGCAGATGTGTGAGTAGCTCAGTTGATTGCATTAAAGGGAAATTAAAAAGGAAAAAAATGTCAGAACTAGAGGGTCATGAATGTTGAGCTCAAGATTTGCTATTTCCTCAGTAATTTTGAAAGATTTTTGAGCAGAGAAGGAAAAATATCAAAATCAAGCTTTACTAATTCTCCGGCATTGTTAGGATAAGACTGTTAGGAGGCCACACATTTTGAGGCTGTGATCCTTGCTGCCAGGAGAGGAGAGAAAGGATCTGGGAGACATATTGTTGCAGCTTATCACTCTTTGAAAAATATTCCATTGTTAAGAAATAGGCATTTTGGCCCTAGACAGACTTTGTCACCTACCTGGGCCTTAATTTATCGCCTGTGTGTTTGTGTATATGTGTCTGTGCAGGATGAGGGGAAAAGCTTGAGTCAGAAAGCCCTTACAGCACCATTCAGTTCTACAAGTCTTACTGCTTTTTTCTCTGAAGTAATTCAATGATTTTGGTTTTGATTTGGTGTTTAGCCAGGCACTCAGCCAGCTTCTTACATATTCTGATTTTTAAAGCTGCAAGCAATGATTGACAGTTCAACTTAGGAAAGAGTTACAGGACACAGCTAGATTTTCACACTGATGAATTTCCTGGTTGATCTGGACTACTGAAGGTAGATTGGTGGTTCTCTCTGCAGACAATCGTGGTGGCTTCAACCTGTGGTAGATACAACGTCACCAGCTTACCTTGGTCATTTATTTGGCTCTGGCTTGGAGCTCTCTATAGGAAAATCCATGAGTTAGATCTAATTTAAAAAAAAAAACAAAACTATTACAAGGAGATAACCTGTGACAAAATATTATTCATTTTATACTCAGGTCCCTTTAACTCTCAAATGATTTGTGCTGTTGTTAATGTGTGTTCAGGTATTCATCAAGACACAGGTGACTAAAGATACTGACTGTGAAACCAGCCTTGAATTTAGGCTTTACTCCATATTGGCTACATGTTCCTTTTCTTTAAAAAGCTATTGAAATAGACCCGCTAATCAGTTTGATTTTTTTTGCAGTCATGTCTACCTTTAATATTTCTTCTGCAGTCTTGCCTGGATTTTGGTAATAAGAGCATCACAAGGCAGGGTCTTTCTTTTTTTGAGTCAGTATTTTATACCAGGCAGCGTGTATGTGTCTGTAGGATGGATGAATGGAGGTTAGTCTCCAGTTATGAAGCTGGCCCATTTATTTACTTTTCAGATGGCTGTTCTCCTGAATTTCGGAGTTATTTGTAACCCAGACTGACAGCTAACCAAAGATCTCATTTTTCCAGACCTTGCCTATAGTAGTTAATTCAGGAAACATACCTCTTTTCCATTTGAGTATAAAGGAAAAAGACAGAGTGTGGAATTCTGCTGTGTTCTCTTTCTCTATTTCCTCCAAGATGAGTCATTTAGAGTTGATTTGGGTGCCAGACAATAATTTAAAAAGGGGGTGCAATAGCTGTCATATGAATTGAAGTGTTTCCATGACAGGACACATGAGGGGAATTGTTTAGTAGCTTTTCTCTGTCTCTGTCGCTCTCTGTCCCCCACAGGTGCTCAGCTCCCATTTTTTTTTTTTTTATCTTTGGCTTCATCAGACCTCCTGGGTCCTGAGCCACATCAGGTGTTGCCATAGAGAGTACTTCCATGGGCCAGGTACAATAGGGATACAGAGATGAATAAGATAAAGTCCCAGTCCTCAAGACTTCATCTTCCAGGGCAAATGTACCTGAAAAGAAATGATCCCACGTCATGTATCATTCTAGTTAGAGGTTTGCCTGCTGTAACACTGCCTTCATAAGAATAAAGGGGGATTAAACAAGATAGAAAATCATTTCGAGTCTGGGCATGAGGACTGATAGGGCAGATTCACAGCGTCCTTCTCTGTTGCTGCTCGTCCGTCCATCCACAGGGCACTGACCACATCTGTATGGTCTAAAATTCGGGCACAACCTCATGCCAGCCAGGGAGGAGGGCAGTGGGGGAAAGGAACATCCCACTCTCCGTGGGAGGGAACAATCCAAAGACATATATGCCGCTTCTACTGACATTCCACTGGCAGAACTTACCTTCCCCCTCACAAAAAGGAGGGAGCCCTGTAAAAAGACTAATGCAGTAAGTAGGCAAGAAATGACCAATGTCTTGCTCTTTAAAATATATAATTGAAAAGAAAAAAAGAATCTTGCTTGTAATTGCATAAGTTTCAGAACTTGTGATTCTTCAAGTTTCAGAACAATTCAAGAAAGAATTTTTCCAAACTATGATCTAGGTAAATAAATATGCATGCCTCCAGTTCATAATAAAATGTGTCCCCCAAATATCAACCATGTATTGTGACAATAAAAAACCACCTAAACTCTCATGCTGCTTCATATTTTATGGTTTATAATGATACTTCCATTTATTAATATTTATGAATTTGCATCTCCCAGTGGATTTTCAGAACATTGCTTCCTCCACACTGCCACATAGAAACCTGATCTTGCCAGATGACCTTTCAGAATAACTTTTTATTCTTATGCTAATATAACCCATTCTTATTTCTTTTGTACATTTTACTCCAGAATAACATCATGTCTGAAAGTTACCTTGTTTATGCCTACAGAACTCTTTAAGGAATATAATGTGAAATTTCTTTTCTTTTTCTTCAAATTCATATTTTGTTTTGTCATTATTAAATTCCAGTGATACGCACAAAGATACTGTCTCCTGGGGTGCTCTTGCTTAATGAGAGTTAGTGTTTATTTATGTTAATTGAGGCTTTAGAACATACATCTGATAAAAACCTGTGGCTGAATTGTTTCTACACAATTCTAATGCATCAATAATTTTATTCCTAATGTAGCATTATAATACAAACTAGGTTTTTATGCTGAAATTTTTAATAAAAGTAGGAATAATCATATGATGTAAAATATGATAGGACTGAAATAGGCTTGCTAATGCCGAATGAGTTTACATTTTAACATTAAGGAAATTAGTAATAACCTCTCACAGATCATAGCAACTCGCTCTGTTCATTTCAAATATAAATAGCCCCTGAAATTTATAGTTGTTTTTGGCCTTTTTGATCCCCAGAAGAGACATAAAAATATTCAATATAGTGTTTATCAGCTTGACAATGTATCTTGTGATTTTGTAATGTTTTGTTTTATGTGTGTGGTACAGCTAATCAGCAGAGTGTCAGGAAATAAAGGCAGGTGTTCTAACTGAAAGCCCAGCATTCTCTGTGTGTGTTGCATCTGTCACTCACCCAGGTCTAATACAGTGATTTTCAATTGATGTGCTGTGGGGCACCCTGGTGTGCTATGAAAGATCTTAGTTGTGCTGTGAACATTTTTAAAGATCATTAATTAAATTATTTTCAAAAGAAATTCAAAGCACAGTAAGTCTATTCTTTTTTTACTCTTTTTTTTTTTTAATCAACATAATTTAAATGTGCCGAGGAAGTTGACCTATAGATTCAAGTGTGCCATGAGATAAAAAAAAGGTTGAAAAGCACTGGCTAATATTAGCCCAAGTTTTGGTTACTAGGGAATCTAAAGACTGTGTAAAACACTGTTCCTGCCCTTCAGTTGAGAAAAACAGTAGGAGTGGCTCTTAGTAATTTCAAATTGTTTTTAAGTAAATGATATGATAAATAGAGACAATGAGGCCAAAGAAAGGGGATCATATTATTAGAGTGATGAAGTTGCTGCTGGTCAGTTTACTGTGCTAAAGTACATTACGCTTGCTTTCTTGTTCTTGGATGTCACTGCTTTAGCCTTTGCAACTTGCACAACATGAAAATAGTTATCACAACTACATTTTTCCAAGATGGACATTAAAGCTGACTATCAGTTCAGATACTGACTTTGAAAGAAGGGTTGGAAATGTAAAGAGGCAAATGGCCAGATAGTTACTAGAAAGGTGAAATGCTTAAGTTAAAGTTTAGGATTCTTAACATCTCTAATTTTGCTTTTCAGAGTGGTCACATTATAATTTTGGCCTGGGCAAATGTGGGACTCAAATGATAGGAAGAAATCTTCTTTAAATTAGGAGGAAGTATTGAAGGAACGCGAGTGACCAGATTTCCGTTGCCCCTAGGCCAAACCCACTGTGCCTTAGCTAGATTTCCCAAACCCTTTGTACTTGCTTGGTTTTGGATGTTATATCTTTATTTGTGTATAGTCATCCCTCTGAATCCATGTGGGATTGGTTCTAGGACCTCTTTTGGATCCCCCAATCCAAGGATGCTTGAATCCCTGATATAAAATGGTACACTACTTGCATATAACCTATGCACATCATCCCATATATTGTAAGCCATCTCTAATGACTTATAATAAATACATAATACAATGAAAATAGTTGATATACTGTGTTGTTTAGGGGATGACAAGAAAAAAATTCTGTACATGTTCATTATAGTCACAATTTTTTTCCCAAATATAGGTTCAGTCTGTGGTTAGTTGAATCCACAGAATGGAACCCACAGACGTGGAGGGCTGCCTGCGTCTGCCTTTACTGTGTTAACTGCTTGAGGACTTGGTGTTGGCGGCACTAACACAGGGCCTGGCACATACTCGGCACACAAATGTTGATGAATGTTGTTGAGATGAGTCTGGTGCAAACTCCTAAATACTAGTGAGAACTAATCTGGCCAGATCACTTTTAGCCACTAGGACTAATGAGAAGTATATTATTTATTAACTATTTTCAAGTAAATATTTTATATTGAAAATGGTTCTGAATTAGTAATTTGATGGCAGTTTTTTTATTTCTACTTAGGGCCAAGAGTATGGTACAAATGAATCCCTAGGTAGAGTTTGACAATTGGCACAGAGGACAGAGTCCAGTCTCTCAGCACCACGACAATGCCTCCACTGTCTTCACGGCATCCTTTGTCCCCATTGCATCTCACAACTATGTCACCTTTGTCACAAGGAACTAGCAAAAGACACGATGGTGTAATTTAACCATCACTTATTAATTTCCTCTCATGCTGTTGCAGGATGCTAGTTACTGGAGATCCAGAGATGATAACATGCATCTATGGAACACTCTTTGTGGGCGAAGCATTGGGGATGTAATAATTGTCACCTGCTCTCATACAATTTATATGGTATTTCATACTCCAGTGGAAAGGAAAGATACGAACCATGATCAATGCAATAGAAATGAACCTAGATAAGGAAGCAACGAATTCTGCTTCTTTGTGACAGGACAAGCCCCACAGAGAAAGCAAAACTTGAATTTGGCCTTACCACATGGGTGAGGTGCCCCAGCCTAACAAGGATTCTCTCTTACATTTCAGGAAAAAAAAGCCTCAAGGCATCAAAAGTGTGTCTCCTTGTCAGGGGAACTGTGAGTTAGAATGTTCTTGGCTAATGGAAAACAGAAAATCTAACTCCACGTAGCCTTAAAAAGTAATGAAATGTATTAGCTCAGACGGGAAGCACAGGAAAAGTGGCAGCAGGACTGGTCAACTCAGCGCATCAGCTCACCCTCGGAAACAGTCCTTCTCGTGTTTCTGCTCTGCTGTCCCTGGTACTTGGCTTCTCCGTAGGCTGGTTCTCCTCCTGGTCATCTAATGGCCACTGCAGTTCTGGGCATTACATCCAGGCACAAGAGTGGCCAAAGGGAAAAGAGGTGGTCTCTTCCTGAGAAGGAATCTTTCTTAAGAGTTTCCCAGTAGACTCCTCTTTAGTCTCATGACTACTGACTGCTCCCACTTCTGATATGGCAGAGAAGGCCGACAGTGGCCGGACCTCAGGCTGGAGCTAGGTTCTGCCTCCATCATGGAAAATGGCTATGGAGCTTTAGGAACTAGAAGAATCAGTGTTATTAGTTCATAGGAAAACCACTGGGATAGTAAGAGTTTGGTTGGAAAAAAAAAGCAGAAGGCAGACAGTCCCATGTGCCATGTCAGATATGCACTAATCTTTCTGCTATGGAGCGGTGCCATTTCTACAAAAATTTCAAGTTATGTGGCTTTGAATAAATAGTAACCTTTTATTTTATTTTGCTTTACTTATTTGTTTTTTTAAAGACAGGGTCTTGCTCTTGCTAAGACTGATCTCAAACTTGTGAGCTCAAGCAATCCACCTGTCTCAGCCTCCCAAAGTGCTAGGATTATAGGCATGAGCCACCTCACCTGGCAATAGTACCATTTTAAACAATATGCTCAGTTTATATTGAGAATGTCCATTATGATAAATCATATAGAGGTATTTAAGATACCACAAGATGTGCCTTGTAAAGATGCATGTGCGAAAACATACAATACACACACACACATACACACAAATAAACCTGCTTTGTTTTCATTCCCAATTAAGACCAGGAAGTTAATTAGGAAATAAAAGACATTTATATTTAAAACAACTTAAAACAGTAGGGTGTTAATTCTATCAAATGGTTATTCTCTCTAAGAATCTTTCTGACCATTGAAAAATTAATTTATCAATCACAGACCTTTTTTTTTTTTTTTTAGGGAGAAAATAAATAAGAAACAGGAGCAAAAATCATAAACTCTTTTTGCAACTTCTAACTTTTCTATGGTAAAGTCTTTGCAGTTAAGTTGGAAAATAGCTACCCCTTGTGGCCAAAAATCATGTAATTGGTCCAGCGAGCAGAAAGAAGGCCCAACTTAAGCACGCTTCAAGGAAGAAGGCAGAACAGGAAAAAAGGAAAAGGCTGTCCCCTTCAGGAAGATGTTATTGTTACATTTCTTGTGTTAGAAAATGCTGGCTTGCAAACACTTTAAACACCCACTTGGTTTATGCCAGCTTGCTTAATTCTGGTTTTTGACTGTAATTCCAAGCACAGATTTAGATTTGATCTATCCATAGGAATTTTTTTTTTAACTCTCCTATTAGTTGTTTTCTAGATTTGACTATATTCACTCTTGGCTTTTACAACATGCACAGATGAATAATTATAATAAACATTTTAGCCTACTTTTTCCCAAGCCTTATCAACTGTAATTAGATAGGTCTTGGAGGTAACATCTTTGGAAGCTGAGCAGGGATTTCGAAAGACAAATGAAATGAAAAATTAGGTAATCAAAGATGATTTTTAAAAAACGAATATTTTCAAATCAGTTGCCTTGAATATTATCCCCAAATTCTCATGTACTATTTAAAGTAATGGTGTAGCCCTGAATTACAAATGATGGGTGTAGTCTCTTAATGCTGCAGAAAGCATAAAGATTGACATTTCTTGAAGATGAAAAAGAACAACCTTACGGAGAAAAATGCAGATCTTACTTTAGCTTTGATTCCTTAGAAAAATATTGAGGCCAGTCATACAGTTCAGACAATTTGTATTTATCCCCAGAAGTTTATAAGAATTTAAAAAAAAACCCAACATATCCAATCAAATGTGAATTGAAAATAGATACATAATAAAAAATCTCTAACAAAGCTCTGTAAAACATGAGTGCACAAGTTTAATCTAAGAGTAAGATGGACTAACATGTTGATTTAATTCTCGTGAATAGAACAATCATGGCTATTATTATAATTATTGGCTCCCAGCCTCATAACCACTGCATCTGCTGGAAGCCAGGCTCACATACTTCAGTCCTCTGCATTTTACCTTGTAGCTAGTTTGCTCCTGGGTATTCCCTTCAATCGGTAACAGCTGGATAAAGGGCAGTCTTCCGGGGGATGCAGTCCCTGAGTTGCTCAACAAAGACTCTGTTGTCCATAGAACCCACGGGGACCAATTAAACAAATCCAAAGTCAAAGGCAAGAAGAGTGTGGTGTTTTGAGTAGAAAGGAAAAGGCCAAGAATTCAATTTGGGAAGATCTTTTACATTCTTCTAAAGGTGAGGATTTAGACTTTCTGATAAATTCACTTTCTGTGAAGTGTGCCATTAGATGATAGCTGTACTCGGTAGCATCTGGAAGCAAATTCTATTCTGGTTTGGTTCAGCCAAAGCTCTTTGGCCCTCAATCTGGTTTGTGAAGGAAAAAATGAGTCTGTTCTCATCTGGACCAATACTGGAAAGCTCATCCTCATCTTAATTCATCTGTAAGTCACATCACAGGGTTTTTGTTGTTGTTGCTTTGCTTTTCTGTCTCCACAATTCCCCAGCCAAAGGCTCTTCTGGAGTCGAGCCAGGCACAGAATAGGCAGAAAGGTAATATTTGTTGAATGAGTGGAGGAAGTGGCACAAAGAAGTCTTAAATTACAAAGACGATTGACCTAGACAGAAGAGAAGGCTGTTCCAAGTAGAGAGAACATCGTCTATAAAAACTGGGTAGTGTGACTTGTGTAGGGAACTGAAGGTGGCTGGAGGGAAGGCTGGATGGAACTGAGCTGGAATGGGAATGTGGCTCTGCTGAGGCATAGCTGACCATCAGGACTCTGGAGCCTGCCAGCTCTGGTTTGGGTCTTGGTTCCACTTCTCAGGAGCCATGTGTGTTTGGGCTAGTTACATAACCTCTCTGAATCTACTTCGTGGTGATTAGAAATATTAAATGATTCCTAGCACAATAAGTGTTTAGAACACTGCCTCATACATGATGAATAGTCAATATACATGAACTCCTACTATTATTATAGTGAGTGGTAAGATAAGCAGGGGATAGGTCCCAGAGGCAACTCTTGGAAAAGGAAGAAAATTAAAACTCTACATCAAAAACCACAGAGTGTTTTTCAAGGTTTATAAGATGTGGGGAGAAAATAAATGATTTGGATTTTAGAAAAGTCATTCTGGTATCTGGGTAGAGGATGGATTGAAGGGGACTAAACTGAAGTCAGGAAGACCAGTGAGGAGTGATGGGAGCTTAAACTAAGGTGCCAGCTGCAGTGGAGAAGGTGTGAGCATCAGGTGGGGATAAGCAGGGAGAAACCTCGGGACTCACCAGCTGAATGTCAGTTTTGAGGCCAGGCGATTAGGCGGGCGAGGATACCAGCCTCTGAAAATGGGAACACCAGGACAGGAGTGGGCTTGGAGGAAGATTCAAGAGTATAGTTCTGTACAAGGGGTCCTTGATTTTGGACATACTGAGTTGGAAGAGAAAATCCAAGTGCAATGCAGAGCACGCCAGTAAGAACCACCGCCTGTTTATTAAATGATGCCATTTACACTTCCGTTAGTTAAGGTGCTATCTCTGCGTTGATTACAGATATTAATATGAAGATTAACTAAACACCATCTAGAAAATGGCGATGTTCCTGAGATTCTTTTAGCAATTCAGGAGCATTATCATTTATTATTCAGTAGTGACTAAACATATACATACAAATCATTGATCAGGCTGTATTTTTGAGGATTTTGTGAACTGGTCTTCTTTGCAATGTCCTTCCTTTGTCTGGGGTAAATAATAGACATTAATTATCTGAATGTGTGCATATGGGTGCAAAAATTAACATGTGCATAAATAGTATACAATGTGTTTCTAGTTTTCAGTCACTCCAAACTTTTACTGTGATTCTGCAACTTCCCTTGTAGGTATCTCTGATGAGTATATAACACCTATGTTTAGTTTTTATAAAAGTATTGGGGAATTGAAGATGACTCAAGAAGAGTATGCTCTGCTTACAGCAATTGTTATCCTCTCTCCAGGTAATTTCAATGTTATGTTTGAATTTTTATGCTAGTATACTGATGTTTTGTAATGATGTTTATTGAAAAAATTCTAGAAAACACAGATATAGAAGGAAAAAGTAAAATGGCCTACAATTCTACCATTCAAATGGAACCACTGTTAACAGACCTGTGTATTGCTCCTTGGTCTTTTTTTAATCATCACACTCATTAATTCAATAAATGCATATTGAACACTTACTGTGCCCTAAACATAGTTCTCATGGAGCTTACATTTTGGGAGGGTGAAAAAAAATCATAAATGAAGAAACAAACAAAAATAATTTATCAAGAGGTGACAAATGCTGTGAAAAAATTAACAATAAGAATATAAAGAAAGGAAGTGGTAGGAAAATGCTATTTTGATTAGTGGTTAGGGAAGGCTTTTCTAAGTGGTTGATATTTGAGCAGGGTATAAACTGTGTATGTTTTTAATATAATAGAGAATACTTATGTCTTCTTTTCTAAGTTTTCATTTCTTCAAAATTCTTTTCCCAAATCATTAAAAAATTATAATTTAAGAATTTGTTGCCATATTCCATCATATAAACATATAATCATTTACTTAATTTTTACCATATGTTTGTCTATTCAGGATATTTCTAATTTTTTTTGTTCTAAACAATGTTGGAATGAATTCGTCTTTGTAATGTAAAAATCTGTCTCTGTCTTTATATTTAATAACTTGGGAATGAAGTTCATGATTTGGAAAGCATAATTACAATATTAGCCTTAAACCATTTTTATACATGATATTGAGGCATACTGCTACTTGTTACTTTATTTGTTCTACCATTAAAATTATGATTTATGATGAAAAAAGGAAGACTGCGCATAGAACCTACTAAAGTTATACATGGATATGTCTTTCTTTTCTTTTTTCTTTTTTTTGAGACAGAGTCTCACTATGTCACCCTCTGTAAAGTGCAATGGCATCATAGCTCACAGCAACCTCAAACTCTTGTGCTCAAGCGATTCTCTTGCCTCAGCCTCCCAAGTAGCTGGGACTACAGGTGCCTGCCATAACGCCTGGCTATTTTTTTGTTGTTGTTGTAGTTGTTATTGTTGTTTAGCAGGCCCAGGCTGGGTTCCAACCTGCCAGCCTCCTTGTATGTGGCCTGTGCCCTAACCACTGAGCTAGGGGCGCCCCCACATGGATATATCCTAGGACCCAGCGATTCCACCACTGAGATTTTACCCAACAGAAAAGATGCTATGTCCAGCGTTAGGGTTTTTGATTGAAATGGGAATTTCAGGAGGTTTCTTAGGATCTAGTTGTGATTACATAAGTACATATCTGTGTGTGTAAAAATTCATCAAATTGGAACAGCGTGTCCATTTGAAGGGTACTTTAGTGAACTTGCACTTCAGAAAAGTCGACGTGGCTGTAATTATGCCAAGTTAATCTTTCTACTTCGTTGTTTTACTTTAAACTCCCGAACAGATAGACAATATATAAAGGACAGAGAGGCCATCGAGAAGCTTCAGGAACCACTGCTGGATGTGCTCCAGAAGCTGTGTAAGATTCATCAGCCGGAGAACCCGCAGCACTTCGCCTGCCTCCTGGGGCGCCTGACGGAGCTGCGCACCTTCAATCACCACCACGCGGAGATGCTCATGTCCTGGCGCGTGAACGACCACAAGTTCACCCCGCTGCTCTGCGAGGTCTGGGACGTGCAGTGACGCGCGCAGCCGGCTGGCTGGATGCCTTTCCCTCGTGATAGAAATCTCACGCATAACTTCCATTCGTTTTATTTGTACTTGGTTTCATTCAAGGAATCTTGATGACTATTTATGTAGTAATTACGCATCTGACTTCCGCGATTGTAAGCACAGGGCTGGGCAGAAACGCTTTCTCGGCTCTTCTCACAGGCTCCAGGGAATCCCACATTCTTATCGCCCTGTTTGCCTAATTCAATTGATTGTTGCTTCCATTCTATCTGTGGAACTAGGGGGGAAAAAGTCTCATTTTGCTCTTTATTTTAACGTATTGAGTATATATTTTATTAAAGAGTTGCATTCAAGTTTGGCAATAAACTGAACATCATGGCAGTAGGTTTTTCTGTGGGAGAAAAATGTGACAAATATGAAAACTTTTATTTCTTTAAATGCTGCAAGCCATTCTACTGAAGGGGGGAGGGATTTACACAGGCAGAAAAACTCTTACAACATAAATGGCAGATCTCTTATCCTGGAAAAGTCCTGGTGATTATTCATTCCTTGGTAACAACCCTCTAATCATATCCTCTTCTTTGAAGTTCAAAGAGAATAGTGTGCAGAAAACTTAATAATTTTCACACAAAATATTCCCTCAAGCAAGCCCTTCCCCCATCATTGGGGTCTCAAGGCAGCGTTACAATTCAGCATGTACAGATAACTGGGACCTTCCCTTTTGTCTCTTAAAAGAGCTCACTCTTGGCTTTAGTGTATACAATTAATCATGTTTGCTTTTTAAAAACACTCCCACAGCTGGGTGTGCAGCTGTTGTAGACTTCCCCCAGAGCAGGAGTTAGTTCATTTCCTTCCTTCATTGTTAGACTGTTGAATTCTTCTCCTCATTATCCTTTGCTGAACACAATAAAACACCTTCTATAAGTAATGGGCTAATCTCTCCCTTTCTCCTGCAGTCAGCCAAAGCAGAGCTTGCTTAGCAAGCAGAGTTTTTGTATTAAAATATTAGGGCCAAAAAAAAAAAAATATATATATATATAATTAGGGCAATCTTGGAATTCTAAAAATAACTGGTGGAAAAGGTGTGTGTGGAAAAGGGAATGAGTCTGGGCTACAACAGTTGGATTCTATTTTATACAACAAAAATGTCTTGAGCCCCACTAAGTCCAAGATTCATTTGCTCAACTCCTGGGGGATATAGATGAGATTAAGACCCAGTACCTGGAGGGAGGGAGTTACAAAGGGATGCAGAGGAAAGCGCCCTGGGCTTCTCCAGGAATCTGGGGAAATCTCAAGAAGAAAATGGAATTTCCTCTGGCCTTAAAAGGATAGCCCTGAATTCAATGGTTCAGGACTAGAGGGAAGGAGGCTGGGGGGGGGGCTGGGGGGGAGGGAAACAGGAGCAAATGGAGGAAGGTAGGAATTGTGCAGAGATTAAAAGACCAGAAGTGATCTGGGGAGGCAGGGTGCGCAGCTCCAGTCTCACCTCTGTATAATGAGCATATCAGCACCTACTGCTTATAGAGGTTTAGCTGATTAATAAGAGAGTAAATGGGAAATTGTGGGGCCCACTAGGGGAGGAGGACAGTGAGGAAAGGGCATTTAAGAAAGAATTCCTGAATTCCTAATACAGTAGATTCAGTTGGGGGGAACTGAGTGTGCTTTGGTGTCTCCAGATCACAAGCAATCTGTGCAGAAAGTGGCAAAAAATGAGCAAAGCTGATGGACACTGTAGATACAGAGCTCGAAGCTTCATCCTTTAGGTCTGGGTTTATGCAAGTGGTTAAGGCCTTGTAATAGCAAATGATAATGCTATTCACAGGGAAAAGTGATTGCGATGTTATAAAAAATACATGTTTGGGCTTTGTTCCTAGTTTCTGATACAGAGCGCCCAAAACCCTCGGAATTTCCTGAGTGAGAGGCATCATAAGAACATCTTTTATTGTTCATAGCAAACCCCCTTCAACCTCAGCTGAATTTGTGCTGATAACTTTCAGCCCCAATCTCCAACCTCTGAGGAGAAGAGCTGGAAAATTATTTCAATCACCAACGACCAAGGAAACTTTCACCAGAACTTCTAAATGGGGTTTGGAGGACTTCTGGGGTGGTGAACAAACATGCTGAGGTGCTTGGAGGATGGCTTGCCTGGAGAGGGACAGAGGGACCACACCTCTCCCCATCCCCATGCCTTGCCCCATTCCTCTCTTCCATTTGGGTGGTCCTGAATGGCATCCTTTACAGATGCAGAATGAAATGATAATAGTAAGTGGCTTTCATGAGTTCTGCGAGCTGTTCTAGCAAATTATTGAAACCTGGGGGGCGGGGAGAACTCCAGATTTATAGCTAGCTGCCCAGAAGTACAGATGGAAACTTGGTGCCTGTGGCTGGCATCAAAACCTGTAGGTGCGGTTTTGAACCTTTAACCAGTGGGGTCTGCTCTACCTCTGGGTACTTACTACAAACTTGGCAGCTTCAACAATAAGCATCTATTATTTCATAGTTATTGAGGCCAAAAGTCCAAAAACCAAGTGTTAGCAGGACCAAACTCCATCCAAAGTTTCTAGGAGAGAATTTTCCTTTGCCTCTTCCAGTTTCTGAAGGATGGCTCCTGGCATTCTTGGCTTATGGAAGGATAGTCCTATTCTCCGCTCTGTCTTCACGGTCTCTCTCTCTCTCTTTCTCTCCTTTCTGTGTGTTTCTTTTCTGTTTCTTATAAAGACACTTTCAGCAGATTTTGGGCCCTTCCTAATGCAGCCTGATCTTATCTCAATCCTTACCTTAATTACACCTATAAGACTATTTCAACATAAAGCCACCTTCTAAGGTTCTAGATAAATATGATTTTTTAGGGGGGTGGGATTTCAACCCACTACATAGATTTAACATAACATTGTAGTATTAACCATGTTAACTGAAAAATAATCACAAAGTTAGTCAATTTACTTCTAAGAGAATTATTATCCCATAGGCTGGAAGCAAGCCTTTGGCTAAACCAGTCACATATCAAAGGAGAGAAAGAAGTAGATACACAGTCTAAATGGGGCAGAGGGTATACATATTCAATAGGATATAAGAGAATCTCATGAATATTTGTGAAACTCCACACCTGTGTGCATTGGGTTTACATGTATGTAACATGGGAACATGGCTCATATTCACTTTGGGATGGAGATTCACAATTTAAATGCATTATAATTAGGTCCTATACATAAAAAGCTGAAACATGGGGCATAAGTCTTTGAACTATACATCTTCAGAAGACTGGCCAAAACTACTTTGCAGTTGACCATCATTCACCAGAAAAATGTTCTTTGTGGTCCAGAAGAGTCAACATGTCAGAATCATAAAAAAGAGGGGGAGTGGGCCGTGTGGTCAGACCAACGAAGCCTTATGTAAGGGGTCTCTTGGGCTTTTATTTCTCTCAAGCTGGCCTTTGATTAGTAAGGGGCTGGGTATGAAAGTGAATGGCATTTTACCACCTTCCCCATCCTGCCATGGCTGAAAGCATTACAATTTGGTGAATTTAGCCAAAAGAGGGAGGGTCTCTTAGTCTTTCGGAGGGGTTTAGGACTTTTATTTTGGTCTTCAATCTACAACTGTTGTCATAAAATTTCATCTTTGAATTACTTATACCTAATATTTGCTAATACAAATCCATAGCATGCCTTTAAAATAGAGCTTAGTATTGTTTTTAGTACTTGTTTTAGACTCTCAATAGATTATCTGCTGAATAACTACTTTAATTAATTGTAAATGAATCAATACTCCAATAGCCCAAAGACTGTATCCAGTAGTTCACATAAGACAGAATCCATAGATTCATATTCAACAATGTCTAAGAATTCAAAACATTTATGATATAACAACAACAAAATGCAGAGCAAAATGACTAATAAACCAGTCAAAAACAAACACCCTCCCCCCCCCCCAACCACTATGGTGTATTTTAAACAACAGAAGCATTCTTGGGAGGGAGGTGCTGTGAAAAAGTCAAATCTTATTTTAAGATCCCAGTGTTGTATGATTATTACAGACCCTCCCATATTCTGTAGTGCTCTCTAGTCACATGAATGATTATTCCTAACACAAAACTTTTAACTTTATATTTCCAACCATGGTGTTTTCTTTAAGTGAGGTACCTATTCTCAACTGGAAAATAAGAACTAATGGACTTTGTGATCTGTTGGAAGCAAACTGGTGAGTCTTGCTTTGCATGTTACAACTATGCCAATCTCGAGTAAAGAGAGGACCTCTAAAACATGCCTATTAACCTAACCACCAATTATGAAGTCCAAACATGAAAGTAGATTGCAGCTCATTAGATGGAACCCTCAATTACTAATTGGAGAGTTAAAATCAAGATAGGTAATATGGTTTAGTGTGCTGAATGGGATACTGCATGTCAAAGTGAGGATGTTTGTGTACATATGTATACAGAAGGTGCCAAAAATGTGTACACATTTTAACAAAGGAAAAAAAGGTACTAAATTTGTAATACCCGAGTCACGTTTGACTTCTGCAATTACAAAGGGTATTCAACTTGACTTTCATCTTGTGACTTTTGCAATTATAAGAGACGTTCAACGTGACTTTCATTTTTTGTTATCAGTAGATGTTCAGTATTACAATTTTAATACGTTTTTTCCTTTCTTAAAATGTGTATTTTTTTGGTACCTTCTGTATATGTACACAGAAATTTTATATATGCATGTATTAAATACTGAAGACAAAAATAAAAAGAATTAAAGAATTTAGAAGAGAATTCCTCACTGAATTCACACATTTAACCAGCAAAAAATATGGGCTTAGAGAAAAGTAATTTATACAGATAACAGATTTCCTAACTCCAGATTCACCTGCCACCATATTGTCCTATACCTAAGAGAATTTATTAAGAAAAATCAAATAGATAATGAGAAAGAAAAGAAAGGAACCACAAAAATGCCCTGCTGGCAAGGTTTTGGTAAATGGTTTAGAACAGTGGTGTGTGTGTGTGTGTGTGTGAACATTTGTGTAGACACCCCATATAGCATAGTTTCAATTTTTAATAAATTATATTCAAATGTTTACACACATAGCATTCGTGTAAGAAAAAATAAAAACTATTGACAATTAACAATAAACAAGATCTGTAGAACACTATTATTACAGTTTGGTAGAGAAGTGGACATATTTTTATGTTAGGGTTCAATAAATCCTCTTTAAAACCTCAACTCAACTTGAAATTTGGCAAAATGAGGTGGTATACAAATTGCCCTTTGGTTTTAAATACAAATAATATGAACACAGGTTGATTTAAACAACAGGTTCTGTGAACATCTATTTACTGTTGTCACAAGGGCAGTAAAGTGTTCTGGGATGAATTTCAGTTAAAAAAAATAGTGTTGAACTGTCTGGCGTTAGGTTCAATTACTACTCAGCACTTTTAGATGACCTCTTCACCCACCCACCCCAGGATGCTGGTTCCCTGAGAGCAGGAGCCTTTGTGCTTAGGATACAGCCTTCTGCAGAGCAAGTGTTCAATAATATTTGTTGAATTTACTTCTCAAATCTGTGTCTCCTGAACAGACCGATTTAAACAGCTTCAGACCTAACTTTTGAACATCTTCTGAATATCTCTACCTGTGCGGACCTCTCACGATTCAAACTGAACACACCTCAAACCAAAATGCAATATTCTTCCCCTATAGCTTGTTTTTCAGAATCTAAATAAATCAGTCTTTTAGGTGTCTTCAGACACCTCTTTCTCAACATCCTTCTGTGATAGTTCAGGTCATTGTCATCTTTTAATTTTTGGAATTGCCACTTGTCTTACTCCCTCCCAAATCCTTGAAAATAATTTTTTTTATGTTCTCTCTCTCTTTTTGGAGACAGAGTCTCTCTCTCTGTTGCCCAGGCTGGAGTGCCATGGCAACAGCCTAGTTCACAGCCACCTCAAACTTTTGGGTTCAAGTGATCCTCTGGCTCAGTCTCAGGAGTAGCTGGGACTACAGGTGCCCACCATAACACTGGGAGGGATGGTTTTTCTATTTTTAGTAGAGACAGATTCTTGCCCTTGCTCAAGCTGGTCTTGAACCTTTGACCTCAGGTGATCCTCCCGCCTTCACCTCCCAGAGTGCTAGGATTACAGGCATGAGCCACTGAGCCCACCCTGCAAAAAAATTTTTTTTCCTAAAACACAAATCTGTTCCCATTAGTAATGGAAGTTCCCCTCCCAATTGGCTGCAGGAAAAGATCTAAATTCCTCAGACGTACCAGGCGTTTCATCTGTGCTTACTCCTCCACCTTAATCTGTCTTCTGATCCTTCGACATTAGTGATTCAAAACTACCATTCCCACAATATTTCATGTGCTCTCAAATCTCTGGACCCTTGTATGTGCTGTTCCCTTCGCCTGGAAAGCACTCCTCACTTCCAATTATCTCCCCCTCTCCTGGCACATTGTTATTGAACTTTCACATTCTTGTGGCAACTCAATTCCTTTCAAACCTCTGCCCATCTCCCTTGAAGACTTAGCATCTCTCTCTCTCTCTCTCTTTCTCTCTCTCTCTCTCTCTCTCTCTCTCTCTCTGTCTCTCTCTCGCAGCCTTCCCTAGACTTCCGTTTGGCTTTTACTATGCTGCTGGGCACTTTGAAGGCATGGGACGACTGGTTTCTCCATTTCAGTTTCAGCAACAGTACTCTCACTGGTTTTGCTGAGAGAATGAAGGCAGAGACTTCATTAATGCCCTCAGTAATGTTAGGCAGAGACTATAATTTCAGTTTAATGCCTATCACTTTACAGATGGGGGAACTAAAGCCCAGAGAGGAGACATGAATTTTGACAAAGGTAACAGAGCTAACAGGAGGGGCAGGGCCTGCCCTAGAAAACCACAAAACTAGCCACACTTAACAGTTATCACATCTGTGTTGTGACATTGTAACACTGTAGTTACACTGTTACGGTGGTGCCCAAACTCGGCTTATTTCAACCCCTGGAGCTTATAAGCAACCCTTATGTTGAGGTTAATAGTATTTTTCCTCCCCTGGGTTCTGGTGTTTGCTGAAGAGCCAGCATGCTCCTTTTGCTTATAGTTGTGACTTGGGACTGCAGGATTCCTATCCATCCTTTACATCCATGAGAACAGGCCTCCCTCAAAGATTTCTGCTTAGGATCCCATTCCTACTGGGTTATAGTTTGTGTCTCCGGAAATCGTGGTGCCATCAAGAGGGTCAGCTTAGTGGATCTAGGCTTGGGAGGGACTCTTACCAAACGAAGGTAAAACCCAGGGAGGTGCCCTTGACCTCTATCCGCCAACATTCCAGCGTGCAAGAAAAAAGTAATCCTCAGAGGCCAGTTCCATTCACCTATCTTGCCCATAACAGGACAAACAGGAGGGATTGTCGCTGAGGGGCCTGCTTGGAGGACTTGCTCAGTGAGAAACCCACTTCGCCATTCAGTGGAAAGAAGAGATCGGTCTCCAAAGCCCGCAGAGGCCGGGAGGCGGAGGGCTGGAGGCGGACGGAGACGGTCCCGGGAGTCGCGCGCTCCCGGGAAGGCAGGGCCGCGCCGCCAGACCACGCCCCCCAGCCCTCTGATTGGTCCCTTCAAAACAGGCGGCGGCGAACCGCGGCCAAGCCCGAGGCCCAGGCGGCGGCGGCGGCGGCGGCGGTTGGTCAGGGGTGTGCCGGCTCGGCACAGATTGAGTCGAGCTGTCTTCCCGCAGGGACAAGTGACCCTCTCTCGCGCATGGTGAGTACTTCCCTGTTTGCCTTCTTTTTCCCTCGTGAACTTTTACTCGCCGTCTCGGGGCTTCCGCGCCCCCGTCGAGGGCTCTACGGGTCCCTCCAGCGCTCCGCGGGGTCGCTGCGGAGGTTTGGTTGGGTCTCCGAACGGGGGAGCCAACACGCTCTGCGATTGGCTGGCTGCAGGAGTCACGTGCTCTGATTGGTCCCTGGGACCATCCAGGTGAAGTTTTGCCTGCCTTCACCTGCCCACCCTGGTGCGCTGAGAGGGGCGACAGGTGTGCAGGGTCGGGAGTGGTCCCAGCGCAGGTGCTTGGGGGAATGAGTAACGAACGGCTGCCTGCCCCACATCCCCCCAGCTTCAGACTCCAAAAGGGAACAGAGACTGAGGCTAGTGTAGGGTTTCCAGGACCATCCTCATCCCCAAGAGCCTAGCACGTGAAGGGTCACTTGATTGTTCCTCATCACCCGCGGAAGGAATTGAAGTCATGACTCTGAAAAGGGACCCACACAGACTGTCATCTTGCCCTCTGGCAGGGTTTACAGTATCCTCCCTATTCTCTGCAGTCCAGAAGGACCCAGAACGCTCAGATATATGGAACTAGGGACTATTAACTGGAGACCCTGAGGAGCTTTTCCCACCCACAGCCCTCAGTTTGGAGGACCGTGCTGGGGGAGGCTACCGAAAAGCAAGGGGAGGCTTGCAAACTTACCTAGAAGTTAAAGGAAAAATTTTGGAGGTCGTACTTCCCTATGGGGTCTCCCCCGTCTCCTCCCTAATCTTTTCAAACCAAGGAATTGAATCTTATAGAGTGCTTTGTAGTACGTTGTGGTGGGGTAGCCGATCCAGTCGTTATTAAGGGAAGAGGTGTTCTTTTAGCAGGCTCAGTCTAGGTTAGAGCCAGAGTTTGGCTTTCCTTGTGTGGAGAGCGTTAGTATTTACTCTATAAGAAGATAAGCAGTTTCTGAACTGCCACCACCTTTCTTGGCTCTTGAATGATTAGAAATTGGAATTCTCACCACCTCAGAGCCCCACCGGAAAGAGATTGGAATTGTTTCAAATGACAAAGTGGAAACACAGGTGATCTGGGGTTGATCCTGGTAGGTGTGGTTGGTCTGACTCATCTGTTTCAAAAACTCATGTTAACAACCAACGGTCACTGACGGTAGATGTCTGCTATTTTGACATTATTGAATTAAAAGTAGTATTTCCTTTTCGTATGCTTCTGTAAGCATGTGGGCTCTGAAGTCAGACTTTACTGGGTGTATGACCTTAGGCAAGTTATTTAATCTTTCTAAGCTTAAATTTCCTAATCTGTAAAAGAAGGTTAATAATAGTTCTTACTTTATTAATGGGAGGGTTATTGTGAGGACTAAGTGAAATAATCCATATATAACTAGTTTAGCCCTGTGTCTGACACATAGCTATTATTATTCCTATGCTGTTTAGCTTGAACTAAAAATTCTGAGCTAGGGAGAGGCAGAAGATGAAGGCAGTGAGAGTTATCATTCCTTGACTACATTATACATGATATTATCTCCATTTTTTTTTTTTTTTTGGTAGAGACAGAGTCTCACTTTATGGCCCTCGGTAGAGTACCGTGGCATCACACAGCTCACAGCAACCTCCAACTCCTGGGCTTAAGCGATTCTCTTGCCTCAGCCTCCCGAGTAGCTGGGACTACAGGCGCCTTTGGGATTTTTTTTTTTTTAATCTCCATTTTTATAAGTGAGGAAACTGAAGCTCACAAAAGATAAATACCTTACTAACGTCCACCTGTAATTGAGTCCAGGCTCTCTTCTGTATCATACTACCTTTGAATTATATTTCTAATGGTAAACAGCTTTCCTACACTGGGTTGTTTGTATGGTCCAGATTCATTTCTGCTGTGGGTATGGGTTTGTTTAGAATATTACATAAATTAAAAAAATAATGAGAATAAACCTGTGAAGGTAAATCCAAGTGTGTAGTAATAGTGTTGACACTATACGTACTATTAGTGAAAAACCAATGATATTTGAGAGTTTTGATGTGTGTAGAGGGTGGTCAGCCAGAAGAAATGTTTCCTAATTTACATTTGGCAAATATAAATGCTAGTTGGAGAATTAGTCCAGGAGTAATATTTCATAATTTATATTTTCCCATTTAGTTTTTGCTAATTCACTGTTTTTAAGAAGCTACTCATCTTTATTTTTCTTATTTTTTATCTCAGTTTAAGCTTGGAGATAATGAAAAAGGTTCAGTTATTTTGATAAGTTTTTCAAGTCAACTGTTGAGAAGATTAAACTTGTATTATGTTTTATTTTCTTCTTATAATGTGTCTGTATTATATTTTCTTCTTATTACTTGCTTTCTATACTGTAAATACCTAATGAGACATGTAATGGACATAGAATTTGAGAGAATAGAAAATTCGATTCTATCAGTTTATGTCAAGTTGCATTTCCTTATTTTTAATTGGGATTTAATTATAGAAAAAATGTCTCAGACGTAATGTTTACAAAATGTACACTGTAATTGTATTTCTTCAGTGTTTCTCTTCCTAAAAACTCAAAAAAATTCTTTATTTTATTAGAAATGTTAGTAGAAAGCTACCTTGTATTTCATAAATGTATTACCCATTTCTAGACAACTAGGGTGTAAGAAAATATAGCAGATTACTAAATTTCATTTTATTCTTGCCTCTGAAAATGTCACAGGGATTTGAAGTATTATGACCGTAAATCATATGCTGCAGATTGCTGAAGTGCTGACTCACAGAGACTTCTGCTTACTATCACACACCAGAAACTTTTCTGTGAGAAAGTATACCATTAGCTGTGCTGAAAGGCTTACTTTATGTAGTGTTGGCTATTGAGAAAAATGTTTAACAATGTTCAAAATTTTTTACTTTTTGCTCACGTGCATCTTAACAATTTAGAATACCCTCCCTCCCCAATTTTAGTAACAGTATATATACTGTTCTTCAAGTTGTTTTTGTTCATATAACATATAAAAGACATCTTTTCATATCAGGGGATGTAGCTCTATATTGTTTTTTAGAGTGGCTAAATGAGCCTACTGTTGAACGTCCCATATGTTATTTCAGCAGTTTCCTGTTTATGGACACTTAGCATTCTTTTTTTCCTTTATATTGGTGCTGTGCATGTCTGTTTTCATACAAACTTTTATCAAAGGTTAAGGCAAACTGATTTCAAGTTTGCATCCCACAACATTTTATGACAAACTAAAAATTATTTCAGTTCTTCAGGTTGACTCTCTGCCAGACATTTCAAGAGGAAATTTTCAAACAAAAATTTCTCCACAAATGAGCAGTCTCTATATTTCGTAAACAATGTAATGTGATGTTTTATTAAACTATAAAAATCTTGTTTCTTTTTCTCAAAAGTCTCCACTGTTACGGAAGCTGCTTTTTCCTTAAGTGGTTATACATGCCATCATTGCCATTTCATATCCCTTTTAGTGACATACACAAACACTTACTGGTCTGGGGAGAAATTTCTTAATAAATTTTAGCATGAATTTCTACAGTGAAGTTGAAGAAATGATTATGAATTAATCTCTTTAGTAATCTTAAGGAGATTATTTTAAAAAATATAGAGTACAGTAAAATAGAGGCATGTAATATTGCTGTATACCCTACATTGGGGAGGTGGTTCAGGGGAGACTTTGGGAGGAATTGAATCTGAAGGGTAGTGAGTCTGGGAAAGGGGAGAAAGAAGAATATTCCAAGTCGGAGCAGCAGCATCATGTACAAAGACCCAGTGAGGAGACAGCACAGTGCTTGAAGGAGTCTAATAAAAGTTCAATATGGCTGAGTGTAAGGGTCAGGAGACGGCTGCTGGGGACCCTATAAGCCTTTGTGAGCCTTGTTAAGGAGTTTGGGCTTGAGAGCCACAAAGAGTTTTAGCTGTGCCTTGGTTGGGCATTTGTGACTGAACACCATAGCAGCAGTACGTGAAGAACAGGACGGAGGCTTGCAATGCTGGGAAAGGGCAACCATCTCAGTAAACCTAGAGAAAGGTAATGACAGGTTGAACTAGAGGAGTGGCCACAGGTATTGAAGAAAAAATTTGGAGGTGAAAGCCACAAGGCATGGTCATTGATTGTTTTGGCTGAGGAAAGGTAGGGACTGGTGGAAGGGTAGAGGGGTAAGGGAAAGGAATGAAGGGTGTCCTGGTAACTGGGCTAATGCTGGTGTTGCTCCCTGAGAGAGGACACACGGGAAGTTTGTACTTTATACAAATGGCCCCACCTTTGTATGTCTACAGATGGTTGATAGATAAACAAGGTGGGACCATTTGCCAAGGGGGGGAGGAGGAGGGAGGTGCTATAAACACATGGCACTCCCTGGATTTTAGGATTTTTATGTATCAATTTTGCATTTTTTTCCCAAAGCATGCTATATATAGCTTGTGCTCTTTTTTCTTTCTTTCTTTTTTTTTTTTTTTTTGCAGTTTTTGGCCAGGGCTGGATTTGAACCTGCCACCTCTGGCATATGGGGCTGGTGCCCTACTCCTTTGAGCCACAGGTGCCCCACTAGCTTGTGCTCTTTCTTCATTGCTTCAGCATGTTGGGCTCAACTGTATCTCTTAATCACATTTTGGATACATGTTACTTTCTCTCTGTCATGTGCCCTGACCTCTGGGCGAGTCATCCTCTCTCACTTAAGAGGTGTAGTATTTTCCTATTATTACTATAATAAATTACCACAAATGTAGTGGTTTAGACACCACTAATTTGTTGTCTGACAGTTCAGGGGTCCAAAGTCAGAGTCATAATGTGCTCAAAAAGGGGTCAACAGGGCTTTGTTCCCTCCGGAGCCTCTAGGGAAGAGTCCGTGTCTTTGCCCGGCCCCTGCATTCCTTCCCTCCGACTTCACAGCCAGCAGCGCAGCCCCTCAAATCTCCCTCTGACTCTCCCACTGTGATGTGTCCGTCTGTCTCTGCTGCTGCCCTCACTTCACCTCCGGGGCGCTTGACGTTTCTGCATCCCTCTTATGAGAACCCTGATTGCTTTGGGCCCACCAGGATAATTTTCCACCTTAAGATCATTAATTTAATCCATACGCAAGGTATCTTTTACAGCCAGGTGACCTTGTAAGGTCACATATTCACGATTGTGGGGGACAGGACGTAGACATCGCTGGGAGCTATTATTCTGTCAACCACAGATGGAGTTTATTTAAGATGCCCTTGTCCACTAGGGCAGTTGTGTGAATCCCTGAGAAGCACATTGCTCAGAACTGGCAGCGGAATCCTGTCCTATTCACTTGGACCCTCTGCTCATGCACTAGCCTTAGTCATTTTTTTCTTAGTGACCCTCTGGCATATCAGGTGGCTCACTTGTCCTGCTGGTACCTTGACTGTAACCACTGTATGTATTTTACCTTGAATATGTTGGGGTGAAAAGAAAAATCATGTATACAATTCAGGTCACGTAAACAAAAATAATAATGATAATAATAATAACAATAGTATCAATTCAGATTCCCCATCAGCTCTCTGTCTACGGTTAGCTTCTTCTGAGCTTTGCTGCCAAGTTCTTCTATAGCAGAAATATTGTGGAAAAGGCCGATAACCATTTTTTCTTAGGGACTTTCACATTTCTCCCATCAACCCTGTTTTCTAAACACCAAGCTTGAACACCTCAAAGAACACCATTTACAAGAACCGTCTAAGAACTTACACTTGGCCAAGCAACATGCAGCGGAGACGCTGCCAGAATCCAGCTCCGTGCCCATCATCCGTCACTAACTACTGAGAATGCCCTTCCCCTCTCGGCTGCCCGCCCTCTCATTTCCACTGTGTTGCTTTCCCTCTCACTTTCTACCCCTCCCTCTTTTTCCTTCTTTCATTGTTTCCCTTTGTCCTTTTCCCTGTATCTCCGTCTGCCTTCCCTCCTGTTCCCTGTTTTTCTCTGTTAAACTGATGACTATTTCACCCCCATTTTATTCTCTCCTCCTTTATAAAACTGTGAATTAGATCATGTCACCACTCCTTTGGTTAAAACTCATTAATGGCTTCCCCTGCATTTAGAATAAAATCGGATTTCCTCACCATGACCTTGTATGGTGGGTCCTGTCGACTGTTCAGCCCTGTCCTACCCCACACCTTCCCCATGCTTCAGCCATGCTGCCTTCTGTTAGTTCCTGGAAGGCATTATTCTCTGTGCACAGAACTCTTCCTCTTCATTCCCTGGCTAACTCCTACCAGTCTTCAAATTCATGTTTTTCCTCCAGCAAGATTGTTTCTAATCACTGAATCTAAGTCTAAAGTAGGCCCCTCCTGGCCTTTTCTCTTGAGGCACTCGGTTCTTTGCTTCAAAGTAATTATCATGATTTAAAGTTACGTTTTCATTTGTGCTTTTGCTATTTTCTTTCTTTTTTTTTTTTTTGTAGAGACAGAGTCTCACTGTACCGCCCTCGGGTAGAGTGCCATGGCGTCACACGGCTCACAGCAACCTCTAACTCTTGGGCTTACGCGATTCTCTTGCCTCAGCCTCCCGAGCAGCTGGGACTACAGGCGCCAGCCACAAGGCCCGGCTATTTTTTTTTTTGTTGTTGTTGTTGCAGTTTGGCCGGGGCTGGGTTTGAACCCACCACCCTCGGCATATGGGGCCGGTGCCCTACTCACTGAGCCACAACCGTCTCTATTGGTATATGAGTTCCAAAAGTAAGATGTCTGTTATGTTCATAACTGTGTTTCCTGCCTATGGAGCCTAGTTCAATAAAGGGGGTCAATAAATGCTTATTGAATAAATGAATGAGAGTATGTCACACGCAAAAAGGATATAGTTTCAGAAATAAGCAAAATTGGTAGAGAGGACATTAAAGAGACAGAATGGAGCAAAGGGCCTGCGTTAAATAAATTACTGAAGATGTATTCTAGCAAAGAGAATTTATAGTCACAGATTTGTATCTGAGCATCCTTCCAGTTATGAAGTGGAGATTGTAAAGCTCTTATTTTCATTTATAATCATACTTATTTTTATGTTAGTAAAGAAAATTTTCTAAATTATACTTAATGATGTCTGAGTATTAGGCTTGTTTTCTTCTCTTTTTAGTTTGGTAAATTATATGAACCCATAATTATGTCTCATTTGTGTCAAAAGTAACTGATTTGTTAAGTGCTAGCCATGTGTCAAATACTTCATATGTATCATTTTATTTTTACAACAGCCATAAGAAGGAGGTGATGGCAGCCCATTTTACATATGAGAATAGTGAGGCTCAGAGAAATTAACTACCACATCGTGAGTGTATGCAGGAGCTGGAACTCAAACCAGATGTCTCTGATACTCTGTACTACCACAGCGTCATCCTGGTGGTAAGTTATTTCAGTACACATTAAAAATATATGAGATATGTTTGGTATAGACATAGCATTTGTATTTTCTTTATTAGGAAACATTTAACTCCAAATTTAGAGAAACAATTTTCCTGAATAAATAAGAAAGATATGTTCTTCATCTGTTTTTCTAAATGAAGCATTAAAAATGATGAAATATTTTCCGACATGAAGAAAAGCCTGACTAGTGTAACACCTGCATTGTCACTTGTCTTGAAATACAATATTACCAGTACAGCTGAAGGGCCCTGTGCATTCCTGCCCAGGCTCATTTTCCTTCTCTTCTCAGCAGTAACTACAACTTTATCAGACCCTTGCAGCTGACGCATCTTGGCAGTAATCTGGTGGCTGAGTACTGGGTTCATATGTGGTACAGTGGCAATTAATGTATTCTTTTTCTGAAGAAACTTACCTTATTTCTTTGCTGTTTTGCCACCCTTCCTGTTTAACCCCAGATTTGTATCAATACTGAGCCACGACACTTAGCGTTTCCCCCCATCACATCTTACAATCTGAGAGAGGAGTTAAGATATACCAGGTTTCAGAGCCTGCAGCTTTGGGACCAAAGACAAGTTCAACAGTCGGCTTTTTTCCCCTTTAATCTGAAGCTAAATGGAAATGAAGAGGCTGGCCACAAATAATCTTGAAGACTTTATGATAGAAACTTTGTAAGATGAGTGGATCGGGCCCAAATCCCGGTCAAGTTGAGGTGTTTGAGTGCATTCCGTATTTCTGACATTTCCCCTAGACTTTAAAAATTGAGTGTAGTATTCTTAACTTAGGATCTAAGATTGTGGAAGATTCCCAGCAGGGTTAGAGAACAGTTTGCACTCGATCACAAGAGAGGCCTTCTCCACCCGCCTTCCCCCAGATCTAAGGAAAATGACTTCCTCAATTGGCAAAGAATTGAAGTAGATGTCTCCAGAAAGACAGACAGAAACAAAATAAAGCCAGTAAGTTGCTAATTAAGATGCAGCTCCAAAAACGAAGTGTTAACTGGTTCAATATGATTGTTAAATATGAAATAGAGATTGAACTTTTAGGGAAAGAGAAAAGAGGGAAATAGGTACTAAAATGAATGCAAAGCCAAGGCCATGATTGGGCTACAGATTGGAACTAGGGCTAGGAGGCCACTCCTGGGATGCGGAGACAAACATGTTTTAGAAAGACAACAGGGAATGACTAGAAAACATCAAAACCTGGCTTGGTACTTGGAACTTAGTGAGTACTCATTAGTTAATTGATGATTAATAAAATCTCATCAGCTTATAAAGTTTTCTAATAAAAGCATATTTTTATGTTTATAATAGGTTTTCACATGTGAAGTTATATTATAATTTATCTGAGTATTATTTTACTAAAAAGCTGCTTTTTTAAAGAGAATACAGATGGATATATTTTTGTCATTTTCAAAGTAGTTCTTTTTATTAGGTAAGAAGAATGATGCAAATATATATGTATACAGAGACTCTTTTGCTAAAGTTCAAGGGACCAAATGTTGTGCATCAATTCCTTATTTCTTTCATAAAACTAATTTCATCAAATTTTCCATAGAAAGTGCAACTACTAAACATTCTTGTGATAGCTCCTTTGTGAATGTGTCACTGTTCTCGATTTGCGCACGCCTTATAATTTTGGCTGGCTTTTGTTTGGGGCTGGCAGTTCCAGCTGTTAAAGCTCTTGTCTGATTATGTGGAACTCCATTTTAATGGGAGCAGCTTCTTTGCTGCACTTTTCAAAAATGGTCTCGGAAGCTTCTTACTGTGGATCTTTGTTGGAGACAAAGGATTATTTATGCTAAAGGAAAATGTATTCCCCACTGAATTAGCTCGTGGGAAGCATAACAAGCTCATTAGTAATGCTCACTTGTGCTTTGGCCTTTTGCTGTTGCGGAGAGAAGGAAAAATGACATCAAAAAGGACATTCTGTTGTCTTTTGCCTTCCCGCAAAGCAAATGTGATATAATATTAGGCTTTTCAGTAAGGTTTAGGTCAGGTTCAACTTCGGTACCAGAAGAAATGTTCCTGAAAGGCAAGTGGTATGTATAGTTGGTGTGAGGTATGTCTGATATAACTTTTCCTTGAAAGAGTGATAGCATTATAGCCTTATCATTGTTGTATATTTTTCTTAGAATGCTTTAGTGGTAGTTTAAGATAAAAAATAGACTAGCTTTGCTAATCTATAATTATATATATATGCTGCTATAAGCAGTCAAAAATCCTAGGTTTTATACAGCCTATCTTATTCTGAATGTTGTTAAGCTCTTTTTTTCCTCTGAAAACACAGTTAAAAATCGCATTAAGCTAATTTAATTAAAGTTTTTTTTTTTCTCAGTGTGGAGTTTAGGAATTGCATTTTGAAAAATTGCTGTTTGTTTTGTTTTTTTGTCTTTAAAATTATTGTAGGAACACACTGAGTATTTTTGATTCGCAGTTAAAACTGATGTTTATCTTTATTACCTTGTCTAGAAGAAAGAAGCTTCTGGTTGAGCTTGTGAATTGATATAAAGTCCAGACGAGCTTCTGTGATCTTTATGAAGATCAGATGAAGGGTACTTGACTTTTAATATCAGTGTGGTGCTATTTATATTTCCGTTATGTTTACAGGGAAAAAGAAGATTCTGGGAGACTTTTGTATGAACAATTTTTTTTTTAACTAGCCGGATACTTTAAGAATTACTTTGATACTAAAGCCAGAAACTACGTATTAAAGTGTGTGTCAGGTTTTCCCCTTTATGAAGTAAGCAATAAGGGCAATTAAGGAATGCTCTTACAGTCAAACTATTCTAACTGGAAAGAAAAGTTTTTGGTGTTTAATCAAATAGAGAATAAAGCACATTCTTAAATCTTGTGTATTGTGTGTTTTGAGGAGTAGGAAAGCTGTCGTTGTCTGCATGTTAATATTTTATTTTATTTTCAGAAGGGCAATTTCATTTCAATATAATGACCATGCAGCCTGCAATTCAAGTAAGTACTTTTCTTGAAAAAACAAAACAAAATTATGAGATAAATCACAAAGTATTTTTATTATGCACGTTTCTTAAAGCATCACAGTTTAATAACAGGAATACTATATTTTGACTTTCTGGTTCTGAAAATTTTCATTTCATTTCATTTTTTGAGACAGAGTCTCACTTTGTCACCCTGGGTAGAGTGCTGTGCTGTCATAGCTCACAGCAACCTTAGACTCTTGGGCTCAAGTGATTCTCTTACCTCAGCCTCCCAAGTAGCTGGGACTACAGGCACCTGCTACAATGCCCGGTTATTTTTAGAGGTGGGATCTTGCTCTAGCTCAGGCTGGTCTCCAACCCATGAGCTCAAGCAATCCACCCGCCTCAGCCTCCCAGAGTGATTCTAAACTTTCATCTGTACTGAATATTTGTGAGAATCAAAAACACTTTAGGGTTGGTGGGTCTATCTTTTCCTACCCGTGAAAAAGAATTGGACTATTTTGTAGATTTTCCTTACTACAATTTAGTGTGTACTTACCATTAAAAGAGATATAAGTGAAAACAAATATAAGTGATTCATTTTAGATAATTGTTCATGTGTTCTGAAATGCTTGCATATATCTAGGCATTCAAATTTTAAATAGTGGATTTCTTTTACTTGTTTGGTGGAGGGACGACAAGCGGGGGTAATGAGACAAACCAGGATAATTTTATATTTGAATGATTTGCAGAGTTGGTGTTTGCTGTATTATTCTTATATGCTAATAGTTTTCTTTCTTTTGATATAAATAGAATATGATTGAATGTTAAAAGTCACGTTGAAAGTCTTAACTAGAAAGATGCAAGCAGCTGGTGATAAAATTTGCCTTGGTAAAGTGAGAACTCGAAAACCAGTCAGATTTCATTTCTGATCCTAGTTCTGCCACCCTGATTGTGAGATTCTGGCAAGTCCTTTTACCCCTTCGAGTCTCTAGCTCCTCCCTGCTAAGGTGAGGATAATAGTTGTGAGGAATCAATAAGCCATCGTGTGCAAAGGGCCTACTGGGATGTGTATTGCCTAGTAAGCGCTTCAGAAGTTTGATTGTCTCATTGGCTACAACAGAATTATTCAGATGTAAAACCGGAGGTAACACATGTTTTACCAGAGGCTGTTTTTCATTTTTTAGTAAGAAATAAGGCGTATCAAGATAGCGCGGATGACAGCCTAGAGAAGAGAATTTACGTATCCAATTAGTTAAGAACAGCCTGGTTGTGGTTGCAGACCTCCCTGTGCCCTGCAGCCTCCCGCTTCTGCTCGCGAAGGCACCAGCGGGGTTTTCCTTCTGGGGCTTCCCCGTCCAGGACAGTTTCCTAGAAGTTCACACTCTTCCCCATGGGTCCTCTCACGTTTCCCTTCAGGGTGCTCAGAACTCCTTTATTACGCAAAACCATTTTTGATTTGATTACTTCTATTCACATCCTTTCCAAATCTCAGAAACATCATTAGTTTTTTTCAGTTATATATTTTTGATTCCTTAGAGTTTTTTAATCACTCCCCTACACTGACCATTTAAAAACAAAGCATTTCTACACTAATGACTATTGATATTTTGTGAACTTGGTGTTTTTTCCATAGTTTTCTCTTACGGTTTTGTGAAGCCTTTTCTGATCTAGATTCCACAGATCTATTTGTACTGATTCTTCTCCCCGAGTGCCCTGGACATCTCTCATGGAGATTTTTCTTGTCTTCCTACTGAATGTGAAGACTTTCCTGAATTTTCACCTCTTTCTCTGCTAACAAATGTATTAGGCAGTTACTTAGTTAATCATAAGTGCCTTACAGAGAGGAGACATCCAATACATAGCCATTATCAATTGACTTATTAATTTATTCACTTCCTTTTCATTCCTATCCCTTGTTCTGATTAATAAATAAGCATATAGTCTAAAAGTCAGTGAACAATAGTTAACTTCTTTTGGGTCATAGGTCCCCTTTGAGAATCAGACAAAAGCTATGAACTCTGTCTCTGAGAAAAGGCCCATTCATACAGGGGCATAGAATTTTGCCTAAAGGTAAGCTAGTTTATGTACCTAAACTAGATACATAGTCATTAAGACTCTCTTTAATGACGCTATCATAGCTGTGTTAATGACAGTTTTCAGCATGTCTGAGAACAACCTTTATACAGGCACTTTTTGATAACATCTAGCCCTTAACACTCAAATGCTACTGACTAACCCAGGTTATTATAAACTCTTCTGCTTACAATAATAGGAAAATCCAACATATATTCTTGTCTATTATGGCAAGAAGAATAACTTTTTTTAAATGTTAGAGTCACCATTTTCACACACAATTTTTTGAAAGTACCCTTCTAAATCGTAGTCTCTTTCTTTGACAAACATTTGCACCTGCCCTGGCTTTTTTCAGCTCAAATAAAAGACAAATAATATATTCTATTTACCATCCAAAATAATTCATTTTAAGATGCAGCTTGATTTTATGGGACGAAGAATCATTTGCTAATGTCTATTCTTCAATTATTCAACGAGTATTTTCGACCGAATAGTATGTGCTAAGTATTATAGTGAGTTCTGGGATTATAGACAGAAATAAGACATGTTTATGAAGAAAAGAATTAGATAGTTAATCTTCGATATACTCCTTTGGAAATAATTTTAAGAGCATTGAGGGAAATTAATAACATCTTATGCTTTTCCTATGTATAGGATCTTCATGTATTTAGGATTTTATTCCCTAATCCTTACCATCAATTAAAAAAAAAAATCCCTCAAATTTGTTTCTTTTTGTCTTTGGGTATTTTTATTAGGTTTCCCTGCTCCTGCACAGACCTTGTGTTTGTTTTCATTCTTTTCCTCAGTATTGAAAAAGTTTATTTCTCATCATAGGAAGCAAGTATTTTTTCCCTCTAAAGTATGTACCAAATACATATGGTACTGCTATGATTTTTGATTTATGTAGTAAGACTTGTTTCAAATGAACCTCAATAAGTTTAACATTTTAAGGGAGAAATGATCTATATTTTTAAATCAATAAAGAACTAGATTCACTTGATATTGCCTTTTACTTATACCACCTTTATTTTATGTATTTATTTATTTATTTATTTATTGACAGAGTCTCACTTTGTCACCCATGGTAGAATGCCATGGTGTCACAGCTCACAGCAACCTCAAACTCTTGGGCTTGAGTGATCCTCTTGCCTCAGCCCCTTGAGTAGCTGGGACTACAGGTGCCCGCCACAACACTTGGCTAGTATTAGGGAACAGGGTCTTGCTCTTGCTCAGGTGGTCTTGAACTCCAGAGCTCAAGCGATCTACCCCCCTCAGCCTCCCAGAGTGCTAGGATTACAGGTGTGAGCCACTTCGACCGGTCTTTTTTTAAAAAAAGTCTGAAGAAATTTTAAAGCAGTTACAAACCTACAGTGTAGTTGTTAAGTACAGAACAAAGAAATTTGTTTGCCTGAGCCATTCGAGAGGAAGTGGCCAATGCAATGCTCCATCACCTCTGAACTCTGACTACTTCAGTGTGTATTTAATACTCAGCCCACATTCAGGTGCCCCTGTTGTCCTATATCCAGTTCAGAATCATGCGTTTGTTTGTCGCATTTACTTGTTGTCCTCTTTAGCCCTCATTAGCCTGGAGCAGTATCTGGGTCTTGGCTTATCTTTAATGACCTTGACACTTTTGCATATTCCAGACCAGTTTTTTGCAGAACATCCCTCAGTTGGGAGTTGCTTGATGTTTTCTCGTGATTCAGGTTGTGTGTCTTGGGCAGGAATATCCCAGAAGGATGCTGTGTTTTTCTCCTTGTGTCTTATTAAGGGGCATAGAATTTAGATTTGTCCCATTATTAACCGTGTTCATCTTCATCACTCATTCATAATGCTGTTTGTCAGGTTTATCTGCTGTCAGATTACCCTTTTCCCCTTTGTAATAAGGACAGGTAGTTAGAAACTATATACAAATCCCATTCTCTGTCCAAATCTCAGTTTAGTTATTTATTTGTATCTATGTGGGCTTTTAGTTATTCAATGTGGTATAATTGATTTCTATCACTGTTCATGTTGAAGCCCCAATTGCCCTCCATTTAGCCAATAGCAGCCCCTTTAGGCTGACTCTGTGTCTTTTGGATATTCTTTGAGTGCTGCTTTTCTTTCTGGTCAGAGACATTCCAGTCCAGCATCAGAGGATTCATTCTGTTTTTCCCTCATTCTGTATCTGTGCCTCTCTGGCAGTGAGAAAACTGCTTTGGTGTGAAAAATCCCGTATGTGTCACCCTCCTCCCCTTGTCACTGCCGTCCCCTCCCTGGCTAAATGCTCAGCTCACTTGCTAGCTCACTCTGGCACCTGAGATGATCCATCCCTTTCCCCCACAATGAGTGCCCTCTTTATTCTGCTCAAAGGGTGGGTGACACCTTACACAGGGCTGTCCCCATACATAGACGCCCTGTCACCTCACTCAAGCTCTGACTCTCCGTTCCACCACCCCCTAGGAGAACCTTCTAGTTGCTCACTTTGGCTTTAACAGTACAGATTGTTCAGGAAAGGGAAGGACAAGGGCTATTTATACTTTTTTTTAAAAACTGACTTTATAATGACATGATCACTTCTTTCACAATTTGAAGGATTGGTACAGACTTTTCTATAATCTTATAGTAAAACTTATCTAATTGTACTTCAAAATTTATGAAGTGTTGATTTGATATTATGTTTATGTGAATTTTTATTCTAAACCAGGGATTGGCCAGGTAATAGAATGTTTTAAGCTTTGTGAGCCAATAGGCAAAATCAAGATGTTATGTAAGTAATTATATAGCCACCACTTGAAAATGTAAAATTTCATTTTTTTGTAAAATGTAAAATATATGGCTCCTGGGCCACATAAAATCAGGAGATAGATCAGATTTGCCCCGTGGACCATAGTTTGCTACCCCATTGTTTTGCACCAAAATATGTAGAAAGTCTTTTTTTTAAAGATAATACTGTTATTTATTATGATTTATAGTTTATAAAATGTGATTCATGGATTCATTTATTCATTTGTCCATTCATTCAGCAAATGCTTCTGGAATCTCTGCTGTCTGTTAGGCCAGATGCTATAAGGATGTATTTTGTAAGGCAGGAATCATTAACCCATTTTACAGCTAAGATGCCAAGATGTTAAATAACTTGTTAAACTTCGTTCATTAACAAGGAAGGAAAAGTGTTATTTGTTGAATTGTATCCTCTTGGCTTGACAGTAGAGTCCATTCATTCGTTAGGGGTTCACTCACGTGGAGCACACGGTGGGATGCTGAAAATGTCTCTGGTATCTAGGACTAGTAGTTTGCTACTGACTTACACATTTCTGGTGAGTTTTGTGTATGTGCCTATTGTACATGGTTAACACGTCATCGTTTAAATCCAGATGTGGGTTATGATGACTCTCAACAAAGGTTGCATTCACTCAGCCGCTTGCTCTTTTCCGTAGGTATGGTTTGGAGAAGACCTGCCCCTGAGTCCACGGAGTCCTCTGACTCCCAGACACGGGCCGGGACTGGCGAATGTGTGTCAGTATGACGAGTGGATCGCTGTGCGGCACGCGGCCACTCTGCTGCCCATGCAGGAAGACCTGTCCATCTGGCTCTCTGGTTTGCTCGGTAAGTGTGCAGTAGTGCTCCAAGCTGGATTCTCTTGTTCAACTGTGATTCACCGAGAGCCTCACTATTTGTCAAGGAGAGATGGGCAGATGGCTGGGGTCCTTGTCCTCACGAAGTTTACCTTTTAGTTGGGGAGATATGCTGATTACCCTGAGTCTTGCATCTTGAATATTAGGAAATGTAAAATTTAATCTATAAGATCAGTAACTTTTGAATAATCAACATTTTCATTCTTAACATTAAAATCTTTTTTATCACCTGGGTCTGCATTAGAAATGAAAAAGGAAGAAATCTTTTTTAAAAAGTGTACAGATTTTTTTTTCTTACTGATTTTTCCCACCTAATCTTGTATAAGGCATGAGATTCTGAGTGAAATATGTACTGTAGTTAAAATGATTACTACTCTGAGGCATTGAGGGATAAAGGGCTATGAAACCTAAGAAGAAGTGTCAGGTTGGAGAAGGTCCAGCCTCATAATTTTTCCTCTACTAGAATGTTTAAGGCTCTGAACTTTTTTCCTTCCCCCTCAAAATATTTACTTTAAATAAAGAAGTTCATGTAAGATTCCTTTTTTTTTTGAGAAAGTCCTAAGCTGTCACCCTGGGTAGAGTGCTGTGGCGATTCTCTTGCCTCACCTGGGAGTATAGATGCCCACCACAACGCCTGGCTGTTTTTTTGTTGCAGTTGCCATTGTTATTGTAGCTGGCCCAGGCTGGGTTTGAAGCTGCCAGCCTCGGTGTAAGTGGGTGACACCCTACCCACTGAGCTATGGGCACAACCATGATTCTAATATTTTTATAAAAAGTAATATCCTACAGATATCTACGGCCTTAAGATAATTAAACATTCACCAAACACTCACTCTAGTTGTCTGATATCAGTTTGATGATTTGGGTAGTTTTAAAGTTTATTATGTAATAACAATACTTTTAAAAAGAAGGTATTTCAGAGGTGAAAAGTTGATATTCCCTGGGTATTTATTATTGTATTGTCTTTAATTTTTAAATTGCAACTGAGTCCATTTTCTTTTAAAGAATAAGAAAACTAAGTCTTGATTGCCATCACCTATTCCTTCTTCATCGTTCTGTCTGCTGTATGCGGATCTGAGTTTTTAAGGTCCATCTTATTTATAGAGAATCTTTTACTTGTTCAAGCAATATTAATATGCAGTGAATTTATTTCACTTATGTGAAATAAAAGATGTCACCTTTATTTTTTTCTGCACTTTTATGTCCCAGATATTTTTTTTTTTTTTTTTTTTGTAGAGACAGGGTCTCACTTTATGGCCCTCGGTAGAGTGCCGTGGCATCACACAGTTCACAGCAACCTCCAACTCCCAGGCTTAAGTGATTCTCTTGCCTCAGCCTCCCGAGTAGCTGGGACTACAGGCGCCTGCCACGACGCCCGGCTATTTTTTGGTTGCAGTTTGGCCGGGGCCGGGTTTGAACCCGCCACCCTCGGTATATGGGGCTGGCACCTTACCGACTGAGCCACAGGAGCCGCCCAATGTCCCAGATATTTTTGTTACAGTTGTCTTTGATTTAAGTTGACGTGATTTGCTTTTTTTGTTGTTTGGTTTTTTTTTTGTGGTTTTTTTTTGGCCAGGGTCAGGTTTGAACCCACCACCTCCGGTATATGGGGCCGGCGCCCTACTCCTTTGAGCCACAGGCGCTGCCCAACATGATTTTCTGTTTTAACTGTACATTCTAAGAGTAAATACTTGGGATCCTAATCTGGTATTTGTGTAGTCTTTCAGCTGTAATCTGACTGTATTTAGTTACCTTTTATCTATATGTTTAAAAGAACATGGCTGGGTGAGGTGGCACCTGTAATCCTTGCTCTCTGGGAGGCCGAAGCAGGTGGATTTCCTGTGCTCAGGACTTTGAGACCACTCTGAGCAAGAGCAAGACTGATGTCTTAGACTGATGTCTACTAAAAAAAGAAAAACTAAGCTGGCCTGGTGGCATACACCTTTAGTCCCAGCTACTGGGGAGGCTGAGGCAAGAGCATTGCTCAAGCCCAGGAGTTTGAGGTTGCTGGGAGCCATGATACCATGACACTTTACCAATGGTGACGGAGTGAGATTCTAAAAACAAACCAAAAAACCAACAAAACAGATTTTAATTTACTGTTTTTTAGAAGAATCTTCACTTTGAAATGTGTTTTTAGGCATTGAAGTTAAGGCAGAAAGATTATTGGAAGAACTTGATAATGGAGTGCTATTATGCCAACTGGTTGATGTTCTTCAAAACATGGTGAAAACGTGCGGCTCTGAAGAACCGGGAGTGAGTAACCGTTTGGCAGTATTGACCTGATGTCCTGGTACATGTTAGTTGGTTTATGGATATGTGCATTTCTTACCATTTCCACAGGGTTGTAAACTTCCACCTCTGCTGGCTGCAAGACTTTGAACGATTAATTTACTTAACCTTTTGAGCATCTGGAAAAAATATTCTCATTTGTAAAATGGAGGTGTTGGTATTTACCTTGTGGGATTCATTTGTGAGAGTTCAGTGGAATTAAATGCGATAGGGTCTAGGTAGTGTCGAGCATGGTGCTTCACACAGTAGCTGGCCAATGGCCAGCTCTTCTCAAGAACAAGAATGGTGCCTCCCTTCCAGGATTGTTGTGAGTGTTCCTGGCTCACAGGTAGCAGCTGCTGCTGGTATTGTTATCTTCCTCATTCTCCATGTGTTGCCTCAATAGTAAATTCTATGAATACTGGTTTGAAGCAATAATATTTTTTAGGCAGTTTTCCTCTATTGACCCTAAAGTCATGATTTGAAGTAGATAAGGCTTCGTCTCTTTTCATCAAATGTAGATAGTTTCGAGAGCTTGGGGACTGGACATTACACACTGTTGGTGGAAATACAAAGTAGTATCATTGTTCTGGGGGACAGTAGATGATTTATATACACAGGGGGTACCAAAAAAATGTATACACATTTTAAGAAAGAAAGAAACTGTATTAAATTTGTAATATTCAATATATACCGATAACAAAAGATGAATACAAGTCACATTGAGCACCTCTTGTAATTGCAGAAATCAGAAGTGACTTGAGTATTATAAATTTAATACAGTTTTTCCTTTCTTAAAGTGTGTGTACATTTTTTGGTACCCTTTGTATTCATATTGAAAATAAAGCACATCATTTGATATCTAATTCTACTTGTAGGAATTTATTCCAAGAAAATAATCATAAAAATGATAGTACAGAAAAATTAGGAACAACCTAAATGTTCATCAGTAAAGTTGTTAAAAATTATTATACCCAAACATATTGGAATATTACTCATTTATTAGAAATGATTATTTAAATCTGTTCTTTTCTTTTTTTTTTTTTGGTAGAGACAGACTCTCACTTTATGGCCCTCGGTAGAGTGCCGTGGCCTCACACAGCTCACAGCAACCTCCAAGTCCTGGGCTTAAGCGATTCTCTTGCCTCAGCCTCCCGAGTAGCTGGGACTACAGGCGCCCGCCACAACGCCCAGCTATTTTTTGGTTGCAGTTTGGCCGGGGCTGGGTCTGAACCCGCCACCCTCGGAATATGGGGCCGGCGCCCTACCGACTGAGCCACAGGCGCCGCCCTTTTTTTTTTTTTTTATTGTTGGGGATTCATTGAGGGTACAATAAGCCAGGTTACATTGATTGCAATTGTTAGGCAATGTCCCTCTTGCAATCATGTCTTGCCCCCATAAAGTGTGACACACACCAAAGCCCCACCCCCCGTCCCTCCTTCTGCTTTTCCTCCCCCCCTAAACTTAATTGTCATTAATTGTCCTCATATCGAAATTGAGTACATAGGATTCATGCTTCTCCATTCTTGTGATGCTTTACTAAGAATAATGTCTTCCACGTCCATCCAGGTTAATACGAAGGATGTAAAGTCTCCATTTTTCTTAATAGCTGAATAGTATTCCATGATATACATATACCACAGTTTGTTAATCCATTCCTGGGTTGGTGGGCATTTAGGCTGTTTCCACATTTTGGTGATTGTAAATTGAGCTGCAATAAACAGTCTAGTACAAGTGTCCTTATGATAAAAGGATTTTTTTCCTTCTGGGTAGATGCCAAGTAATGGGATTGCAGGATCAAATGGGAGGTCTAGCTTGAGTGCTTTGAGGTTTCTCCGTACTTCCTTCCGGAAAGGTTGTACTAGGTTGCAGTCCCACCAGCAGTGTAAAAGTGTTCCCTTCTCTCCACATCCATGCCAGCATCTGCAGCTTTGAGATTTTGTGATGTGGGCCATTCTCACTAGGGTTAGATGATATCTCAGGGTTGTTTTGATTTGCATTTCTCTAATATATAGAGATGATGAACATTTTTTCATGTGTTTGTTAGCCATTCGTCTGTCATCTTTAGAGAAGGTTCTATTCATGTCTCTTACCCATTGATATATGGGATTGTTGGCTCTTTTCATGTGGATTAATTTGAGTTCTCTATAGATCCTAAATCTGTTCTTTTCAACCCCCGAAGACTCTGACAACCTATGATGAAGTGTAGATATGTGCACACAGAGGTCAGACTGCAGAATGGCAAGCTCATGTGAGATTTTGTAGGTAAGGGTGTGTGCATAGATGTGCAGAGAGCTGTCTCACCAAAATGTGAGTGAGAGGATTTCAGTTGATACTAAACATCAACTTTGTATTTTTTTTCTTTCTGTCGCAATGATTATCTATTCTGTATTCAATCAGAAAAAAACCTGTAAGACTATTTTAATTAGTAGGAAGAGGAAGGACATAGAAGGAACTGGTTGGTAGTAGTGGTTATCTCTAGGCAGAGAGAGGAGTTGAGGGGTAGAGGTGGGGGGAAGGCATCATATTCTACTAAATACTCATATGCATGAATTGCTTATTTAAGTAAAAATTTAAACTACAAAAAAGCCTCAGCCTCAGCAGAATAATACTCTTAGAAAGAAGGTAAAAAAATTAAGATTCTGTGAAACTAGATGATTAGTTTTCAAAGAACTTGAGTTAAGAATGGGCAACTACCTATTTTCTTGAGACATCAGGAAACTCGTCTGCACGTTAGAAAGTAGGCACGGTAGTAATTTTATGTTTGTACTGAATGCCGTGCAGAGAAGTATCACAGAGATGTGCTTTGGAATTGTTAGGCTGTCATTTTTATTTTAATCAAAACTTTTGTGTCATTTGAAAATATAAAAAGGTGGGAGATGCCTGATCCTACTGTTATTTTGACCAATTGTTTTCCTAGTAATCCTTTTCTAGAATATACTTTAAAGTAAATTAAAATAAGATAGCTTTTGAAGGTATCATGTTTCTCGTAAAGTACTTTTTAGTTACATGCAACACACTGAACATTTAGTATATTAAAATGAATATCTAATAAAAATATCACGCCTATAATCCTAGCACTCTGGGAGATCCAGGCAGGTGGATTGCCTGAACTCAGGAGTTCAAGATCAGCCTGAGCTACAGCCAGACCCTGTCTCTAAAAATAGCCGGGCATTGGGGCAGGTGCCTGTAGTCCCAGCTACTCAAGGTGGCTGAGGCAAGGGGATCACTTGAGCCCAAGAGTTTGAGGTTGCTGTGACGCCGGCACTCTACCAATAGTGACAAAGTAAGATTGTGTCTCAAAAAAAAAAAAAAGAGAAAAAATATCCTTAATGCATTTTTTAAGGTTTTCTTTTCTTTTTTCTTTGGCCTTTTCTAGAATTTTCCAATGAGAAAAGTACCCTGTAAGAAAGATGCTGCACCAGGTTCATTCTTTGCCCGAGATAATACTGCAAACTTCCTTCACTGGTGTAGGGACATCGGGGTTGATGAAACTTACCTCTTTGAATCTGAAGGTTTAGGTAAGTATTATTGTTATTGTTGTTATTTTTAAAGTTCATTAGAACGTTTTTATATCCCTCGCTTCTAATTTTTCTTGCCAAATAAATGTCACATCTAATTTCCCAAGGAAGGTATATACTTTCAGGCCAGAGGTGGTGGCTCACGTCTGTAATCCCAGCACTTTGGGAGGCCAAGGTGGATGGATTGCCTGAGCTAACAGGTTTGAGACCAGCCTGAGCTAGAGTGAGACCCCCATCTCTAAAAATAGCTGGGCGTTGTGGCAGATTTCTGTAATCCCAGCTACTTGGTAGGCTGAGGCAAGAGAATCACTTGAGCCCAAGGGTTGGAGTTTGCTCTGAGCTATGATGCCATGGCACTCTACCAAGGGCGACAGAGTGAGACTCTGTCTCAAAAAAAAAAGAAAGAAGTATGTACTCAATATATACAAAACAATTGGAGAAATAGATACTAAATCAAATATATTAAACTTTTCATTTGTGGTTAAAGATTTTCTGTATCTAGAATGCCCCCCAAATACTTTACTTACAAAATAAGTTGTCTGAAGGAAGGTTCCAGACTAGCGCTTTGCTAATTAATGTTTTCATTAAGAATTACTCTACCAAGTCTAAATTACTAGTAATGTCTCTTTAACCAGATAATTACAGACACGACAGGAAGCTTAATGATGTTTAATCAGTGTTTAGGTTTACCTTGTAAACAACAGCTGCCAACTCAATTATCTGCATGGATTACTGTTTTTGAGGGTTCATTTTGAAAAGTCATGCTCTACTGAAGAAATATTGACATACTTTCTCCTTTAAGTCAAGAGAAGTGTCTATGCAGTGAGTAAACTGGTAGTTATCTAAGTTTTCTGGTGTGTGTGTGCATTTTTATATTGCTGTGGTGGGAGCTGTACTGTGCCAAGGGCGAGGGCTGCAGGAGTCATCTGCCCTAGCAGAGAGAAGTTTTATCTCTGACATTGTTTAGAATGGCTGGTTCATGGTGATTATAAAAAGCAAACTGACTTTTAGTTGGTTTTGTTGTTGTATTTAAATAATTGCCTGGATGTGGGTCAGCTGCTCTCCCTGCTGTGCTTCTGGATACTTTGACCCAATGTAAAGTGTCATGGATTGTTGTCTGACCCCTCAGTTTGCACCTGCTTTAAATCCAGGTGTGCTGATGTTTATTGACAATGTAGGTGATTTAAGGGCACATCTGGCTTCTAGAGATGAAAGGGAAGAGGAAATGCTTTGACTTCTCCACCTTCCAGTTTATTGTATCTGAAAAGATGTAAGATTATTATACATTTCTGATCCTCAGTAGAAGACCTCTTCAACCTGCCTTGAAGATAAGGTCAGTATAGGACTAAATAAAGCACTGCCAATACCAGCGATTCATTTCTAGGCTCATGTTTTTACTCTCTATGGATCTGTCTCACAGATGTGTCTCTTATATTTTTACATTTTGCTAGGAACTTAAGCTATTTTGAGAAATCTATGATTTTAAGTTACTTCTAAGTGTTCAGAGACAAATAGGTTTAATGAAAAATTTAAGATAAATTCGTCTGCTGGTATGAATTTTAGACTCAACTGCAGGCTTTTTAATTTGAAAGCGTATACTCTGTGTTTGGGGTGTATGAGAGATGCTATTCATATATCTAACAACAACTGCCATTTCCTTTGGGGGAGTCAGGCCCCTGCAGTTCCTCACACATTGCACATTGCTGGATTAGGATTCCAAGTCTCCTAGTGTTTCTACCTCTAAGGACAGGAACAGGAAGGTGGATGGTCCTAACTTCTGTGTCAGCGCGTTTGCGCACTTCGCCTGAGTTACTGTGATCAGAGCTTTTTGTTTGTTTGTTTGTTTTTTTAAAGGATCTCTGTTTACCTTTACATTTCAGCTCCTTCTAATTTGTTTTTAATTTTTATTTTTAACAGTTATATTAAAACATACATAACAGGTCAGGCGCAGTGGCTCATGCCTATAATCCCCGCATTTCAGAAGGCTGAAATGGAAAAATTGCTTGAGGACAGCAGTTTGAGACCAGCCTGGGCAACATAGAGCTCATTTCTAAAAAAAAAAAAAAAAAAGCCAGGCATGCTGGCATGTGCCTCTGGTCCTAGCTACTGGAAAGGCTGAAGAAGACAGATTTCTTGAGCTTAGGAGTGGGAGGCTACAGTGGGCTGTGATCATGCTATTGTACTCTAGACTGGACAACAGAGAGACCCTGTCTCAAAAATTATATCTACACAAAACAAAATTTACTATCTTAGCCATTTTTTAAGTGTATTGGATTCCTTTTTTAATGACATTTAAAATAATGAGATATACTGTACATAAGACAAAATTTATAATTTAAAAATGTATACTTCAATGTTTTTTTTTTCCTCATATTTCTTATTTTATTTTAGAGGCTTGGTTCATGACATTAATTTGACATTAATTTCTTCTATACTTCAATGTTTTTGAGTATATTTACTATGTGGTAGAATCATCACCACTATTTAATTCCAGAACATTTCTGGAAAACCTCTACCTATTAGTGATTTGTCTCAATTACGCTTTTCCCCCATGTCCTGAAACTACTAATCTCTTTCTCAATGGATTTGCATATTCTGGACATTTCATATAAACATAATTGTACAATATGTAGTCTTTTGTGTCTGCATAATGGTTCATTTATGTTATAGCATATAACAGTACTTCCTTCCTTTGTTGTTGTGTGTTTTTGTTGTTGTTCAGAGACATGATCTTGCTCTGTTGCCCAGGCTGGGGTGTGGAGGCACGGTCACAGCTCACTGCAGCCTTGAACTCCTGGGTTCAAGTCATCCTCCTACCCCAGACTTCTGAGTAGCTTGAACTAACTATAGGTCCTATAGGACTATATAGCTCCTTACCACCTTGTTGGGCTGAGTTTTCTTTATAGGGTCTCACTATGTTGCACAACCTGATTTTGAACTCCGGGCCTCAGGCAATCCTCCCATTTGGGCCTCCCAAACTTCATTCCTTTTTATGGTAGAATAATGTTCCACTGGATTGATACACCATATTGTTTTAGCCATTCATCAGTTGATGGACCTTTGGATTTTTCTCACTTTTTGGCTGTTAGGAATAAAGCTGCTATGAACATTTGTGCACAAGTTGCTAAGTGAACATAGGCTTTTAATTCTCTCAGGTAATACCTAGCAGTGGGATTGCTGTGTCATATAGTAATTCTAAGTTTATCTCTTTGAGGAACCACCAAACTGTTTTCAAAGTGGCTGCAACCCATTTACTTTTCCACCAGAGATGCACAAGGGTTCCACTTCCTCTGCTTCCTTGTCAGGACTTGGTATGGTCTGCTTTTTGTTTTTTGTTTTTATTATGACTATCCTAGTGGGCATGAAGGTGTGTCTCCTGATGGTTTTAATTTGCTTTGCCTTCATGACATTGAGCATCTTTTCATGTGCTTTTTGGCCATTGGCACGTATTTGAAGAAATATCTGTTCCAATCCTGTGCTCATTTTTATTTTATTTTATTTTATTTATTAATATTAAATCATAGCTGTGTACATTAATGCGATCATGGGGCACCATACACTGGTTTTATAAACAGTTTGACACATTTTCATCACACTGGTTAACATAGCCTTCCTGGCATTTTCTTAGTTATTGTGTTAAGACAATTATATTCTACATTTACTAAGTTTCACATGTATCCTTGTAAGATGCACCACAGGTGTAATCCCACCAATCACCTATGCTCATTTTTTTAAAAATGGGTCATTTAACTTTTTTTGTTGACTTGTGAGAGTTCTTTATATATTCTAGGCACTAGGCCGTTATCAGATATGATTTGTAAATATTTCCTTCCAGTTTTGGGATTGTATTTTCACTTTCTTGATAGTGGCCTTTGATATATGAAAGTTTTAAATTTTAGTGAAGTTTTATTTATTTTTTTGTTTGCTTATGCTTTTGATGTTCTATTATAAAAATCTATTGCCTAATCAAGCATACATAGTTTTTTGACCTATGTTTTCTTCCATGAATTTTATAGTCTTAGCTCTTAAATTTATGGGTCTATTTTAAGTTGATTTTTGTATGTGGTGTGAGGTAGGAGTTAAAATTCATTCTTTTGTGTGTGGATATCCAAATGTCCTAAAACCATTTGTTGAAAAGACTCTTGTCTCTGACATTGAATTATCTTGGCACCCTTGTTGAGATCAATTGTACATAAATTTGTAGGTTTATTTCTAGACACTCACTTTCATTCCATTGGTTGACGTGTCTGTCCTTATGCCAGATACACTGTCTTGATTATTATAACTTACACTTAGTGTGGAAAGTGTGAGTCCCTCAACTGTGTTCTTCTTTTTTAAGATTGGTTTGGCTATTCTGTGTCCTTTGTATTTCTACATTAATTTTATCATCAACTTGTCCATTTTGGGGGGGGAACAGGCTATTGGAATTTTGATGGAATTGCATTGAATTTGTAGGTCAACTGGTGGAATATTGCCCTTTTTTTAGACAGACTCTCAAGTTGTCGCCCTTGGTAGAGTGCTGTAACATCACAGCTCACAGCAACTCCAACTCTTGGGCTTAAGCAATTCTCTTGCCTCAGCCTCCCAAGTAGCTGGGACTACAGGTGCCTGCCACAATGCCCGGCTATTTTTTGGTTGTAGTTGTCATTGTTGTTTGGCAGGCCTGGGCTGGATTTGAAACTACCAGCTCTGGTGTATGTGGCTGGCGCCTTAGCTGCTTGAGCTACAGGCGCTGAGCCAAATATTGCCATCTTAACAATTTTGTCTTCCAATCTATGAACATGGGATGTCTTTTTATTTCTTCATATCTCCTCTAATTTCTTTCAACAGTGTTTTGTAATTTTCGGTGTATGGGTTAAATTGGTTGAATTTATTTCTAAGTACTTTATTCTTTTTGAAGCTATTGTAAATGGAATTTTTTTTTTTTATGAGACAGCCTCAAGCTGTCACCCTGGGTAGAGTGTCGTGGCATCATAGCTCACAGCAACCTCCAACTCCTCGGCGTAAGCAATTCTCTTGCCTCAGCCTCCCAAGTAGCTGGGACTACTGGCGCCCGCCACAATGCCCAGCTATGGAATTATTTTCTTAATTTCATTTACATATTATTCATTTCTAGTGTATGCAACTAATTTTTGTATAGTGGTGTTGTATCCTGCAACTTTACTGAACTTGCTTATTAGCTCTAATAATAGGAAGACTTTCAATCTTTCACTTTTAAGAATGATATTACCTGTAGGTTTTTGATAGAAGATGCCTTTTATCAGATAGAGAAACTTCCCTTCTATTCCTACTTTGTTTTGTCCTTTTATCAGGAAAGGGTGTTGGATTTTCATCAATGCTTCTTCTGTGTCTATTCAGGTAACTGTGTTTCTTTTACTCTATTCTATTAATGGTGTATTGCATTTGGTTGATTTTCATATGTTGAATTAAATTTGTATTCCTGGCATAAATCCCACCTGGTCATGCTGTAATGTATAATCTTTTTGTATGCTGCTGATTTGGTTTGCTGGCATTTTGTTAAGGATTTTTACATCTATATTCATAAAGAATATGGATCTTGGGCAGTGCCTGTGGCTTAAAGGAGTGGGGTGCCGGTCCCATATGCTGGAGGTGGTGGGTTCAAGCCCAGCCCCAGTCCAAAACTGCAAAAAAAAAGAATATGGGTCTTTAGTTTTTTAAATGATGTCTTTATCTGGTTTGGGTATCAAAGTAAAGCTGGCACCATAGAACAAGTTAGAAAGTATTTCCTCTTGTATTTCATAAGAGTTCAAGGAAAATGTTAACATATAGTTCTATGTTAAAGATAGTTTAGAATAAAATTAACTTGATAACATCTCTTTTAACAGCGTCTCCTGTTGAGAGATCTAAAATATAAGTAAGTTAAAGTTACTAAGCCCTCAGTTTTTTGGACTTAAAATGCTGTATACCTATGGGTCCATGGTAAATTAGTATTCTCATTGACTGGTTTTTCAAAAAATAATTTGTGGACAATAATAATATAGAGAGAAAATGAAAGATACAAATTTTCAGTGAAAATGAAAAATTTTCTCTAAGTTTTCTCCAGACAAGTAAAAGCGCTGTCTCCCTTAACCTTTCTTTTATACTTTTCCATGCCATAAATATACTTCCCCACTGAATTCTCCTGAAAACGAGTGGTCTTTTTTCTCCACAGTTTTGCACAAAGATCCAAGACAGGTGTATCTTTGTCTTCTTGAAATTGGTCGAATCTTGTCAAGGTATGTATTCTACAATATTTCAGAATTTCAATGTCAAAAACATTTGTTAAACTACCTAATTTTAGCTAAGAGCACTATTGCCTATAAATACAAGAAAATAATTGTCGATTAAAATAAAGTCACCTATTTTCCTACTTTATCATTGTTTTTATTAACTTTGTTGTATTTGCATGAGCATATGTCAATATCTGCTTTCTCAACATATCTTGTCTTAATTTAATATCAAACTGTGAAAATGGTTACTTAACTTTTTAAGTTTAAAAATAGGGCAAGAGTGTGTAGTCTTAAAGCAGTTCAAGCCAAAGCAAGTCCCCTGAACACAGGGTCTGAAGGCTGAGGTTTGATGTCGTCCCCCATATATACTCATCCCCATTTTTATGCACTGGTTGATTTTTTTTTTTTTTTTTTTTTTTTAAGAGACAGAGTCTCACTTTGTCGCCCTCGGTAGAGTGCTGTGGCATCACAGCTCATAGCAACCTCCAGCTCTTGGGCTTAGGCAATTCTCTCGCCTCAGCCTCCCACTCACTGGGTGATTTTCAAAGCCACCTTTCAGGATCCCAGGTAGAATACTAGAAGCATCCTGTAACCCAAATATATGCTATGTTGTGAAGATTATAATCTAATTTCGGCAATCAGTGAAACATTAAAAAGCATTTCCAAATGTCCCAGTGAAACAATTGGTAGAAGAGAATGGTATAGATTTTGCTTTAAAAATAGCGTATAATCTATCTTGATAAGCAGGGAAATGCTTGGGTTACCTTTGCTGGAATAATCAGATCTCCTGCTTGGTTTTCAGATATGGTGTTGAGCCACCAGTATTAGTAAAACTTGAGAAAGAAATTGAGTTAGAAGAGACCTTGCTTAATACTTCTGGGCCCGAAGATTCCATCAGCATCCCCAAATCGTGCTGCCAGCATGAAGAGCTCCATGAAGCTGTAAGTAATTGCCACAGACTTCTTTTGCCTATGCCCATCTTGAAGTCTCATAGTTTTGCTGTTATAAGTGATACTGTGATTAAAAGAAAGTGTTTCTTATTCAGACTAACATCAGTACTAATGTCCATGCCCTGATGAGTTCAGGGCACCACTTTTTAAAGGTGACTTTTGTTGCTTGTGTTGGTGAGGACTGGATGTGTAGTTGAGGAGTGGTGGAGAAATAGGCTGGACTCATCATGAAGAGGACTGAAGGCCACAAGAAGTCATTGGTTCTTTTTTTTAACGTGGTAGTTACAAATTATAAGGATTACTGCCATGGTCATGTAGAGGTTATATTGGTTTTATGGTAATAATCCAGGCATAGATGACGAAAGCTTGAACTTGAGTAGCAGTAGTATTAACAAAAGGAATGTATGACGTATGTAAGAGGTAAAATTGACTGAGATTAACATCTGTGAGTGACTGATTCCTTAGGCTATGGGTCTTGTGCAGTGACTACAATATATTAATAAGTGATAGAAGTGAATTGAATATTGAACATTTTCTGTTTAGACTGCTGTTTAGTATAATCAAAGAATTGCAGCATTTTACAAAAGTGTTTAATGTGCTATATCATTTCAGAAATGAATCATTGCTAGAAAGTGTTGCTTTGAATGTTTAGCGTAAAACATTTGAGTAGCCTTGCAAGACAGACACGCCCACATAAGAGAAAAACTCAATTCAACTCAAGTTGGCAGAGGGGTAACAAGGGAGAGGAAGGGTAGAAAGGAAGGGGATTGGTGTGCTCCCACTTACTTAGTGAACACAATAAAAGGGTATATGGAACACCTCTTGAGTGTGGGACCCAACTACAAGAGGGACTCCATCTAACAAAATGCAAACTTTGTAATCGATTTGTTTGTACCCTCACATTAACCTGGAAAAAAAAAAAAGAGAGAGAATCTGTCAACCTGAAAAACTCTTTGTCAGAACCAAACATATCTAATATCTGCCTGCAGGATGTTACTGGTATAGAATAGATGACTGTGAAAGTTAATATGGGAAGCAGAAATAATGTTGTAGGTGAAAAAATAAAATTTATTTTTGAAAATATTCTGCTGTAATCTTTAAAAATGATAGAAAACATTGGGAAGATATTTTTATGAAATGGGAAATATAGTATATAATGACCATACAAAATTTGTTAAGACATTTCCAGGGGGAAAATGAGCAAGGACTTTGTCCCTGCAAGAAGCAAATACATTATTGAAACTTGCTAATAATCAAGCAAACAAGATTAGAGTGGCCCTGAAGTTCCGTTTGCCTCATTAAAAATGTTTTTTTTTGTTGTTCTTTTACAGTTTTTGCCAGGGCTGGGCTTGAACCTGCCATCCCTGGTCTATGGGGCCGGTGCCCTACTCCTTTAGCCATAGGCGCTGCCCAGCCTCATTAGAATTTTTAAAAAGCACAAAACTTTGCACTGGTAAATTCTGGTGGAAGTATACTTTAAGAATGCTATTGGTAATGCAGAAGTGATATAAACTTTTGAAAAACGAATTGATAAATAGATAATAAGAACTACTAAAAGTCATTTTTCCTTTGTATTATAACTGAAAAGGGAAAAACGTAACATGAATGAAAGTGTCTATTGCACTGTGACTTGTAATGATGAAAAATTAGGAGCAATATAAATGTCCTCAAATAGGGCCACAGCTTGATAAATGAGCATTATTTATTTTAACATAATATTTGGGTTAGGTGATCATTATGATGACTGTAGCAATAAGAAAAATGTTTATTTTGTGAAAAATGTGTGTATAGACAAACTACAGAAAAAGCGAATATGAAAATATATATATATTTTATTGTTTGGGATTCATTGATGATACAAAGAATTAGGTTACACCGATTGCCTTTATCAGATCAAGTACCTCTTATAATTGTGTCCCACCCACAAGAGGTGTGCCATACGCTGTGACCCCCATCCTCCTCCCTCATTCCCCTGTCCCCCCAATATGAGCTCATCTGCTGCTGTGTATATGAAAATATAATGTACGGCCTTTGTAGGTTATTTTAATTTTCTTAGCTATTTCCTTTAGTGTTGCAAGGTAAATTATGCAATAAATGAAAGCAGAAGAAAGCATTTCTTATCCACAGCTCTTATTTCTTTTAGACTCACTGCCTTGTTTAGTTTGTGGGTTAGCGCTGATTTGTACTGCTCAGTATAAGTAATATTTGGGATATTCTATTTTATTTTTTGAGGGGGAGGCAGTTTTTGGCCAGGGCCAGGTTGAACCTGCTACCTCCTATAGGGGGCCAGCGCCCTACTCCTTTGAGCCACAGGCACTGCCCAATATTTGGATATTTTAAAGAAGGAAAATAAGAGACTTCTCATATCTGCATTCTTGGTAGAAAAACTAAAAAAGTACATATTCCTCTGAATATGAGCTATACATATAAATTCAATACCCACCTATAGATATATGACCTGCACATTTCTTGGGTTATGTTTTTTTAAAAAAGGAACAATTATTATCTAATTTATCATTTAGGGTCCTGTTAAGAAATATACTTAATAAATTTTTTACAGGCAAAAAGGAGTGACTGAAAGAAATATCTCTTTTCACAATACTTTGGTTAACATATATAATGTTTCTAACCATTGTAAACTTTTTACCTGAATTTAGCTTCTTTTCAACCATTTTATGTGTATGGTGTGTGTAAGAATAGCTATGAATAAGACAACTTGATTGACTTGTGAGAAGCAGTTCTATTTATTTATAAGCTCATTATTTTCTTAATGAATGATATAGGAGAATAAACAAATTCTGGATCTTTCTTATCCAGCCCTGATAAATCCACAAGTGTCTGTCCATTCATTTGGGATAGATACTTAAGGCAATCATTTAAGTTTCTCTTAGTGCTCAGCTAACTTCCACAATCTAAAGAGACTTTTTTTTATCATTATGTTAATTTGTTTAAAACTGTATGACAAGTAAATGAGAAAAATATTCATGACATTGCTTTCTCAAAAATGTAATTTTAGAAAAAGCCAAATATTTTCCACAGTGACTGATGTATGTTTTTTTCAATTAAAGGTATTTCAACAAATGTCCTCCTTTAATCAATTTATTTTTATTTCCATGTTTTAAATGTAGAATTCTTGAATTTCTTTTTATATTAACTGATGTTCTACTATTAAAAAATACATATTTATTGCGATAAAATTCTGGCCGAGTGCGGTAGCTCACACCCATTAATCCCAGATGGGAGCCTGAGGCAGGAGGATCTCTTACATCCAGGAGTTCAGGGTGTAGTGAGCTATAATGTTGCCCTATAATGTTTCCCATTGCCCTCTAGCCTGGACAACAGAGTAAGATCATGTCTCTAAAAAAACAATGAAATTCTGTAAGCTCTTTCAGTAATTGAAGTAAGAGTTTCCCACTGACTCCCATCTCCTTAGTAGATTTGGAAACAAAGCAAACACATTTAAAAAAATCCTTCTTGAATCAAAATTTTAAAGAATTTTATACATTCTGAGGTGAATAGATGTGAATGTCCCTGTTTATTTTGATAATAACTTTACACAAATCTAGATATTATTCCACAATATTGGTTTGGTACAGTGTGAAAATTCCTACTTAGCCTTTATCAGACTGACTTTGATTTGATACAGATATATTAACTTAGGGCTTAAAACAGTTCAGGCTAAATCATGAACTCATGTGTTTTCTAAAATTCAACATTGTGCTTTTTTGTTTTTTTTTTTTTTTTTGATTACTCATCAATTTTTATGTATTTTTACACCTTTTTTTATTGTTTCATGTTAATTTAAGGGTATAAAGAATTAGGTTACGATGTTGCATCTGTTAGGTAGAGTCCCTCTTATCATTATGTCCCACCCCCAAGAAGTGTGCCACGCACCCTAACATTGTGCCCATTAAGTGGGAGCCCGTTCCTGCCCTCTCCTCCTGCCCTCCTCTTGTTCCCCCACTCCCCACCTGGAATTGATTTGAGTTTTTCCCCTTATGTGGGTGTATATTAGAGCATCTCCTGGCTTCATGTTACTATTGAGTACACTGGATTCTTGCTTCTCCATTCTCGTGATATTCTACTAAGAAGAATGTGTTTCAGTGCATCCAGGTTAATACAAAAGATGTAAAGTCTCCTTCTTTTTAATGTCTGAATAATAGTATTCCATGGTATACACAGACCCCAGTTTGTTAATCCATTCCTGGGTTGGTGGGCACTTTGGTTGTTTCCACATCCTGGCTATTGTAAATTGAGCTGGGATAAACAGTCTAGTGCAAATGTCCTTATGATAAAATGATTTTTTTTCTTCTGGATAGATGCCTAGTAATGGGATTGCAGGATCAAATGGGAGGTTTAATTTGAGTTCTTTGAGGATTCTCCATTCTTCCTTCCCAAAAGGTTTGCGGCCCATACTCATGGATTTTAAAACCACTGTGTTTTTAGTTGACTTCACTGTCTTACATGTTTGAAGACCTTCTTTAGGTGTCAGTTGTACTCCCTGCGAGCCTGATTGCACTTGGGCAGAGAGACTCAGGCTTTGTAGTGTGGATTAGTAACGTCTCCCCTCAGAGTGAACAAGCAAAGAAGAGACGCTAAACAGCTGAGCTGGCTGTGCGTTTTTACCTTTGATCTTCCTAGCTACCAAGTAACATTGCATTTTAATTTTAAATAAAGTGCTTTTTGTAACAAGCACTAAATTTTGTTATTTATTTTTAATCTCAGGTTAAACATATTGCCGAGGACCCTCCGTGTAGTTGTTCGCATCGGTTTTCTATTGAGTACTTATCTGAAGGACGGTACCGACTAGGGGATAAAATTCTCTTCATAAGAGTAAGTTCACTATTTACGCAGATACCCTGTTTGCACATATAATGAGTTTAGGCAAACGCTTTTAACAGTGAACTTCAGGATAGCTAAGACCATATAGACATTTAATATACCTGGGGAAAATGATCTTTGTACACCTCAGGGAACTTATTCCATTTTTCAAATTTTATAGAAAGGAATAATTTTCCTTTATAAGAAGAAAAAAAAAAAACAAAACATCTCATAAGATTGAGTATCCATTGTAAGAAAAGGAACCAGAAACATTGCAGTTTTAATAATACATACCTTGGGCCTGACAGTGTGAAATCTGTATGTGATAGACATGGTCAGGCCTTCCTTTTTCTGATCTGCAATCAATTAATCGTTCTCTTTGAGGATAAAGAGATTGGAATTTCACCTATCGAGCTTTCTTTCCACTTCTGATACAAGTGCTGTTTTACTTTCAATTTAGGAAAACAATATAAACCTCACTTCATCCATATTTTCTTCTATTTCCTGTACTATTATTGCTTCCCCACCGCACCCAAGTCACATAGAAACATCCATATGCACTTTCTGTTAATTAGCTTTCTTTCTTTTTTTTTTTTAATTAAATCATAGCTGTGTACATTAATGCGATCATGGGGCACCATACACTGGTTTTATAGACCATTTGACATATTTTCATCACACTGGTTAACATAGCCTTCCTGGCATTTTCTTAGTTACTGTGTTAAGACATTTACATTCTACATTTACTAAGTTTCACATGTACCCTTGTAAGATGCACTGCAGGTGTAATCCCACCAATCACCCTCCCTCTGCGCATCCTCCCCTTTCCCCTCCCTCTCCCTCCCTCTTCTCTTCCCCATATTCTTAGGTTGTAACTGGGTTATAGCTTTCATATGAAAGCCATAGATTAGTTTCATAGTAGGGCTGAGTACATCGGATACTTTTTCTTCCATTCTTGAGATACTTTACTATGAAGAATATGTTCCAGCTCCAATTAGCTTTCTTTTTTAAGGCAATAGGATAGAGTGGTTTGCAGAGTGTAGGACTTAGACCAGTGTTTTTCAATCCTTTCTATCACATGGCACACTTGAACCTTTAGTTCAGCTTCCTTGGCACACTTAAATTATGTTGATTAAAAAAAAATAAAGAAAAGAATATACTTATGCTTTGAACGTCTTTAAAAAATAATTTAATTGATCTTTAAAATTTTTCGCAGCACACCTAAGATCTTCTTCCAGCCGTGGCACACTGGTTGACAATCACTGACTTAGAGTTAAAATTTGTGCAGATTTGTCTTATACAATTGTGCAGATTTGTCTACTGAATGGACAGGGGACCAAACTCCAAATTGGGCTGCTTTGGCAGAGTCAGGGTGTGGCTCATCCCCAGCTAAATGCCATCTGAGTTAGGGGTAGCCCAGTGGGTTTGAGGCCAGGCCAAGCCACGTGAGGTGGACAAATTCCTTAATCTCTCAGAGCCGTAAATTTCTCTTCTGCAAAGAAGAACTCATAATAACTTATACCACAGTGGTTTAAAGATTAAATGGACAGAATACATATGAAAATAATTTTTTAAATTGTGAAGTATAAGATTTAGTTGTTTTTATCTTTCATAATTTTTTCTTTGTTATGAAGCTTTTTTTCTGTAAGTCCTCATTCTTTTTCCCTTCTCCCTTCCTCTGTCTCTTTCCTTCCTTCAGCGGTCCACTCTGTTGAATAATATTGCCCTTGCAATTCTGTATATTAATAACTTGGATTTTTAGGATGCAAGTCCTATGTAAATATCTTCCTTCCAAATTGGAAGACTTAGTATTATTAGTTGCATAATTCATTGTGAGTTAACTTGAGTACAAGAAAGAGATTGTCAATTTGTAGTGAAGTGCCTGGCAAATACTCTGAAATTCTCAGATCAGACATTAGAGATTGTGACTATGAATTACAACTGTAAACCTTACAGTTTTACAGCTTTATTTTTTTACTGTCTCATGGGAGCAGATGCTTCATGGAAAACACGTCATGGTTCGTGTTGGTGGAGGCTGGGATACTCTTCAAGGATTTTTGCTTAAATACGACCCCTGTCGAATCTTACAGTTTGCTACGCTAGAACAAAAAATTTTAGCATTTCAAAAAGGAGTTGCTACTGAAAGTGTACCTGATTCCCCTACCAGAACACCTCAGCCTCCTGACATGAATCCCTTGTCAGCAGTCAACATGTTTCAGAAGCAAAATTCAAAGCCTGGCACGCCAGCTGGTATTCCAAGGGGCAAAGAAAAACCGGTACGTCAACCAGGTGTGTTGTTGCCAGCATCTTCCCTGAAAGCGGGTAATCTGGGCTCCGGGTCAGCGTGTTATAAATTCACAAATTCTGCAGCAGCGTCCCCCCATCTCAAGTCCTCAAAAGGCATAACAAAGAAACCACAAGCGCCTTTGAACAAGGCATCATCTTCACATGCTGCTTCACATCCAGGAGGTAAAAACACTTCTTCACCAGCTTTACCAAGAACTGCACCCTGTGTGTCTGAGCCATTGAGAAAATGTGTTGCGTCCCCCAGTACCCCGAAGGCCAAGCTTACCCCAGCCAAGATTTCAAGAGATCTGCCTGAGTCTACGCTTTTGCCAAGTAAGAGTTCTGGAAAAACAGAACCCATGTATTTAAAACACAATCATGTTTCTTCCCCGGATGGGGCAGTATTTCACTTGGCTGCACATTCAAATTCATCATCAAAGGGTCCCAAGCTGCCTACAGCAAATACACACGTCAGGCCTAAACCTTCTCCATCTCTCCAATCCTCTGCTAAAATGACAAAGCCCAGCTCCAAAACTACGGCCACGGGTCTAGGAACACGGTCTCAGCCACCTACTGGAGCCCCACAAGCAAAGCCAGTCCCCACACAGAAACTTAAATCGGCCTTGAATTTACATCTACCAGGTTCTGTATCCTCGGTTTCTTCTGGAAAAGCCACACAGGAACTGAAAGATAAGAATATAGTTTCAATTGCCAAAAAGCAGCCTCAGAATAAAAGTACTTGCCAGAAGAAAGGATCCAGCTCCCCCAGGTCACCCGGCCGCACCCCACTGTCCATTGTGAGCCTTCCCCAGTCTTCTGCCAAAACACAAACCGTGCCAAAGTCACCGCAGCCTGCCACTAAAGTCCAGTCCTCTGCTAAAGGATCTCCCAAAGGTGGTAAAACCCCACCTTCGACCAGGAAACCCCTCTCATCTGTTAAGGGAACAGATAGTGGAGGTAAAAAACCTGCTGCCAAGAAAAAGGATGGTGATGACCATTATTTTGTCATGACTGGAAGTAAGAAACCTAGAAAATAAGCACCTAGGTGTCATTTTAAGAAAATAGGAAAAAGAGGGAATTATGTTGGTTTCACATCTTCTCTTTGTGTTTGTCCAAATGGGGCAGACGGTAAGTGCCACGAGAGTGGGTGGAGGTTGGGACCAGCAGAAAGTTCCTTAGAATTCACCAGAAGTGCTCTTCTGAGGCACTGAGTTTCTCATTTATAATAGACGTGTATATGATTTTTAATCTATACCATTTTTGTTAATGTCTTCCCTTGAAGGGAAACGTAAAAATTAAATAACACTACAAGAATTATAACTATCGTTGTAGTTGTTTTTGAACGTGTATTAAATGTGCAGCTTACATACCTGCTCATGTTAACAGTGGTGCTCATACTTTTAGTTCATTGCATTTCAGTAAAAGAGCAACGGTTTGGCATTTGTCCCACAAAAGGCACTTAATTTAATTCCCAGATTAGGATTGCCCGATCCAACAATACTGAGTACCAGTGGCTGCTGCTGGTTAGTTTGGTACTACTCTGAGTTAGGGACAACTCACTGACTATTTTTAGGCTTTCTAAACACTAATTTTCTTACATGGCATATATTAACATTGGCCATATTTTTTCACCAATGTTTTTGGTTAAAAAAAAAACCCAAATTAATGAAACAAACTGAAATTTGGCAAAACCTTTTTATTTTAATATAATCTATAACAACTACAAAAACTTAAGACACTTTATAATTTAGATAGATGTGCAATGTGGCAGAGGAAACTGATTTAGTAGCTTTTATCATATTAAAAATATATTTTAATAATGTTATTTCCAGACCTGGTGTGGTGGTTTACACCTATAATCTTAGCACTCTGAGAGGCTGAGGCAGGTGGCTTGCCTGAGCTCAGGAGTTCAAGACCAGCCTGAGCAAGAGTGACACCCCCATCTCTAAAAAAAATTGCCCAGCGCTGTGGCAGGTGCCTGTAATCTCAGCTACTCAGGAGGCTGAGGCAAGAGGATTGCTTGAGCCCAAGAGTCTGAGGTTGCTATGAGCTGTGATGCCACAGCACTGTACTAAAAGCAACAAAATGAGACTGTATCCCAGTGGTTAGGGCGCTGGCCACATACACTGGGCTGGTAGGTTCAAACCCGGCCCGGGCCTGCTAAACAACAATGACAACTACAACAAAAAAAGTAGCTGGGCATTGTAGCGGGCACCTGTAGTCCTAGTTACTTGGGAGGCTGAGGCAAGAAAATCACTTAAGCCCAAGAGTTTGAGGTGGTTGTGAGCTGTGATGCCACAGTACTCCACCGCAGGTGACATAATGAGACTCTGTCTCAAAATAAATAATAAAAACATTTCCCGTGAGTATAAATATAAATTTTTACATTGGAATGTTTTAATATCAGAATGTTTTAGCACTCTTAAAGAATCTTAGAGTGATGCTATGTAAAAATCTTATCATGAGATTATTATTTTTCTTTGGATAGCACAATATCAGTTTTAATTAGTTTTTTACAATTATGTTAATTTTCTTAAAGTCACACTGTCTCCAGTTTTCCAATGGCAAGTGGACAGCACACATGCAACAGTTTTTGTTTTATAGGCAGAGTATTTCAAGAAACGTATTCAGATCCTGTAAGGAGTGCTTAGACACCATAACCTCAAATGATATCTGTAAATAAATTATTTTTAAGGGCTTGTTACTTCTCCTATTTAAAATTATTAATGTAACTTTGAGAAATTTTGAGGGTGTTTCGTTAACTTTACAGTGTTACTTCTCCTATTTAAAATTATTAATGTAACTTTGAGAAATTTCGAGGGTGTTTCTGTTAACTTTACAGTGTTATCCGGTTATTATATTCAGTATCGTGTTTCTCTATTTGTGTTTCCTAAAGAAAATAATAATTTACATAAATATACAGTCATAGAATTAAGCATTTTAAGCTAGCTACTAACGTACACTGGATTATAAAGTAAGAAAACTTTGTATAAAAATAAGTAATCTTTTGCCTGAAGAGTACTGTTAAAATCAAAGACATTTGCAAGCTTGTTTTGAGAATAATTGATGCTTTTCTTCTTAAAAAAGGGAGTGATCAAATATTTGGTTTAGTTTTACTGTGGAGCTGGGCATTGAGAGGATAATATCTTCGGAGAGTAATAGCAAAAAAGGTAAATGGTGTGATAGCCAACCTATGACTCCAAGGAGATTTTACAATATGTAATTTACAGCATTAACAATATGTGAACATCAAGTTTTGTGTTGAGAATAATCAGGGATGAAAGTATCCTACAGGCATCTGGCACAAATTCCAGAACTAACCAAAGAATTATTCATTTGATAAATTGGAAGTCAATTTATAAATCATTCTATTCTTCAGCAATAGAGAATTTCTCCAGTTATATTCATGTGGAATGAATTTTTATTTTATATAGCTTACCCTTCCAAAACAAAGATTTTGCTTGAATAAACAATGTCTGAAAGACAATTTCTTTGAATATATTTTTAAAACCCGTTAAAAAGCTAATGTTTATAGTCATTTTCATAATTTTAAAGCAACTTTTACACTGCTGAAGTTGGAAAGACATTTTCATTTCTTAATAATAGTACAAGATTTTGTAAATTTTTGTATTTAATTAAATGAGTATTAAGTTTAAATTACTCAAGTACCTGGGAGAAGAAATAATATGTACTTTCAAGAAAATGGAATATGTTTTCATTTTTCTTTGATATAATTTGTTAATATGACTAATACATAAAATTAAACTTCAGAGAAAAATGAAATGCTGATTATTTTTGTATCATTCGAGCTTCGAGTGGGTGTTTAACACTGTGTCTTCAAAATGCCTTGATAAATTAGATGACCTTTCACTTTCCTGTCTATATAGAATTTATAGTTCTTAATAGATAAGGGAATTTTTTAAAAGAAAAATTATTCTTTCTGCAACCTTTTTATTTTATTTAAAACATGCTACTTCTTTAAAAGGCTTCAATAACAGGTTGTTTATATTCTTACCTCCAGGTTCACATACTGATTCCACTTTAATTCAAATCTGTTTATATTAAAAAGAAAAAAAAAACAAATTTGTTTATATTTTCTTGTGCCAGCAGCATTTGTATTAGATTTTAACTTATATTTTCTCAAGTATTAAAATTGACACATGTTTACTAAAGTCTCAATTTGCTTTTTTGGTGGATTCTAGATAACATTCTGATCACTTGATTCGTGCTCCATATGTGAGCATTCATAATTTGAGAATAGTTTTATTCTTATTTCTATTTAAAACACCTTTTGTATCTGTAGGATTTATTTCGTTGCACCAAAGAGATTATAAGGCCTTGCCATTAAAACACCAGTATTTGTTCCCCATGTTGTTGTATCTGCTAGATGTTTGTTTTAGAAAGACTAGACCTATATTTAATAATCTTTGAGATAACAGAGATAATTTATCAGTTATTTTATAGAATTCTGTGGATCACATAAGCATTGTGTTCACAGACATCTAAGAACTTCCACTTTTCAAATCCTATAATCCTATTATAATTTTACACGTCGATACAGTGAGAATATTCTTGAATATTCATCTTTTTCCTATATCGTGACCACAGCAATTACAAAATGCAGTTAATTCAATATGTACTTCCTGTGATATTTCCAGAAGGAAGACAGAAAAACACAACTTAAACAAAATTTGTGTTATCTTTTCCTAACTATGAATATAAAATTTTTTAATTTTTGAAATTTGGGGGAATATAGGGAAATATTAACAAAACATTTGCCAGTTAAGGCTTGGCACCTATAGCTCACCAGCCATATACACTGGAGCTGGCGGATTTGAACTCAGCCTGGGCCCGCCAAACAACAATGACAACTACAACCAAAAAATAGCCAGGCATTGTGGTGGGCGCCTGTAGTCCCAGCTACTTGGGAGGCTGAGGCAAGAGAATCGCTTAAGCCCAAGAGTTTGAGCTGTGACGCCACAGCACTCTACCGAGGGCGACCTTGTGAGACTCTGTCTCAAACAAACAAAACAATTGCCAGTTAATCTGAAAATACAAAGACAAATATTTTATTTAAGCTGTTTTCCCAGAAAAATGCTGCTTCATTCATGTAGAAAAACACAGACACGATCTTAACAAAATAATACATGCAATGATTTAGCTGCAAAGCTATTAGTCATAGCATAATATTAACATTGGTATAGCCATAAAATAAAACCATATAGGACAATGACTTATCTTGAAAGTAGTACACATGGTGATGGAGTGGTTTGTTTTGGGAGAGTGTGCTGATAACACATTCATACTTAGTATTTCTTAATTTTCTGCATCTAGCCATGTCCAGCACAGAACCTGTTACATGGTATGTGGGTTCAATAGAAGTTATCTATTCTAATTAATGTCTGTGGTTAGTCTTTTAGAGTTTCCCATAATTTTATTTAATATGATCAATTAGATAAATTATTTCATAAAGTGGAATGAAGAAATAGGATGGATTAAAGTTGGGTATGACTGTTAGGAATGTCTAGTAGTGAAACGTACTGCAACACCATTGCGTCTACTCAAACCACCATCTGTTAATTCCTGCTGAATGGAGAGGCTGCTATGGAAGACAGGGATAAGACAGCCACCCTAGTCAAGAATCCCGGGTTGGTTTGTATAGCGCATTGCAAGTCGCAGAACCTCTTACTTACACAGCATCCGATCTTCTCAATTCCATGAGATGGGCATCATCTTCATTAGAATAGAAGCTCCAGGAAGGCAGGAATTGCATCTATTTTGTTTACCACTGTGTTCTCAAAGCCTAAACCAATGCTTGGCACACAGTAGGCCTTCAGTAACTGCTAGTGAATAGAATAAATAAATGAGCTCTCTTGTTACAGATGTGAAAACTGAGGCTCAGGAAAGTTGAAAGCTATTCAGTTAATATGAAAATACCCGTTGGGATTGAGTGATTACATTTTATTTAAAGAAGAAAATTGTTTTATCTAATTATACTGTCCTACAAACTGTTATGCGCTCCTGTTTATGTTAATAGGATATAGAAAATAGGACTTAATGTGGTATCTTTAAAATACATCTGAAATATCTCCTGCTTTTTCTTTTCATTTCTTAGAAAAGTCTCGATTGAAGCATTTTTGACTATATTAAATATTATAGGCTTAAATATTTAGCGATTAGTATATTCTTACACTTTAAGCTTACTATTTATAAATCACTTTATTATGTTCAAAACATTGTTCTTGGAACAATGAACAATTGTATTCAGTCCCCTGGACAATACAGTAAATGCGCTCTGTAAATGTTTGGTGAATAAGTAAATAAGAGAAAAATAAGTTAAATCTAGCACAAAATGCTTCTTCAGTATTAGCATGAAAATCAATTTCCTCCCAGTGCAATGGAAATAGCTATTGGTAAAAAGGTACTATAGGCACCCCTAAGACCTCCTTTAAAAAAAAATTTAAAAATATCCTCTGAGTAACCAGGTTCCATGTGCTGCTTCCAAAAGGAATAAATTTAACTTTCTCTCACCCAGCTTTAAAACTATGGTACCAAGAAGCTGTGTTACATAGATCCCTTCAATAATTCATTGCAACATGCTATGCAATCCAGAAACTAATTGTTGAAGAATAGGCCAAACCCTGGAGTGTATTAAAAGAGGAATGAAACATGGCATTTACAATTTTTATCTTATTTTAGTCCCAGCACTGAAATAAAATGAAGGGAAGTGCTTCCCATCTGCAATTTGCAGTAGTTTCCATCAAGCATCAGCAAAAACCCTCATTGGAGTACCTGATGGCCCATGACTCCTTCCTGGGAGACAACAAACAAAACAACACCACCACCACCACCACCACCCCCCGCCCCGCTGAGAATTACAGCCTTGGAAATCTATGAGGCTGAAAGGGAACGTTAAGGAGGGAGAATAGTTGCGAGTCTTAAGAGGATATTCCAGTGGGAAACTAGAACCAGGGACTATGCCTTTTCCCCACCCACCTTTCCCCCCCGGCACACAGTTCCTACCCTTCATGTCTCAGCTTCAGTGTCACAGAGGTGCGTTCATGTTGCACCCCCTGCGTGCAGCACAGGGCCTAAATGTTTATGGGAGAAAGGAAGGCAGGAAATGTTCTCCTACTGATAGAAATAAGACATCAGTATGTGTAAAGGGAACTTCCAGTTTAATTTTGTTGACCCGCCTACAATGGAAGGATTTTTCCTGAGAAAAATGTCACGGTGGAGTGTGAAGAAGCCTGCACTCGCAACCTGCTTGTGTCTGGAGAAGAGGAGAGGGGAGGAGAAGAGAGGAGTCAGGGTGGGGGGGTGAGGGGGCAGTATTAAGAAAGGCCTCCAAGTTACGGATTTCATTTACATTAACACATAATTGTGACATTTTTACAGAAGAAAAATTTTGGAAATGCCCAGTTTACTATCTTGTTTTTTCTTTTATAACATTTATTTTCTGGGTTGTAAGGCTACTCAGTAACATGCTGACTTAAGATTGGCAAGTGCCCTGCTGCTCCTAAGTCAGTCCTCACCTTGAGCAGGTGGGGGAACTCAAGCCAGGGAGCTGACAGTTTTGTTTTGTTTTGTTTCTTTAAAACCAACCTCAGTTCCTTGAGGATTCCCCATACTTCTTTCTAAAGAGGCTGTATTAGTTTGTGATCCCACCAACATTGTAGAACTGTTCCTTCTCTCCTGTAGTCCTATTCCTAGGTATCTACCCAGGAGGGAAAAAAAAATCTTCATATCATGAGGACATTTGCACTAGATTGTTTATTGCAGCTCAAATTACAATTGCCAAGATGTGGAATTACCCAAATGCCTGTCAACCCATAAATGGATTAATAAACTGTGATAGATGTACACCATGTAATACTATTCAGCTATAAAATAAATGGAGATTTTACATTGTTTGTATTATTCTGGATGAAGCTGGAGAACATTCTTCTTAGTCAAGTGTCACAAGAATCAAAAAGCAGGTATCCAATGTACTCAGTACCAACATGAAGCCAGTAAACAAATACACAAGAGAAAAATTCAATTAAATTCAATTTGGGGGATAAGAGTGAGGAAGAAGGAGAGGGGGAGGAGAGGGGGGTCTGGTGTGCTCTCACTTAATAAGCTCAATGTAAGGGTGTATGGCACGTCCTGGGTCAGGGACAACTACATGGGGGACTTTAACAAATGCAAACACTGTAACCTCATATTAATGTGAAGTTATATATGTGTATATAAAACACCTCTGAGCAACAGACTGAAGTGAAAGTGGTAGAGGTGGTCATTGAAGGGGGCTGTTGGGATCACCCCAGGTGCTGACCCCTTCAATCATCCCCCAGTGCACTGTGTCTAGCCCAGGAGATTCCTCATGTTACCTGTGTTTTTGACTGGTTCTAAGTGATCTACTTGGCCACAAAGCACCAAGACACCAGTTCATTCATTTAGCAAACAATGTTTCTGAGTGCCTACTCTGACACTGTCCTTACTTAGGACAGTAAGCTGGGTGCTAGGGATAGAGTGATAAGCTCAGTCACTGCCCTTAAGGAGACCACAATCTTCACTCATGTGGTTTTTTAAACAGTGCGATGTAGCCCGTTCAGTTCTTTCTGTGTGATTTATTTTACTCATGGGATAAAATACTTCTAGGAGGACAGCTTGTGTTCTGCTTCAGATCAGGAGCCCATCAAGAGAAAGGAAGGGAGAGAGGTAAGGAGGGAGGGAGAGAAGGAAGGAAGGGAGGGAGGGAGGGAGAGAGGGAGGGAAGGGAGGGAGGGAGGGAAGGAAGGAAGGAAGGGAGGGAGGGAGGGAGAGAAGGAAGGAAGGGAGGGAGGGAGGGAGAGAAGGAAGGAAGGGAGGGAGGGAGGGAAGGAAGGAAGGAAGGGAGGGAGGGAAGGAAGGAAGGAAAGGAGGGAAGGAAGGAAGGGAGGGAGGGAGGGAGAGAAGGAAGGGAGGGAGGGAGGGAGAGAAGGAAGGAAGGGAGAGAAGGAAGGAAGGAAGGGAGGGAAGGAAGGAAGGGAGGGAGGGAGAGAAGGAACGAAGGGAGGGAGGGAGGGAAGGAAGGGAGGGAGGGAAGGAAGGAAGGGAGGGAAGGAAGGAAGGAAGGGAGGGAGGGAAGGAAGGAAGGGAGGGAGGGAAGGAAGGAAGGAAGGGAGGGAGGGAGAGAAGGAAGGAAGGGAGGGAGGGAAGGGAGGGAGGGAGAGAAGGAAGGAAGGGAGGGAGGGAAGGAAGGGAGGGAGGGAAGGAAGGAAGGAAGGGAGGGAGGGAGGGAAGGAAGGAAGGGAGGGAGGGAAGGAAGGAAGGAAGGAAGGGAGGGAGGGAGGGAGAGAAGGAAGGAAGGGAGGGAGAGAAGGAAGGAAGGGAGGGAGGGAAGGAAGGGAGGGAGGGAGGGAAGGAAGGGAGGGAGGGAAGGAAGGAAGGAAGGGAGGGAGGGAGGGAGAGAAGGAAGGAAGGGAGGGAGGGAAGGAAGGAAGGAAGGGAGGGAGGGAAGGAAGGAAGGGAGGGAGGGAGGGAAGGAAGGGAGGGAGGGAGGGAGAGAAGGAAGGAAGGAAGGGAGGGAGGGAAGGAAGGAAGGGAGGGAGAGAAGGAAGGAAGGGAGGGAGAGAAGGAAGGAAGGGAGGGAGGGAAGGAAGGAAGGGAGGGAGGGAAGGAAGGAAGGGAGGGAGGGAAGGAAGGAAGGGAGGGAGGGAGGGAGGGAGAGAAGGAAAGAAGGAAGGGAGGGAGGGAAGGAAAGAAGGGAGGGAGGGAGGGAAGGAAGGAAGGGAGGGAGGGAGGGAAGGAGGAAAGGGAGGGAGGGAGGGAAGGAAGGAAGGGAGGGAGAGAAGGAAGGAAGGGAGGGAGGGGAAGGAAGGGAGGGAGGGATGGAAGGAAGGAAGGGAGGGAGGGAGAGAAGGAAGGAAGGGAGGGAGAGAAGGAAGGAAGGGAGGGAGGGAAGGAAGGAAGGGAGGGAGGGAGGGAGGGAAGGAAGGAAGGGAGGGAAGGAAGGAAGGAAGGGAGGGAGGGAGGGAGAGAAGGAAGGAAGGAAGGGAGGGAGGGAAGGAAGGAAGGGAGGGAGGGAAGGAAGGAAGGAAGGGAGGGAGGGAGAGAAGGAAGGAAGGGAGGGAGGGAGGGAAGGAAGGAAGGAAGGAAGGGAGGGAGAGAAGGAAGGAAGGGAGGGAGGGAAGGAAGGAAAGAAGGGAGGGAGGGAGGGAAGGAAGGAAGGAAGGGAGGGAGGGAAGGAAGGAAGGAAGGAAGGGAGGGAGGGAAGGAAGGAAGGGAGGGAGGGAAGGAATGAAGGGAGGGAGGGAAGGAGGGAAGGGAGGGAGGGAGGGAGGGAAGGAAGGAAGGGAGGGAGGGAAGGAAGGAAGGGAGGGAGGGAAGGAAGGAAGGAAGGGAGGGAGGGAAGGAAGGAAGGGAGGAAGGGAGGGAGGGAGGAAAGGAAGGAAGGGAGGGAGGGAAGGAAGGAAGGAAGGGAGGGAGGGAAGGAAGGAAGGGAGGGAGGGAAGGAAGGAAGGAAGGAAGGGAGAGAAGGAAGGAAGGAAGGGAGGGAGGGAAGGAAGGAAGGAAGGGAGGGAGGGAGAGAGGGAGGACAAAACAAGAGTCATTTGCTGCTAAGAATTATTACTCAGAAAATGCAACAAAAATTAAGTCCTAAAAATGTGATTAAAAAGAGAATGGAATCTCAGCTTTCTCTAGGCAAGCCATTAGTTTAAAAATCAAGAAATGCACATCTCTAATATAAAGGTGCTGCTTTAACTCTGTAAAATACTTCTTGGAAATACTGATCCCCACGCCCCTCGACTAAGCGCCACTCGGGCCTTCACAGCTGCAGCACAGTAACAGAGATAAAATCTCAAACCAGCCCCCGTGTGAAGTGAAAGCTGGGCTACTGACAGCTCCTTGCGTCACATCAGGGAAGCACAGTTTTGGGCAGATGCTCCTGTGACTTGACATATCCTTGTCATGTCCTGCTTCTCCAGCCCATGAGACAGAAAACTTGTCCTGTAACCACATTGCCACTAATTACAGAACACCTCCAGGGTCTTTGCATCCCCCTAGCTGGCCCAAGGGATCCAAGGACATCCTGGGAAGAGCTGGTTTGTTTACTTCAGCTCTTTGGGTTGCAAGAAACAGAGAGTCACCTCCGCATTCCCTAATAATGGGTTATCTTATGAATACACACAACCAAAAGGACAACAGGAATCTGGCCGCAACCCATAAATATCTGAACACTGAGCCTCTAGAGACAGGTGATCCCATCTCCCTTTCTGAAGCTCAAGCTCCTACCTCTTCACTCTGGGGCTCTGCTATGAATGTATTCTGGCCAGTGTTCAAGTTCCTGTTCCTCTTTGTGTGTGTATCTTCTGAAAAAATACACACACACACACACACACAAAACTAAACACCCACAACTTGATACCATTCACTAGTTCAAGGTCTCAAGAGAGTATCTGGCTGGTTTAATTACCATTGTTCCTTAGGGGCAGAGCTCCAGTCACTGCATCAGTCAGTCACCAGTCAAGCCATGAACTGGCTGCCTTTAGATCATGGACCCATCCCCTTGACCAGTCAGTATGGGCAGTGAAACACCAATCCATTCATTTGCTCATTTAGCAAACAATTTTCCTGGGTGCCTATTCTGACACCCAGTGTCTGCTCAGACAGGCCACGTGGCCCAGAGCACGGCCATCTCAGCCTAAGGATAGCTTGGTTTACTTGTCTTAGCAGAAGCCACAGCCAAGAACTTTTTCTTAAAAGGCTGGGCATGACTTATTTGTCCAGTGCTCTTAGAAAACAAGTCCAGAATTCGACTGAATTTGGTCTGAATGCCTAAGGAGGTCTACTTTTGTATCAAGAAGCTGTCACTTTCCAGCGTGGACCTTTTAGGTCTTTGAGACCAGTGTAATATCGATGTGTCCCTCAGACTCTCCCAAATCCAAACATGCCTGTTGGTGGCTGGAAATACCCAACTATGTGGATATTACAAAGGAAGGGCTCACAATGGGATGGTGCAAAGCTCTCTGAGTGGGAGTTAAAATGTTCCAGACTTTCACTTCCCATTTTTTCTTAATCTTACACTAGTATGAAACAAGCTATTTAATCATTCATTAAAACTATCAGTCAAACCAATGTTTGGGACTCACGTAAATAAAAAAAATTTGTTAACTTTTTCTGTTAGTGGTTTCAGTATTTTTAGACATAGCCTGGGATGCCCAGAGTTTATTTTATTTTATCAGACATTCCTACTCTTGAAATTCTGTCCCAAGAGGACTTTTGATGACTCCTTGAAGGTGTTCAAGGGCTTCTGCCTGTCTTGACTCTTCAAACTCTGTTTTGCCCTCCTGAGAAATTCCTACCAGATGGAATGTTACAACTCTGTAAGATAAATTGATTTTTATTTAACAACACTCGCTTTGAAGCTGGTAGAGATGTCAAACATATTCACTGCTTACTGTGCCTGTTTGCCTCCAAACACAGCAGAACTTCGCTCTTCCTTACACTTGCCCCTTGTTGCTTAAATGATTGCAAAAAGAAGCCACAAGCAGACTTTACTACCATAGTTAGAGCTTCTTTCTAAAACCCGAAGAGGATCCGAGTCACACATAAATAGACACGAGGCTAAGTGCTTTATATAGAGTAACTCATTTAATTTTTCCAACTCTGCAAGGCAGATTTTGTTATTAACCCCATTTTATGGATGAGGAAACTGACGCACTGATTCTTCCATTCCTCTGCTTGTTAAAGAAGTTCTGATGCTAAATCATCTCAGATTAAGACTTAGTCATGAGCAGTTGAGTTTTCTCCAGAAGTGACACCACTGGGTAGAAGAAGTATGCTGGGGATTCCTCTCAGGGATGACTCATAATGGGGGGTGAGGCCACATCCAGTGTGTCCGCTCTGTGGTGTGCTGATTTGCACATGGAGAACACAGCCCTTGGCATCCTACCCCACAGAAAGGCCAACCTACTACATCCTCTGTTACGTCCTCAGTTTCTCTCTCTCCTAGCTCTTCCCCTTAATCTTCCAACCCTGCTCAAGTCTCTAATTATGCTTTCTTTTTCTTCTTGCTACTCCCTCATCCCTAAGTTGCCACTCATTTTGGTCAGGATAGGTGAGGCTTTGCCATGAGACACAGTAAAACCATCTTTGTGGCTTACAGAAACAGAAGTCACTTCTCACTCCTGCTGCGCGTCCATCAGGTCACCTGGAGATCTTCTCATCACAATTTCTCAGGGCCTGAGACCGATGGAAACTCTATCTTGACAAATGCTTTAGTGATCACTGTGGCAGGGAGAAGGGGATGTGAGAATGGTCAGCCCTTCCTTTCAGGAAGTTCTTTATTGGTTCTCCTAATTTTTTTAGGGTTCTCTGATCCCTCACTCCCGTTTTCTGACTCGTCTTCCTGCTTTATCTTTTTCCCATGTAGCTCTTCCCGAAGGCCCATCCCTTGGTCCTGTTCTCGTCTAACAAATATTCTCTCTTTTGGCAATTTCCCCCAACTTTTGGTTTCCTGTACCATTTCAGTATAAATGATTTCCAGGTCTTTGTTTTAAGCCCCATTTCTCTGAGCCCCAATTCCATTGTTAGCAGCCATCAACCTTCACATCCACCTAAAAAGGAAATTTCCATCTCCACCAAGTTCACATGTCCTCCTGACTCCCCTATTTCTGATGACTCCCCTCCTCTCTTCACATCAAAACTCTCAAATTATTTTAGAAAGTCTTAACCCCTCCCCCCACTTACTGCCCAAGTCCATGACCTTCTCACCTCTCTCCTGGAGTACAAGAGCTTCCCAATATCACTTGGATCACACTCTCAGCAGCCCTCCCCAGCTCCAGCTGCACATTGTATGACTCTACGGAGGGCTATTCACATTGTACGACTCTAGGGGGCGCTGTTCACATTGTACTACTCTAGGGGTGCTGTTCACATTGTACGACTCTAGGGGGCGCTGTCCACATTGTACAACTCTAGGGGGCGCTGTCCACATTGTACGACTCTAGGGGGCGCTGTTCACATTGTACAACTCTAGGGGGCGCTGTTCACATTGTACAACTCTAGGGAGGGCTGTTCACATTGTACGACTCTAGGGGGTGCTGTTTATATTGTACTACTCTGGGGCGCTGTTCACATTGTATGACTCTAGGGGGTGCTGTCCACATTGTATGACTCTAGGGGGTGCTGTTTACATTGTTCGACTCTAGGGAGGGCTGTTCACATTGTATGATTCTAGGGGGCGCTGTTCACATTGTACATCTTTAGGGGGCGCTGTTCACATTGTACAACTCTAGGGGGCGCTGTTCACATTGTACATCTTTAGGGGGAGCTGTTCACATTGTACAACTCTAGGGGGCGCTGTTCACATTGTACGACTCTAGGAGGCGCTGTCCACATTGTACAACTCTAGGGGCGCTGTTCACATTGTACGACTCTAGGGGGCGCTGTTCACAGTATGTTCCAGGTGAGTGGGGCCCCTGGAGTTGTGTGGTGAGTAGCCCTGCAGGCCCATCCAGCTGACCTTACTTACACCCTGTGCCTGCTACAATTTTCCCACAGCTCAACTAGAATCCTAACACACTTCTCAAAAATCCTCCTTGGCTTCCCATTCTAACCTGCATGAAGGCCACATACTTTGGCACTATCCACTCACAGGTCACGATGGAAGTCACTCTTCCTCTTCTGGATTGCCACATCTCTCCAACTAGTACTTTCTCTTTTATATTTTAATGATTTAAGAACACTGTTACCAGGCCAGGCACAGTGGCTCACACCTGTAGACCTAGGACTCTGGGAGGCTGAGGCAGGTGGATTGGCTTAGCTGAGGAATTTGAGACCAGCCTGATCAAGAGCAATACCCCATCTCTAAAAAATATCTGGGCGCTGTGGTGGGTGCCTGTAGTCCCAGCTATCCGAGAGGCAGAGGCAAAAGGATCACTTGGGCCCAAGAGTTTGAGGTTGCTGTGAGCTATGATGATGCCAGGGCTCTATGTGGAGGACAAGAAAGTGAGATGCTGTCTCAGAAAATAAGAACCCTGTTACCTATTTGATGAGTGAGAAGTTACTTCCTACTTGAGGGGTTAAATTAACAAAGTTTAATTTGTTGCACATGATGGAAAACTCTAAGTCAAAATGGCTTACCTTTAAAAGGAGAATGTATGGGCTCCTACGAGTGAGACTTACAGAAAGGACATCCTACTGCCTCTGCCATGGCTGGATGTGGGCTTAGCTGAGATCATCCTCCAGACTCCCTCCTCCCTTCCCATTTGAGGAAGTGGAAACCACAGCTGGCCTGTATGATGGAGCTGGAGTCAGGGAGGACGCAGCAGCTGCTGGCGATGCTATCCACACAGAGAGAAAGGAAAACACTTTTCCTGTCTTCTAACGGCCCCCTGGGGACTTCTGCATGGGCTAACCCTGCAGTCTGGGCATTGCACCCTGCAGGGCTCAAGCAGTGGAAGGGAATGGTTTAGGTTTGAAAGTAAGCAGGGAAACCACCTGCAAAAGTAACTTGGTCTAAGTCCCACCATAGTAAGTGATGGATCCTGGCCTTGAACCCATAGCTGTTACTCTGAATCCTGCCACCCTATGCTGCAAAAAGCACAAAAGAGCATTCCAGTTGAGCAAAGACTAGCTGGAAAATTCTGAAATGTACATGGAAATAGCAAAAGAGTTCCCCTGGGTGGCTGTGTAAGGCGCTTGCATAAGAACAGTAGGGAATGGTAAGAGTCCAGGCCACACAAAGGCTGAAGGGCTGGGCTGGAGTTTGGTCTTTGTTCAGGTGGCAAAGGGGAAGTTATCAAAGGAAAAGAAAAAGTTCAGCTAGTTTATTTAGAGTTACACAAATGTCAGAAACAGGAAGGAAATATTTGGACTGACTTCAGATAAAATCAAGATACAAAGTGAAATAATTCTGAAGAATAAAAATTACAAATAGGAATAAAATTTCAAGAATAAAAATCACAAAGTTGATTTGTTCCCTAAGTTTTGCATGGTTGCCATCTTTGATATGGATAACAGAAATTAGGAATAAACATTTCTTTTCTCACTCAAGTGAAAACCTACTCTGAGCTGGGCACTGTGCTGGGGTTTTGGAGTGTGTTGTCATAAATTATTTGTTGGGCTTTTTTACTGTTGCCCTTGACTTTTGAAGTTGCAGGAGAGCACCCTGTGTAATGGCCTTTGGTTTCAAAGGTTATCTATGGTGTCCAGAAAGTGCATAAAATGACTGTTGATTTTGTACTCTCTTTGCAGTTTTGAATCTCAAGATTTTATGCTCTGGCCAGCTTTATTTGGAGTTCAGTGGCTGACCTCACTTTCAAATAATGTTGATGGAAAGTATACAAAAAAAAAAAAAAAAGAAGTCCCAGTGAAGAAGAAAAATGGCTTTCAGTGAGGACAGAAAACTGGGATAGTTTTGCATGTTCCCCCAGTGAAACTGACTAGTTATTAAGCCACTGGAGTCTGGTATTCCTTTAATCACCATCTGAGGATGTTGCCATTTAATAATAAGTATGTCACTGACATCTTCAACAGTACAGATGTACTAACCAAAGGCTTGACCAGGAGCCATACAACATTGGGCATGTTGCAAAGGGTCCTGTATGTTATATGTATAAGTTAGGTATCTGCAAAAGGCTAATGTTACATTTTTTTTTTTTTTTTGAGACAGAGTATCACTTTGTTGCCCTGAGTAGAGTCCTGGGGCTTCATAGCTCACAGCAACCTAAAACTCTTGGGCTCAAGTGATCCTCTTGCTCAGCTTCCCGAGTAGCTGGGACTACAGGCGCCTCAACACCTGGCTAGTTTTAGAGTCAGGGTCTTGCTTTTCTTGCCCAGGTTGGTCCTGAATTTGTAAGCTCGGGAATCCACCTGCCTTGTCCTCCCAGAGTGCTAGGGTTACAGGCTGAGCCACTGTGCCTGGCCTTAAAGTTACAATTTTGAATCTATAGGCAGTCAGTAAGTATGAATCCCTACATGGTCAGAAAATTTAGTCCAACCCCTCACACCCCCAGCCTAACACTTATAATTCATGCATACATTCATTTAGTCATTAAATATTTATTAAGTATTTGCCTAATAAACAAAAATTTCAATAATGATTTTACTAATGGCCTACATGGGCTCAGCTTTGCATACTGGTGAACAAAATAGGTACAGGTCAACCCCTTGTGGAGCTTACACTCTAAGGGAAGTAGCATCTATACCCATGGTGTGGCACAGATTGTGCCTTCAGAAAAGCTCCCTCTTAGCAGGGAAGGCAGATTTGTAGTGAGGGTAACTGCAAACACAATATGATGAAAGTGTGCATTGGGAATGAGTGGTGATCTCTTGCAGTGAGCAGGGAAGGCTTTCCCAAGAAGCTAGTGCAGTCGCCGGACCTTGAAAGAAAAATAGGAGCTACTACATATTTGAAGAAATACATTTTAAATCGAAAGAGTAGGTAGGATGCTGAGATGTGGAAATGGGAGACATTGTTCACAATTTGGACTGTAGAGTTCTGAGCTCTGGGGGTTTGGAAGCAGGTGGGCAAACCCAGGTCATGTGGTGCCTTGTGAGTCACATAATGGAGTTTGTGTCTTATGGGGAGGCATCTGGAGGCAGTTGACTGTTGTCAAAAAGAGGAATGACATGATTGGATTTGCCCTTTTTGGAAACATCCTAACAGCATTGTGACTTTAGGAGCTATTCAAGGACAAGATGAGGGTAATTTGGCCAATCTTTTTCTGTCTCTCTGTATGGCGGAGAAGTCTAAGAGGCTTCCACCCTTGTAGCTGGTTTTAGCATCCTCCATTTCACCTCTAGACTTCAGATTTTTGACACTGAACACATGCTACAGGCCACCACCTGACCTATCTTCTTTGAACAGATCTTTTGTCATGTTGCTTCCTTGCTCCAAAATTTTGAGTCAGTGCTTTTTATTCCACTAATGTGAATTCTTGGACTTCCTTCCAAAACCCTTCAGTGGGGCTACACCATGGTCCCAGGTGAAAATTCCTCTACTCTCCTGAACACAGGCTTTCCGCTTAATCCCTCTACTCCCCTGAACACAGGCTTTCCGTTCAATCCCTCTACTCCCCTGAACACAGGCTTTCCGCTCAATCCCTCTACTCCCCTGAACACAGGCTTTCAGGGGATCCCTCTACTCCCCTGAACACAGGCTTTCCGTTCAATCCCTCTACTCCCCTGAACACAGGCTTTCCGCTCAATCCCTCTACTCCCCTGAACACAGGCTTTCAGGGGATCCCTCTACTCCCCTGAACACAGGCTTTCCGTTCAATCCCTCTACTCCCCTGAACACAGGCTTTCCGCTCAATCCCTCTACTCCCCTGAACACAGGCTTTCCACTCAATCCCTCTACTCCCCTGAACACAGGCTTTCCGCTCAATCCCTCTACTCCCCTGAACACAGGCTTTCCGCTCAATCCCTCTACTCCCCTGAACACAGGCTTTCCGCTCAATCCCTCTACTCCCCTGAACACAGGCTTTCCGCTCAATCCCTCTACTCCCCTGAACACAGGCTTTCCGCTCAATCCCTCTACTCCCCTGAACACAGGCTTTCCACTCAATCCCTCTACTCCCCTGAACACAGGCTTTCCGCTCAATCCCTCTACTCCCCTGAACACAGGCTTTCAGGGGATCCCTCTACTCCCCTGAACACAGGCTTTCTGCTCTCCCCATCTCAGTGCCCTGTTTTCTTCCTGCTGGAAGGTGCTCTTTCCTCCAAGGCTGGCTTAAGCCTCATGTCCTTCAGGCAGCCTTCTCCAACCACTGCATGCCTATTGGATCCACCGTATCTTCCTCTATGTAGCTTGGAGTTAAGTACACAACACTAGAATACAAGATTCTTAAGGACAAGTATTTTTGTCTATTTTATTCACTGCTATATTTGTACATTTGGAACGGTGCTTGGAAGATAGTAGCCACTTGATTAAACATTTGTTGAATGAATGAGTGAATGGATAGATCCTTTGTAAATATTTAACAAAGAAAACATTAGCAATAATAAAAACATCATAAATCTATCGTTCATTTACTCAGTAAATGCTATGTGAGAAGCCCTGTGATCGTTTCTGGGTATTCAAAAAATTATTATACCCGGAGTCCATCCTCAGAACACTCACAGTGAAAATAAAATCGTCATCCTATAGAATCAAAATCTGGTGAATATTTACATTTTCACATGCATAACAAATCAGTAGGGAATAGCACAAATAATAAAATTTTGTTAAAAAGCAGGATTTCACATTTTTTAGATTTCAACATTTAAAAAAAATCTGGTAAATCTCACATCAACCCTTGGTGAGAAGTACAGCAGCCACCCTCAAATGTGGGTGTCTGGAAGTAAAAGTAATAACCACTGTGGGGAGCAATTTCCCAGGTGGCTCATCAAGGTGACGGTGTGTGTACAAGGCAATCCAGCAATTCTAGTCCTGCGTAGGGAAACCACTTGCACTCAGAGAAATGTGGGATCCTGCTAATTGCAGCACTGTTAAAATGATCCTGCTAATTGCAGCACTAGAAATAAGCAAAATGTCACATCAATAGTAGAATGGATAAATAAATTATGGTTGTATCCAAACAACAGAATCTTCTGGAGCTGAGAAAATGAATGAACTTGAGTTATAATTATCCCTATGACTCAATCTCATAAATATATTGAGCTAAAAAAAAACCAAACCAAGTTGTAGAATGATAGTGCAACATGATCACATTTCTACAATGTTTAAACATAGAAAATAATATAATATATTATTTGTGAATTGATATAGATGTGGTAAAAGTATAAAATATGCCTGATAGGATGATTGGCTTTCTGGTTTGCCGAGGACTTTCCCCGGTTTAGCCCTGGAAGTTCTTCATCTGGGAAACTCCTCAGTATTAGACAAACCATGTGGCGATTTCTTCCTGAAGGAGGGAAGGCAGTGGGGTCTGGTGAAGTTGTACAGGTTGTATAGTTCTACTGAATCTGCAACATTGTATTTCTTAAATTGGATTGTGGGATAATGCAGCATGGTCAGATTAGGAGCGTGACCACCCAGGCCCCTGTGGCTCAGTGAGTAGGGCGCCGGCCCCATATGCCGAGGGTGGCGGGTTCAAACCCAGCCCCGGCCAAACTGCAACAAAAAAAAAAAATAGCCGGGCGTTGGCGGGCGCCTGTAGTCCCAACTGCTCGGGAGGCTGAGGCAAGAGAATCGCATAAGCCCAAGAGTTAGAGGTTGCTGTGAGCCGTGTGACGCCACGGCACTCTACCCCAGGGTGGTACAGTGAAACTGTCTCTACAAAAAAAAAAAAAAAAAACTAAATTAGAAAAAGAAGGGGCAACTCAAAGCAGTCATCTGTTCATAAGCTTAACAAATCATAGCGAAAGGGCAATCATATGATCTTTGACCATAACCTAAAAGCTGTCAAGAGCAAAACCCACCTCCTCTGAGAGGTTTCTTTGAATGTTTCTCCCTCCGTGGTCACCACCATTCCCAGTCCTCATTCCTGGATAACTATTGCAGGCTCTGAGACTGTAGGCCTCTCTCCCAGAAGTGCAAATACACACACATTTACACACACAGCCAACCTTCCCACAGTGGCTTCCTAAACTGCCTGAAAAGGTCTCAGGTCTCCTTTCCCCAAGTTCTCTGCAGGCTGGCACTGTTTGGTAGAGCTTTCTAAATTGTGCTAGTAGGCAGGGGGAATAGTCCAGAGCCAGAGCCCTGGAAATCTATTTAAATCACAGTTCCACCACTTACTACCTGGGAAAGTAACTACACCATAATTTCCTCACCTATAAAATGAGGATAACACTCCTCATAAGGTAGAGATAAGGACCAAGCAGGAAAATGCTTCGAAAGCAGCATTTCCACTTTTTCCATTTGGAAAGTTTCCACGTTTCCAAACTTTCCATGGTTTTCCACTTTTTTGATCTCATGGTGCACTTGAACCTATAGTTAAACTTCCATAGCACACTTAAGTTATATTGATCAAAAATAAATAAATAAAAGAATATACTTTCTGTGCCTTGGTCTTCTTTTGAAAACAATTTAATTAATGAACTTTAAAAACTTTTGTGGCACACCTAAGATCCTCTCATAGCACGTTAGCTGAAAATCACTGTTCTAAGCTATTCAACACAGTGTTTGGGGAAATACGCTAAGAGTCTAATAAATGGTTACTTGGTAAAATTTTTAAAAATTAAAAATAATTATTGTAGCCCGCCAAACAACAATGATGGCTGCAACCAAAAAATAGCCCAGCATTGTGGCGGGCACCTGTAGTCCCAGCTGCTTGGGAAGCAGAGGCAGGAGAATCGCTTGAGCCCAGAAGTTGGAGGTTGCTGTGAGCTGTGATGCTACGGCACTCTACCCAGGGCAACAGCTTGAGGCTCTGTCTAAAATAAATAAATAAAATAAATAAACAAATAAAAAGAAAAAGAAAAAATTATTGTAAAGTATAGGAACAAAATACATTCCATACATATTTCACTACTATGCAAATCGTTTTAAACTGTGATGTAGGATTAAAATAAATCTAGTGAGAAAAGATGGAAGAATAAACTTCACATTCTTACCAAACCATCTGTAGAAATGTTAAAATTAGAACATTCTTATGACAGAGAATTGCCACGTTTGTTCGTTGAACTGAATTGCAAAAAAAAGAAAAAATGGTCAGGTTGTGTTTAATGTAACGGTTTCTAGGAGAGTAATTAAAATCTGAAGCTCTATTTCTTTTTTTGGAAGTAATGTCTGGTTAAAATGAGCTCTAATTGTTCCTATTTGCACACTGACTGCCGAGTGCCCATCCTGCTGCAGACAGCTCTGTAATTAGCTCCATTCAAGAACAAAGCAGTGACCATCTTTCAGCTGCTTTTCTGGCTTTTGAGCTTAGGAAGCAAAGAAGAGATTTTTGGCTCTCTTGCAGAATAGAATTTTAAATCTGCCACCAGCAGCCAGTTGCAATAATGATAATTACACAGTTTGTTACAATTGATTTATACAGGCCCCAGGAAAGAATGAAGAGCTTCTGACTAAAATGGTCAAATGAATAATCAATGATATGTGAAATTATCCTTCCCTGGGTATATCTAGAAAAAGCTGGTGATGTTGACCTATTACTCATATACTTTTTAAACCAGCCATTTTAATAATTAAGTGATGTCTCTTAATCATTCTCATAGCTCTTGCCCTCCTGAATAGTTACTATGATCTGCTTCATATTCAGTATTCCATGCTTTTCCCATGAAGAACTTTCATTGAAAAAAATCTTAATTTTTTTCAATTGAATTACAACTCGTAAAAGAGCTAAAACCGTGCTACTGGGTCCACAAAACTTTTATGCCCCACAAAAATCTTTTACGAAGAGCATGTGGACCACAATCATGACCCTCCTCTCAGCCACACAAACATGTGAACATTCTTGCACACACATGCATGTACGCACACATTCAGCTCAGAGGAAATGAAACGATTCCACCTCGGTGTGTCACATGCAATATTTTATTTTGCCTGTTTAATTCAATCTAGAAGTCTTTTATTATATGAATTTAACCCACCTATATTTATTGGGACTACTGATGTATTTGAACCATCTACCATCTTACACTGAGTTTCTATTTTTATACTTTGTCTTTTGCTTCATTTTTCTCCCTTCCTGTCTTCCATTCTCTCCTCCTTTTTTTCTTTTTATTTGTCAGTTTCTATTTCTGTTCTTTCAATGGTTACATTAAAATTTCTTAACACCTGTAAAATAGAATATAACTCTTAAAACAAGGAACTTAACAGGCTTATCTTCATTCAACCTCACCCACCATCATCTTTTCATGCTGTTATTATCTATATAGAATTTCAGGTCCCTTTTGTCTTTAAAGAAAAAATGATAATTATTATTTCTATATTTTGCATCCAGTAATTATTTCTATTTTACAATCAATAATTTCATTCTTCCTCATGAAATTTCCTTTAGAACTTATGTCAGGGAAGATATTTAGATAATAAACTAGCTTAGTCTTTGGATAAGGATGCTTATGTTATCTTACTTCACTCTTTTAAAAAAAAATTATACTTAGTTTTATAAACAGGAAATACCTCCACATGATACAAAATTCAAGTAAGTTAAATGTTGTTTCAGTTGCTGTAGAATTCTAGACTAAGTATGTCATGAATTTGTAAGTGTGTGGCCTTGGCCCTCACATATTACTCCTGAGAGGACTCCTCCTGTTCTACAGAAACTTTCTTCTTTTTTAAAGTGACTATAGACTTTTTTAAATTTGAAAATATATAACCTATCATTTTGACATATCTGAGCTAGAAAAAAGGTCCACTGTGACTGGAAATTAATTTATTTGATTTAAAAAATATCAACTATTGATATATACCTGTAGTCTCAGCTACCTGGGAGGCTGAGGTGGGAGGATCCCTTAAACCCAGGAGTCTGAGGCTGCAGTGAGCTATTACCATGGCACTGAATTCCACCTTGGATGGCAGGGAAAGGCTTTCACTCTAGAAAAAAATCAAAGTCTGAGAGAAAATACAACATGAAAAAAAAATTCACAGATAGATCACAGCTGTATTTCTATATAAACCCGAGGTTCTATCTCTGTTTGGATTAGATGTATTTAGTTGCAATGTTTCTCCAGAGATAAATAATTGTAGATTATGAAATCATTCATTAAAAAAAAAATGAAATAATTTATTTAGTTTTTAAACTTAACACACATTTATGGAATGCCCCTGCCCAGATCTGTGCTATGTATAGTTACACAAAAACTGGTACGCCTTAGTTTTTTTCATCTCTAAAATAGAGATCATAATATTTTTCATGCAATGCAGTTGTAAAAAAATAGAGATGAAGATTAGAACGTGCCTGGCACGTTGTAAGCATTTAATAAATGGAGTAGTAATTTCTATTACTACTATCAGTTGTATTTGTCATTACGAAAATCATGTCAGTTTGGAAGATACACAGGTAAAGAGTGACTTAAGATGGGTCTTGCCTAGTCACCCGCGCTGGAATAAGACAAAAAGAGTTGACTGATCAACCGTTCTTGGATGACTGGGAGGGCTTCGTAGAAGAAAAAAGGGGCATTTCAATTATAAGTTGCAACAGTTTGGAAAAAACATAAGGAGGGCCCCAAGTTCACAGGGACAGCAGGGGTGAAGAACGGATATGAAAACCAGAGGACTTGGCGATCAATAGAATGTGGAGTCCAGGGCAATGACAGATGTGGGACCGTGGGCCAGTTATTTAACCTCCTCAGGGCTTAACTTCCTCCCCTGGAAACTGGAAATAAAAGTAAGGCCTACCTCGTGGGATTGTATTGAAGATTAAAAGAGACAAGACATGGAAAGCATTTTAAAAAGCACCTGACTGAAACACGGTCTCAGGAAATAACTGTGAGGTTCATGTGGGCTGTGGAGGGTGCTGGGGGAGCTGGCAAGGAAGCCCAGATTCCTGGCTCAGCAACTGAGAGGCTGCAGCAGCCGCTCAGGGAGGAGAAGCAGGCAGGCCCACACCTCCTGCCCATCAGTCAGGACGAATGAAGCTATCGTGAGGGGTCACGTGTATGGGCTTCTGGGAGCTGGGCATTTGCTTCCTTAGACTAACTGGTTGGGAGTTTTCAGACCACAGCGTAGCTGTTGGCAGGCATAATGCACAGTGCGGGGAGGGAAATGCAGGGCCTCAGACAGAAATGGCCACGGAGGTCCCTGGGGAATCTCCTGTCACCTTAAACTCACAATGAGAAACGCCTAGAAAGAAGCTGAAAAAAACTCAGAAGCATTTTAGGAAGCAAGTCTAAAAATAGCTACCCTCTGCTTAGAAGCCAAGAGGAAGACACCCTCCCCTGAGGGGTTAAACTCTGGACCCTGTGATTTTCACTTAGGATTTTGCGTAAGTTTCCATTTGCTGATATCAGGCATTCATTGGTCACTGTTTTTTTTAGGTCGTATTATTTTATGTCATCCTGTAATAACTTGGGTGTATAAAAAGAACAGATGTTGTTATCTCCATTTTACAGATGAGAAAATTGAAGTTCAGGGAGATGTTATTTACTCAAGTCGCCGTAGCTAGAAAACATTGCAAAATCAGGACTCAGGCCAAATATTTTGATTTCCATTTCCTTTCTCATTCCGTGTCTTGTTACTGTTTCTTGATGTGCATCTTATGAGAAAGAAGCCCTTCATCCCAAATCATGGTGTCTCCTTTCTATGAAAAGTGGTTTGTTCAATTCCTGGCCTCCCTTCCTTTCCTCACTCCACCCCAAGGAGGTAGTAACTTACCTAATTGATAGATTTCAGAAGAATCCCCCCTTTACTTCTTTATGGAGGGAGAAAATTCTGCTCTGCTCTGCAAATTCAAAAGGTGTATGGCAGTCAGGTGGGTGGGAGTGGGGTAGATTTTCCGATTCATTTCTGCCTGGAATTTTGTGCTTAAACCTCCAAATCCTGTCAGCAAGCCATTCTGTTAATACCCGGGCGGGGGGTGGGGGGCGCGGGGAGTCAACCTTGGTCTGGGGCTGGCTATGAATGCTTATCTGTGGTGGCAGATGTCATGAAATTATGCATGGATTTTTTTTGTGTGCTCACCTACTTTCATTAGTGTGTGTGTATTTAATTTGTGGCCTTAGATAAGCATTTGTAGTGGGACACCCTTGTTTCCCTCTAGCTTTTATCACAAATATCATTGTTAGTTTGGTTTCTATCTGTAGACATTATTTTACATCTCCAACCTGTTCGAACCTGAACAGAGAAGAGGGTTCCTATTTGTTGGAGATTGCCTTAGAGACCGCCTATATATTCTGCAACACTCTAGGAGGTTTAGAAATAAGAACAAAGTGTGAGTTCAAATAGTCATGATGAAATCCTACAACCACCACAGGAATGTTAACGTGACTCAGAAAATAGAGTAGCCATTAGCTGAAGTTAGCTTGCAAACCCACTTATGGGATGAGTGGTAATTAATAGATGAAAACACTGAAAATGAAACCCATCCTCTTCCAAAAAAAAAAAAAATTCAATGAACTAGATTTCACATTAACCCCTGTTCTCTACTTAAGTCTCCAGGAGAAAGATAAAATCAATACAAATTGAGTGTGCAGCGGTTCTAAGAAATAGCATCAGCAATGAAAACCAGGAGGAAGCATAAGTTTTAGGGAAAAACCAATTTCTATAAAATAATCTTAGATGTGAACTTCTTTCCGTAAAAAGCTTCTTGAAATGCAGCCTGCCCCGGTTAATGTTATCCAGCCCCCCTTTCCTCAGTGCTTATTTCATGCCAGACGCGTGCTCACAGGTAACAGCTGACACAGGCCCGGCTTCCTACTGAAGAAACAAGTCCAGCCAACCCCGCGGCTGAGAATAAAGATGACTTTATAATAAGAAAGAACACCCTACTGGCTGGCGACCTGTAGAAGACTGAAACTGGACCCACACCTTTCACCATTCATTAAGATAGACTCTCACTGGATTAAACATTTAAACTTAAGACATGAAATTGTAAAAATACTAGAAGAAAGTGCAGGGAAAACTCTTGAAGAAATTGGCCCGAGTGAATATTTTATGAGGAGGACCCCCCGGGCAATTGAAGCAGCTTCAAAAATACACTACTGGGGCCTGATCAAATAAAAAGCTTCTGCACAGCCAAGAACACAGTAAGTAAAGCAAGCAGATAGCCCTCAGAGTGGGTGAAGATATTTGCAGGTTATGTCTCTGACAAACCTCTGACAAAGGTTTAATAACCAGAATCCACAGAGAACTCAAACACATTAGCAAGAAAAAAACAAGTGATCCCATCTCAGGCTGGGCAAGGGACTTGAAGAGAAACTTCTCTGAAGAAGACAGGCGCATGGCCTACAGACATATGAAAAAATGCTCATCATCCTTAATCATCAGAGAAATGCAAATCAAAACTACTTTGATATATCATCCAGTAAGATTAGCCCATATCACAAAATTCCAAGACCAGAGATGTTGGCGTGGATGTGGAGAAAAGGGAACACTTCTACACTGCTGGTGGGAATGCAAACTAATATGTTCCTTTTGGAAAGATGTTTGGAGAACACTTAGAAATCTCAAAATAGACCTGCCATTCGATCCTACAATTCATCTACTAGGTATATACCCAGAAGACCAAAAATCACATTATAATAAACATATTTGTACCAGAATGTTTATTGCAGCCCAATTCATAATTGCTAAGTCATGGGAAAAGCCCATCTGCCCATTAATCCACAAATGGATTAATAAATTGTGGTATATGTACACCATAGAATAGTATGCAACCTTAAAGAAAGATGGAGACTTCACCTCTTTCATGTTTACATGGATGGAGCTGGAACATATTCTTCTCAGTAAAGTATCTCAAGAATGAAAGAAAAAGTATCCAATGTACTCAGCCCTACTATGAAACTAATTTATAGCTTTCATATGAAAGCTATAACCCAGTTATAACCTAAGAATAGGGGGAAAGAGGGAGAGGGAGGGGAGGGAGGAGGATGGGTGGAGGAAGGGTAATTGGTGGGACCACACCTACGGTGCATCTTACAAGGGTACACGTGAAACTTAACTAAATGTAGAAAATAAATGTCTTAACACAATAACTAAGAAAATGCCAGGAAGGCTATGTTAACCAATGTGATGAAAATATGTCAAATGGTATATAAAACCAGGGTATGGTGCCCATGATTGCATTAATGTACACAGTTATGATTTAATAATAAATAAATTTTAAAAAAGGAGAAAAAACAAAGAAAAAATAAAAAATAAATCAAGCTAAGTAATTATTAAAAAAAAAAAAAGAAAGAAAGAACACCGTTCACTTTGGATCAGGGTTAGAGAGCAGTGAATGTGTATACACAGATCCTATTTCTTGTAGATGGCTGGTTCAAGTGTTAGAATACCAAACTTATGGCTTTTCAGGATGGAATAGCTACCATTTTACCAGTTCCAGAGGGAAAGAAGCATCTTTGCATCTTTCTGGATCTTTCCATCTCTCCTGCTTCTCTCCGAGAACTGTCAAACTCCATGGTCAATGGCTTCTGCCTCGCTCACTATGCCTGAGCTTCTGCCAAGAGCATTCACCTCAGGGTCGCCTATTTGCAAAGAATTTCTACTGGGTTTCTGTGGCTTTCTCACTGATGAAGTGACGTGAGATCTGCAAACTCCTACTTAAGATGAGGTGATATGCATGCAGTACAAATTTCAAAACAGGAATGCCACAAAGCACCTGGGACATTGAATCCAACTAAACTCTAACAGGGAGTTTTGTTTTCTACTTTGGATTTTTGTTTGGTGTTCTTAAACATGACATATGAACTCTTTTCCCAGTCTCTATGCTTCCTGGGGCCAGAAATCGTGCCACAAATCTATGCACTTCTTCCAGCGGTGTGCATACAGATGGTGCCCAATAAATACTTGTTAGATGAAAGACTGGTCACGCTATCAAGAGAAAAAATAACTCTAAGCCACCCTGAGATTTCCTGGTTAGTCTATCATGGGCCTTATAATCCTCCACAAATGCGTTCACATGCAGATGTTGTGCTAGAGGGAACAATAGTTCTAGCAACAATTTTTTTTCTAAATATTTAAAATATTTATAGGACAACTTTAATGTATGTGCTGTGACTGAAAACAAAAGAATACTTTAGTCCAACTAATCTAAAATACTTTTATTTGTTAGAAATACCTTAATTATATTAGGATTATTGATCAATGTTAACGAATGATCATATAGTTCTCAGTAAGTATTGCCAACTGCTTTTCAGATGTGTTTTTGGCTTCTGTAGTACATCTCCCCTTCCCCAACTCCGGGGAGTCTTTGGGTAGTGATTTTTTTTTAACCCTAACAAATAAATAATGCTAGCTTGTTGTTCTGCGTGTTCCCATTTCCTCGACTACTCCCGAGGCTCCACAAGTTCTTCTATTAATGTCCTTTGCTCATTTTTATTCCTGGCAGTGTTGGGGGTTTTCTTGCTAACTTGCATAATTGTTATTACATCATGGGAAAATATGTTAACCCTCGCCTTTTTCCTTTCTGCATATTTCTCAAGTCTATCTTTTGTTTAATTTTGCATACTTTCTTTTTTGCAGATAGAGTCTTGCATTGTTGCCCAGACTAGAGTGCAATGACATCATTATAGCTCATTGCAACCTCAAACTCCTGGGCTCAAGAGATCCTCCTGCCTCAGCTTCCCAAGTAGCTGAGACAACAGGCGCAAGCCACCATGCCTGGCTCATTTATGTGTTTTTTTATAGAGGTGGGGTCTTGCTGTTGCTCAGGCTGGTCTTGAACTCCTGGCCTCAGATGATCCACCCTACTCTGGCTCCCAAAGTGCTAGGATTATGGACTTGAGCCACTGCACCTGACGTGATTTTTTTTTTTTATATGAAGGCATTTTAAATTGTGTGGAGTAAAATCTCTCACTCTTCAATTACTCCTGTTTGTAAAGTTATACTGCCCCCAGCACTTTGATAATTATTTATTTTATTTTCTTCTAATCTTTTGTGGTTTGATTTTTTATTTATTTTTATTTTTTATTTTATTTTATTTTTTTGCGGTTTTTGGCCAGGGTTTGAACCTGCCACGTCTGGTATATGGGGACAGCGCCCTACTCCATTGAGCCACAGGTGCTGCCAGTGGTTTGATTTTTTAAATATAAGGTCTTAATCCAGTTAAAATGTAATGGGATGTGTAATTTTCTGCCAAATTGCTAACCAAGTATTGTAATGTTATGTAACCACTCTACCCCACTGTTTGTCTATTCCACTAACAACACTACTGATTTTTTTGAAAGTTATTTTATAGTCACCTTTGTTTACAGCTTTCCATGAACTTTAAAACTTTGTCTTTTCCTTTTCTCCATCATAAAAACAATCCCATTTGAAATTTGTTTGGATGCTGTTAACCTATAAATAAATTTGTGAAGAATTCTCATGGTGGCTCACGCCTGTAATCTTAGCACTCTGGAAGGCCAAGGCAGATGGACAGCTTGAGCTCAGGAGTTAGAGACCAGCCTGAGCAAAAGTGAGACCTCATCTCTACCACAAACAGAAAAACTAGCCGGGTGTTGTGGTGGCACCTACACTCCCACCTACTCAGAAGGCTGAGGTTGCTGTGAGCCATGATGCTACAGCACTTAAGCCCAGGGCACTAAGTGAGACTCTGTTGCAAAAAATTGATGTTTTTAAGTTTTCCAATGCCGGGAGCCAAAACATATCACAAAAATGCCCCTTGCTATCTTGATTTTAGGAGCAAACTATTCCCAGGAATTCAACCGTAAACAGCAATGGTACTTTCCCCTTGCATATCTCCTCAAAAACGCACCCCCCGCCTTAGGGTCCTTCTCCTAGTAATTTTCCAGAAACTAGCCCCCTCCCCGCCCTGCTAGGAACAGCCCTTAGTTACTTCCTCGTTTGTGTGCTTATAAGCCCAGCTGAAAAATAACTCGACGGAGCTTGATCAGACTCTTGACTTGCTCTCATTCTTTCGTGTCTCTTGTCCCCTCATTCGACTGACCCCTTTGTTTCCCAGGTCCCCGTTGAATTCCTCGCGGGCCAGGGCATTCCAATATGGTTTGTCTTTCCATGAATCAAAAGATTATCTCAATAAAATTTTAGATTTTCTTTATAGAGGTCATACACATTTCTCATAAAATTTACTTGCAGGTATCTCTCTTTTTCTTGCTCCTGAAGCTGGAATCTCTTTCTCATAAATTGTATTTCCTAATTGCTGCTCAGTGATGTGTAGAAATGTTACTGATTTTCACAAAATGCATTTAGCTCTTAGCCAGACTTTTCCTTCCTTCCTTCCTTCTTTCCTTCCTTCCTTCCTTCCTTCCTTCCTTCCTTCCTTCCTTCCTTCCTTCCTTCCTTCCTTCCTTCCTTCCTTCCTTCCTTCCTTTCTTTTTTAAAATATCATGTACCCTATCTTTTGTTAAAAAGTTATTAGGCGAAGCTTTCTTAAACAAAGTTTCTGTGTCATTTACAAAATTGATAGTCACCATGAACAGAGGTTTCCTTTGTGATAGAAAGTGATACACTGCCTCTATATTCCTGCTCCCTGAGACATCCTTTTCCTTCCTCCCCAGGGCTGGTCCTGCAATTCCGGCTGCTGCCTGCAGCGGTTACTCAGGAATGCTCTTTCCTGCCCTCCCCTTGGCTCCTTGATTGTCTTCTTGGTGGCCTCACCTTTGTTCCCTTGGGTTGGCTCAACCCATTCAGAGTGCTGCTTGTGCCTTAGAGAGTTTGGCCTCTCACCCATGACCTCTCAAGGCCACTCCTCTGGCTTGGGTACCACCAGAGGCTCCTACCATGAGACTCCTTGTCTCCATTGGCCCTGCTCCCCTGGACATCCTTCTTCCCAGAATAAATCCTGACTTCTCTCCTTCAGAGGTAAGAACCCAGGAGCAATTGCTCATTTTGCTCTGAAATTCGAAATTAAAATTATGACTCTTTAGCTTACCCCATGCTCATCTCTTTTCTTGATGGTCTTTCAATCTTCTAAATATTTCTCCATTGCCTTATTTAGGTTATTAAGTATGAAATATCCAATTTCCTTAAACATTACATTTGATAACTGATATGTCTGACATTTCATTTCGACACTTCTTGTTTCATTTGTATTATGAAGGTGCATCCTCATCTTGCAAATGCCTGTTTTGGCTTATGATGATCTTTCAATTTTTTTAGAGCAATTTTTGTGAAACCATGGATAAATAAAACGTCATGTAATTTTCTAATATGAGTTCTGTTGTGAAAACAGTGTAGTGCGGACAGCTTGAAATATCAACAAAGTGGGAAGAACAAGGCTAATGAAGGCACACTGTGTTGACGGTTTGGGAAATTCCATTCTGGTGATTTCAATCTTGAAAATGGGCAACCTGAAACCAAGGCCAATAGTGATGAACGGGAAGCTGTAGTGGAAGCGAATCCCCCTCAGCCTATATCTGAATTAGCAACAAGGTTTCGCATTACTATTCCAACAATATTGGGACATTGAAAACAAATTGGCAAGGTAAAGAAGCAGGGTAGATGGGCTTCATGTGAATTCAATGAGCGTCAGAAGAGAAATCGTGGCTCGGTGCCCGTAGCACAGTAGTTATGGTGCCAGCCACATACACGGAGGCTGACAGGTCAAACCCAGCCTGGACCAGCTAAACAACATCGACAACTGCAACAAAAAATAGCTTGGTGTTGTGCTGGGTGCCTGTAGTCCCAGCTACTTGGGAGGCTGAGGCAAGAGAATCGCTTAAGTCCGAGTGTTTGGGGTTGCTCTGAGCTGTGATGCCACAGCACTCCACCGAGGGTGACATAGTGAGACTCTGTCTCAAAAATAAAAAAAAGAAAGAAAGAAAAACAAAAAGGAAGAGAAATCATCTCGAAGCTTGCCCTTCTTTGCTGTCACAGCATAAAGGTGAGTCATTTCTAAACCGTGCTGTTACATGTGATAGAAAATGGATTCTTTTTGACAATCTCAAGGTTTGGCACAATGGTTGAAGAAAGATGATGTGCTGAGACACAGTCCAACACCAGCTGTTCATCAAAAGAGCCAATGGTGTCTGTCTGGTGATCCAGCGCTGGCATAATCCACTACAGCTTCATGAAACCTGAATTACCTCAGGGGATGTCGACTGCAACCAAGCAGCCGAGATTGGTCCATAGGGATAGGCCAATTCTCTTACAAGACAATGCTTGACCCCCTGTCGTACAAACGCTGCTCAAACCACAGAAGCTGGACTTGGAGACCCTCTGTCATCCACCGTAGTCACCAGACCTTGCACCACTGACTACAACTTCTTTCAGGCTTTGGACCCCTTCTTGCAAGGGAAAATATTCAATTCTCAACAAGCTGTGGGAAACGCCTTTCTCGATATCATCACCACTCACTCTCCAGGATTCTTGCCACTGGCACACACAAGCTACCGTTAAGATGGCAAAACGGTGTCTATAGTTTAGGCACACACTTCCATTAATTGTACTGCTTCCTATTTGAGGTACAATAAACTTAACTTTTGAATTGAAATCGAACCTTTCATATTTAATGACATTAATAGTATCATACACCACTTCAAATCTTTTCTTAAAATAGTCACGATATGAATTGTTAGCAAATAGTACTATTAAATAAATCATACCATATATACAATCTGGGTGGATAGCATTTTAAAAAGTATGAAGGAGTAGGAAAAGAGTACCTAAAAGTGTTACTGGATGACTGATTTTCTATTCTGAAAACAAGATACAATATTTCTAGGTGTCTATGAGGTCCTACATCTACATGTGTGTGAATATATGTACCCATATATACATAAGTGTGTAAGTTGGTATTCAAAACGTACCTGTGTGTTCAGGTGATATTAAAATATTTAGAAACAATGTGGTACTCTAAGTTAATATATAAATAAACATATAAATAGGATTTAAAAAATACCTTCCCTTTTATTCTCTAATAAAACTATTGAAATGATATGTTGCAGTGCAAATAATGTGTCAAATAATTCTAATAGTTTCTAAATGGCTGACTTCCAGAAATTGTTAGTGTGATCTTTTGTGCGACCTCGCTGTCACTGATTAATGATGTCTCCCACTCAGGCATGATTTGATGTGACAATTATATCAAACTCTTCTAACTGCTTCCTCGTTGAACTGGTGGTCATGAGGTTCCCATAGCCAGAGACTTCTCTGAAGGCAGAGTGGCAAAGCTCGCCCCCTGCTGCACAGGCAGGCTCTGCTCTGGATGCCAGCTCTGCCCATGACCCTGCAACCCTGCTTGGGAAAGGGAAGGCGGGTCTCCTCACGTACTCCTGGATCAGAGCAAGAAAACGGGCACTACCACCTGGAGATTCCTGGAATTTCTGCTGCCAGGATCCAAGACAATCTCCATCTGTAAGCAGATAACTACCGCCAGGTGGCGCCAACAGCAGCCAACCTGGACAGATCGGAATTTGCAGCCCTGGCTGTCAAAACGTCAGTTGTTTAGTTAACCTGGCACTATGTGACCTCATGTTTACACAATTGCTTTTTTTTGGACTTTCTCTTCCATGTTATGGGTAGGGGAATTAAATTTGGGGTTGTTATGAGGCTGTACCTTAATGTTTTCTCTTTCCATCAATGTTTTATTTGGAAGATTTGGAAACCTAGAGAAAAGTTACAAGAATAGTACAATATATAATGACTACCCAGCCGGCCTTTCACCAGGATTCACCAATTCTTAAAAATTTGCCACATTCTTTTTCTCTCTTTCCATCTGCATGTACATTTTTCCGCTGAACCATTTGATTCTTATTCTTCATCTCTAAATACTCAGCATATGTTCCTTAAGAAGAAGGATTTTCTTCTGCATAACCACAGCCATGTTCAGGAAATGGATCACTGCACAATATCATTTTCTAATATATAGATATTAGTATTGAATTTTCTAAATTGTCATGATGATGGCATTTTTACATATAGTTTTAAATTTAGGATCTTATCAAAGATCATAGACTGAGGTTGTCATGATTCTAGAGATTCTCCTTAGCTTTTAGGGGGGAACAGTATCTTTTATGAAATTGAGATTTTTGGATAGTCCAAGCCAGTCTTTTACATTTGTTTCACTCTTTTCTCATGATTAAATTTGCATTAAACATTTTTGACACGAATACCACAAAGGTGATATTGCATTCTCTTAAAAACTGTTTTGGAAAGATTCCAGAAGTTCTATTTTAACAACATACCTTTTATTCTAAAAAGAAAACCACTAATCACTGGCTCTCAAAGTAATTTTAAAGTGCCACCCAAACCTTATTGGTGCTTCCTGGTTTGTCCTTCTGATTCCATTTTAACAAGTAGATCCCAGAAAAATGGAGAGACTATAAAACAAAAAGAAAGTAATGCCCTGGAGACTGGTAGACCCAAGTTGCATCTCACTTAAACATCAATTAGTTCTATTAAATTCTGTTTCTAATGGACACCTGGGTTTTTTCCAGCAACCTTTCTTTCAAAGACCTGTCTCTTCCTGTGACCTTGGTGGGTCATCAATCCTGGGACTCAACTTCCTAGCTGTGGAGATTGTTTTTAAGGCTAGGCCCAATGTGAACTGAATGTAACCAGCATCTTCCCTGAGTTATTATACATGAATTCTGGAAAAGAAAGGTCTCTTCCTCTGGGATCATGGGATCAATATTAATGTTGGCTGGAATCATTTGTGTTGAGTTTCGTGACCTCATGGGGGAAACTCTGCAGAAGAGAATGAAATGGTCACACACAAAATGAAGCTGTGATGAGCTGAGATAAAAAGATCAATGAAGAGAGATGGAGTTAGTCCATGTCATGATGTTTTAATCCATGGATCTGGCTGTGCCTGACATTATTTCAATCATCGATAAATTCCTTTTCTGGGTTTTATTTTAACCCATTAAGCTGATTTGAGCTGGGTTTCTGTCTCTTGCACTGAATCTTGACCGATGTGCTAATGACTTAAAAACTTGGTCAGAATCCTTTGGGATGTTCTTCTTTGCCATTGTGGAAGCCTAGTTTTAGGCTAGGCTTAAACTCCTAGAAGGGAGTTTATTCTGAGCCAAATTACTGAGGAGCCTCAGTTTGCTTGGCTGTGGGTAAAATAGTGATTAATATTCATGCCAGGAGTATTAATTATTAATACTCATGTCAGGAGTATTAAGTATTAGGTAGATTAAGGCAGTAACTCAGTATCTACTTCACGGTGCCCGGAACACACTAGGGAATCAATGAATGCTAGAAACGTGTACAAAGTCTAGGTTACCTGCCAGGCTTCTTCCATTTACTCTGTGCCCTTGGATTTTTTCTCATTCTGCTCAGACTAAATCAGGCTTTGCTGAGAGCAGTTCTTGGTCAGGTAGTGATTATTTCTCACTGTCAACATCTTGGTCATAGTCTCTCCATTTGTCTGATAAGCAGGCATGAACAGAGTATTAATACGTCTGGAAGGTATTCAGCATTTGAGGCTAAGCAGAACTTCATTGCGCTGACATTTTTGGCAGCGGGCATTCCCAGCATGAGCTGAAGTGCAAACCGGGGGTGGAGGCAGCCAGGAGAAAGAAACATTGGGTTGAGTATGTTGATGTTTTGCAACCCATTTGTACCAGTTTTGGCCTCATTTGTGCTCTTTCTGCAACAATTTTCAGAAAGAAGTTTGTTCTGCCAGAACCCACAATATCCTTGTGTTTTTTGCTGTCAATGGAGGCAGTAGCAAATAATCTTTCAGAAAAGTAAAATTCCCAGAGAAGCAATTATGAGATTCAGGTTTGTACCTTGACAATTCAAGCATATCACAGGGATTCCAGAATGGCAGGCTCACGATGGCTGTGTGTTCTTGGCTCCTGCTCAAAGTCCCCTAGTAGCATCAAGATGTGGCCAACCCAGGTGGGATCAAACTGATATTCTGACTTATTTCAGGCACAGGACATGAGTGGGGGTGACACGGAAATGCTGGCTGGAGCAGGCTGTCCCATGGCATGAGCGTTTGGCTGGCCTGGACTTTCTGTCCACTTCTTGGTGTGTATGAATGGGGAGCAAGGGTGCAGCTGTGGCCTTGAAAGCACATGTAGTGAGAATAAGATGGAGTCAGTCAGGCTAAGGCTGATAAGACGCAGCTGGTCTGGTCAGTATAGGCCCTAAATGACCTAACCTTAACTTTTCCCATTCTTATTGTTTCATAAATTTAGCTCCCACCCTAAAGATGCCCATCTTGAATAGTTTAGGAAGATTGATTTAGGAAATTGACTTGTGAATTGGAAATGTTGTAATAGGTCACTGAGTTATGCTGATTATTTAAAATAAGGGTTAATGTAGTCTTTGCTTTGAATTTGTATGTATATGACTGTGATTTTGGAAATGGAAGAATAGGACAGTCTTTGAGAGGCTACTCTCACTGTTCTCCAGAATCACTGGCCTTCTGACAAAGTTCGGTGGACTTATCCCTGTCTCTGCCTATTGGCTGACAGGGACAGGTGGTCAGATCCTCTTTGATGACAATCTCCCATACCCCAAAAAGCTGCCTCAAGTGGAAAAAACTTCTGGGGTCCTTTGTGGAGGTCAAACATCTAAGTTCCCAGGAACCCTTTATGTTTTGAAGTAAGGGGCTGGAAGCAGGTGTTTTGACTGTTCATGTACCATGGTGCCCAGGGGCCTGGTTGAAGAGTAATCTTTTCTACTTGGTTCTACTTTGTTGACAGAAAAAGAAGTCACATTCTGTCAAATGATTTAAGGGAGTTTATTCTGAGCCAAATTTGAGGACCATGACCCGGAGTCACACCCAAGAAGCCTTGAGCAAGTGGACTTGTGGTGATGGGGTGACAGTCTGGTTTTATACATTTCAAGGAGACAGGAATTACAGGCGAGATCATAAATCAATCCATGGAAAACGTACATTGGGTTGGGCCCCAACGGTGGGACATTTGAAGGTGGGAGCTTACAGGTTACAGGTGGGTTTAAAGATTCTTTAGCTGACAACTGGCTGAGTTAGGCTTTGTCTGAAAGAGCAGGAGACAGTGAAAAGATGAATCAAACACAAAGTACCCTACTGGACAGACTCAGGTGGTTTGTTGTATATATTGAGGACCTGCAGGCAGGCCTTGCAACAGCCTTAGGCCTGTTAAGGAATTACAGAGGACATCTGTAAGGAGGAGAGGGAGGCATGATGAAGTTTGTCTCATCTCCTTTCTCATGGCTATCAACTCAGTTTTAGGGATCCGCTTGGCAAAAGAGGGTGTCAAGTCACTCAGTCGCTGAGGAGGGGGGAGCCATAAGGTTTTATTTTAGTTCACAGATTACATACCCTGTTTTCCCGAAAATAAGACATCCTCCAAAAATAAGACCTACGTACAGGAAAGATAAGGCGTCCCCTGAAAATAAGACCTAGCGCATCTTTGGGAGCACACCTTAAAATAAGACACTGTCTTATTTTCAGGGAAACAGGGTATTAGATTCTCCTAAGAAAAGGGTTTGTCCTAAGGACAGAGACACACACACACACACACACACACACACACCGCACACAATTCAGTGCAACAATGCCCAGGCCGTCTGAGGAGGGAGTGGTTTTGAGCAGCGCAGCCCACTTCCCCGACACTCCCATTGGGGTCCCAGATCCAGAGCTACAGTAAAAACCAAGCCTGGTTCAGGGATCTCTTATCTGTGAATATCTGAAATGCCAGTCAGCGCTGCCTGGGACCACAACTGGGGGAGAGCCCCAAAGGCACACAAAGCTTTTCCTTCTAGAAGATCAGATCCAGGCATTAGTGAGAGGTTACGGATAAAAAATGAGAAATTATTCAGCAACATGAACGAAAGGAAGCGGAGGCCAGGTTCTGTGTGGGCCACGTGGCCTTTATTTCACTTGGGTGCCAGCGCTGAATTCGAAAAAGAAGTCAGCAGGTGGGTTAAAGTGGATGGGAATTTAAGAGTTGGGGCGGGGGAAGGGATCCGTGCATTCAAGCGCATTCATTCCTTCTTGGGCGGGAGTTTCTATTTGGGCGGGTCCCTACATTCGGCCTATTAGTTATAAGGGGACTTCAGGGACCTACACAAGCCACAGGGAGGGAGGACCTGGTGCTTCCTCCAGGAGCAAAGACACCTGCGGCGGCCATGGGAGACAGTGCCCCCTAGTGGGCTCCGGGGGACTTCCATGCTGCCAACCGGGTGAAGTTGAGACCTTTGGGAAGACCTCGCCGGGGGCAGTCGGGTGGGAGCCCAGAAGCCTGTGCTGGTGAGCCCAGGAGCTCCTCTGCCCCCAGCTTTCCAGAAATAACTGAGAGAATTGTTGACAGGATTCAGGCCCTGTTAGCAGGGAGGGAGTGTTCTGAGACATTTGGAAAAATATCTCTCGTTACTATCAATGTAAGCCCACTGTCAACTTTTTACTCTCAAGAAATGTGGCCCGGGCTAGTGGGAAAGAGGTGGACATGGGTTTCACCTGTAATTCCAAGTCTGCTTATTCAGATGACAAACACCTTATTACTCAGGAGAGAGGAGAAATGACGCAGGGTTGTTTCACTTCATTGACCAAGAAGGAGGATTTGGAAAAGACTGATTCGGTGCCCTGGCACCCAGAAGCAGCATGAAGGAATTGCAAAGGGACTTCTGAAGGTCAACGCATAGCTTTCCTCTAATTCCCCCCTGAGGACCAAGAGTCTAGAGTTAGCTTTAGAAACGTCTCAGGATGTGTAGACAAAGATTCCTGGGAGAAGGTTTGAGCGGAGGTGTTCACGAGGGGGCTGACCACATCTAAATCCACAAACAGTCTCCAGGCGTTCCATCTACATGATTGTATCAAGGATAGGGCGATTCCACGATGGACAACAATGTGCAGCAAACGGGAAGGAACGATCCTAGGAAGCTATCCTATGGTCACAGGCTTTTTGGAAATACCACTTGCAAAAATATTGTCTGTACTGACAATTTTATATTGTCCATATAAAATCTAGTCTACTCCAGTGAGTCTAATTTATATACAGTAGTGTAGATCCGTAATATGATCGCTGAAGGCATAAAATCTAGTTTGTTTGATTTGGTTCTCAGGAGGTTCTGTGTGGTACCTTACAAGGACGTTTCTCTTGTAATTGTAACCTGGTTTGCTCCTTTTTATTAGATTTGTGACCATAGGAGACCCATTTCTCAGTTTTAATTCTCTTACAGTGAAATGCAGATAATATCTTGCTGAGTTCCTGTTATATGTGCAAGAAAAAACTCCTTAGGTTTCATCATGAGTTATTAATACACATCATATCTGTTGTGATCTGATTTCAACAAAATCTGTATAAGCAAATATAGCTCTAACACGTGTTGCAAATTAAGCTGCCCACTGCCACTCTAACGGCAGGTGCTGGCCTCGGGTTAGGTCAGCACTGTCCGCTCTCACTTGTCTGTTAGCTACAACTTTGGTGGCTGCAGACCATAATACCCAGCAGTTTTAAATACCTTGAACTTTGATCTATCTATTGAGATGAGATGGTTTAATATCCTAGAGAAAGAAATAAAACCCAAATGCTTGGATTAAGCACAAAGCAATAAGAGGCTGTGATTATGCTTTAACAAGCATTTTTAAAAAAACAGAACCAAGACGAAATGAAGGTCAAGCTCTAGTTTCCCTGTTTAATTCCAGTTCCTACCCTTGATTACTCTGTAAGTCATTCCTGGTGATTGCACTTTGTGGCTCAGGCCCCACAAAATCTAGATCCAGCCTTGGGGAGGATACACAGAGCATCCCAAAGGCACAGAGAAAGACTTCCAGTAGGAGGTGAAGTTTAAAAATGAGATTCAAGGGATGATAAGCTGGTTAGCTCCACAGATAGAGGCCATTCCAGGCAAACGGAATAGTCTGTGTGAATGAATGGATGGGTGAATGAATAAATAGATACTCTTTGCCTGGATATAACTTTGTCTTCTAAATCTGACTAGAGTTTATTCTAGTTGACAAATAATACCAATCCCTTTCCCAGTGGAAATATTATAGTGGCTAAGGACATGCCTCATATGATAGCTAGATCCTGGTTTGAATCACGGCTCTGCTGGTTATTTATTGCTGGGTGATCTAGAACTAGTTATTTACCATACCTTTTAAAATGAGGACATTAATATCTGCCTCCCAGGGTTGTTGTAAAAATGAAATGAAATTTTGTAAAGCTCTTGGCATGTTCCCAGCATATGTAGTAAGTCCCGGATAAATGAGTGTTAACCATCGTCCATCATCATCAACAGGTGATTTCAATCCAAGAAAAAGCAGGCACTTACTGCAACAGCTATTTATTTTATTTTATTATTATTATTTTTTAAGAGAGAGAAAGTCTCACTTTATTGCCCTTAGTAGAGTGCCGTAGCATCACAGCTCACAGCAACCTCCAGCTCTTGGGCTTAGGCGATTCTCTTGCCTCAGCCTCCAGAGTAGCTGGGACTACAGGTGCCCACTGCAATGCCCAGCTATTTTTTTTGTTGTTGCAGTTTGGGAAGGGCCGGATTTGACCCGCCACCCTCAGTATATGGGGAGGGCATTCTACTCACTGAGCCACAGGCACTGCCCATGCAACACCTATGTAAACAACATTTAGCAAACACCAAGGTGATCAAGGAAATCTCAACAACAGAGATTTCCAAAAGAAACGCACATTGATGTCATCTGAAGATCTTTAGTGGTCCAAATACATCCAGAAACGCACATTGATGTCATCTGAAGATCTTTAGTGGTCCAAATACATCACTTTGCCTGTGAGACCAGGGGCTGGTTTGGAGAGTCAGCTGTGAAACTGGTGCAGGGAATTCAGTTCTATCCAGGCAAGATACGGAAGCAAAATACTTCATCTAGGGGTGTCCAACCTGTGGCCACATGCTGATTATTTGAGGACTGCTTTGCTTATCTGTGATGTTGGATATTGCAAAAAGTATGCACAGACCTTTTATTGTTGTTTTGCTCATCAGCTTTCATTGGTGTTTGTGTATTTAATAATTTGTTTGCTGTCCTTTGTAAGAACTGACAGTTGGACTATCATTTTTCCCCCACAGGGAGAGCCACGGCATGCCTGGAAGAGAGACCAGTTAAATCCCGTCTCTAGAACTGACTGGCTCTGTAACCTTGGGTAAGTTATTTGATATCTCTTGTGTTCCTTCATCTTTAAAATGGAAACACACTACCTAACTCCCAAGGTTGCTGTGGGCATTAGACAAATGACTAATCAGAATCATTTGTCAAGTGACAGCATCACTGTGACTAATGGTGTTGTTACCCAAAGGCAGGCAATTCTTAGACAACTTGTTTTTCTCAGAGAGCAGAATGCCACCCGCCTATAATAAATATTTCAGGGAGGATGAATTATTAATTTATGATATACTTAGGTTTACAAGGAAGGAAGTTGGTTCCTTTACAACAATAACATTGATTTGTATAAAGAGCAGGAACAGCGCTCTCCCATCCTTACTTACAGACCCTGGGTCCCGTCGAGGCACACAGTGACACGTTAGAGATGTACCTTCTGACCTGCTGACAAAATGTGAGAGTCAAAAGATCAATTAAGTAATCTAACTTATGAGTGGTAGGGAAAATATTTCAGCTAAAACATTGATCGTGATTCTGAAACGGAAGATAACTGAGCTAAATCAGTTCATCTATTCACAGGCAACAGCATTATTTTCTGATTTCTCTCCAAGCTTTAGGGGAATGTGACTGATGGAAGGAAGGTGGAACCCAGTGGTAGGAAAAGAGGGGAGACAAGTATTTATTAACCCCTTATTCTGACCAGGCACCTTACATGGCTGTTTTACACAAGTAGGTCACCAAATGTCTTTTCATCTCTGAGAAGCTATAATTAACCCACAGAATGTAAAAGGTGGGACCAAGTTTCTGGGAATCTTTAGCTTCAGGACTCCTCATTTGTATGGTTTTCCTTCTAAATAAATACCTACTTTTTAATTTTTTTGAACTTTTTGTTTTTATTGTTTGGGATTCATTGAGGGTAAAGAATTAGGTTACACTGATTGCGTTTATTAGAGAAATTCCCTTTTATAATTGTGTCCCGCCCCCAAGAGGTGTGCCATACACCATGACCCCCATCCTCCTCCCCTGCTCCCCCTCTCTCCACTCCTTTATTTCCCTACCCTGCCCTTGTATTAGCTCATCTACTGCCTTCATATTAGAATTGTATACATTGGATTCTTGCTTCTCCATTAAATACCCACTGCTTTTTCTTCTTGAGACAGTCTCACTCTGTCACCTTTGGTAGAGTACCATGGCAACATAGCTCACAGCAACCTCAAACTCCTGGACTCAAGAGAATCTCTTGCCTCAGCCTCCCAAGTAGTTGGGAAGTACCTGGGACTACAGTCACTCGCCATAGCACCTGGCTCGTTTTTCTATTTTTAGTACAGATGGGGTCACACTTTGCTTAGGCTGGTCTCCAACTCGTGAACTCGAGCAATCCACCCATCTTGGAGTCCCAGAGTGCTGGGATTATAGGCATGAGCCACTGTGCCCAGCCAAATACCCACTTTTTAACCTAACTTTGTGTTTGTAATTTTGTATGATTTTTTTAAAGCAGGTCCTCAAATTGTAGACTTTCAGGACCCAGCAAGCCTGGATTTGGCCCTTAGCAGGACAGTGACAGCACCCTGGCTGTGGAGATAGTGCTTCTCCATCAGCCAGGAAGGCTTCCTTGAGGTGAGACTGAGCAAGAGAAAGATTTCACTAGAAAGAAGAAGAACGTGGCAGGGGAAAAGAGAACAGGGAAAAGAGAACAAGAGAACAATGTGGCAAAGGATGGTTTAAAACCTGGTGTATTCAGGAAGTAGTGATGTCAGGGTACGGTACTCTGACAGGTGTGTTGGGACAGGTGTGTTGCTGTGGGGGATGGGGGGCAGGGGCTCAGTGCCAGTGAGGGAGGGGCCAGGGAGATGTTGGGGCCAGGGTAGGAAGTGATGTTTGTGCTGAGCTCTACAGAACATTAATGTCTGTCCTGCATGCTAGAAGGAACCGCTGAAAAAGTTTTAGAATCTACTTTTTTAGGATTATATTTTAGAAGTACTCCCCCTGGCAGCATGATGGAGGATGGGCTGGAATCAGAGAGATCAACCATCTGGTTTATCCAGGACTGTCCTGGTCTTAGGCCTGGAAGTTCTGCATTCTGGGAAACTCATCATTCCCAAGAAACCAGGACAGGTGATCACCCTACCTGGAGAAAGATGGGCCCAAAGCCAAGAGGACCACTTTGAAGGTCATCTCAGTCATCCAGTTGCCCACTGACTGTTCCACTTTGATGTCTAATTGGTATCTCAAAGTCAATGTGTTGAAAACCTCAGGGCCTTTGCATATGCTATTCCTCCTGCTGGAAATGCTGTTCCCCATGGTCCACTCCTCTGTCTCTTTCAGGTCTTTGCTACAATCTTACCTCCTCAGTGAGGCCTTCCTTGAAACTCCCTTTATAATTGCAACCCTTCTTCCAATGTTTCCTGTACTTGCTTTGGTTTTGTTCTTAACACTTACTACTATCCAATGTACTTAACATTTGTATTTTTTAATGTTTGGTTTTCCCCACTAGAAAGAAACTTCACAGGGGCAGCAATTTTTTTGTTTCCTGCTCTGTGTCAAGGACAGTATCTGGCATGTGGCTCATGTCATTTTACTGAACAAAACAAGTCATCTTGATTTGTCTTCTCTCACACCCCACAATTTATCAGCAAATTCTGTTGCTTTTCTGTTCAAAATAGACCCAGAATACAACCAGTTCCTACCGTCTCCACCACTTCCACCCTCATCTAAGCCACGCATCACTCATCGGGGTTGCTGGGTCTCCTCTTTCTACCTTTGTTTCCTTAATAGCCTATTCTCGAGACAGCAGCCGGGGGATCTGCAAAGATGTAAGTCAGATCATGTCCCTCTTCCACTCATTGTCCGGCCCCTGACTTCCTGTTTCATGCATAGGAAAAGTCAATGTCCTTCCAAGTCCCTCCTTACTCTCCGCCCTCCCATCCCACCACCTGGGCGGGTCTCAGCCTCTCCAAGGTCATCTTTCACTGCCTCCGGTTTCTCCCTCTGCTGGAGCCCGGCAGGCTTTCCTGGTAGGTTTCCAACACACCAGACACATTCCTGCCCCAGGGCCTTTGGATTTGCCGTTTCTCTCTGCCTGGGACACTCTTCTCAAGGTACTTGCCTGGTCCATGGCCTCTTGGCTCAAATATCTCTTTGTCAGGGACTCTTCACTCCAAGGGTGAAACCCACCTTCACACTGCTGAGTGCCTTCTGTTTTCCGGCTGGTGCTTGATACCCCCTGAGTCACAAGCGGTGACATGTCTGTCATTTCTCTTCTCGCCTCCCCGCCCAGCCCTCTCTCCCACCCACACCCGCACACCCTGGAGTGTAAACCCATCAGCGCAGGGCCCTTCTCTGTGATGCCCCTGGGTGCCGTCAGGACAGAATGTGTGCAGTAAACATCAGGGGAAGGAGCAAATGGGAGGGAAGCATTCATGCCGGAAACCGAGAGCCGCGGACTACAGGGAGGGAGCAGGTATATGAGCAGCAGAGCTTGTTGAGTGCGGGGTGGGGAGATCAGAGTCCAGGTCCCATAAAAGGAAATTAATTTAAAATTAATAAAAGACCTTTCATTTCATTTGCTTTATTTAAAATAGAGCTCATGCTTTATGAACGAATTTCCCTCATTACAAAAGGCAGACCCCTGTGAGGATGCTGTATGGGAAGAACGGATCGCCGTCCTCCCTGGTAAGGGCAGCATCGTGGCTTTGGACAAGCAGCCTTTCTCTCTTCGCTCCACTCCCCCCAGCCCCTCACTGTGTTAACAACCTTCAGGGGCTGGAACATTTTTCTGCTCAAACCCTCTTCTGAGAAGCAAAGTGCTCAAAAGTTCATCGTGGGAAGGCTGTCTGCTGCTGGAATGTGCTGGAAGGACATTTCCCCTTTCACAAGGCCTGTTCTGTACTTTTAATTCATAAACTTTTTTTCCTACTTGTCACCTCCCACTTTCCCCTGCCCCCCGCCCCCCATCCTGGGCTCTCCAGGCGGTTCTCTGCCTCTCACTCGCCCCCATCTACTGAACTCACCATCCCCTTCAGTCTTCACTGCTACCCGGGGGGTGCTATTAGTACCATTTTGCTAAATAGGGAAACTGAGGCTTCTGGAGCTAAGCAGAGCAGGGCCGCGGTCCCCAAGGCCCGGGCCGCCGGCCAGTCCTGCCCGTGGCAAGTCAGGAACTATCTTCACAGCTCGGCCCCTGACTCCGCCTCCTGCCCCACCTCCAGCTCTGGGGAAAAATGGCCTTCCACGAAACTGGTCCCTGGTGCCAGAAAGCCTAAGAAATGGCTAGTGTCGCGGGGACTGTCAGACCCTTCCAGTGTCCTTCCGGCCCCGCCATGAGAGTGGGCACTAGCTGGCTCTGACTTCCTGTTGCCGGGACATGTGTCTCTTTGCCGCAGGGAAGCAGCAGGGCTGGGGACGAGCGCACCTCCCGCCTCAGCAGCCCCTCCCAGCGGCGGAAGGGAGCTGGTGCACAGATATCTCAGCGCCTTCCAGCTGCGCGGGAGAGCACTGAGGGCCGTTTGCACACAGGCAGCTAGAGACTCCTAGTAACCGTCTTGGCGATGGTTGTCTTCGCTTCCCTGTCCTACTTCCCCTACTGTTTCCTGGGATCGCCTTCTAAATAAATACTTGAACCAGGATCGTTATCTCAGGGTCTGCTGGGGGGAACCACACGAAGATAAATCTTTGCCTAAGACTGCACAGCTCCCCCGGGGCAGAGCTGGGCTGCAGGCTCAAGTTGCCAGATTCCAGAGCCTGTGTACTTTATCGCAACGTTCTACTCCCGTCCTTCTCTTTATTAATTCATTTTTTCTTTATTCTTTCCCTCGTAGTGGTGGTAACTTTTCCCCTAAAGCATCAAATCTTAGTAAAAAATGGTTGCTATGCTTAAAAATGTAACAGGATGGGTGCAAAAACATAATGAGAATGAACAGTATTTGATAGTACCAACAAAGTGACTATAATCAACAATAAGTAAGGGTGTACTTTAAAATAACTAAAAGAGTGGAAAAAATTTTTAAAAACCTATCCTGATAATCTGATTGGATAATGATAGCAAATTCTTAAGATTGAAAAGTTTAGTTCATAATGACAAATTTATCATAGCTGTAAAAGGACATGTTCCCCACAACTCTGCAATGTAGCAATAATGGGGACACCATTGGTATGAGTCATGACAGGCCAAGGAGGGGATATATGATATCAGGATCTTTTGTTACATTAAAAATGAATTTACTTGGTGGCAGGGGGTGCTTTTTTAGTTTATAAAACTGAGAGAAAAACAGGACAGTCAAGTCCCAAGAAGGATAGAAACCAGAGCATCTTTGGGGAACCAGGGTCCACAAGCAAATGGGCATCTTTTCAGGGGACCCTAGTCGGGTTCATTCAGCTTCCATCATTTTTCATCTTGGTGAGCAGTCTCACGCCAGGGATGGAGAGAGTCTGATTGGCTGAGCTGTGAGGAGGGGGACAGAGGAACCCTGGATTAACACAAGCAATGACGGACGCTGTTTCCAAAAACAAATCATTGTGTTGCTTGTAGAAGAGGTGGGATTTGGGTTAGTCAAAATAACAAATGTTATTGACAATGAGAAAGAAAAATGTCTATTTGGCAAAGAAAACACAAGAGCAGGGGAAAACAGTAGGGTACAGGGGAAAATATGTAGGCATTCTGCAAAGAAAAAGAATGATGGCTCTTCCCAGCAGGGGCCATGCGGTCTGCTTGGCTACCTTTCAACAGAATCTCCTCTCTTCTCCCTTTTGTTCCTTCTGTTCCAGACACGTTGGTTTTCTCATGTTCTTCTATCATATCAGGTACATAAGAACTTCACTGGCACTTGCTATTCCCATTTCTGGAATGATCTTCCCTTAGATATCAGCACAACTGTCCTTATTTTCTTCAGGCCTTTCTTTTTTTGTGGTTTTTGGCTGGGGCTGGGTTTGAACCCACCACCTCCAGCATATGGGACCGGCGCCCTACTCCTTGAGCCACAGGCACTGCCTTTCTTTCACCCTCCAAGAGATATCTTCTCTGGCTACCCGGTCCTTATACTTCCAACCCGTCACTGCCTCATCCCTAGACAGAGATTCTATAAGTCCAGTTTCTAGAATTGTTCTTGACACCTAGAAGGTGCTTGACAGTCACTGAATGAATAAGGAGAGGTTTCTTGGGGCGGAGCAAGATGGCAGCCGAGTAACAGCTTCCTTGCATCTGGGCACCGTGAGTCTGGGGAGATAGGACTCCAGGCGTCTCTGGCTGGTGGGAACTGCCTATCATCACTCCTATGAGGATACAGGGAGTCAGCGAGAGACTTCTGGACCCCAAGAGGAGGACTAAATCCGTGGAAAACCGGCAAGTGGTCGCGTGTGTTCAATCCGTCTAAACCCGCCCACAACTGTAAGTTCAGTAGCAGCGAGACTGCAAACCAGAAAGGCCTTACCTGTGAACTGTTTTGATGTCCTTGGACTTGGCACTGAGTTGAACTGCCTTGGGGAAGGCCTGAGCGGGAGTGCGAGAACTTTGGCCGTTGTCTAGGGCCCCAGTCTGAGCCGCTGAGCCAGACGGAGCTAATAGTGTTTGGCGGTGGGTCACACGGATCCATTGTCAGCGATCTGCCCCGGCAAGCTCCGCCCTCAGGGTCGCAGAGCTAGAAACGGGTGGGAGCTGGTAACCCAGCAACCAAGTAGCCTAAGGGTGGGGTCTGAGCCGCCTTGCAGCCCTAACCCTCAGGGGCAGAGTGAGACCGGTTTTGGCACACTGAGTAAGTGGATAGCCACTTCAGCAGCGATTCCAGCAAGAAAGCTGGGAAAGCTTCTGCTCAACAAGTTTACAAGTTCGAAGTGCCTTTTAAGTAGGCTGAAGAGAGATTCAGGGTGTCTACCTGCTGGGGTTTGAGTAATCAGCAGCCTCCAGTCGTATCTGAACTGTGACTAACATCTCATACCCCAGAAGACCACGTGTTGCCCAGACAATATTCAATAACATATACAAACTGCTTTGTTTTTGGTTGTGTATTTTTTTCTTTCTTTTTTTGCTTGGTTGTTTTTTTTGTTTGTTTATTTTGACGTTGCTGATATTCTTTTGTTTTTTTAATTTCAATCTTTTCCACACAGATCCCTTTTTCTTTCTCAATTTTCCTAGTTTAATTATAATTTCCCATTGCTGCTTTTTTTAATAACTTCAACTTCATTTTTGCTAGTGTTTCTACCGATATAATTTGGTTTTTCACCCAATTTTATCCCTGTAAAGTTTTCTGTTTGCTTCTTTTGGTTTGATTTATAGCATTTTTGTCTTTCCTCTCTACTTGGTGGAGGTGGGGTACTGTGTCTGATCAGGTTAGCAAAGAGCTGCTGACCTCAAGGGAACCACGCAACTGGGCACCCCTAGAAGGTGGGGTTTTTTAAGGTTGTGTCAAAGTACCCTACTGTACACCTATATTGCCCTGTCTCCCTCTTTCTGTGCCTCTCTTCTTTTTGTCAATATTCCTTATACCCACCCCCTCTCCTTTCTCTATCTTTCTTTTTTTCTTATCACTCGGTCCTTCTTTCTTTCATCCCCTTTTTTTTTTGCTCTTCAACCTTCTCACCCTTCTGGTCCTGTAACCTTTAGTCCACAGGCACAAGAACTTAAAGAGCAAGAGGAAGTGAAAGGAAAATTAGGGCAAGCAAACAGATAAAAGAAATCACTCATGAGGAAGAATCAGCAGAAAACTCCAGGCAACATGAAGAACCAGTCTAGAACAACCCCACCAAGGGACCATGAGGTAGCTACTGCAGATGATTCCACCAGTATAGAAATGTTAGGAATGACAGAAAGGGAATTTAGAATACACATGTTGAAAACAATGAAAGAAATGATGGAAACAATGAAGGAAATTGCTAATAAAGTGGAAAATAACCAAAAGGAAATCCAAAAACAGAATCAAATAAGAGATGAACGATATGAAGAATATAAAAAGGATATAGCAGACCTGAAGGAACTGAAACAGTCAATTAGGGAACTTAAAGATGCAATGGAAAGTATCAGCAACAGGTTAGACCATGCAGAAGAAAGAATTTCAGAGGTAGAAGACAAAGTTCTTGAGATAACTCAGACAGTAAAAGAGGCAGAAAAGAAGAGAGAGAAAGCAGAACGTTCACTGTCAGAATTATGGGACTTTATGAAGCGTTCCAACATACGAGTTATAGGAATTCCAGAAGGGGAAGAAGAATGCCCCAGAGGAATGGAAGCCATACTAGAGAATATTATAAAAGAAAATTTCCCAAACATCACCAAAGATTCTGACACACTGCTTTCAGAGGGATATCGGACCCCGGGTCGCCTCAACTCTAACCGAGCTTCTCCAAGACACATTGTGATGAACCTGTCCAAAGTCAAGACAAAAGAAAAGATTCTGCAAGCTGCCAGGAGTAAGCGCCAGTTGACCTACAGGGGCAAATCCATCAGAGTTACCACAGACTTCTCTAATGAAACTTTCCAAGCAAGAAGACAATGGTCATCTACCTTTAATCTACTTAAACAGAACAATTTTCAGCCCAGAATTCTGTACCCTGCTAAGCTAAGCTTCAAAATTGACGGAGAAATCAAATCATTTACGGATATACAAACATTGAGGAAATTCGCCACAACAAGACCAGCTCTACAGGAAATACTTCAACCTGTTCTGCACACTGACCACCACAATGGATCAGCAACAAAGTAAGAACTCAGAAATCAAAGGACAGAACCTAACCTCCACACTGATGCAAAAGATAAAACTAAGCAATGGACTCTCACCAAATAAGACGAATAGAATACTACCACACTTATCCATTATCTCAATAAATGTTAATGGCTTGAATTCCCCACTGAAGAGACATAGATTGGCTGACTGGATTAAAAAACACAAGCCATCCATTTGCTGTCTGCAAGAAACACACCTGGCTTCAAAAGACAAATTAAAGCTCCGCGTCAAGGGTTGGAAGACAATTTTTCAGGCAAATGGAATTCAGAAGAAAAGAGGAGTTGCAATCTTATTTTCAGATACATGTGGATTTAAATCAACTAAAGTCAAAAAAGACAAAGATGGTCACTTTATATTGGTCAAGGGAAAACTACAACAAGAAGACATTTCAATTCTAAATATTTATGCACCCAATTTAAATGCTCCCAGATTCTTGAAGCAGACCTTACTCAGTCTGAGCAATATGATATCTGATAATACCATCATAACAGGGGACTTTAACACACCTCTTACAGAGCTGGACAGATCCTCTAAACAGAAATTAAACAAAGATGTAAGAGGTTTAAATGAGACCCTAGAACAACTATGCTTGATAGACGTATATAGAACACTCCACCCCAAAGATAAAGAATATACATTCTTCTCATCACCCCATGGAACATTCTCCAAAATTGATCATATCCTGGGACACAAAACAAATATCAACAGAATCAAAAGAATTGAAATTTTACCTTGTATCTTTTCAGACCATAAGGCACTAAAGATGGAACTCAACTCTAACAAAAATGCTCAACCCCACCCAAAGGCATGGAAATTAAACAATCTTCTGTTGAATAACAGATGGGTGAAGGAAGAAATAAAACAGGAAATCATTAACTTCCTTGAGCATAACAACAATGAAGACACAAGCTACCAAAACCTGTGGGATACTGCAAAAGCAGTTTTGAGAGGAAAATTCATCGCTTTAGATGCCTACATTCGAAAAACAGAAAGAGAGCACATCAACAATCTCACAAGAGATCTTATGGAATTGGAAAAAGAAGAACAATCTAAGCCTAAACCCAGTAGAAGAAAAGAAATATCCAAAATCAAATCAGAGATCAATGAAATTGAAAACAAAAGAATCATTCAGAAAATTAATGAAACAAGGAGTTGGTTTTTTGAAAAAATAAATAAAATAGATAAACCATTGGCCAGACTAACTAGAAATAGAAAAGTAAAATCTCTAATAACCTCAATCAGAAACGATAAAGGGGAAATAACAACTGATCCCACAGAGATACAAGAGATCATCTCTGAATACTACCAGAAACTCTATGCCCAGAAATTTGACAATGTGAAGGAAATGGATCAATATTTGGAATCACACCCTCTCCCTAGACTTAGCCAGGAAGAAATAGACCTCCTGAACAGACCAATTTCAAGCACTGAGATCAAAGAAACAATAAAAAAGCTTCCAACTAAAAAATGCCCTGGTCCAGATGGCTTCACTCCAGAATTCTATCAAACCTTCAAGGAAGAGCTTATTCCTGTACTGCAGAAATTATTCCAAAAAATTGAGGAAGAAGGAATCTTCCCCAACACATTCTATGAAGCAAACATCACCCTGATACCGAAACCAGGAAAAGACCCAAGCAAAAAGGAGAATTTCAGACCAATCTCACTCATGAATATAGATGGAAAAATTCTCAACAAAATCCTAGCCAATAGATTACAGCTTATCATCAAAAAAGTCATTCATCATGATCAAGTAGGCTTCATCCCAGGGATGCAAGACTGGTTTAACATACGCAAGTCTATAAACGTTATCCACCATATTAACAGAGGCAAAAATAAAGATCACATGATCCTCTCAATAGATGCAGAAAAAGCATTTGATAAAATCCAGCATCCTTTTCTAATTAGAACACTGAAGAGTATAGGCATAGGTGGCACATTTCTAAAACTGATTGAAGCTATCTATGACAAACCCCCAGCCAATATTTTACTGAATGGAGTAAAACTGAAAGCTTTTCCTCTTAGAACTGGAACCAGACAAGGTTGTCCTCTGTCACCTTTACTATTCAACATAGTGCTGGAAGTTCTAGCCAATACAATTAGGCAAGACAAGGAAATAAAGGGAATCCAAATGGGAGCAGAGGAGGTCAAACTCTCCCTCTTTGCTGACGACATGATCTTATACTTAGAGAACCCCAAAGAGTCAACCACAAGACTCCTAGAAGTCATCAGAAAATACAGTAATGTTTCAGGATATAAAATCAATGTCCACAAGTCAGTAGCCTTTGTATACACCAATAACAGTCAAGATGAGAAGCTAATTAAGGACACAACTCCCTTCACCATAGTTTCAAAGAAAATGAAATACCTAGGAATGTACCTAACGAAGGAGGTGAAGGACCTCTATAAAGAAAACTATGAAATCCTCAGAAAGGAAATAGCAGAGGATATTAACAAATGGAAGAACATACCATGCTCATGGATGGGAAGAATCAACATTGTTAAAATGTCTATACTTCCCAAAGCAATCTACCTATTCAATGCCATTCCTATCAAAGTACCTACATCGTACTTTCAAGATTTGGAAAAAATGATTCTGCGTTTTGTATGGAACCGGAAAAAACCCCGTATAGCTAAGGCAGTTCTTAGTAACAAAAATAAAGCTGGGGGCATCAGCATACCAGATTTTAGTCTGTACTACAAAGCCATAGTGCTCAAGACAGCATGGTACTGGCACAAAAACAGAGACATAGACACTTGGAATCGAATTGAACACCAAGAAATGAAACTAACATCTTACAACCACCTAATCTTTGATAAACCAAACAAGAACTTACCTTGGGGGAAAGACTCCCTATTCAATAAATGGTGTTGGGAGAACTGGATGTCTACATGTAAAAGACTGAAACTAGACCCACACCTTTCCCCACTCACAAAAATTGATTCAAGATGGATAAAGGACTTAAATTTAAGGCATGAAACAATAAAAATCCTCAAAGAAAGCATAGGAAAAACACTGGAAGACATTGGCCTGGGGGAAGACTTCATGAAGAAGACTGCCATGACAATGGCAACAACAACAAAAATAAACAAATGGGACTTTATTAAACTGAAAAGCTTCTGTACAGCTAAGGAGACAATAACCAAAGCAAAGAGACAACCTACACAATGGGAAAGGATATTTGCATATTTTCAATCAGACAAAAGCTTGATAACCAGGATCTATAGAGAACTCAAATTAATCCACATGAAAAAAGCCAACAATCCCTTATATCAATGGGCAAGAGACATGAATAGAACTTTCTCTAAAGACGACAGACGAATGGCTAACAAACACATGAAAAAATGTTCATCATCTCTATATATTAGAGAAATGCAAATCAAAACAACCCTGAGATATCATCTAACCCCAGTGAGAATGGCCCACATCACAAAATCTCAAAACTGCAGATGCTGGCGTGGATGTGGAGAGAAGGGAACACTTTTACACTGCTGGTGGGACTGCAAACTAGTACAACCTTTCTGGAAGGAAGTATGGAGAAACCTCAAAGCACTCAACCTAGACCTCCCATTCGATCCTGCCATCCCATTACTGGGCATCTACCCAGAAGGAAAAAAATCCTTTTATCATAAGGACACTTGTACCAGACTGTTTATTGCAGCTCAATTTACCATTGCCAAAATGTGGAAACAGCCTAAATGCCCACCAACCCAGGAATGGATTAACAAGCTGTGGTATATGTATACCATGGAATACTATTCAGCCATTAAAAAAATGGAGACTTTACATCCTTCGTATTAACCTGGATGGAAGTGGAAGACATTATTCTTAGTAAAGCATCACAAAAATGGAGAAGCATGAATCCTATGTACTCAATCTTGATATGAGGACAATTAATGACAATTAAGGTTATGGGGGGGGGAAGCAGAAAGAGGGATGGAGGGAGGAGGGTGGGGCCTTAGTGTGTGTCACATTTTATGGGGGCAAGACATGATTGCAAGAGGGACTTTACCTAACAATTGCAATCAGTGTAACTGGCTTATTGTACCCTCAATGAATCCCCAACAATAAAAAAAAATAAAAATAAAAATAAAAATAAAAATAAAAAAAAAAAAAAAAAAAGGAGAGGTTTCTCGCTCTCCCTTCTACTACGGCTATGGAGGGGGAACAGCAGGCTTCAGAGCAACTCAGAGAGACAAGCTCAAAGCTGAGGTCCCTGGGAAGGGGAGAGGGGATCTGAGGACATCCAGCAGAGGCCTCTGCGGGAAGCACAGCAGAGAGGACCCTCTGCCCCACCAACCTCTGCACTTGACGGGGAAGTCACTGGCTGATGGAGATTTTAACTAGGAACAGAATTCTAGTTTCTAAATGATGCCATGATGCATTCACTTTCTCGATGTTTTGGCTATTTCTTATTAATTGCAGCTTTGTTTTATAGCCTTGTGCTTATAAAATTTATATATATATATATATACATATAAAGTAGTAATAATAGCCCAAATAGGAGTGGTTGGCCTGATTATCTGTTATTTCATATGTTCCTAGGGGCTGTAGGAAAGTGGGAAGAGTAGGCCAGCCATGGTGTAAAATTAACTGAGAAACTCAACAAAGGGTAAACTGACTTCTGTCTTATTCAAGTGAAAACTAGTTCTTGCCCATCTTGAGGACCCACTTCCTAAGTTTATTTTTTAGGCTCCTTTTCTTATAGTTTCTAAAAATAGTCAATTTGTATATTTTACTTTGCAAGTCACCAGGCAGTAGCATTAAACACTTTTTAAATGTTTTTTTTTTTTTTTTCTTTTGGTTTGCTGATTTGAGTACAAGTTGCAAAATAATGTTTCTAAATTGAATACATCTTGCTCCAATTTTTCTGAGATTAAATAATAACAAATTAGCCAAATCTTGAGAAATGATGAAGGATAAATAGTCATTATCAACAATTGACTTAAGGACCACTAACACTTATTGAGCATGGCTGGTCACGGTGGCTCATGCCTGTAATCCAAGCACTTGGGAGGCCCAGTGGAGTGGATTGCCTGAGCTTGCCAGTTAAAGACCAGCCTGAGCCAGAGCAAGACCCCATCTCTAAAAATTAGCTGGGTGTTGTGGCAGGCGCGTGTAATCCCAGCTATTCGGGAGACTAAGACAAGAGAATCTCTTAAGCCCAAGAGTTCAAAGTTTCTGTGAGCTGTGACACCACGGCACTCTACCAAGGGTGACAAAGTGAGATGCTGTCTCAAAAACAAAAAACAACAACAACAAAACCACACACACTTATTGAGCACTTACAATGTACCACCAGGTACTATGCTATGTTGGCATGTTTGACACAAATTTACTTATATTTACACAAACACAAACTTCAACTTCACAAACACTTATCAGACTTCAATTCTCTTTTGTATTAGATTAATTTCTTTTATTGAAATATGATGAAATAGCATGCAAAAAAATTCTGTTAAGCGTGAAGACAGGTGTGCCCAATTCCCTTCATCTGGGCACACAAAGGCCTCCGTGCCGGGCTCACTCTGGCTTCACGCTTGCTGGTCGTCCCCATCTCATTGCCTGTTTTCCCTACAAGTCACATCCTCACCCTATACATTTTTCTGAACAAACCTAATGATCTCATACCCTTAGTTCTTTGCATATTTTCTCCCCTTGTGTTGAATTGTCTGATCAGTCAGCTGAGCTCCAATGCCTTCCAAAACCTATTTCCACCACCAACTCCTCTTGCTTGACCTGGGGTGCCCCAGGACTGATGAGCTGGTCTCTAGTTATAGACGTCTTTATTTTGCCTTCCTGGTGTCTAGGTGCCCTTCTTTCGGTAATAGTGTCCTGCTTTTCATGGAGGAAATCACTCCCCCACTATTGGTTCATAAGGCTTGCATGGGCCTGATCCCACCTCCAGCTCCACAGGGTGAGGACTAAGCCCCAGTTCAGAGCAGCCCCAGTGAGCAGCTCCAGGACAGAATGTGACTCACCCAGACCAATGAGAACCAGCATCAGGACTCTGGCCCCTGCTGTTGAGAAAGAGGCTCCTGATTACTGTGTAGATCACTGGGCTCTCAGACAAATCTAGTGGTCACCTTTGGCCCAGGTGAGGAGAGCCTGCCTGAGAATGAACCAAATAAGAGAAAGCAGAATAAAGGGGTAAAGAGAGAGAGAGCACTAAAGAAGTGGATCTGGCTTCTAAATGCTTGAAAAGTTCACATGCAAATAGCTCAGCTATTTCTTGTTGAGCAAATGAATCAAAGAATGAGCCAATACATTCTTTCTTTCGTTTAATCTAGTCTGAGTCAAGTCTCAGGCATTTGCAGCACAGGGCATTCTGTTAAATACACCTGTCCTAACTTCATGTGTCAGGTAGATAGATGATAGACGTATGTTATAGACAGCAGTCAGCATTACTTTCACTATAGTACAGCAATTTTCAACCAGTGTGCTGCAGCACACTGGTGTGCTATGAGAGGATCTTAGGTATGCCACAAAAAACTTTTTGAAAGTCATTAATTAAATTGTTTTTAAAAGAAGTTCAATGCACAGAAAGTATATTCTTTTTTACTCTTTTTTTTAATCAACATAATTTAAGTGTGCTACTGAAGTTTAACTACAGGTTCAAGTGTGCCGTGAGACAAAAAAGGTTGAAAAACACTGCTATGGTAGATGGCAATTCTCGCTCTAAATGGTGAGGTACTTAAAGAAGGAACACATCTGTTTCGGCTGGGCTTGGTCGCTCACACCTGTAATCCTAACACTCTGAGAGGCTGAGGTGGGAGGATCCCTTGTGCTTAGGGGTTAAAAACCAACCTCATCAAGAATGAGACCCTGTCTCTACTAAAAATGGAAAACTTAGCCGGGCATTGTGGCAGATGCGTGTAGTCCCTGCTATTCAGGAGGCTGAGGCAGAAGGATTGGTTAAACCCAGGAGTTTGAAGTTGCTGTGAGCTAGGGTGAGGCCACAACACTCTAGCCTGGGCAGCAGAGTGAAACTGTATCTTAAAAAAAGGGAAAGAGCCTGTCTAATGCACCAATATATCTTTAGTACTAGTGTAGTTTTTGTTGAATGAGCAAAGGAATGGATTTTTTCTTTCTCTACATCATGACATAGCAGAATGCTGCAGAACCTAAAATGAATGTAAGTAACCTCAGGAGCCTTTCTAGACATACCAAATGCTTTTACATGTCATACTGATGATGGTATGTACAGGATTAACTTGCATAACTTCCCAGGAGAAAATATTAAGATGACCATACCTATTATTTTGAAAGTATTCTGTTGGTGAGATAAAAAATCTGTGCCTTTATAAAAGTATAAAATTACAGTACTGTGTGATATGGGCCAGAATTAAGCATCATACTAACAAAATCGATGTGATATGTGCCAGGCTTTATGTCAAGGGCTTTGCATGTATTAACTTGTTTGATCCTTACAAACAACTTCACGAGACAGATACTATTGTTATCTTCATTTACATCTGGGAACCAGAGGCAGAGAGAGAGGTTTATAACTTGCTCAAATTCCCACAGCACATGGCCCACCCTCCTTAGAGGCAAGGATGGTGGAGGCTAAGTCAAGAAAGGTTTTGAAATAAAACCTTAGCTAAACACAAGGAAAAGAACGTGAGGGAAAGGCTTCATTTTATAGAAAATAAGGCCAAGGTCCAGATTCTGCTTGGTTTAAAAATTCAAGGCCAGCTTTTTGCAGTGTAAGGAATTGGAGGGCAATTTTATTATAATTGGCACCATCCCTCCTCCCCAGATGCTTTTGATAAGGAAATAACTACGGTGATCTGCCCTGAAGTTAACTATCAGCAAAGCTCTAAGATGTGTGTGCTGTAGACTGTTAATTTCCCCCCTTATCATTTCTTCATTTCTTTCATTAAAAGAAATCCTGGTTATTAGCTGGCCATGTGGCTGGCTGGCATAAACACATTCCCAGCTCCCTTTGCAGTCCAAGTGGCTGTGTGATTAAGTTCCAGCCCCTGGAGTGTAAACACGTGTGTCATGTGGGACATTTAGGGAGTGTCCTTAGAGGAAAGAAGCATCCCTTTCCCTGTGCCTTCCTCCTTGCTGTGCTGCTGAACCCACCAGTTAGGACTATGGGGGTTTACAGACACCCCCGCTGAGCTGCTTCTCCTAATTTCCCCAGTCACATCAATCACTCCTCCTCCCTTGGGGATCATGGAAAAGCTACAAGCATCCTGGAAGTTCTTCAGATGGAAACAAGAGGAATGGGAATTAGGTGTTAGACAGTAATAGTACTATCATAGTTTTTTAAATCCACCTTAGGTTGGAAAACTAAAGTAATATATTAACTGTAAAGCTAGCACTCTAGTCAAAAATCAGCCTTTCTGTAAAACCTGTGTGCTCAGCCACCATGCTGCAGTAATATTATTCGTAATCGCGTGCTGGTAAATATTTAACCGGGTTGGGGTCGGAAGGAAGAACCCTGAATTTTAGTCCCACCCGGCCCATGTCAAGTTAACAATAGTTGGACAAATGGCTTGTAAACCTCCTGAAATTTTAACGGGCTGCTCTCCGGAGCTTTCAGGAACTTGCTCCAGTAGCCCTGTGAATATCCTCAGCTGAGGCTCGGAGGAGCTGCAGGCACCGTGTCTGCGAGCACACTTCCTAACACTCAGGTCCATGGCTTTGGTGCCAAACTGGGTGATGCCATTTCAGAGCAAGCAGAAAACCTGCTCCACCCCGACGATGCTGGGCATGAAGCCAAGGAAGAGCTCAGGCCTCCGAGGCACATTCGTGGAGCTGTAGGAAGTGTCATCACTTCCTGTATCTCTGTAAGGAATGATCCATTTTCAGAGAGGCCTCATGTAGCAAGGGGCGCTTCTGGCCAAAGGGAGTTTCAAGGGCTCCTGCTGAGAACTTTCAGGCGGAAGCCTTCAGTGGAGCTGAGGCAACATGGCTCTGCAGGCAGGAGCAGGGCCAGAGAACTTGCTGCCTTCCAGAGAGAAAGCTCTGTGGTCACAGGTGCAGTCAGCATCCCGCAGGTGCGTGGGAGGGAGTCAGGGAGGGACCCCCGGGAATCAGCGGAGACTGGTGCAGAATTCCAGGAGAACTGTAATGAGCAAGTGCTGGGGGGAGATTAAGGCTCTTTAATAACGCTCCTGTGGTGACCAGAGCAATGTGGACCACACAGATGAACTGCTCAGAGACAGTTCCCTTACCACATCCTTAGGAGGTAGCGCTGGACACTTTTATCAGAACCCATAGTACATCCTTTGTAGAGTGTGGGCAATGAGTTTGTACCACAACTATAAATAGTCCATCTAGCAGATTAGGATCAGTTACTGTCAGTAAATCACTCTGTTAACTACACAAATTCTTGAGCTAAGGAAGCTCTTCAACTTTGTAAAATATAGATTCTCAGCCTAGAGGACACTGAAGGAAGAGGGTCAGCGTTCTCTGTGGGAGCCAAACAAGGCCTGCAGCTCCTGCTCAGAGTTCTGTCTCCAGGGAGCCTCAGCCTGTCTGTGTTCCCTAGGCGGGACTTTCTGCCCTGGCCTGTTCTCCTTCACATCACATTCCTAAGAGGATTCCTTCCAAGGTCCTCGTCTCTTTGATTCATCTCACTTGTTTTGAATCTGTTGTATTCCTCCCAAGGTTGAACTGCAAAACACACGCTCCTCTGTACAGATTTTTTTCTTTTTGCCAGGGGTAGCGCAGTGCTTCTCCAACGTCAGAAGTGTAGATGTTTTGCACAGATGTATGGGAGGGTGAAGGGGTCACACTCATTAGTTCATGGATAAGCTTCCGAAGGTCCATGGACGCCTAACTGTAGTGGATCATGCCATTGTGGTCAGCTTTCTGGGCAGCGGGCCTATCAGCTTCTAAAAGGACTCTTTGATGCCCCCAAACATTAAGATTTATTGAATTTGTTTCTACTTTTTGGAAATCTTAAACATGTAACTTCAAAGCATCTTTCGTCCTTTCGTCCTCTGTTCTGCCCTGGCATTTTCTGATACTTTGAAATGTGGACTTGTCATCTTTTTATTCACATTCCCTCAACCTGGTCTTCCTATCACTTTATCATTATTAGTTTTTAATCCTGGACTTTTCAGAGAAAACAAGTAAATGGATAAATGAATAGTGTTCAAATTAGTATTTCTAATCTGGGTCTACAGCATGCATGTAAAAATATTTAAGTATTAATGAGAAGCCACTAAGATGAACTTTAGTTAGTAAAAAAAAATATGTAAAACCAGTGAATCCAAAAATTAACATGTGGATAGGAAAGAGTAATTTTCACCAGAGAAAGGATATAATGTGTTTAAGAATAAAGTAGGAGCTCAGGAGTTTGAAACCTGAGCAAAAGCAAAGCTGGGTTCTGATTAAAAATAGAAACACGAGCTGGGTGTCGTGGTGGGCACCTGTAGTCCCAGCTATTTGGGAGACTGAGGCAAGAGACTCTCTTGGGTCTAGAAGTTTGAGGTTGCTGGGAGCTAAGATGAAGCTACTGCATTATACCTGGGGCAACAGAGTGTGATTCTCTCTCCAAAAAATAAAATAATAATAATAATAATAAAGAATAAAGCAGGGAGCAGTGGAGCAAGAAAGCTCCTCTAATCCTTGGCTGCTAAAAGTCTGTCCCTGAATCAGAGGCCCGAATGTCATCTAGGAGCACGTCAGAAATGCAGAGACTCAGGCCCTACACAAGACCTGGGGAATCAGAAGCTACATCGCAGCAAGATGGTCCCCAGGTGATTTGTATGTAGAAAATTTGAGAAACACTGGTCTAATCTACTTTCCTCATGCAAATACAAGGCCATGACTAACCACTGCCCTCTAAAAAATCAGAGCTAGTATACATGGGTGGTGACACCAGGCTGGACACTGACGTGGACTATTTCATGAATTCACATGACAGTGCTTTAAAGGTAGGCACTATTGTTAATCTCATTTCATAGTCAACGAAACTGAAGCTTCCAGAGCATGAGTAACTTGCATAGGTCTTCAGCCCAGGTCTGCCTCACTCCAAAGCCCAAACATTAAACTACAGCCTTAGATGAGAGATTTGTCTGCATATAAAGAGGATTTCCCACCTTTTATCCCCTAAACTTACACCATGGGGCATCAATCCTGTGCTTTAATCTGGAACACAAAGGAAAATCTTGTAGCTGTTAGGTGGAATTTCTTTTTCCCTTAGGAACATTTTATTTCAAAATATTTCAAACTACAGAGAAGTTGAACACCTACGTACCCTTTATCTAAGTTCCCCAGTGTTAGCATTCTACCGCATTCGCGCTCTTATTCTATACAAATAGGTATTTTCTAAACTATATGAGAAAAGCAGCAGATAACGTGACACTTCCCTCAATTCTTCAGCATGCATTTCCTGACACCCTCCTACGTTTACAATATTGTTATCACATGAAAAGAATGAACAATTCTCTAATATAGTCCAATATACAGTCTATTTTCAAATTTCTCCATTTTCGCCTAAGAATCTCTGTTATTCCTATTTTCATTTCTTTTCTTTTGGGGGAGGTACTAAAATCCAATTAAGGATTATGCATTGCATAGGGATATTATGTCTTTTTAATCTTTTTAAAAATCAGAACAAAAATTCTACTTTTTTGCCCCTCAAGACATTGGCATTTTAGAAGAGTCTGAGCCAGCTGACTTGTACAATGTCCCATGTTCTACATCCATCTTGTTGTTTTTCATGATTAGATTCTGCTTAGATGTTTTTGGCTGGAATATGGCACGGGTGATGCATTACACCAGAGGCTGCACTACTGGGGATACAGTGATTACTTGGTCAACATGAGGACCACAAATACCTTCACTGTTAAGGTTAATCTCCCCTTATAATAAGTATTCTGTGGGATGATACTTTGAGAATTCACAAATGTCTTGTTTCTCAAAAATCTTTAGATGGTTTTAGCATCTATGGATCATACTCACCTTAATTAATTAATATATTAAATATGAATTCATACATTAATATATTAATATAAAGTAATGGTTTCTCTTACTCAGTCTTTCTTTGCTTTCTTTGCTGACATTCTTCATAGAAAAGAGTTCCTCTACCCCTTCTTTTTCGAGCATCACTACGGACTCACAATTTTTTTAATTTAATGCTTCTTTGTCCCTCTGACATAGCCCTGTTAATCTTTGACCACTTCCTTGCTGTCTGACACAGATATCTAAATATTACCTTTTAATTTCTTTGTCTCAGATCTGGAGCCAGCCATATCTCTAAGAACCCCTAATTTCTTTAAGTGGAAAATGGAATTTAGAAATAAAAAAGTGAGCGTAAGTTATGCTACTGTAGTATCATTGCTTCTGGGAAATTTTATAGACAGGGCTATAAAAGAATAACCCCACATGATTAATTCATGGTGATTCATCAATTCAAATAAAATAATCTAAAACCGCCATTCCCTCATTCCATCTATACAGGGTGTCCATGAAGTTCGTGTGCATTTAAAATGGCACGTGAACTTTATGGCCACCTGTATAATGTTTTCCTTATCTGATAGTGAAAACCTTGGTTCTCAACATCAATATACAGTTGACCTTTGTTCATCAGGGGCTTGAACTGCACAGATCCACTGATACATGGATTTTCTCCCATTTCTGCCATCCCTGAGACAGCAAAACCAACTCCTCCTCTTCCTCCTTTTCCTCAGTGTACCTCAGTGTGAAGACAAGGAGGATGACTTTTATGATGATCCACTTCCACTTAATTAATGGTAAATCTATTTTCTTTCCCTTATAATTCCTTTCCCTCCCCATACCTTCCCTTCCCTCCCCTCCCCCATCTTTCTCTCTTTCTCTCCTTCTCTTTATCTCTCTCTTTCTTTTTTTTCTTGTCTCACTGTGTTGCCCAAGGTAGAATGCCATGTCATCATAGCTCACAGCAACCTCAAACTCTTGGGCTCCAACAATCCTCTTGGCTCAGCCTCCCTAGAAGTGGGACTATAGGTGCCCGCTACAACACCTGGCTAGTTTTTCTACTTTTAGTAGAGACCAGCCTTCACTTTTTCTCAAACTGGTCTCAAACTCCTGAGCTCAGGCTATCCACCCACCTTGGCCTCCCAAAGTGCTAGGATTACCGGATTACAGGCACAAGTCACCATGATTTATAATTTTTTATAACACTTTTTTTCTCTAGCTTACTTTATTATAAAAATATGGGCGGAGGGAGGGTGATTGGTGGGATTACACCTGCAGTGCATCTTACAAGGGTATGTGTGAAACTTAGTAAATGTAGAATATAAATGTCTTAACACAATAACTAAGAAAATGCCAGGAAGGCTATGTTAACCAGTGTGATGAAAATGTGTCAAACGGTCTATAACACCAGTGTATGGTGCCCCATGATCATATTAATGTACCCAGTATGATTTAATAAAAAAAAAAGAAAGAAAAGAAAGCCAGACATAATATAATGAAAAAATTTATATATGGCCTATAATACATAGAACATACACAAGCTATGTTAATTGACTGTTTACATTATCAGTAAGGTTTCCAGTCAACAGTAAGCTAGTATAGTTAAGTTTTGGGAGCCAAAGTTATAATTGGATTTTTAACTGTGAACATGGGGGTCAGGGCCCCTAACCTCTATACAGTTGAAAATCCACAGCAAGGGTCAACTGTATTAGAAAGGCCTTGCTGGGGAGCTCAGGGAGGGAAATGCGGCATAGAAGAAGCAGCACTAACTGTACTGAGTCTTGATTCTTCTCCTAAGTACCTCTTTGACTCTCTGAACCTCAGTATCCCTGTTTGAAGTATGGGTGGTAGACGATAGTGATAAAGAACACACATTCTTTCAACTACATAGGGGTCAATGTCCTTAACCCTCATGTTTTTAAGGGTAGAATGTAGTTCTGATCAGAAAAGCCGTGTACACTATTGCTTGCACCCCATCGACCCACCCCCATACGTAAACTAAGTTCATTAGAGTTTTATTTTCCTGATCTTCATTTTGCAAAAATAAGAAAATATTTTCATATATGCATTTATTTCCCTTTCTTATATAAAACAGTCTAAATGCTCTTTTTTTTTTTTTTTTTTGAGACAGAGTCTCACTTTGTCACACTAGGAAGAATGCTGTGGTATCATAGCTCACAGCAACTTCAAACTCTTGGGCTCAAGTGATTTTATAGAGACAGGGTCTTGTTCTTGCTCAGGGTGGTCTCAAACTGTGAGCTCAGGCAGTCTACCCACCTCAGCCTCCCAGAGTGCTAGGATTACAGGTGTGAACCACTGTGCCCAGCCTCTGAATGTTCTTTTGCACTTTGCTCTTTCTGACTGGATGGTAGATTCTGCAAACTACTCCATATAAATTCATAGATATCTTCCTCATTCTTTTTGATGGCTGCATAATGCTCCATTGCATGGGTGAATAATGATTTGTTCATGCTCTATGGATGGGTATAATGTAATGAATAACTCGAATTTTTTTTTATATTTGTGAAGGTATATTTTCAGAGTAAATTTCTAGCAGAGTAAATTTCTACTGGATCAAAGGCTAAATGCACCTGTAATTTTGCTTGAAAATGACAAATTTTTCTATATGAGCTATATGCTTTTGCTCTCCAACCAGCAACATATATAGCCTTTGCATAGAGTATATCATCAAACTTTTGACTTTTTTTTTTTTTTATGAATTGAATAGTCAAGATATGGTATCTCACTATACTCACTATAGTTTTTGCATTTCTCTTATTATGGTGAAATTGATCATTATTCACATATTTAAAGGCCATTTGTATATCTTTTGGGGTGAACTGCCTGCTTGTATCTTTTACTATAAAGGTAAATTTTTTAATGCATGTTACAAAAATCACTAGATTTTATTTGTAACTTTGGAGCCTACAAAAGACCTTCACAAGTCATCTTATTTGATCCTAAAAGATTTTGAAAGCCTTAGGAAGGATAAGGACAGAACTGTTGAAATGAAGCCATTTGAAAGAGAGTTCTATTAATCGGGAAATTATGGGAGTGCTTGCAATTATACGCATGAAGTCTCTTGTCTGTTGCTGTTAGAGACCTTGAACAGAACATTTCATGTAGAAGATTATCGACAGTAGCTGAGGGCAGCTTGTGCCATCTTATAAGCATTTAATAAACATTCTAAGATGTCCAAAGTTGTCACATAAGGCTTGAATTGTTTTCTGCCTGCAGTTTGCCTAAAGGGAGTGTTGTGATGAAGGTGGGGGGAAGCAAAGTGGAAATAACACTACAAATATTACAGTTGATGGATCTGTGCTCTTGGCTAGTTTTCTGTTTGTCTTTTAATTTTTTTCTCTCCTTTTTCTTTTCCCCAAATTTCCTTATTTTTTTCTCTCCTTTTCCTCTTCCCCAAATTTGCTTAACAGTTTCTAAGTCCAGCAGTTTTCTTTAAGCACTTCCCTGTTAAGAGCCTTCCATTTTGTAAACCAAACTACTAAAGGCAAGAGGAGTGAATTATTGGAATTATTGCTTAGCAAATGCAGGATGGGTAACTCTGCCACAGTGTGACCTAGAGGAAGATTTTTAGGAAATTGACATCATTCTTCTCAAAGAGAATAAAACTGCACTGAAGAAATCAAGTTGGCTCACTGTCAGCATGCTCTTCCACAGTAAAGAGGGAAAGATGGATGTGCCTTGTCCACAAATGATGTTGGCCAAACAAACTGGGGAAAAAAGCCAAACTTACCAGCTTCCCAATTGATCTGAAAAATCACCTTCTCGAAGAAGTAAGGTGAGAGGGTGCATATACCTCAGTCTACAAACCACATTCACTCACAGGCAGGAAATAAGACTATAGTGTTTCCATTAAGCTTAGAACTATCTTCAGAAATTGTGTTAAAAATGCACACAGGGTTGGAAATGGAGGGGAATAAATGACTCAGGATTTCTCATGATGGATGCAAAGTAGCCACCTTCTGGGGTGTTCCCTTGACTAACGCAGATGTCACAAATGTCCTCCTGAAAGTAAGCGCTGACTGTAGGTAATGAAGTATTCAAGGTATTTCTATAGAATAGGGTGGAAAACCAGAGGCAAAAATCCTTGCTGAGTATTAAGATGCTTCTGTTTAGGGTCAACCTTCACCAAGTCAGGCAAAGAGACATCAAGAAATAATGGATAAATGTAGCTAGCAGATAAATCAAGAACAGACAGAAATAAGAGCATAAAGAAAAAGCCTATGTGCATCAGCAGACCACGCCCCCTTTCAACACACAAGCACAGGGTTTATAAAAGGATAGGGAAGGTCAGAGGTCGTCCAGCAGCTGACATCACGGTGCAGTTCATCCGAGGTGGTGGACTAAGTCCCAAGGCAGGAGTGGGAAAGCTGGTTCCTTTCCCTCTTTATTCCACTCTGCTATATTCTCTGTCTCCTGATCGAATGTAAAAAGCTGTGATCTTCCTCATGCCTAGTATATGCTTGATTTTGTATTACCAAGATATAATCCTAATAATAGAAAATCTGTCATTTATTTACTTATTTTTTTAAAAGCAAGCATCAAATACTTTATCGAGGAAGAGAAAGATAAGCTTAGAGAGTAAGAAAAGCAGGATATGTTCACCATAGTGGGCCTCCATCGCCAGGGCGAGCAGGCAAAGGCACCAACATTTGCCATTTAAAAGTGTACAATTTAGTGATTTTAGTATAGTCTGGGAACTGTGAGAATGTAACCATTATCTCATTCCAGAACATTTCCATCACCCCAAAGAGTCCTCATATTAGAACAGTTACTCCCCTCTCTCCCTCCCCACAGACCATGGCCCCTGCTATCTACTTCCTCTCTCAATGGGTTTGCCCATTCTGGCTTTCTCGTGACCCTTTGTGTCTGTGGCTTCTTTTACTTAGTACAATTTTTTTTTCATATTTTAAATTAATGAACTTTATTTTTTAGAGCATTTTAAGGTTTGGGGTTTGGAAATTGAGCAGAAAGCACAGAAAGTTCCCTTACCTCCTCTCCCACCTCTCCATTCGTTTTACCATCACAACCATTTTTAAGTATACAATTCAGTAGTAGTTTCAGTGACATTTACATTATTGTTCCAGTATACACCTTTTCAAAGAGCAAAGAGAACAAAGAGAATGTCTTCAAGCCAAGAAGGAAAAAATTGTGCCCTCCCTGGCGCCAAGAACTCACATCCTTTAATAAAACTCTTTCTCGTGATCATACAGCACCCCAGAGGCAGCCTGGGCCTTTCAGGAGCCTCCGTAAAAGCCTAGAGATGAGCTCAGCTCTTGATTCTCCAAGAATACGCACGTTCCTCCTTGACCTTGGTGGTGCAGCATTGATTTGTTCTGTTCCACTTAAGTAAATATTTTAAGGCATTGAATTGGATTTTAAATACCAGAGGCTTATTTTTATCCTGTACAAAACTTAACTGAAATTCTATTGAAAGTATTAAGTGATTCAATTCTTAATACAGGCATTCCTTGACTTACGATGATGGGGTTATATCCCCATAAGCCCATCATGAGTTGAACATCTTTTAAATTGAGACCATCTTTACTTGTTGAATATGTTCTCCTAAAACTATTTAAATGGTTTATTTGTAATACAGTTGCTTCTAAGCACAGAGATTTGATTTATAATATTTAGAACATTGCTTATATCCTTAAACATTAGAGATTTTTATGAAATTGGGGTTAATTTAAAAATAAGTCCCTTATTGGGAATCCCATAATGGCATAAATGTGTTCATGATCTATGTACAAATGACTTAATAAAAATAATAAAAGTTTTTGGCCAAATAAAAACAAAATAAAAGTAAGTCCCATGGGATTGAATTACTTTTCAATGAGTGCAGAATATAAATGGGCTAGAAAATGTAAGGGCATGATAAGGTGCTCTCTTCATTTTTAATTAAACTATGTTTAGTAGAAAAAACTAGAAAAAACATTGGATTGGAAATAATAATCACTGTCATTTGTGGAGTGGAAAGGGTGTACCAATTACTCTGCTAAGCATTTTTGTGGTCTTATGAGTTAAATGCTATTATCGTTCTAATTTTAAGGGATGGGCTAGGAGAAATTAAATAACTTGCCCAGGTCTCCTATTTTGTAAATGAATTTAACTCTGAAGTCACAGTGTTCAAGCACTTGCTGACATGAGAGTTAGATCAAGTAAATTCTCATCCTGATTATGTGGCTTAACATAATTGGACTTAATTTTCCTCACCTGTAAAATGAGGGCATTGGACTATATCCGTGGTTCTTAACCTGTGGCTGCCTTGGGAATGTGCTGCTTCATTTCCTTCAAAACAACCAGCCATGGGCAACATGATCGACTGACAGCTCCCAGCTATTGTGAACCTGAAGCCGCACACACACCAAGCAACTCCCAGCCAAAGACTGAGCATGGTAGGGGGTGGAAGGATTTTGCTAGTGGGCAGATTCAGCTCAGAGGCTCTCCATCAACTGGCCAAGACTTTCTCAGAACTGTGGAAGTTTGAGGCTCTTTCTACCCAATCCTGCCTTCGCTCTTCCTCCCCAGGTGATCTGAAGGCTCTCCCAGCTACTCCTGCCCCACCCCATTCATCTTCAATGGAAATTTTCTTCAATAAACCTCTTGCCCTTCTAATCATATCTTGGCTTCTGTTACTGCCATAATATGTATCCTAGAGAGGTGGAGAAAACATTTCAGAGGATCCAGAAATTCCTGTGTTCAACAAGCAATGTCCTAAAGACATTCTTCATTCCGTGCTTTTGATGAACACTCTCACATTTATCTGAACCGCTAAGTCCCCAGTGGATATGGATGATCAATGGGATGCTGAGTCATTTCAGAGCCATATTGAATTTACAGCTACTTATATCACTGTACATGTTTCGACCTCTGAGTTTTAAAAAGGTGCTTGATAGAAGGGGTCTTCATGCTTGGAAATATTGGAAGCCACCTGGCTAGATGCCCGCTCAGGCTCTCTCAGTTCTGTCATCCTCCACTCCATGGCGGAGGCAGTTTGCACAGTGGGTAAACATATGGGTTTCGCCAGCAGATGAATCTTAACTCTTGCATCACCAGAAAGGGAGGTAGTACTTCTCTTTTTCCTAAATTACATGGTTTGTCCTGTAGAAATTGCAGCTCATGTTTAACACACCTCTACTTCTTTGACTTTAGATCTCTGTAACCAACTGAGCTTTCATTTATTTGTCTGGAATAATCTTTACTTTGTGTTTCTTCCCCTGCATAATATCCTTTCACAGACAATTCGTCTTTGATCTTCAGACTAGGGCCATAACAGCAACATGAAGAATTGAAGAAATCTATCATTCACATAACCCCAACTCAAATAAATGACTGTTTCAGGAAGATTTAAGGGTTTGAAGTTCTATGGTATGGCAGTTTTTGGAATAATACAAATTATTTATTAGAGTTCTGATTTTGCATTTACCGGCAAGTCTTAAGGGGTGGCTCATTAATGGGACAGGTGCCAGGGCAGCTGTTCTAATTAATGTGTTAGGAATCCCCATTCTTGATTTCCACTGAGGGTTAGAGAGAAGCTATGCTATCTACCTGATTATACAAAAATACTGGACTGAGGAGGGGTAACCATTAGGACTGTAGTTAGCTGAAAGTAATAAAGACCTCAGCAACTAAAACAAACATGAGTTTATTTTTCTCATATAAAACAACGTCAGGAAACAGATAGTTGCTGGTCTTGGTTTATAAGCTTGACAATGTCTACCATTATATCCCTGGAATTCTTTGGGTCTTTCATTCACTGACCAAAAGTGGCTGCAGAAATTCCAGCTATCATGCCCACAGTCAAGGCCAGAAGAAAAAGGGAGACATTGGAGAAAAGCAGTACCAGCAGCTTGGGAGCCTTGGCGTGGACTGTGCACAGTGGCCCCACCTAGCCGCAGAGGATTCTGGGAAATTAAGTTGCTTAGCTGAGCATCTTGCTATCTTGGGCAAAATCAGGATTCTATTAGTAAGGAAAAGTGGGAAAAATTTATCAGGAGGGCAACCAACACTATCTGGTCTCAGAGGCAGGTCCAGGAAAGGAACTTGTGTTTATAACTTGGATCCACTTTCTTTTTTATCCTGCAAAGAAAGAGAGGAATAAATACACTGGAGATCAAAACACATCACAGCAAAATTTCAAGAGGTGTCCACAATGCTCTTTCTACTTCAGGGGTTCTCAAACTGCGGCCCGTGGGCCACATGAGGTGGTGTGATTGTATTGGTTCTCGTTTTGTTTTTTTACTTCAAAATAAGATATGTGCAGTGTGCATAGGAATTTGTTCATAGTTTTTTTTTTTAAACTATAATCTGGCCCTCCAACGGTCTGAGGGACAGTAAACTGGCCCCCTGTTTAAAAAGTTTGAGGACGCCTGCTTAAACTTCTACTATACTAAGAAATATTTGTGGTAAAACTTAGAAATCATATTTTTAGTCATGAAGAAATGTTTGGTATAATAACACCATGGTAACAGTTTATCTGTGGTTACAGAATGTAACACAGATTCTTATAAAATTGCCTAACTTCTCTGAAACTGCATTATATTTTAGGGAAGATTATATACCAGAATCTGAAAGGCAGTTGTAATTCACTGATCATTTTGTATCCCCAAATTTACAAAGTTTTTTAAAAGATTCAAACTATATCAGGAGCTTAATCAGAATATAAATAGATTTTATAGTCCTGAGGTATGCAATATAAAATAGGCCATGCCTCAGGAGTTTCTCATGAAGCTGCCTGGAATGTGAACTTTTGGGCCCTGATTCTGCAAAAACAATCCATCTTCAAATCTAGATAAAATTGTTAAAGTTAAGCGAGTATCTGTCTGAATTTTTTTCTCAAATGTTTGGCCTTTAATTACGCTTGTCGGGAATTACGATTGAAATAAGTTGTTTTGATTTTACTTATATTTTGTGTACTGCTTGAAAATCAATTATGTGCTTATCATGGATAAAAGAACTATTTGTCTAGTATCATAAAGACATATTAATTATATAGTTCTCCCCTTCCTTGATGTCTTTAATATCTTTAAATTGTTTAGCCTTCATCCTTCCCTTTTTAAAAATGCAATGCTCCTGTGTACCCAGAATGGAAGAAGAGCTGGACTTTTTGGTAAGCAGCACTAGTATGTACTCCAATCTGCTCTTTTCTTCATGGTGTTTTCAATGCGCTCTCTTTTCTGCATACAGAATCCACTTCCTCATCCCCAAGGAGACAACCCAAAGTTCCATTGCACTACAGCTTCAAGCTCAGAGTCTAGGATGAAGCATACTTCAGATCCAAATTTAACTTTTCTTTATCTAGAGCCCTAATACTCTATGATATAAAGTTTGCAAAGTTCCTAGTACCTGGCACAAAACAATTCATTATGACCAGTAGGTAGTGACAGCAGCAGCAACAGCAGTATGTTACCAAACATGTTACAAGATAGGTGGCATCTTTTTCATCAGGACATTCTTGTAGCCCAGGACAACTAATGTTTGGCTGCTCAGTATCCAGTCCTCTTTCTTGAGGAATTCACTTCTCCTCTCCTCTCTCGATGTGATTTATATGGGATTGCTTCCATCTCCTACCCCTGAGAGTGAGTGTGTGACCATGGCATAAAAAAATCTATTTCTTCTATCTTATTGGCCACGGAGGTAGTTTCAGAGATAGGTACTTTAGTTAGTCCATGAAGACTCGGTCTTAGGCCTGGTCTTAGAAAGGAGGAAAATCCCACTTTTTCTTTTTCTCTGTTAGAGTTGCTGAGAGAATAAGGTGGAAATCTACATTGGCTGAAAGGCTTCATGTGACTAAAGTGAGAACCTCCAGAATGGAGGTGAGAAAGGAGGGCTGAGAGGAGGTGAGAAGGAGATGGCTGATAGCACTGAGTCCCTGGAGACAGCCATGGCTGGTGCCCTGGAATTTTCAATGACTCGAACCAATAATTTTTCTCTATACATAGCTTGGATTGATTTTAAGTTGTGTTACTTGTAGTGGGAGATTGCAGAATTAGCCACAATTTTTTTTCCCTTCTATGTATTCATAGCTACTTGCCCTATAATTCTGAGGCCCTTCCTATTCTGATTCTGGGCCTATTCATGTGACTTGCTTTGGACAAAAAGATGCCCATAAACATGACACAGAAGAGGCTTGTGTCGAGGTCCCGCCCTGAGAGCAGGGTCCGCTGAAACCTGTGGAAACTGGCGGGGATCGACTGAAGAGTTAGAAATGAAGGTAACAAAAGACACATGAGACATAGACTAGAATTAAAGTGGGGAAGCTCAGGGGTCCATTGCCCATTGTGGGAATCTGGAAATGGCCTAGAGTGTTTGCTCCACTCTGATTTTGTTGAAGTCTGTTTGCCCAGAGGGTAAGATGAAAGAGGGAACAAAGGTGCCAGCAGTTTCTCAGATTGATCGTATCAGCTCCGATTGTTATTATTATTAACCTTAAGGGTAGCCTACAGAAATCTGAAATCTGAGCCTTGTATTAGAAGAGCCTCCTGCTTGAGATCACACAAACAGATTTCTAGGGAGGTATTAAACTCCTCTAGTTCTCTGTGGAGTAAAATGCCACCACTGGCGTTAATCTCCTCTGAGGGATTGGTGGGAGGGAGGAATTTTCCTCCCATCACCTCCATAGAGGATCTTCCTCTGCGATAAGGATTATAAGCTCTTCTTGAGCTACTCTCTTTGTCTCTGCTCCAGCCAAATGCAAATCTCCACAGTGGGTATCTGCTTTGTTTAATGGGCAGGAAACACCCTAGAAGATGTTATCTTTTCCTAGGACATTGTTATAGCCTCTTCTCTGACCATTATTCTCCTCAGAGTGCTCACAGGCTATTTGTAAGCTGTATCCCCAACAGACTAGAATTTCAGAAAAGGCAAGAAGTTTGCTATCAATGGCTAGCTTGAATGTAGACTGGCTGACTTTTTGTTCTGACTCGCTCGGCTTACTTTTTAGTTTTCCTCTTTTTCTGGGGGTGCTTTCCCTTGCCAAGAATAGGGTCTTTGGTCCCCCTTCTCCCAGCAGCTTGAAAAGCATGTGCACAGTGGAGTTTGTTCTGTCTTAATGCTCTTTGGATCCTTCATGACCATTGGCATGTGAATAAGCTCAGACCACATTGCTGAATAATGAGAAATCAAATGGAGCAGAGAAAACTTATTGTAGCTGAGTCATTCTAGATTAGTCAACCCCAGCCAATCCAGTGACCACAGACATGTTTAAAAAAACCTATAGAGATCAGCCAAATCTTATTAAGACCAGAAAACCATGAAAAGCCTCCCAGCAGTATCATGAGATTAATAAATAATTGCTGTTTTACTTTAATAAGATTTGGCATGGTTTGTTATACAGCATAAGCTGACTGATACACTTGGCAATAAAAGAGTGGAGCCAGTGGCTACTGAGAAGCTGAGCATCTTTTTATGTACTTATTGACCACCTGGGATCTTCTGTGAGAAACTGTCTTTTCAAATATTTTCCCCTTTTTTTGGTGGGGGAATTATTTGTTTTACTATTGACTTGTGAGAATTTTTAAAATATTTTTGACACAGGTCATCTTTCAGATATAAGTATTATGAATATTTTCTTCCAGTCTGAGGCTTGCCTTTTTCATTTTTTTGATGGTGTCTTTTGAAGAACAAATTTTATAATTTTGTTAAATTCTAATTTATCAACATTTAAATGCTTCATGATTTTTATGAAATATTTTATGATTTTTAATTTTAGAAATATTTAGATAACCTGAGATAAAAATATTTTCTCCTACATGATTACCAGATATGTTATGATTTTAGCTCTTACATTTGAGGCTATGATCCATTTCAAATTAAACTTTGCATATGTTGTGTGATCAAGGTAAAGTGAGTCCTTTCTTTCTTTTTTGGGGGAAGGGGAAGAATCCCACTTTGTCACCCTGGATAGAGTGCTGTAGAGTCATACCTCACAGGGACATCAAAGTCTTGGGTTCAAGCGATCCTCTTGCCTCAGAGTACTCCCTCTAGAGTAGCTGGGACTATAGGTGTCTATCACAACACCTGGCTATATTTTTAGAGACAGGTTCTTGCTCTTCCTTAGGCTGGTCTTGAACTCCTGAGCTCAGGCAATCTGCCTGCCTCGGCCTCCCAGAGTGCTAGGATTACATATATGAGCTACTGTACCCAGCTCCCTCCCTCCCTTTCTCCCTTCCTTCCTTCCTTCTACTGTTTCATTTCTTCTTTCTACATATGGATGTCCAATTATTTCAGCAACGTTGTTTAATAAGACTATCCTTTCCCCATTGAATTACTGTGGTATCTTTGCTGAAAATCATTGACCATGTAAGGGTGGGACTATTTCTGGATACTCTAGTCTGTCTTATTGATCTATATGTCTCTGCTTATGCTACTATCACACTGTCTTGATTCTGTAGCTTTAGAGTCTTCAGTCAAATAGTGAAAATCTTCCAAGATAGCTTCTCTCTTTTAAAATAGTTTTTTACCAAAAAAAAAAAAAAAAAAGTTTTTTACTATTCTAGGCCACTTGCATTTCTATATAAATTTTAGAATTAGCTTGTTAATTGCTGTTAAAAGGTCTGTTAGATTTTCATATGAATGACACGAATCTATAATTCAGTTTGGGGAGAATTGATATCACAGTACTGAGTCTTTTCATCCACAAATGGTATATCCTTCCATTTGTTTGTCTTCTTTAGTTTCTTTCAGCAAAGTTTTCCAGTTTTAAGAATAAGATTTTGCATAACTTTCATTAAATTTATTTTTTAGGTATTTATGCTATCATAAGTGGAACTTTAAAAAATTGTTGTTGGTATATAGAAATAAAATTAATCTTTGCTCACTTTTGGTAATTAATGTCTCTAAAGGAATCTGTCAATTTCATTAAAATTGTCAGGTTTATTGGCATGACGTTATCATTATATTCCCTTATCTGTAAGATGCGTGATAATGTTTCTCCTTTCATTACTAGCACTGGTAATTGTGTCATCTCCCATTTTTTCACGATCAGTCTGGCTCTATGGTCTCAATTGTATTAATCTTGTCTAAGAAACAGGTTTTGGTTATATTGATTTTCTTTGTTTTGTAGTTCCTATTTCTTTAATTTCTATAGTTTCTTTATTATCTACTTGCTTTGGATTTAATTTATTCTTCTTTTAGTAGTATCTTAAGGTAAAAGCTTACATCATTGATTTGAAACCTTTTTTATTTTTTAATATAAACTGTTAAAGCTATAGATTTCCCTTTAAATGCTATTTGTCCACACACTACACTTTTGATGTAATATTTGTAAACTTTTTATTCAGACTCCCTGGAAGTTACCTAACAAGACAGGGTGGCAGCAGGTCACAATTTCCACAAGCAGAACTGTGGATGACTGCTGTGTTGGTTTATGAAGTTTTGCCATCAATTCAAGTAATCAAAAAATGGAAAAGTATGCAGATGTGGAGGAATATAAAAAGATGTCTCTGGAACAGGTAAATTCTGGTAACAGAATTGGTAAATTCTGAAACAGAGTCTTCATTTGTTATTGATGAAAATACAACAGCTTCGGGGACTGGGCTTTCTGAAAAGATTCCTGTTTGTGAGCAAGTGGACACACCATAAAAAGGGCAAGAGTTTGAAGATGATCTTGTAGAGGAAAGTTCCAGTTGACTACCCAAGAAAAGAAAACTTGATGATGAAATAGTCCCAGAGGAAAAAGGTTCTGGTGATGATGAAGCCATTTCAAAGAAAAGAAAAAGAACAAGAAAAAGGGATGATGTTCCAAAAGATGAACCTTCCACGGGAGACAGCACTTACAAAAAGAGAAATAGAACTTGAGAATGTTCCTGAAAACCAGAAGAACTTGGGGGACACAGCTCAGTACTAGCTGCCCACTGTGATGGACTTCCAGAAGCTGGTCTGGACAAGTGTAGTCAAAGTCATATTTTTTTTTATCTAAGACACATTAATAATTAGATGAAAGGAACCCTCACTGGGGAATTTTTAGAAAAGGTATGACATAAAAAAAATTGTGGTATCACTGTTTTGGACCTGGGATGTGGTAAAGGTGAAGATTTGCTGAAGTGGAAAAAGAGTAGAATTAACAAGTTTGTACAGATATTGCTAATGTTTCTATCAAACAGTGTCAGCAGCGGTCTGAAGACATGAAAAATCCTCATGAAAAATTTTCAGTGGAGAATTTATAACGGCTGACTGTTCAAAGGAACTTTTGATTGACAAATTTCATGACCCAGAAAGGTGCTTTGACATTTGCAGTTGTCACTTTGTCCATCATTACTCATTTGAATCCTCTGAGCAGGCTGACATGATACTCAGAAATGCCTGTGAGAGACTTAACGCTGGGGGCTATTTTATTGGTACTACTCCCAATAGCTTCAAACTGATCAGATGCCTTGAAGCTTAAGAAACAGAATCATTTGGAAATGAAATATGTACTGTGAAATTTCAGGAACAAAAGGAGATTATCCTTTACTTGGCTGCAAATATGACTTCAACTTGGAAGACATTATGGATGTCTCTGATTCCTTGGTCTGTTTTCATTGCTAAATGCAATAGTGAAGAAGTATGATATAAAACTAGTCTACGAAAAAAATAATTCTGGAATTCTATAAAGAAAAGATTAAGAACAATGAAAATAAAATGTAGTTAAAACAAATGAATGCTAGCCCTGGAGCCATATCCTGCAAATGAAAATTCTAAACTTGCCTCTGAGAAGGTGGATGACTATGAACATGCAGCAAAGTAAATGAAGAACCATCAAGTAAGGTTACCCTTGGGAGCCTTAAGTAAATCAGAGTGGGAAGCTGCAATGTTTACTTGGTTTTTACTTTTAAGAAGCCCCGGTGAGCACATAGGCAGTAGTCCCAGAGGAGCTGTGCTCTGTCCAGCACAGATTTGAACAATCTATCTCAGCTCTGTTTGTTTATTTTAGTTCTAAATGTGCAGAATGCTGCTATAAACTCCAGTGTATAAATTCAACATTTGCTGTCTGTGACAGATGAACTTTTGTGTGTGTATGTAAGAATGAGTTGGGAATCTTTGTCTTTAAAATCTATTTTTAAGTAATGGTCTAAGAATTCCATTTGCCTCTACTCTTTTAGCTCTTAAAAATCATAATATAAATATAAAAAATATAAAGAAGCAACTTTCAGTGTTTGTTCAATGTGTTTATGGTATTACATTTACTGTAGTTGTAGAATTGGTCAGAACATTTCAATCATGGGCTCATCTCTATAGTTTTGTTATATAGTGTTTTTTAAGATTAAATGACTTGCATTCTCTACAATTGAATGTAAATGTTCAGATGTATTCCTAAAGTTTAAAGTGAAATTTAGATGGTCATAAAATACTTAACTGTATGAAAAATTATTCAGTTCAAAATATTTTCCAATTTATTTGTATCTGTTTCTTGACACATAACTGGTTTAGAAATGTGTTTCATGTCCAAATATTTTGGGATTTTCTGGGTACCTATCTATTATTGATTTCTAATTTAATTACATTGTGATTAGGGGCATACACTGTAGGATTCAATGCTTTTAAATTTATCAAGACTTGTTTATGGCACAACGTGTGGTCTCAGTGAATGGGCCATATGAAACTGATAAGAATGTGTATTCTGCTACAGCTGGGTATTCTACAAATGCCACTTGCCATTGTCCAAGAGGATGTGTTTATCTTTGTGTTTTTGAAGGGTAGCTTCAATATCCTTTCTATTATTATTTTTTGTTTTTTTGTCTACTTGTTGTATAAATTACCAAGACAGGGAGTGTTAAAGTAATCAACTATAATTGCAGATTTATTACTTTATTTCTTTAGCTCTGTCAGTTTTTGTTTCATGTATTTTGAAGCTTTGTTATTAGGTGCATTTAGTATTGCTATATTCTCTTAATGGATTGCCCTTTTAAAGAAAATTTTTATCTTTATTACTGGTAATATTCCTTGTTTTAAATTTTACTTTATGTGATATGAGTATACCTCTTTTAGCTTTCTTAGTAGTAATTGCATGTTATTTTTTTCTCACTCTTTAACTTTTAACATATTGGTATCTTCATATTTAAAGTGTATTTCCTGTAAACAGCGTGTATTTGGGTTTTTTTTTCTTTTTTGTAAGCTTAAAAATCTCTTTCCTTTAACTGAAAGATGGAGACTTTGCCTCTTTCATGTTTACATGGCTAGAGCTGGAACATATTCTTCTTAGTAAAGTATCTCAAGAATGGAAGAAAAAGTATCCAATGTACTCAGCCCTACTGTGAAACTAATTTATGGCTTTCACATGAAAGCTATAACCCAGTTATAACCTAAGAATAGTGGGAAGGGGGAAAGGGAGGGGAGGGAGGGGGATGTTGGTGGAGGGAGGGTGATTGGTGGGATTACACCTGCAGTGTCTCTTACAAGGGTATATGTGAAGCCTAGTAAATGTAGAATGTAAATGTCTTAACACAATAACTAAAAAAATTCCAGGAAGACTATGTTAACCAGTGTGATGAAAATGTTTCAAACAGTCTATAAAACCAGTGTATGGTGCCCCATGATCGCATTAATGTACACAGCTATGATTTAATAATAATAAAAAAACTCTTTCCTTTAACTGACATTTATAACACATTTATATTTAATATAACTTTATGTTTCTGTGTCTACATTGTTGTTATTTGTTATCTATTTTATCTGTTTTTGTTTTCCCTTTTTTCTTCCTTCTTTTCAAATAAATATTTCTTTTACATTCTCTCTTATCACCACTATTGGCTTATTAGCTATACCTCTTGGTTGTACTTTTTAGTGGGTTGCTTGAGAATTACAACATGCTTTCTTAACTTATCTCATATGAATTGATAGTATAACACTTTACTATAATACAAAAGACTTTCAACAATGTTTGTCCTACTTATCCCTTCTTGTCCTCTGCTCTATTGTTATATATATTTCCCATCTATAAACTTTGTAACTCCTATAATACATTGTTATTCTCATTCCTAGATTAGCCTGTGGACAGTGGAATGACATGAACTGGCTTAATTTAGTTATCTGAATCAATCATTGTCCAAGAGGATGTGTTTATCTTTGTACCACTTAGGCCTGTGGAAATGCTAAACAGAACACATTTTTCCTGTAATACATGGAATTTGGAAAGAAGAAATGGAAACAGAAAGAAACAAAAAAATTTTTTTTTGATTATTTTTAAAAGGGAACAGGGAATAATTGATATGGTCTGTATAACCAGCAATGGCCACTGGTTCAAGTTACTTCCTTACTGATTTTTAATGAGTCTGGGTCCACTACTTTAAATGGTTGCCATACTCCAGCAACTCATGCACATATACTCTAAAGAGGGGTAGTTGTGAATGATTTGAATGATGAGAATATTTCATTGATATGGTTTAACATTATTATTTTGTAACATCCAAGTTGATGCATTTTTAAGTGAATTGCAATTTTATGGAATGGCAGGTAAAATTTCTCACTACTTTGTATAGCATGACTGGGAATATAAGAAATGTAGGACAAATATCTTATCATAAAGTTATATTAAGAATTTTTATTAACATAAAATAGTAAAATGACATTTTTCTTTTTTTTTTTCATTTTTAATTGACTAATTCTCAGTCAGAAGCAAAATAAGAAGAGAATGTTCATTCCAAAGAAGGATATCACCTTCCTCACCCAGAGCTTACAAATGAGATGGTAAAACACAGGCTTTATGACCACTCACCTCAAGAAAGCAAAGGGTTCAAACAGAGTAGAATAAGCTATGAGACTTCTGGGACTGAAAGAAGAATCACAAGAAGCCAGCTAGAGGAGATGCATTGCTGGTGTCAGGGGAGGTTCAGATGGATGTTACCTGAGGGGAGTTCTCCCGGGAACCTACAAACATGCCCATGAGAGAAAGTTATAATCTGACATTAAAGGCCTAATTTGCTGCAAACCTGTGTTAGCTCTTTGGACTTTATGTGGATTGTTTCCCTAAATGGAAGAACAGTTCGAGTCAATCAATGGAAAATCAAGGAGTTCTTTCATTTATTGTGTTCTTTTTATGTAAGGACTCTACTGCCTCTTTCTTTCTTTTTTTTTTAATCTTCTCTGGGTTTTGTTTACTTTTTATTTCTTAGCCTGCCTTTCTGCAGTGGAGGCAAATATTTTCCTTCCTAATCACCATATTCTTCTCACATGAAAGCTATTCTCAGTAGGCAGCTAGTAAAATCCATTCAGCACTTTTCCTGATAATTAATCTATTTATTTTGGATGATTTGGTTGATGTTATTTTCAAACCCCTTGGAGCTCATGCCCCTTTCTTCCATACTGATCCATTAAACAGATATTTAAAATATCTCTTATCAAGGAGTACTCATAAATGGAGGGCTCACATTAATTCATCATCTGCCTTCTGATAACGCCATTATGTTTGCTTTCATTTCTCTCAGAAGGGAGTTAGAAACTAAAATAATGTTTGAGATGAGAAGTTCTAGTTTGTTCTATGGAGTGATTAGGAACTTTACTGGTTTAGATGTTTAGAGTGAGAATGTATAAAACAGAACTGATATGCAGCCAAAATACACTGGTACCGGATTTAAAGTACTGCAATATCTCCATCATGGTTAGTAATAAGCTGGCACTGCTCCAAGACCCCCTAAAATTCCCCAGTGCCTGGCACTGTGGTTCTCTTGGACTTCTTAACAACTCAACAGGTAAAGAGCTAAGACTGGCACATCTGGGGCCCCATTTGATCCATGATGCCTGGTGCAGTGTTAGCTCTTAAGTGCTCAGAATGTTGTCCTTTGGTGAAAGGAGTGGAAAGGAAATACTACTTGGTTGGCATTCTTGAGGTTCCTCAAGGAAGTCCTGGAAAACTGGACGTACTAGTACTAGTGGATGACAGCTGCTTAGAGCTGTTCTGAAGGCTTTATATATGCCAGTTTGTTCAATATTCTCAACATACCTGTGCCGTAGGTATTACTATCACCTCCATTTCACAAATGAGGAATTGAGGCCCAGGTAAATTGTTTACCCAAGATCATACAAATACTAAGTGGTGGAATTGCAATTGGAACTCAGGATGATCCCAGAAGCAGTGCTTCTTTCTCAAGTTACCCTGGCTGTGACCTTCTGTGAATCTCTGACAATAACATTTATGAGGCTTCTACTGTCTGTACCGTGCAAATCACTATAGGTGAAATAAAGATAAATGAGACCTAAAACTTGTTCTCATGTAGTTCATTGTCTAGTGAATATGGTCAAGCTTTCCACATCTTGTCCTTTCCTGTTCTGGACAATATAAATCCCCCACAATCCTTTTCCATGTCCAGGGAACCATTTAATGGGCAAATTCTAGAGGAAATTGTGTTTGGACTCCTACTTAACAGTGTTTATTGCAAATTGGAAAGGCATTCTTTTCTAGATTGCTTTCTAGAACATGAAATATACATTTTTATGCAGAAAGTTTTATTTTTCACACATATTATTGTAATAATGTTTTGATAAATATGAATTCCAAATAAGGCAGATCACCTTGAATTCCATCCAAGTGGTTCTGAATATGTTTTCATTTATTCAGGCATTTGCAACACCCAGAATTTGAGGATGAGATAACAGTACCTGTCTTCATTTTTTTAAATGTCATTTATAAAATATAAAATAAAGCACATTTAAGGTAAATAAGATTGGATCTTATAAATTTTGTTTCTGTATTAATCTATGAGATTCAATACCAAGGAAGTGTTCCCCCCAATCAGCTCTACTTTATCTATTTTAAACTCCATTTTAAATTCAGTGAATTTATCATGGGGACAATTAGTGTGATTTGTTATAGAAGGCTTTCATACAAGGACAGAATTCATGAAGTAGTCACCAAACTGACATCACAGGTAAAAATGTTTTCTGTTATAAATTAAAGAGAGATTTTCATGACACTTGAGAAATAGAGACCAAGAAGCCAGATCAATCCATTCTCTTCCTTGAGATAAGAACCCACCGTTCTTGTTTACTCCCCATGGTTTGTCTCAAATGGCTGGTCCTGATGTTCTTAGGAAAACCTCATCTAGCCTCTTCTTTACTGCTGTTCAATACAATTTCCCTATTAATTTTTAAAGAAAAATATCTCAATAAGCTAATACTTTAAGTAGAAAGAAGAATTATGAGGTGGTTTGTGTACACTCAACGAGACTAGAAAATATGGGCCATGGCATTCAATTACAAATCCTGGTTTGATCCATTACTAGCAGCTAATTAACCATTTTGTGCCTCAGTTTCCCTATCGCCAATGTTGGTAACAACAGAATCAATTTCATTACTGTGTGCTTATGAAATATATATATGTGCTTATACTTATATAGATATATAACAGAACAGTTTTGTAGTACACAATAAATTTTAATTATTTTCATTGTTGCACATCTGAAAAACTATAAGAATATGGTACAAAAAACATTTGAAGTCTCAAAGTATTAACTGGATCTATCTGCTTCTTTGACATATTATTTTTTAGAAAAACAGTTCAATTGAGGATTTTACAACATTTTCTTTTTTTCTTTTCTTTTCTTTCTTTTTTTTGCAGTTTATGGCCGGGGCTGGGTTTGAACCCGCCACCTCCGGCATATGGGGCTGGTGCCCTCAGTGTGAGGGGCTAACTGCTGTCTATAATTCGAATTCATTTAACTTTGAAAAACAAAGGTCATTTTGTTTCTTTACTTTTCTTCAGGTATAGCAAATTACAGCATGGATCCAAGGAGGTCATTACTGTTATAACAAAAGGATATAATATTGAGCTATAATGTTCCATCATTATAATTAGTTTTCCTTAGAGGGTGCATTTCAGACATGAAATACTTGCTATGTCATTATTTTTTATCTCTGTTGGGTCAGGCTTACTGCTAAAAATCTGCTGAAAACTATGTATATTATTATATATTATTCAGGGTTCTCCAGAGAAACAGAAACAGTAGAGTATGTATAAATATAACAGGCTGTAGGATGTGTATGTGTGTGTGTATAGATAGATAGATAAACTGATTTATTATAAGATATTAGCTCATGTGATTACAGAGGCTAGAAGTCCCATGATTTTCCATCTGCAAGCTGGAGACCCAGCAAAGCCTGCAGTAGTTAGAAGCCAGTGTATGTCATTCTGAGGCCTAAGAACCGCTGGGCAGATGGTGTAGGTTTCAGTTCCAGTCTGAAAGCCTAAGAACCAGGAACACTGAGGGCAGGAAAAGCTCCATGTCCTAGCTCAACAGTCAGGCAGAAAGGGGCGGGGAAGATTCAACCCTCTTTTGCATTTTTGATGGATTCAGGCCCTTGACAGATTGAATGAGGCTTAGACCTCCCCCTCCCAACATTGGGGAAAGCCATACATTTTACTCAGCTAACAATCCAAATGCTACGCTCTTTTAGAAACACCTTCACAGATGCACCTAGAAATAATATTTAATCAGGTATCTGAGTGTCCTACAGCCAAGCTAAGTTGACACATTAAATTAACAATCACACCATGGGTCCCCTTCCCAGAAAAATATGTATATATACTGTTTTGAATGGAATTTTCTGGTGACTCATAAACCCCATGAGGCCTATCCAGGGGCACTTCCCAAACCTTCCAGTTCAGGGGGATTGTGGATTTAAGCTAAGAGTTTTCAGGATAAGAAGCCCTTTTTGTGCTTTCACAGAACAGACATTGCAATCCTGACACGGTTCTTTGGCATTACCAAAGCATGTTGTAAAAGCTTCCCTTAGTGAGAAAGATGGTTGAGCTCTACAGAACAAAACTCACCCCAACTCAGGCTTCCTAAGCAATGACCCTTTCCCACCTCTCATAATCAAACTTTTTTTCTTCCCATATGTTTCTTCATTCAACTAATATTTATACAGTATTCAATATGAGCCTAGTACTATGCTAGGTGTTAGGATACCGTTGAAATATAAGGTTCCTGATTTCTAGTGGGGAAATGGATAGTAAACAGATAAATTATAATATGATCTGATAAATTCTATAATATTTTAAATCTTATGGGTATATGGAGGACAATAGCAGCAATATTTTAAAATGTTCGATTTGTTAAATTTTTAATAATGGATGAAATTGTAAGTCAAGTTCATTGTGGACAAGTGAAAACTAAATTACTTTGGAGATGCAATAGAATTAAAGAGTATTTGTAGAATTGTTACTAAACTAGAAAATTAAAATGAATTATTAAAAATGTTAACTGCAGAAAGTCGGCATCTTTTAGCATCAAATACAATATAATGTTCAGAGAAGTTAATGGAAGTTAAATACAGTCGTTCAAGTTTGGAGCATGCTGAGAAGGGATGGAGAACCGTTTCCTTCGATCTATCATTTGAAAAAAAGGCATTTCCTTGGAAAGATTCAGAACACAGCTGTCATCAAGGTTGTGGCAGTTCATACTTTACTCCTGAAAATATGGAGAATGAATAAAACATAAGAAAATTTGAACAAGTTTGTCTTTAAGAAATTTTATTGGCAACTGAACACAAATCCTAGGCCTTATCTTTCAAATGTCACTGCCTTAGTAAAGTCATGTGTGAATCCTGGGAAGACAGACCATCCCCCTGAAGTTTCTGTAACACCTTCTGTTTCATTCCCAGTACCCTGATTCTTCCTTTGCCCTTGTCCCCCTTGACAATGTGAGGTAGGTGGAGACCACTCTCTGTCGCTGCAGAAGGGAACAGGGTGGCTGCTCAAAGATCTCATTCTCACCTGACAGTACAGGGGCTGAGAATGCTGGAAGGCTCGTAACACACTAACAAAGAATGAAGCACAAGTCAGTCAGTTCTTCCAAAAACTGCAAGTGTTCTCTTTCTTTAGTGCCCAGGCTAATCTAGAACTCCTGGCTTCAAGTGATCTCCCATCTCAGCCTCCTGAGCAGGTGTGCCCACCTAATATTTTAAAATTTAACAATTTTTTTTTTGGGGGGGGTGGTGGTTGGTTCTCGCTATGTTGCCCAGGCTGGTCTTGAACTCATGCTCTCTTGCCTTAGCCTCCCAATTTTGTGGGGACTGAGTATCTCAAGGACTTGTAGAGTGTTGCAAGGGCAGAAGTTCAGGTAGCCTTAAGAGGCGTTAATTAATTTAACTTCACTTTTGAGTTCCTGCTAATTAGTAAAACTGCCAAGAAGAATTTAAAGTGCAATTTGCAACTCATTATGATTTTAGGATCATCCTTGCTCAGGACTCTACCCGAGCTGAAGCGGTGGGAAAGGGGGCAGAAACAACTGGACGTTAGAAGAGGAATTGCAAATGGCCTTAGAGCCTGGCACAGGCTTAGAGAGGACTGGGGCAGCAGCTCCGGGCTCAGGAAGCGGAACCGGTGCGGGTGGTGGGGGGTGGAACGGACTGAGACCAGCGCGGTTAGGGCTGCGGAGGTGGGAGGGCTGGGTGGCCAGGGGATTCTGGCCTGGCACACAGCCCCGCCCCCAGACTAGGCGGGCTACCTTCGACCAGCAGGAGCAGAGGGCAGGTTTCCAAAAGATTCTAGTTTGGGGGCAGCATGTCTAGCCCGGGGTCAGGCAGTGTAAAGTGGAAGGGACCTGGGGAAAGAAGCAGGTGGGGCCTTCAAGGGTGAGGTTAAGGCGAGGAAGGTGATGTTGTCCGTGGTCCCATGAGATGCCTGCTACCTTCCTGCAAGGTGGGGGCGGCAGAGGCAAAGGTGTCTCGCAGAAGAGTCCCCGGGCTGGTAGTTGGTTGACGAAGAGCGAATTAACCGGCAGATCCCGCGCTCTCACTACCGGGGCAGCTCTCACCACCTCCCCGCCTGGCTCCACCCCGGCGAACTCTCAGCCTTGCAGCTCAAATGCAGGAAGCGTGGGTACCGTTTCATTCTACAGTCTCGCCCACCGGTCACCCGCTGTCTCGCTGTCCTCACCGAAGCGAGGGAAGGAAGGGAGGACGCGGACGGAGGCTGGAAGTGACAGACTCTGAAGGCTGGGTTAGGTCTGGCGGGCGCTGAGCGCTGGAGAGCGCGGGAGGCTTCGCTCAGAACGCCGGGTTTTGCCTGGGCGGAATTTCTGCCCCCAGTGCACAATCTCCCACGTAGTTAATTAGCCTAGACAGCATCTGCCCCCCAATTCGTGCAGAGCTGGCTGGCGTTGTTACAAGGCTGAAACTCCCTGGCGACCCCGACCCTCAGCCCCAAGCCCAGAGGCCCCGGGTTTGCCCAGGGTGCTCTAGCGACCTTGCACTTGGGGACTGCGCAGCCTTGGCTGCTCCTGACCTGAGGGGGTTCCGAGGTCTTTCCTTTCCTCCGGTCTCACTGGCCCCACAGGCACCACCGCCTTCCCAGGTCTCTTTCGCCCTCTCCCATTCCCTTTCTCCCACCCAGCTGTTTCCAGAGATCCGGCACAATAGGATGGGTTTCTAGGTAGAGGGGGCCGAGAAGGTCTCCGACATTCAGTCATTCAACAAACATGAAGTTCGTGCCTGGATCATATTCGGGGCAGTCAGAGTGGACTAGGACTCTGGTCAGAGCCTCGTGGGAAGACGGAAGCACGATTAAAGGTGAAAGGTGGTGCGCTGGGACGGGTCAGAGCTGCTGGGCCAGATCCCGGTCCTTAGCAGCCAACAACTTCATTAGCCCAAGTCCCAGGGACCAGTGGCCGCTCTCTCCTGGGTTTTGGTCTGGAAGGCAAACCCTTCCCAAGACTGGCTGGGAACCGCGCCCAAAGTCCCAGGCTGCCGGACCCACCTCCTGCACCCGAGGCGTGCTCTCCAGTGGAAACTTCTCTAGCAAGGGAGCTGGAGACGAGTCCCTGGAGGCTGTGGCACACCCGGACTCCCTATCCCCGCTGGGTCACCCCTGCCATTCCCGCCCTGCTGGGCAGCACCCTGCTTGGCGTGGACCCAGCAGGGGTCCGGCTCGGAGCTGGTAGCTCCAGGCCAAATCCGCAGCGCACGTCTGCCCGGCACCTCCCACCGCGGGCTTCGCCCCTCCTCTCTCCCGGCCGCGCGTCCCCAGTCGCGGGTTCAATCTCCGCGGGGACCCGAAGTGCGGCTGCCGGTCTGCGCCCTTGCTCCTCCGGCTTCTGCAGCTGAGTCCTGGCCGGGGGCACCTGCGCGGCGGGCCGACTGGGCATGCTCAGCTGCGGGGCGGCCGGGCGCCGCGGGAGCCGAGCGGATGCACTCGTCAGGCCCGGCGCCCGCCGTCCAGGGGCGCGGGGCGCAGGCTGCCGCGCTCGCCGACGCCCTGGCGAGCCTGGGCCGGACGCGGGCCAGGATGGCCTCCCTCACCGCATTCGGTAGGCAACGGCGGGCCGGCGCGGCCTCCCCAGGCTGCAGGGACAGGGAGGGCCCCGGAGCCGTCCGAGCACCCCGGGGAAACTTCGGGGTTCAGCCCCACTGGAAGGTCTGACAAGGAGGGAGCGGGCTGGGGCTGGGGTGGGGGTGTTCAGCGGGGTTGTGGGCTCCCGGTAACCGGGCAGGGGTGTCTGAGAGAGGAGTCCGTTTTAACTAACGCCTCAAATTTGGGAAAACCTGGGAGCTTCAGGACTCCAGGAAAATTCTCCTAGCGGGGAGAGGCTTGGAGTCCCGAGAGGTGCGTTCAGTCAGCGCTTATCTTGTCCCTGACTGACCTTGGGCAAGTTATTTAAACTTTTCTGTTCCCACATTTCTCCATCTGTAAATGAGAGATGAAAGCATTTCTCTGACAGATGCTGTGGCGTTAAAATAATATGCTCCAAAGTATGTTTTTAATGCAAAAAAAGAAATCAATTTGGAAATAAAAGTTCCATGGAAATAGAAGGCATTATCTCCCTGCCCCCAACTCCCATTTTTTGGTTAAAGAATTATATATTTGATATTTTATGTATAGTATACATACAGAGCAAATATATTCATGTAATGAAAGGAGAAGAGCAGCAGATCATTGCACAATTCTGAAGGAAAACAGAATCACAGTGTGAAGGTTTCAGACTGAGCTAGAAGTCCCGGCCTGCGGGGGAAGCCTTCTTTCAATCTTTCTGCTTGTGTGGAAAAAGCAATTCTCTTTAGTCCTTTATCAGACATGCTGCGAGACTTGGTTATAAGAGGCAGAAACTCAAGTTAGACCTCCCTCCTTTCACCTTGCTTGAAATCAGTTGCTGTGATAATGTCTAGATTTGTGGTTTTAAATGGGAAGGTTGCGAGCAATTGTTGGGAAGTGTTCTCCACCCACGTCCCAAAGTCCCAAAGCCCAGGGTTGGCGGGAGGGAAATCACGGCTCTTTGGTGTGGAGGCTCCATCTCCGCCAGGCCAGAGATGTCTCTTGCTCATTGCCCAAGGTTAAAGGGGTTGGTCTCTCTTTCTCTGGGTGTAAACTGTTTAAAATGATCATTTACGTGGCTCTGAGGGTTTGCAATTGGTGCTGGGGAACCACTAACAAATTCTGAGCAGATTAAAAGTGCATACTAGTGGCCTATTTTTCTTTCTTTTCCTTTTTTTTTTTTAAACTCAGAGCATTTTTGCTGGAATATAAGTTATTCTTACCCACATGCACATTTAACATTCAATATTGTCATTGCTGGGTTTCCATCTGGGAATAATTCCATTTTTTTATGGTGTTTTAGACATATTCATTGGCAAAATATCTATATTTACATCTTTTCCTATGAGAGGGATTTGACTTCTTTTTTACATCATTTTAGATTTCATATACTGCCCCATGGATATATATGTTCAGTTTACATAATGAACAGCTCTATAAACTTCTAAAAGCTTTAAAAGCTTCATCGAGCACCCAGGTGGAGAAAATGAAGTCAGAATCAGTGAAATGATTTTGAAAAGCAAGAATATTTCAGTAATTAAAGGACAAGTGTGGCAGATCATGGGGGAGAGGGGTCAATTAAGAGTTATACAGGTTTCTCTTCAGAACTTTAAAGGGAACTGAAACAGATTTAAAGAAAGGTATCAATTAGAATTTATGCTATTTTAATATATTCTTGACATATTTTTCTCCTGCTTCCATCCCCCAAATGGTGAATATATTTGGCCACAAGGTCCACACTAATTCTTAGGTCTATAGCCACGTCAAGACAGGACAAAATAAGTTAGTTCATCAGGGTTTTCAACCTAGTGAACAAGTAAAGGAAAAATACATTTGAACACATTCAATATATTCTTCACCTTTTGGAAGCTGTTGATAGCGTTATCTGATGAGAGCTTGGCCCTACTCTGGAACTCTCCACAAATCATCTCTCTGACAATAGAACTGCTTTTGAAAAATGTCCCCTTCAAATACTGCTGGATTAGGGTTTAGATATGATGGGAAATGATCTCAATTTTTTGCCTGGAATTTATAGGGTTCAATTTTTATATTTCCTTGACTGATTTAATAAATGGTTTAGTCCTATCTTTTAGCACAGGGGCTGCCAAGAGAATGAACAGTTATACTGTGGACTGTAAATTTTAGGTTCTTAAGAAGAGAGAGAAAACTGTCTTGTGTACACATTTCAATAGCAGCAGCCTCCAGTAAACCTCATTGGCTTCCCTTCCAATATGCATTTTTTGGTCCCATATTAGATCTCGCTCTGCTGTATTTTAAAAGTTTTATGTTCAGGCTGCCATCTAGACTCATATAGTCTAGAAATTGAAATGAGATTAGGGTAATCAATAACTATAATGCCCTCTAATAAACATATGTTCAATAAATGTTGTAATTTTTTAAATTCTGTCTGTTTAAAGCCTCGATCCTTTATACTCACCCTGAAATTTCTTTCCTTGTGCTTTAAATGTTTTTGCTTCTTAACCACTTTTAGCTCATTATATAAGCAGGTGCGTGAGACTAAGGGTGGATGACAAGTCTCCTTTCGAGAGAAATGACTGAGACTTGATTGTTCTTGGCCAGGCAAGGGGAGACACAGGAGTCCTGTCCTGGCCTGAACCAGGAAGGGCCTGTGGTGAGTCTTGAAGCCCTGGGATTGAGGCTGTCAGTTTCAGATTTTAGTAGACTGAATAAGGGCCTCAAAGAGCTGACAGAGCACAGTGATGGCCATTTCAGATAAGGAAGACCTCTCAGGGGCGAAACTCAGTGGAGAGACCTAAATGAAGGAAAGGAACGAAAACATTCTATTATATAGGGAAAGACCATTCCTGGCCGAGTACACAGTAAGTGCAAAGGCCCTGAGGCAGGAATAAGCTTGTCACATTCAAGGTTAGCTAGAAGGTCACTATGGCTAGAGCAGAGAAGACAGAAAGGAAACACAGTTGGAGCTGATATTATTATAACTCTTCTCCCCTCATTTTCCTCCTTTCTTTTAAGTTGCTTTTTTCAGACTCCTTCTATTTATGTTGACATTTGCCTGAGTTCTATCCTTGACCTTCTTCTAATCTCACTGTTAAACATTTGGATGATGTTGATTAGATTCCTCCCAAACCCTAGGCAATGGCCCCACAGTGGGATACCTATAAATTAGGGCACTGAAGTTTTCTGAGTTGTAAGTAGAAGGATGAGGTGTGCCCGGATACGAACAATGATGGCACATTATGTGACCTAGCTCAGTGAATCGTCCCAACCACCTTTAAGATACTGGTCCAATGTTGCCCCCATATTGGAAGATATTGAGGCATAGGTAGGTTCAGGAACTTACTGAGGCAGGATATAGTCAGGGTTAAGCCTAACCATGGAATGTAGGAATCAAATGGCGTGAGAATTTAGAGAGCTGAAGGCATCATTTCCCGTTCTGTGACTTCAACTTTATTCAGGTGACTCATGCATAGAAGTCCCAACTCAGAACTTCTTTCTTGCATGTGCTATGCTTGTGTGTCCAGTGGTCTGTTATATCTATCAGCTTGTATGCTGTTCTAGCATCTCAAACTCAAATTGTGTGCAAAACAATTCCCATCTTCCTCTCCCATACCTATTTCCTGTAGACTGTCTCCAAGTACTGAGCTCGAACGAGGTGCCAAGCTCTAGCCTGAACTCAGGGTTACCAGAATGAAAAAGATCTCACTATTTTTTTCTCCCAGATGGTAGAGTTAGCTGGAGGAGACAGGCTCCTGAATGGAGAATTATTATATAATGCAGTGTTGTAGGGCATGGGCTGGGAAGGGTGAGGGATAGACCAGAAACAATTCCCTGGAGGAAATGATGTTAAAAGACCAACTACGAGACGGAAGGCATTCCAGGGTAAAATAACAGGATGAGCAGAGAAGAAGGGAAGAAATGTTGGGGGTGTGAAGGCAGCCACTAGCAGCACATGGTGTTGGTGGAGCGTGACATCTGAGACAGGGAGTGGCTGGAGGGGTTGGCCAGGGCCAGCATGCTCTGCCCAGTCACCCAGGCCAGGATCCTGGGAGTCCTGTGTTGGGTCCTCCTTTACCAGCACATACTGACAGGGACCTCGGGTAAATTAATTCACTTCTGTGCCTCAGTTTTCTTATCTGTAAAGTGGGGTCGCTATGAAGTTCAAATGCAATAATACTTGCATGAGTGGCCCAGCTCTGTCTCCTTGCCAGTCTCTTCTCAATCACCAACTCCTGCTGGGCCTTCTTGCTTAACATCCTTCAGCTCTGTTTGTTTTCTACTGTCCTTGCCCACTGCTCTATGACAGATGGTCCAGGCCACCGTTCTTGCCCCCTCTGGCTGCAGCAGCCTCCCAGCTAGTCCTTGTACCTCTAGTCCTCTCCCTGTCTGATCCCAGTTGCAAATCTGATGCTGTTATTCCCCTGCTTAAAATTCTTGAATTGCTCCCCTCTGCCTACAGGTCAAAGTTAACCTCCCACCCTTGCTCTTGTGGTCCTTAGCCATAGCTAAGGACCCACCCTTTATGGAGGGAGGTAGTATAAGACTTACTCAGAGCACATGCTCTGAAACACTCCTCCTCCTCCTCCACGAGGCTGGCTCCTCCTTCCCCTTGGTTCCTATCTGACTTGGTGCCTCTGCTGAACCTCCTAGTGTAAGTCTTTTGCTTAAGAGGTTCTCATTTTGTATGATCGTGAGTATCCCCCTCTGTGGGCTACAGACTTCCAGAGGTCAAGGACCATACCTTTTATCTTTGTGTTTCTGGTGCCTGGCGTAGCACCTGGCACACAGTAGGTGACCAATACTTGGCTGTGTAGCTGACTGAAACACTGACTGGAGTGCATAGCAGGGGTGAGTGTCCCAAGTGCAAGTTTTTTAAAGCTCCATTTTCCCATTGTATTAAATAGCAAGAAAAATAACTTATACTATTCTCAAAAGAAGAACAAACAAAAGAACAAAAGCATTCACAGGGCATGGCGAGCTCAGACTGGGATTCATGCTTTAGCTACCAAATAAACCCGAGGAGCTCTTTGATGACTTCTCTTGTTTTTGCCCTCACGCCACCTGGCATGCTTGTTATGCAATCCAGACAGTCGTGGTCAACATTGATTAGGATCCTTCTGATTAAGAAGAATCAACAAAGCATGTGCAGGTTATTCTTTGACCTTCAGCCCTTCACATTCTATAAATTTATTTTTTCTGGGATAAAACTAAATTATGATTTTATTTTGATCTTGTGAAGAAGCATTTTAATTCTTTCCTTTAAAACATTATGTTCTTTGTAATAGGGTCAGTCTGCTCCAGGCTGCTCTATAACATAATACCATAGGCTGGTGGCTTAAGTAAACGGGAGATATTTATCTCTCTGGGTTCTAAAGGCTGGGAAGTCCAAGATTAAGGTGCTGGCAGAGTCAGTGTCTGGGGAGGGCTCACTTCCTGGCTTGTAGACAGCTGCCTCCTTGCTGTGTGCTCACTCAAGATCTGTCTTCCTTTCATAAGGGCACTAATCCTGTCATGGGGGACCCACCCTCCTGAGCTAATCTAAATCCACTTACCTTTCAAAGGCCTCTTCCCTAAATACCATCACAGTGGCTTTTAGGACTTTAAATTTGAATTTTGGGAGGAAGACAAACATTCATTTTGTAACAAATAGCCATATGGATTTTTATATTAGAATGTAGTTCTAAACAAACAGTCCACAGCTCCCAAAGACGTTTCTAGGACAAACAATCCCACATAAGTTTTGTGAGCACTTACTAGGTGTCGGGCACTGTTGTAGGTTCTGGAATTAAAAGCAAAAAGTGCCTGTTCAATGAATTTTATATCAGAATAATAAGGCATGGATCTTTACCTTCTGAAGATAATGAAAATAGAATATAAGATTCTCAACACTGACTCAAGTGGGTGTTAAGTAGGAAAGGAAAGGCTTTTCTCTAATTAGGGTTCATGAAAGGGCTTTTGTCACAATGCCCGCTGCTAGCGTGGAATCAAAGGGAAGCTGAGATAATAAGTATCAGGCACAGGATTTAAAATGCAGCAATGGTTTTAAGAACAATTCAAGTATTTGAAAGCTGACTGGAGGCTTTGGCAAACATTAATTGGACTTTCTATGCATTAGGCAGAGCCAGGCACTGTGGACAGAAGATGAATAGGGATGGTCTTGCCCTCCAGGAGTCTGGATCTTACTCAGGTTTGGTGCAGGATGCAGGGAGGACACTACTCATGCTAGGACTGCTACAACGAATACCCCCAAAAAGCCAATGCAAAAATTTTATTTTATTTCTATTTTATTTATTATTATTGTTTTTTAGAGACAGAGTCTCACTATGTAGCCCTCAGTAAAGTGATATGGCATCACAGCTCACAGTAACCTTCAATTCTTGGGCTTAAGTGATTCTCTTGCTTCAGCCTCTCAAGTAGCTGGGACCACAGGCGCCCACCACAATGTCTGGCTATTTTTTGGTTTTAGTTTATTGTTGTTTGGCAGGCCCAGGCTGGATTCAAACCCTCCATCTCCCGTGTATGTGGCTGGCGCTATAGCTGCTGAGCTACAGGCGCTGAGGCCCCCAGTTTTGTAACCTGGCAAGTGCTATAGCAATACAGTATATAGCACTCTGATGTGCTTGTGGTCGTTATCATAGTAATACAGAGATCTGTTTTATAGGATAAGCTCTGTTGAGTGGAAACACACTTTGTCCCTGCTGATTGATCCTCTGTACCTTAGAGAGACCTCCTGAGATGCTGGTTTCTTAAGGGGCCAGCCTGTGTCTACTTTTTCTTTCTTGAATGGATGACTTTCAATCACAATAAAAAAGAGAAAGTCCAGCCCCAGGGAGGGCAGGTAAAGGGAGACACAGATCCCCAGCTCGGGGTACAGGATAAGTCTTGAATATGAACTTCTCTGTAAGCCTATAAAATACACATCGAACATGGAATCATTTAACACATTGATATTTCTGAGGAAGACACACACACACACACATACACACACACACACATGCACACACAAGGGCACTACAGTATTTTTTTTTCTTACTATTAGAACCTATTACGAATTAGGACCCACTCTGGGAGTAGGTTCGGTGGAACCATCTACTAAAAGTGGGTTCTATAGAACCTTTTATAAACAAAAGTGATTAAAAAATCAGATGTAGTAAGTTGCAGCTCACTACCCAATGAATATGTGTTTTGTGAATTCAGTGGTATTCCTGGTACACCAATGTAGGTAGTGAGTCCAGGAATCATGGTGAAGTGTTTTCACCAAGTCGGTAGTGATGCTCCATTCATCTGTTTGGGAAGTTCTTAGGTTTTGTGGCACCAGGCTTGTGAGGTTAGACAATTAAATTCGAGGATTCATCCTACAGAAAGTGGTATGTACCTCATTGCTGAATGTCACTGCAGTCACCTTCCAGGTACTCCCCTTGAGCTGTCATCATCCACAATTGGACATTTAAGTTCATGAACTCATCCTAGAAAAAGTGCTGCATACCTCATTGCTGAATGTCCGTACGGGTCACCAGATGGCCAAGGGAAGTACTTCAAAGGTGACTATAGTGGTATTCATCAATGAGATATGTAGCACTTTTTCTAGGATGCGTCTGTGAACTTAATCGCCTGTCCTTGCATGTTTTTTTAAAGGCTTAATGAAAACCTTTTCTTTTGAAAACTTTCTCCTTACTTTCTTATGGTCCTAGGCTTTATGAATTGCAGATTCCAAGGAAGGGCTTCTCCCAGTCTCCAGGCCCTGCGTCTCTCAGTGGGCGAGTCTGTATCTTAAGCCTGTCCACCTCGCTGTGCCCAATTTGACACACAGTAAGGGCTTTGGAGCTTCATAGTTTATAAGCAATTGTCAAGCAGTTATAAGAATTAATAAAACTTTCCAAATGAAGAGTTTGGAGAACCATTGTGGTGGGCACCTGTAGTCCCAGCTACTTGAGAGGCTGAGGCAAGAGAATCGCTGAAGTCCAAAGAATTTGAGGTTGCTGTGAGCTGTGACACCACAGCACTCTACTGGGGGCGACATAGTGAGACTCTGTCTCTAAAAAAACGTCTTTTCATTTTAAAGACAACATAAAGATAAGAAACGTTAAAACAATTGCTTCAGTACAATGCTGCTCGCTGACCAGGCCAGACTTACATCATGTCAGGATGACTGAGTTCTGGTTCTCCCCCCTGCCAGCAGTGGGACTCAGGGTGAAGGACTTAACCTTCCAGGTGCCACCACCTCAATCACCATGAACTCTCCCGTCATTCTTATAGTGCTAGCAGTCTGAGCCGCCAGCCTCAGAACGCAGAGCCCCCTGTGCTTGCCGGTCTGTCTAACTTGCCATGTGCCTGGTGACATGAGAACTCAACATTTCCTGTCCTCATGGGATCTCAGGTAATTCTTCTAGGTAACATCTTCTTCCCTGAATTTACTTGGAGACGGATTTCTCCTCAGGGTAGTTGTGTGACGTGTTCATTTCATGATAATTTTTCATGGAGTTGTATACTTAGGATTTGGGCATTTTCTTGTATGTGTAGGAAACTTCAGTTTTTAAAAATGTTTCTTTCATTTTCTTAAGGCCATTTGGCCCACAGGGCAGGACTTTCTCAGGAACAGCTCTCTGACTCAGACAGGGCTTGCCATTTCTTTTCCCAGCCTCAGTCTATCCATATTCCACACGAATGTCTAGTCTCTGTTTCTCCCTTCCTGACACGCTCTAGTTCTCCCAGTCTCTAGAACAAGGCAGATCCCACAGGGCCTTGAAAAGTTTTTGATTCTGGGAGGCCAAGGAAGGTGGATTGGCTGAGCATAGGAGTTTGAGACCAGCCTAAGCTAGAGCAATAATCCATCTCTAAAAAAACAAAAAATAGCCGGGCGTGGTGGCGGGCGCCTGTAGTCCCAGCTACTCAGGAGGCTGAGGCAAGAGGATCACTTGAGCCCAGGAGTTGGAGGTTGCTGTGGGCTATGACATCACAACACTTTTACCAATGGTGACAAAGTCAGACTCTGTCTGAAAAAAAAAGAAAAAAAAAATGGTTAGTTCCTAAGCCCTTGAATGGTTTTGCTTATTAACCTTAGAGTTAGGGCTATAGACCAGAGCTTTTCATTTTAAAGAGTCTATAAGAGGCTTCTTTTTAAAATGAAGATTTTTTTTTTTTTTTTGAGACAGAGTCTCAAGCTGTCACCCTGGGTAGAATGCTGTGGCATCACAGCTCACAGCAACCTCCAACTCCTGGGCTTAAGTGATTCTCTTGCCTCAGCCTCCCAAGTAGCTGGAACTACAGGTGCCCGCCCCAATGCCTGGCTATTTTTTTGGTTGCAGCCATCACTGTTGTTTGGTAGGCCCAGGCTGGATTAGAACCTGCCAGCTCAGGTGTATGCGGCTGGCGCCTTAGCTGCTTGAGCCATAAGCGCTGAGCCTAAAATGAAGATCTTAATTTAGTGGCTCTGGGGTGGGCCTGGAATTCTGGGTCTTTCTTTCTTTCAGTTTTTTTTTTTTTTTTTGAAGACAGAGTTCTGCCACCCTAGGTTGAGTGTCATGGCATCATCATAGCTCACAGCAACCTCAAACTCTTGAGCTCAAGAGATCCTCCTGCTTTAGCCTCCCAAGTAGCTCAGAGCCAACATGCCTGACTAATTTTTCTATTTTTAGTAGAGATCGCATCTCACTCTGGCTCAGGCTGGTCTTGAAGTCCTGAGCTCCCATGATCCTCCTGCCTTGGTCTCCCAAAGTGCTGGGATTACAGGTGTGAGCCACCATGCCAGCCGGAATTCTGAATTTTTAACAGACTTCTAGGTGGTGGGGCTGCTGCTGTTTGTTCACCTGTGTGCATTTTGCAGAATGGGCATGTTGACAGCAGCAGTCCAGTGGTTCTCAACCTTCCCAATGCCACAGCCCTTTAATATAGTTCCTCATGTTGTGGTGACCCCCAACCATAAAATTATTATTACTTTTTATTAATAATTTATTATTATTAATAATTTTATGGTTGGGGGTCACCACAACATGAGGAACTGTATTAAAAGGTTGCAGTATTGGAAAGGTTGAGAACCACTGAATTAGTCCCTAAACAGCAAGTCTTAACTTGAGTGATTCATGTGAACTGTAGAAAGTGGCTCTGGCTAAAGGAACTAGACTTGGAATTTCATTCTTTTTGGTGGTGTTTTGCTTGATAGAAATCTGCTATATACTCTATTTGGCCAGTAGTGCAACATTAAAAAAATTTCCAACGCCAGGTGCAGTGAGTGGCTCATACCTATAATCCTAGCACTCTGGGAGGCCGAGATTGCCTCCCAGATTGGGTAGATAGCCTGTGGGTAGTTTGAGACCAACCTGAGCAAGAGCAAGACCTTGTCTCTACTAAAATTAGAAAAATTAGCCATGTGTTGTGGCGGGTGCCTATAGTCCCAGCTACTCGGAAGGCTGAGGCAAGAGGATCACTGAGCCCAAGAGTTTGAAGTTGCTGAGAGCTATGATGCCACGGGACCCTCCCCAGGGTGACAGAGTGGGACTCTGTCTCAAAAAAAATAAAATTGATTTACAGACACACACACACGTACACAAGTAATGATAAATGTCCCCCTTCTCTAAAAAAGAACTTCTATCATCATAAATTAAAGGCAGAAAACGTGGCCTATAATGAGATTTAATTTTTAATTGTTGAGATTTGCTTTATTGGCCTAAGGTGTGGTGGACTTTTGGTAATAAACATGGGCTTAAGAAGAATGTTTATTTTATTTTATTTTTTTTCCCCCAGAGGATTATTTCTTTCTTTCTTTTTTTTTGTTTTATTGTTGGCGGTTCATTGAGGGTATAAGAAACCAGGTTACAGTGATTGCATTTGTTAGGTAAAGTCCCTCTTATGCTCATGTCTTGCCCACAAAAGGTGTGGCGCACCAAGACCCGAGACCCCCACTCCCTCCCCTTTGCTCTCTCTGCTCTTCCTTCTCCCACCCCCTCTCTGTCTCCCTCTCCCCTCCTGCCTCTCTCTCTCTGCTCTCCCCTCCCCCTCCCACTGTATACTAGGTCATTAATTGTCCTCATATCAAAATTGAGTACATAGGATTCATGCCTCTCCATTCTTGTGAGAATGTTTATTTTCTAATTGTCAGATGCAGAGTTCAGTATTTATCCATTGAATTGACCTTAATGGTGCCCTTCCAATGTTAAGTGGTTTTACTAAATTTTTGCTTGCCCGACCTATCAGTTATTCAGTATATTACAATCTCACCTTCTGACGATGGATTTGTCATTTTCTTCCTGTGATCCTATTAATTTTTGCTTCTTATATTTGAGGTTACATTATTTTGGTATATAGAGTAAACATTTTTTATATCTTCCTGGAGAATTGAATCTTGAACCAATCGTCTAACCTAGATACTCACAAACCTACAAAGTTTATTAATCTCATTCCTAGTTTCGATTTTTTCTATTATCTAATTTTTTTTTCATTTAACTGCAGTTGGTTTCTAAATAATTAAATGGATATTCAGGCTCTTCCATAAAATCTAGTATTTGGGTTTTGTTTGTTTTTAATTCTAATAGGTAAGAACATTTTCCTTCATCACTTTGCACTACAGTTGCCACAGCTCTTGGGGCTCTTTGTAATTTTACTCTTGGAATCTTTTCAAAATATTGCCACCAAAGTTATTGCCCTAGTTTTCCCATTCAGATTGGATTCAAATTGAAATAATGTTGCCATTGAAATTTATTCACAGCCTCTTCCCAGGCATTCATTTCTAATTCAAGCCTTCTGCTTCTTTGTTGTGATTAATTTCTCAGAGTATCTCTTCCCCTTCATTCCTTTTCCTCCTCCCCATTCATAGCCATTTTTGTTCTTGTAGATAACTCCCTCGCTTTCTCTTTTTTCCTGACAGTATACATTTTTGATGCCCTTGACCTTGCCCCATGCAGGCTTCTTCCCTTCCAATTTTTTTTTTTTTTTTTTTTTTTAGGCTAGATCACCAGTGAAAGGCTTAACAAGGATTAGGAATGACAATCTTAGAGTAGTTTGATAATTTTTAGGTCTGGATTTTATAAATTCAGCAGATTCCACAAATACATACAGAATTATTTGGTAACTATACATTTTGTGTAGCTGATTTTTATTAACCATACTACCTCACCCCCCCCCCCACACATACACAAAACCCCGAAAAAGTGAGATGAACATTATTTTCACCTTTTGCAGGTGGAGAGATTGGTACTAAAGGAAGTTAAACACCTGGCCAGGTTCAAAGAGCTTATGTGTAGCCAAGATGGGCTTCAACCCCAGGTCTTTTGATTCTCAGCCCTGTGCTTTCTCCTTGATCACAGCGACCTCTTTGAAACTGTAATGGGAAGGAGAATCAATCATTTGTTTATTCCTTCTTTCATTTCATTTCTTTCTTTTCATTTTATTTTTTGTAATGAATACACATTTATTGAGAATTCACCTGTTGCCAGGTACAGCTCTAAGTTCTGGAAATTGCAGACTGCATGACATGGGTCTGTTCGGGAGATGTGTAAAGCAGTGCCATCTTGGTCAGGGAGGCTAGCTGCTCAGGAAGCACCCTGGAGGTTGGAGGGGGTCTGAGGATGTTTCTTAGAGGAGGAGTTAGCCACTTGTACTTACTAGGATTATTTTTTTTCCCATTGAAAAGAGTTTTAAAAGGACTTGTTAGCATTTTAACTTCCTGTTTTGAACCTGCAGTGGCCTTGATGTAGGCTCTGAGAGCTCCCCCATTTCTGTGCTCTCTGCTTCCCACCTGCTCTCATCAATACTTTTCAACTGCTTTCAAACCAAGGGCGTGTGCAGACCGCACCCTGCAGGTGACTCCTTTCTCCTGGCTTCTCTATTCAGGTACCTGCTGTTCTTTCCTCCTGGGGACAGTCACCTACAAAGCCATCTTCTCTACCAGTCTACACCACTCCTGGGGACAGTCACCTACACAGCCATCTTCTCCACCAGTCTACACCACATGCTCATTAACATCAGACTTCCTGTGTTTCTAGACAGATTTACAACAGCTTGAACCATAATTGCCGAAAGCACTTTGTGCTTAACGCTTTTCTCTTTGGATGAGTTTAACTAATTCTGAATACTTTTTCCCCTCAGATCTGTTATTTCCACCGTTACAGATCAGAGTTTTCTTGTTACATTGTATTTGAAGACTTTCTTTAGGCCAATTTTGCTAGCATTCAATTACGATGACTTTTTAACCTGAAGAGTTTTATATTAGATAATATATATGTATTCTGATATTTTAAAATCATTAATACCCTGCCGTGTTGTTGTTAAGACTTAATTTTTTTTAGAGCAGTTTTAGGTTCCCAGTAAAATTGCAAGTATAGAGCTCCCATAGGTCCCTCACCTGCACCACATGCACAACCTCCCCCATTATGAGCATCCCCCATGAGAATAATGCATCTGTTGCAACCGAAGAGCCTACATCAACCTGTCAGTCACCTACAGTGCGTGGTTTGCCTGAGTTTACTCTGGGTGTTGTCCGTTCTGTGGATGTATGTAGAATGACATGTTATCTACTGTTATGCTCCCACACAGAGCAGTTTTACTGCCCTAAAAATCTCCTGCACTCTGCCTTTCATCCCCCTCCCCAACCCAGCCCCTGATTTGCCTTTTCCAGATGAACACAGAGTTGGAATCCTGCAGTATGTAGCCTTTTGAGTTTGTTTTTTTCTTTTCTTTTCTTTTTTTGAGACAGTCTCTCTATGTCACTCTCAGTAGAGTGCTGTCGCATCACAGCTCACAGCAACCTCATACTCTTTTGGGCTTAACTGATTCTCTTGCCTCAGCCTTCCAAGTAGCTGGGACTACAGGTACCTGCCACAATGCCCGGCTATTTTTTGTTGTTGTTGCTGTTGTCGTTGATGTTTAGTTGGCCCAGCCTGGGTTTGAACCCGCCACCCTCAGTGCATTTGGTCAGTGCCATAACCACTGTGCTGCGGGTGCCTCCCAGTTTGGCTTTTTCATTTAATAATACACACTTAAGGTTCCCACATGTGTTTTCAAGGCTTGATAGCTCGTTTCTTTTTTTTGGCAGGTTTTGGCCAGGTCTGGGTTTGAACCTGCCACCTCTGGTATATGGGGCTAGCTCGTTTCTTTTTAGTGCTGAGTAATACTCCGCTGTGGACGTGCCACAGTTTACTTACTCATTAACCTCCTGAAGGACATCCTGGTTGCTTCCAAGTTTTGGCAATTACGGATAAAGCTGTTATAAACATCTGTGTGCAGGTTTTTATGTGGACGTGTTTTCAACTCTTTTGAGCAAATGTAAAGGAGCACGTTTTCTGGGTCATGTGGTAGGAATAAGTTTGGTTTTGTAAGAAACCACCAAACTGTCCTCTAAAGTGGCTATGTCACTGTGCATTCCCATTTTGTATTCCCAATGATTGAAAGTTCCTGTTGCTCCACATGTTTGCAGCATTGGATGTCAGTTTTCTGGATTTTGGCCATTCTGATAAATGTATAGTGGTATCTCATTTTTTGTTTTAATTTGTAATTTTCCTGAGGACGTATGATACGTAGCATCATTTTAGGTGTTTATCTGCATATAATCTTTGGAGACGTATCTGTTAAGGCAGGGGTCCTCAAACGCCACATGAGGTGGTGTGATTGTATTTGTTTCCGGTTTGGTTTTTTACTCAAAATAAGATATGTGCAGTGTGCATAGGAATTTGTTCATATTTTTTTAAACTATAGTCTGGCCCTCCAACTGTCTGAGGGACAGTGAACTGGCCCCCTGTTTAAAAAGTTTGAGGACCTCTGTGTTAAGGTCTTTGACTCGTTAAAAAAAAATAAGATGGTTTTCTTGTTGAGTTTGAAGAGTTCTTTGTATATTTTAGATAACAGTCCTTTATCAGATATGTCTTATACATTATTCTCTCCCAGTCTATGGCCTCTATTCTTATTCTCTTAATAATATCTTTCTCAGGACACAGGGTTTTAATTGTAAAGTTCAGCTTATTAATTATTTCTTTCACGGATCTTTGGTTACATCTAAAAAAATCACTGCCATATACAAGGTCATCAAATAGATTTTCTCCTAATTTATCTCTGAAGAGTCTTTTGGTTTTATATTCCTGCAATGTTTCATAAACAGTTTGAAGTGCTGCTTGGATAGACTTGAGCTCTGTTCTACTTTGTGCTATGAGCATGACCTTGGGCAAGGCTTTCGGCCACCTGGACTCTTAGCCTTTCCATCAGAGACGCAGTTGTGGTACCTACCCCATGCCTTAAACGGTGGGAGTGAAAACTCTGAAATGTGACACACCTTCCTCTGAGATTTTGATTTCTTCCTCTGTTTCCCACCTCCTAACCCGTGCCTATATTTTGTGAGAGTGAAGAACTCAGTGCCCCGCGCCGCTCTTTGGGCCTCCCTGGTTTGTCACCTGCGTCTCTGGTCGGGAGTCACTGGCACAGCCTCCTGCCTGAGCCTTCCTGCCCTCATCTCGCCTCCTCCGGGTGCACGGCCACCAAGTGACCTTTCTGGTATGGAAATGGGATCTTGCTCTCTAGACACAATCCAACTGGTTAACGTGTTTTACAAGACCCTGTGTGATGACCGTCCATCTCTGGTTTCGCTGCGTTCAGCTGCTGACCGACGGGGCTGGCGGGGGACGCGATGGTCCCCCGGACTGGACCTTCCCTCTCCACCCATTTTCATCTGGATGTCACTGCCTCCAGGAAGCTCTGTGTGATGTCCCGTAGTCCGGGTTAGGTGTCCCTCCACCTTCCACTGCCCGGGCACTCTTCACCTTTCCGTCCTAACACCCAGCTGAAGTCGCCTGTGTGGCCATCGGGGTGTCACTGAGGTGTCCGAGCGCCCATCCCGGGCCTAGGGCCTGGCGCTGCCCCAGCGCTGGCGAAGGAACCCTCGGATGAGTCCCAGAGGGCCTGTGTCAGACACAGAAAGCTGGTTTAGTTACCGTCGTATGATTATATTGCAGTCGGGGTGTCTACCAGGCTATAATTAACCTGCTGGTCTTGTATTTTCTTAGCAGACAAAGATGTGAGCAGCGCAAGTTATAACCTTTCCTCTGCGACCACGGGCAGCTACTACAGTTGTGTCAGCCAGATCACCATAGGTGAGCAATCGTGCCGTTTTTGTTTTATAAAGATTATTATTACCGGAAAATGGAGGAGTGGGGTGAGGCTAAAGAAGGAGGCAGAAGAAAATGTTAAGTGCTTAAGCATTTGTTTTTCGAAATCAGCAATTGCTTGTGAACTCGTCTTTCTGGGGCGCCATCTTGTGGAGAGTTACAGCTGTTACACAGAATGAGAGGAAAGACGTCCTAGGCCCTTTTTAATCTAGAGATTAAAAAGTCAAGTGTGTTCTGTGGACCCACCTGTCTTTCCCAACTTTTCATCATTTGCTGGGGTGTCCAACCTTTTTTGGCCACACTTTGTAACAATAAGAGTTGTCTTGGGCCACACAGTAAATACTCAAACGCTAATGAAAGCTGATGAGCAAAAAAAAAATGTCCCTGCCTACTTTTCATGATATCACAGATGAGCAAATAGAGTCCCCACAAAAGCAGCACGTGGGTGGGCTGAAGGTTAGATACTCCTGCAACCCTTTCTTTCATGCATTACCTGTACTATTATGCAGTTAATATTACAATAGAGCTACTTTTAAAGATTTGTATTAATCTATTTTAAAAAGGAATTTTGCATCACAACTGCAAAGAAAATGTACAGTAAAAAAATCTACTTTTTCCCGTGTAAAGAGTATGCTAACCAGGAGTTAGAGTGATGTTTAAAACCAAGGCAAGACTTTTCTTCATGTTACAATCACTCCTGCTTAAGCGTGGTTTATTTTGGTCACCAAGACAAGAGTGACCCTCAGTATATTTTTCTGTAGGTTGAATTCTTCTCATTTCTACTTCCTTTCAAAATTTTGTTGATTCTAGAATCCTGAGCAGTGACTAAGAGATCAGAAAAAAAAAAATAACAATGGTAACAGACAACATTTACTTTGTAATCATTATCTGCCAAATACTCTGCATACGTTATTTCACTTAATCTGAACGCTGAGGAAGGTTCTGTTATTTCTCCATTTTACAGATAAGGAAACTTGCTTTTTGCCATCCAACCAGAAATTAATTACCCAAGATTTCAATCCAGGACTATTTGACATTAAAGCTCCTGCTCTTAAACAGTACGCTGTGATTTCTCAAACTCCAACAGTGTGAACCCTAAAAGAAAAATAATGACAAACCTCTAAAATGGAATGAAATGACTCTTACTATGTGGTTACTTAAACATGTTCAAATATAAAGCTAAGTATATTTTTATATATAAAATATAGCCATAAAAGTCAAATCAAATTTCTAAATCAAATGTAAAACATTGTAACCCAAATTAAAAAAATTCACCCCATTAACTTAATTTATGTTGTTATTTTGCTGAAAGGCAATCGCTGCTTGTAATGCAATGTGGTGCCAGCTGCAGTGATAAGGTTCTCTGAGCTCAGTATCGTTTCACAGTTCCGTGTTTTATGATAACTCTGTATTTCTTCCACCTTGCTCTGCTCAACCCGCTGTGAAATCTGTTAATGCTCACTGGTGTGAGGTTCTTGGACCTTCACTGGGTATGAATGTACCTTGGCACTGTGTCTCTTTCTTTTCCTCATTCAGTGTACCAGTGGGTGCCAGCCTGATGGGAACACAAAAGTAAACCCAGATATTACAATGAAGGAAGAACTTGGTCCAGAATATGCATGTGTTAATTTTTAAGTGATTAACTTTTAAAGGCAAAATGAAGATATTGTAAAAAATTCTCGTGGAGAGCTCATGGATCCTGGTTTGAAAATGCTGAATAACCTAAAATGTTATTCTAGAGATGTAAGAGGTCGTTTAGGGTTCAGTGTAGGGGGAGTGGCAAGATGGACAGATAGATAAAAGACTGTTTTGGTGGTAAGCAGGGTGGAGTCCATGCCGGAGAGTTAGGGGCTGTGACTGCAGTTTAGACATGAGGCAGAAATAAACTAGGGAGGGGGTATAAAGAGGCAGGTCTGGGAGGACAAGAGATGGAATTACTAGGGTGGCACCTGTGGCTCAAGGAGTAGGGCACCGGCCCCATATGCTGGAGGTGGCCAGTTCAAACCCGGCCCCGGCCAAAAAAAAAGATGGAATTACTGGCAGGACTAGTCATTGGCTGATGTGGGGACACACAAGTGTGCCCTAAGGTTTTGGGTCAGGATGACAGAGAGTTGGAGCCATTCCCAGAAGTGTGGAAGTGGGAAAAGGGTGTGATGGGGATTAGGTTAGGCGTGTTGGATTTGAGGTGCCCCTGAGATTCCCCACCTAACAACACTTTACAGGAAGTTAGGAATGTGGGGGAAGTGGTCAGGAGATAGAGATCCTGGTGCTACCTGCATGATAGAATCTTTGAAAGAGGACAAAATAATAAAAGTGAGAGTCAGTGCCTTGAATCAACAGAGAGGTTCAAAGGCCAGTCTTTGAGGGAAGCACAATTAGGGTAGAAATAAAGACAGCGGTAAGAAAATCAAGTAATCACATTGCTTTGGAAGCTCAGAGAATTTCCAGAAGGGGAGATTCAGAAGGATGAAAATTAGAGTCTGCCCTGGTGACATCCTGAGAGCCACTTGGAGGGGATGGCCAGTCAGGTTGCAAAGCTCTGAATAAGGAAGGGCTGGGCTGTGAGTAGAGGCTTCTCTTTCAAGATACTTTTCAGGGTAGTGTAGGGTTAGAAAGTAAGGGTGATGTCATCGCTAACACTTTTGGAGAGCTTTCTTTTTTGCCAAACACTGTGCTAAGTACTTTTTCTGTATTTACTCATGTTATCTCCACAACAATCCTGATTCGCAGTATTATATTCTTCTTACAAATGAAGAAGCTGAATCTCTGGGAGGTTAAAGTGTCACCTAAGGATCCATAAGTTGGGTAACAAAAGCTGGGATCTGAGCCCAGGTACACAAGGTCCTGTTGGGTGACAATCCTGCTACCTGCCATCTTGCGGACTTGGGCCAGATGTCTTTTCTGGTCTGGTCAGTTATAGCTGCCTTGCCAGAGTGTTGGCTTGAATTTTGTCCCCCACCCCCCAAAAAACAAAGTGTCGTGAAGTCGTAATCCCCAGTTCCTATGATGGTGAGCTTACTTGAAAACAGGGTCTTTGCAGATAAAATCTAGTTAAGATGAGGTCACACTGCATTCGGAGGGCCCCTAGTCCTGTAGGATTATGTTCTTCAAAGAGGAGCAGAGATTCAGAGGCACGCAGGGAGAATGCCCTGTGACAGCAGAGGCAGAGATGAGAGTGCCGCCCCTAGAGCCAAGGAACTCCAAGGATTTCCAGCAGCCAGAGGCTACGAGAAAGGCCTGGAACAGATTCTACTCAAGAGCTTTCCAAGAGCTTACCACCCTGCTGACCCCTTATTTTAGACTTAACTGTAGCCTCCAGTACTGTCAGATGATAGATTGCTGTTGTTTTAGGCAATCTGTTTATGGAGCTTTGTTACAGCAGCCCTAGAAACTAATCTCTGAAGGGAACAGGACAGATAATCTGCTCAGAAGGTGAAGGGGTAAGCAGAGGACCTTGAATACTGCCTCAGTTCCCTGACTCGAATTGGCTGAAACCATAAGGAAATTTATTATTTCACCCCACACCAGGAAGGCCAGAGGCAGGCCCACCCTTAGGACGGGTTGATTGAGCTGCTCAATGATGTTGTGAAAGACCTCCTCCCCTCTACCTTCCTTGGACAATTTGTCTTCGTGGTGGCAGCCAGATGGCTGCAGCGGTTCTAGGAGTCACATTTAGACATGACAATGATCAGTGGGAAAGGTGCTTTGGTGCCTTCCTCAGCCTTCATTTGAGGGGCTGATAAACGTTCCCCTGTAGCTTCTCAGTAGACTCATCCTGGCTCACTACGCAGGACTGAGTCCCAGGATCATCCTCAGACTGGTCTGACAGGGAGGTGGCCTTATCTTTAGACCCCTGAGACCCCCTGAGGCTTTGGATGGGGAGGGGTTGGGAATGAGCACCAAAATGCTTGATCTGAGGCAAGTTGAGATACAGTTTCCTCATCTGTAAAACTGAAATAATGATCGTCCCCTTGGACAATGACTATGAGGATTAGAGGTCAGTTAAGCAGAGGGTCTAGCTTAGATTATAGTAGGACTTTGATAATTTTTCCTTATGGACACATGATAAAATTATAATTTTGATAAAATGTTAATAATAAAAACATCATTTATGAGACTCTAAGCTGCTTGAGGGCAAACAGTGTGTGCTTAGTATGTGCTTCCTAAACATATGTTGAATAAGTGAACATCGAGTGTGATTCTAACTGCCTGTTTATTACAAACATGCATCCTTGTCTCAAGTGGCATTTGATCTGACTCAGCTGAGACTTCGGGGAAAGGGAAAAATGAACCCAGTGTAAAGCTTTGCTTGCCTGGACTGACCCACTGTGTTCTTCTCACCAGGTTATGATGTTGCTGGGCCTGTTGCAATCGGGCTCACCCACTGGAAAAATCCATATGCACAAGGCAGACCCACCCTCCCGTCAGACCTGCCTCTCTTCATCTCCAAAGATGCAGGCATCTCTGTGTACCACCAGTCTTTCAGCCGCAAGACTGACCTGGCCACGCCTTTGTCTTGCCCGGCTTCACTGTCAATCACTCCAGTGCCTTCCTACAGCAGCAGCAGCCAGGAAACCCTGAGTCAAGACACAACAGGTAACTGGGGGCTTCCTCTCAGAGATCCAGGAATCGGTGTATCTAAAGTTTCTTCAGGCATTTGCCTGCTGATCAAATTACATCTGCATTTCTGCTTGTGTGATCGTATGGACTTCAAAACACCACCATCTTCACTGGTTTTGAATGGCTTGGTTATACCAGAAGGAAAGTTGGATGTGTTTAGAAATATTTGACCTGAGTGTTAGTTCTATTTGGTAAGCTGTCATCAGTTTGGAAATCAACTCTAAATCAGAATCCTAAGATCTGTCCTATGACTTTTTTCTTTACTTGATTTCTTCAACGCTCTACTTAGTGACAAGAGATCTATCTTGGATTAAATGCTTGTATTCAAAAAAGTCATCAAAAGGTCACATTTGAATACCTTAGTTAATACAAATTCACATTGCTCCACTAAACTGACCTGTCAGGGGGTTGTCAGCTACTGCCCATGGGCCAAGTCTGGCTGACACTTGTTTTTGTAAAGCCCAAGAACCAAGAATCATTTTTACATTGTTAAATGATTGGGAAAAAATGAAAAGAAGAACAATATTTTGAGACTTGTGAAAGTCATATGAAATGTAAAGTTCAGCGTTCGTATTGAGGTTTTTCCTGGGGCGCAGACACACTCATTCATTCCTGTGTTGTCTGTGGCTGCTGTTGCATCCCAGTGGCAGAGTGAGTAACTGTGAAATATCCCATATGGTTCCCAAAGCCTAAAATGTTTACTGTCTGGCCCTTTACACAAAATACATGCTGACTAATGATCTGTGTGATCCTTGGGAGTATGACTTAAACAGTCAGAGCAAGAAGAATGCTTACAACATCCTGCCTGCAAAGCTTCTCACTTACAACGTACTTGAAATCAGCTCAGGAATCTGTTGCTTATAGTAAAGTAGCCAGTTAATTTTTTTTTTTTAATTTCTGAAGTCTGAATTGGAGATTTAGATATGCAAAATCTATCCTGCCACATAGACAGCCAAATTCAATGTGTGATTTCTATTCTGAAAATAAATCTTTGAACAATGAGATTCCATGACACTCAACAATTCACGGATGCTGCCACCTAGAGGTAAGATGCTGATATAGCCGAAGTTCCAAATACATAGAATGCAATCTCTGGTTTGTAGACTTCACTAAATGTTAAAATCTCCTTTGAACTTGTTAACAATGAAGATTCTTTGGCATTAGCCCAGGGGATGCTATGTTCATGGCATAGGGTGACCTTCAGAAATCTATGTTCTTCCGGATCTTTCCTTCTGGGATTTTGATTTCTGAGGGTCCCATACATACCTTAAGGGACCCCTTCCAAAGTGTCATGAGTTAAATGGCCAAGTAGAAATAGAAGAGAGTGGTATTAAAGAACATTGGGGAATATATGCATAACATCAGCTCTGACCATGGCAAAACTATTTTTCTAATTGTCCTGATGAATGGTCAATTTGACAGCAGGAAAATCATGATCTGGGGCTTTTTCTGTATATAGTAAATTTGAAATCTATTGGGTTTTGATCTTATCATGAAGGAAAACTGACTCTGCTTGCATTAATTTAATAAAATTGGAAGTCAAGAAATAAAGTGCCTTCTTTGGCCAGGGCAGCTGAAAGGCTATGGAATTTTTTGGCAAAAAGGAGTGTGATATGGCAGCTATCAGGTTAAGTTTTATCATGTTTCTCTTTGAGATGGCTTTCCTTCTATGGAGGGAAACTCCATAGAACATGATACTCAGAGACAATCTGATTTTTGGAAGAGATTTATATATATATATATATATATATATTTTTTTTTTTTTTTTTTTTTGCAGTTTTTGGCCTGGGCTGGGCTTGAACCTGCCACCTCCGGCATATGGGGCCGGCACCCTTCTCCTTTGAGCCATAGGTGCCGCCCCGAGATTTCTATTTTTAACATGTAGATTTTTAAAAACAAAATAAAAGCCCATAATTATCTTCATTCTGGGGAACTTACCATTAGCAATAAACTACTGAATTTTCCTGAGCAACTGTTTATTACTATTACTAGTTGTATCCTTATTAATTAAGACTGAACTTCTAAAGAGATACTATGCAAACACGTGATATCATTTTATTATAGAAAATTGTGGATGGCGGTGTCACTCCTGTAAGCCTCAGTTAGGATTATATGTAGACCAGTTATTGCATTTATTTGGTTTCTTACAGCAATTTATTGATTTGAGATGTATTTTTGTGTGAAGCCTTAGGTTTACTTTCTTCTTTCTTTATGTTTTTTTTTAAAGTTAATTTTGTTATTTGTATTTTATTTTTTGAAAAGTTAATTTTATTATTTATATTTTATTTCTTTAAAAAAGTTAATTTTATGGGCGGCACCTGTGGCTCAAAGGAGTAGGGCGCCAGCCCTACTGGAGGTGCTGGGTTCAAACCCAACCCTGGCCAAAAACTGCAAAAAAAAAAAAAAAAAAGTTAATTTTATTATTTATATTTTATTTTTGCTTCTGTTTCTAGTTATAAGAAAACTCTGAGGTGAGATAAATGATTTCAGTGATACCAGAATATCCTACAAATTTAAGACTTTGCCAGGTGTATCCCTTTATTTTTCTAGCTAACTTTCTTCTTTTAGGACTGAGGCAGAGAGTTGACGAGTTTTTGGTACACTGTAATTGCAAAACTATTTATTATTTAAAATTCTTACATTTAAGAATTTCCCAAACACATTTGTAAAAATCATTATCCCATTTTTCGAACCCCCTACCACTCTACAATTCCAGAAGGAATGAAGAGGACACAAAATGATGAGAGCTTATTGAGTCTCTCATTGTATTTAACTGTTTTAATTCTGTCCACCGTCCTGTTCCATCATCCTGTCCCTTCATTATCTGACTAATTTGTACAGTTGGTTCTCTTCTATTAGACTTTACTTAACCCTGTTTGCCACCCTGTGAAACTTTGCATAGTCATCCTAGACACAGTGATCTTTCCTCATGACAGAGAATGTTTTAATCAGTAAATAAACCATAGCAGGTTAAGTTAAAAAAACAAAGGCTTGCTCTTTCCCTCCTTCCTCCCTTCCTTCTATCTACTCATCATCCACCCATCATCCATCCACCCATCCACACATCATCCATCATCCATCCATCCGTCTGTCCGTCCATCCATCCATCCATCCATCCATCATCCATCCATCATCCATCCATCATCCATCCACCCATCATCCATCCATTTCACACTAAGTTCTCATTCTGTGTCATGCACTGTGATAAGCCCTTGGGACAAAAAATTGTGTAAGATATCCACCCCTCTCTCAAGAAGCTCAGAGTTTAGTTGAGGAGACAGATAAATAACACCAGGTAGTCTAATTCAGTGTGATAAATGTTAAGATAGAAGATTTCACATTAAGTGACTGTATACACAGTTTGTTATTAAATTATTTTATATACTATTAAATACTATTAAATATTTAATACTTTGTATTAAAAATACTAATAGTGTTAAAATATGCTTTTATAAAATATAGCATTAAAATATTAGTGAAAATATATTGGATGCAAAAGATATTATTAAATTATTTTCTTCAATTAAAAGAAGATAAATTTGAGACAACCTTAAGAAGAAATTTTGGAAACTGTCTCTATCTCAGATATTCTATGTAGGTTTGATACCCAGTTTTTTTTTTTTTTATTTTTGGGGATTCATTGAGGGATACCCAGTTTTTGATACTGAATTTTATAACTTGCATCACAATCACTTCACAACTTATATTTTGGTCATTCCTGTTCCCCCCAGCTGATCCTCAACCACTTTCTTCCTTTGCGTTTAATTCCCAGCTGTAATACTGATGATAAACAGATATTTTCAGGTCTATTATAATTTCTCTGACAAGTTTTAGATATGCATTTATAACTGTCTATTGGACCTTTAACCTGGCTATATCCCAGATGTTTCAAAATTTATGTGCGCTGAATAGAACTTTATTCTGGTAGCTTTCAAAGTTGAAGTTCTTACCCTGTTTAATGATGGCACAGTCCATTTGGCTTTGTTCAGACTGCTATAACAAACATATCATACACTTCCCACTGTACCCTCCCTCATATGGTGGAAAGAGAGTGAGCTAGTTCTCTGGATACTTGTAAGGGCACTAATCCCATTCATGAGGGGTACACCCTCATGACCTATCCCCTCCCAAAGGCCCTACCCCCAAATACCATTACATTGGAATTGAGATTTCAACATAGTAATTTGGGGGAGCCACACATTCAGTCGATTGCATCATCCAATCAAAATCTCAGTGTTCTCATGCTCTTCTGACCATCAGCCTCACAGTCAGTAGACTAAGATGTTCATTATGTTTACCTTAGACATGTCTCTACTTCAGAGCATCTTCTCCACCCTTACTGACATTGTCTCAAGGTCTCATCATCTTCACCTGGTAGTCTTGACACTGGCCTCTGTGCATCTTAAGTCTTCTATGTCTGCAGCAGTAGCTTCTCAATCTCTCTCTCTTTCTTTCCCTCTCTCTTCCTATTCTTCTCTCTTCCCATCTATTCATTGCTCTTCCTCCCACCTTCCCCTACCCCTACTTGAAAATGTCTTTTGTTTCTCCATTGCCAGTAGAATAAAATTTAAACACTTCATACATGTCCATGTCCATGAGGGCTTCCCTAACGAGCTTAGCTGACTGTCCTATATCTCTCAACATTCTCTACAGATGGAGCCACCCGTCATTGCACATAATTCCTTATTGTTTCCTAAAGCTTATGACTTTCACTTGCTGTACCATCTACTTGGATGTCTTTCCTTGTATTCACTTCCTAAAAAAATTCCTATTTATTTTTCCAACCAAAGAGTTTCCTTTGTGTTTCCTATGTCAATTTATTTTCCTTTTTTCCTCAGCATATTTAGACATTCTTTGTTTCCATTGGCAATTCTTATAGACATCTTGAATTCTGCTCTTATTATACAGCAATATATAATTTTTTTTCCCCATGTGCCTGACTACCATAATAGATGTAAAGTTTTTGAGCTAGGAATTAGTTAATCATGTATTTTTTTTTTTTGTCAGTGCAGAGCTAAGCATATAGGAAGTATATTTTCCATGACCATTTAAATTGCAGATCAGACCCAGTTAAAGAAAGAATTAGGCCTGAAAGACAGATCTGAAGAAATTACCACAATACTAGTATAGACATAGATGAGATACGAAACTGAGAAGGAGGAGGTTGAAATGTTGAAAACAGAAAGTCCAACATATATTTAATAGAAATACTGTTCTGAATTAAAAGCAAAACATTTATAGAGAGAGAACATTTAAAAATACAATGGTTGAGACTTTTCCAGAATGGATGAGAGACACGTATCCTTAGATTCAAGAAACAGTAAGTGACAAGAAGAATAAATGAAAATAAATCTATATGTAACTATGCAGTAAAGCTAGCAAAAACCAAATGGAAACTTCTTAGAAACAATCTGAGGGAGAAGATGGATTATCTGCAGATGAGAAACAAATTGGGGCTGCTAAGTCTCCTGCCTTGTATAGAACATGGTCCCTCACTCGTTGTCCTGTGTTCATCGTCAACACTCATATCTCCTCCTCCTTCCCTTTGAGTTTCTCTTCCTAGTGTTTTGTCTTGCTCTTGCAGTGGGTCACCTTTTTTTCTCTCTGCTTTCTTCCCTAGGGCTGTCCCTAATGAAGCATGTCCTTAACACCCTTTGATTTCCCCTTTACAGGTTTCTTTGCGTCTTTAGCTCTTCTTGAATTGTAGTTCTTGTTCACTAATAGCCGTTTCTCAACCTGGTTGCTGTTGACATTTTGGCCTGAGTAATTCTCAGCTATGGGAATTACTATGGGGGTTGTCCTGTGTATTGTGGGATGTGTAAGCTGCATCCCTGGCCTGTGCCCAGTAAATATCAGTTGTGACAGCAAAAAAAAAAAATTCTCTGGACATTGCTAAATGTACTTTAGGAGAGTGAAAGCACCCCCAGTGGAGAACCAATGACTTATTCCAATTATGTCTAGTTGTGTTTTCTGAAGCTTGGCTTAGAATGGAAGTAGTTGGATGGCCTAATTGTTGGGAATGGGTTCATGGGTTATAATGAGTTTGACCCTATTTTAATGAGGGCTTTTTGCATACTGTGCCCTAATCAAAAGCATGGAGGTAATTTCTTTCCAAAGCAGGAGATTTTTCTTCTCCTGAGGATACAGGTGACACCTGTGACACTTGCCTGCCCTCCCCATCATCCCCACCTTTATCTAAAATTGTGTCATCAATTAGGCCTTCTCTATGTTCTCGACCATTGGTGATCTCCCTGCATCTCCGTATATCGGAATAAGCAAGACCTTTTCCCTTTTGCCTTGTACCTTCCTTGCCCAGCCTCCTCTGTCTCACCACTTTTCCTTTCATGGTCCCTAGCAGAGTTGCATTTTAGAAAGAGAACATTAGTGAGTTCCAACATTCTTTATGGACTTTATAAAATAATTTCCTCATTTATGAAAAGGGAGATGTGAAATTACTATTCTCTGTTCCAGATCACTTCCCAAGAGTCTAGCTTTCCTCTGTGTACCTGAGGCCTGAGCACAGTACAAACTTGTCATGAGATGGGAGATATTCACTCACCTTTCCAGGTGGCCTTGTGGGCTTACTGGTACCCTGTACACGTAAGCTCTGAAAACTTACCTGCCCATTGTGGTATTGCTGTGAATTTGCCTGAGGTATAGATTACCTTAGAAGAGATGCCCATTTAATAACATGAATTCAATGTCTTTCAACAAATTGTGACTAGATACATTCAGAATTGATGCCAAAGGAAACAGGAGAGTTTTGAATTTCAGAGGTAGGGTACCACAAACAGTGACCTTGGAACCTGAGCTACTGATGTGACCATGAGAGGCAGAGTAATCTGACCTCACTGGGACACCTGCATGCTCCCTTTTAGAGAACCGGAGGCACTCTTTGGCCTGCCCCTGAGTGCACACTGTGTACCTGGCCAGTCTGAAGTTCTGGTAGAGGATTAGCCCAGCTAAATCCATGCTGCAGACTAATGGCCCTCTACAAAACACAGGGCAACATAAATTAGAATGAGTTTCTAAACTATTAAAGTATGTTCTTGTAGAAAAACTATAGTTCTGTCTTGTGTTTATCCACTATGACAATCTCTGTCTTTTAACTTCTGATGTAGTTAGACCATTCACAAGTAAAGGGATTGTCGATATAGTTGAATTGACATCTGTCATATTTGTAATCACTCTGTATTCATTGTATTTATTCACTGTTTTCTGGTTTTAATTGAACGTTTTACATGATTTTTAAAAAAATGAAATGGCATCTACCTACTTCTGTTTCTGCTTTTAAACATTTTCTTTTTGCCAAAATAGCCCCAAAGCGGTGTTTTGATCTTAATCACATGATACAGAATAAGTTTACTATTTGGGTTTATATGGGATGTTGCGTGACCGGAGACGCGAAAGAACAGAGCTTTGCCGTGGGTATAAACTCGTTCCTGCAATTATTAAGGATAAATAAGAAACAGACTACACAGTATGGGATGGCGTGTAGTGAAGTTCTTTATTCAGGGATTTGATTTTATACACTTTTAGTCACGTACACACTTAATCGATTATCTGTTAGTTTCATCATTACCTCATTTTACCTATCTGAAATTAACTTGTAAGGAAATATCCCGTTATCACATCAACACAATCACTTCTGTAGTAAACATTCTCTTCTACACACTGACTAATCTCTTGGGCAGGTATCTAAATAAAGATCACAAAGAAGAAAGCAGTCACAGGGGAATAGAGTTAATGGAAGAGTACCTTCAAGCGTTCACTCAGTTTACTCAGCATGAAGTAATGACTGTGTCTCTCCTCAGGGCAGAGCACCTATAGACCTCTGACAATATGTTTTTAACATACATCAACCCTCTGGCCCATATCTCTGAGGAAGGGCGGCATGCCCTTTGGCCTCAGACTTAAAGGGGTGCACAGCTTCAGAGAATTGGCTTGTGGAATTTTAACTCCAGGCAAGCTAACTCTGCACATGTTCCAGGGGGGCCCAGGTCCCTTAAGCCTCTAAAAGAATAGCAAGCCATTTTAAATTCACACTGAGTTCACTATGTGTGCTTGATGTACGATATGTTTATTTCTAAATATTATCCTATATGGGATGTGGGCATGAGGGTTCATTTACAAAAGTTAGGAAGCCGTAATAGGTAAAAACACTTGTGCTGTTATTTATATGCTTTTTGGAAGGTGATTTGTAGTTTCCCAGGGTGCTGGCTGGGTAGAAGTCATGGAAGAGGGCAGGTTTAATTAGAGGTTGTTCAGGTAGGAGACCCGTGTTCCTAGCAATGGGTAGTGTGCAAAAGCTGATTCTCGGCTAGCTGGAGGTAAATTCCTCCTTCATGTTTGAGGTTGAGCATCGAGTGTGTTGTTCATAGAGGTCTTGCCACACAGGCTAGTGGAGTTCTGTGGGACTGTTACTCTAGTATTCTGTGGCATTCCATGGGTTAATGGACTTTTGTGAGCAGGCCCAGAATCTTAACTACCATGTATATGCTATTTCTCTGAGAAAAGCTGACATTAGTTGGGAACCACCTTTACTTTAGAACCAAGAAGACCATTGGAAACATTCATTTTGACAAGAGAATTAGCCCAAAGAAACAAATCACTGAGCTTTCTTCAAGGTTCCTGTTTTCCTAAATTTGACTGTGTTGGTCTTTTCAGAATTTAACTACAGATTCCAGCACAATCCATATTCTGCCATTTAACTACAGATTCCAGCACAATCCTGTTAATTCCTTTGCTATGTGTGGTGGTTATTTAGTTTTAGAAGACTGAAAATATCAATGAATCAGGGAATGATTAATGGCACAAAGGACAAAGTCAATTAAATGCTGTAGCTGTGAGGTATCTTGAGGATTTCTGACAGAAGAAACTGAAGGACTTGAATTAAAGTGGTCTTGAAACTGATTTGCAAAGAATTATATATTTAGGAATCAAATGGCATAAAAATGCTACAGTAATGTCATCCATTCACTCAGTCATCTAAACTCTTGGTACTCAAAAGTGTGGTCCACAAAAGATAAGGGGGCCTGAGTTGGGACTTAGCAATATACTCCAAAAGAACTGGATGTGAGGGGCCTTTTGGAGACAGCATCAGTAGCACTTAATGGTGATTAATGGGACATGGTGCCATGAATATGGCTGAATGGATTCCCAAAGTATTTTCGGTGAAGTTAAGATGTGACTCTGAAGCATCATAGTTTAAGGCAGTAATTTCTCAAACTTGAATGTGAATATGAATCACCTGAGGATCCCAATAAACTGCAGATCCTCATGCAGTAGGTCTGGGTAGTTGGTGGTGAGAGTCTCCCTTTCTAATGAGCTCATCAGTGATGCCAATGCCGCTGGTTAGGGAGCTTAGAATTTGGTGCAAGACACAGAGAATAAAAGAATTTATGGTCCCTAACAGGTATGTGCTGTGAAGGAAAGGAATAATCCTCTTCTTGAAGATCCTAGGCTATATTGTTCTTATCAAAATAGGCCTCTGAGTTCCAAAAACAGCATTCTATAAGGGACTTTTATTTGCTTTACCACCAGTTTTAAGTAGGAAGTCTGCCTTCTGCCCTTTTATGCGAATATTTTAGTGTTCTAGTTTTTTCATAGGAATTGTTTAGATTCAAAAAACCCAACAAACATGGCATTGACTTGAGCAGGAACTTAGCTCCAATTCCCTGGGAAATAGAGTCTGAGCCAGAGATGTACATGTGAGAATTGGCCTCTGGATTCTAGGATGAGGTAATAATAATAATAATAAAATAAAGATGCACTGGGGAGAGCCCTTGAGATCAATGTGTATGGGTGTGTGGGGGTGAGTGTATTGGGGGAGAAAGGGAGCATGAAGGAAGCATAGCCAGGCAAGGGGAAGATTTGAGCTGTGAAGATAGGCAGACACGGCCTCAGCCATCACAAAGGAAGATCTGAAGCTGGGACAGCCCTTCAGCCTTGTCCCACAACAAAGCTCTTGTCCTCTCCTATCATTGCCTGGATGCAAGCAGCTGTAAGGAAGGGGTTTTCCCTGGGGAATTCCCTTTGAGGGCATGTCCCTAAAGGAGAGTCAGCTGAGAGCCCTCAGGAATAACCCTCACAGTAACTAGGGGAGTTCAATGGGACATTATAGCCTCCTCTATATCAGCCAGTGAAGTGATTAGGAGGATGTAAATGGGAAAGCAAGTGGAGTGCACGGTGGAATTCCCAATTCAACCATGAGGATGGTGAGTGTTTGCAGCCCTCTGCTAGGAGGCAGAGATGTCTAGCAACTTGTATGTTAGAGTGTTGAGTTGAAGTTGGCCAGGTCCTTTGAGTTCTGGTTCATTAGAGTTCATCCAATGGGTTTATGGCCAGCAGCTGACTTGGAAATCGTTTGCAAGCAAGACCAAGCAGAACATCAGGGTGACGAGGTCTTTGGAGAAAGAGGTTCAGCATCTGGGCAGGTTTTTCACCACTAACTGCTGAGCACCTAGATTCTGTTTCCATTTGTAGTTCCTTCTAGCAACAAGGAACCTAAAAGGGTTGGGAAACACCCTCTTACTGTCCCTTTAATTAGGATGTCTTTTGGAAACTTTGTGTGTTTTTTGTCTTTTCCAGCAAATAAGGACACAACTGATTTGTAGTTGCAATTGTAGAATGGGAGAGCTAGCTGTACTTTTCTTGTCCCAGGTAGCATAACTCTTGTTCACTTGTTCACCAGCTATTTGTTGAGTTCCCAGTGAGTGTTCAGCACAACATTTGGTGCTAGGTGTACTGAGTGACCCAGATAGACGTGGCTCCTTCTTTACAAAATGACAGTGGAGCAGCCAAGAAGAGAAGAAAAATGTTAAATAATCATACAAATAAGGAAACTTGATTAGCTCTAGAAGGCCAAAGGACACCATTAGAAGTACTTGTGGAGGGGGTTTAATTTGTATTTTGGAGATGGGGAAAGGCTGAGGATGTGACCATAACTAGAGAGAGAGCTCAGGAATGTGTTGGAGCTGGTAGAGATTTATTGAGGATGTCTCTGGCTTCTCTTCCCAGCTCTACGACTTAGAACAAAAGACTTAACCTCTTTGAGCATTACCTTCTTCATCTGTAAAATGGTGCTGTTATGAAATTTGAAGGAGATGAAATGAGCAAAAGTGTTTTCAAAATCCTAAAATGCAAGTGAAATTTGCTATTCCTGGTATTATCATTCCTAGGTTATGAAGAATGAAATGTCTGATTTCCTTAAGCTGGTATTTCACCTTGATGTTTCTTGTTATATTTTCATTGTGAAGGTTTATCTTCAGTCTTTCAAATGCATGTTTTGGCTTGTGATTATCTCTCAAATTTCTTTTAAAGCAATTTTTTTGAAATCATGGGTAAGTCAAACATTTGTGTTATTTTCACATTTGAGTTCCATCATGGAACCAGTGAATCACAGACAGCTTGAAATATCAATGAAATGTTTAGAAAGGATGTGGCTAATGAATGCATGGTATATCGATGGTTTGTGAGGTTCTGTTCTGGTGATTTTAATTTTGAAAATGGGCAACCTTGAAACCAAGGTGGATTATGATAAGCTGAAAACTGTAGTGGAAACAAATCCATTTCAGCCTATGTGTGAATTAGCAGTGAAGTTTGACATTACTATTCCAACAATATTGGATCACTTGGGACAAATTGGCAAGGTAAAGAAGCTGGAAAAATGGGTTCTGCATGAATTGGGTGAGCATCAGAAGGGAAATCATCTTGAAGCTTGCCTTTCTTTGCCATTGCAATGTACAGGCACACCGTTTCCACACCACATTCTTACAGGTGGATTCTTTATGACAATTGCAAATATTCAGCACAATGATTTGATAAAGATGAGTGCTTGCTCAGTCGTAGTCCAAAACCAACTAGTCATTAAAAAGCTAATGGTGTCTGTCTGGTGGTGCAGCATTGGTATTATCCACTAGAGCTTCATGAAACCTGGTCAATTACAGCAGACATCTTCCGCAACACTTGGATGAAATGATGAGGATGCTTGTGATTAAGCAGCCAAGATCAGTCAATAGAGACAGGTCAATTCTTTCACAAGACAATGCTTGACCACATGTTGCACAAACAATGTCACTCAAACTACAGAAGCTGGACTTGGAAACTCTATACAATCCATCACATTCCCTGGACCTTGTGCTCACTGACTACCCCTTCCAGGCTCTGGACCTCTTCTTGCAAGGAAGAATATTCAAATCTCAACACTCTGTGGAACATGCCTTCAGCGATTTCATCGCCACTCACTCTCCAGGTTTCTTCGCTGCTGCCATACACAAGCTACCAGTAAGAAGGCAAAACTGTGTGGATAGTGTAGGCACATACTTTTATTAATCATACTGCTTCTTGTTTGAGATATAATAAACTAAACTTTTGATTTGAAATTGGACATTTCATATTTAATTGCCTAACGATTGCTCCAGCCCACTGACTCTTTCTCTCCCTTCTCTTTCCTGTCTCCTGCTCTCGTCTCCTGCACTGGGGGGTGGTGCTGAGTTTGGTTAGTAGTCAAGAGTTGTGCAGCTGGCTCCTCTCAGCTGTGGCATTCAACATCTTGGCCAATACCTAAAATAAGAAATACTCAAATATCATGACCTCCTCCTCTTCTCTCTTTCCCTCTCTTATACACACCTGAAAAAATATTTTAGGAAATAATCATTATTAGTTATATACTCTGATATTTTACATTCCATTCTGTTCCCCCAAAAGTGCTACTCAAAATTTGTTAAATTGATGTCACTGCTTACTAGTAAATCACAACTCATAATTTGAATATTGATCTAAGTGATAATATAATAGCTCAAATCCTTCTGAAAGCTTATGGGAATCAAAGGGATATTTTTTTCCCCATGTGTAGGTGTATGATGTCTCTTGTACAGGAAATTATTTCTCTTTGAAGACTGATTATTAATGTTCATTAAAAAAATCTGATGCTTGTGGCAACGAGATTGCCTCCCAGAGTTAGAAAAGCTGTGATCCCCCAAAGGGGTTCTGTGTTCCCTGCATTTCTCATGGTTCTGAAACATCAAAGAACTGTGGCAAAGGATGGTGTATCAGTGAAGCATTACCACCATAATATTACATAGAAAGCTACCCCATGGTAGCATAGTGGCATACAACACTGAGCATTTACTTACTTATCTGCGAATATCTGGGGGTTGGCCCAAGGGCTCTGCTGATCTTGGCTGGCCTCACTCATTATCTTGGAGTTGGTTGGCTGTTGGCTGATCTAGACTGGAGAAACTGAGGTAACCCCACTGTGCTCCACAAATCTCTTATCCTGCAGCAGGCTAGCCCTGACATGTGCTCAGGACAGTGGAGGAGGTATAAGAGAAAGGGCCAGTCCAGTCCTGCAAGCACTCTTCAACTTTCTGCTGGGAACATATTTGCTAATATTCCATCAGCCAGTTATGTCACTGGTTGAACCTAGAGTTGAAGATGAGGGGAATGCCTCCCTCTTAGTTGAGTGACACAGCAAAGCTATATGGTAAAAGGATGTGGAATTAGGGAACTGTGCATAATTTGGGCCAGTAATACAATCTATCACAGCTTCTTCTATCTGTCACACACCTGGTCTCCTCAACTCCAAAGAGGTCCTTTTCTCAAGTAGGTCTTGGATCTAAGTCTTTGGGGCTGGGCAAGGAATGTTTATCTGAAAGAGACACCTTGCTGTCCTCCCCACACCCTTGTTAGATTGTCCTCTTCTTACCTTTTTCTACCTAAACTTCCCGAGAAAGGCCCTTTCTCCCCAGCATGGATCATTTTAGGAAAGCAGACACTTGGATCCATCTGGTTCCCAGCCATGACATAATTTTGATTAAGCCACAACCACCCAACATTTTTTACTCCTATATTCTTCTTAGTAAGAGATTCCTACCATTGATTATAGTATTTTGAGTTGCTTTATGGAGTTAGGTATTTAAATAAAGAGATTTTAATGAATAAAGCTACTGTAATAGTACTGTATATGTCAAAAAATTGTCTTTCATCCCAACTTTCCCCCTCATATTTAGCTCCAAATATCTAGCTGTCTGTTAGACATACATACTCTCATGTCCCCATAAGCAATGTCTAAATCACTTCTGGGCTTACTGTTTAAACAAGCTGTGTCACCATCCCCCCTGCTTCTCATACAGGGACCAAAGAGTCATCTTGCCCCCCTCATTCAGTCATTATCCTTTGGTTCTTTTTATCTTGTGAATAATGGCTGGCATCATTATTCAGCCAGACATTAAAATTGGTCTTTGTTCATTTACTGGGCCAGGTTCTGTGCTAAGACCTGGCGTGCAAGGGTGACTAAGACATGACTCTTCTTCTTCTTTTTTTTTGAAACTCAATAGGTGGTCGAGAAGATGAACCGTGGAAATAAAACACACATTATGATGTGGGGCTATGAGAAAGTATTCCTGTCCACCTTTCTCATGTCTAATTACTCAGCAGTTCTTTCTCATTCTGCCTTCTAAATGTCCCTCAAGGTTACTAAGGATAACCTCTCTTTGTTCCTGTTGTCATTGCCCCTGCCATGAATCAAGGCTTTCTACTTTGTTACCTGGGCAGGGGCGGTAAATAGCTTTCTGGACGGCCTCCCTGTTTTCACTCTTCTTCCAATCTATTCCACTCCCACCCCTGCCACTGGCTGTCATTGTCTAAAACATTGATCTACTTTGCTATTCCTTGCCTTAAAAACCACCATGGCCCTGGTGGTTCTTCAATAAGTTAAACAGACTTATCACATGAGCCAGTAATTCCACTCATGGGTGGGTATGTGTGTGTGTATTCACAAGAATTGAAAACAAACTCATTCAAATATTTATAGCAAATGTTCATGGCAGCATGAGTCACAATAGCCAGAAAGTGGGAACATCCCAAGTGTCCATCAACTGATGAATGGATAAACAAAATATGGTCTATCCATACAAGGGAACATTATGTATTCAGCCATAAAAAGAAACTAAGTGCTGATACAGGCTACAGCATAGATGAACCTTGAAAACACTGATCTAGTGAAAAATTTAAGTGGCCAGACATAAGACCACATATTATATGATTCCATTTATGTGAAACATCCAGGATATTGAAATCTACAGAGTCAGAAAGCAGATTAGAGGTTACCAGGGAGTTGGGGAAGAAGAGAATGAGGACTGACTGCCTCACATGTGTTTCCTCTCCGGGTGATGGAAATGTGAAGCTTGGTAGTGGTGATGGTTGAACATTATGAACATACTAAATGTCACTGATGGTAAATTTGATCATATGGGCATTTTACCACAATAAAAACAAATGCACCCCTCCCACCCAAACTATCAATGGTTCCTGGTCACCTGTAGCTTGAGTCCAGACTTTATAGTATGGGGTTCCAGACCCTCTTGGTCTGGCCAGCCTGACCTGTTAGCTGTGCTGCTCCCCGGCACCCTGAAGTCCAGCTCTCCTTCAGGTGCTGCTAACATGTTTTGCTTATGCTGAAACCTCACCTGGAGTGCCCTGTTCTTCCTCTTTTGCTTGATAAAATCTAAGGTCTGGTTCAAATGCCAATTTCTCTGTGCAGGCTTCCCCATGCCCTACACTGTGGCTTCCAATGCTCCCATTGATCCTACTCAGATGATTACCCACCATGACTCATAGCTGACTGTGTACCTCGGCCTTGCCAGATGGTGAGCACTGGGCAGGGAAAATGTCTGATTAGAATTTGAATCCCTTGGGGTCTGTGTGTGACACATAGGAGTAGATCAGTATTTATTGAATTAAACAAGTTGATTATTTAAGTCTCAGTTCTGTCCTTAAACTAATGTTGTGTTCCTAATCCTTAATTTAAAACTCTGCAGCAGTCAATATATCCCCTATATCTGTTCTTGGATCACAATCATCCTTGATTATCTTCATCTAATTACCATTAATTGTCTTAGCCTTAACAAATGTCTTCCCAGTTTGCCTGCACCTGCTGAAGCAAAATTTGTTTTCTTGGCAGTTTGAGAGCTCTCTTTGCTGTCACTTCTTCTCAGGTTTGCTGATATTACAGCTAATGTTCTCTCGACTCTTTTCCCATGCAGAAAAGTCCTTTGAAACTTTTACATTTAAACTCCCCCCAACCCAGCGAATGTGTGATAGAGGACAAGTCTTTATTTTACTTGCTTATTTTTTTAAGATAGGGTCTTGCTGTGTTGCCCAGTCTCAAGTGCACTGACATTATCATAGTTCACTGCAACCTCAAACTCTGGGGGGCTCCAGTGATCCTCCTGCCTCAGCCTCCTGAGTAGCTGGGGTTACAGGCACATGTAACCTATGCCTAGATAAATTTTCTGTTTTGTAGAGATGGAGTCTCTTATGTTGCTCAGGCAAGTCTCAAACTTCTGGCTTCAAGTAATCCTCTGGTCTCAGCCTCCCCAAGCACAAGGATTACAAGTGTGAGCCACTGCACTGGTCTTACTATTTTATTAGAGAATTGTTGGATCTTAGAATGACATAGTTTAGAAAGAAATGCTGAGTGGTTTAGCACTAGGAGACACAGGATAGTTTCCCCTACTTAATCCGAAGTTAGGGATTCTTCATATATCATTATTATTACATTCCCATTATTATTTTTCCAGTATTAGATACATTTTTCTTATTAATTAAAATGCAATCATAACTTTAAAAAAATTATAGCTAAATAATTTTAGATGTTTTACATTATTCATCTGTACTGCTAACATTGAATTTCAACATAGTAAAGTCTGTTAAAATGTTTTTGAGTGCTTTCCTCAATTAATTTTAGAAGGGCCAAGATCTCAATATTATGTGTCCCGAAATCCTGCTTTACTTTGGAGCATTCCTACATAAAAATCATAGATTATTGAAGATTCAGAATGAAACAGAAAATGCCACTTTAATAATAATAATAATAATAATAATCATGGACCATCATTTTATAGTGTGATTTAATGATAGAACACACGTTGACTTAACATAATAAGAAACAGAAGAAAAGAAATTAGGAGACACCTCTTCTCTTTCCACCCCCCCAACATTTTAACTTATTTTTCTCCTTTATCTGCTTCACATCTTGAGAAACACATTGCCACATAAATTTAGCTGTATTACTTAACAAGAAACATTAACTTTTAGTATTGGCTAAAACTTTTGGCTAAAAAATACGAGTTTTTAACTTGGTTTTATCATTCATTTTCTCTAACTGTATTTTTAAAAGTGAGGGTAATAACACCATCATCATTACGTTTCTGTAAGAAGTTGAAGCATTAATCAACTTAAAACCATTAGAACAGGGCCTGTGTATAACTACTGCTATTATTTTTATGACCTTGAAATCAGTTATGTACTTAATTTATCCAATATTTATAGAGCCCTCTGTATGTGCCAGCCATTGTGCAAAATGCTATAGATTTTTGTAAAAATAAGAACCTACAGTGCCTGGCCCCTTCTAGCAGGGAAGACAGTTACATCGTAGTTAACGATTCCCTGAGATACGCTCATCCCTCGTCTCCCTGTCCCTCATCCCTCGTCTCCCTGTCCCCATCCCTCATCTCCCTGTCCCTCATCCCTCGTCTCCCTGTCCCCATCCCTCGTCTCCTTGTCCCTCATCCCTCGTCTCCCTGTCCCTCATCCCTCGTCTCCCTGTCCCCATACCCCGTCTCCCTGTCCCTCATCCCTCGTCTCCTTTTCCCTCATCCCTCGTCTCCCTGTCCCTCATCCCTCGTCTCCCTGTCCCCATCCCTCATCTCCCTGTCCCTCATCCCTCATCTCCCTGTCCCCATCCCTCGTCTCCTTGTCCCTCAGCCCCTGTCTCCCTGTCCCTGAGCCCCCGTCTCCCTGTCCCCATCCCTCGTCTCCTTGTCCCTCAGCCCCCGTCTCCCTGTCCCCATCCCTCGTCTCCTTGTCCCTCATGCCTCGTCTCCCTGTCCCTCATCCCTCGTCTCCCTGTCCCCATCTCTCGTCTCCCTGTCCCTCATCCCTCGTTTCCCTGTCCCCATCCCTCGTCTCCCTGTCCCTCATCCCTCGTCTCCCTGTCTCCATCCCTCGTCTCCCTGTCCCTCATCCCTCATCTCCCTGTCCCTCATCCCTCGTCTCCCTGTCCCTCATCCCTCGTTTCCCTGTCCCTCATCCCTCGTCTCCCTGTCTCCATCCCTCGTCTCCCTGTCCTCATCCCTCGTCTCCCTGTCCCTCATCCCTCGTCTCCCTGTCCCTCATCCCTCGTCTCCCTGTCCCCATCCCTCGTCTCCCTGTCCCTCATCCCTCGTCTCCCTGTCCCTCATCCCTCGTCTCCCTGTCCTCATCCCTCGTTTCCCTGTCCCTCATCCCTCGTCTCCCTGTCCTCATCCCTCGTCTACCTGTCTCCATCCCTCATCTCCCTGTCCCTCATCCCTCGTCTCCCTGTCCCTCATCCCTCGTCTCCCTGTCCCCATCTCTCGTCTCCCTGTCCCTCATCCCTCGTCTCCCTGTCCCTCATCCCTCGTCTCCCTGTCCCTCATCCCTCGTTTCCCTGTCCCCATCCCTCGTCTCCCTGTCCCTCATCCCTCGTCTCCCTGTCCCCATCCCTCGTCTTCCTGTCCCTCATCCCTCGTCTCCCAGTCCCTCATCCCTTGTCTCCCTGTCCCCATACCCCGTCTCCCTGTCCTTCATCCCTCGTCTCCTTTTCCCTCATCCCTCGTCTCCCTGTCCCTCATCCCTCGTCTCCCTGTCCTCATCCCTCGTCTACCTGTCTCCATCCCTCATCTCCCTGTCCCTCATCCCTCGTCTCCCTGTCCCTCATCCCTCGTCTCCCTGTCCCCATCTCTCGTCTCCCTGTCCCTCATCCCTCGTCTCCCTGTCCCTCATCCCTCGTCTCCCTGTCCCTCATCCCTCGTTTCCCTGTCCCCATCCCTCGTCTCCCTGTCCCTCATCCCTCGTCTCCCTGTCCCCATCCCTCGTCTTCCTGTCCCTCATCCCTCGTCTCCCAGTCCCTCATCCCTTGTCTCCCTGTCCCCATACCCCGTCTCCCTGTCCTTCATCCCTCGTCTCCTTTTCCCTCATCCCTCGTCTCCCTGTCCCTCATCCCTCGTCTCCCTGTCCCCATCCCTCATCTCCCTGTCCCTCATCCCTCGTCTCCCTGTCCCCATCCCTCGTCTCCTTGTCCCTCATCCGCTGTCTCCCTGTCCCTGAGCCCCCGTCTCCCTGTCCCCATCCCTCGTCTCCTTGTCCCTCAGCCCCCGTCTCCCTGTCCCCATCCCTCGTCTCCTTGTCCCTCATCCCTCGTCTCCCTGTCCCTCATCCCTCGTCTCCCTGTCCCCATCCCTCGTCTCCCTGTCCCTCATCCCTCGTCTCCCTGTCCTCATCCCTCGTCTCCCTGTCTCCATCCCTCGTCTCCCTGTCCCTCATCCCTCATCTCCCTGTCCCTCATCCCTCGTCTCCCTGTCCCTCATCCCTCGTCTCCTTGTCCCTCATCCCTCGTCTCCCTGTCCCCATCCCTCGTCTCCCTGTCCCTCATCCCTCGTCTCCCTGTCCCTCATCCCTCGGCTCCCTGTCTCCATCCCTCGTCTCCCTGTCCCTCATCCCTCGTCTCCCTGTCCTCATCCCTCGTTTCCCTGTCCCTCATCCCTTGTCTCCCTGTCCTCATCCCTCGTCTACCTGTCTCCATCCCTCATCTCCCTGTCCCTCATCAATCGTCTCCCTGTCCCTCATCCCTCGTCTCCCTGTCCCCATCTCTCGTCTCCCTGTCCCTCAACCCTCGTCTCCCTGTCCTCATCCCTCGTCTCCCTGTCCTCATCCCTCGTCTCCCTGTCTCCATCCCTCGTCTCCCTATCCCTCATCCCTCGTCTCCCTGTCCCTCATCCCTCGTCTCCCTGTCTCCATCCCTCGTCTCCCTGTCCTCATCCCTCGTCTCCCTGTCCTCATCCCTCGTCTCCCTGTCCCTCATCCCTCGTCTCCCTGTCCCCATATCTCGTCTACCTGTCCCTCATCCCTCGTCTCCCTGTCCCTCATCCCTCGTCTCCCTGTCCCTCATCCCTCGTTTCCCTGTCCCCATCCCTCGTCTCCCTGTCCCTCATCCCTCGTCTCCCTGTCCCCATCCCTCGTCTCCCTGTCCCTCATCCCTCGTCTCCCTGTCCTCATCCCTCGTCTCCCTGTCTCCATCCCTCGTCTCCCTGTCCCTCATCCCTCATCTCCCTGTCCCTCATCCCTCGTCTCCCTGTCCCTCATCCCTCGTTTCCCTGTCCCTCATCCCTCGTCTCCCTGTCTCCATCCCTCGTCTCCCTGTCCTCATCCCTCGTCTCCCTGTCCCTCATCCCTCGTCTCCCTGTCCCTCATCCCTCGTCTCCTTGTCCCTCATCCCTCGTCTCCCTGTCCCCATCCCTCGTCTCCCTGTCCCTCATCCCTCGTCTCCCTGTCCCTCATCCCTCGGCTCCCTGTCTCCATCCCTCGTCTCCCTGTCCCTCATCCCTCGTCTCCCTGTCCTCATCCCTCGTTTCCCTGTCCCTCATCCCTTGTCTCCCTGTCCTCATCCCTCGTCTACCTGTCTCCATCCCTCATCTCCCTGTCCCTCATCCCTCGTCTCCCTGTCCCTCATCCCTCGTCTCCCTGTCCCCATCTCTCGTCTCCCTGTCCCTCATCCCTCGTCTCCCTGTCCTCATCCCTCGTCTCCCTGTCCTCATCCCTCGTCTCCCTGTCTCCATCCCTCGTCTCCCTGTCCCTCATCCCTCGTCTCCCTGTCCCTCATCCCTCGTCTCCCTGTCTCCATCCCTCGTCTCCCTGTCCTCATCCCTCGTCTCCCTGTCCTCATCCCTCGTCTCCCTGTCCCTCATCCCTCGTCTCCCTGTCCCCATATCTCGTCTACCTGTCCCTCATCCCTCGTCTCCCTGTCCCTCATCCCTCGTCTCCCTGTCCCTCATCCCTCGTTTCCCTGTCCCCATCCCTCGTCTCCCTGTCCCTCATCCCTCGTCTCCCTGTCCTCATCCCTCGTCTCCCTGTCTCCATCTCTCGTCTCCCTGTCCCTCATCCCTCGTCTCCCTGTCCCTCATCCCTCGTCTCCCTGTTCCTCATCCCTCGTTTCCCTGTCCCTTATCCCTCGTTGCCCTGTCCCTTATCCCTCGTCTCCCTGTCACCATCCCTCGTCTCCCTGTCCCTCATCCCTCGTCTCCCTGTCCTCATCCCTCGTCTCCCTGTCCTCATCCCTCGTCTCCCTGTCTCCATCCCTCGTCTCCCTGTCCCTCATCCCTCGTCTCCCTGTCCCTCATCCCTCGTCTCCCTGTCTCCATCCCTCGTCTCCCTGTCCTCATCCCTCGTCTCCCTGTCCCTCATCCCTTGTCTCCCTGTCCTCATCCCTTGTCTCCCTGTCCCCATCCCTTGTCTCCTTGTCCCTCATCCCTCGTCTCCCTGTCCTCATCCCTCGTCTCCCTGTCTCCATCCCTCGTCTCCCTGTCCCTCATCCCTCGTCTCCCTGTCCCTCATCCCTCGTCTCCCTGTCTCCATCCCTCGTCTCCCTGTCCCTCATCCCTCGTCTCCCTGTCCTCATCCCTCGTCTCCCTGTCTCCATCCCTCGTCTCCCTGTCCCTCATCCCTCGTCTCCCTGTCCCTCATCCCTCGTCTCCCTGTCTCCATCCCTCGTCTCCCTGTCCCTCATCCCTCGTCTCCCTGTCTCCATCCCTCGTCTCCCTGTCCCTCATCCCTCGTCTCCCTGTCCTCATCCCTCGTCTCCCTGTCCCTCATCCCTCGTCTCCCTGTCCCTCATCCCTCGTCTCCCTGTCTCCATCCCTCGTCTCCCTGTCCCTCATCCCTCGTCTCCCTGTCCTCATCCCTCGTCTCCCTGTCCCTCATCCCTCGTCTCCCTGTCCTCATCCCTCGTCTCCCTGTCCCTCATCCCTCGTCTCCCTGTCCCCATCCCTCGTCTCCCTGTCCCCATCCCTTGTCTCCTTGTCCCTCATCCCTCGTCTCCTTGTCCCTCATCCCTCGTCTCCCTGTCCCCATCCCTCGTCTCCTTGTCCCTCATCCCTCGTCTCCCTGTCCCTCATCCCTTGTCTCCCTGTCCTCATCCCTCGTCTCCCTGTCTCCATCCCTCGTCTCCCTGTCCCTCATCCCTCGTCTCCCTGTCCCTCATCCCTCGTCTCCCTGTCCCTCATCCCTCGTTTCCCTGTCCCTCATCCCTCTTCTCCCTGTCCCTCATCCCTCATCTCCCTGTCTCCATCCCTTGTCTCCCTGTCCCTCATCCCTCGTCTCCCTGTCCCTCATCCCTCGTCTCCCTGTCCCTCATCCCTCGTCTCCCTGTCCCTCATCCTACCCTCTTGGTCTGTGTGCTTTTTATAGAAGTGGCTCCTATCCCTTTGGCCTTTCCAGGAACTTTGCTTTTTCAGTGTCCAGCTTCTTTCCATTTGGCATACATAGTCACTCAAGTCCTAGATCTTATCAACAAACCCAATTTTCAGTCTATAACAAGAATAAACAAAAAAGGCCCAACTCTTAACTTTAGACGCCCCCATACCTTCTGCCCTCTGTCCCATTCTTCATAGGAAAACGCCATCAAAGGGAAGGTGGCACTCATTCTCCTCTTTTTTTTTTTTTTTTTTTTTTTTGCAGTTTTTGGCCGGGGCTGGGTTTAAACCCACCACCTCCAGCATATGAGGCCAGTGCCCTACCCTTTGAGCCACAGACACTGCCCAGGCACTTATTCTCTTCTTTTTACCTTGAATTCATTCCTTATCTCTGCATCTGGCATCTCCTCCACAGGATGTGGTTATAATCACAGGTCCTTGGTGACCTCCTAATTGCCAGACCCAGTAGCTATCTTCCCATCCTTACCTTTTCTCCACTCTCTGTTGGATACCTTACCTCTTGGGAGATCTCCTTGAAGCTCCTTAGCTGTGGGTTCTGTCTCAATTTACAGTTCCACCTCTTACTCTCCTTCACTGATCCTTCTCTCTCTGAATCCCAAATGTCAATGTGCCCCAAATATCTGCTTTTGTTCCATCTGCCCTTCCTGCTCTTGTCAGCTACCCCTGTTTCACCTGCAATCTGCATTCTGTACTTTTGGCTCAGACCTTCCCACCTGAACTTACTTTTCTGACGCCCTTCTAGACATATTCCTCTGGATTTCCTGTAGGCACCCCAACTCAGGGTAACCTAAAGCCATCTTACTGCTCCAGTTTCTTATCTGTCTCTTCTGTATTTTCTCTCATGGTGAATGCCCCCCATTGCCCAAGCCAGGGTAATGATCACCTGGAGTGATCATAGACTATTCTCTGCCCTGCCCTCCATGTCTAATCTTGTCACCTTCAACCATTACTTTGTCACTAGTCTTCCTTGGAGTCTTGTCACCTTTAACCAGACCATTACTTTATCACTGCTCTTCCCTGAGGTCTCTTCTAGCCATTCTTCAGAGAGCTGTTAGCTTAATCTCTCTAAAGGACAAATCTGATGTCTTACTTCCTTTTGTAATACTGTGTAATGATTCCCAGTTGTGCTGTCTAAATGAATAAAGTTCATTCTCTGCAGCTACTGCCTCTTTCAGTCTCATCTCTGATGTCTCTTACTTTCTTTCTCTGTCCCAACTAGTAAGGTGAGCCTTATATGTGAAGGTCTTGGGTGCTCTAGGCCATGAACCTTGACTTGATGGAGGGCGGAGCCACTGTACCCTTTGATTTGAGGCAGATGAATTTTAAAATTGGAAAAAACCTTTGAAGGTCACTACTGAGTCTCTATTAATTCCCTCTCATGAGTAGATGTCTATTCTCTGTGAACACAGACTGCCTACTGTTCTTTGTTCTGATTTATAAAATGGGAACAGCACATTGACTTTCATACAAGCATGTTGTGAAGTCTAAAGTCACCATTAAAATTGTTCAAGGATGATAGTTCCACCTCCCTCTTACATTTCTTTTCCTTTATGCCAGAAAGGAGGGTGTTCAACATTTTTTTTTCTTTCTCTGCCACATATTAGAAGAAGAGTTGTCTTGGGCCACACCTTAAACACACAAACACTAATGAAAATTGATGAGTTTTAAAGAAAAAGTTTGTCATACTTTTTGGATAGCTGACACCACAGATAAGCAAAGAATGTCCTCACTAAATCTGTGGGCTGCAGGTTGGACCTGGCTTCCACAGTAGTTTCCCCTTTTCTGTGGGTCTTTATCCATCTTTACTCATTTTGCTCAACTACTCTGAACAGTTTGCATCTATTCTTCATTCCTCAAGGACCATGGATTTTTAACATAAAAAAATTAAACTCAACACTTAAAATTCCCTTTAAAAAAGAAAGGCCAGAAAAGATTATGAAGATCACATCATACCCAGGAATGCCTTAAATGAGGCTCTTTGCATCGGAGATTGGCAGTTGACAGCCTTGTGGTGGGCCTTCCTTTTTCAGCCTTGCACCTGTCTTCTCTGAAATACTCTGATCCAGAATTGCAGTGTTCGTGGAAATATTCTGGCCCCAGAGTCACCTGCTCTTGGTCTTAGCTCATTCAGGATTAGAATAAGGCTGACATTGAACTGTACTTGGATGTGAGTTGCAGGTGCAGATGGTGGCCTCACTGTGTAATGCTCATCATGTGACCCGTGGCTGGGAGCAGATGGGCACCTTCTTTCTGTACCAGCTGACACCTGGGTCTTCCTCAAAGGCACAAGTGCGTGTAAGTGCAGTGAGACAGTCTGGAGCTGGCCAGGCAAGGAGATGAGTAACCTGAGAGCCAGTCACCAGCACTCTGACTGCCTCTCTGCAAAGAACTTCTGGGGAGTATATGCTTAGGTGCAGGTCCAGAATGTGGTTCCCGACAGAAGACATGATGGTCTCCCAAATTTTGTGATTCAGTAATGACAGCTACCACTCACACACTCTAAGGAGTTCACAGGGTGCTTCCCACACGTGACTTTATTTGATGTTTACATTGACCCTGTAAAGGTAATGTGTTAGTTTCCTAAGTCTGCCACAACAAATGACTGCAAGCTGGGGGGCCTAGAACAACAGAATTTTTCTTTCGCAGTTCTGGAGGCTGGAAGTTCAACATCAGATTGTCAGCAGGCTGTGCTTCCTCTCAAGAATCTAGGGGAGAGTCCTTTCCTCTTGCAGCTTCTGGTGGCTCCTGGAATTCCTTGGTTGTGCTGCATTACTCCAGAGTCTACCTCTGCCTACACGCGGCCTTCCCTTTATGTCCATCTATCTCCTTCTTTTCTGTCACTTATAAAGACACGTACCATTGGACCTACAACCTATTCTAGTTCAGGACAATTGACTGCTTAATCTTAACTACATGTGCAAAGACCCTTATTCCATATTAGGTTACTTTCTGAGGTCCCCAGTGGGGATATATTTTGGGAGGCAACGTTCGATCCACTACAGGCAGGGATTAGTGACCCATTCGAGGATGTGGATATGTAGAGAGGGCTGTTGCTTTGCTTAGAGACACATTGGACCATGGATTCAAACTCGTTTTTGGAGACCAAATCTCACATTCTTTCCCATTGCATTTCATTAGTCCCCAGTCTTTCAATATGTGGGTGCTTTTTTGGGTGGGAGCACTGCTTTTTATCCCGTGTGTTTATTAAGCACCTACTGCATGCCTTGTGAAATGCATGTACCTTTTCCCAATGAAGAAGAGACTAAATTGGAGCTTTCGGATCTGGTAGCTAAGACTAGAATCAGAGGAGGGTGAGTTAATAATTGATTTCTCCATCTTGGCTCTGTTGTTCCTCTCTGGTTACACTTCTCTTTCCCACATCTTCAGGGCTATAGGGAGGACCAGACAGACCTTAGCTGCTAGGGTCCTGTAGTCAGTGTGGCTGAGCTGACTTGGTAAGGACTGAGACCCCTCCAACATGCAGGCTGGATAGGAACTATGCTCACTCATCCTTCCTTGGACAAAAGGCACTTACACGGCAAACCTAAAGCTTGAAAGGAAATGTAAACACAAATAACATTTTCCACTTCGTTACACATTTCTTAGGAAGGCCAGGTGAATCTTCACTAGAAGTCACAGGACCCCCTCTCTGGGGCTGTCCCCTTAGGCCAGTTCCCTGCATTCTCAAAGTTTTCCTTTTTTTTTTTTTTTTTTGTTCCCATATAAAGACTTTCTGGTCCCATGTGACATTTTCTTAAGGTTATTTTTGTTATGAAATATTTCAGATATGTGAAAAGGCATAAAAACAATATGATGAAAACACACAGGCCCACCACTTACCTGAAGACATCAGACATTACTGACACGTTTGAAGTCCCCGTGTGCTCCTCTTTCCCCCCTCAGGGGTCACTGCTGTTCTGAATTTGGGGTTTTCTATTCCCATGCATTTCTGTAGACTGATGCTTCATTGCTGCTTTCCTTATGTGATACAAAATCTTGACCCCAAAGGAATACAGAGAAGAAGGCCATTTAGGGTGACATTTAGGAGAAAGATATGGAGCTGATATTTATTGAGCACCTACTGTGTACTGGGTTCTGTGTTTTCTATGAGCTCTCATTGATAGCAGCCATTTGCATTTGGAGTCATTATCCTTGTTTGGCAGCCAAGAAAACAGAGAGCGGAGTTGGAAAGTAGCCTCCCTGAAGTCCAACACCTGATGCTTATCTGATTGCACCATGGGTTTCTCCCCACATTGCAGCCTATTTCTCTCTTAGTGTACGATGGTACAGAGGATGCTGGTCGAGAATGCTGGCGGTGTGACTCTAAATGAGCCCCTGACCTCTCTGATCTTCCCTCTTCTCTAAAGTGAGGAACACTGAGCCCATGCCTAACCTTTATCTTATTTTAAAATTCTACACATTTCTTGAACTATATAGATATAAATGCTTTTATGCTGTGCAGTTTTATCTCAGGCCCTTTTCTTCTGGTTTCCTGCTAAGATGTTCACGTGGACCTCCCTCTATCACCATGATGTTCCTTTCTGTAACAGCCACATCAGCGTGGAGCTCCTCTCCTGTTCTGCAGGCACAGAAGAGGACCTGTGTGCTTCACTGTGGGCCAGCCCAGTGCTAAGAAATGCAAACTACTCAAGCTGGACCCCTTGGACCTCTTCTTTCCACCTTCACCTGCTGGGCTTGTTTGGATAGTGGAGTCAAGGTGGAGAAACCCATCAAGGTCACACGTGGTCTGTTCTGGGTAAAGAGAGACTCAGGCTAAGTTTGATACAGGCACTCTCCTGTTTCTCTCCCATTGCATCTATCCTTTCTCCCTTCCTTCTTTCCCCTTTCCCCCCACCTCTTTGGTTACCAGTGACTTTCTTAATTCTTTCTAGCTACTAAGAGCTGAGCCTATCTTTGTGGTGCCTTGTGCTCTATCTCTCCTTCCCCCGCCCCCAACTAACTATACCCTTGCCTCACTCTAAGCAAAACTCTAATAATCTCAGACCATCAATGGTAGAGAAGGGTGGTGTCTGTGCAGATGGCACACTTGACTTTCAGATGCTTAGGCCCCAGGCTCATGTCTCATCCTTGGGCTGATTTCCACTAGGTCCTTCGTATTGGTGGTCCCCAAAGCCACCTCCAGGTCTGGTGATTTGCTATGAGGACTCCCAGGACTCAGTGTCTAATTGTACTCACAGCTAAGATTTATCATAATGAAACAATACAAAACAAAATCAGCCAAGCTTCCAGAAGAGGTGTATGGGACAGAGGTCAGAACAAACCAGGTACAAGCTTCCAAGAGTTTTCTTCCAGCAGGGTCACATAGGAAGTGTCTTCCAGGGAAACACATTAGAGACTTAGCGCCCAGGGATCTTACTGGTTATACAGATATCTCTGCATAGCATGCTCCCAAATCCCAGGGAAGCAGGTGTTCGCATAAACTATGTTGCTTTCACAAACTGTTTAAGCACAGCAAGCCATTTTTATCAGTTAGAAACTGGGGAACCCTCCCGAAATCAATATTCTTAGATGCCAGCTAAGCATCAACCTCGCAAACAAGGCTTTCTAAGGGAAGCAGTCTCAGGCCTGCTGTGTGGACTCTTCTGTGTAGTTCTTGTCTCCTTTTCCTAGGTCCTAACTTCTCAGCTGCTCTTTGAGTTCTCCCCCTGTCTCCGAAGCTTCTCTCTTTTGCTTCCTGGGCTTCCTTTCATGGAGCTCATAGTAGAAGCAGCTGGGACCTCCCTGCCCTCTGTGACTTTGCTTCCCATGCACTAAGAACACAGAGGATTGACTAATAATCACTAGGGGGGAAAGGGTAGGAACAAAAGTTGGAGAAACCTGACACAAGTTTCCTTAATCTGGAACATAGACTGCTTCCATTTCTTACCACCCAAAAGACATTTTTATAAGGGGCTGGAGGCCTTCCTGGTGATTCTATATGTTGAGATTTTCATAACTAACCCACTGGATTTCAGAACTAGATGAGAAGAGGTGGGTGCAGGTGTTCAGCATATGAAAGTGCCACCGTTTTTCCTGATAGGGCTGTTGGAGACTGTGGCCATGTTGGGTAATTCTCCACTCTGCACCCTCCACCCAGACCCTGGGACCACCCGCCTCAGGCACAATCTGAGCCAATGGAGCAGCCACTGACGTGAACCAGTGCAGGAGGACAGAGGAGAGGCGACCTCCCAACTGCAGGTGCTTCTGACTAGATAACCTCTTACCAATTGAAAAACATGGCTCCCTGGCAAGGGAGGGTCAGTTATTCTAGAAAGGGCTTTACATGAAAATCTGGAGTCAAGTGCCTATCTTCCTGGGGACAAGCATTCATCTTCAGCATTAGGTGACACTGCAGGTGGGCTCTTTGCTCTGCTGATTTAAGTCTCAGGCCCTTCTAGAACCTACTTTTTGACTTCTTTCTGAGGCAGGTGCTAGACAAAAAAAAAAAAAAAAAAAGGAGAGGATGTTCTGATATTGACATGCCCTGCACACCCCTTCTGTGCAGGGCTGGTGCTAACTTGTGGGCACTCATCGACCCCTAGAATGCAGTTTCCACAAGGCAGGGAGTTCTCCCTGTTTTGTTCACTGCCGAGTCCCCAGCACTAACATGGTGCCCAGCACATATTAGGCACCCAGTGTCCAATGAATCAATTATACCATCGAGTCCTTGGAATAGCACTGTGTTAGATAATTATTTTCATTTTATAGAGGAGAAATCTAAGTCTCAGTGAGATTAACTAACTTGCCCAAGACCTGTAACCAGGTTAAGTAGATGAATGGGATTTGAACCAGCTTCATTTTGTTCTTCTAAATCAGGCCTACTTGGTTTACCTGTAGAATTCGGGGTGTAGCAGGCCACATTGTATTCTGTAACTATTGTCTAGTGTCAGCAATGGAGTGTCATTTTTTCTGGAATCTACGTGACCACAGGGTTCTGCACCCATTGAAACCTACAGGCGTGGCAGCCCTGTCCCCACAGGAGCCCATAGGACTCCCCCTGCGAAGGATTTGAGTAGATCATCTGTTTTTTGTTTGTTTTGTTTTGCGTTTTGTGTTAGTTTGAAGCAGTTTTGCCATAATGGAAAGTAGAAAAAAAAAAAAAAAAGGTTAAAGGAAAGCAGCTAATTCACACTAAGGAATAAGAGCCCCTGAGGGTGTCTGTTACCTCTGCGGGTGTCTGTTGCCTCGGTAAGCACCCACCGCCCTGCTCTGCTTCCCAGCTTCCAGCCTTTTCCACACTGTTCCCCTTCATCACCCACAGCCTGCTCTTTACAAACGCCTGATTTGCAAATAGGCAGCTCTTGCCAGAGCCCCGAGCCTTCTCCAGTCCTGCTGCAGGAGCTGCTGTTGGTCTCCCGTGTGTTCCACTTTTAGTTCACGTAGGCCCAGGTGCTGTATTGTGGGTCACAGGGGCTTTTGTGAGCTGGCCTTGAACTTTAACGCCACTTATAACCCCATCTCTTCTGCTCATCCATCAGACCTCCTCACATGTATTGAGGACATGCCAGGCTCGGTGTTATGATGTCCTGGCAATGTAAGAGGAAAACATCCTCCCTTAGTCATGTGGACAGTTTGTTTTCTGAGTTCTAAATAAAAGTCCTAAGACCTACTTTCTTTCTAAATCAAGGACCACGTGTCATACATCCCAGAACCCTGTAGGTCTAGGATTTGATTTTGACCCTTTTTCCTGTTGGGAAAAAGAAGAGAGGGGCATAGTGCTTAGGTGAGCACTATATGAAGGCTCATATTTTCTGTTGCTACAATTCCACAAGATCTCGAGTAGCATGCATTTTGGCATTCTGCAGATTGGAGCTTGAATACCTCCTTCCACTGTCATTTTGTTGCATAACGGCATTCCACCAATCACATTCATGCTTCCAGCATAGTGATGGTTCTCACAGCCAGCTGAGGTCCAGCGCTATGAGGCATCATTGGACTTGAGCTACTTAGGTTTGTTTAAGACTCTTCAACAAATCAGTTCTGGAGCTAGGGCTTAACTATGTAAGAACTCAAACCAAAATCCTGGCTTTCTGATTGCTTCCTCCACAATACATTTACTTTGCTGTTCCCCCAGGACATCCGTATAGTATTCATGCCTCCAAGTTTTAAGAAAACTTAAGGTTTTGCCAAATTATCATTTTATCTCAGTACATTTTTTTCTTTAAGTAAATAAAACAATTTGACATTTTCCCTCACTTTAATGGGTATCCTTCTCAGATAGAACACTTTCTCCATGGAAACCCTAATAGCTATAATAACATATAATCAAGTAAGCACTACCATTAACCACCTATAACAGCAATGGCAACAGGACTCACCTCTTACGCTCCTCAGATCAGAGTGTGGCCAATGGTATTAGTTTTTTCTTTATATGCAATCAGGACTGTTTTTTTCCAGAACATATTTGATTGACTGATACTCCAAGGAAGCGTAGGAACAGAAATGGTCAGCTGGTAATTACTCATGGCTGTCTGGAGGTTTTCTAGTTTAAATGCAGCCGGCAGCTAAGTGTATTAGGTCTCTTCGGCTCCCTGCTTGATCATGGTGTATGATCCTTTAAATATACTGTTTCATTACCCACGCTAGCATTTTGTTGAGGATTTTTGCATGTATATTTATCATGGATATCAGCTTGTAATTTTCATTTATCGTAATGTCCTTGTCTGGTTTTGGTATCAGGGTAATGCTGGTCTCATAAAATGAGTTTGGAATTGCTTCTTCTTCTTCAGTTTTTTGGAATAGTTTGAGATGGATTGCTGTTATTTCTTTAAATGTTTGGTTGACTTTACCACTGGAGACATGCTGGGCTTTTATTTGTTGGGAGGTTTTTGTTTGCTGATTCAATCTTCTTTCTTGTTATTGGTCTGTTCAGACTTTTTATTTCTTTGTGATTGAGTCTGGGTAGGTTGTATGTTTCTAGGAATTTATTTCTTGTAGATTATCCAATTTGGTGATGTATAATTATTCATAGCTGTCTCTTATGATCCTTTGTATTTTTGTGATATATGTATCTCTCTTTTGTTTATAATTTTATTTACTCAAGTATTCTCTTTCTGTCTAGTTGTTGACCTGTCCATTTTGTTTATATTTTCAAAAACCCAGCTTTTAGTTTCATTGATCTTTATTATTGTTAAAATTATTTAATTAAATTCACAAATGATACTTATATGTATTTATGAGGTACAATGTGATGTATCAAAACATTTTGGTGAGGGCAGCGCCTGTGGCTCAAAGGAGTAGGGTGCCGGCCCCATATGCTGGAGGTGGAGGGTTCAAACCCCGCCCTGGCCAAAAACTGCAAAAAAAAAAAAAAAAAAAATACATTTTGGTGAATACATTGTAGAAAGATTAAATCAAGCTAATACCCATATGTTTCACCTCATTTAGTTATTTCTTTGTGTGCGTGATGAGAACATTTCAAATCTCTCTCTCTCTCTTTTTTTTTTTTTTTTGCAGTTTTTGGCCGAGGCTGTGCTTGAACCTGCCACCTCCGGCATATGGGGCCAGCGTCCTACCCCTCTGAACCACAGGCCCTGCCCTAAAATTTCTTTTTTTAGCAATTTTGAAATATACAATATGCTTTTATTAACTTTGGTCACCGTGCTGTACACTAGATCTCTAAAATTTATTCATGCTAATTAAAACTTTGTGTCTTTTGACTGGCATCATTCCTTTTCCTCTCCCCATTAGCCAATTTCCAGTAAACACCCTCCTAGCTGTTTCTGTGACAGACTTCACAAATATGCACATGCAGTATCCGTCTTTCTGTACTCGGGTCATTTTACTTTGCACAATATCCTCCAGGTTCATACATGTTATTGCAAATGACAGAATTCCTATCTTTTCAAGGCTGTACAGTATTCCATTGTCTCTATTTCATTTATTTTTGTTTTGATCTTAATTATTTCCTTTCTTCTGCTGACATTGGGCTTAGTCTATTCTTTTTCGAGTTTCTTAAGGCATAAAGTTAGGTTATTTGTTTTTATTTTTTTAAAGTGAGCATAAAGTTCTTGCTATGAACTTCCCACTTGAAATTTTTTTTCTCTATCCTATAAATTTTGAAATATTATGCTTCCATTTTCCCTTGTCTCATTATATATATATATATACGTATATATATGTGTATATATATGTATATATATTTATTTTCAGATTATTGTGGGGGCACATACGATTTGGTTATATGGTTTGTTTTTGTGTCTCAAGATGTTTTTCTGTTTCCATTTTGACTTGTTTGAATCATTGGTAGGCAGAGGGTTTTGTTTACTTTCTAGATATTTGGGAATTTTCCGATTTTCTTCCTGTTATTTTTAGTTTTATATCATTGTGGCTGGAAAAAATTCTTGTTATGATTTCCGTCTTCTTAAATTTGTTAAGACTTTGTTTTGTGGCCTAATATGTGATCTATCCTGGAGAACATTTCACATAGACCTGAAAAGAGTATGAGTCTGCTGCTGCTGGAATGTTCTGTATGGCAGTTAAGTCCATTTGGACTATAGTGTTGCTCAAGTTTGTTCTTTCCTTAATGATTTTCTGTCTGGATAATATTCATTATTTAAGGGGGAATTTTGAAGTCTCCTACTATTATTGTATTGCTCTATAATTTTTTTCTTCATTTCTGTTAATGTTGCTTTATATATTTAGGTGCATCTATAACTGTTGTATCCTCTTGATAAATTAATCTATTTATCATTATATAACTTTCTTCTTTGCCTCTTGTGATAGTTTATGATTCAGCATCCTTTTTGTCTGATATAAGTACACTCTCCCCTGATGTCTTTGGTTACTATTTGCATAGAATAGCTTTTCTTATCTCTTTTCTTTCAGCCTATATATGTCCTTAAGGCTGAAGTGAGTCTCTTACAGGCAGCATATAGTAGATTCCTTTAAAAGAAAAATTCATTCAGTTACTGTCTTTGTTTTTTTTTTTTTTTTTGGAAAATTTAATCCATTTATATTTAAAGTGATTATTGATAGTTAAGGATGTACAACTGTCATTTTATTGTTTTCTGACTGTTTTGTAGTTCCTTTGTTCCATTCCTCCCCTCTTTTTGTCTTCCTTTGTGATTTAATTTTTTTAGTACCATACTTTGATTCCCTTTTATTTCTTTTGTGTATCTACTACTAGTTTTTCTTTCCTAGTTAAATATTACATGAAACAGCTTATATAATAGTCCTTCTTTATCTGGAGGCAATATGTTCCAAGATTCTAGTGAATGTCTGAAACCATACTGAACCCTGTATATACTATGCATAATTTTTTTTGTATTTACAAATTGACAGATAGACTATTCATTCTAACACCAAGCTTAGCAATCTCAACATATGATTTTTTCCTTTCTTTATTGAGAACTTTAGCATTTTTCCTTAAAGGAAACACTATGGCTTATTTTTGGCATAAAATGGCCAGCATAATTACTTTTGTGCTTAATAATGTTCTTATTAAGTAAAATAAAGATTACTTGAACACAAGCAGTGTGATGCCACACAGTTGATCTGATAATCTCAGGTCACCAGTGAGTAGGTAGCATATACAGCATGGATCTACTGGACAAAGCGATAATTCACATCTTGGGCAAGATAAGGCAGAACAGCACTAGATTTTATCATGCTATTCAGAATGGCATGAAAGTTAAAACTTATGAGTTATTTATTTCTGGAATTTTTCATTTAACATTTTTGGACCATGTTTAACCATGGGTAACTGAAACTATGGAAACCATGAATAAGGTGTGGGGGCCACTGTAGTTTTAAAAGTCTATTTTAAGCTTAACTTTGACTACATACAAAACTCTACCCTTTAACTTCTTCTCCCCACTTACATAATTTGCATCTTTTATATATTGTGTATCCATTGACAATTATTGTAGCTATAATTATTTTAAAACTGTTTTCTTTTAACCTTTATGTTAGAATTAGTGATTTATTCACCACCATTACAGTATTAGGATATTTTGAATTTGACTACTTCTTACCTTTACAGTGAGTTTAATACTTTTATATTTTCATGTTATTTAATATCCTTTCATTTCAACTTGAAGAACTCCCTTTATCATTTCTTATGGGGTAGATCTAGTGATGATGAACTCTATTTTACACCTTGGTGGAGGTCTTTTTATTTTTAATCTATTTGAGCATCTTTGGTTTCACAGATCTGGATGTTCATTTCATTTTCAAGATCTGTGAATTTTTCCGTCATTTCTTTAAGCTTTCTGCTCCTTCCTCTTTCTCTGCTCCTTTTGGGACTCCTATACTGCATATACTGGTTTACTTGATACATCTCATAAGTTCTATAGGCCTTCTTCACTCTTTTTTATTCTTTCTTTTTTTGTTCTTATGACTGGGCAATGTCAAGTGAACTGTCTTTGAATTTACTTATTCTTTCTTTTGCTTGCTCTGGTCTACTGTCGATAGAAGGGACATTTCTAAAACTGATAGAGGCCATCTACAGTAAACCCATAGTCAATATCATATTGAATGGTGTAAAATTGAAAACATTTCCACTCAGATCAGGAACTGGGCAAAGATGACCACTGTCTCCACTGCTATTCAACATAGTAATGGACGTCTAGCCATTGTAATCAGGCAAGAGAAGGTGATTAAGGTTATCCAAATAGGGTCAGGGGAGATCAAACTTTCACTCTTTGCTGATGATATGATCCTATACCTGGAAAATTCCAGGGACTCAACTACAAAACTCTTAGAAGCAATCAATGAATTCAGCAGCATCTCAGGCTAAAAAATCAATACTTACAAATCAGTAGCTTTTCTATATGCCAACAATAGTCAAGCTGAAAATATAGTCAAGCACTCTATTCCTTTTACAGTAGTTCAAAAGAAGATGAAATATCTGGGAATTTATCTAACAAAGGACGTGAAAGATCTCAATAAAGAGAACTATGAGACTCTGAGAAAACAAATAGCTGAAGATGTCAACAAATGGAAAAACATACCATGCTCATGGCTGAGAAGAATCAACATTGTTAAAATGTCCATACTACCCAAAGTAATATACAGATTTCATGCAATCCCTATTAAAGAACCATTGTCAGTGCTTTGTTTTCTATGGAATCAGAAAAAACCTCAAACAGCAAATACATTACTCAGAAATAAAAACAAGTTAGGAGGTATCACGTTACCAGACTTCAGGTAAAGTGAAGTATAAATCTATAAATCTATAGTGATCAAAACAGCATGGTACTGGCACAAAAACAGAGAGGCAGATTTATGGAACAGAATAGAGAACCATGGGGGCTGGCCTGGTACTGGGGCTCTAGAGCTGGCCTGGCACTTATATGGGCTTGAAATACGAGTTCGTGGGGTCCAGCCTGGACCTGGGGCTGTGGGGCCTGGACAAGTGGCAGGTTCACTAGAGTGGGCCTGATGCTAGGATCCATGGTAAAGTCAGGTGCTCACTTAACTCTCCTTGCACCATTCAGAAGGTACCTCTCTGTGCTTTGCTATCTGGGCTTGGGGGAGGGGTGGCACAGGTAGTGTGAAACTATCGTTCTTACTGTCTTCAATGCGTCTTATTTTCTGTCTTATTTCTTTATTTTCAGTGTTTAACATAGTGCCTGTGCTTAGTTTTTCAGTGTATTTGTTGAATTGAATTGCTTTTTTGGTTTGTTACAGTTGTTAATTGTAAATGCCATGCTTCTATGTAAATGTTTTTACTAGTCTTTGAAAGACAGAAGATTTGATATTTTTTGGTAACTTTGTTTTCTTTTAATTACAAGTAGACCTGAAGATTATTAGATAACTTAAAATGCTACAATCTTCCCAGATTTTCAGATTTCCTATAGTGAGTTCGTATCACAGCTAAACCTTTCATGAAGTGTGGGTGTACTCTTGAGTTTGATATCACAATTCTGCTTTTATAAAATCTCAAAGAGTCTAAGTAATTAACAGTTATTAAAAATGTCATGTCATGAATCTCTGTGCCTGTGATAGTGCCACCTGTTTAGGTAACTATTTACAATGTGTTAGCTAGCTCTCTGTTAAAACCAGGAAACATGCCAAAATACAAAGACACACACAAACAAAAAAAAAAGACCTAGTCACACAGTCATTTTAAAACCTATAAAACATCCATGTTTTCTCATGGGGAGGTTTTTGAAATCCATTTTCTTGGATCATTTCTTGGATCATTCATTTGATTATGAAATTATACATCCCTGTCTTCATCAGGGATGCGAGAACATCCTGAGGGGTGTGCATTTGTGATTTTAATACAGGGGAAAGATGTTAGTGAACTAGCTGGCTCCTGAAATTGATTTGAACTCTTACTGAACAATGCAGAAAGATGAATAGGATATTCAAGAAGATAATAAAAACGTAATTGTTACTTTGGTGTTGTGATCTAACGCTGAGCGTTTATAGTGTGGTCATCCCTCTGGAGTAGAAAGATGAGGCTGGCGTTTCCTCCTCACCTCTGCCCTTACCAGCTGTTATCCATGGGCAACTCCCTGAGAATCTCTGAGCCTGATTTTACTATTTGTGAAATGAGGCTGTTAGAAATTTGTGTACAGTGTTATTCTGATGCTTAAATGAATACAGTAAGTCCCCTTGTTACAAACATCTGACTGACCTACAACTTGCACTTATGAACAGAGGCTATTATAACTAATAGGTAACTGTACCTGTTCCAACTAACCTACAAATTCAACTTAAGAACAAACCTGCAGAATTTATCTTGTTCGTAACCCAGGCTCTGCCTATAAGGGAAATCCTGAAGTAAACTGGATGTACAAATATAAAGGATAATTATCATAGAAGGGCAGGTCATCAGGATGATAGATGATTCTTGGGAAATCTTTTAGTCCGTTGGACATAATTAACTGCAGATGCATTCTAGAATGATGCATTTTCATTCGTATGTCTAATATGACCTCTTCTCTTCCCACCGCTTAGCTCTGTGGTAGGACTCCATCAGTTGAAGTTAAAATACTTACTATAAGCAATTTCTTATGGAGGTTTAGGAGCCAGAGCTAAAATTATTATTATTATTATTATTTATTTATTTTTTTTGTGGCTTTTGGCCAGGGCTATGTTTGAACCCGCCACCTCTGGCATATGGGACCGGCGCCCTACTCCTTGAGCCACAGGCGCCGCCCCAGAGCTAAAATTATAATAGCTGGTTATGGGATATTTGTTTAACACATATTTTCAAGAGTAAAATAAACTTATAATTTGGGGTGCTATTTGATATATTTCCCCATAATTTTTTTCTTAGTCAAATTCTCTAAACTTACTGATTGCAAATAATTCAGCTTAGAGACTGTTCATTGTGTAGCTAGTAATAAAACAGATTATGTTACTTTTAGAACTTATAAAATGTTTGTTTCTCTGGTTAAATATAGGGATAGTTATGGAACACACAGTGCTTTCTGTATTTGCTTTGGCTACCAGGAAACTCAAAGCTCAACTTTGAATTATAGTGACTATTTTAGCCATTGTCAGTGTTGTTTAGAGGGTTGTCTTTAGATGCTGGCGTCACAATCACCTAAACCTCTTGTTCTTTTGGACTCTGGTCCTCGCTCCAGATCTAGTGACATAGAATTTTTGGGTTATGGGCCTAGAAATATGTGTCTTGGAACACTGGTTATTTTTAGGCACACTAAAGTTTGAGAATTACTGGCTTCCAATGTCAGATTCTTATTTCTTCCTCTCATTACATGGGTTTTGATTTGGTTTCTATCTTCATAACTATATTATCTCTCTTGTAATAAACTACCCACTGTTTTTTTGGAGGTAGGCCGGACAGAAAAACTAAATGAAACTATAAATGTTCATTTGGGGAAAGATTATACAAACCAAAGCAGAGTCAGAGTAAATAGTTTCTCCTAGTTGCCTTGTTTTGTCTTTTCTTAGGTGTTAGAGCTGAAAATCAACCCTTGCATTACAGAAGATGAGAAGGGACCTGTTAGCTCATATTTACCGCCCTCTCACTGGTAGGAGTGATTGCACAGATCATATAAAAAGGCATAGATACCCATACATTTCATAATTAATACAATGCAGGCACGTCTGTCTTGATTTTTCCTCCTTTTTTCTTTTCTTTTTTTTTGCATTTATATATCTGTCTCTACTTTGATTATAGGGCCCTTTCTTATAAGGGGACTGGGACTCATTATTTGTTTTATGTCTTTTAGGCTTAGCACTTAGAACATAGTTGAAAAGATGGAAGAATGGAAGGTGAATTAGTTGTGGCCATGGGTAACCAGAATCCAAACTTAACCTTGATTTAGTTACTAAGAATTCTTATATCATTAGATATGCCTGTCTTTAAAAATACACCTTTTAGAGCCAAATCTAAGTTATTTTAAAAATGTGATGCAGCACTCCTCATACCACCTACTCTACCAAAAGAGGAATGGGTTAATTTGGAACTAATAGACTTTGGCTGGGAAGCCAACTTGCTGCAGGCAGAAATGATGGCTTTGGTCAGTCAGGGGCATGGCAGGGTGGACATGGTCGCTGGAGCTTTTCTGGGCATAGATCAGCAGGTAGATAGATAAGCTACAAATGACGGTATGCAAATGACAGGTGGAAATGACTCTGCTGATGCTTGGAAAGGCCAGCAGGTCTGTCAGGGGCTTAGCAGAGCTAGAGAGCTGAGCTGCCAGGTGTCAGAGTAGGCGATTAAGACAACAAGCTGTCATGAAACTCCCAGCCTTTGATCATGTAATACGATAGTTTATGCAGGTGACTAAGCTGGAGAAAGCACCAGTCACCTGCAACCCATTTCATTTTACCCCATAGATACTGGTCAAGAGTTGGGTGGATCAGCCCAGACATGGAGGTCATCACACTGCTGGAGGGGGCCTGAGAAAAGACTTCTGCAGTTTTGTGGACCCCACGGGGCCAGGAGAAGGGAGGGGGAAAAGATAGATGCCAAAAACCACTGAGTACTAAGTCAGAATAGAGGACGGTATCTTTAAAGTTTCCCCTACCCCTGATGAGGTCTTGGAAGAGGGAAGCCAGGGTGTCCTATGGCCCCAGATAAAGAGGCCTCTAAATGAGGGCTCGGAATGCGGGTGTTTGTAAGAGCGTGGTCAGGCAGGAGGGGACTGGGTCCTGGACTGCAGCTCCCTGCAGAGATCCTTGTGCATGGAGTCTGGTGTGGGGAGGGCAACTCCCCCCAACTCTGAGTTCTGCCAGGGGAAGTCTTTGCCATTGCCTGTGATCAGACTTGAACAATCACACAGAGGATTCTGGCCAACAGCCAGAGCCCTTGAGCACTTCAGTATGAAATTGACTGCATCAGGAGGGCATTGGGAGGATCAGAACTGAGCTGTGCTTATTCCAGGTTAAGTAGGTAGGTCAGTGATTAAAGGGCATTTAGTAGGGCCTGTCAAACCTGTGTGTGTGTGTGTGTGTGTCTGTGTGCGCACGTGTGCGTGTGCACATGTGTAGAGGGAGAGAAGCAGGTGGACACAGGGCCACTATTATCAACATCAGAGCATTCAGATTGCTACTAGTTGAGAAAGTGCAACAGGGAATATAGTTTATATAACTGTCTTCAGATATTTGAAGAATTGACCAGGTGCTTATATGAGGTGGGCAGTATGTACTTGTTGATAACTTTGGAAGAGTAAGGAGACTTTTGAGTTGATTCCGAGTGTCAAATGACACATAGGCCTGTGTTCTCCTACCTCTTTTCTTTAAAAGAAATTTCTGCCCCTCACCTCTAAATCTCCACTTGTCTTTTGTCACGTAAGGCAGATGCCATCTGATTCACAGGAGTCCGTGTCGTATAGTGGAACAACTATGGGACAGGAAAACCTCAACCCAGGATGCCAAATCATATAATACTGATACTTCTCAAGATCTGTGACCAGGCCAGATGCTGCTAATTGATTGCAAATTAAAAAAAAAATAGGTTTTCATTGATTATTGAGTAGATCTAAAAATTTTATAAAGCATAAGGAAGATCACATAACCTCAAACACCTGTATATTCACCTAGGTTTTTCTTTGTTTTTTGTTTTTGAGGCAGAGTCTCACTCTGTTGCCTAGGCTAGGAAGTGCTGTGGCATCATCATAGCTCACAGTGATCCTCCTGCCTCAGCCTCTTGAGTAACTGGGACTACAGCCGCCCAACATAATACCCAGCTAGTTTTTCTGCTTTTAGTAGAGACAGGGTTTTGCTCCTGCTCAGGCTGTTCTCAAACTCCTGAGCTCAAGTGGTCCTCCTGCCTCAGCCTCCCAGAGTGCTACCACCGTCCAGTTTAGAGAAAAGAACACGATTATTGTTTTTGAAGTCCCCGTGTTCTCTCTTCAATTCTATCCCTTCTTTATCCCACATTAGAGGTCACCAGTCTCCTAAATTTGGAGTAGTCCTAGCCTGTTTGGGCTGCTGTAACAAAATACTATAAACCGAGTAGCTTATAAACAATAGAGGTTTATTTCTCACAGTTCTGGAGGCAAGGAAGTCTAAGACCTGGGTGCCAGCAGATTCAGCGTCTGCTTCCTGGTTTACACATGGTGCCTTCTTCCTTATCCCCACGTGGTGGAAGGGGCAAGGCAGCTCTCTGAAGCCTCTTTCATAAGGGCTCATTCCAATCGTGAAGGCAGAGCCCATTTCTAAAGGCCCAATCTTCTAACACTCACATTCAAGTTTGGGAATTCAACATAGATATTTCGTGGGGACACACATTTAGACCAGTTATTTTCAGCTGGTGTGCGGAAGCAAACTGGTGTACCATGAGGCATACCTCAAATATTTTTAAAGATCATTAATTATTTTCAAAAGAAGTTCAAAGCACAGTAAGTATATTCTTTTTTCTACTTTTTTTTTTATCAACGTGATATAAATAGGCTACAGAGGTTTAACTATAGTTTCCAGTATGCTATGAAATAAAAAGGTTGAAAAACACTGATTTAAACCAGAGCAGGGGTCTATAATAATTCTGCTTTATTTTATAGCTTTTATATATATACGCATATCCCTAAACATATAGTTTAGTTTTATGTTTTTGCAATTCATATGATACAAATAGCATCACACTCTCTCTATATGTATATTTTGAGACTTGAACTTTAGTACTTCAAAATAAACGGGGCAGAATTCATCTATGTTGTTGTGGACAGATAGAATTCATTCATTTCTGCTACTGTACAGCATTCCAGTCTATTAAGACATATATTGAATGTATTTATCCATTCCACTATTTATGGACAATTGCATAATTTGAGTTTGGGGCTATTAAGAAAAAATGTTGCTACGAATCACCTTGTGTATGTCTTTAGGTATAAGAGTTTTTCTAGGGTTTATACCTAGGAGTGGAATTGCTGGGCCACAGGATATGAACCTGCTTAGCTTTATTAGAAAATGCCAAATTGTTCTTCAAATTGGTTATATCGATTCACACTTCCACCATCAGTACATAGTAGTAATTTCAGTGATAATTATGATGGTGGTGATGACCGATGATGGCTGACTCCCTTAGCATTTATCGCATATTAGACACCACTAATATACAAACTTGCTTAATTTCCATGACAATCCTGAAGTCATAGTGATTCTGCATCCTTGCAACATCTGAAATTGTCTGGGTGTTAAATGCTGCTAGTCTGGTGGATGGGAAATGGCACCTTACTGTGGTTATACTTCCTGTTCCTCTGGTCACTCATAGAGTTGAGCAACTCTTCATCTCCCCATGTCTGGGGATTCTTTCCCTGTTTTTAATTGGCTTACCTTTCTTCATTCTCTAAGTCTAAATACAGTATTGCCCCCAGAATCCAAACACCCCAGAACTCAAACAACTTAGAATCTGAACAAAGAATTCGATTGTCTGAAATTGAAATGCTGCTTTGGAATCCGAATGCCCAGTACGTTGTTTGTGTGTTTTTGTGCAGACGTTTCCCCAGGGCTTGGGCCACCCATAGCTTTGTGGTTCAGTTCATTGTCAGAAGCTGTAGTGAAAGCATTTGGTGTGATTTTCATGGCTAATTTTATGCTTTTGTGCTTGTTTTGTGTTTTTTTTATATTAAAAAAGTGCTAAAAAGTGTAGTGAGGGAAATAAGCGTGGGAGGAAAGCTGTTAGAGCTACAATTGAAGTTAAGAAAGTTCTTATGGCTAAGCGTGAACGCGGTCCATGTGTGGCTGATCTTGCTACTATCTTTGGGATGCCTAAATCAACTGTACTATTTTGAAAAATTAAGAAGCTATTAAAGCAGCTGATGTGGTGAAAGGGGTTATGACACTGACCTCTAGGAGACTGGAAAGTGTGGAAGAGATGGAAGAATTTCTCCTAGTTTGTATTAATAAAAAACAGCTGGCTGGTGATGTGATTTCTCAGACAATAATTTGTGAGAAAGCCAAGGTCCTCCCAGATGAGTTAATGAAAGGCACACCTGATACTAATGCTCAAGAGAAGGCGTTTGAAGCCAGTAGGGAGTGGTTTAAGAACTCTAAAGACTGGTATCCGTAATGTTGTTATACATGGAGAGGCTGCCAGTTCTAATTCAGAAGAAGCAGAAAAGTTTGTAAAGGAGTTGAAGGAGTTTGTGGACAGCAAGGGGTATGTTTTGAACCAAGTGTTCAATTTTGATGAAACAGGCCTTTGTATTTTTAGGTCTTTATATTTTTAATTTTATTAATTTACATTTTTATTTAAATATCATTTGTTAATATTTTACCTTAAAGTCCAGTGTATTTACTGTTAAAATCATTTTGAAAATTGGAGTTTTGTGAGACCCAGGAATGGATTAATCCAATTTCTTATTTTAAGGGGGAAAAATTATCTTGGAACTTGAACAATTTGGAATTTGAACGTGGTTCTGGAACAGATTAAGTTTGGATTTCAGGGTTTCACTATATCTTTTAACTGCTCTAATACCTTCTTTCTTTCTGAGAGGTTAAGGACCAAAAATGCAAGGTTATTCCAGGACATGAATGAAAGGAAGCAGAGTCCAGGTTGTGTAGAGGAATGTGGCCTTGATCTCACTGAGGTGTGAGCGGGCTGAGTAGGTTAAGGTGGATGGGAATATGAGTTCGGAGGGGTGGGGATTAGCACATTCGTTCCTTACAGACAGGATGTTCATGCACTCATTCCTTCCTGGGTGGGTCCCTACATTCGGCCATATCACTTTTCTGTTTAAATTTTTATTGTTTTTTAAGTTTATGTCCTGTCTTATTACTATTATTTTATTTTTGAGTAGACTGCAAGATCCCTAAAGGACTGACGCTGTCTTAGATATCTGTATTCTCTAACAACCAAGTGTTATGAATTAAGCCTGGTCATTGCACAAGAGTATTTATTGAATGAAACAATTTGAGATAGTATTTTTTGCTTTATAAAATGGCAATTTTCCTCCCCACCCTAGCTTTGGACATATTCCCTCAGAGGTTAATTTGAGTTTCTTTCAACTCCAAAATTTCTCAATCTCTGACCAGAAAAATTTCTTCAGTATTCTGTCTCTAAGCCTTGTCCTACCAGCTTCCCTAGATCCCTTGAGTCTTTGCTTAAAAACAAAACAAAACAAACTTAAAAGTGAAATATAGCACAGATATGCAGCCAAGTGCATAAAACATAAATGTACACTGTAATGAATAATTGCATAGCACTCAAATCAGTTTTTAAATAGCCTCTGCTTGGATGGTAGGTTGAAAATCAGCCACCTTTAGAAATTCAGCCCCTTGGAATGATGAAAGGGTTGGCAAACCATGACCTACGGACCAAATATGGCTCATTGTCTGGTTTTGTGAATAAAGTTTTATTGAAACATAGTTGTGCTCATTTGGTTTTATATTGTCTGTGGTTGCTTTCATGCTATAATGGCAGACTGTAGTAGTTGCAGCAGAGAGGATATGGCCTCCAAAGATGAAAATACTTACTATCTGGCTCTTTGTATAATCATGTGATAGGATGGCACCTGTGGCTCAGAGGAGTAGGACGCCAGCCCCGTATGCTGGACCCAGCTCTGGCCAAAAACTGCAAAAAAAAAAAAAGTGTGATAATTCCTGTTCTGAAGTTTGACTTGGAAGAAAATAACCATCTCTATGCTGTGTGGTTTTTACCCTCTCAATAAAGCTAGTCTAGTGAATCTCTGTTTGAGAAAAGGAAGTCAAATAATTATATAATATTCAAAAATATTAAACTGTATGTTCTATTTTAATGAAATCTTAAGAATAGGTAGAAACTAAACCCAAAGCAAATTATCTCTAAATCTTGACCTCCTTAAGGGTCTGCTGAATTGCATCAACAATATTTTATAACCAGAAGACTGGAGTAACCCAATAAATTTTTTAGGTCACAGGGTATAACTAATTGAATAGCAAAAGAGATCAACATCTTGAGATTAAATCCCCGGAGAAGTTACCACCTGAAACAGATTAAGTTTTTTGATTAACTTATTCCTCAGTGAGTAGAGGTTAAACATCCAAATAGATGGAAAGACCTAAGAGGGAATAGAGTAGATGGAGCCCGAATAATTCTGTAATTGACATTTGGAAAGCACGTGTGCTGTACCCATCCTCCCCTCCCGTCTCTCCATACACTTGTGTGTATGAGCACAGACACACAGAATAACACTTAGTCCCAGATAGAAATGAGATGGCCACTGTTTATGTGTTTTCTGCTTGAACACAGAAAATTTTGGCTTTCATTCTTTTCTACAACTGTCAACTTTTTCTGGAGCAAGCCAATTTAGTTTCCTTGGACAATCTCATAAATGAAAGGTAGGGAACAGCTACCCACAGGAAAATGTATTTGAGGACAAATGATTGTATAAAGTTCATTTTTTAAAAAATCCAGTGTAATCTCTCCTTCAAAGTGTATTTCGGTCAAAGTCTCTAATGCTCAAGGGGAGGTACCTTCTTTGAAAAAAAGAGAGTTGTCATCTGTGAAAGGGATTCGCAGTTCAAAGCTTGATCACATGGGCTCCCTCATCCATCCCTCCCTAACTTAAAAAATAAATACAAAAAGACCTTGCTTTTCAAATATGCATTTAAAGAATGCTTGTTTGGGGGCTAAGTAAAAATCTGAACAGGTTAAAATAGTAGTCTTTTTTTTTTTTTTTTTTTTTTTTTTTACAGAGAATTATTTTGCCTGCCCCAAACGGAACAGTTGCTGGAAATGCTGCTCTTTAGAAATATATTACTCTAAAATGGTGTGTAAGGGCATAGGCTCACAGAGTGGGATCAGGAGATGCCACAGTCCAGGCTGAAACCCTCTCACTGAAGTGAAAAACTAATCCGTGTTTACTAATCCATGGTCACTTGACCTTTGCCTTTCTTTTACATCAACTTTATTATTAATTGTTTCATACCCTTTATCAAAGCAGGATGTAATTGATAACATGCTGGTAGGACCCAGTGGCTGGGGGATGGTGTTTGTCATCAAACAGATCTGGGCTGGATTCCTAGACCCGTATCACTTCATAATTGTGTGACCTTGGGGAAAGTTGTTTGTGTTCTGAGAAGCTCAGGTATCTCACCTGAAAAATGAAAATGATATTGATCCCTCCCACTGTGTTGTTTTAAGTATTAAATGTAGTGAGAATAAGATGGAGTTGGTCAGGAGCTGAGATGACACAGCTGCTCTGGCGGGTTTTTGTCCTAAGTGATCTTTATCTCGTGTCTCCCATTCTTGTTTTGTCAACTCAGCTTTAACCTAAAGATGTACATCTTGAGTTGGTTAGGGCAATGGATTTAGGAGATTAACTTTTAAAATAGAAATGTTGTTTTGGGTCCTGGGTTATGTCAATTACTTATGATGGGTTATGGGCTATGGCGATTACTATTTAAGATAAATGTTAATTACTATGGGCGGCGCCTGTGGCTCAAGGAGTAGGGCGCCGGTCCCATATGCCGTAGGTGGCGGGTTCAAACCCAGCCCTGGCCAAAAACACAAGAAAAAAAAATGTTAATTACTGTTCTTTAAGACAAAGGCTAGTACAGTTCTTTTAACTTTTGTGTATAAAACTGTGATTTTGGAAATGGAGGAGCAGAACAGTCTTAGGCTACTCTGTTCTCCAGAATCCCTGGTCTTCTGACAAAGTTTGGTGGACACCTATCCCTGTCTCTGCATATTGGCTGACAGTGACAGGTGGCTGACCCCTGCAATGCCATAAAGGAATGAGAGAAATATAAACACAGCATTCGTGGATTTGTAAGCAGCCACTCCAGGGCTAGACGTGAAGCCACTCACTCCTAGTCCAGACTTTTTCTGATTACCATTATGACTTTTTGAGTTAAAGCTTTTTATTTATATGTTTGTTTTCTAAGAGAAAGAAAAAACTTGTGGCTTTCTCCCAGCTGTTGAGTTTTTAAGCACCTATATTTAAAACAAAATTTTGGTCTATACTAATTTGTACTGTAACCATTGATTTTTCTTAGCAGTCGATGAATGCAGGCAGTACTGTGAAAAGGAGCTGAAAGGCAGAACAATGATAATTGTTAACACTTAATGAGAGCTTACTTCACACCGGGCACCATTTAGTCATGCATTAGTGCCTTTCATCCTCATAAAACTCTTAGGAGTAGCAGTATTGTTATCCTTGTTACACTGTAGGAGAAGGGGAAGTCCTGGGAGGTAAGTTACCTGTCCACGTGTCTTTTTTTTTTTTATTAAATCATAGCTGTGTACATTAATGTGATCATGAGGCGCCATACACTGGTTTTATAGACCGTTTGACACATTTTCATCACACTGGTTAACATAGCCTTCCTGGCATTCTCTCAGTTACTGTGCCAAGACACTTACATTCCACATTTACCAAGTTTCATATATACCCCTGTAAGATGCACCGCAGGTGTAATCCCACCAAACCCCTTCCCTCTACCCACCTCCCCCCTCCCTCCCCTCCCTTTCCCCCTTCCCCCTATTCTTAGGTTGTAACTGGGTTATAGCTTTCATGTGAAAACCCTAAATTAGTCTCATAGTAGGGCTGAGTACATTGGGTACTTTTTCTTCCATTCTTGAGATACTTTACTAAGAAGAATATGTTCCAGCTCCATCCATGTAAACATGAAAGAGGTAAAGTCTCCGTCTTTCTTTAAGGCTGCATAATATTCCATGGTGTACATATACCACAGTTTATTAATCCATTCGTGGATCGATGGGAACTTGGGCTTCTTCCATGACTTGGCAATTATGAATTGGGCTGCAATAAACATTCTGGGACAAATATCTTTGTTATGATGTGATTTTTGGTCTTCTGGGTATATGCCCAGCCTGTCCAGGTTTCATAGCCAGCCACGGGTAGACCCAGGATGCCAGGCCAGCAATCTGGCTCCCCACTGGCTCTCAGCTTGTTTCTGCATCTTGGGTGCTCAGATTTATTTCCCTAGCCTGATCTGGGCAATGGCTAGGGTGCTTGCTGGAGCTGAGGCTCTCACAACCACCTTTCCAGACTTTCTGCAGCTTTCCAGGCTCACCCCAGAGCTTGGATAAGTTGGTGGTTCAATTTGTAATTACTCCAGGGATTCAGCACCAGAAAAGACCCAGGGCCCTGCCTCCCTGGGCAGACGAGAGACCTTGCCTCTTCATCTCCTTTTCTTTCTACCTAGATCTTTTGTTGAAGGATACAGGCATAAGGGCTTCAGCATAATTGCTAGAAATCTGTTGGGATCCCTTTTGTGGACCCTTATTTAAATAAGAGCAGCTTTTAATGCAAAGGGGCTACTTGAATTTGTCATAAAAATAATGGTAGTCTTTAGGAGCTTTAGGATTAATTTAATTAAGTTGTTTTTTTTTTTTTTTTCAAGACTGAGTCTTACTTTGTCATCCTGGGTAGAGTGCCATGGTGTTACAGCTCACAGCAACCTCAAACTCTTGGGCTCAAGTGATCCTCTTGCCTCAACCTCCCAAGTAGCTGAGACTACGGGCACCTGCCACAATGCTCGACTATTTTTAGAGACATGCGTCTTGCTGCTACTCAGGCTGGTCTTGAGCTCCTGAGCTTGGGCAATCCACCCACCTTGGTCTCCCAGGGTGTGTGTTCTTTTTTTTTTTTTTTTTTTTTTAGAGACTGAGTCTCACTTTGTCGCCCTCAGTAGAGTGCCATGGCATCATAGTTGCTCGTTATTTTTTTATAAATCCCCTTTTTCAAGGCCCATCCACTTGTCACTTGACCTTTGCTTTTCTTTCTTTTACAAATATTGAAAAAAAAACACTATTTAAAAATTTTTTATATTTTTTATATTTATATTAATTTTTTCTTTATTAAATCATAACTGTCTACATTTTCAAAGAATTCCTGGCCTTTTCCTTCGGGAGTCATTCTTCATTGTGGATTAAACTTTGGAAGACTGGCTGGGGGTGACAGGAGGAGCAAGAATGATAGAATATGAGGATAAAATATCCAGTTAGTGGTACTTAACGTGATGGTGCTTAAAGTGCCCCTTTATGGACATTTCTTACTTGTGTCTCTCTCTTTGATGGACAATGGGTATTCAGTCCAGTTTTAGAGTTATAAGAGGCCCCAAAGACAATTTAGTCCTCATTTTTGCTGCTCAGGAAGATGAAAAAAGCTGTTTAGTGATGGAGCTACAACTAGAAACCAAGTCTGATGGCTGTGCCACTCTTTTTATCTTCTATGCTGTTTCTGGGAAGAGCAAAAAAGCCACAAGGACGAGGCGGCCCTCTGCGCTCTCCCTTGGCTGGGAGAGACGGCCCTCATGTTCAGTCTCTCTAATGTTGGGATTCTTCATATGGAGGGTCTATAAGTTAGAAACCTTTTTCCAAGTTTCATGTCAGAAAAGGAAAAGGTTGCCTCTCTCGTTTATAGAATTTGACTATAAACAGGGCATTAGGTTCTAATATTAGTGTTTGGAATTCAGATGTGTAGATTTAATCCCTATCTTTTCACTCCTTCTCACAAGTGGATTTTAGCATCTGTAAGGATGATTTTATGACATTTTACTCATTTTAATATTCCCCATTCCACAATTATGATTTTTCTATCTTGATAGTCACTAGCGTTTAGCTGATGCTAAAAGACTCTGGAACAAAGTCTTCCTTGGCTTTAGAAGACAGTGCTTAAAATTGTCAAAAACTTCCTTTTCCTGTCTCTTTGCTATAGACTTACATACTTTTGGTGACAAATGAGGGTGAATGTAGGTTTGAATTTTCTCTGTACAAGATCTCTAAGTACTTGGAGCAATGTAAATTAGTATGGGACACACGTGTTATTTAATCAACTATGTAAAAAGTCAGTATTATAGCCGCCCAGTTCTGGAATATTAAGTGTTGTCTTCAGTCACCAGAAAGCATCCAAGCACAAGAAATCCCAGTCAGGGCTGCATATGGCTGCTCACACCTGTAATCCTAGCACTTTTGGAGGCCAATGCTCACTTAAGCTAAGGAGTTTGAGACCAGCCTGAGCAAGAGCGAGACCTCATCTCTACTAAAAATGGAAAAATTAGCCATTCATCATGGTAGATGATTGTAATCCCAGCTACTTGGGAGGCTGATGCAGGAGGATTGCTTGAACCCAGGAGTCTGAGGTTGCTATGAACTAGGCGGATGCCACAGCACTCTAGCCTGGGTGACAGAGTGAGACTCTGTGTCAAAAAAAAAAAAAAAAAAATCCTAGTCAGTTGAGGTCCAGAACAGGCAACTCCCACAAGCCTTTCCTTAGTGGGTTGGGGCTGCCTCTCCTGCTGGAAGTTACATGGATTGGTGGAAAGAATACTAGACAGACGGTCAGAAGATCCAGGTGCCTGGATCTCTGCCCTCCACGCTCTGATCTGGGGTGGCTAACATTACTTCTGTGACCCAAAGTCCTCTCATTGACAGACTTGAGCTGTGGCTTCCAGCAATGGTTGTCAACCCAGCTGAGCATTCTAATCAGATGGGGAGCTTTTATTTCCTCAACATTTTGTTATAAAGTTTGCTTTTTTTTTTGGCCGGGGCTGGGTTTGAACCCACCACCTCCGGCATATGGGACCGGCGCCCTACTCCTTGAGCCACAGGCGCCGCCCAAGTTTGCTTTATTTTTTTAATTGAAACAGAGTCTTATTGTCAACCTTGGTAGAGTGTTATGGCATCATAGCTCATAGCAACCTCTAACTTTTGGGCTTAAGAGATCCTTTTGCTTCAGCCTTCCTAGTATCTGGGACTACAGGCACCTGCCACAACGGCAGGCTATTTTTTTGTTTGTTTAGCAGGCCTGGTCTGAGTTTGAACCCACCAGCCCCAGAGCATGCGGCTGGCTCCCTAACCACTGGACTATGGGCGCCCCCATGTTGTGAAGTTTTAAAACATACAGAAATGTTGGAAGAATTTTACGGTGAACAACCACCACCCAGATTCTGCAATTAGCATTGGACTGAACTTGAACTTGTTTTTATCACATGCCTCTTCATCTGTTCACTAGCCGGGGAGCCTCACTACACACTCCTGTATGTCATAGAATATGTGCACCTCCGGGATGGGGCAGGGTGAAAAAGATTTCCGTTTTTACTTACCTTGTTTGAGATTTTGTTTGTTTTAACAGTGAATATGTACTACTGCTACCACTTTTACTAAAAAGTCAGAAAACGGATTCTACCATAACCAAATAGATACACACATACACACACACCCTGGGTCTCCAGCTCCCAAAGATTGTGATACAGTGGGTCTGGAGTGGGACTTGTGTTGCCAGGATGGAGAACACAGGACTATACATTTCTAAGGTGCCAGTGGGGTTTGGTATTCTAAGATGCCATAAACCAGCGGTTCTCTCTGTGGGTCGCGACCCCTTTTTAACAATGAAAATACATTGCAGCATTAGGAAGGTTGAGAACCACTGCTGTAAACTCTCCTTTATAGCAGACTGGTTCCAGTTTCTTCCAGATTGGGTTTCAGGTTCTTCTTGATTCATGCCAGCATGCGGCTGAGTGCTGCTGTTGGTGTAACAATGAGCTTGCAGCCAGCCAGAGAACTCTGTAGGTGGAGACAGTCTAATGTTCACAAGATCCAGACTCACTTCTTGGCGGTTTCTTTTTTATTTCTATTGATTCTAGCATGGCCGCTGTTTCATACCTCCATTCTTACGCCCTTAAAACCACCTCCTTTTGCTTCTTTCTCTATAGATAATCTCACCTGAGACCATTACCAGCTACTGTTCTAGGTGGGTCCCCAGTCACACTGCTTTGGTTCAGAAGCCAAAGATGCTTTCTCAAGGGGCACCTTCTCCAACCCCCAACTCCATCCAGGCTGGGAGTGCCAAGCTCCCTGACCTCCTCACCTTCTTCCTAGAAGGCACTTGTCTCAGGCACGTTGCCATTGCATTTCCGAGTTTCTGTCTTCCCGCTGTACTCCTTCATTTTGGTAGTTCCAGTTGGTGGCACTTAGTAGGTGCTTGCTGTGTAGGCACCAGACATTTGTCCCTCCGTATCAGAGATCTATGCCATTGTGAATTTGTTGGTATCTTTGTTACAACTTTCGTGCCCCCAAGCGATATTTGTGTTTGCTAGCCATTTAGAAATGAATATTTAGTGCATGAATGTTAAGAATTCAAAAACCTAGTTTTTCCTTAAGCTTTTAGGTTTAACCAATGAACATTAATTTTTACTTTATAAATGTTAATAGTCACTTATAGGAAATCTGTTGGTTACTGTTTGGCTTCATTTAGTTAACTAAATTCCTTTAAACTAATTTAAGACATTAGTAATGTTAAAATTCTGTGTAAGATTTCATTTTCCAGCCTAGCAAATGAAATCTTCCTGATTCTTATAAATCTAATAAATTACATGTATGAACACTGTGGACTTAAGTTTTCTTAAACATTCCAATATCATGACAAATTTAGCAAAATTCTGCCGTATCTTTTAACTTGAAGTCCTAAGTCCTCAATCATGCAATCTGTGTTAGAATCCTAAGATTTATCTATTATATACCCCATGTGGCAAACTTTTAAACATTATAGACACTTTGAAATATCAAACGTAAAAATACTGATGTAAGAGATTTGATTTATAACACTAATTCCACATATCTCTAAGCTCTTCCAGGTAATGGATATTTGTCCACATTAAGAAGCATTTATCTCTGTCACCTGCAGAACTGTTTTGCTAGTTCTTGAGGTTGGGAGTCACAAATGTACAGATGGATTTTCCTTACAACAACAAAGGATGCGTAAACCCCTCTTCCACAGAAGCCATACTGGTGAGGTCTCCAAATCCGTGTCACAGGGAATGGTCTTACAGCCTCCACGCACTGGATTCTGGCTAAATCTTCTCTAGACTTATTTAGGTCTATAATCATCTACCTGGGTTGCTACATGACTCGAGTGGAATTAATTAATGTATTTAATGTTTGATTTCTTTTTGTTTTTTAGCCACAACATTTTTAGGAATTTAAATAATATCTTATTGTATACGTCCACAGTTTTGGAGAAACAGCCTTTAATTCTAATGACAGCTAATAATTGTTTTGCTACAAAGGGCCCCGTCCATCTTCCTCCCCATGTTTTGGAAGACCATTTAAAAAGACAGCATTTAATGAATGATAATTTGTGATCACTTTCTTTTGGTTAACCAAAGACAAATTGAACTATCAGAGCTTCTTATCAGCACGAGATAAGAGATACTTCAAAATGGGTTGATAATCATTCCAATCAGAAGGAAACGGATCATTTCTATTTGTGTATAAATAGCCAAATCAGAGGCAAATGTATAATTTCTGTTTTATTGGCAAACCGGAAATCGTTTTTCAGATCCTCCTCCCTTCCTTGGTAGCCATCAGGTTCAGGACCACAATTTAGTCTTATTAGCCTGTCTTCTTTCCTTTTTCAATGGCTGGCTCATCCCCTCTCTCTGTCTTCTTGGGACTTTCTCATTTTTTGCCTTTACTTCCTACGTCTCTGATCTCCACCCTCCAATATTCTCTTCTCTTTGGCCCATATGCATCTGACATCTTGCTTAGGTTAAAGAAACTCATGCTTGATTTTTATGTCTTCTTTAAAGAATTGTCTTATCTCTATCTTTCCAATGACCAACAAACTTTTTCAATGTGACTCATAGAAGGTTCCTATTCTTTCTCCTGTTACTACTAAAGAACAAGCTTCTGTACTTTACTTTGCCCTATCCAAAAACACCTGATGATAATTAAATACCATGGGTTCTTCTTGGCATTTCCTAGTCTGAGTTCTCATTCTTTCCCCCTCTCTCTATATATGTATGTATATATATATTTTTCTTTTTCATTCTACTTATCTGCTTCTGAGTCCTAGAACTCTGCTTCTAGGCCTACCTAACTGTTCCTCATTCACTTTCCTTTTTCCCATGGAGGCTGTCAGGGCACATGAGGAGCACAGGTTTGGAGTCAGGCAGATATGGGTTTGAATCACCATTTATGTGACTTTGGACGATGCTGAACTTTGCTGTGCTTCAGTTTCCTCATCTGTGAAATGGAGATGCTAAGACTCGTAAGTTGTTGTAAGGATTAAAAGGATAATCAGTGTGTAGACGTAGCGTCTAGCATGGTGACTACTATTTTATAAAGTCTCTTCTCTCTGTAGTTTGCAATAATATGAGCATTACCCAAGGGTTACTGAGGCCTTCTCTCTTCCATGAAATAATCAGCTTTCATTCTCTGGGGTGACTTCAGAATTTGCGTGGGTATTTCTCAATTGCCAGATTCATACCCTGTTTCCCCGAAAATTAAGACAGTGTCTTATTTTAAGGTGTGCTCCCAAAGATGCGCTAGGTCTTATTTTCAGGGGATGTCTTATCGTTCCTGTAAGTAGGTCTTATTTTCGGAGGATGTCTTATTTTCGGGGAAACAGGGTAGTTCTTCCAGTATGTTAATTTTCTTCACCTGGATGCCCCTTTCCCCTAAGATTCAACATTATTCAAGCAGTACTCAGCCTGTGGTTACTTCCTTGGTTAACAGAATCTCAGTCCTCACAGTGGCTCTGAGGTTGGAGGCTTCCTTCTTCCCTCCTTTCTGTCTCTCCTTTCTCCACCCAACCAGTGTGTCCTGAGAACTCTGTGACAGGCCATCCGCTGTGCTCTGCATTTAGGAGGCAACACCAGCAAGGAAAAGGCAATCTGAAGCCTGAAGTGAGGGTGAGCTTAGAGGAAGCATGAGAGGGTGCTATGACAATGGGGGTACAGCGTGCAGTGGGGGTAATTCAGAGGGTCCCCAACTGAGTCGGAGGGCCACGTTTAAATTTTCTTCTCCCACTCCAACCCACCCCATTTTCAACAGCTCCTCTAAGTTCTCTTTATGAAGTATCTTATCTCCATCCTGTCTTCTCCATTCTAATCACAGCTATTTCCTTCAGCCCAAGTATTCCAGGTATATTAGTTTTGGCTGGACATTCCTTAGAGTTTCCCTGATATGTCTCTAGCCAAGCCATCTTCTTTCCAACACCTCTTCTAAACAGCTTCCAGGGTCACTTCCTGAAGCATAAATCTGATCACCTCTCTCCTTTGCTTAAACATACTTACTGGCTGCACCATCAGGATTCAGTATAGAAAAACAGAAGCCACTGTGGGTATTTTAATCAGGGAAGGACTTAATGTGGGATGGTTGGGGATTATCAAACCAAAGGTGAGTTAGAGAAGCAGGCACAGGAATGATGCATCAAGGGTCTACCTCTAAAGTCTCTCCTGCAGGTCTGGAGTTCAAGAACTTCCAGTCGTAACTGCTGCTCATGGTTCAGGAAGACATTGATGCTCCTGGCCTACAGCTGCCCTTCCTCACTCAGAACAATGAGTGAGTGCTGTGGAAAGACCTCATATTTCCATAATCTTACTTGTCAAAGTGGAAAATAGCCCATAAAGGTCAGGAAGATGGTCTCCCTCTCGTTTTCACCTTCCAAATGTCCTGCAAGTAGATCTAATTGGTGGAAGCTAATTGTCCTTCAAAGTCCTAGCCTCAAGGAATCTGGTGAGTGTAGGTTTTACTTTGCTGCCTCTGCGTAGGAGGGGAGTCTAGAGGAGCCGGGAATGGAGGGTCAGCAACAGGCTCCACGGCCTACCTCCCACCAGGCAGTCTGCTGCCTGTAGCAAATGCAATCTCATGTGCAAAGCGCTGTGCAGTTTGATCACCGGTGATCGTATTGTGCTTAACCTCCTGTCTTCTGCCATCTACGGTGTCTGTCACTGCAAGTTCTAAACACATACTTGTTGAATGCCTGTGTGAAAAGATGAATCTCCTCTGACACAGTTCTCTCTTACTATTGGGGGGGGGGCGGGGATCCTGGGTCCCCTTTTAATGTGGTTCGATTACTCAGCAATCAAGGCACGGCAGTAATTGGAAGCAAAAACAAATGGAAAGTGAAATAAAACTGGAGCAGCACAGGCAGTGTGGGTAGAAAGCAGAAGTAACCTATACAAGTTTCAGGGTAACAAAGACAGATTTTATTTAGGAAGAACAAAGAGAAAGTTTAGAATGCTTCCAAAGAGAGTTGGAAGTGGGTCTGTCTCATAAAGCAGCAGAGGTGAGAGAGAGCCAAGGCAGTTCAGGGGTACTAATTCTCTTCCTTTGAAGTTGGCTGCAAATGTTTCATTGGCCTCTCTGCCTCCAGGCAGTCTTGCCCTTTTCTATTGGTCATTGGTTGCCTAGGTTACTTTGTAGCCACATTCTTTTTTTTTTTTTTTTTTTTTTTTGTAGAGACAGAGTCTCACTGTACCGCCCTCGGTAGAGTGCCGTGGCATCTCACGGCTCACAGCAACCCCCAACTCTTGGGCTTACGCGATTCTCCTGCCTCAGCCTCCCGAGCAGCTGGGACTACAGGCGCCCACCACAACGCCCGGCTATTTTTTTGTTGCAGTTTGGCCGGGGCTGGGTTTGAACCTGCCACCCTCGGCATATGGGGCCGGCGCCCTGCTCACTGAGCCACAGGCGCCACATTCTTATGGACCTTCCAGACTTCCAGGTTCAGCAGGCCGGATTTCCCTCCCACCCCTCCTGAGGCCCTCTTCTTAGTGTCCCTTCTCATTCACCTCTGGTCATAACTTCAGCAGGCACGGCTTTGCTGGCTTGCCCTAACTTTCTCTCCCTACCTTTCTCTTGAGAAAATCTCACGTTGTCACCCTGGGTAGAGTGCTGTGACATCACAGCTCACAGCAACCTCCAACTCTTGGGCTCAAGTGATCCTCTTGCCTCAGCCTCCCATGTCACTGGAACTATAGGCAACGACCACAATGCCCAGCTATTTTTTTAGAGACAGGTCTTGCTCTTGCTCAGCCTGGTCTTGAACTCCTGAGCTCAAGCAATCCACCTGCTTGGGATTACAGGCATGAGCCACGGCACCAGCCTAACTGCCTTCTTCATTGACATGGCATTCTGCCTCCATCCTTACCTGATGCTTTATTCACTGCTTCCTTCTCCTTCTCTCCAGACAAAACAGTTGCTATACTCTTCATCTAAAGTTACTCACTTCCCTCTCATTTATTTTCCTGTAATTGAAGTTGATGTTTGATAATTTATAGATTTAGTTAAATCCTTTGTAGCTACTTTTCCCCCTGTCTTTACTATTGCATTAGGAGCCTCATGTGCATTTTCCCCCTTCTACTAACGTGTTTCCTACTTTAGCCCTAGGCAGTAATACAAAATAAACCTAAAAAGGGAGGAGTCTGAGGAGGAAAGAAGAAGAATTCTTTTTTTTTGAGTTTCTTTTTACTTGCTCAGTGGATTTCACAACACGTTCAAGTGTTCTGGTTTGTGAGCCCTTGACCATGGGATGGTATCACAGGAATATTCTATTCCTCTAACATTCATAGTTTGGACTCAGTGGCATTAAAACTGTGATGTGTGATCTGTGTGTAAAACTGGGCCATGTGATCTGTGTGTGCATTAGTCACAGTGGACTCCTTAGAACTTGACTTTGCTTTGTGCGGGGTGTGGGGAATCTCACCATTTCTTCTCTCTCTCTTGTTTTTAAAGCCCTTTGGTCTACTTCATAAGACACTGCAATTGGTTAAGAAAAATTGTTTAAAAGAAAAGGCTACCCAGTCTTCAGGGAATTTCAGTTTTGTCTTATTATGTTGCATTTGAACAGATTTTGTTTAGTACAGCAGTACAGTCTTCACAGCGATACTGAGAAGAAGATGCAGAGATTTCCCATCTATGTATCACCTGCCCCCACTCAGGCATAGCTTCTACTACCGTGAACTTCTACCGCCAGGGTGGCACCTTGGTGACAATAGATGAACTTACATCCACACCTCTTTATCATCCAAAGTCCCTAGTTAACCTTAGGAGCCTGTCTTGATATCATCCGTTCTGTGGCTTTGTACGAATTTACAATGGCATGTATCCACCCTTGCAGTATCGTTCAGAGCAGTTTCCCTGCCCTAAAAGTCCTCTGTGCCCCCTAAACCAGTGGTTCTCAACCTGTGGGTCACGACCCACAGGAAGTGTATTAAAGAGTCGCTGCATTAGGAAGGTTGAGAACTGCCCTCAACCCTGGCAACCTCTTATTGTCTATAGTTTTGTCTTTCCAGAGTGTTCTATAGTTGGAATTATAGAATAGGTAGCCTTTTTAGATCAGCTTCTTTCAGTTAGTATTATAATATGCATTTAATCTCCCCACATGTCTTTTTTTAGGCTTGATAGCTCTTTTTTTAGTGTTGAATAATATTCCATTGTCTATATATACCACAATCTTTATCCATTTCCTCTAATGAGGGGTATCTTTCTTGCTTCTAACTTTTAGTAATTATGAATACAGCTACTATAAACATCTGCGTGTAGGTTTTTGTGTGGACATAAATTTTCAGCTCATTTGGGTAAATACCAAGAAGCATGATTCCTGGCTCATGTGGTAAGAGTATGTCTGGTTTCGTAAGAAACTGCCAAGCTGCCTTCCAAAGTGGCTGCACCATTTTGAATTCCTTCCAGCAATGTAGATTTATTTTTGTTAAAGGTTCAAAGGACTTCCTTAAAAATTTATAAAAGGAAAAAATCCATTCCTATAAAGGTGTAAAATGTTCAGTGTATGGCCTAGTTTTATCAAAATATGAGCATATCACAGTCCTTTTAAAGTGCTTGTTCTGCTTTCTCCTCTCAACCCACATAATAGAACTCGATACTCGTTGCAGAGGAATGAGGGGAAACTCTATAGCAATGGCAGACTAGGTAATCACCCCTGCAGCGTTGGTATCATAGCTTATCTTTGATTTTCTGCGTATGGATCAGCGACACTGAAGAATGGGGAAGGCAGGCCAGGTCCCTGCAGCCCTTGGGTGGGCTTCTTCGCTGGTCTGGACTTAGCCGGACCAAGGGGAATATAGTTCTTTAGATGCTGATGTTCATTACAGTTATTAGCAGAGGAATTTTATTTATTCCAGTTCTCTAGATGCATTGGAGCTAATTTCCAATGAGGTAGGAAAATGAAGGCAAACATCGTAGGATCCTCAGGTTGGGGCAGAGGGTCCTTTGTGAGCCCCGGGTCTTGCCCTGCTCTCTGAGCCACATGCCTTCTGGTCATGGGGACTGCAGTTGGGGTGGGGGGCCCGGCTGCCAAGGAGCATCAGCAGCCCACAGGCAGCTCCACTCTCGGTGCTGAAATTCTGAGCTTGGGAAGATGGGGATTTTCCCCTTCCAAACTTAAATGTTGGTGAAATCTCTAAGAAGCCCCTTTTTCTGAGAGCATCAATACCTATTCGTCTGCTAGGCAGTTCCAAGTAGAAAGTATGTTTGGAATGCTTTATCATCCCCAAGGTGACTCAATTAGTTGAGTGAGCGTTATCATCCGGGGGTTTTGGAGCGTGAATCTTTGTGGAGTAAATTAGTGCCTATGGTGTTTTATAATCTCAAGGAGAAGGAGAAATTTTAGATTTAAATTTTTTAAAATGAGCTAATTAGAAATCAGCTCAGGGTTGTTTTGTTTTTTGTTTTTTTTTTTAACTTTGAATTGAAGGGTTTTTTAGCCAATTACATTCAAAACAATTCTACAGATATATATTGAGCATCCGTCCATATGTGCCAGGCAGCACAATCAGTTGAGAGGTTAGAAAGATTGATATAATAGTCTCCCATCTCAGGAAACTGCGTAGTAAGAGAGAGAGAGACACAGAGAAGCCCGGTCTTTTAGTAACCATTTATCTGAGTGTCTCCAGGGATAATTTATCTCTGGGGATACAGAGATGAATAAAACTCAGGACAGGGACTTCTCTGAAGGAAGTATCTAATAAGAGAGTTAAAATACTGTATGATTAGTGTCATCAGAGATGGTTAACTCCATTGGAGTGAAGGGAGGGAGTGTCAGGGAATGCTTCACAGAGGGAGCTGCTTGAGTCATCCTTGGAGAATAAGAATTCTCAAGAACAGGGAAAAGGAATTCTAAGCAATGGGAAAAGACTGCGCAAGGGTCCTGAATTTGTAAACAGCTTGGTTAGTTCTGGAGTCTGAGTGTTAGGACATGAATGAAGGAGAGGATGCAAGTGGTGATGATGGCTGGAGAGCAGTCCTGGGCTCTTACATGACTGGGCTGAGAGGTGTACCTCATCCTGCCCATGGTAAGAAGCAGAGAAGAGTCTTCTATGGGAGAAGGCATGCTGGCGTCTTCATCTAAAAATCCTCAGGATTGCACAGACTCAAGGCAGGGAGGTTGCTTCTGAGACTATCACATTAGCCCTGTGGAAAATTGGTAACTAGACTGGGGCAGAGGCATTGTGATGAGGATGGAAGGGAGGAAGAAATGTTCAGGAGGTGACATGGGCATGATCAGTCCAAAAAAGTGAGGAGGATGCTGAGATTTCTAGCTGCCCTACAAGGTGGTCCAAACTGTCATCCATGTAAGGGTTCACGAAAGATCATTTTCTTTAGGTGACACAGTGGATATTCATGCATTTAAATAGGAAAAAGGAAACCTAGAGGAAGTACAAGTTAGGAGGGAAGGATGGGCTTGGTATTGGGTCTGGGATGCTTATTCCTTTTTTTCTTTTTAAAGCTACCTGTTTCCTATTTCCTGATAATGACAAGCAAATTCATATGCTTATTTGGTAGACCAGCATGCTATTGCTAATTGAAACTACTATAATTGAAATGACCATTGGAAAGTAACCTTCATACATTATACAGGATCACCATGGTTATTTATTTATTAGGGCCTCCTCTAAAGCTGGGCTTATCAGAAACAGGCATAACGTTGTCAGGCTTGGGAGGATTTTGTGTACCTTGCCTTTGAGACAGCTCCCTGGGAGGAGAGAAAAATTGCCTAGGTTCCTAGGCTCCCTGAAATTATTTGTTCTAGTTGATGCTTCAGAGATCGAGGACCTTATATATTTTTTTCCAAGATAGTCTTAGACCAGAGCAATTTTAGCATAAAATATGGGAAGAAAAATGTGAAATAGGACATAGAGAACTTTCTGATTTATCAAATAAACATAATTTAATGTTTTTGCTCCATACCTCAGTCCCAGTTGTACTGCTGAAGGTCAACGCACCACTCCTGTTTCTACAGGGGGCAGGAATTGGCATATTATTGTAGATACCCCCGTCCCTGGATTGCATTTTAATGGCTGTTAATGTTACACATTATTAAATATCTATCTATGCTCGGACATCGTGGTACTACCCTGAATTCTGTCGTAAGGGACCTCCTAGATTTCATTTCCACTCAGTAGTCAAAGGTAATTGGAAGTTTGTACAGGTGTAGAGAACGTGGGAACAGTTGTACTAACATTAGTCATGCTGTGAATATTCAAAAACGGTATATGGAGTGTATGTTATATTCTGGACACTATTTTAGACTCCGAACCCAGTGTGGAGCACAAAAGGAACAGTCGTTGCCTGAGTGGGGCGTACGTTACGGTGCAGAAGGTAGACGTGAAACAAGCAATCCGAGTGGCTGCAGAAAGAAATGCTGTGAGACAAACAGAGAGCAACGTGGTGGGCTCAGGGCGGCCTTTCTGATGAGGGGCCATGCCAGGACCTAAGGAAAAGGGGGGCTCTAGGCAGAGGAAACATGTACACAGACCCTGGGGTAGGAGTGAGCTCGGTGAGTTCAAGAAACAGAAGGAGGGGCGGCACCTGTGGCTCAAGGAGTAGGGCGCTGGTCCCATATGCCAGAGGTGGTGGGTTCAAACCTAGCCCTGGCCAAAAAGCAAAAAAAAAAAAAAAAAAAGAAACAGAAGGAGAGAAATGATTGGAGCATACAGATGTTGCAGAATTAAGGAGAAATGGCTCCCTCTTCCCAGCCACTCGTAGAATCATTATTGGACACTCACAACAGATTATGTATATACACATACAATAGATTATACACACTATATATAAACGTCTAGACCCCATCTCAGGCAACAACACTGCAAGGCAGGCATTGTTATTCCTGTTGCTGGATCTCAGTGGTAGGAAGTAGCAGTGTGAGCCAGTGTGTCAGGGCCTTCCCATTCCTCTCTTCCCACCTGACCTTAACGACGGACCCGCAGGGTTGAAGGCAGCCCCTGGGAATGGTGCAGGTGCTGAGGCTTTGGCCTCCAAGGCTGGCTTGCATAGGGCACCCATCTTAACAAATTTTGAAACGACTTTCTGGGAATACTGGCAACAATAACAATTAGAAAACAAATAAGGACAGCAGTGGCAGTAAATATGCCCACACCATGTACCTTTATAGTTCGAAAAGTACTTCAGCACGCAGTGCCCCATTTGAAGCTCAGAAGAGCTCTCAATGATAAGAAAAACTTTAGCCTTCTCCTTTGGCTGAAGAGATTGCTTGAGGTGACACAGGGCACAGGCTTGGCTTTTCTGAGTCTAATCTAGAGCTCTTTCCTTAAACCACAGAAACTCCTGATTGAAGAGATGTATGGCGTTTATAAGCTTGTAGCCCTGTAGACTCCTAGAAGACAAATGCAAACAATGTAACCTAATTGTAGGCTGGTAGTGGTGACTCACGCCTGTAACCTAGCACTCGGAGAGGCTGAGATGGTTTGATTGCCTGAACTCGGGAGCTTAAGACCAGCCTGAGCAACAGTGAGACCCTGTCTCTAAAAATAACCTGGCATTGTGGCACATGCCTATAGTCCTAGCTACTTGGAAGGCTGAGGCAAGAGGATCACTTGAGCCCAAGAGTTTGAAGTTGCTGTGAGCTGTGATGCCATAGCACTCAACTGAGGGGGACAAAGAGAGACTCTGTCTTAAAAGAAAATGTACCCCAATTGCCTGTTGTACCCTCATATTAATCTGAAATAAAAAAAGAAAAAAACGAGTTTGTCCTTTCTTTGGACTGTAAAGAAGAGGCCTAAAAACAGATTCATTCATTATGTGCTTAATAGGCTTCTATCATGTGTCAGATGTGGGGTTATCAAAGGATCCCGATTAAATAGATTGAAAGGTAGACATTTAGCACAGTGTTATATGTTATTTGTATTCGATAATCCAAAACTAGAGAAAAACCACCAAGGAAATACCAAGAAAGAAATGATTAAGTCTGTCTGTTTGGGGAATTTGAGGAAGGCCTCAGCATGAAGATGACATTGAACTGGGCCTTGAAGGATGAATAGTAGAGTTTCTCCAGGGAGAAAAGAAATGAAGGTTGTCTTAGGAAAAAAGGATTACTGTGATGAAAGAATATAGTGTCTGTGGGGAATAGTAAGTAATCACGTGTAACCAGGGAATGGGATATGGGATATACAGGAAATAATGGTGGAAAATGATGCTGGAAACGGAGGCTAAAACCAGAATGCAGAGGGCCTTGAATGTCCACTTTAGGAACTGCTGTATTTGACTGAATCATTCCAGGCTTGTGGGAAGGGGTTGCATGATTATCTATTTGCTATGTTTTGGAAAAGAGAAATGCTAATGGGTAAGAGAAGTTATACTGGGACAGGGGAGAGGTGAGAAGTCATTTTAATAGTTTGGGAGAAAGAAAGAGGCCTAGAATTGGTTGTTATCCCAATTATGGGTTGAGAAAAAATATAGAGGTGAGATTGATGAGACTTAAGTACCGATTGCATGTGTGGTCACTTCAATTGCATTTTAAATTCATGCACTAGTTTTCTAACGTTTGCACATACACATTCCTTATTTTGGCCTCCCCGAATTCATCCTAATTCTCCCTAACACTTTAGATCGGCCACTGATTTATTTTTCTATCTTCAAAAAAAGCAAAAGGTTATGGGTTTATAATCTTATGGATTCTTTCTGTGTGATTTGATTTTGATGATCCTGTGGGATTCTTCTGGATGAAAGAATGCTGAGTGCAAACAAATTTTTGAAAACCTGGATGTTATAATTATATTTATATGCGGCAGATACCTTTTTATTCTTTGGAACTGTCGTTGCATATTTGAAAGCCCGTCTACTAAGCACTTTGGAGAAATTCTCAGCCAGTGACCTCTGGTAGAGAAACATTAGCAGTTCAATCTATTCTCTCTCCATTTCCAGCCTCCTGCTGAATGCTGAAGAATTCAGATATTAGATAAGGGTCCATATTTTAATGTTTGTGTCAGTCCCACACTTTTCTTGAAAATTGTTTCCTTCTATTCTTTTAGTTATTGAGGACCACTCATCCTGGCCTTAAAATGTAACTGTGATGTCAGAGTTAAGGAAAATAAATCAACAAATACAAAATATTTTCTCTTTAAATTATAAGCATCAAGAATTTATTTTTGGCGAGGTGCAGTGGTTCATGCCTGTAATCCTAACAATTTGGGAGACTGAGACGTGTGGTATTGCTTTAGCTCTGGAGTTCAGACCAGTCTGATCAAGAGTGAGACCCAGTCTCTACCCAAAATAGACAAACTAGCTGGGCATGGTTGTGTGTACCTGTAGTCCCAGCTACTCAGGAGGTTGAGGCAGGAGGATTTCTTGAGCTCAGGAGTTTATGTTATAGTGAGTTATAATGATGCCACAGCACTTTACACTGGGTGATGGAGTGAGACTCTGTCTTCAAAAAAAAAATAAAAGAATTTATTTCTTTTACATAAAAGGTTTACATGTGATCTCTCATGTAAAAGGAGTTTTTCTGTGTTGACTTGGACTCGTCTTATTCCTACTTCAACCAAATTCATATCATATTCTGGGAAGGGTCAACAAATATTGTCACAAATTTGGTGAAACATTCCTGGGGGCCCCTCCCATGTTAACTCAATGCTTTTTGTGAAAACAAGGAAACATTCTGAGGCTTCCGCTCCTGGTTTTGTCATTCTGGGGAGCCCCTTTAACCTCCTTGAGCCTGAGGGGTCCCCATGTACGGGATAATTCACTTGCTGTGAAGACCCCAAAATAGATGTGGAGCCACCGGGCTAAAGTCTGGCACAAAGTTAGTAAATATTAGTTCCTTTCCAGGGATTTTCAACTGGTGGGCCGTGAGAGGATCTCAGGTGCACCATGAAAAAAAAAATGTTTTTTTATAATTTATCTTTTATTTTCACATACACATGCAAAAGTTCATTAGGCCTCCACTTTTTGCCTTCACAAAACTAAAAAAGGCTCAAAATTTAACAACAATAACGATGTTTAAGATAGGGATCAGAAACAAAAACCTCGCAAAGAACGAACGAAGACAAATACATTCAGAAGAGAATCAGACGATTGCTGCAATGAAATATTAAGCAATAATAATAGTAATGCAAAGAAAGTAACATTCACATTGTCAAATAAGAGTATGTCTATTATAGAATGCTTTGACTCTGAGGTTCAGTATGGAGTCATCGATCAACTTATTATTTGCCATAAGATTTTGCATGATCTGTTTTTTGAAATTATCTTTTATTTTTATTTATATTGTCTATTCTTTGATATTTTGCCATGAAAATTTTTAAAGATCATTAATCCAATATTTTCAAAAGAAGTTCAAAGCGCAGTAAGTATATTGTTTTTTACTCTTTTTTTTTTTTTTTTTTTCGTTAACATAATTTAAGCATGCCATGGAAGTTCAACTATGGATTCCAGTACACCGTGAGATGAAAAAGATTGAAAAACAGTGCTTCGGATACTTACAGAAGTGAAAAAAATACAGGCTTTTCCTTATGCAGATTAGAACTAAGTTTTCAAAATCATGAATTGGCAGCATGTTACTTACAATTCCCAATTTTCCTATCTCCGTTAAGAGATGCTGATGTCAGAAGTGGAATGACATGGTTGTTTATCCTCTTAGTGGTATAGAAAATAGATTATGTTTTTACTTTTTCTGATCAGGCTGATTACAGAAGGTAGAATCCTTTTTCTGTGAACAGTGCTTACCCTGGTGTTGAGAAATTGGACTTGAAGACTTCTTATCTTTCACGTTTTAGCAAACTGTCAGCAGCTGCTCTGAAGCAAAGTTCCTGAAAAAGGTATCTTTTTTTCTTTCTCAACAAGTGGCAGGTTGTTTAAAATTGTTTACATAATTCCACTTGTATAATTCAACTTATAGGCTGAAAAAAGTCATTATTAAATCATGCTATTGGAGAATTTTAGACAGATTCTTTTAGTCAGTTCAATACCCATCCAGTAAATATTTAGGAAGAACTTATCCATGAATGACTGATGCTACACCTGTGAGAAAAACACAGTCCCTGATACCATTTCAAGTTTCATTGACTTGGATAAATATTTGGTATGTTACAAAAGTTAATTGATATTTGTGGCGGTCTGAAACAGGAGGCATTTCTATCATCTTTTGAGTAGTGAGGAATAGAAAAGAGAACAAACTTTAAAAATTAATTGCATTAGAGTTAGTAACTGGAATCCCCGTTTTCAATGACCCGATTGTCTTATAGATGTGCTGTTACTACATATTTCATCTGCTAGGCAATTTGTATTTCTACGGTATTATCCTTTTCACGCATCATTATCACCCTGTATATTCAAAGTATTGAACCTGCTTTATGAACAGAGTTAATTTCAATTAATTTAGCAGCTTTAAATAATATTCCTTTAGTAAATATAGTCTTTGATACGCCTCCCATTTTTATGCAGTGTCAGAAGTGGTTAATGCTGATAAAGACGAACATTCAGTTAGAGATCCTTCTCACATGTTAATTTGATTTTCTAAAAATTACTTGCCCATTTATATTTTCTAAATGGTTTGGGTTATGAAAAACACCTTATTAGGCCAATTCAGAGCTTTGAGGCTGAAGTCCAGCCTCTCCGGCTGTTTTGTCTGAAGAACATTAAAATAGTAGAACATTTTCTGTCTGGGCAAGAATCATAGTGTTGCGATTTTAAACAGAGGATTCAGATTTGTCCGTGAGACTGAACTTCTTGAAGGCAAGGACTCCTTCCTCTGCCTTGATGCATTAGCTGATGGTCTTTACATGTTTGCAGATTTGAGTTAAACTGAGGTGAACGACAAAACAGAATGTGAGACTCTGAGTCTCTCAGATTTTATTTCAAATACATAAGACTACCCTGGCAAACCATCTTTTCTTCTTCATTTAAAAAATTTCACTATATTATGTTCATCTTTGATATGGAACATTTTTATGGCTTCTGCTGTGACTCATTTTGGTGCTGAGTTAACTGCTGCTTTGGAGCCCAGCTCTCCCTTTTAAGCTCTGGTGTTCAGGCTCCCCGAAAAGGCAGCTTGCCTACGGGTGGAGATCACAGCAAAATGCCCAACTCCTATTTCGACTTCTAGGTAAAAACTAAATAAGAAACCATACATCATGTAAGTCACTTGGGGGAATTAAAAAACAACAAAACCTTGGGGGGCATTGCTATATTTCTGTTAACTCTGGACCAGCAAAACGGAGTTATCTTTTCTGTAGAGATAAAAAGGTAACTCAAGACAATCTCCCTGGGATTAAAAAAAAAAAAAGTTCTGAAGTTTTACTGGGCAGTCCAGGTTAAATGGCATTTAACTGCTCCCCCTGTGTAATGTAATCAACATGCCCAAACACAAGTTAATTAACATATATGTGCTAAGTTTAGAGGTTCATTATTAACAAAGACTGGGGGGAAAAAGCAAGTAGGAAAAGTTTAGAAATCCCCACACATCCTTTATTTACCACCAAGGGCTCCTTTGTACTTTGTTACTTAGCGTTTCTCAAAGGTCAGTGTGTTTATGAATTATTATTGTTTATGCCAAAATGCATATTCTCTGTCTTACAGGGGATTTATGAGGTCTCCAAGGGACATATTAACGATCTTTAAAAACTCACCTCTACCAATACTTCTCTGCCTATTTTATACAACAAAACTATTAAGGGCTGAGGGTAAAATTCCCAGAAAGACCTTTATCCCTTCTGTGTCTAAATTTTTCACTTATGAAGTAAAAAGCCTGGTCCCTAGCCATCTCATGCTGTACTTCGGGCAGAAGGGAGCTTAGGTACAAAATGCCTAATTCTTGTGCTCCTGGTGACCTCTTACAGACACTTCAGCAGAGCTGTTTTGTCTCTGTGATGTCATTAGGCGTCATTTAGGATGGGCTGCAAGTCTGGCTTCTTAAAGAGATGCTATGGGGTGCCTTGGAAACTCCCTGAGTGGCTAGTGTAACTCTGAGGCTTTGGATCTGGGTTAAATACAAGTAAATTTTAACAGCAACCTGGTGGATGGTAAAATGCTTCTCCTGCCAAACTTCTGTCCCATGCAGGGGGCTGTCCTGCCACTCTCGGAACTGCACTGGCTGTCTTCAGCTGTTCTCTTGTCACACCGACAGGGCCCCCTGACTAGGCTGATTGGTCGCTGGCAATAACTGATATGGAATGCTGGTGTTTTCTCTAGCAGTTCCTTCCACTCCAAAGAGGCTCCTTTCCACCCCTCTTCTTGTCTTCCCTGGCCGAGCCTGGTGCCCACCCTCCCCCAACCATGCCACCCCTGCACCAGGGGGAGGACCAGTCCTGGGCGTGATGCTCTGAGGCGGTGGTGAGATCCACCAGGCTGCTTTCACTCCCTCCGGCTCTCCGGAGAGTCCTGTTCCAGACTTCTCAGGGTTTTTACAGCACAAACAACTGCATGCGGGCCCGAGGGGAGGCTGAAGAGGACTTGTGTGTGGTGGATTTATTGCCTCTCATCACTTTTGCTGGCCTCCTCCAGACTCAAGCCTGGAGGTTCACGCTGGATTCCTTTCTGCGGAAGACGCCCAGGAAAGATAGCTTCTCCTTCTGTTGACTCTTTCTATTTTTATGGTAAGTGCTCGCGTTGAATGAGCTGCTCTCCTGCTGCAGTGAACGGAGCCGGCTTGCTCTGCTCTCTCTCTTCCCAGCTAAGCTTAGTGACCTTCCTTCTGCATTTCTTCTGTTTTCCCAGATCCTTATCTGCGGGTGATCCCGTTATCTAAAATGCCAGAGTTCATGTGCCTGGATTGTTTGCCTTTTCCTCTTTTTTCCCATAAACGTGAGCTCTTCAGCTGTGATGGAAATATAAGTGCTCTCTCTTTGTCCTTGAAGCAGCAGCCAGGGAACTGTGTTCACGATGGCAAACTGCAGCAGTGTGCAGGGGATCTGTGCAGGATGACTGACAAATTTGGGCGAGATGAGCCTTTGGTATGCTGGGGGGCAGCCTCTTCAGACTCGGAAGGGTTGGGGGTGATTCTCCTACAGAGCGAACTATCCCATCTTGCTGGGGGAAGACAGCACACACATGTGAGTTGTGTGGAGTCTGTGGGCAGCTTTGCCTTACACACCTGCCTGTGGGGCCAGGATGACCCTCTGTCTTGTGGGGTTGACAACTTGGTAGGAACATTCTCGGCAGGAGGGATCCTGCCCTGGCAGATGGAGTAGACTGCATGACCTCATTGCTGCTTTTTCTCCTGAGTCTCAGGGTACCCAGTTCTGTAAACCACATTCTGCAGCGTCGGATCCAGACGGTGTAGGGCATGGATGGGAGGAACATTTCTGAGTTGACAACATAGTTTTGTCCTCTTGCTAGGAGATAAATTGCTTTGAAGCAATGGGAATGGTGAGACTTTTCTAAGAGAAAATAAGCAGGTTTTGGAAGAAGGGGCATTACTCGAGAATAGTGCTCCGATTTTTCACCTGGTCCCCGAGGCTTGCTGCGATGAGTGTCATCACTTAAAGTCTGGCTGCTGCTTGACACCCACAGGAAACCAAGAACATTTTGGCAGTTTCACCTTGTTGAACCTGTGCACTGCAGGAGTCTCTGCTTGCGGGGAGATTTTGTTGTTCTTCTGAGCAGGTGTGTTGGATTATTTTAGTCAAAGCAGCAACCCCAAGACTAAGCTTTGCAGTTGCAATTCTGTTTAGTGCTTCTCAACTCTTGGCCCGGAGATGGTTTCTCTCCCATGATTTTGTGTGGGTTTTCCAACTATGGTCCATTGCACTCTGGGGAGGGTTCCCTGCAAATGTAATTCAGGCTATGATTCATAAGCACTGTACTCATACGATGTGATTTTTTTGTGTGTGATAAATAAGGGAGAAGACGGGGGTAAAATTCATCGCCTCTCTCTGTGCTGATTGGGAGTTTGGAATGTAAAGTTCCTTAACTGTCTTATTTTCACCACTTTTATTTCCACTGTGCATGTAGATTTTTCTTAAAATAGTGGTGATGACATCAGGCATATGCTTTGATGCTGTTCCCTGGGTCCAAAGTAGATACATTTGGTAGGGATTTTTGTTTCTTTGTTTGTTTAGGTGAATGTTCATACTAATAAAGGGCAAGAATTTGTAGAGGTTTACATGATACTCCAGTTCAAGAGTAAAGCCAGCACATAGGTTAACAGCAACAAACAAACATCTTTCTGAATACTGTAGCCTTTGAATCCTTCAATAATGTTCGAAATATTCTCAGTTTTGCTCTTTCCTACCCTTGATGGTGCTTCATAGCAATATTGTTTTCGACTGGACCACTTCTCTGCTTCCTCTAGTGTTCTTTAATGTCTTTCTGTTTACTTTTATCCTTAACTGTGTTTTCTTTCTTAGCTTAGTCTTTTTTTCCCTCCGGTTGAAAAGATTTTATATGGTGCCTGGCAACTCAACTGTTCATCAGAATGGAAAGAGTTAGAATCTGCTTGGGTGTCATGGAAATTGCAGGCAATTTTAGATACATTTAGAAAATATTTTAATTAGTAGCAACTTGAGCTTGGAGAGAAAAAAATCCTTGGACTTCTTTTATATGGCCAAAGAAATTATTTACCAAAAAAAAAAAATTGTTTACCTATGTGATCAGAATTGTATGTGTGTATAAGCTTAAGACAGGTATGCATATATACATGAACATCTACACAAATGTACTGTTTATTTACTTGTGATTATTATAGGTACATATTTTTAATAGCTACGGCATGCTTATTTAGAGACCAGAGGGAAATTTCCTGTGATATTGCTTTAGCTAGCTTTTTTTTTTTGTTTTTTTTTGGTAAGGATTTCCCCACTTCCTCTGCCCTACCTCCAGATAAAGCCTTGGGGGATTTCTTTGAATGGGGAGGGTGCGTTCCTCAGCACTTCCTAGTCTGGCAGCATGGTGTCATGTTAATCCCTTTGTAAGGTTTCTAAAGCAGCATAGAAAACCACTGCAGGAAATATTGACAAAAGCTGTGCTGAGTGGAGCCTGGGGCCTCTTGGTATGAAGTCACTGCAACATTTTCTTTGTGTGTGTTTATTCTGCTGAGATGCCTTGCAACTGATTGTGCTTGCAGCCCCCAAAAGTTGAAGTTGTTTAAAATGGGTCTAGAAGCACCTGGGTTGGTGTTGATGCCATTTTTCCTTTTCACACTCCAACTGCAGCTATCATCAGAAACGTGCCGTTCGTGTTTCTTTGGATGGTGTTTTAATGTGAAACCTGTAGCTTAAACTATGCATCCAGTCTCTAATTTTTTATCCTCCTACCTCCTTCTTTCTCATTTCCCCATTTCTGCTATTAAACGTTTTTGTGTATGAACATGCCTATGTGTACACAGACAAACTCAGAATGAAAATTGTGTGAGGATTTAGTGAGTTGGTTACAGTTTCTCTTTTAGTAACCACACTCCCAGTGTTCAACCTATCATGGTGTAACTGAGAGAAGAAATTGCCCCCAATAATACAGATATAACCTCAAGCTTCTGCAGGGATTCTTGTCATTGAAACTATTTTCCATAGTTGATTACCAGGACCAGAAATAGAATCTGTTTTGCATTTTAATTAATGATGTTCTGGATCTGTCTAGGTTGGACTGCTCTCAAATCTTGACATGTTTACTGTCTAAGAGGTTTTTGTGTGAAGAGGGGGAGTTTATGAGTGTACAAAGTAAAATTGTTCCATTATGTTGATATAGCCTTCCTTTGGGAACTGAATGAATCACGTCTGTTGGCTGAATTTTTCTGTTGCTTTTTCCAATATAGGTCAATATAATCCCTTTTACTGTCTCTCTATGAGACCCTTTTACAGAATAAAAAGAGTGATGTGATGTGCAACTCCCACATAAAGCTTCTTAGAGGGAAGACCATTCTTTAGCAGAGATTCAAAACTACTTCTAACACACCAGCTATGGTGAACTACTTTGAAAGGAACTTGCTATTCAATTGGCAACTCAGATAGATTGTTTAAAATAGGAGAAATGTTTCATGAGCTGTGTTGAAAACTGCGTTTTTTGATCTATGCCTCCCTACTGAATTCATTTAGGGCCATAGTCACTAGATCAGTTTCACAGGAAAAAAAAAATCCATGTCCTCAGTAGCATAATCATCCATCCACACTGTCATAAATGTTTCTGTTGCAAGTTCTACCTCTCGGATGGTAGAGGGAGATGGCAGGATTCTGGAGGAGAGCCAAGTCACAGCCCTAAAATAATGCAAGACAAGGGGGGGGGGAATTCTTCTCAAAATTCAGCATTTCATTCTCCAGTCAGGCTGTTTTGCTCTTAAGTATGAAGAGCCAAACATCATTAAAAACACATACTGACAGGTTTTTGTGGGCTTATTCTCTAATAGAAATCTTTGACCCTTAATTAGGTATCTGCTGAGTGACCTTTTGGCTTGTGTGAGCCAGCAACCATGCCTATAGGAAGCAGACCTATTGTAACACAGTAGGAATTTACTGACTTACTTTTTTCCTATTGGTGCCCTACTGGGGACCTCCTGTGAGTGTCAGAGAGGGAATGAGTGGAGACCACCAGAGATCACAGCCAGTCACAGAGGGATAGCTTCAGCCACCACTCACTGGCTATATGACTTCAAAATCTGTGTCTGTTACATTAGGCTTGGGCATGATCCTTTAAATTGTGAAGGGTTATTTTACCTCTGTTTGTTACTAGATGAATGGTCATTTCTAAGGCAATGGACCCACAGGAGACATTCCTGGAGGGGGGTGGGCTGCGCCTCTCCTTGATCCTACAAAGCCTCTAGAACTATGTCTCTGACATGAGTGTCAGTTACTCAGAAAAGTGTAAAAGTGGTGATTCTGTATCGACAGGGCTCATATGTACATGGGGACTACCTGTATACCCCGGGACATTTTGAAAAGTTTCTTGTTGTCATCAAAAGGGACCTTGAGGGGTATCTTACCTGTCCTCTCCTTCCTTAGAAGTTAAGGAAGTGATGAGACTTGCACCCGGGCGAGATGGCTTCAGGGCAAAGTGCATGTAATTTACTCAGAACCCTGCTCCAGTCCCAGGTGAGGCCCCGTTCACTGCCACACACAGCTGATACCAGCTGTCATTTATCACTCACAAAACTGCCTTGTGACATCTCTCTCACTGGTGGCCATTATTTCTGGGTTCATTTCATGCAGATTACGTGGCTGTACCGGTCAGAGTGAGTCACATCAGGCAAATGTTTATGGTAATTTATGTTTGTGTGGAAATGCACTTTTTATGTTGAAATTCTGCTTTTCCTGTGAGCATTTAAAGAATTTTACAAATATTATGGCTAATTTTCTTCTGTGTTTAAACTATTCAAATGATTATCTGTTTCTGTTTTGTAGAGGGGTGGTATTTATGGACTGATTCCATCGTACATTCATTCACATTCCCAGTACTGAACACCTGTTGTGTCCCCCTGATGGCGGCAGTGGGAAGCCAGTGGTGAAAAAGCCAAATGTGGCCATCGCTCTTGGGAAGCTTGGCCTCTTCTCCTGTATCATGGTACTTACTGTCTTTGGATTCTCTGCTTACTCTTTCACACAACTTCTCAAAGAATCCGCTGGAAAGGCAGTTTGGTTGGCCATTTTTTGCCTGTGGTTATTCCACTGAGAAATTCTTCTCATAAAAAGGCGCGTTTGCTGTCATTATAACATATATCTTCCAGTTTTCCAAAACATTATTTTTAGCTTCTGATTTTGTGACCTGACTGAACAAAAGAGATTAATGAGCTACCCTTGTTTGTTCTATGTTGTGATTCATGAAATGAGAATTCCTTTCTTTGGCAAGACCAACCTGTTCCCGAGGATCCTAATTTGACTGTCTAGATGGTACAGCGTGCGTGGAGCTAATTGCAGATGAAAGACCAAATTCCCTGCCCTGCATGCCAGGCCCACCATGATGTATAACCCTTGCTTCCTTGAGTGTCTTATCTTTTGTTCTGAATCTCCATGGACTGTTCCAGAAGTACCCAAACCATTTGCAGTGCTGAGGAATATGCGATACTCTCATTTGCCTTAGTGTCTTTGCACGTGCTATTTCTGCTGCCTCAAAAGTCTCTTCCTTGATGTGCAGTGGCTGCAAGCAGTAGCCTCTTTGGTAGTGTGCACAGCCTGTTGCGTGTATAGGTTGCTCTAAGGGACCTTGGAGACAGTCCTTTCCGATACATGTTTGTGTGTTAGACCTTGTGCTGTCCCCAGTCTAGGCTCCAGACAGCTACGCGTGGTGCTTTTTGGAAAGCCTAGGGCACTATGGCCAGGGTTCACATTGGCCAAGTCATCATGTCCATCCGCACCAAACTATAGAACAAGGAGCATGTGATTGAGGCCCTTTGCAGGGCCAAGTTCAAGTTCCCTGGCCATCAGAAGATTCACATCTCCAAGAAATGGGGTTTTATCAATTTTAACTCAGATGAATTTGAAGACATGGTGGCCAAAAAGTGGCTCATCCCAGATGGTTGTGGGGTCAAATACATCCCCGATGGTGGCCCCCTGGACAAGTGGCAGGCCCTGAACTCATGAGGACTTAACACTGTGTTGCCTACCAACTGTGCCTGCCAATAATAAATCCTATTTCCTGTCAAAAAGAAAAAAAGTCTTTTCTTTCTTTGGACTAAACTTTCCCAGCAGGTTCAGATACCCTGTTCCCTGAAATCATCTTGACACTTAACCATTCTCTGTGACTTCTTTTGCCCAATGCTGAGCCAGACAGACCATCTCCTCTGTTCTCTCATGTCCCTCAGGACTTAGCAGACTATATTGTAATTATTTGTCTTCTTGTCTGTCTTTCCCAATAGACATTTTGTTCCTTGAGAAATAGACTATATGTTCTCCTTCGTACCTACAGGCTTGGTCCAGTGGCCACTGTGTAGCAGATACACCATAATCCTTGAACAGATAGGAAATCCCCATTTAAACCTATGGTGCTAGCATCCACAGTTACTGCTCTACATGGAGAGCTGATATTTACTCTTATATTGGTTTGAAAAATCATGAGTTATACTGAGAAAGATAAAGAGATTGGCAGATATCCTGATATAGTCCATGAGAAATTCTATGTAAATCCCCAGAAAATATCTCTGCCTCCAAATGAGTTTCAATAAAGGAAATGACAGAAATTTATTTTATTTTTGAGACAGAGTCTCACTATGTCGCCCTCATGGTGGAGTGCTGTGGTGTCACAGCTCACAGCAACCTTCAACTGTTGGGCTTAAGCAGTTCTCTTGCTTCGGCCTCCCAAGTAGCTGCACTGCAGGCACCTGCCACAATGCCCAGCTATTTTTTTTTGTTGCAATTGTCATTGTTGTTTTAGCAGGCCCAAGCTGGGTTTGAACCCACCAGCCCCAGTGTATATGGCTGGCCCCTAACCACTGTGCTATGGGCACTGAGCTCAGGAATTTATTAAGTGCCTTCTATAAGCAAAGCATCGCATTAGGTTCCAAGGAATGAAAGATTTTTTGTTGTTGTTGCTGTTGTTAAAAAAAGGGGGGGCATAATTAGTCTCCTTTAAAAATGGCTACATCTGTAAATGTATATATGACCTGATAACAAGGCAGATTGTCACAGAAGATTCTAGTAGGTTGCGTACTTGCAGATAAGGGAGGGGGTAGAAAGGGCATTGCAGACAGAGGGCCTGGCTTGAGCAAGAAGGGAGAGGTGGCTTTGGTGCCGGAGGAGGTGTGGGGGAGGGGGTGAGTGGATGAAAAAGTCAGAAGGAAGATGAGGAACCTCTGGGTGGGGAGGTGGAAAGGGTATCAGAGGATCTAAATGTTGTTTATTATTTTTGGAAGCTATGGGATAATGAATAAGGTCCTGAAAAAGCCAAATGGAAATTTGTTTGGAACCTGTCCTCGGGTTTAATTAGATCAAAAGTCTCCATCCCGCAGGGAGAGAGGGCACTTGAACTGCGACTGCGTAAGATGTTTGTTTCTCACCCATCCTTTGCCCTTCAGGACACACTTTGCCATTCAAAGTCATCACAAGGATAGGAAGCCGGGAAATCTAACCTACATCCATCAGCTTAGAGATGGAGAGAGTTGAGGGCTGAGATCACCCAGGTGCCTGTTAACAAACTCTTCCATTTGTGAAGAACCTCATGAGTTCTTTGGTGTTTTATTTCTATTGTAATAATTTGTTTTTTCCTTTGGCAATTGACATTGTGCTGTATGTAAGGAATACAATTATTTTGTGAACCCGTAGGTTACACATGCATGAGCTTGTTTCCTGTAGGCAAAAAAAGCGGCTTAGAGTATTCTATTTGTAGTAATATTATATATTCAGTTTATCCCTCAAGTATTCTTGCTTTTGTGTCTTTTTCCCTCCTTTCTTTTCTGTCTTTCTTTCTTTTTAATTTTTTTTTTTTCTTTTTTGAGACAGGGTCTCCCTCTGTGACCCAGGCTAAAGTGCGGTGGATCATAGCTCACTGCAAACTCCAACTCCTGGGCTCAAGGGATCCTCCAGCCTCAGCCTCCCCAAGAGCTTGGATTGCAGGTGTGAATCACCTTGTGTGCCCCTTCCTTTCCTTTTTCCTGAAAGAATTAGTGAACATATTCTTAAGGAATGGTAACTTGGTAGGTTTTGTGCATCCCAGAATTAGATCTGATCAGATGACTCTCTACCTTGAAATGAACCTGAAGATTGAAGAATTTGGAGGAAAATTTTAGATATCTTGGCCCGAGCATGAAGGCGATTATATTTTTCTTATGGAGATGATGAGTTGAAAAGAAGCTTCATTCATTCATTTATTCACTTTGCAAATACTTGCTGCCCACTTACTATGCTTCAGCCATAAAAAATGACAAAAACCAGGCAGCATCCTAGTTTCATGGGACCGACATTCTGGTGGGAGTGGGAGGAGGAAGGAGACAGATGCCCCAGCAGATACGGAGCGTGTCAGATGGTGACCAGCACTGCAGAGGAACCAAAGGAAGCTGGTTCTGGCTACTCTTCCCTTCACATCTTCAGAGTTCATTTATGCCTCATGTTTCAATTATCTCCTCTCCCTTCATGGTTACTAGCTTACTCTTTTTATATTTACTTCGTTCACGAGTCTCTCATAAACCATAATCTTGAGGGTTTTTTTTTTTCTCCTAGATAATAGAAGCTATTGACGCCCTTGGAGAACTATGGAACAAAAGTGATAGTCAAGCATTTAGTTCTTATATTGATTTGAGGGAAAAGTACTATGGATATCAAAGCACATGAGTACTTTTCTCAAGGACAAAGTTGTTAATTTATACGAAGAATGTGAGATAGGAACATATCTGCCTCTCACTTGCATCTGAGAGGAGTAGATTGGGGTGTTCTGGCAGAGAGGAAGCTTTGATCATAGGGGAACATCAACCCTGGAAGGGGGCAAGGAAACGGTTGTCCTTGCCAGTGGGCAGAACTCTTCTGGAGAAGGGAGTGAACTAGAAAGTGAACGTGCAAAAGATTTAGCAAGGAATTTCTATTTTGGAGAAAAGGAGGTAGGGAGAATACAGGCAGTAAAATGTATGTATGTCAATAAACAACATTTACAAAAATAGGTTCTGCCTGATGGAGACCATATGGGTGAGCTGATTAGTGGAGAAACGGTGCCTTGAAATAAAAAGCAATAGTTAGGGATGTCCCCAAATTCCCACTCTGTGTTCTGTGTGGTCTTTAAATCAGCATCAGCATTCCATTCTACTCCCAGCAAGATTTTGGTCAAACATATCTTGCTTCCAAGAGAATCAGGATTTGCAGGAAAGTATCTCCTGGTTGGCAGAGAGCTTGGGCTCTGGGGCAAACAATCTGTCCTGGCTCTGCCACTTGGTCATCTATAGATGACGGGTAAGTTATTAGTACTTCATTGTCCTCAATTATAAAAATGGGGTTAACTAATAACTCTTCCCTCAGAGTTGTCAGGAGTGATAAATGAGATAGTACACAGAAAGCCCTTAGCACAGGGCGGGATGATTACATTATCCAACAATTGTTAACTCATTATATGTCTCTCCAACCGTCGCAGTCTGGAGAAGTTCTTGTATGTGCAGATTTTCCCACTTAGAAGAACTTTTCCTTACTGATTAGGATCCTACTTTCTTCATGTTTGTGATTAGGGATTTCATGGTGAAGCTTGGGGAGGGTTCTAACAGTCTTTGTTATTAGTCCCTTCAGTGCCATCGTAATTTGCGATTTACTGAGATTGTAAGTCTTTAATACAGAACTGAAATGGGGGAAATTGGAGGACCAGGTTGGCCACAAGTTCCTGGGATGGGACCTACTTGTCACATCAAATGGCATTTTGGTAGGAACAGGGAAAAGTGAGGGGGAGGAGAAAAGGAGGACGGTAGCAGCAGATAGGATTGCATTTTTCTGTTGACATTCAGGAGGCTTTGGGATGGGTGCTCCTCTGGGTGTGTGGGCAGGCCATTGCAGCTACACAGCTTGCTGTTGTCCTGGAGGAATAACCAAGCCAGGTGTGATTTGCACAGATAGGGGCAGGTGGTCAGGGAAGTGTAGGTATGTGCCAGTAACTTTGTAAAAAAGATTTTTGTAAAGCCCAGGTCACAGGGCATGAGAGTTTAAAAATTTTGATGGCTCTTACCAAACCACCAGTGAGAGAAGTTTGCCAGTTTACACTCCCACCAGCGTGAGAATGCCCAGCAGACACACTGATATTTGCTAATCTCCTAGGTGAAAAGTAGCATCTCATAGATTAATGTGATCATCATTCATGGGTTTACTTTGTATTTTCCTCTTCTATGGATTGACTCTCTGTTCATGCCCTTAGCACTTTTAAATGTTTCAACCTTCTTGATTTTTAGGAGCTCTTTATATACTGGAGAAATTCATACTTCCTTATGATTTTCCAGATGTTTTCCCTTATTCTGTCATTTGTCTTTAATATTATTTATGGTATTTGAGGTATAAGACTATTTTTATGCAAAGCTGTATATTTCTTTTGTAGTTTCTGGATGTTGTGTAAGAATCAAATGCCTAACTCACTCTGAGGTCATAAAACTCTTTCTTCCACAGTTTCTTTTTGTATTTGTATGATTTCATTTTTATATAAATAAAATTATTCTTATTTGATTCATACTTATTTTAAATTAATAATGAAATATAAATTCAATTTTATGTCCCCCCAAGAACTACCCAGTTCTCTCTAAACACTTCTTGGGTTATGTCTTTTCCTGGCTGGCTAGGTGGTAATTGAGAAAGGTGATGTCTGCTGGGACCAGGACAGAGGTGGCAGGCAGGGTAGCATCATCTGTTAAACCTCCTATGTGGTGAAACTATGTTGGAAGAATTTGCTGTGTTTTGCTGACTGTCAATTTTTTGGCTAGTTCTACACTGTTAATTTCTGTGATTTTGTGTGTTAATACTGCACTGTCCAGCCCCTAAGCTGGAAACAACTCCTGGTCTGGTGGTCTGTTAGGAACCAGGCCCCACAGCAGGAGGTGGGCAGCAGGTGGTTGAGGGAAACTTCATCTGTATTTACAGCTATTCACCATCACTTGCATCACTGCCTGAGTTTCACCTCTTGTCAAATCTGCAGCAACACTAGATTCTCAAAGGAGAGCAAACCCCACTGTCAACTGCACATGTGAGGGATTTAGGTTGTGTATTCCTCGTGAGAATCTAATGCCTGATGATCTGAGGTGGAGCTGGACAGTGATGCTAGTGCTGGGAAGCAGCTGCAAATACCGATTGTCATCAGCAGAGAGGTCTGACTGCACGGAGACGATAATAAATCAATTGCTTGCAGACTTGTATCAAAACCTTGTCAGTGAGTGGCAAGTGCACCTTACTTCAGTTGTAGAGCTGCTTCTGCTGGTGGACTTTAAGAATCCGACACATTATAATTTGCATGAGGCCCATCCATTTTATTTGTCACTTCCATCTGAGCCTCTTTCTCACACTGCACACTTGTCTCAGTCACAGTTTTGGTAAGCTTAAAAGCTAACCCTAGCAAACCCTAGCTTGAGTTAAAAAGTGATTTGTAAGTTAAAAAAGAAAACCTTATTTTTGTCATTGGAGAGCTTCTTTGAAAGGGAGAAAGACCCAATGAAGAGATAGCAGAAGACTCTAAGACCGTCAACAAAATGAAAGATGCAGTTAAAAGAAAATTCCAAGAGTCCTACTTAAGTTACGGGTTCCACAGCAGCTGATTGACATTCTTCAAGCCCATTTTGTGTAATTCACCATTCACCAAGCCTGGTGACAGGCTATCCAATGAAGCCATGAAACCTTCAAAACTGCTCCAGCCCATGGAGACTAAGTACCCTCCATTAAAAGACAAGTCTTGGAATTTTTCAAAAGAAAAAAGAGTGAACATGAAGAACAGAAGCAATTACTGAAGGCTACCATTTCATCAAATGTGTCTACACTTAGAGCATCCTTTTTAGTGGCTAAAATTCAGAAGCCCTGTACTATTGGTGAAGAGTTGATCCTGCCTGCTGCGAAGGACGTTTGCTGTGAACTTGTGGGAGAGATGCACATGTTCCTCTTTTGGAGCATATGTTGTGTGCGCTTTTGTTGTCAACCAACACCACAGCTGCAGAATTGTTCAAGTCTTTGAATGATCACTTATCAGGAAAGCTCAGCTGGTCATTCTGGGTTGGTGTATGTGTGGACAGAGCAGCTGCCATGACTGGAGGACTTTCTGGTTTCACTGCTTGAGTCAAGGAGATCACTTCTGAATGCGAATCTACACCCTGTGTTATCCAGAGAGATGTGCTGGCTAGCTAAAAAATGTCACCTGGGCTAACTATTTTGCAGGATGTGATTTAAATTACCAACTACATTCAAGTACATGCCCTTAACTCACACCTGTTCATGCAGCTCTGTGAGGAGGTGGACACAGAGCACAAACGTCTTCTCCTATGTATAGAAGTGAGAGGGTTTTCCAAAGGTAGATCACTGGCCAGTGTTTGAGTTATAAGAGCTGCTCCTGAGATTTTAGGAAAACAGTCATCACCAGCTGGGAGAAGGAAGGTCCTGACTCAATCTCTTTCAAAATCTCTGCTGATGTTTGAAGTATGTCAAAAATCTCAGTGCACACTTGTCACCCCCATAATTCTAATTTGGCTTTGAACACAGCCACTTTGCTGACTTGAACACAGTTGTCATTCTGACCTGAAGTGACATATTGAGTGCATCGAGCAGGTTGAATATGTCACACAAGTAAGCAAGTTTGTGACCCACAAAAGACCCTCTGAATGGGAAGGAATGGATCTGTGAGCCATTTGTAAAAAAAATCCAGGCGAATGAACTTTGTCCACGCTAGAGGAGGAATAACTGCTTGAGATCACAGATGATGGTGGCCTTAAAGGTATGTTTGCGACAACTTCAAATCTCTATTCGTTCTGGATTAAAGTCAAAGTGGGAATATCCTGAGATTGCACAAAAACACTGAAAAACCTGCTTATATTTCCAGCATCCTATACTTGTGAAACAGGGTTTTCTACACTGACCGAAACCAGAATGAGACTACAGAGTAGATTGGCCATGAGCAACACACATCGGGTGTCAGTGCTCCCATCACCCCCAGATGAGACCCCCTAGTTGCAGGAAAACAAGCTCAGGTCTCCCACTGATTCTGTATTATAATGAGCTGTAGAATTATTTCATGATACATTACAATAATAATAATAAAAGAAATAAAGTACACAGTACGTGTATGTGCTTGAATCATCTCAAAACCATCGTCCCCTGCCCCGCCCCACCCCCAGGCTGTGGAAAGATTGTCTTCCATGAAGTTGGTTCCTGGTGCCACAAAGATGGGGGGCCATTGTTTTAAAATACAGTATAGCAAGTCTCACCTTTATTAGTCTTTTTTGTTCCAAGATTTTCCTTGATCTTCTCAGAATTTTTTTCTTCTCTATAAACTTTAAAATTCATCTAGTTCTAAAACATACTGTTTTGGAGGAAGGGTTAAATTAAATAAATTCAATTTTATGGCTTAGTTTAGGGAGAATTTTTTATGGTATTGAATCAACCTGTTCCCTAACCGGTGTATCTTCCCATTTATTCAGATCTCTTTTTGTGGATCTCAGTAGTGTTCTAAAATATTCTCAAATATATGTTGCATGGTATTTATTCTTTAAATAAATTATTTAATATGATTTATGATAAGTACTTTCCTGGTTGTCATGTATTTCTAGAAGTGTTGAGGGGTGAGAAGAGAATGGAAGAGTTTCCTTAGACACATAAATTTCCAGGGAAAAAATATTGAAACTTTGCATAAAAGGATGTGATTGACTCATTTCTTTTTCTTTTATCTCTTCTTTAAAATTCCATAGCTTGAATTTTTTTTCTTTTTTTTCTTTTATTGTTAAATCATAGCTGTGTACATTAGTGCAATCTCCTGTACCCATTCTAAGATGCACCATAGATGTGGCCCCACCCATTACCCTCCCTCCACCAAAACCTCCCCCCTCCCTTCCCCTTCCTTGGCCCTTTCCCCATAGTCTTGTGCTATAGTTGGGTTATAGTCTTCATGTGAAAGCTATGATTTACCTTCATAGTAGGGCTGAGTACATTGGATACTTTTTCTTCCATTCCTGAGATACTTTGCTAAGAAGAATATGTTCCAGCTCCATCCATGTAAGCATGAAAGAGGTAAAGTCTCCATCTTTCTTTAAGGCTGCATAGTATTCCATGGTATACATGTACCCACAATTTGCTAGTCCATTCGTGGGTCGATGGGCACTTGGACTTCTTCCATGACTTAGCAATTATGAATTGGGCTGCAATAAACATTCTGGTACAGATGTCTTTGTTATATTGTGACTTTTGGTCTTCTGGGTATAAACCTAGTAAAGGAATTTAGGATCGAATGGCAGGTCTATTTTTAGGTCTCTAAGTATTCTCCAAACATCCTTCCAGAAGGAACGTATTAGTGGGCATTCCCACCAGCAGTGTAGAAGGGTGCCCTTTCCTCCACATCCACGCCAACATCTCTGGGTTTGGGATTTTGTTATGTGGGCTACTCTTACTGGGGTTAGGTGATATCTCAGAGTAGTTTTGATTTGCATTTCTCTGATGAATAAGGATGATGAGTTTTTTTTCATGTGTTTGTAGATTTTGCGATGGTCTTCTTTAGAGAAGTTTCTCTTTAAGTCCCTTGCCCACACTGAAATGGGGTCACGTGTTCTTTTCTTGCTAATAAATTTGAGTTCTCTGTGGATTCTCGTTATTAGACCTTTATCGGAGGTATAACCTGCAAATATTTTCTCCCATTCTGAGGGCTGTCTGCTTGCTTTACTCACTATGTTCTTGGCTGTGCAGAAGCTTTTTAGTTTGATCAGGTCCCAGTAGTGTATTTTTGATACTGCTTCAATTGCCTGGGGAGTCCTCCTCATAAAGTATTCACCCAGGCCGATTCCTTCAAGAGTTTTCCCTGCACTTTCTTCAAGTATTTTTATAGTTTCTTGTCTTAAGTTTAAATCTTTTATCCAGTGAGGGTCTATCTTAGTTAATGGTGAAAGGTGTGGGTCCAGTTTCAATCTTTTACAGATTGCCAGCCAGTTTACCCAGCACCATTTGTTAAATAGGGAATCTTTTCCCCACTGAATGTTTTTAATTGGCTTGTCAAAGATCAAATAACGGTAAGTAGCTGGATCCATCTCTTGGTTCTCTATTCTGTTCCAGACATCTACTTCTCTGCTTTTGTGCCAATACCATGCTGTTTTGATCACTATGGATTTATAGTACAGTCTCAGGTCTGGTGGAGTAATTCCTCCTGCTTTGTTTTTATTGCTGAGTAATGTTTTGGCTATTCGAGGTTTTTTCTGATTCCATATAAAACGAAGTATTATTTTTTCAAGATCTTTGAAGTATGACAATGGAGCTTTAATAGGAATTGCATTAAAATTATATATTGCTTTGGGCAGTATGGACATTTTAACAATGTTGATTCTTCCCAGCCATGAGCATGGTATGTTTTTCCATCTGTTAACATCTTCAGCTATTTCTTTTCTTAGAGTTTCATAGTTCTCCTTGTAGAGATCTTTCACGTCCTTTGTTAGGTATACTCCCAAATATTTCATCTTCTTTGGCACTACTGTGAAAGGAATAGAGTCTTTGACTGTTTGTTCGGCTTGCTTATTGTTGGTATATATGAAGGCTACAGATTTATGGGTGTTGATTTTGTAGCCTGAGACATTGCTATATTCATTGATCACTTCTAAAAGTTTTGTAGTAGAATCCCTAGTGTTTTCCAGATATACGATCATATCATCTGTGAAGAGTGAAAGTTTGATCTCTTCTGACCCCATGTGGATACCCTTGATCGCCTTTTCTTCCCTAATTGCAATGGCTAAAACTTCCATTACAATGTTAAAGAGCAATGGAGACAATGGGCAACCTTGCCTGGTTCCTGATCTAAGTGGAAATGATTTCAATTTAACTCCATTCAATACGATATTGGCTGTGGGTTTGCTGTAGATGGCCTCTATTAGTTTAAGAAATGTCCCTTCTATCCCAATTTTCTTAAGTGCTCTGATCATGAAGGGATGCTGGATATTATGAAAAGCTTTTTCTGCAACAATTGAAAGAATCATATGGTCTTTATTTTTTAGTTTGTTTATGTGTTGAATTACATTTATAGATTTACGTATATTGAACCAGCCTTGAGACCCTGGGATAAATCCAACTTTGTCATGGTGTATAATTTTTTTGATGTGTTGTTGGATTCTGTTTGTTAGGATCTTATTGAGTATTTTAGCATCTATATTCATTAGTGATATTGGTCTATAATTTTCTTTTCTTGTTGGGTCTTTCCCTGGTTTGGGGATCAAGGTGATGTTTGCTTCGTAGAATGTGCTGTGTAATATTCCTTCTTTTTCTATATTTTGGAAGAGGTTTAGTAGTATAGGTACTAGTTCTTCTTTAAAGGTTTGGTAGAATTCTGACGTAAAGCCATCTGGTCCTGGGCTTTTCTTTTTAGGGAGATTTTGTATAGTTGATGCTATTTCAGAACTTTATATAGGCCTGTTCAACATTTCCACTTTGTTCTGGCTAAGTCTTGGTAGGTGGCATGCTTCCAGGTATTGGTCGATTTCTTTCAGATTTTCATATTTGTGAGAGTAGAGTTTCTTGTAGTATTCGTTAAGGATTTTTTGAATTTCTGAGGGGTCTGTTATTTCATTACCATTTCTGATTGATGAAATGAGAGATTTTACTCTTTTTTTCCTGGTTAGGTTGGCCAAAGGTTTATCTATTTTATTGATCTTTTCAAAAAACCAGCTTTTGGATTTATTGATCTGTTGTATAATTCCTTTCTTTTCAATTCCATTTAATTCTGCTCTGATTTTGGTTATTTCTTTTCTTCTGCTGAGTTTGGGGTTGAAGTGTTCTTCTTTCTCCAGTTGCTTGAGATGTTCCATTAAGTTGCTGACTTCCTCTCTTTCCGTTTTCTTGAGGAAGGCTTGCAGTGCTATAAATTTCCCTCTTAGGACTGTCTTTGCAGTATTCCAGAGGTTCTGGTAATTCGTGTCTTGATTGTTGTTTTGTTCCAAAAATATGGTGATTTCCTTCTTAATCTTGTCTATAACCCATGTATCCTTCAGCATAAGGTTGTTTAGCTTCCATGTTTTTGTGTTCAACTTTTATTCCATGATGGTCTGAGATGATGCAAGGAATAATTTCTATTTTTTTAAATTTGCTGAGGTTAGATTTGTGGGCTAGGATGTGATCGATTTTGGAGTATGCTCTATGGGCTGATGAGAAGAATGTGTATTCAGTTTTTTTGGGATGAAATGTTCTATAGTTGTCTGTTAAGTCCAGATGTTGAATGGTTGAGTTTAAATCTAAAATTTCTTTGCTTAGCTTCTTTTTGGAGGATCTATCCAGGACTGCTAAAGGGGTGTTAAAATCTCCAACTACTATGGAAGTGGAGGAAATCGAGTTGCTCATGTCTGTTAGAGTTTCTCTTATTAATTGAGGTGCGTTGTGTTTGGGTGCATAAATATTAATAATTGAGATCTCATCATATTGAGTATTACCTTTAACAAATATGAAGTGTCCATCCTTATCCTTAATTATTTTGGTTGGTTTAAAGCCTATTGCGTCTGCGAACAGGATTGCAGCGCCTGCTTTTTTCTGCTTTCCATTTGCCTGGAATATAGATGACCATCCCTTCACCTTGAGTCTATATCTGTCTTTTAATGTAAGATGCAATTCTTGGATGCAGCAGATATCTGGCTTGAGTTTTTGTATCCAGTCTGCCAACCTATGCCTCTTTAGAGGACAATTTAAACCGTTCACATTAATTGAGAGTAATGATAAGCCTTTTGAGAGACCGGTGGACATTTTTAATCCTTTAGTGACTGTGGAAGTTGGAATTTGATCAAAAATTTTTTGGGTGGGTTTACTTTTGCTGGTCTTTATGGAGGATAGGTCTAAGAATGTCCTGGGGAGCTGGTTTAGTTGTGGCAAATTTCTTCAACATGTGAATGTCGTTGAAGTATTTAATGTCTCCGTCGTAAATGAAGTTCAGTTTAGCTGGGTACAGGATCCTGGGTTGAAAGTTATTTTGTTTTAGGAGATTAAAAGTCGATGACCATCCTCTTCTAGCTTGAAAAGTTGCAGCAGAGAGATCTGCAGTTATTCTGATATTCTTCCCCTTGTAGGTAATGGTTTTCCTTCGTCTGGCAGCTTTCAGAATTTTCTCCTTCATATTAACTTTAGTGAAATTGATTATGATGTGTCTGGGGGATGTCTTATTTGGATTGAGTCATGCTGGAGTTCTGAAACTGTCTGCTATCTGAATTTCGGAATATCTTGGGATGTCTGGAAAGTTCTCCTTCATAATCTCATGGAGAAGAGACTCTGTGCCTTGTGAAGCCACTTTGTCACTTTCAGGGATCCTGATAAGATGAATATTGGTTTTCTTCAAATTATCCGAGAGCTCTCTGAAAGAGTGGTCTGTTTTTGCTCTCCATTTCTCTTCTTCTTTGAGGGTTTGGGAGCGTTCGAAAGCTTTGTCTTCAATGTCAGAAATCCTTTCTTCTGCTTGCTCCATTCTGTTATTGAGGGATTCTACTGTGTTTCTCAGATCTTTGAGGGATGCAACTTCTTGTCTCACTGTGTCAATCTTTGGTCATTTGGTCTTTGAATCCATTGAATTCTTGAGATAACTTTTGGAATTCTAATTCGATCTTATTTGCTATCCAGATCATGAATTCAATTTCTGACATCTCAGCTATTTGTTTGTGCATGGGGTCTTGTGCTGTTTCTGCCCCATTGATCCTTGGGGGAGTTGATCTACTCTGATTATTCATATTGCCAGAGTTTTTCTGTTGATTTTGCCTCCTGGTTGTTTTTCACGGTTGCCTCTGGCTGTCCTCAGAGTTTGGGAGGTGTCCCTCCAAGATTAGACACCAGCGGGATCACTCTATTGTTGCTGGATCTTTGTAGGGAGTGACCCTGTGTAGTTCCTCTGGGGCTGCTGTAGCTAGGGAGTTCTGGTTGTGGAAGCAGCTCCGGTTTGTGACACACACAGATCCAGCAACAGGGCTGGGGGTGGTGCGCACGTTTCTGGGAGTGCCAGGCACCCAGTGACTTTGGCACAGAGAGCCCAAGGCTCCAGCAGTCTCTGGCCAGGAGAAGAGCTCTGTGCAGAGGCAGGGAGGGCTCCAAAGGGCACGCAGCTACCAGAGTCCCCGTCCAGATGAACGGGCTAGTGTGGAACCTGGGAGAACATAGGAGGGAGGATGCAAGGTTACGTGGCTCCTGGAGTTCCTGGTCAGGGAATGCAGAGGCCCAGCGGGTGCGGGTGACCCGTCGGGGGTTGCTGCACAGCTCTTATGGAGGTCTGGGCGGCACCAAGCCCAGGAGTTTGAGGTTGCTATGAGCTGTGACGTCCCAGCACTCTACCCAGGGCAACAGCCCAAGGCGCCAGTGTGCCAAAACCATCTCACTCTGCCCCTAAAGATTAATGCTGTAAGGCAGCTCAGTCCCCGCCCTTAGGCTGTTCAGTCAGTAGGTTACTTTGACCCACCCAATCCTTGCTCTGTGACCCTGAGGGTGGAGCTTGCCAGGGCAGTTCTTTCACAATGGCTTCCTGCGCCCAACTCAGTGGCTCAGTCTGGGGCCCCAGACAATGCCCAAAGTTCTCCACACTCCTGCTCAAGCTCTCCCCAAGGCAGTTCAACTGAGTGCCAAGTCCAGGAACACCGAAACAGTTCACAGGTAAGGCCTTTCCAGTTTGCAGTCTCACAGCTGCTTGTACTTACGGTTGCCAGCGTGATTAGGTCTATTAAACACACGCAACCACTTGCCAGTTTTCCACTGTTTTTTGTCCTTCTCTTGGGGTCCAGAAGTCCCTTGCTGGCTCCCTGTATCCTCAAAGGGATGATTATAGGCAGATCCCACCGGCCAGAGATGCCTGGACTCTTGTCTCCCCAGACTCGCTGTTCCCAGTTGCAGGGAAGCTGTTACTCGGCCGCCATCTTTCCATAGCTTTAATTTTTGATCTAAATATACGAACTTAATTGTTTTAAATTTGTGACTGAATTGAATATGTTTTTTACACCAAAGCACTCATTGTTCAGACCCTTTTGCAAAGTGTTCTGTGTCATTGTCTTATATTAATTCATTTGGCTATTAATTAACTCAAGCACTCAAAGAGCACTTTCTGTAGGCCAAGCATTAGGAATATGAAGACTAAATAAGACATGGTCTTTTTCATTAAGGAATTGGCTGTTTACTTAGGCACTGACCTGAAAATAAAGAATTATAATAAAATAAGATAAGGTGTTTTCGTGACAGTTATGTGCAAGGCAGAGTTGGAGCATGGAGGGGGAGGGCCTACGGCTGGCCAGGGGCAATCAGAGAAGGCTTTACTGAGTAGGCAACATCTGAACTGAAACCATTTCGATGAAGTGCTGCCAGGTAGGCAAAATCAGGGAGGCTGCTGCTTCAGATAGAGAAATGAGCAAGTGCCAAGGCAGGGGTGTCTGAGTCCGCTACAAGTTAATCAGTCTGTGGGGCTAAGGAGAGTAGCTTTTAGCCAGTAGGCAGGTGCTAGATCTCAGAAGTCTTTGTATGATGTGCAAAGGAGATTATATTATATTCTGCAGGCATTGGAGAAAATTTTGAGCAAGAGAGAGACAAGGTCAGATTGTAGATTCTGTCACTCTGGTAGCCATTGAAAGAACAAAATATAAGGGCATGGGTATAAAATCAAGGATACCAGTATGCAGGTCCTCACAGTAGGTCCGGTGAGACACTATTTTTTATTAAACTAGGGCAGTGGCATTAGAAATGACAGAGGACCTCTACATAAGATTCATTCAACAATTATTTGCTAGAATCACCTATATGTTCCAGACTGTTCTGGGTTCTAGGCATGCAGCACTATGCAAAGTAGAAATGTCCCCTGCTCCCCGAGGCATTACATAGTGGAAAGAGCCCAGCAAGCTGATCTATAAGCTGGTATGTCAAGCAGTGATGAGGAGTATGACGTGGAATGCAGCAGGTGGAGGGGAAGAGGCAGTGGTGGAGAGGAGCCTGCTGGTCAGAATCCTTCTCTGTGCAAGGTGATGTTTGAGCAGAGACCTGATGGGAGGGGAGGAGGGTGTGAGCCAGGAGGTCTGAGCAGAGGAGATCGAGAAGGGACCGTGCTTGGCATGATTAAGGAATAACGAAGTCAAGAGGGCTAGAGAAGAACCATGGAGGTGGTTACATGAGCATGAGATTTTGTTCTGAACAAGATAGGAAGCCACGATAGTGTTTGGAGTACAGTGGTGCTGGGATTTGACTGGCAGTCTTAAAAGGCTCTTGCTGTTGTGTGGAGAATAGACTGTAGAGGGTCAGGGTTAAGGGGCCGGCACAGAAATCCAGAAGGGAGGTGGTGGTGGGCCAGGGTAGTGGCTTTGAAGGTGGTGAGAACTGGTAGGTTATGGGTCTGTCTTGAACCTGGAGCTGGGAGGATTCAGGAAAATGTGCCTAGGAAGCAAAACAGGCAGGTAGAGATTACATAAGTGCTGTTAATGAAATACATAATATTTAATTTATTTATTTATTTTTTGGAGACAGAGTCTCACTTTGTCACCCTCGGTAGAGTGCCATGGCGTCATAGCTCACAGCAATTTCAAACTCTTTGGTTCAAGCAACTCTCTTGTCTTAGCCTCCCCAGTAGCTGGGATTACAGGTGCCCACCATGACTCCTGGCTACTTTTAGAGATAGGGTCTTGCTCCTGTTCAGGCTGATCTTGAACTCCTGACCTCAGGTGATCCACCCGCTTTGGCTTCCCAGAGTGCTAGGATTACAGGAGTGAGCCACCACACCCAGCCCTTAAATACATAATATTTTAAAGGAAGATGAGGGGGGAATAGCTAGGGAGCAGGTCACTTTGGTAAGAGCACTCAGTGTGGCCAAAATGGTGAGTGGGCCATCATGACCTCATGCAGGCTGAACTTTTATTCATTTGTGTACTTGTGAGCCACACTGGATTGTATGAAATGATTAAATTCCTAAAATTGCCTCACCCTTGGAGATTGTGTTAAACAGGGTCAATCAGAAGTATATAAATGGTTTCTACTCTTGAGCAATAAAATAGATGGAGGGCACACTTAAATTTAGCTCTAAGCAATCCCAGAGCTTGAGAATTTTCAGCAAGTAGTAATCAGAGCCCTGACAATACAAGAAATTGGCATCCTGGGTGGGGCTTGTCATGGGAGAGGGATAATTTGGGGGGTCAAAGAAAAGGACTCACAGATCATGGATCTTGGGCATATGGAGAAAACAAATTAAATATGGCTGAAAATTATAAATTGCTTAACATTGTATCCAAGTGTCTTTAGCTAAAATTGAGAGAAAGGGCTTTCTAATGCCTAGGGACTTTTTTCCCCAAAGGGTTATAAAATGTTCTAGGGCAGGCATCCTCAAACTGCGGCCCGTGGGCCACACAAAGCGGTGTGAATTGTATTTGTTCCCGTTTTGTTTTTTATTTCAAAATAAGATATGTGCAGTGTGCATAGGAATTTGTTCACAGTTTGTTTGTTTTTTTAAACTATAGTCCAGCCCTCCAATGGTCTGAGAGACAGTGAATTGGCCCGTTTAAAAAGTTTGAGGACGCCTGTTATAGGGAGTTGAGTCAGGGACAGTTTTCTTATCCCTGGACGTTATCTTTGAGTGATGCCATACTGTCAGTTTCAAATCATAGTTTATTTCTATAAATCATGTGATGTGTTATACAATGACATTTAAAATACATTTATGAAACTTTCTTTTTTTTTATTATTTTTATTTATTTTTTTTGTGTGTGTGTGTGTTTTTTTTTTTTTTTGGCCGGGGATGGGTTTGAACCCGCCACCTCCGGCATATGGGACCGGTGCCCTACTCCTTGAGCCACAGGCACCGCCAGAAACTTTCTTATGGATCCCGCCAGGCACCCCTTTCGTCAGACCCTAACTTCAGAAGGATTTTAGGCTGCTTATAAGGACTTCGGTTTGTCCTGCAAAATTGATGTTGAAAAGCATGTTCACAGAATGCCCCAGTCACTGTGGCGTGGGTATATTTCTATAGGACAGGATGAGTATAAATCAAAAGCAAATGAGGAGAGACTGGTCTCTTGGCTATATCTGACCAAAGGTTTTGGTTTGACCCAGTTAAATCACTCACAGTTCTCAAAGTACAGAATCTTTCTTAATTTAACCTATTGTTAACATCAGAATTCACAAAGTTAAACTCTTCAGCTAGTCTTACAGCCAGAGCAGTGGCAATCTATCTCTGTATACACACACACCATGCACACACACGCATACACAAACATAATGCATGTGTAATTCTTCCTTTCTCCCCCACAGACTATAGGAGGCTTTTTGAATTATGAATTATTCTTATTTTCCTTTTAATTCTTTACATTCAGCTCAGTATCTGGCATAAAGTAGGAGCTCAGAAAGTGGTCGTTGATTGAACTCTAGAAATAGGTTTTGGTTATTTCTTTGTTGTTGTTATGTTGATTAAATACTCCTATAGTCTGTTTTGCTGTGTTACTTTTGGAGACCCAAATGATTGTGCTTTGTGTTCTTGGTAACTTGATTTTAGGTGACAGCTTATAGCATTTTCATGACTCTAAGGTTTAAAAAAATAGGCAATATTTTATAAGTCAGTAGTTCTGTTTCCTTTAAGGATATAGAATAAGCAGGAGTTTGTAGGACAAAAACTGCAGTATAGATGTATTTTTACATATGTTACCTTATACATACACAATAATGTATACACATACATACATAATAATAGGAAGTAAAAGTGAGGAAGAGACGGGACCAGGATGGAACCAGGAGGACTGCAATTAAGTTGCATGCCAGAATGACTTAAGCATAAGACACAGAGGCTACCTTTGGCTTTAAGCTTTCTGTCAGCCAGAGGGAAAAGGACAGGCTTGTGGGAGTTAAGACAAACCAGTTCTTTCAAGATGATTTTAACTGCTCTTGGCACCAACATCAGACAAGATTTTCTCCCAGGAGTCCCCATGAAAAGCACACTGTATTTTTTTATGGAAATCATCAAGCTTTGTAAGGCTGGTTCTTCCAAGACATTTGTGTGATAATGGCATCACCTCAAAGCAAAATTTTATAAAAGCAAATGGCAGCGTTCTATCTAGTTTCTAGTTCTCTGCTGGTCTGGTTTGGCTCACGGGCATGAAAAATACGTGGGCTATTTGTCCTTCAAGCAGTCTCCCCTGTGTATGGTCTATCTCTGTGAAGGGCTGAGAAGTATTCATTGACAAAGAATGTGAAGTGTTACCCCCTGGCAAATCAGGGCCTAGAGTGCATCTATGCTGTGTGGCCCGTTAAGGAGTGGCTTGGCGTCCCAGCAGTGTCAAATTCAAGGTGGGATTAGTATCCTTTTGAACAAGTTAAGTTACCTAAGAAAGACATTTGCCTGAAGAGCAGGCCACCTTCTTTATTTCCAAGGGGAGCATGGGGGACCCAAGCAGCAGGATTACACATAGAAAATTGCTTGGACCCTTTTTATTGCTCAGACAAATGGGTGATCCACTCCGGGGGCCTTAAACAGGTGCTTCTGGGCTGGAACCCAAACACTCAGCTAAGTCTGGTAAGTTGTAAGAGCATCACCTCCCCAAGTCTGGACTAAATGCTCAGTCTCATTTCTCACTTCTCCATTTGCAATCACTTTCTCCATTTTTAGCAAAGCAAAACAATTAAACAATTATTTCTTATCCACCCTAAGTTACTATAGTGCATTGTGCAGAGGTGTAGGAACAGCCTGGGCACCCAACAGAGCAGCAATTTGAAATATTTCCTTGCAGAGAAGTATGGTAGTGTGAACAATAAAACACTTTCCAACATAAACATATGCTACATTGGGATAAAATTTGGTGGGGAAGTGGGCTGGATATGAGTTAAAGGAGAAAAAAACAGCTATATAAATTTTCCAACTGATAAAGAGGAGCTTGAGCATGGTCAGGTATTTTTAAAATAGATGATGGTGGGATATAACAGTTTTGTTTTAAAATCTCACTATTTACATATGCCAGAAATTATATTCTTTGTAATCCCATAACCTTACAATGCTGTCAATTTAAAACTTCACTGTGCGTAGGGGTTGGGTAGATCTTCAGGAGAAGATACATAGATTTTTGTTTTGGTTTTTAACCGTTGGGCCACACATAGACAAACATATTTGAAGAATACTAATCTATTTCATGTAGTATGGCCAAAGTAATTATAGCCTGATATATGCTTTACCTAAAGTAAAACCACAGTTCAAGATAAAAGGCTGATTTCTTCTTTAGAAAAAGAGCATCGATTCAGAATGTATCAGAATATGACACTTATTACTTCCATGATCACTACGCAAGTCAAGGTCATTGTCATAACGTGACTGGATCATTGCAGTAGCCTACTAGCTGTAACCTTGGTACTGTGTTTTTAATAGGGAAGTCCAGAGTTTTCTGGTTAAAACAGAAATCGTGTCATATCAGTCCTCGGCTCAAAATCCTGTTTTGATTTCCTATCATCCAAATGATTCCCCCACCCTATCTTATACTACTTTTTGCACTTGGCATGCCTTGCTTCAGCCATGGTGGCCTACTTGCTGGTCCTTCTGCATATCACCATAAACTTTGCAATCCCAAATCTTTCACTGCTAGGCCCTCTGCCTGAGAATACTTTTCTCGACTTTTCTTCTTGGCTGAACCTTACCTACCAGTCTTTGCTCAAGTTCTCTGTGAAGATTTGCTTAACCACCTCATTTGAAATTGCACCACTTCCCACCTCTTGGTGTTCACAATTCTCCTTGGAGCTTTATTTTTCTCCATAGTACTTACTATCTTTTAACATGTCATTTACTCACTTATTTTGATGTTATTTGTTGTCATTGACTGGACAGCAGGGATTTTGTGTGTTTTGTTTAATTGGTGTTACCCAGGGCCAGAGCAGTGCTTGGCACATAGTAAATATTTATTCAGTGAATAGGCTTGCATTTTGTGTAATTTTATAGATCAAGTTCAATATTATACCCACATTTTAACAAACAAGGTAGATAATAGAGAATAAATAACAAATTTTGGTATAGAATCTTAAAATATCCAATGATGATTTAATGTTATACTGAATTTGAGTTTAAAATTTTCTTATTTTCACTTTTGCTTAATATTGGTTTTGTTTAATTTATCTCGTTTGACCATTCTAAATTATTTCTTCTTTTAATCTTGGTTGAATACCTACCTGTATTTCATAAACTGACTCAAATCCATTTCAGAATGAATTGAAGTAGATGTAACTGTGCACAGCTGGGCTTTCTGGGGGACCACTAGACCAGAGGAGGAGATGTGTTTATGGATACTTGGGTGTTGACTCGGCTTCCCCAATTCTCCCCACCTTCCCACCTAGGAAACAGGACCCTGCTGAACTGTGACCAGTTGGGTTCAAGAGCTAGACGATGTTCACACAGCCATTTCCAAAAAAAAAAAAAAAAAAAGCAGTGGTTAGCATTCTTTCAGAATATGAACCAGGCCTGAGAATGAAAAGACAGAAACTGACTGAGAATTTGGTTCATTTTTCTTTCCTTTTTCTTTTCACTTTGAAAATATTACAATTTAATATTTTGGGTTTGAAATAATTGACTTTTAGAATTACTTCTCCAGCTCATTGAGTATTCTGATCCTTTTTTTCATGGTAGAGAGCAGAGCTGAGGTACACTTACAATAACGAACAAAGTTTACTTTTTATGAAAATTAGTGAAAACAATTTGTTTACACGTTTAGTATTCTTACTCTTTATGGACCAATCGCTTTGATTCTTTGTACATCTGCTAAATATGGTGTGTTCATTATTTTTAAACCCCCTTGATTGAGATATGATTGATGTACAAAAAGCTATACATATTTAATTTATAGAACTCAATGAGTTTGCAGATAATTATTCACTTGAAAAGGTTGATCTTCTACATTTTCAGGAAAGCAGCAGCCAAAGAAAGATGGCAAAGCATTTTGGTGTTAGCAAGACCACAGTTAGCAATGTCTAAAAACACAAACATGAGTTCTTGGAGAAAGATGGTAAGGAAAGCAGAGACCTACAGCAGAAAAGGAGGAAAACTTGACCTTGATGAAGTCAGTGAAGCCACCTTAGCATGGTTCAAACAAATGAGGGCAGTTTATGCCCAAATCCTCTGGGCCAATGATCCAAGACATGGCTAAAATATTTGCACAGGAATTTGGGGTGGCAGATTTCCACGCATCAAGTGGTTCGCTTGGGAAATCAATGAATTGGTTAATTTATTTTGGGGCCTGGGAAATTTGATTTGTGACATGAGGTCTCCCAGAAAGGCCTGTGTGGTGAATTTGATGAAGTTCTAGTAGCAGTTGTGGAAGAATTCATCAAAACCTTCCCAGCCTTCAGAGGCTTCAAAGACAACAATATATTTAACACTGCCAAGTGTGGATTCTTTTTTCGAGGGGACGCCTGACAGAAGCCTCATCATGAAGGGTGGCAAATGTAAGAGTGGAAGACTTTCCAAGGAATGTTTCATAGGTCTGTTTTGCACCAACTCAACTGAGAAAACCAAAGCTCTTGATGACTGGTAAATCAGCAAAGCCACGTGCATTCAAGAAGCTGAAGCCCAAAGACCTCTCCATCACTTGGAGATGAAACAAATGGGCATGGATGACTGGTGCCCTGTTTGAGGAGTGGGTAAGGGCTATCAACCAAGAAATGAAGACAAAGGATCATTTATACTATTGAGAGTAGATAACTGTCCTTCCCACCTGCAAGTGAATCATCTCTCCAATGTGACCATCAAATTTCTGCCTCCAAACATGACTTCAAAAATCCAATCATCCAAACATTTAAAATGCACTGCAGAGATCAGCTCCTGCAGTGGATCATTACTAAAACACAAACCTGTGGTCCACCTGAGGAAGCAACTTCATCTGTTACATCAGTTAATGTTCTGGATACTATTCTCTGGATCAGTTCTGCTCGGAATAAAGTTTAGCCAGAAAGGATGCAGAAGTGTTTCCAAAAAGTTGGATTTGTCACACACCAAGAGCATGATGTGTTGGCCTTGTCAGACAGAACCTGCCATGGCATAATTGAAGGTGGTGTTACAATGGATGATGAAGTGGCAACTTGTAATGAACCTGACTCAGACGCAGTTTTCCAAGTGATCTTGACTGAAGTACAGACCAGCATAAAAGTGGGTGAAGCAGCTGTGAAGTAGAAGCAGCAAGTGAGGAAGACATAGAAATTGCAGACTCCGAAAGAAGATATCAGACTTCTCATAATGCAGTTGAAGTCATTTGCTGTGGAAGAATGCTCAGGTATTCTGAGCAGTGTAACCAGTGTTGAGAATGCCTTCTCCACTTATGTTTGTAATACGAATAAGAAATAGACCAAAATTGACTCTTTTTTTTTTTTCCCAGAAAGAATGATCAAGCCATGAGAAAACAGTAAATGTATTGATTTTTTTAAGATACTGTATGTATGATTTTATGATATTCTCCAATAAAAGCTGTACAAGGAAGTAAGGTGCAGGCACGTATCAGTACGGTAGACCTAGTTCCTATGTTGACCATCTCTTTATGTTGGCCAGGTTGTTTTGGTCCCTTGGGTGGCCAACTTACGCAGGGTCTAGCGTATTAGAATTATTTGACAGTCAGGGTGTGTGTGTGTGTGTGCAAAATCTTAAGTACCAATTCAGTAATGGTAATAATAGGCACTATGCTATACAATAGATCTCTAAGACTTACTCTTTGACTTTGGCAATTTCTTTCTCATTTCTGGCAATAACCTGCCCACCTAGAGAGGGAGGTTCATTGCAATAACAAGTAGCACAAGGAATGAAGGAAAAGGGGGAAATTTGGGCAAAAATATGCGCTCGCTCTCTCTCCCTATTTTGTGTAACTACCTTTTTCTGTTAAATTGTTTTCTTGGCTAAGTAAATTAGGACTTTATAGCAGAGATGCACGTGTGTGTGTTGCTAGTGTTGTTAGGGTTGCTCATGGTGATATTGGTGGTCATTGTTGCTGGTGGTGTTGGTTTGGTTGGTGGTGGTGTGGATGGTCATGGTGATGGTTTTGGTGGTGACAGTGAAGGAGGATGGTAAAGAAGGGAGTGGTAAGATTCAGATTTCTTTCCATCAATCTATAATAAGGTTTACTGTGCTATGTGAACTAAATTTATTTGTATATATGTGATTATTTTGGAATAGCTCTGAAGTCGTCATTGTTGCTTCTTAAGGAAGTAACTATATAGCTGTCTTTCAAGAAATCCTAAGATTTCCAGGAACTTCCTTGAGTCAGAATGTTAAGTCCACTTTTCTATTTGTGGTTCTTTGTCCTCGCTCCAGCCTTTAAATAGTTGTGTCTCTGTAGCTCACGCACATGAGCTCTCTCTTACTCATACGTGTCCCCTGTCTGGCTATTTTCAGTCTACTGGCTTATTACCATCCCACATCTCTCAAAGCAAAGGCAAAGCTTTTGTTTCACTATTAAGCCTGACTTAGCATCTTAATGCTGCATCACATTTTCCAGAAAACTTCATGCACATGGTCTTACTGTGCCCTCACCATAGTTATGGGAGCTGGACGAGGGTTATTATTATCTTTATATGCCATTTAAAAGTTTTACAGATAACAAAACTGAGACTCAGGGGAAATGAATTACATGAAGTAAATAAATGCAAAACAGGATCAGGACCAAGACCCAGGTATCCTAACTCGTGATCCATTTACCAGCTCTGTTCTTCCTTTTCTAATCTATGATGGCCCCACTTCACCCTCCTTTTCTGCCAGCAGCCCCTCAGCTTTAGCACCTGGCTAGGATTCTTACGCCCTTGCTCTTTCAGTGACCTTGAGCGTTAGGCCAGCCTCTAGCTAGAACTGTCCTCCCTGTTCTTGCCAGTACTTGGATGTAAGTCTAACCAATTGCAACATGTATATCCTAGTTCCTCTACAGAGTAGAAATATCTTTAGTTTAAAAAACTCTGTACTGTATAATCTGCAGTGCCCAATAATTATTTGTTTGTATAAATACAAACTTCTAAAAATTGAGGTATATTTTACATATCATATAATTTATACCTTTCAAGTATAAAACACAGTCAATTTTAGTAAATTTGTCAAGTTGTGAAGTCATTACCATAAATCAGTTTTAGAGTACCTTCCCCTCAGTGTGACTCATCATGCCCATTTACTTTATTTCTGTGCTTCTCTATGTTTAAGGGGCTACAAGTTTACATGGCAAAATGCACAGAGAACAGCAAGGGTGAAGGAAAGCAGAAGGAGTAGGGCCAGAATTTTATGATCTAGTCCTTTATATATTTTTATTGACATAAATTAGCAAGGTGTTACAATGGAGCTTTGTTCACCTGAGTTCTGGTGGAGATTCCCAAAAGCCAAGAGAAGTATAATAGGATCCTCCATATCAGTTTCCCTTTAGGAACAGGCTAAGATTGTGGCGAATGAGTGGTTGTCTGCTTCCTTCTGTGTATGAGGCTGAAGTTAGTCAGGGTTCGGGGCCTGATAGTGATGGCTACAGTTAGAGACCAGCTTCTGGTGATGGTTATGTTCAGGTGACCCTGGAGGTTGAAGGGAGTTCAGGGCCCTTGGGTGAGGGGTAAGGTTAGGACCTGGAATCTCATGGTAATTAGGATCAAGTGGGCCTGGGGATGAAGAGGGGTTGGGACTCTAGGATGAGGGCTAGGGTTAGGGCCTGGCTTTGTGTGATGTTTGGGTTCAGGCGGCCTGAAGAAAGATGAATTGGGGCCCTAAGGTGTGGGTTAGGGTTAGGACTAGGGCTCAGCTTCAGGTGATAGTGTCAGCTGGGCATGGAGGATTAAGAGGGTTTGGAGTGTGGGTGAGGGCTAGAGTTAGGGCCTGGCTTCAGGTGATAATGAGGGGCAGGTGAACATGCACCTTGATGAGGGTTCAGGACCTGTGATAAGAGCTAGAGTTAGGGCTTCGTTTAGGGTGATGTTCAGGGTCAGGTGACCCTGGGAGTTGAATAGAGTTTGAAATCCTTGGGTAAGGCTAGGGTTAGGGCCCGGCTTTGGAGGATAATTAGGGTCAGGTGAGCTTGGGGGATGACGAGTGCTTGGGGCCCTTCAGTGAAGGTTAGGGTTAAGGCCTGGGTTCTATTGATAATTAGGGTCAGACAGCCCTGGGGGTTGAAGAGGGTTTAGGACCCTTGGGTGAGGTCTAGTGCTAGGGCCCAACTTCTGTTGACAATTAGGGTCTGGTGGGCCTGGGGACAAAGAGGAATTGGGGCCCTAGGGTGAGAGCTAGGGTTAGGGCCTGGCTTCATGTAATGTCTGTGGTCAGGAGGGCCTGAAGGATGAGGATGGTTTGGGGCTCTGGGGTGTGGGCTAGGGTGAGGGCTTGACATCAGGTAATGGTTAGGGTTTGCAGGCTTGGTGCATGAAGAGGGTTCTGGGACCTAGGGCGAGGCTAAGTTTAGGGTCCAGTTTGGAGTGATGACTGAGGTCAGGTGAGCCTGGGAGATGGAGAGAGTTAGTGACCCTCGGGTGACAGCTAAGGTTAGGGCACAGATTTGGATGATGGTTAGGGTCAGGTGGCATTAAGCCTGAAGAGGGTTTGGGGCCCTTGGTGAGAGTTAGGGTTAGGGCTCAGCTTCGGGTGGTAATTGGGGTCAGGCAGCTCTGGGGATGAAGAATGTTCAGTTCCCTTGAATGAGGGCTATGGTTAAGGACTGGCATTGGGTGATCATTAGTGTCAGATGGGTCTTAGGGATATAAAGGGTTCTTGGCCCTTAGGTGAAGGCTAGGGTAAGGGATGCTTAGGTCTGGGTGATAGTTAGATTCAGGCGAGCCTTGGGGAAGAACAGGGTTTGGGGCCCTTGGGTGAGGGTGTGTTGAAGGCTTGTTTTCAGGTGACAATAAGGGTCAGGAAGCCCTGGGGGATGAAGAAGGTTCAGGGCTTTTAGATGAGGGGTAGGGTTAAGGCCCAGCTTTGGTTCATTGTTAGGGTCAAGTGACCCTGGGGGTTGAAGAGGGTCTGGGCTGCTTTTGGTGAGGACTGTTACAAGGAAAGCATCATTTAATTTGAGGCATTCGGAAAGAGTTCTTTGACAAACGATCTGAAAGAAGAGTTGGCATTTGTCAATCCAGTGTAGGTGAGAGTATTTCATACAGAAAGAGAAGCTTATACAAAGGCTCTGTGGTGTAAAGGAGTATGAAATATTTAGGAAGGACACAAGAAATGGGCAGGTGCCATCAGGTGGCTATGGGAGTAATTTAGAGATGAGACTCTAAGTAGTATAGAGATGAGACTAGATTAGTGGAAGAAAGTTACAAGTGAATGGATTTTATGAAGTAACTAGAAGGTAGAGTCAATAGGACTCTAAATGAGTATGAAAAAGGATGGATAGAGGTATAAAGGAAAAATGAGAAAGTGGTGGTGATAAAATAAGGCAGTTGGTAAAGATATAGGAACTGTAAGCTAGCAGACTGGACTCCTATTTTTGTACCATACTTTATCTTCTATGAATATTGAAGGAACTTTGCACACTTGTTTTCAAGTTCTGGTGTGTATGTTGTTATCATACTATCCATTTTTTTTAAACTTTTCAATTGTAAGCTTCTTAGAATTGTTTCCTCTTTCCTGGTATATCTCCAGAGTTCTTAGTCCTCTAACCTCACTTGTTGTTCAGAAAATTTTGTTTTTTTAAAGTAGGGATTAGAACATATGATTTCAGAGATTAAAAAGAAAAACTTAGATATTTATTTTGTGGGAAATAGCAACAGTTTTCTTGAATGCAGAGATTTGAAATGTAATTACTTATCAATTTGACGCTGAGTCATAATTTTGTAGGAATCTTGGGAGATATAAAATTCATACGTAACATGATTGGGTGTTTGTATAATTCCTTCGGTGTATGCTAAAGAGACCCTTTAGTATATATGTTAAAAGGTAGAAAAGTAGTATATGATTATCATAGTTTGAAAGATTGAGTAACAAATTTCCACTTCCCACTGTCATGGCCCTTTGCCTTTGCTTTTTTTCATTTCTTTTCTTGCAATGTTCTCACCATTTTTCCTTCCTGCCTTGCACTCAGTCATCCCTCAAAACCTGGCCCAAGTGCAGCTTTCTTCAGGAAACTTTCTCCTTATCCTTGTCTGGACTCATGGCCCCCTGGTTTCTATTACTATGGTATCCTTTAATGGAATTATTTTAACATTAAATGTGTATATTATACACTGGACTATAAGTCTGCAAAGGTAAGCACTGCTTATACAAAGGACTTACCAGGGGAACCTTCTGGGCACCCTGTGTTTGCTTTGCTGATGTTTGTGCTTTGTCAAGTTCAAAACCATTCAGGTACAGACTTGCACCATAAAGATAGGCCTTTTTAGGGCAGCACCTGTGGCTCAGTTGGTAAGGCACCAGCCCCATATACTGAGGGTGGCGGGTTCAAACCCAGCCCCGGCCAAACTGCAACCAAAAAATAGCTGGGCATTGTGGCGAGCGCCTGTAGTCCCAGCTACTCGGGAGGCTGAGGCAAGAGAATCGCTGAAGCCCAGGAGTTGGAGGTTGCTGTGAGCTGTGTGAGGCCACGGCACTCTACCGAGGGCCATAAAGTGAGACTCTGTCTCTACAAAATAAAAAAAAAAAAATAGGCCTTTTTAGAGTCTGGATATAAAGAACCTTGGAAGAGGACTAAAAAAAGATTAATCTAAAAATTGCATTCTCAAATTGCTGGAGACATAATAAATTTATAACTTGGCTACACAATAATATTATGTTAGCCCTTGAAAAATTTGGGTCAGTGCTACTATTACAGTGTACAAGTGGTGGAAGATTAAATGTGTTCATTGTAAGGTTGAGCATCTTCTTAAATTATCCCAAGCTGATTTTCAGGTAACGGTAAATCATAGATTAGCTTCATGTAGCTAAAGGAAATGGAGGGTGGAGAAGTTTTCATGTAGTCTGATAGTTAACAAATTCCTTAAGATTTGAAAAATACTGCTTTTTATTAATAATGTTTATCATAAACTTGGTAAATAATTAAAACATTTAATTACCTAATAATGTAAATATTTAATGGGAGAAACAGGCATTGTTGGGAGAACATCAGTCTAAGACTCAGATAACTTAGCTGTATTCCTAGGGCTGGCTTACTCCATGTTTATGACATTGAATAAATTACTGAACTCTGGATTCAAATTCAAAATTTATAAGCTGGTAATTCTCAGCAAGTGGTGATTTTGCTTCCCACAGGATATTTGACAATGTTTGGAGAAATTTTAGGTTGCTGCCATTTGAGGGATGTTTTTGGCATTTAGTGGCTAGCAGCCAGCACTACAGCTAAGATCCTGCAATGCCCAGACAGCTCCCAACAAAGAGTTATCCTATCAGTTCAAAATGTGAATAGTGCCAAGACTGAGAAATCCTGGGCTAGACAATCTGTGAGAAGGCTTTTCTACCCCAAGTATTTCTTATTCTCAAACTTAGACTGATTATGTATGTTAAACTATTTTAAATTTCACATGAACTTTATATCCACCCTGTGTGTGTCTATACACACATGTGTGTGTGTATGTGTGTGTACATAAAATTTTAAACGACCTGAATAATAGAAAAATGAGGTTATTAGATGAATGTAGTTGTTCAGTAGGTGTTATACTAATTTTCAATGAATTATACAATCAACAGGGAAGAATAAATATATCTAAAATTTACTAATCTATACCTTTTCTGATTCAGTGGTCTCAAATGTAAGTTAAATATAACTGTAGGAGACCCAGGATTGATTAAGATATTTTTTCTTTCAGTTGTGTGACAGTTTTCCAACACTAACAATCAGATAGGTACCAGCAGTATTTACAGGGAAGAGGGAAAGTCATTTAATGTTAGAAAACTTAAGTACTATAATTTAGTTGAAAATGATATTCAGCTAATAGCAAATTTCAGAGATGTATATGTATGTGTATATCCCTATGACTTAGTAAGATTCATCAATGGTATAAAAATGTTTTACAGTGCTGAATGTTATGGCTTGGGATCAGTTCAGTGTGAGCATTAATGCTAGGAGAATTCTAAATTATTCTGGAAGAAATGCGTAATTTGTAATTCTTGGTGGTAATTAATAGTGATGACTTATCTGCTTCAGATTTTTTTTTTTTTAATGAAATAAAGGTTGACTCAAAGAATCTGAGAGAGTGGGTTTCAAAAGTAACAGCATGTGTACTGATCAGATTTTTTTCTAAGTTTTAAATTTCTTGGCTCAAATGCATTTTTTAAATTTTTCTCTATACGTGTACATGTGTTTATTTGGTTTCCACTTTTTGCCTTCACAAAATTAAAGAGGCTTAAAATTTAATAACAGTAACAATGTTTCAGATAAGGACTAGAAACAAAAACCTCATAAAGAATGAACGAGGATAAATACAATCAGAAAAGAAATCAGAAGATTGCTGCAACAAAATATTGAGCAATAATAATAATAATGCAAAAAAAGTAATATTCACATTGCCAGATAAACTATGTCTGTCATAGAATGCTTGACTCTGAGGTCCAGTATGGAGTCGTCAGTTAACTTCTTTTTTTTTTTTCCAAAGTCTCAAAAAATAGAAAATATTTATTTTTATAAATAAAAATAGGCCTTGGATTAAAGATGGCGGCCGAGTAACAGCTTCCCTGCAACTAGGAACAGCGAGTCTGGGGAGACAAGACTCCAGGCATCTCTGGCCAGTGGGATCTGCCTATAATCATCCCTTTGAGGATACAGGGAGCCAGCAAGGGACTTCTGGACCCCAAGAGGAGGACAAAAACAGTGGAAAACTGGCAAGTGGTTGCATGTGTTCGATCGACCTAATCACGCCGGCAACTGTAAGTACAAGCAGCAATGAGACTGCAAACTGGAAAGGCCTTACCTGTGAACTGTTTCGGTATTCTTGGACTTGGCACTCAGTTGAACTGCCTTGGAGAGAGCTTGAGCAGGAGTGTGGAGAACATTTGGCATTGTCTGGGGCCCCAGACTGAGCCACTGAGCTGGGTGCAGGAAGCCATTGTGAAAGAACTGCCCCGGAAAGCTCCACCCTCAAGATCTCAGAGCAAGGATTGGGTGGGTCAAAGTAACCTACTCACTGAGCAGCCTAAAGGTGGGGACTGAGCTGCCTTACAGCCTTAATCCTTAGGGGCAGAGTGAGACGGTTTTGGCACACTGGAGCCTTGGGCTGTTGCCCTGGGTAGAGTGCCGGGACGTCACAGCTCATAGCAACCTCAAACTCCTGGGCTTGGCGCTGCGCAGCGAACCCCGACCCGTGACCGGCACCCACCGGGACTCCACATTCCCTGACCAGGAACTGCGGGAGGCACGCAACACTGGTCCTCCCTCCTGTGTCCTTTCAGCTTCCACACTAGCCCATTCATCTGGACAGGGACTCTGGTAGCTGCGTGCCCTTTGGAGCCCTCCCTGCCTCTGCGCAGAGCTCTTCTCCTGGCCAGAGACTGCTGGAGCCTTGGGCTCTCTGTGCCAAAGTCACTGGGTGCCTGGCACTCCCAGAAACATGCGCACCACCCCCAGTCCTGTTGCTGGATCTGGGTGTGTCACAGACCGGAGCTGCTTCCACAACCAGAACTCCCTAGATAGAGCAGCCCCAGAGGAACTACACAGGGTCACTCCCTACAAAGATCCAGCAACAATAGAGTGATCCCGCTGGGGTCTAATCTTGGAGGGACACCTCCCCAACTCTGAGGACAGCCAGAGGCAACGGTGAAAAACAATCATGAGGTGAAATCAACAGAAAAACTCTGGCAATATGAATAATCAGAGTAGATCAACTCCCCCAAGGATCAATGGGGCAGAAACAGCACAAGACCCCATGCACAAACAAATAGCTGAGGTGTCAGAAATTGAATTCAGGATCTGGATAGCAAATAAGATCGAATTAGAATTCCAAAAGTTGTCTCAAGAATTCAACGGATTCAAAGACCAAATGATTTCGACACATTGAGACAAGAAGTTGCATCCTTCAAAGATCTGAGAAACACAGTAGAATCCCTCAGTAACAGAATGGAGCAAGCAGAAGAAAGGATTTCTGACACTGAAGACAAAGCTTTCGAATGGTCCCAAACCCTCAAAGAAGAAGAGAAATGGAGAGCAAAAACAGACCACTCTTTCAGAGAGCTCTCGGATAATTTGAAGAAAACCAATATTCATCTTATAGGGATCCCCGAAAGTGACGAAGTAGCTTCACAAGGCACAGAGTCTCTTCTCCATGAGATTATGAAGGAGAACTTTCCAGACATGCCAAGATATTCCGAAATTCAGATAGCAGACAGTTTCAGAACTCCAGCATGACTCAACCCAAATAAGACATCCCCCAGACACATCATAATCAATTTCACTAAAGTTAATATGAAGGAGAAAATTCTGAAAACTGCCAGACGAAGGAAAACCATTACCTACAAGGGGAAGAATATCAGAATAACTGCAGATCTCTCTGCTGAAACCTTTCAAGCTAGAAGAGGATGGTCATCGACTTTTAATCTCCTAAAACAAAATAACTTTCAAACCAGGATCCTGCACCCAGCTAAACTGAGCTTCATTTATGACGGAGAAATTAAATACTTCAACGACATTCACATGTTGAAGAAATTTGCCACAACTAAACCAGCTCTCCAGGACATTCTTAGACCTATCCTCCATAAAGACCAGCGTAATTCTCCACCAAAAGTAAACCCACCCCAAAATTTTTTGATCAAATTCCAACTTCCACAGTTGCTAAAGGATTAAAAATGTCCACTGGTCTCTCGAAAGGCTTATCAATACTCTCAATTAATGTGAATGGTTTAAATTGTCCTCTAAAGAGGCATAGGTTGGCGGACTGGATACAAAAACTCAAGCCACATATCTGCTGCATCCAAGAATCGCATCTTACATTAAAAGACAGATATAGACTCAAGGTGAAGGGATGGTCATCTATATTCCAGGCAAATGGAAAGCAGAAAAAAGCAGGCATTGCAATCCTGTTTGCAGACGCAATAGGCTTTAAACCAACCAAAATAATTAAGGATAAGGATGGACACTTCATATTTGTTAAAGGTAATACTCAATATGATGAGATCTCAATTATTAATAGTATGCACCCAAACACAACGCACCTCAATTATAAGAGAAACTCTAACAGACATGAGCAACTCGATTTCCTCCACTTCCATAGTAGTTGGAGATTTTAACACCCCTTTAGCAGTCCTGGATAGATCCTCCAAAAAGAAGCTAAGCAAAGAAATTTTAGATTTAAACTCAACCATTCAACATCTGGACTTAACGGACATCTACAGAACATTTCATCCCAAAGAAACTGAATACACATTCTTCTCATCAGCCCACGGAACATACTCCAAAATCGACCACATCCTAGGCCACAAATCTAACCTCAGCAAATTTAAAAAAAATAGAAATTATTCCCTGCATCTTCTCAGACCATCAGGGAATAAAAGTTGAAGTAAATAACAACAGGAACCTGCATACCCATACAAAAACATGGAAGCTAAACAACCTTATGCTGAAAGATACATGGGTTATAGACAAGATTAAGAAGGAAATCACCATATTTTTGGAACAAAACAACAATCAAGACACGGATGACCGGAACCTCTGGGATACTGCAAAGGCAGTCCTAAGAGGGAAATTTATAGCACTGCAAGCCTTCCTCAAGAAAATGGAAAGAGAGGAAGTCAATAACTTAATGGAACATCTCAAGCAACTGGAGAAAGAAGAACACTTCAACCCCAAATTCAGCAGAAGAAAAGAAATAACCAAAATCAGAGCAGAATTAAATGAAATTGAAAAGAAAGGAATTATACAACAGATCAATAAATCTGAAAGTTGGTTTTTTGAAAAGATCAATAAAATAGATAAACCTTTGGCCAACCTAACCAGGAAAAAAGAGTAAAATCTCTAATTTCATCAATCAGAAGTGGTAATGATGAAATAACAACAGACACCTCAGAAATTCAAAAAACCCTTAACAAATACTACAAGAAACTCTACTCTCACAAATATGAAAATGTGAAAGAAATTGACCAATACCTGGAAGCATGCCACCTACCAAGACTTAGAGCGAAGTGGAAATGTTGAACAGGCCTATATCAAGTTCTGAAATAGCATCATCTATACAAAATCTCCCTAAAAAGAAAAGCCCAGGACCAGATGGCTTTACGTCAGAATTCTACCAAACCTTTAAAGAAGAACTAATACCTATATTACTAAACATCTTCCAAAATACAGAAAAAGAAGGAATATTACCCAGCACATTCTACAAAGCAAACATCACCTGATCCCCAAACCAGGGAAAGACCCAACAAGAAAAGAAAATTATAGACCAATATCACTAATGAATATAGATGCTAAAATACTCAATAAGATCCTAACAAACAGAATCCAACAACACATCAAAAAATTATACACCATGACCAAGTCGGATTTATCTCAGGGTCTCAAGGCTGGTTCAATATACGTAAATATAAATGTAATTCAACACATAAACTTAAAAATAAAGACCATATGATTCTTTCAATTGATGCAGAAAAAGCTTTTGATAATATCCAGCATCCCTTCATGATCAGAGCACTTAAGAAAATTGGTGTAGAACGGATATTTCTTAAACTAATAGAGGCCATCTACAGCAAACCCAAAGCTAATATCATATTGAATGGAGTTAAATTGAAATCATTTCCACTTAGGTCAGGAACAAGGCAAGGTTGCCCATTGTCTCCATTGCTCTTTAACATTGTAATGGAAGTTTTAGCCATTGCAATTAGGGAAGAAAAGGCGATCAAGGGTATCCACATAGGGTCAGGAGAGATCAAACTTTCATTCTTCGCAGATGATATGATCAGATATCTGGAAAACACTAGGGATTCTACTACAAAACTTTTAGAAGTGATCAAGTAATACAGCAATGTCTCAGGCTACAAAATCAACACCCATAAATCTGTAGCCTTTATATATACCAACAATAACCAAGCCGAACAAACAGTCAAGGACTCTATTCCTTTCACAGTAGTGCCAAAGAAGATGAAATATTTGGGAGTATACCTAACGAAGGACGTGAAAGATCTCTACAAAGAGAACTATGAAACTCTAAGAAAAGAAATAGCCGAAGATGTTAACAGATGGAAAAACATACCATGCTCATGGCTGGGAAGAATCAACATTGTTAAAATGTCCATACTGCCCAAAGCAATATATAATTTTAATGCAATTCCTATTAAAGGTCCATTGTCATACTTTAAAGATCTTGAAAAAATAATACTTCGTTTTATATGGAATCAGAAAAAACCTCGAATAGCCAAAACATTACTCAGCAATAAAAACACAGCAGAGGCATCACACTACCAGACCTGAGACTGTACTATAAATCCATTGTGATCAAAACAGCAAGTTACTGGCACAAAAGCAGAGAAGTAGATGTCTGGAATAGAATAAAGAACCAAGAGATGGATCCAGCTACTTACCGTTATTTGATCTTTGACAAGCCAATTAAAAACATTCAGTGGGGAAAAGATTCCCTATTTAACAAATGGTGCTGGGTAAACTGGCTGGCAACCTGTAAAAGATTGAAACTGGACCCACACCTTTCACCATTAACTAAGATAGATTCTCACTGGATACAAGATTTAAACTTAAGACATGAAACTATAAAAATACTTGAAGAAAGTGCAGGGAAAACTCTTGAAGGAATCGGCCTGGGTGAATATTTTATGAGGAGGACTCTCTAGGCAATTGAAGCAGTATCAAAAATACACTACTGGGACCTGATCAAACTAAAAAGCTTCTGCACAGCCAAGAATATAGTGAGTAAAGCAAGCAGACAGCCCTCAGAATGGGAGAAAATATTTGCAGATTATACCTCCGATAAAGGTCTAATAACGAGAATCCACAGAGAACTCAAACGTATTAACAAGAAAAGAACATGTGACCCCATCTCAGGGTGGGCAAGGGACTTGAAGAGTAACTTCTCTAAAGAAGACCAACGCACAATCTACAAGCACATGAAAAAAAGCTCATCATCCTTAATCATCAGAGAAATGCAAATCAAAACTACTCTGAGATATCACCTAACCCCAGTAAGAGTAGCCCACATAACAAAATCCCAAAACCAGAAATGTTGGTGTGGATGTGGAGGAAAGGGCACATTTCTACACTGCTGGTGGGAATGCCCACTAATACGTTCCTTCTGGAAGGATGTTTGGAGAATACTTAGAGACCTAAAAATAGACCTGCCATTGGATCCTATAATTCCTTTACTAGGTTTATGCCCAGAAGACCAAAAGTCACAATATAACAAAGACATCTGTACCAGAATGTTTATTGCAGCCCAATTCATAATTGCTAAGTCATGGAAGAAGCCCCAGTGCCCATCGACCCACGAATGGACTAGCAAATTGTGGTACATGTATACCATGGAATACTATGCAGCCTTAAAGAAAGATGGAGACTTTACCTCTTTCATGTTTACATGGATGGAGCTGGAACATATTCTTCTTAGCAAAGTATCTCAGGAATGGAAGAAAAAGTATCCAATGTACTCAGCCCTACTATGAAGCTAAATCATAGCTTTCACATGAAGACTATAACCCAACTATAACCCAACTATAGCATAAGACTATGGGGAAAGGGCCAAGGAAGGGGAAGGGAGGGGGGGAGGTTTTGGTGGAGGGAGGGTAATGGGTGGGGCCACATCTGTGGTGCATCTTAGAATGGATACAGGCGATTGCACTAATGTACACAGCTATGATTTAACAATAAAAAAAAAAATAGAAGATATTTTCAAAAAACAGATCATGCCAAATCTTATAGACAACAGAAAAAGAAGAGGTACTTCTAAATCATTCTACTTCATCTGGATATATCTGATATTAAAATTGGAAAAAATATAAAGGGAAATTACAAACATAGTGCACTTGTAAATGAGGATGCAATATCCTAAACAACATAGTAACAAGTTGAATTAAAAATTGTTTAAATAATGTGCTTTGGTCCACATCCATTTTATGTGAGAATTAGTCACTATTTACTTTTTTTTTTAACTATGGTGACAGCATGCAAGGTTTGAGATGGCTGTAGGAGGCGGAGAAACTGGAGTTGCCTTTTTTTTTTTTTTTTTTTTTTGGTCTTCTTCCCTTTCCCTAATTCTTGTTTGGTCCTGCCTACTCCAAGTCTGTTGGAGCTCAAGCCAAGTGACTTTGTTGGCGGGGCTGTGTCTGACTGAGTTGTCTTTTGATCCCTAAGATCCAGCGTGTAGGCTTTCTAAATCATCCCCCTGAGCCCAGGCCTTAAGCCCTTTCTCTGTGGGCAGCCCTCACGTAGTTTCTGCTGATGATAAATTTTGGTTCCTCCCTCCCTCCATTCTCCTCTTTCCATCCAGCTTGGTTTGGCATTGACAGCTCCTGTGGCTGTAACTACGTATCATGTAGCATTTCCAGATGCTTAGAGCAGAAGGGGGACCCTCCCACCTGACTCAGCCAGCTACCTAGCTGGAACCCATTCATTCTTCAATCTGTTAAGATCTTATTTCTTTACTTTATTACTGAAGAAACAGTTAATGGACATTCTCCGGGTTTTCTCTTGACCCCATTCACCCCAGCAAGAAACTTGGTTTCTCATAAAAAAAGCTCCCCTTTGCCTTCTCTGGTTCTCACGTTGCCTTAGAATTGACAGAACATGAGCTGAGCACCAGGTTATTACAAGACAATTTTTTTTAACTGTGTGCTGAAATTCACTTGCGGCATTACTGCCTCAAGGAACACCAAACACGTGCCTTAGAATTGAGAAAAATTCAAGTCGGCAAGTTCATCTCTAACTCCCAGGATGAAAGAAAACCGCGTGTTTCAGAGTTGTCAGTGGTGTGTCACTTGTGTGGCTCTTTCTCTACTGCTATGTCAGTTATTATCCCCCCCTCAAAATAGAACTGCTGTATAAACAAAATTGAAGCCAGCAGTTGAGAGTCTTGATTTGACTCCAGTGTCTCCCGAGGGCCTGTTCTTCTCTGGTTTGTAATGTAGGGTTGTCGCATTCATCATTTTTTTTTTCATATACTGATGAGGAAAGTGATAAAGGAATAGATGGCTGTTTCTCTGCTTTCTGCTTTGTCATCCTGACCCGGATTGTGCTGGGTCGGCTTTCTCAGTAAGGACACAAGGTCCAGTGATTTGCATTGTGCTCAGCTGGGCATCATTTCTCATATCTTATAATTTTTTATCGGTCAGCATTACAGTCAGTAGTTGGAACTGATTTACATGGCAGCCGCACTCTGCCTACATCGTGGCCCGCACACTTTTGAGTAAAAAGTGCTGGTGATTATCAGAACTGAAGGGACCAGTCCTGTAGGTTTGACTGGCTCCCAATTGATCTGTTGGTGCCCTGGAGGCAATTTTCAACTGCTTTATTTATAGAAATGGTTTAGGCAGTAGAGTCATGTCTAGTCAGATGCCATATGGTACCTTAATATGCCATCAGATGGGTAATCAAACTTAGGAGTAAATTTCCAAGAACTAATAAAACAACTGTGCTATAGAGAATGAGCTTCATTTGGGACACTGGCAATCAGCCTTGTTTTTCTCTCAGCTCCTGGAAATTTTTAAACAGGTATACCCAGAACAGCACTTAAAATTTACTTTAAATTATAAAAGCAATATGAGCTTATTAGTTAAAAAAAATCAGTATGAAGTAGAAGAATGAAAATGAAATGAACCAGCTCATTCCCCTGCTACAATACCTGTCATGGAGAATATATTTTCAGATAGTCATAGAGACCGAGGAAGAATAGAGATGGAGTCAGAGTCAAATATACACAGTTTAAAAATTATAAATGTGTCACCATATATGATCCTCTAAATTTATTTTTCAATGAGTGTGAAGGTGTTAGGGGTTAGGATATATAGGACTACTTTGTTCTTTTTTTTTTTTTTTTTTTTGTCTTTTCCAGAATATACTTTTTGGAGATAGAGTTTTATTATGTCCCCCTTGGTTAGAGTGCTATGGTGTCACAGCTCAGAGCAACCTCAAACTCTTGGGCTTAAGTGACTCTCTTGCCTCAGCTTCCCAAGTAGCTGGGCTGCAGGCACCAGCCCCAGGCCCTGTTATTTTTTGTTGCAGTGGTGTTGTTGTTTAGCTGGCCTGGGCTGGGTTCAAACCTGCCACCCTCGGTGTATGTGGCTGGTGCCATAACCACTGTGCTATGGGTGCCGCGCCAGGACTACCTTGTTCTTTATAACAGCAGTGTAGTATTCCTGACCATAGATGTAACAAGGCAAAATTTAGGTAAGTCTTCCATTATGGATAAACATGAGGTTCCACCAATGTTTTGCTGTTATCAACAGTGAATTGGTGAACATTTCTGCATGTACTATATAACTTTGAGTACATAAGCTAATGCCATTGTCGTGTTAACATTTAGAAATGAAATTGATCACTCAACTGTTAGGCATATTTTGAATTGTGATAGACCTTGTCAAATTGCCCCTCCCCAAAGATGCTGAATTAATTAATGTGTTCACCAGCACTGAATAAAATGATCATTCCCCATATCCTATATCCTGTGCTTTTCTAAATAGAAAAACAATTTGGGGGGGTTAGTGTTTTAGCCCACAACCCTCACCCTGACCATGTTCACTAGACAGAATCTTATTTTACTCTATGGAGAGAAAAGAAAACAAAAAAGAAAAATGATGAGAAACTGTTCTAGAGATGCAGATATTTTAAGCAGTTTAACCCAAGTAAAGCAAATAAAGGGACTCTCTGTCCTCAGCAAAGTCGTCTTCTTCACCGGTGCTCAGTCCCACAGTCAGCGAGGCTGGATGGCGTGGAGAACTCTCAAACAAAGCTGGCTGTCTTGACTGGTCAGCAAGTGGAAGCTTTTCCTTCACCTCTTTCCCCAAAGTTCCAAGTTGAGTCTTAAATCAACTTAAAGTTGGAAGAAAGTCCACACCTACCAGTATACAAGTGACGGAGAACATTTGCTTTGGGACTTAGCAGTCACCCTGTTCAGATCTTCCTATGGGGGACAATAGTCCCTGGACCTGGCAGCCAGAGTGTGAGGAAGACAGAGAAAGAGAAAATGGCACGCACACGCACATGCACATGCACGCACACACGCACACACATTCATGCACACATGCGCGCGTGCACACACATGCACATGAACGCACACACGCAAGTCTGCACACAGACAGTGGGACAGAGAGACATAAGGAAAAATTTTTCCAAGGGACTCCAGGACGAAGAGAATGGAGAAGAACGTGTCAAGCAGCCATTACCCCAGGGACTGGAAAGGAAACAAAAGTTAAGTCTTACATTTGATTGGCCATAGGCTTATTACTTGATGAGACGGGGAGTGGAGAGGCAGATGGGGGAAGAAACTTGAACTTCTGCTGGAACCAATACAAATTGTGTTAGGTAATCCCCTTATTGTCGAAGTGCTGGTCTTACTCGTACTTCTTAGTGGTCAGTTTGGGCTTTTTCATCGTGCTTCTTTCCTCAGTATTACGAAGTTTAATGTATTTCTATTTGTTTTGTCATTTCTCTTCAGATCCGCAACTTGCTGCACTTTGGTTCATATTTTATTTTCTTTCTCATTCTGCATGATTTGCTTTAAAAACCATACATCCTCCCATGAAAGAAATCTAATCTCAACTTTTTACTTCAAGTGTGTTTTGGAAAAGAAAAATCGTATTTACAGATAAGGCATAATACCACATAAGCCATTTTATGCTACAATCAGACTTGGGTTCAAGGTCACCTGTGTCCCCTACTTCCTGTGTTATTTAAAATCCAGTTTATTAAAGGCATAAAAATATTTTTAGACCATACTTTGTAGGAAATGGGCAGCCAAATTGTTTTGCAGTTTAAAATTAATTTTCCTAGTACTTATTATGCACAGTAAATTCTAAGGCAAGCCAGCTATGCCAAATTCAGGAAATTTTATATACCTGGATTATCATGAGGAAGGAAACAGATTAAATAATAAAATAATCTGTTCTTTCATTTAAAGGTATAAAGCTGGCCTATTTATCATTTAAATGCTACATTTTCTTCTTTCTTTCTTTTCTTTTTTTTTTTGCAGCGTCTGGCTGGGGCTGGGTTTGAACCCGCCACCTCCCGCACATGGGGCCGGCACCCTACTCCTTTGAGCCACAGGTGCCACCCTTCTTCTTTTTACAACACTTCCTTTTTCCCTCTTGTGTTGTGTTTGCTTGCAAGAGAGTTGGAGCATATATTGTTGTTCTTGTTCACTTTTGCATGGAAGATGAAACTCTTGGGATGTTTTAAAAGGCTTTACAGTCTCTCCCTAAACTAAAATCACAGGCTAGGAATCTCAGAACAATTTTCTATTAAACCAGTTTATCTGTATAAATCAAATCTTTTTTTCATAAACATCTTACAGTTTTCCCCCTCTATTAGCCACTTGGACTAGAACTACAAACTGTACAATCTCCAAATCATTTTAAATCTGATGATGCTATGACTTGTAGTTTAAGATGACTCTATAGATAGCCACTGCAGCAAAATCTATTTGGAGAACGAGCTGGTAGACACACACAGTATGCATCTGATGAAGTGGTAGGCAATTAAAATTCACCTAAAGACATCCTGGGTTAGAGTAGCTCACATATAAAAAGAGAAAGGTTTTCTGTAACCAGCCAGTTAGACCATAGGAATGAAAATTGCTATAAAAGGTATCTGTGAAGAGTGCCGTTGAAAGATAGTCCTCTTTGAGATGGCTTGAGAATTTTTCTGGGTATTAGTGGGCAGATGAGAAACTGAAAAAGAGTATCAACCTCAAACTTCAGAAGGTTCCTGAGTTTTGTGCAGTTGGGAGTTTTTGAGCCTCTGCTGAGAGATAGAGTCTCCTGTCTCAAGAAGTATGAACGGAGCACTGGTTTAGGAAAATCTGGTTTCTGACTTGTTTGGCTACTGTAAATTAGTCACATGACTCACTCCCACAAATCTCAGACTTTTCATTTCCCAAAAAGAACCCTGTACTGCGGAGTCAGAGCTTAATAAATGTTAAATGAATAAAAGAATGAACAAAGATTTTAAACATTGCTTTCCAAGATTCTGAAATTCCATTGGGAATCCAAACAATTAATAAAAAATGTTGCAAATTTAAAAAACACCTGCCGCCAAACATTCTTTTTATTTCATTTAAATTTGCAGATTTTCTAAGTGACAGTTTTCCTCAGGTGGGCGCAAAATGACTTCTGGACTCAGAGTACAGTATTACATGAGCTGGTTTAAGGAGAGTCTCATGTTCTTCAGAAATAGGACTGTGGGTAATGCCAGCTTGTCACAGATGGGGATGAATTCAGATTTCGTTCAAATGTGTGATGCATAAGATAACATTAGCAGTCAGTGGGGAAGATCGTATCAATGAAGTACACAAAGCTCTGAATATTTACTTCACAGAGGAAATGGCTCCACAGACCAGAAAACTAAGTTGTCATAGAAACCTCCATGCCAGATATTTTGTTTTAATTCTACTGTTGAAAGGTTAAGTGGATTCAGAGACAAAGGAGCTATATTATGAGTATTAAAATTGTACATACTGGTTTTACTTTTTAACTTAATTGATATCTATTACCAAAAGGACTTTTAATCTCCAGAAGGGTAAATGTATTTTTGTGCAGATTATTCACAGATTTCTACTGAAAAACCCTATGGCATTGAATCTTTTGTTATAAAATGGTGTGTTTTCTTATGTTTATTTTTCATTGTAAATTTTGTTTTACTTTGTATCATGAGAATAATTTCACTGATATCAATTAGTGACAAAGGAAGGAATATATCCCAACTGTCTACATTTTTATACACAAAATCCTTAATCTTTTACTTAAGTAATCAGATAATAGCTGTTACTGGGTTATGAAGGAAAATTAATAGTTTTACAATCTATTTAATAGTCACACGTTTAGAAAAATAGTGAATTATTTGATTATCCAAAGAGCTAATATTTATTGAAGGCCTGCTAGTGGTCTAGCTATGCTAGATTCTCTGTGTATTAAAAATACGTGATCTCATTTGGTCTTTCAACTATTCTGAAATATAGGTCATTACATTTCTTGATGCCTAAGCCGAGGCTAAGAGGTATTAAGTGATACTCAAGGAAAGAGGCAGAGGTAGAATTTAAACACATTGACCATTTGAAATAGCACCATGCTGCTCCAGGGCATACAGGTAACTAATCACAAATGTCTAAGGAGCAGAAGAGACATTTTATGATAAGTTCTTCTTGAGTAAGAAGAACTAAGAGGATGACCATGCCTCACGTGAGAAGGGTTATACTGGACTAAGTTAGCCTTTGAGTTAGATTTCACTAACCAGCCTCCCAGGCTGATATGAAAATCTGGAATGCTTAATTACGAATGTGAACATATTTCCCCATAATACACACTAATGCCACTTTGGTAAATGATTTAAGATATGCTTGCATGTGCTTTTACATTTTATTTTATTTTTTTGAGACAGCATCTCAAGCTGTTGCCCTGGGTAGAGTGCCATGGTGTCACAGCTCACAGCAACCTCCAACTCTTGGGCTTAAGCAATTCTCTTGCCTCAGCCCCCCAAGTAGCTGGGACTACAGGCCTCTGCCACAATGCCCAGTTATTTTTAAGTTGTAGTTGTCATTGTTGTTTGGCGGGCTCAGGCTGGATTTGAACCGACCAGCTCCCGTATATGTGGCTGGTGCCCTAACTGCTTGAGGTACAGGTGCTGAATCTGCTTTCACATTTTAAAGGGAATGGTTTGATTCTGGGTTTTTGATCATGCACAACCTACTGACTGGACATTTTCAGATATCTCCCTGAAACATTTAAGTATTATTTTTATAATATGTTGGCTATTTTTTAAATAAAAGTTTAAATTGCACAAAGTTACTCTATTATAGCAGCTGTTGCCAAAATCGTCTTTCTCAGAAATGTAGACCACTGAGAAATTTGAACCAATCAAATCATTAACTAGAGAAATGTAATCACTCATAACTCAGCCAAGTTCTTATGATTAATTGTACTATTCTCAGCTCTACTACTCTGGATATTTTGAACATCAATAATTTGAAAAAGAACAATGTCTATAGGCAAAGGACAATGTAACAGAGCAAAAATTTACATTAGAATATGGAAAATGACTGAGGAGGGAAATACTGAAAATATATAAACAGATTTTCTGAAATATTTTTTTTAAAGACAGAAGAATAGTTTTGAAGGTAGAGTTGAGAAATAAAAAGGATATGGAAAATGGTGATTGTTTATAGAGAAAGATTCACAGAGCTCATTCAATGTTAAATGTTATATAATACTGATTTGATAGATGGAGAAATAAAATGTCTAGAAAATTCTCAGTAGTTCATCCATTAATATCGATGTATTGAGTTCCACTTCTGGCTAACACCTTTTCTTTCTGCGTTTGGACCACAGCCGCTTGCCGGGTGCTGTCCATGGTACTGAACCGATGCTGCTGGAAGGGCCTGGTGTTTGGCAAGTTTTAGGGATAGTTTCCTCCTTCCAACTGCAGTGCCCCGTTCCCTTAACTTATACCATGCTTAGATTGTAAATGCAACATAGTAAGTCTATGAATAACATTTATTTTTATTATAGTTTCCAAGGAAGGGATCTCAATAGAGGTCTCCAAACATAGCTAAAACCAAGCGACTGGTATTTCCCCCAAAACAATCCCTCCTACACCATCTCCCATCTCAGTCAATGGCAACTCCATTCTTGGTTACCCAGGTGTAAATGCTGGTGTAATCTTATGCTCTTTTGCTCACATGTCTACCTTTAAAATACATTCGGAACCTGACCAGTTTTCACCACCTGTCTACGGCCATCCTTGTGCGAGGCACTGCCATCTCTCACCTATGCCTCCTTCCAAAGCCTGTTCCCAATACAGCAGCTAGAGAAATTTTGTAAAATGTTAACTCAGTTTATAAGCTTCCTTTGTTGAAAATCCTGGGATGGCTTCCTGCTGTCATCAAAGTGAAGGGCAGCTCCTTACATTGGACCTTCCCTGACACGGGGCCTTCTTGCCTCTTTCTCATGCCACCCGTTTCAGCCACAGAGGCTCTTTTGATCATCCTTGAACACACCCAATTATTTTCTTTTTTAAGACCTTTGCTATTTCCTGTGCCTAATAAATTTCTCCATTATCTGCATGGCTCATACCCTCACTTTTATAAAGAGATTTAAAAATCTCTTTTTCATTGACCTTCTTCTTCTTCCTATTTCAACTCGTTAAAATCAAAGCAAAGAAATCCCTGTCATCATAACAGTTTTTTCTTTTATTGTTGGGGATTCATTGAGGGTACACAGAACCAGGTTACACTGATTGCTTTTGTTAGATAAGGACCCTCTTATAATTGTGTCCCACCCCCAAAGGAACCCCTTGTCCCCCCACCCCCTCCCTCCTTCCCTTTCTCAGCTCTGCCCACCCCCCACTGTGTATTAACTAAACACATTCTTGTTTGTTTCTCTATGATGTTAGCTCAATGAAAGTAGGGATTGTTGTTTTGTCTACTGCTATGCCTAGAATAATGCCTGGTATATAATAGGAGATCAATTCAAACTGACTAAATGGAATGGTATCCACAAATGCATGATTTTAGAGGAAATAAAATGTCAATATTTGGTAAAAATAGACCTCTCACCTCATTCCGTCAGATCATTATTTTGGATTACAAAGAAAATTGTTACTTAGTATTGGTTGATTTATGGTTAGGAGTCTATATCTGGAGGTGCTAAAATGGGTATGAAGTCCAGTCACTGTGGATTCAGGGAACTTTAGCTGAAACTCTGCAGGTGGTGAGGTCCTCAGCAGAAAGCTGACGTGAAGCCCTCTGATCCTACTTTTCTTGACTTCATTAATCACCCCCCTAATAATACGTGTATGTTCCTAAGGAAACTGAAGGCGTCTAGTGAGGTGAGGCTAAGATGGGTGTCCCCATAAGCTCTTTCAAATAGAGGCAAATTGTCTCTAGGGTTTTAGTTCTAGAAACAAGATTTGATACACGCTCCTGTTAAAAAAGGTTTGATAAATACTCACCAGCCACTAGGGGGTACTGGGCATTCACGTTCTGAGTAGGGTCCATTCTCATTGGACTTGGGAAGAAGTCCCGTCTAGCTACATTCAGACCATTTCCTTACTTGTATTCCTTTAAATATTTTGTGTAAAACTTGCATGTATTTAATATTTTCTCCACATCCCTTTTGTCCGATATGTTTCCCGATTGGAGAGAATTATGGATGCATCTGATTTCTGATCTTGAGGAATATGTTTAATCATCTGTTCCCACCTGTCAAGTGGCAGTGACTTGTGGGGGTGGGGGTCAAAGCACTGGGTCTTTGCTGGTGGTTTTTCCATTGTTTATCATTTCCTCACTTCCCTAAAAAGGGTAATGGTCTTTAAGTGATTCTGCTTATGTGTACAGGCAAGAGATTTTAAGAAAAATGATGTGCAAAATGAATTGTATTTATACGTAATAAGTCCCTATTCTCTCAAGTTTTTAGTTTTGTATTATTTTGGTTTAGGAAAATAACAGCCCATGGGGTACTACTTGATTTTTTTTTTTTTTATCTTTCACGTGTGATTGATTGTAAAGATAACTGGGACACAGGTATTCATCGCCAAGAGTTAAACAGAAATCAGATAAAACCAAGGGGTAAAGGGTGAAGATGGAAAAACACACACAAAGAATATTCTTCTCTCTAACTTAACATCGCTTACTAGATCTTTAATTCAAACTTTGGTTTTATGGTATGCTTTCTGGTAGACATCCATGTGGGAAAAACATATATCTTGGTTTATTTAAATAAATTTATAGATGGGAAAGCTGAATCAAAATATATTGTCATATGAAGTAGTAAAAATCGGGTTCTTTGGTGTTACTAGACCTTGGTTTAAAACTAAACCGTGCTGCTTATTAGATGGGTTAGCTATAAGGAAGTTACTTTACTTTTTAACCATCTCCTGACCCTTAGTTTCCTTATCCGTTAAATGAGTTTCATAATTTCTACTTCATAAAGCTATTGTGAGGATTACTGGAGAAATATGTACATATACATATGTAATGACCATCAGCAAAAAGAAGGTTGCGTAGGAATTGCTCCCTAGAAGTTAGTCCCTTTCAATTTTCATGTAAAGATTTTTAATGTGTTAGATGATTTCAACCCTAGTAGAAAACTTTGAAATTGACTTTGCCTTCTCTTGACATAGTTTAATCTGTGTGTAAATCACTAGTATCAATACTGTCGTTAGAATGTTTTACAAGTAGATTAAAATTTAGCTTTATGAGTTTTTTTTTATTACTTCTTAGTGGACTTCAAAGAAGAAATCAGCACTAGATAGTTACTTAATATCCAAGTTATATAGAGAGAATTAGGCTTGATTAAACAACATGGACAGAATCAGTTTTGGAATACTGTGAGTTGCACCCAAAACATTAAATGAAACCCTTTTTGACTTGATAAATGCCAAGACCTAATCCTTTGTGAAATGGGTACCATAGCTTTCAATGATACATTATCCACGTAAAATTATCTGTTCCTCTGGCATATTTTCTATGGGTTTTGAAGGTCCCGTGTCTACAATCTGTTTGAAGTTCTGTATTGTGGTAGAGTGGTGACAACCTTACACTTTAATCTTGTCTTTTCAACTCAATGATTGTGTGATCTTGATCAAGTCCATTAATTTGTTTGAAACACAGGTCTTATCTTTGAAGAGTAGTACAATAGCCGTTCTACCTACCGCATAGCATTGTGTCTTATGTGAACACACTTAAGAAAATAATTTATGAACTATAAAGCACCCTCCAGATGGGGGATGGGTTCTCACTGCCAGATTTGTGGCAGCTTCCTTCATCCGTTGAACCAGATTCCTGAGACATCATAGATTGCTGTTAAAGTGGAGAATATTTAAGGAGCCCAAGATGACTTAGAAAAGCACTTTATTTAGGTTTTCTTTTTCTACATAGCAGTGGAAAGAGCCTATGAGATGGGAAAAGTAGAGGATTAATGAGGGGATATTTCTACATTTGCCTAAGAGGAGAAATGATGTTTAATGTGCTTTGGAAATTAGACATCGCTTACTAGATCTTTAATTCAAACTGTGGTCTAACAGTGGACTCCCCTGGTAGACAGTCATGTGGGAAAAATGTATATCTTGATTTATTTAAATAAATTTATAGATGGAAAAGGTGAATCAACGTATCGATGGTACCAGCCCACTATGTTTAAATTTCTCCAGAAATAGTAGCAATCAGTCTTGTTTGTGCTGATTGAAATGCTCCGAAGTCTGTTTCATTTTTCTGCTTGAGTGTTTGAATGTATTCCTTCAGTAGCACCAAGACAGATTCTCTTACTTAATCCCAACATGCCTTTCCCTGTATTCTGGATAACTCCACAGGAGGTCTGTCATCACACACCATCAACCCTCTGTCTCTGGGTGCTGCTTGGGTGATAATGGACATCGTGGGCCCTCTCGCCCTCTGCCAGGGCTCTTAATGTCATTCTTCCTGCCTAGATGAGCATTTCCTAGATGTTTCCCCTGCTGTTGTTGTAATCCAGTTGCTGAGAGAATATTTCTCACATTTAATTTCACCCCTAGAACATAGGTATAAGTCATGTTTAATTTGATTTATAGTCCTCCATGGCTGAACTGTGAATTCACTTTTAGCTTAACATTTTGAACAGAGTCTGGATTGAAAAATAAGAGCAAATTTGAACTTTTTCCTCTTTCAATGAGTATATCATAAGCTTTTATAAATATTATATAGAAATCTGTTCCTTGTGGAAAGTAGGTTAGACCCATTCCTCAGCGTCTAGCATAAAAATCTATTTCTGCCTCCCTGAGGGTTTAATGTATGTGTATAGTACATTTTAAATTTTAATGTGCATATAATTTTTTTTTACAATGCCTTTTATAATGTATTGTGACTTTGCTAAATACACCATTTTGAACTGGTATTTAAAACTGTACAAAGATCCTACGGTTATTGATAAAAATACTTCAGAGAAAACACTGTGACATTTTAAAACCTGTTTGGTTATATTGAATGACTTGTCCTTGAGATTGTTGCAAACATCTGCAGTCAACATTTAGCTGCTGTTCCTGATGCCAGCTGCCTTGCACAAGGAATTCTGCATATGTTGATGCCTGTGTTTTGTGCCTTGAAGAGGTACCTAGGGAAGACGTCTTCCCTCTCCCCAAAGTTTTTCTATCAGTTTCTTGATGCAAATTTGCTACAACTCCAAGTTGATTCTTTTTGAATTTTTGTTTTCGAACAGGTTGTTTCATGAGTGAAGTCATTCAATGATGATTTCCTGTGTGCCTGTTATATAACAAATTCCATAGAGGTGCTGGCATCGGTCATTTCTACTTGCGGAGAAATAATGAGCTGGTTTTCATGGGGATAAGGAGAAGGACATCACTTTGAGGGTACTGTGCTCCTGAGTGTGAGACTTTGACCAGAGATGTCTAATACATACTTATTGAATAAGGTGTATTTAGTTCAAACAACTTTGGTCCTAGCTTCATTAGGTTGTGAAACAGCAGAATGCCTATTTCCCAGGTGTCCAAAAACACGGGTCTTGCAAGGCTGGCCCTGCCATTTAGTCACTTAGCTTGACCATTTGAGTGAGACATTTCACTTCTCTGGGTACAACTTCCTTACAGAGTGAGAGAGTGGGACTATATGATTTCTAAAATTCTATTTTTTTTCTGAAGCATGTTACTTGCCTTTCAATGAAAACACTGATTGTTGCATTTCTTGAGATGTTTAAATATAGTGGGCTGGTCTCATCTTTATTCCTCTATTACAATTTGCAAATTAACAATCCCCAAATCTGCTCTTGTATCAGAGTCGGGGTTTGAACTGAAATCCGTCAGTCTCAGATACGGATGTGTTTAGCTGTTATGCTACACAGCCTCCAGAGTGAAAGCTGCTGAAAATTTGAAATTTTCTATTCAAATTTATGTTTCTTACCAAATGTGTTTGTAGCCTTACTTTCCTTCCTGAGTCATGGTCATAGATGAATAGTCACAGCCTGAAGGTTTAAATTTAGATGTACTACCACTTACTACCTCATACTTAATCTCAAACTTTATTTAGCACCCATCAAATTAAGCAGTTCATCTGTTAGTCATTCGACCTTATATCACGGTCTTGCTTAAACCCTCCTAAAGCCACACTTTGATGTTGTCTCAAGGCTAAGCTCCACCTTTGTCTTATTAGTTGCTGATCTGTAAGGAATGTGTCTAGAAGAGTGCATGACTCTTTGTAGGAGGTTTTAAAATACTGATTTTGTTTCCTTTGCCTCAGAACCTTATCCTTCTCCAATGTCCAGTTGCTATCTGCTGATCAAAGACTAGATCTGAGCACAGCAGTTTCATGGAGCCCATGGATTCACATTCTCCTTTGAGACACATAAGAAAACTTATTTATCACTTAACAGATATTCTTCTGAATTATTCTTTTCTTTTGCATGTTGTATCACTGGAATTTCTTAGGTATAAGCACTAGAAATGGATTTGGCTGACTTATGTGAAGAGAGAGAACTTTGGGAAGGCTCATTAGAGTCACCAGTGCCTGGAAAACCAGGCCTGGAAATGGATGGGAACCAAGGAGGTACCACGTGGGTGAGAAAAGAGGCATCTGGGGAATGGTCTCATAGCAAGAGTAGCCTGGTGAGCAAGCCACTGGCCAGATGAATGAATTTCATGTGGTTTTTTCACTGTTGTGGTGAGTTTTCAGGGTACAAATAGGGAGAGACTGCATAACAGCCTCAGCCCAGCTATACCAGGGAAGTTAGTGGAAGGATTGGCCCCAGGTGGAGGCCAGGCACTTGAATTTACTATCCCCAAAGACTTCATTCAGAAAGGGACAAATACACCCTTCTAAGGAAATCTGGATGCTGTTGGGATGGAGAAACAGGTGCATAATGGCCAAACCAACCAAATGTTCTGTACTGGTTTTATCCTTCAAACTTCAGACATTTTCATTTCCTTTGAGAGTGCAGATTGTATTATGCTAGTTTTTGGAGCTTTGTTTTATGTTTGTTTATTAATCACACATTTATTAATCCTTTGCTGTGTATGCACCAGCATCTATCTCAGTTATAGATGTAGGTACAGAGTATATGTATGGACCAGCATCTATCTTAGGAGCTGTGCATACAGCAGAGTATACCTAAATATTCCCGGCTTCTAGGAGCTTCAGTTTTGGTGCCAGGGTAAGACAGACTATAAGCAAGATGGGAATTCAGGTTGGGTTATAGAGAAAAAGATGATGTGGCAGGGCCATAGAAAATGCTGTGACAGAGGACTTGAAGTTTTAAAAAACGTTCAGAGAAGGTCTCACTACGGAGAGGGCATTTGAACAAAAACTGACAGATGTAAGGATGCTAGCAAGGCAGACAGACATCTGGGGAAGGGGATCAAGGCAAAAGAACAGCAAGTGTGAAGGCCCCGAGGCATGTGCTTCCTTGACAAGTTGACTGCCAGCATTGAGACCAGTATGGCTGTGGGATAGACCGAGACACCATGGCTGCAACACACGAAGATGTGGCTGCTGCTTCCAAGGGCCTTAGGGTCCAGTGGGAGACAGAGATGGGTGAGGAGGTACTTCACTACATCATAGCAAGTACCGAGATTAAGCATGGGGCAGGGGCAAGGTGCATCCAGGCAGGAGGATAGGCCTCGCTAGATCTCTCCTTGCCTGTGAGCTCTTTGCAGTAAAGATGCATCTCGTTCATTTTATACCCTGCGTAGCTTGTAGAGTTGCCAGAATATTCCTTTCACATATGCTTTTTGAATTCACTTTGAGTGACTGAAAAATAGCTAGGATGGGCATAATGTGTACAGAGGAGCAGGATTTTCCTTAATCATACGTAATAAGAGGCTTAGAGAGATCAAGACCAATAGGAAAGCCACGGAGGAGGGAGAGCTGAGAGTTGATTCTGCAGCCTGTTCTCCACTCAGTACTTTTTCTGTGCCTGGAATCATTGCTTCAATGTTGTGAAGTATTAAAAGCAGAAACTATTGTAAAGATTTTGGAGAGGTAAACATAATGTCTGTGTTTGTTGCATGTTTTATAATGACAGAGTAGTCATTATAAGTGATCATCTTACTTCCATGCAGGGTTTTGATTTTGGCCTTGAATCTCTGGACTCATGCAATCCTCCTGCCTCAGCTTACTGAGTAACTGGTACTAAATGTGCACTACCACGCCTTGGCTAATTTTTTAACTTTTTATAGGGATAGGATCTTGCAATGTTGCCTAGGCTGGTATTGAACTCCTGGCCCCAAGGGATCTACCTATCTTGGCCTCCCAAAGTGCTAGGATTACAGGTATGAGCCACCATGCCCAGCTCCCCATGTGAAGTTTTTCTGCTTGTTGTTTACTTTTACTCTGCAGTGCACCCAAGGAACACCTTCCAATCTTGGAACCACACTATTGCATGGCTATAGGCAGCCGTCCAAGAGGCTGATAATTTGAATTTTTCTATTACAACCAGTGCTGCCAGTATATCCAGCCCCTTTAACATTATCTAATACTGAGTGGCTCCTTCCACGATGGCCTCTTGAATTGTTAAGTGGCGGTTTGATGGCCTAATATAACTGAGCACTTGTATTATTTAATTAAGCCAGGTGCTACATGAATCAACAAAACAACCCAAGCTGAATATCAAGAAACACGTTTCAATTAGTGACAGCAGGACAAATGCCTGAGGGCTCCATTCGTCAGGTAGAAAATATGACAATACCAGGGAAAAAATGCAAATTCACTTTAATATTCTGTGTGTTAAACTATTATCTATCAGAGCCAGTAATCATTGCATATATATTTTGCTTACTTTCTTTTATATTGCATTTATCAAGACAGTTTTGGAGTTGGAGAGATGAGAATGTTAATTTGTTAAGTATTTAGAATACCTAGTAAAGGCTCACTTGGGTTCAGAAGCCTGTAACTCAGTTTGAAAAATGTTTTGTGTCTGGCCTTGTCCTAGGCACTCAGGGCGCAAAAGTGAAAACAACGGGGGCGGCACCTGTGGCTCAAAGGAGTAGGGGGCCACACCGGCCCCATATACCGGAAGTGGTGGGTTCAAAACCGCCCTGGCCAAAACTGCAAAAAAAAAAAAAAAATTGAAACCAACAGGGCATCTTCACTTATGTTCTCTCTTAACAAGAAAGAGAGAAGCCATTATGATGCAGCATGGTAAGGGCTACGCTATAGAATATTTTCGAGAACTTTGAGAGCCTGCAGTAAAGAGAAAGTATTCTACCAAGGTACAGACTGTGCTTCTAAGGGAGTTTATATTCACATGGAGGAAAAAGGTAAGGCAAAGAGCCCTCCTGCCCCCGGAGTCTTTACTCCCCAAGAGGAAAAGGAAAGAGAGAGATGAATATCACTCTACCCAGTTACTTCAGTTAATTGGCGGCCTTTTTTGGAGAAGAACGAATGTTCTAGACTTCCCATCCTGGCAGACCTGACAGTTAAACCACCCACCTGCTTAGTCCCAAAGCCACGGGGCTTTTTAATTAGTGATGAGGCTTGTGCAAGGCTGGTGGAGAAGAAAACAGCATGAACCCAAGCTCAGGAAATTGAAAAAAGGTTGGCATTTGGGGAGTGAGACATACAGAAGTGTGCTGGGAGACCGGTTTGGATTTATTCCATAGGTAACAGGGAACCAGGAGAGATTCCTGACATTCCAGATTCCAGTGGGTGGATCATCCAGGTAAAAACATCAGAAGATGGTCTCAACCTGTACCACAAGGCTGGAACTCACAAGGGAAGCTGGTTCAGTACCATCCCCAAAGGAGAGAATTTACATTGGGAGAGAGGGAGGCTGATGATAGGACTTCAGAGAAAAGTGAATGAGTGCTCCAAGAAAGGTGTCAGAGAAGCCAGGCTTTGCCCTGTGTTGGAAACAGGCCTGCCAGCCGATGCTGTTAGTAGTAAAAGATAATAACAATACATAAAATATTTATTTTTAATTAAAAATATTAAAAATAGTGGTGGTATTAACAATGATAGTGCCAATGCTTTTTGAGCACTTACTTTGTATCAAGCACTGCCCTAACAAATTTTCATTCAATCCTACCTATAATTTTATTCAATCATAACCACCTGTAGAATAAGTAATATTACATTCCTGTTTCACAGATAAGAAAACTGAGACTTTGATTTTTATTTAGCTTTTGGGGGGCGGAGCAAGATGGCAGCCGAGTAACAGCTTCCTTGCATCTGGGCACCGTGAGTCTGGGGAGATAGGACTCCAGGCATCTCTGGCTGGTGGGAACTGCCTATCATCACTCCTATGAGGATACAGGGAGTCAGCGAGAGACTTCTGGACCCCAAGAGGAGGACTAAAACAGTGGAAAACCGGCAAGTGGTCGCGTGTGTTCAACCCGTCTAAACCCGCCCACAACTGTAAGTTCAGTAGCAGCGAGACTGCAAACCAGAAAGGCCTTACCTGTGAACTCTTTTGATGTCCTTGGACTTGGCACTGAGTTGAACTGCCTTGGGGAAGGCCTGAGTGGGAGTGCGGAGAACTTTGGCCGTTGTCTAGGGCCCCAGTCTGAGCCGCTGAGCCAGACGGAGCTAATAGTGTTTGGCGGTGGGTCACACGGATCCATTGTCAGTGATCTGCCCCGGCAAGCTCTGCCCTCAGGGTCGCAGAGCTAGAAACGGGTGGGAGCTGGTAACCCAGCAACCAAGTAGCCTAAGGGTGGGGTCTGAGCCGCCTTGCAGCCCTAACCCTCAGGGGCAGAGTGAGACCGGTTTTGGCACACTGAGTAAGTGGATAGCCACTTCAGCAGTGATTCCAGCGAGAAAGCTGGGAAAGCTTCTGCTCAGCAAGTTTACAAGTTCAAAGTGCCTTTTAAGTGGGCTGAAGAGAGATTTAGGGTGTCTACCTGCTGGGGTTTGAGAAATCAGCAGCCTCCAGTCGTATCAGAACTGTGACTAACATCTCATACCCCAAAAGACCACGTGTTGCCCAGACAATATTCAACAACATATACAAACTGCTTTGTTTTTGGTTGTGTATTTTTTTTTCTTTTTTTTTTGTTTGGTTGGGTTTTTTTGTTTGTTTATTTTGACGTTGTTGATGTTCTTTTGTTTCTTAATTTCAATCTTTTCCATACAGATCCCTTTTTCTTTCTCAATTTTTCTAGTTTAATTATAATTTCCCATTGCTGCCTTTTTTAATAACTACAACTTCATTTTTGCTAGTGTTTCTACCGCTATCACTTGGTTTTTCACCCAATTTTATCGCCATAAAGTTTTCTGTTTGCTTGTTTTAGTTTCATTTATAGCATTTTTGTCTTTCCTCTCTACTTGGTGGAGGTGGGGTACTGTGTCTGACCAGGTTAGCAAAGAGCTGCTGACCTCAAGGGAACCACCCAACTGGGCACCCAACCCCCAGAAGGTGGGGTTTTTTAAGGTTGTGTCAAAGTACCCTACTGTACACCTATATTGCCCTGTCTCCCTCTTTCTGTGCCTCTCTTCTTTTTGTCAATATTCCTTATCCCTACCCCCTCTCCTTTCTCTATCTTTCTTTTTTTTCTTATCACTCGGTCCTCCTTTCTTTCATCCCTTTTTTGCTCTTCAACCTTCTCACCTTTCTGGTCCTGTAACCCTTAGTCCACAGGCACAAGAACTTAAAGAGCAAGAGGAAGTGAAAGGAAAATTAGGGCAAGGAAACAGATAAAAGAAATCACTCATGAGGAAGAATCAGCAGAAAACTCCAGGCAACATGAAGAACCAGTCCAGAACAACCCCGCCAAGGGACCATGAGGTAGCTACTGCAGAGGATTCCACCTATACAGAAATGTTAGGAATGACAGAAAGGGAATTTAGAATACACATGTTGAAAACAATGAAAGAAATGATGGAAACAATGAAGGAAACTGCTAATAAAGTGGAAAATAACCAAAAGGAAATCCAAAAACAGAATCAAATCAGAGATGAACGATATGAAGAATATAAAAAGGATATAGCAGAGCTGAAGGAAATGAAACAGTCAATCAGGGAACTTAAAGATGCAATGGAAAGTATCAGCAACAGGTTAGACCATGCAGAAGAAAGAATTTCAGAGGTAGAAGACAAAGTTTTTGAGATAACTCAGATAGTAAAAGAGGCAGAAAAGAAGAGAGAGAAAGCAGAACGTTCACTGTCAGAATTATGGGACTTTATGAAACGTTCCAACATACGAGTTATAGGAATTCCAGAAGGGGAAGAAGAATGCCCCAGAGGAATGGAAGCCATACTAGAGAATATTATAAAAGAAAATTTCCCAAACATCACCAAAGATTCTGACACACTGCTTTCAGAGGGCTATCGGACCCCAGGTCGCCTCAACTCTAACCGAGCTTCTCCAAGACACATTGTGATGAACCTGTCCAAAGTCAAGACAAAAGAAAAGATTCTGCAAGCTGCCAGGAGTAAGCGCCAGTTGACCTACAGGGGCAAATCCATCAGAGTGACCTCAGACTTCTCTAATGAAACTTTCCAAGCAAGAAGACAATGGTCATCTACCTTTAATCTACTTAAACAGAACAATTTTCAGCCCAGAATTCTGTACCCTGCTAAGCTAAGCTTCAAAATTGATGGAGAAATCAAATCATTTACGGATATACAAACATTGAGGAAATTCACCACAACAAGACCAGCTCTACAGGGAATACTTCAACCTGTTCTGCACACTGACCACCACAATGGATCAGCAGCAAAGTAAGAACTCAGAAATCAAAGGACAGAACCTAACCTCCACACTGATGCAAAAGATAAAACTAAGCAATGGACTCTCACCAAATAAGACGAATAGAATACTACCACACTTATCAATTATCTCCATAAATGTTAATGGCTTGAATTCCCCACTGAAGAGACATAGATTGGCTGACTGGATTAAAAAACACAAGCCATCCATTTGCTGTCTGCAAGAAACACACCTGGCTTCAAAAGACAAATTAAAGCTCCGAGTCAAGGGTTGGAAGACAATTTTTCAGGCAAATGGAATTCAGAAGAAAAGAGGAGTTGCAATCTTATTTTCAGATACATGTGGATTTAAAGCAACTAAAGTCAAAAAAGACAAAGATGGTCACTTTATATTGGTCAAGGGAAAACTACAACAAGAAGACATTTCAATTCTAAATATCTATGCACCAAATTTAAATGCTCCCAGATTCTTGAAACAGACCTTACTCAGTCTGAGCAATATGATATCTGATAATACCATCATAACAGGGGACTTTAACACACCTCTTACAGAGCTGGACAGATCCTCTAAACAGAAATTAAACAAAGATATAAGAGATTTAAATGAGACCCTAGAACAATTATGCTTGATAGACGCATATAGAACACTCCACCCCAAAGATAAAGAATATACATTCTTCTCATCACCCCATGGAACATTCTCCAAAATTGATCATATCCTGGGACACAAAACAAATATCAACAGAATCAAAAGAATTGAAATTTTACCTTGTATCTTTTCAGACCATAAGGCACTAAAGGTGGAACTCAACTCTAACAAAAATGCTCGACCCCATCCAAAGGCATGGAAATTAAACAATCTTCTGTTGAATAACAGATGGGTGCAGGAAGAAATCAAACAGGAAATCACTAACTTCCTTAAGCATAACAACAATGAAGACACAAGCTACCAAAACCTGTGGGATACTGCAAAAGCAGTTTTGAGAGGAAAATTCATCGCTTTAGATGCCTACATTCGAAAAACAGACAGAGAGCACATCAACAATCTCACAAGAGACCTTATGGAATTGGAAAAAGAAGAACAATCTAAGCCTAAACTCAGTAGAAGAAAAGAAATCTCCAAAATCAAATCAGAGATCAATGAAATAGAAAACAAAAGAATCATTCAGAAAATTAATGAAACAAGGAGTTGGTTTTTTGAAAAAATAAATAAAATAGATAAACCATTGGCCAGACTAACTAGAAATAGAAAAGTAAAATCTCTAGTAACCTCAATCAGAAATGATAAAGGGGAAATAACAACTGATCCCACAGAGATACAAGAGATCATCTCTGAATACTACCAGAAACTGTATGCCCAGAAATTTGACAATGTGAAGGAAATGGATCAATATTTGGAATCACACCCTCTCCCTAGACTTGGCCAGGAAGAAATAGACCTCCTGAACAGACCAATTTCAAGCACTGAGATCAAAGAAACAATAAAAAAGCTTCCAACTAAAAAATGCCCTGGTCCACATGGCTTCACTCCAGAATTCTATCAAACCTTCAAGGAAGAGCTTATTCCTGTACTGCAGAAATTATTCCAAAAAATTGAGGAAGAAGGAATCTTCCCCAACACATTCTATGAAGCAAACATCACCCTGATACCAAAACCAGGAAAAGACCCAAACAAAAAGGAGAATTTCAGACCAATCTCACTCATGAATATAGATGGAAAAATTCTCAACAAAATCCTAGCCAATAGATTACAGCTTATCATCAAAAAAGTCATTCATCATGATCAAGCAGGCTTCATCCCAGGGATGCAAGGCTGGTTCAACATACGCAAGTCCATAAACGTTATCCACCATATTAACAGAGGCAAAAATAAAGATCACATGATCCTCTCAATAGATGCAGAAAAAGCATTTGATAAAATCCAGCATCCTTTTCTAATAAGAACACTGAAGAGTGTAGGCATAGGTGGCACATTTGTAAAACTGATTGAAGCTATCTATGACAAACCCACAGCCAATATTTTACTGAATGGAGTAAAACTCAAAGCTTTTCCTCTTAGAACTGGAACCAGACAAGGTTGTCCTCTGTCACCTTTACTATTCAACATAGTGCTGGAAGTTCTAGCCAATACAATTAGGCAAGACAAGGAAATAAAGGGAATCCAAATGGGAGCAGAGGAGGTCAAACTCTCCCTCTTTGCTGACGACATGATCTTATACTTAGAGAACCCCAAAGACTCAACCACAAGACTCCTAGAAGTCATCAAAAAATACAGTAATGTTTCAGGATATAAAATCAATGTCCACAAGTCAGTAGCCTTTGTATACACCAATAACAGTCAAGAGGAGAAGCTAATTAAGGACACAACTCCCTTCACCATAGTTTCAAAGAAAATGAAATACCTAGGAATATACCTAACGAAGGAGGTGAAGGACCTCTATAAAGAAAACTATGAACTCCTCAGAAAGGAACTAGCAGAGGATATTAACAAATGGAAGAACATACCATGCTCATGGATGGGAAGAATCAACATTGTTAAAATGTCTATACTTCCCAAAGCAATCTACCTATTCAATGCCATTCCTATCAAAGTACCTACATCGTACTTTCAAGATTTGGAAAAAATGATTCTGCGTTTTGTATGGAACCGGAAAAAACCCCGTATAGCTAAGGCAGTTCTTAGTAACAAAAATAAAGCTGGGGGCATCAGCATACCAGATTTTAGTCTGTACTACAAAGCCATAGTGCTCAAGACAGCATGGTACTGGCACAAAAACAGAGACATAGACACTTGGAATCGAATTGAACACCAAGAAATGAAACTAACATCTTACAACCACCTAATCTTCGATAAACCAAACAAGAACTTACCTTGGGGGAAAGACTCCCTATTCAATAAATGGTGTTGGGAGAATTGGATGTCTGCGTGTAAAAGACTGAAACTGGACCCACACCTTTCCCCACTCACAAAAATTGATTCAAGATGGATAAAGGACTTAAATTTAAGGCACGAAACAATAAAAATCCTCAAAGAAAGCATAGGAAAAACACTGGAAGATATTGGCCTGGGGGAAGACTTCATGAAGAAGACTGCCATGGCAATTGCAACAACAACAAAAATAAACAAATGGGACTTCATTAAACTGAAAAGCTTCTGTACAGCTAAGGTGACGATAACCAAAGCAAAGAGACAACCCACACAATGGGAAAGGATATTTGCATATTTTCAATCAGACAAAAGCTTGATAACCAGGATCTATAGAGAACTCAAATTAATCCACATGAAAAAAGCCAACAATCCCTTATATCAATGGGCAAGAGACATGAATAGAACTTTCTCTAAAGACGACAGACGAATGGCTAACAAACACATGAAAAAATGTTCATCATCTCTATATATTAGAGAAATGCAAATCAAAACAACCCTCAGATATCATCTAACCCCAGAGAGAATGGCCCACATCACAAAATCTCAAAACTGCAGATGCTGGCGTGGATGTGGAGAGAAGGGAACACTCTGACACTGCTGGTGGGACTGCAAACTAGTACAACCTTTCTGGAAGGAAGTATGGAGAAACCTCAAAGCACTCAACCTAGACCTCCCATTCGATCCTGCAATCCCATTACTGGGCATCTACCCAGAAGGAAAAAAATCCTTTTATCATAAGGACACTTGTACTAGACTGTTTATTGCAGCTCAATTTACAATCGCCAAAATGTGGAAACAGCCTAAATGCCCACCAACCCAGGAATGGATTAACAAGCTGTGGTATATGTATACCATGGAATACTATTCAGCCATTAAAAAAAATGGAGACTTTACATCCTTCGTATTAACCTGGATGGAAGTGGAAGACATTATTCTTAGTAAAGCATCACAAGAATGGAGAAGCATGAATCCTATGTACTCAATCTTGATATGAGGACAATTAATGACAATTAAGGTTATGGGGGGGGAAGCAGAAAGAGAGAGGGAGGGAGTGGGGTGGGGCCTTGGTGTGTGTCACACTTTATGGGGGCAAGACATGATTGCAAGAGGGACTTTACCTAACAATTTCAATCAGTGTAACTGGCTTATTGTACTCTCAATGAATCCCCAACAATAAAAAAAAAAGAAAAAAAAAAAAAAAAAGAAAACTGAGACTTTAAAGTCCCTTGCCCAAGGTCTCACTACTGATAAGTAATAGCTTTAGGACTCCAACAGAGGCAATTTGGCTCCAGGGTTTATACTCTCAACTCACTATCATATTTTATCTTTATAGAGTCTAACTATTGTTCTGGAGAAGTCTTATAAAAATTACCCTCCCATACCCAAAGTTGAGGACAAACACATTGTTTGAGCAGTCAAGTCACATACAAGTACAGTTTTAACGGATTTTTTTTTTTAATTTCCAAGTTGGTGTGAGATTGTCTGATACAAGCATCACAGATGCCGTGAGTATGTGGTTCCATTTCTCAGAAAGCTTCATTGATGCTTATAGCTGCCGCTTCCTTAGGCTAACAGACCAGCTTAGTCTGTTGAACACAAGTGTGAGCCTTAGGCATTCAATATTCTACTGGAGTGTAATGAGCTTGTTGGTGACCGTGGAAGCAGGATGGTGGATGTGCTGACCCTCGTGATTATTGAGCATGGATTTAAGATGCCAGTTGGCTGAGACCGATGGTGGTGAAGGGGTAGGGAGATGCGGTAGGGATAACTGTGAGGAGCACGGACTCAAACACAAATGGGGCTTTAACCCAGCAGGAAAGGACTGAGCCCCAACATGTGTTCCGTTTTTGATGATTCTCAGCTGATCAACTCACAGGGAAAAATAAAAATGCATATTCCATCCAAATCTATGATGCTCTCACTATCAGCTAATAGGAGTATAGAAGGGGAGGAAGTCCGCGGGAGCCGATCAGAAAAAAAATTTGTCAAGGGAAAAAGATTAGGACTGATGGGTGGAGGGGGAGATAGGTTGGTCAAGCTATTGTGGATATAAAAGATGGGGAGGAGGCCAGCCTAAGCATCAGGCCAGATGTGTGAAGAGTTTCATAAAGACGGGGAGGTCAGATTATGGAGTCTTTATAGGAGCTGGGGTTTGAACCATGAGAAAAACGGAGCCAGTGAGGATGTTGGAACTAGAAATTAATGATGAAAGAAGTGTTGGGAAGACATTAATCCTAATATGTTGGGTAGCAGGGAGTCTGAAGGTAGGAAGGGCAGTTAGGGAGCTGCAGGTATCAAAGCATTTGCAGTGGGTTAAAGCCTGGAGGGGCACATGGGACTGAGCAGCAAAGGCCAAGTCCAATGTGCAGTTCAGAGTAAGGATTGATGAGGACGTAGTTAGATGATAGAAAAGGGAGATGAGAAGCAGGTTCCATATCCAGCCTTGAGTATGAGAACATTGCGAACACCACCAATGAGGTACTTGGGAAGATAAGTCGATTTTCATCATTCATTAGAAAATTTCAGAATTGATTCTCTTAAGAATTATATACCATATTTTATTGTCCCCAGGATGTAGATCATTATGTCTTTGAGACTGGGATGCACCTTACACTTGCTTTGGCCAGACCATACTTCTGAGGTCATTGCTTTTGACTGGGTTTGTACAAGGACTTACAGAATGGGTGTCACGGACTCAGAGGAAAACACTGGAGACGATACGGGATCACTCTTTGAAGAGTTGCTGCACCCACATCACCTTGGTGGCCCAGAGAATGATTTTGTATGGAAAAACACAAAGATTGAAAATATCTATTCAGAATTGATTTGGGAGATTCAAAGTGTTTAAATGAGGAAAGCTTAGGGTTATCCTAACCAATTTCTTTTACTTTTTTTTTTTTTTTTTTCAGTTTTGACCAGGGCTGGGTTTGAACCCACCACCTCTGGCATGTGGGCCCTACTCCTTTGAGCCACAGGCACCACCCCCCAATTTATTTCTTTTTAATGTATGCACAATAACATATTATAAAAATCAAAGGAAATTGAACAGTGCTTTTTAATACAAAATAAATAAAATTTTTAAGTGATAAGAAAGCATTCTTTTGTACTTAAATGGGCTATATTTTCTTTCACTCTCGTTACATACAGTAATGGGACTTTTTTTTTTTTTTTTAATTTTTTATTGTTGGGGATTCATTGAGGGTACAACAAGCCAGGTTACACTGATTGCATTTGTTAGGTAAAGTCCCTCTTGCAATCATGTCTTGCCCCCAGAAGGTGTGGCACACACCGAGGGACATCTTATCATAAGTGGCATCCTTATTGAATAAGGCAAAATATCTAGGACCTACTGCTTGTTTGAAATTTGCTTGCTGGAGTTAAGGAAAAAAACGAACATTTTGAAGATTTTATTTTTGGCAGAACTTTGTTTCATTTATATAGGCTGAATGAACTTAGATGCTTCTCATGGTTCATTTTAATGTGGCCATAAAAACTAAGGATTCTGTCTGTGGGCTTTATAATCCGAGAAAACAAATTATTGTAAAGTGCATACTCGTCTAAAAGGTATATTTTTTAGTATCGTTCTTTCCTGAAATCTGAGTGATTTCTTACGCTATCACACCGCTCTTCCTCACATGGATATGGATCTTATAATGCTTAAAAATGTTATTTGAATGCATCAGGATTCATGGTACATAGTTCTATGTACTTCAGTTATTTTGAATTTTCTGAAACAGGTGCTGCCGAAAGTGTCGCCCCCTCACCCCATCTCATATGTCTATGTGAGCAGTGTGGTCAGTGAAATTTTTTATTAATAAAATGCAAAACAAAACACCCACTGGCACAGACTTAGGGAACCATTACTTACCTATTCTCTCTCCTTCTCAAGAAGAAATGATTTCAGTGACCTTGGTAAATGTGTGCCTTTCATCCCCAGTTTGAACTTTCCTAGCTCCAAAGAACTTATAGACTACTAGATTGTTCCTTTAAGTGTTAGTTCTTAATTTAGCACGGTACAAAAGGGGGGATGATTGGTGGGATCTCACCTAATGTGCACAATGTGGGGGCGTTCAGCACACCCTCTGGGTGAAGGGCTCAACCACAACTTGAACTTCACCTTAGAATTGAAAACAATGTAACCTAAACATGTGTACCCATATATTAATTTGAAATAAAAAAGAAAACGTTTAATTAGAAATTAAAGCTTAAGCCAGGCACAGTGGCTCATGCCTGTAATCCTAGCACTCTGGGAGGCCAAGGCAGTTGGATTGCTTGAGCTCAGAAGTTCGAGATCAGCATGAACAAGAGTGAGACCCCATCTCTGCTAAAAATAGAAAAAAAATTAGTGATCCTAGGGCATGGTGGTACATATCTGTAGTCCCAGCTGCCTGGGAGGCTGAAGCAGGAGGACCGCTTGAGTTTAGGAGTTTGAGATTGCTGTAAGCTATGACCAGGCACTCCACCAAGGGTGACAAGTGATACCCTGTCTCAAAAAAAAAAAAAAAAAGATCTTGATCCTATAACTTGGTAATAATCATACCATCTCTATATAACTTAAGAGTTTTCAGAACACTTTCTTCATCAAAGGCAGTAAGAAGGAGAGGCATTATGCTGCTTTGGGGCAAGTGAGAGCTAGAGTGGACAAATGACTCTGGTCACAGAGGTTTGTGGTAAATGTCACAGGAGGGATGGAGCCTGGGTTGGGTGACTTCCTGGCCAGGCCTGGCCTGGTCTTTTTACTTCTCTTGTTCCTGTTGAGTTGTTTCTGAGGTTGGAGTTAGGAACAAAATAAAACCGTCCCCCCCTTTTTTCCCTGAGTCTGGTCCCTCAGATATCTGAAGACAGCTATCATGAGTTGTCACTTCTTTTCCAGTCACAATATGTCTCTCTGGATAGATCCCTGAAGGATCCCTGCTGTGACCAAGGCAAAGACATTTAGTGGAGCAGCAGGTCAGCTTTTCTTACCTGTGAATTGGCCAAAGAGGCATATTAGGCAATGGAAAAATAATTATTAAGCATTTCCTGCATTTGTTTTTTATTAGCTTCCTCTAAATGTACTGTCAAATTAGCTGCAAAGCTGTCAGATCATCATGTTATTTTTTTAGTTAGGTCACCAGACCCAGCAAGAATCTTTAAAAAAAAAAACTTTTTGTAAGAGATAAGGGTCTCACTCTGTTGCCCAGTCTGGAGTGCAGTGGTGGGATCACAGGTCCTTGTAGCTTTGAACTGTGGCTCAGGCATTCCTCCTGTCTCAGCCTGCTGAGTAGCTGGAACTTCAGGTGTGTCTCACAATGCACAGCCAATTTTTTTTTTTTTCGTAGAGACAGAGTCTCACTTTATGGCCCTCAGTAGAGTGCCATGGCATCACACAGCTCACAGCAACCTCCAACTCCTGGGCTTAAGCGATTCTCTTGCCTCAGCTTCCCGAGTAGCTGGGACTACAGGCACCCGCCACAACACCCAGCTATTTTTTGGTTGCAGTTCAGCCGGGGCTGGGTATGAACCCGCCACTCTCAGTATATGGGGCCAGCGCCTTACTGACTGAGCCACAGGCGCTGCCCAATTTTTTTTTTTTTCCTGAGACAGGATCTCGTTATACTGTAGGCATGCTTAGAACAACAGTTGACAAAAATCCAATGACCGCCTCCATTTCTTTAGCCAGAGGACCTTAATAGGGGGCGAGCCAGGGAAATGCTTTTAACAAAAGAATGCCTGTGCTTTATCCCATACTTATTGAAACAAAAATTTTGGAAGAACAGCCTACAGATGGATATCATGGTGGTAAATATACTTGGGAAATTTTAATGTATTCCAAGTATATTTACATGTATAGCAATGTAAGACACTGCTAAAGTCTTAAATATTTGATATTTAAAGTCTGAAATATCATCTTAAAAAATGCTACCACCTAACTTTATCAGCTCATACAAATCTTATCATTTGATACCGTCATGGCCTTCAAAAACTGTTACCAGGGTAGATCTCCTGACTTGAGGGCACATTCATTCATATGATAAATATTCATCATGTTCTAGGTTCGATGCATAAGGTGAATAAGACAAAGCCTAAATCCCACAGAGTTTATATTCTAATTGGTAGGAAAATAACCAACAAATAAGCAGAAACATCTCTTAGAGGATGATAAATGCTATGAAGAAAGACAACTCTGGGAATGGGTTGTGAGCTATTTAAACAGGATGGTCAGGAAGGCTGGGGAGTTATAGCTAAGAGTCCTGAGGACAGTGAGAGACCAAGTAGGGGTGATCCAGGGTGGAAGGTAGTCCAGGCAGAGGGAACAGCAAGTGCAGAAGCCCCAAGGCAGGGAGGAATCTGGACTGTTAGCTTTCATGTTAATTTTAGGTCATTGTTTGATTTTGCAAGACTGGCCAGTCTTTCAAGAGATTTAGGGTGTAATTTATCAGGGCCTGAAGGCTGAACTTGAAATAATGGGGGTTCTCATCATTTCCTTCTCTTAGCTACAATTTTTTTAATAATACTTAATACTTAGTCTACCTTTGCTGTTTGCTCTTTTTAGAAAACAATTATAAATAGAAGTTGCAGGCATCATCAGGGACCTATTTTTGTTTGTGTGTTTTAAGAAAGGTATTTGACACCTCTTTGTGGTGGTCTAGAACCTTCCTGGTAGCTGAGTCAGCCAGATTGGTGGACCCAACATTGGCACACGTCTCAGCCCAAATAAACACCCTGCGTGGTTTCTGACAAATGCTTAACTACTTCCAAGTGTCCACCCACCACAGAGAGCCAAGGACATAATATTATTTATTCATTTTCTGGCCCTGAATGTCTTTTTTGTTTTCTCAGCCTAACCTTTTTGTCATCTTTGGCATTTTTCACAGGTGGCAGCTCATTCCTGGCTTTAGTTGAGCTTTTTTTGACATTGTTCACCCAGATCAGTGCTACTCTTGTATTTCATTCTTCCTCGTATGTTTCTCCTTCCATCTTTTATGTGGTCGTTTTTGAAGTCTGAAACCCTCCATTGCCTCTGAGGCTTTCCCGAAAGTAGCCACATTGTCTTCTCAGGGAGAAGCTTCCTCTCTGAAGCTGATTGCAAGTATGTTGAAATGTCACTCTTGCGAGTTTCTAAATCCTTTCTGAGGTAGGTAAGTTCTTATGTAGAACTTCTGAATCAAGTTCTGTGTGTAACACCATGGTGCTCTCATATAACGTGAGAACCATGTTACATGTAACACCATGTCTGTTTTCCTTCGAATTTTCATGAACTCTTTTATTAAGATCCTGTCTTAGTCTATTTGCGCTGCTGTAACAGAAGACCTTTGACTGGGTAATTGATGCATAGTAGAAATTTATTACTTACATTTCTGGAGGCTCATAAGCCCAAGATCAAGGCACCAGCAGACTGAGGGAGGGCTGCTGTCTGCTTCCAAGATGGTGCCTCCTTGCTGCATCCTCACGTGGCACAGAGAGATGGGCAAGGGGCCTGTCTAGTTCCCTTTAGCCCTTGTAGGAGACACAAACCCCATCCATGAGGGTAGAGTCTTCATGGCCTAATCACCTCCCAAAGGTCCCACCTCTTAATACTACTGCATTAGAGATTGAGTTCAACACAACTTTTGGAGAGGGCACAAACTTTAGACCATAGAAGAGCCCAAATTCATGTCTTAACTTAGCCTTTCTCTTCTTTCATGGACAAGCTCCACAATGATGTAATTTCATTCCTCCCAAATTCTGTCACAGCATCATTGCACCAGCCACTGGTAGCTTCTTGTTGTAATTGTGACAGAAGATTTTAGAGTAGTAATTAAGAACATGGGCAAACCTGGGTTTGAATCCAACTCCACTACTTACGCTCTGGGTGACTGTAGGAAATTTGTCAGGAAGACCAAAATAATCCATGCCAAGGGCCAAGGGCTGAGGGCTGAGGGCAGAGCTTGGTGTATTTCCAGTTCTTGATCATTGTTAGTGGTCATGACATTGTCTTGATCAGCATCAACATCATGACTCTGAGAGGAGAAATTATTGTCATGGCAAGTCAAGAATTAACAGCTTCTCTAAGCAAGTATATGGATGGTTGACGTTCCCCAGTACTATAATAGTGTAACTCTGTAAAAATGTCCCTCATCTATATTCAGAAAATATCCTTCACATGTCCTGAGAGCTTCAATTTTATTTTTGTTTCTTTTTTTTTTTTTTTTTATTTTTGGCCAGGGCTGGGCTTGAACCCGCCACTTCCGGCATATGGGACCGGCGCCCTACCCGTTGAGCCACAGGCGCCGCCCGCTTCAATTTAATTTTATACAACAGTTTAACTGTCCTCAACTTCTGGCCCCAAACTTATATATTTAAACACTCATGTAAATCGTCAAGAAAACAATGGACCTTACTGATGTCAAAAAAGCACTCTTTAAAACTATTCTGTAAAAGAATCCTGTAGTTTAGAAGACGGATGAATGACCACATGACCACAGAGAATTGTGTTATTATTAGGAATGATGATCATTCCTTCAAGTATATACAAAGGCACTTTTAACTTGGTTAGAATTTTGAATAAGGAGAAAGGAATGGCTCTATGAGTCATTTTAGAGTAAATAATTCTACCGTGCTGATAAGAGTCGCATGGAATAATCTGATTGTGGTACTTGAGATTTCAGTTTTGAAATACGTATATAATGAGTTCATGTTGAAAAACTGACCTGAAGAAAAGAAATGTTGGCATTATTAGATTATTCTCTTCCAATAATCCTAAGAGTTTTGTTGAGCTAAAAATAAACATACTGGTTATTTCTGTTCCTTTCATCTAAAGTCAAGACCATCTACATCAAAGATGTTAGCACTTCATTCATTCAGCAGATACTTAACAAGTGTTCCCCGGGTGTCAGGGGCTGTCCTGGGCGTGAAGACCACATAGGTGAGTTAGGCAAGCAGGGTGCCCACCTTCCTGGTGTAACGTTCTAGAGGAGGGGCTTTGATGTTAAATAAGGGGAATAAGTCAGAAAGATAATTTCAGATAGTGCTAAGGACTGTGAAAAACAGAACACAGGCTAATGGAGTTGGTCATGCCAAGCGGGAGGAAATGAAATACCTAGGGAAGAGACAGGAATGATGAGAAGTTTCAGATCTGGGGGAAAATACTCTGGGGTGAAACTCGGCTTTTATATTTTATCCTATGTGGGTTGAAAATCCACTTAGCGGTTATAAGCAGCAGAGTAACATTCTCTGGATTTTATCTCAGGGCAACGCCTCTGTCTTTTTAAGGGTAATGTGTGTATATTGGAAAGAAATTTGAGTGGATGCGAAGAGACCAATTAAGAGTCTAGTCCAGAAGAAAAAGGATGATGACTTGGACTGGAGGAGGGGGAAATAGGGATGGAGATGGGTGAATAGATTCAAAATATATTTTGGGAGATGAATTGATGGGAACTAACAATAGCCACAGCTGTGTGGGGTAGTGAGTTAAAGGGATGTTTCTGACCTAACAGGTGCGTGGTAGAACCCTTCTTAATATTAGGAAGGTAAAGGATCTTTTGGGGAGAGTGGCTATGGAAAGGGAGGAATGAAAAATGAAGGTTGAGATGTTGAAAAGCCCAGGAGGCATCCACAGGAAGGCAGTCAGAGGAGCAGTCAAAATAAGAGGTAAATTTGGGAGCATCAGCAAAAAATCGTGATGTTAACACTGTGGGGATGGGGCAGTCAGCAAAGAAGTCAGGAGCAAGAGAGGAAAAGAGGGCCCAGGAAATTCCCTGAAGAAATTAGTTTCATTGGTGGGTAAAGAAAGAGAAGGTTGTCAAGGAGAGTGAAAAGAAACAGCCAGAGAGAAATAGGGAAGACCAGGCAGTGATTTCATTACAGAATCCAAGAGGAGAGATTGTTCAGGAGGGTAGCTGTCATCATGTCAAATTTTCCTGGGAGCGTGGGAAGCCAAGAACAGAAAGGTCCACCCAGGGGCCAGATGGAAGTCACTGTGCTGTCAGCAAAAGTGGTCTAGGTGGTGTAGAGAAGAGATTGCAGAGATTTAGGGAGTGAGTGGAGGTGAGAAAGCTGGAGGAGAGGGTGTGCACATCGTTCCTTTCAGACGCCATGAAGGGACCAGAGGGAGAAGTGGGACCTGGGGGGGATGTGAGTCACAGGGATATCAGAAAAGTGGCATATAGTAATTACTCTGGGGTTAAAAGATAGAAAAGGCTTGGGGTCAAGGTCTCTATCCCATTTTAGCCTAAGACGATCTCTCTCTCCCTGCTCCATTCCTCCCAGGGGACATTGTTTGAGCATCCATCCATCCCTGACTGAAACTGGGCTGTCTGCACATCTCAGTAACATGAGCCCCAGTACATTTGCTCATTTTACATGGCCTAAGATACTTACCATAGAAACTTTTATTGTCCATGTCTATGTGACATGTGTCTATATAATCAGATAGATACACCGTCCATACAGGAATTCATAGAATAACAAAAAGCACAGTCACTCTGTGGTTTACTGTTATAGTCATCCAGACTAAGAAAAGGGGGAAAGAAATTTTTAAAAAGTAATATATTTTATTATAGGATTGATTTTAAATAGCATATATGACATTTATGTTATAATTTCAGTGTAAAGTAACAGATATTTAGAACTAGAAATGAAATCAGGGGTCATCTGGTTCACCTTCTTCTCTGAATACCGGAAACGGATGCCTAAAGGGAATGAATGACCCATAGAAGGAAAAGACCTGGAACTTTCCAACCAGGGATATGGGGTCACACAGACCTGGGTGTGAATCCCGGCTCTGCCACTCATAGCTGTGAGACTATGGCAAATTATTTAACTGTTCTGTATCTGTTTTCTAATCTGCAAAATGAAATTATACAGTACATTGATTTTCATAGTCATTAGGAGGCATAGAAGAGCTTGCAAATTAGTTAGCAAGGCATCTCGTATCTAGAAACCTTTTGACTAATATAACCGTGTTGTGTCTCAAGATCTTGAATGAGTTAGGAGTAAACTCTGAAAATAATCAAGATCTTTATAATATATAATAATCATAATTTCCTCTATCTTTATTGTTATTTCAGTTGAAATTATTATTCAGTTATTATTGATTCACATGAAGTTAGAAATAGGCAGAGAGAACATGTGAGCAGTGGATCCTGTTTCTTCTAATGGCAAAATTTTGAAAAACTATTATACAAGATCAGTTAATAATTTGATGTTATGAACAAAAATATTTGTATTGGTGTTACTGTCTATTAAAACATCAGAAATTATGCTTTAGCCTACCTGTCCTTAAGCAACAAACAAAAATTAAGAAGCTTCCAAATCTCACCATTACTGACACAGAAGTATGGATAGCATGCCTTTTAATTCTCTCCTTTTAAAATATAATTAATTTGACATGATGTGGTTTGAGTATCTGGTAGGAGGATCAGATGAATGGGTCTAGGGTGGCCCTGGCTTTGCTGTGACTTGATGACCTTGGCCAAAGCATTTAACTTTTACATTCTAGAGTTAATTATAAATTGGGACAACCCTTCCCTGGCTAATTCATGGTAATGTTCCAGATGAATTCATAGCCTGTGTATCTGTCTATCCCCTGCCTGCTTTCTTGATGTACCGTTTGTGTTTTCCTTGTGCTCTCTTTGCCCGGCCATCAGAGTTTTGTCAGTTTTTTGAGCACACCATACTCTGTCTCATTTCTGCACATTTTCTAATGCTCAACCTCCACCTCATTTTCTTCTGGCCCTGCCTCCTAATCTCTACACATGCTTACCCTTTCTCTTTCTCTTCCTCTTCTTTCCCTTTTCTTTCTCTTTCTTCCTCCCACCCTACCCTAACTCCTACTTATTTCCCAAATCACAGCTTTAGCAGAGTCTGCAGGGGAAGCTCTCCATAACCCCAGACTGGGTTAGTCTCCATGTTGCATGTGCCCTTAGCATCCTACACCCGCACTTGGCAGCACTTTATCTAATGCCTGTTTCACCAGTATTTGCAGTAAGGGCAGGGAAAAGATTGGGGGTTCACCACTTTATCATACTTTTTATTACAGTGCCTTCCCAGGATGGGTGCCTGATAAATATCAGTGAAATGAGTGAATGAATAAACTGAATAAATACATGCTAGCTTTCTGGAAGGAAATACCATGCAGATAGGGTGGAATTGTGGGTGGTATTTCTGTTTAGTATGTGAGTCATGTAGATTTAAATCTTTGAAATGGTTAAAAATATATCTTTTTTTATTAAGTCATTTGTACATAGATCATAAATACATTTAGGCCATTATGGGATTCAATGTGTTGATTATTTGTACAAATTGGAGTGCTTACATCCTACTAATCAACATAGCCTTCACCTCATTTACCCAATTACAGCATTAAGATATTTGTGTTCTACACCTGATAGATCCAACTTGTACTTGCAATATGCTCCATAGGTGTGGTCCCCCTATTAACCCTCCCTCTTTTAACCCACCCCTCTCCCCTCCCCTCCCCTCTCCCTTCCCTCTCCCTTCCCTTCCCTCCTTCATCCTAGGCTATAGTTGTGTTTCATTTTTCATATGCAAGTGTGAGTGATTCTAAATTGGTTTCACAGTAGTACTGAGTACATTGGATTTTTTTTTTTCCATTCCTGAGATACTTCACCAAGAAGAATATTTTCCAGCTCCATCCATGTAAACATAAAAGGAAAAGTCTCCATTTTATTTTTAGTGCTGCTGGTGGTTTGGTTTTCTTTATTTTTTCCCCTTTTGTTTTCATGTCACCATCACTGTGTAATTACGTCTTGCAAAATACCTTAGAAGGTGACTAAGATGAATTTTAAAAAGGAAGACAAGTCTAAAATAGAGATGAATGTTTACCCTGGTGCATGAAAGCCTTGAAGTATGAACGTGACCTCTCACCAGCCCTCAGTAAGCCTCATGTTATCTTGGTATGGGGACAAGTTGCTACTTCTTCTATTGCCTCAGGGGATGGGGAAAAAAATCCCCCTTTTTAAGCCAGTTGAGGTTGTATGTGTTGCGTGCAGGTGAATGCCAAATGAGAGACCCTACCTCCAAATATGTGGCTGAGATAAAAAAAAAAAAGTGTGAAATTGTACCCTCTGTTTTACGGTCTTGTAGTGACTTACAAACATTTCTTCTGACTTTAATTTTTTTATCTATAACAGTGGGGCTCTCATGTGCTTTTCCCCTTGTACAATAAGATCTATACACATTCCCTGTTGGGGGACTAGCCTTCCTTTATCCCATTGTCCCTAGAACCAGCTCTCTTCCTCCCCACCCCCCAAACCCTTCCATTAGGAGGAAAGAGCAGGGAAGGGCTGTTCTGGTTTTATTCTGTCACTAAGATGCATTTTGACCTTGAGGAGTCCATGTCAGGGGATCCTAGTTCCTAGGATTGGTTTATCACCAGAATCATCAGGAAAACTCTTTTTAAACATGCAGATTCAGAATTCTATGCCTTACTCTGGGTGAGACCTGAAAATCAAGTTTTTTTTTTTTTTTTTTTTTTGGTGATCCTAATAGACAACTAAGTTTGTTTTATTTTAGATTAATACGAGGATACAAATGATTAAGTTACAGTGTGTGCATCTAATAGACAACTAAGTTTAGACACTGCTGTCTGGGAGTCTCAAATGCTTGAAAACCTTTGTGTCTCATTGGTGTCTTTGGGCTCAAGTCCCAACCCATGAGCATGGTCCCCTGTGGTCTCGCTTCTCCTGGAACACAGCTCTGGCTTCATTTCTGCTCACAACCCTGTCACGCCCTTCCCAGATGCTTGTACTTCATAAATGCACCATAGTTTTTTTTTTTTTTGTTTGTTTTTTGTGTGTAGTTTTTGGCCGGGGCTGGGTTTGAACCCACCACCTCTGGCATATGAGGCCAGCGCCCTACTCCTTTGTGCCACAGGTGCCACCACCATAGATTTCTTAACTTTGGGGTGTGATGGAGAGTGGTTTGCCTCATCCAGGCCCCGGGTGATGCCCACTTGTCTTTTGGGCTCTCACCTCCTCTGGCCCTTGTCTTGGCTCCCTTTGCCTGGGTTCTTCTCTTCCACAGTCATCACATCGTGTTGATTTGCCCTGCTCACGGGGGGTGCTAAAGGAACAGTTATGGACTGAATGGGCAACTCACTTGCTTTTGTTATCTTCCCTGCTGGATTGGGAGTGCCTTAAAACAGGACTGGCTTCTTTAATATCATCAGAAAAATGCAAAACAAAACCACCCTGAGATATCACCTAATCCCAGTGGGAATGGCCCATATCACAAAGTCTCAAAGCTGCATGTACTGGTGTGGATGTGGAGAGAAGGGAACACTTTTACACTGCTGGTGGGACTGCAAACTAATACAATCTCTTCGGAAGGAAGTATGGAGAATCCTCAAAGAACTCAAATTAGACCTTCCATTTGACTATACAATCCCATTACTGGGCATCTACCCAGAAGAAAAAAAAATCATTTTATCATAAGGACATTTGCACTAGACTATTTATTACAGCTCAATTTATAATTGCCAAAATGTGGAAACAGCCTAAATGCCCACCAACCCAGGAATGGATTAACAAGCTGTGGTATATGTATACCATGGAATACTATTCAGCCAATAAAAAGATGGAGACTTTACATCTTTTGTATTAACCTGAATGAAGGTGAAACACATTCCTTGTAGTAAAGCATCCCAAGAATGGAGAAGCAAGAATCCAATGTACTTGATTCTAATAAGAAGTTAGCAGATGAGCTAATACAAGATGGGGGGTAGGGAAATGGGGGAGTGGAGAGGGAGGAAGTTGTGGGGGTTAGGCTGTTTGTCACACCTCTTGGGGGTGGAACATAATCATAAGAGGGACTTTACTTAACAAATGCAATCAGTGTAACCTAATTCTTTGTACTCTCAAAGAATTCCCACCCCACCCCCCAAATTGCATCTTTTCCACTTTGTAACTGTAGCGCGCATATTGCTACATGGAGAGCCCTCAACAGATTCTAGTTAAATGAACGAACATGTGAATTAATAACTGATATTGAAAATAATTGTGTGCTCTGGGTAGAAAGATCCTACAGTAGTTGAGAGTGTTCTGAGCCCGTTACAAGAGAAACATATTTTACTAGTATATTAACAGTAATTGAAACTATTAGAAAAACAGAAACATGCCTATTAATTGTTCTGTATATATTTTTTCAAGTGTTTTAGTTTGTTTTTACATGGGTAATATACCATCGTGTGTTACAAATTCTAAAGGTACAAGATCATACGCAGGGAATGTTTCCTCCCTGCCCCAGTCCCCAGTTACCAATTTCGTTATCTCAGAGGCAATTGGTGTTTCACTTTTACACCATTTAAAAGACAAATGGTAACACAGGCTGCACACTGTTCTACTTTTTTTGCTTTCTTATTGGTTTTTCTTGGGCAAACATCGTATGTTAATGAGTACACACAGAACTTCTTTTATTCTCTGTTTACAGCATCAAAGTGTTTTACTCGGTGGCTGCGTCCTAATTCTACTAGTCCCTTAGACTTTCACGTTGCTATTTCAGACTCTGTAGCCATGAATTCATTTCCTCATCCATGTCATTTTGCACGTCATATGTATATGTAGAAAAATTTCTAGAACTGTTTTCTAGAACTATACTCCCTGGTTCATTGGTTACATACCTTGTAATATTGCTGAATCACCAAAAATAGGGATAATATCAATTATCCTGTTAAATATCATTACAGACCACAAATATCTGGGATCTCGTGGGCTCTGCCATCGAGCTCTTGGGCTCTCAGGCTCTGCCGTATGTCAGTCATATACATCTTGGGTCGACTGGAGCTTTGGAAGCTACCTCTAAGTTCCTACTGGTTTTTAGAATGTTAGTGTTTATAGATTAAATTCATCATTTATTTGGGGATATTTAATTAAATACAATAACTAATGAAATCTAAATATTTTCTCATTGCAGTTTCATTGGTATTTCTGCCATGATCCTCGGAAAGGGGACTTTGGTGATATATGGTTAAAGTAAGGAACTTGAAAATGGTAGAAAGTAACAGCAAAGGTGACCATTGACTAAAATAATTAAAAAATTGACCTAGATGGATCTGGTTTTTCCTTGTTTGCATATCATCATCGTGCCTACTGAAGAGAATCATTCTCCTTGCTCTGCTCTTTCTGTTTTGATAAGGGGTTATGATAACAGGTGACACCTCCTGATAGAATCGCCTAAGTTCTGGTACCAGGCTAACCATATTTTCTTTCTTTGCGGTCTGGATCTTTGTTTGGGGACTATCCATTTTTCCCTCAAGTGACTTGCCTGGCATCAGAAAATGATATATTCCTCATATCTAAATATCAGGCATAAATTTTACCTGAAAAATCTACCAGAATGATTGATATTCATTGTAACTAATCATTTAAACTGACAGAAGGTAGAATTTTGAATGCCATATTTTAAATGTGTATTTCTTAAAAAATAAGACTGATTTCCTCTGGGACTTTTTTTGATTGTTGATAAAAATTAAGGAAATTCAGACAAATATTTTTAAAAGGAAAGAAAATATCTCTAATTGTATCATCAATATGCAGAAATTATTGGTATTTGGTATATTTTCTTTGACCTTTTGACATAGATTTTTTTTTTCCACAAACTCGAAAGCTTAATTGTGTAATCCTATAGGTTTTCAACTGTCATAATGTTATACATTTCCCTAGGTTGTTAAAAAAAAATTAGGGGAGGCGCCTGTGGCTCGGTGAGTAGGGCACTGGCCCCATGTACTGAGGGTGGCGAGTTCAAACCCTGTCCCAGCCAAACTGCAACAACAACAACAAAAAAATTTTTAGATAATTTTAATGGAGTATTAGTGCATATGTTATGTATACAACATTTATTTAGCCATTATTCTATTATGGGATAGGTTTCTAATTTTTAGCGCCTATAAAATATGTTATAGCTAATAACATTTTCTGTTACTATAAGTCTGCATTTATGACTACTTTGCTATGTATATTGAAGTGGAAATACCAGATCAAAGGGTATAATTATTTTTTAAACTCTTCATACAAGATGTCAAAATGCTTCCAGCAAGACTCTACTAACAAATATCTTGATCATCAATTTATGGAATTGCCCTATCACTATTTTCTTTCAACACTGTCATTTTTTAAAATGATGAACAATTGTATCTTCATGCTTAAATTTTTAACTTTATTATTAGTGAAATAGAGCATTTAAAAAGTTTGTTACTCACTTTCCCTTCCCTTTCCTTCCCTATTAAAAAGCTATCCTTGCCTGTCTTTTTATATTTCTATTTTTAGGAGACATTACTTTCCCTCAGAGATTTTAATGCTTTTTCTATAATATAGATAAGCTCTATTTTGGTGCAATTTCAATTTGTTTGCTTTCTGATTTTTTCAAACGAGGCGAGCTCAAGAATTTTTTCAGATCAAATCTGCTGATCTTTTCTCAGTGAATTCTTTCTTTGCTCTTGTGTTTAGAAGCCCTTTCCACAACTACTCATCTATGTTTTCTCCTCTGTATTGTAATAATTTCGTGAAAGAATTAAAAGTTCCTGAAGACATAATTCTGTGACCTGTTAGGTGGTGGTAAACGAAGAAGCAAAGTAAATGAGGTGGGAGGGGTGCGCGAAGTGCACCTGGGTTGGAAGGCCGCGCGGATCAGAGCACACCTGACAGGGAGGCAGCAGCCAAGCCAATGTGATGTTCTGAGCAGAGGGATCCCAAGTGCAAAGGTCCTTAATGGGAGTCTACTCAGCACACTCCTGGACTATTAAGGGGGCAGTGTGTGTGGAGCAGAATGAGGTCCGACAGGGAATGGGCTGGGACCGGGAGCATTCCAGCTCTCATAAATCATTTAGGGTACTTTCCTCTTAATGACATGAGAGCCATTGAATGGACTTAAATAGAGGAGTGACCCGACATGGCTTGCTTTTTAAAAGCATTGCGTAGCTGCTTGTTAAAGCATAGATAGCTAAAGGGAAGTGTCCAGGCAGACATCCTAAGGTGGGAGCAATGTGTGTGGGAGGAGCAGTTCAGGCCATGTGGCTGGAAGACTGGAGAGAGGAAAATGGAGCTGAGGTCGGATATGGGAGGTGGGTGGCAGAGCTTTGGGGAAGTAAGAGTCTTTCAGTTTCTTCATTTCATATTGTTGAGCTAGTTTCTTTACTCCTGCTTAGATTAATTTTACTAGTTTATAGTTTATCAGATTGTTGATTTCCATGTCCGGTTGGTTCAGTATTCACCTGTGTTTCATTTTCTCTTGGAAGTTTTCATCCATCTGCGTCCATCACATGTAACCTTTTGAAATTTTGTGCTTTCTTATAAACATGCTAACATCTGTATTTAATCTGTTAAAATATATTTCAAATCAATAAGAAAAGGATGGATGTATCAAGCCCTCCTTTAGAGGTTGAATCTGGGGTTTTACTTTTCTCACCTTACAGGAAGTCTTGAGGAATGCAATTCAGGGCTGGTTCAGCAGAAAGGCGTCAAAGGATAACAGGCTCCTTTTACTGTCCTAAACATGTGTGTGGTTGTCAGCCTTATGTGGACAAAACTGCTACCCTTCTCCAGACATCAAGTTCTACATTCCAGGCAGGAGGAAGGAGGAAAAAAGAAAAGACAACCAAGACTGTTCTTTTTAGCTGGAAAACAAATAATTTTTCTGGAACATCCTGTACTAGGCTGCTGATTATTTCAAGGCCAGAACTGGGTCCTACTGTTCCTAGCTTCAGGAAAATTAAGGAAGCAGGTGTTTTGAACTGGGGACATTGTTGTCTTGAACACCATGTGTACTTTCTTACTAAGGAAGCAGGAACTAACGGTGTCTGTCATAATGGATAGCCAATGCAAAAATGGGTGCAAATAAGTCTCAAAAGAAAAAATATACATGTTCTAGACAATATGTAAATAAAATTACAAAATCTTTAATATTCCAAAATGCAAACTAAAACAATTAGTTACCAATTTCATCTTATCATGTTGGCAATTTAAATAAAAGTGATAGCACTCGTAGTTAGTGAGCTTAAAGTGAAACGGTATTGTTTTATACTACAGAGGGATTATAACTTGCTGTAACCATTCCAGTAGCAATTTAATAATTCATGTAGTGTGTGTGTAAGTGCATCTTACTGAGGGTTTGTTTGCATTTCCCTGACGACAGTGACGTTGGGTGCCTTTCCATAGGTTTATGTGACCATTTGAATTTCCTCTTTGGTGAGTTACCTGTTGAAGTCTCTTGCCCATTTTTCTGCTTATAGTCTTTTTCTTATCAACATAAAAAAGTTATTTGTGTTTTCTGGATATAAGCCATTTGTCTGGGATATGTGTTCTAAACATCTCCCTGCCCGTGTAGCTTGCTATTTCAGTGTTCTCACAATTTTCTTTTGTGAACAGAAGTGCTTCATTTTAATGTCGAATTTACCGGCCTTTTCTTAAATTGTTAGTAAATTGTGTTGTTCTGGTTAAGAAATCTTTTCTTACCCAGAGTTCATGAAGCTGTTTTCTAATCGGATGTTATAGAGATTTGCTGTTTTTACCTTCATTATTTAGAGGTAAAGCACATCTATGAAAAAGACTGTTTGCTCCCAATTAGTCACTTTACTTTTGCTATAGTTGGAATGCCTTTCTAGGCCTTGGTTTCCTTTTGAGCTCTTCCTTCGACTCCATGGGTTTGTCAATCAGTGTACCGTCCCACTCTCATTATTACTACTGTAGTTTAAAATAATTTTTATTTTAAGTCTTGATACCTAAGATTTAGTAAGTTCTTCCTCACATTTTTCCTCTGTTAATTCAGAATCTATAAAAATCCTGCATTCACCTTTAGTCTAGAAGTTACAGCATACCTCCTTGAACTGTTAAATTCTAACATCCACTGGAGTACATGTAAATGTTTTACATGTGTACTTATCCAAGGCCAAAGATGGCATCTCTCTACACAAGGCTCTAAATACTGTTTCACTATAATCTTCCCCCTCTTATGTATAATATTAAGGTCGTTCAATATTTTACTCATACCTGCTTTCTGATCATCCCAAGATTAACCATCATAGCATGATAACCATATTATAATTATTATGTTAATAATTAATGATATTAACTATTGCTTTGGTAGTCAATAGTTTGTGTGTAGTCAATAGTTTTAGGTAACCAATAGGATTACCCATTTATTTATTTAATTTTTTGCATTTTACACATTCCTTCTGGATTCTGTTTGGCTCCCTATAAGGAGTATTTTTATGGATAGCTCTGAGCGATGAAAGTCTTTCTGTCTTTTTTTGTTGCAAATACCATAGATTTACTTCATTTGTGAGTGAGTGTTGCAAAGTATAGAATTTTCAAGTGACAGTTACTTTCCTTTGGTTCTTAGAAGATGCCTTCTCAGAAGTTCCGAGGAATTTTTTTCATGACTCTCTGGCATCTTCTGTAGCTGATGAGAGTCTGTCCACCTAATTCTGGTTTTCTTGTTGGTAGTTTTTGTTTCCCCCATTTGCTTTAGCTACTTCCTCTTTTCTTTGAAGGAGTGAAGTTTTAGTTGTTGTGCTAGCTGTGCTTAGATTTAGAAGTACTAGAGACCTGTCTCTTCTTTCAATTGTGGAAAATGTTCACTTATTATGTTTCCTTTTTTTTTTTTTTTTTACTTTGAAACAGAATCTCACTCTGTTGCCTTGGGTAGAATGCCATGGCATCATCAGTCACAGCAACCTCAAATTCAAGCGATCCTGTTGCCTCAGCCTCCAGAGTAGCTGGGACTACAGATGCCCATTACAACACCTGACTAATTTTCCTGTTTTTGGTAGAGATGGCATCTCACTCTTGCTCAGCTAGTCTTAAACTCCTCCTGCTTTAGTCTCCCAGAGTGCTAGGATTACAGATAAGAGCCACCAGTCATTGTTTTGAATATTTTTCTCCCCCATTCTCTCCTCGTTTATTTCAGAACTTCTATATACACAGGTATGAGTGTTTTATGCCTCACATTTCTTACTGAATTTATCTCTTCACTTCCCTGTGCTGCATTCTGCGTGATTTCCTCAGCTCTGTCATCTGCCTTATTAACCCTCTCTTTAGTTAATTTCTTTTTGGTTCCTTTTCAAAGAAACCTTTTGTTCCCATAGAATTGTGTCCTAGCCCTTTTCCTCATGCAGTGTATTTATTTTATAGTCTCTCTTAGATTTTTCCATTTCTTCAGTTCTCAGGGTGCAAATTACTGTCTTTATTTTTATCTGCCTAATCTTCCTCATCATGTTCCATTTCCTTCCCTCCATCATGTTCCTCTCCTGCAGCAATTCTTTTTTTTTTTTTTTTTTTTTTTTTATTGTTGGGGATTCATTGAGGGTACAATAATCCAGGTTACACTGATTGCATTTGTTAGGTAAAGTTCCTCTTGCAATCATGTCTTGCCCCCAGAAGGTGTGGCACGCACCAAGTTCTGGGTGTTGATAGTGCCTCCGTAGGGAGGGGGCTTGGTGGGTCACGCCTTGTGCATGGAGCTTTTGAGCACCAGTTCACGTTTGCTTCTAACTGACCTAGATCTTGAACTGGTTTCCATTTTAATTCCTCAGCTCAGGATTCACATTCCATGCAAACATGAATTTGAATTTTATACCCACCCAGGATCAAGCCTCAGGTTTGGATTTCTAACAAGCAGCTTCTTTCTCCCTCCCACAAGGCATCCAGTAATCACGATTCCTTGCTTCTTCCTTGGGGATGGGGCAGAGTTTATGTAGTGTCCTTTCCATGGCCTGGGTGGCTTTTTGAGGTCCTTGGCTTCCTTCAGGGAGACTTTATACCAGCTCCCACTTCACGTGGTTCCTAGTACCTTTCTTTTATCTCCTCCCAGGCTTTATGTCCACGCCACCAGGCTCTCATGCTGTCATCTGAAACCCATTTGGACCTCAAGTGTATAAGTTCCTGCTTCCTGATCAGGAATGGAGTGCTCCTTTTGTCTCCGCAGCTGGGATATTCCGTTTCTTATTTTCCAGCTTGGCTCCGCTTTACTTCCTTGCTACAATTGCGTGAATCATTTCTCCGTGGTAGGAATGTCAGCTTGGTTCCTCACATCCTTTTCCCTCCCCTTTATTCCTGTTGTTATCTTCAGTAACTTCTGTTTTTTTGTCTTTAGCTTTTATTATTATTTACTAAAACAACTTTGTACTAACATTTGAGGAGGTTTATAAAAAATAGAAAAACTTCGCTCATCGCCCCATAATTGGGCAGTGTGGTCAGTTTTTACTCTCTAGATAGCCTTTGGATCTGTCTTCATGCAATCATGCCATGTATTTAATTTCTAACTTTCTTCTGGTTTATATTTTTCCTGTATTTGTAAGTGATCTTCAAATAACTACTTTTAATGGCTCTTTAATAGCCTCTTGTATTGGTGGACTCTAACGAGCTTAAGAAGCTTCTTTTTTCCTGTTTTTCATTGTTATAAATAATTTTTCCCAGAATATTTTTGCATTGATCGCTTTTTACATTATTTTCTATGGCTAAATTCTCAGGAGGGAAAATGTTAAATTAAAATTTCTCATTTAGGCATTGCCAATTCAACCTTTGAATAGTTTTTCTCATTTTATAGTGACAGGAATACATACCCATGCTATGTACCAACAAAAATGTTACACCTACTGTGTGAGAAGCTCTGTGCATTCTGAATATAGTGACAGAGAAGCCATTTCAAGTTTCAGGCAGCCTGTAGTGAAGTCGAGGATAGACACACATTAACAACTTTTATAATATTAGGGTGGGTAGAACAAGTGCTGCAACCAAATCCAATCAAAGGAGGAAATTAACCGAAGCGCTTGTATTGCAGCCAGTTCAGGAAGGAGTGGAATTTCCCTGGGCGAGCAGAGGCTGGACCACATTCCATAGTGGGAGAATGGAATGGACAAAGAGCCAGAGGCATAAAAAAAAATCTGCGGTGCATCTGGAGAATATTGAAATTTACGGTGTGACTGGAACAATGGGTGAGAGAAATCAGCAGGTGGGGAATGAAGTCGAAGGCATACTGTTTGATTACAGAGAACTTGGAATACTTTGCCAAGGGATTTTCGATGTGCTCAGCCAGAGTTTTTCTTTCTGCCTCTCATTGCAATTGTTGGTTTTAGAAAAACATGCATTGTGGATTTGTGGTACCTTCTGGTTGGCAGAACTAGCCAGTCCCCTATTTTAGAGATGAGAAAAACGAGTGTTATAGAAGCTAAGGAATGTTTCCAAGCTTATACTGATACCTAGGAGGATATCTGAAGGTAAACTTGCTCCCTCTTTTAGGAAGTTGTTTGTTGAGCATCTGTTCATGGCTCGATGCTAAGCACTGGGAGAACAGAAGGGGAATGAAATACAGAGCCAGCTCTTATAGCCAACTGGGGAAAACAGACAACTCAACAATTATAAAACCATGGGGTAAGAACAATGACAGGGTAGAGGGTTCTCTGAGAACCAGAAGGGAACCTTTTTCAGCTTGGTGAGGGGAGGGGAAAGTAAAAGTTGATGGCGATATTGAATCATAAAGCATGGGCAGGAGGACATTTTCCAGGTACACCAAGACCTTGATGAGCGATGGAAGTGGTAACATGAACAAAGGCAGAGGAAACAGCACAGTGAGCAGGAAACCAAAGCGGCTTCATACTGTAGGGAAACCACCCGTGAGGCAGAGTGGCAGGCTCTGGGGGAGGGGCAGGTTGATTTTCCTATGGAAAGCGGTAAGGGCTTGATCTTTTAGGGCAGCAAAGGACTTTAAAATATTTAAGAGGGAAACTTGGCAAGACATTCCCATTGCTTGGATGTAGGGAAAGGATGAGGGGGAGAGGGGAGCTAAATGGGATTCTCAGGTAGACTTATCCTTTCTTCTTTCGTTAGTTGAGTTCAGCAAGATCTAAGGTGGCGCTGGTTTTGTTTCTGTACGAGCAGTGCCATGGGGCATCATGTGGCAGTGGAGAAACCCTCATTGTGCATATGGAGGCTCAAGTGCGTCTGAAACACCTGAGAGGACCTCCAGGCATAGTTGAAGTTCTGCCACAGGACAGGCCTGTTGTCAAATTTTCCATAGTTCTTCATTGCTAGGAAGCCTGAAGATGTAGGCAGTTGCCTTGAACAAAGTTCAGAAAACCTTCTTAAATGGCCAACGTGCAAAGCAGAATTAGAAGTTTTTATGGATGGTAGATCTCATCAGTGCAGAATAATGTCAATATTATGATAATAAGTAGTATTTATGAGTCAGGCACTCCATGTTTTTCTACATATGATGCAAAGTTCTTGGCATTCATGATATTACTTCATCCTTACAAGCCTTACTTGAGGAAACAAAGACATGGAGAACCAAGTTACTTGCCCAAGGTCATTAACTCATGCAAATGCTGAGCCCTGCCAGCTCCAGCACCCTCACTCACAACTGGCCGTATTGCCTCATCGTGAAGCTGATAGGCAGACAGGTGAGGTGCCCCCTTGAGATTTTCTGGGTTCAGGTATCAAAATGATGACATCATTGAGCCATCCATATGCAATGAGAGGTGAGTCCCCTGCACCAGCTGTGTTTGAGGAGCGGTGGGATATGGGATGAAAGTAGTTAGATTACTTCTGAAGCCCTTTGAGATTGCAAATGCCTTGCAACCTCCTTAAATCACAACTATAAAATAACCCATGTCATTGACTTTCTTCTGAAAGACTTTTCTTACTAAGTTCATGGGAAAAGACAAAATCAAGTCAATTAAAGATAATATTGAAGGCCCTCCTTTGAAATTTAAACTATTAGGAAATGAAAATGAGATTTGACCATCTCTTAGTTCTTGAGCAAGCACATATGTCTGAAAACATAACTTCTGTCACTGGTAACAGGAGATTTGAAATGGAGGACTTCAGGGGTTGGGAGAGCATTTTTTTTTTTTAGCCAGGGTGGTAAATTCCTGTATGAATAACATAGTCATGAGTTGCTTGACAACAGGGATATAGTCAGAGAATGTGTTGGTAGGTGGTTTTGTCATTGTGTGAACATTGTAGAGTGCTCTCACACAAACCTAGATTTTTAACAGTCTACTACTATACCAATGCTATGTGGTATAGCCCATTGCTCTTAAGCTACTGACCTGTACAACATGTTCCTATATCAAATATTGTAGTCAACTGTAGCACAGTAGTGAGCATTTGTATATCTAAATATAGAAATGGAAAAGTAAAAATATAGTATTACAATCTTATGGGATCACTGTCAGATCTGGGGCCTGCCATTGACAAAAATGTCATTACACAGCATAGAACTATATATTTGATAAAACTATAGACCTCATACTAGATAGAGAAGACTGGCATTATCTATATATGTACATGGATGCGGTTTGTATAACCTTTACTTAAATATCTTTTGCTTCCTAGAAGCTCCAAATTCCTCTATAGTTTAAAAAATATCTCTCTAAATGTCTTCTGTTTGTTACAGATAATTTGCACATAAAAAGGCTTTTGCTTTGATTTTCTTTGCCTGGATCCCCGCTCTTAGACTTCTTACAAGGTTTAGGTTTCTGTCTCGTTACAGATCTGAAGTGAGTGTTTCAGGGTTTGGAGTCCATTCTCCCTCAGTTTCCTGTTTCTTGCCAGTAGCTTCATTGCAAAAACCACTCTCTGCCATCTGCCTTCCTTCCTTTTTCTATTTCCACCCCCATTTCCCTCATTTTCTAATTACTCCCAACAGCAGTGACTCAAACATACATTGGAAGCAAGATTCCCACAGTTGCAAATAGGGATAGGAACGTGTCATATGCCAGATTTTCACAAAAGATTCATTGTACATCTGGATTTTCATTTGCTGGGGGAAGGAAAGAAATACTCAGGGAAAGTCAAGTCTTAGGGCAAAAAAGCAACATAGTAAACATTCAGAATTCACGTTTTCCAACTTCCGTGTCTGTTGTATCTTTGTAATAGTCTTTAAGGTTATTCAGAAATTTGGTTCCCTCTCTTTTGGAGCTGTGGCACAATACAGCTCAGCTGTAGTAGAGTGAAACACTACAGGGCAGCACGGTACTGGCTCTTCCCCACTCCGCCTAACTCAGATATTGCCCTATGACTCATTTTGGCTAATTAAATGTGAGTAGCAAGGTCAGGTCCCTTCTGAGTAAAACTTTTAGGAGTACTTGCATACTTCATTGTAGTCTGTTTTTTTAACAGTAGATGCTGTATCAACTGGAGTCTGTAGGTGACAATGTGAACAGCCGCACAGCCCCTGCCCAGCAGATTCATAATGGCAGGTAACATGAGCAAGAAATAAATCAGTAAACCTTTGTTGTGTTAGGTTGCTGAGATTTGTGGAGTTGTTCAGCTGGCAGCACCTTGGCTATCGTGATTAATATACTGAAACACTCCTAGAATCATAAAAGTTCATAAAAAATGTACAACATACAAGTCCCCTAACAGCTCCTATACGTGAATCAAAGATAATCTGGAGACGTAAACATTTAAAGTGTTTTTAAAGCATTCTCTCTAAAAGCATGCATTTTTTCCTGGCACTTAACCAATCACATGACAGTTTTGTGTTTATAGATCTGCCACAGCTCTGGAGGCTCTGCAAGGCAGGGAGAATGTCCCGCTCTTTCTGAATCCTGCGTACCCAGCACTATGCGTGCCATTTAGGGAACACTTCATAATGTTACTTGGATTAGTGAAAAGGACCAAAAATATTGCCTGGCACAAAATAGGTGCCTGATAAATATTTGGTACAGGTGTTGACTATCTTAGAGCTGTCTGGAGGTGGATGTTCCATGGTGTTTGGTTCCTGGTGCCAAGAATGAGTGCTGGTGCCTGGCTGATGACAGAATGATCACAATCGTGTACATTTACTGCAGAACCAAAGCAAACACACTATAATGGGAATACATCTTGGAGAATGAGATAGGTCCCTCACTGTAAGTGGAGAAAAGACCCCGAAGTCTGAGCACACACGGTCTTTTGTAAGCTAACCAGTTTGTCCTGACTTTCCCCTGATAGGAGTGGCTGTTACCACCTTTGGAGTAATCGACAGGTTAGGATTACATAACAAACTTCTTAATATGCATGTAACTTCCCCCAACCTTCCCGAAGAACCCATGGGATTGAAATTTGCAATTTTAATTATATGATAATGAGGCCAATGAGGCCAGGTCAAGGTAAAGTTATTAGGGGCTCCTTACTGTGTGTTCTGTCTAGGGAACAGCCCTTAGTCTTGGTTTCTGCTCTCTGCCTCAGCCACTCTCCTTTGGTCTTCCGTCATATCAAGGGGAGACGCTAGGGGGCGCTGTAGTACGTCTCTTCCCAGGCCTCCATTCCTGCCCTACCTGTCAAGGAGAGATGCTTGGGGGGCCAAGAGGGCAAGTCTCCCCCTCCAGGTGCAGTAGCCCTGGAGGATGGGACAGCCCCATGTGCCAGAGACAGCAGTGGTGCTGCTGGAGCAAAGCTGCTGCCGCATTGAGGGGCCTGCCCAGTGTGAGGCATTAGGAGGTTGTACCCAGCCAGTCCAGCACCGTCCCGCAGCTGTACAAAGTACATTTCTGACATCTCACCTTTTTGGTAGCTCTTAGGCTGATATTTCAGGCCCAAAGAAGCAGTTTAATGTGGATTCAAAAGTTGTATCTTCCCTGCCCCCAGGGCCTTTAGAACCGTATTCAAAGAAGTCCCATTAGTGTAACTTTGGCAGAGTGTATATAAATGGGCTTCCAGTTGGACGCCGAGCTTGCATCTTGATCATTTTTCCACTGGGCATTATAATTAGGTGGAAATTCTGATGCTAAAGCTTGGCCAATGCACAGTTATTGATTCAAAGTTTATTACTTTACCAAGAATTGTAAAGAATTTTACTTGATTTAAAAAGTGCTTAATACATGTTATTTTGAGGTGTTGAGAAATTATCGACTTGGCTGCTTTGCATGCTCTCCTAGGCCCAACAAAACCTAGCTTCACTCCTGGGTCCCTCTAACCCCCATTTTATTTGTTTCTTTCCAGAAAGGATTTTGGGCATCTGGGGACACATATGTACGCAAGGTTGTTATCATCTAACCCCTGCTTGCTTGCTTCCTTCCTCCTAATTTAAATGTCCTACATAGAACATAATTTCTCAGTCTCCGTCCTTTGTCTAATTAGTTTCTTCAGTGCCCTAAAGGCTCTTCCCCAGATCCATTCATTCATTCTCAAGTATTTATTAATAGGCTACTTTGCATCAGACATTAATCTTGTAAGTATAGGCTTTCTGGGATCTTATGTTCTGTTCGAAAGGACAGATGATAAGCAAGTAAACAAGCACATATGTCATATAGTAGGAATATATTCTGCAAAATGTGTCATTGTGCAAACATCATAGAGGGTGTTTACCCATATCTAGATGTACAGTCTACACATACCTAGGCTATCTGCGATAGCCTGTTGTTCCTAGGCTACAAATATGTACAGCATGTTACTGTAATGAATACTGTAGGCAGTTGTAACATTATGGTAAGCAGTTGTGTATCTAAACATATCTAAGCATGGACAGGTACAGTAAAAATATGATATAAAGCTGGCAGCTGTTCTTTTTAAGAAGACTGAAGATGAGGCCCCATCCCCTTCTGGCTTGTAAGGTCTCTGTTGAGAAGTCTGCAGTTAGACTGATGGGTTTTCCTTTGTAAGTTATTTGGTGTTTTTTTCTTTCTGGCTCCTCCACAGAAATTCCTCCTTCACGTTGACATCAGCCAGTATGATGACTATGTGTGATGTCTAAATCTCTAGCAAGACCAGGGACTTTTCCTTAGTTATTCCCTCAAATAAGTTTTCCACCCCTTCTACATTTTCTTCTTCATCCTCAGGGATGCTTATAATGGCCATTTCACATAATCCCATAATTCTCATAGACTCATCTTTGACAAAGCAGACAAAAGTATACACTGGGGAAAAGAATCTGTTCAATTGATGTTGCTGGGGGAAAGTGGCTAGCCACATGCAGAAGGATGAAACAGGATCCCCAACTCTCACACTCACAAAAATTAATTCAAGATGGATAAATGACTTAAATGTAAGCCATGAAACCATGAGAATTCTAGATGAAAATGTTGTAAAAAATTATAACATTGGCCTAGGCAAAAAATTGATGAGGAAGACCCTAATGGAAATCACAGTATCAACAAAAATAAATGAATGGGACTTGATTAAACTAAAAAGCTTCTGCACAGCCAAGGAAATAACTATGAGAGAAAAATAGCCTACAGAATGAGAGAAAATATTTGCAAACTACACATTTGACAAAGGGCTAATATCCAGAATCTACAAAGAACTCAAACAAATCAGCAAGAAAAAAATCAAATGACCCCATCAAAAAGGGCTCAAAAGACATGAACAGAAGATTTTCAAAAGAAGATAGACAAATGACCAGCAAACCTATGAAAAAAATGCTGAACATCACTAATCATCAGGGAAATGCAAATTAAAGCTACAATGAGATATCACCTCATTGCTTTTATTAAAAAGTCCAGAGATAAAGGAATGTTTATGCCCTGTAGCTGGGACTGCAAGTTAGTACAACCTCTATGGAAAACAGCATGGAGAGAATTCCAAGAAGTAAACATAGACCTACCATTTGATCTAGCCATCTCACTACTGGGTATTTACCCAAAGGAAGTCATCTTATCAAAAGATATCTGTACGTGAATGTTTACTGCAGCACAATTCACAATTGCAAAGAACATAGAAACAACCCAAGTGCCCATCATTTCATGAATAGATCAACAGCCTGTATTGTGTATGTGTGTGTGTGTGCGCGCGCGCGAGTATGTGTGTATACACACACACACACCATGCAATACTACTTGGACATGAAGAAGGTTGACTGGCTTTTCAACAATTTGGATGAAATCATTATACTAAGGGAAATAAGAATGGAAAGACAAACACCACCTATGCTCAGATTGGAACTAACAGAAAAGCACAGATGTACTTAGGGGGAAGTAAAACTTAACGAAAATCAGGCGGGGGTGGGGGAGGAACAAGAGGGAATGGTCCAAAACGTACCTAATGGGCACTATGAACACTTATAACCACGACTCAAACATTATAAAAGGGATCCGTGTAACCATAGATATTTGTACCCTGTAATATTTCAAATTAAAAAAAAAATACGGTATAAAGGTTAAAGATGGTGCACCTGTATAGGGCACTTCCTATGAATGACATTTTCAGGTTTGAAGGTTACTCTAGGTGAATCAGTGAGTGAATGGTGAGTGAATGTGAAGGCTCAGGACATTACTGTGCACTACTGTAGACTTTATAAACACTGCACACTTGGGTCACACTAAATTCATAAAAAATAATTCTTTTTTTTTTTTTTGACACAGTCATACAATATTGCCCTCATTAGAGTGCTGTGGCATCACAGCTCACAGCAACCTCAAAACTCTTAAGCGATTCTTTTGCCTCAGCCTCTCAAGTAGCTGGGACTACAGGCGCCTGCCCCAATGCCCAGCTATTTTTTTGTTGCAATTGTTTAGCTGACCCGGGCTGAGTTTGAACCCACCACCCTCGGTGTATGTGGCTGGCACCGTAACCACCTTGTTATAGGCGCTAAGCCAATAATTCTTTCTTTCTATGGTAACAAATTAACCTTAGGTTACTGTCCCTTCTTTATAACTTGTTAAAAATTTTGAAAACTTTTTGACTTTTTTGGTAATAACCCTTAGCTTAAAACACACATTGTACAGTTGTACAAAAATATTTTCTTTCTATCCTTATTCTGTAGGCTTTGTTCTATTTTTACTTTTTTAACTTTTTAAACCTTTCATTAAAAATTAAGACACAAACACATGTATGCACCTGGGCCTACACAGGGTAAGCACATGTATCATCAACACCACTGTCTTCCACTTCTCCATTTTGTCCCAGTGGAAGGTCTTCATGGGCAGCACACAGAGCTGTCATCTCCTGTGATAACAACGCCTTCCTCTGGATACCCCCTGAAGGGCCTACTGAGGCTGTTTTACAATTAACTTAAAAGAATAAATAAATAGAAGGAGCTCACTCTAAAATAAAGATAAGAAGTATAGTATTATAAACACATAAACCAGTAACATAGTCATGCATTGTCACCATCAAGTATTATACACTAAATATAATTGTATGTGCTAGACTTTTATAGACTGGTAAATTCAAATGGGTTTCTTTATACCAGCATCACCACAAACTTCTGAGTGGTGAATTGTGCTATGACATTACCATGGCTACAATATCACTAGGTGATAGGAATTTTTCAGCTCCATTGTAATCTGATGGGACCCTGTTGCATACGTGGTCCATCATTGAATGAACACTGTGCTATAGCAAGTAACTGTGTACAGTAGTCAGGTGACTATAAATGCTACGGAGAATAATAAAGAGGGGAGAGGGGTTGGGTTTATGGAGGTGGGGCAGGGCATTGGTACTAATCATTGCAAGAAAAGGAAGACCTAACTGTTGAGGTATTATCTGAGGACAGCAGATACCTGAAGGAAGTAAGGAAGAAAGCCTTGGGCATATGGGGTGGAGAAGAGCTGGAAGGGTTATCAATGGAGGGAACAGAAAATACAAAGACTCTGAGACAGGAACAAGTTTGGAGGTTTCAAACAAGAATAAACAGGCCAGAATTCTAAGGGGTTGGTGTGGAGGGTAGCTGGAGTGGATTATATGGACCATGCAGGGTTTTTTGATCAGCTTGTCATTAACTTAAGTGAAGTTGGCAGCTACAGCAAGTTTTGGGGCAAAGGGTATCTGAGAAAGGTCTGGCTGAAATGATGAAAATAGACTATAGAGTGGCCAGAAGAATGTGGCGCTCTACTTGGCTAGATAAGCCTGGGTCACTTGCCCCTTTCTGGAGCTGGGAATGGGTTACATTCATTTCACATGAATTACCTATAAGTAGAGGAGGAGAGGCAGGCAGAAAAAGAGAATCGGTATTGTGTAGTTAGGCTACACCATCATTTATTTCTGCTCAGAATTCTGATCTAAAGGGTTCCCACTTGGAAAATCAGATACATAGATGTGAAGTTGTCACCCCTGAATTGACTAACACTACAGTTTCCTCTCCCTGTAGCTATAGGATTCTTGGTAGGAATCCGGTCTTCGACCTCCCCCTCACACCCCTTACCCCCTGCCACACACACACACACAGACACCTTTCATAACAAGTCCTGCTTTTGCATCAAGGACTTTACTTGAGCCTGTGTGTGTGTGTTCAGAAACACAAACAAAAAAATTCCTCACAAAAGCAGCATTTTATTTAACCCTGTTGATGCTCTATAAATCTGGGTCTCAGCGGGAAACAGATGCAACACTCAAATTAGGATAATTTGAGAAGAATGTAATAAAGGGACCATTTGCAAAGGTGTGTGCAGGGTAGAAGAAGGTCGCCAGGACAGTGACGGCCACTAGTACCCACAGTTCTGTTTACTTCCCCCAGGCCCGAGGGGACAGGGCAGCAAAGAGCCATTGCCAGAGCTGTCAGAACTTGGTGGGAGGACACAGCCGCAGCTGATGATCACAAGGAAGGAAACAGGGAGTAAACCCTGGCATCTCGCTCCCTTACCCCTCCTGTCTTCACCTGGTGCCTCCCCTGGCAGAAGCCACGGGGAAGGGGAGCCCTTTGACAGCGTCTCAGTCCTCAGTGGCCCCTTCCCTGTTGAGTGGCTTCAGTGTTCCCTGGTTCCAAGTGTCATCCTCCATATTACATCAGCATCTCAGGTTCTGTCTGGCAATTGTAATTAATCAGTAAGACCTTCTCTGCACGTTGGTTCAGCAGTATAAGGAGCACAACCTGTCCTGGGGAAATGGCCGCGTCCACCTTAAAGCATCTGTGACTGTGTTTCCTGATAGGACCGTTTCTGCCTTACCCATTAGAACTTCCAAGGTCAGGTGGTCAAGGTCATGGGGATGAGAAGCAGAAATTCTGAAAGTGGGTTATGAGGTGTTAGGGTTGGAGTTACGACAGGAGCACTACAGCCTTTCCTCTTCCTGAACCCGTGCAATCTGAGGGAGATACATCATGAAAATGATCTTTGTATAAAATATTCTTTTAATGAATATACTGAATCCTCTGGACAGCAGCTCAACCTTGTCGAAGGTGTCTCCTAGCTATCATTGTAACTGAGCCTTCGCAGTCATTCCACCATTTGTCAAGCTTCTGGGAACCGGGAGACATGGTGAGATCAGGGAATCCATGAGCATGAGTGTAATCCTGCACTTTCTTTGGCTTAAAAAGACAAATACATTCTCTGGTCAAAAGTGATGTTGAGTGAGAGCAAGCAAATGGCTAGGACATCCTGTAAATCTGAGTAGTGGCACTGGCAGAAATGCTTCAGACAACACTATGACAGAGAGGTCTGATGCTCACAGTAAAGGTAGACTGTTATCCACAGTGAGGGAAGGCAAATGGACTGATTTTCCTTACTGATGAGGATGGGTGGCATTTACTTGGGCAGTAGCTGCACACGTGGTGTCTGTGTCTGTGTTGATTTCTCCAGTAAAAAAATCACTTCTGTAGCCCCAGCTGTGATTGGTGATGTCATTTAGTTCAGTTTGTGATAGTCTCTTAATTAATAGTCTCCATGGATCCTTTTGTTTTAGGGCTCTCCAAAGAAAGAGAATGGGGAGGGGGGGATTGGTTCATGCAATCATGGAGGTTGAGAAGTCCCAAGTTCTACAGTCAGCAAGTGTTGGGCCTAGGACAGCCAAAGTACAGTCCCAGTATAAGTACAAAGGCCTGAGAAGCAGGCAAGATAATGGTGTATGTGCTAGTCTGAGTCCAAGTCCAAAGGCAGTTTGAGACTATCACAAACTGAACTAAATGGCATCACCAATCACAGCTGGGGCTCCAGAACTGATTTTTTACTAAAGAAACCAACACAGACACCGGGTGCCCAAAGGGTCCCCTCAAAGGCATCCTCTTTACCACAGGTCAAAGATAGACACAGGGAACAAATTATTCATTATTCAGCCTTTTCCATTAAAGGCCTATAGATTAGCTGAGGCCCATCAGAGAGCAACTGCTTTACTCAGTCTACCATTTCAAACATTGACCTCATTCAGAAACACCTTCTCACACATACTCAGAGTAATATTAAACCAAATATATGGGGCGGCACCTGTGGCTCAGTCGGTAAGGTGCTGGCCCCATATACCGAGGGTGGCGGGTTCAAACCCGGCCCCGGCTGAACTGCAACGAAAAAAAAAAAAAATAGCCGGGCGTTGTGGCGGGCGCCTATAGTCCCAGCTACTCGGGAGGCCGAGGCAAGAGAATCGCTTCAGTCCAGGAGTTGGAGGTTGCTGTGAGCTGTGTGATGCCATGGCACTCTACCGAGGGCGATAAAGTGAGACTCTGTCTCTATAAAAAAAAAAAACAAAAAAAACAAACAAAAAAACCCCACAAATATATGGGCACCCCATGGCTCAGTCAAGCCGACACATAAAATTAACCACTACAAATATGGTTTTTGTTGAATTAAATGAAGAGAAGATAGAAATCGTCATGCCTGTATTCTTTGCATCTTAGATATTAGCCTCAAGCTCTGCAGTTGCTCCAGGTTTGTGGCATTGTTTTTAATTTATTCTTATGAGTAGGGGCAGTTCTAGGAGGGCCCATCTGCACTCGTTCATTGACCTCACTCAGTAAATTAGAAAACCAACAAGAGAGGAGGGCTGCCAGTTGATACATGTGTCTGCTTCTATACATTTTGGTACTAGGAAAATGTTAGGATGGGTCTCTGGTGCCACTGGACCACTACAAGATGAACTCAGGCCAAGGCTTTATCATGTATCTCCACAAAGCCCCCCATTTGAATGGTGCACCAGAGCAATATTTCAGAGAGCTCTTCAGAGAGCAGTGTATGTCTAACCTGTAGAAGGTATGAATAATTCCCTTTCTTCAGTGAACAGTCACCCTAGAAACAACCATGGGATCATGTGTGGAATATCAATGTGCACATGCACCAGAGGTTGCCCTGCAGGTCCCCCTCAAAGGCATCCAGCTGCTCCCTCTATTGAGAAGCTCTGGGTCAGTGGAACTTGGTCAGAGGCTGGAATCCCCACTGCAGTGACTGCATTGTGTTCCAGCTCCTCAGTGCTAGAATTTATCCTCTTGTGTATGCCAAATAGCACCTCAGTAGGTTGTGCATCTATTTCTATTTTATTTCTTAAGAATCCTGATCTCTTAAGGAGAGAGATCCATTGATCCTGCAATCCTATTACTAGACATAATGTCTAGTAATGTCTAGACATTTGCCCTAAGCTGTTTATCGCTGCTAATTTACAATTGCCAAAATGTGGAAACAACCTAAATGTCCACCAACCCAGGAATGGATTAACAAGCTGTGGTATATGTATACCATGGAATACTACTCAGCCAATAAAAAAGATGGAGACTTTACATCTTTTGTATTAACCTGGAATATAAAATATGGAAGTGGAACACATATTCTTAGTAAAGCATCCGAAGACTGGAGAAGCAAGAATCCGAAGTACTCTATTTTAATATGAAAGCAGTAGATGAGCTAACACAAGGGAGGGGGTAGGGGAATGAGGGATCAGGCAGAGGGGAAGAGAGAGGAAGATGGAGGTCACGGTGTATGGCACACCTCTTGGGGTGGGATACAACTACAAGAGAGACTTCACCTAACAACTGCAATCAGTGTAACCTAATTCTTTGTAGCCTCAGTGAATCCCAAACAAACAAAGAATTCTGAGCTCAGTTAGTCAATCACTATAGATCCCTGCGGATCAGGACTCTGTCCCTGTGGTTCGTTGTTATCCATCTTGCTGCTGACAGTTCAGAGCTCCCAACCATCAGTCTCCCTGCTCTTGGAGCCCTTCATCTCCATTGATATCAAAGACACTGATTCTATTTAAAATACCTGCTCCCCCATTTCCAGGCTGCAGGGAACAGCCACAATGCAGAAGACGGCTACCACCAACTTTTTAAGGGCTTCCTCCTCCCCCAATCTTGGTGAAGTGTGGGTGCTGTGTTTGTTTAGGGAATGGCTGTTGCTCTTCTGAGATCCACTTCAGCACCCCATCTCTGACCTTCAGACTCCTTTCTCTATAGCAGGGGTCAGCCCAGGGCCACATAATAAGTATTTCAGTCTTTGTGAGCCAAGAGGCAAAACTCAGCAAGTATTCTTGTTCGTTTGACATTTTAAAATTATAAAAACTATGCTTAGCTTTCAAGCCATACAAAAACAGATGGCGGGCAGATTTGGCCCATAGATCACAGTTAGCCAACCCCTGCTCTCCAGGATGCTGGGAAGTTCAATTTGACCACATAAACTTAGGCCATCTTTTTAAAAATTATTATGTTAGAATCTTAAGGGAATACAAATATTTTTGTTGCATGGGTACGTTTTGTAATGCTTGAGTCAGGAGTATAATTGTGCCCATCCCCTGAATGGCATTCATCATACCTATTAGGTAGGTTTTTGCCCCCTCTCATTCTTTCCCCTCCACACTGCTTGATTTCTGCTGAGTTCTACTTAACTCAGTGCACATCTGTGTCCCACAGTTAGTTCCAATTTATTAGAGAGTACATGTGGTGTTTGTTTTTCCATTCTTTTGATACTTCACTTAGGATGGTGGTCTCTAGTCCCACCCAAATTGCTACAAAAGTCATTAATTTATCCTCTTAATGGCTGAGTAGTACTCCAAAATATGAACAGCACATTTCATTAATTCATGAATTGATGGGCTCTTTGGGTTGACTCTACATCTTTGCAATTATGAATTGTGCTGCAATAAACACTTGAGTGCAGGTGTCTTTTCGCTAAGATGATTTATTTTCCTTTGGATGGCTACCCAGTAGTGGGATTGCTGGATTGAATAATAGGTCTACTTTTAGTTCTTTGAGAACCTCCATACTGTTTTCCATAGAGGTTGTACTAATTTGCAGTCCCACCAACAGTGTATAAGCGTTCCTTTCTCCCCGCATCCATGCTAGTATCTATTGCTTTTGGACTTTTTAATAAAGCCATTCTAAAAGGAGTCAGGTGATATATCATTGTGGTTTTAATTTGCATTTCCCTGATGATTAGTGACATTGAACATTATTAAATGTGTTCGTTGGTCATTTGTCTATTTTGTTTTGAAAAACTTCTGTTCATGTCTTTCCCCACTTTTAAGTGGGGTTGTTTGTTATATTCTTGCTGATTTGTTTGAGTTCTTGGTAGTTTCTTGATATTAGTCCTTTATTGGATGTATAGTATGTGAATATTTTCTCTCATTCTGTAGATTGCTTATTTGCTCTGTTGATTATTAGCTGTGCAGAAGCTTTTGAACTTAAGTATGATTTGTTTTTATTGTTGGTTTAATTGCCTTTGGGGTCTTAGTCATAAATTCTTTGCCAAGGCCAATATCTAGAAGAGTTTTTCCTACATTTTCTTCTAGAATTCTTATGGTTTCATGCCTTACTTTCAAATCTCTTATCCACCTTGAATTAGTTTTTGTGTGGTGAGAGATGAGGGTCCTGTTTCAATCTTCTACATGTGTTAGGCCACCTTGGAGTGCATGTTTTGAATGGCCAGTCAGGAAGATTAGTAAGGCCACTCCTGAGGCACAAGCTAAAACATTAAACCCTAAATCCTGGGCAAGTGCATTTCATCATTGAGTTTAACCAGACAAAGCCTTGTATCTCGTCTTCATTGGCTTAGCACTATTAATAACTCAGACATGCTCTCTTGACTCATGCTGATGCAGATTGGTGAGGTTCTATAAATTTTATGGAGGGTTTCTTAAGTAAGGGATATAAGCTGTCTCATATTTTTCTCTCTGAGCTATGATGCATCCTAACTTAGGCATAAATCTAGAGGCAATAAGAGGTGATAGGAATCAGTCCTGAGGGAATGACCAACAAGTTATTATGCAGGGAAAGGCTATTCTCATGGGCAGTGGCATTTTGTGGGTTCAAAGTTTGTAGCTTGTCTGTGTGTGTCCAAATGATCCCATCCCATTTATCAGGGTCACACCCACTTTGCACCAGAGCCTTATCTTGATATCAGACACCTGATAAAGCTGGTTTGTCATTGGCGCTGCAGCGCTGCAGCCCTGCAGCCATTCGTCAGGCTCTGGGCTTGGGCTCTGTCTACCCTGTGACTCTGGAAGAAGAGGGATCACTGTGACTGCAGCACATGGGCTGCTTTGGGGACTTTCTGATTTTTTCTCTATGCCTACTTTTAATTGTACATTCAGAGATTTCAATTTCTCATTTTCCTCTTTGTATACTTCCTGAGACTGTGAAGAAAAGCTAAGAGACTCATCACCAAAGTGACTAAGTGTCTCGGCCTCTGACCTCCCAGCACCTTCCCTTCCACCTGCACTATGTCTCCTGCCACTGTTGGTGACAACTTGAGTAAATGATGTCACCGTTTGCCCTGAATTATTTATCTTCTGTTTCCTCTTGGCAAGGAGGCTCTGCCTGCATTTCTTTCTTCTTCCTCTTCTTCTTCTTCTTTTTTTTTTTTTGTTTTGAGACAGAGTCTTGCTCCATACCCTGGGTAGAGTGCCATGGCATCATAGCTCACGGCAACCTCTCCCCTCAAATATCTCAAGCTATTCTCTTGCCCCAGCCTCCCTAGTAGCTGGGACTACAGGTGTGTGCACCACAACGCCTGGTTATTTTTTTCCATTTTTAGTAGAGATTGGGTCTTGCTCTTTGCTGGTCTTGAACTTCTGAGCTGAAGCCATCTACCCACCTTGGTCTCTGAGGGCTGGGATTACAGGAGTGAGCCACCGTGGCTGGCCCTGCCTGTGTTTCTTAAATGCATGAGCGATCCCACCCCAGAATCCCATTCCAATCTCAGTAGAAAATAGCTAGCATGCTCAAATTTGGATAATTTGAGGAAAATTTCATAAAGGGGTACAGAGCTTGGCACAATGCTGAGAGGGAGCAATTTCTGGGACTTAGAGACAGACATAACTGTGTAGAGAGGGCTGCCAGAAAGCAGCTGAGACCCTGAGCTGAAGGACATGGTTAACATTTCTGACATTTTCCTCTAATATTTTATGCAGCTTGTTATTTTTATACAGCAAATTTCCTTTCAAACATACCTTATTTAAAACTCCAGAGCATCATGACTCCTGTTTTAAAAATCCTACAAAATAATGATTTCCTTTTCTCTAGTTATCCTTATCATATTCTACGGCTGATGGAATTCAGTTAAGCAACACTGGTTGTCTATTGAAAAACTAAATTAACACAGTGAGGATTTATTTTAAGTTTCCATTAATTTTTTTTCTATAGCATAGTCCTTGAAACACAAGTTTGTCATTCCATATATATCCGCAGGATTCTTTTTTTTTTTAGAAAACCATCCTGATCCTCCATTTTCTTACTTTCAAATACCATCACAGCATAATTTATTTTAATCCCTTAGACTGTGCCTCACTTTTATCTGATGATTGCTTTCATTTAAACTTTAATTAGGGTTTGCAAACTCCTTCTTTTTTTTAGACTGCAGGACAATAAATAAACTTTTGTAGTGTGCCAGAATGATCTATAGTTCAGGAAATCAATATCCAGGCTTCTGTATGCAGGAACTAACTATTCAGAGCAATGACTATTTTCTCTTTTGATTTTGAATCACTTTAGTTTTCCCAATATATAATTATATATGATTTCACAAGTTTAGGATAGGTTTTAGAGAAGTCTTTTTCTCTATAATATTTTCAGGTGTTACTAGAGTGTATCTTTAGTTATAAACTCTAAAGAATAAGTACATTTATCCTGTGCTTCATTGCACCTTCCTGCCCAGTGCTAGGAAATTTGACCCAAGACTTCATCTAATAGGGGGCATGTACCCTGTAACATCCCTATTTCAAAATATTAATTGAACCTTGGAAATCATTTTACTAGGGTGGTGGTTTCTGGTGGTTTATCTCTGTTCACTTTGTGATTATTGAGTTTTTATATCCCCTTAAATCTTTGACCAGCTGGTCCTCCAAGTCAGGTCATTTTTCCTACCTGTTTTATTGAATGAAGGACAAGATGAGACAAAGAGGTATTATATAATTCATGGCACCTATGAAACTTTCTAGGCCATATTCCAAAATAGATGGCAATTTCTTTAATCAGACTTTCTATGAGATAAATGGGGCATTGTTTAGTGAGAAACTCCCTTCCCTTCATACCACACTTGTTAGCACACTTAAATTTACAGCTTGAATGTCAGCTTCTCTGTGTCACAGTTTTTGAGACTGCTGGAGGCAATTAGCTGTTCCCAGAGCTGCGCCCCAGTGCACTTTGTGTGCCCTTGTGTTGAGCTCTAAACACCTGGCGGTGTATAGAGTGTCTTCTGACAAGCCTTCCTCCTGTAGACTGCTTTGAGAGTCTATTTTCACCCTGTGTGCGGAGTGCCTGGGACCCACTGGGACTGCTGTAACAGAGCACCACAGACCAGATGGCTTATAAACAACAGAAATTTATTTCTTATAGTTTTGGAGGCTGGGAAGTCCAAGATCAAGGTGCTTGAAGATTTTGTGCCTGGGGAGGGTCCATCTCCTCACTGCATTCTCACATGATGCAAAGGGCAAGGAAAATCTCCAGGGTCACTTTTATAAGGGCCCTGATCCCATTCATGAGAGCTGTGCCCTCATGACCTAATCGTGCCCGCCCAAAGTTCCCACCTCCTGATATCATCATATCAGGGACTAAATTTTCAACATAAATTTTGAGAGTTCCTAAACATTCATCTATAGCAGCGGTTCTCAGCCTGTGGGTCGTGACCCCTTTTTAACAATGAAAATACACTGTGGCATGAAGAAGGTTGAGAACCACTGATCTATAGTAACAGCTATCTATAGTAACAGCTGCTTACTGTGTGGTGGCCAAACAGGTAGATTTTGAGCAGCAAACTTAGCTGACATTTCTTTGAATTTTTCTGTGATGGATATTCATGACTCAAATGGCTGAATCCATGATACATCAATGATGCTGTTTTCCTAGTCCTAATAGCCAACAGGCCACTGGGTTACCTTTCTCACTATTTTTTATTCATTCATCCAACCTTTATCGAGTACCTCCACAATGCCAATCTCTTAATTAAGCTTTGTGAATCCAAAGATCAAGTCCTTGCTCCTGCCTTTCCCTTCTGTTGCACCACAATGTTACAGATGCTGACACAGGCAGAATGGAAGCAAAAGGAGATTGAGCAGGATGGGGCAGCTGAAAGATGCCTGCCAGCTCCCAGGGAGAGTGAGTACATGACAGCAAATTCAACTCCATTCTCTGACCGATCCTGGTAGGATATGTACAGTCAGGAACGTATGCTTCTATGTCCAGGTCGCCATTTGTATTTCAATTTGAGATGCTAAATGATTATGATGATTAGCTGCAGAATTAACATGCATTGTCAGCTAAGTGAGTCATTAAAAATAAATGTAAGTCCAATTCAGCTACTCTTTCGGCTTCAGTAAACTAACATGTTATGATAAGAGCCTTACTAATTTCTACATTGGTGGGAGAAAGGTAAAAAATGATCTGATTTGCACTTAAATTTATGTGCAAGTAGCTATAATTTTGTAAAAATGGGACACACTGGCTATCTGAAAAGTACTTAATTAGGTAATGTCTACACGTCATCGAAAGTAATTATTGTATCATAATCCAAAGACTTCCCTAAGGTTCCCATAGAAAATAGAGTATACTCTGTCCTGAGCCACCTAGGGCCTTTCTTCTCCTCATTCATTTATTTAGCAGATACTTACAGGTGCCTACTATGTGCCAGTGAACAAAACAACAAGACCTCCAACATCGTTCTCACTTTGACTCCTAAATAGGGACACGTGATAATTTATTACTGGAAAGATTACCCTCAGAGGGTCCCCTAACATCTTGTGGGTTGTTATTCCTAAGCCAGTCTTTTGTGAAGCCCCCTCCTCCTTTTGAAACTGCACCTCGCCCAGAGCCTGACACCAGAGAAGCCGTGAGTTCTATTCATTAAAAGAACTCAGATCTCAGTAGTGATAAACATGAACATCTCTATGGCTTAGCACAATAGATGTTTCCCTCCCAAGTAAGTCTGACTGTCCTACAGGGAGGGTGAAGCTCTGCCCCCCTCCAGGGATCCACAGCTAGGCTCTGCCATCATCAACGCATGATTTCCAAGGTCAACTTGGAACACCAACCAGCCAGCAAACCATGAAAGGAAAGAGCGCACAGTTTCATGTGGAAGGTCTATGAACCAGAGCAGCACACATCGTTTCTGACCATGTGCCCCTGGCCAGAACTAAGGCACATGAGCACACATACTACTGTAAGGGAGCCTGGAAATGTAGTCCAGCTGTGTACCTGGGGTAGAAGTGGGGGCAGAATTGGGTTTGGGGAATAACTAGTTATAGTAATGCTAAACTTTTTGTTATTAATCACATTATCTCAACTATCATTTATTGAGCAAAAATTGTAATAATAAGAACTTTATACTAAATTGCTTTAGTATTTTCACAACAATCTTGTTCACCCATTTGTTCACTGACAAATATTTATGATGCTCTTGTTTTGTGCCAAACATTGAGCTAGAGTGGAAGCAAGAGACATAGGAGAAATTTGGGCAGATTCAATAAAGCTAATGGGATTTGCTGATGGATTGGACCTGGGATATAAGAGCAATGGTGGGAATGACAATGACTTACAAATTTTGGGCGTGAATAACTTTCAGTTTAGGAAAATGAAGGATGTTGTATGCCATGGGTTGAAATTAGAGCATGGCATGAAATTAGTTGGGATAACTCAACATTTTCCTTTTGGCCATGTGAAGTTTTGGGTATTTCTTAGATATCCTAGTGGAAGTGCCATGGAGACATTTGGATAAACAAATCTGTTACTTAGGGGAGAAGTTGAGAGATTTAACTCAATTTCATTATGAGAGTTGTGGTTATTAAACCATGGGAGCAAATGAGATCCCTGGGGGGAGAACATAGATATAATAGGAAGGAGAAAAGTTCAAGGTGGGCTTATAGACTCTGTAACCTTTAGTCAAATAAGAACCAGAGCCAGCTTCATGGCCAGTGACTGGGCTGTCCATAGGACTCCCATACAGGAAAGGGTCCCATGCTGCACTTGGTTTAATGCTTTGCTGTTGCAGTCTTGAAATTCTGAATAATTATTTAATGAGGGCCCTCCATTTTTATTTTCCATCAGGTGCCATAAATTGTGTGGCTGGTCTTAGGAGGAATTCTTAGGCAGAGGAAACCCGTGACAGCATGGAGTTGTGGAGGAAAAGAAAGGCTTCAAGATGGAAGACATTGTGAGGGGTGGAGGACCAGAAAGACAGAGAATTAACCATGAGATTTATCAAATTTATGGAATTTCTGATGACATTGCCAAGAGCCATGAGGGCAGAATGGGGAAAACAGAAAGCCTGTTGGAGTGGGTTGGGAAAAGGAGAGCTCCCCGGTGCCCACGTTTTTTTTTTTTTTGTGGGCAGGGAGCAGGGCACTGAGTTGGGAGCTGGAAGTAAAGAACGCTTATCTGTTATATGAATGATTCAGGAGAGAGGAAGAAACTGACCATGCAGTGGAGAAAGGGAAGAATTTTGGAGGAAGGTGCCTAAGGTGGTAGGAGGCCACGGGCACAGAGGACTCCTGTGAGGGTGGCTGTGAGAACAGACATGTGCTTCCACTTCACAAGCAGAGAAGGCATGTTTCTCAGCACCATGACTGAAGAGACTCTCCCTTCCCCATGTGCATTCTTGGTGCTTTTGTTGAAAATCAGTTGACCATAGTGAGTCTGTATGTGGACTCTCTTCTTTTCCATTGGTTGATATGTCTGTTTTAAAGCCAATATCATGCCATTTTGAGTACTTCATTTTGTGTTATATCTTAAAATCAGGTAATGCGAGGCCTCCAGCTTATACTTTATTGTATAATATTGATTTGGCTGTTCATGGTCTAAAACAGAAGGAAATTCTGTCATTTGGGAAAACACGGATAAACCATTTACGTTCACCACACTTCTCAGCTGTGCAGGTGCAAGTAAACAGTAGAACGATAGTTGGGATTAGAAGCGATTGGTTTTATTATGGTCTGTGTCTTACCTGATGATGAGACTGGGGTTCAGAGAAGTAAATAACTTGCTAATAACTGACAGAATATGGACATAAATCTTTTCTGACCCCAGACTCCAAGCTCTTGAGCACTATGCCATATTTCAGAGCTGTTCTTGAAATCATGGACTAGTCACTATAGATTCTGCAAATCTCTGTTCATCCCCCTCGTAGTGAGGAGGTTGGTAAATAATACTGTAATTTGTATCTCAACTTTCTTTTTTCTAGAATTATTTTTAAAAGGTATGTTTCTTGGCTAGTCTCCCAATCTTGGCCTTGGGAATCACAAAGCACTACTATGCATTGAAGATAAGCTGGTGGGGTGGAAAAAGTGTTACTGAGCCTGAGTACTATCTGTCCTGCCTACTTGGCCATGCAGCTTGCAGCACTGTTGTGAGAATTCATTCAGCATTAATTGAGCACCCACAGTATGCCAAGCATAGTAAGCCGAGGAGATAGTGATGAGTCTAAGTCTTATCCACCAAGAAATTACAGTCTGGTGAATTCACTGAGAAAATAGATGCCAATGTTGTGTCCCATATAGGGTAAACATTTAATAAGTATCAATTCTCTTTGCTTTCTCGATGCAATTTGTCCTTAAGTATCTCATGTCACTGCTGCTGAGAATATCAACACTCGCCGAGATAACAAACGAGGGTCCCACTTGTGTGTAAATATCCAATGGTGTTTCTGTTAAAGATTGGTTCCCACACAGAATCTTATCGAGTTAATTCTTTCTCTACCCATAAAACTATATTGCGTATAAGTTTTTCCTGAAGCGATCTGAATAAATGCAAGTTAGCATGATTGTTGGCAGTGCTGGAATAATTTCCCTAAGAAATGCTGTTCTCTGGCTGGCAGCTATTTTATTTTATTATATTGTGTGTGTGTGTGTTTTAATGAAAGAAGCATCTGCTTTTCCTGGTTTGTTTTTGAAAAGCAATGAGAATTCTTCAAAGGAAGTAAATCAACCATTGATAAACCTTAAGTTTTACCTACTGAATGATTCCTGGCTGTAATTCACCAGTCAATATTTATTTCTGAGCCTTCAGATTTCAAAAAGTCCTTTTAGTAGAGTTTGTGTCTAAACCACAGGTCTCTACCCTTCCTAATTTCTTGTTCCTTTACCTAGAACATGATTCCTACTTGGAGAAAAATTATATAAAATAAAAAGCTAAAATTGAGTGTATAAAAGCACATCTAGGCCCGGCCTGGTGACTCACACCTGTAATCTTAACACTGGGGGAGGATGAGGTGAGAGGATTGCTTGAAATCAGGAGTTCAAGACCTGCCTGAACAAGGCTGAGACCCCATCTTTACTAAAAATAGAAAAAATAGCCGGGCATCATGGCAGGCACCTATAGTCCCAGCTACTTGGGAGTGAGAGGATCGCTTGAGCCCAAGAGTTGGAGGGTGCTGTGTGCTATGATGATGCCACAGCACTCTATGCAGAGTGACAGAGTGAGACTCTGTCTCAAAATATATATTTTAGAAAGTACGTTTTATGGTGCTAAACTCAAATATAATAATACTAAGCAAGCTCCTTTTCCCCACTGTGCATCCATTCTTTCATTCATTTAATGAACTTTCTTATAACAGGTGGCCTGATAATAGGAATAAAGGACAAAACACCTCTCCTCCAGGAGTACAAAATCCAGCCTCTTTATAGGCACCTTCCCAGGGACTGGTTATTTGAAGCACACTAACTCAAGTACCCTAGATAGACATTATACCTTCACTGATCCAGCAATCCAGGCTGAGTGACAGAGCCTCATGTGCTCTTTGTGAAGCCTTCCCTGATAGCCTCACCCACAACCCTCCTAGTCAGGGGTTAGCAAACAACAGCCCACTAGCTTGCTTTTATGTTTGATTGGAACCCTGCCACGTTCATTTATGTATTTTCTCTCTGTGGCTGCTTTTGGGGCTCCAACAGCACAGCTGAGTTGCTGCAACAGAGACCATATGGCCCACAAAGCCCATAATATTTACTCTCTGGCTCTTTACAGAAAAGGCGTGCCCACCCGCTCCTCCCTTCAGAGACTGCCTAGCCTGCATGCAGTCTTCCTTGCCTGCTCTGGACACCTCCTTCTGTTAGCTACTTCAGCCCACCTTTTTTCTTTGCAAGAACACTCTCCTCTTGCACATACAAATTCTGCCTTTATCATCCTCATTTCTATCCTTGAGGCTACCAGGGTGTAGGGCTCAGTAGTTGTTGGTAGAAATAGATTACTCTGTATGAAAGTTTCTCTTGTATTAAATTTTGCTCATTTGCCTACATGACTAAAATTTTACATAAAGCAGTGCTCCCTTCAGGGGGTTAATGCTCTTATCATTCGATGTTTCCAGTAGTAAATTCTGCGCTTAGTTTCCCTAAGCCTTTATATATTTATTTATTTATTTATTTATTTATTTTTTGTGGCTGCCAAGATAAGCTGCAAAATTAAGTCCAAGGATTGTAAGGAATAACGTGCTTCTGCTATTTAAGTTGTTCGGTTGGTGATCTCATTTGACGGATGGTTCCCCTGAAATTGAGGATTGCAGAGCATACTTTTTCATAGTGAGTGCATTTCACTGTGTGACGAGGTGATTGGTTCTTCCCCAGCCATTTTTGTTGCCTACCTAGGATATGATAATATTTGACCAAGCTACTCCCTTATGAGAAATGCTAGATTCTTAGGTTTGTTTTAAGAAAACCAGAGATGCCTCACTGGCTTATTAAGGAGAGACCAAATGACCTTGATTTTTCTTCTTTTAAACCCACGTAGCATCAATGTTCTCCTCCACATTACATTAGATGGCCTTGCTCTTCCCACTTTAGTGTGAGGGGATGAAGGCCTCTTCTGTCTGACTGTGAGCTCAGGGGTAAAGTCTGTTCTTTAACCTCTGAATCCTCAGGGTCTGGCACAGACAAAGCACTTGACAAATGTTTATTAAATCAACAAACAAAGCTTTGAAGAGCTCAAAAAGAGCTTCCAATATATTAATTTTAAGCCATATACTTGTAATTGCCTACTTCCCTCTGATTCTCATCTTTAAATATCACTTATATGAATTTTCTGTTACGATAATATAAATTCTACATCTAGCCATATGGGGGAAGGGGAAAGTGCAGGGTGCCTAAGACCCCAGACCACAGGGAAAACCCTTAAATTTGGTGAGGTGGCAAGAAATCAGTAGCTTCTCTCTCAGTGTTTCCCTGAGCAAAAATGTAAGGATTTAGGATAAATTAAATATTTCAGGATGAGGGTTTAGATTGATTGGCGTTCAGAACAGTGAAGAGAAAAAGTTGACCCTGGTGGACACCAAGTGAGAAAATGTTAGGGAATAAAGGTAAAGGGCAGTGAACACGAAGTATTTGAGAACCTGCCAAGGAGGTCTTTGGTGATGTTACTTCAGGGCGTAGAACCAGTAAAAATGGGATGGGATGGATTTCTAAGACTCTCCTAGTCAAGCTTCAGTCAGGGAACAGAGTTCTAATGAAAGAACAGATTTTAATGAAGAGACTGTGTATGTTGTATAGGAGTGGGTGGGTTATGGAGATTCACGAGAGATGGTGAAGCACTCAGGGTGTAGCAATGTGGGGACCCTTTACAAAATGTGCCTAAAGATGCAAGTGCAATAATATTAGAGGGCAGCAAGTGCAGGAGCCCTGGAACAGGGGCCAGCCAATAGCAAGGACCTCGTAGAGGCTTTCTGAAGGGGTCAGGAACCTCCAACATGCCGATGCAAGAGGGACAGGGCAGAGGTCAGCCAACCTCTCTTCCCTCCCACTCTCCAGCTTTCTTCTGGTATCTCCCATTGGTGGAAGCCACCTGGAAGCCTGACACCCACATCCTACAGTCTGCAGGGGTCAGCTTCCAGGGCACAGAACAGGTGGAGAGAAGTGGAGGCTAACAAAACATCGCCAGCTCAGGGACCACTCCCAACCTTTCAGTCTGCAAATGAGGAAAATGAAGCTTCAGTTAGAGAAATGAAAGCTATGGAAATCCATCTCTTTCCATTTTAATACTTAATAGTCTCCATGCTTGTAAATCAGTATTCAGATGACAAAGGCAGTTAATAAGCATTGATTGATTAAATGAACAGAAGAATAAATGGATGGAACATTTTTTCTATCTTGAAGTTCGTTTTCCATCAATGCATCTGCTATATGACATTCTCACACGTGAGTGGGCCTTGATGTATTTCAATAGTCCCACATTAACAGATATTTGTCTTACTTCCAATATCATTATTATTATAATAGTTATATTATTGTAATTATGATACTAAGTACTGTCTGAGTGCTTATTACATGTCACACACCCTCTTTTAGCCCTTCTCACAAATCTCCGAGGTATAAATTTAAATTCTCATTTGCAAAGGAAGAAACTGAGGCTCACATGATAACCCAGTAATAACTCACCAAAAGTTTCACAGCTACAAGATAGACCCAGAATGTGCACCAATATCTATTCAACGTGAAAACCCAGCTCTCGATTGCTTACTTGTTTTATAAAACAACTCTGAATGGACCATCTACATTTTTGTATATGAGCCTTAGTATATCTGATCTTTTTCTCGAGAGAAGAGCTTTTCTTGAGATAAGTGAAATTATTGTGTCTAAGGATATGATCCTGTTTTTAAATAGTAAAAAATAAGATTTTGTTGCAATTTGAAATATCTTAAATGCCTGTAGAGAAAAACATTCTTATTTGAGTATGAAATTTTTAGTTTTGTCAAATTGTCTTATTGCCAATGGTGAAGTAGCCATGACTGAAAGCCCTTGTTTTATTATGTTCTCCCCGTAAGTGAATAGCATCTTTAAAAAAAAAAAAAAAAAAAAAGGATGTGTGTGACATCTCCTGCTGGTAATCCCAGTGCTTTGGGAGGCTGAGGCAGCAGGATCATGTCATCATCACTCAAAGTCCATAGTTTACATCGGGGGTAACTCTTGGTGTTGTGCATTCTATAGGTTTTAATAAATATACAAAGACTCATATTTTATCCTGTTATATGGGATAATTTCAATGCCCTAAAATCCACTGTGCTCTACCTATTCATCCCTCTTTTCTCTTCCCTCCCCAGTGGCCAGTAATCTTTTTACTGTCTCCACAGTGTTGCCTTTTCTAGGATGCCACAAAGTTGGAATTCTATAGGCTTTTCATATTGGCTTCTTTTACATAGTAACATGCATTTAAACTCCCCAGATGTCTTTTCATGGCTTGATAGCATGTTTCATTTGAGTGCCGAATAATATTCAATCATCTGAATAGAATGCGGTTTATTTACCCATTCCTTTACTGAAGGACATCTTGGCTGCTCCCCAATTTTGGCAATTATGAACAAAGCTGCTATGTGCAGGTTTCTGTGTGAACATGTTTTCAGCTCACCCAGGTAAATACCAGAGAGCCCGATCACTGGATTACATGGTAAGAATGAGTCTGGTTTCCTAAGGAACTTCCAAATTGTATTCCAAAGTAGCCATGCCATCTGTATCTCCACTAGCAGTGAAAGAGGGTCCTGTTGCTCTATATCCTTGTCAGCACTTGATGTTGGCAGGGATTTTGATTTTCACCATTCTATGAGGTATGCAGGAGTATCTTGTTTTAATTTGCAATTCCCTAAGGACATGTGTTTTGTTTTCTTTTTATTTAATTTATCCTTACATTTTATTTATTTACTGATTTTTAATTGACACAAAATTATATGCATTTATTACATACAGCATAATATTCTGAAATATGTACAGATTGTGGAATGGTAAAAATCAACTAATTAATGTATACATTGCTTCATATATTTTTTGTGTTAAGAACATTTAAAATCTACTTTCTTCCTAACTTTCGAAAATATGATGTACTGTAATTAACTATAATGTTTTGCAATAGATCTCCAGAATTTATTCCTTCTATCTAAATGAAATTTTGTATCTTTGAACCAATGCAATATCTCCACAACTGACCAAATGGTAATTCCCCTGCTAGACTCTGCTTCTTTCAGCTCAAAATTCCACATGTCAGTGAGATCACACAGTATCTGTCTTTCGGTGTTTGGCTGACTTTACTTACTGTCCTCCAGGTTCATCTATGTTATCCCAAATGACAGGACTTCCTTCTATTTTAAGGCTGAATAGAACTGCGTTTTGTAGACACACCCCAGTTTCTTTTTTTGTTTTTTCTTTTTCTTTTCTATTATTAAATCATAGCTGTGTAGATTAATGCAATCATGGGGCATCATACACTGGTTTTATAGACCATTTGACATATTTTCATCACACTGGTTAACATAGCCTTCCTGGCATTTTCTTAGTTATTGTGCTAAGACAATTATATTCTACATTTACTAAGTGTCACGTGTTCCCTTGTAAGATTCACTGCAGGTGTAATCCCACCAATAACCCTCCCTCCGTCCATCCTCTCCCCTCCCCTACACCCCAGTTTCTGTATCTGCTTAGCCACTGACAGACACTTGGTTGATTCCATTTCATGGCTACAGCTTGGCTATTGTGATGAGTGCTCCAGTGGACTTGGAGTGCAGATATCTCTTGGACGTACTGATCTCATTTCTTTTGGATATAGATTGCATCCTCCTTAAATCTTTTTTTTTTTGTTTGTTTTGGTAGAGACAGAGTCTCACTTTATGGCCCTCAGCAGAGTGCCGTGGCATCACACAGCTCACAGCAACCTCCAACTCCTGGGCTTACGCGATTCTCCCGCCTCAGCCTCCCGAGTAGCTGGGACTACAGGCGCCTGCCACAACGCCCGGCTATTTTTTGGTTGCAGTTCAGCCGGGGCTGGGTTTGAACCCGCCCCCTCTGTATATGGGGCTGGCACCTTACTGACTGAGCCACAGGCGCCGCCCCTAAATCATTCTTTATGAAGAAAAGATTACCTCAGGTATTTTCACTATAGATGGGCTTGTGGGGGGTAGGAAAAGGAGAGTGGAAAGGCTAAGCTGGTCAGGGCACCTGTGACTGGCCCCTTCCCTTACTCCTGCCCACTTCCAAGTTCAGCTACCCTCCCAGGGATGGAACAAATACAAATACTCCCCATCCTTTGAAAGGGTTTCAAGTTCAGTTACTACTATGGTCTTCATTAAGTGTCCTTCCCAGAAAGAGAGTTGGTTCCAGGACATGCCCCTCCTCCCAATAAGGAAAATCAAAATCACAGATGCTCAAGTCCCAAATACCATGGTATTTGCATATAACCTATGCACATCTCCATGTATACGTTATATCATCTCTAGATTACTTATAATACCTAATACAATGTAAATGCTATGTAAATAATTGTTAAACTGCATTGTTGTCTAATTTGTATTTTTTTACTTTTGTGTTATTTTTAAAAATTTTTGCCTAACATTTTTGACCCATAGCTTATTGGTTGAGTCCACAGATACGGAATCTGTACATAAGGAGGGAACACTGTGTTCTGTTCTCTACCTCTCCGTCCCTCCCATCCTCCCTCTGTTCCTCTCTAGAAGCATTTACATTAGAGCTACCATGAGCCATGCATTGTAATAGGCATTAATAAAATAAGACACAGTCCCAGCCCTGAGTTTGAGGGACAGATACACGGGCCGTTACAATGCATGCAGGTGGGTGAGTTTTGGCATTTGTTATGTTCCACATGCTAAGAGTGCAAAGGAAGGAAATATGTGCTTTGGACATTAGGGGTGCTTTGCAGAGCAGGAGGCTGGGAGTTAGGGGATTTCTTCAGAAGGGCGATGAATGCTCTGATTCTAGAAGGTATTGAGTTAGGGATCTGAAGAAGGAAGGTTTTTATCTGTGAACTCACTACTTTGACCAAATTGTAAGCACCAGCACTATTTCATTTCCACCTTATGAAGACAATTACTTGGGCCAAGTTTACCCAGTCTCTGCTGTGTACCAACAGTCCCAAATTTTAGGAGTTCACACCCAGAAATACTTGTCCTTTTCTGCAAGGGTCTTTAGGTGGCTGGTGTTTGTTCGAGGGAGGCTTCTGGCTCTCAGTTCCAGATCAGGTTTGGTTCTGCTCATGTGTCTCCTTCTGGGACCCTTACTACTCGAGACATGTGCCTTTTATGGTGACAGCAGCCACAGCCACAAGGACACCCTACTCATGTCACATCTACCAACAGCCCTGTTGGCCAAGAGACGTAATGCTGACCAAGCCCAAAACTGGTAGAGCATGGAATAAATACACTCTACCTCTCTACTGAGAAGTACGGACAAGTCATATTGCAGAGAAAAGGCATGAATCAGAGGCCATCATCTGCTCTGCCACTCTGGTTTCCTGAAAGGAAGTCCTTCTAGTAGAATTCAGTACTAGGGGGAAAAAAGAAATTCTAAGTCAGTCCAGCAGCAGGAGAGAAATAAGTTACAAAAAGAATGTGTTTCAACCCCATCCAGGATAATGCAAAAGATGTCAAGGCTCCATCTTTTTTAATGGTTGAATAGTATTCCATGGTATACATAAAGCACAGCCTGTTAATCCATTCCTGAGCTGGTGGGCATTTAGGTCATTTCCACATTTTGGTGATTGTAAATTGAGCTGCAATGAACAATCTAGTGCACATGTCTTTATGATAAAAGGATTTTTTTCTTCTGGGTAAATTCTTAGTAATGGGATTGCAGGATCAAATGGGAAGTCTAAATTTGAGTTCTTTGAGGATTCTCCATACTTCCTTCCAAAAAGGTTGTGTTATTTTGCAATCCCACCAACAGTGTAAAAGTGTTCCCTTCTCTCCACATCCATGCCAGCATCTGCAGCTTTGAGACTTTGATGTAGGAGCAAGACTCCAGTGTACTCAATATGAATATGAAGCCAGTAGACAATCTAATACACACTCACATAAAGAAAAATACTCAATTCAAGGTGGGGGTCCAGGATAATGAGGGCATGGGGAGGGAGATGGCTGTGTTCCCATTTAATGAGCACCGTGTTAGAGTGTACCGCACACCTCTTGGAGTGCCATATAATTATAAAAGGCACTCTACCTAACAAAGGCAAACATTGTAATCCAATTCTTTGTGCCCTCAAATTAACATGGAGCAATTTTTTAAAAAGTTACAAAAAGGTCTGTACAGAATCTAGAGGTAGATTTGAAGTAGAGAAAACACTAGTAATCTAACTGAAGCACTCTATTTTTTTGAGACAGAGCCTCAAGCTGTCACCTTGAGTAGAGTACTGTGGCATCACAGCTCACAGCAACCTCCAATTCCTGGGCTCAAGCGATTCTCCTGCCTCAGCCTCCCAAGTAGCTGGGACTACAGGCGCCTGCCACAATGCCTGGCTATTTTTTGATTGCAGCCGTCATTGTTGTTTGGCAGGCCCTGGGCTGGATTCGAACCCACCAGCTCAGGTGTATATGGCTGGCACTTAGCCACTTGAGCCACAGGTGCTGAGCCTGAAGCACTCTATTTGAATTCAAGTATTGCTACTTAAACATTCTTACAGGCTCTTATCCTTTCTGATTCTAAAAATTCTTCATATAAGATACTGATCCCAAAGTTAAATCTGGGCAATATCCATATTTAACCCTTAGCATTTCAAAGTGCTGGAACACTCAGTGAATGCGGCTTTACACATATTGCTGTCCCAAAATTAAAACGACAGTGTCTGGGCAGGAAGTTCTTGCTGGTTTTGACGTGTTGGTGCTGCCAGATTTGTGTAGTGTGCAGATGCTAATCTGTCAAATAGGCTGGCACAAGATGAGAAGACATAACAGGAGCCGTGTCAAGATCAAGAGCCTGGTGAGATGGGAGATGGTCGGGCTGCAGTAAATCCTCCCATGGGTCCTACCAAGTCCAGTCCATCATCGGGTCTCAGCGGGGGTCGTACTTGGACTAGAACTCGGTCCACTCCCTGGAACGCATGCGTTGTAGTGCTCAAAGGACCTCAGAATCTGTTTTCCATGACTCCACCTGAGCTCACCTTACTAAGATGGCGCACATTCTGCCCCCGAAATGGGGACATGCTTCAGCTGATGGCATGTGACATGCTCCCTTTTCTGTCCCTCTGTGTTTTAGTCTTTTCCTGAATAGTTTTTCCTGGGATATTAGAAGGTATCAGCTTATTTTATAAACATTTTGTAAAATCTTATTTGAGCCAACTAAGAGAGGATATTAGAAAAGCTCCAAGAAGTTTAGGAAAGTTCATACAATCTTGAGAGTAACCAACAGGGTTATCACCTCCCCTTCTTATCCATGTTCCAGGAAGGTGAATCACATGGACTTGTTCTCTGCATTATGGTTAAAAAGAAAACTAGAAATAGAAAAGTAGAAAAATGCCTTTCACAGATTTTTCTTTTTCTTAATTAGGAATAGGAGAGTCTTATATTTCATTCAGGGTGCTGACATTTAAAACATAGTTTTTCAGTGGTTTGAAAAGTAATTCACCTAAGAAGTGACAAGGAGAGTGATGCAACATGTAGACACTGTTGCCAAAAGTTGTAAAACATTGACAGAACTACCAGTGTTACCACGGCACACAGTGCCTCTGAATCACAGGAGTGACATTTAGATGAAAGCAAATTGCTTTTACATAGGCACACTTCTAACTGTGCAGTGTAGCCAGAAATAGTGCCCAATGGAAGTGGGCCAGAGAGAAAGCACCCTTAAGGATTTCATTTTATTGAAAAAAAAATATTCATTTTTAGGTAACTTTTTAGAGAAGTAAAGAAAATACAGGAAAACCTTAGGGAAAATCTGAGCTTCAGTTTTTGTTATCAGAATATTAAACATTTATTGTGTTTCTGGGGACACAACTGAGCTTCTCTAGACCAAGTAGGAAAGGAGGGCTCCAAGTTTAGAAGACAGAGAAAAGTGAGAGGAATGACTTGGGGATGTGAGCCCACAGAGATAGCAGGTGGGGACACAGGGTGCATGAGGTCACCAAGGATGTGTTGGGATGTAGAGAAGAAAGGCCCAAAGTCAAAACTTTGGAAACTCCCCTGTGCTGGGCCGACAGTGGTTCTCAGATACCTGTCCACATCCTCGTTCCCAGAATCCTGTGACTGTTAGCTGACTTGGAAAAGGGGCCTTTGTGTGTGTGATTCACCTTAAGGGCCTTATGATGGGAAGATTATCCTCCATTATCCAGGTGGTCCCTGAATGTCATCACAAGTGTCCTTATAAGAGAGAGGCAGAGGAAGATGAGATACAGAGAAGGTAATGTGATCATAGAGATGGAGACTGAAGTGATGTGGTCACAGGCAAGAAATGCTGCGGGATGCTCACACCCACGAGGACCTGAAGGAGGCAGGGCGCAGATTCTCCCCCAAAGCTAGAGGGAGCATGGCCCTGCCATCTCTGATCTCAGCTGTCTGGCCTCCAGAACTGTGCAACGATACATTCCTGTTGTTTAAGTCAGGATCGTTGTTACAGCAGGCTTCGGAAACTAACAGCCCTTCCTCTGAGAACAGGAAAAGGAAGAGAGTTTAGGAAGGTAAGAGGGGTGTCAAGAAGCTTACATGCCAGGGAAACCAAAGCAAGAGCTGAAAACCCAAATAAACAGGGACGATGGCATTAAATGCCAGGGAAAGGATGAAGGTTGAGGGGAAAAATCATTGACATGACGGAAGGTAATGTTGGCGGCCAACTTGTTCTGAGCACCTGCTGTGTGCCAGACACTGCCATGAACAGTGGAAGGGATTTTCTGTGGAAGGTATTTTCTAGTTTTCTTTTTCTAGTTTTCTCTTAAACCATAAAGCAGAGAAAAGTCCATGTGATTCACCTTCCTGGAACACGGACAAGAAGGGTAGATGATAACTCTCTTGGTTACTCTCAAGATTAAATCAACTTTCCTAAACTTCCTGGAGCTTTTCTAATAACCTATCTTATTTAGCTCAAATAAGATTTTACAAAATGTTTATAAAATAAGCTAATATTTTCTAAAATTTCAGGGAAAATTAATTCTCACAACTCTATGACATATGAAGTGTTCTCTCCATTTTACAGATGGAAAAACAGAGTCAAAAAATCCTATTAGATAACTTTTTTTTTTATTGTTGGGGATTCATTGAGGGTACAATAAGCCAGGTTACACTGATTGCAATTTTTTTTTTCTTTTTTATTGTTGGGGATTCATTGAGGGTACCATAAGCCAGGTTACACTGATTGCAATTGTTAGGTAAAGTCCCTCTTGCAATCATGTCTTGCCCCCATAAAGTGTGACACACACCAAGGCCCCACCCTCCTCCCTCCATCCCTCTTTCTGCTTTTCCTCCCCCCCCATAACCTTAATTATCATTAATTGTCCTCATATCAAAATTGAGTACATAGGATTCATGCTTCTCCATTCTTGTGATGCTTTACTAAGAATAATGTCTTCCACTTCCATCCAGGTTAATATGAAGGATGTGAAGTCTCCATTTTTTTTAATAGCTGAATAGTATTCCATGGTGTACATATACCACAGCTTGTTAATCCATTCCTGGGTTGCTGGGCATTTAGGCTGTTTCCACATTTTGGTGATTGTAAATTGAGCTGCAATAAACAGTCTAGTACAAGTGTCCTTATAATAAAAGGATTTTTTTCCTTCTGGGTAGATGCCCAGTAATGGGATTGCAGGATCAAATGGGAGGTCTAGCTTGAGTGCTTTGAGGTTTCTCCATACTTCCCTCCAGAAAGGTTGTACTAGTTTGCAATCCCACCAACAGTGAAAAAGTGTTCCCTTCTCTCCACATCCACGCCAGCATCTGCAGTTTTGAGATTTTGTGATGTGGGCCATTCTCACTGGGGTTAGATGATATCTCAGGGTTGTTTTGATTTGCATTTCTCTAATATATAGAGATGATGAACATTTTTTCATGTGTTTGTTAGCCATTCGTCTGTCATCTTTAGAGAAGGTTCTATTCATGTCTCTTGCCCATTGATATATGGGATTGTTGGCTTTTTTCATGTGGATTAATTTGAGTTCTCTATAGATCCTAGTTATCAAGCTTTTGTCTGAAAATATGCAAATATCCTTCCCCATTGTGTAGGTTGTCTCTTTGCTTTGGTTATTGTCTCCTTAGCTGTACAGAAGCTTTTCAGTTTAATGAAGTCCCATTTGTTTATTTTTGTTGTTGTTGCAATTGCCATGGCAGTCTTCTTCATGAAGTCTTTCCCCAGGCCAACAACTTCCAGTATTTTTCCTATGCTTTCTTGGAGGATTTTTATTGTTTCATAACTTAAATTTAAGTCCTTTATCCATCTTGAATCAATTTTTGTGAGTGGGGAAAGGTGTGGGTCCAGTTTCAGTCTTTTACATGTAGACATCCAGTTCTCCCAACACCATTTTTTGAATAGGGAGACTTTCCCCCAAGGTATGTTCTTGTTTGGTTTATCAAAGATTAGGTGGTTGTAAGATGTTAGTTTCATTTCTTGGTTTTCAATTCGATTCCAAGTGTCTATGTCTCTGTTTTTGTGCCAGTACCATGGTGTCTTGAGCACTATGGCTTTGTAGTACAGACTAAAATCTGGTATGCTGATGCCCCCAGCTTTATTTTTATTAATAAGAACTGCCTTAGCTATACGGGGTTTTTTCCGGTTCCATACAAAACGCAGAATCATTTTCTCCAAATCTTGAAAGTACGATGTAGGTACTTTGATAGGAATGGCATTGAAGTATACACATTTTAACAATCTTGATTCTTCCAATCCATGAGCATGGTATGTTCTTCCATTTGTTAATATCCTCTGCTATTTCCTGTCTGAGGATTTCATAATTTTCTTTATAGAGGTCCTTCACCTCCTTCATTAGGTATATTCCTAGGTATTTCATTTTCTTTGAAACTATGGTGAAGGGAGTTGTGTCCTTAATTAGCTTCTCATCTTGACTGTTATTGGTGTACACAAAGGCTACTGACTTGTGGACATTGATTTTCTATCCTGAAACATTACTGTATTTTTTGATGACTTCTAGGAGTCTTGTGGTTGAGCCTTTGGGGTTCTCTAAGTATAAGATCAAGTCGTCAGCAAAGAGGGAGAGTTTGACTCCCTCTGCTCCCATTTGGATTCCCTTTATTTCCTTGTCTTGCCTAATTGTATTGGCTAGAACTTCCAGCACTATGTTAAATAGTAAAGGTGACAGAGGACAACCTTGTCTGGTTCCAGTTCTAAGAGGAAAAGCTTTCAATTTTACTCCAGTCAATAAAATATTAGCTGTGGGTTTGTCATAGATAGCTTCAATCAGTTTTAGAAATGTGCCACCTATGTCTATACTCTTCAGTGTTCTAATTAGAAAAGGATGCTGGATTTTATCAAATGCTTTTTCTGCATCTATTGAGAGGATCATGTGATCTTTATTTTTGCCTCTGTTAATATGGTGGATAACGTTTATGAACACGCATATGTTAAACCAGCCTTGCATCCCCGGGATGAAGCCTACTTGATCATGATGAATGACTTTTTTGATGATAAGCTGTAATCTATTGGCTAGGATTTTGTTGAGAATTTTTGCATCTATATTCATGAGTGAGATTGGTCTGAAATTCTCCTTTTTGTTTGGGTCTTTTCCTGGTTTTGGTATCAGGGTGATGTTTGCATCATAGAATGTGTTGGGGAGGATTCCTTCTTCCTCAATTTTTTGGAATAATTTCTGCAGTACAGGAATAAGCTCTTCCTTGAAGGTTTGATAGAATTCTGGGGTGAAGCCATCTGGACCAGGGCATTTTTTGGTTGGAAGATTTTTTATTGTTTCTTTGATCTCAGTGCTTGAAATTGGTCTGTTCAGGAGCTCTATTTCTTTTTGGCTAAGTCTAGGGAGAGGGTGTGATTCCAAATATTGATCCATTTCCTTCACATTGTCAAATTTCTGGGCATAGAGTTTCTGGTAGTATTCAGAGATGATCTCTTGTATCTCTGTGGGATCAGTTGTTATTAGCCCTTTATAATTTCTGACTGAGGTTACTAGAGATTTTACTTTTCTATTCCTCGTTAGTCTGGCCAATGGTTTATCTATTTTATTTATTTTTTTCAAAAAACCAACTCCTTGTTTCATTAATTTTCTGAATGATTCTTTTGTTTTCAATTTCATTGATCTCTGATTTGATTTTGGATATTTCTTTTCTTCTACTGAGTTTAGGCTTAGATTGTTCTTCTTTTTCCAATTCCATAAGATGGCTTGTGAGATTGTTGATGCGCTCTCTTTCTGTTTTTCGAATGTAGACATCTAAAGCGATGAATTTTCCTCTCAAAACTGCTTTTTCAGTGTCCCACAGGTTTTAGTAGCTTGTGTCTTCATTGTTGTTATGCTCAAGGAAGTTAATGATTTCCTGTTTCATTTCTTCCTGCACCCATCTGTTATTCAACAGAAGATTGTTTAATTTCCATGCCTTTGTGTGGGGTTGAGCATTTTTGTTAGAGTTGAGTTCCACCTTTAGTGCCTTATGGTCTGAGAAGATACAAGGTAAATTTTCAATTCTTTTGATTCTGTTGATATTTGTTTTGTGTCCCAGGATATGATCAGTTTTGGAGAATGTTCCATGGGGCGATGAGAAGCATGTATATTCTTTATCTTTGGGGTGGAGTGTTCTATATGCGTCTATGAAGCACAGTTGTTCTAGGGTCTCATTTAAATCTCTTATATCTTTGTTTAATTTCTGTTTAGAGGATCTGTCCATCTCTGTTATTATGGTATTATCCTGTTCCCCTGTTATTATGGTATTATCAGATATTGTATTGCTCAGACTGAGTAAGGTCTGTTTCAAGAATCTGGGAGCATTTAAATTGGGTGCATAAATATTTAGAATTGAAACATCTTCTTCTTGTATTTTTCCCTTGACCAATATAAAGTGACCATCTTTGTCTTTTTTGACTTTAGTTGCTTTAAATCCACATGTATCTGAAAATAAGATTGCAACTCCTCTTTTCTTCTGAATGCCATTTGCCAGAAAAATTGTCTTCCAACCCTTGACTTGAAGCTTTAATTTGTCTTTTGAAGCCAGGTGTGTTTCTTGCAGACAGCAAATGGATGGCTTGTGTTTTTTAATCCAGTCAGCCAATCTATGTCTCTTCAGTGGGGAATTCAAGCCATTAACATTTATGGAGATAATTGATAAGTGTGGTAGTATTCTATTCGTCTTATTTTGTGAGAGTCCATTGCTTAGTTTTATCCTTTGCATCAGTGTGGAGGTTAGGTTCTGTCCTTTAATTTCTGAGTTCTTACTTTGCTGCTGATCCATTGTGGTGGTCAGTGTGCAGAACAGGTTGAAGTATTTCCTGTAGAGCTGGTCTTGTTTTGGCAAATTTCCTCAATGTTTGTATATCCGTAAATTATTTGATTTCTCCATCAATTTTGAAGCTTAGCTTAGCAGGGTACAGAATTCTGGGCTGAAAATTGTTCTGTTTAAGTAGATTAAAGGTAGATGACCATTGTCTTCTTGCTTGGAAAGTTTCATTAGAGAAGTCTGCGGTCACTCTGATGGATTTGCCCCTGTAGGTCAACTGGCGCTTACTCCTGGCAGCTTGCAGAATCTTTTCTTTTGTCTTGACTTTGGACAGGTTCATCACAATGTGTCTTGGAGAAGCTCGGTTAGAGTTGAGGCGACCTGGGGTACGATATCCCTCTGAAAGCAGTGTCAGAATCTTTGGTGATATTTGGGAAATTTTCTTTTATAATATTCTCTAGTATGGTTTCCATTCCTCTGGGGCATTCTTCTTCCCCTTCTGGGATTCCTATAACTCGTATGTTGGAACGCTTCATAAAGTCCCATAATTCTGACAGTGAACGTTTTGCTTTCTCTCTCTTCTTTTCTGCCTCTTTTACTATCTGAGTTATCTCAAGAACTTTGTCTTCTACCTCTGAAATTCTTTCTTCTGCATGGTCTAACCTGTTGCTGATAACTTTCCATTGCATCTTTAAGTTCCCTAATTGACTGTTTCAGTTCCTTCAGCTCTGCTATATCCTTTTTATATTGTTCATATCGTTCATCTCTTACTTGATTCTGTTTTTGGATTTCCTTTTGGTTATTTTCCACTTTATTAGCAGTTTCCTTCATTGTTTCCATCATTTCTTTCATTGTTTTCATCATGTGTATTCTAAATTCCCTTTCTGTCATTCCTAACATTTCTTTATAGGTGGAATCCTCTGCAGTAGCTACCTCATGGTCCCTTGGTGGGGTTGTTCTGGACTGGTTCTTCATGTTGCCTGGAGTTTTCTACTGATTCTTCCTCATGAGTGATTTCTTTTATCTGTTTCCTTGCCCTAATTTTCCTTTCACTTCTTCTTGCTCTTTAAGTTCTTGTGCCAGTTTTCCACTGTTTTAGTCCTCCTCTTGGGGTCCAGAAGTCTCTTGCTGACTCTGTGTATCCTCACAGGGGTGATGATAGGCAGATCCCACCAGCCAGAGATGCCTGGAGTCCTATCTCCCTGGACTCATGGTGCCCAGATGCAAGGAAGCTGTTACTCGGCTGCCATCTTGCTCTCCTTCTCGCATATTAGTTTAATTTTCTCGCGGGCTCACTGGGGTGAGGGCGTATGTGGCTCGCACTCAGCACCAGTAAGGGTTTCTCTGTGGGAAAGTGGAGAGGAGCTGGTGGAGCAGCTCTGCCTCTGCTTCACTGTCCTATTAGATAACTTCTACTAAATAAAAGTAGGTTAATAAATGTGTAGTCAAGATTTGAGCTTAAAAACTCGGACTCCAGCCTGTATATTTTAACCACTACTTTTACTTCCCTCTCCTCATCCCTAGAAGCATGTGTTTTCCCTGATTCTGACTTTGGGTCTTTATTGAGTACCATAGATGGACAGGATACTTTTGTAAAGATAATTTGGGATGGAAAGGGGGGAAGGTTAGAGTCTTTACATCACCCAGCTCCATCTTCTCAGCTGAGTTGGAGAGGAAGCAAAACTCTAGCAAAGTTCAGGCCTCAGGGAGGCAGGACAGATGTACTGGACGTGATGAAACAAGAAGCACTAAAGTGAGAATCTGTTGCCTAGATCATGTTGGTGTCATTTTTCTGAGTGGCTCTTGGTCCCGTGTGCCATCTATAGCTGAGGTATTTTTGCTCTAAGTAGGTGCAAAGTACAGGGGGAGATATCACTGGGGGGGGGGGCATCATCATCTCACACCTGCCCTATCAAAGTACTTTATTCAGAGCTGAGGAAGCTATCAGAAAAGTACATAATGTGATTCTTGTCCTTAGAGACTCTGGAACTAATTTGAGAAACAGGCTGTCCATATAGTGGCAGGTGAGGGAGAGTTCAAGGGCATTGCATAAAGGGTTGATTGCAAGCTTAGAGCGTGGAGTGGGCCAGAGGAACTAGAAGGGTGTCCAGGAGAAGGTATGGTACTAGCCAGCTCTTACTGATGAGGACTTTGATGGCTGGTTATGAACATTTTTTGCCTGGATGTTATCATAAGCCAAACATGGAGAAAGGGATAAAAAGATAGTTTGAAAAGAGCTGGGTCACTAGAAGTGGGCAAGAAATTTGAACAGAAACTTCTCCGAGGATGACAGACGAATGGCCAACAAACACATGAACAAATGCTCATTGTCTTTAATCACCAGAGAAATGCAAATCAAAACCACTCTAAGATATCACCGAACCCCAGCAAGATTAGAGCACATCAGAAAGTCCCAAAACTCAGATGCTGGCATGGATGTGGAGAGAAGGGGACACTTCTACACTGTTGCTGAGATTGCAAACTAATACAGCCTTTTTAGAGAGAAGTACAGAGAATCTTCAAAGATCTTAAAATAGAGCTTCAATTTGACCCTGCAATCCCATTACTAGAGTTCTACCCAGAAAAACAAAATTTATTGTGGCTCAATTCATAATAGTGATCTAAGTGCCCATCAACTCATGAATGGATCAATAAACTATGGTATATGTAAACCATGGAATATTGTTCTGCCATTAAAAAAGATGGAGACTTTACATCTTTTACATTTACCTGGATGGAGTTGAAATACATTCTTCTTAGGGTATTGCAAGAATGGAAAAACAAATATCCAATGTACTCCATACTAATATGAAGTTAATAGATAATTATATGCTCATAAGAACAATAAAACACTAATGTAGTACAGTTCAGCGGTAGAGGGAAGTAGGACAGGGGAGGGAGGAGGACAGTTTGGAGGAGGGAGGGCATGAGGGGGGATCTCACCTAATGTGCACATCATGAGGGTGTATAACACACCCCCTGGGTGAGGGGCTCTTCTACAAATGGAACTTACTCTAGAGGTGAGAACAATGTAACCTAAAAATTGTACCCTTATATTAATTTGAAAAAATTAAATAAAGCTCCAAAAATGAAATAAAGATATCCAATAAAAAGAAAGAAAAAAATGTGGTTATATTAAAAAAAAAGCTGGGTCAAAGAATTGTCCACATTGTGAACCTTCTAATCCCCACCTTCATAGCTCTCTGTTAAGTCACTATTGAGAACTACTGCAGACCTAAAACTTCATGTATAGATTTGTATTGAATTCATCAGACTATAGGTGTAGTGGGAAAGATCTGGGTTGGAATTCCAGTTAATCACTTGTTTTATGACCTTGGACAAGTAACTTCTTGAGCCTGAGGTTTCCCATTTATACAATACAGATCCTGATTCTGTCTTTTATTATCTTGAACCAGTGCCACAAAGGGGAGTGAACCAGAGTGGAATGGTGGGGATTGAGAAAAATACAGCGTAAGAGAAGAGACGGAAACAAAGGATGGGATTGGGAGGTCTGACTGAGCTGATGGCTGCAGCCAGCACGAAAGCACAAAATCAGCTTTATTTTATAGTATCTGTACAGGGTTGTGGGGAGACAGGAGGTAGCATAGACAACATGGGGAAATAGCATAAACAAAAGACATAGTTTTGGTCTTATAGTACAATAGGAAAATGTAAATAACTTAAACAAAGACAAACCACCTTGTTAATGGTTTCTACTCAACTTTGTTAACATATGACAAGAAGCAAGAAGGGAAAGATTGCGGTGATCCCAGCATGGTTAACAAAATGAAGGAAGAACTATGTGACTTAGTGGTTACTACTTAAATTTGTTAGCATATGACAAGGAGAAAGAAGAGAGAGATCTCAAGGATCTCTGCATAGTTAGCTAGGCAAAGAAAGGGCTATGTGACTTCTGGCAGAGGGAACATGAAGAAAGGAATATGGCTGTTTTGAGAATGGAAGAGAAGCAGTTGGGGGTTCATTCTCTGAATGTTCCCCAGGCTGTGAGGGCCCCGCCAGTCTCACAGCCCACTCTCCACATTTTATGATTGTGATAAGGCATTTATGAGATAATGATTCACATCGAACACAATGCCTGACATTTAATAGATAATCAGTGTCGACAACTTTTTTCTAAAGTAATTAAGAACAAATTGGAAGATGTAATTTATTGGCTAACAGTTCATTTCTAAAGATTCAACTTATGAATCTTCTAAGAATGGTAATGTTTCCAAGCATTTGAAGTATATTTGCTGTCTTGCATAGTAGCTATGATACTTGGACTTAACCCTTGTATAAGCAAAGCTCTCATAGGCTAGGTCATTTATCTGTATCTGAGGATTCTTAATTCCTGGACAACTGGAGAGGATTTGTTCAGGCATTAAGGGTTCCTCCTTAATTTCCATATAACATACCCACTATCCTTATATCCATCTTTTCCTGGTACTGCTCATGAATTATCTTTTATTTTTATCATTTTTCTTATGATCTACATTATTACACTCTTAAAACGTAGAATTCAACAGTTTCAAGTGCCTATCTTAATTATTTCCAGGGTGTAATTTCTATTCTCCTTTATGTCATTGTGTGCTTCCTTGAAGGAAGTTATATAAAAGCTAGAATGCTACGCTGAGTCAGAATCCTCTTCCCTCCAGCCTGGTAATCCTCTGCAGGAGGGACAGGAAAAAATGTTTTTAGGAGAGAAATCTATTTCATATTTGCAGACTGAGACTGCATGGGTCTTCTGATGTTGGCTTACAATATGTCTCTTTCATTCCCTTCACTTGTCACCTACAAATCTGTCTGCATTCTTCTGAAGTTTTGATGGGTCTACAGATGTTCAGTTTGCATCTCTGTGGAAATGTGGAACACACAACAGTGATACACAGTGTGGTAGAGTAGAAAAAGGTGGGTTGATGTTGCCATGCCTGTCCTACCATAGAGAGAGCCTGGGGCAGAGAGGGCTTGCCTGTCCAGAGACCTGGGTGTCAGGCCAGTGCACACATCACCAAGGGAAGCCAGGCAGGCTGGCTCCCAAGGGGCTGCCCAATATGACAGTCCTAACCTGGTGAATTTCTTGAGACTGGGGCTCAGGGTCACAGCACTGTGGACTTAGAAATTGGATCTTGGGGGCAGACTCATACTGAACAATCCACAAGAGAGTAGATGTGTAACAGCCCAGGATGTCCGTCTATTAGCTTACACTGAGAACCCTATCTGCCAGGTAGACAGAAACACTAGTGTGAGCCCTCTCTCCCTGTATTGGCGCCAAATCCTAACCAGTAGTTTGTCTGGTGAGCCTTGTCAGAATGAGGGCGGTTAAATGGGTAGAGAAGAATAAAATCATGCCTTAGAATTGTCTGTGCAATCGGGACTATTGAATTCTTAGGTGGGCGCTGCCCATGTCTGTCTCTGTGACACTGCATGCTGTTTGCTTGTTTGTTTTAATGTTTCCTTGGCTGACCAAACCTCATTCTGCTTTGAGTCATCCTTTCTTATGATTTGTTATAATTTACAAACTGGCCCAGGTAATATCCTTTTTCGTCCACCTGGGGAAATTTAAGGTGACTCTTTATGCCTTTGACACAACCTATGGTTGCTGATTTTGCAGTTTACTTCTGAGCAGTCTTGTTATTTCTGTTTTCTGGGATTGCAGTTGATTTTTTCACTGCAGCCTTCAAGTATTGATAATCCATAAACCAACTGTTACCTCCCCAGATCTCAGTTTCCTCTGCTGTAAAAGGTACCAGAGTTTTGAGCAAAACAATAAGGCAACTGCCAACTTTAAATTTCTACATTCAAGTTTCAACATATTCTCCTCTTACTCAAAAACTCTGTGGTTTGGTGAAGCCGAGCTTTCCCCTATCAGATGATATGACGCCAGACTGAGTTCTGCTGGCTTGTTGGCATTAAATAAGGCTATCACCTTTTCTTGGCTCTTTTTTTAACATTTATTTTGGGTTTTTTATTAAATAATAACTGTGTACATTAATGCATTTATGGGGGACAATTGCTGATTTTACATGCAATTTGGAATGCTTACATCTGGACTCAGTCAGCTCTGAGTTTGAATTCCGGTTCTGCATTCACAGTGCTTTTTTGGACAAATCATGTCAACTTTCTTATTTCAGTGGGGCTTCTAGAATGATTTTATAATTCTCTTTTCTGTCAGTATTTATTAGCAGGAATTTTGCACTGAAGCATTCTGCCTCATCAGCTTTTTGGTTACCTTGAAATATGGTTAGTAAAGACAAGGCAGAATAAATGCTTGCTTCTTTCTGTCAGTTTTCTGAGTAATAAATTGGTATCTTAGCAGCCTCCAGTGGTGACCAACATATGTTTTTTTCAGAGGTAGCCTTGGAACTCAGAGTTGGACGCATCCAGAAATAGAATCTGCATGAGTGTAGTTTTTGTAAGTTAATTCAATGCATGTTGCTTCTGATGAGATTGGCGTGCTGTCCAGGATTCACTTTAAACTACTTCAGCCCCTAAAAACCAAACCAGCAACAAGGGGAGCGAGATAGATCAAACAAGGCCAAAAAGTGTTGTTCGTTACTCCATTTTTGCTTTTAGTACATTTGAAACTTTCCTGAATAAAACAGTTCCAAAGATGCACATAATTCTAAGGTTATCAAAAGTGTAAATGTGATTTCAATCAACGAGCCTATCTGTGAATCCTGTGGGAAAGATGCCTTGATTTTTATGGAACTTCCAGATCCCTTGTATTCACCTGGATAGAATTGGAGAATATTCTCTTTAGTAAAGTATCACACGAATGTAAAAGCAAGTATTCAAGGTATGTAGTGCTAATACAAAGCCATAGACGATCGAATACATGTTCACACAAGAGAAAAACTCAATTTAATTCAAGTTGGGGGTCAAAGGGAGGAGGAAGGGCGGAGGAGGAGGAGGGAGGGGGATTGGTGTGTTCCCACCTAACGGGCACGATGCAAGGGTGTATGGTGTACCTCCTGGGTGAGAGGGGCACAATTACAACAGGGACTTCACCTAACAAATGCAAACATTGTAAGCTAATCATTTGTACCCTCTTATTAATCTGAAATTTAAAAAAAAAAAGCCTCAGATACCCCAGCACCAATTCCTAAGCCCCACTGGCCTTGATAGCAGCATGCCAACTATGTATTTGTTTCCCAGGATTTTGAAAAGAATATTGATAAGAATGATCATATTCGACCTTATCGGATCCCCTTGTATACAAGTCTTGTTATGATAACTAGGATGTCCACTTTTGAATGAAGCACAGCACCTTAAGAATTTTCTTTTTTTTTTTTTGTTGCCCTATGCTTTTTATTTATCAGCTTTATTGAAGTATAATTCACATATCGTGCAATTCATCATTATCATTTAAAGTGGATTTTAGTATATTCACAAAATTGCACAATTCTCACCATAGTCAATTTTAGATTTTCTTAACTCCAAGAAAAAAATGATATATTTCCCAACAAACCACCCCACCATAGGCAACCACTACTTTCCATATCTATATATTTATCTATTCTGGTCATTTCATGTGAATGGAGTCATACAGTGTATGACTTTTTTTTTTTTTTTTTTTTTTTTTTGCAGTTTTGGCTGGGGCCAGGCTTGAACTTACCACTCCAGTATATGGGGCTGGCACCCTACTCCTTGAGTCATAGGCGCCGCCCCACAATGTGTGATTTTTTTGGTGACTGACTTTTCATTTAGCAATATTTTCAAGGTTCATTCATATTGTCACATGTATCTGTACTTTCAGTAGTACCATTTTTTTTTTTTTTTTTTAGAAGGAAAGAATTTATTTTTTTTTTTTTTTATTGTTGGGGATTCATTGAGGGTACAATAAGCCAGGTTACTCTGATTGCAATTGTTAGGTAAAGTCCCTCTTGCAATCACCATAAGAATTTTCAACACAACTGTTTCAGCTCTCTGGATTTCATACCAGAATGTAACTTAGCATTGTAGCCCTTCTGGGCTGCTTTCTTCAGTCTCATGCTGTTGTTTCTTATTCCAGGTTTAAGTTTATCTATTCATGGGGCTGAAAAGCGTTTGCAAATCCATCAACGGCGAAGTGTGGCAAGCCGCCCAGGGTCACGCCGCCTGCGTGTGGTCAGGCATTCCTCACTCCCAGCAGGCCGGAGGTCAGTGAAGATGGAGGCAAGCTCCTCCGGGATCACTCATGGAAAAGCCAAAGTCTTCCACGCAGGTAATACACAGGGAAGCTCATCAGGGACCCATTTTAGCAGCAACCTGATACAGCCTGCATTGTATTTTTATTATATGATGATGATGCCACGCTTTCAGTTAAACTTGCCTTTTTTTAGAAGTCTTGTTTTGAATCCCTCATTCTCCTCAGTTAGTGACCAGTGCCACCAAGACCCATAAGAGAAGGCAGGGCTGGATGTAATAGAGATGGTTGAGGCTACCTTCCACCTATAGTGGTGGAATCTAAATGAAAGTCAGAATAAATAAACTCTTGCTTGGTCCAGAAAAACTTTTTGTGTAGTAAGACAAAATAGAGATTTGGCCATTTTCCTGATAATTTGATTTAAGATGACACAGAAAAAACTTTCAAGGTAGAAATGCTCACTTTGAAACCTAAGTTATCTGTGTTGGCTTGCCCACATCCTCCTGTGGTAAAGAGAGAAGACTGGAGTCACTGTCTTAAATCTTAAGTCTTCTGGGAAGCATCTGTGATCTCTTTAAAATGTTAAAATGATTATTCATTAAAGCAGGTGAAAAAGTTTTACGTGCTTATAGTGGGAAGAAGCTCATTTTTCATTCATGCATTCACTGATTCAACAAATATTTATTGAGTGCCTGCAACATGCTGAGCATTGTGTTGGGTGTGAGGAAACTTCAGTGATCAAGGCAGGGTTCCCGCAAAGTAATGTTATAGAAATGTCAAATTGGGTCAGGCACGTTGGCTCACGCCTGTAATCCCAGCACTCTGGGAGGCCCAGGCAGATGGATCGTTTGAGCTCAGGAGTTTGAGACACACCTGACCAAGAGTGAGACTAAAAAAAATAGAAAAAAACTACCTGGGTACCATGGTGAGTGCCTGTAATAGCAGCTATTGAGGAGTCTAAGGGAAGAGGATTGCCTGAGTACAAGAATTCAAGGTTGCTGTGAGTTACGATAATGCCATGGCACTCTACCCAGGTTGACAGAGTAAGACTGTCAAACAAAACAAAACAAAATGTCACATTGCAAGGGAATTCAGAATTTATTCTGACTAATAACTGTCACCCACCCTGATTCTTCTCTGTAATGTGGTGGCAGGGGGCCACCCAGTCCCTGCTGAAGCCAAGCCTCATCTTCAATTCATGTCAATCCATCTTCTCCCTCTTAGCAGGTGATCTGTTTCCTGACCTTACCAAGAAACCTTAGGGCCTTTGAACACGAATTACTAGAGATCCCCTATGGTCCACCCTTAACTTTATCCCTTACCCCTACTTTTTCCCCCTTTCCTCCACTTTTCAAAAGATGAGGGGATTCCAGCTGTTTTCAGCCAAACCTTCATCTGTGTCCTTCAGTCTTGACCACCTCGCCTCTCTGGAAGCTTGCTCAGGAGAATGTGTCCATTGTTTTCATCTTTCTGTTCTCCTTCTGTACAGCTGACTTCAGTCTGTGAAAAGGCTCAAGCTTTTCCCATGCATCATCTTCATTTAACACTGTATCCTTTTCTATCTACTACCATCTTCTCTCCTCCCTTCTAAGCCAAAACTTCTGAAAGAGCCATCTATCTTTGTTTGCTCTGTTCTTTCACTTCCCAGTCACTCGTTTCTTGCTCCTCTGCTCCATCATGGCTGTTCTTTAGGGCTTCAGCGACCTCCTTTTATCAGAACCTGGTGGATTCTTGCCAGGCTCTTCTGATGCACCAAATCAGAATGGACCACCCACTTCCTCTCCAAACACTGTTCCCTTGGTTTCCATGACAGTCTTCTTGGTTCTCCTCTTACTTTTGTCACTTGGTATTTTCCTAATTTCTCAACCTCCAGCCTCTCTCTTCCTCTTTTCTCAGCCCAGCACACCCTTTATATCAAATTGAAAATAATTTACCCTTCACTGTGCTTGTCCTGTGGATTATACAGTCCAGCTCAAACCTCTTCACATGTTACAAACTAATGCCCTTCATAATCTGGGCCCTGCTGCCTCTCACTTTGTACTTTTTGCCCTCTTCTATCTTAAATTTATTACTGTAGTGCAGCCATCAGGATTCAACCAGAAAAGAAAGACCAGTAGAAGATATATTCTAGAGAGGGGTGGTAAAATATTACCTATCATCACTGTAGGGTCAGCTAGGCAAGTCTAACTGCACAGGGAAGGCTGTCTAGAAGGGAAGGCTAGAGCTCTTTCACACACCTGAAGCTACAGTCCTCAGATGGAATTTCTTCTTCAGGGAAGCCTCAACTCTTCTTTCAGGGCTTCATTCAATCACCTGATTGAATCAGTCAGATTTAGATTATCAAGGAGCACCACCCTTACTTACTCAGCTGATGATAGACTTTCATTGTATTTGAAAAACACCTTCACAGCAACACTGGGTGAGTGGTCATTGAATAACCAGAGACTGTAGCCTCAGCAAGGGCTCGTCAGGTAGACCATCACTTCAGCTGCATTGACAAGCTTTCAGTTCTCTGAACACTTGATAGCATTGCATGCCTCCTGACCTTTGCTCATGCTATTGTATCCAGGAAGCCCAGGTTCTATTCCATTACCTTTTGGCATTTTGAAATTACCTATCTGTCCACTGAAAAGGTCTTCCAGGGAAAGGCTTCTGGATTATTTATCTTCGTACTTACAACAAACATTTGTAGGATAGGACTGAAGTGAACCTTCATAAGCTGTTTTTTTGGCTATTACAGTAGCTTTTCTATTGCTCCTTCCTGCCAACAAGTATAGACAAAGGTCCTCGCCTTTGAGAGTTTACCTAGTAGCTAGGAGAGATAATGAACACATAATAAATAAACCACATAATATATAATCATACACTGTTCTTATGTATAGTGATGTTATAATTACTTCCTATTTTTCATATGTATAAACTATACATGCATACATACACATACAGTGTTTAGGAAGGAGATAAGTATGATGGATAAAAGAAAAGGTAGGGGAGTTGGGTGGTAAGAAGGGAGTGACATATTGCAATTTTAAATAAGGTAGACAGAATAGGCCAAATCATGGAGGAGATGTGTAATCAAAGACTAGAAGTTGCTAAGCCAGCCATATGGATGTCTGGGCAACTTTATTCCAGCTGAGAGACCATCAGTGGACAGGTCCTAGAGTAGGAGTGAGATTGGCAGTTTGAGGAACAGCATGGAGGCCTTTGAACCTGGAGTGGAGTACGTGAGGAAGAAAGTCATATCAGTTAGGTCACAGGGACCAATGGGGCAGGAACTCATAAGCCATTGTGTGGACACAGAGCCCTGTGTGAAATGGTAGCTCTTACAGGGTTGTGAGCAGAAGAAACTTGTGAGCTGACTTGGTATTTTAATAAGATATAATATAGAGTATGGGGAAGAATTGATTATAGGGGGGAAGATAAAAAGAGGAAGGTCAGATAGAAGGCCTCCAAAATGATCCAGTGGAGAGAATCATGGTCACTCCAACTAGGAGTGGTGGAAGCATTGGTGAGAAATTGGATGTATTTAAAGGTTGGGCCAGCAGAATTTCCTGACAGATTGGATGTAGGATAAGAGAGGAAAAACAGCAGAGCATGGCTCTAAAGTTTTGGGGCCTGCTCTTTTTCCAACTTGGAGAAGGCTGCAGAATAATCATATTTGGTGGGTTTGAGGGCAAAGACGAGGCTGAGATCAAAAATTTGATTGTAGATGTGATAATATCATAAACTGGCAAGATCACTTGGGTAGATAGTTTGATCTCCAGTTAAACTCTAGTTTGGGAGTTAAAAATGATAGTCATTGATATGTGATATGGTATTTAAAGCTATGGGATAAAGAGAAGACCAAAAGGAGAAGCATAGGTGGAGAAGGGGAAAGGATCACAGGCTGAGATCTGGGGCTCGACAGTGGTAAAGGGCCAAAGAGGACATGGGCCACCAGCCAAGAAGGTCAAGGAAGAAAAACCAGCATGATGGAAAAAAACAGAAGTGCTACATCTTGAAAATTAAAAAAGTTGGTCCATAAGAAAAGAACAATTATAGGTTAAATGTTGTTGAAAGTCAAGTGAGATGAGAACTGAAAATTGGCCACTGATTTCAGTAAAGTGGAGGTCAATGGTGATTTTGTTAAGAGCAATTTTGGCGAAGTGGTAGAGATAAAACCCTGATTGAAGAGAGTTTTGGAGAGAATGAGAGACAACAGATTAGATGCTGTGAATATTGGTAACTTTTTTTGAGCAGTTTTGCTCTAAAGGGTCATGAAGAAATAGGGCAGCAGATAGAGGATAAGTAAGGTCAAGAGAGAGTTTCTTTTCAAACTGACAGTCTCTAGCAGAGGATTCATGATGTTTGAGAGGGGAGAATTTATGACGTGGGCATCAGTGAAAAAGGATCATGGGTAGTTTATCTGTGATAACAAATAACAGATGGGAAAGAGGAATATGTGAGTGTCTGCAGGCAGGATGAAAGTCTATGATATTCTTTTCCCACCATGATAGTCTTTAATGTGGGAAGAGCAAGGTCATTACTGAGAATGAGGATGGAACAGCCAGAAAAGGGGGGTGGAGGGGTGGAGAGAGAGAGAGGTTTAGATAGCTCATATTAAAGGGCATTTGAAATTCGTTATCATTAAATTTCAGCAGGCCTAATTTACCATCATTGTGTGTTTTTCCTTGTTTAGCTATATGTAATGTGGAGAGTTGAATTTTATCAGGTTGTGGTTTTGCCAAGTGGGAAAGGAGAGGGGAAATCGAAGATGCATGAAAGGGAGCAATTATGTGATTCATTATGGAATTTAAACTTAGTAAAGAGGGGCATGAAGACATCATGGGCATGAGGAACAGTGAAAAGTTGGTAGGATCCATTGGCTGCAGTGTGTTGAGGCCAGGGTAAAAGGAAGAGGAGCTGGAAAGATAAGACAAGCAGATAGAGAATGGAGTGCATGGCAGTGATATCATGGTAGGGGGTGCTGTTATTGGAAATGGCAAGGCCTCGGCCAGGGTATGAAATGAGGGATGGTAATAGGGCAGAGGGCAAGATCACTAGAAGAAAGAATTCCCAGGGACCGAGAGGCTAGGGTGTGGGAAGGAGAATCTACATATACCCTATATATTGAAGTGGTCAAGAATTGAGTAGTTTGGGGAGACTTGATAAGCCAGGCATGAACCTCATCAAGAAATAAGGGAGTATAGTCTGGGACGTAGCAAGTGAATTTGCAGGTAAAGTGTAGAAGATGATGCGATACCACAACATGAGATTCAAGGATGGAGGTGTTTAGAAAAGGTGGAAGGAGTATGGCTTGGAGGTGGCTCTGAGACTTAAGGGAGATGCCTACTTACTCCTTCTCCAGATTGGTGACAGGGATGTAGGAGAAAAAGAATAACACATGAAAAAGCCACAGGGGAGTGGTGACCTCTGGAAAGATCCAAGTTTTCATTCAAGCAAGAAGATGAATGAAGTGGAGAAGAGACTGGTGATGATCACAGAACTCTCGGGGGCCATGGAAGGAGTTTAGATGTTGGGTAATTTCCCTCGATTGTTCTTTCTATTTACTTTTCTGGACCACCCCGAAGTTCTCCTCCAGAGAAGATAATTATTATCAGCCCATCTCTTCTTAAAAATCTTTATGGCTATCCAGAGGAAAGTATGAGCCCGGTTTTTTCAAGCCATCTACAATTTACTTTCTCCACACTTTTCCAGATCAGTCCTCTTGATTCTATATCATTTACCTCTCCTCTTTCTCAAGTAGGCTTTCATTTCTACATTTCTCTGCCATCGTTCCTCCCTCATCTTGCAATGTGCCTTCCCCTAATTAATGTCTATGTAGCTCTTCTTGTTCCTCAAAATGTAACTCAAATTCTACGCCTCCAAGAAGCTTTCTGGATCTCACGAGTCAGAACGGATGTCCAATTTCATGCTTCCACAGAACCTGGAAGCCTCGTCAAAGTCCATCTGTTTTTATGGTTTTATATAAAGTTCTCCTGGAAGGCAGGAACTGTCCTCAACTCATCTTTGCACCTTCCATTATTCCTAACACCATCCGTTGTTCAAAGGAGGGTCTTCATAAAGGATTATCTGTTGTTTGTAGAAATCTCTTCTGTCCCCAGATAGAGGTTTGCATTCTAAAGTTATAAAGAGTAAATCAAATCCTTCCTTCCCATGACAATTCTTCAGTTGTTTAAAAACTCCTCCTTGAGCTATTTTCCAAGTGAACCAATTCCTCGTTTCTTCAGGCCTTTCTTGAATGATGTGATGTTCAGATTCCTTACAATTCTACCCTCTGTGCTTGTACAAACAGCCTATTTCATTATTGCCTCTTTGAAAATGCAGTGCCCAGAATTGTTTGAGTTAGATCCAGGCAAATGAGTCAGTCTGTCCTTTTCTTAAATTGGGATCTGTGCTGATAATAAAATAATAAAAATTAAAGACATGTTATTGAGGTATTTCCTAATGGTGTCATATCAATGTGAGACAATTTGGCATCTCTCAAATCACTGCTCTCACCTTTTAAACACATCTCTATCTATCCATCATTTTCTCATAGGAGAAAATGGAAGCCTCATCAAAGTCCTACATACATTGACTATTGCTTTAAAGCATAAATAAAGCTAATCCTTTAGCACAGAATTATAATTAAGGAAAAATACATTAAACAAATTACAATTAGAAACCTGTTGTCTGAAAAGGTATTTGTACAATTTGTATTATTCTGACAAGGTAGCATGTGATGTCATTTCCATTCTCTTTACTTTTAGTGTCCTTGCATTAATGCATCACAGTTCCCTGTTGGGAATTACAGAGGAGCTCTCAAACTGGGTTTCTTATTTGCAATGAGTCATAGATCTTTGAAGCGGTATGGACATTTTAGTCGTACCAAGGCCTATTAAGTTATCCATGTATTTTTTTTTTTTTTTTTACAAAGTCAGTAATCTCAGTTCCCAAAGTGCTTTCTAAAAGCCCACTCTGACTGGTTGTTAAGTACAAAAATAAAGAGCATGAGAGTCTTGTAGATCTTCCATGCCATTAGTCTAAACAGTTTCAGTTTGTTTATCCTCCTTTGAGTGTACAAACATTTCTGAGTGCCTGCTCTCTACTAACAAGTATTTATTAGGAAGATGCCGTCTTTGGAGCTGGAATGGTGTGGAACTCTATTAAACATGGCTCTTGAGATGTTCATAGTCACGTCTCTCTTGGAGTAAGTGTTCTTTGTTGTAAACAACAGAAACCAATTCTTTAATCTCAGCAAAGAAGGAATTTAAATTTGAAGGATGTGGATGAAAAACCTAAAGAACCAGATTTGGAACAGAAATCAAGAAAAAAACTTTTATTTGACTATCGGAATGAATGAAGTCTTACCATTTTTCTCAGTTTTGCCTCGGTTGGCCCAAGTTTTGAAGATTTGGGAAAGACAGTCCCGTTGGCCAGGTGCCTTTCTCTTGTTGAGTAGAGAGTATGAGACAAAGAGTAGGACAGAAGACTCGTCCCTTTAGCCTTCATCAGGGGAGAGCCCCCCTTTATTTCTCCTGCCACCTGGGCTGTACACACAGAGAGGTACTTCCTGAGAAAGAAAAAGAGGTGATATTAAGAAAGAAACGTATGCGGAAGAATGCCCATTACAGTGATCTTGTACTTAACCTGCTAGGATAGAAGTCAGATTGTATTAAGGGCTGAAACATAGATATAAATACAGTTATGGGAGCATCTGAGTGGATGCTGGGGAAAATTTCGAGGAATTAAAAACGCACCTGGTCTGCAAATTTGACTTTGAAGTCAGCTAGGATATCAATGAGAGGGAGGGAGGATGACCATCAGATGCCAGAACCATCAGAGTGCAATAACAGAGACAGTGTGTTCTATTGGTTCTGAATGTAAGCATCATTGTTAGATGTTTACAAACAGGATGCGTTAACTGATAGTTATACAGCCTGGACACATTACTTCATTTTTATGAATCTTAGTTTTAGCATCAGTAAATGAGAATATTAATACCTATCTCACAGTATTACATTTGCCAGATTAAATACAGTCCTCCCAGTTAAATTTTAATTCCAAATAAATAACAAGACTTTTTGAGTGTATGTCCCCAAAATTGCACAGGGTACATTTACAGTAAGAATTCTGTTACTTTTTTGAAATTCACATTTAGCTGGGCATCCTGTATTTTTATGTGTTGTATCTGGCAACCCTACATCACCTTGTTGTGATGATTAAATTAATTCATCTAAAATGCCCAATATGATCTTTGGCCCATACTAGGGGCTTCGTGATAAACGACAGTGATCATTTTTGTTGTCACTGTCATCAAAAGCAAAATTTAAAAGCCGAAAAGTACCTATGCCCCAGGATCTTTTCTTTCTCAGTCATCATATTGTATAACAGTTTCCCAGTTAACCTGCATAGGAATCCCAGTAGGATAGTCTCTCGTTGTGCTGTGTCAACACAGAAGCCTTTCACCTTCTTCGTGAATTTGTATGGTTCCTGTTTCCTTTTGATTGTTTCAACTGTTTCTTTTGTGTATCGATTTCATTTTGACCTTATCTTTTCACCACTTATAACTAATTAATATTGTTTTTCCATCCCCCTTTATAGGTCAATAATACAAGCATTAAATGTCACTAGGTTTAGGACTGCCACTTAAGGGTCAAATGCATAATAAACTGCAACATTGATTTTAATTTTGTGAGTTTGAAACTGGAAGGCTTAGTGGATATAGATCAGATTATCCTCACTAATGATGGTGCCATATAAAATAGAATCAGAAGCTTTCTAAAACCTGAACTATTTCTTCTATTGCTTTTTTTTTTTAATCTATTGTGCCCATCATACAGCCCTAGAGAAATGTCATTAATCAGAGGATGTGTCCTTTTTTCTCTTTGAGAATTTGAAAAATGACTTTTTGCTGATAGGTTTCAGTAATTTCCCAAGTAATTTCTGACACAATTTTTCACTTTTCAAACCTAAGTAGCCCTTTCCCCCTTCATGTGTGATTATTTTTCTCTGATAAAGATATGGTATTTAAATGCTGGGATGCATTGATTTCACAGAAAGAAACTTTAGGATTTTGCTGTTTCCAGGGAGCTAGAATGGTGATAGTGTTGTCAGTCTACACAGGCATTAAATTCATAGTTTGATGATAATAAAATAATAGCTCCAGTGTATTAAGCACCATATTCTCAACCTCAAGAATTGTTAAGTTATCTGCATTCATTATTTCATTTAATTCCCATCACATCTTCATGCTATTATCCTTATTTTATGGATGGAGACGCCGAGGTATGACCCTGGGTCATACAGCCCGTAAGTAGTAGAGGCAAGATTTCAACTCAGGTTTCCTGATTCTCTCATTCAATGAGCTATTAGCTTCTTTTTCAAAGAACTTGGTAGCAACATTTTTAGCAAGTTAGCATAAAAAAAAGCCTTGGAAAATTTAAATTAATGGTCCTGCAATAGTCAAATACCTTAGAATAGGTCTGAAACCTTAGATGACCACACTAAAGGGCGGCGCCTGTGGCTCAAGGAGTAGGGCGCTGGTCCCATATGCTGGAGGTGGCGGGTTCAAACCCAGCCCCAGCCAAAAAAAAAAAAAAGAAGAAGACCACACTAAAGAAGGGACCAGTTGGGTCCTATGAACATGTATGTTGTCACCTTAGCAGGCTGTATATATGTCTTTCTCAAAGTGATGTTTTGCTTTATAGCATCTGTTTTTGTTCTACTCTGCTCTGGACTTTTGTTTTTTCATCCTTCCTTTTTCTAGTTCTGATATGACAAAATTCATCCTTTTCCCCCCAAATTTCAAAGATTACTTTCTAGAACTAATGTCAAGGTTTGGGCTCAAATTAGAGAACAGACTGAACTCAGCAAACACCTTTCATATCTGTTTTACCCCTTAAATGGTAGTAACAGAAGCTGAGGAGAGGGAAAGAGGAGAAGTGTATTAACCAGTGATTTTTAAAAAAGAAAAGCAGTCAAGAAAGATGTGTCTATAGTTCTGCTGAGAATCAAGATACAACTCATGCTTTAGGTGGGAAAATAAAGCCAAGATAAATGGATGACCAACTTGAAAGTGGTGACAAATATGACATCCCACCTTACATTTAGATGGTGTTTAGATGATGTTCTCTTGTGTCCAAAGGACTTGCCCAAATGTTTCTCGTACATATCCTTGAAGTGCTCATAGCAAGTGGAGTTAGCCCACTATTTTACTGTGGCATAGGAAGTGAAATTACTTGCCTAAAAGCACAGAATTGCTAACCCATATGGACCCTGACTGGAACCCAGAACATCAATTCCAAATGGATATTTTTCTCACTGTGCCAATTTTTTTTTTCCTTGAAGATGAAAATTAGTTGAGTGTGAAATTTTGGTGTTTTCTCTTCCTTTTTTTCCTGAAAACAGATATTTTATTGATAAGTGTGGCTGAGACTTATTTACTGAATTGAAGGAATATGGCTGCTCTACTTGAATAAATTGGAAGCTTAGATGGAATTATACCTTCCAGTTTGTGAATGAATTTTTGGTGTAGCTGGATGATAAGGTCTTCCCTATGACTTTGATGTTGTATGGGAGCAAAACCATAAGGGCTGCTTGGGACTTCTGTTTTATTTCTCATTGTGTGGAAGGTGAATGTGGTGCCTTTCAGAATCGTTAGTGCTTTGATTTAGACATGGTGTTCATCATCCTTCATTTGAATCTCTTCCTTTTTAACTGGGTTTTTTTAGACATGTGATGTGAGTTTAGTCAATAGAGGGGTGCTGAGGAAAACAAGCTATTTTGGGCTTTGGCAAATGTGGGGTTGGGACAACAAAATTGTGTTTTCTAAAAATATATATCAAATTCTTCTTTTTTTTTTTTTTTTTCATTTTCTTTCTTCCTTTGCTGAGGGACATTTTGCATACATTTTGACCTATACGATGTATATGGAGAGAATTTTTTGGGAAAAAATCTTTTCTAAGCCATTTGAGCCTACAGAGTGATTGGCAGCCACAAAGAAAACTGAATGATTAGCTTCTGGAAAAAGTATGGTGTTTTGTGAAATTTAAAACTGCTTCTGTTGTCCAAGCCTATTTCCAAGAGTTCTATATTTAAGAAACTTAAAGATATTTAAGTACAGCAGTTCCCTCTCATCCATGGTTTCATTTTATGTGGTTTCAGACACCTGACATACAGCACAATAAAATATTTTGAGTGCGAGTCCACATTCAAAAAACTTTTATTAGAGTATATTGTTATCATTCTCCTATTTTATTACTAATTATTGTTGATAATGTCTCACTATGCCTAATATCTAAATTAAACTTTATCATAGGTGTGGATGTACAGGAAAACACAGTGGATGTAGGGTTTGGTACTATTGGTGATTTATCTCTGCATCATCCAATAGTAGGGTTGGTATGTAAAAGCCTACACCCTTAACCTAGAGGGACAGTCAGTTAACATGAGTTTCTATTATGATTAACTGCCTGGGTTAGAGATGAAAGGCTGACACAAAGCACAGGCTGAGTCTCAGCTTTCATGAGGTTTACCATCTTGGAAGGGCTAATATTCCTTCCTACATTTGTCTTAAACCCTTCTGTATATAAAGACTTATCATTCAAGTTAAGAGAGTAAACATTATAATAAGGCTGAAACTCTTCACCATTTCTATTCTGTACCCTGTCCTAAACTCAAGCCTCCCTCTTCCCTTCATCTGCAAGAGTCCTTGTCATCATAGCATGGACATAGGCATCTAGGAGATTGGATGACACCATGGGGTTCCTTCCTGCTACTTGGATCTTTGCAGTTCTGAATCCCTGGCCCCCTTGGGAACTTGAGTACAATGATGCATCATAATTTAGGAGATCACAATTTTGTCAATCCTGGGAACTGTGAAAGTATTTTTGTTGAAGGTCAGCCATTACTGGCTAAAGTAGTAGAGTTATCATTAACATTTTAGACCTAAGAAACATCTGCCCAATATTAGCCAAATATGGTTCTCCATTCAGGATCCAGTCCAAAGTTGAGTTGTTAGGACTATGCATCCTTAATTATTTGAGGGAACAGCTTTTGCCTTTCAGGGACTACTGTAGGTGAATCAATCTGTTGATTCCTACTAAGGGCACCAAGCTTCCTTCTGTAAAAGAATGAACTTACAACATCACCAGATTTATAGTTACACAACACTAATAATGTAAAAGGGCATCACATGTATTATCTTTTACAATAGCACTTATGAAGCATGAACTACTGTGAAACTATTTTTAGCTGATGGCACAATAAATAGATTTGGGCAAGCACTGTAAATAAAGTTAAAAAACAGAGATGGAAAATTTTTTCAGAACCAGTGGAATATCCCATATGTAAATCCAGGGTGTCCAGTTTCAGATCCTCTAGAAGAACTACATTTATTTCCTTGAACTCTCAAAAGATTTATCTTCAGCACTGGCTGAAGCAGGTAAAGTCTGTAAATACACAATGTGCTTCCCTCCCTTAATAACCTTCTGTATCTCAACACTGTCATAGAAACACTGAATTCACTTATGGGGAGTTCAGTATAAAACTCTCAATTTCAAAAAATGATGTCTTTGCAGCCTCTTAAGTCTAAAAATATTACTTTTAAGAATTTATTTTAGATCTGTAGCTCAGGTTTTAAAATATCACTGCTACCGATTCTTTAAAAACTTGCTGTATTTGAGGATTTACATCTAATAGACCTTTCAGGACAATTGTTATTTATAAAATATAAATAGAATATAGACAGGAGCTCAGATTTAGCACTATCTATTATAAGGAAATCAGAGAAAATATTATTTGTACTCTTAAGCCAACTTTACATATTCTCCACCTTTTGTGTTACATGCAGAAGGTAAGAGTTGATGTTCGGACTTTTCTTTATTTCTGTTTCAATATAAAGTAACTTTTCTAAGTCACAAATTATAGGGTCTTTTTTTCTTTTACTTTTTTAAACCTAGGGCCCTCATTTTGCAGAGAACGAATGTCATTTAAAGTTTTTAGTGAATCACCCTAATCGAACATGATGGCCTAAATTCCTTACATACACTGCCTGTAATGTATTTTTACTAGAGCCTCCAAAATATCTCACCCTCTTCATTTTACAAGTGAGGAAGATAAGGCTTAATGAGCTCATGACTTAATGTCTCAGGGTCACAGAAAAGTAGAATTCAAATGCAGGTCAGTTAAGTGCCAAAAATCTTCTCTTTAGCTCATGTATGCTAATTTTCAAATATAAGGTGTGTCTTGGTTTTATTGAATTTGGAATGTAATTTTCAGTAATTTATTTAAAGTTACTAAACTAAGGAAATCTAAGGGAATTACTGAGGATGGTGATTTTGCAGGTAAGTGGGGGGCAAGTGGGGAGTGGCAGCAGTTATACGGTCATGTGTCTTAGTGGAAAATAACAGGCAGTATATAAAATTGATAAATCAAGAAACAGTGCAATGCACAGAAACTCTTAAAAGTGGTCATTCTGGGGAAGAAGGCTTATTGCAAAAGGGATAGCAATTGATTTTCATTATAAGCTCTTTGGAGCTTTGAGATTTTATTTATTATATGCTACAATTTAACAAGATTTTACAGAAAAAGTTTAAAAAAGCGATCTATAATGTGTCTTTCCTAGTAGTCTACAGATAACCTGGGAAGAAAAACAGGAGCAGTTTTCTTGGCCTATATCCATTATTATTTCTAGTAGTGTGAAATTGTAGTAAAAGAACACTAATTAAGCAACTTTATTCAACTGTATGTTCAAGGCCTTGTTCTAGGGTTCGTAAGAGATTTAAAAAAAAGGTGGATGCAATTTGGTACTAGGACGCAATGTGCTACAGTGTCCTTGAGGGTACTCACAATAGGGAAGAGGTCTAGATGGGTAGAAACAGGACTCACATTTTGTCTACTCCACCTACCTTATTCTTTATGAAAAAATATACACTATAGAAAAGATAATAAATAGTTATGAGGGTTCAGTGGATAGAAAAATGATATTTACTCATCAGAATCAAGAAATACTTCTGAAGCAGACAATTTGAGGTGGGCCTTGAAAGTACAAAGGGATTTTTATGAACAAAAATGGGATGGGACTGGCATTAACATGTTTACTGTTCAAGAAATTCATGTTTGTAGCTCATTAAAAAAAAAATGTTTCTCTTGTATAAAAATCCACATAAGCTAGATACAGATCTAAAATGAATTTTTTAAAGATTTATTTTTTTCAACTAAGCACTTAAATGTAAATGCTCTTAACAGGGATATTTTTATTAAAACTACTTTCAACTTGACTCATTCTTCAGAATCCTAATTAGAAGTTGAATACAATCCCATCTCTTCATCAAATGTGGGAAAAACCTAAAGACAAATTTGGAGATCACACGGATTTTATAGCTATTTTTGTTTTTTTTAATTGTTTAAAATAGTTTTCTATGTCTTTAGGAGTCTGTTTTGCTTCCCTCTTCCGTGTAACTTGTGTGTTTTAGTTTCCTTGGGACTGTAATACTTGGTTGCGTATCAATTGCTGAGACTCAGTGGGGCTATTTTAAAGAATCTTCCGTTTGAATCTTGACATCTTTGCTCTCTTGCCTAGCTGTTCAGAGCTTTGTGTTCTGATCCAAAGTCAGAGAGACATCTGTGACTGTGGGGAAGAACACAGATTCTTAACTTTCTAGAAATTACATCAAAACTAGATGACTAATAAGTAAACAAATATCACAGGTACAAAGTAAACATGTTACTTTTTATATATTGAAATCTTTCACTTTGGGCAATTGTGCTAATGGTGGAGGACTGTCACTCTTTGAAGATGCACGTGTGATCATTCTCCCTTCAGGAAAGGTTATAAAAATCCTTATTTTACAGTTGTCTCCACTTTGTCATGTAGGATTTTAATGAATGATTTACTGTCAGAAGTTCTAGACCATTGGCCAGGCACAGTGGCTCACACCTGTAATCCTGGCAGGTGGACTGCTTGAGCTCAGGAATTCAGGAATAGCCTGAGCAAGAGTGAGACTCTGTCTCTACTAAAAATAGAAAGAAACTAGTCAGTCATGTGACAGGTGCCTGTAGTCGCAGCTACTCAGGGAGGCTGAGGGAAGAGGATCTCTTAAGCCCCAAAGACTGAGGTTGCCGTTAGCTATGATGATGCCATGGCTCTCTATGCAGGGTGACAGAGAGACAGTCAATCTCAAAAAAAAAAAAAAAAAGTTCTAGATCATTATACTTTGCAAAAGAGTATTCTATATTTTTTTCTAGAGCAGAGTAAGAAAAACACCTTATACTTTAGAGATTCTAAATATGATCTTAATGTTTACAAGGACATTGTAATGTTGAATCCTGCAATGTGGGGCTATTTGCTTTATACATTTCAAAAACTGCATTAATTTAGAAAAAAGTATATTAAATTGGTTAATATATATGGTTTAATATCTGTAGTGTTTTTTTTTTTAAGTCTTAAATCCTAAACTCTAAATAATTATCTTTCACTGTCCTTTTCAAAATGTCCTTAACGTTATAAAAATATTTAGGCATATGAAAAGCATAAGAAGTATAAAGAATAAAACAAAATTCACCCCTGTATTTGTGACAGTCCAATGTGAATGATAGTAAAGACTAGTTAAGAGCACGATGGGACTACATGCTCACGCCTTAGTAGTTGGATGACTCTGGGAAAATTACTCCTTCTCCCTGCACCTCCTCCTCAAGACTAAATGAGATAATAAAGTTCATATCTCAGAGCTGGGCTGATAGGCAGTACTGAATATTCTTGTTATTGTTTCTTGTTTTTTTGTTTGTTTGTTTTTTGCCATTGTTGTCATTGTGGGGTCTTGGGCCATTGAGTAGAACAAAGGTGACTACCTTAGTAGAGATTGAAAACCATCAGACCTTTTTCTTACCCATTTGAAGTAGTTGTCCATGGAAGAAAAGGCAAATAACCCATTTTAATTCTGGGCCAGCAGGAAAGCATCTTTGTTTGTTCTAAGAAGCTGTCTCACAGGTAACTTTAGACTCTCGCAATGAGGCTTAGGAGCACCTGTAGGCAAATGGGTGAATGGGGCTGTACGGTCATTATGAAACAAAGTCAGCAGAGCTAAAGTAAAGCCACAAGGTCAGATTCACAAGTAAGACAGACTGGCATCCAAATTTCTGATTCTGACAAGTCACTGCTGTGGGTCTACAATGTTAAGCAGTAATTCCTAACAGTCCCCCATGCATACTCAGGTCTCAAGGAACTAACTGATGACCACCTTCTCATTGGGTTCATTATTCTCATCCTTCAGTAGCTAGGTAGTCTCTATAAATGCCAGTGTTGCTTTAATAAATCATTTGGGATGATAATGGTGACACCTATAACTTCTATTAATTGAGTACTGACCTTGGACAACTAAGAGCTTTTCATACATTATCTCGTTTAATCCTAATGGCTACTTTGAGATTGTTACCATCCCTATGTTATAAATGAGGAAACTAAGATTTAGTCAGGATCTGTGTTCCCTAATAAGAATTTGGATGCCGACCGCTTGCGAATCTGAGCTTGTGGCTTTACTTTAGCTCTGCTGACTTGGTTTCATGATGACCGTAATAGCCCCGTTCACTCATTTGCCTACATGTGCTCCTAAGATGTACTTTCCGTTACTTGAAGTTCCCCGAAGGTGTTTCCCTTGGAAAATGAGTGTTCATGTAAGGCAGTAACTTGTCTATTCTTGAATTTTAGGAATGTAACTGAAATGTTATCTAAAGCCAAGTATTACTCCTGAGATGATAAAAGGATTATTCCTACAAAAAAATATTGGAAGCTAGGACAAACCCCTTTTAGTTCATCTGGCTGTTTATTTTGGCATTGGCTGTTTAGCCCATACAGACTACTCAAACTGGAGACATCCTTGCTGATTCTTTAAGAAACTTTTAGGAGGTTTGTTATTATTAATGATAAAGCTACGTTTTGCTTTTGATTTCTTTGCCTCCCTCAAATGTTCTATAGGTCTGTGGAACCACATAAAACTTTCTTTCTTCAGGACATGCCAAAGCTACATTAGCTAAACCTAGTAGAAAAGGCTTCATTATTTCATAGAATAAATAAAAAGAATTCTGGTATAGTTGGATACTAAATGATACAGTGGGGAAGTCTGACGGTGATGGAGAAAGTATTGATATCTTGTTGTCTGTGATATCAAGAATGTTAAATCCTTCCTTAAAGATGAATTATTATAATTTTGAAGACTATGGTACTATAAAGTATCTTGTTAAATGTCACTTTTTTAAATTCATGTGGAAGCTGAAAATAATTGTAAATGTCCTTGAGTGGAGGCTAATATGTTAAAATTTTTACCTAGGGAATTATCAGTAAATGGTAGAAAGCATGTTGCATTGTAACAACTTAGTTGCCTTATTTTTTCATTGGAAATGCAAGTAAACCTTTATGGTCCAATAAGGAACAAATGGCTTCTGTGTGTTCCTCTTTTTTTTTTTTTTTTCCAAGTTATTTGAGAGGATCATTGGCACATGAGCTAGCTGTTCACTTTGAATTTTGACAATTGCCTCTCCCTGGGACCCTAATGATGGGCTCTCTGATAACCAGTGCAAACTCCATGAATATCTTTCATTTCTCTAGAAGGAGGTGTGGATTTGCAAGGCTACCAGCTGGATATGCAAATACTACCTGACGGCCCAAAGAGTGATGTGGACTTTTCAGAGATTCTTAATGCAATACAAGAAAGTAAGTTTCACTCAAATTTTAAAAAATTCACCATGAGTGGAGAACTCTCAGAATATTTGGGAGGGATACCAGAACTAGAAACCTTGGATGCCAAGCTGTAAAAAATGATAATAAAATGATACCTTAAAATAAATACTGTGCAAAATAATTTTGACACCACAAGAGATGGTTTAATTTTTGAAACTAAACCATACAATACTTTGAAGACGCTATGGTATAAATTATAATATTTAGTAAACCTCAGAGTATTATAATATTTTTGGATTTCTTGATTAATCGTAATTTAAGAAAGAGTCTTTAGAAACCAAAATACAATCCCTCTGCTCAACTGTAAGCAGTAAGAAGGAAATGCTGGTGCAGTAAGCTGGAATCGGAAACTTCTTCTCCAAAGTGTATATCTGGGGTCATTTATCATGGACTGGGTGCCAGAAGTAATCCCTCTTTTCTGAGCATTTTGATTAACCTAGGTTTGTTCTCCTTAGACTATTTTATTTGTGTTTTAAATTTTCCCTCAGAATTTTATCAGAATGACCAGGTTTACTCAGGTTATAGATTTAGCGTTGGGGATGACTGACGTGGTATCATAATGCTATGTCATCACTGTTCATGTTTGATGACCAGAGCTCTAATTCTAGATGGCGACACTCCTTTTTTAAAAATTAAATAGTGTTCTACAACGTTGGATTCAGGAGGTTTAGATATGAAGAGTGTTTCATAAAAAAACCACTGAATATTTTTTCTACATTTAAATCTGAGACATTTCTATACTAATTTTCTTATGAATAATTTTAAGCATTTCTATAGTAGTTATTTCCATTTATCATTATACTAGCCTGTTGACATTATGAGGCAATTACTATCTTCATCTTACAGATGGAACAACTGAGGGTGGGAAAAATTAAGTGACAAGGTGGCATGGTAAAATGGAGGTCAGGCTGGAAGGAGGCTGTCTGTGCCTTCATTCAATTCCCCTAGGAATGTGCCCCATGCTGGATTTCAGCACACTGAAGTGAGGACCCTGATACTGAAGATGAGGCTACTTTTGAAATATTTGTATGAGGTTATTTTTTCTGGTTGAGCAATCCCTTCATATTAGATTAATGAATAAAAGAGAAAACGTTTCCCTAGGAGAATAAAAATCAAATTAGTAGACATTGGAGAGAAAATAACTTTTCATGGAAAGTTATAAAGTTATGTAATTACTAGGTTTGATTTGAAAGATAGATTGTACAGTGCTCAAAGGATTTTTTTTCCAAAATTTTTCAATACATGATAAAACTGGCTTCTCTGAAAGTGCTAGAGATAAACTTAATTTTTTTAGGACTAGATGAATTATGTCAAAGTGGGCTAAAGGTTTATAAGAGACTATTTTATACTAATTTTTATTAGATCTTAGTAAAGACACAGTTATTTGAATATGATATTAATTGTTGCACAGTTCAGAATGGTGGCCTCTTTGTAAATAGGTAGAGGAATATAAATTTACATGTATTTAATATTTAAATTTAAAATAAAAAAAGAGGGCAGCACCTGTGGCTCAGTGAGTAGGGCACCGGCCCCATATGCTGAGGGTGGTGGGTTGGAACCCAGCCTCGGCCAGCTAAAACATCAGTGGCAACTGCAATAAAAAATAGCCGGGCATTGTGGCAGGCACCTGTAGTCCCAGCTACTCAGGAGGCAGAGGCAAGAGAATCACCTAAGCCCAAGAGCTGCAGGTTGCTGTGAGCTATGATGTTACAGCACTCTACAGAGGGTGATGTAGTGAGACTATGTCTCAAACAAACAAACAAAAAGCCCAGCATTGTGGTGGGTGCCTGTAATCCCAGCTACTCAGGAGGCTGAGGCAAGAGAATCACCTAAGCCCAAGAGCTGGAGGTTGCTGTGAGCTATGATGTGACAGCACTCTACAGAGGGTGACACAGTGAGACTATGGCTCAAACAAACAAAGAAACAAAAAAATAGCCTGGCATTGTGGCGGGTGCCTGTAATCCCAGATACTCAGGAGGCTGAAGCAGGAGAATAGCTTAAGCTCAAGAGTTGGAGGTTGCTATGAGCTGTGACACCCCTGCACTCTACCGAGGGACAGAGTGAGACTCTGTCTTAAAAAAAAATAAAAATAAAAAGAGAAATGTTACTTGACTTTAAAATGCAATTCAAACTCTTTATAGGTTTATGAGTTTTCTAGTGCTTTGGAAGTAATTTATTTATTTTCTTCTTGAAAACAAGTTTTCTACCATGTAGATTTGGAAAGCTGCTTTCAGCATTTGGGTCATTTCTGGAAGGAAATATTTGGACCAAATATGATTCAAATGTTTATCTAGTTCACTGAAATTTCAATCATAAAAATACATATCCTGCTTCTTTAGGGAAATGTACCTTAGATTATTGTTTGTAGAAAGTTTTGAGAGACTAACGGGTAATGATGTAAAGAATATACATTCTGAACATTATTACAACTCCTTTCTTACAGATATTTTTGTTGATATTAGCAGGATGATGGAAAAACTTCACTGTTTTCTTCAAATTTTGTATCACTGTTGTTTTATATATACATAATCCTCAAAATCAAGCTAAAGTGTGTGTGTGTTTCTAACATTTCTTATGTGTCTGCGTAGGTCTGCTGTATGGTCAGTGTTTTCTCACTTTCTTTTTTCATTCTTAAAATAACCCTAAGTAATAGTAGCTATTATTTTCTGTATTTTAAAAGTGGAAAAACTGAAAATAACCTCCCAAGGCTATATGCTTAATAGGTAATAGAGTCCATATTTAATTCTTTGTTTTGCTAAATAGAGAAATAAACTAAAATGATCAGAAAAAATGAACTACTTTGGATTTTAAAAATGTATTATATTTCTCCATCATTTTTTTTTTTTTTTTTTGAGGCAGAGTCTCACTATGTCACCCTCAGTAGAGTGCCATAGCGTCACAGCTCACAGCAACCTCAAACTCTTGGGCTCAAGCGATTCTCTTGCCTCAGGCTCCCAAGTAGCTGGGACTACAGATGCCCGTCACAACGTCCAGCCATTTTTTGTTGTTGTTGTTGTTTTCATTGTTATTTACCAGGCCTGGCTGGGTGTGAACCCGTCAGCTCTGATACATATGAGTCAGGTGTATGTGTGTGTACGTATGTGAACATTTATGTTAGCTAAACACTATGAAATATGTCATTCAAAGGTTACACCGAATCTTTTAATTCTTGCTTTATGTCATTACCAAAACCCAGACCTTTCTAGAGACCATTCATGCTGCACCCCCCAACCTTTGTCACCCACCGCTCTAGTTTTGTTCTTAGTTTTTCTCTTATTGATTCCCAGGAGATACAGACTGCAGGGATTCTTGTGTGGCATTCAAATCCTAGACGGCATTATTGTGTCATATTCCATTAGGTTCTAATGAGGAAAAAAGGGCAAAAGATGGTGTTTGAAACGAGAACTTGAGAGTTAAAGGCTTATTGGATCCTTGTCTTCCAGGGGCCGACTCTTTGTGCTTGCACCTGTGCCCACATAATCACATAACTGTTCCTACAGTGGGGATGGTCTGTGCTTCTATGGCTGAGTCATTTCTCTATGACATCCAATGAGTCATTCTGAATCCAATTTTCTGAGCTCTAATTTCCAATTTTATTTTTAACCTGTGTGGTCATGCGGTTTCATAGGGGAAGATGGTGACATGGTCGGTTGGTGGGGGTGGAGAGGACACTAGCACACCTTGAGCCTGTGATCTTGTCTGGAAATTTCTGGTTAACCTTTTACCTATGTTATTTTATTAAGTCTTAAACTCTCTTTCCTGTAATGTCCACATCTGTACAAGGGATTGAGGTGGTAAATCTATGTAATACCCATGCATGGTGCCTGGTGCGTGGTAAGGGCCATATAAATGTTGGTTGTCACCTTCATTTTCATTCCTCCTAACAGTCCTATTGGGGAGATGGTATTATCCCAACTTAAGAGATAAAAAAAATGAACTTGAGTAAGTTAAATAACCCAATCTACTAGCTCATACATGGATGGGCTAGCATTTGAATGCAGGTGTGTGTGACTCCAAAGCTCATGTCCTTCCCAAAGATGGTGAAGTCATGATCCATAGACATTGAGGATCTTTTAATGCAGAACATCATTGACCTCATTTCACACTGTGAAAAGGTAGCCACAGCTACTGAACAAAGTGTGAGTACACAGTCCTTCTCTAAATATCATTCCCAGGGTAGTCAGAGGAGATGCCATCACTATCTGCTGTGTTACAGAAGTAACCGAGGTGTAACTTTTCTTTAGAATGAAGTCGTAGTAAGCATAGCTCTTCATAGGCAGCAGGCTAGACCAGTAGCAAGTGAATGATCTCAGCCCCATTGCAGGGTGTCCTGGGGTGCGGGCAAGCTACTGTGCTCTTTTGTACACATCCCCATCATTGAGTCAGGAAGTGGCAATGAAATTATTTTTTTTAAACGATCATACATTAAAAAAAAAATCTCATGACTTTTAGCTTATTTGTTTGCAAAGGCGTATTTTAACGCTCAGAGCATTTCAAGTAACTTTCCATAGCAGAAGGAAAGTGCCTCCTGTCACATCTGTAACAATTAGAACCTTGGGTTTTCTTTAGGGAGATGTTAACAGAACCATTTAATTATTGCCAAAACACCCTGGCAGAAGTCTCTAAACTTTATTTAAAGCAGTAGAATCTGTTCTTCACAACCCCCACCCCCAAATCAATCAGCTACCATTTATTTTGAAGGTCTGTATTTTCTTTTCTTTTCTTTTCTTTTTTTTTTTTTTTTGTGGTTTTTGGCCGGGGCTGGGTTTGAACCCGCCACCTCCAGCATATGGGACCAGCGCCCTACTCCTTGAGCCACAGGCGCCGCCCCTGAAGGTCTGTATTTTCAACACATAACCTCAATATATAGAACAGAGAAACTGAGCTATTTGGTATAGTTGAGAGTAGAAGGTGGGCTTTGCCCAGTCTCTTTCTTCTTTGTTTCCTTCATGGCCCTTAAAGCTCCTGAGAAGGATCCTGAGGTTCCGGGGAACAGACTTTGAAAACTGCTGGCCTATTAGAAAGAAATAAAGCCAGCTAAGGGAGCGTTTATGTCCTTTCCAATTATTTTATTTATTTGTTTTGAGTTCTTTAAATTAGGCCCTATTTTTTTCTGATTGGTAAACCAGGCAATCTCTGCCTTAGGGACATTGTCAGATGCATTTGAAGAGCAATGAACATCTAGACTACCCCAGGTTTGCTCATGTTATATAAATGCTAAATAGTGTTTAGCTTTTAAAATCCAGTGTGTAGTGCTCAAAGCTGTGCTGTATCTGTGCATCTCCCTGAATTTTTAAAAACATTTCATTGGTCTGTTAAATTTTAGGAAGTATCAGACTTACTAGGCTATGGATATAAAGTCTAGCTTTATTCAGATAAATGTTAAAATGTCACAAGATAATTGTCTGGTGGTTAAACAACTTGCCGTCCTTGAAAGCCAAACATGCTTAAAGTAAAGTAGAATGCTTCGTACAAAAACAAGAAGCTGGCTAGAAATGGCATGGTTTCAAGGGTCAGAACTGGGTTAGAATTTGTCTTGTCACTTACTAGCTGCGTGGCCATTCTTAACATTTTTTTCTTTTCTTTTTTTTTTTTTTTTTGTTGGGCATTCATTGAGAATACAAAGAACCCGGTTACACTGATTGCACTGTTAGGTAAATTCCCTCTTATAAATTGCGGTCCACCCCTATGAGGGGTGTCACACACCATGACTCCCCACCCACCTCCCTCCTACCCTTTCCCTGCTCCCCTTTTCCTCCACCCCCCCACTCCCCCACCATGTACTAGGTGATCAATTGTCCTCACATCAGAATTGAATACATTGGGTTCTTGCTTCTCCATTCTTGTGATGCTTTTCTAAGAAGAATGTGTTCCACCTCCATCCAGGTTAATACAAAAGGTGTAAAGTCCCCATCTCTTTTAATGGCTGGATAGTGTTCCATGGTGTACATATACCACAGCTTGTTAATCCTTTCCTGGGTTGGTGGGCATTTGGGTTGTTTCCACAATTTGGCGATTGTAAATTGAGCTGCGATACAAATGTCCTTATGATACAATGATTTTTTTTCTTCTGGGTAGATGCCTCTTCGTACTTAACATTTCTGAACCTGGCTGCTTTCTTGTAATACCTGTTACAGGTTGTGAAAAATCCTTAACACACAGTAGGCTTTCAATAAATTGTAGTCCCCTTCCCTTTCCTCCCGCTGGGGTATTTTAGCAATAATTAAATGGTTCTGTTAACATACCCCTAAAGAAAACTCAAGGTTCTAATTGTTATAGATGTGACAGGGGGCCCCTTATCATTTCCTTTATATTTAATCTCTGATTCTAAAACAGAAACACTTTCAAGCACCCTTACTAAGGTAATCTGAATAAGGGAAAAATAAAAATCAGCCTAATCTTACAATTAGCTACCATTTGTTTTTAAATGAACGTCGAATATCTTCTGTTTTCTAGACCTTTGTCGATTATGGAGCTACCTTAGCTCCATTTTAAAGATGAACCCAAGTCTGTACATAAGAACGAATTTGTTAACAGCCTCCTAAGTGTTAAAATTGAGACATAAACAGTCTTTTCTTTCCTCTTTTTCTTTCTAATTGTTCCTGAAAGTGTCCTTGGTTGTGTTTTCTAGTGATGCTTTGAGGTCAATATGCATTGTCTTCGGAATTCTGTGCATCAGAAGGAATAATTTGAAATTTAGGACAGAAATAGTATAATCAACTAGCACTCTGGAGAACAAATATAGATGCCTGGATTATGCTGCAAAGCCCTCTCATGGCTTCTTCAGTGACCTATAACATCACCTTCTTTTCTCTGCATCAGAAAATACTGTGACTTAAGTATTCCTCTACTGTCATGCCAACATGGGATTTTTCTGCAACTTTGGGAAAAAAGAAGAGAATTAAAGAAAGGAGCAATGAATCAAACACTTTGATTTTTGTGTTGAATTTCTAACTCTCCTTTAGACTTTTTTTTTGAGACAGAGTCTCACTCTGTCACCCTGGGTAAAGTGCCATGTCATCATCACAGCAACCTCAAACTCCTGGGCTCAAGCAATCCCCAAGCCTCAGCTTCCTGAGTAGCTGGGATTACAGGCACTGGCCATGATACCCAGCTAGTTCTTCTTTATTTTTAGTAGCAACAGGGTCTCACTCTTGCTCAGGCTGGTCTCGAACTCCTGAGCTCAAGCAATCCACCTGCCTCGGCCTCCCAGAGTGCTAGGATTATAGGTGTGAGCCAGCGAGCTTGGCATCCTATGAAGTGTTTCTGAAACACATTTACTATTTGTTATTTTTTTATCATTGCCAAGGAATTCCCACTCATGTATTGTGTAGCAACTAACACTAACTTTCAGCCCCATGAACAAATGGCAGAAAATAATTCATTAATTAGGTTTGTTTTGTTTTGTTTCGAGACAGTCTTGCTCTGTCACGTTGGCTAGAGTACAGTGGTGTCATCATACCTCACTACAACCTCACACTCCTGGGCTCAAGCCATCCTCCTGCCTTGGCCTTCCAGAGTGCTAGGATTACAGGTGCACACCACTGCACCTAGCCCAGTTTATGTAGTTGAGTCCTAGAAATATATGTGTAATTTCTTTTCTCTAGAAATTATCAATAGGTAACAACTCAAACAGTGATTTTCACTGGAGGAAAAAATGAAATAATTGCAAATATTTGAGGAGTAGATTCAGTCCTACCAAAGTAAATTCCCCTTTCCCTCACATGAGGAATGTTGGGATCTGCCACCTGCTGGCCTCTACCTTTGGTGCTCTGCCCCTATCCTGGGATAGTAAATAAAGACCTAGGCCTCTGAAATCACTTTTCCATGCTGAATCTGATGTTTTACTATGACTCTCTAGCTGATTTTTGGTTTCCTTGGCAATGTGAGGTCCTTGACCCTTATTGTTCAGTTGTAATATAGGAGTCCCCACTGTTTTGTTCCCAAGTCTTTTTTAGGCTGAGTTCCAAATGTTTGCAACAGAGAATCATCTGAGTGTCTCCCTTGTCTTCCCAAAGGCCCAGTGTCCACTGTGCTGGTCCATCTGTGCTGCCAGTTCCATTCCCTGCTGAGTCTGAATGCACTGCAGGTCCATTACCAGGTTGCCTGAAATCTTTGCCTTTTCTCTCCTCCCGTCTTTCTTAATTGACTCCTCAGAGTATTTGACTCTCTTTCTCATGTAATGAACCGAAGAGCCACATCCTCCCAGGAAGATAATTATCAAACATTTTTAGATTTAGGGAAAAAATATATAAGGCAGGTGATGAGATGCATTCACCAGTGACCTGTTTGGATAAACAGCATCTTTGTGACACCCATGTCCATGTATAGAAAGGCCCCCGTCCCACCTGGGCTGGACAGTGAGCTCTGTGAGAGCAGGGGCTGCCTGTGCTTGTCCTGGTCAGTCCTTCAGCCCCAGGTCCTCGCACAGCACAATGTCTGGCCACGGTAGATACACAATAAAGACTTGTTGAATAAAGAGATTTTTTTTAAATGTGTTAATTTTGAAACTTGAACATTGCTTTTTCTCCTTAGAGAAATCATATCAGTTTGTATCAGAGAATATTAGATTTCATTCCCCAGACTTACCTTGTTCTTAAAATTGATAATCTCAGAAATGATAGTGAATTATTGATGAAGGGCATGTGCCTCTCCGTGCCCGTGGAGCGTTAGTGCAGTGCACAGTCTTCTTACTAAATACCGCCGAGCATACAATGTTCCACTGAGTGTTCTCGGAGAGTTCAGTGTTGCTAATCTCTGCTAAGCCATGGAGAGGCTGCCAGGTGATAATGATGCCTTAATACCACTTTTCCTCTGCAAATCAGATTGTCATGACACACTTATTTCCTTGAGCACTCAGCTGACAGCAGCTCTGTGACTTCTAGACAGTGATTCTGATGTACAGCAATAGAGAAAGTGAAGGACTCTTTTCCTTTTTCTTTTTTTTTTTTTTTTGGTTTTTGGCCGGGGCTGGGTTTGAACCCGCCACCTCCGGCATATGGGACCGGCGCCCTACTCCTTGAGCCACAGGCGCCACCCCTCTTTTCCTTTTTCAAAGGTAGCTGCTCCTAGAATCAAATCTTTGGGCCTTTAACACCAAGTAGGGTTTCCCAAACTTGACACTATTGATATTTCAGCTGGATAACTCTTTGCCCACACATCGTAGGGTATGTAGCAGTATCCTCAACCTCTGCTCACTGAATCCACTGGCGCTTGCTCCCCTTGCCCCAGTAAAGATGATGAAAATGTCTCTAAACGATGCCAATTCCAAAGCCACCGGGGAGACAAAACTGGTCCTAGTTGTGAACCACAAACGTAGAGGGCTTGGTTGGACTGATTGTGCCAGTGCCAGAAAGTAATACTGGCTAAAGATGAGCTGGTATTTTCTATGCTATCCTTCGCAAAAGCACAGGCGCAGTTGCCCTGAGTTGATGGATATTTACGTGTATTTGTAGATATTCAAGAGTTCCTCCCGGGTTGTGAGCCAACCCCTAGACTCAATCAGTGTTCTTGTTACCGTACCCCGGTATCTCAGTCCCCATCCCAAACTATAATAACTATTCCAACTTGTAGATGGCTCTCCTGCCTTCTGGCTGGTAAGGTTAAAATGCTAACTTTAAAGTACCAAAGTTCTGGAATTGATATAAAAATGCATCTTGTGGGTCTGCCATGTCAGCCATTCTGCTAATGCATACATTATCTCGTCTGATCTTGGCCACCCTCAGAGAGATTTTCTATCCCTTTCTCACCAGCGAGGAAACAGAATTGCAAGCTCCTGTGGGTAAGTGGAAGAGTGGGGAATAATGAGAAGGTCTTTTGACTTTTTTAAATGATTTTTTTAATCTTGCCGATCAAATCTAATCAACATCTACTTGAAATTTGGTTTAATCTCTAGTTAATTGAAAATCTAATTACTGTCTACTTGAAACTGTAGAGTCTTGGTTTGTGAATAAGAATCATGTTAGTAAAAACATATACGCAAAGTCCAAGGGCCATAGAATGTCAGAGGAAGGGGACTCTCAGAGATCACTAGACTGGGACCAGCTTAAGGCTGTTGTTCTGCCTATATGTGTTGAAGGTTACTCTGAGCACCAGTCAGGTCAGACAAGGTACCCACCTTATGGAACTCCTAATGACTGTGTCTAACAAACAAAGAGACAAGCAAGAAAACAACAGATTGTTAGGTGCTGAACCATGAGAGGAGGAGAATTATTACGGGAGGGAGGATCTTTTTTACATAGAGTCGTTGGGTAAGTTGTCTTTGATTGTGTTACCTCCCAAAACCCTAGATGTATTGCCCTTCCTCAGAAAGTGTTAGTTTGTCTCTTTGAACCCCTAGTATAGTAGCTGGCACAGAGTAGGTGCTCCTAACCCTTGGTTGTATGAAACAACTGTGATTTTTTTTTTCTCTGTAGCTTTACAGTATATAAACCTATAGCAAATGTATTAGTTTCCTTCTGTTGCTGTAACAAACTTAGTGGCTTCCCACTAATGTATTGTTTTATAGTTTTGGATGTTGGAAGTCCTAAAATCAAGGTGTCATCCAGCTTGTGTTCTTTTTGGAGCCTTGAGGAGAGCGTCTGCTTTTCTCTTCTGAAGGCCACCTGCATTTCTTGGCTCATGGCCCCATCCTACATCTTCAAAGCCAGCAGCCACATGATATCTTCCAATCTCTCTCTGATTCTTACCTCCTACCCTGCACTCATAAAGACCCTTTTAATTACCTCTGGCCTCACTGTGTACTTCAGGACAAAATCCTCATTTTAAGATCCTTGGCTTGACTACATCTCCAAAATCCCTTTGGTGATGTAAAGTGACATGTTTACAGGTTCCAGAGATTGGACCACCACTTTGGGTTGTTCATAATTCACCCTATCACAGTAAGCAGTAAATGCTAATGTGATTTCCATATCTATTTTACAGATGAAAAACTAGAAACGTTAAATGAATGGCCTAAACTCAATGCTTAGATACAGCTTTAGAACCTGGTCACCCCATCAAAGTACATCATCTCTATTCTGTATATATCCAAACTCTGCTCATTTCTTTATAGTATTTTCTCCAATATACAGTTCATTTGTTTTTTTTTCATTACCACCACAATGTCAGGAAGCCAGATCACTTATATTCCCCTGGGGGAAGTCATCACAAGCTTTGCTCCTGATAACAGTGTGCACATCTCTAAGATGTTTTTGAATGAAAGAATGAATACCTTGTCTTGTGCTTAGGGAAGAAGAACCCAATATCCCATGAATTATTTCGTGTGGCTTTTGACATTTTATAAATACTCAGCCATTTTTAAAGTATCAAAAGAAAAAGAGAACCGCAATGTTGGCCCATAATTCAAGTAGGTTGCCCACACCTGGTGATATATCTTTCCTCCTTCACTGATGCTGGATTTTTCTCTCTGGTGTGCTGTCAAGCCCTCTGCAGTGTACCTGAAACCCTGATATACAGCACTTTGTATACTGACATGTTGTTAATATAAACAATCTTTTGAATGAGCTTAGGTTGTATCTCAGTGGAGTTTACTACCTCTTTTGTATATACCTAGGTAATAGGTACACAGAATCACTTCATTATTTCAGTTCTTCATATGAGGAGGAAGGCAAGCTGGAAAACCTCACTGCCTGCTTTATTATAGCATTAGGTTTTAACTTTTCAGCCTTAGCGAAGAAAAAGAGGAGGGAAACAACCACAATTCTGACTAAACAAAGCAAGAGGCATATTTGTGGATTTACTTAACAAGATGTAGAACACTTAAGTGAAAAAATAAATAGAAATTAAAAAGTAAAGGTCATCTCCAACTGAGAAAGTGAGTTCTTAGAACTTCATAAATGAAAGTGCTTTAGACTAAACATGAAGAAAAGCTAAACAGACACACACCTGTCAACATGGAAGGCATAACCATATTATGAGGATTCTTTACTTCTCATTTCCCTTAATCTTGCTTCATGAATGCAGCGTTTGGTCAAACATGTTTTACACCAGACATCCTTTCGCTTAGGAAATAATATACCTGTCACTCACGGTTGTTGAAACAATGAGGAAATGTGAAGACAAAGGGACATGTCTTCTCTTTTAGTGTCACCGTCAAGATCCCAGATCCTTAACTCCGCTTGTAATGTATTTACTTTGATTCTAGTGGCCAAGGACGTCAATATTCTCTTTGATGAATTAGAAGCTGTCAATAGTCCTTGCAAAGATGACGATTCTCTCCTTCACCCTGGGAACCTGACTAGTACTTCAGATGATGCCAGCAGATTGGAAGCCGGGGGGGAGGTAAGAGTGTATTTCTTAAAAACATACAATTCTTGATCCAAGTGGGGACCTCCGAAACATCTTTTAGTGCACTGTTTCAAGTCATAATTTCATTGTAGGCTTCTAGAAAACAAGGGATAGGTCTTATATTCTTTTGATATCCCTCATTGGTCTAGAACATTATTGGGGATCCTAAGTCTACCTATGCTCAAAATAAATATTCAATGGGGCTCAATTCCCATAAGCTCAGTGAGTAGGGCGCCAGTCACATACACCAAGGCTTGTGGGTTCAAGCCCAGCCCTGGCCTGCTAAACAGCAGTGCTAACTGCAACCAAAAAATAGCCAGACATTGTGGCAGGTGCCTGTAGTCTAGTTACTTGAGAGGCTGATGCAAGAGAACCACTTAAGCCCAAGAGTTTGAAGTTGCTGTAAGCTGTGATGCAACGGCACTCTACCAAGGGCGACATAGTGAGACCCTGTCTCAGAAAAATAAATAAACAAATGAATAGAAAATAAACAAATATTCAATGGATTGTGCGACCTTCTTATATTTAAAAACATTTCATTTATACAAAGGAAGATTCTTAAAAGCCTCCCACCATTTTAAGATCACCTGCATTCTGGGTCTCACTAATGAATAAAACATGAACTTCACAGGATGGACTTTCTTATGTCAATCCCCCAGCACACAGAGGAAGAGTGGTATGAAATGCCCCAGCATTTGGTAGATGGTGTGGTCTGAAGCCTCTCTGAGTTGCCATTTGTCTCTGTAATCTGGAAACGTCATTGCAATTATAAATAGACCCATCTGTTCATATGCCGTTCTGGACAAAGACGTATTTTGTTGGAGGCATTCCCCATGGCTAGGGCTGTGTCCCAGTGGGGTTTACTATCTCCTTTGTACATGCATTGGGGCTAATAGATACACAGAATCAGAGTAACTTATTTATTGCATATTCCTAAAGATGTTGCTATCCCAGAGCCAGATAACTGTTGAATTGAGAGAATTATTTACTTTTACCAAGCTTCACAGACTTCTTCCCACAAATGCTATAAGCAGCTATGTTTTTTTAAAGGAAAAAACTCATTCTGTCATCAACTTTTCACACAAATACTTTAAACACTGTAATGTGACATAATACGGGGCCTTTGAAAGGGACTTCAAAAGCAACTTATCTCTTGCCTTTAATTTACAGATGAGGAAACAGTCTCAGAAAGATTGGGGCTTTGGTTCTGGTTGGGGACAACCCTCCTGCTGTGTTGGCTAAATTCCTGTTTTGTTTTGTTTTTGTTTTTTTAATCATGTATACGAGTTTATTTTTTATTTTTATATTATTTATCATATGCCCATTCTAGTAGATATTTTACCAAAAATTAAACCAAAGATAATATTTGCAAAGAGCAAGATACCGTTCCCACCAGGTTTTTGTACTCACGAACTTGAAGTCCTGTGGTTGAAGGCAGGTGCGATGTGCCATGTCCACAGGACTATCTTCTTGTTGACGAATAATTGTTAACAAAGTGTTTATCTGGGTAGACTCCTGGGTGCCTCTCACTGTGAAAGTGAAGAAATAGTCAGTGAGGATTGGTCATTCACTGGAAACATCTGCACCCGGGCCTGGCACGTGGGCACTGCATTCCTCCTGGCTGAGATTTTCCTTTTAAATGAGGTAGCATTTGGGCAGGAACGTGGTATCTAGCAATGGCCTTAGAGGTCTGTTGTGTTTGCCGCCTTTGTAAACTGATGTATTCTATGGCCTAGAAAAAAAGATAGATTCCCCCGTTTCCTTTGGGTTGGGTTAACAGACACAATTTTGAAATCTCTTAGCCAGAGAATCTTGGCTCCAGCCCAACCATCCCATACTTGATGATTTATTTCTTTCATTGTTGTACATTATTAAATAATCCCAAGGAGCCTGGATGAAAATTGAACCTGCTCCTTTTTTTCTTTATTTTTTAATAAATGTAATATTTGATTACTGCAAAATAATATTTGTAACTTCTATGTAAGTTATGAGGCATCATAATGAGCATCTTGAACCTCCGTCCAACTTAGGAACTAGAATGCCGTTTTTCTTTTTTTCTTTTTTTTGTTTTTCTTTTTTATTGTTGGGGATTCATTGATAGAATGCCGTTTTTCAAATTAAGGTGACAAGCTAATTGTAGGTTACTAACTCCAATTGTTTTTTAATGGACTGGAAAATTAATATTTAAATAGAATATAGAGTGTATTCAAATAGAAATGACAAACAATTGTTTTGCAGAAGTTTTGCCTGAAATATTTTGAATATGCACGTATACAAAAGTAACAAAGTACATTTGAGAAACATTGAACTAATGTTTTTTTTTTTTTTTTTTGAGTTGAGTGCCTTGGCATCACAGCTCACAGCAACCTCAAACGCTTGGGCTTAAGCGATTCTCTTGCCTCAGCCTCCCAAGTAGCTGGGACTACAGGTGCCCTTCACAACACCCAGCTATTTTTTTGTTGCAGTTCTCACTGTTGTTTAGCAGGCCCGGGTCAGGTTCGAACTCGCCAGCCTCAGTGTATGTGGCCGGCAGCCTAACCACTGACTACAGGCACCAAGCCTAACTAGTGCATCTTTAAAACCACTGAAGTTACTTTTGTAGTCCCATAACTCTCTGCCCTACCATCAGTTCCCTCTTTCTGAACTTTCGTGTTTTTAATTTTACAACATGTATATGTAGTCTTAACAATTTGTTTTTAGATTTTGTGCTCTATCACAAAATAGTACCATGGAGTATGAAATCTTCTGTGATTGGCCTTTTTTCTGTCAATGTTGTTTTTAAGATTCATTCTTAATGTTAAATACAGGTATAGTTTATTCATTTTCACTATATCATATTCTATGGAATGACCTTTCTACAATTAATTTATGTATATATTGCCCATCTGTGGATATTTACACCAATGCCCACTTTTTGAATTTTTCTTTTATAAACAATACTGTTATGACTATTCCATATATGTCTGTCTCCTAGTTGCCTTATCAAGAATTTCTTATGTCTTAACACAATAACTAAGAAAATGCCAGGAAGGCTATGTTAACCAGTGTGATGAAAATGTGTCAAACGGTCTATAAAACCGGTGTATGGTGCCCCATGATCGCATTAATATACACAGCTATGATTTAATAAAAAGATATATAAACAAAATACTTAGCACGAAAAAAAAGAATTTCTTGAGGATTATATGGAATGGAAGGGTTCTCTTTCACAAGATAATGACAGTATGTTTTCTTGAGTGACAATATATCAATTTTAACACTGACCTGTAAGAAACATAAGAATTCTCAGTTATTTCACTTTCTTAGCATCACTTGGTATTTTTAGGAAAAAAATCTAAATTTTTTCCATTTAACTCAATGGTTCTTCCAATTTTGACTTTATTTCCTCTTATTTTGACATCTTTCATTAGTAAAAATGTGATTTTAATGAAACTCAAAGGAAACAGGTACTTAGTCTCAGTTGTTCTTTAACATTACTCATGTGAACTTCGACTTGATGAGTGGCTTAAACTGGTCCCTTTCTCTTTGTCCGCAGAACGTGCCAGAAAGACACAGATCAAATGGACTTTACTTTAGAGATGGAAAGTGTCGAATTGACTACATTCTTGTGTACAGGAAATCCAACTCCCAGACCGAAAAGAGAGAAGTATTTGAAAGAAATATTAGAGCAGAAGGATTGCAAATGGAGAAAGAGGTAAATAGATTTTTTGGATGAGAAAAGCATTATGACTAATTGCTTATTTTTTGTATTGCCTCTCCATCTATTCATATTAAGAGGTACTAAAAAAATTAAGCAATTAGTCATAATGTTAACTGAACATTTCATTTAGTCAGAGTTTGACAAGCTTCAGGGTTTGGGGAATGTTCCAGCAATTAGGCTTTCAGAGCACAATTTGCCTTTGAGATAATTTGATGCCAAATTATTCCATGAAAAACAAAATTATGTGGAGAAATAAAAGGTCTGAATGGCCACATGATATGAAATAATGAAAAATCCTTCCTCTGGTTCATTCCGACATTGTCAAAATTCTGATTTCCATTAAAACTAGATAGCTTTGTTCAATTAATGAAAGATTTATAATGTGAGCTTCATAAGTTCTCTCCATTCCTAGAACTTCTTCTGTGTAGATTGTTTTAATGTCATTTCATGATATGTTAGGTAAAATTCAAAGAGCTTAATGCTTTTCCCAATAACACACATTACTAAAGCTATGGCAAATCTCCTATCTGTGCATCTTAAAACATGATTCATACACTGTGTTTACCAGGATTTGAGCAGGAGCTGGGGAGGGTTATCCTGCCCTTAGTACAGTTGAGCTGCCTGTGCCATCTTGACCATGGTGTGGTAGATAAACTGATTGCTTGATTTAATATATAAAATAATTCTGTTTGTTATATTTTTCAAAATTTTTTAATAATTAGGTGTTTATTTAATGTGTACTGGAAAAAATAGCATTTGGACAAAAGGATGTCAACAAGTAGCAAAACTTCATAAAAACTTACCTAAGCATCTCTTCCCTCCCCTACAAGCCCCCCAAAGTTCTTTTCTGAGGCCAGGAGTGGTGACTGATACCTGTAATCCAAGCACTTTGGGAGACCAACATTGGGGGGATTGCTTGAGCTAAGGCATTCCAGACCAGCCTGAGCAGGAGCAAGACCCCATCTCTACTTAAAATAGAAAAACTAGCTGGGAGTTATGGCAGGTGCCTGTAGTCCCAGCTACTGGGGAGGCTAAGGCAAGAGGATCACTTGAGCCCAGGAGTTTGAGGCTGCTGTGAGCTATGATGCCACGGCACTCTAGCCAGGGCAATCAAGAGGGACTCTGTCTCAAAGAAAAAGTTATCTTCTGGGGAGCAGCTTCAGTATTTCTCCTTTTCCCCACAATCCTCTATACTAGCGGTTTTTTTTGTTTGTTTTTTTTTTTATTGTTGGGGATTCATTGAGGGTACAATAAGCCAGGTTACACTGATTGCAATTGTTAGGTAAAGTCCCTCTTGCAATCATGTCTTGCCCCCATAAAGTGTGATACACACCAAGGCCCCACCCCCCTGCCTCCGTCCCTCTTTCTGCTTCCCCCCCATAACCTTAATTGTCATTAATTGTCCTCATATCAAAATTGAGTACATAGGATTCATGCTTCTCCATTCTTGTGATACTTTACTAAGAATAATGTCTTCCACTTCCATCCAGGTTAATACGAAGGATGTAAAGTCTCCATTTTTTTAATGGCTGAATAGTATTCCATGGTATACATATACCACAGCTTGTTAATCCATTCCTGGGTTGGTGGGCATTTAGGCTGTTTCCACATTTTGGCGATTGTAAATTGAGATGCAATAAACAGTCTAGTACAAGTGTCCTTATGATAAAAGGATTTTTTTCCTTCTGGGTAGATGCCCAGTAATGGGATTGCAGGATCAAATGGGAGGTCTAGCTTGAATGCTTTGAGGTTTCTCCATACTTCCTTCCAGAAAGGTTGTATTAGTTTGCAGTCCCACCAGCAGTGTAAAAGTGTTCCCTTCTCTCCACATCCACACCAGCATCTGCAGTTTTGAGATTTTGTGATGTGGGCCATTCTCACTGGGGTTAGATGATATCTCAGGGTTGTTTTGATTTGCATTTCTCTAATATATAGAGATGGGAGAACTGGATGTCTACATGTAAAAGACTGAAACTGGACCCACACCTTTCCCCACTCACAAAAATTGATTCAAGATGGATAAAGGACTTAAATTTAAGTCATGAAACAATAAAAATCCTCATAGAAAGCACAGGAAAAACACTGGAAGATATTGGCCTGGGGAAAGACTTCATGAAGAAGACTGCCATGGCAATTGCAACAACAACAAAAATAAACAAATGGGACTTCATTAAACTGAAAAGCTTCTGTACAGCTAAGGAGACAATAACCAAAGCAAAGAGACAACCTACACAATGGGAAAGGATATTTGCATATTTTCAGTCAGACAAAAGCTTGATAACTAGGATCTATAGAGAACTCAAATTAATCCACATGAAAAAAGCCAACAATCCCATATATCAACGGGCAAGAGACATGAATAGAACTTTCTCTAAAGATGACAGACGAATGGCTAACAAACACATGAAAAAATGTACTAGCATTTTTTAACCTTTTTTCATCTCCCAGCACACTTGAAGCCATAGTTAAACTTCCACGACACACTTAAATTATGTTGATCAAAAGAAAAGAGTAAAAAGAAAGAATATACTTCCTGTGCTTTGAACTGCTTTCAAAAATATTTAATGATCTGTAAACATTTTTGCGACGTGCCTAAGATCCTTTCGCGGCACACCAGATGAAAATCGCTGCTCTGCGCTCTACCAACTGCTAGGTCTTCCTCTTACTGGAAGCTTCCTCCCGAGCCTTTCCTGCTACCTGGCTCGTCTTGCCCTGCCTTTGTGTAAATGGCCATCTGGCTCTAACTCAGCCTCCCAGCTCTGCTCTGTGTCCCCACATTTTCAGCCTGCTCAGCAAGAAAAGGGGCCTTTGCAGGTTCTCTGCTTGGAGGGTAATAAAAGAATAGAAACAGATTAATTTTTCCCTGCTGCAGATAATTAAAATACTTGTCCCTTGGTTGAATAATAAACTGACCTGTATCTACTTTGGGTTATTGGAGCCCACTGGAAGCACTCTTATTTAGATCAATCTTTTATGAACAGCTATAGCAGAAAGATAACAATTTTAATGGCTATTTCAGCTTTCAGTTTTTCAACCTTTTATAGAACATGAAAGAAAGAACTTAGTTCAAGGTAGAAGAGGAAAAAGAAAACCCTTGAGAGCTCACTGCCAACTCTTGTGCATCTGAAATGATTGGCACTGAGTACACTTTATAAATTATTAGTATCTTCTTCATTAGCCTTCTGTTAACGATGTCCAGCAATTGTAAGAAACATGTTTCACAGGCAGAGATTTATGCTTCCAAATAGATAAAAGTAGGCTCTGTAGTGTAGCCTAACATTGTTATATTCTTTTAACATTGAATTTCGAGAAACATGACTAGGAGAATCCTTAATTCTTGATAAATAGAAGGACATGTTCAAGTTTAATTGCGCTTAAAACCTCTGCCTTGGCCTGGGTAGTCAGAAGGTAAGTGCTTGCTTTGGTACCCTGGGTGTTTAATATTCTGCAATTCAGCTTTCGTATTAGCCCAGAGAAAGCAATTCATAGCAAAGTTACCAAATAAAGTGTCAAGTCCAAGTGATTTGCTTCTTAGTATCTATCTGCATAAAGTAATTCCCATCTTAAAGGTAAACTCATATTTATTGATGAATTTTCTATTTTTGATTTTTTTGAATTTTTAATTCTGTGTCCATTATTGATCCTTTGGTACCTATTTTGAAATCATTGCAAAACTAATCAAATCGTGGATTACTTGTGAATTATTTGGAATGTGTGAGGGAGTTGTGTTAATGAAGCACTGTCCCCCTTAAGAATCTTGTGGAACATGGGGAAGGATCCCTATCATTACAGCTGTTACATAAAAGCCATAATTAGATAAATCATACCAACTTAATCAGGATTAATTCATTCAGCAAATATTGCTGAATATACCCACTCTATGCCAGGCATTACTTTAAGCACTAGGAACTCAGGAGCAACAAATGAAGCAGACAAACATCCCTGCCTTGTTAAAACTTAAGACCAAATAAATAAATAAAATACATATCGGTAAATGCCAAGAAAGAAAAAGTAAATTAGGAAATGTTGGACAGGGCTTGTAATTATATAAGAGTTGGCACAGGTAGGTCTCTCTTCCACAGAACAAGAACGGCAGGTGCAAAGGCCTGAGACAGGAACATTCCTAGCGTATTTATGAAACAGTGAGGAGGCCAGTATGACTGGAGTTAGCTGAGCGAGGTGGAGAATAGTGAGAAATTGCACCAAGAAGGCAAAGGAAATCAGATAACATCAGGCCTCAGTGGTCACTAGGGAACTTCAGCTTTTCTCTGAATGACATGGAAAGCCACTGGAGGGGTATAATGAGACATAGTGTGTGTTTATTAATGTCAGTCTGATTATGGAAAGATTTGACTGTGGCAGGAGGAGAGATGGCAAGAGCAGAAGCAGGGAGACTAGAGTTTATGCTATAAAATTGTTGTGAGAATCAAGGGACGAGATGGTGATAGCTCAGACAAGCAGAGAAAATATTGAGAGGGGTAGAAAGTAAAGCTGATGGGAGTACAGACAAAATGAGCAAGCAGTGGAAGAGAAAAGAGTCAGAGGTTATTCGTCTGCCACCTGGTATTTATCTAAGCAGTTGGAAGAACAGAGTTGCCATTTACGGGGCTACAGAGAAGAATGAGCCTAAGTTTGAGGTATCCCAGCGGAGATGTTGGGTAGAAGAGTCTGGACTTCAGGAAGAGATGCAGGCTGCAGGTATACATTTGGGTGGGATCTCTAAAGGAGTAACTGCGAACAGGAGAGAGAAGAGTCCATGGATTGAGCCATGGTGCACACTAGCATTAACAAATTTGGAGGTTAAAGAGGAACCAGCATAAGAGATGAAGAAGGAGCCACTAAGGAGCCAGAAGGAAAATCTAGAGGGTGTGGTCGTTGGAAGCACAGATGTTTAAAGAGGGAAGGAGTGATACTCCCAAATGCCGCTAACAGGGTAAGATCAAGGGGGAAAGTTAATCAACGGAGTTTGGGTGAGCTGAGCAAAAGAAGCTTCAGTGGAGACATGGAAATAAAACCATCATTAAAATGTATCCCAGTAAGAATGGGAGGAGAAAATATAGAAACAACAGATATGAATAGCTCTTTTTTTTTTTTTTTTTTTTTTTGAGACAGAGCCTTAAGCTATAGCCCTGAGTAGAGTGCTATGGCATCACAGCTCACAGCAACCTCAAACTCCTGGGCTTAAACATTTTCTTGCCTCAACCTCCCAAGTAGCTGGGACTACAGGCTTCCGCCACAACGCCAGGCTATTTTTTGGTTGTGGTTGTCCTTGTTTGGCAGGCCCAGGCCAGATTCGAACCTGCCAGCCCTGGTGTATGTGGCTGGGCCTTAGCCGTTTGAGCTACAGGTGCCACCATGAATTACTCTTTCAAGAGGTTTCACTACAGAGGAAAGGAGAGAAGTGGAGTGATGACTGGGCTATGAAGTCATGTCAAGAAAGAGTTCTTCTTATTTAAAATGGGAGAAATAACGGCATGTATTCATGCTCTGAAAATTATCCATTTAAGAGGGAAAATTGATGTTGGGGAAGAATGAAGGAAGAATTTTTAGAGCCATGTCCTTGAAGTAATAAGGAAGAGAATGATCACAGTTTCACCTGTTGCATTGACCCACCCACCTGCATCTGCACCCACGGACACTACCTTCTGCCAGAGCCGAGGATGTCCTGTCTGCTCCCAGCTGAAGGCCAACCCTTCACTTTGTGCCCAAGATCCCATCCCCTCAGTCCTACCCAATTGCATTGCCCCCTCAAAGATAAAATATAGTATGCTTTAAAAACTGAAATGTACAAAACCATTCAATTTGTTGAAAGAGTTTATTTTTGTTTTTACTCATCTCTAATATTGTTCAATATAACTACAGTCAACACGTATATGCACTCAAGGTTGTCTTGGTTCCTATTATCTAAAGGGAAATATAGATACATTTAAAGATCTTATAAGATAGGCTGAGAGCACAAGGAGAGTTATGGGGAAGGAAAAGGCAAAGGAACTAGGAATATGGGAGTAAATAATGATGTTGAGTTCTGCCCAGACTGTAGTAGTGTAGTGTGTAGACTTACACACTTTGGCGTCCAGTAGCTGTGGATTTGAATCTTTGTACAACCACTCGTAAGTTGAGTGGTCTTAGGCAATTTACCATACTTTTCTGGATCTCAGTTTCTACTTTTAATAATGAAGATGATGTCATTTACCATGAATTGTTGTGAGGATTAAGCAAACCTATATATGTGAATATATAGTAGTATAAATCTTTTTTTCTCATTTATTTTTACTTTAATGTTTATTTCATAATATTATTTAGCTTTCATCAGAGTATTCAGTTACCTGCTATTTCTGTCAAATAATATTAATATACTGCTTACGACTGATGTAAAAGATTTTTGGAAAAGAAATAATTATTTTTAAAAGTGGATTGGAAAGAAATACATGAAATTAAAATACTGTAGCTGCTGGGCATAGTGCTCATGTCTGTCATCCCAGCACTCTGGGAGGCCGAAGTGGGTGGATTGTTTGAACTTGGGAGTTCCAGACTAGCCTGAGCAAGAGTAAGACCCCGTCTTTAAAACAGGCATTGGAGCAGAAACTTATAGTTCGAGCTGCCTAGGAAGCTAAGGCAAGAAGGTCGCTCGAACCCAGGAGCATGAGGTTGCTGTGAGCGATGACACCATGGCACTCTACCAAGGGCATCAAACTGAGACTCTATCTCTAAATAAATAATAAAAAAGTAGATGATATTACAACTTTGTTGAAAATTATAAAGGTGGCACAAGAATGATGGCAGTCTGTTACATGGCTGGTCCTCATAATGGACAGACCCATGTGGTCTATGATGCCTGTTTCCTTTTTACTCCTTTATATGATTCCCTCCCCACTTAGTTCAGGTGAGACCTGTAGCTTATATTCAACCTATAGAATATGGTGTTTGCCATAATAGATATTGGCAGATGAAATGGGAATTCACTCCTGTAATTATGTTATGGTACAGAAGACCCCATCTCAGCAGAATGGAGTTAAAGAGATCCTCCCTTGCTGGCTTTGAAGAAACAAGCTACCATGTGGTGTAGGGGCCTGTAGGAGCTGATAGCCAACAACAAACAGGAATCACAGTCCTACAACCGCAAGAAGATGAATTCTGCCAACAACTGAGAAATCTTGGAGGCAGCATTTTCCTCAGTTGAGCCTCTGATGAGACTGCAGCCCTGGCCAACAGCTATAATGCAGCTACATCACAGTGAGACCCTAAAGCAGAGCTTCCAGCTCAGCTATGCCTGACTTCTGACCTGCAGAAAGTGTGAGATAATTAATGTATGTAGCTGTGAGCCACTATGTGATGGTAATTCGTTTTGTAGCAAGAGATAATTAATATGGTGATTAAAAGTCTGGGCTCAGACATTTTGAGCTGCTTATCTGGTTCTACCATTACAAGCTGTGTGCTCTTGGGAAAGATAGATTATCTGCAAAATGAGGCTAATAATGGTATCTGTCTCTTGGATTATTATAATTAAATGAGATCATTTATATCATGTTTACCTCTGCACTTCTCACATAGTGAGAATTTACTATTTTATATTATGATAATTTTACTATTATCATTACAATTATAACAGCTAACTAAATACAGCGTGTTATACAGTGCATTAACACTTTTAAGATAGTTTTCAAGGCAAACTTTAGAACATTTTTTATAATGCAGTTTAGAAATCCTTGAAAATGTAACCATTAAGAATAGCAATATCAACTAAGCACATATTATTACTTTATATGTACTAATGAGATGAATAGTTATCTTTAATGATCTTGGAAGAACTCAGAATATGTTAGATAATGACTTTAGCCTGGTCAAGGTTCAGACATCTATCTGATTCAAGAAGATTTGCTTTTGGATTCATCAGGGAATGATATTATAGATCAACTCGGAATAAATAAAAAACTATACTTTTGTCAATCTTAATCTTTCTTTACCCCCATTCAAGGGAAAATTCTACAAAGATTCTCCTATTTAAAGTGCTAACCTCATGCACATTGCTCTCTGGCCCCAGAAGCTTCCTGCCCAAACTACTCTTTCTATTTTTCATTCCCGTTTATGTTCTGCAAACACATCCAGCTTTGCTGTAGAAGCTCTCGGGATCAGAGTTCTAAGGATATGAGGAGGGAAGAGCTGGCGCTTCCTCCTTTCTTTCATGGTTAAAAACACAGTAACAAGTGTCTACAGTGTAAGGGAGTTGGAATAACCATCATACCCAAGTTTCAGTCCTTTAGTGGTTTCTGGTCTCAAAAGAAGAAGCTCAGACTTTCCTCCACTTCATAATCTCCACTTTATTTATTTATTTTTTCAAGCATGAAACTAGTTTATTGCAGAAGTCAAAGACAGGTTTACAGAGCAAGAGCAAGATACAGGGTTACGGAGCAAGATACGTTCTCCACAGACAGCAAACAGGTCCCTTTTGTCACAGTGAAGGGAAAAGCAATCTCTACTTTCGTATATGTCACAAATATTACCAAGAGTCTAAAGTTGATGAGAGGAGAAAGGAGAATTAAGGACAGTCATAGTCAAAGAATGAAGAAAACAGTTTTCCTCTGAATCCCAAAGCCTTAGAAAGATTCCTCGAGCATCTTTCAAACGTTACCAATGTGGGTCCACACTCGAGGGGCTTTTCGTTAACTGGTATCTGAGACGGGATTTCCTAAGTGGAACAAGAGCTGGCTGGAGATGAGAATTCTTAATCAAGTTGTTCATTGATTGGGTGGTTTCAGGAGAAATGGGAGTGAAAGAACCTGATGAGAAAGGCTGAACCAAGAATGCAGCCTCAACAGGAGACTAGCTGCAGCCGGATCCAGCGGGGATGCTCTGGAGCAAACGGTGCTCCGTGGAGCTGGGCCTCCTTTAAGGCAAGGGTCCCCGTGCCCTTCAGCCACTGGCTTAGGTCTGTGGAGGGGGAGGGAGACAAGTGCTACTCCAGTTTGACTAAGAAAAAAGAAAAGTTATTCTCTAATACTTATGGCAGCTCAGCTTCTGGGCTGGACACCATCCTCATTGCTGTTGAGTTAGTAGTAGAGACACTGCCCAGTCTGCAGTATTCAGCCCACTCTGAGATCCCCACCATCAGGGAGCTCATTGGTGTCCTTGGGCAGAGTAGGGAAAGAGAGAACAGGTACACACCAGCATTATTCTCTTCGGATTTGCCAAGTTTCCTTAGGATATTGCATCTTAAAGATTCCATGTGGCTGGTGTAATCACTTTGAGGGCAGAGACTGTGTCTGGCTGATTTTTACATCCCAAAGCCTTCTGCTGGTGCTTATGTTATGGAATCTTGAGTTTGCTACAGAAGACTGTGAATGGCTGATTTCTGCAGCTGTGTCTGCAGCAGTCCCAGCTCCAGGCTTTCTCAATATTAGCACTATTAATGTTTTCGGTGAGATGATTCTTTGTTGGAGGGGACTGTCTGCGCAATGATAGGGTGTTTGGCAGCATCCCCAGTCTCTACCCACTAGAAAGCAATAGGACTTTCTCCAAGTTATGATGGCCAACAATGTCTCCGATCATTGTCACACATTCCATTGGTGGAGGTCAGGAAGAGCGTCCTTGGTTGAGGATCCCTGTGTTAGATCCTCAATCCAACAGTATATAGTGTCCATGTTACAGTGTCCATGAGGTAGCTAGAGTAATAAAGGAGGCTATTTCATTATTTCATCTACATGGACCAACCTTAAGCACTCTTAACATCAGACTCTTGAATAGGAAGAGAGGCATTTGAGAGGAAGAACAGGATACTTTAAGACTGGCCCCTCGTGTTGCAGAGCTCAATTCCCAATTGCCAAGATGTGCAAACACCCCATATGCCCATCAGCCCATGAGTGGATTAACAAATTGGTATATGTGTACTATGGAGTACTATTCAGCCATAAGAAAAAAAAATGGAGACTTTACATCTTTTGTGTTTACCTGGATGGAGTTGAAATACATTGTTCTTAGTAAAGTATTAGAAGAATGGAAAAAACAAGTATCCAATGTTCTCAATTCTAATATGAAACCAATATATAAACAACTACAAGCCCACATGAAAAAAAAACACAGGTATAGTCTAGTGAGGGGGAGGGTGGAGGAAGGAGAGGGGACATAAGTGGAGGGAGGGGAATCTTACCTAATGTGCACAGCGTGAGGGCGTTCCCTGCGCTCCCTGGGTCAAGGGCTCAACTACAACTTGAAATTTACCTTAGAAATGAAAACAATGTAACCTAACAATATAGCGATCTGAAATTTTAAAAAACGACTGCATCACTTACTACGTAAATAACTGGGCAAGGTTTCTTTTTTTTTTTTTTTAGAGACAGAGTTTCACTTTATCACCCTCGGTAGAGTGCCATGGCATCACAGCTCACAGCAATCTCCAACTCCTGGGTTTAGGCGATTCTCTTGCCTCAGCCTCCCAAGTAGCTGGGACTACAGGCACCTGCCACGACACCCGGCTATTTTTTTGTTGCAATTTGGCCAGGGCTGGGGTTTGAACCCACCGCCCTTGGTATATGAGGCCGGCACCCTACCCACTGAGCCACAGGAGCCACCCCTGGGCAAGGTTTCTAATCTCTCTGTGCCTCTGTTTCTTTGTTTAGTGAATGGCAGATAATTTCTATCTCATGGGCCATTATGAGGATAAAATGAATTAATAAATTTCTTAGAAAGGAGTATGCTAGAGTAATAAAGGAGGCTTTTTCTTACTCTAAATATGCTTAGAAAAGAGTCTGGCACATATCAAGTGCTTCAATACATGGTTGTTATTGGTATTGATAAAAATGTTAGTGGTTTCAACCACTGGTGGTCCTGTTTCCTAATCTCAGGCTTTTAACTCTGTCGTCTCTTGGACTGAGGGTCCTAGGTCTCGGGAAAGCTGAAAGGAGCTGGTGGGTGGTAAGAGATGCCCATGGCAAGTCCCACCTCATCATCAGGGCTCAGTCCACCTGCTACTGCCTCAGATCAGTCAGTAGAATCAGGACCTCTTCTTGCTGGTTCATCTTTTTAAGCCAGTTTTATCAAATTGGTGATAGTTGTGGGGAGATAGTTTCTCATTTGCTTTTTCTCTCCTTCCCTTTCTCCCTCCCCCACCCTTTTGGTCTTACCCGAATTTCTAAGACTAGTTTAAAGATCTAAAAGCCTCGTTATCACCTCAACTACTTTTACTTATTTAGGAAGACAAAGTTTAATCAAAACATCTCTGTCATCAGGTCAAGATGACCAGTGTAGCGTTACCTTGCTCTGATTTACTCAAAGGATTATTCTAAATCAATACACATGTCCTATGATTGATGCATATTCCTTCACTTGAGACAGAAAAACTTAAGGAAAAAAATTATTCATTGTCCAAGACACAGATGTAGAATTGAAGTGTTATTACGAACTATTATCATCCCACCAGAAGAAACTTAATTAATCTAAAAGATCTTCTCAGTGGTCTAAACTGAACTTTGCTGCTGTAGAGCAGAATTTGCCTTGTCATCATGGTGTACCAAATTTAGGCTTTGTATTGTTATATATAAGAAATAATCTAAAGTCCTTTCTTTATGGTGTTATTTTTGCTTTTTTGTGCCTGTTGTTTTTACTACATGTTAACTTGCTGAAAATTATACAGATTATATATTACAAATAAGACACTATTCAGTAATGACATGGAGAGTTTCAAATGTTTGAAGCAGTCCACACAGAACTGTAGATCCATCCTGATCTGCTTATAATCCCTACAAGTGAAAAATTTGAAAAATATAAATCATGAGCTGAATATTATTAATCAAACCTAATATATATTATACCATAATTGAGGTATAATTGAGATATCATTTGGCTCCTGTTGAGGCAGGAGCCAAAGTTCAAGTAATTCCTACTGTGTCTTAGGCCTATATGAAGAGCAGTCAGTAGTATCTGATGACTTCCTTTGTAGGGGGAGTCATTCATCCATTCATGAAATATCTAATGCATGTCTACTATGATTGAGGGAAGAGAGGCATTATATAAATATGTGTGATATGATGACTGCTCTGGAGAAATATGCAGGAATACTAATGGGAGTCATTGTTACATTTTGGGTATTCAAGAAAAGTCTCTATGATAATGGGTGAACTAAGCCCAGAGAGAAATTGGATTTGATTTCTAAGCCCAACTCTAAAGCAGTTCAGAGTTCTATTGTTGGTTACCTTTGAATTGTGTTTCTCCTTACATAGGCTGGGATGGGTGTAGAAAGAATGAGTGGACAGTTTAATCAGGGAACAGTACTATAGGGGGGAGAACTGGCTGGATTTGCCAGGAGCAGGGGAAAACTGTGGTGTTTGAATCTAAATGAACTCTCGCAGGGCACATGAGCCTTGTGTGGACCTCTGAGAGGCCGGACTTGGTTGTAGACCTTCCCTCACTTGTCCTTTGCCATTCACCCATTGAGCTCTTATCCTGGGTGCTACCCCTTCACATTTTTCTACCCATGAACCCAGTTTCTTCTTGAAAATTCTTCCCCACTGCTTATAATTGCTCAGTCCCTCTTTTAGTCAGGGATGTACAGGAAAACTAGACAGCCACTCTTAGTCTTCCAGGAATGAGGTGTGCAGTCCAGAGGCTCACAACACTACTGACAAGGCTGGGGTGAAGGTCAGGGAGGCCAGCTCCAGCCTGAAGCATCATGGCGGTGGGTCTCAGGAGTGGTGCAGGAGCCACCGCAGATCCAGGAATGTCTGTCTACAGAACAGATAATCTCAAAAACTTGCTTCACATCTGCCTATACAACTGTCTCTAGCTACCTGCCTGGGGGAAGAAAAGCTTCATCTCATCATAGATGTTAAACCAGAACCCACAGAGGAAGTATTTCTGGGAAATGTACTCCCAGCTTCTCAGCAATGCAGAGAAGGCCTCATAAGGAGGTGGCCGAGGATGGGATGTGGCTTCTCCCTGTAATCCTAGCACTTTGGGAGGTTTATGTGGGAGGATGGCTCAAGCCCAGGAGTTTGACACTAGTTTAGGTAATAGCAAGACCCCATCTGTACAAAAAATAAAAAATTTAGCTGGGCATGGTGTAAGTGGTGCACACTTACAGTCCCAGGTACTAGGGAGTTTGAGGCAGGAGGGCCACTGAGCCCTGGAGTTGGAAGCTATAGTAAGCTATGATGCCACTGCTGCCCTCTAGTCCGGGCAACAGAGGGAGGTCCTGTTTCAGAAAAAAATCAAATCAAATCAGATAATAGTGATGCCAGGCTAATAATAAAAAGTACAGTGAGACCACCAGCCCTCCTCCTAAAAGGTTTGACTCTCACCTGTCCCTTCACTTAAGGTTATGCCAGCCCCATCTCTGTGATACGCGAATGCTTTTATAGTCAGAAGACAGGAACTCTGATACCTGCCTTTGAGATGACAGAGGAGTGGCTATTTCTGGTTTTTCACATGGGCATGGCTGGGTAAATTGCCCACAGTCAGAGTTTCTCTCCTCCCAGACACCCACATCTGCATTCTAATGCTAACATTGGGCGGCTATCTTTGTTCAATGCAGAGCCGAATTCATGAAGACCCAATCTTTAATTGTAGAGTCAGCAGTAGTCACAAGCCTATGTGAGGAAACATCCCTGTGTGTGTGATGCAGGGATGGGGAAAGAATAAAGGAAAGACAAGCTGAAAACCCCTCTTCCGTAACTACCAATAAAGGAATAAAAAAAATAAGCTTCCCTCCACCACTTCCGGCCACTGCAGTGTTGAGAGTATCAATCCTCATGTGTTGTCTGCTATTTTCAGGCACTATGCCAAGCACTGGAGAATCAAAAATGAATATGTTTTGTTCTAGTTGTCTGTTGTCACATAACAACTTCAAAACTGTGGCTTAAAACAATAGTCGTTTATTTTGCTGTCAAATTTGAGCAGAGCTCAGCAGAGACAGCTTCTCTCTGCTCCATGGTGCATCAGCTGCACTGGCAGTGCCCAGGCCTGGAGGAGCCCTATCAAGATGGCTGACCCACATAGCTGGAAAGTTGGTGCTCACTGTCAGCTGAGTGCTCAGCCATGGCTGTGGTCTGTGGGCCTCTGCACAGGCTGCTTGGGCTTCCTCAAGACATGGCGGCTGGATTCCAAGAGAACAAGGTAGAAGTGTGTTTTTATGACCTAGCCCTCAAAGCATTTCTTTTTCTGTACTCCACAAGGAAAGGTAGGATCAAAGAGATGGGACGTAGATTCCACCTCCTGCTGAAGAGTTGCGAGGTGCTAGATAATGTGTAGGGGATGAGAGATAATGTCAGAGCCATCTTCGGAAGCCATAACCTGCCACATGATGCTCAGTGTACGTGGGGGGCTCATGGACTAGTGATACGTGAGGTAGACATGAAAGATGATTGGGATTCAGTTTGAATATGCTCAGGGACTTTTATATTCTACAGAGAGGTTTCAGGGAGCCTGGAGGAAGCGACCCAGGTCTTAAAGAATGAGTAGGTATTTACTGGAAAGTGGAAGGGCATTGGGGAACCACGTGATCACAGGCATAGTGAGCTGCTGAGTGGGACTGTCAGGGCTCCTCTGACATCTCTGCTTCTCAGTGGCCCCAGAACCACTCGGGGCTGCCCAGGTGTCCTCCCTGTGCCCAGCACATTGCGTGGCTCATCACTTCATCCTGACTTTCACATCGTTTATGCTCACTTAGCAATTTCCCATGACTATGATTCATGTTAGATATAACTGTTCTATGAGACGTTACTGACAGAGCTAGCTGGAGATACGTGTTTTTGTCTTTTTTTAAGAAATGCTCTAACCTAATACCATGCATTTATTTTTTTCACATGCATATAAAAGTCTAGTTTAACAAAAGTGAATGATTGTTGTGATATAAAGCCAGGCACCAATTAACATTGAAACTGTTAGTCACAATAACTGTTCCAGTTATTTTTTTTTTTTAATTTCAAAATATCAAGGGGTACAAATGTTTTTGGCACATAGCTTGAGTCAGGGCTATAAATGTGTCCACCACCCGGAGTGTTCATTGTACCCACTAGGTGAGTTTTTGCTCTTCCCCGCCTCCCTTCCCCACTGCTTGATTTCCAGTGACTTTTACTTCCCCTGCACACTTGTGCCTGTAGGTCAGTTCCAATTTATTAGAGAGTACATGTGGCATTTGTTTTTCCATTCTTGAGAAACTTTTTTGAGGGTGGTGGTCTCCCATTCCTTCCAAATTGCTGCAGACAGCATAAATGCATCCTTTTCATGGCTGAATAGTACTCCATCATATATACATATATACCACATTTTGCTAAGACCTTCATGAATTGATGGACACTTTAATTCCACATCTTTGCAATTGCAAATCATACTGCAATAAGCATTCAAGGGCAGATATCTTTCTGACAAAGTAACTTATTTTTCCTTTGAGTACATGCCCAGTAGTGGGATTGCTAGATCAAATGGTAGGTCTACTTCTAGTTCTTTGAGAAAACACCATACTGTTTTCCATAAGGGTCTTGCTGATTTGCAGCCCCACCGGGAGTAGGAAAGCATTCCCTTCTCTCTGCATCCATATCAGCATCTTTTGCTTTGGGACTTTTTAATAATGGCCATTCTAACAGAGCCAAGGTGATATCTCACTGTGGTTTTAATTTGCATTTCCTTGATGGTTAGTGACGTTGAGCATTTTCCCATATGTTTGTTGCCCATGTGTCTATCATCTTTTGAAAAACTTTTTTTCATATTTTATGCCCACTTTTTAATGGGGTTCTTTTTTTCTTGCTGATTTGAGTTCTTTTCAGATTCTGAATATTAGCCCTTTATCAAGATATATAGTTGGTGAATATTTTCTCCCCTTCTGCAGATTATCTAGTCACCTTGTTGATTATCTCCTTAGCTGGGCAGAATTTTAATTTAATCAAGTCCCATTTATTTATTTTTGTTGTTGCTGTGATTGCCATTGGAGTTTTAGTCATAAATTAGTCACCAATATCTAGAAGAGTGTTCCTTACATTTTTTTCTTCTGGAATTCTTATGGTTCCTTGTCTTACATTTAAAGCTTTTTATCTATCTTGAATTAATTGTTGTAAGTGGTGAGAAATAAGGGTCCTGTTTCGTTCTTTTGCCTGTGGCTATCTGATTTTCCCAGCACCATTTATTGAATAGGCCTTCTTTTCCCCAGCATATATTGTTGTCTGCTTTGAAAAGGTCAGCTGATTGTAGGGAGATAGTTTTATATCCAAGTTCTCTGTTCTGTTCTGTTGATCTGTCTCTCTATTTTTGTACCACGACCATGCTGTTTTGATTACTGTAGCCTTGTAGTTTGAAATTTCATAATGCGATACCTCTAGATTTGTTCTTTTTGGTTAGGATTGCTTTGGCTTTTCAGGCTCTTTTCTGGTTCCAAACAAAGCATAGAATTTTTGTTTTATTTATTTATTTATTTTAGGTACATGAAATATGAGATTGGTATTTCGATGGTGTTTGCCTTGAATCTGTAAATCACTTCGAGTAGTGTGGACCTTTTAACAATGTTGATTCTACCAATCCAAGAGCACAATATGTTTTTCCATTTATTAGTGTCATCTGTGAGTTCTTTCCCTGGTGTTGGGTAGTTCTTCTGATACAGATCTGTCACCCTGGTTAAGTAAATTCCTAGGTATTTTATTTTCTTTGTGGCTATTATGAATGATACTGAGTCTTTGATCTGACTCTGAGTTTGGCTGTTATGGGTATATAGAAGTACTACTGATTTGTGTACAATGATATTGTAAACTGAGACTTTGATGAATTTATTTATCATTTCCAAGAGTCTCTTGGGATACGTCAGTGAATAAATCAAAGAGCCCCCATCTGTGTAAAGCTCACATTCTAGTCCGGGAGGCACTGAACAGTAGAAACATTAAATAAGTAAACAGCATATGTGTGGTATATGTATACCATGGAATACTATTCAGCCATTAAAAAAAATGGAGACTTTACATCCTTCATATTAACCTGGATGGACGTGGAAGACATTATTCTTAGTAAAGCATCACAAGAATGGAGAAGCATGAATCCTATGTACTCAATTTTGATATGAGGACAATTAATGACAGTTAAGGTTATGGGGGGGGAGCAGAAAGAGGGACGGAGGGAGGGGGGTGGGGCCTTGGTGTGTGTCACACTTTATGGGGGCAAGACATGATTGCAAGAAGGACTTTACCTAACAATTGCAATCAGTGTAACCTGGCTTATTGTACCCTCAATGAATCCCCAACAATAAAAAAAAAAAAAAGTAAACAGCGTATGTCAGAAGGTGATAAACGGTGTGGCAGAGGAAAAGATAGAACAAAGTACAGGTTTAGTAGTGCTGGGAGTTAGGGGAAGTCATTCTAAATAGGGTGTTTGTAGGGAACTTACTGAAGGTGACATGTGACAGCAGCCCGGGTTAGGTGTGGGGTTAGCACACTGTCACTTCACACTGTTGTCTCTCCCAGTCCTCTAGTCTCTCACCTCCTTCATCTGCATCGCCACTCCCCACCACCACCACACACACAGGCCGTGCGGCTCACCTTGCCTACACCTGGAGAGAAAAGAAAAGCAATCCGACAGATCTTCCAGGATGGTCCCCACCCTGTCCGCCTTCCCTCCTGTTACTGTGCAGGAGGTGTCTGCACTGTCCTGGGAAGTCTCCTATTATTTGCTGAATCTTCTCTCATTTCACCTTCTCAAGGATTTTGCTCCTGTAACTGTCCCCTCTCTCTCCTGCATCATCAGATTTTCCTGTCTACTCAGTCATTGCAAACGTGCTCCTGGAACTCATATCCTAAGGAGAAAAATGCCTTGACTGACCCCCGTGCTCTCTTCTAACGACCACTCCATTTCTCTTCTACTCGTCACAGAAAATAAAATCTTGAAATACTCATCCAGTATTTCAAGACTTGTCCTGTCTCCATCTCCTCATGTGCCCCTCTCTTCCACTGCTTAGTCTGGTCTTTCTTCTTCTTCATTCCACAGAAACTGCCTCTGAACAAATCCAGCAGTAACACCATCTCTATTATCTTACCGGCCTTACCAGCAGCTTTCCTGCTAAGGAGACAGTGGATCATTATCTCCTTAAAAACATTCTCTTGGCTCTGGAGACCTCTCCTGCTTTCCTGGATTTCTTCCTATTCCTTTGGTCTCTTCCCTGTCCCCATTGCTCACCCTCCTTTCCTGTTTGATCCTCAAGTACTAGGAGATCTTTAGACTTGATCCTGAGTCCCCTAGGTTTAAATAATCCCAGTAAAGCAGGCAAGAGGAGTTACATCAACATTATACTAATGGGTAAGTGACACGAGTTGAGACACAATCAGTTATACTTCTCTGTTATCAAAAATCATACAAGCCTCATTTGTTGACAGTTTTTTCACGACCTTTAGGTAAAAACACTTGCTAGACTATTTTGCTGCAGGCACCATAGCATCCTCTAATCTTGATAAGCATTCACTAAGAGATAAATATAACAGACCTAGGAGGGATGTGACAACTTTCTCCAAGTACATTAGAAAGCATTTCTAAAGTTAAATTGCTTCTTCCTGGCAGCAGACACCCAATTCTTCTTTCCCTTCTGGGTCATGTTTATTTCATGGCTGTTAATCACTGCGGCTTACTAAGGGAATGCTGATACATGGGTTACTGGCTGTGTCAGAACTGTGAATACTTATCAGTGGGTTGATCATTCGTGATAATAAAAACATATAACAATGATGAAAAAGTAGTCCCCAAGTTCAGCTTATCTCACAGACCATCCATGATCATGGGGAAAACATGTTGGCCTATAACAAGTGGAAGAACTTACGGAGTTTTAGAGATCAGAAGTGACATTGCTTACTTCTAAGGAGAGACCTACTTCTGCATGTGTCCATGAATGGAGCATCTTCTCTCCCAGTGGATATTAGACCAACCTCTGCTCATACCCATTACATTATCTGTAGTTAGTGTAATGGTTGCTTTACTGAATTGTGACTTTCCTGAGATCTAGGACCATGTCTTTGCTTTGCTTTCCTAGGATCAAACAGAACCTGTGCATTAGGAAACATAGTACATGGTAATTAGGATTATATTTAGATGTTTTTGGAATGACTTTATGAGTGGTTATGGTATAAGACAGATATAACATTTGTTTCCATAATCTACTATTTCCTTAAGAAGGTGATGGAAAAAGTTGTTCTACCTCAGTGTAAATTAATTAGCACCATAAACCAGATATAACCTCTTCTCCTAGTGGTCTTGTGGACAAATGTGGACATATGACTACTTCTGTTCAATGAGCTGGGCCCAGAAGTAGTATGTATCTTTATGAGACCCTCAGAACTCTGCCTTCCTCTGGCAAAGTCACCCATTAGCATGAACCACTAAGTCACCAAAATTAACTGACCTGCAATGGGCACCTAGCATGAACAAGAAATAAACCTTTTTCATATCACTAGCCAATAGAAATAATGTAATTTTAAATTTTCTAGTACCCACATATGAAAGGTAAAAAGAAACACATGAAATCAATTTTAATAAAGTATTTTATTTAACCCAATAAATCTAAAATGTTATTTCAACATGTAGTCAATATAGAAATTATTGAGATATTTTACTTTTTTTTTTTTGTATGTGTGCTAAGTCTTCAAAATCTGGTGTGTCCTTTCCACAGACAGCATGTCCCAATTTTAAGTTGTCATATTTTAAGTGCTCAGTAGCCGCATGGGGTTAGTGGCCACAATATTGACAGGACAGCTCTACTGTTTTAAGTCACTGACCTTGGGGGTTTATTTGTTGTTACAGCTTAACTTAAGCCATCCTGACTGCTACACCAAACATTGATTTTCCTCAGATACTCTGGTGACATCAGTTTCCTTAGTTGGATGTAGGGATCACCAAGGTTGATACAGAGTAACCAAGAGTGTGTCTCCTCGGTATTCACTAGTTGGCAGCATAGAGAACCCGTGATGGAATGTATGAAGACTGGTGCTTAGCCCCTCCTGACTGTGGCCTGGTTGAGAGTTTACTTGAATTTCTTTTAAATTTAGCCACACTGAAACCTCTGTGGTGTCAAGAAGGTGAATTTCTTTTTTCTTTGGCCTCATCATAATGTTTTAACAAGGTAATCAATGATGTGAGAAAGCTACTCATAGTCTAAAGGCTGAGATGTTGGTAAACTAACTTAGGAGCATTCATCCCCACTGACGATGTGCTTAGTAACATACTGGGTGCTGGACTACAGCGGTGGAGAAGCTATACAGTCAGTGAAATGTATAATCACAGCATTCATTAATTGAAATTTGACCTGTGTTATTTTTATATAGCTGCCAAAGAGATTACTTCACACTTAGAGGCTTAACACAACCTATGTGTATGCTCCCGTAGTTTTTCTAGGTCAGGAGTCCAAATGTAGCTCACCTGGGTCCTGTGATCAGACTGGCCCGTACAATGCTTCCCCCAGGCTGTCAGCCAGGCTGCATTCCTTTCTAGAACTCAACGTCCTCTCACATGGTTATTGGCAGAATGTAGTTCCTTGTGGTTGTAGGACTGAGGTCTTTGTTTTCATGTTAGCTACTAGCCAGGGATTATTCTCAAATCCCTTTAGAAGTATCTCAAAATTCTTTACTCTCATAGACCATCTCTCACACAGCAGCTTATTTCTTTAAAGCTAGCGGGGGAAGGTATCTCTCTGACCTCTAGGCTATCTTTTAAGAACGTACTTGATGAGTTGAGGCCAATCCAAGATCATTTCTCTTTGATAAAGTCAGAGTCAACTGATGAATACCTTAATCACAAGAGCGGCATCCCCTCAACTTCACAAATTCTGCCTACACTCAAGGAGGGGTGCTTGTGTGCATGGGGGTATATAATATCTTCTTCTTACCCCAGAATTTTAAGATTTTGCTTTGTTCTCATAAGAACACAGTTATGGGGATTGGAAGGGGGTATCTGAATCTCGGGGACGATCTTACATGTCTGCCTGCCATTTGATGTCAGGCCCAAAGGAGTAGAGATTTTTCAGGCAGAGAAGACAGCATGTGGGAAGACACCACTTGAGCCCATTAGAGGCTTGGCAAGTTAGAAGAAGTAAGAAGCCCAGGGTGCTTCTTTCCTCAGAGGGAGCTGCCAGGTCATGCATCAGCCACTTACGTGATTTTCCCGAGAACCATGGGAAACTAAGGATCATAATGCATTTTTAAAGATGTCTCTGATGTCATCAAGAACACACAGGGCAAGAAGGAATGGAGGGAGGCCAGCGCGAGGCTACTGCAGTATTCAAGATGACAGATGATAGTGGCTTAAAGGAGGCGTGGTTGAAGCAGACATGGAGAGAAGTAGATAGATTTGAGAGCAACATAAAAAGTAGAATCCATGAGACTCTATGATCAATTGGATGTGGCATAGAGAAAGAAAAGACTCTGGACTTGAGCCACTGGCTGGTGGTGTCATTTCAGAATCTGGGACCACCGAGAAGAAGAGTAATTTTGCCAGACAAGTGCGTCAGTTTTAGACACATTGAATCTTATGTGCCCCTGAGATGGTGGCATTACCAAGGGTGGTGTTACCTTGGCCATTGGCTGTGCTGATCTGGAACTCAGAAGAGAAGTCAAGGGCATAAATTTCGGAGACATCAGATGATAGGTGACATCTGAAGCCATTGGGAAGGGAGGAGATCATCCAGGAATGACAGATAGAATGAAGCCAGAGCCTGGAGAGGGTCCTCAGGGACCCCCTACTTAAAGGGCTGCTAAGGAGGAGGGTGTGGCTGTTTCACATACCTCTCTCTCGTTGCTGATGCTAATGTCATCTCCATAAATATTGTGGAGAGAATATTGCATTTAGGAGCACACGGCATGTTAGAGGCTTCTCTCCACCCGAGCTCCGTGTATATTTGCCCAAGTGTGTGTGTGAGAGAGTGTTGTAGAAATGGAATTGCATCAGAATCAACTAAAGAGGGTTTTTTTTTTTTTTTTGAAGTACACTCACAAATTCTGATGTATGCCTAAGGGAATCAAGAATAACAGACAACAAAAAGTCTTTTTGGAGACATATGCCCTCATTTTTTTTAGAGAGAATTGAAGCTCAGAAAAGTGCAAGTGATTTGCCCAGTGATGCACAGCTGGTCAGAGGGCAGCCCCACGGAGAGGAGCTGAAATTGCCTAGCAACGCCTTAAGCCTTCTGAGCCCCCGGAATGCACATTTCTCCATCAATTCCACAGTCTACATTCCAGACACATTAAGAAACTTAGCATCCCTGTGGGTTACCAAAATGTGTGCCAAGCATTCAGTACCTATGGGAGGAAGAATGAAAATCTCCTTTATTAAACCGTAACTGTACAACCACGGCAGCTTCACAACAGCCCTGTAAATCAGGTATTGTTTTCCCTATTTTACAAGTGAGGAAACTGAGATTCATGGATGTAGTAATGTGCCTAGATATGACATAATCAGGTTTAAAATTTGCTCTTACCCTTGGCCTTACATTAATTTTAGGATGTTTAGGGGGGAACATATGTACACACCATGCTTTGGATTCCAATATGCAATTAAGCATTTCTCCAAAAAAAAAAAATACCAGTGGGATCAAGTTCATGAGCAAATACTCTTATGTGAGCCTGACCTTCCTCTTGTAGAGATTTCCTCTTTTGTGGGCAGACTGTACAGGTAAGAATCCAGGCTCCAGCCCTTCCTCACTGTGTGACCTTAGCCAAGGCCCCAGATTTCTTTGTACATTACTATCGTCATAAATTAAGATACCAATGCCTGCCTCACACGGCTGGTGGGAAGAGGAAAGGATTTCGTGTCTATAAAAGCTCAGAGACACCACCTAACAGGTAGCTGCGCTATGTATCTGCTTCCATCTCTGCGACTTCTATTCATTCATATTCACTATTTTTTTAATCCAAGAGGCTTATCAGAGTTCCCAATTAATATCTTCTTCTTACACCAGAATTTTAAGATTTTGCTTTGTTCTTGTAACAACACAGTTATGACAAAGTGCTATCGAGGTAGTTCCCTAGGGGGGTACAGAACAGATGCAAGTGACTACCCTGATTTGATCCTTCACGCTCAGTAAATTGAAGCATCAAGCATATTTATGCCTTGGGGTCTCTGCCTTGTACTCTTTGTGCTGCCTGGAAAGTTCTCTCCGTGTATTACAGAACAGCCTCCCTGAGCACTTTGTTCAGGTCTCTGTTCAAATGTCACCTTATCAAAAGTCCTGGCCACAATATCTATGTAAAATGGCACATCCTTCCCGCCATTGCTTTCTGTTTTTTCACCCTCTTTACTCTTCTTCCAAGCACTCCATCAGAAACGTGCCATGTCTATTCTTTGAGCGGCTGTCTCCCCCACAGAACTTGAGCCCCACAGACGCAGGGATCTGGCCTGTTTTGTCCTCAGCTGTATTTCTAGCATCGAGGATAGTCCCTGCCACGTTGTAGGCCCTCAGTAAGAGTTGTGGTACAGACGAATGGGTGAGTAAATGAGGGGTAGCCTGCGATTCACACAGTGGTTCATCTGCAAAGACCACCATGATTTCCAGGTGTGCTGTCACCTGCACAAGCTTGGGACAAAGTGCATGGTTCCAGCCCCTCTTCCTCCAGGTGTGGTTGCAGGTACTGCCATCTGGCCAGTTTCCAGGCAAAACAACTTGCACACTATTCTAGACATCAGATATGTTTTGGCCACTCTCCTCATTTGATCAATCCCAAGCCTTTTTGAACTTACCTCCACTAGGTATCAAGTGTGTCTGTTTCTTTCTTTTCTCTGGTTCTAACCACCATCTTGTCTCACCTGGCCTACTGCAATAACTTTATGATAGAACTTTCCACTCCTGTGCTCCCTTCGCACCATTCTCCATAAAACATGCAGCACACACTTTCTAAGACAAGTGATTCCCTGCCTGTTACCCACTAGTGACTTCTTAGGGACCTTAGAAAAGAAATCAAAGTGCCTCACCACATAGTACCTGGCCCAGCAGGGCAGTTCCCACCCTCCCTCTAGCCCCATCTCAGATAATTCTCCTCACCTCACACTTTACTGCACCCCTCACCCCAGCCTTTCAGCTTTGGGCATATATGTAGTCTCTGGGCTGCTACACTGTCCATTCCCCTGCTTGAAATGCTTTGCACTTGGCTCCTCTCATGGCATCTGGTTCATAGAACCTGTCTAGTATGTTCTTGTGGAAGGAGGGAAGGAAGGATCAGGTTTTTTTTTTTTGTTCTTTTGTTTCATTTTGCTTTTTGTGAATCTTATGTATTTCTTCTCCAGGTAGTTCTCATGCTACTTATTAATTTCTCCACTTTGTCACCCTGGGTAGAGTGCTGCAGTGTCACAGCTCACAGCAACTTCAAACTCTTGGGCTTAAGTGATGCTCTTGCCTCAGCCTCCTGAGTAGCTGGGACTACAGACACCCACCACAATGTCCGGCTATTTTTTTTTTTTTTTTTTTTTGCAGTTTTTGGCCGGGGCTGGGTTTGAACCCACCACCTCCGGCATATGGGGCCGGTGCCCTATTCCTTTGAGCCACAGGTGCCACCCATGCCCAGCTATTTTTAGAGACAGGGTCTCACTCTTTCTCAGGCTGGTCTTGAACTCCTCAGCTCAGGCAGTCCACCTGCCTCAGCCTCCCTGAGTGCTAGTATTACAGGCGTGGGCCACTGCACCTGGCCTTAAATGGTCATTTTTCTTTCCCCTCAAGCTTCTAACCTAAGGGTTTTTTAATCGCAGCATATTAATGAAACAGCTCTGTCTTATAAAAACGATTTTCATTTCTCTTAACTTTGGCACTCACACCCTTGGATTTATGTGGAAAGGAAAACTTAATGACAGGGAGAGACTTGTCTAGAAACAGCAGTGTAATCATTCTGCGGTCGAGAAAAGAGTGATGTATGGGCTGTGTAATTAGCAGTCATCTGTTCCACATTTATTTTGCAGGGCTGAAGTTCATAAGGCATTCAGTACCAAGCGGTAGGTAATGCCTTCTTAGTGCTTCCTTGAAATACTGAACACTAATTATAAGCCCTACACACTAAATTTTTTTCTCTTAAGTCATAGAAGGGACACACACACAGGATCATCATTTAAGGGAATTCAGTAAATAGTTTTTGTCAAGATAATCAAAATAACTTTGAATAGCCTCATATCAAATCTTAGTTCATCAGTGGCTTAATTTTACTTTACATGTGGAGTGCCTCTTTGTTGCTTTCTTTTCTAAAATATGAAATTCTTTTAAGAGTAATTTGTGTAAACGCAGAAAACCATAATTCAGAGAAAATACATCTTAAATGCCTGTACAAAGTCATGGATTTGTTTAAATCTTAGAAGCTATCAGATATAATTCACTAGAGAGTCAAGAGATATGGGTATGGAATCAACTCTGTCCGGAAAAAACACTTACTTTGGCTGGAGGTGAATCACTTTACCTGTTTCTCTCTCTTCCTCTGAGAAACTGGAGGAAAACCCCTCTCACTGCCAGGGCAGTGGCTGTGGCTCACTGTAATCCTGGCCCTCTGGGAGGCCAAGGTAGGTGGATCGCTGGAGCTCAACAGTTCAAGACCAGCCTAAGCAAGAGCGAGACCCTATCTCTGAAACTGGCCAGGCATTGTGGGGGGCGCCTGTAGTCCCAGCTACTGGGGAGGCTGAGGCAAGAGGATCACTTGAGCCCAAAAGGTTGAGTTTCCTGTGAGCTATGACACCATGGCCCTGTACCCAGGACGAGGGAGTGAGATTCTGTCTCAAAAAAAAAAAAAAAAAAAGAAGAAAAGAAAAAGAAAGAAAAGCTCTCTTTCAATGTTTGTGTGGGAACAAAATGAGACCACATGTGAAAATACTTTGACAATTGCAAAGCACAAAAAATAAGTAAGTAATAAAGTGACGGTGTCACTGTTATTGTTGAAATAATTAAAAATTAGTTCTATCAGATTGAATACATGAAAACAGCATGCTTTTATGTAGAAAATGGTTTGAGACTCCACATCAGAATTTTGGTTGACTTAGTCTTTGTTCTGATAATGAACTTGGCTTTTCCACACACAGAAATGTGATATTTAAAGCGCTCCCTTAGTGGAATATTTTAACATATTCTCTTTAATGTTTTCATACATTGATGAGAGATCTCCAAAGTGATTGTTCTTCCACTAGATTGTTTATTTTCTGCAAAACTAGCAATCACAGTTAATCCAGAGAGAGAACAAGCATTATGTTTCGCTCTAAACCAAGATTTGTTTGATTCAGTAAATCAGTCACATTCCTAAAAGTTGTCTTCCTGCGTTGAGCAGTTTTTCATTCTTTCTTTCATAAAAGATGAAAGAAGAAACAATGGCAAACATAGAACATTGTAGAAAAGCTAGATACATTTAAGAAGCCCCCTTATTCATAATTACAGTTTCCAAGTGAGGGAGCCAGAAGACCTTTCCAGGTTCTAAAGTGTATCTTAATATAAACAAAAAAGACATCTTTTTAGGAAATATGGCCTCTCGTCTGCTTTATAACTTGGAGAACTGTGCTGTATATTGAAAAGCAAGAAACAGTCTTTTTCTAAAGTCCAAGAAATGCTCAATTGAAAAGCTGTGAGACCAGCTCCTATCCCCAAGGCATCAGTGCATTGCAGACACAAATTGGGCAAGACCGATGGGCTGTGGGTGTGGGTGTGGGTCTCGTGTTTCTGTGTGTTCTGTACCAGTGTTGCTGCCTGTGAGCTCGTTCCTACCCCCTGACTACTTAGCTCTCAGCGCCTGTGCAGGGAAGACTGCCTGTAATAGGTCACTGCACCAGAAAGCAGTTTTTACAGAGACAAAGCGTCGGTCCTCTCATCTTCAGTAGTTGCTGCCGTGTTCGTCCCTGAGCAGGTGCCTCATCTGCAGTCACCTGCTGTGTTAGGGCCAAAAGTCACTTCACTGACAGTCACTTCCCAATGCGCAGGACTCACTGCCTTCTCCTAGGCCAGGCTGAACTGTTTACATTTTACTAATATTCACAGATCAACAACAAATATTGGGTGTGCACTCCCTGTGTATGCAGCAGTGTACAAGGGGCAGAGGATTCAACCAGAAATAACAAACATTTCTTGTCCCCCACTCAGGGCATTACTTTTCCCAAGCTGGAAGATAAAACTTCCTGAACTACCAGAAAGTTGGATTTTTTAGGCCAATATCAGAAGGTGCTCCATGCTCCCCACCATTTAGGAGACAAGCCCTGGCTCTCCTGCCCATTTAGGAGACAAGCCCTGGCTCTCCTGCCCATGGGAAGTTCAGCTTTGCACCAGAGTCCCTGATCAAGAACGTTGTCCTGATACAAGTTTGATCTTCAGACCATCGCAATGAGTCCATATCAATTAAGTACAATGACCCTGAATTAAATGAGAAAGGAGCTACTATTACCCATCATCTTCAAGTGCAAATTTACCCCAGATGGACCATAAATGAAGCTCTATTTTTGTCATTGGTGCAAAAAAGAACTGGCTTGTTATAAATACAGTGCTAGTATTTATTAGTATTAGCTACAAAGTCCTACTGTCTCTGTCAACATTCTTAAACTTTACAAGTTGTAAACTGTGAAAACTTACATGAACTTTACTTAACAAATGCAAATAATGTAACCTAATTATTTGTACCCTGGTATTAATCTGAAATAAATTAAAAACAAAACTTAAATGCCGTGCAGTCCAGAACCACCCTGTATGAGAAAGATGAGGATAAATGAATGGTCGCTTGACTGATTTAAAATGGTTGGACTCACTGCTTACTCACTATCCTTCCACCGCCTTCATAACCCGCCTCTGCCCAGGAGGTGACTTCCAAAAAGAAATCTCCTAATTAGTTCTTCATGTCCCTTTGGCCAGAGGCATAGACCAAAAGCTACTGGGTAGTTACCAGAGTGTGACATCCCAGTTTTACTTCCCTAAATTCTATGTTGATAAAAATCCCCCAAATAGGCAAAGGTCAAAGAACACGGCCCTTTGAAAGAGCTTGGCCTGATACCCACCCAGACTTAAATTTCACGTCTCTTAGATTGCTCCCCCACCACCCACTCACTGCATTTGACTGGATGATTTCTCCTTCTCTCTGCTTTGGCCATGACTCTTCCTTATAATTTATTCCCTGTGCAGCTGCCACAGTGATCCTGGAAAACCCAGATCAAAGTGGCTTCCCAGTGTTCTAGAATAAGTCCACTGTCCCGTGCCCTGGGAAGCTCTGAGCACTCTGTCTCCTAGTCACCTTCTCAGCCTTTTCTGCTGCTGCACTCTCCCCAGCCATTCTGCTCTCCTCTCTCTCCCACAAATGGTGGAGCAATTTCCCAGCATCGGGCCTTTGCACCTGGAACACTCACCGCATTCCCTTTATTTCGCTGCCTCTTGTAGGTCTCAGCTCACATGTCACCTCCACAGGAAGGAGTTTCCTTGAGCCCTTGTCCACAGTAGTGCATAACCCTCCCCTATAAATTTCTCCCATCACTTCCTTATCTTCATTATCTGAATTTATCCCTGTCCTATAAACCTTTTTTTTTTTTTAACCTATCTCCTTTTGCAGAAAGTAAATGTCTCTCGCACCTCTCTTGTGCACAGCTAGGTCTCAGTGGACGCAGGGTGCCTGACTCACAGAGGGATGTTGGTTGAATGAATGTGTTTGCCCTTCAGGGCCTGGCTCAGGGCTGAGGAATGGCCCAAATCGTGAATTCCACACAGGTCTATACATTCTAAGTTCCAGCCCAGTTGAAACTGCGGGAGACTTGGATATACTTTTCAATGTAGTTTCTTTTTTCTGTTTCAGTCCTCTCTAATAAATAGTGACATTATCTTTGTGAAGTTGCATGCCCCCTGGGAAGTCCTTGGAAGATACGCAGAACAAATGAATATAAGAATGCCTTTCAGGTAGGTAGAAATGTGTTCCCCCACTCCCTCTGCAGCTCCACTATAAACCTAATGTCTTCCTCTCTTGGAACAAATAAATCTGAGATGCAGCCTGGAAAGCTGTTAGAAGAGAAAATCCTTCACGTTTCCAGGACATGCAAGTAAGTCTTCATGGCCAATAACGATTTTAAGCCTGTCTACAGAAATTTCTGGCTAATTCAGTTCTTAGCAGGTAGGTATTTGCAGTGCCTGTAATAAAGAAGCATTTTCCACGTGGCATTTTTATTTCCGAAGTGCCATTTTTAGAGTCCCTTGTACTGCTGCTTTGAACAGCCAGGCCCCAGGCATCAGTGGCCCAGGGGGTTCTGTTCTTGTTCCTTACTCACTAGTTCCTTCCAGAAAAACATTAAAATCTACTTATATAGAAACAAGTTCAAGAAATTTCATGAAAATGTGATTTAAAAGAAAACATATTTTCGAATTTTAGAAAAGGCACAAATACTGTACAAACATGAATATTGATGTTTGTTCCAAGGGAAATTGAAAATAATTGTATGTATTCCTTCATTATTCAAAAGGATTGATTTACCTTCCCCTCACAATTAATATTCTTATTTTCCCCATGGATTAAGAAAAGTAACCCACATTTGCTGTGTAGCAGTAAAATAAAGTATTAAACCTTAAATTATAAATGCCAAGGTTTGTCGGGGATCCATGGTGGAATCTGATGAAGGATGTGGGGGGATTTAGTACTAAGGACAGATCCAATCGCATCTGCAGAAGAAAGTGCTTTGGTTTGCAGTGTGCCGGTAAGACCAAGGCAGATGACAGGAGTGAGGCAAACTGGGGCCAACTCTATAGCATACCCCTTAATGAGCTGTGGAAAGTTATGGAACAAAGAATCAATTGCGTTCATAGAGACTGGGGCTAGGGGCACATTTAGAAAAGGGTAATTTCCATTCATAGGCCTGTAACATACCTCCTAGTGTATTTTACTTCTTTGTTTATTGGCCTTTTTGTCCTAATACTACACCAAAGTAGAGGCTGGGATGTCTAGCATCTGTTTTCCTGGAGGCAGAATTCTCAAAGTACATAGACATAGTTCTGATGTTACGATTTACTTTTATTTTTAAATGTTAAAAAGGAAATCTAAAAAGGAAAAGTACATACACACGCACACATGTATCACTCTACTAAGAGAGATAAGGAATATCAATTTAGCTTCCATTGAAAATGTTATAATAATTAGCTAAAGACATTTATTAATATTTATTAACTGGGCCAGGTTCAGTGGCTCACATCTGTAATCCTAGCATTCAGGGAGGCTGAGGCAAGTGGATCCCTTGAGCTCAGGAGTTCAAGACCAGCCTGAGCAAGAGCAAGAGCAAGACCCCTACTAAAAAAAAAAAAATAAAAAATAGCTGGGTGTCATGGCAGGTGCCTGTAATCCCAGCTACTTAGGAAGCTGAGGCAAGAGGATGGCTTGAGTCTAAGAGTTTAAAGTTTCTGTGACCTAGGCTGATGCTATGGCATTCTAGCCTGGGCAGGAAGACTGTCTCAAAAAAAAAGAAAAGAAAAGAAAAAGTTATTTCTTAACTTTCTAATATGTATTAAGCTTCACTTTAATTGCACTGAAGAACCAAAGAGAATGAAAGGAAACATTACAAAATGTGCTTGAATAGAAATTGGCTTTCCCTCCTTAGTATACATCTCATAAAATCTTCTGCCAGAACACACTTCTGTAAGACAGAACCCAGAGTGACTGTGGAAACTTGAGCAATGTCAACTCAAAGCAAGTTCCCTTAGTACTTACAAAGATTTCCTATCTGAAGGGCCAGGCCACGTCGGAGACCACACTCCCGCAAGGCCATCACATGGCAAAAATGTGCTGCCTCTAAACATGAATATCCTTTTTGTGCAGCATAAAGAGATCGTGAACTAAACAATAAAATGAAAATGAATGTGAATCATAGTCTTTTTAGATATAGGAATTCCTGGAGGACAACAGTTTTAGGAGAAAATGCTGTTAACGTGTGACATGTTAATACTGGTAGGGTTTCACCTAAGCGTAGCTCCCCTGGATACCACCTGACACATTGAAAATTTGTGCTATTATCTTATCCACAGTTTCAGACAAATAACTCCAGCCTGAGGATATACGTGCATTTCCAAAGGAGGAATGCTCCTGCCATAACATTTCAACATACTGTACAAACATCACATTGGCTGAATGTAAATACCCCAAAGAATCTTATGAGTATTTATTATTTTCTGTAGACTGTGCTTCTGAACCCCAGGTTTAATCTCCTTGGATTCTTATCCCTGTAATGGTTAAAAGGAAATTGTAGGATAGGTTTCTTATGAGAAGTTGCTGATAAAACCTGCTTTTTAAATGTCTATATGTCCTGGAGGGTGTTTTTTAATAATTAATAGACCTTTTTTAGAGAATGTTTAGCTTTCCAGAAAACTGAGAAGATAGTAAAGTGTTCCTATTTTTTTTTTTTTTTTTTGTAGAGACAGAGTCTCACTGTACCGCCCTCGGTAGAGTGCCGTGACGTCACACGGCTCACAGCAACCTCTAACTCTTGGGCTTACGCCATTCTCTTGCCTCAGCCTCCCAAGTAGCTGGGACTGCAGGCGCCCGCCACAACGCCCGGCTATTTTTTTGTTGCAGTTTGGCCGGGGCTGGGTGCGAAACCACAACCCTCCGTATATGGGGCCGGTGCCCTACTCACTGAGCCACAGATAGTAAAGTGTTTCAATTTACCCTCTCTTTCCCAATTCGTAATTTCCTTATTATTGATACAATATTATTAACTCAAGTTCATGGCTACCTTAGGGTTCACTGTTGGTTGTCCAGATCTATGGGTTTTGACAAATGCGTATCATGTATCCGTCATGGTGTAACAGAATAGTTTCACTGCCCTAAAAAATACCCCGAGCTCTACCTATTCATTCCTCCTCCCGAGACCCAAACCTCTGGCAACCACCAATCTTTTCATTGTCTCAGCATTTTTGCCTAAAGTGTGGGGATGTTTTTAAGTTTCTACAAGTATGCAAAACACTTTGTGGCATATAATCTTCCCATTCTCTTTTTTTTTAATTCATATGCAGTTGTAAGAAGTAATAAAGAGAGATCGCTTATCTACACTATTCCCCCCACAGCAACATTTTGCAAAATTGTAGTGTATTATCATAACTAGGAAATTCACATTGGCAGACTCCATCAATTTTATTTGTATTTTCCCTGTTTTCCAAAAGTGCACTAGTTCAGTAATAGTTCAGAATATAGACAAACTGAGTTTCATTACTAGTCCGTGTTAAAGCTTGTTACATGGAGAGATTGCATTTTAATAAAACGTCTACCAACTGTGTGTTCTCTCCATTCACCCAGAATTCTCATTTTAGATATTTTTTCACGATAAACGGCGATATGACAAAATCTTAAGTCTGATTTTGTAAATTTTTTTCCCCAGAATTCCTTGGTTTCACCTTCTCAATTGACCTATAACTAGGGCCAATAGTTAGACATGGTGCTCCACTGTGTTCCCTTAGAGCTGGGTACTGATGCTAAATTAGCGTCCTTCCCATACTGGTTGTAAACTATCTATATTTTAATATAACTTCATCTATATCATGAGAAAAGTGTTCTGTCCACTTAAAGCACTACGTATACGTATCAGCTAATGTAATAGTGTGCCGTTAAATTATGCATGTTGACCCATAATCCATCTCTGCATTTTCCTGGGGAGAAAGCTGACTTCAGCCGATTCTGTGCAAATACCAATCACTCCAAATAACTACTCTGCACATGCTTTGTAGGCAAAAAGCAATAATAAAAAGTGGTGGTAATTAGGAGAGAAAATAATATCAATGCAAACTGTTTCATAGGATTTCATGATGCAAAAACGCATGCCCTGTGTTCCCACTGCATTTCTCACTGTTAATCTCTTTTTAGTTTTTTCTTCTTCACCTCTTACAGGCTTCTATCTTCAATCTCCTTTCCTTCCTTGCTAGTTCAAACTGTAACTGACGATGGGTTTTCTTCTCGACTGGCTTCATTTTTGCTGTTCTTCCAGGAGAAAAATCTATTACCTGCCCCGCCGGTACAAGTTCATGAGCAGGTTAGTATTGTGCTCCATCAGGATAGCGTTTGTCTGTCTGTTGGCCTGTGTGTGCTCCAACAGTGACAAGAGCTACAAGCTACAAGGGGAGCTGGGCTTTTGTCGCATGGGAAAACTGGCTGCCATGAGCCTTGCAAAAAAAGCTGTTTCAGGTTAGCCTGGAGAAAGGAAAGCAGAGATGAAAATGCCTCGATCAGAGCATCCCTGTGACTTCTCCCCACTTGGGAGGATGCCATTCACCTGCAGGCCTCAATTGTCAACCATCCTGGTCATTCATACCATCTTGGTTTGGACAGTTTGCTTGTTTTCACAAATTCTTCCCTCCCCTATAGAGGTGGACATAGAGTTCATGTGCAATTTGAAATAGTTTAACATAGTAAGTTGCACACAAACATTATGCCCACCCTGTATGCAATTCTAATGCTTAAAATACAGAGAAGTTACCCTCTCAAAAACTATTGGCTACTTGGCTCCCATAGGTGGGGCCCTCCTATGTTAATAATATTTTGTTAATAAAATATGCAGACATATAACTTCACTCAGGAGCCCTTCTTAACCACTTTACTGCTGAAAAAATAATTACCACTGGAAGAAGATTGCGTTTGCTATACTCTGTATCCTCCCAGAGCTTGTTTTACCTTGTTGTTTTCTGAGAAGCCAGGGGATAAGGGGGATGTGTGGATGGTGATGTCCTCGGTGGTGATCAATGGCAAATCTAATTTTAAAATCTCAGTTGGTCTTATATTTCCATTCACCATGAGCTGATTTGATGGTTAAACTGTGAAACCATTACTTTCTCTGAAAACCCTATACTTGGTTCAGTGGTATGAGAATTCCCAGCCTTGATGACACAGTGGAAATACCATTTGTACATGAAATCATTTCAATCTGCTGAATGAAATATATTCTGCGTTCAAACGAAATGCAAGGTGGGGAGAAGTCTTCTCCTTGTCCAAGTTTGCCTGTTCAGTGACATCAATGTGTGTGAGACCGAGCATGTCCTTCGGGCTCATAAAACCTGTGGACACTGGATGGTTTGGGGCCAGTTATTCCACATCTCTGAGTCTGAGTTTTCCACATTTATAAAATGAGGATAGTAATTTCTACCTCGTAGGACTGATGTGAGGCTTGGTTCTGGTGTGTGTATAGTAGATGTTCATAAATGATATGAATTAGGGATCACTATGTGTCATACTTAGGAAAACCACTTTATGTCCTGTGTCTATTCCCTTTCTGTTTTTGAACTTAGCGTCCCTTCTCATCTACTCTTCCTTCTGTCCTTTAGTGACATTTAAGGACCACTAACTGTTCTTCCAAGTAGCCATTCCTTATTTATATTCCTTATATAACTTTAAACCTAAGGATCCCTCTGGATGTTTCACCCCTCATCTAATCAGTCTCTTGAGCTCTGCAGGTGCAGATGAATCTTTCTAGAACCCAGACATTACTCTTCATTTCCACTGCCATGGCCTTGCCTGAGTTCTTATCGCCTCTTGCCTGTTTTACATCCATTTATCTTTCTGCCTCTGTTTTGACCCCCTTCCAAACTAGAAGAGAGTCATCTTCCTAAGTAGCAAATCCGATCATGTCACATGGAAGCTACCCCAGAATGATCACCACGAAGTCAAAAGCCTTAGCTTAAACATAGACCTTTATAAACTGTCTTCACCCACTCTCTGCCCATCCGTATTGGACTAGAGTTCTCAAATACTTCACGCCCACTTGGGTTTATGTGCTTTTGCATGTGGTGGTCCTTTACATGGGTTCTCAAACTGCGGCCCATAGGCCACATGAGGCGGTGTGATTGTATTTGTTCCCGTTTTGTTTTTTTACTTCAAAATAAGATACATGCAGTGTGCATAGGAATTTGTTCATACCCTGTTTCCCCGAAAATAAGACAGTGTCTTGTTTTAAGGTGTGCTCCCAAAGATGCACTAGGTCTTATTTTCAGGGGACATCTTATCGTTCCTGTAAGTAGGTCTTATTTTCGGAGGATGTCTTATTTTCGGGAAAACAGGGTAGTTTTTTTTTTTTTTTTTTTTTTTAACTATAGTCCGGCCCTACAATAGTCTGAGGGACAGTGAATTGGCCGCCTGTTTAAAAATTGGGGGGACTTCTGTGAAAATCCACTCCCATCTTCTTCACCAAGATAGTGCCTACTGAGTCCTCAAAACTCAGTCCACATGACTGGTTCTTTTGACCAGGTTAAATGGTGCCTGTTTTCTGCTTTTTCCTTGGCACTTTATGTCCCCATCAATCTGTCTTGTCATGTGTTACATAGATGTCTGTCTCGCCACCTGAATGGTATTTTTTAAGGCAATGATGGCTCGATCAGTTTCACATTTCCAGGACCTAGCACATAGTAGGTGAACCTAGCACATAGTAGGTAGAATGAATGAACAAAGGAATCGCCACACACATGGAGATTGATAGTTCATGTGGGTTGTGGGGAGAAAGAGAGTCATGAAGAAAAGCAGCGTAGAAAAACCAAGCTGCCCAAAGTGTCTGACACAGACTCGGAACTGAAACATTTGCCTGCACAGAGGAGGAGGAATGGGTAATAAGTGCTTGAAAGAAAATGCTGAAAAAACAACTATAGATTCTAAAGGTTGGATAGGATATTAAATAGCATCAAGTCCAGCCACTCGTCAGGTATTTATACCTTTGCTCTCTGGGCAGCTGGTCATGTCTGAACATCCCTGGAGATAGGGAATTCCATGGTGCATCCCTGGGCAGCTCTGACTACTAGAAATTTCTTCATTGAAATACACCATAATCTCTGTCTCTTCAGCTTTCACTCTTTGATTATACTTCTGCCCCCTTGGATCAATGAAACAAAGATATTCTGCAGAACAAAGAGACAAACTATATGGAAAGAATCGTGAAATTATGGACACAAAGCCTTAGCACATAGCGGCTGTGTGGAAATTGAGGGTTAGGGATAAAGAGGTTACCACGCCTCTTTGGGGAAATACCTTTGGAGGGAAAAGAAGAATTGAGCATGAAGAGATATAGCTGTGGTGATTAAGATGACAATTTTTTTCTTTAATAATTCTGAATTACAACTCATGGCAGGTCTTTGAGGTGTTAGTGTTCCAGAGCCCTTTGGAACGGGTGGAAAACAGTTGAAGAGTGCAGTTGAAGCTGAGTAGGTGATTTGGGAATCAGTGGCATAGGAGTCCTGACCTCAGTCGAGGGAGTGTACGGAAGTTCCCAGGAAAGAGTGAAGAGAACAGGGCTTCTTTTTTTTTTTATTATCATTATTTTTTTATTGAGACAGAGTCTCACTTTGTCACCCTGGATAGAGTGCTGTGGTGTCATAGCTCACAGCAACCTCCAACTCTTAGGCTCACGTGATTCTTTTGCTTCAGCCTCCCGAGTGGCTGGGACAATAGGTATTCCCCACAACGCCTGGCTATTTTTATTTTTTATTTTTTATTTTGTTAGCAGGGCTGGGCTGGATTCGTGCCCACCAGCCCCGCAGTATGTGGCTGGCTCCCTAACCACTGAGCTAAAGGCGCCCAGCCAAGAAGAGGACTGCTTGCAGATTTTCTGAGAAATTGCCACTGCCCCTCTTCTCTTCCCTGACATTCCAATCTGAAGGGGACGCGTACGACTTGCCATCCAGCTGCACAGCAGAAATGAAGCACCGATCCCCAATATTCCAAAACTCTCCTGTCATGCCAAATATAGGGCATTTAATTGAGCTTTTTGTCTCATCCATATACATGAAATTGAATTTCCCCAACCCATCAAAACATCCCTGAAACAAATTTATAGCCTAAGAAAGAAATGTGTTAAAAGTTGTGAAGTTTTTGAGCAGCCAGAGAAAGCATTTTTCTACAAATATCTGTACTTTGAAAAGTCACCTGCCTCTCCTATAAAGCACATGCCTATAGTTCAGACATGTATTTCTGGAATTAATGCTCTTTTTATCCCTCTACTCTGTCGATTGAATGCTGCTGGGCCTCTTATCTTTGGGCCAGCTTGTAGGCATTATAAATTACCTAGCCAACAAAAAAGGGAAATTTGTCATCTTTTGCCTGTGTTTTTTCTTTCATAAAATACTACAAATACAGTCTGCAAAAGATGTGATTACAAAGTAACAAATCTGATCTTTGTGGGTGGCCTTCAGCTGAAGTCTTATTTCTACTCATTCTTTCCCTTCATGCTCACCCCCAACCCCTATGTACATTCTGCTTGTCTTGATCCTTTGCAATGCTTGACAGGGTGAATGCTGGACCCAATTACATTCTCCTTTCAGTGCAGCCAGAGTCTGATCAGGTGAGTGTACAGGCAAAATGACAAAATGCCTTGTATATTTCCATCCCTGTTTAAAAAATTAATGCACATAAATGTTCCAAGGCCTTTGGACTGTCCTGTAAAAGTATGTAGGCTGTGCCCCAAATAGTAGCCCTGTGACCTAAAAGAATTACATTAGCTTCCTAAGATCACTAATTCCTATCCAGGCAGAGGCTAAAAATACAGGGCACTTGGCTCTAAGAAAAGGAAAAAGAAATCCAAACCTCCTGTTGTCTATTATCAGTCCGGGGGCGAGGGAGCTTTATTACAGCAATGTACGGCTACGTGCTGCCTCCACTGAGAGTAAGGAAAAACTCATCTGTATTTTTCCTCTAGGCATGCCCTCCCTGAAAACATAATCTGTTAGACACAGGATGCCCTTATTACAACGTTGTGATCTGGGGAAAAGCAGGTGTCTTTGAAGTGGGCTTGTTTCATTTAATTCCTTCTGATTAAGTTGTCATTAGTGCAAATTGCCTCCTGGGTTGTGAGTGGCTCCAGGGAAAGGACGGTCCTGCGCTCTGTGGGTGGGGGACTCTGCACATGGTAGGTGATAATGCCCCGTGATAGATCAGAAAGTTGGGAGCAAAGGTCCCTTGCATGTGGTCTTTTCTTTAATCATCACTTCTCCTAAAGTGGGTACAATTACCTCCCCATCACAGCTGAGGGAACCAAGAACCAAAGAGATGAAACAGACCATTCCCAGACCACCTTGCTAAGCCATAGCAAGGTGGCAAGCCTGTGCCCATCTGCTTGGACAGCATTGCCAGCTCTGCCCAGGTGCCTGGAACTCCACCTGCCAGGAACCAGCCTTTTGGGGGACCTGAACTTATTATCAGAACAACTTTCTATTAAAGTAACTCACGTTGTAGTCCAGATATTAACTTGACAAGTTAAGGCCAGAAATGCCCAAGTGGGTGATCCATTTTCCCTTTATTGATTTGCTTGTGTGTCTGTAAGAGGCCTTTTGCTCAGTAAATGGCAGAAATGGAACAAAGTAACAACACATCCAGCTAAAATCGATGCTAAATCATTAAGCCAATATTTTCTTTTCCCTACCAGTGGAGACTTTATTCAGTAAGCTCCACTCCTATTCCAAAGAGAAAAATGGGATGCCTTCTAGTTAGAAGGTTTCTTGATTTTAATATTGCTAGGTAAATTTCAAGATTGCATGTTCAGGGATGGTTATTAGATGCAACCTGGGAGCACAGATCTCCGTGTATGAGGGAATGTCATAGCTTTTGAATTTCTGTTGGGAAGAGAGCTCTGCATAAAAGTTCATCGTCATTGTTTTCTTCATCCCAGAAACCACCTCTTAACTGAGCCCTTTGAACAGCCCCAAGGCCTTGTGCAAGTTCTCGATACTCATTATTTCTTCCTCACCACTGACTTGTGCTATTAACACTGTTAGCTCAGAGAGGTTTAGTTATTTGCCCAGCAAGATCTATATGACTGCAATGTGAACCTGCCTCCAGCTGACTCCAGTGTATCGCTATATATGCAAAAGTTTATCCATTAGGTATTGTAAACAGAAAAGGTCTTCATGAACTCATGTTTTTTAGCGTGATGTGACCAAAATGTTATCATCCAAATAACCAACATCCTGCGGTATCTAAAGAACACTGACTGATCATCGTTTTAGTGATGAGCTTAGGAAGGCTCAGTGGGGATATAAGGCTCTTCCCAGGCCACAGCGATGTGTAAGGGCACCATCAAGACTTCCACTGGAGTCTCCTGCTTTCCAGCCTAGTGGCTCTGTGGGCTCCATGTTTCTCCTTTGCATGGCTGAAGCTGATCCTCAGTGAAGTCTGAGTATGGCACAGTCTGGAGAAAGGAGTGTGCTTGTGGAGGAGCAGCCTGGAGGAGCTCTCATTCGTTATTCCACCGTAGATTCTTGTTCTCAGAGCCACCTCGCTGGGAGGTGGGAACCACATGTGGCCAGTGGCCTTAGTACAACAGGAGCCTGGCTAACTGTGGTCAGGTCTTGAGGGGAGGAGCAGACCAAGACTATTTTAAAGGATGCGTGAGTTTCCTGTTTCCATCATAATCCATTGCCACAAACTCAGCTGCAGGAAGCAGTACACACATGTTATCTCACATTCTGTAAGTCAGAATTCCGGGGGAGAGGGGCTTAGCTGGCTTAGTCTCCCAAGGCTGAAGATATTGCTGGGTCTGGGCTGTTATCTGGGGACTGGGGAGAGTGTACTTCCAGGCTCATGCAGGTTTCTGGTACAATTCATTTTATGCAATCGTAGGACTGGGGGGTCCATTTCTTTACTAGCTGTAGGTTGAAAGTCCTTCTCTGCTTCTGTAGGCTGCTGCATCACCGGCTCCCAGCATTGTCAACTTCGCAGCCAGCCATGGCGGATCAAACCTTTCTCCTACTGCATCCCTCCTATCTCCTCCCAGAGAAAGTTCTTGGCTTTTAAAGATCTCATGTGGTTAACTTGGGCCCATCTGAGTAATTCAGGGTACCTTCCCTTGCTGAACGTCTGAACCTTATTTACATCTTCAAAGTCCCGTTTGTCGTGTGACAACATACTCACCGTTTCTGGTGTTAGGGTATGGACATCTTTGGGGGGCAGTTCTGCTGGCCACATTGGAGTGTTCCTGTCACTGTGAAGAGCACACTGCATGGACAGCCATGTGTCATGGGACCTGATGCCCCTGGCTTTGTCCGGGCTTCACTGGGAAGGCCGGTCCAACTCTCCACCCCTCCACCCAGCCCTCTCAGGGCTTTTACTCCTGAATGTCTTTCTCCCACTGTAGTATTTAAAAACCTCCAGTTCCTCCGCTTTCCATCACTTTCACATTAGTCCTGTGCAATCCTCAAGAAATTAATAATAATGCTTGCTGCTGCCCAGAAGCTTCCCCAGAGCATTTCATGCTCACCATGTTTTATAAGCCTCCTAACCATTCTATGTGGTCAATAAAATAATGATAGTGATGATTATCATGACTATTTAGTCCCATTTTATAACCCTGGAAAATAAGACTCAGAAATGTGAGTAGCTTATGGAAGGTCACTCCGTTGATAAGCAACAGAGACAGGTTTTAGGCATCCCAATTATGAATCCCAGCTTCTTTGCACCATGCCAGGTAGCCTCCCCTTGCTCCCGTCTCACTTCCCCTTTGCCCTCTTCATTTTTCAATTAATTAATCATTTTCATTACCCTGTAGTACTCTCTCTGTTTCATTTAAATTGTGGTGCCACAAGCTGGCTGCTGAAAGCTGCCATTTCACTCCCATGAAGTATTTATGCTTGATTTTTTTTTTTTTACAGCTTTCTTTGTTTTTGTCCACGCTGAACACTGTACCCAGCTGGATTTAATTCATAGTCATTGCATGCAGAGCCTAGATTCTGTGGGAATGTGAATTTTGCAAAGTGTGATCCAATTAGTGCTGCAGACCAGAGATGTGTGGGAGGTAAAGCTCTATTATAGAAAAGCTTTGGGCCAACATCCTCTTTCTTGAATGAGTTTTAAGACAATCAGACAAAATCAAGCCAAGAGCCACAGGGAAGGCCACCAGCTTAGCCTAGAAAGTCTGATTTCTAAGTCCATGTAAGGACTAAGTCATTGAGTGTACACAAACTATAGATGCTGGGGTAGCACAATTAACTTCAAATTGAAAAGCAAGACAAAACATAAATGTTAAAAGGCAAGCCAGTTGCTCAAATTCTTATTTTTGAAAAAAAGAAAAATGGTAATAGCTGGTTGGCATTTACTGTACACCAGGCACTGTTCTGAAAATTGTATGTGTCTTTTAATCAGTTCATCATCATAATCCTATGAGTTGGGTATAATCTTCATGCCCATTTTACAGATAGGAAAATTGAGGTGCAGCAAAGTTAAATAACTAGTCCAAGGTTGTGCCTTTAGTATTTACAGAGCTGGGATCTGAATCTAGGTCTGGAGTACCTAGATTCAGAGTTCAGGTTTTCAGCCACTGGGTCATGCTGCTTTCCTGAAGCTTAGCGACTCACTGTGATAACATTGAGGCCACTTGGTATTTTAAGTATACTTATGTGGGGAAATGGGGAGGGGAAGAAATTCTCTCTGAGAGGAGGGACCTAGAGCAGCTATGAGATTCTCTCCAGTTTGGGACTAGGGTTCTGGGAAAGGACAGCCATCCCCAGGCAGAGCTGGTGTCCTGGTGAGGCTGGGTCCACACTGGGAATGAAGCAGGAGGTAAAGGAGCAGTTTACCAGTATTTTTCAATTTGGAATCGATTAGTGATATAAAAATATTGCTGTCAGCTGGGAGTTTTACTGTGATAATTAATTTTAGGTGTCAACTTGGCTAGGCTAAGGGATGCCCAGAGAGCTGATGAAACATTAGTTCTGTGTGTGTCCGTGAAGGTGTTTGTAGGAGAGATTAGCATTGGACTTGGTGGAATAAGCAGGAGACGAGGACTCTCACCAATGTGGGCAGGCACCATCCAGTCCATTGAGAGTCTGAACAGAATAAAAAAGCAGAAGAAGGGTAAATTTGCTTCCCTGTGAACAGTGACATCCATTTTTTCCTGCCCTTGGACACAAGAGCTCCGGATTCTGTGGTCCATGATTTGCACCTTTGGCTCATAAGCTTCTGGAGGCTGAGAAGTGCCATGATCTGTGGTTTGTAAGCAGGAGGCCCAGGAAAGTAGATGACACAGGTCTCATTCTGATCTGAAGGCCTGAGAGCCAAGAGCACCAGTGTCTAAGAGCAGGAGAAGATGAATGTCCCAGCTCAAGCCGATGGAAAATTCATCCTTCCTTCATCTTTCCATGAAGCCAGCTAGGAAACCATGGCCTGAAAACCACTTTTAGGATGCTGTTGTTGTTTTCCTTGACTTGGCCTCATTGCGTGCATTAGCTAGAGTGACACATGTGTGCTGTGATGCCCCAGAACCGTGACAACCACAGAGTCAGCTTGAAAAGAAAGCAGTGGAAGCCAGAGATCCTGCTGCCTGCTGAGAAGCTGCTCAGTGAAGGTGTCAGAGGCTGGAAGTGAACTGTGGCATTGGGCTCTCCGTGCACACTCAACCCACTGGGATGTGCTGCCAGTGCCCCCTCCCCAGAGTGAGCTACAGCTAGCTTCTCTGTCCTCAGAGCTTTTCCAAACACAAAATGAGTTTCTAGAACCCACAGAAAGTGAGAAGTAGTCCAGGTCTCTACTGCTTTGTTTAAGGGACCATCAGCTTTCTTTCCCGAGCCTTCAAGGCTTGTTAGGGCTACCTGGTCATTTATTGGCATGCAAATGTACGTCTAACTCATAACTGCTATTTCATAAATGATAACATTGAGGCCACTTGGTGAAATCAATGCACTTGGATTCTAGTTCTCTTCTTTCTGACTATAAAACAGGATTATCATGAGTGCAATGAAAGTGCCTGGAATGTGTGGTGTGTAATTATGGCTCTGTGGAGACTTCCCTCCTTTCTTTTGGGGTGATGCTGACATGCTGTACCCTTTGATTTTGCCTTGCATGTACCACAGGGTCGATAAACAAATAAGCAGGTTTCGGAGATGGTTACCTAAGAAGCCAATGAGGTTGGACAAGGAGACACTACCAGACCTGGAGGAGAATGACTGCTACACTGCCCCTTTCAGCCAGCAAAGGATCCATCAGTGAGTGTTTTGGGTCAAAGCCCCTGTCTTACTAAGGAGGTGTGGCTGGGATAGAGCCTTACCTTGCACGTCTCTGATTCTTTGGTGCGTGGAAGAAGCAGCATACTACCCTTCTCCCCTAAAAGTCTTCCTCTTCATATTCCTTTCATTTTAGTCAGGGGAAGCTAATTGCTGTAATAAACCCTATCTTTCATTTATGCTGGTTCATCTGCATGGTGGGTGAATGAGTTTCTCCTGGGTGAGACCCAGGCTCCTTCACTCTTGTGGCTCTGCTGACTTACCATGTGCAGAGCCCCCTGCAAGCTCATCTGCATCTAGACAGCAGATAGTGATCTACACCTTTTCCTTTTGAAAAGAGGGTTTGTTGTTTCCTGGTTTTTATTTATCTTAATTCCCTTTTCTTCAGTAATTCACCAAGTTGCTGTAGGACAGTGGTTCTCAACCTGTGGGTTATGACCCCTTTGTAACAAAGAAAATACATCCTGCATATCAGATATTTACATTATGATTCATAACTGTAGCAAAATTACAGTTATGAAGTAGTAATGAAAATAATTTTATGGTTGGGGGGGGTCCATACAACATGAGGAACAGTATTAAAGGGTTGAGGCATTAGAAGGCATTAGGAAGGTTGAGAACCACTGCTCTAGGAGAAGCCGCATCACCTGGCAGCCCACTTGCTGACTCATCTATTAGACTATCTTAGAACAGTAATTTGTCACTTTTGACATATGAGTAGGAAAAAAAAATTGGCTAAGTAACTGAGCCTGTGAGGAATTGCAAAAGTGATAAGACAATTTACTCTGAAGCTTCTGAGATGATAAGAAATGATGGTCTGATGGCAGGACAGGCAGGAGGAGAGAAAAAGGTGCCAAAGATTGTTAACAATGAGAAGAGAAAGATTAAGATCAAGCCAGCCCCACCTCACTTGCAACCAGACTTCACAAATTCCTGGCCCTCCCTGCTCCAGCTATAATGGCAGCCTGGTAAAAATGAGTTACCTGAGGAGAGAAAAGGGATGGCAGGTTTTTAAAAAAATATTTGGATGATTTTGTGAAATGGTAAACCAAATGGCAATTGTTAAGAAGTTTCAGGAAGTGCAAGGTGGGGCACATTCCAGCAACAGAATATCAGTTAAAGTCTGTGGACCTCTACAGGGCAAGGGAGAAAAGAAAAGAAAATCAAAAAACAGATGTTCTGCATCCAAATGTATTATACTCAGTAAGATCAATCAAATTCAAGGCAAGCAATTCAATAAGCCTCTGAAACAGCCGAGCCTCGCATTCCCATGGACCAGATTGATGCTAATACAGCCATATTATGTGAACATTCGAAGGGGTCATTGAAGAAAACACAAAACTCACAGCCCAGGCTCAGAATCTTAGTTTAGTCCTGCACAGAAAATAAGAACTTGGAGAGACATAATATTAACTCAAAAGATCAGGATGTATGAGTAGTTTTTGTTTGAGAGAAAAATAAAAAGCATTTCTTTAAGAATAAATAAAAGCTGACATGTTCCCAGTCCTAATTTAAACCCTCATCATATCTATATTGTTCATCCTGAAAGTTTTTAAGGCAATCATTTACTACCTACTTTTTTCTGGATTGGAATCTGGTTTACATGCAGATTTTCCCTGTGTTTCTCACCTACTTGAAAGAATGCCTGGAATAGTACAGAAATGTGTCAAAAATTTTGGGTGATAGATGATGGATGGATGGATGGATGGATGGATGGATGGATGGATGGATATATGAGTGAATGTGTAGGTGGATAAATGATGTCAGGATAAAGAAGTCTGTGGTGTGTACTGTGGGGTTTTGTTTCACTCCAAAGGGTAGAAGTAAATTGAAGAGCAATGATGGATGGATAAAATGGATGGCTGGAAAAAAACAATGAAATATATGGTGTATGTTCTGGGATTTTGTTTTACTTCAAAGAGTATTACATGGAAGAAGAAGGTCTCCCACCTGTCTCTTCATGCTCGTTATGTTCTATGATGTTCTTGCTTTAGAGCCATACTTGGTCTCAAAGTCAAGCGCACCAGGACATCCATTAGGATTTCTGGGGGAGTAGAACCAAGAATCGTATTTTTACAAGTATTTTAAAATACATAATGAATTAAGGATGATGGCTTGTGGGATAGGGGTATTCAGCCATATCTCTCACACATCTGAAAAGCCTTTTTTGACCTTTTTGGGTATTGATTTGACAAATAATTGATTTCTTCAACAGTCACTGATTTAGTGTTCACTTCTTACCAGGCGTGTCTGGATTCATAGGACATGAAGATAAATAGTGTTTTTGACCCCATCCTAGTAAAGATGCAGACTATTTGAAATAATTGTAAACACTATGATGAGTGTGACTTACAGAGAGAGTGCTCAGTTCTCCAGATTCGGAGGAAGGTTGGTAAGCAACGAAGGGAGATCCTAAAGAAGAAATTGCTCGACAGGGGTCTTGAAGGGTAAGACTTGCCCAAATAGAAAAGGGGAGAATGATTTCCCAAGGAGGGAGAGCAGCATGTGTATAAAACAACAGAGGCATGAAACAGGATGGAGTGTTTGAGGAACCACAAGTAGCTTTCTGTGGATAGGAGTATAGGGTGTGAGTGTTCTTGTTGGAACCAAAGAAAGTTTTCAATGGAAGATGAGATTGCAAGACAAGAGGAGCAAGGAAGGAGATGCAGAGGGACAGGTGGAATGAAGCAAATTGAAGAACCAGACCTCAGTGCAACCAAGAGAATACAGGCAGCTCTATCTTACAAAGTAGGAGATGAAAAATTACAGAACAATCTTGAAGATTATCCGTGGGAATTCTTTCTCTTTTAAAATTGTCGTGCCACATGGGTAACATCCCCTTGATGACTGTGTCAAAGCATGATTTGAAGAATGCATGCTGTCAAGTTGGAAACAATTATTTGGTACAGTTGGGGGAAAAAAATTCCCTAAGGATGCTTTGAGGGTAGTATTAACAGATCTAAATTAGTTAGATGTAGCTGGTTAATCAGCTTTGGGAGTTGTATCATGACATCCTGTCTTTCCAAATACAGTCTAAAGTCCCAGGCAACTTCTTAGTTTACAGAATGCTTCATACTGTGTTTGTCTTGGAATAAAAGAGAATAATAGAAATTTAGGTATGTTGAGTTGGGGGGTAGGGTGGGGCAAGGGTGTGAAAAGTATAGGAAAAATAGAAAGAATTGAAGATTTAATAAATAATGATCAACATGGGAAAGAGCCTTGAGAATACTTTGTTCTCAGGAAAAACCACTAACTGAATTAACTCACGAACTCTTGCTTCTATGAGCTGTTTTTACCTTTTTAAATCACCTTCCAACTCTTCAGTCTCCTGTCTACACAATCTCCTTCTTTTTGCTGAAATGCCTTTTCATGAGGAGCCCTTCTTTCAGGTTTTATCAGAGACATTGCTGCCAGAAAACCTGCTATGATTTCTAACTCCACCCCCAACTGAGGTTGAGTTTCACTCTTCTGTATTTTTGCCATACTTTTCTTTTTCTTAATAGCACCATCCGCTTTAATTGCTTTCTTAGACTATACAAACACCTTGAAAGACTAGGCGTGTCTCACTCACTCACTTGGGAGGTGCTTAATAATGATGTGTTCAGTGAAAAACAAGTCAATGAATGGATAGAACCAAAAATAGGAGAGTGATGCAAGTGAAGAGTAAAGATGATGTGAAGTCAGCGGACTGCACGCTCATCTCAAACCCAATTCAAGACCCCTTCTCCTCAAATGTGGTCCACCTCCCTGTTCCCTGCCTCAGTAAACCGCTCTGATCTACTTGCTGAAACTGGCTCTGGAAGCTATTCTGGGCTCCTCTCTCCTGCCTCCTTCCCACATCGTACATCTCCAGGGACTGATGGTTTTACATCCTACGTGTCTCTTTATTCGAGCAACTTCTCCCCCATCTTTCCTCCCATGATTTCATTTATGAAACCCAGAAAGAATGTGAACAGGTTTCCCTGGCTCTCCTCTCACCCGCCTCTAATTCATTCTCCCGAGTACATACAGAACGATGTTTTCAAAATGTACCTCTGATCCTGTCACTTCACCCTGTTTAAAAACCTTAGAATAAACACCAAAATTATTATTATTTTTTTATTGAATCATAGCTGTGTACATTAATGCAATCATGGGGCACCCTACCCTGGTTTCATAGACCGTTTGAGACATTTTCTTTTTTTTTTTAACACTTTATTTAGAACCAATTCTGTTCCAAAATATTTTCTACACATACATATAGATATACATTAATGAGCACAATTCTTAAGGGATTCATTTGAAGGAACTTATACTCCAAAAGTTGTATGAGAAACAAATTCAGTACTCAGGAGGACTGGATTAGAACGGATGGTCTCTGAAGTTCCTTTAAATGCCTTTTTTATGCCTAACCTTTTTTTTTTTTTTTTTTTTTTGTGCATAGCTATATATTTTTTTTTTTTTTTTTATTGTTGGGGATTCATTGAGGGTACAATAACGTTTGAGACATTTTCATCACACTGGTTAACATAGCCTTCCTGGCATTTTCTTAGTTATTGTGCTAAGACATTTACATTCCACATAACACCAAAATTATTGCTGTGACTTGCAATCCCTCGAATGGCCTCGCCACGCTGCCACCTCCCTTCCAGCCTTATCTGCCCTTCCTGCCTTCTACCCTGCATTTGTTATGATCCAGACACATACAACCTGTCTCAATTCTTAGGGGTGTTTAAAATATGTCTTTATTTGTATAAATGTATGGGGTACAAGTGCAATTTTGTTACAGGCATAGATCGTGTAGTGATGAAGTCAGGGCTTTTAGGTCATCCATTACCAAACTAACAGGTAATACCACTAAGTGGTAACTCATCACCCACCTCCATCTGTCCCCCTCTGAATCTCTATTGTCCTTTTGAGGTTCTTTGGATGTACTCTGCCCCAAGACATTTGCACCTGCTGTTCTGTTTCCTGAAATGCTCTTCCCATTCAGCTCTCAGCTGTAAAAAGTCCCCAGAATTCTCCCCATACTCCATCACTCCCCACCAATCATTTCAGGTCTCTGCTCTGCACTCTTTTAGCACATGTTTCCTGTATAACATTCTTCACATTTGAATTTTTTTAATTATTTAAGTATTAGATGATTGATGCTCATCTCTCCAGGTAGACCATCTACTGGAAGCAGAGGCCATATCTGGTTTTTCTCACAATTGCATCTCCGACACCCAGCATAATGCCCAGTGTACAGTCATGCACAGTACTTGTCTGTTAAATGAATAGAGTAAAAATAAAAGTAATAGGACAGAATAATCTAATTGTAAACTTTTATACTTTGAACTGCATTTTACAAAGAAATTAAAATTGAGAAACAATTATAAGGCAAATAGCCTAGCATTCTATTTGAAAATATATCTGTATTTAAGAAGAAATAAAATAAAACCTGTGGGTGCATGTAAGTCAACATACAAATGCTGTTTGGTCATTTTATATGGTTTTACCAAAGGTGAGCCTACAGGTAGGAAAATTCTTACACATTCCAGACACTAAGAAATTTAATTCTTGTAATAACCCTATGAGGGTGGAGACACCTTTATCTTCACTGTTTTACAGATGAGGAAAGTGGAGCCCAAAAAGGTTAAAGAACACCTACGTTAGGCCTCTTGCCTAATCCCCACCCCAAACATCAGTGGTTTCACCCTGTAGAAATGTATTTGTAATGTGCATTACTGCCCAGTGTGGGTCACCCTGGGAGGAGGAGACACAACATCATCTCTATCTCATACAGTCATACAGACATCTAAGATCCTTCTATCTGCCATCCCCTAGATTCCTTACAGACAAAGCACTAGGAAGATGAGTGGGTTCTTTAAGGAACATTTTATGGGCCAGGCTTACAAGTGGTATACAACGCTTTGATCCACGTTTTATAGACCGGAGCAAACAATCCTCATGTGGTTACCACTAGCTCAAGAAATGCTGGGATAACTAATCTACTTGTATGCCTAGGAGAAAAATGGAAGCAGGTTTGCTGAATAAACAGTGACAGAGCAGGAATTCAGGTTCAGATGGGAAGGCCCGCGATCTCACACTCTGAGCATTGCACTTTCAGAGTTTTTCAACCTCAGGACCATTGACCTTTGAGGCTAAACAACTCTTTGTCGTGGGAGCTGTCTCGTCCATTGAGAACATTAGTAGCATCCTTGGCCTCTACCCACTAGAGCCAGTAGCATCCACCTCTCACTTAATTGTGACAATCAAAAAACCGCTTCCAGACATTGCCACATTTCCCCAGGGGTGGAAGTGGGGTGGGCGCACAATCACACCCCTCCCCACAACCTAGAGAAACCCTGTTCTGTTGTCTTGCCAACCTCAGGCAGGACCACCCCCTCTCCATGATAAACTCCAGTCTGAATCTGATGACAATGACAGACAAGGCCATTGGAGAATTAATTTATTCCTCCTTGCCCGTGAATGTCACCCTGTTTAAGTAGCACTGCCCTTTATGCTTAAAATGGCATCAGCAGTAACACCCTTGAGGCAATTACTTTCTAAGGTCAAAACCTGTAATAAAGGTTCTCTGCTGGAAGACAAAAAAAGGAAATATGGAAAAGAGTCATGTTTATAATAGATTTGTAGAATATTCTGTCAAGAAATAAATGAATTTTGAGTTGCCTTTCGGAAAAATGTGCTAGATACAGGCAGAGAGAAAAAGGTCCTTCCCTCCGTTCTCTTTACTTTTATCATTACCATTATTTTATTTTTTTTTTTTTAAATAAAAACCCATGAAAAGTGAGGTTAAACTAGAACTGGAATAGCAGTACTTTTAAACTAAACAGCAGCTATTTCGCCATTTCACATTTACGTCTCAGTGACTTGTGCCTGTTTGCCTTTGAAACCCTCTCGGTAGAAGAATTTGGAGATGCTGATCCTTCCTGGCAGGTATCCTTTATGTATTTTCTTTTCAGAGCATCTGGAGATTTTCGGTTGTTTTCATCGATCTGAAATCCGTAGAGAATCCTTCAGGCAAAGAGATACCGAGATTGATTTAGGCAGGATTAACGTTCTGTGAGTGCCCCGAGACTCAAAGCATTCTCAGAACACTTGTTTTATTGCGGTTACTTATTTGGCATTAGGCTCTTCAATATGCAAGTTGTTTGTATTGATCTGCAGAGTCAGGGGAAACGTACCTGTGTTCTGGAAAGGTTTAAACTGAACCGAACACGCAACAAGCCACGCAGCCTGAGATGTGTGCTTCTGTGCCTCCTTTTAAGTAGGACATAATGACTTTAGTTAAAGGGACAAAGAGGTCACCTACTCACGTGGGAAAAGCATATGTCTGGGTATCTGAGGGTTAACGAGGTAATTGGATGTGTTATCTTAGTATTTGTGGACCATCTATAAATAAGTCACTTAGATGTTTTATTGTATTAATCTCTCTGTCAATACATAGTTGGTTTTTCCATTTATCAGCGTGCTCATTCCACAGATACTTTTGATGTCAATTGCCAACTATTAGACCGCAGTAGAAAAATATACTTGTTACTATGTGTTCAGATGTGTATTTGTACATGTAATTTTTTTTTCTTTGTCAGTTTTTGGCCGGGGCTGGGTTTGAACCCACCACCTCCAGCATATGGGGCTGGTGCCCTACTCCTTCGAGCCACAGGTGCTGCCCTGTAAATATTTTTTGAAATTTTTAACTTGAGCATGTGAAATTGAATGGTCCAGAGGCTATTTTTCTCATCAAAATGGTAAAAGATTTGCTAAATTTAGGAACAATAAAATAAGGAAGGTGAGCACGAAGGGGAAGGAAGGGGACCAGGATCCCATGTGTTGGTGAAGGGGACATGTGTCATCACGGGCATGAAGTCCCGGGAACGGCAGTGGTGATCAGGAATGAGGAAGAACAGAGGTGATAAAATCACAGAGCCACACAGATGGCTGCTCTGAGCCAGGCTCTGCACTACATGGGCTTCCTTATTATGCCTTGTGACCCTTACAACAAGCCGGTGACATAAATCTTACAGAAGGGGGAATAGGGGCTCAGAGATATTAAATATTTTATCCAGAGCCACACAGTAGCAAGTAGACTTAGGGGTTAGAACCCAACTCTGTCTAGCTGCAAACCCATGCTGCTTCTATGATATTGTAGCCAGCAGTTATTGAGGGCTTACTAGACACCAAGAGACTAGTAGTATTGTTACTTCCACTTAGAAAGAAGAAACAGGACACAGAGAAGGTAAGTCAACTTACCCGAGTAAACCATGCTTAGTAGCTAGGGAGAACCATTTCGGAGCCCTGTGAAGGCCAGGGACTGGCCAGGCACTTCTGACTCCTCTACTAGAGTGGTCCTGAAGAAGAGAAGGAGTTAAACCTACCAACTCTGTAGATATGTGCAGTGGTCATTATTCAAATGACCACTTGTTCAGGAGCATGTCTTAGAAATGGGGGGATAGACCATCTGAGGGGATAGACCCAGTTCTTCTCACTTCCCTCATCCCTGTCGCTGCACCCACACGCTCCGTTTCATGTTTAATGGCAGATTAATGGCATCGCCATTGCTTGTTGACCAACCTTAATGTTACTGTCTTCCTCACTGCCCAGTATTGCCACCAAGCCCTTTGGGTCCTGTATCATTCTTTCTGACCTCACTGTGGTTGCCTTCGTGGAAGAGGCCACCAGCTCTTGTATGAACGATGACCATAGTCTCCTCACCTCCTGTCTTTCCTCGCTCCCACATCTACCCGTCACACTCAGGTTGCAGGTCATTTGCACCATTAGAAGGAGGACATCCTTCCTCCAAGTATTCACAGCCCGCAGATCAGCTAGCAGAGTGTGGGCAGGAACAGCCCTTCCTCCTCCTCTGGCTGGGGAGCTGCATGGGTGAATAATGTGCAACACCTTAAGGACTGACATCGCCGCTTTGCTTAACAGCTCTCAATGATTCCCTAGGGCCTTTGGAGTAAAGTTCAAACTCCTTAGCGTGATGCACAAAGCTGCTTTTCCTGCTTCTTCCCTTCTCCCCTGCTCTTTATAGCTGGATATCCTACAAGATGGGAATGGGAGTTACCAAAATGTTCCATGACTGTTCTCCCTTTTTCCTAAGGCATGTTTTATTTCCTCTCACTCTCTAATGAAATCCTATTCTGCCCTCAGGAGTGAGTTCGTGTGTCATGTTCTTTACGAAATACCTTATGTCTGGTATGGACAGCTTTAAATTTCTGGGCCTGTTAGCCTTTGTAAATGCTTCACTTATGGCACTGACCATACTGTACCACAATTACTTGTTTCCAAGTCCATGTGCTGTACAAAACCCCATTCAGCAGCTGAAAGGAATTAGAAGGGAAGGGAGTCCCAGTCTTTACTTGAGTTTCTCAAAGGACGCAAAGGGAAGCCACGTACATGGTCCTTAGCGACCACTGACTGTCATCCTTTCTCCCCCCGCACCCCTCCCTTGTTCAGTGTCATTCTCTCTCTGCCCCTGACAGAAACATCCTGCACCCCAGCATCTGCAGCTTTTTTATTATTATTATTGTTGGGGATTCATTGAGGGTACAAGAAACCAGGTTACGCTGATTGCCTTTGTTAGGTAAAGTCACATTCAGCTTTTTAACCTTCTTCCTCTAGGTTCCTCCTGTTCTCTCGAATCTCACTCTCTCTTCCATCCCATTAGAATATGTACTGATACAGCTTCTCCATCAGGAAAAAAGAGTCCATCCCCTTTAGGAGAGGATAAATTACTCCACAAATGACAGGATTATCTTTGTTGAGTTAGGGACTGTGCCAGATTGTGCTGGGTTCTGCTGTAGTAACAAGCAACCGTCAAATCTCAGTGGCCCACTCCTCGTCTATTTCAGGTCTTCTGGTCACTTAATATGTTAGCAGGGGTCAGCTGAGATCTGCTCTACACGTCTCTTTTGTCAAGGGGTCTGGGCTGAAGAGGCAACTGTACCTTAGGGATCTTGAAGAGGCAACTCTACCTAAGATATGCACTCTCAGGACAGAGGGGAAAAGTCAGGGCAGAGCCACACATTGGCTTTTAATGTGTCTGCTCACAAGAGGGACTTTACCTAACAAATACAAATGCAATCAGTGTACCCCGGTTTCTTGTACCCTCAATGAATCCCCAACAATAAAAAATAAAGTGTCTGCTCAGGTGTGGCATATCTATCTCACTTCTGCTCACACTCCAGGGGCCGAAAGAAGTCTTCTGTGCAAGCACATTATCAGCAGGGGAGGAAAGTAGTCCCTTCCCTCAGGCAGGAGGATTGTCAGTCACATGGTCATGAGCAGGGACATATCTTCAAAGCAGCAAATTGGGGATAGGATGTACTCAGGAATACTCCCACCTTAATATCGTTTTGTGTCAGCACATTTCTATATGTGGTGTATGTGTCTGTGAGCTCTTCTAAGGCTCAGATGGTGTCTTACACTGTATTATTTATGATTGACATGTCATGATCATACGTGCCTATACAGGAGGAATGATTTCTGGTGATCTGTTGCATAGTAGGGTGACTGGAGTTAACAAAAAAGCATATTTCAAAATAGCTAGGGCAGAGGGTTTTGAATGTTCTCATTACAAAGAAATGATAAATGTTTTTATTTTAAACATCTAGCATATTTTTAGGAAAGTAAGTTTCCATGCAAGTTAGCAAAGAGCTGGGCAGAAGAGACAAATTCTATAGGGTCGAAACCAGACTTGGAGTTGGACTATTTCAAAATTCAAATTTAAAAACCATCTTTACACTGTGACAGCATTCCTGTCAGATGACCAAGCAGGATAAGTAAATGGTTATGTGTTATGTGATTTCTAAGAGAGAGAGAGAAGGCCTCCTCCCCAAAGAATGTTTCTTTTTCTGGCTCCCTGCACCACTTAGGTTCCATTGAGGACACTGAACCCAGGTAGTTACTCTGGGGAATGGAAGGACGACAGTGTCACAAAGGAAACCTGGAAGTCTCGTGGATAAGACCTGCAGGAAGTGAACCAGCTACCACCTCTAGGGCTTAGGGAGCCAAAAGCAGAGGTGGGGCAGAACCAAGGAGGTCAGAGCAAGAGAGGCTGCCCCACTGGGGCTGGTACCTCAAGGGTGCTGGGTATTGGAGTGAGTCTAATTTGGGTTATTTATATGTATACATATACATATATACACATATATATATTTGCCTTAGTAATTCAAACAAAAATTCAAAATATATATATATGTATATATATATATATGTTTTTTTTTAAAGCTGGAAACCGGGACCAACTGCCATTGTGATATGAAAGGTGACATTGGCAGGAACAGGCAGGCAGACAAGAGGGACCAAGTCCCTTCCACTTCTGTTTTCCCTTCCAATCTCCCTCTCCTGCTGCACGCTGGCAGAAATGTCATAGAGACAGTTGGAAAAGCAGAAACGTAGTTTTCAGAGTCTCTGCCCCAGCATCATAGAGGACAACTCAGAGAGATAACGGAATGGACAGCACACCCCTAAACCTGCAGTTTTACCATTTAGACTCGAATCCTTTGGCTAAAGTTATCCCTCAAGTAAAATAAAAATGTCCTTTGGAAAAATGAACATTTCAATGCTGTTTTTTATTTACATCCATGTGAATATTTAAAAATAAGGGGAGGAAAAGAGATTTGGAGGGTGTATTTTGGCTGTAGCAGGGATAGACAGAGGATGCCACAAAAATGGTAAAGAGGAGAGAAAGACCAAAAAAATGAAAACAGAAAGATTGTGGAAGGTAAATTTTACTGACTTCCAAAATTTGCAGATGCTTGGCAGAATTTCTGTGACTTTACGGCTCATGCAGTGTAAACGAGCTACAGAGAAGTAGGGAGATCTGTCCCTGAGTCAGCACTCCAGCTCCAAGCAGGGTATGTAAAAATAAAAACAAGACCCACATCCAAGACCAGACTAAAGATGGAAGCCGTGGATGAGTCACTGAATAATAAATGTATGCAGTGACAATTGCCTAAGTAATTCAAACAAAACCCTACTATGACTGAGTTATAGTAGCACTTTCATTAGCGGAAAGTCGATGGTGTGGTTTATTCTAAATTGGATTTTTCTGCTCTGAGGATTAATTAAGAAACCGTATATGTTTCCAAAATTGTTTTATAGATTTTTAAGAAAAAATAATTTCTTCTTTATTCTGACTTAAGTTGTGAATAGTACATAAGAAGGATCAGTAATAAATTTCACTATTGTGGTGCTTTTATGTCCATTTCGGTTCCTTCTGTGTCCGGCACCAGTTCTGTGATAGTCGCTGTGTAGGGCTCGACTAAGATGAATGAATCACAGTTTCTGTACTCAAGGGCTAATGACTCAGCTCACAGTAGTTCTGTTAGAAACACAGGCTCTGGAGTCAATCAGACCTGGGCCCCAAATCCTAGCTCTATGTCTCACGAGGCTTCTCTCCAATTCCTTCATCTGTACATTGGGAATAATAATACCCATATGATATTGTAAAAATCAACAACACAGCCTATCAGTCTCTGTGTGTGGTGAATATTTGGTAAATGTCATCTACTTTTCTTAATAACCTTGGTGGAACCCGATATGTAAGTAGATAACACATGTGAACACATGTGTTGATGGTCATGGTCTCGTCTTAGACATAGTTTAGGATTGGTCTGAAGTGTTCCAAATTTCATGGTATCACTTTTTTCTCTCTTCCTCTTTTCTCTTACCTACAGCATGCTTCCTCCTTTCCTTTCCTCCATCATTTTTTCTTCCCTCCCCCTCCTCTTCTAGAATTATCCAGAGTACCGTCCACTCTCTCAGTTCTCTTGGTTGGGTACCTAGCCAATGTCAAAGGTACTGTTTGGTCTATGTGGGTCACCAGTAGGTTTTTACCCTCTGACCAAATTGATGCCTATCCTCTTGTTAGGTAACTGACTTTTTAAATTATTCATTTCAATCAACAATTTTCCAGCCTTTTTCTATCGTGATAAATGCATCATACGCCCTCGTGTTTTTCTGTTCCTTCTGAAAGCATCTTAGACTACATGGGAGTAAAATGAAGCTATTATTGACATAAAGGTACCTCAAATCCTATGGGCTCTGTGCAGGGCTGGACAAAGATGAGGGAATCACAGTTTCTGTCCTTAAACCCTTAAGGGTTAATGCCTGAGCTCATGATTTATTTTTAAATTTTTAATTTGTTTAATTTATTTTTTAAAAGTCATTCCTAGGCTGGGTGTGGTGGCTCACGCCTGTGATCCTAGCACTCTGGGAGGCCTAGTTGGGTGGATGACCTAAGCTTAGGAGCTCAAGACCACCCTGAGCAAAAGCAAGACCTGGACATTGTGGTGGATGTGGCGGGCACGTACAGTCCCAGCTACTCAGGAGTCTGATGCAAGGGGATTCCTTAAGCCCAAGAGTTTGAGGTTGCTGTGGGCTCTGGCACTGTGGCTCTCTACCCAGGGCACAGGGTGGGACTCTGTGATTGATTGATAGATAGATAGATAGATAGATAGATAGTCATTCCCAAAAGTACACACTCTGTTATTAGCATCAAATTGATTGCAACACAGTTCATCATTGATCATGCCACATTAGGCTGTGTGACATATGGGTGAATAAGACCCCTAAATTTGACTTTTACTTCTTTCTTAAGACCTGTCCTGGTGTAACATGTGCCCTTAGACCCGCCAATGCCATTCCTAAGTATATACATCCTCCAGAAACACCTGCACATGTTCATTTTACAAAATGTTCACTATAGCAATGTTTATAATAATACAACTTTGGAAATAGCCTAAATATTCACCAGTAGGAGAATGGGCCAATAAACTGTAGTGTCCCCATACAATAGACTTCTAAACAACAGGGAGTATGATTGGACTAAGAGCTCTTTATATCAGCGTGGATGAACCTCAGTGCCCATCAAGCAAAGCAAATGGAAGAATAAGTGTAGCACATACCATGTCTACAAAGTTTTAAAACATATAATACTCTATTTTTAGGAATACATACCAATTATAGTTTATAAGAAAGTTCCTGATAGTGGTTACCTCTAGGAGAGAGGAATGTGATTGAGGAGGGGCACACATGGGAACTGCAACTCTTTGCAAACTCTTATTTCTCAAGTTAGTGGGAATACAGATCTTTGATATCATTCTCATGTGTATTTTTATGTGCCTGAAAATATTAAATGAAAAGACTTCTTAAGATCTGATTTCAAAATAGCAGGTGCTTATGCATTAGGGCCTGTTTAAGCTATAAAAGTTAGTAACTCCTATAAAAAAGTGACAAATTGAGAGCTAGTAATTAAAGTCATAAAACTACCACTTACGAGCATGATATTAACATCAGTACACTGCATGCCGTACCTCATCTCAAATATCCTTTTGAAAAAGGTATTACTGTTGTCCCCATTTGAAAGATAAGAATCCTGAGACTTAAAGAAGTTACTTTTCTAAATTCAAACAGTTAATGTTTGACAGAACCAAGATTCAAACCCAGGTTCATTTTATCTCATTTTTCAATTATAGCAAAATCTATTGACTTCCCACTACAGAGAATAAGGATTTGCTGCTTTTCCTTCTCACCAGCTCTTACCACAGTTCTTATTACTTATCTGTTTAATGTCGTTATATCATCAGTTTGTTACATTAGTATAATTATATCAGTGTTTTCATTACTATTGCTGTACAAACGCTACTCAGAGCTAAGTCATTGTATAAAATGAATCATTTTCTTTTCCTGCACTGTTGTTGACAGAACTAGAGTAACTCATTATTCTGATTTTTTTTTTTTTTTGTAGAGACAGAGTCTCACTGTACCGCCCTCGGGTAGAGTGCCGTGGCGTCACACGGCTCACAGCAACCTCTAACTCTTGGGCTTACGTGATTCTCCTGCCTCAGCCTCCCGAGCAGCTGGGACTACAGGCGGCCGCCACAACGCCCGGCTATTTTTTGGTTGCAGTTTGGCCGGGGCTGGGTTTGAACCCGCCACCCTCGGCATATGGGGCCAGCGCCCTACTCACTGAGCCACAGGCACTGCCCTATTCTGATTTTTTAATTTCAAAGTTTTTGAGGTACTTATTAATTCCATCCTAAACTCTGCCAACTGTTTGACAGAGTGTGTCTAAATTGTCTAAATTTCAAGATGTTCACATGCATCAGATGTAACCAATTTCACCTTCTTGAGAAAATTACTCTGTAGACATCTGACCAGTTGCAGTCTGTACTTCTTATTTTCCATTTCTGGTAGAAAATACCATTATGGGATCTCTGTCCTAATACCCAAGGATTCTCTTTGTCTCTAGCCTTTGTTGCATCTTCTGTTTCCTGAATCTCGTTCACTCCACTCTTTCAGCACTCCAGTAGCTTCCTGATAGAAGGATAGCATGGGAGGTGATTTTTTGAGATCTTGCATACTATAATGGATGGAATTGTTACCCCCACCAAAATCTGCATGCTAATGTTCTAACAGTACCTCAGTATGCGATCCTCTCTGGAGATAGGATCTCTAAAGACATGATTAAGATGAAGTCATTAGCCCTATTCCAACATGACTGGTATCTTTATATGAAGAGGAAATTAGGACATAGCCCCATACAGAGAGAAGATGATGTGAAGACACACGGAAAAGGCAGCTATCTACAAGTCAAGGGGAGAGGGCTCAGAGGATAACAGCCCTCCTGACTCCTTGGGTGTTGGGATTTCAACCTTCAGGACTAAGAGAAAATAAATTTGTGTTGTTTAAGCCCCTTAGTTCGTGCTGCTTTGTTATGGCAGCCCTTGCAAACTTATTCACATTTATTGTACTTCACTCATTCTGACAGTTTGGCTGGGTATAGAATTCTGTACCCAGAATTCTAGAATTTCCCTCAGGATTTTGAAGGTCTTGGTCCTTTAAGTTCTGAAATTCAATATTGCTGCTGAGAATTTCAAAACATTGCGATTCTGAATTCTATGTAATTTTTCTCCTTATGGAAGCTTATATGATTGGCTCTTTGTCTCTATGCTCTCAAATGTCACAGTAACGTATCTTCATGTTGCTCTGTGTTTACATCTGTTCTGCCAGATACTCAGGGGACCTTTTAGATCGGGGAAATTTTCTTGATTAACTCTTGAATTTTTCAAATGATATGCTCCTTTTTTCTGTCCTTTTTTTCAGGTATTGAACTTCCTGAGTTCATATAATGTTCTCGTCCTTTCCTCTTTGATAATCTGTATCTTTTTGTCCTGGGAGATCTCCTAAAGTTATTTTTCTTGAAGATTCCCTCAACTTGTATGCAAATGACTCTATTGAGTTTTACATTTCTGCTTTCACTTTTATGATATTTTAAATTACAATATTTTATTTTCATAACCTGAATTTTTAAACATATCTTGAGCTTTCTTTAATAATTACAGTATCTTCTCAACTCTCTAAGCATAATGACTTTGTTAATGTTTCAACACTTCACATAGCCTAATTTTCTCTAACATGTATTTTTTTCTGTTTTTATTTGTCTCTTTGTGTTATTCTCATACTTTAATGTTCATAGATTTCCTCGGCTACCAAACAAACTTTGGCTGACTGTCTATCTTTAAGAATAGGAAATGTAAAACTTGAGTAGAAATTCTCAGTAATAGGTGGGTCCTGTCAACCATGGGCCTCATTGCAGGGCAGCTAGGTGTTGGCATTTTAGACTCTCCAATGTCACTGTCTTCAGATCTTTAATCATAGACTGGTCATATTCCCCAGGGAAATTCCTGCCAGTCTCTATCATGAGAAGTCAAGGCCTAGTTGCTAGTGTTCGGAAGCCTGAGTTAGAAATGACCTTTTGAATAGGAAAAATGTCTAACATTGCTTTATATTCCGGTAACTTTATCATTTTAACACAAAAAAGAGGCTTGAATATATTTGCCATGCTGTCAGAACTTCCACATTATATATTTGATCCGATAATCTTATCATTCTTTTACTCATAGCAAGTGTGCTGAAGATAAGAAGTTAGTTATTGCACTGCATTTGCCTGAAGCCCAGAAAACTCAAAATAGGCCTTGTTACATAAAAATTAATTGGTTGCTTTGTTCCTACTTAGATAGTCATTAATTTGAGGACATAATTTAAGTGACAGTTAACTGTATCACCTTTGCTTCTCCTTGTTAAAAAAGAAATACCTATTTAAAACTCTAATTAAGAAGGTTTCCTGAAATATTTATTTGAAAGCATTAACCTTCACTTTTCTTCTTAGATTATGAAATAATACAATTTCAGCCACTAAAAAAGACGAGTATATTGGTTCTCTATGGCTACATGACAATCCACTGTAAAACTACTGACTTACAATAACAAATATTTTCTTTGCTCATTATTATGAGATTTATTACAGCGTTATCAGTATTTCACAGATGAGGGAACCAAGACCGAGGAAAGTTGAGGGATGCAATTGTTAGGTAAAGTCCCTCTTGCAATCGTGTCTTGCCCCCATAAAGTGTGACACGCACCAAGGCCCCACCCTCCTCCCTCCATCCCTCTTTCTGTTTCCCCCCCATAACCTTAATTGTCATTAATTGTCCTCATATCAAAATTGAGTACATAGAATTCATGCTTCTCCATTCTTGTGATGCTTTACTAAAAATAATGTCTTCCACGTCCATCCAGGTTAATACGAAGGATGTAAAGTCCCCATTTTTTTTAATGGCTGAATAGTATTCCATGGTATACATATACCACAGCTTGTTAATCCATTCCTGGGTTGGTGGGCATTTAGGCTGTTTCCACATTTTGGCGATTGTAAATTGAGCTGCAATAAATAGTCTAGTACAAGTGTCCTTATGATAAAAGGATTTTTTTTCCTTCTGGGTAGATGCCACTGGCTTATTGTACCCTCAATGAATCCCCAACAATAAAAAAAAAAAATGATGCCAGTGAGATAAAATAATGTACTTTAAATCTTAAACTTTTCTTTAGAATAAAGTAACAGAACCACAAAAAAAAAAAAAAGTTGAGGGATGGCCCCAACACTACTTCATAAATGGCAAAGCCGGGGTATGCACTGAGGTCTGTCTGATCTGAGAGTCTTTAGCAAAAGCAGAGGTGATGCTGAGCACACATAGAGCTAAAGCTCCTTTTTCTTCCCCTCCACTCAGGGGTGTTCTGCTTCCTTCCCCATGGCACCACACATTTCACGGTAAAGGTGGTGAGGGAGCATCAAGTCAAACCCTGGGAGACAGACATGGCTTTAGCTGAAGGTCAAAGGATGAGTTGAAATAAGCATGCCAGAAAGAGGAACTCTTGGGCTGACACCCCAGGAGACCCACCTCCAGAGGTCAGAAAGTTGCTGTAGAGAGGAAGGCAGGCAGGCAAGCAGAGTGGCTATGTGGGCAGCCTCTGGAGCCAGACTGCCCGAGTTCAAATCCTGCCTCTGCTCCTTTTTAGTTGAATGACTTTGGGCACATCACTTAACCTCTCTGATTCTTCACCTGTACAATGTACCTAATATGTACTTACCTTGTGGATTATTGTAGGGATTGAGTGAGTTCATGTATTCAGAGTGTTTAAAATAGTGCATGACACACACCCCATATGTTTGCTCCCACTATAGAATCTCCAGGCTCCAAGTATGACCTACAGGTAAGGAAAGGGGAAACAAAAATGTGAAGCTTGTCTCTGGTGCTTATTATAGAGAACTATTATGTGTGCTCAGAGAGGGTAATGTGGTGCTGTAAAAAGAGGAGGAAGCAGAAAACCATTTAGTGGGGGAGAGACGTGGGCTTTTAGCCTTGAATTTTCTCATCAAGCACCGTCATGCTTATCAGCTTTCAGTTATCATCTAGAATTGTGACTCGAAATGGGCTTTTTTTTATTTGTGATCTATTTCTTTATGACACCTTTCCTTGGTATTAAAGTGTAATGGCCTGTCTCAAACGGGGTGAAAAAGCACAGGATAAAATACAAAGCATCACATTTGATGTGACTCTTGGATTTTTCCCTCTTCGTTGCTGCTATAAAATGTTTTCAGAAAATCCAAGAGAAAATAGTGGATAAGTGGTGCAGCTTCCTCATTTACCCATGTGGCATTTACCTCTTATCCACCAACTCAAGTCACTTTCCTCCAAGAGCAATCTTCTGTAAAAGAACCCAAGAGAAGTAAAATAGGGCAGAAAATACTTCTCCAAGAAATCAGTTCACATAATTTACTTTTTATCTCCATTTTCTCTGGCCTTTCTTTCCTTTGTCTGTTATCCCAAACTCACATTCCAACCCTCTTGGATAAATTAAACTCCTCACCTGGCCCACGCTTTCTCTGGACCAAGTTCATCTCTTCCCGTCATCATTTGAACAACTCCTGAGAATTCATCTTCTTGAAGGAAAACATTTAATAGTAACTTCCCCAGTGTAATACCCAAGACCCTCACAAACCTTTGTACCTGCCACATACTAAGTCTTAGGGCTACAGAAGTTATTATTCAGCCTTTTGTCCTGAATGAGCTCATGGTCTTAGTGAGAGAAAAGGCACACTGAAGGATATTGATTCTGCCCTTCTCTGCCATATGATCATGCTCATTTCCTTTATGCATTGTCTACACTAGCTGTAAGATGCTCAAGGACAAAGGTTTTATCTGTTTTGTTTACCACTGTATAATCAGTGCCCTACAGAGTAGACTCAGTAAACATTTTATGAACAAATAAAAACAAATAAATGGCAACACAGAATGGTCAGTAAATTGATGTTCTTCCAAGAGAAGAAATGGCACAGAGAAGGGAGTATTGAATTCTTTTGCAATAGGAGAACAGATGGAGGGGTGGGAAGACTTGCTGGAATGGTGACTCCTGAGCTGGGTTTTGGGGGGGGTGATGGCTACCAAAATTTATATGCCTTTGTATGGTGTCTGACTTAGTTATGCAAAAGAAGTTTGCTGAGTTGATAAACTTTACGAGTTATGAAGCAATTATACTTACAGCATCTCTATTACTCTACCATCTATCATATTCCTGGGAAGGGGAGACATGGGCACTTTCTGCTGGATTATGTAGCCCTGGAAACTCTCTCTGGTGCTTCTCAGTAGGAACACCTGCTGGAGAGCCCAGCGTGCACATGTGTGTGTGCAAGTGCATGCACGCTGGTCCTTGAGCAACTTCAGAGACTGGCTCAGCCATTGGCTGAGAGAGAAAGCAATCTTAAGTATGTACTTTAGAAGAAGGGTTCCAGACAGGAAAGAATATAGGAAAGAGAGAGAGAGAGAGATGATTTCCAAAGACTGACTTTCACCTCACCCAGCAGCCAGAGCTCTTTTACTAATTCTTGTATCTACCATCTGAGTCAGTTTCAGATCTTAAAATTTAGTCATGTGGCAGGGGGAGAAGAGGAAGACAAAAGGAGATCAAAACAAAAAATTTTAAGTTGAATTCATCTAATAGCCTTGCTGCAAAAAAACCCAACAAGATATGAGACCTCGACTTGCTGTTAGTTTATTTAAGGTTTCTTAGTTTTATTTAGCTCCAGATCTTTGCTGACATACTGACGTTAACGCTCAGGTTTCTGAGAATCGAAACCACTCAGACTCATGAGCTTCCTACTCTGGTGTGATCTCTGGGCTCTCCAGTGCTATGCTGGACACATCTTCTCTCCGGCTGATGGAAGATCGCTGCATCTGAGCCACACCAGGTTATGACAACCTCCAGTTAATTCTCAACTTGTGTTTTTCATGTGTGTGTGCAGCTTCATCATCCACAACAAAGACACGTTCTTCAACAATGCCACAAGGAGTAGAATTGTACATCATATTTTACAAAGAATAAAGTATGAAGAAGGAAAAAACAAAATTGGTAAGTAGTATATCAGTGTAACAAACAACAGGTAGTGTTTGAGGGATTACAGGTTTCTTCCGGTGGTTTTGTTAAATATGTATTGATTCTAGGCATGCTTGTCATTTAAAACACCTGTACTCCCTTGATGAATAACTCATGAGTATAAAATCTTCATAGTGTCCGTAAATATATTGTATAGCATGCCATCTCATTTATCTGAGATCATAGAGAAATTCCCTCATTTCAACAAGTATCTATGGAGTATCCATTGTGTGCTAGATACTGAGCTAGACATTGGGGAGAGAAGCGTAGTTTTCTCCTGGAGCTTATTTTCAAGAAGTTAAAAGCAGACAATAAACAAATCAGGAAATACAATAAGGAACATAAAGACATTGAAATGAGTCCTCCATGATCGTATCAATGTACACAGCTATGATTTAATGAAAAAAAAAATGAGTCACATTACAGAGATAGACTGGTAAAGAATGGGAGTGAGTTCAGGCTAATTGAGATTTGGTGACCAGGGAAAGGGTTGCTGAGAACAAGAACTTTGAACTTGTTCTTAGTGATGGGTAACGTAATGACGGGTAACTAGCATGGGAAGCTGGAAGGCAAGGATGCTCCAGAGATGAGCTGTCACATATGAGAAAGTGCTCCACACCGTCATCTCTTCCATTATAGCCCCCACCACTTAGAGTTTAGGCATTTTGATGAGAACCTTTCCATTTTATATTATCAAATTTCCTGCCTTATGAAACAGATTACTATCTATCAGGAACGTTGGGTAGATTTGTCCTCAGTTCTTTTCCCAGCAGGATTTTTCTTGATAGTTTTAATAGTGACCTACATCAGTCAGTGTCCAATCAGGTAGCAAAAGCACAAATAGTTTGAGCAGGTAAAGCTTAAGCTAAATAATTAACTGTAACTAGGGATTGGAGTAATCGAGGACTGGCTGGTTAAGGGTAAGAGTAATTCTAAGGAATACAGAGAGGAAGAGCAGATATTAGGAACAGCGACCAGCCCTTGGAAGAACCACCCCTCCTTCCCAACAAGGCTGAGCTGCGAGTCCTACTGGAAGGGGTTCAACGAAGGCAGAGATGTTTGCTAGGAACTCTGGGAATCTGCCCTCTAGGGTATCGGGGAAGCTGCCTGGAGAGGCACCAAGGAAGTCATTCCCTGGGAGGTGCTGCACCAGGAGTACTGCTCTGTGAAGCCATCCAGGGGGATCCCAGAAATCTGCCTTTTGGGAGTGCCTCACAGTGCTGACCACCACACATTGCAGCTTCTGGGTGTTTCAGAAGGCTGCTGAGAGGACCATACTAGAGTCAGGAACAGGAAACCCTTTTCCTCCTCCAGTATCCCTCCAGAGTTGACAAAGCTTAACAGTGGACCAGCTGGCAAAGGAGAAATATTTACAAGATCCAGCTGCATTATTGCAAAGAAAGCGATGAGGGTCCATTTGGAGCTGAGGGGAAATAAATTAATCTCTGGCACAAAGTCCAGAAGACCTGCTCATCGAGCTATTAGGCCAGGTGAAGTCAGAAGGATGTATCAAGGATGTCAGCCATTGGAGTAAGAAACCTAAAAGAACTCAGTGGTTCAGAACTCTCGGCACAGCAAGATGATGACATTTAATAATATGCAAAGGAAAAGCCTTATGTTCAAATTCAGCGGAACAACTATCTTGGTACCGTGTAGGAGAAATGTTGCTCAACATCATGAGAGGAACAGATTGGAAAGTGGAGTTGAACGCAAGCTCAGTGTGAGTCACCAGCATCATGAAGCTGCCAAAAGAAATCTGCTTTGACCTCGTGTTGCACAAGTTAAAATATAATAGGGAGAAATAGATAGCTGTCTCCTTTGGATAGGAGACACCGGGATATTACATTTAGTGAGAGTCAAGCTAGGTGGGTATGGTGACTTTGAGCATGATTTAGGTCTTCCTTACCCTGGATGGAGTTGTCGTTGAACACATCCTCATGTTCTCAGCATTAGTCATCCATCATTAGGACACAGATTCTCCATGAAGTCCTCTGTGACCATTCCAGCTTGAAAGAATTCTTCCCTCTTCTGAATTCCTATGGCAACTCTATTGGGGATGTCTATTTGATAATTAATCATAGACAATTCTTCTTTTGTTCTCTTTTCATATTTTTTTCAATGACATAAAAACCTAGCATCTAAAAAGAATGACTGTTAACATTTGTATACTAATTTAAATATTACCTTGGTTACTTTTTTATATTTCTTATCCATCCATATGTTGTCTTATTTTCTTTTAACAAACTTAGGATGTGCTATACATACCTTTTTGTCGTACTTTTTTTCAGTTAACATTGTGTCATGAACACACTATAAAGCAAATCAGTAAAAGTGAAATTACTGAGACCACCAGGAAGAATCAAAACAAAAGCAATCCCAGTCACGGCTGGGCATGGTGGCTCACACCTATAATCCTAGCATTCTTTTTTTTTTTTTCTTTATTGTTGGGGATTATTGAGGGTACACTAAGCCAGGTTACACTGATTGCAATTGTTAGGTAAAGTCCCTCTTGCAATCATGTCTTGCCCCCAGAAAGTGTGACACACACCAGGCCCCACTCCCTCCCTCCTTCCCTCTTTCTGCTTTTCCTCCCCCCCCACCTTAATTGTCATTAATTGTCCTCATATCAAAATTGAGTACATCAGATCCTAGCATTCTTGGAGGCCGAGGGGAAAGGATTGCTTGATCTTGGGCGTTCCAGAACAACCTGAGCAAGAGCGAGACCCTGTTTCTACTAAACAGAAAAACTTCGCCAGGCATTGTGGTGCAGGTGCCTGTAGTCCCAACTACTCGGGAGGATGAGGCAGGAGGATCCCTTGAACCCAGGAGCCTAAAGTTGCTGTGAGCTAGGCTAAGGCCATCGCAGTAGACAGAGAGAAATTGTCTCCAAAACAAAACAAAAGAAACAAAAAACCACAATGCTTAGGAATAAATCAGACAAAAGATATCCATAACTTGTACACTAAAAACTATAAAACAGTGCAGAGAGAAATTTAAGAAGACTTTAAAAATGAAGAGAGAAACCTTGCTTGTGAGTCAGAAGACTCACCATTGTTGTCGGTTCTCCCCAAATTGACCTGTAGATCCATCCAAGCAAATCAAACTCTCAGAGGGGTGTGTTTACATGTATGTGTGAAAATCAACAGACTGATTCAAAAATCCAGAGAGAAGTGAAAGGACCTAGAATAGCCAAAATAACTTTGAAAAAGAACAAAGCTACAGGGCTAACACTACCTGATTTCAAGAATTATCATAAACCTTTAGTAGCTAAGACACTGTGGTACTGATGAGATAATCAGTGGCACAGGATAAAGAATCCAGAAGTAGAGCCACACATATATTGACAGTTGATTTTTAATAAAGGCTCAAAGTCAATTTCTTCGTTAAAGTATCAACTTCTCAACAAATGATGCTAGAAAAATTCACATCCATATGCAAAAAATAAACTTGGACAGATGCATATACAAAAGTGAACTCAAGTGGATATATAATTTAAAATTAAAACTATACAACCTTATTTTTACCCTATTAATCTGAAACAATTTTTTTTTTTTTTCAAGACCGAGTCTCACTATTTTTGAGACAGAGTCTCACACTTGGTAGAGTGCCATGGCATCATAGTTCACAGCAACCTCAAACTCTTGGGATCAAGTGATCTCTCACCTCAGCCTCCTGAGTAGCTGGAACTACAGGCACCTGCCACAATGCCCAGCTATTTTTTTTTTAAGAGATGGAGTCTTGCTTTTGCTCAAGCTGGTCTCGAACTGGTAAGCTCAGGCAATCCACCCACATCAGCCTCCCAGAGTGCTATAGGATTATAGGCATGAGCCACCGCACCTGGCCTGAAATAAATTTTTTAAAAAACTATAAAAATTTTAAGAGAAAACAAAATCTTTGTTAGTTTGGCTTTGTTACCTTAGTAAAGGAATTCTTCAATACGACACTTAAAAGTGCCATTCATAAAAGAAGAACATGGATAGACTGAACTTCAAAATTAAAACTTCACTCTTCAAATGACATTTCTAAGAGAATGAAAAGATAAGCTATATACTAGGAGAAAAAGAGGTTCAAAGGTTGTATCTAGTATAGATATGTATCTAGGACTTACATCTAGAGTATAGAAAGAACACTCAAAACCCAATGATATAAAAAATCATTTTTGTTCATAAGATTTTATTAGACATTTCCCAGGAGAAAATATACAGGTGGTAAATACCACATGAGAATATTTGTCAATGTTACTAATATCATTCATTAGGAAAATGCAAATTAAGATCACAGTGAGACATTACTACATACCTATTATAATGGCTAAAGTGTAAGACTGACAATACCAAGTGTTGGCAAAAGCATGGAGGAACTTGAACCTTTATACACTGCTCAGGGATGTGTCAAACTGTACAAGAAAACAGCTTGACGATTTTGCAAAAATTTAAACATACATCTACCATATGATCTAGACTTCTAGCCATTCTACTTCTAGGCATTTACTAGACACAAAAAATGAAAGCATATATTCATGCAAACGTTTGTACATAAATGCTCATAACAGCTTAAGTTGTAATAGCCCCAAACTATAAAGAACCTGAATATCATCAGGAGACTAGATAAACAAATTGTTATATTCTTCATCCGTATGATGGCGTACAACACTCAGCAATAAGAAAAAATGAGCTGCTGATATTTCAGGCAACATCCACTAATCTCAAAATAATTATGCTAAGTGAAAGAAATCAGATAAAAAAAAGAGAGTGCATACTATATGATTCCTTTTCTATAAAGCTCTAGGAAGTGCAAACTAATTAATAGTGCCAGAAAGCAGATCAGTGTCTGCTGCGGAGATGGCACAAGGAAAAGTGGTGGACTGCAAAGTGGGGAGATAAAACTTTGGGGGTGATGGATGTGTTTATCTTGATTGTGCTGATGGTCTCGTGAATGTGTAAGTATGTTGAGACATTTCTAATTGTACACCTCAAATCTGTTCTGTTCATTACATGTCAGTTAAACTTCAAACAAGCTGCTTTTCCAAAAGATCCCTAAATCCCTTTCCCATCCACACTCTATTTGATGGACAAGAATTGAAGCCTGAGGACAAGAGAACTTTTCCAAAGCTATTCCACTAGTCCAATGTACAGGAATTAGGTTTGTCCCTAGTAAAGTTTTTGGATGAAAATAGAAGAGCTCCTGGCAGAAAAGCTCAGTATATATTTTTCTCTGTGCCACGCCCTGGGCTAAATATGCTTCACTGTTTTTCTGTTTGAAAGTTTGATTTCCATGTGTCTTCCACACAGTGAAGATTACAATCTACAAAATAAAAAGACCACCTATGGAGTGGTAGAAAATCTTTGCAAACCATATATCTGATAAAAGGATAATACTCAAAATATGTAAGGAATGTATACAACTCCATAGCAAACAAATAACCTGATTTTAAAATGGGAAAAAGACTTAAACATTTTTCCTGAAGAAAATATACTAAAGACCAAGAGGTATATAAAAACAGTGCTCATGAATCATCAGAGAAGTACACATCAAAATGACAGTGAATCATCAGAGAAATACAAATCAAAATGGCAGTGAATCATCAGAGAAATACAAATCAAAATGGCAGTGAGATCTTCACTGTGGAGAAAAGGGAGCTCTTGTACACTGTTGGTGGGCATGTAAATTGGTACAGCCATTCTGGAAAGCAGTATGGAGACTCCTCAAAACATTCAAAATGGAACTACCATATGATCCAGCAATCCCTCTTCTGTGTACATATCTAAAAGAAATGAAATCAGCATCTGGAAGAAGCATCCGCATTCCCGTGTTGATTGCAGCATTATTCACAGTAGCCAAGATATGGGAACAAACTCAGTGCCCACCAATGGGTGAAAAGGTAAAGAGGTCGTGGCACATATCTACAGTGGAATATTACTCGACCATAAAAGGAAGCTGTTTGCAACACTGGTGAACTTAGAGGCTATCAGGCTAAATGAAATAAGTCAGATACACAAAGACAAATACTGCGTGGTCTCATTTGTATGTGGAATCTGAAAAGTGAGACTCTTAGAAGCAGAAGAATAGAATGGTGGTTACCAGGGGCTGAGGCTGGGGAAATGGACAGCTGCTGGGCAAGGGCATAAAGTTTTAGTTACAAAATGAACAAGCCCTGGGGATCTAACGTACAGCCTGGGTGGTGATGAATGTGTCACTTTGACTATGGTAGTAATTATACCATGTGTCTGTATCTCAAATCATCACACTGTATGCCTTGAATATATGTGATCTTTGTTTAATAATTAAATGTTTTAAAATGTGATAAAATAAACCAAAGAGAAACTGATTGCCCAGCCCTTGGTAGCAAAGCGTTTTTCTAATTTGTTGGTATGCCACATGGGTATGAATCACTTTTGAGAGTCTAGATTGTTTTCTCCAAAAAGTACCAACCTTACATTTGTCTTGAATATTGTGAGGATTGAGACTCAATGTTAATTCAAATGGACTAATTTGTTGTTCTAGGTCTGAATCGTTTGCTTACCAATGGCTCCTATGAAGCTGCATTTCCCTTGCATGAGGTATTGTGCTGCCTTTAGTCTTTACCTTTTTTTCAATGTTTTGTTACTAAAACCGGCTTCTAAGGATCAGCATGAACTGAATCTGTTGATATGTCTTTGTTCAGAATACATTTAATACATTCAGGGGGCAATTAGGGAGGAGTCTACTTGCCTGTTATATCTATCTCTTTCTCAATATAGATTTATTTCTATACGTCTTTTTTTTTTTTTTTTTTGTAATTGCAGGAATAGTTATATCAAGAGTCACTCAGCTGAAATCCCAAACAATAAAAAAGGGGGAGAGGAAGAGTCACTCAGCATAAATTCAGAAGAATATTTTAGGGACTTTAAGTCATAAAATTTAAAAGGCAGTAAAAATTTGCATGAAACACCAGACCCAGGGGGAAAATGTTCTTGTGTGTGTGTGTGTATACACACACACATAGTCTTTGCAAAAAATTAGTTTATAGCTATTCCTTGAAAGAATGGAAGGGTAGTCATCATGCAGAGCCCTTAGTAACCAAAGGGTGACTAAATGGAAATTAATAGCCTTGTATTCACTGTTCACTGAAGATGTTTAAATGTTAATCCTTTTGTACTACCTGGTCTTTGTCATATATAATGACTTTCATATATGTGGCTGTGACTACCCTTAACTGTTTTCTCCAAAAGACCTTGGATTGTTTAACCCCAAATCGCCCTATAGGTTGGTTTTCTGGAACATGAGCCTCATGATGGTTGAGAGATTATTATTGTTTTTATGGCATTGCGTCCCTCCTCTGGTTACTATATGACACAGAGCATACAAAAATAATTGTCACATCCCTGTCTTCCCGGACCTCACAAACCAGCCAGGGTAAAGCTACAGTTAGAGTAATCTTCAGAACAGTCTTCTATTGGAAACAAGGATAACAATTTGCAGGGTTTTTTTGGTTTTTTTCTCTTTTTTTGGCCAGGGCTGGTTTTGAACCCGTCATCTCTGGTATATTGGGCCAGCACCCTACTCCTTTGAGCCACAGGCGCTGCCCCATAAGGATAACAATTTGTCAGGAAACATATCAGAGGCTAGTTCCAACTTTCTAAGCTGGCAATGTTTATACTCTTGATTCTGAAAACCAAGAGGGTGTGATAGGTGAGGTAGACTTTTAAAATCTTATTTATTAAGAAAACTAGAAACTGTGGCCTGAGACCCTGTTGATGGACTCCCAGGAAATGTTTTTGTAGTACTCCTTTACTCACACAAGCAAACATTTTGACACAAAGGGTTGTTAGAGCCATAAACAGGTATGTCTGAACTTTAAAGATAAATTCTCCTCCCTCTCCCCAAAATGTCATGTGGCTTACTGTAGCAATTAGTTGGCCTTGCCCAGAAAGGGTGTTGGTGAAAATGACAATGACTCCCAGCCATGGTATAGTCACAGTAGGGACAGTATCCAAGCAACAGCAGGCGATGAGAGCATCTGTGCAGGGAGGTGGGTGGGAATGAAGGTGCCTGAAGAGACACAGCTACAAAAGCCCAGAGGAACTAACTCAGGGCCTTCCCTGTGACTTTCCCATCCCAGCAAAGCTCTATATTCTACAAGAAGAGAAATTTCGAGTTAGGAATAGCAGCCGCCATAATAGCATCATTGTTCTTTTGACTTTTACTCTCAGTTTAACTCGATTATAGTCTTTAATCTCATAACAACCTACAGAAGCAGGAAGGCAGGAAGGGCAGATACTGTTGCCCTTGTTTCACGTTAAAAATTTAGGAGTTTAGAAAAAGGTTAAAGCTACCTTGAATCACCCTGAGTTGGTGGTTGAGCTGAGACTAACCTGAGTTTCTTTACTCCCAACCCTGTGTTCTTTCCATCAGGAAAGGACTCTTCATGTTCCTGTGAATCATTGGCTCCAGAAAGTACCTTTTCTGATTGTGAAATTACCCTTTGCCATAAACTGACCTCAGAAAAACATCTACCTCTCTGGTAGATGTTTGTTCAATGAGGAAGTTGAATTAGACTTGAATTATTAGCATTCGGAAGTGACTTCAGCATTTGTAAATCTAGGATTTTGCTGCAGATAAGGCAGCGTGATTAGGTGACAGTTGTGGACATTTGCCAATTACCCTGTCTTCAAAAGAGAAACAGAACTAGTGAGCCTTGGGTGTGACCTCTGGGCCACTTTGCTCATTCAAACCACAGGAGAAACTGAATGAGGCAAATATTATCAGTATCATTAAATATCATTAATACCATTAATCATTAAATATCATTTTAGACTAGGAAACCAACGCACAGAGCATTTAGAGGGCTTGCCCATGGTCTCCTAGGTAAAAAGCAGCAGAACTGAATTTGAGCTTGATTCTAGTAAGCAGGAACTTCTTAGCAGACATCATCCCAGCAAGACAATGTCCAGAGTAACTCCTCAAACTGCCTTCCCTTTCCTAGAGAGGACCGTTTCTTAAAAATATTCTCCTACTCCTGCCATAAGGGACTAGCAGCACTGTTACCGGAAGGCTTTGGTGGGTATCACCTCACCAACTGTGGTGTTTCTATCCCAGGGAAGTTACAGAAGTAAAAACTCCATTCGAACCCATGGAGCGGAAAACCACCGACATCTCCTCTATGAGTGCTGGGCCTCCTGGGGTGTGTGGTATAAATATCAGCCTTTGGATCTTGTAAGGTGAGCATTTAACCAGCTGCAAATATAAAACTTGTGCAAAATGATTAGGGCAACCTGTCAACTGGGACAAACCACTGTTAGAACAGAAAGAGTCTGAAGTGTCCAGCTCTCACTCTGATCTGGCTTCTTCGCAGGAGGGAACTTGTCAGAGGACATCCATTGTTCTTGGTAAACCTGCCCTTCCTCTGATGAAGGTGGAGTTTCCCCCTAAAGGGTCTTAGGAAGGGGGCCAAAGAGGGGATATAAGATCAGCCAGGCCTCCCACAAGACTCCATAAGAACGGGTCATTCATGGGACTGTTACTGACAAACCATTTTCCAGAAAGGTAACACAGCTTACCTCTGTTACTGACAAAATATTAGTTCCCATCAATGCAAATAGGACATATGAGGTACCGTCATTCCAGTAAATAGCAGGCTTATTTTAGTTTCCAGTTAAAACTGATATCCTTTAAAGATATTTTTAATCTGCATGTCAAAAAGTCTATCTACACCTTTAACTTACGATAATTGTACAGTGAAAGTGTTTGTTGTTTTTTTTTAACTGTCTAAATCTGTCCAACTTTCTACCTTGGCAGCCTTGTGCTCTGACACCTCATTGTTTATTAAGACTGGTTATTAAGATTAGGTAATAACCCACACTTCATGGATTTCTTATTAAAGAGAAAGTCATGTCTCATTTTCTAGAGTATCTGGGTGTGTTTTGCTTATATCAGGGCCCTAGAAAAATAAACCCAGAGGAGGTGGGGGAACATCTCACTTTATATTTTATTCCCTTGGGTAGCGATCTTCCTACCACATCCCTTGTTACTTTGGCATTACTACCAAGTGTTTCTTCCCAATGTTGCAAAGGACAGTGGTGAATTATGACCCTTGTGTTGGTAACAAATGAGCCAGATGATCTGGGTGAGTGGAAAATATTTTCTGAGATGAAATCATTGTCCTTCATCCAGATTCAATACATGATAAATAGTGGGGGTGAAAAAATAAAAGTAAATTCTCTTCCCAGCCTCTAACTCATCTTATAGGATGACATTGATTAGAAGTTACTGATAATTGCTACAGGCAATACATTTCCCGTCCATGACAGTATTTTGATTAAGATTCTGTGGTTAGTCAATGAGTATTAGTCCACTGTGTTTTTAGAGCTATGCTAAATACTATTGGCAAAGACAAGCAGAAGCTGTGGTCTCTGGCTTTGAGAAATTCATTTCCTTCAGGGACAACAGGTCCTGCATACTTGAGACAACTAGAAAAAAAGACAAGACCACATGTAATTAGGCAAAATGTGTGACAGAGGCCATACATTTTACACAGATTTAGAAAAAAGGCATGAAAGGCTGGAGCTGAGCCCTGGAAGAACAGTGGGATTCGCGTTGGGCGAGAAGACGGTGTGTGAAGCATAGCCAAGTGAGAACGATGAGTAGGGACCTCACCTCCACACAGTTCTCGGCCTACAGATTGTATATCCACCTTCATTCTTGAATCTGGCCAAACTCCAGCATCTCAGCATCTCCACTGCCGTCACCTGTCACCTGGACCATGACAGCTTTCTTCTACTTGGTCTCCCTTTTTCCACTCTGGGCCCTTCCAATTCATTCTGTATTCTCAGGATAGGCTTGTGTATAATCACGTTCTTTTATGGGAGGGCTAATTCTAGCTCTGATAGAAGTAGAAGTCGAAATTTAATCCCAGATCCTCAATTTGATCCAATGTTCCATTCTCTAGGCTCACCTCATCCGCAGTTTACCAGTAAGGCCACTACAAAGCAGAGGGACCGAACACGGCATTGTAACACTTAACTTTACACACTGTGCTGTCATTTGCAAGGCTATTGTGTCTTTAACAGGCGGTACTTTGGAGAGAAGATTGGGCTGTATTTTGCCTGGTTGGGCTGGTACACTGGCATGCTCTTCCCAGCTGCTTTCATTGGACTGTTTGTCTTTTTGTATGGAGTCACCACTCTGGATCACTGCCAAGTCAGGTACGGGGAGCCCCTGGGTGAGCCTGCCTTTGCCTACTACTTAGAGACGGCTGTTTGTGCATTGAGGATGTTCACAGACTTAGACACACTGTAGAGTTGCTTTACTCTCGCTTCCTTCTCACTCACTCATGGAAAAGTTCCATTCACAAGGTTCTGTCCGTTGCCCTTGATACTATGGTCTCTACTTACCACGGAAGCAAAAGTCACATTTACACACATACAAAGACCCGTACATCCATGGAGCAAATCACTTTTGTTTGCTGGCTGGCTGAAAGTGCTCTCTTTCTGACATTTTCACCTTTCTTTCAATTAATAATGCAAAAGAGTGAACTGACAAGGCTTTCTTATGAATTATGTGTTTTTTACAAAAACCTTTTAAACCTAACCCAGAAAGACATCTTACCAACTAGCTAGTGCCTTGGCAATGGTTCACTGTTAACAAGCATTATCTTAGTTTCTTATCAGAATACAGGTTATTCATGGAGATCTTATTATAAGGCTGGACAATGATGTGAAATTATAGATGTGCCTTTTTAAAAGTAATTGCAAAAATAAAAGTGAGTGAGCATCCCCCCCTCCAAAAATATTTTACTTTCTGGTGAAATAGTTAAGGAAATGTAGTTTTCTCCCAGGATAGGACTAAAATCTTACTTCTTTTTATTTATTCTTCCATATTAGTTTTAATTTATCATGCACATAGAGATAAAGACAGGCATTTTTAGGTATCCTTCCATAATTCAATATGAAATTGCTTCAGACCTATGAAATGTTGTGAAGGACTTTTGTATAATTGGGGATATTAACAACCAGTGTTTTGCTTTATGTATTTAACTTAACTAATATGTAAAGCTGAGGAACAGACTTATAAATAAATAAGTTTATCAGTGTATTAAGATGTGCGGGAAGTTGTTTACATTAATAGCAGATAAGTCTAAGAAGCTTCCAGGGACAAAAATTCAATCTCCTGGATCTTATCTACTAGTTGAACGTTCTGGTGAAGTTGGAGGGAGACAAATCTTTCCTGCCATCAAAAAGCTGTCTTTTTCTGTTCTCTTTTTCCAGTAAAGAAGTCTGCCGAGCTACAGACATCATCATGTGTCCTGTGTGTGATAAATACTGTCCATTCATGAGGCTATCGGACAGCTGTCTTTATGCCAAGGTACTTTCAAATACGTAGCATTTTAGGTGGATTGAATTTAACACACACCTTCCTGAGGAACAGTGGGGTATCTATGTTTTATAATTTCTAGTATTTGATTCTCAAGTTAATGTTGTAGAATAAACTTACCTTTATCATTCAGTATTTTAACTCAGATGTCTTTTTTAATGTACATATATCAAGGATGCCAAAAAATGGATACACATTTTAAGAGCAATAGTTATCCTCTTCCTGCCTGTTACATGGTGCTGCTAGCATTTATTTGATTAATGCCATCTTTCTGAGTGAATGTCATACTACACATTATTCCTATGACTCAATTCAACTTTGAAAAGTCATACACAGATAACATCTCTTAAAATGTGTATTTTTCCGACATTCCTGGTATTTAAACATATATTCTGTCATTTCTAATCTTTGATTCTCAAGTTGATGTTGCAGGATTGATGTATCTCCATCATTCGGTGTTCTTGCTCAGTTATCTTTTTTAAATGCACACATACTTAAATGCCTGGCTCCAGATATCATCTCAAGAAGCTGCAGCAGGGCACAGCACCAGGGCACATGGCCAGAGTCAAAGTTCAGTTCAAACTTCAGCTCTGCTTTTTGCCACTTATTTGTCTCAGAACAAATTCTTTAGTCTCTCCGAACCTTGTTTTCTCCTCCGTGAAATGGAGAATGTGATGCTCGCTTCACGTGTGGGTTGTTAGCTGTGTACTGTACCACTGTATAGTGAGGACAGCACTTAGCAAATGGTAGGATCTCCATAAATGACACTGCTGTCATTTTTCTCCTCTTCATCCTCACTGTTGTCAAAGTGACCTGATTCGAGGCTAGCTCAGCTGCTTATCAGCTTGGCCTTACACACGTGCAGCCTTTCTGAGAATGAGCTTTCTCGTCTGTAAGATACAGGTAAACCCTGCCCTCTCTGTAGTGGCACGTCATGAGGACTGCAGAAGAGACTATAAGCAAAAGTGCTTTGAAAAAAAAAAATACAAGGCCCTATTATTTCTATTACATGTTATCACATGTCCCTTTCTCATGGTACACTTACTTTATTAAAATATCAGATATGTTCGTCAAATTCCTGGAGTTTTTTTTTTTTTTTTTTTTTTTGTAATTAGGAGTTGTGTCCCTAACACAAAACAAGAGCTAGAGTTGACATGAATGACAACTTTTCTTAGACCCGCTACCCAGAGGCTTGCCCAGATTCCAAATATGCAAGGGCTTGGTAGATTTTACTGAACCTTTGCAGTCTCTGCTGCATGGACCTGTCTAATTACTCTGCCGGCATTGCAGAGTTGTGTTTGTTTGAAATGAGAGAACATTTGATAGGCCACCCAGGATCTGCCCTGTCTATGATGTCTTAGCACTGCAGGTGGCTAGCCAGTCTGTGTGGGAGGAACCCAAACCACAGCTGTGGTTTTACAAAGAGTTCAGCTCTTAGTGTATGTTGCAAGGGACCAAAAACAAAAAATCACAAAATGCTCTCGCTATCTTTGGAGATCACACAGGTAGACTTGCATGGATGGGGACACGTTTAACAGAGTGACCTTGGAAAGTAGAGATTTGGTAAGGATCAAGGGAGATATAATTTAGTTTAAAGGTCATGAAATAAGCCTGAATGTATGTCTAAGGAATTTAAAAATTCTACTTTGAGGGAATCCCAAAAGCAGAAGTCAAATTATTTTTTGTTTTGTTTGTGCGTGTATGTATGTGTTTTTGCATTTTTTTATTTTTTTTGAGACAGAGTCTCCCTCTGTCACCCTGGGTAGAGTGCTATGGCATCATAGCTCACAGCAATCTCAAACTCTTGGGCTCAAGTGATCCTCTTGCCTCAGCCTCCTGAGTAGCTGGGACTACAGATGCCCATCACAACACTGGCTACTTTTTTTTGTTAGACATGGGGTCTCGCTCTTGCTCAGGCTGGTCTCAACTCGTAAACTCAGGCAATGCACTGACCTTGGCCTCCCAGAGTTCTGGGATTACAGGCATGGGACACCAGACCTGGCCCTATGTATATGTTTTATTGTTTTTGTTTTTTTTTAATGAATGAAAGTATACCTGAATGAAGCTTTCTTTTTAGGAGATCCTTACTAATTCTTTAAATGGATCATCATAAATAGTTTAGAGTGCTCAGATTTTATTTTGGCAGTTATCCTCTGTAACGTAAGATCTAGAACAATGGTAGTTATGATCGTTATAAATATAATAATAGCTTAGCAAACTTTATTATGTCTAATTCTCACAGCAACTTCAAGGTAAGTGTTACTATTCCCATTCTACTCAGAGAGGTAAACATTACTCATCTGTGGTCATACGGCAGTGAGTAGCTGGGCTTTGGTTTACTGGACTATAAAACACGTCTTCTTTACTGCTGTGCCATACTGAGCCACAAGACGTTCAGATTCTGAATTTATTCATAACAGTTGCTCTTGCCTAGAAACTTCGTAAAATGAAGGTGAAAAGGCCACATAATGACAGAATTGGAGTCAAATAGGGTTTCTCTTAGAGATATCTATTAGAAATGGCAGAGTGATTTCAAGGGATTATGGACACACAAGAATATTGGATCCAGTTGGAGCCCAGGTCCAGTCCAATCAGCCCAGGTCCAGTCAATCAGCCATTCTGTTGATTGAGATTGTTTTATCCTTAACACTTGTATTTGCAAGAGTCAGAAACCCAACTCCAACTAGCTCAGGTGGGAAGAAACTGACTAAATGGCACACTTTTCTAGGAAAGATACCAGGGCAGCTCACGCTACATGAGAAAGGAAGACTCACAGCGTAGAACCGCCCTCCAGGACTGCCCATGTGACAACTCTGCAGACAGGTCTCCTCAGAGCCGGGAAGTGGCAGCCGGCTGCCTGGGCCCCAGACTTGTGTCTTCCTTCTTTTATCTCCTTAAGCATATTTTTTGTGGACATTTTAAATTCTGTAATCAGTTGTCACAGAATATTGTTTCAGAAGGTGTACATTGCCTAGTTGAGGATTTTTAGTTGGGGGTGTTGTTCTCTTCCCCATATGTTCCATTATTTTGGCCTATGGGTGCCTGGTCCCTGCAGGTGTCAACCGCTTTGAGTAAGGGTCAGAGGCTAGTCTCAAGCCTAGTGAGGTACAGAGAGGGGTGGACAGAGTTCCCAGGCACCACTGTGGGCTACCACTCTGCCAGAGGATTTTAGGGGCAGAGTTGTATGTTTAAACCTGCTTAGAACAAAACAGAGTGGGGAGGAGGCCCTCTCCTTTGACTGTAATGTACCAGCCTTGGGGTTTAAGAGGAAATGGACAGAGGAGTGAACGCCCCAGGACAGCTCCAACTTTCACCAATGTCTCAACCAAGCAGGACTTTGGACATCTCCAATGTCACTCCAAGAACACCAGCACCTGTGATGCAGGCTGTTGTAGCTGATTTCTGGGGCTTGGGAGCTAATTGTCCAGTGATCCTGAGAGAGAGAAACTGGAGCAGGACTTACTATCCATCTATCCTGATTTCAAATCTGCCACCTACCTCTCCACACACACACATCAGTTCAAGGCAACCTCTGTCCCCTCCCGGGCTTTCTCAGAGTCTTTGTTTTTTGTTTGTCTTTGTGTAGTGTTAGTTGCTGAAATCTACTATCTTGCTTCTCCAGGATTGGTTGTGGCAAAGGGCGCCATCACCCCAAGATAACCCACTATCTTACAAGAAGCCAGAATTCCCTATCACTCGGCCCTTCCTAATTCACATATTCTCAAATTGATAACTGCCGCAGAAAACTCTCTCTGCAAACGTTCATATATCTTCTCCCAGGGAAGTACTCTGATTGATTCCCTATTGAATTATGTGTCCCTTGGGCACAGAGAAAAGATGGTCTGGACCACCACAGTCCATTCCAGAATGGACACTGCTGGTGCAAGCTAAGCCTTCCACCAACTCCCAGTAAATATGGTGATAAAGAGCACAGACCAACCCCTTCACTGGTACTATCAAGCTTGATTTGATACCAAGTGCCCAATATACAGCTTAACACTCCCTCTGACCCAGGAAATAGTAATAGATAAGCTTCAGACATTCAGCTCACAGTAGGTGGTTGAATGCTGCCCATTGTTCAAAGAAAGAGAAAGCATAAACTTTGGGAATAATCTGAAATTCTTCACAGTAGGATAAAACAGGAAAAAACCTTGTTTATACTTTGGCGTATTTTCCAAGGGACAGTATACTTTATAGGGAGGTATAAAATACCAAAAAAAAAAAAAAGAAAGAAAGAAAGGTTATGCTTTATGAACCTATCAGTCATCATTTCAGCTTGTCAGGGGCATTGGCATGATTTATCCTGGAGGTGGAAATGAGCCTGGCAGTAAGAATGGAGATTTTTACTTTCTGCGGTAGTATCTGCAATCGAATATATTATTCTAGCAATAAAGTATTGCTAGCTGTCTTTGTGTTATGTGCAGTAAGTAAATATAGTGCTCACCCGAGGCTTTAATAAAGGAAGAAGTGGATTTGCTTAATGGTTCTGCTCTTTTTTTTTTCCTAATAAGGCTGAAATCCAGACAGAGCCCAGTAAATGTTTGCCCAAAACTACACAAACAAAATAGCTCATTTTCAAAGGCAAACAAATGAGGCATTAAAAACAGTGCTTGGGAAGTTGGAAACCTTTCAAGTGGCAAAAAGGATGCCTTCCTGGTCCTTAATATAACTATATCCGTATACATAGGTACACGTGTGAGAGTTTCTGTAGTGTACAAGAGAGAATTCTTAGGAGCACTATTGGGACTGCTGATAAATGTTTAACTAGATAATAGCCACTTAAAGGGAACAAACTCTGTCTCCCATATCTGAACTACTTCACAATAAGAGTAACCCACTTCTTACTTGTGATCCAAAAGGAATAACCACCCCCCAAAAAAGAAACCCTGTACAACTTACCATGTAATTACAACTATTTTTACTGAACTTGAAAAAAGTTTGAATTGGAATATCATATGTGTGACATTAGCTCAATACTGATTCTTGTTATTCCCAGGTAACCCACCTTTTTGACAATGGAGCCACTGTCTTCTTTGCTGTTTTCATGGCGGTATGGGGTAAGTGCTCTACAGCCATAAAACTTGAGTTCCCTTTCCATTCTCTGGAATCTGTGCTTTTAGAAGTCTCACTTTGGATGTGAATGGAAGAAGCTTGAGTAAACTGAACTGGCTGTTCTACTAGCAGCAATTTGGTAAATAATTCATTGGTTTAATTTAAGTGATATTGTAGAGGAGAAACATGGCTGACTTTTCTTCAACCTTAAACCATTTCATCAGTGCTGCATTGTTAGAGTAAAATTTATCTTCTGTAAGAGACAAAAATAAAGTTCATAGTACAACAAAAAGTCAGAGGAAAACCAAATGCCCATCTCTGTATAAATAGGACTTTCTATTGGGAGTGGCTAATGTGTGAGTACCCACTTTTGGCTTTCTTCCAACTCGGAGGAAAGATGATTCCTCTAAACGAGAGTCTACTCACTCACAGGACTGAATTGAGTCTTTTGATAACAGTTCAAGCTAATATTCTTATCAGGCATGATGGAAAGTGCTGGAAGCATTCAGATCTTTGGAAGTAATAGGACTTGATTGAAATCTCAACCCCTTTACTTAAGAGACTGTGTAACGTTTGGCAAGTTCCTTAACCCACCTCTTTGTGAAGTGGGTTTAATAGCAGATACATAAATAATTACAAAGGTTTAATTGAATGGTATAGGAAAATATCTGGACAAATTCCTAATAAAAAATTAATGGCAGTTACTTTCGGAGAGGAGGATTCATGGAGGAAGAAGTGAATAGTGATGTGACGCAGACTTTATGCTATATATTTTCAGTTTGGTTTGAAATATATATTTCTTCTATAACATAAAATGCCAGAATCTGAATTTTGATGTTGCAAAACTCTGCTAATTTCAGGCTTAGGCTTATCTTGTTTGTTATGTCTTCTATGAATATTAGAATCTTCCCCACCTTTCAGACCCTACCTGAAATGTCATCTGTTCCAGCCAGAAGATGTCTTCTTCCTTTGAGCTTCTCACATACAGCTTGCTTTATGTCATTGATATGGAATCCATGATTATTCGCATACACAACTTATCTCCCCTAGTAGGTTAATGGTCCTCAGGGACCATTATGGTCATTAGAGACCTCATACATTTCTTCTGAAGACAGAGGGATTCATTAAGTATTTGATGGATGAATGAATGGATGGATGGAAAAAATGGATGGACAAAAAGAAGAAAAAAGAGAAAAGAGTGGGAAAAGAAGGAAATTAACAAAGTACTTATTTACAATATAATGAATGCATTTAAGTGGCCTTTTTTAATAAGTGGAAATATAAAACCATGTTCTCTTAAAGAGGCTTATTCTAGAAATGTTGTGTATTCTTTCCTACAGTATTGTTGAAGGGGTATGTTTGGAACGCTGCGATTTCAGCCCCTCTTTCCCAGTAAGCAATTGAGTGACCCAATATCTGTCAAGCCACAAGTCTATGAATGGCCTGGGGAAAGGCCTAGGGTTCTGCCCAGACAGGGACTTGTAGGGCCACCAAGATGATTATTCTCAAGAATGTAGATAGAGAAATGTGAAGGGAGATAGGGAATTGGCAGCAGGAACTGATAGTGAAAGATGCCCAGAGCTTAGGCATCTTTAGGAGGGAGGGAAAGAAGAAGAGAAAGATTGAAATTGACCATCAGATAGAGGAAGGGACCAGGAATGATTATGAAGAGGCTGAAGTTATAAGGAACAGGTCCTAGAAATAGGCAGAAGCAAAGAACTAGTGGAAAAGATACAGAATAGAGGGTGTAGAAGCCAAGAGGGGGTTGCAAGACAGTGCCCTAAAGATAAGCAAAGACAGAATGTAGCCAAGCCATGCTGTTAATGGAGTATCAGGATGAAGACCCAGGCTTTCCGGCAGTGGAGGCCTCTCAAGCTGTGGGTTTCCATGTCCAATGTCTGAATAGGTTCAGTCTTTATTCCTGTAGGATTCTTGCCGCTGCCTCCTTGATGGACCTTGTGAAATTTTCTAACTATTTGCACGATCCTTCATGTGTCTCTGTCACTTGCAAATGAAGGACACTAGCCCTAAAAGACTTTTGGTTACAGGTTAGAGCTCTCAGATCAAAGATCTCTATCTGGTTTTTCTAGAACCTATTAGTGTCACTAACCATGATCAGGGTAAGCCATCCAGGGCACAAGCTTTGCCATGATGACATGAGCAGACTTTGAAAACTGTATTCATTTATTAAACCAGTGATCCCCAAACTTTTTCAGGTCAACTCATAAAAAATGAAAATTTTTGCACAATATACTGATACATTAGGAAAAGCCTGCTCATGGCCAAGGATAAAATTGCCCCAAGCACGCTAGCTCCAGAAACCCCAAGGGATGAAGGAATTACTATTATTATTATTATTGTCATCATCATGATTATTCTTATTTATTCCTGGCATATTGGTACAGTCATATAGAAACTCTGCCTTGAGCTACTAATCTACTGTGTAGAGTTAATGCTTCTGTATAAAGAATGATATCCTGGTGACATTCTGGAAAAACTAAAATGAAAACAACTTCCTCACTTCAGTATTTCACCAATTTTTAAATAATATTTTGACTGTAATAGCAGTTTCTTCTCTCACAGTTTGCCTCCTGAGTCTGTATAGAAGTAAATGTTAGTGTGATAACATTTGTCCATAAGACAGATGTTGTTACTCTCCTCAGTACCACCATTGCAAAAGGGATTACGTCCCTCCTTTGAAAATTGTTGTATTTCATGCTGTGAATGACAAATGAGATTTTTTTAATATCCTTGCCAACCTCAGTTGATTGGTGCTGGCTGCCTGAAGCATGGAGTTGAGAAGCTTCTGAGGTCGCAAGTGGGTGTATTGGAGATTTGACAGCCCTTGTGCTTTGGTGTACGCTCAGTCAGATTCTGATTGATGCTCTGTAATAAACTTTGGGCACAAGAGAACATTTTAGGGCCACTCCAGGCAAGGCAAGTCTGGAATAATTCATCCTCTGAATTGCTTTGTTTTAGTCGACAATTTATTGCTTCAATCCTGTATTATTCCCAGAAATGTGCTAGTTTGAGCAAAAGAATGATTTGCCCCAGGTGTTTCTTTGTAGATAGGGAGATGTCTTTTGCAGAAATCCAAAACAGCCAACAACATTAACAATTATCATACTAGCATATCCTAAGTATTGCGTGTGTATCATCTCATTTAATCTCTACGACAGCCTTTAAGGAAGGTGCTATTATTATCCTCCTGGGACAGATAAGAAAACTGAGGCAGTAGCTAGAACATAGCAAAGTCAGGAGTCAAACCGCGAGGTCTGCAGAATCCCGTATTATTTCTACCCCTATGCTTCTGCTTTGGAGATCTGGATCTTAAAATAAAGGACTGTGAATGCTCATCTTGAGCCCCATTTATACTGCTTTGAGGCAGGGATGTTCTATAAAAGTTGTCAATTCTAATGGAGCTCAGTTTAATAGTCTCAGGATCATCTCTTATGATTGACAAGCTACATTTAAGAAAACAAACGCACTCTGTTTTCAGGAAATTGCTACATCCAGAGATGATGAGAACAGATGTGAGTGGTTTACGAGCTCTCCAAAGGGAAGGGGTTGATGTGTTTGTTTTGCTGCCTTTTGTTTGTGTGTTCAACGGAGAAACAATAAGGCTCCTTTTGGAATCAGTTTGGAGCAGCTGGGGAGGGCCTGGCTGTTGGGTTAGAAATCTTGACAGAACTCCTTTGCCTCTGTTCCACTCTACTCTCGCCCCCTGCTGGCAGGGCTCCCTGTGGACCCTGGAGATAGGCTGTGAGCCTGGGGCTCTGAGCTTGAATTAGAGCTAGAACACTAGCTTCCTCAGTGTTCACTTCTGTTCAGAAAGATTCGAGGGACAGGATAATTATGGACTGAATTACCTTTTCTCCCTAGAAAAAACAAATTGAGTCATTAGGGAACTAGATGTTGGCAGAGACCTATCAGGATGCAGATTATTTCCCTCTGTTCTTCATTTCTGCTTTTTCTTTTTTTTCTCTCTCTCTTTCTCTCCCCCTTGTTTTTCTTTCTCCACTTCTCTTTTTCCATTTTTAATTGCCAAAAATTAAATTATCCCCAGTAAACAGACAAAGCAAGATCCTCAGAGCTTTCTAATCAAAATGACAAGATCATGGTTATTTAGTGAAAATTTAATGAGTCCATGTGGTCCTATTAGTAACTGGTGAATGAAGTATGTCTCGTTTAAAAACATAATTTTTAGAAGAATTGGCCTTTTGTTTCTAGATATTTACACTAATTTTATCTTGTATAATCTTATCTGTGTGTCCCACAAAAATGGTGATTATATCTAACAAAAAGATATATGTTTACTGAAGGTCTGTCATGTATATATACACATTTCTCATTGGTTTCTCATAACCCATTGAAAAGAAATTACTATCCCTATTTTATAGATGAGGCTACTGAGGCTCAGAGAAGTTATGAAACTTGCCCAAGATTACCCAGTAGCTGATAAATGATGAAGTCTGAATTTTAAAGTCGGTCTGATCTGCCCAACTCCAGAATCACTCCAAAGCATGTCCACCAGGCTATGTGCTTTCTATAGGGAGTATTGAATAAGACCTCCTTCTCAGCAACCTGCAATGTCATTCTTTCTTAGTGGGAAATAGACATATACAAATGAGTAGCATGTGATCTCTGCTCTCAGAAATCTCATAATATATTAAGGGATAGTTGGTAATGATAATACAGGGACAAATCACGCTTCATCATAATGTATTGTCTTTTTTAGATGTTGCTGTACTTGGTTTGTTAAAATGTTTTTAGGACTTTTGCATCTATCTTCATGAGGGTTTTTGTTTTGTGTGTTCTTCATTTCTAGTGTCTTTTTGGTATTGAGGTAACATTGACCTTATAGAGGGAGTTGGGAAATGTTCTTCCTTCTGGAAAGCAGACTGGTAATATCTCTTTCTTAAATAATTGGTAAAATTCATCAGTGAAGCCACCTGGGCCTGGATTTTCCTTTACAGGAAGGCTTTTAATATCATCATAACTGTTTCAATGGGTATTAAACTCTGCATGTTATCTTTTTCTTTTTGCCTTTGAAGGAACCTATAATTTCTATAATTTTATCTAAATCTGTGAATTTGTAAATGTATTGGCATAAATTTGTTCATAGTATTTTCTTAAATTCTTTTAATTTCTGTAGGACCTGTTATGATATCACATTGCTCATTGCTGAAATTGGTAATTCTTGCCTTCTCTCTTCTTGTCTGTCTTTCTTTACTTCTTTCTTTCTCTTTCTCTCTCTTTCTTTCATTTGGGATTCATTGAGGGTACAAAGAATTAGGTTACCCTGATTGCATTTTTTAAGTAAAGTCCCTTTTATAATTGTGTCCTGCCTGCAAGGTGAGTGTCATACACCGTGACCCCCCCATCCCCTTCCCTCCTCCCCTCGTCCTTTCTTTCTAGAAGTATATTGATCCTGTTGATCTTTTTAAAGAACCAGCTCTTGGTTTTAATGCTATTCTATTGCTTTTTATGTTTTATTTTTTATTGATATATGTTGTTATCATCTATTTTATTCTTCAAGCTTACTTTGTATTTAATTTATTCTCCTTTTTCTCATTTCTTCCCCTGCCCACCCCATGAATAAGGAAAGACTTTAATAGAGGAGGAAAGGAAAATGGAGACTGAGCAGGTGTCAGCTCTGCTCCCACACAGTTCCCCAAGGCTTTTATTAGCATCATCAGGATAGCCAGAATGGGGCAATGAGCCCAGGAGTACTGCCTGGGGCTCTTCTCTAGTGTGGGTCATGATTGTGGGGTACACTTAGGGTCAGAATTTTGAGATATCCTTAGGGCCAGGATTATAGGCATATTCTTAGTATCAGCCAGGATTTGTGTAGAGTGTTTCTAGGAACTTTGGCTGTGAGGCACTCCAGGAACCTGTGGAAAGGCTTGCTGTTTTCTGACCTGACTCTCTTTTTTTTTTTTTTTTTTGAGAAAAAGTTTTCCTTTATCACCCTCGGTAGAGTGCCATGGCATCATAGCTTACAGCAACCTCAAACTCCTAGACTCTAGTGATCCTCTTGCTCAGGCTGTTCTAGAACTCCTGAGCTCAGGCAATCCACCAGCCTTGCCCTCCCAGAGTGCTAGGATTACAGGTGTGAGCCACCATGCTGGGCCTCTGACCTGGTTTTCTAAAACAAATGCATTCCTGTCAGAGTTATGAGAATTCCCTTCCCAAAACTCCCCACTTTTTATTTTAAGGAATAGGGGTGCAGAAATCTTTCAAAACTGCTTCCTGCTGGATGGGAGTACTGACTCTTTTAGGGGTATATGGAGGAATTATTGGAGTTAGGAAAGTTTCAGTGTTGTTTTGAGTGAGCCTGTTTTGGAAGAAGCACCTGAGTGTAATTAAGCTGAGAACGGTATTCTGAATGAACTGGATCACAGCTCATATAAGGAATGGACTTAGAGAGACACAAAATAATAACAGAAGTAAAGGGGTGATTAGAGGTAGGATCCAGGGGAGCCAGCTTCGTGAGTCAAATCATGATTGCCAGCTGTTTTCTCTTAGTCTATGGAGGTTGGCAGCCCCTTCAGATCCTTTTTCTAATTTCTTAAGGTGAATGCCTAGTTTTTGATGTGAGATCTTTCTTGTTTTCAAATATGAGAGTTTAATGCTGTATATTCCTCTAAGGCTTAGAGTATGTCCCCCAATTGTGTTTTCACTGTTAATCAGTTCAGAATATTTTCTAATTTTTCTTGTGATTTCTTCTATGACCCATGAGTCATGTAGAAGTGTGTTAATTACAAATGCTTGAGAAAGTTTCTAGATACCTGCTTATTATTGATTTTTAACTTAACTTAGAGGACATATTTTATATTTTAATCCTTTTGGAGGACCCTCAAAGAACCCAAGAAGACCTCCCATTTGCTCCTGCAATCCCATTACTAGGCATCTTCTCAGAAGGAAAAAAATCATTTTACCATAAGGACACTTGCACTATTTATCACAGCTCAATTTACAATCGCCAAAATGTGGAAACAGCCTAAATGCCCACCAACCCAGAAATGGATTAACAAGCTGTGGTATATGTATACCATGGAATACTACTCAGCCATTAAAAAAGGTGGGGACTTTATATCCTTTGTATTAACCTGGATGGAAGTGGAACACATAAACTCATAATTCTCAGTAAATCATCACAAGAATGGAGAAGCAAGAATTCTATGTACTCAATTTTGATATGAGGACAATTAATGACATAGTACATGGTAGGGGTTAGGGGAGGGGAGAGCAGAGAGAGGGAAGGAAGGAGGGGGTGGGAGGTCTCGGTGTGTGACACACCTTTTGGGGGTGGGACACAGTTATAAGAGGGACTTTACCTAACAAATGCAATCAGTGTAACCTGGTTTCTTGTACCCTCAATGAATCCCCAACAATAAATAAAAAAAAAAGGATTTGCTTTATAACCCACAATATGGTATGTTGGCAAATGTTCCATGCACATTTGAAAAGACTATACAGTAGTTCCCTTTTATCCACAGTTTCAGTTACCTATGATTAACTGCAATCCAAAAATACTAAATGGAAAATTCCAGAAATAAACAATTTATAAGTTTTAAATTGTGCACTGCTCTGAGTAGCATGATGAAATTTCACATTATCCTTCTCCATCTGGCTCAGGATGTAAAGCAACCCTTCTTCTGTGTGTTCATGTTGTATATAATACCTGGCCATTAGTCTTGGTTAGCAGCTCAACTGTTATGATATCACAATGCTTGTGTTTAATCTTTATTTTACTTAAAAATGTCACCAAAGTGCAAGAATAGTGACATAATTCAGACATGCCAAAGAGAAGCTGAAAAGTGCTTTGTTTTAGTCAAAAGCTGAAAGTTCTTAAGAAGGAAAAGAATGAAAAAAAAATCACATGCTGGGGTCACTAAGATCTGTGGTAAGAACAAATCTTTGATTTGTGAAATTATGAAGAAGGAAAGTGAAATTTAGTCATAAGACACTATATAAAGTATCAGGTAGCATCTGTGGTTTCAGGCATCCATTCAAGGTCTTGGAATAGATCCCCTTCAATACCTTCTGTTGTTGGTGTTCTATAAGTTTCACTTGGTTCTCCTTGTTCACTATTTGTTCAGGTTGTCTACATTCATACTATAGTTCTATTAGTTTTCCTTCATGTATTTTAAATTTATGATTGCTATTGTGTTTTGTCATTATGAAACATTCCTCATTATTCTTGGTAATATTTTTTGTTCTCAAATAGACTTACTTTATCTAATATTAATATTGCTGCACCAGTCTTTCTTGATTTGAATTTGCATGGTATATCTTTTTCTTTCCTTTTCTTTTTTTTTTTTATTAATTCATAACTGTATACATTGATATGATCATGGGGCATCATACATTCGCTTCATAGACCATTTGACACATTTTCATCACAATGGTTAACATAGCCTTCCTGGCATCATCTCAGTTACTGTGCCAAAACATTTACATTCTACATTTATCAAGTTTCGCAAATACCCCTGTAAGATGCACCACAGGTATGATCCCATGGATCCCCCTCCCTCCCCTCCCTTTCCCACTTCCCCCTATTCTTAGGTTGTAACTGGGTTATAGCTTTCATGTGAGAGCCCCAAATTAGTTTCATAGTAGGGCTGAGTACATTGAGTACTTTTTCTTCCATTCTTGAGATACTTTACTAAGAAGAATATGTTCCAGCTCCATCCATGTAAACATGAAAGAGGTAAAGTCTCCATCTTTCTTTAAGGCTGCATAATATTCCATGGTGTACATATACCACAATTTATTAATCCATTCGTGGATCCATGGGCACTGGGGCTTTTTCCATGACTTAGCAATTACGAATTGGGCTGCAATAAACATTCTGGTACAAATATCTTTGTTATGTTGTGATTTTTGGTCTTCTGGGTATATGCCCAGCAGAGGGATTACAGGATTGAATGGCAGATCTATTTTTAGATCTCTGAGTGTTCTCCATATCTCTTTCCAAAAGGAATGTATTAATTTGCATTCCCACCAGCAGTGCAGAAGTGAATCCAGCTACTTACCACTATTTGATCTTTGACAAGCCAATTAAAAACATTCAGTGGGGAAAAGATTCCCTATTTAACAAATGGTGCTGGGTGAACTGGCTGGCAACCTGCAGAAGACTGAAATTGGACCCACACCTTTCACCATTAACTAAGATAGACTCTCATTGGATTAAAGATTTAAACTTAAGACATGAAACTATAAAAATACTAGAGGACAGTGCAGGGAAAACCCTTGAAGAAATTGGTCTGGGTGAGTATTTTATGAGGAGAACCCCCCCGGGCAATTGAAGCAGCTTCTTTCCTTTTCTATTTAACTTAACTGTATCTTTATATTTAAAATGTCTTGCTTTTTATCTAATAAAAAAAATCTCTCTTTATCAAGAATGTTTATAACATTTATATTTAAGGTAATTATTAATATATGCCATCTTTTTATTTGTTTAGTACACAACCCATTTGTCTCTGTTGCATTTTTTCTCTATTTCAATCCCTTTTTTTGATTAATTGGATATTTTAATAATTTTATTTTATAACTACCTCTTTAATTACCTATACCTTTTAATTTTAATCTTATTGTGATTGTTTGAGGATTTATAATATATGCCTTTTTGTTTTTGTTTTTTTTGAGACAGAGTCTCAAGTTGTTGCCCTTGGTAGAGTGCCGTGGAGGCATAGTTCACAGCAACCTCAAACTCTTGGGCTTAAGTGATTTTCTTGCCTTAGCCTCCCAAGTAGCTGGGACTACAGGCGCCTGGCTATTTTCTTTTTTTTTCAGTTGTCGTTGTTTTAGCTGGTCCAGACTGGGTTCAAACCCACCGGCCTCGGTGTATGTGGTTGGCACCCTACCCACTGGGCTATAGGCACCGCCCTATAATATATGCCTTTAATTTATCACAACCTACCTTCAAATTAATGTAAGAACTGGAGAAAGATATAATTCACTTTTAATATTTGGTTAATCATGTTATTGTCACATATGTTACTACTGTTTTCGTCATATATTTCACTTCTATTGTTCCTATATTGTTTGTATACATGTTATAAACCTCTCAATATGTTGTAAATATTTTGGCTTTAAGCAGCCATTATCTATTAAGGAGATTAAAATGAAAGCCAATTATTTTATATGTACCCATGCAGTTGCTGTTCTGAGTGCATTTCATACCTTTTTTTTATTCTTATTATACCTTTTTATCTGGTATCATTTTCTTCTACCTACAGGACTTTCCGTTTAAAGTTTCTTATAATGCATATCTGCTGGTGATGAATTTTCTCAGCTTTTTTGTTTTAAAAAAATATCTTTGGGGGTGGTGCCTGTGGCTCAGTAGGTAGGGCACTGACCCCATATACTGAGGGTGGCTCAAACTCCGCCCCAGCCAAACTGCAACAACAACAAGAAAAAATAGCCATGCATTATGGCAGGTGCCTGTAGTCCCAGCTACTCGGGAGGCTGAGGCAGGAGAATTGCCTAAGCCCAGGAGTTGCAGGTTGCTGTGAGCTGTGACATCACAGCACTCTACCAAGGGCGATAAAGTGAGACTCTGTCTCTACAAAAAAAAATAAATAAAATAAAATACTCTTTGGGCAGCGCCTATGGCTCAGTGAGTAGGACGCTGGCCACAAATACTGAGGGTAGCGGATTCGAACCCCACCCTGGCCAAACAGCAACAAAAAAATAGCCAGGCGTTGTGGCAGGTGCCTGTAGTCCCAGCTACTCAGGAGGCTGAGGCAAAAGAATCACCTAAGCCCGGGAGTTGGAGGTTGCTGTGAGCTGTGATGCCACAGCACTCTACTGAGGGTGACAAAGTGAGACTCTGTCTCTTAAAACAAAAAAGAAACAAAAACTTTCCCCACTTTAATTTTTGAAAGATATTATTGCTGAATGTAGAATTCTAGGATATAGAAATCACTTTAATTTTTAAAAGATGTTGGATATAGGACTCTAATTTTAATACTGTAGGATGAAGGTCTTCAACCAGGAGTGATTTTTGCCTCCCAGGAGATGTTTGGGCAAAATCTAGAGACATTTTTTCATCATCACAACTAGGAAGAAAGAGTGCTACTGGCATCTAGGTGAACTTTGTGGGTAAGTTAGATAGCAGAATATGATGGAGGTAAAGGTAGAAAAGGAGGAGGAAAAACCTGCAAAACTCTTGCCTGATGAGTAAAATAGTAAAGTTTCATAAGTTGTGGCTTGAGATTGCCCTAAGATCTTTTTTTTTTTTTTTTTTTTTTTGAGATAGAGTCTCAATCTTGCCTCAGCCTTCTGAGTAGCTGGGACTACAGGGGCCCACCACAACACCCGGCTATTTTTTAGTTGCAGTTATCATTGTTGTCTAGCAGGCCTGGGCCGGGCTCGAACCCACCAGCTTCGGTGTATGTGGCTAGCACCCTCCTCACTGAGCTATGGGCACCGAGCCTTTATCTAAGATCTTTATGGGAAGCGATGTCTTACTGTCCAGGTGACTTCACCACTTTTCTCTAAGGTAACGCATCTGTATTGGTTATGATAAGGTTAGGCCACTGTCAAAGACCTAACATCATTCAGTGGTTTCTAAAAAACACAGAAGTTAATCTCTTTCATATGTAAAGGTGTGAGGTGACAGCCCTATCAGACAGGCTTGTTGCATATTGTCATTCAGGGACACATATTCCTACACCCAGACTTTGTCATAACTTTCTTTTTTTTTTTTTTATTAAGTCATATACACATAGATCATGAACACATTTATGCATATGTGGAGTACAATGCATTGATTTTTTTTTATACAATCTGACGTGCTTACATCAAACCAATCAACATAGCTTTCACCTCATTTACTTGATTATTGTGTTAAGACATTTATATTCTACACTTGACAGATTTGACTTCTACCCTTGTTATATGCTCCATAGGTGTGGTCCTGCCTTTTACCCTCCCTCTGTCAAACCTCCTCTCTCCCCTCCCTTCCCACTCCATTTCTCTCCTTCATCCTGGGCTATAGTTGTGTTCTATCTTTCATAACAAAGTGTGAGTAAATATAAGTTGGTTTCATAAAAGTACTGAGTACATTGGATACTTTTTCCTCCATTCTTGAGATACTTTACTCAGTAGAATATGTTCCAGGTCCCTCCATGTAAACATAAAAGAGGTAAAGGCTCCATCATAACTTTCATGGTCTCACTGGGCCACCTGGATTCTGCTCATTCAGAAGGGGGGAAAGGATGTGGTAAAGCACCCTTCCTGTGTTTGAAGAGAAGTCAGCAGGCAAGTACTGCATGTTACATCTGCTCATATTCCACTGGAGAGAACTGTCCTTTGACCACATCTAACTGCAGGGACATATGTTTAGATAGGCAGCAATCTTCTCAGCAACAATCCTTTTACTGTGGAAGAAGGCAAGGATGCTTAGAGGACAGCTCGTAGTCCTGCCACAGTGTCCATGCAACCAAATAATGGGTGTGCTAATTAGAACAGAACCATACTTTTAATGCATGACAAAAGAGAAGCATAATAAATTTCAAATTTCGACATTACTCAGTTATTATTTATTTAATGGGCACTGATGCCTAAAGCATTCAGAAGATACAACTACATATTCTTCATACTTATATTTTAATTTCTTTTAAAGGCATATCTTGTAAATATTTAGAAAATTGAGAAAAGAGTAATTTGCCACATTTGCTTCATCCTAAGGACAGCATTTCCTTTATTATTTACTGAACCTCTGTGGGTACCAGCTGCTGTGCTGTATTCTAGGAGTTTAAAGACAACTAAGATAAAGCCCTACTCTCGAGGAGCCCACAGCTAGTGGTAAGAATGATCAACGTTTTGGTGGTGGTGGTTTTAATGCTGAATGATGTGATCAGAGCTGACGTATCTCTGTGCTAGGTTTGTACAAGTCAGCATGGAGTTGGACACAGAGAGAAAGTGTTCAAAAGGAGTAGTTACCGACATAGGGTTAAATCTGGAAGTGAGGGTGGGCATTAACTAGAAGGACCCAAATGGAGAAAAGCATGATAAGCTAAGAAAACAGTGTGGGCAAAACTGAGAACGTATGAGACAGCCCATGTATGAAATTGCTGCTGATTCAGTCTGGAGGCAAGAGTGCAACTTGGGGCAGGGAGAGTTGACCACAAGCAGGGTCCTTACGCCTTATATCCTGAGCTGGTGACAGGTATTTTATTCTATAGGTGATGTGGCTGCCCTGATTCCCAAGGCATCTGGTTGGATCTGGATTTAGAAAAATCATTAGTAAGATGCAAAGATTGAAATCTAAGAAGTTCAAATGCTAGCAATAAGGTCAAGCCTTCTGATGCTTCAGCTGAGAAAATTCTTATAGAAAGAGTTCCATACAGACACACACACAAAGAAAGCAAAGAAAAACTTGGCAAAACTCTTAGGAATTTCATCTTTTGAGAATCAATCCATAAAAGAAATGTACTTTTTAATCAAACTTATCACAGTGTTGGATGTTATGGGAGAAAGATATATAACATAAAGATATAAGTAATGAATGTATATATAGCATAAGACAGCTTTGAAACAAAAAAAAGTGTGAGCTCATAACATAAGACAGTGTATAAGCAGGCACACCCAAAGGGCAAGGGGCTCCCAGGCCTGCGGGTATTTAAGAAGGGAATTTAAATCATGGAATAATTAGGGTGTGGAATTGCAACTTGGCCTCAAAAAGAGACGACCTTTGATTACGTTTCATAGGTAGAGGTAGAAACTAATTATTCTTTCTCAAATGAATGAGCATTTCCACACAGAAACACTCTGAGAATGGTAACTGCATAAGCAACTAAGTTCTTCTCAGCCTCCCAAGTTCTAGAATGAAAGTGAGGAGAGGATTATTAGCCAAAGAAGGGAGTGCTATGGACTGAAAGTTTATGCCCCTTATTTGTTGAAATTCTACCCATCCTCCAAGATCGTGGTATTAGGAAGAGGAAGGGCCTTCGGAGGATTAAACCAGAGCCCTTGGATTGGATTAGCACCCTCCCTAGAGATCCAAGGGAGCCTCTTCTACCACATAAGGACCCAGCTGGAAGGGGCCTTCTGTGAACCAGAAAACCACCCCTCACCAGACACCACATCTGCTAGTGCCTTGATCTTGGACTTCACAGCCTCCAGGACTGTGAGAAATAAATTTGTATTGCTTATAAGCTATTTATTTTGTTTAGCTGAACAGGCTAAAACAAAGAATTAACGGTTAGAGTCTTTCTCACCTCCAGGCAGGATCCAGCACTTGCTAAAGAGGAAAAAAGTTATGGAATAATTCAACAGCCATCGGCTTGTCTTAAAAGTATGCATAATATAATAGTACATTTCAAAACTATTAAGAATAAACGTCTTACCACAACAAATAAGCAAGGTGATGGTTACATTAATCAGATGTAAGCATTCCACATTGTATATCAATTCAGCACCTTGCTGAATGCACATCATAAATGCATTAATGTACACAGTCATGATTTAATAAAGAAAAAATAAAAATAAAACAGTTCCTTCAGACAAGAACCATAGATGGGTTAGCAGGACTTAGCACCTGCTGGTATTACAGACTGGATGTGCATCTTGTGGCCGGAAGCCATCCCAAAATTCCTCCATCAAGCATCTCTGTGACACAGGGGTACCTTCCTGACTCTTAGGAGAATAGCCAGACATTCAAGGACTGGGCTATGTGTTCCTTCGGGGCTGGGGAGATTCTAGAAACCAAAGGGTAAAAAGTCCTTATCAAGTGGCATTTGCTTGAGGGGCAAGAGGATATAGAAAAGGAACAGTGCCAGGGACACTGTGCAAAGGTAAAGTGATTTGGTGAGGTGGAGGGCAAGTGTGCAGAAAAAAATTAACACAGCTGGCCCGCTTTAGTAAGGTAGCTGCTTACTAGCTCAGCCCTTGGCTGGCATCTGGGGACATGGATTTCAGGAGAGTTTCCACCACTCTTCCGGGTGAAGAGGAATGCATTATACATAAACTCCACACACAAACAGTGGGATTTATGCTTACCTTCTGCGACTCTGGAATTTCAGTTCATGCTATTCAGAGGGCACTTATGGGACCAGCCCTCCATAAAAGCCTGGGCACTGTGTTCCTGGTGAGCTTCCCCATGAGGCAACATGCACATGTGTGGTCACAGCTCCTTGTGGAGGAGTTAAGAGCATCCTGGGTGACTCCATTGAGAGAGGACCACTGGGAACTTCTGTCTGTTTCTTCCGGACATCATCCCATGGGCCTTCTTTCTTTGCCAAGTTTGCTTTACAGCCTTTCACTATGATAAATCTTAGTCATCAGTACAACTGTAGTCTGAGTCCTGTGAATCTTCCTAGTAAATCACCAAACCTGGGGAATCCCCAAGACAGCAAGACTTGCAAGAAAGGCTCCTGTAAAAAATGACTACTAGGCATTGGCAGTTTTTAAATCTCCAATGTGTATATTTATATTTCCATCTTCCAGAATTAAACACTTGATTACATTAGGTGTATTATCTTAACAACTGCAACTATTCAGAATTTTTCAGATTTTAGAAAGGTGCTAAATATACCACATGTTATGAAATATCCCAGGAGCTCTGGGGAAGGACCCATACTCAAATACATTAATATGGCTGCTTTCAATGCAGGAATAGTCTCACCAAGAGGAATAAATACAGATTCTAACTAGCCTCACATCAGTCCAGGTCAGAGCTTGCCACCAGATGAATTTGTGCCAAACTTAGGGGATTAAAAAAAAAAACTTAAGAATTTTTAGTGGCTGGGCACCGTGGCTCACAGCTGTAATCCTAGCACTCTGGAAGGCCAAGGCAGGCAGACCACCTGAGTCCATGGGTTCAAGACCAGTCTGAGCCAGAGTGAGACCCCATCTCTAAAAATAATTGGGCATTGTGGCAGGACTCTATAGTAGTCTCAGCTACTCAAGAGGCTGAGGCAAGAGAATTGCTTGAGCCCAAGAGTTTGAGGTTGCTATGAGCTATGATCCCACAGCACTCTACCCAGGGCAACAAAGTGAGATTCTGTCTCAAAAAAAAAGAATTTTTAGAGCATTTTGAATTTTAGCATTGCAGCCCAGGGATTATGCTTATTGAGACATTAAGGATTAGAATGAATTAGAAAAGTTAATTCGTTTACCAACAGTAGCACAGCTTGTATCTGAGCTGGATTTCAAATTTTGAACTGTCTAGGCCACATGCCAAAGAACTTCATTCTGTCTTTCTAGTTACTCTTAAAATCATGCCTTCAGTGTCTGAATGTGACTGATGAAGAGATAATGTGAGAACAAGAAGGAACAGAAAAGAAGAAAGTAATTATCCTTCTTTGGAAGGGGCATTTGGGGATTTTCCTTTTGCCATGAAACTGATTCTAGATGACTTTTTTTTTTTTTTTTTTTTGCTTTATGTAAGTCTAATTAGACAAGGAGGCCCCGAAGGGACAGATATGCCGATCCTTTCTCCCATAGCCCTGTTCATCTCAGCTATATCTCTAACTGTAGTCATCCCAAAATGAGAGCGCGCACGCGGGCGCATGTGTGTGTGTGTCACACGGCAGCAGTATGTCTCATTGTTTTCTATAACTCATTTAACTAGATTTTTTTTTAATTGAGTAGAAAGTTATTTTGGCTGAATTAGGATAACTTCCAGGTTTCTCTAGGTGGGAAGCTCTCTCACACTTCTTGGAAAAGTTTCTAAGAACATCTTTGCCTTCGCTGTGGCAACAAAGAGATAGTTTAGACAAAAAGAGAAGCAACAGAACTCTTTCTTCCAATAAATTACCTTCCTTCCAGAAAATAGTAAAATGTATCTTACATGGTGCTGTGAGGAAGATTGGGGGGAGCAAAAGTCACCACCAGTCAGATACATAGGAACTGCTAAGTCTTGGTTTTGCTTCTTGGCCCTTCCCTGCTGCTGACTTTTATTATTTATTTATTTATTTATTTATTGAGACAGAGTCTCACTATATCACCCTCGGTAGAGGGCCGTGGTGTCACAGCTCACGGCAACCTCAAACTCTTGGGCTTAAGCAATTCTCTTAAATGCATTAATGCACACAGCTATGATTTAATTAAAAAAAATTGTTAAGAGTAAAAAAATGATAAATAAAAAAATAAAAATAAATTCTCTATCAGTTAGAAAGAAGCTGGTAACCCAGTTCTCTGTGTTCTTACATTCTAATAAGTCTAATAAGTCTGCGACTTGCAAACCAGCTTAATTTAATTCTAAATGAAATCCCTTATTTTTCATAGTTTGACACAAGCTTAGTAATTCTCAGAAAATGGTCCCTGTTAAATGAAGTTTAGCCAGAAATTCTGATATTCTGGGAAGCTTACACAAACAGCTGCCATTCTTTGCAATGGCTTCATTATTCAGTGACATAGTTAACAGCCATGTCTTACTTTTATTTGAAAATGTCTTTATCTTTCTCTGCTTGTTCCAGCAACAGTTTTCCTGGAGTTCTGGAAAAGACGGCGAGCCGTCATTGCTTATGACTGGGATTTGATAGACTGGGAGGAAGAGGAGGTTTGTATCATTTTCCTCGGAATTTTTGAAAAAGCAAATCACCAAGATGCACACAGTGCCTTGAATCATCACTCTCTGCTCTGTGACAGAAGTCAGGTTGGCTCTTAAAGCATTTTCAGTACCTGCCTTACCAGTAAAAAAAGGGACTGGCAAAATTTAAAGAAAAAAAGCACTTGATTTCTTCCTTAGTGGAGCAGAACTCCATGACTAAGTGAAGCATTTCACTTGTGAGTGGAGGCCCCAGAACAATTGGTAGTATTTTTTTTTTTTTACTTTTCTTAAATATAATCCATTTTCTTTACTTTAGCAGAAAAAAGGCATTGGTTTTACATCTCTAGGCACATGGAAGCAAAGAGAATTACTCCAAGGAAATGAGCAACTCAGTACCCAGGACAGTTCCCAGGTGTGCACCACTCTGAAGTCGCACAGCAGGGGTGAATGTGGAGGGGACACCACTCCCAGGCAGCTGCCCAAACCTGCCAAGGCCAGGCAAACTCAGTCTCTGAGGCCTCACCTTCTCGGCACAGTCCCCAGCCCTGTCACTCTCCTTTCACCCTCTTTTTTTTTTTTTTTTTTGAGAATCTCACTCTGTTGCCCTCGGTAGAGTGCGGTGGCATCACAGCTCCCAGCAACCTCAAACTCTCTGACTCAGGTGATCCTCTTGCCTCAGCCTCTTAAGTAACTGGGACTACAGGTGCCGCCATTATGCCTGGCTGTTTTCTTTTTCCATTTTTAGTAGAGATGGGCTTCTGCTCTTGCTCAGGCTGGTCTCGGACTCCTGAGCTCAGGCAATCCATCCACGTTGGCCTCCCAGAGTGCTAGGATTGCAGGTGTGAGCCACCGTGCCCAATCCTTCCTTTCACCCTCTTCTAGGCCAATCCACTGTGCTCCTTCCTAACTTCTGTCTGGTTTTCATACTCTCTTCTTGCCCCTTTCCCGTCAGAATTCTCAGGTACCCAGCTGGGCATGGTCACGTTCCCCCATCAGACCAATTCTCTCTCACCAATCCTGAGTCTGGTTTCCTCAGAGCCTTGCCGTGCCAGTCAATCAGAAGAACTGTTCATCCACATGTAATATCATGATGGAAATTAATGGGTGTTTTCCTTGCCGGGAACATATATACATGTATATTTGTAGACTAAAATGAATCTTCTAGAAATACAAATGATGAGAATTTTAGCCCTGATTGGCTCAGTAGGAGAGCAATTTTGAGAGTCTTTTTTGGTTTGTTTTTTCCTTAAAATCACTCTTCAATAATTTGAATAGCTGCCTTTTCTCCTTATGTCCATGAAATACTTTGGGGGAGCTTTTTGTTTTGTTTTGGGTCTTAGTTTGGTTTTATTGTATGTATTTAAGGCACACAGCATGATGTTTTGATATATGATCTGGGGATATTCAGCGATCCATGTTCTTCTGATAAGGCCTTCTCTCATGGTTTTGTAAACATTGTTCAGAAAACGATTTTCTGGGTTTGAAGAAGCTGCCCTGGCAGACTCTGGGGTCCAGTGGCAGCAGCCAGGTTGTGTTAGAACATCCTCTGGGTGGCGGATTCTGCCATTTCTGGTTACGTGTTTTCATGGGACCAGTTCCCAGGAGGATGGCAAATGCTCTTTCCTAGGAATCCAAGTCACCACCAAAAACTGTGGCAGCATGGGCAATTTACTTCACCTTTAGCTTCTTTTTCATTTAGTTAGGATGTAACTGAATTTCCTCTTTTAGCTATAAAGTGTGGTATCATTTGAATAACTTCTACCTCACTGGCATGTGTGGTGGTCTCAGGATGTGGGTACACTTGACATAAATATATCCCTTGTCTGTCTGGAGTCTTCTATCTTCCTGGCCATTGTTAAAAACTTGGACAGTGGGTCAGCGCCGGTAGCTCAGAGGCTAGAGTGCCAGCCACATACACCTGGCCCAGGCCTGCCAAATAACAATGACAACTATAACAAAAAAAAAAAAAAAACAAAAAAACAGCTGGGCATTGTAGCAGGTGCCTGTAGTCCCAGCTACTTGGGAGGCTGAGACAAGAGAATCGCTTAAGCCCAAGAGTTTGAGGTTGCTGTGAGCTGTGATGCTATGGTACTCTACTGAGGGTGACATAGTGAGACTCTGTCTCAAAGAAAAAAAAAAAAGCGTGGAGAGCTGAACTGTTCCTTCCGCAGCGTACCTTTGTACAGGAGCCTGCCTCTAGCCACAGATAGTTATAGTTCTCAATTTGGGGTTCATTGTGGGAATGCCCCATACCTTCCTTATTCTGGGGTAACCTAGTATATTAGTTTTCTGGGGCTGCCGTAACAAAGCAGCACAGCTTGAACAATAGTCGTTTGCATGCTCCCAGTCTGGAGGCTAGAAGTCCAAGGTCAGGGTGTTAGCAGGGTCGGTTTCTTCTGAGGTCCATCATGGAACAGTCCTGTCCAGGACTCTCTCCTGGGCTTACAGAGTGTCCATCCCCATGTCTTCACATCACCTTCCCTTTGTGTATGGCTGTGTCCAAATGTCCTCTTCTTATAAAGACACCAGTCATATTGAATTAGGATCCACCCTGATGACTCCTCTTGGTCACCTCTATCAAGAACCTATCTCCACATCCGGTCACATTCTGAGGTACTGGGGGTTAGGGCTTCATCTTGTGACGTGATACAGTTCTGCCTATAACACCAAGGAGCACAGACCTGGCTCTGTGACTGGCTTCCGTTTTGATTGGGTCACTATGCACACTTAATGATACTTAGAGCCTAATAACTTGAAAGTTTCCCAAAGAAGCAAAAGAGTCTAAGTCTGTTCTGTTAATACCCTCGAGTACAACTGCCTGAAATCAATGAACGAGGCGGAGCCCGCTTCTCAGTGTGTCTCCTCCCGACCTTAGCCATGACTGCCCCGAGTGAGGTCCAGTGCTGGGCTGACGCTGTGGCGGGAGGCAGGCTGAGCTGACACCAAGGACAGACACCCTTCACCTACATAGTGGCGTCGCCCAAGCTGGGCTCACCCTCCAGGACCTCTCTTGCATCAGCTCTTTTTCTTTGCTCTTCTTCCAAGCCTCATGTCCTTCTGTGTGGATTAACTCAACATCCATTTCACCAGAGTTTCTGCTCGTTATCCATCCTCTTCCAAAACACTCAAAGAAAAGTGTCCTTCATTACCCAGCACCCATGTCAGCAGGCCCCCGTGCTAATTACCCTCCCTAATCCCCATAATTGCTTTTTAGTCAGAAGCTTTTCACATGTGGATGGGGCTCAGCTAAATGCAATAAAATCTTAGCTTGATTTAAAATTAGAGGAGCTGGTTTTGAAAAGTGTTCACCTGGTTTTCAGTAATAGCTAACCATACGCTTAATGGGTGTTTTCCTTGCCGGGAACATATATATATGTTTAAAGATAATGACTCCTCTTAGAGCTTATCAGAAAGCACACCCACCATGGTTTTAGTGACGTAAATCTAAAAATGCAAAAATTAAAATTCACAGGGGAAAGATTAAGAGTTATATTGTCCTAATAACTTACAAAATATTTTCCTGTTCAGAAACCTTCTTTGTCCTGGTGTCTGTACGTTGCCTGGTAATAAAAGTAAAAGCCTATTAGATGTTCCAAACTACTAGGGACAGAACATGTGGTCCCTTTAAAAAATATTAGTTGCAGTTTCTTTCTTCAGGCTGCATTTAATAACAGAGAAATGTAGCTGTTAGTTTAAATCACATTGCTTTTGATGATAGTAAATCATGATCTTCGTTCTTTAAATTTTCTTCAAGTGGCCCATTTCCAAACACTGAAGCTGTTGACTCAGTTTTACGGTGGGGTAAAAGGATATATATATTTTTTCTTATTGTGTGAATGCTGCTTTAGTGCATAAAAATCTATCTGCTTGTCCTTTAGGAAGAAATCCGACCCCAATTTGAAGCCAAGTATTCCAAGAAAGAACGGATGAATCCCATTTCAGGAAAGCCAGAACCTTACCAAGCATTTACAGATAAATGCAGCAGACTTATCGTTTCTGCATCTGGAATATTTTTTATGGTTTGAAACTTTTTTTTACAAGAATCTCTTTGTTTCATAAACTACCAATCCGTAGCTCAATAACAATAATAATTATATCCTGCATTTGCGTAGTCCTACAAAACATTTTTGTACTTTGTGTTATTTGATCCTCATAATAACTCCGTTTGGCAGTCGGGGATGGTATTGCTCTGACCATATTACAGATGAATCAGCTGAGACTCCAAAAGGTTATGGGGCTTGACCAGGGACAGCCAGTAGGTAGCTAAGAGCTCAGGCCCTATGCGGTAACATTCTTTCCACTCGCCATGTTGTGCTATGCCATGCTGAAAGGAACTCAGAGTTTGAGTTAGGATCCATAGCAGTGTTTTCCAAACTTTTTGCCTTGCCGTACAGTAATAAATGCATTTTCCATCCCAAGCCAGCATATGCAGTAGATATAGAAACTTCAAGTATATAGAACAGTAGATGAAAACTGGATGTAATAACTACACTGTGCTCACCTTCATCATGTGGTAAACTCTGGAGTTTATTACCATCTATATTTTCTTGAGTTTTATTTTCAAATATAGATGGTAATAAAACTCTATTTACCTGTTACCTGCTTACTCTGTTATCAGTAACAGTTAACCATACACTTAGAATCTATTGGGGGATAAAAATGATTTTCTGGCTCCTGAATACTCATATCAGCTTGAAAAACACTAACTTAGAGCGGAGTTCTTTCTTAAAAAGAAGTCATTTAGACTTGAACTTTGATACCGTTAGTTGCTAAACAAAACATGCAAATTTTTCGGAAGTGTCATTTTAGAACTGTCAGCTCTTCCTTTCCTTTTTTCAAATGACAAGGTTATAAATATAGACCCTAAAACACTGTAGTCTGAAGGACAAGACTACAGCACGTCCGGGCCATCTACCCCCTTTGGCCAGCGAAGAAACTTGGGGGATGAAATGCTGGACAGCTTGCCCAGAGTCCCTGGGCTCAGACCAAGGTCCAAATCCATTCCCTTCTTCACACATCACTTTGTTTTTTTTTTGTTGTTTTTTTTTTAAAGTTAAAAGTTTTATTAAGGTGAATGATTTTCCTTAATTCATGTAAGTTCATTTTTAATATTAAATAGGGTTAGGTGCTCAATAATCCAAGTTTTATTTATTTAGAATTTATTCCAGTTTAGTCCCCTTAAATGCATTTGCTTACTGTTTGTTTATATTTTAACAGATAACAAGTATGAATTACTAGTTATATAAAAAGAGGTAATTGCACTGGAAAATAAAAATTTATAGGATTTTATACACATCACTTTGTAAGCAACTGTATCAGGCTTTGCCCTCTACATACACATTTACATTTATTGTCTTTTTTTTGCACATGAGACCCATACACATAGATTAAGCCTAAGCCTATAGATGGGGAGCTCAACACACAGTGCTGAAGCCACAGAGAGGACAGGTTTGCCCAAGGTCATGTTGCTAGGTAATAGCTAAGCCAGGGCTGCGATTTGTCCTCTGACTCTGAGTTCATGGGCTGTTTATCTGCCTCACTGCCACCTTTGTCTGAATCTCAGCACTAATTTTCCCTGTCTCGCCATCAACAGCTCCAGGATTAAGTTCTAAGCAAGTTTTTGTTTCTTTATTTGATGATTATTGTGTTATCATTATTTTGGCCAGTTCTAGCTAAGGCTTTATACCCGAGCTTTTAGAGCATGTTGGCCTTAGAAGCAAGTATAAAAGAAAATTTATACAAGACGAAGGAATGCTTGTATGAAGAAAGAAATCTCAAAGTCAGCAGAGGCCATCCTAAGGCCCTGCTTTAGGATCCAGTTTTTATAATTAGGTGGGCTGAGCTCTCTGTGATGAAAGTCACCAAACATTTTGGAGTCTCAGATTTGTATCACCATTGGTCCTTATATTCATGGGTTCTGCATCTGTGGATTCAGCCAACCCCAAGTAGAAGAATCTAAGAAAAAAAAAGAGTAGGGGCGGTGCCTGTGACTCAAAGGAGTAAGGTGCCGGCCCCATATACCAGAGGTGGCGGGTTCAAACCCAGCCCTACCCAAAAACTGCAAAAAGAAGAAAAAAAAAAAAAAGAAAGAAAGAGTGGCTGTATCTGTACTATACATATACAGACTTTGTTTCCTTGTCATTATTCCCTAAACAGTCATTTATGTAACATTTACATTAGGCATTATAAGTGATGATTTAAAGTATACGGGATGACATGCATAGGTTATGCAAGTATTATACCACTTTATACAAAGGACTTGATCATCCATTTATTTGGGGGATTTGCAGAGGGCCCTGAATCCAGTCCCTCATAAGGATATTTCACAGAGACAGAAATATGCTGTATTGTTCTCAAACCCCAAGACATCTTCAGGGAAAGATACTGCAGTCTGTGCGTACATTCAATGCACAAGGCGCTAGGTACCTGTCACATTGTTGGTTCATTCCACAACACCTACCGTGCATCTGTAATTATGCTCAGGTGCTGCAGAAACCACACTGAGCAAAACATACCACCCCTGTCCTCATAGAGCTTATTTTCTAAATACAGCTATAATTTGTCAGGTTATTGTCAAATAAGATTGACAATAATCAAATAAATTGTTGGAAATTCTAAGTAGCATCATGAAAGAAGCTGTGCTTATATGGTATAGATACCATATAACAACAACAAATAGTCTGGGGGTCATAATTATGAACTGGTGTTTAAGCTGAGAAGTAAAGAAGGATGAGTAGGTGTTAACTAGGGTGTGTATTGCGAGCGTGTGTGTATTTGGCAGGAGATTGGGTGGGTAGGTCTTGGAGGAAAAGGAACTGGTCTTGAAGATCAAGGGTGCTTAGCCTGTTAGAAGCCATGAGAGAAGGTGTGGGGTCCTCAGAGAGAAGAAATGATGGTGCATCCCCAGTGGGGCTGGATCTTTCAGGCCACAATAAGATTTGCTTTCACCCTAGAAGAATAGGAAGCCAATAAACAATTTCGAACAGAAGAGCAGAATGATAAGATTTCCATAGGAAATATTTGTTCATCTGCTCAATCTAATATTCTTCTTTAAAAAGCAGCACCCATAACTTATACCATCTTCTCAACTTCAAGCAGTGTGGGTTTTCTATTTGAATAACAAAGAAAATACAGACAAGAGAAAGTGTTAACCACAATGCCAAGTACACATTTCAGGGCGGTGTGGTCAGTACCACTCCAACCCTGGAGCATTATTTCCATTTTTCACCCGAGGGTTTTCCAGAAATGTGAATCTCCTTCCTGAAACACTCCGCCAGAGTTGCTCACTGGGTTTCCTCTGTCTTCCTGCCAGATCTGCGTGGTGATTGCTGCCGTGTTCGGGATCGTCATTTACCGCGTGGTGACTGTCAGCACTTTCGCTGCCTTCAAATGGGCGCTAATCAGGAACAATTCTCAGGTTGCGACCACAGGGACTGCCGTGTGCATTAACTTCTGTATCATCATGTTGCTGAACGTGGTAAGTGAGCTGCAAGGTTACCAGCCAAATAGATCAAAAGATATGGGCTGCAAGTGATAGTTTCCTTGCTGAAGGGACCTGGCCTCAGAAAGACAGGTCACTCACACAGTAGCAAAGTGCCAGGCATGGACATGCACTCAGCTCTGAGGGTTTAAAAGGCTTGATTCAATCCAGGCTTCAGGATTTTTGCTGTATAACATTGGACAAGACACATAATCTCTCTGATCGTTAGTTCCCTTATTTGTTTAATAAGATAATGCTGTCTACCCCTTGGGGAAATTTAGAGAAAGACAGTACAGTAGAACCTCTGTAAGTTGACCACTGTAACAAGCTGGTCAACATAGAGAGGTGGTCAACATAAGGTATCAGGCCTACTTACTGATATGCACATGTGGGGTGTGCCGGGTCTGTGAAAATTAGGTCAATTTAAGGAGTTGGTCAATGGAGGGAGGTGGTCAACTGTGGAGGTTCTACTGTATTTTAAAGACCCCAACTCAGAACCTGTGACATAGCTGGCTATGTGGGTTCCTGTTTCCTTTTCCATTCTGAATGATGGGAAAGCAGGTAGTAACCAAAACGTTCCTTGAAAACCCCACAAGGAAATTATCAAGGTGGTATTGTTGCATTTGTTGATTTCCAGCCTTTTCTTTAATTGCATATTTCAGCCCAGATGACTTCCACAAATTCCCAACTCACTTGTAAGACTGTCTTACATCAACAAATTGACCATCTCCACCTAATACTTTTAGCCTCCTATTCCCCCACCTTATCTCCAGAATTTGCTCTTTCTAAAGCCTCCCCCATTTAGTTGATTAGGCTAAAACCCTTGGCACTCTCATTGACTCTCCGTTTCTCTCACCATCAAACGTGACCAGAATTCGATCCCTTTTGGCACATGCCCACCTCCCACCCTGGTCCAGGCCCCTAGCATGTTTCATCTGAATTATTGCAGAGGTTTCCCACGTGGCCTCCCAGCTGTCAAGGTGAAGGCTCAGTGCAGAAGCTAGAGCTTCTCACATGGGAGTCAGCTCATGTCACACCTCTGTTCCCAAGGCTCAGTGGCTTTAGTCTCCCTGGAGTAAACATCCGTGTCTTTGCGATGGCTTCTCAGGCTCGCCTCATCTGGCCCCTGTGACCTCTCTGATCTCAGCTCCTCCCAGCTCACCCTGATTCACCTGCTCCGGCCACATTATCCCTAAGGTGCTCTTATCCAAGGACTGTTGAGTCGCTGTTCTCTGCGCATGGAAACTTCTTTCCCCAGAGTCTTGCTCAAACGTTGCTTCTCTAAGAAGAGCCGCCTAGTTCCTCTCATCACAGTTCATGCCATCTGGCCATTTCCTACCTCCTGGCCTGCTTTACTTTCCTCTGTAGCATTCATCACCACCTAAGACGCTGCATACCCTATTATTCCTTTGTTTATATCTTCATCATCACTGGATGTTGGCCCGTAAGGGCAGAACTTGTTCTCTGTTTTGGTCTTGCATTTTTCTGTTAATATTCCCTAGTGCCTGGAACAGGGCCTGGTCCATAAAAGTTACTCAGTAATTGTTATTTTTTTTTTGTAGAACAAAATCTAGTAGCTGGCAGGGTTGGACTTTGGGTTCAACCTATACATAAAAATACTGACCTTGGGTTTGTAATAGGAAATAAAGCAGATAATTTATCTGGAGTGCCAAACATAGTATTAGGCATGGAGTAGACATTCAATTAATTCAATCAATTTTTTAAATTAAATCATAGCTGTGTACATTAATGCGATCATGGGGCACCATACACTGGTTTTATAGACCGTTTGACACATTTTCATCACACTGGTTAACATAGCCTCCCTGGCATTTTCTTAGTTATTGTATTAAGACATCTACATTCTACATTTACTAAGTTTCATATTTACCCTTGTAAGATGCGCCGCAGGTGTAATCCCGCCAATCCCTCTCCCTCTCCCCACTCCCTCCCCCCCCTTTCCCCCTTCCCCCTATTCTTAGGTTATAACTGGGTTACAGCTTTCATATGAAAGCCATAAATTAGTTTCATAGTAGGGCTGAGTACATTGGGTACTTTTTCTTCCATTCCTGAGATACTTTACTAAGAAGAATATGTTCCAGCTCCATCCATGTAAACACGAAAGAGGTAAAGTCTCCATCTTTCTTTAAGGCTGCAAAATATTCCATGGTGTACATATACCACAATTTATTAATCCATTCGTGGATCGATGGCACTTGGGCTTTTTCCATGAATTAGCAATTATGAATTGGGCTGCAATAAACATTCTGGTACAAATATCTTTGTTATAATGTGATTTTTGGTCTTCTGGGTCTTCCACTAGTAGTGGAATTACAGGATTGAATGGTAGATCTATTTTTAGATCTCTAAGTGTTCTGTAAACATCTTTCCAAAAGGAAAGTATTAATTTGCATTCCCACCAGCAGTGTAGAAGTGTTCCCTTTTCTCCACATCCACGCCAACATCTCTGGTCTTGGGATTTTGTGATATGGACTAGTCTTACTGGAGTTAGATGATATCTCAAAGTAGTTTTGATTTGCATTTCTCTGATGATTAAAGATGATGAGCATTTTTTCATATGTCTGAAGGCCGCGCGCCTGTCTTCTTCAGAGAAGTTTCTCTTCAAGTCCCTTGCCCAGCCTGCAATGGAATCACTTGTTCTTTCCTTGCTTATATGTTTGAGTTCTTTCTGGATTCTGGTTATTAAACCTTTGTCAGAGACATAACCTGCAAATATCTTCTTCCATTCTGAGAGCTGTTTGCTTCCTTTACTTACTGTGTTCTTGGCTGTGCAGAAGCTTTTTAGTTTGATCAGGTCCCAGTACTGTATTTTTGAAGCTGCTTCAATTGCCCAGGGGGGTCCTCCTTATAAAATACTCGCCCTGACTGATTTCTTCAAGGGTTTTCCCTGCACTCTCTTCTAGTATTTTTATAGTTCCATGTCTTAAGTTTAAATCTTTAATCCAATGAGAGTCTATCTTAGTTAATGGTGAAAGGTATGGGTGCACTTTCAGTCTTCTCCGGGTAGCCAGCCAGTTCACCCAGCACCATTTGTTAAATAGGGAATCTTTTTCCCCACTGAATGTTTTTAATTGGCTTGTCAAATTAAACTTGACCATGTGGTTTTTAATTGGCTTGTCAAATTAACGGTAAGTAGCTGGATTCATCTCTTGGTTCTCTATTCTGTTCCAGACATCTACTCTCTGTTTTTGTGCCAATACCATGCTGTTTTAATCACTATCGATTTATAGTATAGTCTGAGGTCTGGTAGCATGATTCCTCCTGCTTTGTTTTTATTTCTGAGTAATGTCTTGGCTATTCAAGGTTTTTTCTGATTCCATATAAAACGAAGTATTATTTTTTCAAGATCTTTGAAGTATGAAATGGGGCTTTAATAGGGATTGCATTAAAATTGTATATTGCTTTGGGTAGTATGGACATTTTAACAATGTTGATTCTTTCCAGCCATGATCATGGTATGTTTTTCCATTTGTTAACATTTTCAGCTATTTCTTTTCTTAGAGTTTCATAGTTCTCTTTATAGAGATCTTTCACATCCTTTGTTAGATAAACTCCCAAATATTTCATCTTCTTTGGCACTACTGTGAATGGAATAGAGTCCTTACCTGTTTTTTCAGCTTGACTATTGTTTGTATATATAAAGGCTACCGATTTATGAATACTGATTTTGTAATCTGAGACACTGCTGTATTCCTTGATCACTTCTAGGAGTTTTGTAGTAGAATTCCTGGTGTTTTCCAGATATACAATCATATCATCTGTGAAGAGCAAAAGTTTGATCTCTTCTGACACTATATGGATACTCTTGATTGCCTTTTCTTCCCTAATTGTGGTGGCTAAAACTTCCCTTACAATGTTAAAGAGCAGTAGAGACAATGGGAAGCCTTGTCGGGTTCCTGATCTGAGTGGAAATGATTTCAATTTAACTCCATTCGATACGATATTGGCTGTGGGTTTGCTGTAGATGGCCTCTATCAGTTTAAGAAATGTCCCTTGTATACCAATTTTCTTAAGTGTTCTGATCATGAAGGGATGTTGGATATTATCAAAAGCTTTTTCTGCATCAATTGAGAGAATCATATGGTCTTTGTTTTTTAATTTGTTTATGTGCTGAATTACACTTATAGATTTACGTATATTGAAACAGCCTTGAGACCCTGGGATAAAACCGACTTGGTCATGATGTATAATTTGTTTGAAGTGTTGCTGGATTCTGTTTGTTAGGATCTTGTTGAATATTTTTGCATCTATATTGATTAGTGATATTGGTCTATAATTTTCTTTTCTTGTTGGGTCTTTTCCTGGTTTGGGGATCAGGGTGATGTTTGCTTCATAGAACGTGTTGGGTAGTGTTCCTTCTTTTTCTACATTTTGGAACAGCTTGAGTAATATAGGCACTAATTCCTCTTCAAAGGTTTGGTAGAATTCTGACATGAAGCCATCTGGTCCCGGGCTTTTCTTTTTAGGGAGGTTTTGTATGGTTGATGCTATTTCAGAACTTTTATTGGCCTGTTCAACATTTCCACTTGATTCTGCCTAAGTCTTGGAAGGTGACGTGCTTCCAAGTATTGGTCAATTTCCTTCCGATTTTCATATTTCTGAGGATACAGTTTCTTGTAATATTCATTAAGGATTTTTTGAATTTCTGAGGAGTCTGTTGTTATTTCATCTTTGTCATTTCTGATTGATGAGATTAGAGATTTTACTCTTTTTTTTTTTTCTGGTTAGGTTAGCCAAAGGGCTATTTTATTGACCTTTTCAAAAAAACAACTTTTTGATTTATTGCTCTGTTGTATAATTCTTTTGTTTTCAGTTTCATTTAATTCTGCTCTAATTTTGGTTATTTCTTTTCTTCTACTGGGTTTGGGGTTGGAATGTTCTTCCTTTTCCAGTTGCTTGAGATGTCCCATTAAGTTGTTAACTTCCTCTCTTTCCGTTCCCTTGAGGAAGGCTTGCAGTGCTATAAATTTCCCTCTTAGGACTGCCTTTGCGGTGTCCCAGAGGTTCTGATAATTCGTGTCTTCATTGTCGTTTTGTTCCAAAAATTTGACAGTTTCCTTCTTAATCTCATCTCTGACCCAGCTATCATTCAGCATAAGGTTATTTAACTTCCATGTTTTTGTATGAGTATGCAGATTTCTGTTGTTACTGAGTTCAACTTTTATTCCATGGTGGTCTGAGAACATACAAGGAATAATTTCTATTCCTTTAAATTTACTGAGGTTAGACTTGTGACCTAAGATGTGATTGATTTTGGAGTATGTTCTGTGGACTGATGAGAAGTATGTATATTCGGTTTTGTTGGGATGAAATGTTCTGTAGATGTCTACTAAATCCAAATGTTGGATGGTTAGATTTAAATCTAAAATTTCTTTGCTCAGCTTCTTATTGGAGGATCGATCTAACACTGCCAAAGGAATGTTGAAATCTCCAACTATTATGGAGCTTGAGGAAATCAACTTGCTCACGTCTGTTAGAGTTTCTCTTATAAATTGAGGTGCATTCTGGTTGGGTGCATAGATATTAATAATTGAAATCTCATCATATTGAGTATTACCCTTAACAAATATGAAGTGACCTTTCTCATCCTTCCTTACTTTCGGTGGTTTAAAGCCTATTGTATTTGCGAATAGAATTGCAATACCTGCTTTTTTCTGGTTACCATTTGCCTGAAATATGGATGACCATCCTTTCACCCTGAGTCTATATTTATCTTTTAAGGTAAGATGTGACTCTTGTATGCAGCAAATATCTGGCCTGAGTTTTTGTATCCAGTCAGCTAACCTGTGCCTCTTTAGAGGACAGTTTAAGCTGTTCACATTAATGGAGAATATTGATAAGTCTGGTAAAATTTTGGGTATCGAGTTTTTCGAAAGTCCAGTGGACATTTTTAATCCTTTCGCCATTGTGGAAGTTGGAGTTTGATCAAAAGTTTCTGAGTGAGTTTACTTTTGTGGTAGAGGATTGGGCTGGTCATTATGGAGAATAGGTCTGAGAATATCCTGAAGAGCTGGTTTGGTTATGGCAAATTTCTTCTACATATGAATGTCATTAAAGTATTTAATTTCTCCATCATAAATGAAACTCAGTTTAGCTGGATACAGGATCCGGGGTTGAAAATTATTTTTCTTTAGGAGATTAAAAGTCGATGACCACCCTCTTCTGGCTTGAAAAGTTTTAGCAGAGAGATCTGCAGTCATTCTGATATTCTTCCCTTTGTAGGTAATGGATTTCTTACGTCTGGCTGCTTTCAGAATTTTCTCCTTCATATTAACTTTAGTGACATTAATTACGATATGCCTGGGGAATGTCTTATTTGGATTGAGTCATGCTGGTGTTCTGAAACTGTCTCCCATCTGAATTTCAGAATCTCTTGGCATGTCTGGAAAATTCTCTTTCATAATTTCATGGAGAAGGGCCTCTGTGCCTTGCGAGGCCACTTCATCACTTTTAGGGATTCCAATAAGGCGGATATTAGCCTTCTTCGAATTATCCCAGAGCTCTCTGAGAGAATGATCCATTTTTGCTCTCCATTTCTCTTCCTCTTTGAGAGTTTGGGAGCGTTCAAAGACTTTGTCTTCAATGTCAGAAATCCTTTCTTCTACTTGCTCCACTCTGTTACTGAGGGATTCTACTGTATTTCTTTGAGGGCTGCACAGAAATTGGAAAAGGAAAATCAAACCTTCCTACAACCACACACCCAGGGCACCACCTGAATAGTCCTCAGGTGATTGGATCAGTTCAAAAAGTCCAAATCAATTGTCTCAGTCAGCACCTGTCTCAGGTGGGAGAGTTTAAAAGTCTCTGGCAACTGGATCACAGGGGTCTGGTGACTACTCAGATATGGCTTGCTCCGGTGCTCCGTGGAGTCAGGAGGACCCACCCAGCAAATAGATCCTTCTGGGAAGGTTAATGCCTCCTTCCCCACCTTGCACCTCTGTCACACCCAGTCACTGATAGCCCCGCAGTTGGCTGACCCAGTTGCCTGTAGTGAACAGATATGCCAGGGGTTTTCACCTGCCTGAATCACAAGGAAATCTATTTCTGCTCAGCCAGACTGCTGCGCTCTGCCTCTGTCTAGCAGGGGGAGGTGCGGCCTGACAACCTCAGGCACTTGATCGAGGCTGGGGGATGTGCACTCAGTTCCAGCCCCACCCCTGATTGATGTTACTAACAGAACAGAACAGAACAACTTTGAAGGAATTTGTTTCTGTCCCTGCTAAATTCCCCTGCAGAAGAGAAGCTGTTGAGTTCCCAGAGCCTGCGCCTCAGGCCCTGTCTTTGCTCCTGCAGGTTTGTATTTGGTTAGCTGTCAGTTCTAGCCTCCTGTCTTCCTTTGTCTATAGGCTGACGATCCCCTGTGGGCTGGGTGAGTCTTAGGCTCAGTAAAGCGGTCCTCTGTGTCAGCCCTGCCCTGGGAACTTCCTGGCTCTGTGCATGCATTTCTAGTCCCCGCGCTCTGCCCAGGCCGGTACTGCCTCAGGCAAACCCTTTACTCACAGGGCCTGCATTTCTGTCCCAGGCCTGTTACATGGTGGTTGCCACCTAAGTAGATGCCCAGCCTCCTCTGTTTGCCCAGGGAGACAGGGGGTGTGGCTTTGGAATATCCGGGAGTGAGCCCTATTGTTGCCAAAAGACGGCTGCTGCTCTACGCCTTGGGACACCACCGCTCCGGTGTGGTTCCCTCTCAGCCGACAATCCTCTCCTCACTCCTGTGCCACACAGTCAGCACTGACCAGCTGCAGTTTAGGCCCTGTCCACACCCCTCGAGAAATCACCCAAGAATCTGGACTCCTGGGGGACAGGCCTCCAGACCTCAGAGTGAGAGTGGAGGGGAGTGCTGGGAGCTCATAGTTGCAGGTAGAGAATATATACAGTTTTATATAGTTGTATGCCTGGCAGGAGAATGCCATGGCACCCTAGTAGGGGAGGTAGGTCCAGTTTTTAGAGGGTCTCTCCCATGGAATGTAGTGGGAGGACCTTTGAACTCTGCTCGTTTGTTTGTGGGGCACTTCGAGCCGTTCTCATAGGGGAGGGGACTCCTATCCACTTGGTGATGGATTTTGTACCTTTTGTTTGTATCTTTGGGGTCGCAGCTTGCCTCAGTGGGGTTGATGTGTGTTCTTCAACCTTCTTTCTTGGTGCAGCTCAATCCACCAGGTTACTTGCTAAATTTGTGTCCTTTAACTCTCCTTCTGGACGGGAGCCTCTGTGGAAAGCTGGCTTCAGTCAGCCATCTTGTCTCCACTCCTTAATTCAATCAATTTTAATTCCCTTTATCTTACTTAAACTGCACCTGAGATATGGGTCATAATATTGAATGTTTGCCTCTTTAGGAAAGGGCTTTCTAATGGCCAATGTAATATTCTTATCAATACAGCTTTATCTATTTAGATTGGCATATGTAGTTCTTTAAATAATCCTGAATTCCATAAACAATAAACTCTGAGAATTCAACCTACCCAATAATAAAAAACATTATGATTCCTAGGTGAATGAGAAATTACTGAGCTAATGAAAAAGAGGTCATTTATTAGTAGTAGTATTAGAATACATAAGAACTTCTTTATTATTTTAGGGGGAAAAATGTTTCAAAATCCAGAAGTTACAAAGAAAGGAAAAAAGAGCAGTTGCTGATCATTTTGATGTAATGATGGTGCCAAGCTCTACTTGGCAGATTGAGAGTGAAAGGAGATGTTTGGCACGCTCCCTGGATCTCTCCCATTCCCCCACAACTCAGCCTCAGTGCCAATTGTGGGATGCATGTTGTGATGGAGAGTGGTCCATGGTGAAATTAACCTAACAGGCAGAGGTGGAAGGTTTTGCATCCAAGTAGGGCGCAATGAATTAATGCTTACTGTGCTTTCATCATCTCCTTCCTCCAGTGTCTTATCAAAACTTAATTTATACATCTTCTTAAGAAGTAAATGTCTGTGTACATGAAGTGAGTCTATAAATACACACTTGTCCATAGGTTTTCAACAGGTACCAATGTTGTCAGAGTAACACTTCTTTTAACCAGAATCACTTATCTGGCAATCTCTACACTAAGAAAACCAAGAAAAGAGGGAGTAAACGAACTAAAAATGAAGAAGGGAGCAAGGAAGTGGGTAAAGTATGCAGTTGCTTACATTGAAAAGCACCTACTATGTGCTGGGAGCCAAGCTATCAGTTTATATGTTTAATCTGACCAAGTGTTTCAGAGTAGCTAAAATGGGTGATACAGAGTATACACACTGAAGCTAACAAGTAGTATTGGCAAGGGCCAATTGCCTCTCCCTCCTCAGCCATCTCTGATCACATCTCATCCCAGCACACATATTTACACACCTGTCATGCCCTGAAGCTTCACAGATTCCATTATAAGGGGAACCAAGTGTGTAATAGAGTTTGAAATAGTTTTCATCAGAGTATCTAAAATAAAAATTTTAAGTCCTTAGAAAGCAAATATCAGCATAAGAAATGAACAGACTTATGACTACAATGTAGCTTTGAGCAGTTCAGTACTTTTTTTTTTTTTGTAGAGACAGAGTCTCACTGTACGGCCCTCGGGTAGAGTGCTGTGGCGTCACACGGCTCACAGCAACCTCTAACTCTTGGGCTTACGCGATTCTCTTGCCTCAGCCTCCCAAGCAGCTGGGACTACAGGCGCGCGCCACAACGCCCGGCTATTTTTTTCTATTGCAGTTTGGCCGGGGCTGGGTCCGAACCCGCCACCCTCGGCATATGGGGCCGGCGCCCTACTCACTGAGCCACAGGTGCCGCCCGCAGTTCAGTACTTTTATGAGCCAATAATACAGATATTTTCAGCTGTCTAAATGTTTTCAACTACTTAAAATTTTGACAGTACCAAACTTACAAAATAAAATAGATACCATATAGACATTTAAATAATTAAATAATATAATGATTATAAATCATATATTCTGTTTCTGACTTTTTGCCAGATTTATCCAATCCTAACTCAAGAAGCAGATCTATAAGGGATGCCTGCTGTCCCATGTGTATTTACTTTTATATAATAAGTACTTTAAAAGTAAAATTCATATTATTTTATAAAAGTTCTCTTGATGCTAACAAAATCTTATGCCTCTTATTGACTTAAGGGCTACTGAGTAGTCTACATTTTATTTCATGTCTTGAAAAGTAAATATATCAACAATAGAATGAATAGGAGTAAATAGGTGGATTTTCTTGCTTTGAGAATACTGTTTTAATTCTGTTCTGATTCACTAGTGATGAAAGAACATTTCAGTATTGTGGTTGCAAGCTAGATAGGCCAACAAAAGAAGGATCTCTGCAGCAGACGAAAACGTTCTGATGGTCCTTTTTATCCAGCCATACCAATATGGATCAGATATTTAATTATACTGTGAGGTGAAAACCCCAATCTCATCTTCAGAAAGAAGTAAGCCAGAAAGTCTGGCTTACATCAGAACAAGATCACATACATTGATCAGGCCAACAAGATAAAATTAGAAGTACATATAGCTTCTTTTTTATGTATCTGTAATATCAGAAAGCTGTCTGTTCCAGATCATAACAGTCAGAACTGTAGCACCCAGTTTGGAAATTTTGACTTTCAGCTGCTCTTATCAGAACAAGCCATTCATGACTTCTATCTCAACTGCCTGATGAGAGATCAGATGGTTTCTAAAAACCACTCATCTGAAGATCCCTTAGCTGCCAGGAGCTCCTCTCTACATGTGCCTTTGCTTTTGTGTCCTGTCCAAAGTCTCATGGTCATGACTCTCTCATCTTCAACATATACATATGTAAGGTATTCACAGGTGCCACGGACCCTGACTGTATCCCCATACGTTTTACCTTATTTTACAAAAGGTTAGTATTAATCATATGTTGACTCCTAATTTCGTTCCTTTTTAAAATTTCAATTTTTTCATTGTTCATGCCCAATTAATAATGGGATATCATCAGATCACAGGATGTTTTACACAAGTGTGCAAAGTGACGTGCTTTGACAGGTATTTGTCAATGTGAAAGATGCAAAAATTAAATCAGCTAATCAAGAATTTTCCATTTTCCCTTCAAAGTAAGAAATGGCACATAGGACCTACAATTCAGGATCTTTTAATGGCTTAGGAGACCAACAAGAAACAAAAACTACATGTTGTCATCCATGGTTTGGAGAAATCTTTTGGTTCAATAATTTCAGAAATTATTGATTCAAGGACACATTTGAAGACTTAAGATGAGGCCTTGATAATGTGACGGTTCTTCCTTCAGAATTGAAATGCTCATAAGCATAATAAAGACTTTGGAGCATAAAAAAGGAATTGTATTTTTGAAAAAGGTTGCCTCACCAGTTAAATCTAATTTTCATTAATAAGTGAGTCATTAGAAAAATGAAACACAACTTTAGGCTATGATGAAGGGGAGAGGGGGAGGGATGAGGAGGGGGTGGGAGGGATAGTAGGGGGACCACAACTATGGAGCACATTGCAGGTACAAGTTGGTTCTATCATGTGTACAACACAAATGTCCTAATGCTATAATTGGGTAAATGAGATGAAAGCTATGCTGATTAGTATGATGTAAGCACTCCAATTTGTACAAATAATCAAAACACTGAAATGGGCATAAAGGTATTTATGATCTATGTACAAAAGACTTAATAAAAAAATCATAAAAAAGTGCATCATTAAATAATTAATGTTAAAGTGAATTTGAAATATTAAAATGTGTTTGATTAGAACATCTGTTCTAATCTGCTGATTACCAGGTTTTTATTTTTATGATCAAATGGGTATGATTAGTCTATATCTGAGGGTTTCTTACTGAGAATTACACCAGTCTCCCTTAACACGGGGCTCTAAGAGTCTGAGGTTTCTGTGTATAAGATTTGATCCTATAGTCATTACTGAAAGTTTGGAGTTCTACAATCAGAGTATTTTGCCTATCTTTGTAGTTAGCAGAAATCTCAGAAGAACTCTCAGATAAAGGAATTCAAAATTGAGAAAAACCTTAAGGTCAGTGAATCCAGTATCCACCCCACCTACATATAGGCAAAGCAGTGGTGAGGTAAGGAACAGGTGAGGTAAGCTGCCCAAGTCCTGGGTGGTAAAGCTATCATTCCAGCCTAGGGAATTTTAAATAGTGCATTTTCACTATTTAATCTAAAATTGGTTTTAATTTTCCTATTGTTCAAATCTATTAAAGTAGTTTTCCTTTCCTTTTCATTTATCATCTTTCATTTTAGAAAGAGTACTTTGCTCTTTCTCTCAACGTATGGCCTCTTCTGGGAAATCTTTGAGAGCTAGATTTGCCTAAACTATACCTTCTGCACCTCTGAAGATACACACACACACATGCACACACCCCTTTAATTCCATCAAGACTGTTCATTTACCAAATGGCTAGGCGAGTTAAGGATGTGTCCAGTGCAGTAATTGAAAAGCAGGGTACCATAAGCTCTGGGGGATCCCAATAGCATTTAATCACTTCATGTTTATGAATGCGGGAATATGGAACTTCCAGCAATCAATAAACCATAGGATCACAGAATCTTATCATCTGAAGTGGTCTCAGAGATTTTTCAATCAGGATGCCCGGGCACAGTTGTATTGTGACTTGCCCTGCTTTGCCTAGAAAGCTGATAATGCAGGGCAGCTAGTCTTGTCACCACAGAATGATTCACCTCAAAATAAGTGAGATTTTAAAAATAGTTTAATGGGACCTTGTACACTTCTTTCTTGTCCTAAAAGGGCACAATTATTCGCAATGTTTTCATTGTTTGAGCAATGGATGGTTAATGAAATTATTTTCACTGATAATTTGATGACCTATTTCCTTTGTAATCAGAGACTTTAGAACATCTACAGTTCATTTGTTATATGTATGAAATCTATTTTACAGCTCTATGAGAAAGTTGCACTGCTTCTGACAAATTTAGGTAAGTGGAACTTTTTTTGATTTCATGATAACATTACTGTGGACCAGAAAGTATGTTTCAAAGCTTTCTTTGTAAAACACTGCTGAAAAAAATTTTTCCTTTCTTTTAAATTGTATAAAACAATTTTTTCTTTGCCCTCAACAGAACATTTTAAATATGTCTAGTAATTGGAAGAGCTCTTCTTTTTTCTTTTCTTTCTTTCTTTCTGTCTGTTTTTTTTTTTTTTTTTTTTTTTTTTTTGAGACAGAGTCTCACTTTGTCACCCTGGGTAGAGTGCCATGGTGTCACAGCTCACAGCAACCTCCAACTCCTGGGCTCAAGTGATCCCCTTACCTCAGCCTCCGTAGTAGCTACGACTACAGGGGCTCACTATAATGCCTGGCTAGTTTTTCCATTTTTTAGTAGACATGGGGTCTCTCTCTTGCTCAGGCTGGTCTCAAACTCCTGAGCTCAAGCAATCCACCCGCCTCAGTTTCCTACAGTGCTAGGATTAAGGGTGAGTCACCACACCTGGAGCTTTTCTATCTAATGCTTTAAAACATGTCACAAACATCATATGTCATTAACTAGTGTAATTAAGTTTTTTTGGTTCAGAAAAACATAACTTCACATAAGTATGTATGAATAAAGTGTCCAGAATCATTTAGATAAGTGGTCATTGGCTATTGCCTATAATTTTAATATGTTAAAATTTAAAATGTACCCAATTTTCAGCCAGGCATGGTGGCTCATGTCTGTAATCCAAGCTACTTGGGAGTGCTAGGCAGGAAGATGTTTTGAGCCCAGGAGTTTGAGACCAGCCTGAGTGATATAGTAAGAACATGTTTAAAAATAATAATAATATTGTTATTATACTTTTAATGGTGTAAAAAATCATAGAAAAGTATGATTTGTAGACTAGAAACTTTTTTTTTTTTTAGAGACAGAGTTTCACTTTATTGCCCTTGGTAGAGTGCCGTGGCATTACACAGCTCACAGCAACCTCCAACTCCTGGGCTTAGGCAATTCTCCTGCCTCAGCCTCCCGAGTAGCTGGGACTATAGGCGCCCACCATAACACCCATCTATTTTTTTGTTGCAGTTCGGCCGGGGCTGGGTTTGAACCCGCCACCCTCGGTATATGGGGCTGGTGCCCTGCTCACTGAGCCACAGGCGCCGCCCTAGACTAGAAACTTTTTAACACAAATATAGACAGCCAAGCCATCACTGACATTTGTAGAAATAAACATTCATCTGGATAAGTCACCCCCCAAAATATTTCTCTGGCCCTATAAAGCACCAAAATAATCTGATAGCCAGCAATAAGTTATACATTAATCACTTTTGTCAAGACAAAGAAATTGTCCCAATTTTATTAACAAGGTATTGGCCATTATGGTCTGTGCAGTCTGAGAAAATGACAGGTTCCTACATATAAATTGCTTTAATGCATTCCTTGTATAGCTTGTCCGAGGGGGAGGGGGAATCACAAAAGTGTTTTTATTTATAATAATCACTATGTTAAGAGATATTATTTATCGACCCTTTCTATGTGCCAGATACAGAGCTAGCATTTTACAGTATCTTTTTTAATGCCACTGAAATCTTCCATCACCAGCACTTCTTGCCTAAAAAGATAGAAAGAGGCTGTGTCCATGGACGAGGGAGCTGCCTATTGGTAGATTATGTCCAGTGGCAACTTGGTGCAGACTGGCAACCAGAGGAGATTCAGTCCTGGCCCATCCACCAGTAGGACAGCCAGCACAGGTGGGGCAGAAACCAAGAGGAAAAGCCAGGGTTGCTGCAGAGAGCCAGGACTGGGAAGGAGGTCCCTTCAGCCTGGCTGTCTATGCTCCAGACTTGCTGGGCGTCCTGGAGTAGTGAAGCACTCTAGATGTTCAGTCCCCTCGGATAGGTCAGTAGCCACTTCTTACCAGATCCTTGTTGGGGCTGGTTCGTGAACCTGAGGATCCTAGGGCAGGTCCATTCCATCTCTGGCCATCACGTGCCAAACTGGACTCTCCTGCAGCAGTCTCTGCCCCAGAGACTGCGTCTCCTGTGCATAGAGAGAGGGAGTTGAGAGGGGGTCAGATTCAGTCTCTCAACCACTGCTCCCCTTTTGTCCACAGAACAGCCTCGCACAGAGTCCGAGTGGGAGAACAGCTTCACCTTGAAAATGTTTCTTTTTCAGTTTGTCAATCTGAACAGCTCCACATTTTACATAGCGTTCTTCCTGGGAAGGTAAGTGCCCACCCCCATTCACACCTCCCCAGGCTAAGGACAGAATGCTCAGAGGTCACTGGCCAGGGCAGTAAAGAAGCCCCTCCTTTAGGGTGATTTATACAAAGTGTAAAAAGAGAAGATCATTTTCTTCCCAAATCTCAAACCATCTCACATCCCAGGGACAATAGTTTTCAATCAAAAGTGCCTGTGCGGAGTAAAATAGTTTGCATGTGTGAATCATGCCTTGAAAACTCTGGCCTCTGTCTGCACCTGAATCCGGGCTCTGGACCTGAGAGCAGGTGTCTCTGGCTTCTGTCTACACCTGAATCTGGGCCCTGGACCTGAGAGCAGGTGTTTCTGGCCTCTGTCTGTGCCTGACTCTGGACCCTGGACCTCAGAGCAGGTGTCTCTGGCCTCTGTCTGCGCCTGACTCTGGGCCCTGGATCTGAGAGCAGGTGGTTCTGGCCTCTGTCTGCACCTGAATCCAGGCCCTGGACCTGAGAGCAGGTGGCTCTGGCCTCTGTCTGCACCTGAATCCAGGCCCTGGACCTGACAGCAGGTAGCTCTGGCCTCTGTCTGCATCTGAATCCAGGCCCTGGACCTGACAGCAGGTGTCTCTGGCTTCTGTCTGCACCTGAATCCAGGCCCTGGACCTGAGAGCAGGTGGCTCTGGCCTCTGTCTGCACCTGAATCCGGGCCCTGGACCTGAGAGCAGGTGGCGTGGTGGGGAGGTAGCCTGCAGCATATCCTGGCTTCCTGACTTCAGAGAAGAGGGAAGGACATCCCAGCAGGGAGGGGGCAGAAACCTCCAGATGTTAGAGGATGCCAGGCAACTTTTAAACCCAGCAGTTATAAGGATTTGGGAAGGTGTCCATGGCTTGCGGTAATGTCGCATGAATTCCATTGGATCCAGAAGTGTTTCTGAGGAGAGGGGAAACTGGGGAGTGTCAGGTACAGGGTTTTGGCGAGATAGATCCAGCAGTCTCTCCTTGATTTCAATCTAGCACAAAATTCTAGTCAAATAGTTTAACAGTCTGTTAAAAAGACAGCCTTGCTACTATGCAGAAAAGATCAAATGTGTGTAAACCCAGAAGCAAAACAGCTGCTTCCACAGACCAGAGCACTTGATATTCAGCAGAACATGTTAAAAGTCACAGCACATAGCACACGCTGGCCTCTGCAGTCAGCAGCTGACCACAAAAGCAAGAAAAGTGTCCTCTGGAGAACTGCAGAAGCTGTAATCATGACAGCTCTGGAGGGCTTCCTAATTCCCTTAGACCTAATACTTAGGGTACCGGTAATCCACACGGAAAGATACATTAAGCTGAATGTGCTATAAAGCTTAGACCTACAGAATGCTAATGGCTTATGTTTCTCTGTGTGTTGAAGATTTACAGGACACCCAGGTGCCTACTTGAGGCTGATAAACAGGTGGAGACTAGAAGAGGTCTGTATTCTCCCGTCATTCCTTGTTTCCTAAATATACTTGTATTAAACACTTCGGGCAACTTTGTGTAGACACCAGACACCCTTTCTTCCTGTCCATTGATTCTGCAATTTCTGTGTTTGCTTATCTTGCAGTGCCACCCTAGCGGATGCCTTATTGATCTCTGTATGCAAATGGGTATTATAATGGTGCTAAAGCAGACCTGGAATAACTTCATGGAACTTGGCTACCCGTAAGTACCCTGGTGTCAGTAATCGAGAGGCAGCATTGGTCAGTGTCGGCTTTTCTAGGTGTGGCAAGTAAGATAAGCAATGCAGACGTGTGTACCTGGAACTGGGAGTTCAGGTTTAGACATTCAAAGGCAGTGTTGAAAATAACAACCATTGGCTCTTTTGGAAGATTTAGTGAAATTCACATGAACGAAAGTGAGGAATTCTTTAAGAAGTCTCTGTGGGCCCCTACATGCTTGCAAGATACTTCAAGTGATGCCTGTGACCCTTTGGGCTCCAGCATTCAAGTCCCTATCTGCCTGTGACATTTTAACTGTACCTCCACTCCCCTATCTCTGAGATAACTCATGAATGATAATTTTTTTAAGCTACCTTAAATTCATAGTACACTGAAAAAGGACTTAATGGAAAGAAGTTGAGGGTTTCAAATAAGAAACAAGAGCATACCTAAGTCAGCAAATTTTTACCAGCTGACAACAATGGGCAAAACACACACACCACATTTGTAAAGATAACCTTGAATTCTGCTGTGTTTGCTCAGTTCTGGTCAGTTAAGTTTTCCGGGGGATGTAAATCAGCAACACTTCTATTTCTGCTTTAAGTCCACACCTATCGGTTTCAGTGTCAGCTCGGTGTCTCTCCAGAGACAGAGAGAACACAAGTTCAGGGGAGTCACTCAGCCAGAACAATGAGCTGCAACTTCATTCACTTCAGAAAGCCTTTTCTTAGCTCCCTGTCAGAACCCATGCCAGTAATTTTCTACTCCTAGATTATATTTAGAAATCTTATTCCAGGAGTATTAACATCCCCAATAAAACTGATGGTTTTATAAAGGTATAAAACCATAATCAAAATGTCATAGACATCAAGGGAACTATGGACATAGGGCAAAATTGTGAAGTAGCTAGGGTTTGTCTTCCAGATGCATCCCTTTTTTTCTTTTATTACACACATGCTTGTTTTGGTATTTCTTCTCCTCGATACCTTCAACCCTGTCCTTGGCCCCTACAGAGCACAGACCTCCCTCTCCCCATTTCCTACCACTTTCCCATATTATGAAGTCCACTTCTGAACGCTGCCAGGGGTTAATGTGCTAACTCACCAGTGCGAGGTGCATTTTACCTCTAGTCAGAGCCCCTGTGAACTCAGCCAAAAGCAAAGAAGTGCAGTTGTGGGACTGCAGACATCCACATGCCAAGAGAGGAAGCATTTTGGGAGCTTTGCATCTTCCAGGCCCCTGAAGTCAAAATGTGCAGGGCAGCACTCATGTAGTAAATTGCTCAAGGGTCTTAAATTGAGCCATGTGAGCCAGCTCTTTCTCTCCTCAGATGTCTGGGTGACGCTTTTGTACCAGGGGATCAGTTCATAGATATTCTCTGTCCCTCTATTCAACCCTCCTGGGCAATGCCAAGCATGAGACAATTTTATGAATGATTAAAATAAATCAATCTTTCTGTTTACTTGCAAGTAGAAATGGTTGGAAGTATGGACTCCATTGTTATTTTCTGCCTAACCCAAGGCTTTATTTTCTTGAATTTTTCTGTCCTGAGTTTTTCCAAATTACAATTCTATAGTCTGACTCTCTCTTATTACTTAAAACAGTTCCATGTTTTATAAGACATTGATCTTGTTGTGCAGGTTAATTCAGAATTGGTGGACTAGAAGAAAAGTACGACAGGAACATGGGCCTAAAAGAAAAATAATTTTCCCACAGTGGGAAAAGGACTATAACCTTCAGCCGATGAATGCCTATGGACTCTTCGATGAATACTTAGAAATGAGTATGGAAATATTCCTCTATCCTATTAATTATAAATGTCAATTATAGATCTGTGACTGCATTCAACTAAATGTACACCCATTAGCATCAAGGCCATCTGTGTATAGGGATTCCTGAGCTAAACACAGAGGAAGCAGCATCCTGCTTAAACTATGCAACACTTGATGTTTAAGGAATCAGATTTCTCTGGAATCAAATCAAAGCAATTTCTCTTAGCGTGTATCTAAGACCATAGGCTTTGGGAACAAATTACCTGCGTCCAAATCCCAACCCTATCACTTATTCACTGCAAAACCTTGGGCAAATAACATCTCTCCCTGTCTCGCTTTCCTCATCCTGAATGTAGGAATAATAACAGGAGTAATGACATGGTAGAGTCTTTATGTGGATTCAAGCAGAGGTGGGGAACCTGTGGCCTTCTGATTTCAAGATTGTCCTTCATTAACCACCAAAGGAAGCAAGAAAAGCTTCATCTTTTTCTACTGAACCCCTTTCAATAAAAGGACGTGTTCTGTAACATTTGGATTCAGTCAAAAGGTTGTACTCAAGGACTTAGACGGCCTCATGTTCCCTTAAGGCCACAGGTTACCTGTCCCTGGCTGGCTCATGGTGTACTTGGTACCTGTTACTATATCATTATTATTATTCTCTTATTCTTCTCATCTCCTAGGGGAGGGTTAATAAAATCCCTTAGCAGATATATTGAGTGTGTGTGTTTATGTATGTGTGTGTGTATATATATATTATGTTTAAGTTCTATTAATATAACATAGAGGTAGAAGTGGGGTTAAGGGTGAGCAAGATACATTACTTCTGAAGAAAACAGTTCTTTCTGGGAAAATCTTGAAATTAAAGGAGAATAGAATAGAAGCTTGTTGTTTCTTAGCTTGCTCATATTCTAAGCATCTCTGATATCTTTAGAGTTTCAGTTACAGAAAGTCAGGATAATATAACTTGAGGAAGAAATCAATCTGGGCTTTAAAAATTAACTTAATAAAATAATTATAGGAAAACTAACCACTTTGAGATCTCTTAAAGGACTCCTGTTCTTCTGCAAAAAAGAAAGTGAACATGAATGGTATACTGAGTGCTTGAAAAGGACATTTTTTTGTGGCTAGAACTGGTTGTGCTCTACCATGAAGCAAATCTCAGAAGCATCTCACAAGCAGTCTAGGGGATCCTAACTGCTCACTTCTGTTTTTGTTTTTCTGTTATTTTCTTGATGACTTCCCTACTTTGTTATATTTTTAAAGTATATTCACTAATGTAAAAAGTATAGTGAGAAAGGAGTATAAATTTTTAAGTGTACGGATCAGTGAATTTTCACAAATTTACACACGAAGTTAACCAAACCTATGTAGATCAGAGTTTGGCAAACTGCCAGCACAAGTCAAATCTATGCCACTGATTGTTTCTATAAATAAAGTTTTATTGGAACACAGCAATGCCCACTTACTTACATGTTACCTATCACTGCTTTTATGCTGCAGCAGTAGAGTTGAGTAGTTGTGATAGACTGGATTGCCTGAAAAGCCTGGATTGCCTGAAAAGCCTGAAATATCTACCTTCTGGCCCTTTATAGAAGAGATCGAGTAAGATCAAGAAAGCAAGATCAAGAAATAGAATATAACTGGTATCAAAGAAGGCCTCTTTGTCCCCGCTCCCATTCATAACCCCCTCTCTACCCACTTTCCCGACTTCTAATACTACACATGAATTTTATCTTTTTTTGCCTCCATGTAAATTTAATTGTAGAGTACATACTCTTTTGTAAGTAGCTTCTTTCATTCAATTTCATGTTTATAACATTCTTCCATGTTGCTATAGATCATGGAGCTTCGTTTTCATTGCTGTATAGTATTCCTAGAATGTAGACCTGTAGCAAAATTATGAAACAGACAGAGTGTGTCTTTGAAACTCATCTCCATCTTTTAGTCGTGTGGGTTTCTTCTTCTTCTTCTTCTTCTTTTTTTTTTTTTTTTTTGCATTCCAACTCCCACGTATGCCCCAACTTTCTCTCCTACTCCCCTCACCGACCCCACCACTACCAACCCCTTAATTCTCTCCCTTATCATGAAATGTCCTCCCTTCTGAGCACTCTAGGGATTAATGTGCTAAGTAAATGCATTTTAATAAAAGTGAAAACCTGTGTCAAGTATGAATCAAAAAAGGCAAATTTACGTATGGAAGTATAGGTATCGGTGACTTAGTAGATGCACCAGTGAGTGTGCAGATCTTCTGAGCTCCTGAAATAGAAATGTACCAGTACCTATCCATCCAGTCTGCTGCGGATAGACACAGGATGTTTTCAGGTCTAGGATCTTATAAATGACACGAACACTTTTATGCATGTGTTTTGATTAACAAATGTGCATGTTTCTGTTCAGAGTTTGCATAGGGGTAGTTAGCAGATAAGATACGCATTTGTTGTTATTCAATAGATATTTGAAAATAGTCTTCAAAGCTCAGTGTGTCTGACTAACAATGTAAGACCCCCAGTTATTTCATATACTTACTAAAACTAATACTTTCTTCCTGGGAAGGTTTTCAATTACAGGTTTACCTTACTTAATAGATACAGGACTATTTAGATTTTCTATTTCTTCTAGTGTGTTTTGATAAGCTGTGTTTTAGTTGTTTTTCTTATCAAGAAACTTCTTTATCTGTATTTTCAAATTTAATGGCATAAAATTGAACATAATTTTCTCCATTAACATTTCATGTGTATAAGGCCTGTAGTGATACCCTCTTTTTCACTTATAATGTCCTAGTTTGTGCTTTTCTCCCTTGTTTCTTTAACAATCTGGTTAGAGGCTTACTCTTTTCAAAGAACAAACTTTGGGCTTTGTTAATTTTTCTCCACTATACATTGCCTTCTACTTCATTCATTTCTGCTCTTATGCTTATTTTTTCTTCTATACTTCTTTTAAGCATAATTTCACTTGTTTTGTTTTTTTTTTTTTTTGCATCTAAAGACGTTTATTTTTAAATGTTCTCCTTTTCAAATACAAGCATTTAGAGCTGTGTTCCCTATGATCACAGCTTAATCTGTGACCAGATGGCAGCGATCTTTTCCTCCCTTGTCTTCCCAACAGCAGTATAGAAATGCTTTATGGTGGAAAAGAACATCGCTGAAAACAGAGAGCAAAACAATTGTTCCTAAAGGGCTAAATGGTAAATAATTTTGGCTTTTTGAGCCAATAGACAAAAATCAAGGGAATTATGAAGACATTTTTATAACCATTTAAAATGTAAAAAACATTCTTCACTCACAAGTGGTTAAGAAAACAAAAACAGATGGCTGGCCAAATGTGGGCTGCGGGTCATAGTTTGCTGACCCTTGATCTAGAGCAGGGGTGTCCAACTTTTGGCCCTTGGGCCACATGCTGATTTTATGAGGATTTTTTTTATTAGATATTAGGAAAAGTATACAAATACCTTTTCTTTGTTCATCAGCTTTTTCTTATTCTTCCAATGTATGGCAGAGAAAAATAAAAAGGTTGGACATGCCTGATAGAGCCTCTTGTGTCCAAAAATATTACTAGGCATGGAAAAAAGCAAGAAATTGTGACTAGTAAGGGGAAGGAGTCCTGGAGATGATTCAGAAACTAGAGTTGGCATCCAGAGACTTTCAAATGACTATGATTTATATGTTAAAATAGAAGAAAATATCAACAACAATGATTGAAAGATGGAGAATTTTAAAAGAAAATCTATGAAAGTAATTGTAGAATTTTAAAATACAGTATCTGGAATTAAGAACTTATTTTGATATGTTTAATAGCAGATTGCCATAGCAGAAGATAGGATTGGGGAACTAGAAGACAAAGTCAGGTAAAAAGAAACCCAAACTGAATCTCAGAGAGAGAAAAGAATAGAAAAACAGGACAGAATGTTAGGAAACAAGTCAAAAAGTGTAGGCCAGGAGCGGCAGCTCATGCCTGTAATCCTAGCACTCTCAGAAGCCTAAGTGGCTGGATTGCTTGAACACAGGAGTTTGAAATCGGTCTGAACCAAAATGAAACCCCCTCGCTACTAAAAATAGAAAAAGCTAGCCAGGTGTCGTGACAGGCACCTGTAGTCCCAGCTACTTGGGAGGCTGAAGCAAGAGGGTAGTTTGAGCCCAAGGTTTGAGGTTGCTGTGAGCTATGATCCCACAGCACTCTACCCAGGGTGACTGAGTGAGACTGTATCACAGGAAAAAAGTCTAAAATATTTGTAATTGAAATCCCAGAAGGAAAGTACAGAAAGAATAGGGGAAAGAAACATTTGAAGGTGTAATGTCTGAGAAAGGATAAATCAAAAGGAAGTATATTGAAATATTGGAACACATGTATAAAGCAATTCAGAAGATGAACCAGATCTCTAGATATCAAGATAAGATCCAAAAACATGTGAAATGGAAAGGGTGAAAAATATCTAAAGAATGGCATTATTATGTGAACTTTAGACACAGAAAAAAGCTTAGATGATATATATACCATGTATAACTTACTAGAATGTGCATACATGTGTGTATGCATATAAAAATATAAATAAATGACTGGAAGAATTGGTGCAAAATTCACATCAGCTGTTGCCCCTGGAAGGAAGAGGAGACCATTCAAAAGGGACTTCAGCTTTATTTAGAAAGGAAAGAAGGGAGGAAGGGAATGAGGAAGGAAGAGAGGGAAGGGAGAAAGGCAGGAAGGGCTTTATTTATAAATAAATAAAATCTTTTCTAAAAATGATTTGAAGCAGTATGACAGAATTTCACCAAGAGTTAATACTAACTCTTTCATAGATATGTGGAGGTTACATAATTCTCTGTGCCTTTCAGCATATAAAAGTTTTTCCAAATAATTTTTTAAGATTTATCTACCCCTTTGCTACAGTGAGTCTCTTCCCTGGACCCTCCTGAGAAAGCAACAATTAATGGACATCATAGTCACTTCAAGACCAGTGTTATGGTCACCTCTCTGCTACGTGACAGCAGTTCTATGGGATTGTAGGCCACAATTAATGTTTAACTAGATAATGAAGTTTGTTAGGAGTCAGATAAACAGAAACTATGAATGAACTAAACACATTTTCCTTTTAAACTTGCAGTTATTTTCATTATAAACACAACCATTAAGAAGTACTCTTTAAGGAAATTTAGATAGAGACACTCAGGAAGATGGTCATCGGAAGACGGAGTCAAAGACCAGAGTTAGGCTATAGCAAACCAAAGAATACCTGGAGTTACCTTCAAAGGGGCAAGGAAGGACCCTCCGGTAAAGGCTTCAGAGAAAGTCTGATCCTTCTTAAGGCTAGAAGTCCTTGATTTCAGACTTCTAGACTCCAGAACCATGAGAGAAGACATTTTGGTTTAAGCCACCCAGCGTTTGGCAATGTATTACAGCAGACCTAGGGAGGGGAGCCCAGGGATCCAGGCCTGGCTGAGCCACGCTCTTTGCCTTGTAAAAGCACATGGTGGCCACTCACCTCCAGCATCTTGTCTAAGTTCCAGAGAGACAATGAAAGACAACAGACAAAAGGCATCTGCCAGTGAAGTCTACCTTTTATTTTCCTGAAAATTGGCATTTTACTTAAAGAGAGAATAAAATATAATTTATGTTTAAACCAAAGAACTGCCCTTCAGTGAATCTTATCTCTTTCTGTCTGTAACATCCAGTTCTTTGTGATTATAAGAGTTATCTCTGACAGTTTGACTTCTACCTGATGGGTTTTCTTTACTTTCCTGGCCTTTATTCATCACAATCATGTCAGTCATTGAACCAGCATTTATCTGTTCCTGACAAGTCCTTTCTGTACACAAAACCTCTGTAGTGGGTATGTTGGAAATAAAAACATAAAGAGGTTGCCATTCCCGGTTTCATGAAGCCTAGAGCGGTAGAGAAGAATGATGGGCAAAGAGCCACAAATCAAGACTCTGTAGACTTTATGGTGGTGAGCAGAGTTGTAGGCGCTGTATGGCGAGGGACTAGTTAATTACAGTTTCATAAAGTTCGATAGTAAGGTATATTTGAGCTTACCCCTGGAGGAAGAAAAAAAAGTTTCAACAGAGGATTATCAGCAACACCAAGTACTTATATGATTTGTTCCCATAAAACCAGAAGTGTAATAGGGCCAGATTAGAGCAGTTTTTTTCATTATTTTTTATCTCACGACACACTTGAGCCTATAGTTAAAATTCCGCAGCAGACTTAAATTACGTTGATCAAAAAAAAGAGTAAAAAAAAAAAAAGATTTTTTTTCTTCTTTTTTCTTTTATTTCCTTTTTTCTTTTTTTTTTTTTTTTTTAGCAAACGCTAAATGTGTGTTAGTCATTATTTGGGTTTTGTCACTTTCTAAAGTAAAGTTTAAAAATAAAAAGAATATGAAGTCATACATTGAATCAAAGACTTTTTTGTCCATGATGTCCAATAGATTTTATTTTTTTATTTTTAATTATGCCAACTGGTTGTTTTACATCAAAAATGGCCTACTTTTTTTTTAACTTTTTCTTTTGCAAAGTTGCAAAAAAAGTATAGAGCTCCCACATAACCTTTGTCTTGTTTCCCCTAATGTTAACGTCTGATATTTATTGAAAACGGAAAATTAACATTAATACAATGCTATTAACTAACCTACAGACCTTATCTGAATTTTGTGTTTTCTCAGTAATATAATCTTTCTTGTCCACGATTCATCCAGGATCCAACATTGCATTTAGGTGTGGTGTCTCCTTAATTTTTTCCAAGCTATGATAGTTCCTTAGTCTTTTTTGTTTTCATGATCAGTACTGGTGAGTAGTTTTGTAGACAGTCCTTCAATTAGAGTTTGCCTGATGTTTTTACATAATTAGTTTGTGGTTATACGTTTTTGGCAAAAATACCATATAAAAGGACATGCTGCCCTCCTCAATGCATCATATCAGGGGTGTGAGATTACTGGTGAGATTATCTTTGATCACTTGCTTAACAGGTGTTTACCAAGTTTCTCCATTATAAAGATACCATTCTTCTCTGTAGAAATTGGCTTGTGAAGAGACACTTTGAAAACTCACAAATACTCTAATTTCCTCAATATACTTCTCCTCTAATTTTAGCACTCTTTGATGGTTTTTACCTGTAGTAGTTATTACTGTAATGTCTGACAAGTGGTGATTTTCTATTTTCATCATTCCTTCTATGTTTATTATACCATAAGGAAAAGCCATTTCATATTCTCTATTTATTTATTCAGTTACTCATTTATATAAGCACATTTTTTTCCTTTTTTTATTAAGTCTATTGTACATAGATCATAAATACATTTATGCCATTTGCGATGTGTTGATTCTTTGTACAAATTGGAGTTCTTAAATTCTACCTGCTGCTTTATCTTGGAAGCTACTTATGGAAATGAGAGAAACTGAATGCTCCAGGCTTCCTGCTTTCTGTCTTGAACTTTGCACTGGGTAAATGAATTAAGGACATGGAGAGGTCCTGTCCTTTGCATCCATCATTGATGCCACATAGCCATGTGAAATTTAGAAGGACAAGGAAAAGCCAACAGAAAATGATGCCTACATTGTGGTTTTAGAACAATTTCAATAACTTAAAACCTTAAAGTCATGTTATGTTTCATAAAATGGTGGCGTAATTTGTAAAAGCATAATGATTTGGCAGTTTACATTGTTTGGAAAACTGAATCTTTGTTAAAGAATAAGCTTTTTGCCTTCTAATTTATCATTGTAGCCAAGTGAATGATTAACTTTATAATAAAGTGTGATCCTGTTTTGTAAAAAGTGGTTTGGGGGAAGTAAGAAAGATTAAACATTACTGTATTTTTTGATGACTTCTAGGAGTCTTGTGGTTGAGTCTTTGGGGTTTTCTAAGTATAAGATCATGTCGTCAGCAAAGAGGGAGAGTTTGACCTCCTCTGCTCCCATTTGGATTCCCTTTATTTCCTTGTCTTGCCTAATTGTATTGGCTAGAACTTCCAGCACCATGTTGAATAGTAAAGGTGACAGAGGACAACCTTGTCTGGTTCCAGTTCTAAGAGGAAAAGCTTTCAGTTTTACTCCATTCAGTAAAATACGAGCTGTGGGTTTGTCATAGATAGCTTCAATCAGTTTTAGAAATGTGCCACCTATGCCTATACTCTTCAGTGTTCTAATTAGAAAAGGATGCTGGATTTTATCAAATGCTTTTTCTGCATCTATTGAGAGGATCATGTGATCTTTATTTTTGCCTCTGTTAATATGGTGGATAACGTTCATGGACTTGCGTATGTTAAACCAGCCTTGCATCCCTGGGATGAAGCCTACTTGATCATGATGAATGACTTTTTTGATGATAAGCTGTAATCTATTGGCTAGGATTTTGTTGAGAATTTTTGCATCTATGTTCATGAGTGAGATTGGTCTGAAATTCTCCTTTTTGTTTGGGTCTTTTCCTGGTTTTGGTATCAGGGTGATGTTTGCTTCATAGAATGTGTTGGGGAAGATTCCTTCTTCCTCAATTTTTTGGAATAATTTCTGCAGTACAGGAATAAGCTCTTCCTTGAAGGTTTGATAGAATTCTGGGGTGAAGCCATCTGGACCAGGGCATTTTTTGGTTGGAAGATCTCTTATTGTTTCTTTGATCTCAGTGCTTGAAATTGGTCTGTTCAGGAGCTCTATTTCTTCTTTCTGGCTAAGTCTAGGGAGAGGGTGTGATTCCAAATATTGATCCATTTCCTTCACATTGTCAAATTTCTGGGCATAGAGTTTCTGGTGGTATTCAGAGATGATCTCTTGTATCTCTGTGGGATCAGTTGTTATTTCCCCTTTATCATTTCTGATTGAGGTTACTAGAGATTTTACTTTTCTATTTCTCGTTAGTCTGGTCAATGGTTTATCTATTTTATTTATTTTTTCAAAAAACCAACTCCTTGTTTCATTAATTTTCTGAATGATTCTTTTCAATTTCATTGATCTCTGATTTGATTTTGGATATTTCTTTTCTTCTACTGAGTTTAGGCTTCGATTGTTCTCCTTTTTTCCAATTCCATAAGATGGCTTGTGAGATTGTTGTAATGTTTCAGGATATAAAATCAGTGTCCACAAGTCAGTAGCCTTTGTATACACCAATAACAGTCAAGATGAGAAGCTAATTAAGGACACAACTCCCTTCACCACAGTTTCAAAGAAAATTAAATACCTAGGAATATACCTAACGAAGGAGGTGAAGGACCTCTATAAAGAAAATTATGAAATCCTCAGAAAGGAAATAGCAGAGGATATTAACAAATGGAAGAACATACCATGCTCATGGATGGGAAGAATCAACATTGTTAAAATGTCTATACTTCCCAAAGCAATCTACCTATTCAATGCCATTCCTATCAAAATACCAACATCGTACTTTCAAGATTTGGAGAAAATGATTCTGCATTTTGTATGGAACCGGAGAAAACCCCGTATAGCTAAAGCAGTTCTTAGTAATAAAAATAAAGCTGGGGGCATCAGCATACCAGATTTTAGTCTGTACTACAAAGCCATAGTGGTCACGACAGCATGCTACTGGCACAAAAACAGAGACATAGACACTTGGAATCGAATTGAAAACCAAGAAATGAAACTAACATCTTACAACCACCTAATCTTCGATAAACCAAACAAGAACATACCTTGGGGGAAAGACTCCCTATTCAATAAATGGTGTTGGGAGAACTGGATGTCTACATGTAAAAGACTGAAACTGGACCCACACCTTTCCCCACTCACAAAAATTGATTCAAGATGGATAAAGGACTTAAATTTAAGGCATGAAACAATAAAAATCCTCAAAGAAAGCACAGAAAAAACACTGGAAGATATTGGCCTGGGGAAAGACTTCGTGAAGAAGACTGCCATGGCAATTGCAACAACAACAAAAATAAACAAATGGGAGTTCATTAAACTGAAAAGCTTCTGTACAGCTAAGGAGACAATAACCAAAGCAAAGAGACAACCTACACAATGGGAAAGGATATTTGCATATTTTCAATCAGACAAAAGTTTGATAACTAGGATCTATAGAGAACTCAAATTAATCCACATGAAAAAAGCCAACAATCCCATATATCAATGGGCAAGAGACATGAGCAGAACCTTCTCTAAAGATGACAGACGAATGGCTAACAAACACATGAAAAAATGTTCATCATCTCTCTATATTAGAGAAATGCAAATCAAAACCACTCTAAGATATCATCTAACCCCAGTAAGAATGGCCCACATCACAAAATCTCAAAACTGCAGATGCTGGCGTGGATGTGGAGAGAAGGGAACACTTTTACACTGCTGGTGGGACTGCAAACTAGTACAACCTTTCTGGAAGGAAGTATGGAGAAACCTCAAAGCACTCAAGCTAGACCTCCCATTTGATCCTGCAATCCCCTTACTGGTCATCTACCCAGAAGGAAAAAAATCCTTTTATCATAAGGACACTTGTACTAGACTGTTTATTGCAGCTCAATTTACAATCACCAAAATGTGGAAACAGCCTAAATGCCCACCAACCCAGGAATGGATTAACAAGCTGTGGTATATGTATACCATGGAATACTATTCAGCTATTAAAAAAAATGGAGACTTTACATCCTTCGTATTAACCTGGATGGAAGTGGAAGACATCATTCTTAGTAAAGCATCACAAGAATGGAGAAGCATGAATCCTATGTACTCAATTTTGATATGAGGACAATTAATGACAATTAAGGTTATTGGGGGGGAGAAAAGCAGAAAGAGGGATGGAGGGAGTGGGGTGGGGCCTTGGTGTGTGTCACACTTTATGGGGGCAAGACATGATTGCAAGAGGGACTTTGCCTAACAAATGCAGTCAGTGTAACCTGGCTTATTGTACCCTCAATGAATCCCCAACAATAAAAAAAAAGAAAGAAAGAAAGATTAAACAGAAAGGAAAATAGCTTTGTGTAAGAAATAATTTGGTGTGGTAAATTTTATCCTGAAGCAGAATCACTGCTTATTTTAAAAAAGTAAAAGGTGGGGCAAAAGAGAATGTTTAGCATGTTTGTAAATTGTCTCTACAGCTTATATAGAACTCATAAAAGGAAATTGGTTAAATAATTTGAATGTGATCCAGTTACCTATATATTGCTTTTAAAATGTTTTGGCCCATGATCCTATTTGAAGAAATGTTTTTAAAAAGCCTTTGATATTTGATAAACCTTCCAAAATAAATAAAAGAAAAATTGGAGTGCTTACATCATACTAATCAACATCGCTTTCACCTCATTTACCCAATTATAGCTTAGGACATTTGTGTTCTACACATGATACATCCAACTTGTACTTGCAATGTGCTCCATAGGTGTGCTTCCCCTACTATCCCCTACTATCCCTCCTACCCCATCCTCTCCCCTCACCCTGCCCTTCCCTCCTTTATCCTAGGCTAAAGTTGTATTTCATTTTTCATATGCAAGTGTGAGTGATTGATTATAAATCAGTGTAGACTTAGATGCTTACTCGTTGGGTTATAATCCAGGGTTTCCACTGCTGAATTTGTTGCACAGATCTTCCAGCTTTGGCCATCGGGGGTGCTTTCAACTTGGTCCTATGTCCTATTGACATGTCCTCATCATTCTTTGAGCATTTCCTTGCTTTCTGGCATCATGAGATAGTCCAGGTTCCTCTGCACTTCCTCTACCTTTGCTCTGGAATCAAACGTTCTTCCAAAGAATGCTGGCTCCTTTTGTTAGAAAATGGTATTTAGAAAACAAGATCTGAATCCTAGGTGTGCCCACGTTCCTAGGATTCCATTGCTTCCATGCCCTAAAGGTGCCTCAAGTCTCCTGGCTGGCTTTCTGGAAAAGATGTCCTCTGTGTTTCTGTATTAGGGGAAAAAAAAAAAAAGGAGCTTAAGATGATGACATATTCAGATCATGATCCCTTTGAAAATAGTGATGAAAAACCAATACTGTCTGTTCTTTTTTCTCTCTATCTCTCTCTAGTTCTTCAGTTTGGATTCACAACCATCTTTGTGGCAGCTTTTCCCCTAGCACCCCTTCTAGCCTTACTAAATAACATAATTGAAATTCGACTTGATGCTTACAAATTCGTCACACAGTGGAGGAGACCTTTAGCTTCAAGGGCTAAAGACATAGGTAAGATGGGTTGGAATGTGGTTTTTCAAAGCTGTTAACTACCTGGTAGATAAAACCAGAAAAGCACCAACTTTAGATTTTTACTTATAATTTCCATGTAAAACAATTCACCTAATTTTTGCAAAGCTTTAAATAATATTAGATAAGAAGTAAATCTGCCGTTTGGAAGTTTATAAATTCCAGTGCTAGAGAATCTGTGCTTAAATAGATACTCAGTTTGGTTATTTCTATGTTAAGACTTCGGAATCTAAAGTTTGCCTTATTATCACTTCCTTTTTAAAATAGATCTTCCACTTGCTTAACTTCGTTTTGGTCTTTGCTCATTATTTGTCTGATGTACATGAAGCATAATCTTGTTTTTCTAATGGCAGAGGTGAGCTTTGGTCTTTGTCTAGAGATGCTGAGTTGAATACAATGCAGCCCTCTGGAGAGCTGGTGAAGATCAGAGACTCATTCATTTCTGTATTTTGTATGTACAGAGCAGGCAGGCAGGCACTCAGCCTACATGTATGGAAAAGAATTGAATGTGGAGATTCCTGCTCCCTGTGGTCTTTTAATTTCCTTATGAAACAAACACACATTCAGGGAGCACCTGCTCTGGGTCAGAGTACAAGGCCGGGGCTCCCAAAGATGAACAGGAGGGACACTATCCAAACCCTTGAGGAGCTGCCAGTCTGGGGGTGGCTTGACATTGTGTGTGCTGGTCTTACATGGTGCTTTGGTGCCTTATTGTTGACCAGAATTCTGTGCCTTATGTCTGATGCTGACTGTTGAGTCACCAGCACATTGACACTCCCATAGAAAATTCATTTTGTGAAAAGAGTGTGTAAGCACAGATTCTTATTCCTGGTTGCAAGGGTCAGAATCTGGAAAGATGGAGCAAAAAGCACACAGAAAGGACTATTGAAAATGAGTTATCTCCTTTGTGTCCATATTTATGACCTCTGCTGTTATATATGGAACTAATACACTACTTCTATTTGCGCAGGAATTTGGTATGGAATTCTTGAAGGCATTGGAATTCTCTCGGTTATTACAAATGCATTTGTCATCGCGATAACATCTGACTTTATCCCTCGCTTGGTGTATGCTTATAAGTATGGACCTTGCGCAGGCCAAGGACAAGCTGGGCAAAAGTAAGTTGCCCTTATGAAATCTCTATTTCCTAGCCATTGTGTGGTGGTGAACACTCAGGCAGAAGCCTTTGCCCTGGGGAATATGGAACATAAACCCAGGACGAAAAGCCTATGGTAGGGAAGACGGAATTATGACACAATAACATTATCAACCAAGGAAAACACATCCTGATCTACCGAAGGGTTGGAGGTCATACAAGACAGGTTTTTAGATAGAAGCCAGTCTGAGAGCAGCTGTTAATCATTTTCCTCACCACTGACCTCTTGCTTGCTCTGCATTGAGAAATGTGTGGGATGATAAGATGTGTAGTCAAAAAAATGATATATGATGTGATAAGTAGTTATGTCATTTTTATGAGTTTAGTTAAAAGGAGAGTTGCAGTCAAATTCACACTGTGTCATTAAATGTAGACTGCAAGTACTGCATGGGAAATATGGAACCATGTACTGAGTACTGTGGAGTAAGTAAGTGAATGATTTTTTCCTGGCCATTGACCTGACCAGTGTCTATATTACCCCAAACAAAATAGGTAGACTAAACCCTCTATGACATTCAGTGGATCCTGAAGCCAGGTCACCATATATCTGGGCAGGTAAAGCCTAGACGAAATTATAACATGTCCCTAGCTTTCATTTCTGTACCTTGGGAAAAGGACAAAAGTCTAAACAAATTTTAAAAATCCCTCTTTAGCTAAAGCCAAAGTCAAATTCCAGGTATGGCATATAGAGGTCCGTAGGTCAGAGTGGGATGTATTTGGGGGATTATAGGGCCTTGTTGATGTCCCAGAAATCATCCTACTTGGGCTGCTGACACTTATATAAGCATCCCTGACTCCTGGTTCACTGGTCTGGGCCAAAGTGATTTGTCCCCTACAGCCATTTTAGTTTGACCAACTCCAAGGAGTAAAGTGCTGCACATCAAATCAACTGAATTTATGCAAACCTAGACTGGATCCCATTTCATTATTAATCCTTCATAAATGGGCAGAGGCCTGGATGTCTAAGGAATGTGATAAAGTCTACAATCCAGCTATTCAGAAGGTTTGTAGAAAGGTCTTCACTACAGTAAACATGTGGCCATTACACACTAATTATCTGGCAAGTTTAAGTGAGCATATTATCTCATTTTAAGAGAGATTTAAGGACTTATGAGGTCTGACAAGTTCAGGAACTTATCTTGGAAAAAGTACTGCATATCTCATTGCTGAAATTCACAATGGTCACCTCTGAAGTACTCCCCTTGGGACACTATGCACCAATGCCAGGACCTCATCCACTCTTAGTGATTTTGCAACTCTTTCTGGAATGGCCATCAGCAATGTTGTATTGAACACAAAGATACACAAAAATAATGAACAATTAACAAGATTAATGAATAATCAGCAAGACACCACCATATATCAACACAAACCCAGCTGTGAGACACTGATATACCAAGGTTATGAAACTTTACCAAGTAGTTTGTACAGTGCTGCCAACACAAGCACATAGTGGAAAGTTCCCAAACTTTTTTTTTCTTTTTTTTTTTTTTGTAGAGACAGAGTCTCACTGTACCTGCATCGGTAGAGTACCATGGCATCACACAGCTCACAGCCACCTCTAATTCTTGGGCTTACGTGATTCTCTTGCCTCAGCCTCCCGAGCAGCTGGGACTACAGAAACCCGCCACAACACCTGGCTATTTTTGTTGTTGTTGTTGTTGTTGCAGTTTGGCTGGAGCTGGGTTTGAACCCACCACCCTCGGCATATGGGGCCGGCACCCTACTCACTGAGCCACAGGCGCCACCTGAAAGTTCCCAAACTTAATTTTCACACCTCTACAATGACAATTCTGATGGTCATTCCAGAAAAAGAGTTTCAAAATTGCTTTGAAGAGTGGACTAGGCCCTGGCATTGGTGCATAGCTTCCCAAGGGGTGTACTTCAAAGGTGACCATAGAGCTGTTCAGCAATCCAGTATGCAGCACTTCTTGGAAGAGTTTGTGAATTTAATTATTGGAGCACTATATATTATACTGCCCAGGCATTTCTTTCTAACTGTAACTGTGCTTGGCTTAGCCTACAAAAGCTTACCTTCACTCAAACCACCTGCACATATGTTTTGCACTGGGTTCTTAAAAGAACCCTCTGAGTGGGACACACATCATTTTCCTTACTCTGAGGAGCAAGACAAGGTCAAGAGAGGGTAAGACCCAATTATAATGCAGGAAAACTATAGGTGCCGACACTGAGTAGCACCTCATGGTACATGTGTGCCACCTCCTGCACCACAAGGCCCTCAGAGCCATTGAGGGTAAGAGGTTTCCTTGCTCCTCTGATGGTAATCTCCATGGCTTTAAGTCCCAATAGCCATTTCAATTCTTTCCTAACTTCAAATATGGTGAAACCTGTCTTATTTTTTTGGTGGGGGAGGTGAACCAAAAAATAAAATAAGAATATTTATGCACAGTTGATGATAAAGCTGTAGGATTTTGACAACCTATTCAATGTTTGTGGTGATTAAAATGTGTCTGTACTTCAAATTCATCCACATGAAAAAAGCCAACAATCCCATATATCAATGGGCAAGAGACATGACTAGAACCTTCTCTAAAGAAGACAGACGAATGGCTAACAAACACATGAAAAAATGTTCATCATCCCTATATATTAGAGAAATGCAAATCAAAACCACCCTGAGATACCATCTAACCCCAGTGAGAATGGCCCACATCACAAAATCTCAAAACTGCAGATGCTGGTGTGGATGTGGAGAGAAGGGAAACTTTTACAATGTTGATGGGACTGCAAACCAGTACAACCTTTCTGGAAGGAAGTATGGAGAAACCTCAAAGCATTCAAGCTAGACCTCCCATTTGATCCTGCAATCCCCTTACTGGGCATCTACTCAGAAGAAAAAAAATCCTTTTATCATAAGGACACTTGTACTAGACTGTTTATTGCAGCTCAATTTACAATCACCAAAATGTGGAAACAGCCTAAATGCCCACCAACCCAGGAATGGATTAACAAGCTGTGGTATATGTATACCATGGAATACTATTCAGCTATTAAAAAAAATGGAGACTTTACATCCTTCGTATTAACCTGGATGGAAGTGGAAGACATTATTCTTAATAAAGCATCACAAGAATGGAGAAGCATGAATCCTATGTACTCAATTTTGATATGAGGACAATTAATGACAATTAAGGTCATGGGGGGGAAGGAAAAGCAGAGAGAGGGAAGGAAGGAGAGGGGTGGGGCCTTGGTGTGTGCCACACCTTCTGGGGGCAAGACATGATTGCAAGAGGGACTTTACCTAACAAATGCAGTCAGTGTAACCTGGCTTATTGTACTCTCAATGAATCCCCAACAGTAAAAAAAAAAAAAAAAAAATTATCTGTAACCTCCTTAAAACTATATTATTCAGCTCTCCAGGGATTTTCTTTTCCTTTTTTTTTTTGACCTTTTCCTTTGAATTAAGAACCTTCTGCCACTTTAAATTTATACAACCGCCCTTGTCTTCTAATCCACTGGCCATTTCTCATGTCTCCAAGTAGTTATATTTGTGTATGTTTCTTCATGAATCTTATTTTCTGCCCCACTGGCCGCTCTATTACTTTTCAGATTTTTTTTTTCTTTTTCCAATTTAAAAAATGCTTTTGAGATGATTTAACTCATAGAGTAGCAGCACTGTCAAATTTTAGAAAATCTTAGGCTTTGGGGTAGTAAAGTGATGGCTGCTGGTTCATCCTTCTCTTGCGTATTAAAGGATTGAAAACAAAAGTAATGAATTCTCACATTTAAATGAAAGTGGTATTCTCAGAAGTTACTTGGAAGAGATAGGCATCTTAATCCGAGCACTATCCTTACAAAAGACATTTTATGAATTCCTTTTCTTGGAAAGACTTTCAGAGGCCATCCACCAGCTTTTTAAGAAAATGGACTTTATAACCTTGTATTCCCAGAAATCCTTCCATTGTCTGGTGCATTTTTCTTTCTTTCTTTCTTCTTTTTTTTAAGTAAATTTATTTCAGGTTAATATGAGGGTACAAATAACCAGGTCAAAATATTAGATTTTGTTAGATAGAGGCTCTCTTGTGGTTGCGTCCAAAAGGTGTGCCAACCCCCCAGCACCCTGTGCCCATTCAGTGAGAGCACCCCAACCCACTTCCCCTCCCTTGTTACCCATCCCCCCAACTTGGATTGAAATGAGTTTTTCTTCTCTGTGGGCATGCATCAGATCATCTACTGGTTTCATATTACTGTTAAGTACATTAGATAGCTGCTTTTCCATTCTTCTGATACTTTACTAAGAAGAATGCTGGATAATCACATGTAAAAGACTAAAACTGAACCCACACCTTTCACCACTCACAAAAATTGATTCAAGATGGATAAAAGGTTTAAATCTAAGCCATGAAACAATAAAAATTCTTGAAGAAAATGTGGGAAAAACACTTGAAGATATAGACTTGGGGAAATACATGAAGAAGACTTCCGTGGCAATTGCAACAAGAATGAAAATAAATAAATGGTATTTAGTTAAACGGAAAAGCTTCTGTACAGCTAAGGAGACAACAGTCAAAGCAAATAGACAACCCTCAGAATGGTGCTTTTTCCTTGGTATCTTTCACTTCTCCCTGATTGCTGGGGAAGCCTCACCTTTTCTCACTGGTTGCTGGTGAGGCGGCGCAGTGCAGGTACATAGCACTCCCTCCAGTGAGCTGAGTGATAGCTGTGGGTCTTCTATTGTCTGTGACTTTCCTGCTCCAGTGGTAGGTCAGTGAGGGGACACACAGAAGCCACTGGCCGAACTTCATATGGACAAGCATGGGAGATCTCATTTTCCCCAAATTAATGACAGCCCCAATGATTTGACATTGGCGATAGCCAAGATTCTACCATGGTGAACAGAGGTAGTGAAATGCCTCAGTAGTGTGATGTTAGCAGTTTCTTCCTCTTCCTGATGATAGAAATGATATGGAAAGAAGATTCTCATAGCTGATAACTATGTATTTCTATATTAGGCCTACATGTAATGCTTGGCACAGGGAAGGATTGACCACCCATTAAAGACACATTTTCAACTTGGATTTATAACCTCTATTACATAAATATGCTTAATAGGTACAAAGATATACCCTCTTTTTCATTTTTTTTTTAAATTTCAGATTTAGATGAGGGTGTATACAGTTAGGTTATGTTTTTGGCATTTGTGAGGTGTACCCTCTTTACTTTGGGGGAGAGGGTGTTGTCTGAGACAGTGTAGACTTTCTCAATGGAGTTTTTGAACAGAGTGACCAATGGGTAGGAGCTTTAATCTCCATGAAGCCTCAAAGCTGCTTGGACAGATAAGAGTGCAGGAGACACCCCAAAGTTCCATTGCAATGCTGGGCCTCTTCTTCCCCAGTTTTGGAGCACCTTTGCCTTCCCACTGCTCAGCTCCTGAGAAGAGTGGTAAAAGTGGCTCCCGTGTGGTGACAGCTCATAATCACCAAGATGCTCATTTGTTTTCATGTCAAGTTCTGAACAGTTCACAGATGACGGAGACATGACCCCAAATGACCCTGTCAGAGAGTGGCAGGGAGCCTGCTGCCCGTTGCATTAAGGCGAGTTGCACACCCACTGACCATTTGTTTCATCCATGAGTGACTTGACAAATGAGTCCTTCAGCTCGGTTCATTTTTCTTTAAGGCCATGATAAAGCCAGTGATTTGTCTTACATGAGACAACACACAGAATCCATGTGTGCTCAGAACTATTTTTGTGTTATTCTTTTGCCTTGGCATCCAGCCGCTTGGGATCATCATTACAGGCATGTTAATGAAGAGAAAATGAAGATCATGGTGTATTTGTTCAATCAGTAATTCTTTATTGACCTCCTGCTATATGAATAATTGTCACTCACATTTATCTTACTCTAGGCTAAAGTACTGTAGCACAAGCTGTACATACATCATTTAACTTAATCCCTGCTATTACCCTGTGAGGTAAGTACCTCGCTTGAAGTGATATAAAGGCCAGGAGTGGTGGCTCATACCTGTGATCCTAGCACTCTAGGAAGCCAAGGTGGCTGGATTGCTTGAGATCAGAAGATTGAGACCAGCCTGAGCAAGAGTGAGACCCTGTCTCTACTAAAAATAGAAAAAAATTGGCTGACCATCATGGCAGGTGCCTATAGTCCCAGCTACTCAGAAGGCTGAGGCAAGAGGATCACTTGAGCCCAAGAGTTTGAGGCTGCTGTGAGCTGTGATGATGCTTTGGCACCCTGAAAAGGAAGTTACATTGCCTCATCCTAAGCTGGCACTCATCAATGAGAAAGCCACATTCAGTTCAAGTGCCAAGATCGTGAAGCCCAATGGTGAGAAGCCAGACAAATTGGAGTCTGGCACTTCCCAGGATCTTCTGGAGCTAGAGATGAACTTGGACCTCAAGGCTCAGTTCAGAGAGCTGACTATAACAGCAGCCAAGGAAATTGAAGCTGCTGGTGGTTGGAAAGCTATTATAATCTTTGTTTCTATTTCTCAACTGAAGTCCAGCTGGTATGTAATTGGAGAAAAAGTTCAAGAGGAAGCATGTTCTTTTTATCACTCAGAGGAGAATTTTGCCTAAGCCAACTCAAAAAAGCTGTACAAAAGTAAGCAAAATCACCCCAGGAGCCACACTCTGACCACCATGCATGATGTGATTCTTAGAGCCTTGATCTTCCCAAATGGAACCTTGGGCAAGAGAATCCCACAGTTACGGCAACCAACTCATAAAGGTGCATTTGGACTAAGCACAGCAGAATAATGTGGATCAGAAGGTGGAAATGTTTTCTGGTATGCGTAAGAAGCTCCCAGGCAAGGATGTTAATTTTGAATTTCCAGAGTTTCAGTTGTAAGCAAAAATGAAAAAATAAAGTATATCCACAGTAAAAAAAAGAAAAAAAAGAAGTTTTTATATAACTTGCCAAGAATGCATGGCTACAAAGCCTCAGAGCTAAGGTTTTAGTGCAAAGCCCAAGCTTTTAGTACCATAGTCTTCCAGTATAGACAGCAAGCCTTGTCCTCAAGAAACATACTATCCCTGAGAAGTCCAGGCAATAGTTTGATTCCTGGATCATTCTCAAGACAATGTTCTGAAATAAAATACTATTTAAAGAAAAAATTATAAAAGATGTATCTAAGAGTGATAATTTCATGCAATGTTTCAAACGTTGTCATTCAGCAAATGGATGTGTTTACCTCAATGTTCAGCCTATAAAACTGTCTAGACACATGTGTATAAAAGATGTTTCTAAGAGTCCTACCTTGTATCACACTTTTAGAAAGTACTATCTCTGTAATGGAATTGTTGATAGAATGATAGTCATTGATTTTATCAACCCATTCTATTAATCATCTATTAATAAATGATTGATAGACTGCCTGGCACATTAATTTCCCTCCAATCAGATCAATTGAATTTAATATTTCCTGGATTCCTGCACTGCATGAGACTCGCCAAGGAGGTAAGATACAGAAATACCTAAGAGACTGCTTGACTCTCCCAAAACTACAGTCCAAAGGAGAAGACGTATGTAGGCCGCCCACACTAGTATGAGCTAGATGGTAATTATGAATGAAGTATGGTGGCTACAGAGGAGGAGTCAGTTGTCTTGGGGGATTAGGATGTCATCCAGAAAGAGTGGCATTTCAGTTGGCCACTGAAGGATAAGTACTGTTGTAAAGGAAGATGGAGAGAATTCCAACAGAAAAGACAGCTTGAACAGCAGCATGAAACGTGGTGCCCTCAGGGAATATAGTCTCCGTGACTGCACTGCGGCATGTGAGTTGGGAAGGGGATCCACCACGGTCACACCAGTCGTATCCAGGGCATTTTGAGAAAAAAATATGTAAAATGTCATTCATGAAGGAACGTGTGTGTGTGTGTGTGTGTGTCATCAATGAAAGAACCTCTGACACACATGCCATTTACGTCCATCATGTGATGCTGCCGTCTTTAACCTATTTTGCTGCAGCATTCATTGGGGTAGAGCTGTTTCATATGACAATGCTTCTCAGAAAGGATTGGAACAAAAGAAATAACATGTTCCTGATTGAACGTGCCCAGGGCTGCTTATGACAAGGCAAGGTCAGTTAAAGGCACTTAGTTAAAGGCACTTAGGACTGCAGGGGCTTCTAGGAAGCTAGCCCCTAGAGGCCTGGGTGCAGAGAAGCTGAGCTGGAGTCTAACCGTGGTATTGGTTTTCTCTTACAGGTGCATGGTGGGCTATGTGAATGCCAGCTTGTCTGTGTTTCGGATTTCTGATTTTGAGAACCGCTCTGAGCCTGAGTCTGATGGCAGTGAGTTCTCGGGCACTCCGCTCAAGTACTGCAGGTGAGGGTCACATTCTTACATGGCTTTCTCTGCACGGGCTGGCTCGCTTGTGGGGAGGTTTTGCTCCAATGGCCCTCTCTGGCTCAATGTGTTTAAAGCAGCGATTGCCAACCTTAACCGTGCATTAAAATCACTTGGGGAATCTTAAAACCTTCCCTGGCCCAGTCTGTGAGGCTATGACCCAAACCAATTAAAACAGAATCTGAGGGGGTGGAACTCAGATATCAGTGGGTCGGGAGCCTCAAGTGCAGTCCAAGTTGAGAACTGCTGGTTTAAAAGGAAAAACAAAAAATGTAGTAGCCGTGGGGGTATTACAGGTCCAGCGACTCAGGGACCAACAATCTCCAGGTGGTTTTAGTGACAGCTATTAAGGGCACATATCTGTTCTGTTTCTTTCTCTTGCCCATTTTATATAACATCACCTTTCAGAGGTTGAACAACTCAGATACACATGCAGAGAAGCCCCACTTGTTAAGGTTCTACCACAATTACCTCTGAAGCACATTTATGTTTTTTATCTCTCCCTCTCTCTCTCAAGAGGAAACTAATTAAAGTATGGCTATGATGTGTATTTATATAATAATGCAAGAAGAGGAATTTATTCAGTACCTACTATGTTCCAGGACCTGTTATTTCATTTAATAGTTGCATCAACCTTCTAAGGCAGTGTTTTTCAACTTTTTTGAATTTCACATTTGAACCTATACTTAAATTCTGCAACGCGCTTAAATTATGTTGATTTTTTTTAAAGAGTAAAAAAGAATATAGTTCCTGTGCTTTGAACTTCTTTTGCAAATAATTTAATGATCATTAAAAGTTTTCGTGGCACACCAAAATCTTCTCACAGCACACAGTCGAAAAATCACTGTTCTAAGGTATCATATTATTCCATCTGTTGGATGATGTAACCATTCACCAAAAGATCAGTGAGATTACTTGTGTAGAGCTGTTGAAATCCAGTTCAAATGGTATCTTTTAATACTCTGGTGTTAGAATAATTTTGTGGATTTCCAATGATGACATTCTGTGCTCTCCCAGTAATAAAAGCATGACAAATAACAACCATAGAGTTCTAGGCCCTTTGACATAAGGACCTTTGTAAAGAGTCACTTCAATCCTTCCTTTTGTAGAAGGGGAAGCCAAGAATCAGGGGTGGCAACTGATTTAAAAGAAACACAGCAGGGCTAGAGGTAGAATTCAAGACTCCCAACTGGTATCACTGTGCATGTCTGCCACAAGGATGTAGATGTGTGCTCTCCACATGCCACCTGGCTGGAAAGGACTCTGAACAGAATCATGATAATGGAGCTCCAACATTCTGTTCCCCAGCATTAATAAATAATTTTTATAAATAGAAACATTTAGTCTTCTGTAAATGAAAATCAGATGATCCCTCTTTTGTAAATTAACCTCTTAACTAGCCATAAAGTGATGTATTTTCTTTGTCTGTTTTCTTTTCTTTACCTATAATTGTTTTTTCAGAGAAACGGGCACAGGCACCCAAACTAGATGTTTGAATGAAAAATAGCCCAGATTTGCTCACAAGTCCCAGTCTGAAAAACTAAATTCTGAAGAGTAGATAGTAGCTTGGCCTGCTACGACAGTGACTGTATGTGCTTACTATGTAGGGAACAGAGGCACAGACACCCACTGACCCTGGTGTGGACAGTTCCAAGTAGACCAGAGAGCACCTGAGAAAAGCCAGGTGGCCCCATTTCTGTGGAGGGACAACACACTCTCACCCGCTTTGAATACTCAGACCAAGTTCCCAGTATCCCAGGGGCTGTCAGGTCCCTTCAGATGGTCTATTCCCTTCTCCCACATGGAAGGACAAGTCCATAGAGGACAAATAGTGATGGCAACATAACATGGTCTTTATCCCTGTTGGATAAGCAAACAAACAAACAATAGTTGATGCTTTCTTCAATAGAGTTTCCACTTGCTCATCCAGACCCTTTCGCACAGGAAATTATTTAGCAAATATTGTTAGAGGCATATAGGATTCTAAGTATAAAATGATTCACAATAAAATGCCCTTTATTATTTAAAGGTAAAACTTTGTAATCCTTAGAAAATAAGATAAAATACAGAGTCTTTCTCTTCTTTTCCTTCCTGATTCATAATTTTTCTTGCCTGTTTCACATAGTAGCAGAAAAGTGCATGCCACAAATTATGAATATGAATGGAATCATTGCTACTGTCGTCATGAACTTCAATGATGATAGTTTTCTTTAGGGTTTTTCTTAAAACTTCCCTATAGAGGCTCAGTGCCTTTAGCTCAGTGATTAGTGTGTCAGCCATATGTATCAGGGCTGGTGGGTTCAAACCCGACCTGGGCCTGCTAAACAATGACAACTGCAACAAAAAAGTAGTCAGGCATTGTGGTGGGTGCCTGTAGTCCCAGCCACTTGGGAGGCTGAGGCAAGAGAATCACTTAAGTCCAAGAATTTGAGGTTGCTGTGAGCTACAACGCCACAGCCCTCTACCGAGGGCAACATAGTGAGACTCTGTCCCCCACCCCACCCCCACAAAATCCAAAAAAAAAAAACTTCTCTAAAGAAAAAATTTTTTAAATTTCATTTAAAAATAAGGGAAAATAACATTTTCAAATGTATTTAAAGCTTTTAATAGTGGTATGCATACAAACACACACATATCATCATGAAAATAGAAATATGGGACTTTCATTTTCAGTCATATAGCAGATGAGGCACTAAGATCAGCTCTCAGGCTTAAAATATCTAAACATGAAGAAAAAAGTTTTAAAACACCTCAAACATGTCGATGATCTGGAAAGAAATGTGATATTCTAAATCCCAAACTAAATGAAGGCAGCACATTGCAGCCACCTTACTCAAAGGTAAAGCTGAACTGAGTGGACTTGAGCTTTGCTTTTCAAGGCCTTCCTGGGGGAAGATGAGAGAAAGTACGGATATGACCAGCCCATGAGTAAATCTAAATACAGTCTCTGTAAGTTGACCCCCAAAGGGGCTGTAACAAACTGATCACCATATGGACCTAGCCAACATAAGAAACTAGGCCTACAGCCCTGTTATATACCCATGGAGCATGTCCAGTTTCTGACAATTAGGTCAACTTAAGGAGGTGGTCAACTATGGAAGTTCTACTGTAGATACTACATAAAATGACTCTAATATAGTCACACTATAGCCTATTACACAGCAATGAAACTAAATTAGTTACATGGAACAGTAGGAATGAATCTGAGTTACATGATAGTACATAAACGTGGGTCCCAGAAAAATACATACAAAATAATATCCCTTCTATACAGTTCAAAAAAAATAAAACTGAATAGTATCATAGTCAGACAAAAGTATATACATACACGTCAATGATAAAAATGAAATTCAGAAGCAAAAGCTGTAAGATATTTACCTTAAGTTAAGACATAGTATAAAATTGTAATAATCAGTGTGGCAGAGTCACAGGAACAGATAAACAGAAAATGAAATGGAATTGGGAACCCAAAAATATATTGGCTAATAAAGATGCAATCACAGACACAAACACATACGATATGATTCCATTCACACAGAGGTCAAGGCAGAAAAACTCAGCAGTATTCTATTTAGGAAAACCTGCTTATGTGGCAAAACTATAATGTGCCACACCTTCTGGGGGCAAGACATGATTGCAAGAGGGACTTTACCTAACAAATGCAATCAGTGTAACCTGGCTTATTGTACCCTCAATGAATCCCCAACAATAAAAAAAAAAGAAAGAAATCAAACCAACCATGCTGACTAGTCCTGACATCTGGATAATGGAAGGTCTTCATCAGCTCCATCTTTTCCATATCCCTAATTAAAATTTTGATATTGCTTAAAAAAAAAATAGGTGGTTATCAAAGAATTTAGAATAGTGGTTACCTCTTGAAATGAATTTGAATAGTGGTTACCTGGGAATGCCAGCAGGCATTTGATTCTCAATCATTATGTTCTGTTTTATCTTGAATGGGGGATATGTAAGATTCACTTATCATTCTTCCAAATGTCCATAAACTTCTATTTTTACAGTTTAAAAGTCAGAATAAATTATATACAACACTGTCATACCTCATTGGTGAATGTCACTATGGTCACATCCAGAGTACTCCCCTTGGCTGTGTGGTGATATTCAGCAATGAGGTGTGTATATATATATATATATATATATAGCACTTTTTCTAGGATGAGTTCACAAACCTAATTGTTCAACCTCGTGTACGTAGTGCTAGGAAAATAATCCTTGCAGGCCAGTCGCCCATTTCTCCATTCCTAGAGAATTAGAAGACGCTTTAGGGAATGTACTGACTTAAGTCAAAAGGAAAAACCCTGCCCTCCCACATGTAAAACTGAAGACAGGAAATTAAGTGTTGCTTTCAAAAAACAACTCTTGAGCCACTTGATAAAATGTCCTTCAAACGTTAAAGCCACCGGATAACTTAGTGTCTTTGAACGTCCTGGACTAAAAGATTAAAGGAGAAAATTTTTGACTTTAATGGCTTTGAAACTTAGCTTCCTGGCTTTTTCTACAGTAGCAGGCAGAGGAAAGTGTTTCTTTGTACAAGTTCCAGAGAACAACCACAGTCGTTTTGCAAATAAATAGCATCACATCCAAAGCAGAGAAGCGGGGAACACATGACGTCCCAGCATGGCCCTCTCCCAAATCTCTGCCTGATGGAAAAGACCAGTGGGGTCGAGGATAGGCTGAGCGTGAACTGAGAGCTCCACTTGAAACAGTCATCTGCAAACACAGAGAAGAAAGGAGCAAGCGGCTAGAATTTTAGAAAAGGGTGAAACAAAGAGACTATTGTTATTTATGGGGAAAATTGGTGTCCAGAAGAGAATTCCCAGCATTAGGGAGCATTGTTGTATAAGAAATGTAAGAAATCAGTGAAAATGATTCTGGAAACAATTTCAAATTCCTCCTTTTATAAATATACCTTAGTCTAATAACGAAGCCTATATATGAGCCGGGCATGGTGGCTCATGCCTGTCCTCTCAGCACTCTCGTGGAGCAGGGGGCGCTGAGCTCTTTGAGCTCAGAAGTTTGAGACCAGCCTAAGTAAGAGCCTGAGAAAGAGTGAGACCCTGTCTCTACTGAAAACAGAAAAATTAGCAGGGCATTGTAGTGGATACCTCTAGTCCCAGCTATAGGATCACTTAAACTCAAGAGTTCGAGGATGCTGTGAGCTATGATGACACAGCACTCCAGCCTGGGACAACAGAGTGAGATCATGTCTCAAAATTTAATTAACACAAAAAGACAAAGAAACCCTATCTACAATGAAAAACATACTGCTATTATCCCTCTGGAATATTTACCTGGGTTTTATCTGAAATATAGAGAGCTAAAGATAGATAAAGGAATTACATTTGTTATCTTAATGGTAGAAAACAACATTTTTGGTTCTTTTTTTTTTTTGTAGAGACAGTGTCTCACTTTTTGGCCCTTGGTAGAGTGCCATGGCATCACACAGCTCACAGCAACCTCCAACTTCTGGGCTTAAGCGATTCTCCTGCCTCAGCCTCCCAAGTAGCTGGGACTACAGGCGCCCGCCACAACACCCAGCTATTTTTTGGTTGCAGTTCAGCCGGGGCCGGGTTTGAACCCACCGCCCTCAGTATATGGGGCTGGCACCCCACCGACTGAACCACAGGCGCCGCCCACATTTTTGGTTCTTAATTGGCTGTACTCTGCAAGAAGAAAATGGAAGTTGGAATAGTCCATGCAAACTTGTAGCCCAGAATGAAATTATTCTTCCTAAAATTCCATGCATAGTTGTTGGACTCATGACAAGAACAAATGATATAACCATCTATTAGAAAGAACAGTGTTTTAGACAATTACCTAACCCTCATCACCATAGAGAGAGCCAGCAGTTTTCAGGCGCTAACAGGATGATTCTTAATTTCAGCACCAGGTACTCATGATAAATATCACTTTAATGACAAAATAATCATGATACATTATTATTAATTAAAATGATGATCGTAATGATGAGGGAAATGGTGACAGCTTGTATTTTTTTATATGATTCAAAGATACTCCACACAGGAAATTATCTTGTATCCTCCTAAGCAAATCAGTGCCAACCTTGAGGATAGGCACCGTCTTGCATGAGAATTTGCTCATGAACTTTTACTCAGCCAAGGGAATTGGTATGTATTCACAGCAGAACTATTGGTATTTCTATAGTTCTACATTTTTGGAGCTAATGAAAAGAACATAGGGTTAAATACATGGAAACCGATATGAAGCACGTCACTTTTCTGTTTTCCCACCTGTGATAATATTAATGTTCATTCAAAGGATAAAATGGAGTAATGTGGCTTAAAGTTTCTAGGATAGTGACTGGGCCCCCAATAAACAGGTGCTCAGTGAACATACGTGCAATTTGATGTTGACACAGAAGTGATGGCTGGAAGATACATGAAGAAGGACTTCTGTGGCAAGTGGTGGAAATCCACTGTAAACTGACTCAAACAAAAAGAAATGTATGAGTTTAGGTAATGGGAGAGTTAAGGGGTGATGTGAACTTCAGTAATGACCAGATCCCAAGAGGATACTGATTCTCTGCTAGCTCTTCTTTGCTCTATTGAATTCCTTCTCAATCAGGCTCACTCTCCATGCAGGTTGCAGTGGCCACCGGCTGTTGCATGCTTTTGCCTTCTATGGGTTTAGTGATAAGTTACTAAGTTCTAGTAGAAGTGCTGGTGAGAAGTTTCACTGCTGGATCTGGCTGATCTTTTGAGCTGGGGTAAGCTGCAGGGGCAAGCTCTGTCCAACCCACATGGATGATTCCCTAGGGAAGAAGAGATATTCTTTTACCAGAAGAAGAAATACTAGACAAGTAAAGCAACAGATGTCTAGTATAGAGAAACTGTCCAGACTTCTCTCCCATGGAATGTGGACTACATATTGGGAATGGAAGGGACTTGGTAGTTAGAAAAATAAGAGTTTATTGTGCAACTGTGAACTTTCTTGCATCTTCATAGATACCGGGACTACCGGGACCCTCCTCATTCCCTGGTGCCCTATGGCTACACGCTGCAGTTCTGGCACGTCCTTGCAGCTCGATTGGCTTTTATCATTGTGTTTGAGGTACGTTTTCTCAACCAGTTCCTTTATTTTCTTTAATATAATAAAGATACTATGAGTAATGAATAAAAGTAAGTGGTGGGGACTTTGAATACAATTATCTACTTCTAGAAGTAGTATAGTCACATTATGTAATTTCTCATTCATCTTTTCTTTCTTTTCCTTAAATTGAGTATTCTAATTTTCTAAGAAATGTTTGAAAGTTCATTGTTGGTTGTTAATGGGCAAGTCAGAACTCATTGGTCCTAAATTTAGTATTCTAGGGCCATAGTTCTTAAACTTAGCTCTAAACGTAGTTCTGGAACTACATTTTTCCATGTTAGAGATTCTGGTATATCATGTCTGTGATGAACATTCCAAGGTGGTGCTAGTACTACAGTCCAGGAAACACTGGATTGGATATGGCAAGTGGTACCTCTGGGTGTATAACATTATGACATTCCTATATTCAAGCACACAAATGAGTTTTCATTATCATATGTCAATAAAAGCATATTATCTATTTTCTTTTGGTCTTTAAGAAAATTACTATATAAATAGTTTACATTTCTATAATTCTAGTCATAAATGGAAATTTCATCGCTTGTCACTTTATTGAAGCCAGATTAATGCAAGTTCAAGTAGCCTCTTGGCTTGGACCAGAAGACATCTCTGAGACTATTCACTGCTTTTTTTCTTTGCTCCAGGGAACAAAGAGAAAACAATATGAAGCTGGTCTTCCCTGGAAATTAGCCTATCAATGACTCTCCTTAAAGGAGATTTGTTTTCCTTCTTTTTATCCATAGTTTCTATGCTAGATCAAAAGGAGATTTTTTTTTTTTCATAATGAGACAGGGTCTCTCTCTGTCACCTAGGCTAGAGTACAGTGGCCATATAATAGTTCGCTGCTCAAGTTCTTAGGCTCAAGTGATATTCCTACCTTTATCCTCTCAAATAGCGGGGACTGCAGGCACAAGATACCATGCCTGGTTAATTTTCTGTTTTTTTGTAGAGACAAGGTCTCATTCTTGCTCAGGCTGGTCTTAAACTCCTGGCCTCAAGCAATCCTCCCTCCTCTGCTTCCCAAAGTTCTAGGATGATAGGTGCAAACCATCGCACCTGGCCTAACAGAGATATTTTTAACCTATTACTGTCTTAAAGTTTTTTAGACAAAATAAAATAATGGGTCACAGTATGTTATTATTTAGCTTTTCAGGTTAAACTTTTCACTTCTTTTCAATATTATAACTATTTTAAGATACTAGAAATACACAGAAGAGCCTCTTACTTGGCAGAACCATGTGCCATCCAGTTTTATATAAAATACAGAATACTTAGCAATATCATTTGAATCTAATTTAGTCTTCAGTACTTTAGAATTGTAGGGGCTTTAAATGGTCATCTGCATCTGGTACTTTACTGATTATCATGATATAGTTGAACAGAAATGACAGCAAATCTTAACTTCCAGCTATTGACCTTTCAGGTAAAGAATTTGTGACAGTTTACCAAAAAGAAAAAAGTTTCTTCCTGACATGATCATTTCTCTGGGCCCATTGATAATTTGTACACTGAAGTTTGTAAAGCATTTGGCAGTCTATGAACCATTTTTAAACATCTTCTTCTAATTCTCACTATAATACCCATCTTATAGATGAACAAAATGAGGCTCAGAAAAATTAAGTAACTCATCCTTCAGTAGACAGCCAGCTCTTAAACAGTAAAAGCTACCGAGCTGGGACTCACAGCTGGGTTTTCTGAGTCTGCAGTGTGGTTCTACGGTTCTGAACTATGGAACCCTTCCTCCCCATCTTCCTTCCTGATCCTCCTCTTATTCCCTCAGTACTGTCATCAGACCAAGTTCAGACCTCACCTACCCTCTGATCATCTTCCATTACTTACACCTCCCGTGGACTCATCCCACCTTCCAGATTCCCTAAGGCTCCATGTCCTCCTTGAGCCAACTCCCAAAGCTCATTTAGGCTAAAGATGGACAATAGATCTGACTCTGTCGCATTCTCCTCTGTGTTTTTAGCACCTCGTATTTTGTATAAAGCACCTCATTTCCTATCTGATCCCAGACCTCCCAAAAGACCTAAGGGATCGAATGAGAAGAGAGAAGTACTTAATTCAGGAGATGATGTATGAAGCGGAACTAGAACGTCTCCAGAAGGAGCGAAAGGAGAGGAAGAAAAATGGAAAAGCACACCACAATGAGTGGCCATGACCAGGTGGGTGAGAGGGGCACTTGTGGCCTGATCCCACTCCGAGGTGGAGAGAGGGTGCTGAAAACTCCTGAAAACAAAGCTTGCCACTGACGCTGAAACAAGGAGTAAAATTAGCTCCTTGGGGACCAGCTTGTTTCTTACTTTAGTAATTGTAAATATAGCTTGATCTCCTCCTCCCACATCCCCTTGACACTTCTCTGCCTCCTTGCCAGCCTCTTGCCTGGCAGTCAGGGTCTTCATGAGTATTCCTGAAACAACCCTTTCTCTTCCTTCTTCTCCAGCCAGGCTGTTCCCATTAATAGCCCCAGGGAAGCCCGCCCCTTCTTTCTGATGTCAGTGTTGCCTCTCACCCACGATGGCTTTCCTTCCACCACTCACCTCCTGTTTCCTTCTAGGCTGATCTGTGTCACGCTGTTCCTTTTAAGGTTTCTTCATCAGCCTATTGAGACTTACTTCTTCTGAATGTCTCGGATTATTGCCATCAGTACCACATGTATGCTGATTTGTATTGTTAATTTATGACGTTCAAATAGTTATCAGGATTCCCCAGCAAAATGTAAGCATCCTTAGAGAAAGTTCTACGGATTGCAATTTTATCCATTCAGCTACCTTGCACAGAATTAGGTACAAGACTCCCATTAAATGCATATTCAATTAATAGATGTTCAATGTATTCAATAGACGTGGAATACACTGTAAGAAAGTTCTATAATAATCCCACACATACCATCAGAAAGTTATTCTGAACTTTCTCTCTAGCAAGTCAATGATTAGGTCACCGTAACTCAACTTCTCTTGGCCTGTGTCCTGAGCTCTCCATTCTAATTTTTCTGTGAGTCTACTTTTTTTTGTTTGTTTTGTTTTGTTTTTGAGACAGAGTTTCAAGTTGTCACCCTAGGTAGAGTGCCGTGGCATCACAGTTCACAGCAACCTCAAATTCTTGGGCTCAAGTGATTCTCTTGCCTCAGCCTCCCAAGTAGCTGGGACTACAGGTGCCCACCACACACCTGGCTATTTTGTTGTTGTTGTTGTCATTGCTGTTTTAGTTGATCTGGGCCAGGTTCAAACCCACCAGTGTATGTGGCCAGCGCCCTGCCCACTGAGCTACAGGCACCGCCCTGTGAGTCTACTTTTTTTTTTTTTTTTGCAGTTTTTGGCCAGGGCTGGATTTGAACCCACCACCTCTGGCATGTGGGGCCAGCGCCCTATCCCTTTGAGCCACAGGCGCCATCCTGTGAGTCTACTTTTAATACTGAATTTCATTTGTTTTTCTTTGCCCTCCAATTCTCTCTTCACCACTTCATGGAAAACTTCAAAGACATTTTTTAAAATTTGGCTTCCCCCCAAAAAGTAAGATATACATATAGAAAAGAAGTATAGTTTTCACATTTCCTGTAGATGAAAATCCAGTGATATCTGCAGAGATGTTTGTTGTTACATTAGTAAAGTTGTCTCAACCCAGATCCATGTTTGGAGTCCAAAAGGTTCTCACGAGGTGGATATGAGGGTGGATTTGAGGAAATAAGCTGGACTTCACAAAGCTAAAAGTCCTATGTAGTTGAATACTAGCTTTGCTCTCAGTTCTAGTGTAGACCTCGGCTGCACTAAAGGCAAGGAATGTTTTGCTACTTAGTAATTTTCTTATTTCTCAGATCTGCTGTTTGGCTATGTGATTTTGGCCAAGAAAATTACTGAACTTTTCTGAGCTTGCCTATTGGGCAGATCAAGGAAGAGAATGTATGTGAGATGCTTACTAAGCAGTAAAGTAAGCTGTAGGATCTCAGGCAGGCTTTGTTATCATTGCTGGGTATCATTGTAATCCTCCAGATTCTACATCTGGCTTTTCCAGTCTCTATCTATATGATCTGAGGCATTCATGTGGATTCTGTTTCCACATATGCAAAAATGAAGAAGTTGGACTAAACAATACTTCAAAAACCTTGCCAGCTTTGACCTTCTGGGATTCTGGGATTAGCTCCAAGCTTCTGGCCCCCATGCCCATTCTGAACGCCTCTTGTCAGTCTTTGGAGGAAAAAGACCTACTGTAGCCAGAGGCTTTGGGCGGCGTGGAGGCAGACATGAGCAAAGAGAATTGTTCCTGGGAGCTCCAGTAGCCAGAGACCAAAGTACAACCGTGGCAGTATCCCCAGCTCCGGGGTGTCCTGGACTGCAGGGTTGATAACCAATTGGGAATTTCTTCCGGCCTCCCCACTGCTGGCTACTTTCTTCCCAAGGAGGCTATTTCTAGTTTGTTTGGGTTTTTTTAGAGACAGAGTCTCACTCTGTCACCCGTGCTGGAGTAGAGTGGTGCGATGCAATCATAGCTCACTGTAACCTCGAACTCCTCGGCTCAAGAGCTCTCTTGATCCTGCCTCAGCTTCCCAAGTAGCTGGGACTACAGGCACATACCTCCACACTCAGCTAATTTTTGTTTTCTAGAAACAAGGTCTTGCTATCTTGCCCAGGGTGGGCTCGAACTCCTAGACTCAAGTGATCTTCCTGTCTCAGCCTCCTAAAGTGCTGGGATTACAAGCATCAGCCACTGCCCCTGGCCCATTTCTAGTTTTTGCTTCAAAGGCTATCATTTGCCTGTCTGTCTCTATTCCCCCAACAATGCGCAGGATAGCATGTTGCTTCAGACTGGCTTTCTGCCTCAGTCTGTTCATCTGTAAAATGGGCATAATAATGTTTATACCATACCTGACTCAGTCTGGAGTTATAAATTCTTGGAATGCCTTTGATGATGGTAAGTATAAACTACTGGACATCGTACTGTGGAGCCATTATATCCACATAGGATCTTAACGCCTTCTTTCCTCTTTCTAGGTAATAGTCCCTGTCCAGGCAAAGGACCTGAATCCTGTTTACTTCTCCCAGCTGTGCAAAAGCACATTCGAGTGAATGACTAAAAATGCAACCACACTGCATGCTGCAGACACTGGCAGCCACGAGGGGCCAACACCCAGCAGGGAACTGGCATTGGAGCCTTGCTGCTGGGAAACCACGTTGCAGTCCAGCACACAATTGCTATGTATCCATAGACCATTCTCGACCAAGCAAGCATGCACATTATGGGCAGTTCCATTCTCAAGTTTTTAAAACCAACGGGAACTTGTATACTGGGCCTGTTTTTCAGCCTGTTTGCTACCTTTTTTGCATTCTATCCTGTGTGAATTTTACAGACACTGGGCTCAAAAGGGTATTTGAACATCTGGACACACTTTCCTAGAATGTCGTCATATGGTCCTAATTCCATGTCATCAACGACACAGACAAGACCCTGTTTACAATTTTTTCTTTCCTTTTTCTTTTTGATTTCCGATCTTTCTGAAGAGATGATTATATATGACATAGCTATATGTATTCCTGTGTGTACATATGTATAGTCATGTATTCTTACATATGTACATACACGTACAGAGATATATAAAGTACATAGAAATTCCTTACTTGTAAATAGCCAAAAAGTACGGATATGAATGACAAATTTTCACATTTAAATAGTCATCAACATGAAGCCATGTTTAATGCTTGTATAATGTGATGCAATAAAATTTAAAATTTATGCACATGGAATATTTTCAACTGGCTCTTCTGAAACTCTGTTATATTTTCTCATATAAGAAGTATCACATAGTAGACTAGAATCTTGTAGCAGGGGGAATTTCTAAGGGACTTGGTAAGGAACCAAATATTTGCCAGATGAATGCATACAAAAACAAACAATAGAGCCAGCAAAATACTGTATTCGCGTTAGCCTTAGAATTTTTTTTCTTTCCTCATCTTGACGGGAGAATATTTTAAATACAGGGTGTTCATAAAGTTCGTGTGTAGTTTTGAATTTTAAATTGCACATGGACTTGATGGACACCATGTATAAGGCAGAATGAATATGCTAGATTTTGGGGATTTGCTAATCTACTTAATTTTCTGAGTCTTCGTAAGACTGTTAGAAATACCCTACTTCACTATAATCCTCATTAAAACTTCATAGGCTGCCTAGATTGCTTACGAAAGTAGTTACTTGGATAACATAGTTATCCAAATATTAATAGTTAACAAGGGGGGTTAATCTTTGAACTGGTTGAATTTTATCTTAACTGATTTTTTTTTAACAGAGTCTCACTATGTCACCCTTGGTAGAGTGCTGTGGCATCACAGCTCACAGCAACCTCAAACTCTTGGGCTTAAGCGATTCTCTTGCCTCGGCCTCCCAAGTAGCTGGGACTACAGGCACCTGCCACCTACGCCTGGCTATTTTTTGGTTATAGTTGTCATTTTTGTTCAGCAGGCCCAGGCTGGGTTCAAACCTGCCAGCTCTGCTATATGTGGCTGGCACCCTAGCTGCTGACCTTCAGGTGTGAAGCCTATGTTAGCTAATTTTTTTAATGGATACCTTTCTATAAATCTACATATATAGTGCAAAATCGAAACATATTTATCCTTCCTTTCATGACTTAGTACAGTGTTTTTCAACCTTATTTTATCTCATAGCACACTTGAACCTATAGTTAAACTTCTGTGGCACAATTATGTTGATCAAAAAAAGAAAGTAAAAAATGATATACTTTGTTCTAAATTTCTTTCAAAAAACAATTTAATTAATGATCTTTAAAAATTTTTTAAAAGCACACCCCACTCACTGGGACGTTGCCGGTTCATTACGTTATTCCTCACTTGGTCTATACATACCCATCTTACGTCTCCAGATAGCTGGTAAGTGATAGAAGCCAAGAAACCCACCTTCACCTTCCCCATTGCCTAACAGTGTGATGCCCACACTCCAGTTTTCAGTGCTTCATAAAAATAAATAAATAGGGCTCAGCGCCCTTAGCACAGCGGTTAGGTTACGGTGCCAGTCACATACACCAAGGCTAGCAGGTTCGAACCTGGCCTGGGCCAGCTAAACAACAATGACAGCTGCAACAAAAAATAGCTGGACATTGTGGCGGGCACCTGTAGTCCCAGCTACTGGGGAGGCTGAGGCAAGAGAATCACTTGAGCCCAAGAGTTTGAGGTTGCTGTGAGCTGTGACTCTACCGAGGGGTACATAGTAAGACTCTGTCTCAAAATAAAATTAAATAAATAAAAAATAAATAGAAATTGGAAACACATGTTTGCTAATAGCAAGCAAGCAATTTAAACTCACTTTCCTGTAAATACATATTTCCACATGGGAGAACTAAGTGTAAGCCCTCGGCTTCATATAATCCTCTATGCTAGTGAAAGAATTAAAGCTACTCAGATCATATGTGACATGCCAGCTAATTGTTTTCCCAACAGGGATATTAAGTGACTTTTCAAGATTGCCCTTTGACTGCCAGAATTCAGACACCAATTTTATAATATTTTCAAAAAAAAAATTAAGGAAGACTTGCTTAACAATGCTTCCATTACATGAGTGATTTTAAATATTTAAGTATTCAATTTAGATCTCATTAATCTCCTGGTAGGGAAGAAATAAATAGTCAAGCTGTTGTCAGTAGGGGCCAGCCACCCTCAGCTTGCATAGTCATCAGTCCCCAAGGAGGTAATCTTTAATTTTCTTTCATTCAGACCTCACTAATTAGAAAGCTGGGATCATTTGGATGGGCCGAGATCCATTATGCAAAACAAATTTTATAAACAAAGTAGAGAAAAATATTCAAACCAAACTTTATATTTATTACTATTTTATTTATACAAACTTCAAAAATGTACACTCATGGATATATTCCTGGATATTAAAAGTATAAAATAAAAGCAATGTATTTGCTGTAGGCATGAGTTCTCACTCAGATGCTGGCAACATACTATTTCTTGACTTGTAGTAACATAATCCAGTTTTTAAAGAATTATTTATATACAGTTTAGTTGCTAATTATGAACTTGTGTTGTTTTTTTTCTACATAGTGTCCTTGTCATCACCCAGGCCCTACCACCACTGATGCTTCTGATTCAATAGGTCTACACTGGGCCAGAGGATTTCGTTTCCTGTCAAGTGCCCAGGCAATGTTGACCCTGTTGGGTAGGGACCACATTTTGCGAACTTCTGATCTGATGAATATTTTATGGCCATAAGTTAAATTACGTTGCTATATTCTACAATCAAGCTGAGCTTAAGCAGTTTTATCCAACTGTATAATATTTTAGGGACTACCGCCATGGTAGGGAGGTTGGTGGGCAGCAATTTCAAGCTGTGATCTTAATTACAATAGCAATTATCCATCATATCAATCCAAAGCACTGCCTCTGTGGGCCTCCCAGCTGACCAGGGCCCTGAGTGTTTCTTGCTGGATCAAGTCAGTGCCACACAAAGGTCTTTAACCTTGACCTCATTATGGTATAACACAGAAGGGAGAAGAGAATAACTCCTCCCACTTCCAATCCTTACCCTCACCAGTTTAGGAGAGAGTTTCCAACAACGTACAGGAAAGCAAATCTATTAAATTTATAGGCTCTAGTGTCAGACAAAACTAAGTCCAGATCCAAGGTGACAAGGGATGCAACTTCTACCTCATGGGGAAGAAGCCATATGCTGCCAGGATCTCTCTCAGTAACAGAGTTCTTGCTTTGGCTGCTTGGAGTGCCCTCGGCTCACTGCCTCCGGCTGTCAGCCCCATCAGGACCTGCCTCATTGCAGAGGGTCATCTCATCCAAGGCCATGCCCCTTCCCGTGGCAGCCCACATCAGTGACTAATTGATGTATGAATATGAAAGCCCAGCTCTCTTGGAACAGCTCTGAAGAGCTCCGCTTACTCTGGAAGGCCTTGTGGGGAGACTGCCCTTAGATCCGCAACATCAGCTATACCTCCACTGCTGCCCAAATCTGCTTCCCTGTTTTTCCTTCCATAAGTGTTGATCCAAAAAACACTCCTTAATAAAATCTAAGCTCCTTTCACTCCATATCAGAGTCTGCTTCCCTGGGCAATCAAACCTGTGACATTTATTTTTAAAAATGAATGAAAACTCTGAGATTCAGGAATTGTATGGATTCATTCATTCCATAAATATTTAGTCAGACTGGATGGCGCCTGTGGCTCAGTGGATAGGGCGCTGGCCCCATATACCGAGGGTGGCGGGTTTGAACCCAGCCCTGGACAGCTAAAAACAGCAGTGACAACTGCAACAACAACAACAAAAAGTCAGGTGTTGTGGCGGGCGCCTGTAGTCCCAGCTACTCGGGAGGCTGAGGCAAGAGAATCGCTTAAGCCCAAGTGTTGGAGGTTGCTGTGAGCTGTGACACCACAGCACTCTACTAAGGGTGACAAAATGAAACTCTGTCTCAAAAAAAAAAATTAGACTTCTGGATGCAAAAAATACAGCAATAATCGTACATGTCTAACTTCAAAAGATCATGAAAAGCGTTGAGGTTGAAATTGATTTTTAGCTACAGTATCAACTGACTGCTTATTATTTTAAAAAAGAGAGAGAATAGTGTATTTTCCTGTCATCACTACTTCCTTCCCCACCTGCTTGCTTGTTTCTTCTAACTGCCTACGCTTATGATCTTCACGTTCGGTTCTGAAACCGTAAGGGCCCCGATTGTCTGTCTAAGCAGATCTCGGCCTATTGAGCCTCATTCCCATAGGGGTTGCTGTTCCTACCTCCGTGCTGCCCTGGGAAGCTTGAAAATCATTATACTGTTTGTGCATCACCCTGGGTTGTGGGAAATTGCAAGCCTATTTAAAACCTATTTTCCTGGACACCTAAGGCAGCAATTTCTTCTATACTCGTGAAACATAGCAAAGTCTCTCTAATTTCCCAAGACCCTATCCCTGCCTAAGTATGCCCACTGGAGTCTTGTGTCTTTACTGGAGTCTCCCATATTTCCTGGAGTCTTGTGGCTCTGAGCTCTATCCAGAAGATAAGGGGAATGGGGTTTTTTGGGTTTTAAATCCCAGAAACCTATGGTGGTTTGCTGACACCATCCTGGGGCTGAGCACATGAAATAAACATAGAGACCCTTCCTCAGTGATGCAATGTCACACTAGCTCTCACCTCTTCCCTCCTACCCTCCCAGCACAGGAATCTATTTCTACTCTCAAGGTGGAAAAACATATGACAGGGCCATGTTATTTGTGAAAGAGTAAATAAAATAGGAGATGGCTGTAAAATAGCTTTCCAAGCTATTTTATCCTTGTCGACCTAAGAAGCTAGACCTTTGGCACCCATAGCCAAAAAGAAATTTCTATTTTCTCTGTTTTTTGCTGAAGCATCCCTTTTATGACCTATACACATAAAACATCAGGCCTGAAAACTTGAATGTGCAGAAGTCGAGGAGACAAGACTGACCTTGAAAGTGGAGGAGATGGTTGGTTACATGTCCTTAATATCTGTCCACTCCGCTCACCCCTGGACCTCCTCACATGCCTCCCTTCTCCACTCAATCACTCCTGCTGAAGGCATCCCCTGGGGCCAGCCCCTTAACACTATGGTGGCACTAAAAACAAGGCTTTCCTTGAGTCTTTTCTACCATTCACTTTCAGTCTTGCCTTTGCCTGGGTGTCCTGGCTTCCACTCATTATATTTTACTTCTGTTTAGATCTCAAGCAACTTGTCTCCATAACTCAGAGACTTCAATTAAAAAACAAAAACTCCCCAACCCACAAAATGGGAGAAATTTTTTGCAAATTAAATGTCTAAGGGCTTTGTATCTTGAATATATAAAGAACTCAGACACTTCAATAACGAAAAGATAATAAACCAATTTTAAAATGAGCAAAGGATTTGCTTAGGCATGTCTCCAAAGAAGATATTTAAATGGCCAAATAAATAGGAAAAGATGATCAACATCATTAGCCATCAGAAAAATGCAAATCAGGCTTGGCGCCCATAGCACAGTGGTTACAGTGCTGGCCACATGCACCAAGGCTGGTGGGTTCAAATACAGCCCAGGCCAGCTAAACAACAATGACAACTGCAACAACAACAACAAAAACAAAATAGCTAGGCATTGTGGCAAGCGCCTGTAGTCCCAGCTACTTGGGAGGCTTAGGCAAGAGAATCACTTAAGCCCAAGAGTTGGAGGTTGCTGTGAGCTGTGACGCCACAGCACTCTACTGAGGGTGACATAATGAGACTCTTCCCCCCCCAAAAAAAGAAAAATGCAAATCAAAGTCACAATGAGATTCCATGTCACATGCTTTAGAACATATAGCTTTATATAGCTATCCATATAATAAAAAATATAGATTAAAAACAAGTGTTGGTTGGGATGTGGAGAAACTGGAGCCCTCATATATTGCTGATAGGAATGTGAAATAGTGAAGCTGCTTTGGCAATAGTACACATAAATGGTTAAGCTTAGGGTCCCCACATGACACAACTATTCCCCACTGCTAAATATATACCCAAAAGAAACAAAAATATATGCCCACACAGAAAAGGGTGCACAAATATTCAGAGAGGCATTTTCCATAATAGCCGGTAACTAGAAATAGCACAAATGACCATGAGCTGATTAAAGAGTAAATAAAAGAGGAGATGGCTGTAAAATGGAATACGGTCCTGTGTTGCTTACCAGTGGGGATATGCTGAGAAATATTAATTATCATAGTTTAAGGGTGTCCAACCTGTGCCCTGTGGGCCACGTGCTGATTTTGTGAGTAATTTTTTTGCTTATTTATGGTGCCAGATATCACAAAAAATATGCACGGAATTTTTTTCTTTTTTTTTTTTTTGTGCGGCCCAAGACAACTCCAATCTTCCAACATGTGGCGGCGGAAAACACAAAAGATTGGTCTCCCCTGTGGCATAGAGTATCCTTACTCAAACTTAGATACCTGGGCTATGTTGCATAACCTATGGGTCCTCCTGGGCTGCAAACGTATACAACAAGTTACTGTACTGAATGCTGTGGGTGACTGTAACACAGTGATAGTATTGGTGGTGTATCTAAACGTGTGTAAACATAGAAAAGGTGATGTGTTTATCTGTAACATTAAGATAGCTACAAACAACGTCAGTTTGTTTGAAAATGGGGATTTTTCATCTTCACTGTAAGGTTAAGTAAAAATTTAATAATTACTACTTGAGTAGTAGAGGTCAAAGAGATAATGGGAACGGGGGTGATGGGGTATAGATAATGTGTATTCTTCAAGCAGGTGGATCTCAAAGAGAACTGAAAGTGGAAAGAACTAAGATATCCTAGTCTCTCCTTGTTTGCATGGGCAGGAAGGAGTGAGGGGGCAGATTGAGTTCAGGAAGTTACTCTGATACATGGTCCCTTCGTGCACGTGGGAACACCAGGAATAGTGACTACTTACCACTTACGAGATAGTTGTGTCTATTCACACAGAGAGAGCGTTTCCAAATGCTTGGGACTGGGGCTATGTATAAGATTAGATTTCCCATGGAAAATGTTGAGAGCAAAGGCAAGGATACGTAATCTGGGTTCTAACAATTGAACAGATGGCTTTCAAACAACGATCTGAGAAGTGCACATAGGCTGGGCAGCCTAGACAAAGGGACAGCGTGTAAAATAACAAGAAAGCAAGGAAATGAGTGGTATATTTAGCCAGTCCTGGGAGGCACGTGTGACAATATGACAGGTCTATGTTATATGTGAAGGAGGGCACCAGCAAATACTTCTGAGAAGCCCACCAGGCTTATTTTCTGTAGTTAGAGATCTTTGAGTGAAGGAGTGAACCATCAGGTTTGGTTTTCAAAGAGACAACTGTGAACTAGAACAGTGGTTCCCAGACCAAAAGCACCATCATTCTTAGGGAAATTATGAGAAGGACAAAATTCTCAGGACTCACTCTAGAGCTCCTGAGTCCGAAGATCTGGCGGTGAGGCCCCAGAATCTGTTTTAACCAGGCCCTCTGGGTGATTCCGCTGCACACTGAAGAGAATGAGAAGGGAGCAGTGACAGTCCAGTGACAGTCCAGAGAGAACCCAGGTCTGGACTGAGGAAGCTGAGGAGGGCAGAAATGGAGAGAATCCTGACTCTGGACACACACATGTGGAAGTGGATTTGGCTCTCCAGGAGAAAATTCTACAAACTGATATCCACCGTCCTTGGGCGATCGAACTGAAAACAAGGATAACAGGTAAAGTGCGCCTTTTTAAATGAAGAAAGGAATGAAAATACATGATTGAAAAATGAGAATGAGTAACAAAGTGAGCGATTTCAAAATATTATTTTCTTTGATAAAATTTAGAGGCCTGATTTGACCTTCACGGTGAAAGGTCATGTAAAATTCCCTCTATGTGGAACATGTGCATTTTGCTCAATCAAGAATTGTATGGAAAAAAAGAATGGATTGAAGGGATAGGAAATAAGCGGGTACTTTAACCTAGATGACCAGTGCACAGAAGGAAGATGGGTCTCCAAATGCAGCGAATGGGCTTGAACACAGTCATCTTTGGCACCGAACTTCTCTAGCTTAGCTGCCCACTTAATTTCATACGCCACAAGCAAAATGTAACTTTGTGATATTAAAATGTAAATTTAAAACTTCAAATCTATACTTTTTATGAGAAAGAAAAAATGTTCAGATTAAGAGCTTCTGTTTCTCTTTTGAAGTCTCGATATTATTGAGAATTACTTAAAATATTAAGTTATCTCAATTAAAAATTGGATTGGAGCAGAACAGTTGGTACTTTTGTATGCCTCATTTTGTAATTTCTAGTTTCAAATGCAATATTGATTAATTAAAAAATAAAATATTCTTCCGTGACAAGTTCTGCATGTTTATTTGCTTGTATTTTTGTAATCCGTATATAGCATTTAAGAAGAGTCCTTTCTGAAGTACAGAGAATCCTCAAAGATCTAAAAGTAGACCTCCATTTGACCCTGCAATCCCATTACTAGGTATCTACCCAGAAGAACAAAAATCATTTTACCACAAAGACATTTGCACTAGAATGTTTATTGCGGCTCAATTCATAATCACCAAGTCGTGGAAGCAACCTAAGTGTCAACCCACGGTTGGATCAACAAACTGTGGAATATGTATACCATGGAATACTATTCAGCCATTAAAAAAGATGGAGACTTTACATCTTTTACATTTACCTTGATGGAGTTGAAATACATTCTTCTTAGTAAAGTATCGCAAAGATGGAAAAATAAACATCCATTGTACTCCATACTAATATGAAATCAATATATAAACAATTACATGCTCATAAGAACAATAAAACACTAATATATTCCAGTTTGGGGGTACAGGGACATGGGAGGGGGAGGGCAGAGGACATTTGGCAGAGAAGGGAGGGCAGGAGGCAGGATCTCACCTAACGTGCACATTGAGGGTGTATAACATGCCCCCTGGGTGAGGGGCTCTTCTCAAATGGAACTTACTCTGGAAGTGAGAACAATGTAACCTAAAAATTGTACCCTCATATTAATTTGAAAAAAAAAATACTCAAAAAAGAAAAAGAAGAGTCCTTTCTGAGTAGAAACTGGGTAGAAATATCTTTCCGTAAAGGCCAATAAGGTTAATTACATGCAATTTGACATTTTCCCCTCCAAACCAGACTACTGCAAAGACATCTGTAAAGAGTTTAATCAGCTACTTGAAAATCAAATTCGCAACCATATTTCACACTGTAACATTCAACCCTCCCAATCTTTTTCATAAATGACAAGCACAAAACTTAAATGTAAAAGCATGAAGTGAATTTTCAGTAAGTAAAGGCTCCTGCCCTCTTTATTCACAATCTTTATGGGAAAACTCAGAATTTCCTGTAAGAATCAACTCGTGTCTCTATATCATGAACATTCAGTTGTTTAAAAAATAAAACAACTTTCTGTGATTGTCATAAATAAAACAAAATTTTGAAATCTTTACACTCATATATTTAATATTTATGAGGTGTTAATGTGTATCGACATTAAAACAATGTGGACAAGATAAACTGTCTTAAGAGTTGTTTAAATAATCAATTTACAATTCTATAATCCTTCATATTTCAAAATTCTATGAAAACACATGGTCATTCTGCACCATAACACTACCTGTGCCAGTGGTATTTTTATTTTACCTGCAGATGAGAACATTCAGGTTGAACTGTCAGGCCATTGCCCTAAAGAAACGCACCCAGGCTGTGTGACTTCAAAAAACAAATCAACCTTACATGTTCTACGTCTTTATGAAGTGAATACGACTTGTCTCCATAGCTTCCTTTGAAGTCTACATTCCTTCTGTTGGAATAAGCCTGCTGATTCTTAAATATAGTTTAATATTCCTATGACACACTTTTTAGTGAAGGCACTATCTCTACATGATGATATTATAAATTAACAGCTTTTTTTTTTTTTAAAGCGGGCAAATGACCTTTGCCGCAAACTTGGATTCCCAGTCATATTGAAATAGTAAGTAAGACTATTGAGTTACTAAAGTGCTATTCTGCCAGAGGTCCACCTGGTCTGTTCTACTCACATCATTCCTGTGAGGTGGGTAGGGGGTTAAGTGCTATGCACCCTCATCAGAGGAGATTAAGAATAAATTCAGGGTGGCACTTTTATGCATCTCTAAAAGTAAAATATTTATAGTTCTCAATGTTACAAAACGTATTTTATCCAAAGGAAAATGAACGAGAATGAAAGCATCGTATTTCTCATTAAGAATATATTGCATAACCCCTCAGCAGTCAGATAAGAGAAAAAGTTAAATAACTTGATTTTGGTTTCCAAAATGTAAGCATTTGACACACATGGGCATTTAGAATTATAAAATAAATAGCAATAGTTCAAATCACATGTGCATAAAACAAACAAGATTATATCTTTCTACTCATTAAAACACTGTAGAAAGAATCACAGATAGTGATTTAAAAAATAACATCTATTCACATAAGAAATATACAAATATATAGTTAATCTAAATGTTACATGTATATAAATCTCTTTGCTTTAAAATGCCACTTATTGTTTTTATTATTTTTTTTTAATTTCAGTTTAATATGAGAGTATAAACGATTAGATTTATAATGTTTGCGTTTGCTAAGTGAAGTCCCTGTTGTAGTTATGCCCTGCACCCAGGGGGTATGCCATAGACCCTTACATTGTGCCCACTAGGTGGGAACATACCAATTGCTTTTTTGTTTTGTTTTGTTTTGGTTTTCTTGAGACAGAGTCTCACTATGTCGTCCTCAGTAGAGTGCTATGAAATCACAGCTCACAGCAACCTCAGACTCTTGGGCTTACGTGATTCTCTTGCCTCAGCCTCCCATGTAGCTAGGACTACAGGTGCCCACCACAACACCTAGCTATTTTTTTTGTGTGTGTGTGTGATTGTTGTAGTTCTCATTGTTGTTTGGCAGGCCCAGGCTGGGTTCAAACCTGCAGCCCCAGTGCGTGTGTCTGGTGCCCTGAGCTACAGGTGCCTGAGACATAGCAATTGTTTTTATTTCTTAATGTTGTCAGATAGCAGCCTCTAAATGTACAGAGCACATTTACTTAAATAATTCGTGATCAGAAAATAAGCATAAAATTATTTAATTATAAAACATTTGCATGTATCTAAATATTTTTCTTATCTTTTTTAGAAACATTAAAAAGTTTTTTAAAAACACTTTTTAAAAGTATCTAATGTGGGAACTGTAGAAAAATAAGTTATTGAGGAAATCCTATCACCAAACTGTTAGCTATGAACATAAAAAATAAACAGCTAAGCAACTTAGTTACTTGAAATTTTAAAACATGGCACAAAGCATATATTTCATGAGTGTAGAATATTTTTAAAACCCCTGCTTGACTGTGTCACTAAGGTCTTTAACTGGATGAATATACTAGAATTTCACATTTTCTAAGCATATGCACTTTTAAACTTAATTGATTGCAAATTAGTTGGCATTCAGAAGTTTGATTTAATCGCACTTAATACAGTCGTGTAACTCCATGGAACTTAAACTTTTTCTTTTTTTTTGAGACAGACTCTTTGTCGCTTTGAATAGAGTGTCATGGCTTCATAGCTCACGGCAACCTCCAACTTTTGGGCTCAAGCGATCCTCTTGTCTCAGCCTTCCCAGTAGCTGAGACTACAGGCACCCACCACAATGCCCAACTAGTTTCTCTATTTTTAGTAGAGACAGGATCTTGATGTTGCTCAGGCTGTTGAGGCTCAAACACCTGAGCTCAAGCAATCCTCCCCCCTTAGCCTCCAGGAGTACTAGGATTATAGGCGTGAGCCACTGCACCCAGCCAGGACTTAAGCATTTTAAATAAAATAATGTTCTGAATTGGCAAATTCATAAGTACCTAGATCAAGTTTACACTAGTACGCGGCTCATGAGAGTTTATAATTTATAGGCTGGGACTTGATGAACCAGGATTGGGGGTGGCATAATCCACACTGGGTGTCTTGAGACCTATCCAAGCCCAGGGCAACAAACAGAAGATTAGCAAGGCAGGCACGGGTAAGGTGCATGGCAAAACCAAAGTCTGTGGGTCGGAAACTAGGAATGTAGATAAGAATTATGGTCTAAGAAGGGGAATATAGGCAGTGTAAGGCCAGAAACTCTAGAAAATAAAACGAAAGGCACAAGAAGAGATAGGTAGCACCAAGAAGACCTCCATCACTGGGCCCAGGTTCTTTCCAGATGGGATACTTGTGATTATCACCTTCCTGAGCCAGAGTCAGTTCCAAGGTCAATATTCCCTCTGGGCCAACAGAGGAATAAGAAACAAAGATCTAAACAAGACCTGTCACCTTATTGCTCCCTAAGAACAGAGCATATGGTAGGAGAGAAAAAAGCTCTTTCTAATATGATTGTAATTATGATTTTGGCAAACTCTCAAACTAACACGCTAATGTGCCAAAGGCACTGAAAATACTTTTCAATAATGCCCAAATGTAAGAACATGCCTTTGACCATCACGAACATGTGCATATGTGTGTCTTAGCCTTTCAGCACACACTTAGCCATAACTTTCACAACTGTGGCTTCACTGCAACAAGAGAGAGAGAAATGTCTGCGCACAAATTCTTAGAGCCACAGTAACATTAATGAATAAGTGTAAGAAGAGAAGAAAGCCAGGACTTTGGTTTAACAAAAATGAATCCCCCAAAACACAATAGACCAAAAAAAAAAAAAAAAAAAAATCTAAGCCTGATCCAATTATCTTAAAAAACACATAAAATTGAGATGCTGGGTGGCACCCGTAGCACAGTGGTTACGGTGCCGCCCACTGATACCCAGGCTGATGTGTTCAAACCCGGCCCGGGCCAGCTAAACAACAGTGACAACTGCAACAACAACAATAAATAGCCAGACGTTGTGGCGGGAGCCTGTCGTCCCAGCTACTTGGAAGGCTGAAGCAAGAGAATCACTTAAGCCAAGGAGCTGAGGTTGTTGTGAGCTGCGACACCACGGCACTCTACCCGAGTGTAACATAGTGAGACTCTGCCTCAAAAAAAAAAAGAAAAAAATTGAGATGCTATTTAAGATCAGTTCTCATCAGCGCTGCTTCACAAACGAGTGCCATTGATCTTGCCACTTTGATCAGGGAAGTTCAATTCAATGTGGTTGAAAGCAGGGTTATCCATTCCACCATCTTCCACTGGATGAGATTTGTAGCTTAAAACGGCCTTCTTCTGAAAGACAATATTAACAGGGTGATTAGAAAGAAAGAACTTATTCATTTAATTCTAAATAATGTCACTACTGTCTTTACTTCTCTAAACCAGTTTTGCAATCTGTGGAGGGAGAGAGATATGCAACAGGTATCGCCCATCAGAGGACAAAGAGATATCGTCAGAGGAGGGATTTACAGCTGCCCATATTCCTTTCCTATATCATCAGAGGATGGGATTTACAGCTGCCCGTGTACCTTTCCTTTATCGTCAGAGGAGGGATTTACAGCTGCCCATATTCCTTTCCTATATCATCAGAGGATGGGATTTACAGCTGCCCGTGTACCTTTCCTGTATCGTCCGAGGACAGGATTTACACCTGCCCATGTACCTTTCCTGTACCATCCGAAGACAGGATTTACACCTGCCCATGCACCTTTCCTGTATTGTCCAAGGACAGGATTTACACCTGCCCATATTCCTTTCCTGTATCGTCCGAGGACGGGATTTACACCTGCCCATATTCCTTTCCTGTATCGTCAGAGGACGGGATTTACACCTGCCCATATTCCTTTCCTGTATCGTCAGAGGAGGGATTTACACCTGCCCATGTTCCTTTCCTGTATCGTCCGAGGACGGGATTTACACCTGCCCATGCACCTTTCCTGTATCGTCAGAGGACAGGATTTACACCTGCCCATATTCCTTTCCTGTATCGTCCAAGGACGGGATTTACACCTGCCCATATTCCTTTCCTGTATCGTCAGAGGAGGGATTTACACCTGCCCATATTTCTTTCCTGTATCGTCCGAGGATGGGATTTACACCTGCCCATATTCCTTTCCTGTATCATCAGAGGACGGGATTTATACCTGCCCATGTACCTTTCCTGTATCGTCAGAGGAGGGATTTATACCTGCCCATATTCCTTTCCTGTATCGTCAGAGGAGGGATTTACACCTGCCCATATTCCTTTCCTGTATCGTCAGAGGAGGGATTTACACCTGCCCATATTCCTTTCCTGTATCGTCAGAGGACGGGATTTATACCTGCCCATGTACCTTTCCTGTATCGTCAGAAGAGGGATTTATACCTGCCCATATTCCTTTCCTGTATCGTCAGAGGAGGGATTTACACCTGCCCATATTCCTTTCCTGTATCGTCAGAGGACGGGATTTACACCTGCCCATATTCCTTTCCTGTATCGTCAGAGGAGGGATTTACACCTGCCCATATTCCTTTCCTGTATCGTCAGAGGACAGGATTTACACCTGCCCATGTACCTTTCCTGTATCGTCAGAGGACGGGATTTACACCTGCCCGTGTACCTTTCCTGTATCGTCAGAGGACGGGATTTACACCTGCCCATGTACCTTTCCTGTATCGTCAGAGGACAGGATTTACACCTGCCCATGTACCTTTCCTGTATCGTCAGAGGACGGGATTTACACCTGCCCATGTACCTTTCCTGTATCCTCAGAGGATGGGATTTACACCTGACCATGAACCTTTCCTGTATCATTATAGGATGGGATTTATACCCACCCATGTACCTTTCCTGTATCATCAGAGGATGGGATTTACACCTGCCCATGTACCTTTCCTGTTCATCACTGTCCAAGAAAGAGGCTGAGAACCAGCATTCTATCCAGGTAAGAAAGCCATCTCCTAATTTAAAGTAAATGAAAGCCAACTAACTCACTTTCTTAAAAATATCAAAATTGGATAAAAAGTCCTCTTTGGTTAGTAGGAATCTGTGGTCTATGTTCTGTTTTCTTCCTCCTGAAAAAAAAAATATATATATATATACACATTAATTCCAATGTTAAAAATATACCTGTAACTACATGGTGACATTCCATCCTACAGGCATTTAACTTCAACTTGATGCACATTCAACTCGATGCACTCGTAAAACACAAAGGGAAACTTTTAAATAGTGTTGAAGACTCAGCCCACCATACCCTTACCTCAGTCAGCCTCCGATCCTAAAAGCCTCTCACTGTGATAAATATGAATTCTTTATACATGAGGGCTGTCTGGAAAGTCCCCAGCCATTGTTAACACTATTTTTCATATTATATGACTTGGATACTTTCTGGACAGCCCTCATACATATAGGAACCTCTGACGTTCTGAAGATAGAATCAACTTTAAATAAATCCATTCAACATAATTGAGTGTCTGTTATGTGCTAGAGACTGCTGTGTACAAAACAATCACGAGACTCTCAGATCATGTTCTACGTAGGAAAATATTTATCCCCATTTTACTGATGAAGAGTCCTTGGTATATAGCAAAAAAAATCACATGAGGCTGAAATGCCAACTAAGTCTGTGTGGCCTGAATTCTTACAGGATTTCTAGCACACTACAGCAGGTTTTTAAAATGTATTTGTCAAGGAATATCATAATTGTATGTTTCTAGGATTTTTTTCAATGTGCTCACTACTGCTAGGGAGTAGAAATAAATCCTTTATGCAATTAGTGAAGTTGAAGAGCTTTTTTATGGATGTCATTTACCCGTGTAGGGCATTACTTTGTAAAACAAAAGATACAGCTGTGCATGGTTATCAGCATCAAAGCATTTAAGGAGAAAAAGAGTACTTAAGGAGCTCTCCGACATCCCGCTTTCTTTAAAAAATGAGTTGAGTAAGGACCAAAGGTCAAATGGTACAAAGAGACACACTGGGTGTATTCCAGATATGAACAACTGGGTAGCTGAGGAGAAAAGTGTAAAATCTGTCTTAAAACATATCAAAACAGATTAAAGAATAAACCTACTGTGCTGGTAATTTTATTTATGAGATAAAAACAAGTCCTTTTGGAAAAGAAAGAGAATACTTTAAACAATTATTACAAACTTTATAAATACAAGTGTCACAAAGGTTTGAAAGATGGTGCTATCAGGTACCAGAAAACATTGATCGCAAGGTTCTATAAAGCAACATGCTGCTGGTAGCTTTGTAGCATAAAGCAAAGATGTCAGGCGTAACTGGACAAAGTGTAGGATTTCTGATTGGTTAGAATACATTTGACAAAGAGGGCAGCCCCTTGCATGGCTGCTATGAGTGTGAAAGGGGTGCAGAGAATTGGAAAGCCCAGCACCTTTCACCAGCTCCCCACAACTACCCCTGTCTAACCACTGTGATCTCTCACCTGGTAACTGTAACAGCCATCCACCTGCCCCTGTTCCCCTACAGACCAGTCTCAAAGCTGGATCACAGTACTCCTTTAGAATGACTAGAAAAGTAAGTGAAAAAAAAAAAAATACCCTAGAGGACAGACCTGAAATATACAGAAAATGGGAAATAGAAGAGAAAAGAAAAGAAAAGTAGAGAAAACTAATCACCATTCAAACATTTGACCAACCAGAGTTTCCAGAAAGAAAAAGCAGGAAATGGCAGGAAATAACAAAATAAATAATATAAGAAAATACCCAGGGATCTTCAGATTAAAAGGACCCTACTGAAGGCCTAGGGCAAGGCAGTCATTATGAAAATGGGCCACAGGAACAGGGTCAACTGGTGAGACAGCAGTGCCATTTAACAGCAAAACAGTGAGCAAAGAGAAAATTAAGACATCCTCCCAGAAAAGAAAGAAGTTATTTTATTATTATTATTTTTTTTTTTTGGTTTTTGGCTGGGGCTGGGTTTGAAACCGCTACCTCCAGTATATGGGGCTGGCGCCCAGGCACCACCCTCTCAAATCACTTTTTTTTTTTTTTTTGCAGTTTTTTGTGGGGGCCGGGTTTGAACCCACCACCTCCAGTATATGGGGCTGGCGCCCTACTCATTTGAGCCACAGGCACTGCCCAAGAAAGAAGTTATTTTCACCCTAGTATTCTCTACTCAAATTATCAATCAATCATAAGATTTAAAGGAAATTCTTTTCAGATATGCAAAGTTTCAAAAGCCTCTTCACTTCTCTACCCTTTCCCAAGAATGCGTAACCCCCAGGCCCCAGATGGATATTGGTCTGTGGCCTGTTAGGAACTGGGCCACACAGCAGGTGAGCAGCAAGCAAAAGAGCCAAGCTTCATCTGTATTTACAGCCACTCTGATTCCTCCCCACCACCTAAGTCACTCACGTCACCTCCTGAGCTCTGCCTCCTGTCAGATCAGCAGCGGCATCAGAGTCTCACAGGAGCATGAACCCGACTATAAACTGCACACGTGAGGGATAGACATCGTGTGCCCCCTATGAGAATCTAATGCCTCCCAACCTCCATGTGAAAAAATTGTCTTCCATGAAACTCGTCTCTGGAGCCAGAAAGACTGGGAAGTGCTGGGATGTGATCCATTCAATGGAGGGAGTAAACAAGCATGAGGGACACCCAAACACAGGAAGGACACAGAACGGGGACAGAACTAAAGTATAAACTGCTTTCTGTAGCAACCTCAACATGGTTTATCAATACACGAGAAGTGTATTATCAATTGTAATTATCAATTGCTCAGAAAGCGATTTAATACACAGGAAGCGTATTATCAATTTTCTTTTTTAAGACACGCTTTTTAAAAAAATTTATGAACATGAAAAAAGCCTCCACGTGGTGTTTAGACATAAAGATTATAATTATTATTCCCTATGCGTATTGACTTCTTTATAGTTTACAAAGAATCAGCACAGGACAACAGAATGATGAAGGCTCAGAGCTGTCATAAAGATATGTGTAAAATCCCAAGCATGGAGTCGTTTTGTTATTTCTTTTTAAGCATCTTATTTTTATCTTACAGCCACCTGTGAGGTAAGGAGGTCAATTATTATTGCCTCATTTTACATGTCAGAAAGCGAAGGCTCAAAGTGCCCAAGTTCATGCAGCTACTGAACGGAAGAACCAAGATTCAAATAGAGATGGAGCTTCTGCTTTCAAGTCTAGGCTTTCCAATTTCCCGTGAGTAAAGTGGAAGAAATAATTAAATGTGTCATTAACAGGATCGTAGCAAAATTACATAAACAGCTATCAAACAGGTACAACAAAGAACCAGCATTGAGGTAAATTCAACACTATTAATGTGTAGATAGTTACCTGTTAGTAAACTGATAAGTATCCCCACAAATACTGTCACCAAAGTTCCAACAGTGCTGAAGTACAGATACGACAAAGAATACCAGTTATCCATCAGCGGGGTCCTGAGAGAGAGCAAAGCCGTAACTGTGAGGTTTCAAGTAATGCTACTACCAGCTACCTGTCTGTGCCGACAATTCTCAGGGCAAGGTCAAAATATAATGTTTAATAATGATTTAATGCCGTAATCGTCTATCCCAATTATTATGGCACCAGGCACAGAGTGACCTCGGCTTATTTATTTGTTTCAGGAATTCAAATAACCATTTTGCTTAGGCTCCTCAATGAAGGGTGATATTCACATAATCAGGACAAATACTAAGCAAAATTGTGATAGAAGTATATCCTGTCTGTCCTCCCAGCTAACTAACCTTCAGTTCGTCTTTCTTCTCTTTGTGACCCTCTCTAATCACGCCCTCCCATTAGCGCTGTCATGTCTATCCAGATTTCTCCCTACACATCCTTGCCTTTCTCTCTGCAGCACCTCGCCTAGTAAACCCGCCCCCCAGATATGCCTCCGGCTCTGGAACTTTCTTTCCCTCTGCCATGTACAGCTCACCTGCCTTGTACTCCCTTGGAAGTCCCACTAGTAGGTGGGGGATCCCCCTGGGACATGAATGGGCAATAATGGCAATAAATATGATTCTATTCCTTTTCTCAGGGAGTGTGTCCATTTTAAGAAGGACACACTTGTGATCCAAAAGAGGTGGCTTTGATGGTGTCATTTTAGACAAGCTGGCCCTGGGGCAATACTTTGGGGACAATGCCCTTGTCTCTGCATTCCTCAAACACATCCATTAGGTTTGTGCTTTAAGGGTAGAAATGTATATAGCCACCATATACACAGAACCACTCCTCTACTCGTGGTCCGTATCATTTCATCACATCAGGCAATCACAGTATCCAGAGGTTAAAAAATGACCACATAGCTAAAACTCTACCAGGGAGACTGTACCAGCAAATCACCATGAGTGCTTGCAATTACCTGAACAAAGAGTAATTAGTTAACATATTTAGATAACTGTAACCTTGGGTCAGGAAGGGCTATACGTAAAAGACTATGCAAGCAATATTTATCTTATAATTGTGCTTTTCATTTTAAAAGTTTTTCAAAGGTAATTCTTCGTTCCATTACCCATAATAGAATTTTTTTCATGAACAGAAGACTTTTTCAAAGTCTTCTCCAGATCTGCAGATAAGGCACAAATGTTCATAGAAAATATATATAATTGTTTTTGCTATTGTTGAAGAAAATATTCTAGCTAGCCACACAGGTTTACCCATTTCAGAATTAGGCAAAAATCCCGGGGTCAAAGGCAAGACAAAAGGCAAATGGTTCTCTGCCTATCGCATACATTTTAAAAGCTAGGAGTCTTATAAAACTTAATTCAGTACCTTTCAACGTTGTGGATTTGAAAAACACTGGTAGACAATGGCATTTCTGTGGCTGTCACCCAACTGGTCCCGTTGGATGAGCTGTTGCAGCCATAGGTTTCGAGGTGTAAGACCAGCATTCTCTCGGGGCGTGGAGGGTAAAGCTGAGCTCCGATTCCAACCCAGAGAGAAATGGCAAATCCAGACATCAGACCAACAAATGCTCCCTGCAAGACAAGAGTGCTTTTATAGAAAAATAATGATTTGCTTTGAACCAGAAACTGACTTTAGAAAGTTCAACATGGTCCAAGCCAAGCTGACCACTCCCCTCCCACAAGAACTTTCCCCTGCAAGGTCTCTGCCTCTGGTCAAGGGCACCAGAGGCTCATTTCAGTCCACCCAGAGCCCTGGAGACTCTGACTCCATTCCCTTTTTTACAGCCCTGTCTAGTCAATTACCACCTCCTGTCCATTTTTCTTTTCAAATGTCTCCTACTTTGAATGCTTATGCTGTTTCCATGGCCAGCGCTATGCTCTGGCCTCATCTCTTCATACCCTAAAAGCTACAACAGTCACATAGCTGACTCCAGGCCAATGGATCCCTCTATTCATATTTAATCTGAGAACAAATGGCATCTGTATGAGCATCAGATGATGAAGACAAAAGCAGACATTGGGTTTATCCCTCTGGTTAACAGCACACATGACCCTGACTGGACCCAGGACCATTGGGGAAGACTAGCAAGTAGTTTTTACAAATGACTGTGAAAGGGCACATACCAGACAGGTATCTCTAGAGCCAAATGGAGATGTAGGTGGGGGGAACTTACTTGGGCAGCTGTCCCCTTTGAAGACCATTGGTTTCTCAATCTTTGGAAGACTCAGTGCCCTCCTCACACTGTTCACCAACAGCCCAACTGTTCTGCCAACCCTGAATGATGGGGGCCCTGGTTCTAAATCATGGGGACAAAAGCAAACCTTGAACTGGAAAGTATCTCCCTCCATGGTGAAATTTCCCCTATTCCTTTTGTAATAATGGTCACTCAGACAGGGCAGCCCGAGCCTCAGGAAAAAGAAGGATATTTTAGGTAAGCGGGGAGACATCAATGAAACCACCAAGTAGGAAGAAAAGAATGGTGTGTTGATGAGACAGCAAGAAGGATGCTGGCCAGAGCAGGAGTTTCTCTTGGGCACGAGGACTGCGAGCTCTTTCATAAGCTGTGTAATTCTACTCCTTGAGAGCAGAATTAGGGTCTTTATTTTTGGTACCCCAGCATGGAGCACAGTTCTTAGGACGACAATAAATGTTTTTAAATAATACAAGCTTGGAACAATAGGCGGTCAGCTCTTGACAGGCCAGATTTAGCTCACTCTCAGCACCGTACGTGGCTTTATCAAGGATCCACCAAATTATAAAACGCACGAGGGCAGAAATAAGCCCACAAATCCTTATTAATACATGAAGAAATAAATGAAAGAATGAGAAAGAGGAAGGGAAGGGGAAAAGGAGGCTAGAAGGTGACTCCAAGGGACAGTAGAAAATCTGGCCAAAAACTTGGTTCTGATAAAAAAGAGGTACTTCCTATGGCAGGAATAAGGGCATGTTGGACTTAGGTAACTATGCCTCCTCAGAAGGCAATTCATGACAACAACAAATAGCAAAAACCAAAAGCCAATCTCTTTTTTTATTTTTCAGATACTCAACAAACCACCACATATTTAATCATGCAAAGAGCTTTATCAAATTCAACACTCTGAGGTGAACGCAAACAAGTCTCTTTGGTTGTGATTAGTTTCTACCAAGCTCGTTTTCATATGATGCTTCATAAAGACTTATTAGTAATAACAACCACAATAGCCCTTACTAGTCCCTGCCTTCCCATTCCTAATGCCTTACAAGGAAAATGGAATTCTGAATGTGAAATCCTAGTTCAGTGGTTCTTCTATGCCTGCCTGAAACAACTGTACATGCATTGCCAGGTTTTTTCAGAACTTCATCTTGTAACGGGACTGAACAAGTGGACTTCCTCTTGGCTTTCAGAGAAATTATTTATCACTTGCTCCAAACAAAATTGAGTACTCTTAAGCCCACATATGTCTATATAGGACAGAGATATTACCTCTTTCTGGATTAAATTCCCAGTTATGATCACCGCTTCATGTTGTGGAAGCGACAACTTTAAATATCAAGAGTAGAAACTTCCTGGCCAAAGTGGTAAAGATCTGATTGCTTCTCTTTGCTGTTCTATGTTTTTTAGTTTGTTTCTTTGTTTTTAGTTTAGTTTAGTTTTGCTTTGTTTTGTTTTTGAGACAGAGTCTTACTATGTCGCCCTCGGGAGAGTGCTGTGGTGTCACAGCTCACAGCAACCTCAAACTCTTGGGCTTAAGCGATTCTCTTGCCTCAGCCTCCCAAGCAGCTGGGACTACAGGTGCCTGCCACAATGCCCAGTTATTTTTGTTTCGTTGTTGTTGTTGCAGTTGCTATTGTTTTAGCAGGCCCGGGCTGGGTTCTAACCCATCAGCCTCAGTGTATGTGGCTGACGCTGTAACCACAGTGCTACAGGTGCCAAGCCTATTTTTTGTTTGTTTTTTTAAGAGATGAGGTCTGAGTAGTGTCTGGGGCTCAAAAGAGTAGGGCGCCGGCCCCATATGCCGGAAGTGGCAGGTTCAAACCCAGCCCTGGCGCAAAACTGCAAAGAAAAAAAAAAAGATGAGGTCTCACTCTTTGTCCAGGCTGGAGTGCAGTGGGGTGGCCATAGTTCACTGCAGCCTCAACCTCCTGGGCTCAAGTGATCCTTTCACCTTATCCTTCCCAGTATCTGGGACTACAGATAGATGCCACCACACTCAGCTAATTTTTTTCTTCTTTTGCTTAGAGGCCAGGTCTCTGTGTTGCTCAGACTGCTCTTGAACTCCTGGCTCTTGATCTCAGCTTGGCACCTGTACTCAGTGGCTAGTGATCTTCCCACCTCAGCCTACCATGTAGCTAAGATTATAGGCATGAGCCACATGCCCAGCATTTTTGCTGTACTATGACTATTCACAAGAATTCTCAGCTTTATTGCTCTTAAATCTTTCATATCTGAGCCTGTTGATCTAATTCTTTAAATCCCAACTGTTAATTTATAAGAAGGGGAAGAAAATAAGTACATAAAATATATTGTTCCTTTATTCAATATTGTATTTAAAATTGCACTATATGACTCTTGCCGTTCCCATTTAGCTTCACGTGTGCAGAATACGCCATCAAAAGCCAATATGGGTGGTATAAGTCATCAAGACAAGTCCCTAAGGACAGATCCAGAGGAACAACATTTGTACAACTTAGAAAAAAGGCAGAGCTGCTACTACAGTTGGGAAAGTCACATGTATTCATTCTTTATACTTACAATTGAGTTGGCAAAGGGAACCAAAATGCCCAAAGAAAACATGCCCAGAAGTGGTCCACCAATCATGCCAAATATGCTGAGTGCTGCCTACAAAAATAACAGGAAGTCAGCAATTAGCGAGCGCACAGCCGAACAAAATATTTCAAAGTAATTTCATTAGGATGATGAGTTAAAGTATTCAGCCTCCTCCTGAAAATCAGAGTTTTATCCATGGCAGTCTTGTCTTTGGCCAAGAGGTCATTACAACTTGGAAGCTCCTGCTTCTCAATCTCAAGTTTCCATCTGTTCCTTCAAGAAAAAAAAATTGATCAATTGGTATAAAATAGATTTAAAATCTAATTGGATAATCACAACCTGTGCTTTGATACAGAGATACCAAAATTATAACAGTGGAAAATTCTTACAATCCAAAGCATGGGCAAATGCAAGTAACTGAAGCTTCCAAGAGATAATATGTTCCCAATCATAAAACACCTAGTTTTTAAGAATGGACAGAACCATGAAAGAAGTATCAGGGAATCACTGGTTTGCCCACAGAGGGATGGGGTTTAATAGAACAGAATGAATGACTCAAAGAGGGAATATCAAGTCAAGGAAATGTTAAAGGTTATAGATTTCAGTCCTTGGTTTAAAAATGTCAAAAATCCTACCTCCTGGAGAAGGTTGTGGTACTGAGGAGATGAGGAGAGAGATGGACTAATGTTTGAGGGGATGTGGACTGAAGGATGTGATCCTGAATCAGTTCACAGCACAGTCCAGTAGAAGGGGAGACAGACTCCACTGTAGGATGCAAAATAAGTCACATGGTCCTTGAAGCAAGTTAGGATGGTGAGATCTGTGATCTATAACCCTGGCCAGTTTTGGAGTTGTAAGGAAGACAATCAACAGAGAACCTTTCAGAGGAAAGAAGATCTTGGTTAGAGACAAAGCAAGGAAGGACTGGCTTGGAGTTATGAAGAATCTGCTAGAACATCCCCTTGCATATGATCAGGCCAGAGCTGATACATGAACAAAGGGCAGTCAACCACAAGGAGAGCTCCAGGAAGCAACACAGACAGGGAGAGAGGCACACTCAAACTAAGTTTTATTGGTTATGGCTTAGGTGTCAAACCTGGAGCTTTTAGACCTAATTTACTCATTCACGGAAACAGGGATGAGATCAAGCTATTTTTTTTTTTTTTTTGAGACAAGAGTCTCACTATGTCACCCTCAGTAGAGTGCTATGGCATCATAGCTCACAGTAACCTCAAATTCTTGGGCTTAAAAGTGATCCTCTTGCCTCAAGTAGCTGGGACTGACACAATGCCCAGCTATTTTTTGGTTGTAGTTGTCATTGTTGTTTGGCAGGCCCAGACTGGATTCAAATCCTCCAGCTCCAGTGTATGTGGCTGGTGCCCTAGCCCCTGAGCTACAGGCACTGAGCTGAGATCAAGCTATTTTAATGACTGGTGTGCCCACCCCAACAAGCAGCTAGAATGGAACCAAACCTTAGGACTGAAGCAGGATCCTTGAGAACCCCTGCTTTAGATCACCACTAATGTTTAAGTTTCTGAATCAGGGGGAGTTCCGGGAGTCCCAGAGCAGAAGCCCAAGTGGCCCAAGACATTTCAAGGAGCACTTGAGGTGATTGGGGTGATCAGATAAGTGGATGTTTATGAACCAACACATAAACAGGTACATTTGAGCTAAATTTGTTAAATGCCTACTTTGTCCTGGGTACTGCAATAGACACCAGATGTTGGATACAGGATTGAACAACAATGTCATCGTCTCGCCACCATGACATTGCAGGCCATTTAGTAAAGCAGACATTAAATAAATGACCACAATAAAGTATGATAATGGAGATGATTTTTTTTTAAGTGTAAGGTGTTCTGGAAACATTTAGCAGAAGGAAACTCAAAAGTATCCAGGTAACAGAAAAGGTCTCTTGAATAAATAATGTTTAAAGTGAAAGTTGAAGAAGATATAAAGGCTTAGGAAGTTGAAAGAGGTAGAAGGGAAAGGGGCTTCAGGCAGGGGGAGGTGTCTCTGCTGACACCTTCATGTTAGAGACAGTGTGATGTGAGTCCAAGGTTCAGAAAGAAGAAGCTATTCTGAAGATCAGTCTGGCCTCCCCATCTTTACACCTCCCCAGAAGCAGGAGAGAGCTTCTCAATACAAAGATGCTCTCTAATAAAATAAGCTAGCCAACTCCATAGGAGATAAAGGATCTTTCAGGTAATAAATAAATAAGTAAATAAATAAATAATAAAAATTAAGAAAAACCCACAAATCTTTAGAAAATGAATTTAGGTACTGGTACTTCTGTGAAGATGGAGTAGACATACCTTTCAGGAAGACATGTTCCTGCTTCTGATAAAACTAAAAATCCTAGGCCTTACATATAAAATAAACATAAGAAACTTGGAAAAGTAGAGAGAAGACACACTGATAAGGGACCTTGGGACTGGAAGAGTGACACGGTGGTGAGTTCTCTGAGTTTTCTTTGTTCTTCATATATCTCAGTCTTAGAGCTGAAGAAGCCAGCCTTCCCAGAAAAGACGGCAGGCACAGATAATAAATAAATAAATAAAAATCCCCAACAAAAGCCTGTTCTTTCTAGACACAGGGTCAGAAAAGGAGCCACCTAAAAAGATAGGCAATACCTGCTCCATTCTACCCAAATTCCACAAATAAGCTGTTGCCCCACGGATACGCATGCAGCAAAGGCCAAGTTGGGGGACTAGATTCCAGTCTGTAATGAAGCACCACCCCTTTGCCCCATTGGGTGAGGTCTAGTGGAGGACAGGACTTTCTCTATGACCCAGTAGTAACAAAGCCACACCCAGCACAGTGTCAGTAGACATGTCCTATTGTGTTCTAGGGTTTAGGGTAGTCCTAGTTAACCAGCTTCCCCAGGGACAACTTTTCCCCCATGTTTCACTTCATAATCAAAGGTGAGTCTTTGACACCATCTGATACTTAAGCAGTTCACCCTGGCAATGCTTTTTTTTTTGTAGAGACAGAGTCTCACTATTTTGCCCTCGGTAGAGTGCCGTGGCGTCACATGGCTCACAGCAACCTCCAACTCCTGGGCTTAGGCGATTCTCCTGCCTCAGCCTCCGAGTAGCTGGGACTACAGGCGCCCGCCACAACGCCCGGCTATTTTTTTGTTGCAGTTTGGCTGGGGCTGGGTTTGAACCCGCCACCCTCGGCATATGGGGCCAGCGCCCTACTCACTGAGCCACAGGCGCCGCCCCCTGGCAATGCTTTTATGTAGTGGGAGCAGGCTGGTGCCATGGGCTGCGAACAGTCTGGTCACATGACCAACAGATAATGAGGATCTTCATTCAGCATCATTCTCTGAGTCTTGGGAATCCTTCCCCTTTTCTTATACCAAGAATCAGTCCAGGTCAGTTATAACATGTTTCTCTCATAAAGGGGATTTAAATTATTATTGTTAAAGATAAACTTTGTTCTAAGGTTTATGAAAATTGCATCTGGGCTGAGGTGGCCTTGTCCCCTGGAAATCCCCGGACCAGTGTTGAAAATTCCTGGGTCAGCTTGCACCATACAGCTGATTTTTGACAAAGATGCAAAGGCAATTCAATGGAAAAAAGATAAACTTTTAACCAATGATGCAGGTTGGAAATCCAGAGGGAAAAAAAGAACATTGACATATATCTCAGTCTTAGAGCTGAAGAAGCCAGCCTTCCCAGAAAAGACGGCAGGCACAGATAATAAATAAAAATCCCCAAGAAAAGTTCTTTCTAGACACAGGATCAGAAAAGGAGCCACCTAAAAAGATAGGCAATACCTGCTCCATTCTACCCAAATTCCACAAATTTTCTTTTCCACAGAAATGAATTCCAAATGGATTGTGAACTTAAATATAAAATTCTCAAACATGTTGAAAACAAACACAGGAGAGAATCTTCAAGATCTGGGGCTAGGGTGATGTTTTTAAACTCCACACCAAAAACACAATCCTTAAGAAGACAAATGGATTAACTGGACTTCATTGCAACTAAGAATCTTTGCTCTGTTTAATACACTGTTCAGAGGATAAAAAGATAAGCTACTGAAGGAGAAAATATTTGAAAACCACACCTGACCAAGAAGTAGTATATAGACATTTTATAGAAAAAGATACACCAATGACAAATAAATACCTGAAAAAAAAAAATGTTCAACATCATTAGCCTTTGGGGAAATGCAAATGAAACCCACAATGACAAATTACTATACACCTATCCAATGGCTAATATAAAAAAATACTGACATCACAAAAATGCCAGAAAGAATGAGGAGAAACTGGACCATGTATGCATGCTAGTGATGTAAAAATAACACAGTAAACTCTAGAAAAGAGACTGGCAATTAAAAAAAAAAGTAAACATTCAGCAACCAGCTGACAATTGCACTCCTGGGCAATTATCCCAAAGAAATGGAGACTTGTACTCACACAAAAACCTGCACATAATTGTTTGTAGCAGCTTTATTTTTAATACTTCACAACTGGAAACAATATAAATGTCCTTCATCAGCTAAGTGGGTAACAAACTGTGCACATCCATACCAGAGAACATTATCAAATAATGAAAAGGAACTACTGATACATGAGGCAACCTGGGTGAATCTCCAGAGAATTACACTGGGTGAAGAAGGTGAGATGCTACAGGAGTCTATTTATGTAACATTCTCGACTTGAGGAAACTGTAGAACTGGAAAGCAGTGGTTGCCAGGGTTTAAGGAGGGAGTAGAGGGCAGGAGGAAGGTGGGTGTGGCTACAAAGTGCAGGAGGAGGGGTCGTTGGGGTGATGGCAATGTTCTGCATCTGGCCTGTATCAATGACAATATCCAGGTTGTGACAGTGTGCCATCAAGATGTTATCATTGTTGCAAGATGTTTTCTCAAGATGTTACCATTGGAGAAAACTGAGTAAAAGGTAAAAGGGATCTCTCTGTAGTATTTCTTCCCATTGTATGTAAAGCTACAATTACCTCTAAACAGAAGGTTTATTTTTAAAAATTGTGTAGAGTATAGTCATCTCTGCCTCTTGATGTCTATGTGTATATATCTATTGAGAGAAGTCTGGAAGGATGGTCACATCAACAGTAAGAAAAAAAAAACAAAATGGAGTGATCATGATTAAAACCTCCAAGAGTCAGCTCTTACCTGTAACAAAGCTCCCATCACTGATGCCAGCGCAGCCATTCCGATACACAGGACTCCAAACAACACACCTAGATGGGAGATATAAAAAAGCCAGTGTGAAATCTAGACCAGAGATTTAGAACTCTCAATAGAATAAGCCACTACACTTTTGATGCAAAGTGAATTAATGACTTTGGTGAAGAATGGCCACGTACATCGGAACCAAAAAAAAAAAAAAGAAGAAAGGGCTCTTGTCCTACAGGATCAGCAGTGGGCAGTGACAGACATTGTGTCCCAGGATTAGTTACAAGAGTAGGTTATATAATAATCCCTACAATGACCTGTAGGGATTTCAAAGCTAAGTACTATATTGTGTAATTAATCTAATCCTCCATAGCACTTGGATATAAAGGAAAACTCAGGTTTCTGTTTTCAGCCTGCCAAAAATAGCAAACATTTCAGCTCTACTCTATACAACGAGACAGAGGAGGAAAGTAACACGTTAGAAATTAGTGTCTTCCAACTTTAAACCTTCACTTCTCAGAGGAAGTGGCAATCCATACGAAGGGGCGTTTACCTCCAGCCCTTCGTCTCTCCATAAACACTCCAGCCTTTCCTATTAAACTAGCACAGAGAGGCAACTTCAAGACCAGTGTCATTCACACTCGCCCTTCTGCCATGGTGTCGCCCCTGAACTTCTCTATAGAAATTATTGCAAGAGGGACTTTACCTAACAATTGCAATCAGTGTAACCTGGCTTATTGTACCCTCAATGAATCCCCAACAATAAAAAAAAAAGAAAGAAAGAAATTATCAAGCTGGGCAGTGCCTGTAGCTCAGTGGCTAGGGGCTCTGGCCACATACACTGAGGCTGGCGGGTCAAACCTGGTCCTGGCCAGCTAAACAACAATGATAACTGCAATCAAAAAATAGCCGGGCGTTGTGGCAGGCCCCTGTAGTCCCAGCTACTTGGGAGGCTGAGGCAGAGAATCGCTTAAGCCCAAGAGTTTGAGGTTGCTGTGAGCTGTGACACTACAGCACTCTACTGAGGGCAACATAGTGAGACTCTGTCTCAAAAAAAAAGAAAAGAAATTCTCAACCCACCATGGGTAGTCAGATTATGACTTTTTTCCCTTCTTCTTTTGATTTTCCATATTTTCTAAATTTTCTCCAGGCACATGCATTGCTTTTAAAATTAAAGGAAATGTTTTGCAAAAATACCCTTTAATTTTAGAGTTCCATTTAGCAAAAGTCACCTGAAATCAGTCAATGTATAATAATTTCCCATATTCAGAATTCAAAATGCAGGAAAAAAATGAATGGGAAATTTGCTTATAAAATTATTACATTCCTTATACTATGTCATTTCTATTTTAGTTATACTAGCATTCATACCTTTGTTAAATATATTGGGTAAATAATCTCATTGCACCTGAAGGAAAAATCTAACAATGATTTTTTTTCAAAGAGCTCTTGTTGCAATGATTTTTATGTCTCTCAATCCTAATATAAATAGTATTTCCAACTTACGTAGCTTAATTCTTACCCATTTGATAAACCATGGTCAGTCCCCATTATGGGCTTCGGTATTCAAAGTTATTGGAAACATATTCAAATCACCTGCCATATACTTCAAGAATATGCCGTCATATTACCCTTCCAAACAAATGAAAATATCATCTGTATTCCCTGAGTTGAACTGTCATTCATCAACATCATTCCATGAGCACCAGGCATGGAATTGTTTCACGCGCATTATCTCAAGACCTCCTAGTAACTCTGAAAGTATTTTTGTGCCCATTTTCCATATGAAGAAATAGAGCCTCCTATGGATCCCTGGATTTCCTCAACGCTAACAGGCAGTAAATTGATGAAGCAAGATTGAATCCATCTGGCTTCAAAAACCACACAATTTCAAAAATTCCATAATGAACCAGTCTAAGTACTCTTTAGGAAGCATTGTATCATTCCGAAATTACACCTCAGGATTAAAATTTGGTACCTAATGAAATGATGGATTGCTATTTAAATTGAGGGAACATCTAAAAACGTAAATTGCTATTATGTTGCTGTGTATAATGCACACTTTTTGCCCAAATTTTTGAGGGAAAAATGAGGATGTGTATTACACATGGGTGGTATGACTAGGGAACGGGGAAGCCCTGTGGGTCTCTGGGGGCCACCACACCCCCCAACCTGGACAGGTACACAGGACTCCATTCCGGGAGGATCCAGAATCTGCTAGGAGCAGGCCGGAGTGGTCTCTGCAGAGCGCTGCGGTCAGGGAGGGGACAGTGGTGGAGCTGGCTAGGTGGGCTGCAGCTATGTGGGGTGAGGGCCACGGTCTAAGGCCCAGTTGTGTGGAGGGGACAAGGAGCCCCACACAGGCCCTAAGCATCGACCTGGCTGCTGATGGGGCAAGAGGCCTCAGAAGCTCCTATCCACTGGCCATGCACATGGGTATCTGGGCTATGGCCTCCCACAAGGTGGGTAGGGAAGGGCATTCTGGGAGAGAGGGAAGGGGCAGCAATCACAGAGAGAGCAGCAGCAGCCAGAGGGCGGCATGATCTGCAAGTTTACCCGGGGAGAGTTAGTCCTCCCCAGATGTGTCTCTCCTGCCCAAGAGTTGGCCACTCTCTCGAGAGGTGTTTTCCTGAAAATTTGGACCAAAAACGTGGTTGCACCTTATACATGAGAGCACACTTTACACAGCAAAATACAGTAAGTACATGTTCCAGGCTACAATCCTGCCAATTATATACGCTGTAAAATTATGGTTCAAAACAGAGAAACATTTACAATTCCTTTGATAGTCCATTAGTGTTATTGTGTTGAGGTTGAAGATTCTGTTTCAAAAAACAAATTTGTCAGTTATTCATTCCAAATGAAGAATGAAGTATAGGGGCAAGATTTCTTTGAGCTGGACATTACGCTGAGACATCTGAGGACTGGAGATCGTTAAGCCTTTCCATTCAGGCTGGTAGGTAACCCCTAGTAAGGTTTAAGACTAGAAGTTGGGAATTCCTTGCACAAATTTTTTTTTTTTTTTTGTAGAGACAGAGTCTCACTTTATGGCCCTCGGTAGAGTGCCGTGGCCTCACACAGCTCACAGCAACCTCCAACTCCTGGGCTTAAGTGATTCTCTTGCCTCAGCCTCCCGAGTAGCTGGGATTACAGGCGCCCGCCACAACGCCCGGCTATTTTTTTTTGGTTGCAGTTTGGCCGGGGCCGGGCTTGAACCCGCCACCCTCGGTATATGGGGCCGGCGCCCTACTGACTGAGCCTATAGATGATCACCACGACCATGTACATGACAATCAAGATGAGCCAAAGATAACACTATTTCTTTTACCTTCACTTCATACATACAGACCAGGTGCCTGAAACCGACATAGAGAAAAAGTGTGGCTCTTGGTGCCAAACTAAGGATACTTCTTAGAACGGCGCCCTCAAGTTTAGAAAGAAAAGAGTTGAATTTTTTGTTTGTGCCTAAGAATTTTAACATAAATTTGGGATACAAAGAATAAGAAAGAAGAGCAGTGAAATAGGACCCCTGGAAATTATCCTGTGATCCACTGACAAGTTATTGTTTGAAGTGTCTCCCAAACCTTGACTGGAAATGTGGCTGTGTCCACAGTAAGTCAAAGCACACATCAGAAGTTTGCATTCATACCCAGACGTTCTTATTCTGTGTCTTTAAAGAAAAACAATTTTTTATAGTGTCTCAGAAAAACATCATCTCTCTGAGTTAAACTGGAATGGTAAAAACAGAAACTTACTCATTCCTTGGGAAATCCAAGAGAGAGACCTTTCAGAGAGTGATTGGAAGCGTAGTTTTATCACATCTTCCACTGTTACTGCAGCCAAGGCATTAATACTGGAGGACACGGTGCTGGAAGGCAAATTACAGCTTTTGATTTATAATACGTTACCTTTAACAATACTTCAGGGTGAGAAAGGGAGAAAACAAATTGTCACTTCTAAAATATGACCAGATTTCTACAATGTTATTTTTAATGATCACAGCCTCTCCTTCTGGAATCTGTTATCGTTCTAGAATGATTCCGGCAACATCCACTGGATTGATTTAAATAAAAGAGAAAGGATATATTAATGTTGCCTCCATGTGGCAGTTAACCGCCAGCATCTATGAAAAGAATCTACAGAGATGACTCAGTATTACTACATACAGTTTTAAAACATTTGTGTGTGTGTGTGTGTATAGGAATGTTGAAAGTCCTCCCCAACAAGGATCATAAATATCAACAACATTCATGTCCTGAATCCTTCCTAATATTTTCTGCACATGTTGATAATAATTCTCTGGTGCAAACACAAGGAGAAATTGCAGGGAGTAAGTTCAATCACAAAACACAAGGATCCTCAGGCAGTGTGTCCTAGTCAACATGTAAATGGAATCTTTAATTCTGATGTTCCAGTTGACCATGTTTTAGCCACAGGCATGTTTTAAACCAAGGCTGTTGACACCCATTTTTGATAAACAGTGAAAGCCGCTATCCACTGATCATCGTGACTGTGACATTCTAGAGTAGACAATGATGTATGAGACAGACGTTCAAAGTTTTAAACCAAGGCTGTTGACACCCATTTTTGATAAACAGTGAAAGCCACTATCCACTGATCATCGTGACTGTGACATTCTAGAGTAGACAATGGTGTATGAGACAGACGTTCAAAGTGGAGCATGATGACACCAGGGTGCTAGTCACAGAGACAAGAGTCAGGTTGACAGAGGTCACCAACAGCAGACTGCCCTACTTTGGGCCACTTCTGCCCATACCCAGAATTCAACTTTATCCCCCAAAGTATCTAATAATAAAAGAAAGATCCCCAAAGGAAAACCATGTGTTATTTGAGTCACAGTCCATACCTTAATGTTCCACTATACGCACAGGCCACAAAAAGTCCAGGAAGTCCTGGATAATCTTGCAGAATGTCCATTACCAGATAAGGCATGAGCTGAAAAATTCCAAAATTTACTCCTGTTATTGTAAAATTAATTAATGCCTCACTTAGCTTGTGTCCTTCAGGTACTGAAAGGAGCTATTCCACACAACTGAAATTTCATAATATCTAAAATTAAATTCTTTAACTGACAACACTTAAGGAAACAAATAGCAGGGCGGTTAAATAAACAGGTGTTGCATTCAGACAGATACGGCTTTGTTACATAATTTCTCTGAGCCTCCCCTTTTCCTTAACAATAAAATAGTGGCAATATTTCCAACTCCACCCAGCTACTATCAAAGTTAAATCAGATCATCCACATCAAGCTCTTGGTATCGTATATGGAATATAAATTTACAATGCAAAGACACTGTTTTATTTTGAAGCATTACAGGTTTATAAATGTTTTTGGTTACATGGGTCTTTTATAATGCTTAAGTCAGAATTATAAGTGTTCCCATCACCCAGATAGTATTCATCATACTCATCAGGTAGGTTTTTACCCCTCCCCCCCGCCTCCTCACCCGTGTTTGATTTCCACTGAGTTTTACCTCCCTCTGTGCGCCTGGGTGATTGTTGGTTACTTCCAATTTAACAGTGAGTACATGTGGTCTGTTTTTCCATTCTTGAGATACTCCACTTAGGATAATGGTCTCCAGTTCCATCCAGATTATTCCAAAAGGCATTAAGTCATCCTTCCTCATGGCTGAATAGTACAGCCATTTTTAAGAAGGTATTTTAAACACCTCTGTGCTTAAGTAAGCAACATCCACTTCCCTTGACAGCTCAAGGCCATTTTGTGAACTTCAGACACTGCCCAGGACTGAAGATGTAATGTGACCTGCATATATTAATAGTAGGAGACATAGGGATGAATGGAGTGTGACCTCAGGAAATCCCTGAAACTTGCTTCCTTTAAAAAAGTTTCCTATACCGGCCTGGGGAGGTGGCTCATGCCTGTAATCCTAGCAGTCTGGGAAGCCAAACCGGTGAATTGCTTGAGCTCAGGAGTTCAAGATCAGCCTGAGCAAGAGTGAGGCCCCATCATTACTGAAAATAGGAAAAAAACGGGCCAGGTGTTGTGGCAGATGCCTGTAGTCCCAGCTACTTGAGAGGATGAACCAAGAGGATCACTTGAGCCCAAGAGTCTGAGGTTGCTGTGAGCTACAAAGCCACAGCACTCTATCCAGGGGTGACAGAGTAAGACTCTGTCTCAAAAAATATAACATAAAATAAAACAAAATTCCTGATGCCTATCTGCTTTTTGATAACTTACATTTTTAAAATAAACATTAAATACAGTCAGGTGTATAAATTCAGGACTACGTTGCCGGCAGTCTTTCTGCAAAATCAATTTCTGAATCAAAGAAGTCCTTAGAGACAATTTTCCAGACGATTTCATTTGCATTGAAACACTATTGATTACTTCTCCTGTGGTGCAGAGTGGATGACATGCCCTCTCTAATCAGTTTCCACAGCCTCTTCAATTTCATTTAACAATAGTGTATTGATGGATATGAAAGAATTCCCTCCACTGTCAAAAGAGTCTGTTTTCAAGAATGTTTTCTCCATTCTCCAAAGCTGACTAATTCTTTGTTCTCAGAAAAATGGAATAGTGGAGGGGGAGAGACAAGATGGCGGACTGAAGCCAGCTTTCCACAGAGGCTCCCGTCCAGAAGGAGAGTTAAGGGACAGGAATTTAGTAAGTATCCTGGTGGATTTGAGCCGCACCAAGAGAGAAGGTTGAAGAACGCACATCAACACCGCTGAGGCAAGCTGTGATCACAAGGATGCAAACAAAAGGTACAAAATCCACCATCAAGTGGACGGGAGTCCACTTCCCCCATGAGACCGGCTCAAGAGCCCCACAATTAAACAAACGGGCAGAAGTTAAAGGCCCTCCCACTACACTCCATGGGAGAGACCTTCTAAAAACTGGACCTACCTCCCCTACTAGGGTGCCATGGCGTTCTCCTGCCAGGCATAAAACTGTATAAAACTTTAAAAATCCTTTGCTGGCAACCCTGAACCTCCAACACTCCCCTCCCACTCACTGAGATCTGGAGGCCTGTCCCCCAGGAGTTCGGATTCTTGGGTGATTTCTCAAGGGGAGTGGACAGTCCCTGAGCTGCAACTGGTCAGCGCTGACTCTGAGGCACGCGAGTGAGGAGAGGGCACCCAGCTAAGGGGGAGTCACGCCTCAGGGGCACTTCCCTGCGGTGCTGGGCAGCACCCTCCCCTGCATCAATACGGCCAGGCATAAAACTGAATGAAACTCTAGCTTCCCCCCACTCTCACTCGGGGTCGGGGGGCCTGTCCCCCAGGAGTTCGGATCCTTGGGTGATTTCTCGAGGGGAGTGCACAGTGCCCAAGCTGCGACTGGTCAGCATTGACTCTGAGACATGCAAGTGAGGAGAGGGCACTCGGCTGAGGGGAGTCATGCCTTGGTGGCACTTCCCTGCGGTGCGGTGCAGCAGCCCTCCCCCAGCAACAATACGGCCAGGCATAAAACTGAGTGAAACTCTAGCTTCCCCCACTCTCACTCAGGGATTTGGGGGCCTGCCCCCCATGAGTCCAGATTCTTGGGAGATCTCTCGAGGGGTGTGGACATAGCATAAACTGCAGCCGCTCAATGCTGACTCTGGGGCACAAGACAGAGGAGAAAAGGGTCGGCTGGGTGCCCACACCAGAGCAGCAGTTCCTGGAGGCAAATCAACAGCCATTTTTTCTTTAACAGCAAAACGGCTCACTTCTGGATATTCTGAAGCCACACCCACTGTCTCCCTGGGCAACCAGAGGAGGCTACCAGTGAGCAAAGGATTTGCCTGACACTACTCACATACCCGGGAAGCTTCCAGGGTAGGGCCGACACAGAGAGGTAATCGGACACAAACCTCCAGCAGCAAAGACGTTTGAACTCAGAACAGCCCGTCTTCTGTAGGCGATTTTAGCAGAAACAGAGACAGAACCCCGCAAAGTTGTCTGTTCTGTTAGCAACATCAATCAGGGACGGGGCTAAGCCTGAGTGAACACCTCCCTCCCACCACCTGCATCAAGCACTCAAAGATGTCAGGCCCCATCTCCTCCCGCTAGATAGCGGCAGACTGCAGGGGTCTGGCAGACTTCCTTGCAATTCAGGCAGGTGCAAAACCCTGGAGTATCTGTTCACTACAGGCAACTGGGTTAGCCATCTGCAGAGATACCAGTGACTGGGTCCGACGGAGGGGCAAAGTGCGCAAGGAGACATCAACCTTCCCAGACTGATCTATTTGCTAGGTGGCTCCTCCTGACTCCATGCAGCACTGGAGTAAGCCATATCAGAGGAGTCAACAGACCCCTGTGATCCAGTTCCCAGAGACCTCTTGAACTCTCCCACCTGAGACAGGTGCCGATTGAGACAATCGATTTGGACCTTTTGAACTGAACTAATAGACTGAGGACTTTTCAGGCGGTGCCCTGGGTATGCGGTTGTAGGAAGGTTTGATTTTCCTTTTCCTTTTCAAATTGGTGCCAGAGGTGGGCGGGCAGGGTGACTTAATTGCTGGTTTTTCCACACAGCTGAGACTTCAAGCCAGAGTAAATGTTACAATAGGATTGAACAGAAACCAACTGAAAACAAGACAGAACCACTTCGCCCCACCACACAAGACAGGGCCCCAGTTTCTCAGGCCACAACACGGTACGGGCCCTCAATAAAGCCCCAGGGGAAAAATCAAAGGGAGTAAAACAACCATAGTGTGGAATCAGTGGAAAAACTCTGGTAACATGAATAACCAGAATAGATCAACCCCCCCAAGAAAAGATATGGCAGATGTGATTGAAGATCCCATTCATAAACAACTGGCTGAGATGTCAGAAATCGAATTCAGAATTTGGATTGCAGACAAGATTAATAAAATGGAATTAGGAATTCGAAGAGAAATTCAAAAGTTGTCTCAAGAATTTAACAAATTTAAAGACAAAACCACCAAAGACTTAGACACACTGAAGCAAGAATTTACAGCCCTCAAAGATGTGAAAAATACAGTAGAATCCTTCAGCAACAGAATGGAGCAAGCAGAAGAAAGGAATTCTGACATGGAAGATAAAGTCTTCGAACGCTCCCAATCTCTCAAAGAGGAAGAGAAATGGAGAGTAAAAACAGATCATTCACTCAGAGAACTCTCGGATAATTCAAAGAAAAGCAATATATGAATAATTGGGATTTTGGAGAATGATGAAGTGGCCTTGAAGGGCACAGAGGCCCTTCTGCAAGAAATTATGAAAGAAAATTTTCCAGACATGCCTAGAGAATCTGAAATTCAGATAGCAGACAGCTTCAGAACCCCAGCACGATTCAACCCCAATAAGTCATCTCCCAGGCATATCATAATTAGCTTCACTAAAGTTAACATGAAAGAGAAGATTCTCAAAGCAGCCTGGTGAAAGAAAACCATTACGTACAAAGGAAAGAATATTAGAATAACTGCAGATCTCTCTGCTGAAACTTTTCAAGCCAGAAGAGGGTGGTCATTGACTTTTAATCTCCTAAAGCAAAATAACTTTCAACCCAGGATCTTGTATCCAGCTAAACTGAGTTTCATTTATGATGGAGAAATTAAATACTTCAATGACATTCATATGTTGAAAAAATTTGCCATAAGTAAACCAGCTCTTCAGGATGTTCTCAGACCTATCCTCCACAATGACCAACCCAATCCTATACCACAAAAGTAAACTCACTCAGAAACTTCAGATCAAACTCCAACTTCCACACTGGTGAAAGGATTAAAAATGTCCACTGGACCTTTGAGAAACTCAATACCCAAAATTCCACCAGACTTATCAATACTCTCCATCAATGTGAATGGCTTAAACTGTCCTCTAAAGAGGCATAGGTTAGCTGACTGGATACAAAAACTCAAGCCAGATATTTGTTGCATACAAGAGTCACATCTTAACTTAAAAGACAAATACAGACTCAGGGTGAAAGGATGGTCATCCATATTTCAGGCAAATGGTAATCAGAAAAAAGCAGGTGTTGCAATTTTATTTGCAGATACAGTAGGCTTTAAACCATCCAAAGTAAGGAAGGACAAGAATGGTCACTTCATATTTGTTAAGGGTAATACTCAATATGATGAGATCTCAATTATTAATATCTATGCACCCAACAAGAATGCACCTCAATTTATAAGAGAAACTCTAACAGACATGAGTAACTTGATTTCCTCCAGCTCCATAATCGTCGGAGATTTCAACACGCCTTTGGCAGCGTTGGATAGATCCTCCAGCAAGAAGCTGAGCAAAGAAATCTTAGATTTAAACCTAACCATCCAATATTTAGATTTAGCAGACATCTACAGAATATTTTATCCCAACAAAACTGAATACACAATACTTCTCATCAGCCCACGGAACTTACTCCAAAATTGACCACATTTTAGGTCACAGGTCTAACCTCAGTAAATTTAAAGGAATAGAAATTATTCCTTGCATCCTCTCCGACCATCATGGAATAAAACTTGAATTGAGTAACAACAGGAATCTGCATACTCATACAAAAACATGGAAGTTAAATAACCTTATGCTGAATGATAGCTGGGTCAGAGATGAGATTAAGAAAGAAATCGCCAATTTTTTGGAACAAAACGACAATGAAGACACAAACTATCAGAACCTTTAGGACACCGCAAAGGCAGTTCTAAGAGGGAAATTTATAGCACTGCAAGCCTTCCTCAAGAGAACGGAAAGAGAGGAAGTTAACAACTTAATGGGACATCTCAAGTAACTGGAAAAGGAAGAACATTCCAACCCCAAACCCAGTAGAAGAAAAGAAATAACCAAAATTAGAGCAGAATTAAATGAAATTGAAAACAAAAGAATAATACAACAGATTAATAAATCAAAAAGCTGGTTTTTTGAAAAGGTCAATAAAATAGATAAACCTCTGGCCAACCTAATCAGAAAAAAAAAGAGTAAAATTTCTAATATCATCAATCAGAAACAACAAAGACGAAATAACAACAGACTCCTCAGAAATCCAAAAAATCCTTAATGAATATTACAAGAAACTTTATTCTCAGGAATTTGAAAATCTGAAGGAAATTGACTGATACTTGGAAGCACGCCACCTTCCAAGACTTAGCCAGAATCAAGTGGAAATGTTGAACAGACCCATATCAAGTTCAGAAATAGCGTCAACTATACAAAACCTCCCTAAAAAGAAAAGCCCAGGACCAGATGGTTTCACGTCAGAATTCTACCAAACCTTTAAAGAGGAATTAGTACCTATATTACTTAACCTGTTCCAAAAGGTAGAAAAAGAAGGAAGACTACCCAACACGTTCTATGAAGCAAACATCACCCTGATCCCCAAACCAGGAAAAGACCCAACAAGAAAAGAAAATTATAGACCAATATCACTAATGAATATAGACGCAAAAATATTCAACAAGATCCTAACAAACAGAATCCAGCAACACATCAAACAAATTATACATCATGACCAAGTTGGTTTTATCCCAGGTCTCAAGGCTGGTTCAATATACATAAATCTATAAATGTAATTCAGCACATAAACAAATTAAAAAACAAAGAACATATGATTCTCTCAATCGATGTAGAAAAAGCTTTTGATAATATCCAGCATCCCTTCATGATCAGAACACTCAAGAAAATTGGTCTAGAAGGGACTTTTCTTAAACTGATAGAGGCCATCTACAGCAAACCCACAGCCAATATCATATTGAATGGAGTTAAATTGGAATCATTTCCACTCAGATCAGGAACCAGACAAGGCTGCCCATTGTCTCCATTGCTTTTCAACATTGTAATGGAAGTTTTAGCTACTGCAATTAGGGAAGAAAAGGCGATCAAGGATATCCATATAGGGTCAGAAGAGATCAAACTTTCGCTCTTTGCAGATGATATGATTGTGTATCTGGAAAACACTAGGGACTCTACTACAAAACTCCTAGAAGTGATCAAGGAATACAGCAGTGTCTCAGGTTACAAAATCAACATCCATAAATCAGTAGCCTTTATATACACCAACAACAGTCAAGTTGAAAAAGCAGTTAAGGGCTCTATCCCATTCACAGTAGTGCCAAAGAAGATGAAATATTTGGGAATTTACCTAACAAAAGACGTGAAAGATCTCTATAAGAGAACTATGAAACTCTAAGAAAAGAAATAGCTGAAAATATTAACAAATGGAAAAACATACCATGCTCATGGCTGGGGAGAATCAACATTATTAAAATGTCCATACTGCCCAAAGCAATATATAATTTCAACGCACTCCCTATTAAAGCTCCACTGTCATATTTTAAAGATCTTGAAAAAACAATACTTCATTTTATATGGAATCAGAAAAAACCTTGAATAGCCAAGACATTACTCAGAAATAAAAACAAAACAGGAGGAATCACGCTACCACTCCTGAGACTGTACTATAAATCCATAGTGATCAAAACAGCATGGTACTGGCACAAAAGCAGAGAAGTAGATGTCTGGAACAAAATAGAGAACCAAAAGATGGATCCAGCTACTTACCATTATTTGATCTTTGACAAGGCAATTAAAAACATTCAGTGGGGAAAAGATTCCCTATTTAACAAATGGTGCTGGGTAAACTGGCTGGCAACCTGCAGAAGACTGAAACTGGACCTTTCGCCATTAACTAAGATAGACTCTCACTGGATAAAATATTTAAACTTAAGATATGAAACTATAAAAATACTTGAAGAAAGTGCAGGGAAAACTCTTGAAGGAATCGGCCTGGGTGAATATTTTATGAGGAGGACTCCCCAGGCAATTGAAGCAGTATCAAAAATACACTACTGGGACCTGATCAAACTAAAAAGCTTCTGCACAGCCAAGAACATTATAAGTAAAGCAAGCAGACAGCCCTCAGAATGGGAGAAAATATTTGCAGGTTATACCTCCAATAAAGGTCTAAAAACCAGACTCCACAGAGAACTCAAACGTATTACCAAGAAAAGAACACGTGATCCCATCTCAGGGTGGGCAAGGGACTTGAAGAGAAACTTCTCTAAAGAAGACAGACGCACAATCTACAAACACATGAAAAAAAGCTCATCATCCTTAATCATCAGAGAAATGCAAATCAAAACTACTTTGAGATATCACCTAACCCCAGTAAGAGTAGCCCACATAACAAAATCCCAAAACCAGAAATGTTGGCGTGGATGTGGAGGAAAGGGCACACTTCTACATTGCTGGTGGGAATGCCCACTAATACGTTCCTTCTGGAAGGATGTTTGGAGAATACTTAGAGACCTAAAAATAGACCTGCCATTCGATCCTATAATTCCTTTACTAGGTTTATACCCAGAAGACCAAAAGTCACAATATAACGAAGACATCTGTACCAGAATGTTTATTGCAGCCCAATTCATAATTGCTAAGTCATGGAAGAAGCCCCAGTGCCCATCAACCCACGAATGGACTAGCAAATTGTGGTACATGTATACCATGGAATACTATGCAGCCTTAAAGAAAGATGGAGACTTTACCTCTTTCATGTTTACATGGATGGAGCTGGAACATATTCTTCTTAGCAAAGTATCTCAGGAATGGAAGAAAAAGTATCCAATGTACTCAGCCCTACTATGAAGCTAAATTATAGCTTTCACATCAAGACTATAACCCAACTATAGCACAAGACTATGGGGAAAGGGCCAAGGGAGGGGGGAGGTTTTGGTGTAGGGAGGGTAATGGGTGGGGCCACATCTATGGTGCATCTTTGAATGGGTACATGTGATTGCACTAATGTACACAGCTATGATTTAACAATAAAAAAAATAAAAATAAAAAAATAAATAAAAATAAAAACCCTCAGTTTAACCTAGGTTTTTGTCATGGCTATTCCTTAATATTTTGTACAAAGAGAGAAAAATTATTTGTAAGTGTCATCAGCAACAGTTAGCATATATTGCAGATCCATTATGTGAAAGATCTGGGTAGGACTGATATAAAAAGAAATGTGTCACACAGGTCTTGATTTTGAGGGTCTTGTATTGCAGTTGTGGAGACAGGACTTAAGAGGAAAGTAAAAAATATTCCTAATAGCAGAAAAGCATTCACAGATATAGCTGTTGTTTTTCCTGTTGGCCCTTATAACTAGTCCTAGCACTTTTGTTCCATACAACTGTGGTCCCACCCCCCATGCTGCTGACTGGTACTGGTCTATGGTCCATTAGGAATCAGGCCACACAGCAGGAGATGTGTGGTGGGCAAGCAAATGAAACTTCTTCCATATTGACAGCCGCTGACATCACTCACATCACTGCCTGAGCTCCCCCTTCCGTCACTCAGCAAAACGGCATTAGGTTCTCACAAGAGCATGAACCCTACTGTACACTGTACACGGGAGGGATCTAGGTCACACGCTTGTGATGAGACTCTAATGACCACTGATCTAAGGGGAAGAGGTAAGGCACTTGAATCATCCCCAAGCCACCCCCTCCAGCCCTGATCCATGGAAAAATTGTCTTCCATGACACCAGTCCCTGGTACCAAAAAGGTTGAGGAACCCTTCTGTATAACACAGAATATTCTTTCCTCTGAAGGTGTAGTGGAAGGAACATCCTCCCACTGGTACTATGGGGTCCCCTTTGCCACTTTCTTCTCCTAAGGCCAGCAAACATTACCAGGTGGTGCATTGGAACTGCCCCTGGTTAATGGGTGTTGATTGCCAAAGGGTAACTGATTCCTGGGGAAACTTGGCCCAGCACGATGGGAGAGGTGCTCCCAGTTCAGCCCTACTGCTTTTCAAATTCTAGCAGTTGTAGGGATTTTGCTTCCCAAGCAGAAAGCACTAGCAGACCAACCTAAACTCAGCAGACAAAGAGATTTCTCTTTTCCCCAGAAATTTGTAGCTTGACTGAAGAACTCAGAAAGTTTACAAGCTGAATCTATTGTCAATTTAATTTTTTTTCCATGGCACTCTAAGTGCTTAATCTGGCAAATCTCTCTCACTTGAGTACTATCACAAACCCCTTCACCTCCTTGAAAGGAGAAGTTCAGAGAAAGCGAGGTTTGAGTTTTCCAGCTCATCCGCACAACCAGGAAAGGGCCTAGTAAGCCTCAAAACTGAATTCCCATACTTATTTCTGGAAAAACGAGGTTAAATGGATTTAAGAGCATTAGCTTGGTGATGACCAGTCCTTTACAAGCAGCCAAGCTGTTCACTCCCCACATGTAATAGGGAAGAGTTGAACAAGGGTAAGATGGGAACACAAGACTGTCTCGAGACCTTGTTCCGTTATTAGATTTGAAATGTAGAAAATCCTCATGCTTATGAGAAAGTTATGCTCCTAAAATCTATTTAAAAACTTGTTTGCGACTAAGAATACTACATACACATAGGGTAGCATAACGTTTGTGTGCAATTTAAAATAGTTTGCAATTCAAAACTGCACACTAACTTTATGGCCACCCCGTATAATATCCTGTTCCAAAACAGTTCTCTCTCTTTTAAAACATCTTTTTGATATTTGTTTTCTCTTTGATTTTAGTTTTGGGGAAGGATCACCAGAGGTTTTATTCTGACCATATATAATTATTATTCACAGCTAAGTCACATAGCGTACCGAGACAAGATTGACTTTCTTATGCAATCTTTTGCTTTTCCTAGAGTTAATAATTGTTTCCTTCCCTTTTCTTGTGTTCTTTGAATCTCTTAGCAGTTCTTCCACCTTTAATGTCTCAGTTATTCTCCATCCTCAGGCCAAGACGCATATTTGCAAAAATAGTCACAATTCTCAACTTTAAGTTCATGGACCTAACTTTATGCCCAATGAGATGCAAGTGTTGAAAAAATAGTGCAATGCAACTTGTGAGAAATGGTAGGAAAAACAGGGTAGGGAGGATAGGGCATGATGGGGTTGGGGATGGAGGCGTGATAACCTGGAATGACATAGTCACTGAGTCTGGTGGGGGGGAGCATCCTGAGGGAGGGAGCATCCTGAGGGAGAAGCATCCTGAGGGAGGGAGCATCCTGAGGGAGGAGCATCCTGAGGGAGGGAGCATCCTGAGGGAGGAGCATCCTGAGGGAGGGAGCATCCTGAGGGAGGGGCATCCTGAGGGAGGGCTTAGGAGCTGATGCTGGCAAAGCGGGAGGCCAGTGATTTTCAACTGGTGTGCCGCGAGAAGATCTTAGACCTCAGGTGTGCCACAAAAATGAAAGATCATTAATTAAATTCTTTTCGAAAGAAGTTCAAAGCACAGTAAACATATTCCTTTTTTTTTGATCAACATAATTTAAGTGCACCGTGAGAGTTTATGGGTTCAAGTGTGCCCTGAGAAGCCAGGAAAAGAGCTCCAGCAAGGGGAGAACCAGTCAGATTTGTATGTGAAAAGTAGGTTCCGGGTTAGGGAGGTAAGTTAGGAGACTATGGAGGGATTCAGCTGAGAAAAGGACATAGCTTCGGTGGTCAGGACTACAATAGTGCAGGCAGAAAGTAGTTACATTTTAGTTGCAATTTGAATATCAAGCCAAATGGATCTGTTTTGGATTAAATGTCAGACATAAGAGAAAAGAGGAATTAATTCCAACGCATAGTCTGCAGGCCTTGTTCCTAGGCCTTATAATAATGCAGGTAATCCCTGAGTTACAGACATCTCACTGCTGTATGACTCACACTTACAAACAGAGGCTATTACAGGGAATAGGTAAATGTTCCAACTGACATATAAATTCAACTTGTGAACAAACCTGTAGAACTTATTTCGTTCCTAACCTGGGATTGCCTGTAACACTATGCTGTTTTTCTAGTGCCTTCCCTCTACCAGATTCTAAAAACCATAACAAATATTCATTCACCCACATCACCTTTACAGGAATCCCACACGCCAGGCATTATTGTCATCTCCGTTTTCAGAAGAGAAAACTGAGGCACAGAGAGATTCAATGGCTTGTTCAAGGTTATTGCATATAGGAGATGCTGGAGCTGAACTTTGGCCCCCAGCATTCTGGCTGCAGAGTCAAGATTCATAACCACTGCAAACACTGGTGCCGTTGGGTAGATGGTGTTGCCATCAGCTGGGTTTTATTGACCATGCAGAATATGAGATGCCTATTAAACCTCTGAGTGACGGTGTCACGTGGCTATGGGGTGCAAAGTGTCCGGACACTCTGCAGTTTTCGTCAGTTTGGTGGCCATGCAACCCAATATGTTTATCTGGAAACATTTTGCTTAGGTTTTGTGTATCTGCAGTAAATTTATCACCACACTTTTAGAAAGAACTTCTAAAATTCCTCTTTTAGGTCAACATCGTACGACAACCTGGATGTTCCCTTGTTTTTCTTAGCGATGGTTCCACGTGGAGCCTTCTGACACCTGCTCCCTTTGCGACTAGCTGCTCACTAGTTCTGCCTGGGTCTCCGACTTCCTCCCTTGTCTTCCCGCCCCCCTCTCCCATTTACACAGAGCACGTCCTCCAGAAGTGTCATGAGAAATGATGTGTAGGGAATGCAGTTTTTGAGGCCTTGCATATTTATTTTTTCCCCCTCCTAGGCCTAAGTTGCAGATCTTGCATATTTGAAAACTTGTTTATTTTCCTGTTTCATTCAATTGATAGGCGATAGAATTTTAGGTTGGGAATAACTTTTCCTAAAACCCTTGAAGGTATTGTTTGGTCATCTTCAGTGTTCCATGTTGCTGTTGAGGAATCTGATGCTGTTCTGATTTCTGATCTTTGTATATGACCTATTTTCTCTCTGTTTATCTCTGGAAGCTTTTAGGATTGTTCCTGTGTGGACCTGACATTTCAGGATGTGGGTTTGGGTCTTGTAAAATCACTGTCAACCCACTTAATGAGTGCTTTTTTTTTTTGCAGTTTTTGGCCGGGGCCGGGTTTGAACCCACCACCTCTTGTATATAGGCCAATGCCCTACTCCTTTGAGCCACAGGCACTGCCCCATTTGATGAGTACTTTCAATGTGAAGCATATGTTCTTAAGATTTTTAGAAATTGTCTTGAATTTTCCTTTGATAATTTCTTTTCTACTTGCTCTCTAGAATTCCTAGAGTCATGTTTTAGACCTCCAGGATTGAACCTCTAATTTTCTTTCCTTTTTTTTCACTCCTATTTTTAATTTCTGGGTATTTTTGTTCTATTTTATAGAACGTTTCCTCACCCCTACCCTCTAACTCTTCCACTGATCGTTAATTGCTGCTCCTATATTTTATTTATTTTCCAAGAGCTCCTTCTTATTTCTACATGTGACATTTTAATAGCAAAATTTCACATTTCATGAATGCAAAATTCTCCTTCTTCTCCCAGAAAATGTTAACTCTCATTTTTAAAGGGTTTTCTTTGCCCCCTGCATTGACTGTAAACTTCTTTTACAGTTTATTTTGGACTCTGTCTCCTACGTGAAAGGTTTTTTTCAAATGGTTAGTGATCCCTAACTGTCCGTTTATGTTAAAGAGAGAGGCACTATGAGCTGCTCAGAAACTGTGTTTTGGGTTTGAACTTGTCCATTGTAGGGCCAAGTTCACTAGAACACACACCGTGACGGGGTGGGTGGGTGGGGGGGTCTCTGTCTTTTTATAGATCTCGTAAATGCCAGTATGTATTGGTAGGTCTGTTCTCTTGGGGTACAGGGTTTCTCTAGAAGAGAATTCTCCCAAATCTTGCCTAAGGGAGTCTAAGTCTGGTATTAAGCCTGCTGGGCGCCCAGTAGGGGAAAGGATGAATAGGTCAGGATGGGTGTCTCAGTATTCCCTAGGCAAACTTCTAATCCTGTTTTCCAGTAAAATGCTTCACTCTAGCCCATAACTATGATTGATGTCCTCAAGCCAGAGGTTTTGTGTTTGTTTGTTTTCTAGTTTAACCTCTCCAGAAAGGATATCTTTAGTTTTGTTCAAGAAGAAAGGAGAGGGGGAAATGTTACTCAGTTGGCAAGCCTAGCAGGGGAGAAAGGGTGTAGTCTCTAGGAACTCCTTATAAAAGTTTTTTGGGTTTTCATTCTGCCTCATAAGTATATATGGTACCTCTGGTCTTTGATGGGGGGGGGCAGTACTGTAGTATAAATTGTTTTCTTCTTGTTGGCTTTCTTTTCTTAAGGCTAGGGTCCCCAAACCCTGGGCCCCAGACTGATATGAGTCCCCTGCCCTGTTAGTAACTGGGCTGTATGACAAGAACTGAACAGCAAGTGAGGGAAGCTTCATCTGTGTTTACAGCTGTTCCCCATCACTGGCGTCCCCCCCCTGAGCTCCGCCTCCTGTCAGATCAGGGGAGGCATTAGGTTCTCATAGGAGAGCAAGCCCTACTGTCAACTATACATGTGAGGGATCTAGGTTGCCTGCTTCTTACCTGAATCTAAGGCCTGATGATCTGAGTTGGATTTGAGGCAGTGACGCTAGTCCTGGGGAATGGCTGCAAACACAGATTAACATTAGCAGAGAGGTCTGACTGCACAGAGACCATAATAAATCAATTGCTTGCAGACTCATATCAAACCCTCCCCCCATCTGGGTCTGTGGAAAAATTGTCTTCCATGAACCCAGTCTCTGGTGCCAAAAAGGTTAGGGACAGCTGCCTTAAGATATTTAACAAGTGAAGAAACTAAGATCAAAGTCAATGTCCACTTGTTGTTTATTGCTATTCATTCTTCCAAAATTGTATTGAATACAGTTGATAACCTGTACTTATCTGCAGCCAGCTCTTTTCTCCTTCTCTTTGTCCTTATCGGATTACCATCATTTTTATCCCTCTGATGCCATTTGGTGGAGTATGTACAGTCAGTATGTTTTACTAGACATTTTTCCTTCTTTGTAATTTTCTGTATCCAAAAGAGGATTTGAGATCACTTGTAATAAAAGATACATATGCAAAAAAAGGTTGAAATTCAGGGAAGACAAGCCAAATCAAGTACTGAAAGAAAGGAAATGTCTGTGCCAGCAAGTTAGGCTAAAGCTATAGTCTATGGTTGTACAGAAATTGGCTCTTACGAAACGGCCTGGAGTTCTGCAGAAAGGAGACAGGGAGGAGTTTCTCATTGTGTAACAGGAAGCAGCCAGGGCATCAGGTGACATCTCCACTGTGAGTTTATTGAGTGAGTCGATACCATTATCAGACCTCAGACTTTACTACAAATCGATAGTGATCAAAACAGCATGGTATTGGCACAAAAAGAGAGAAGTAGATATCTGGAACAGAATAGAGAACAAGAGATGAATCCAGCTACTTAACCGCTGTTTGATCTTTGACAAGCCAATTAAAAACATTCAGTGGGGAAAAGATTCCCTATTTAACAAATGGTACTGGGTGAACTGGCTGGCAACCTGCAGAAGACTGAAACTGGACCCACACCTCTCACCATTAACTAAGATAGACTCTCATTGGATTAAAGATTTAAACTTAAGACATGAAACTATAAAAATACTAGAGGAGAATGCAGGGAAAACCCTTGAAGAAATCGGTCTGGGCGAGTATTTTATGAGGAGGACCCCCCGGGCAATTGAAGCAGCTTCAAAAATACACTACTGGGACTTGATCAAACTAAAAAGCTTCTGCACAGCCAAGAACACAGTAAATAAAGCAAGCAAACAGCCCTCAGAATGGGAGAAGATATTTGCAGGGTATATCTCTGACAAATGTTTAATAACCAGAATCCACAGAGAACTCAAACGCATCAGCAAGAAAAAAACAAGGGATCCCATCGCAGGCTGGGCAAGGGACTTGAAGAGAAACTTCTCTGAAGAAGACAGGCGCACGGCCTTCAGACATATGAAAAAATGCTCATCATCTTTAATCATCAGAGAAATGCAAATCAAAACTACTTTGAGATATCATCTAACTCCAGTGAGACTAGCCTATATCACAAAATCTCAAGACCAGAGATGTTGGCGTGGATGCGGAGAAAAGGGAACACTTCTGCACTGCTGGTGGGAGTGTAAATTAATACATTCCTTTTGGAAAGATATATGGAGAACATTCAGAGATATAAAAATAGATCTGCCATTTAATCCTGTAATTCCTCTGGTGGGCATATACCCAGAAGACCAAAAATCACAACATAACAAAGATATTTGTACCAGAATGTTTATTGCAGCCCAATTCATAATTGCTAAGTCATGGAAAAAGCCCAAAAATGCCCATCGATCCACGAATGGATTAATAAATTGTGGTATATGTACACCATGGAATATTATGCAGCCTTAAAGAAAGATGGAGACTTTACCTCTTTCATGTTTACATGGATGGAGCTGGAACATATTCTTCTTAGTAAAGTATCTCAAGAATGGAAGAAAAAGTACCCAATGTACACAGCCCTACTATGAAACTAATTTGGGGCTCTCACATGAAAGCTATAGCCCAGTTACAACCTAACAATAGGGGGAAGTGGGAAAGGGAGGGGAGGGGTGGGTAGAGGGAGGGGGATCGGTGGGATCATACCTGTGGTGCATCTTACAGGGGTATTTGTGAAACTTGGTAAATGTAGAATGTAAATGTTTTGGCACAGTAACTGAGACAATGCCAGGAAGGCTATGTTAACCATTGTGATGAAAATGTGTCAAATGGTCTATGAAGCGAGTGTATGATGCCCCATGATCATATCAATGTATACAGTTATGATTTAATAAAAAAATAAAAAAAAAGAAAAACAGAATAGCACTTACCTTGTATGAGATCAAACCCCAGTTTTTCCAATATATCACAAAAAAGTAAACAATATTCCATATATAAGCAAAAGTAAAGTTTCTACCAATAGTGGTTATGTCAAGGTCCCAAATCCTTCACCTTGTCATCCTCTTTCTCAAAAATCTCCACTCAAGTACAGGTAAAATCAATGAAACAAGACTGATAGATAGGAAAACTGTAAAACCGTATGTAGGCACCAATATGGTGCCGCTTTCTCAGAGTGAGTTCAGCAAAGTGTAGCGCAGACACATCTTTGCTCTCCTGAGGACGAGCTTTTCACATGGTCTGGCACTGCCCTGTTTGCTTTGTATCTGCAGTGGAATGTGAAGTGAATTAACTCTTCACCACAGTCCTGGAAACAGCCAGTTAGAATTCTTAGCACAGACTCTCTAACATTCTGCCAGCAACACACCTGAATGTGTCCTATGACAAGAAATCTCAAAGACAAAAAGAAAAAGGGAAATGATAGGAAATTGCAGGAACTGTTTTGTTGTTGTTCGTTTATTTGTTTTTTTCTTTGTTTTTGGAGACAGAGTCTGACTTGGTCGCCCTCGTTAGAGTGCTGTGACGTCACAGCTCACAGCAACCTCCAGTTCTTGGGCTTAGGCAATTCTCTTGCCTCAGCCTCCTGAGTAGCTGGGACTATAGGTGCCCACCACAATGCCTGGCTATTTTTTGTTATAGGTTGGCTGGGGCCAGGTTCAAACCTGCCACCCTTGGTATGTGGGGCCCGCGTCCTAGTCTCACTCAGTCGCCTTGGGGTTGAGTGTTGTAGTGTCACAGCTCACAGCAACCTCAAACTCTCAGGTTCAAATGATTCTCTTGCCTCAGACTCCCAAGTAGTTGGGACTGCAGGTGCTCACCACAACGCCCTGCCAGTTTTTCTATTTTTTTAGAGATAGGGTCTTTACAATAGACAGGAGAAAAGAAAAATAAGGAACCGCTCTTGCTCAGGCTGGTCCTGAGCTCAAGCAATCCGCCCCCCACCTCCCCACCCCTGGCCCCCCTGAGTGCTGGGATTACAGGTGATCCACAGCACCTAACCAGGAGCTGGGGTTTTTTGTTTGTTTTCTTTGGGTGTTTTTGGCTTTGTTTGGGTTTTTGCCTGGAGTAAAGGGAAGCCATATTAGAAACTTCTTAAATATCACAAAATATTCTTGATGAGAGGTAATACAGCAGAAGGTGCCTCCCTCTTCACCGTAAATGTGGTTCTTGGGTTCTCTGAGAGAACAGGAAGTGTATGTTGATTAAAGAGTGCACAGGTTAAGACAGGGTGGAGACACACAGCTCAGGCTCAAGGATGTTGTCATTTTCTAATCCAACAAGGACGTATTTTTCTGAAAGTATACGATGCATCTGCACCAACATGCAACTCAACCTGTCTTCATTCTAATGAGTCCCCTGTGTGCTTGATTTACAAGGAAGTCTTAGGCAATAATGTTGGCAAGAACTCAGGCTTTGGAGCCAGGCTGTCCTGAGTCTGAATTTTAGCTGAAAGATGATATAGGACATAGAAGTTCAAAGTTAGGATCCTGGTGGCAACTTGACTGGGTTTGGACCCGGTCTCCATATTTACCAAGTGGTTAGTTACTTAACTTCTCCATGCCTCAGAAATAATCATCTTTGAAAGGGATCTAATCATAGTACCTGTGTCACAGAGTGGCTGTGAGAATTAAAAGTTGAAATATACAGAAAGCACTTATGGTAGCACTTGTTCATGGCCAGTATTGGGTAAGTGCTCTTGGTTACTCTTCTGTATTAGCAAGCTGTATGACCTCTCTGAGATTCATTTCCTCACCTATAAAATTAGGATTGCAGGGTTGGGAGAATTAAATGAAGCATGTAAAGCTCTTGGCATAGAATCTTATTACATAGTTCTTACTCAATAAACTCAGTAAATTCATTACTCAATAAACTTATTAGATCCATTTCAACATTTAAAAACTGGAAGATACGTCTGTAGTCCCAGCCATTTGGGAGACTTAGGAAAGAGAATCACTTAAGCCCAAGAGTTTGAGGTTGCTATGAGCTGTGATGCCACAGCACTCTACCGAGGATGACATAGTGACACTCTGTCTCAAAAAACAAAACAAAACTGGAAGATAAATTGGTAATAAATGAACGACCTGACAGCACCCACAAAATATTCTTCAGTGCCACAGTTTATGAAGGTTTTCTAAAAAACGTGTTTTAACATTTTTATTCTTATCTTTGATCTATTTCTATTTAACACTTGACTTGAATTTTTTCCAGGTATTTGAATATTTTAATTTTGGATACAGCCCTCTTCATTCATGCTATAACTGCTAACATAAATTTTTGCCAAATATTTTATAGATTTGAAAGATGGTGATTATGTGTGTGCCCACTTGCTGTTTCTCTACAAGAATATGAATGTTCCTTGCTCCCCACTAAGAAGATTTTTTTTTTTTTTTGAGACAGAGTCTCACTATGTCGCACTGAGTAGAGTGCTGTGGTGTCACAGCTCACAGCAACCTCAAACTCTTGGGCTTAAGTGATTCTCTTGCCTCAGCCTCCCAAGTAGCTGGGATTACAGGCGCCCACCACAACACCTGGCTTTTTTATTGTTGTTGCAGTTGCTTAGCTGGCCAGGGCCAGATTCAAACCTGCCACCCTTGGTGTATGTGGCTGGCACCATAACCACTGTGCACAGGTGCTGAGCCGCACTAAGAAGCTTTTTGAATGTCATTGATGCACGTGAAAGAGAGAGAACATACTGAACCTGGTCCAGAGCAGACACTTTCTTGGCTGTCCAAGGATCACAGTCGTGGTACCTGGAATACAGGGCGAGCCCACAAAACACTGAGCAGGTGAGGATTGTCCAGAGGCCCAGAAGATTGATGTAAAGAGACCTAAAGAGAGAAACAAACCAGAAAATGACAACTGTCATTTTTATCCTAAAGATTAGGAAACCTGTTGCAGGAGCCAAAGAGACCCTCATGATTTTACGCAATAAATGCACATTACCTTTTGGTTATTGAAAGTGCCATTTATTTTATTCTAGTCTAATATTCTACTTATAATGTCAATCAACAACATATTTGGAAATATTTGGAATAGACGGAGTTTTCTCACATAATGAGTGTGATGCCTGGTCAGAATTCCATGGGCATCATTAGCTTTAGAATGGCACTTAATTAATTGCATGACTTTTGGTCTTCTTGCCAAGAAATAAGGATTTTAATACTCAAAACAGCAGCAACTATTCCTCATTTTCCTTTGAAAAGTAATGCAGCTGTGAACTGCTAATATTGTTAGCCTCTACATAGCAACTCAGCAGACCTGTTTAAACATCATTTATGAGACCGCGCATTAGGTGTGAATGCAATCCTGTATTCCCTGACCAGATGTCTTTGCAAACAATGTTCAGCATTATAACAGATCGTGTGTGCTCCAGTAGAATTTAAGAGTTTACACAACAGCGCTAGAATCAGACCTGAGCTTAAATCCTCAGTGCACCAGAAAAGATGGCCTCTCTGATCTGCAGTTTCTTCATTTACACACAGAGAAAACAATCCCTATATCACAGAGTTCTAAAATAAATGGAACAGTGTATTTCACAGAGTGCAAGACTTGCACATAATAAACACTTGATAAATGGTAGTTCTTGATATTATTAGTGTTCAAGCCATTGAATGTTGTGTCTTAATCATCAGGAAAGAGTCAACACTTCTCTCACTCAGATTGCTACATGTTTTTTCCAAGGATGGTCTAGGGGACAGTGCTAAGTCAGGCTGGGCGCCTGTAGCTCAATGGTTAGAGTTCCAGCCCCCCATGCACCAAGGGTGGCAGGTTCGAGCCCAGCCAGGGCCTGCTAAACAAAACAAACAAAAAATGACAGTACTGAGTCACCCAAAGTCATGCCTCCTTCCCTGGGGGCAGCCTGCATGACGAGCAGATTCAGAGGTTTAAAGGTCCAGTCCCAGCACGCTAACCTGGGACGAGTCTGAAGAGCCCTTGCAGCTCCAGGACTCCCTCCCAGGCTCAGCGCCCCTTCTCCCTCTGACCAGCCCTGCTTCCTTGCCCTCCTTTCACAGGTGGCGATTCCCTAATCAACTCTTGCTGCCATCCTCCACCTCAGGGTCCACTTCTGGAAGAACTCAGCCTGTAGCAAGTGCCAACCAATTGCTAGCTTTTTCCCTTGAATTGGGTAAAATTACTATACGTTTCTGTTGTTATCTTATCTCTGAATCACCAATCCTCCCCCAGATACCCTCGTGCTCACACACCTGCTCTAATTAGAGGCTGCCTGGCTCAGGAAACCCACTGGGATATTCTTATGGGAATTGCTTGTATTAAGAAGACATTATTCTTAGTAAAGCATCACAAGAATGGAGAAGCATGAATCCTATGTACTCAATCTTGATATGAGGACAATTAATGATAATTAAGGTTATGGGGGGGAGCAGAAAGAGGGATGGAGGGAGGGGGGTGGGGCCTTAGTGTGTGTCACACTTTATGGGGGCAAGATATGATTGCAAGAGGGACTTTACCTAACAATTGCAATCAGTGTAACTGGCTTATTGTACCCTCAATGAATCCCCAATAATAAAAAAAAAAAAAAAGAAAGCTCTAATGCTATTCTATTAGTTACAAAATTGGGCTTTTGAGTTTCAAGTTTCCAAAGAAACAGAAAAAGAACTTGAACACACTGACTTTGGGATAAGTCTTAGCTCTTGCGTAGACTGAAAAGTCCAATAGACTACTGCATATATAAATTACTTTCTTTGAAAGTTCCTTAAAATACCAGAACTTCTAAGCTCATTTTGGGAGAATCCCACATCTAATTATTACATTCATATTCTTATAGATCTTTCATTATGAAAGTTTCCAAAGACTTAATTAATTTCTAAACCATTTCACTGTCAATATATTGAGTTATGAATTACAACATTATAGTATTTTGTCTTCTCCCCTCCCCTGAATAGACAAAAAATTGCCCCTCCTTCCACTGCAACCACCCTGTACCCTTACTCAATGTACATAAAGAGCCCCAAAGAGCGCGTGAGCCAAGTCAGCCTTATTTATCAGCTTGGTGGGAGTCACTAAGCTGACCTGAGGCCTCCAGAGAAAGAAGTAGCCACCACTCCATACTCTTTGCCGAGGCCAAGACAGACTCACCAGGTTGCCCTTCCTACTTCTGTGCTTTTGTCCACGTCATTCTGCCTCCTAGCCTGCCTTCCCATTCCTCTCCACCTGTCTAAATTATGATCCTTCTTCATATTCAACAGGAATCTCTCACCTACCCTCTCCTTCACATCACATCAGATGTAGTGGAAAAGAAGTGCACATTTACTAGACCCCCACCGGGTGTGCCAGACACAGTATTTGATGATACCTCCCACAAGACATACAGTATTTCTTATGTTTCTTTTACAAGTTTAGAAACTAGAGCTCAGAGACGAATTTTCCCAGGATCACTCAAGTAGCAAGTAAGAAAACGGGGCTATAAACCCAGGACTATGTCTGAAAATTAAATCCAAGACACACTATCTTCCTTGGAGCTTCTTCTCTGTTGTTACACTGTTTCATGAAACCGTTGTATCTCTCCAGGATTGTTTTACTTTTCATATGCCGGCATGTATTTTCCTAATTTGATGTTAAGTTCCTTCATGACAGGGGCCAGATATGTATAATATTTTATCCCCCTATGTCCTTATTCAAACAGATGCACAATAAATGCTTATTTATTTCATAAGATTTGCCCTACTTTAATAGTTCATGTAAATATTTTCAAATATCCAATTTAAAAATATACAGTATCACTTTGTTTTTCTTGTCCTTTTGTAACCAAATAGATCATTTATCTCTTGGAATTTCTTCTTTTTTGAGACAGAGTCTCACTCTGCCACCTTGGGTAGAATGGTGTGGCATCATAGCTCACAGCGACCTCAAACTCTTGGGCTCAAGTAATTCTTTTACCTTAGGGTCCTGAGTAGCTGGGACTACAAGTGCCCACCACAACACCCAGTTATTTTTAGAGATGGGGTCTCGCTCTTGCTCAGACTGGTCTCGAACTCCTCAAAGCAATCCACCTGCCTCAGCCTTCCAGAGTCTTAGGATTACAGGTGTGAGCCACCATGCCCAGCCTCTCTTAGAATTTCTTGATACAAAAGGCTTGAACTTGAGCTATACTTGACTTACGGAATTGTTTCCAAAAAAACAACCCGTGTTATTAATGATTTGTACACTATAGTGTATGACTTACATTTTTGCCTGGAATCTGCTTTTACAGGAAATATATCTCTGCACTTGAGATTGATTAACACCATACAGGCTTGTCCACGTGAAGGTACCTCCTATAACAATTGTCCAGAATGTGTGTCTTTGTAAAGGGTTAGGGTCGAAACTAGATGAAAAAAAAAAAACAGAAAACAAATCTGAACTGTTGACAAAAGACTAAAAAGAATACACTATTTTTGGAAGCAAGTGATATATGCACATATACATACATAAATATATGCAAATTTATTAAGTAACATAATTAAATTATTAATCATTAATTAATAATTAATAATTAATTAAGTAGAAATATTCCTAAATGAAGTTCATTGACATAAAATCTTATTTTCAGAGATCTGGAAATTCTAGAAGGAACAGGGAGAATTTGAATAGTTCAATCATTCTGAACATTGACATAAATGCTCTCCTAGAGTCTTGAGAAGCTGTTGTGTAAATAAATTTGACATGTTATAATCGGAGAACATGAAACACACAACACAGGGAGGATACATTCCTACGTGCACCACAGTAGTAAACACAAAAGTGACACATTTTGTGTATGTAATTTCCCTTTCAGCACGTGTAGTCATAGTGTTCAGGTTCAAGAAGTCTGTCAACTAATGCAGTTTAAAGGTTTTCATTTTCTAAAATTACCATATGTCATTATAGTCACTCTTTCTCAAAATGCTGTATGCATTAGCTAAATATTAATAGTTTAAAACCACTTTATGACATGTACAAAGGCCCAAAATATTGTTACAAAGAAAGCTTCAGCTTTATTCTTGAAACCTCTTTTAACCATTTTTATTGGAAGGAATGACTCTGTTCATCTCCGACACAACATGTGAACTTGAAAACTTCCCACAAAATTAGCTTTCGTGAACACTTTCTGAAAATTATGAAATAACTAGATTTCAAAAGCCTTCAAATCTGTTTCTGAGGTCAGTTGAATGAAGTGTTCTGATTTTATGCATATCCTGGAATTCCTATGGAAATGTGAGAACTTAACACTTAATACAAAGTCTAAGAGTTTCAGGAGAGTTGACCCCTTCTCCCATACAGAGAGCAGCTACCATATTAGCTAATGGACATAACGAGCCAGGATTCAGGGAGCCATCTCAGGGAAGTCTGATGAGACTTAAATCACCCAATTCAATGCTTGTAGGCAGTATGGAAGAGCTAGGCCAACAAGAGACAATACAGAAAATATCAGCACAATAGCCCCCTCTTCATTTATCTCAACCAGACCAGATATTTTGCCTGCTATTTCTCAAAAGATATCAGAATAACAAGAGATACTCTTAAAAAGTCTGAAACACAGTATGACTTTTTATTATTACTTAATGGCTCTCAATCTTATAATCTAAGGTCATAAAAATGTCTGATCTTTTATTTTTTAGAATCTCTTCTTGATGTATGATAACAGATGTGTGATGTGTGATAACACATGTTCAATGCTGCAGAATGTGTGTTTTCTGTATAAAGTAATAGTTATCTTGCATAAAAACCATTGTTTCCATACCCTCTCCCCTCAGCCCGGCCTACAAGGAAGACATTTGGGAGTGATCAAGAGTCGTCATTGGCTATTTCCACTTAATGGTCTTTCCCCTATTCTGGTAAGAGCAACCCATGTCTGCTTTGGGGCAGCCACCATGAAATGGTGTCAATGGCTATCAGTAAAATACTTTGTTCTGCACTAGCCAAAGGATGAACCACGGTCCAAGGTAGGCAACTAGAGGCTCTTTCTGGAATATTAAGTCAAAAGGAGAAAATAAATTATTACAGACTTTCCTCAAAGAAATAAATATAGACTTACCATTTGACCTAGCAATCCTACTACTGGGTATCTACCCAAAGGAAAAGAAGTGATCTTATCCAAAAAAGCACCTGCACTGGAATGTTTATCGCAGCACTATTTACAATTGCAAAGACGTGCTATCAACCTAAATGCCCATCAATTACTGGGTAGGTTAATAAAATGTGGTGTACACTACATATATACCATGAAGTACTAGTCAACCATAAAAAATAATTAATTAATGTCTTTTGCAGCAATTTGCATGGAACTGAAGACCATTATCCTAAGTGCAGTATCCGAGGAATGGAAAAACAAATACCACATGTGCTCTCTAATAATTCGGAACTAATCAATGGGCACACATGGGCAGAGAGAGATAAAAGTCATTGGAAAACAAGAAGAGAGCGGGTGGAGGGTACAACGACACTGTTTAGGTGACGGGCACACTAATAGCCCTGACGTAAGCATTATAACAGGTATTCATATAACAAAAACCTTTGTACCTTCTTAATGTTTTGAAATAAAAAAGAAAATAAATTACTGTAAGCCGTTAACATGATTCACTGACATCCATTCCCGCAGATTAACACATTGACCCTGTCCAATTTCTGAAAAAGCTCGTCTCCAACTTTGATGCTTATTTTCCTAAGACCGAAAAAGAGCCATCACAAGTGCAAAATGGCTTTTCTTTCTTCCTACCAGTGACTTCAGATGGTCTGTCTCAAAGTAGGGCTGGTTAAAAAGAGACTAAGCTGGTTGAAGACAACACCAGTCCCTTTCTCTACTGAACATAATGAGCAAGTACAACACTATACGCCCAAAGTGAAAGGGTTTTTACATATTCTTTTGAATTGTGTGATATAGTTGTGATGAAATACCTAGTCTCTCCATTTTTCTTTCTTTAGGAAAACTGAACAGCTATGTAAGTTATAGTGTGTGCTGTAGTATCACTTGAGGCCTCAGCCATAACTTTTCTAGTTAATTCTCTAGAAATAATCTATAATGTACATTATATACATTCATATACAATATACATATGATTATAATACTCAAACATAACAAACTACATTAATAGGCTATATGCTGTCAGGGAGAAGATAAACCCTCACGGCTGATGAAAATGGAATCACTACCTAAGAAGATGCCAGGAAGGCTGTGTTAACTAGTTTGATGAAAATATTTCAAATTGTATCTAACACCAGTGCATGGTGCCCCATGATTGCATTAATGTACACAGCTATGATTGAATTAAAAAAAAAAGAAAATGAAAATGGAATCACTGTCTATTGGTGTTTGTCCCTTTCCAAGAAGCTTCCTTTTCTTTTTTTTTATTAATATTAAATCATAGCTGTGTACATTAATGCAATCATGGGGCACCATACACTGGTTTTATAAACAGTTTGACACATTTTCATCACACTGGTTGAAGCTTCCTTTTCTTATCTTTCCACTTCTCTTAATATTTCTCCCTACTAACCTATTCTGGACTTTAATATCTTGGAGAAAAATATTCATTTGCACTAAGTCCCTTCTCGGGAAGTAGCATCATCCTAAGACGCAGCTTAAGACGTAGCTAAGTACCATTTGTCTGTTTCAACCCCCTAATGAGTGTGTGAAAAACTCTGGCACACTTGGGTGGCACCTGTGGCTCAAGGAGTAGGGTGCCGGTCCCATATGCCGGAGGTGGCAGGTTCAAACCTAGCACTGGCCAAAAATAAAAAAAATAAAAAAAAACTCTGGCACACTTGCTTGTCAGTTTCCTCTGCCACCTCCTTAGTGGTTTTTATGGTTCATTTCAGAGTGTAAACCGACTATCTCAATAAAGACATTATTTTTTCAGATAAAACAAAAGATATTTTCTCTTAACCTTGAGGTAAATCACAACTTACTTCCAGAAGTTTAATCTTCCACCTTCATAGGCATCGTTTAAAATAGGGTCGATTCCGCCTTGAACCACCACAGCCCGTATGATCACAGTCACAAATCCAGCCACCATGATCCCAACTTGAAACACGTCTGTCCAGATAACAGCTTTAAGACCACCCTTTGAGGAGAAGGTATATTAGGATTAATGGTTCTATCAGACATTATTAAGCATCCATGCACTCACCCGCTATGCTGAACAAAAATCATGAAAACATGGATTTTAGCCAAGAGGTGCACTCAGGCTAATGAGAAGGCTGGGGGGAGCTTCACGGAGAAGGAGATACTTACACCAGCCTTCAGGCATAAGCAGAGGCGAAGAAGATGTTTGCTCTGCCCTGGTAGCAGAGAAAACAGCATGGGCGGACACATGGAGGGATCAAACAACACGAAATGGTAAATGTACCCAGAAATGTATTTTGCAACAAAGTGGAGTGCGGTGCGGGGAAGATTGCTGGAGGAAAATTTTAGAGTCTAACTGCAAGTCACTATTATGAATTTTATCCTACAAGCAGGGCTGGTATTTAATCAACATGTATCCAGATAGTCGTACCAGTTGTTGAAAAACTAAAATTGTTTTATACTAGCCACCACCACAAACTTCCCCTTCCAGTCCTTATGACCTGAGCTGAAGCAGCCCCTTCCTGAGGACCCCCTTCTTCTACAAGATCAGCAAAGAGTTCACATCCAAAATACCGGAGATCCCAGAAGATTTGCACCCCTGCTAAGGACCAGCATGCCTGACAACTTCAGTGCCTGCCATACCAGTTGCTGCCTTAGTCAGCACTGCCTGTAAACAATGGGAAGGCATCACAGGTTTCTAAGCTGAGGTATAATATGAACTATAATAACTTGGCAACAGTAAAGATGAACCAGGCAATAAAATGAGCTCCCACTGTGATGGTGCAAATGAAACAACAAAAGATTCCTTCATGATCCAGGAGGTGTGAACAGCCCAGTTTGCAGCACACAACTCTCGGTGTTTTCAGTTTTGCACAGCGAGTAGGTGGAGTGTAAAGGGGGCCGTGCTGACGTACCAGCGTGCAGTAGAATGTGCAGACCACCCCGGTCGCCACTACCGCGCCCCATAGATCAAATCCCGTGACTGTGGAGAAAACAGAATGTGTGTGTTAATATACCTGGGAAAGATGCATGCTAAAAATACTTCCCACGCATTCTCAGGGAAAGAAGCTATATCATTTATTGGGCTCCTTGCTCCATACTCCCTTGCCTAAAACTGGGTCCAATTCTCATAAATGTCACAAAAAACAAATGGATTTTAAAGTTTTATTTGATGAGTTTCTACCTGCAGACACCAAATACAGGTCCAACACTGGCTGAATTAAATGCGTGGAAAAGCATTTATGTTGTGACAAAGTTAAGAAATTGCTTGATAATGTAAGGTAGTTGAGGTAGTTGTTTGGAATGAATGAGGTGGACGGGTATTTGTCATCTTTCTCCCCATTAGACAAGAGTCAGATAAACACATTATTTTGCCAGTCCTTGAAAGATGCATTACTGGCCAGGTGTGGTGGCTCAAGCCTGAAATCCTACCTCGCTGGGAGGCTGAGGCAGGTGGATTGCTTGAGCTCACAAGTTTGAAACCAGCCTGAGAAAGAGTGGACCCCCATCTCTACTAAAAATAGAAAAACTGAGGCAAGCGGGTTGCTTAAGCAACTCAAGAGTTAGAGGTTGCTGTGAGCTATGACACTGCAGCACTCTACCAAGGGCAACAGCTTGAGACTCTGTGAAAAAAGAAAAGAAAAGAAAGAAAATTGCATTACTAAGATGCCTGTTACTAAGAGGGACCCAGCTGAAGAAAAGTTTGTATAATTTGCTACCATTTATCTGAGAAATGGAATAGTGTACTATATATATTTTTTGTGTGTGTGCTATATTTTTTTAAATGGAAGGATAAGTTAAAACAAACAAAAAATAGTAACCTGGGGAGAAGGAAACAGGGTAGAGGAGACAAAATATTAACTTAGACTTCTCTAAACATATTCTGATTTACAGACTTGACTTTGCAACCATGTAAATATTCTACATAATATACAACATTAAATTGGAAAAAACACTCCTCAAAATCAAAAGCAAAATGAAATAAATTGAACCTAACTCTATGTCAAATTTATGACATTCCCACACACAAGAAAAACATCCCACAGACATTAAAACACAGTTTAACATACATCCCTACTAGGATAATACACCCTATGGAAAAAAAAGAATTTCAAACAAAAAAAAATTTAACTGTTCCTATCATATCATCATATCATCAATTAAAATTTGGCATTGCTATTCTAAAACTATTACTTGGTGGTTATCAACTTTGCACATTAAAATCACCAAAGGAAATGTTTTTTAATTTCAGGTTCTTGAGACACCACCAGGTCACAATAATTGAAATTGTTAGGTACAGACTCTCTTGTAGTTGTGTCCTGCACCCAAAAATTATGCCATACACCCCTACATCATGTCCTTTCAATGGGAACACACCATTCCCCCTCTGCACATCCTCCTCCCTCATGTCCCCTCCTTCCAACTTGAATGGAATTAAGTTTTTCTCCTATGTGGGTGTGTGTTAGATTGTCTACTGGCTTCAGAGGAGTTGAAACACATTCTTCCTAGCAAAATACACAAGAATGGAAAAGCAATTATCCAATGTACCAGAGGAAACTTTTTAAATCCTTATAACTAGGCCATTCAGCAGGCCAATTCACTGAGAACCACAGAGGTAGAGACCCAGCAAGCAGTATTTTTTAAAGCTCCCCAAGTGAGTCAAATGTGCATCCAAGGTTGAGAAATCAGAGGCAACCTGCTAGACATGAATGGGATAATTTGAGCATCAAAAATAGTATGAACCTTAATGGTGTGAAATAACACCAAACTTTTACGTCCATGACTTCATAAGGATTTTTTGTTTAAATTTCAGTTACTCTTGGAGGATAGTAAGGAAACTGTTTATTATCTTAAAAACTCATAATTAAAAGGAAAAAGTCAGACATTTATCCTACCCTTCCTATACAAACTATTTTACCAGGTAATTAAATATTTGATAAGAGGAAGTTTCTCTTTATATAAAGTATCCCATCTAATCAATGAAGAAGGAATAATAGAATTATGATATCCTATTGTATAAGCCCTAATGAAATAATAAACACAGAATGATCAATAGCTGCTTATACATTTTTTTAAAAAAATTATATTCTGTGACTCTGCAAAAAAGTAAACATGGAGATTGCCTGTAAAATACTATTTCTAGGGTCAGGCACGGTGGCTCACACCTATTATCCCAGCACTCTGGGAGGTCAAGGCACATGGATTGTTTGAGCTCAGGAGTTAAGACCAGCCTGAGTAACAGTGAGATCTCATCTCTACTAAAAAAAAAAAAACCTGGGCATTGTGGCAGGTGCCTGTAATCCCAGCTGCTTGGGAAGCTGAGTCAAGAGGATTGCTCAATAGGTGTGGTCCAAACCTATGGTGTATTTTACAATGGTACATATTAAATCTAGTGTAGAATATCAATGTCTTAACACAATAACTAAGAAAATGCGGTGAAGGCTATGTTAACCCATTTTATGAAAGTATTTCAAACTGTACATAAAACCAGCACATTGTACCCCATAATTGCATTAATGTACACAGCTATGATTTAATTTAAAAAAAAAAAAAAAACAGGATTGCTCAAGCCCAAGATTTTGAGATTGCTATGAGCTATGACACCATGCCACTCTACCCAGGGCAACAGAGTGAGACTTTGTCCCTCTCCCCCCCAAAAAAAAAAAAAATTCTAAAAAGTTGAACTGGAATCTCAGAAATCTTCTAGATCTAACTACTATTAGTTTACAAGGAAATGCAGAAGATTGAGGAACATATTAAATGACTCCACGGGGACACAGACGGTAAAACCAAGAATCTGTAAATTTGATAGAGAAAATAACTGTTTCTCCAACAAGTAAATTGTAATTTTAATAGGGAAAACAATAAAAGAGAGATTATAAATTTAAAAAGAATTTCAAAGAGATTCCAAATACATCCAATAAAAATTGACAGAGAAATAGAAAAATCAGTATCTTTGGAGATTTTAACATTCCTTTCAGTTATGATGTGAGTTTTCTTTTCTTGTATCAAAACCAAGAAAGGATGATGTGAACAAGACTATTAACCAAATGGACCCTTGATTATCATAGAACATTATATCTAACAAGTACCCAATATACATTCTTTTCAAGAGTACGTGAAATGCTCACCAACACAGACTGTATCCTGAGCCATAAAACAAATCGATTAATTTCAAAGGATAAAAATTATAATAGTTTTCTGACCAAAGAAGTATTAATCTAGAAATAAATAACAAAAAGATATGTTACAATCCCCAAATATTAAAAAATCAAGCAACACTTCTAAATAACCCATTAGAAAAAGAGATCACAAGAGAAATTAGAAATATTTTAAATTGAATAAAAACAAAGGCATCGAAAACTGCAGGCTGCAGAAAAAACAGTGCTTAAAAGAAAAAATTAATGACTTGAAAGATTTACATTATAAAACAAGACATATTTAAAATCGATGACCTAAGCTTCTACCTCAAGAAACTAGAAATTGGCTCAGCACCCATAGCTCAGCAGTTAGGGCACCAGCCACATGCACCAGGGCTGGTGGGTTCCAACCAGCCTGAGCCTGCTAAACAAACAAACCAAAAAAAGAAAAAAAAACACTAGTCGGGTGTTGTGGCAGGCAACTGTAGTCCCAGCTACTTGGCTGAGGCAAGAGAATCGCTTGAGCCCAAGAGTTTGAGGTTGCTGTTAGCTGCGATGCTACAGCACTCTACCGAGGGGGACAAAGTGAAACTCTGTCCCGACAACAACAACAAAAGAAACTAGAAAATTTAAATCCAAAATAAGTAGAAGAAAAGAAAGGATAAACATCACAGCACAAATAATTGAAATAGAAAGCAAACAAAAGGGCAGCACCTGTGGCTCAGTGAGTAGGGCACCAGCCCCACATACCAAGGGTGGCGGGTTTGAACCCGACCACGGCTACACTGCAAAAAAAAAAAAACCTGGGTGTTGTAGCGGGTGCCTGTAGTCCCAGCTACTCGGGAGGCTGAGGTAAGAGAATCACCTAAGCCCAAGAGCTGGAGGTTGCTGTGAGCTGTGACATCACAGCACTCTACCCAGGGCAACGAAGTGAAACTCTCTCTCTCTAAAAAAAAGAAAAAAAGAAAGAAAGAAAGCAAATAATTGGTGCATGCCACACCTTCTGGGGGCAAGACATGATTGCAAGAGGGACTTTACCTAACAAATGCAATCAGTGTAACCTGGCTTATTGTACCCTCAATGAATCCCCAACAATAAAAAAAAAAAAAAGAAAGAAAGAAAGAAAGCAAACAAAGAAAATCAACAAAGCCAAAATAGCTAATTGCAACTACATAAATTTATTTGGATCCTAATTCTAACAAATACTGGGGAAAAAACAGGGAAATCTGAACACAGACTTAATATGAAATTAAGGAATCAATAAATAGTATAATTATGTTTAAAAGTATATTCTTATTTTTAATGGACATACTGAAATACAGATGAAATGAGTCAACATCTCAGATTTACAGCAACATAATGTAGTGGGGAAATGGAGAGTTAATTAAAATTGACCACAAGTTCATAAATATCAATGTAGGATGATGGGTACATTAGTATTCAGAGCACTATTCTATTTTAGTTTTTTTTTTTTTTGAGTTTTCTATAATTAATAAAAGATGAAAATGTGGAAAGAAGGGAACACTTTTACACTGCTGGTGGGACTGCAAAATAATACAACCTTTTTGGAAGGAAGTACGGAGAATCCTCAAAGAACTTAAATTAGACCTCCCGTTTGATCCTGCAATCCCATTACTGGGCATCTACCCAGAAGAAAAAAAAAATCATTTTATCAGAAGGACATTTGCAGTAGACTGTTTATCACAGCTCAATGTACAATCACCAAAATGTGGAAACAACCCAAATGCCCACCAATCCAGGAAAAGGTTAACAAGCTATAGTAGGTATATACTATGGAATACTATTCAGCCTTTTAAAAAGATGGAGACTTTACGTCTTTTATATTAACTTGGATGGAGGTGGAACACATTCTTCTTAGTAAAGTATCACAAGAATGGAGAAGCAAGAATCCAATGTACTAAGTACTAATATGAAGCCGGTAGACCCTCTAATACATACCGACATAAGAGAAAAATTCAAATCAATTCAAAGTGGGAGACCAGGGAATGAGGGAGCAAGGAGAGGGGAGGACGGAGGAGGATGGGTGTGCTCCCACTAAGGGCACAATGTTAAGGGGAGAGGGAACACCTCTTGGGGACAGGACACACGATTATAAGACAGACTTTAGCAAACAAATGCAAATGGAAGCTAATTCTTTGTACCCTCAATTAACCTGAAACAATAGAAAAAAAACAGTTCTTTGAAATTTCCATTTGGTTGTTATTGTAATAAAAATACTTTGTCTTTAAAAAAAAAGATGAAAAAGGAAAAGATTGAACTTAGAGAATGTTAACATCCAATTCAGTAAAACAAGTTTTTATTGAGGGCTGGTCCACACCAAGTGCTGCATCTAGGCCTGTGCCTACTTCCCTGTTTACAGTAAAATATAGAATTGACATTTTCATCATCAAATAAGTCTCCTCTACCTTACTCCCAGGGAGTGGTTGAAAACTGATAAAAACGGAACCCTTGATTTCTTCACAGATTGAGGTCATGCTTTCCCAGAACTGCACATTAAAATCCTAATATTTTTCATTATACTTAAAGCCAATGGGTAACCTAAGAAGTTTCTAACTTAGTTCCTTTTCTTTTTCTCTAACTCAGTTTTCAACACGATGTTGGTAATATAGACATGGAACACACCCAGCATTCAGAGTTCAAGAGCACACTACATAATGGGATTCCTCTTTGTAAAGACACTATGGTACTTTATAAATCTAGGTAATAATTATTATCATCTCTACGGTAAAAATCAAGAAATGCCAGTGTGGAATTAGCAGGTTTTTTCTTTGTTATATTAACTATAGGAACTGCACCATATTCTTCCATCAGAGTCCACTTGTCCATCTTACAAGGCAGTTTGAGATATAAACTCACTTTTTTTTTTTTGAGACAGAGTCTCACTATGTCGCCCTCAGTAGAGTGTCGTGGTGTCACAGCTCACAGCAACCTCAAATTCTAGGGCTCAAGCAATTCTCTTGTCTCATCCTCCCAAGTAGCTGGGACTACAGGTGCCCGCCACAATGCCTGGTTATGTTTTGGCTGTAGTTGTCATTACTGTTTGGCAGGCCTGGGCTGGGTTTGAACCCACCAGCTCCCGAGTATGTGGCTGGCGCCCTAGCCGCTTGAGCTATAGGCGCCAAGCCATTATAAGTTTTTGTTTGTTTGTTTGTTTGTTGCAGTTTTTGGCTGGGGCCAGATTTGAACCCGCCACCTCTGGTATATGGTGCCTGCGCCCTACTCCTTGAGCCACAAGGCGTGGCCCTAAACTCCCTTTTGATTGAGAAAACACAAAGAACATGGTGTTTCCCAGAGCCATCTGGAGATATGGCTACATGAACCTTTGCCTCAATAAACTACCCCAGTCTCACTGCTTTTATCTGCCAAATCTAGAAATTTGTTGATCAGCACAATCTTTTTGGATGTGTTAGTAAAAATGACACAGCTACTTGTCCTTTGGTCTCGAGGAGCAATCTGACATTTCAAATTATACAGTTCTTTCTTCCACATTTTGGGCCATGTTGGAAGTGGGGAGAAGAAAAGCTTCCTTCCCTGCCTGATTTTACAGTAGGCCTGAGCAGAATGATAGGGATGTCTCCTGGAAATGAATTCCAGGTTATGGACATGAAGGAGAGACTGCAGTCATTCATGATTTAGATCATAGAGGTTGTTCATTCTGAAGGAGTGAGGAATGGCTGGTGGGTACATCCCAGAGAAGCACTGCCCAGCAAGGTCTGTGCCTCCACTGGTCTATGGACCTTTTAGAGCTATCCATCCAGAAACCCAGAGAAGCTGGTGTTGACAATAAACCCACTCTTCCCCCTTGTAAAGCTGGTGTAGGTTACTGGACGCATTCCTCCATCTCCTCAAGGACAGAGCTTTATTACAGATGACCCCCAAATTGTGAGTTACCCAATTAGCAACTCTAAAATGTACCTTGATTCAAAGCCAGTGCAGGAGCATAAATAACAATTCCAGTATACAGAATCTAGGTGTGGAGGGGGGGAGAAGAAAGTCAAATTAATTATAAAATTCATTAATTGTATCCATGAATTACACACATAAATAAAATATTTTTCCAATAACTTCAATTGTGAATTAAAAGAGCATGTACTTAATAAAATTTGTTGAATGTAACTTGAAACATGTTATTTAAATATTATTGATTGTTCTACCTTGCTTTGGGGGGTGGTCATAGGTTATAAACATTTTTTATGACCCATGTTATGCAAAAATGCAAACTTCTTATGTGGTGCTTAGCGCAAATGATCACTTATCTACCAAATTAAGCTTGAAACCAATTTTCCTATGTAAAACAATTAGAAAAAAGAAAAAATATTCATTTAAAAAGAGGATGGCCCCCTTTATCGTGTCTTTAAACTATTCTTAATCACTGCATAATCAATAGAGATGACAGTAAACAATGTGAAAATAGATTTTTAGAAGTTTCTATGTCCATAAATTAAACAAAAGTGTAAATTTTCACCAAAAATTCTAAACCCCTCCAAAACTGTAGTCTACCTTTTTAATATTACTTATTATTATAACAAATATTTGTAGAAGAGTGGGTAAGATAAATACAGTCTTTTTTTTCAAAATATCATTTTTATTGCATTTGATCTTTCAAATATTTCACATAGAAGCTAATTCTATGGCTAATTCCATAAAAACATATTATAAAAGAACATACCATTTGTGTGTTTGATTACATTACATGGGTAAAGCTATGACAGCCTTTCAAACGGGAGGTGCTGAAGTGCTCCTTCTTTTGCAAAGATAAACTAGCTTTCCACAATGCTTGTTCTATCCAAGTTGAAGATTCAGTACATGACCTCAGCTACCTTCTAACACCCAGTTGCATTTCTAACAAAGCTCCAAAAGAGGATCTAAATAGCTGGCGAATGAAGAAGACCAGGCTCAACTATGCATCAAAATCTCTACCAGACGCCAAAAGGCACCGTCCTTTTACACTGCAAGAGTTACAGACTTACAAATTTAAATTGTGTAATTTACAAAGGTATGAAATGGAGTCAAGTGAAATCATTTAGGAAGACACTGTGTCTCGCCACAGCAAATACTTAGGCAGCTTTTGATTGGAGGAATGGAATTGTAATTGGAGATGAGAACGAAAACCCTTTCCTCCACCTACATTACCATACCCAGCCCTAAAGTGATTAACTGCCAAGGGGAAGATTCGTACAATGACATATGTCATGGACTCGTAATGACATAACAATGATCTTTACAATCCTCCAGTAGTCGGATGAACAGTGGTAAGCATTCTCTGTCACTGGCCACTTGGCAACTCCTCGCTTTCCTTTGTGTCCATCAGAACTGCACCTGCATATTCCTGAATTACTGGATTGAGCACTTGGCTTTCAAAACTCCTCCAGAGAGGCCGGGTGCTGTGGCTCATGCCTGTAATCCTAGCACTCTGGGAGGCCGAGGTGGGAGGATTGCTTGAACTCAAGAGTTCAAGATCCGTCTGAGGAAGATTGAGACCCTGTCTCTAAAAAAGTAGCCAGGCGCTGTGACCAGAACCTGTAGTGCCAGCTACTGGGGAGGCTTGAGCCCAGGGATTTAAGGTTGCTGTGAACTATGACCCCACGATACTCTACAAAGTGAGACTCTGTCTCCAAAAAAATAGAAAAGAAAAAAATTTTAATTTAATTTAAAAAGATAAAAACTCCTCCAGAGCTTGTGACAATCAGGTCTTATAATTCAATTTTTAAAAGAGCCCTGATTTTAAAGTATACTCTCAAATGAAGAAAAGTACTTCCTGCTGTCTTCCCATGTCACTTAATTTTTTCATACCTTTAATCAACATGTAGTAAAACTCCTGTGAAACATACAATTTGTTTTCCCTTTGTTAGAATTCCTCATTTCAGCTACTACAGCTCTCTCAAATACCTTTGTCATCTACAACTGCTCTTATTATCACGTTGGTGGAGGTGGGGGCAGGTGAGAATAAGGGACAAGTACGTTTTCCTAATGCTGCTCAATCGATACAATATTTAATATTCACTTAAGTCATTCTATTTTTCTAGGGAGTAAAGCATTTCCTGAAACACCGTTTAATTATCTTAATGATTAATATTGTCTAGTGACAAGTGTTTTTCCCTCATATTTTCAACATCTCTTTTTATCTTGCCTGTGTTTAACCCCGATGCCATGGTCAAAAACATTTTAGATGACAAAAGATAAAATAAATTAATGGAGAGCTACTTACAGTTTGAACAACGAAGAGGATTGTTCCACAGAGACGAACATATTTGTTAAATCGAAGTTCTAAGTACTGTCGCCAAAAAAGGAAAAATTGTTATTATGTGAATCCTCTGAACATTTTTTGTCATCATCTTAAAAAGTAAAGAGTTAGAAATTTAAGGCAATTTTATAACTGATTTGTATTCTATATTTTTATTTTACTATTACTTGTATTTACAGACAGCGAAATAGGCTCATGTTTTAGAGTTCAATTCAATTGGGTTTGAACACACAGGTTCATATGACTTTTGTCATAATCAGGACACAAAGCAGTTCCATCACCCCAAAAACCAACCCCGAAACCCTAACAATCACTGATCCATTCTCCATCCCTAGTTTGGCCTTTTCCAGAATATTATACAAATAAAATTACATTCTATATTTTTAGAGTAAGTAATCTATTGTTCTCTTCTTTCTCTTGGTATCTACTCCGAACATTTCCCTTGACTCAAGTAGGGAATCAACCCTGATTGCCTGTAATTATGATGAAATTGTTGATAGAAGTGCCCTGCCTCAACTGGCCAAGAGGAAGTCACATGACCCCAGCGGGGCCAATCAGCTTGGCCCTCAGCACTTAATTGAATCTTAGAAGCAAAGTACAAAGAAAATGATTAGAGCAGACTGATCCTGACAGAATGGCCTGAGAGGCTACCCTGGCTTCTGGCCGCCTTACTCAGCTTTTCACTCACTTCTTTGAGCTACCCCCATGTCCAATTTTTTTTTTCACTTAAATTACCAAGTCAGTTTCTGTTCAAAACCAATGACTCTGCCAATTTCTTCCACTCTCCTTGAAATCTGCTACACCTTATAGTATGGGCTGCTTATCTCCTACATTACATAATACACCATAATATGGGTTTTACAGAGCTAGATTTACAGAATTTCAGGGCTAGGGTCTAAGACATTCTTTAACATGAATATTATTGCAAATCAGTCTTTTCATATAGCAGGAAAAAAAGAGGAAGGAAAAACTGGCATTAGATAATAGTCAGAAGAAAAGACATCTGACAATTTCACTCCACAATTGTGGCTAACATGGGGTGTTTGCTGGGCGCATCTTCCCAATAGCTCTGTGAGGCAGGTACCGCTTATGAGATTATGTCAGGGATGAGGACATTAGGACTCAGAGAGAATACCATGTTTGCAATCGAATATGTGGTTGGCCACAACACAAATTTAAAATCTTTGATGCCAAAATCCATGCCCATAGCCACATTATTCCATATATATCAATAAATGATCAGACCATATGTTTAAGACTCACTAAGAGAATGGATGGCACTAACACATAATAGAACCTCCAAAAATCACTGATGGATGAAAAGATTGTGCATTAGAGGAAGAATTTGAGGCAATCAGTGTCCAAACTCAGGATGCTTCTCTACAAAACGAGGAGCATAATAGTAATTTTTTTCTCTCTTCCTGTGGGGTTTGGAGACTAGCCAATGATATAAATGAATGGGAAAATGTCAAAAACTGTTCATTCATAGATAAAATTTTAAGAAGTTGGTGGTTTTCAAATCCATGCACCTCAAGAAACTTGAATTCCAGTGAATTACCTGTGTCAAAATCATGCAAGAACATCTTGGAAGACCTTTTAGAAGATTGGAGAATTTTCTGAAACCCAGAAATGGTGCAGTGTTATTTCTTCAGAGTTCTTTTAGTAAATCTCTACAAACTCCTAAGCACATGGATGAACATGAATATACAGAGAAGTCTTTGACTTCTAGGTACATGTATCCAAAGTGCTGGAGACTAAAAAAAATAAATAAATAAATATAGAAGAAAAATGTGACAGAGGTAAAAATATAGCAAGTCGAACCAACTAACTTGCATATATTAATTTTTCCCCAAGATCAGATGATGCAGGAACACCTCTGTTTTAAGCTCACACAAGACCAGCTCCAGACACGACCAAGAAATCTCAGCCATCCGTTATTAGACTACTGAAGAAATACCTGAAGACCTAATCAGAAGCCCAGGTCACCTACGGTAGGCTTAGAGAATAGCTCTAGAATTTCTAGTCTAAACTATAGAGTGATAATGTGTACTTCCAGTCAACCAAGATCCCTACCAGCCTTCAGAACTGTGAATAACTTAGGGACACTAAGGCGTCTGTTGATACCGATGCATAAATAGATAATAAATAAACTCAGTTCAAGCACAAATTGAGCTGGATCCAGAAAGATCCTGAAGAAGCTCTGGGTTCAATTGGATTCCTGTATTATACTTTTTGCCACGCTAGTTGTCTGGAAATTGCTAAACACCTGTCAGGCTACCATTTTGAAGACAGTGAAAAATAATTGAAAAAAATGCTTGTGAATAGCCAATTTTAGCTAAAGAAATGTAAATAGGGAGAGATTTTGTATTTGATCAAGAATGCTATGGTATCTGTCATTGAAAGTTGTACCACATATTCTATTTAGTGGGCTCTACCTCTCAGCATAAAATGACAAACAGAGTATTCCACGAAAAAGCCTTTGCCATGGCCAATGGCCAGGGTCATAGCATGTTTCCTAACTTCCCTGGCCCCGGTTGCCTGACCCCTCTGCAGCGTGCCCACAACACCATGTGTCCTATACTGCTTCCTTTGTTCCCTGTCCTTGTATAAACCCTGCTTGGGGTTCTGACTCGCCAGAACCTCCAGAAACAGCCAGGAGGCCGTGAGGCATATGTCTACATGGCTTCACACTTTTTCTGTGTAGCTTAACTTACTCTGAGTCTCTTTGCCTGCAGAATGGGGCTCTAACAGTAACTCCCTCCTAAAGATTGTTCTGTGTCAAGTCAGACCATGTATGTAAACCACGCAGCCCAATGCCTGCATGTATTACATTAAGCATTCACTGAACTTTAGTGTTTTGCCATTTTTAGGTGGAACCGCTGCTAACTTAGCCTCTACCGCTGTAAACATGGGGGAAATTCATTTCTGTTTGAGTTAATGCTGCAGCCCCAGAGACGTATGGGTCGGTGATTACAAGAGCAGCATTCATCTGTGGGGACTGAAGCCCTCTTGCCAGATTTTTAAAAAACCTTTCAAACTTTCAGAGTTGGTTAACTACACATTAGAGCTCAAGGATTCCAATGTCTGCAGGTCCCATCAGGTCACCTACATGAGTGACAATGGCCAGATGTTCATACATGAACATGTTGGAATACTCCTTACATCCACTAAGGAATACGTTCTCTTACATGTCCCTGGAAATGAGAATTCCCTTCACCCTGTCCATTTTCCCTTTCGTGTATTTTTGATACAGACATAAGTACAAAGAAGGATTTATTCACCATAACACAAACACAATGGGAAGACCTCAGTAGAGAAGTTAATAGGGAATGAGAGCTTTGGCTATAAGCATTCCTGTGGCCACAGAGGGCATGGACCTGTGGTCACCAGGCTTCTTGAGTTTTCAAAAGATGTCAGAGTTGGCCAGGTACAGTGGCTCACACCTGTAATCCTAGCAGTCTGGGAGGCCAAGGCAGGTGGATTGCTTGAGCTCACGAGTTTGAACAAGAATGAGACCAGCATCTCTACTAAAAATGAAAACCTGAGGCAAGAGAATTGCTTGAGCCCAACACTTTGAGACTTTGAGATTGCTGTGAGCTATCACACCACAGTACTCTACTAAGTGCGACAAAGTGAGACTCTGTCTCAAGAAAAGATGTCAGAGTTAAATAATGAATTAATTTTTTTCCCAAAACACTATAAGGCTCAAAAAAAAAAAAAAAGAAAAGAAAAGTGACTGAGAACTGAATTTGGCCTGGGACATCCAGTTTGTCACCGCTGGAGAAGAATAAAGAAATTCCATCCTGCTCTCTTCTGGGATAGACTGAGCTCTCCCAAACACAGTGACCAGAGCAAAGGGAAGGCAGTGCTGCCCCAGGGGTGCCTTGCCCCGGAAGACATCCCTAGAGCCCAGTCGGAGTTTGTCACCAAGGCTTGTTGTGCCATTCAAGCTCTGTCCCCAGCACCAGTTGAACCAGCCTCATTAGGAAACCACCTTCCAGTGGCCCCGGGTTGGGGCTAAAACTTCTGTGAGATTGTCCACAAAGCTGAGGAATCAGTGCCTGGGAGAAAGCAGAGGCCACTGAACTGGCCACATGGCCCCCTCAACCTTTATCCTCCCACTCCCATACAATACTTCTTTCACCAAACGTTCATCTTTGCAAAGCTCTTTCCCACAGACAACTTGAGAAAACCTGTAAACCTATATACTACAGGAAAGATAGTTTTCCTTAATATCTTTCCATAGAGAAGACAGGGCTGTTTGAGAACCTTATTGTCTAATTTTCCTACTGATGCCAAGAAAACTACCTCCACCACCAGCCACCACGGCGATACTGATGCCTGACATGTACCCGGCATCTGCTATTCTGTGCTGGGCAGTGTTGTAAATGCCACACCTTGCATCACCTCATTGCTTCCTCCCAACAGCTGGTTGAGATAGGTGTTGTTATTATTCCTTTAGACATGAGGAAATGGGCATAAAAGGTTCAATAAGTCGTCCGGTATCATCCAGCTAGTAAGTGGTAAAATCTGGCCTGAAATACAGGTCCTGGGACAGGAGATACAGCCCGTTAGCTATCTGGGGGCCTGGAAAGGGGGTGTGTGTGGAGGGGAGAGGCAGGAAGGCCAAGTTCTTCACCAGCTGTCCTGGAAAAGGGTATGGTGCTGGGGACTTGGAGGATTCAAAAAGGATTCATTCCAAGGGAAGGAGCTGAGATTTGAATGATTAACCCTCCCCACAATAAAAACTTTTAAAATCTTTCCCCTTGACTGGGATTCAAAGATGTTGATGGTAGAAAGGACTTTCACCGAGCTGTCCAAACCACTCCGTTTACTTTGGAAGCCTCTATTTTCTCTGAGCACAGGAGATAAATCCCATTTTTTTTTTTTTTCCGCCCTTACAGGACACCTCTCCCCAGAAATTAAGGAGGGTAGGGCCAGGAGGAGGCGACGGGTCTGGGGAGGGGAGCGAAGGTGACGAAGGGGGACAGGGAGAGACCTGCGTGTGGTGATGGGAGTGAACGTTCCTCCAGAAGCCTGAGGAGCCCCTGCCCTGCCATCCCGGGCCGCCCCCTCTTTACCTCGTAGGTGCTGGTAACCCCCAGTCTATAGAACACGGGGAGGAAGACCTCGGCGCTGAGCAGCACCGTCAAGAAGTAGGTGACAGCGAAGATGCTGTACACGGCCCCGAAGCGGTAGACCTCCGCGGGGGTGCCCAGGACGGTGATCGCCGACATGAAGCTGGCCGAGAGGGACAGCGCCACCGGCACGGCGCTCATGCTGCGGCCGCCCATCAGGAAGTCCTTGGAGGTCTGCTGGCCGCCCCCCGCGAAGGCGTAGTAGACGCCGATGACCGCCGAGACCACCAGCATGCCGGCAAACACCAGGTAGTCCCACACCGCGAAGGTGCCGATGTCCTGCGGCGCGGCCATGGCCCCGCGACTCCCCCCGAGCCTGGCGCTGTGGCTCGGCCGCCGGCGCCGGTTCTTATCCCCGACGGGCTGCGGGCTCCCCAACTGGGCTGCTCCCTGCGCCCACCACGCCGGCCGCGCCCCTAAACCCGGGTCTGGGGGTTCAGGGGGTTCCCCGCCGCGCTGAGTGCTCACAGGTGCGCGACCGGGCTGGGCGGCCGGGATGGCCAAGGCGCCCGGGACGTCCGGCAGGTGAGGACTGGAGCCCGCAGCCACGTCTGACAAACTTGCTAAGAGCACGGACTTCAAGTGGCGCCCGAGGGGAAGCACCATTTAAATAAGTAGGCGACCGGCGGGGGGAGTGTGGGACGAAGGGCAGTAGTCACGTCTGAATTTGAGCGTTCCAGTTCAGCAGTCCAGGTCCTTGCGGAAAGGTGTGCCCAGAATATTTAGATTACCTTAATGGGTGACAAGGGTTGAGCTGGGCGACAGTTTGCAAGCAGCGGAGGTCCCAGTCCTAAGACAGGTAAGCTATTATAAAGGAGAGGAGAAAGTCTGTACTATTTATTTCATTGCCTGCGTTTTTACGCAACAAACATTTCTGATGCATTAATAATACTTGCTGTCACGTTAATAATAATTCCTTCCGTTTAATGAGCCTTAGGGTGGGACATATACGTCCTCGCACCTTTTACATTAGCGTGATCCCAACTATTACTCTTGATAAATGAATTATTTCCATTTTTCTAATAAGGAAACTGCTTTAAAATGGCTAAGTCCCCTTTTCTGTAGAATATAAACGTCTTATCACAATAACTAAGAAAATGCGGTGAAGGCTATGTTAACCAATTTGATGATAGTATTTCAAATTGTATATAAAACCAGCACCTTGTACCCCATAATTGCATTAATGTACACAGCTATGATTTAATAAAAAAAATTAAAAAAATAAAAGGGGGTGGTGCCTGTGGCTCAAGGAGTAGGGCACCCACCCCATATGCCAGAGGTGGCAGGTTCAAACCCGGCCCGGCCAAAAACTTTAACAAAAAATAAATAAATAAATAAAATAAAATAAAATGGCTCAGTCACTTGTCCAAGGAAATGGTGGAGATTAAGAGTTTTAATCTAGGTGTCTGATTTCAGAGCTTGTTTTCCTAATCACAGTGCTACACGTATACTTTGGAGAGTCCTAATGTGGGTACCTGTTCAATTTAGGTACAAATGTGCACACTTAAATTAAGATTGCAGATGCAACGGACACTGTAACTTAAGGTTTTAAGACTCTTGAAAGCACATAGGAAAGATCATTTCCAGTATCAGTGAGCACTCCAGACATCCTTTAAGTGGCTTTCCTTGAAATATTATTACATGAGTCACACTCAGAAGGTAATACAATAATCCTTCCATTTTCCTTCTAACATGAATACTCCCGTCACCCCTCCAGCTATAGGTCTATTTTCAACTGCCCTTGTTCATTTCCACACATCTTTATCATTTACCAGTTGATCCGTGGTAAATAATCCACGGAATGTAGTTAGTCCAGTCCCATGTGTGGAGAAAGCTATATCAGATTTTATTTTTTGTGAATGGGTGTTATTTGCATAACATTTTCAGAAGGAAATAGGGAAACAGAAGTGAAATCCAGGTAATTCGATCGCATAAATAAATATGTGGTTTGGGGTTTTGCTCCACCTGTGTGAAATTTACTGTAATTAAAGATTATGTTGTATACACATATTTACATGTAGTGCTTATTTAAAAGAATATATACACAGGCGTGTGCCTATAAAGCAACCTACAAGAATAACACATAACTGAGGATTCTTCTAGGAACTGAATTCATTTACGGGAACTTCTTTAAAGCCATAGTCCTAGATACAAGAAAACAAAACTCATCTTCTTTCGGACATGTAGAATTAAGAACAGATCTTCATACTATTCAGCTATTTAAAAAAATGGAGACTTTATATCCTTCGTATTAATCTAGATGGAAGTGGAAGACATTATTCTTAGTAAAGCATCACAAGAATGGAGAAGCATGAATCCCATGTACTCAATTTCGATATGAGGACAATTAATGACAATTAAGGTTATGGGGGGGAGGAAAAGCAGAGAGAGGGAAGGAGGGAGGGGGCGGGGCCTTGGTGTGTGTCACAATTTATGGGGGCAAGACATGATTGCAAGAGGGACTTTACCTAACAATTGCAATCAGTGTAACCTGGCTTATTGTACCCTCAATGAATCCCCAACAATAAAAAAAAAAAAAAGAAAAGAAAAAAAAATGCAATCAGTGTAACCTGGCTTATTGTACCCTCAATGAACCCCCAACAATAAAAAAAAAAAAAAGAACAGATCTTCAGGTAGCTAGTGACCAATACATCCCTGTGGTCATGTTAGAGGCAGAATAGCTTAGGGTTAAACCTGTAGGCTCTAAAACACTTGACCTCCTGCTATCTACTAGCTAAGATATCTTAGACAAATGCTTAATTCTTCTATGTCTTGGTTTCCCATCTCTAAGTGGGAATTCTTATCTCACAGAGTTGTAGGGGATTAAATGAGATCACAAGTGAATAGACCCTGACACTGTTAAGTGTTAGCATTGTCTGATGACCTTACAATTTGTTGAGAATCAGGTTAGTGTAAATTATGGCTTGGTAGTACTGCTATTAGACACAGCCTATTTCCCTTTGTGTAATGTCACAAACTGTGTCCCTATTCTTTTAGTTCTTTCAAGTGTCTGACATATGTCTTCAGATTATATTTTCCAGAAGAAGGCTCTGTTTTCTGAGCCTTTGAATACCTGAGGTGGCTCCTCTGTTGTCATCAAATATGAGAAAAAAATTCAGCTGAAAACATTCTTAAGTTGCGATCTTTTGTCTTTCAAAAAACTGTAGGTATTTTTTCTATTGTCTTTTTGCATTTCTTATTGGAGAGCTATCTGAGGACAGCAATTTGTTCCGTCATAAATAACTTTAGGATTGAGTGCTAATAGATTTGTTTCTCTTTATACTTGCCATTCCCAAATTGGGCCAGAATATTTCTAGAACAGCCACCTTTTCGTTCTCATCTAGAATGGTGAGTCTTTCCAATTTGAATAGTCAGGTGTTATTTTTTTTTTTTTAATGACATTTTTATTTACTGTTGTTGTTCCAATTACTCTAGTATTTTTCTCAGAAATCTCTAATTCTTAAACAAATCTGTCTAGTCTTCTATAATTATTCTCTTGACTCTTTTTTTTTTCTTTTACCTTTGCAGCCTAAGAGATCGACTCTGTCCTTCATGTCACTGACCCTGGTGTTTGCCAGAGCAGCTGTACTTTGCTGCTCCCAATGTGGGTTCAACTTCCGCTGTTCCATTTAATAGCACTGAATTTTAAAAAACAATCCTTTTCCTTTCATCTCACTCTAAAGTCTTTTCACCTTTAAAATGCCTCGCAGTTTTCTTAATATTTTTTAACTATAAGAGCAAAACAATATTCCCATTCCCAAAAGGAATATTGCTTTTTCAGATGCTTTTCCTAGGACATACGTATAATATGGCTGATCTTTCCGGCAATTATCTCAAATAAAAAAGTAATTTCCAGACTTAGTCTTTGCCAAAAGGTCAGTTATGTTGCTTTCCATTTTATGTTCTCTTCTTTTAAGTTCTCAATTTTTCTTTTCTTTTCTTTTCTTTTTTTTAATTGCAGTTTTTGGCCAAGGCTGAACCCACCACCTCCGGTATATGGGGCCCGTGCCCTACTCCTTGAGCCACAGGCACCACCAGGTTTTCAATTTTTCAACCGGATGGTGTGGCAGAGTTTTATACCTAACTTGCTCTCCTAATAATTAGATTTGCATTATTAATGGCTCTGTTGGGCAGAGATAGTACACATATTTTCACCTGTTCTCACTGTCTGGTGTTCTTACACTCTCACCATGAAATACCATCATAAAAATTTTTAAGTTACTGTGTCCACTGCATCTGAGGTTCTTTTGTCTCCACCTAAACTAGAGCACTTTCTTATAAGAACTACCGTGAACTCACTGTGTGTTACCAGTTCACTCTACCCTCTACAGCATTCAGCAGAGGATTCAGTGAGAGAGTACACCTCTGATTGTACAGAGAAAGAGGCACCAAACAATCGAGGGCTGGCTGCCTCATTTTTCAATGGGAGTAGGTGTTAAAAAAGTCTGAATCCAGCGTAGTTAGTAGTGAAGGGATAAGAGGGTCTTCCCATCTTTGTGTGGGGCATTTTCTTTTCAGAGTGGACCACAAAGTATGTTTTTTAGGCCACTTGAATGTGACCTTCTGGCAATTCATCTTACCCTGTCTAGCCCTGGACAAGCTCTCAGACATCTTTTCTGACCACTTCTTTCTCCCACTTACTCTTGCCCAGGCATGCCATCTTCCTTACTGTCCCTAGAATATGACCATCTTGTCTCTGTCTCAGGGCCTTTGCGCGTGTTGCCCCTCTGTGATGAATGCTCTTCTTCCAGATATGACCAGGACTCCTACCTCACTGTATTCAGGAGTCTGCTCAGATGTCCCCTCTGAGAGGCAACCACTCCATCTATAATTGGAGTCTATCCTTTTCTACTCGCTCACTTTGCTTTGCTTTGCTTCACACGCTGATCCAGCCTGAAATTATATTTCTTTGTTTATCTTCTCTGTGGTCTCTCTCCTCCTAATAGACCAGAAGATCTGTGAAGGTAGAGACTTTACCTGTTTTGTTCATCAGTATCTTCTAGACTCCCTGGGTCTAGAATAGCCTAGCCCACGAGTAGGTATTTTTAAAAATACTTGCTTAATGTGGGGGCAGTGCCTGTGGCTCAACGGACTAGGGTGCCCTGGCCCCATATGCCAGAGGTGGTGGGTTCAAACCCAGCCCCGGCCAAAAACCTCAAAAAAAAAAAAAAAAAAACTTGCTTAGTAAATAAATGCACGAAAGGAGAAGATTTCAGAAAATCCTCTCAAATAGGTTGACTCCGTCCTGATTTCTAATGATGCAAATGTCCTCTTTTTCTGTTTTCATGAAAAATAAGAGAAATCATATCAACAAGTACTCTTCATTTTAAGGCTGCATTGTAAAGTTAACATAATTTTCATTAATCTACCATCATGTTTTTCTTACTGATTTTATCAAGTAGTATTGAGTTTGGCCGAGAGTGACAGAAGCCAAAAATAACAATTGTCTAAGCAAGATACAAGTTTATTCTCTTTCACATTTAAAAAGTACAGAGATAAGAGGATTATTGCGGGGAGATGAGGCTATACAGAATCATTTAGGATCCAAATTCCTCTCTTACAGTTCTTCCATCCGTAGATCCGGCTTGTACTCAATGGCAAGGCGGGAAGGCCTAGGGCATAGCTATACCATTTAAGGACATTTGCCATCAACTTTACACAGCAGTTCCACTTCCAGCCCATTGGACAAAACTTAGACGCATGGCTGTATTCTGGCACAAAGGCTTCATATACCAGCCTTTGTACCAGAGGACCACATGCCTAACTAAAAACTGGGACCCTGTTCCTAAAGAAGAACAGGAGAATGGGGCCTGGGCAACCCCAGCAGTCTCTGCCTTGTCCTTAGCTACAGTCTTCACCAAGCAGACCTCTCTGAGACAAGCCTCCTCCAAATTTTATTCTTTCCCCATAGATCATCCTTAACTAACCAGGTGAAACGTTCTCAGATTAAAAATGTTATTACTATGACCAGTTCTTACTTTTCACCCTTCTCTACTTAAAGGTGATAATCTCCAGTTTTTCCTCTTGTTTAGACAAGCAGCTGTTCCTTCTCGAGGAACTACTCAAAAGACCAGCGGCATTAGGGATGGGAAGAAAAGCAAAGTGGACATCAGAGGCTGACCACGAAGGGAGGGGCCCAGAGCTCCCTGGGACAATGTGGCGTCCCGACACCCCTCACTCAGCTGCTCAGATCCTTTGAAGAAAACATATCTTGAGTACATTTTGAAATATGATCTGCTATCTTTCTTCAACTTTTTTCTTGTGGTAAAATATATATAACGTAAAATTTACTTTAGTCTTGCTTTTTTGCCCAGGCTGGTGTGCAGTGGCCCAATCATAGCTCACTATAACCTCAAACTTCTGTGCTAGTGGTGCGTAGTCAAAAGGATCCAAGCCAGTGCTTATATGCCCTTAAATCACTGGACAGCAGAGACCCAGTAACACCTTTCAATTCTTTTTTTTTTTTTTTTTAAGGAAAACATCCATTTAATAAAGGAAAATATACATCATCATTATTCTTCAGATTAACACCTTTCAATTCTAATTCTAAAATCTCTTGGAGAGGAAATCCAATTGCTTCAGTCTCTGGACTTTTCATCTGACAGGCTACCACCAAAAAGGCAGGGTTCCCACTGTGGCTGCTGGGAGTCACCCTGAGGGAGGGGACAGAGGACTAGGTCTCCAGAGAGGAGGGCAGAGAGCTGGTGGTGCTCTGACAGATATATCCTCTGCGAATTATTTGTGCCATTTTCCTATCTTCTGTGAGAGATCACAAGCTCCTTGAGAAAAAGTACTGTTGCTTGTTTATATTTGTAAATCCCCGGAACCCAGTATTCTGTGTAAAGAAAATGCTAACCCTATTATGGTACTGATGCTATTTTACAGTGGCTGTTGGCATCAGAAGTTTCCCCAGAATTTATAGAAGTGAAATTTGGAAATCTGAGAGTGGCTTTATTAGAGACTGAATCTAAGATGGCTCATGTGCTGTCTTATGGGGGCGGGGTGTTCTTTTCTCTCTTTACAGGAAAATACACTCTCAACACAATTCCCTAGTGTCTGCTTATTCTTTGCCTTAAAATCATAATCACAGTTGCTAGAAGACTTTGAAATATCCTTTAGAAACAGAAAAGGAACAGAAGAGTACTAAGAGTCCTCCTTGCTCAATATCCCTTCTACTTAAAAACACTGAGTAACTTGGGAATTTAGGGTAACAAGTTGGTGTCATCACCTGGCCTGAATTGGGAAAGCTGCAAATTAGCAATACTTAACATCTCTGCTGCTCTTAATTTTGTTATTTCGTTTTCTTGTATTGTGTTTCTTTCTTAACCAGATCTTGCTCTAACCTCCTCCATGGAATCAGTAATAAGTTGGACCACCAGGTACTTTTAGTAAGTAATGGCATCAACTCACTTAATAAACTCACAGTGGAGATGTCACCTGATGCCCTGGGCTGCTTCCTGTTACACAATGAGAAACTCCTCCCTGTCTCCTTTCTGCAGAACTCCAGGCCGTTTCGTAAGAGCCAATTTCTGTACAACCATAGACTATAGCTTTAGCCTAACTTACTGGCACAGACATTTCCTTTCTTTCAGTACTTGATTTGGCTTGTCTTCCCTGAATTTCAACCTTTTTTTGCATATGTATCGTTTATTACAAGTGATCTCAAATCCTCTTTTGGATACACAAAATTACAAAGAAGGAAAAATGTCTAGTAAAACATACTGACGGTACATACTCCACCAAATGGCATCAGAGTAATAAAAATGATGGTAATCCGATAAGGACAAAGAGAAGGAGAAAAGAGCTGGCTGCAGATAAGTACAGGTTATCAACTGTATTCAATACAATTTTGGAAGAATGAATAGCAATAAACAAGTGGACATTGACTTTGATCTTAGTTTCTTCACTTGTTAAATATCTTAAGGCAGCTGTCCCTAACCTTTTTGGCACCAGAGATTGGGTTCATGGAAGACAATTTTTCCACAGACCCAGATCGGGGGAGGGTTTGATATGAGTCTGCAAGCAATTGATTTATTATGGTCTCTTTGCAGTCAGACCTCTCTGCTAATGTTAATCTGTGTTTGCAGCCATTCCCCAGGACTAGCGTCACTGCCTCAAATCCAACTCAGATCATCAGGCCTTAGATTCAGGTAAGAAGCAGGCAACCTAGATCCCTCACATGTATAGTTGACACTAGGGCTTGCTCTCCTATGAGAACCTAATGCCTCCCCTGATCTGACAGGAGGCGGAGCTCAGGGGGGACGCCAGTGATGGGGAACAGCTGTAAACACAGATGAAGCTTCCCTCACTTTCTGTTCAGTTACCAACTAAGTAACATTTCCCCCTCTCCTTTCTTCTTGAACAAAACTAAAGATATCCTTTCTGGAGAGGTTAAACTAAAAAACAAACAAACACAAAACCTCTGGCTTGAGGGCATCAATCATAGTTACTGGCTAGAGTGAAGCATTTTACTGGAAAACAGGATTAGAAGTTTGCCTAAGGAACACTGAGACACCCATCCTGACCTATCCATCCTTTCCCCTACTGGGCGCCCAGCAAGCTTAATACCAGACTTAGACTCCCTTAGGCAAGATTTGGGAGAATTCTCTTCTAGAGAAACCCTGTACCCTGAGAGAACAGACCTACCAATACATACTGGCATTTAGGAGATCTATAAAAAGACAGAGCCCCCCCCCCATCATGGTGTGTGTTCTAGTGAACTTGGCCCTACAATGGACAAGTTCAAACCCAAAACACAGTTTCTGAGCAGCTCATAGTGCCTCTCTCTTTAACATAAACGGACAGTTAGGGATCACTAACCATTTGAAAAAAACCTTTCACGTAGGAGACAGAGTCCAAAATAAACTGTAAAAAAGGTTACGGTCAATGCAGGGGGCAAAGAAAACCCTTTAAAAACGAGAGTTAACATTTTCTGGGAGAAGAAGGAGAATTTTGCATTCATGAAATGTGAAACTTTGCTATTAAAATGTCACATGTAGAAATAAGAAGGAGCTCTTGGAAAATAAATAAAATATAGGAGCAGCAATTAACGATCAGTGGAAGAGTTAGAAGGTAGGGGTGAGGAAACGTTCTATAAAATAGAACAAAAATACCCAGAAATTAAAAATAGGAGTGAAAAAAAAGGAAAGAAAATTAGAGGTTCAATCCTGGAGGTCTAAAACATGACTCTAGGAATTCTAGAGAGCAAGTAGAAAAGAAATTATCAAAGGAAAATTCAAGACAATTTCTAAAAATCTTAAGAACATATGCTTCACATTGAAAGTACTCATCAAATGGGGCAGTGCCTGTGGCTCAAAGGAGTAGGGCATTGGCCTATATACAAGAGGTGGTGGGTTCAAACCCGGCCCCGGCCAAAAACTGCAAAAAAAAAAGCACTCATTAAGTGGGTTGACAGTGATTTTACAAGACCCAAGCCCACATCCTGAAATGTCAGGTCCACACAGGAACAATCCTAAAAGCTTCCAGAGATAAACAGAGAGAAAATAGGTCATATACAAAGATCAGAAATCAGAATGGCATCAGATTCCTCAACAACAACATGGAAAACTGAAGATGATCAAACAATACCTTCAAGAGTTTTAGGAAAAGTTATTCCCAACCTAAAATTCTATCGCCTATCAATCGAATGAAAGAGGAAAATAAACATGTTTTCAAATATGCAAGATCTGCAACTTAGTCCTAGGAGGGGAAAAAAAATAAATATGCAAGGCCTCAAAAACTGCATTCCCTACACATCATTTCTCATGACACTTCTGGAGGACGTGCTCTGTGTAAATGGGAGAGGGGGGCGGGAAGACAAGGGAGGAAGTCGGAGACCCAGGCAGAACTAGTGAGCAGCTAGTCGCAAAGGGAGCAGGTGTCAGAAGGCTCCACGTGGAACCATCGCTAAGAAAAACAAGGGAACATCCAGGTTGTCGTACGATGTTGACCTAAAAGAGGAATTTTAGAAGTTCTTTCTAAAAGTGTGGTGATAAATTTACTGCAGATACACAAAACCTAAGCAAAATGTTTCCAGATAAACATATTGGGTTGCATGGCCACCAAACTGACAAAAACTGCAGAGTGTCCGGACACTTTGCACCCCACAGCCACATGACATCGTCACTCGGAGGTTTAATAGGCATCTCATATCCTGCATGGCCAATAAAACCCAGCTGATGGCAACACCATCTACCCAACGGCACCAGTGTTTGCAGTGGTTATGAATCTTGACTCTGCAGCCAGAATGCTGGGGGCCAAAGTTCAGCTCCAGCATCTCCTATATGCAATAACCTTGAACAAGCCATGAATCTCTCTGTGCCTCAGTTTTCTCTTCTGAAAATGGAGATGACAATAATGCCTGGCGTGTGGATTCCTGTAAGGGTGATGTGGGTGAATGAATATTTGTTATGGTTTTTAGAATCTGGTAGAGGGAAGGCACTAGAAAAACAGCATAGTGTTACAGGCAATCCCAGGTTAGGAACGAAATAGGAACGAAATAAGTTCTACAGGTTTGTTCACAAGTTGAATTTATATGTCTGTTGGAACATTTACCTATTCCCTGTAATAGCCTCTGTTTGTAAGTGTGAGTCATACAGCAGTGAGATGTCTGTAACTCAGGGATTGCCTGTATTATTATAAAGCCTAGGAACAAGGCCTGCAGACTATGCATTGGAATTAATTCCTCTTTTCTCTTATGTCTGACATTTAATTCAAAACAGATCCATTTGGCTTGATATTCAAATTGCAACTAAAATGTAACTACTTTCTGCCTGCACTATTGTAGTCCTGACCACCGAAGCTATGTCCTTTTCTCAGCTGAATCCCCCCATAGTCTCCTAACTTACCTCCCTAACCCGGAACCTACTTTTCACATACAAATCTGACTGGTTCTCCCCTTGCTGGAGCTCTTTTCCTGGCTTCTCAGGGCACACTTGAACCCATAAACTCTCACGGTGCACTTAAATTATGTTGATCAAAAAAAAAAAGGAATATGTTTACTGTGCTTTGAACTTCTTTCGAAAAGAATTTAATTAATGATCTTTCATTTTTGTGGCACACCTGAGGTCTAAGATCTTCTCACGGCACACCAGTTGAAAATCACTGGCCTCCCGCTTTGCCAGCATCAGCTCCTAAGCCCTCCCTCAGGATGCTCCTCCCTCAGAATGCTCCCTCCCTCAGGATGCCCCTCCCTCAGGATGCTCCCTCCCTCAGGATGCTCCTCCCTCAGGATGCTCCCTCCCTCAGGATGCTTCTCCCTCAGGATGCTCCCTCCCTCAGGATGCTCCCCCCCACCAGACTCAGTGACTATGTCATTCCAGGTTATCACGCCCCCATCCCCACCCCCATCATGCCCTATCCTCCCTACCCTGTTTTTCCTACCATTTCTCACAAGCTGCATTGCACTATTTTTTCAACACTTGCAACTCATTGGGCATAAAGTTAGGTCCATGAACTTAAAGTTGAGAATTGTGACTATTTTTGCAAATATGCGTCTTGGCCTGAGGATGGAGAATAACTGAGACATTAAAGATGGAAGAACTGCTAAGAGATTCAAAGAACACAAGAAAAGAGAAGAAAACAATTATTAACTCTAGGAAAAGCAAAAGATTGCATAAGAAAGTCAATCTTGTCTCGGTACGCTATGTGACTTAGCTGTGAATAATAATTATATATGGTCAGAATAAAACCTCTGGTGATCCTTCCCCAAAACTAAAATCAAAGAGAAAACAAATATCAAAAAGATGTTTTAAAAGAGAGAGAACTGTTTTGGAACAGGATATTATACGGGGTGGCCGTAAAGTTAGTGTGCAGTTTTGAATTGCAAACTATTTTAAATTGCACACAAACATTATGCTACCCTATGTGTATGTAGTATTCTTAGTCGCAAACAAGTTTTTAAATAGATTTTAGGAGCATAACTTTCTCATAAGCATGAGGATTTTCTACATTTCAAATCTAATAACGGAACAAGGTCTCGAGACAGTCTTGTGTTCCCATCTTACCCTTGTTCAACTCTTTCCTATTACATGTGGGGAGTGAACAGCTTGGCTGCTTGTAAAGGACTGGTCATCACCAAGCTAATGCTCTTAAATCCATCTAACCTCGTTTTTCTAGAAATAAGTATGGGAATTCAGTTTTGAGGCTTACCTAGGCCCTTTCCTGGTTGTGCGGATGAGCTGGAAAACTCAAACTTCCCTTTCTCTGAACTTCTCCTTTCAAGGAGGTGAAGGGGTTTGTGATAGTACTCAAGTGAGAGAGATTTGCCAGATTAAGCACTTAGAGTGCCATGGAAAAAAATTAAATTGACAATAGATTCAGCTTGTAAACTTTCTGAGTTCTTCAGTCAAGCTTCAAATTTCTAGGGAAAAGAGAAATCTCTTTGTCTGCTGAGTTTAGGTTGGTCTGCTAGTGCTTTCTGCTTGGGTAGCAAAATCTCTACAACTGCTAGAATTAGAAAAGCAGCAGGGCTGAACTGGGAGCATGTCTTCCATCGTGCTGGGCCAAGTTTCCCCAGGAATCAGTTACCCTTTGGCAATCAACACCCATTAACCAGGGGCAGTTCCAATGCACCTCCTGGTAATGTTTGCTGGCCTTAGGAGAAGAAAGTGGCAAAAGGGACCCTATAGTACCAGTGGGGGGATGCTCCTTCCACTACATCTTCAGAGGAAAGAATATTCTGTGTTATACAGAAGGGTTCCTCAACCTTTTTGGTACCAGGGACTGGTGTCATGGAAGACAATTTTTCCATGGATCAGGGCTGGAGGGGGTGGCTTGGGGATGATTCAAGTGCCTTACCTCTTCCCCTTAGATCAGTGGTCATTAGAGTCTCATCAGAAGCGTGTGACCTAGATCCCTCCTGTGTACAGTGTACAGTAGGGTTCATGCTCTTGTGAGAACCTAATGCCGCTGCTGAGTGACGGAAGGGGGAGCTCAGGCAGTGATGTGAGTGATGTCAGGGGCTGTCAATATGGAAGAAGTTTCATTTGTTTGCTCACCACACATCTCCTGCTGTGTGGCCTGATTCCTAATGAACCATAGACCAGTACCAGTCGGCAGCGTGGGGGCTGGGACCACAGTTGTACGGAACAAAAGTGCTAGGACTAGATATAAGGGCCAACAGGAAAAACAACAGCTATATCTGTGAATGCTTTTCTGCTATTAGGAATATTTTTTACTTTCCTCTTAAGTCCTGTCTCCACAACTACAATATAAGACCCTCAAAATCAAGACCTGTGTGACACATTTCTTTTTATATCAGTCCTACCCAGATCTTTCACATAATGGATCTGCAATATATGCTAACTGTTGCTGATGACACTTACAAATAATTTTTCTCTCTTTGTACAAAATATAAAGGAATAGCCATTACAAAAACCTAGGTTAAACTGAGGGGTTTTTAATCTAGCTGCAAAATGATAAGCATATTCTAATTTTTCTATGATGATTAGGAGTGGGGATAATCTTTGTATTTAGTACTTTTTCTTCCAAGGGGAAATGGGGCTATAAATGTATTTGGATATAATAATAATATCAAAACAACATAAGCACACTCTTACTGAGCACTTACTATATCCTTAAAGGGGTGTACACGTGTTAGCTCAGTTAATCCTAAAAATGATTCTTCTAATCACAGATGTTTCAACAATGTCTTTGGAAATTCATTCTGCTCTCAAAAGCTGAGTTAGTTCCTGATTGTACACAATCAAGTTGACATACTTTCTAATCCTAGTCAGCTCCATGTGGTAATACTTGCTACATCCACTTGAAAGACTTTAGGGAAATGGTTACTATATCAGCACAGAGGTGTGGTGCCTTTCCTGGATCATGTGGGATGTGCATGTGTCACAAGTTGAGGTTCAGAAGAAGTAAAGAAATTGTTTCTGTGATTAGAGATTTTGAAACTGACAGTCCACTGGGTCCCATGTTGCTGCCGTGTTACAAGAACTCACTCACTACAGGGGAATTATCCAAGTACCATCCTGCTGGACTCACTCATCTTATGAAGCACAGAGTGATCACATGTGCCCTGGAAGGGACTCTACTTAAGACTCTATTTAAGGGAAGCACAGCCTGTAACACACAGGGTTTTCAAGGTTGACCTTCTAGCCTTGTAGATTTCCCCCATCAGATGGGCAGCAGAAGCCAACGTATCCCATCTGAGAGTCTCTAGTGTATCCAAGACAACAAAAGTCCTACAGAATAAAAGGAAAGAAAAGACAGGACCAGCCCAGGCTAGCCCATCACTCCCCCCACATCAGAAGAGCAGAAGCTTCATGCCACCAGTACCATAGCATGCTGCCTTCTCCTGCCAGCCGGGCTGGGGGAGTCCTGAGACGTTTCTGGAACCCAGAAAGAATTGAATCCAAGCCCGCAGGTCTCATCATCACTTCCAGTAACCAGAATGGTCAGTACAAGTATAGCACAATCTGTCACTTTAAAGAAAGTTGTCATCCCAAAGATTATTAGTAATGAAAAAGAGTCCCACCCGTCTAGATGGGCCAACTGGTGCCCTAGAATGTTTCCACCCTCTGGCCCAAAGTAAAGAATACAAACTACAGAGGGAAAGATTGGGAGTAGCTGATGTTGGCAGGATGAAGAGTCAGAATTATGGAGCTGTGAAATTCTGTGACCTTTGGTCTACCGAAGAGGAAACAGAAGCACAGAGAGATTCAGATACTTACCTAAGGTCACACAGCACAGTCAGTGGAACGGCTAATCAAAAAAAGCACAGTCAGTATAATTGGCTAACCAAAAAAAAAAAGCCTTAGTATTTTTTACAAAGATATTTCCATTGACTGAATGAGAAAAGACTCCTTATGGCCTTTCTTACTTTCTGGAAAAATTCTTCTTTTAATTTTCTTCTACAGGAAAGGAACATGTCCCTTTTTTTTTTTTTTATTGTTGGGGATTCATTGAAGGTACAATAAGCCAGGTTACACTGATTGCAATTGTTAGGTAAAGTCCCTCTTGCAATCATGTCTTGCCCACATAAAGTGTGACACACACCAAGGCCCCACCCACCTCCCTCCGTCACTCTTTCTGCTTCCCCACCCCATAACCTTAATTATCATTAATTGTCCTCATATCAAAATTGAGTACATAGGATTCATGCTTCTCCATTCTTGTGATGCTTTACTAAGAATAATGTCTTCCACTTCCATCCAGGTTAATATGAAGGATGTAAAGTCTCCATTTTTTTTAATGGCTGAATAGTATTCCATGGTATACATATACCACAGCTTGTTAATCCATTCCTGGGTTGGTGGGCATTTAGGCTGTTTCCACATTTTGGCGACTGTAAATTGAGCTGCAATAAACAGTCTAGTACAGGTGTCCTTATGATAAAAGGATTTCTTTCCTTCTGGGTAGATGCCCAGTAATGGGATTGCAGGATCAAATGGGAGGTCTAGCTTGAGTGCTTTGAGGATTCTCCATACTTCCTTCCAGAAAGGTTGTACTAGTTTGCAGTCCCACCAGCAGTGTAAAAGTGTTCCCTTCTCTCCACATCCACGCCAGCATCTGCAGTTTTGAGATTTTGTGATGTGGGCCATTCTCACTGGGGTTAGATGATATCTCAGGGTTGTTTTGATTTGCATTTCTCTAATATATAGAGATGATGAACATTTTTTCATGTGTTTGTAAAACAAAATTGGAAATTACTAAAAGTACAAAGAGAAGTGGCTCTAAGGAAATTCAAGTTGGGCCATCTATGTGCCGGCTGTGTTTTATTGCTTGAATTTGTAATGACAAGTTGCTGTTACCAGGCAATAGCAGAGTCATGAGGCACTGGGACTCTCCCTTAGAAACTCTCAGAGCTCCTCATCATGGAAGTCCCAGGAAATAATGTTAAGACCAGGAACCGGTCCTCTTGGGCCTGTCTTTCTTGGGGAATTTCCCTTTTTATTTGCTGTTGTGGTAGTGCAATGTTTCTATTTGTTTTATTCATTGTTCCTTGTGATACTTGAATAAAACCAAATTGATCTAAGTCATAGTCAATAAGCATAAGTTGATTTTAGAAAGGTTACAAGGAACTGTGTATTTGCTAATTTACAAGATGGATCAAGGCGTGATGAACAATAAACGCTAATGAAATCCACATACTTTTGATGCATGTCACCTGCTAATATGTCCTTTTCTGGGCTGTAATGTAATGAAGTCTGACAATAAAATCGGACAATCACTTTAAAAAAAAAAAAAAAGGAATCTGATCATTTAGATGTATAAGTGAGGGCAATTCCCCTCAAGGTAGTTGCCTTACGAGACTATGTTCTGGTCTCATCCTGCCTGCGTTATGCAAAGACGTTTCAGAAACTCTGCTTCTACAATTATCCTTAGTGCCTGGGTGGGGCATCCAGACAAAATACAGGTGCCCAGTTAATTTAAATTTAGAATAAGCATGGGACATATACTAACAAATTGTTGTCTATCTGAAATTCAAATTTAACTGGGTGTCTTTGGTTTTGTTGGTTTCATTTATTTGTTGCAAAGTCCAGAAACCTTATGCCTGGACACTTCCGTGTAAACAACTTAACTAATGTCAGTCTTCCTTGGAAGGAGGCTTTGATTTTAGACATAGTCTAAAGTCTTTCAAAGTGAAGTCTCATGCCAAGAAGGATAATACCACTCTGGGTTAAAAATAACCCTGTACAGTAAACCGACAGGTTTTCTGAGGGATATTGTAAACTGACTCTCATGGAAATGCTTGAAGAATTTTTCAAAATGGCTTTAATCGACAGCAAGATTTGGAAGAGGATTTAGCCTCTCAAAATAATTAATGGAAAAGGTACTCAGATTTTGAGCAGGAACTTACAAAACAGAGTCGTAAATATGACATAAATGTCAAAGAATGGTAATTTGGCCAGGCATGGTGGCTCACACCTGTCATCTTAGCACTCTGGGAGGCCAAGGTGGGAGGATCCCTTGAGCTCGGTAGTTTGAGATTAACCTGAGCAAGGGCACCATCCTGTCTCTACTAAAATAGAAAAATCAGCCAGGCGTTGAAGTGGGTGCCTGCAGTCCCAGCTACTTGGGAGGCAACAGCAGAAAGATCATGTAAGCCCAGGAGCTTGAGATTGCTATGCTGACCCAACAGAGTGAGACTCTATCTCAAGAAAAAAAAAAAAAGATTGACATTCAACTTCTGAACATTTTACCTATTCGGCTTTATGAATCCTGGCTTAGTTTTATCATTTGTATATAACTTTAAAATCCTTTTGCTGTGCTTTCGAAGATCTGTACAAGAAAGAACACTTCTCCAGAAATAAATGAGTTTACTTCCTGGCAAATTAACTTTCTCCATGAAAGTCATTTATGATCATTTGTGCCAAAGTCACCCCTGATAGACTATAAACATCAGAATAGGTGTTACACTCACTCTTATTTGCCAAAGTTCTTGGCAGTGCGCTACTTCATAAAGTATTAGTGCATCGTAGGCATTTTTTCATCTTTTTGTTATTTTGTTGCTGTTATTTTTGTAACAGCATCATGATATTGGCTGGAATTATTCTCCAACTTTTGCAGATATGATTACATTTCAGAGAAAGTATTTGCTATCAAATAGCAAAAGGCAAAAGCCATTGTACTAAAGGGGTGCTTTTTTTGTTCTCTAGGCAAAGCTGTTCCTTAAAAAAAAATTGAGTAAAGAACATTTTTAATTTTCTTTTGAACTTGGAGGTTAAGTGATGACTCCAAAAAATAAGGAAGGTGAAAGCAATATTTTACTGATGTGAGACACATCTGTTGGCTATTGTGTTCTACCAGAAATTTAAAAATTGGGCAGCACCTGTGCTCAAAGGCGTAGGGTACTGGCCCCATATGCTGGAGGTGGCGGGTTCAAACCTAGGCCCAGCCAAAACAGCAAAAAAAAAAGAAACCAGAAATTTAAAAAGTAAGGCTCTATCAACTGAAATGAAAACCTGAATTGATGTCTGTTATTGATAAGTCACCTGAATGGGTGGCCCCTAAAATGTCACTAAGATATGATAAAATGGGCTGGCGCCCGTAGTTAGATGGTTACGGCACTGGCCACAGACACTGGACTGGTGGGTTCGAACCCAGCCCGGGGCCTACTAAATAACAATGACAACTACAACAAAAAATATCCAGGCATTGTAGCAGGCGCCTGTAGTCCCAGCTATTTGCCCAGCTCTTGCAGCTGAGGCAAGAGAATTCCTTAAGCCCAAGAGTTACAGGTTGCTGTGAGCTGTGATGCCAAGGCACTCTACCAAGGATGACGTACTGAGACTCTGTCTAATAAAAAACAATATGATAAAACATCGCTTGGAATTAAGTTTGTGTTGGCAAATTTTTTCTAAACAGGGCACAAAAAAAGTAAACATAAAAGAGAAAAAATTGATAATGTTAAAAATCAAGAACTCTGTCAAAGGATGTCATTAAGAGTGAAAAAACAACCATAAAATTATAGGTAATATCTACAATAATTCCATTAGATAACTTGTCTTCAGAATATACAAAGAACTTCCACAAACTGATAAGAAAAAGGTAATAAGACAATGGCCACTAGATTCACCAAAACCAAAAGGATATTCGAATAGCTGATAAGTTTATTAAAAAGTGTTCATCTTCATAATTCATCAGGAATTGCAAGTTAAAAACATAACATGATGATATTCGTTCTTACCCACCAGAATGGATAAGTCAAAAAGTGTAAAATATCAAATCTTAGCCAGGATGTACAGCAACCAGAATCCAGATATGGCACTCACGGGATGGTAAATTAAAACAACCTCTTGGAAAACCATTTGGCAATAACCAAAGCTGAACATATGCAACCTTTAAGACCCAGAAATTCTGCACTTACAAAATGCACACATGTGTTCACCAAAAAACAAGCACAAACATGTTCCTAGCATCACTCTAAACAATATGCCCCAAATGGGAACTACCCAAATGCCCATAGACAGTAGAATAAATTGTCACATATTTATACATTTAGAAATATGAATAAATTGGCTCGGCACCTGTGGCACAGTGGTTACGGTGCCAGCCACATACACTGAAGGTGGTGGGTTCGAGTCCAGCCCGGGCCAGCTAAGGGTGACATAGTAAGACTCTGTCTCTAAAAAAAAAAAAAAAAAAAAGAAAGAAATATGAATAAATCCCCAGCTACAGCAATATGTATGTATCTTAAGAATGTAATATTGTGTAGATCACACCTGTAATCCCAGTGCTTTGGGAGAATGAGGTGGGAAGATCACTCAAGGCCAGGTGTTCAAGACCAGCCTTGGCATGTAGCAAGACCCTCATGTTTACAAAATTTTTAAAATTTGCTGGGCATGGTGGTGCATGCCTGTTGTCCTAACTATTTGGGAGACAAAGATAGGAGTATCACTTGATCCCAGGAGTTTGAGGTTACAATAAGCTATGATAACACCAGTGCACTCCAGTCTGGACAACAGAATAAGACCCTATCTTTAATAAACAAAAACAGGCCAGGCACGGTGAATTATGCCTGTAATAATTCTGAGAGGCTGAGGTGGGTGGATTGCCCAAGTTTGGGAGTTCTAGACTAGCGTAAACAAGAGTGAGACTCCAGTTCTACTAAAAATAGGAAATCTAGCCAGGTGTCATGGTGGGTGCCTGTAGTCCCAGCTACTCAGAAGGCTGAGACAAAAAGATCTCCTGAGCTTAGGAGTTTGAGGTTGCTGTGAGCTGTGATGAGGCCACAGCACTATAGCCTGGGGAAACAGAGTGACACTCTATCTCAAAAAAAAAAAAAAAAAAAAGATAAAAAACAAAATGAAAAGAGAAACATAATTTGAGCAAAGAAGCCAGAGGAAAAAAGAGAGCATATGGTCTTATTCCCTTTATATAATGAGTAAAAATAAGCAAAGCTAATCAATAGAGTTAGAAGTCAGTGCCGTGGTTTATCCCTGGCAGAAAGAAGAGTGTGGATATGTGGATAATGGCTGCAAAGAAGCACAAAGCAGGCTCTGCAGTGCTGGCGACATCTCTTGACCTTGATGTTGGTTATACGATGGATTCAGTTCACAAAAACTCATTTATACTCTTAATATAAGTGTGTATAACAATGTATGTTATAATGCAATAAAAAGTTTTTTTAAATCACCGGAATTATAAACAGACTCAATATTTACAAGACTCTTTTGAAGAGATGATTGTATGTGGTTGGAAGCAGTATTTTCACGAGATGCTGGGTAGTAGGTAGTAGACAGCTGTTTGTTTTGCCTGCCTGTGTACTTGCTCTTTTGAAGAAAAAAACTAATTTTCCTATGAATAACCATCTGTGTATTACATGATGAGGCTTTCAAATGTAATATTATTCTCTCCTTCTCTACCACTTGCAACCCAAGCCAAACATTCTGCATCTAGATACGGTGACTGGTCCTAACATTGGCAGGTAATCTCAGAGTCCTTTTTAGTAGATCTGAGGTTTAGGATACTTGAGACATCTTCTGCCTCTCAAGTACATAAGTCAATAAATCCCATTTTTCTTTAAGTTAGTTAGAGTGGATTTCTGTCACTTGAAGCCCAGAGTTCTGACTAATGCAAATGGTGAGGTCTCTGAAAGGCATGTTTTGGTAACACAGTTTATCATCAAATTATCTTGCGAGGAGGGTGGTTCTAGTTAATAAGGGAGCTTCAGCTGGGTGGTATATGCAACATTTCCCACTCAGTACTTGTGTTAATCTATCAGTGTGTAACAAACTACCACAAACTTAGGGGCTTAAACCAACACACATTAACTACCTCCCAGTTTCGGGAGGGCAGGAATACAGGCATGGCTTAGCTTGCTCCTCTGTTTCTCAGGCCCTTCCAAGGTGCAATCAAGTGTCAGCCAGGGCTGAGGTCTCCTCTGAAGGTTTGACTGGGGAAAGATCTGCTTCCAAGCTGACAGGGCTGTTAGCGGGATTCAGTTACTCCTGGGCTGTCAGACTGAGAGCCTCACTGCCCTGCTGGCTGTTGACCGGATGCCACCCTCATTTCTTTGCCACATGTTCCACTTTAACATGGCTGCTTGTTTCATGGCTGCATGTTAGGTGGGCAGGGTTGAGAGGGTCCGTTAGTAGAACGGGAGTAAAGCCTTATGTAACATAATCACAGAAGTGACATCTCATCATCTGGGTCATAGTCCAGGTGGATACCATGATGGTTAATAGTACGTGTCAATCTGCCTGGACCATGGGGTGTCCAGATATTTGGTTAAACATTTCTGTGAGGATGTTTCTGGGTGAAATGAGCATTTGCATTGCTGGACTGAGTAAAGCAGGTTGCCCTCCCCAACCTGGGGGGCTCTCATCCAATCCACTGAAAGGCTGAATAGAATAAAAGGCTGAGAAAGAAAGAATTCTTTCTTTCTGCTTGCCTGTATTTGAGCTGGAGCAGCAATTTTCTCCTGTGTTTGGACTCCACCTGGAACTTACCACCAGTTCTCCCCTGGCTTCCAGCTTGCCAACTGCAGCTTCGTGACAAGCCCAGAAACCCTCTGATGTGTGTGTCTTCCCTGCCACTTATAGGGAAGCTCAGCAAGATCAAGTCACGTGTCTAGTCACAGAGCTGCCAAGTAACAAAGCAAGGCTTCTAAGCAGGATTCCGAAATTCTTAAAGAATTTCCCAAATCCCCCAAACTGTCAAGTCCCATGAGGACAGACGCCCTCGAAGCAGCCGCACAAACACCTTGATGTGGTTCTGTGAGTTTCTTGGCAGGGCCCAGCCCATGTCAGAACCTGCAGGGCTTGGGGCTGTGGAATCCGGCCAAGACCTCTAGAGGAATTTACACCTTTCAGATTCACAGATTCTTGAAGGAGAGCCACTGATGAGGAAGAAGGAAAGACAGCTTTTAAGGACTCTGCCCTCCACCAACCAAAAAGCAGAGGAGGAGAAAAATCATTTTAAGACACACATATTTAATGTAGCCACAGTCCTAGACAAGAATTTGCTGGTATTCAAAACTGGATGCTGTTATACGCTGGTATATCTGCTCAGGGAGGGGTGGAGGTAGGAGAACCCAGATTTGCAGCATTTTCTGATTTCTATGGGTCAGTACCCTCATGATGGCTGGTTTAAGCTACCACTGGGTTTCTGGCTTTAAATATTTCTGGATATTTAGCTCTTACAAGCAGGTGGGGGCAGCATGCCAATGGCTGTGATGGTCAGGCCCTCACGTCTGAACAGTAATGAGGAAGATTTTTTTAAAATGAGTCCATTGTTCTTGCTCCTGAAATCTTGTCTAGTGGGCACTGTGGAAAAGATAATTTGAGATTGTTAAATGTTAAGAATGTCATCAGGGAAATTACATTCTTGAAGGTTCTTCATGGTCCACTGTGGGTCATGTATAAAATCTTCCTGCAGCATGTACTGAATTAGTGAGATGGGCATGAAGCCTGGCCCTATCCCCCCTAACAACTTGGGTTCATTGCTCTCACTGGGCCCCTGCCAACCCTTAAGCCGCTGCCCCCACATTAAGTGCAATAGCTGAAATAGGACAACTGGTAACAGTGAGAGAGCTAACAGATGAGAAACCTCAGCTGAAAGAAAAATATATCAAAGCCCACATAGGATTTTAAGCACTCAAAGTGGGACTAAAAGTTAAGTCTCTTGTCAGTATGAAGGCCTTTATAACACCTGGCTGCTCAAGCAATTAAACCTTGTCATATTTTGTGATACTATTTGAATAGTACTGTATCTTCTAGATCAATTTTAATAATAATTTAGCTGTTTGGAGCCCTGACTTCTTTCCCATGCCTCTGCCTTTTTAAGTTTCCTAGAGCTGGGAACATTTACTGTGCAGATAAGTTTAGCACTGCCCAATTCAAACACCAGCTGGATTCCCCTCAGAGACCAAGACATAGGCTTGTGCGAAGGTGGTTTATTTGCAGATGTAATCCCTGGAAAGCAGGGAAAGGCAGAAGTGTGTGTTATTAAACTGTGGGCAACTGGGATTTAAGCCCACTAGGACCCCTTCCCCTGAAGAGTCTGGTAGAATGCATTTCAGAATTAGGGTGACCAACTGCAACGTGGGATGTCCATGCTAACCCGGGGAAAACTCGGGTCCCTGGAAAACCAGGTCAAGCTGGTTACCCTTTCAGAATCACCTGCCCAAGAGTCAGAAGAGAGGAGCATGGATCCGCTAGTTCCCATCCTGCAGTGGCTAAGTTGTCCCATGAGAGGTCAACTCCCTTGTGCTTGCTTATATGTACATGTGAAAGTCAAAAGATATTTCTGCAAATGTCCGAGGAAATAGAATGACAGCAGCCTTGAGGGGGAATGACATCTAGCAGCTGGGTGAGGGGGTGGAGGGTCACTCCTCTGCAGCAGGTGGTATAGCAGGGGCTGGAGCAAGGCGGGTGGAGAGAATTTGAGGCAATGCTCAAGAAGTGTCCCATAACGGGCATGGAGGTCACGCAGACAGCCTGGGTCCCTCAGCTGGTAGGAGTTCAGTATCAAGTGAACTCCTCTGGGACCTGGGTATGGTAACTACCCCAGCTGATGTGCAGCTTACCAGGCTTATTTTTCATGAAGCTACCCATGGTGAGAGGTGTCACTCTCCTTCCTTCCTCCATCGCTTCCTCCTCCTTTAACAAATATTTAGTGAGTACCTGTAAGATGGCAGAGACTATGCTAGGTACTTAAGGTATAAAGATAAAAAAAACTAAACATAATCCTTGCCCCCAAGAAACATACAGAGGAGGGACCAACTGAAAAGAGACAGCTACAATTTAATACATCAACATGAAGTTCATGTGCAATTTGAAATAGTTGAATATAGGAAATCCACATAAACTTTATGGACACCCTATATAAGAGAGAATGAGCAGGAAGGGAATAAAGGAAAAGGAAGAAGTCACGTGAGGGACTGAGTTTCGACAATAGCAGATAACTTGGATGGGGTGTTTGCTAAAATCCAGGCAACGTTCTAAGGTTTTATAGTACCAATGTAATTAATAGCTACAAAAATCCTATAAAGGAGGTGTCATTATCCTCAATTTATCGACAGAAATGACAAAACTGAGCATAGAAAAATTAAATAAGTTTGTTGAGGTTTAAGGCACAATGGCACAGACTGCTAGCTGTCCATTCACCAAAAACTCATTTTCTCCTCCGGCTGGCACATTGCTAGACTGCATTTCCCAGCCTCCTTTGCAGTTAGGGGCAGGCGTGTGGCTGGGTTCTAGGTAAGAGAAAGGGGGCAAAAGTGATGTGTGCCATTTCCAGGCCTAACCCATGTGTATCCTCCAAGTCCTTTCCCCCTTCTGGTGGCCTGCAAGGAGTGACCTTGGAAAGCATATGTTGAAAATGGTTGCTGCTGCATTAGTTGAGGTCCCTAAGTAGAGAAGTGTGTGTCCCACTGATTATTCACCTGCTTACCACTGTTACTTGACCAAGAAATAAACTTTTATTGTATTAAAGCCATTATAGACTTTTAGGTCTTTTTGTTATGGCAATAATTCCATCTGTTTTACAAATCTATTTGTTAAAGTAATTAATCTATCATAATTAATGTAGGTGCATATGAAGATGTGACAGAATGTTAGGTTGAAAAGATAAATTGAAGGGATGTCATGTACCCTATCTCTATCTTTATCTTACTCTTTATTTTTTCCCAGAAATACTGATGAATTCTTCTTTTAAAAAGGAGAAGAAGGAAAAAATGCACGATGTAGCTCCAGTTGGATAGAGAGGATAGTTAGGTTCACATAGCTAACACTCTCTTTTGTGAGTAATGATATGCAGTGTTGTCCTCCTGAGGGTGTGCTGGGTGGGTGAGTGTGTGGATGGGAGCACGAGAAAGGTGGTGAAAATTTAGAATAATGTGAAAGGCAGTTAGGAGAGCAGACTTTGAAATTGGTATCAGTCAGCTTCTGGTAGGGAAAACATATCACTCTAGGTATTTCAGGCAGAAGGTATTTGATACAGGAAATTAAGTGCTCACAGGAGTGGTGGAAAGGTCTGAGAAAGCCAAGTTGAGGGGCATCACTGGCTTTTAGTTGCATTACCTTAGAGTCAGAGAGCTGCTGCCATCCAACTTCGAATCCTGGAGGAAACCAATGCCAACTTAGAGACTCCACCATCCTAAGGCAAGTGAATTGGCAGGGGAATGTAGTGACTGCTGAAGACACCTCATGTCTGAAAAGTCCACTGGGGTGTTATCAAACCATAACTGCAAATCCTCTGATATTCTTTTCAGCAAGATATGTAGCCTATGTCCTTTCCTCTGGAATCTGGGTTGGCTATGACTGCTTCAAGCTGTGGACTATGGTGGAAATAAACCTATGTGGCCTCTAAGGTCAGTTCATAAAAGGCCAGGAACCTTCTGTCCTTCTTGATGAGAACACCCATTTTTGGAGCCTTGAGCCACTAGGTCTGACTACCCTGAGGCCACCATGCTATAAGGACACAGCCACTGCTGTGTCCTGTCTTGGCGTAAGAAGAGAACATCATAGGATCATGGAAAGCCTGCCAGACTGGGAGTCACCAGGTGAGGGTCTGGACCTGCCTCTGCCACTAACTCACTATGTGGCCCTGGGCAAGTCCCCTAGCTTTGGAGCCTGGTTCTTTCTTCTGAAAAGAGTGGGAGTTGTGCTGGATGACCTCTAAAATCTCTTTCAGAATGGGGTGATCTGTGTCTACTTCCAACTTAAGAAAACACACACATACACTAAATGGGCGGGATAACGACAAGGTAGTATCACAGCCCACTCGATGCAGGAAAGGTATTTGTGGTTTAGTGAGCACCTGGTTAAGTTCCAGTACCCATTAGCTCATCTTATCTCATTACCACCATCATTTAATAAAGGCAACAGGGTGACTATGACCGACTGATTGCAAAAATGACTCTAATTCAAAACCCCTCCCTGTAATTATCATACTCTTTGCAATAAAAATTTGCAGCTGTCCCTATGACTTGCTTTACCCAATAGAATGTTGTGGAAGTGGTGGTGTGATTTTTCTGAGCCTAGACCTTGTACTCTACCAGTCTCTCTCAGAGCCCTACCTGGCCATGACAAAAGCCCAGGCTAGCTCCCTGGATGATGAGAGACCATGTGAAGCAGAGATGAAGTCAATTCATCTAAGCCAAGACTGTGCTAGAGTATCCACCTCCCAGCAGGTCTACCAGCTGACTACAGACTCATGAACAAGTCCAGCCAAGTTCAGTCAAGACCAAGCCAGAATAGCAGAACCACCCAGCCAACTGTAGGCCTGTTGCATGCCACTATGGCTGTTTTTCATGCAGCTTTCTTGTGGCAATCAATAACTGATATAGTGAGCTTCCAAGTTTCCAGGTGAGGCAAACAGTCTGCTATATGAATTATTGCTGTATTAATCAGAAAAAAATTAATCTAGGTTGCAAATAACAGAAATCTGACTCAGACTTGATTAAACACACAAAGGGGTTTATTGGCTTATGTTATTGAAAAGTCCAAAGGTAGACACAGCTAGCTGTAGATGCCCCAAATGTGTCATCAGGACCCAATTCTCTCTCCATTTCTTAGTTCTCCTTTTGTCTGTCTTAGCTTCATTCTCATGCAAGACCAGCAGAAGCCTTCAGTTTACATTCTATTGCAGTGGTCCCCAACATTTTCGGCACCATGAACTGGTTTCATAGAAGACAATTTTTCCTCAGACGCAGGGGAAGAGTGATGCAAGTGATGGGAAGTGGCTGTAAATACACTCCCTTGCCGCAACTCATCTTCTGTCATGTGGGCTCCTGGTTCCTAAGTTTCATGGAAGACAATTTTTCTGGGGGTGGTGGATCAGAGGGCAGCAAAGCCTGTAACCTGGTCCCTAATAGGCCACAGACTAGAGCGGTACCAGTCTGCGGCCAGGGAATTAGGGACTGCAGCTCTATCACATTAGCCACTAAGTAAAAGAGGATTTCTATTTCCCAATATAGTTCAAGTAAAAGTCTAGAATCACATGCGTATCTTTTAATTGATCATATTTTTCCCCCAGGGGATACACTTCCATCTGGACTTGAGCCAGGCATCCACCCTTAGAAACAAGGAGTGTGTTGGTACCAAAACCACATAGATTAAGAATAAACAAAGAGGGGATTTCCTATAAGAAAATTGAAGTATTTTTCCAAAAGGGAAGGGGGAATAGATGAAAATGACATGTCTACTACAGTTCTCCATATTATTAATGAATTAAGGAAAAAGAGTGATGTGTTAACTGTTCAGCACTGATTCTTCTTCGGAATAGTAGGCAACTCATTCCTACCTGTAAACACTGTCAACACTGATTGATGCCAAAGTAGCTGCTGCAATACACAATATTTTCTCACCCTATTCATAGGAATCACTTCTCTCTATTGCATAAATGGATGATAAGACCACATAGCCATACACATCGAAGAAAGGGCTTGCAACAGTCACAGGAGCTATGAAGTATCTGAACTTGATCTCAAAGACTCTTGAAACATGCCTATGAGCTACCTGAATCATAAAACTGCTTCTACGTCCTCCCAATTGGAGAGTAGCACAGTGCTGTGGCTGAGGGCTCAGGTTCTAACACAGCCTGTGTGTGTCTGGGTGCCACCTCTGACTGCTCTATGAAGCTCTGTGGCCTTTGCCAAGTTACCCAGTCTCTCTGTGCCTCAGTTTCCCATCAGGAAATGTGGATGACAATAGAATTTGCGTAGTAGAAAGAGTGATTGAGTCATTACATGCCAGGCACTTGGAACAGCATCTGGCATGTAGTAAAAGCTATAGTGCCAGCGATTAATCACCTGAGAAGATGCATGTGGTGCCAAGTCCTTTGGAGCTGCAGTAGGAAAAGCTGGCACCATCCTAAAGGTATGTGACCTCAGTTGAGTCACTTACTCTTTCTAAGATTTATTTATTTCTTGATCCTATAATATGATTGAAATTACATCTACCCTGCTTACCTGATAGGCCATGAAGATCAGAGGAGGTAATAGACGCTAAATTCTTTGAAAAAGTCAAAGTCCCTTAAGAGGGCTCATTAATACCAATTGTCTCCATCCAGATTATCTGATTTATGTGTAATCAGGGCAGTTTTCCATCCCACACTGTACTACTCACAGAATCATTAGAAAAGAAAACGTGCGGCTGACATAAGATAATGGATTCTCCCACCAAACCCCGTCCAAAAGTCATTAGAAGTGTTTTGTGATTTGAATTACCCACCACCGCCTTGTGTACCTGGCATGAATTAAAGCTGATTATAATGGAAAGGGCATTAAAATGGTGCCACATGCATCTTCCCAGGTGATTAATGTCTGGCACCTAATAGCAGTTAGTACATACCAGACACTGCTCTAGGTGGTTTGCGTTGAAACCTAGAATGAAAATGATTTCATTACTCTTCCTACCAGGTAAATTCTATTGTTATCCCCACTTACTGATGGGAGAACTGAGGCACAGAGAGACCAAGGAGGGAATTAATAAAGAAGAGTCCAAGGATTGGATGGATCCCATGGCTCAAACGAGCCAGTCAGTACCTGTGCTCTCTCTCTCTCCCCTTCCCCCTTTTTCTTTGCCCAGGCTTCCTTCTTGGTCAGATTTCTCCACAAATGGACAAAAATGGCTACCAGCAGTTTCAGGCTCCTCTTACCTTGGCAAATACAAGAAGAAGAAACATCACCTTTCCTACAGTGCCAGCATAAGTTCAGGTTGGGCTCTTGGCCCAGTTTGTGGCATGTGCCCACCTCTGAACCAATGACTTGGCCAAAGAATACAAAGAACACAGCCTTGGACACACCCTATCTGGAACCTCGCCTGAACCTCAGACTCTAACTAAGCGGGAGGGAAGAGTGATTCCCCAGGGGAAAACCAGGATGCTATTTCCTGACAAAGGGAGAACAAACTCTGTCAGGAAACCTGCAAATATTTCTCACAACAATGGAGCATTTTTTTCTCTAAATCTGCCCCTTCTAGTTCACACTTTCAAGATGTGGGGGGCGATGGGAAGACATGAAGAGAGCACTGAACTTGAAGTTAGAAAACGCAGCTTCAAATTTCTCCACCACTTAGCAGTTCTCTGAGTCTCAGATCCCTCACATGAAAATGAAGCTTCTCACATAGCTACAAGAGGACATCGACCTAACAAATTCAAATATTGTGATTTGGTTTTCTGTACCTTTGCATTAACCCAAAATTAAAAAGAAAAAAATTAAATGAAACTCCTCAATGAAAACACAGCTGCAGGCATCACATGACCTGACTTGAAATTATACTACAAAGGTATAGTAACCAAAACAGCATGGTACTGGCATAAAAACAGACACAGACCAACGACAGGGAATAGAGAATCCAGAATCCATTATTGCTTTTACAGTCAACTCATTTTCAATGAAGATGCCAAAAACATAGATTGGGGAAAGGGCAGTGTCTTCAATAAACAGCACTGGGAAAATTGGATAACGGTATGCAAAGGAGTAGTCTGGTGCAGGAGCTGCACACTATACCTGGGCCAGCTGGATGCCTTAAGTTATGACATGGGCCAGAGAAGGACAGCAAGGAAGGAGGGTGTGGTGTGGACAGAGACAAAACTGGTCACATCCAGGCACCACGACTACTCAACTCCAGCAATTTATGGTGTTCAAAATATGGGCCCAGTGTTGCAAACTTTTTTTTATTTTAAGAGAAGTTAAAAATACAGATTTTCATCTGAAATCTTCATATTTTTAGCAAATTAAAACAATATTTTGAGAATGTTGTTTGGTAAACAAAACTTATCTATGGGCTATTCTGGGCTTATAGGGCCCACAGACTTGCAATTTCTGCTCTCCTGTTTCTAATGTGTGAGCTTTAAACAGGGAAAGGAACATAGAAGTTCAATATCCCCAGTGCTGCCAATGATCCCATAACACAAAGGGAAACAACAGTAACAGCTCAATAATAATAGCTCTGAATAGTTTACAGGAGACTTTGACCTACTTTATATCAACCTTCTTAGTAACCAGAAAGCAAAAAGGCAGAATTGGTTATTATGCCTATTTTAAAGATGAGGAAACTGAGGTTTAAGTCACTTAAGCTAATGCATGGAAACTCCTAGAATTGGGACCTGGCAGTTCAGAATACACTCTTCATGTGCTCACTGACTCCTGATTTAGACACCACTGTGAACAATACCCAGTTCTTTCTTAAGAAGACCACGATCTGTGGGATAGCTTTCCTCCCTACCACAATGAAGAATTACTGAACATCCTCCTTCTCTTTCTATTCTTCCATGTCACTCCCCTCTACTGGTTTGAGATTTCACTTTCTTGGTTCTTTGTTCTGAGTCAGACCGCCCCTGGCTTCATGCATAACACCTCTTGAGCCCCTTTCTAGCCAAGACCCTGGCACCAGGCAGACGTATCCCCTTCCAGAACATCACATGCAATGTGTTAATTTTTCAAGAATCCATATTACTCTTTTCCCCACTTTACAGATAAGCAAACCGAAGCTCTCCTCACCTCTTAGTTTTACCCTTTCCCTTTTTCTTTCCTTTTATTAGTCCAAGAATGCCAAGGATAACACCAAAGGCCAAGGCTAACTTGAACAAGCGTGGCTTTGTCTTAGGAATTAAAAATAATCGAATTTGTCTCAACCATTTAGAATCTTTGCACGTACATGCAAGGTAACCAGAAAGTTACTTCGGTAACACCATTGGTGTCCATGCTCCTCCTTTGTCTGGCTGACCCCTATTCATCTCACATGTCTCAGCTTAGACGTCACCTCCACCCAGAAGCCTTCCCTGGATTCCACCTCCATGCTGGGCTGGGTAAACACATCTGCTCTCAAAGTCCCTTGTGCTTGAAACTGCCGTGTAGCTAGGTGTAAAGAAATGTTTACTTAAAAGAGCCAGTCTTTCATGACGAATAGAGTGGTTAAGTGGGGCTCAATTTAAAATAGAGCCAAAAAGCCATTTGCTAACTAAAGGCCAAACATGTACTCTGAGTCCCCTGAAAATCCATATTTTGGAACTTCCAGAGCTCAGCTGTTTCAACCAATCAGAGATCAGCTGCATTCACCAATCAAAACTAAGCAAGCTTGACTCTTTCATTTGCATAAACGGACCTGATGGGGAACCTGAGCAGGAAGTTTTGCTATAAAAGTCGAACTTTCCCTTTTGTTTTCTAGAGTACTCCTTTGATTTGTAGCAAGGCTGCCCCTCCCTAGGTTGCAAATTGTTCATTAGAACAAAGTCCCTTTTTTCCAAATCCCTTTATAGAGATCTTTTGTTCATCTAGGCGATAAGGAAACAAAGATTAAAAAGAAAAACTTCCGGGAGCTTCTTATAAAGCTACCAAGGCTTATAAGGAAAACTTATAAGCCAAAGTTGAGGATGTGGATGCACTTGGGAAAAACACAAATTGCATCGCCCTTTCCTGTGCCCTTTTAAGTTTGATGCAGTACTTTAAGAGGCTAACACAGAAGGGTAAAGTAAATCTCCATAAAACCCAGAGAAGAGATTTTTAAAACTCCTCTTTGGATCCTGTCTGGAGTCACAACTGAACTAGAAAATAATTCATTACCATTTAAGCATCATTGTGATTTTTAAAATATAGTTAATAGAACAAGTGATACATCAGAGTTTTCTTGGTTTAAAAGAACAAAAAAATAAAAATGAAAAAAAAAACACAAATTGCAGACAAAGCTGTGTCTGTTTTTCTGAAAGGGAATTTGGAAGTTTCAGCATGTAAAGGCTTACAGAAAGTGGGGGAGAATGGAGGAAAGAATAGTGAAACAAAATGTTTACATTCTTGAGAGAGCTAGGGAAATTTACAAATTACATAAGATAAGGTGAATGTTGGAAGAGAAAAAGAGAGTGAAGGAAGCATTAGTTATGTAGATATCCCTGGGTAAGTGGAAGAATGTCTGATCCTATCTTGTCTCCATTCTGCACCTGTGAAGATAAACGGGTAATTCATTACTATTGTGGAATCAAACAGACTTCAGTTTTAGTAGCTAGATGTAGCCCACACACCTAAAGCTACAATTTGCATGTCCATACTTATGGGAGGCCAGTGAGGAATCGCCTTAATGAATAATCTGTGGAACCAGTTCTTCATAGGTGTCCCAGGCCTTTACCTTCTCTTTTGTATAAAGAGTTTGGGGGTGATCCTGATATTTTTATGTTCTTTTTACATTATTTATGCAAAAAAAATAGTCAACATAACTTGTGTCATTCTCTTATCAATAGTTTCTTTGCTTTTCCATTTTTGTCTGCATTCTTTATCATCCAGTTAATTCTATTACCAAAAATAAATAATAGAGAAGTGATAAGAGACAATTATATGAAGGTGATTTTGGCAATAGGTTGGGAATATTACTTAGAGTGGGAGCTGCTTCTGCAGACTTCTGACTCTCTGAAATCACCTACACATTTTAGTGTGAATGAGCTTACTTGCATTTTTCTGGGGAGAAGCTCCACAGCTTTCTTATATTTCCCTGAGGACCTGTGACCCAAACAAAACTAAGGACCCTCTAAAGAACAAACAAACATAAAAAGGCCTATTATTAGCCTTCTGGAAGTCAACCAAACACTTCAATACTTTATCATTAAAAAAATAAAAACTATAAATGCTATGAAGGAAAAACACTTAGAACTACCCTGTGATAATGGTATAATGCCAAGGACAACATTTAAAAAATTTTTTCTTTAGCAATGATTTGAAAGTATTATGTCCACTTCCTCAATTCTGATCATCTCTTCAATCCATGTATAGTTTGGTTTCTTTTCTTCCAACTAGACTTATACTTGTCATTGTGACCTTCACCTTGTCAGATCCAATAACCATGTCTCTATTCTTAACTTTCAGTATAGTTGGCCACTAGCTCTGCTTCCATGCCTTGGCTAGTCTATTTCTACATTACTAGCTCCCTTTTCCAGTCACAAACACCTCACACTGAGGTATTTAGGTGTATTTAAGGTTTACAAGACACACTTTTAGCCCGGACTGCTACATTGAGCTATATACAGCAAAGAATCCAATTGTCTACTTAATATCTCTCCTGGACTATCACAGGGGTCCTCAAACTTTTTAAACAGGGGCCAATTCACTGTCCCTCAGACCGTTGGAGGGCCGGACTATACGTAAAAAAAAAAATATATGAACAAATTCCTATACACACTGCACATATCTTATTTTGAAGTAAAGAAACAAATGGCAACAAATACAATCGCACCACCTCATGTGGCCCGTGGGCCATAGTTTGAGGACCCCTGAAAAGTATAAGCACCTCAGACAAAATATTTCCAAACATAATTAGTAATACTATTACCGTCTTTCTCATCCAGCTCCCAGGCCAATAGAAGACACTTAAGAAATAGGTGAAAGGGGGTGACGCCTGTGGCTCAGTGAGTAGAGCGCCAGCCCCATGTACTGAGGGTGGCAAGTTTGAACCTGGCCCCAGCCAAACTGCAACAACAACAGAAAATAGCCGGGCGTTGTGGCAGGTGTCTGTAGCCCCAGCTACTTGGGAGGCTGAAGCAGGAGAATTGCCTAAGCCCAGAAGGTTGTTGTGAGCTGTGACACCATAGCACTCTACCGAGGGTGACAAAGTTGAGACTCTGTCTCAAGAAAAAAATCAAAAAAAAGAAATAGGTGAAGGAAGGTAGGTTGGTTAAATGGGGGGAAATTATATTTAAATTTTTATTTTTTAAATTGCATAAATATTTGTGTGTGTGTATATATATGCTTTTTTCAATTATCTTTAACAACATACTATGCAGTAACATTAAAGTCATAGGAAAAACACCAAAACATTAACAATGAATGGTTACACATGAAATGAAAAGATTTCTCTTTAAAACTCCTTTTCTGGCTCAGTGCCTGTGGCTCAAGCGGCTAAGGCGCCAGCCACATACACCTGAGCTGGCAGGTTCGAATCCAGCCTGGGGCCTGCAAACAACAACGACAGCCGCAACCAAAAAAAAAAAAAAAATAGCCAGGCGTTGTGGTGGGCGCCTGTAGTCCCAGCTACTTGGGAGGCATAGGCAGGAGAATCTCTTGAGCCCAGAAGTTGGAGGTTGCTGTGAGCTGTGATGCCATGGCACTCTACCCAGGGTGACAGCATGAGGCTCTATCTCAAAAAGAAAAAAAAAAAAACTCCTTTTCTATTTTCCAATTTCATTTAGAGCATAAGGGTAATAATATCAGAATCTGGAGTCTGAGTGAAGACTGCTGTTTACCAGCTGCACAACTTTGGTTTCCTCTTGTGTCAAAGGGGCTTACAAAGAAGTACTTCCTTAAATTTACAAGGTGTCCAAAAGGTCACCCTACATAAATATGGAAAATGGAAAATTGTCGCTGAATGTACCTGTTTATAAAATATTCATTATAAAATTTTACAAAATATTTCTCTACGTGTTGATATATAAATATTAAAAATAAAATATGAGTTCTCAAATTTTCTACCTACAGCGACCTTTGGGACACCCTGTATTTAGGATTCCCAGTGAGATTTCCTGTGAAATCATTGATGGAAAGAGCTTTTCATGGTGCAGGGTACGGGGTGATAAGGAGTCTTGCTAGCTGATAATGATGGCAGGCATGTTTTATTTTATAATGAAAATATATATTTTTCTTGCAAACCCTTACTAAAGGGTTTGAAAACAATTCTGTACACACTCACACCAGCCCGGTTAGCACCGCCCAGCCTCCCGCCGGCTCCGGGAAGGCTGCGCTTGCTCTGTCCGCTTTTCAGCCCACGTGACCAATCAGGCTCCTCCCCATCTCCAACATGGCGGCGCCCAGGGCTTTAAGTCGCACGTGAGGAAGTCTGGGCTCCCGAGAATTAGAGACTACAACTCGTGAGACACTTTCCTCTCCTTACTGTCGGTTGCATCCCTTCGACCCTTCTGCAGGCCCTCGCGGGCCGCTGCCCCTCTGCAACCATGAAAACAAAGCCTATTTCCCACAAGACCGAGAACACCTACCGGGTGAGCATGGGAGCTTGGGCCGAGAGCTGCGGGTCTCTACTGCCTCAGTCTTGAGACTGATTCTGAGCCGGACTCCAGGGGCTGTGGAGTTCTGGGCCGAGCGTGAGTCACTTGCCTGGAGACTGGCGAAAGAGGGAGACTTTGCGGGTGTAAACATGAGATGGGGAAGGGAAGTCCAGACAGCAGGTATCGCCCTTAAATTTATGTGGAGTCTGGCCCGTGCTGGGAATTCCCTTCAGTACAGCGTTAACTTCATTATCCCAAGAAATTGCTTAGGTCCGATTTTCCCTACTCTTTAATCTTTAAAGACCTAATTGGGGGCGGGCCAGCTGGAGCATGTGAGCGATGCTCACTTGGGCATCTGATGGCTGCTACAGCACTTGTTTGTCCCTTGACAGTTTCTTTCCGGATTTTCTTTACTATACAACTGTAGGTCTGTATGTGTTTAAAAACACCTGTGGCAGCGACTTAGCTAGTTTCTTATGCTTATGGCAGGGTATGAAAGCTAATAGGTCTAGTAAGACCAATCGCCAGCCTTCACCTCAGTTCTCCATTTAGCATGGAAATTTTATTTGAAATAACATTATTGAAAGTACAAATGCATAGAAATGCTCATTATCTTTGAAAAGAAGTCCAGTACATTTGTTTAAGGGTTTCTTATCCTTTGTGATATATTAGTGATGCCTATTTTAAGCATCAAAACGCAATTTATACATTTTATGATAGAAAGCCCACATCTGAAATTACTAGCAAAGCATACTGTTACTTGTGATGATAGTACGTAAGAGGCTTATTGAAGCTTTAACCTTTCTACTTTTACAAAGAAATTGCCCACATGTAATTATTATACAGCACTCAGACAGTGAAGATCTGGTAAGCGATGATGTATCTTAAATATGCTTTCTCTCCCAGTTTCTAACATTTGCTGAACGACTGGGGAATGTGAATATTGATATTATTCACCGGATTGATAGAACTGCAAGCTATGATGAGGTAAGAGAGTGTGATATTAGCCACCTTCAGGTATTCACAGTCTGTTAGTTTCTCCTGTTAGTAGAAGTGAATTGTTTTCCAAGCCATTCTTTTGTGAACTTGTGATGTATTAGAGCCCTCCCGTCTAATACAGTAGCCATACATGGCAAACTAGATTTAAAGGAGATTAGAAATTCAGGGGCTCAATAGCCATGTGTGACTAGTTGCTATCTCATATTGGACAAGTGCAGATATGGAAATTTAAATTCCATGGTTGCAGAAAGTTCTATTAGCAGTGGTTCTCAACCTGTGCGTCGCAACCCCTTTTTAACAATGAGAATACATGCAGCATTAGGAAGGTTGAGAACCACTGTTCTATTGGGTGCTGCTGTGTTAAGCAGCTAACTTGACTTGATACTCAACTGGATTTTGTGATCTTGGCCTCTCCTTTTTCCATATGCTGCAAATCTATATTTCTGCAGCTATAATTTTAAAGTGATTTTCCTGGGGTTTAGTTTCCTCCTCAAGAAAGTGGCTAAACTGCATAGCTTTTTCCAGTTGTAAAATGCTCTGTCATTCCTCTATGCAGAAATCTTTTTCTTTTTGCTACACTAGGTCATTTTTTTTTCTGCTTACCTTTTTAAGGTCTTGTATAATATGCCTTTAACTTGGGAGTTCAACCTCAGTTTTTACTGTTCTTCTCTTGGCTCTAGTCAGGCTCCACTTACTTGTCTTTGAATGTGTTGTCAGCGTGTTAAATGGTGCTATAATGTTTTGAGAACTCATAATGAAGGGAGCCTAACCTAAACTAAATTCTAATAAGCTTTCAGAGAATTATTTGCTGCAACCAAGTCAATTAAGCATTGTTTTTCTAAATCATCTGTTGATATTATTACTTCTGATTGCTTTTTAAAGTGTGTTAGTTAATGTTTTTTTAAAAAACTTAGAAGTTTTGAACTCTAGACTATCATTGTCTTAAGATATTAATATGTCCTTGTTCTATTTACTTGGATCATTGTGTGATTAATGGACTGCTTAAATCTTGACAGGAGGTCGAAACCTACTTTTTTGAGGGTCTGCTGAAATGGAGAGAGTTGAACCTCACGGAGCACTTTGGTATCTATTTTGTTCACCTATAATTTGTACTTTATATGTCCCATACAACTAAATAGTGGAGTGATGGAAAAGAGCAACATATTCTCTCTCTTTTGTTTTTTCGCTCAGGGAAATTTTACAAAGAAGTTATTGACAAATGCCAATCATTCAATCAGTTGGTCTATCATCAAAATGAAATAGTTCAGAGTTTGAAAACTCACTTGCAAATTAAGAACAGTTTTGCCTATCAACCTCTACTGGAGTAAGTAGCGTCTTGAGAGAAAGCTAAACTACATTTATCAGAGTTGTAAGAAAGATCATGTTTCATAGCCGCGTATGTCCTAGATCAAATGCTTATAATTTACAAACAAGAAGAATTTACCTTTCTACTAGGAAAGGATACATTGCTGTGTGTTTTGCATTTATTATATACCCCTGAAAGAATCTCATTTTTATTTGACACTGTAGGAACAATTGACTGCAACTTATAATAGAATGTACCTACTTGCCTGTTTTCTTTGCTGAACTTTTAAAATTTGAAGAATTTTATATCATGTGAGGTTTTACTTAGAAATATGTTGTTTTAATTAATCCTGTGATCATAAGCTATCCATGATTATTAAATATATTTGTAGCTTTTTTGGAAAAAAAAATAATCATTTGCTTCTTTTTGTAATCCAGTTTGGTTGTACAGTTGGCCCGAGACCTACAGACAGATTTCTATCCACACTTCCGAGATTTCTTTCTGACTATCACCTCAATCCTGGAAACCCAGGACACAGAGTTGTTAGAGTGGGCTTTCACCGCACTGTCATATCTTTATAAGTACTTGTGGAGACTGATGGTGAAGGACATGTCCAATATATACAGGTGATGCTTTTCTCTAATATATTTTTAACTTGCCTTTCCTTTTGATGTTGGCTTCTGACTCCAAACTGCCTTTCCAGCTTAGTGCCTAATTATTTCTTTGTACAAAGTTGATTTTTCCACTAAAGTAGTCCACAATCTAGTCTGCCTATCTGTGTTGACCTGAAATCTGTCATCTCTAGATATTAAAATTATACCCACCTATCTATCGGGACATTGTGGTGGGCGCCTGTAGTCTCAGCTACTTGTGAGGGTAAGGCAGGAAGATTGCTTGAAACCAAGAGTTTGAGGTTGCTTTGAGCTATGATGATGCCATTGCACTCTACCCAGGGTGACAGTGAGACTCTATCTCAAAAAAAAAAAAAGAAAAAAAGTATATATTATACACTCATCTATCAAAACCCAAAGCTTGGGTTCCATAACCTCCATAAACATTTTCAGGTGCCTTAGCCAGAAGTAAAGCTTTGTACTCTGTATCCCTTTGGCCTTTTTTAACCACTTGTGTTATATAACTTTTATTGTAATTGTTTGTTTATAATGCAGTGCTGTCCACTGTAAACCTGTGAACTCCTTAAGAACCCTATCTTAATTATCCACATTTCCCCAGCTATTTTACTAAGTCAAAATACACCCTCAGTATTTGTGAGTAAATGTGGACAGGGAAAGAGATTGAATTCCATAGTAGCTTTTTGTTTATAAAGTAAAGAAAAGATTGTTTACTAAATCTGGGATTTGGTGGAATTTTCATTTTGGTCTTCTGATTGTTTCTACATATTGTAATTGCCACAGGAATATTTAAAATAAATGATCAGCCCTTTACCTACCAATAAAAAGTGTAGATAGGGGATAGGACAATAGATTTTTAGTGCCACCCTCTTCACCCTGCTCACCCTTTTCTTTTAGGAACTTTGAAAAAAGAATGAAAAAGAAATATTTTTCCAGCTTTTTACTAACTTTCTATGAAGCTTTTGGTAAAATATGTTAGCGACCAACATGATTTCATTAAACAACTAACAATGTCTTTGGGGAATATAGTTTGTGTGGTTTTATGACTTGAAAGCTGTCATAAAAACTGTCACTTTTATGTGTCTAAAGCAAGCTGTTCAGGTCTAAATGTACTTGCTTTTAGTATGACATTTTTAATAGCCTGGATATTTTTACTTGAGGCTTGCTGAAACCAAATTCAACATATTCCTGTTCAGCTGAACTCTTCTTACCATTTCATTCATTCATGTGTTTGTAAACATGCATTGAGTATCTGCCATATGCCAAGCCCAGTTTCATTGCCCACTGTCTATCAATGATACATCAGAATGTTTTTCTCATCTCTGCCTCTTTGCACCTTAGAGGCATCTTTGATCCAGTTGTCTTCAAGGACTCTAAATGCTCTTGATTCTGTCTTTACACACTAAGTGACTATTTATTGGATGCTGTCTGTATGTTGGGCATATGAAATGCAATCAAAAATAAAACAAAAATTTCTCTTTTCACAAAGTTTACCTTTTGGCAGGGGGAGAACATCTTTGGCACCTGGCATGTTCAGGGAATATCAGGGCGTCCTAGATGCAGAACAGCCTGTATGAGGGTGAGAGTAATTAGGTGATGTCACAGGAGTAGTAAAGGCCAGGTGGTAAAGGGCCTTGTTTATGTAGATGTGAGCTGGGGTCCAACTGTCTGTGCTTCGTGTTCAGAGCTACCTGTTTACCTGGACAGTTTTTGACAAAGCTCAACTGTGTCATCCTTTCTTTTTTAGATGTGCCTCCTTGTTATCTCTTGGGCCAGGATTATTGATGCTTGCCTCATCATTGTTCTCACTTTTATCTTAATAACATGCACTCCAGTCCCCACCTAATTCTTCCTGTCATTCAGAACTCACCACAAGTTTCGACTTTACATGGAGTCGTGTCTGTTAGACCAGCACCACCAATCCTAAGACTCTGAGTACTGTGGCCGTTAACCTTCTGTTCAACATGTGGTGTCTCTGTAATAGAATGAGATTTTAAACTTGGTTTATACTTGCTATGTTGGATGAGATTTTAAACTTGTACTTGCTCTGTATTCCTTGCGTATCTAGCACGGTGTTAAATGTATCGTTGACATGTATGTCTTTATTAAATAATGTGATTAAATAAACTTGTCTTATTTTTCTCATGTATAGCATGTACAGTACACTCCTGGCTCATAAAAAACTACATATACGAAATTTTGCTGCTGAGAGTTTTACTTTTTTGATGAGAAAGGTTAGTCTGATATTTTCTTTATTTATTGGTACTTAATCATCAAGAATCTGATGAGTGGAAGCAGATATCTTTTTTTAATGTGGTTATTATGGACTAATTTTCTCTGTCTCTATTTCTGTATATATATTTATATACAGAAACCTGTTACTATCTTGAGTTTGTCTCACAGTAAGGTTTAGTCTTTGTTCACAAATTAGGGTGGGGCGGCACCTGTGGCTCAGTGGGTACAGCGCCGGCCTCATATATCGAGGGTGATGGCTTCAAACCTGGCCCCGGCCAAACTGCAGCAAAAAAAGTAGTCAGGTGTTGTGGTGGGCGCCTATAGTCCCAGCTACTCGGGAGGCTGAGGCAAGAGAATCACCTAAGCCCAAGAGCTAGAACTATCAGCTGTGATGCCGCGGCACTGTACCAAGGGTGACAAAGTGAGACTCTGTCTCTTAAAAAAAAAATTAGGGTGATATAATTTGGGTCACTTTTTTATTGTTATTTAGGTTTTTGGAAGCTTTCAGTGTACAAGGGCTGTCCTGACAGTATCCAGTTATTCTTAATACTGTTTTTCATATTACATGTCTGGGTACTTTCTAGACAGCTCTCATGCATATATATGTCAAAATGCTCTCTGGGCAGTGCCCGTAGCTCAGTGGGTAGGGTGTCAGCCACACACACCAAGGCTGGTGGGTTGGAACCTGGCCCAGGCCAGCTAAACAACAATGACAACTGCAACAACAACAAAAAATAGCCAGGTGTTGTGGCGGGGGCCTGTAGTCCCAGCTACTTGGGAGGCTGAGGCAAGAGAATCGCTTAAGCCCAAGAGTTTGACGTTGCTGTGAGCTGTGATGCCACGGCACTCTACCCAGGGCGACAGCTTGAGACTGTCTCAAAAAAAAGAATCCGACTGTCTCTAATTCAGGTCAGTAAATACAAGGACAGTGAGACTAACGGGAATTTTTGTAGTAGTTTCCTACAAGGAACTGGTAACTTGGTATCGTGTGTGTTTGTCTAAAGTTTCCATAGTAAATTTTAGAGAGTTTTTGTAATAAAACAAAAACATTGGTGTTCCATTTCTTTTATGCTCATAGAATATAAATGTTTGATTTACTTTAAAGGTAGAATGTTGACTTGTGTAGTTTCTCATAATACATACCTTCTGCCATACAGTGAATTCATCACTCTTGTATGTGACATTCCAAGCAAGAATACACTATTAGAGCAGTTTGGATCATTACAAATGTCTTGTTTCTTCAGAATTTTTTCTCAAGTTTGTTTGTTTGTGTATTGATTTATTTTGGAGAGAGTCTCACTTTGTCACCCTTGGTAGAGTGCTGTGGTGTCACAGCTCACAGAACCTCAAACTCCTGGGCTTACATGATTCTATTGCCTCAGCCTCCCAAGTAGCTGGGACTACAGGTGCCTACTTCAACACCCAGCTATTTTTTTTTTACAGACGGGGTCTTGCTCATTGCTCAGGCTGATCTTGAACCTGTGGGCTCAGGTAATCCACCTGCCTCAGCCTCCCAAGTGTTGGGATTACAGGCTTTTGCCACAGCTCCCAGCTTCTCAAGTATATTTAAAGATGAATATATTGAATAGCAAATAAGATTTCCTTCTTTAGATATATTTATGTTTGTTAATATGATTTTCCATTTTTATTTTACTTTTCAGGTTTCTGATAAAAATGCACTTTTCAATTTAATGTTTCTTGATCTTAAAGAACATCCAGAAAAGGTAGAAGGAGTTGGACAGTTGCTTTTTGAAATGTGCAAAGGAGTTAGAAATATGTTTCACTCCTGTACAGACCAGGTAAGTAACAGAGTGGAGTACTTGGAGTCTATGTGGGAGGGTTGAACAGAAAGTAGACAAGCTCTAGGCAAGTAATGTGCGGAGAGGATAGCCGAGAATCAGCAGAAAGCACTGAATGGGGAGTGATAGGGGCTTCACAACAATGCTTACTTAATGCAGGCCCTGGGCAAGTAAGTATTTTTACTTACAGAATCATAACTGTCGTCTTTATCCTGAATACTGGGAGGTAACACAGTGGGTGAGGGTTAAGTTGGGAAGGAAGCCCTTATGTTATAAAATTACCAATCCTGGTTTGGAATTCCTTTTGCACATATGCTTAACTTAATTATCAAAGCTGGCATAGCCTTGATTATTCTAGACCAGAATTTTTAAAGTAGCTAATATAATCAGAGTGGTAATTGCAGGGTGATACTTTCCAAGAAAGGTTTTTATGATAATTTTAATGACTTACATCCATTCCCACAGGCAGTGAGACTAATTTTGCAAAAGCTGGGACCAGTTACCGAAACTGAAACACAACTTCCATGGGTTTTAGTTGGAGAAACACTTAAAAACATGGTCAAATCCACCGTATTCTACATCTACAAGGAACATTTTGGTATATTTTTTGAATGTTTGCAAGTGAGTTCTAATCTTTAAGGGGTACATAACAAGGAGTGTAAGAGTTTATTGTTATTATTCTTAGTTTTACTGAGTACTCCTGGAGATTGTATTTTATAATTGTTTTCTTTATACTTCCAGACACATCTTGGAATTTTTCCTTCCCTTCACCCCCTGTACTATTTTTATTTGATATGATACCCTGAGATGCAGCAGAGAATATGGTTAAGAGAGCCTCTAGAGCCAGACTTCCTAGTCTTGGCTTTTTCATTTACTGCTATTGTGACTTGGGAAAGTTATTTAAAGTCCCTGTTCCTCAGTCTTTTCATCTGATAAACGGGACTAATATTATTCCCAACCTCAGGATTGCTGAGAGGATAGTGAGTAAATACTTATAAAAAACTCAGAGTAGTGTACTCAGTAAATGTTGGCTGTTACGGTCATTGGTGATTCCTGGTAAATGTGTCTTTTTCTTCCAAAGCAAAAGAATATGAAAAGTTGAATTACATCACACAATATTGTCATTATTGCCTTAATAGATGAGTTTGGTATTTCTGTAGTTATTCTCTCTGTTATATTTGTTGTTTGCAGGAGTCTCTTCTGGGTCTAGGTAAAAAAGTAACAAAAGCTAACTGTTGTGAAAGTTCTGAACAGATGAAAAGGTTGTTAGAAACGTATCTAATACTCGTGAAACATGGAAATGGATCAAAAATAACCACACCTACTGATGTTTGTAAGGTGGGTTCCCAACTTAATAAGCTTAAGAATCTGTTATTGGGTGGCGCCTGTGGCTCAGTTGGTAAGGTGCCGGCCCCATATACTGAGGGTGGTGGGTTCAAACCCGGCCCCGGCTGAACTGCAACCAAAAAATAGCCGGGCGTTGTGGCGGACGCCTGTAGTCCCAGCTACTCGGGAGGCTGAGGCAGGAGAATCGCTGAAGCCCAGGAGTTGGAGGTTGCTATGAGCTGTGTGATGCCACGGCACTCTACCGAGGGCCATAAAGTGAGACTCTGTCTCAACAAAAAAAAAAAAAAAGAATCTGTTATTAAAAGCTGATTGCCAAATATGCATTGGTTGTTTGTTTTATAGGTATTGTCTCAAACATTACAAATTACCAATCTTTCCACATCCTGCCTGGAGACTCTCTTGGATGTCATTTCTGCTTTGATCCTAAGTGAAAATGTTTCCTTGCCGGAGACCTTCATCAAAGAAACCATAGAGAAAGTAATTTACTTCAACAAATAGTAATTGAGTAGTTAATGCTATGTTAGCAGTGGATAAGCTGTTAGGAAATAGAAACGAAGCGTAACAAAGGTGCTTCCCTCAGGAATTTGTAATCTTGTTAAGGAGATGTGAATTGCATGCTGTAATGGAAATAAGCAGACTAAAGCGCAGTGAAAGCTAAGTCTATACACCAGTTATTCTGCAAACGTGTAGTTTCCTATATCCTGAGCTAGATTGTCCAGAATGAACACTATGATGCCTGTGGTTCTTGATTGTTTTGAGGGACCTGGGAGTGACTAGATATAATCTAGTGAACTAATCTGTTGGTGGAGGTATATTGAATTATAACCATTGATTCTGCCTGGAGTTGAGAAACAGAGAAATGTTTCCAAAGGACTTATGTTTGGGATAATCATTGAAGGTTGAATAGCAGTCTGCCAGTCAGAGAAGGGGTTACAAACACAAGGAGGGGGAATAGCAAAGACACGTGTTTATAAATGGGTGCAGCCAGGCGCAGTGGCTCACGCCTGTGATCCTAGCACTCTAGGAGAATGAGGTGGGTGGATTGCTTTAGCTCATGAGTTCAAGACCAGCCTGAGCAAAAGTGAGAACCTGGCTCTACTAAAAATAGAAAAACTGAGGCAAGAGGGTCACTTGAACCCACAAGTTGGAGGTTGCTGTGAGCTATGATGCCATGGCACTCTACCCAGGGTGACTTGAGACTCTGTCTCCAAAAAAAACCACACACACACACACATATATATATAAATGTGTGCGGTCTGGGCCCATGGACACATGAGGAGGGGTGATGTGATATCAGCAAAGCTCTGCTTGGCTTTGAAAAGTCAGATTGGGTTTTAGGCTGCAAGTAGTGGAAGGCCCTTCAAGAATCCTAAGCGGATATGTGATTTGCTGAGATTTGTATTTTAGTGAGTTTGGAAGTGGGATTGAAAAGAAATCTGTTGGGCTCTTCCTAGCTTCAAGGCACGCAGCAATATACTTTTGGGGAAGGCGTGAAATTATGCTTCTTGCTTTTCATAATTCTTTATAGCTGGGCAAGAACTGAGCAGCTTATGGGCAGAGCCATATGTAATCGTTAGGAATATGGTGCCCTTTGCATCTGCGTAAGTGACTTTGGAGGAGGCTGAAGATTTGGACAGAAAGCTGAATTCCTTTCTATAACTGCCTTTTTTGAGGAAAAGGGATAGTACTCTCTGTGTACTTACATTAATATTTTTTACTTGTGGTCCACAGATATTTAAGAGCAAATTTGAAAGATGTTTAATTTTCAGTTTTTCTGAAGTCATGTTTGCTATGAAGCAGTTTGAGCAGGTAAGCAAGATATTATTAGGTTTGGGGTATTTTAAACAAAATGTATCATGATAAAATAATCAAATTTGAAATCCTGGGATTTTTGTTTTATGAGAAAAGCAAAATAAATATATGATGTTTTTGGTCAATGTTATGTTAAAAGAAATCACATTCAGTTCTAGGTTGTAAGTGAAACTGTTTCATACATGGAGGCATTTAAAATGATACCCAGTAGCCAACTTGATTTTTCTTTTCTTTTCTTTTTTTTTTGAGTCAGACTCTCACTATGTCGTCTTTGGTAGAGTGCTGTGGCATCAGAGCTCACAGCAACCTCAAACTCTTGGGCTTAAGCCATTCTCTTGCCTCAGCCTCCCAAGTAGCTGGGACTACAGGCGCCTGCCACAGTGCCTGGCTATGTTTTTGTTGCAGTTGTCATTGTTGTTTAGCTGGCCCGGGCCGGGTTCAAACCCACCAGCCTAGGGTATGTGGCCTGCGCTGTAACCGCTAATGCTATAGGCACCGAGCCTACTGGAAGAAGTTCCAATTTTATTGTGAATTCATTTCGTTGCTACTACAAAATAGATAACCTGAATGAGGTAGAAAGCTTTCCTCAAATCCTGAGTTTGTCCCTTTCTCCTTACCCCATCAAAGATTGGCTCCTCCTCCTGTAACCCTACAGAGGACTTCCTGGAAACCTGTATTTGGAATTGTCCTCTCATTCTTCCTTTGGGTGTTTAATGATATATATTCTTGTATAGTCTCATCTGTCTCCCCCATCCCTCCCCAGAAAAGTCCCTGAAATCTTTTGTACATGTCCTAGACTCTGGTTCTTTCTGCTCTCTGAGGATTCTTTAGCTCACTCTGGTTTTCTTAGCAATGGCTTCTTTCCTTTCTCTCCTCCTCTCTCTCTCTCTCTCTCTTTTTTTTTTTTTAGTCTTATTTGCATCTGAGTACTACCTATGTGTGATTTAAAAAGTCAAACAAGGCTGTAGAAGGTATTCCTTTGTTTTCTGCTCTCCTCTGACCAGCAGCAACCACCTTGAATGATTTTTAGCGATTTTTTTTTCTGGTATTTACCTTGTGTTTTTAAATCCTCTGAAGGTACCACCTTTCCTTAGTTTGTTAGTTTTAGTTCTCATCTGTAGAGATGGATTTTAGTTCTTTTATGCCCCTCATCCTCCCAGGAGGGTTACATCATGAATTTTAGCTGCATCCATGTTCACCATATACTTAATACATACTCTTTTGTGTGTACTTTCTCATTTTTCCTGGAGTTCGTAATTGCCTCATTCTTTAAAAACTGGGAATTGTTTCCTTTGAATAACTGGTTAGTGGATCTGCCTTTGGACAGTGTAAATAAATGCCTTGTACCTACAAACTGTCAGGTCATTTAGTTCAATTTTTCTTTTTCTTTTTCCTTGGCGGCATTCTTCTTGGAGCAGTTCCATTCTGAATGCACTCCCTCCGTCCCCTGCATAAAGGTTATACTGAGACCTCCTGTAGCTTCTGTCCTATTTCCTGGGTCCCATGTTTTTCTCTTGCTATAGTTGACTCTTTACTAGGACTCTACCTTATTTTCCCCCAGTTCGTAAGACCTTGCTGAATTGCCTTTAGCTTCTGTTGTCATCTGGAGAGCACTCATGCCCTTGTGATTCCTGATTGTTTGCTTCTAATCTAGTTATTCTGAAATGTTCAGATCTTCATTGGGTGTTCTGAAATGTTTAGCTGCTAACAAGTGATTTTATTTTCGCTTATTTTTAGCTCTTCTTACCAAGCTTTCTCTCCTATGTTGAGAATTGCTTCTTGATTGATGATGCTGCCATCAGAGACGAAGCCCTGGCCATTTTGACCAAGCTCGTTCTGAATAAGGCTGCGCCTCCCACGGGTGGCTCCATGGCAATTGAAAAGTACCCTCTGGTTTTCTTACCACGGACGGTGGGGTAAGGTCTCCATTTTTATTCCATTGAAGTATAATCCATCAAGAATACTGTGAAAAATGAAGATCTGTATATATGAACTGGAAAGATGTCCGCACTAAGTTGTTACAAGAAAAAACAAGTTGTAGAACTACCTATATAATACGTACAGTGCAATCTCATTTTGCAAAGTGAAAACAAAAAGTGTATATAAGCCTAGAGAAACATGAAAAGATACACCAACCTGTTTGTTTATGCTAGAAAGATAGTAAGGGAAACAAAGAGTTGACTGAACTTTTTTAACCACTTATTTTAAATTAATCGTAGACCTACATGCCGTCTGTAAGAACCTGGATGCAGGGGTTCCATGTCCCCTTCCCTCTGTTTCCCCATTGGTGCATCTTGCACAAGCATACGAGTGTCACAACCAGAAAAGTGACATTGGTGCAATCCAGCAATGTTATTCTTGTCATTTTTATGCACTTCATCCTGAGCGTGCATGTGTATATGAACATACAGTTCTACGTGGTTTTATCACCCATGTGGATTTGTGGCTTCCACCAGCGTGAAGATAAAGAACCATTATATATCCCTTACCACAAGGATCCCTCATGCCACCACCTTTCAGTGGTCATCTTCACTGTCTGCTCCCTATTCCCTAACCCCTGGCACCTGCTAATCCAGGGTTTTTCAACCATTTTTTATCTCACAGCACACTTAAATTGTGTTGATCCAAAACTGTATACTTGGCTCAGCACCAGCCACATAAATGAGAGGTGGTGGGGTCGAACCCAGCCCTGGTCAGCTAAACAGCTGCAACAAAAAATTGCTGGGCATTGTGGTGGGTGCCTGTAGTCCCAGCTACTTGGGAGGCTGAGGCAAGAGAATGGCTTAAGCCCAAGAGTTTGAAGTTGCTGTGACGGATGCTACATCACTCTACCGAGGACTACAAAGTGAGACTCTGTCTCAAAAAAAAAAGTATACTTTGCTTTGAACTTTTTTTTTTTTTTTGCTTTGAACTTCTATCAAAAATAATTTAATATCTTTAAAAATTTTCCTAGCACATCCAAGATCCTCTTACAGAACATCAGTTGAAAGCCACTGCACCAATCTCTTATCTAGTTTTATAATTTTGTCATTTTAAGAATATTATGCAAATGGCATCACACAGTATACTTTTTGAGATCGGCTTTTCCTCCTCAATATAATTCCCTTGAAACTCGTGCAGGTCACCATGGGTAAAGTAGTTCTTTCCTTCTTATTTGCGGAGTGCTGCAGTGTTTCCTGGGGTGAATGTGGCAGAGTTTATTTAATCATTCACTTGTCGAAGGACATTTAGACCCATTTCCAGTTTGGGGCTGTTATAAATCAAGCTGTTACAGACATTCATGTATTCATTTCTCTGAGATAAATGCCCCAAAATGGAATCGTTGTGTTGTACAGTAAGTTATGATAACTACACGTTTAGTTTTATAAGAAATGCCAAATAGTTTTCCAGAGCACCTATGACATTTTTCATTCCTGCCGGCAGTGTTGGAATCAGCCACTTCCTTTCCATCTTTATCAGCTTTTGATATTGATCACTATTTTTGCCAGTCTGATAGAAGTGTAGTGATGTCTCATTGTAGTTTTTATTTTTATTTATGTTTTTCACCAACAAGACCAATCAGATCATCACTGTAGTTTTAGTCTGCATTTCCCTAATGGCTAATGATGTTGAAGCATCTCTTCATGTACTTATTTCCCATCTGTGTGTCTTTTCTAGTGAAATATCTTGTCTGTTTATTTCTTTGGTTCATTTTCTTTTCTTTTCTTTCCTTTTGAGATGGGGGTCTCACTTGTTTCCCACTTGGTCTCTAACTCCTGGCCTCAAGCCATCCTCTCACCTCAGCCTCCTGGGGTGGGGTTTCTCAGTTTTTTTTCTTTTATAGATCATGCTTTTGGTGTGCAGTCTAAGAGCTCTTTGTTTAGCTCTAAGTCCTAAAGATTTTTTTCTTGTTATTTTTTCCTAAATGTTTTATAATATTATGTTTTACATTTAAATCTGTGATCCATTTTGTATAAGGTCTGAGGTTTAGGGCAAGTTTCCTTTTTTTTTCTTTTTTTTTCTTTTTGTTCAGCCTGGAGTTGTTCACTTGCTCCATTGAATTGCTTTTAGCATCTTTGTCAAAAATCAGCCAGGTGTACACGTGTGGGTCCACTTCTGAGTTCTCTCTGCTGTCCCATTGATCTGTGTGTGTGACTTCCTCCAATACCATACTATGTTATTACTATGTAAGTCTTGACATCTTTAAATTAAAATTCTCTTGCTTTCCTCTTTATCAGAATTATTTTAGCTATTCTTGGTCTTTTGCCTTTCTTTTTTTTTTTTTTTTTTTTTTTGCAGTATTTGGCTGGAGCCGGGTTTGAACCCACCACCTCCATATATGGGGCTGGCGCCCTACTCCTTTGAGCCACAGGTGCCGCCCAAGCTCTTTTGCCTTTCTATATCAATTTTAGAATAAGCTTGTCTATGTCTTCAAAAAATAACCTTGCTGGGATTTTGTGAGGAATTTTATTAAACCTATTGATCAATTTGGGGAGAATTGACATCTCTCCAAGGGTACACCGAACAGTTAACTTTGTTTTGTCAAGAGGATGTTAAGGGGAGAAAGGAAGTGGCTATCCACTATAAAATTATATGCCTTTGTATCGTTTCAGTTGTTAAAAGGTTTACTTTCTTAATTTCATTCAAAACAACATATACCCACTAGAAGTTAAAAATCAAAGTTTAAGTATTGAGCGGATTTAGCTTATAGCTTTTGAGATAGTTAAGAGGGTATGTTTGTTTCTAGCAGTTGTAGATTAGGAAATGGGTTTCCTTATCATCCTTTTGTTGTTAGACTTAATTTTCCTATTTCTGTTGGAGTAGTTAGAACTGTTGTCATGTTTGTGGTTTGCTTTAAGGCAGCAGGGATAGATAGATATTCCTGGAGTTTGTGCTGAATACGGCTTTGAAGCTTGCCAGCCTCCCCTGGGTTGGGAGTTACTGTCCACTGGTCACAAAGCACAGCTGGCTTTTGAGTGTGCTCAGCCTCACGTTCTAGAGGGGCCCATCTTCTTTTTTTTTATTATTATTATTTTTTTTAATTTTTATTGTTGGGGATTCATTGAGGGTACAATAAGCCAGGTTACACTGATTGCAATTATTAGGTAAAGTCCCTCTTGCAATCATGTCTTACTCCCATAAGAGGGGCCCATCTTCTTAACGCTACCTTAAATATCTGCCTGCCATGCTAACAGAATCTCGCTGGTTTTTTTTTTTTTTTGCAGTTTTTGGCCATAGCCGGGTTTGAACCTACCACCGGTATATGGGGCCACGCCCTACTCCTTTGAGCCACAGGCGCCACCCATCTCGTTGGTTTTTTAATGTACTGAACTCTGATTCCTAAAGAATGGGTAGTGAGTAACTTCTGTAGAATTACCCCTTTGGAACGGTTCTCTGGATTTTGCAACACTAAGTCAGTCTCTAGCAAGCAGATTCCTTGCGACTATCAGTACTGTGGGTTCTCCTCAGTGACAGGGAAGCTGCCTTGTTGGTTGGCCTCCATCAGGTGAACAAGGGGGCTGAAGGCTGGGTGTGAGGCCTTCTTACACTGATCTCAGCCTCTCCGATCCTCCTGGGAGGTCACATAGTAAAATAAACAAATAAAAATTTAGAGGTATTAACTTACAGCAGGTACTACAACTTCTGTGTTTTCTTTCTCTGAGAAAAAATCCCTCCGCCGCCCCCCACAGAGTTAGGGAATGTCCAGATGAATGAATAGGAGCCTTTGTCTTGATTTCTTCCAGGAAGATTTTAGCATAATAGTTTGAATATTCATAGTAATTATCTATCCTCACTGGTTTGTTGTGAGGCTAAAAAGAGATAATAAATGTGAAAAAGCTCTTTGTGAGAGAAATTTATTCCATCATTTGACAGTTATTTATAAGATATTTATAAGTTTAATTCTATTTATAAGTTTAATCTTATATTTATAAGATTTATAAGTATTGTTTTGTTTTAGATACCTGAGTACAATAATGAGTAAGAGAAAGTTTCCTTGTTTGGGGGATATAACGTTCCATTGGGGAGGTATATGGTGAGGCATATAAAAGCCAATAAGCAAAGTGATTTTCAGTATAATAGAGCCTCTGTTGATGACCACCTCCCTCCCTTGACCACCTCCTCAAGTTGGCTTGATTTTCATAGACATGCACCACGTGTACATATCAGCACAGCAGGCCTGGTTCCATACGGTGACCAGTTTGTTACAGTCCCTTGGCTGGTCAACTTACAGAGGGTCTATTGTAGTGATAAGCAGCAGCCTGTAATCCCAGCATTTGGGGAGAGTGAGGCAGGTAGGGATCTCTTGAGCCCAGGAGTTCAAGGCTGCAGTGAGCTATGATTGTGCCACAGTACTTCAGCCTGCGTAACAGAATAAGACCCTGTCTCAAAACAAACAAAAAATGTAAAGTAGTGATAAAAGGAAGAAAAACCATGGTGTTGAGAGGGAGAGCGAGTGGAGAGTGTGCACTTGTTCCTTTCCTGAGAGGGAACCTTTAGACTGATTATAATGAGGGGAAAGATCCAGCCTTACAAAGATTTGGGTGAAAGACTTTGCAGGCAGAGGAAAGATGTCCAGGGCTCTGGGACAGGAGGATGCCTCCGTGGGTAAAGAGAAGTGAGCACAGAGGAGAGTGGGATGAGAGGAGGTGGGAGAGTAGGCGAGGGTCGCAGCCTTACGGGACCAGGTAACTAGTGTGGGTCTGACTGGAGGAGCTCATTGGGTCTGATAAAGTGGAGGAGGGACATGACAACTGATGACTCACTTTTTTTTTAAAGCAACTCAATATTTGGTAGGACTTTTGCAGATCGTTGAGTCACGGTTATTACTGAAAATACTACACCAAGATGTGGTGACTTCAGGGAATTGACAGTTAAATTAACTTAATGATCTGTCATGATGTCAAACACTCAATATCCTGATAAATCTAAAACAAAAGAAAACATAGCTAACTTTTGGATTTATTTTAATGATCAGAGGAGCACAGGAATAAAAACCAGATCTTCCACTTCTTTTGTATAACAAGCTAACCAAACTGGAGTTAGAGGATAAATTATAAAACAATTCTATGACTTTTCTCTTGATTACATTTTTATTTTCATAGTACACCAGCAAAAATGAAAAGAGGCAAACAAGAATAGTAGCAGAGTAACAGATAACCCCCAAAACGGAATGCCCTGTCAAGAAAAGTCACTGACTAATCATTTATCAGATTAAAGCAGCTGGAGAAAATTACTTATAAATCATAATCATTTTAATGGTATTTTTCAGCGTCATCACAGTAATTTTGCATTCTGTGTTTGTCAAGTAGTAAAACGCATGTCAAAAAAGGAAAGGGAGATGGAAGAAGTCAGTCTATGCCCGTGAATTACGTCTCAGAAACATGCCCTTGTTTCTTATTCCCCATGTCCCCCACCTCTGGTTATTATGCCTTATGCTCCAGAAATAATACTTAAAACTAGAAGAGACTTGGTTTAAGTCATGGAGCAAATTAAAATAGAAAAAGAAAGAAGTAGAGCAAATGGAGGGGAGCAAGCCTTTCACCGAAAATCAGTGAGGGACTCACGTTTGTTTGGTTATTTATACTCAGCCACCTCCAGCAGTTCCTTTCCCACAAGTGATCTACAAAAATAAGGAACCAATTTTATTTCAAACTTCAGAGGGCAAGAGCCATTGCATTCTCTCCCATTTTAAACATTTATTTTGACAAAAAAAGAGCTAATAATCCCCGGGCAAGAGACATGAACAGAACCTTCTCTGAGGAGACAGACGAATGGCTAACAAATATATGAAAAATGCTCGTTGTCCCTAATCATCAGAGAAGTGCAAATCAAGAGCATCCTGAGATATCACCTAACCCCAGTGAGATTAGCCCACATCACAGAGACCCAAAACTGCAGGTGCTGGAGTGGATGTAGAGAGGAATGATCACTTTTACACTGTTGGTAGGACTGCAAACTAATACAGCCTCTTTGGAAAGAAGTATGGAGAATCCACAAAGAACTCAAATTAGACCTCCTGTTTGATCCTGCAATCCCACTACTAGGCATCTACCAAGAAGGAAAAAAAAATTATTTTATCTTATGGACATTCACACTAGATTGTTTATCGCAGCTCAATTTATAATTGCCAAGATGTAGAAACAACCTAAATGCCCATCAACCCAGGAATGGATGAATAAACTGTGGTATAAAAAATGCCATAAAAAGATGAAGACTTCACATCTTTTATATTAACCTGGATGGAGCTGAAACACATTCTTCTCAGTAAAGTATGACAAGAACGGAAAAACAAATATCCAGTGTACTCAAAGCTAATATGAAGCCAGTAGATGATCTAATTCATGCCCACATAGGAGAAAACTCAATTCAGTTCAAGTTGGGGGAGCGGAGAAGGGGAAAGGGTGTTTGGTGTGTTCCTACTGAATGGGCACAATGTAGGGGTGCGTGGCGCACCTTTGGGTTCGGGACACAGCTACAAGAAGGACTCCAGTAACAAATTTAAATACTGTGACTTGGTTGTTGGTACCCTCCTTTTAACCTGAAATATTTAAGAAAAAATAATAAACATTTGTTTATTTATTTTTTATCTTTCAGATCCTATGTGAAACAGATGAAGACTAGGTCCCAGGGAGGAAACAGACAGTTTCCAGTGTTAGATCATCTATTGTCTATAATTGAGTTACCTCCAAAGAATGATACTACTTACTTTTCACATTCCTGGGCAGCCCTTGTCGTGTTACCTCATGTTAGGTAAGAAAGTTAACTCCATTTAACTTGGAAAGAAACACTTAACATGCTGATTAAAATGTGTTAGCCATTCCTCCCCGTGCTGTGAGAAAGCTGTGGAGTGACCGTTTGAACTTTCCTTTTTCCTCCCCTGTCTTTGGACAGGCCTCTTGAGAAGGAGAAGGTGATACCTCTGGTCACCGGCTTCATAGAGTCACTCTTCATGACAATTGACAGAGGGAGCTTTGGAAAAGGTCAGTTACAATCCCCCTTTGTTCTCTTTCTCTTCTTTCCTGGCACACCCCAAGTAATTGTAAACGCGTGAAATACAAGAGAATACTACTAACATTGTCTTCTGGCATAACCTCTGTTTGAAATATCCAGGGGGGAAAAAGGGATACAAAGGGCATGTTTCACTGAGACCACATAATGTGGTTGACCGGGGTCATGGTTGCGTTCACACAAGGCAGGTGAAACATCGCATGCCATGGTGTAGAAGACATTCATTTACAAGTCCCAGACTGTCTTGTTTCCCATCTCCCACGCCCACCCGACCTCTGGTCTACATTTCATATTCTAGGCATTTCTGTTTGCTTACATCGAGCAAGACACATTCTTTTGCATCTGTCTGGCTAACTTTGCACATGTGTTTTCTTTACCTGGAGACCTTTCTAGGTCTTTGTCATTCAGTGAACTTGTACAAGCTTAATACCTCTCAGAAGGCCTTCAGACTCTGCCAGGCAGAATGAGGTTACCCTGCCCAAAACACCATTTCCTGTTGTGTACTTGTGTGTCTCTCCCAGCCTGCAAGCAGCAATTTAAAAGCGGGCATTTAGTTTCATTCTAGCATAGCGTTTCTTTTCTAGCCTTTGTGGATAGTAGTCATTTGTTCACTGAAATATTAGTGTGCGACATTCTAGGTTGAATACTAAGCAGACATATTAGAGAATAAAGTGCTACATCTCTGTTGCTCAGTAGCCACATGTGGCCAGTGGCTACCGTATTAGATTGCATCTACTTATTGGCACAAATAGTTTTACCTCTGTAGAAAGTTCTAGTGGACAGCACTGGTCTAGAGCCTAGAGCAGGGGCTGACGAAATCTTTCTATAAAGATTCAAATAGTAAATATTTTTGATTTGGTAGGCCACTATCAATCCCTGTGACCTATATATATTTTGACAGCCCCTTTAAAATGTAAAGAAACATTGTTAGCTTCTAGGCCATATAAAAATAGGCTGCCTACCAAATCTAACTTGTGAGTCATAGTTTGCTAACCCCTAGGCTAAAGACTAAACAAGTGTTTAATTAGTATCATTAATTGAATGTTTTATGGTTAGTAGACATTGGATATGTGCCTTCTCATAAATTGGAGAATAAAGTCAACATGAGTTTTATTCCAAGATAATTACTTAGATACTGAAAAGTCCAAGCCTACTGTCCTCAAGAATCCTGATAATGCCCATGAGTGAGACCATTATACTTCATCCTTGTCTTGGTTAATGAAACATAATTTTATTTTCAAGGGAAAGAATCTTGCTGGGTTGCGCAGGCTGAACTTGACCTCTTGGGCTCCAGCAATCCTCATGCCTCTCACATAGCTGGGTTTATAGATGTGCACCAGTACACCCAGCTCTAAAACGTAAATTTTTATCCTCTACTTCTGAGTAGTGAAAGATAAAATGTAAGACACAGAAACTTCTCTTTTCTGCTATATTTGGATATTTGGCAGTTGTACTTTAAAAGGCATAAATTCACTTTAACAGCATCCTATAATTAGCAAGTATTAAGCAAATGAAATGTTTGATAATTAAATATGACCAAGGAATAAGTAAGGTGGTTTCTCCTATTTTTCTGCCTTTAGGAACCTTATTTGTTCTTTGTCAAGCTGTAAATACTCTGCTAAGTTTGGAAGAATCTTCTGAACTTCTTCATCTGGTTCCTGTGGAACATGTGAAGAACTTAGTGTTGTAAGTAAACCCGTCTTCCATTTGACTTAGTAACGGATAAAATGTAAAAGCCTCAGCTTTTGCAAAATTACTGGAATGATAGTCACACAGTAAACTTTAATCTTGATTTAGGTCCTTTAATTAAAATAAATGTTTTGACGTAGTCTCTAATTACAGAGTCATCTTTGTAAAGGGGTATTGTATTGTATTGTGTGTGTAAATTAGTGTTGCGAAGTTCAAAGGATTTATAATGCTGATCTTCCCAGCAGTAACACTGCACAAAGTTGAGCTTTCATAACTTCTTAGTGGTTTCAACATACACATTCCCACTACTTTCATATCCTACCTCAGCTTGACATGATCAACAATTCAGAAAACTTTGCTGTGATCTTTTTTTTCTATATGCTGAAACAATCCAGTTTTCTGTTTGTTGGTTTGGCTTATTTGCTTTTTACAGTTTAGTTAGCCAGGCCCTGATTTTTGTAGTATCTCAGGGCCATTATTATGCCTTTTTTAAACACCAGGCCTTTTGAAAACCCAGTGAAGGCGTTTGCTCCTTTTCTAGGAGTCTAGTCCATTTTGCATAGTAGTCCAAGGCTTTATACTCAATCCCAGGCAGATTTACTCATTCACTTTATTCAGTAAACATTTGTTTGTATTTCTCGTGTACGAGGCCCTCTTCTACGTACTGGGAAATAATGAATGAAATAGACAAATTCCCTGACTTCCTAGAGCATCGTTCTAGCCAGAAGAGACTACTAGATAGAGTAAATAAGTAAAATATATAGTCTAGGAGAAGGTGTTAAGTGCTGTAAAGAAAACAAAGCAGAGCCAGGGGATAGGAGAGTCCAGAGGTTAGGGAGGTGACAGTTTCACACAGGGAAGCTTTAGCAAGGAGGAGATACCTGAGCAGAAGCCTGAAAGCAGTGCAGGACTAAGCCACAAGGGTATCTGTGTCGGGCTGCTTCCTGGGCTCCAGACCTGGGGGCCACGCAAGTGCTGCCCCTCTGGGCCCTGGGGTCCTGGCTTGAGCACCAGAAAGGCCATCGTGGCCCATGAGAGCAGGGGTGGGAGGTCAGTAAGAGAGCAGTGGGTAGAGGTGGACGTGGCAGACTGTGTGTGGCTTTTAGGCCACTGTGGAGCCTTGGCTTTTACTGAGTGAAGGGGAGGCTGCAGGAGGACTTTGGCAGTGACTTAGGCCTGAATAAGCTCACTCTGCTGCTGTGCTGAAATGCAACCGTGCAGAAATCACACATTGTAGTAATTACAAATCTGGGCAAAGTTTGCATTTCTCCACGATCGAAAATTAGCTTCTTTTAAAGAAGTTTATTTCTTTGACATCACTATATCTGCCATCTTGTGTATTCCCCTTTTCTCAGCAGTTCTGATTATACTTCTCTGAGAAGGCCTTGGGTGAGTTAGTTATCCTCAGCTTGAATGAGGAGTCATTAGTATAAACAATGGAAGGTGCTGTAGAGGTTTGAAGCAAAAGGCACACCCAGCCCAGAGCGGGTCTGCATGTTCCCTGGGAAAGGCCAGCTGGCCTCCCAGCCAGGTACCTCTTAGCCTTTGAGACTTGGAGGCGCCCAATAGGAGTGGATGCATTTCTGAGAGTAGTTACTGGGTTCTGTGCTTGGTGCTGGGCTAGCGAGTGGTTTCATGGCCAGGATAGCCTGGATCGGAGTCTTGTCTGCACTACTTCCTAGCTCTGTGGCCTTGGGTGAGTTAGTTATCAGCTTGAATGAGGTCAGCGTGTACAGGTTAAGCAGCATGTCTAAGGTTATACATTGATGAGCCATGGGGCTGGGTTCAAACCTGGGCCACCTTACCCAGACCAGAGGAGTGTGCTGGGCCACTCCTGCACACTGCCGGTCGTATTCTCTGAGTGCCCGACATATGGAAAACACTTAGTAAATATCACATATATATTTTTTTATGTGATTATCGTTTACAAGTATGTAGATTGAAGAAACACCATGGTATCTGTAGTCAAAACAGTGTACTCAAACCTCTGCCTGCCTCACTGGTGCTAGGCTGCAGAGTCTGTATCTGTTAAGTTATTCTGAGTGTCCATGTGAGATTTTGGCGTGTTAACCTTTTACATTTCCTTCATCAGTGCTCATTTTCTGTGGTTTATATTATAGTGTGTACACTCTGAGGTGTCTGGTGAGGTTTGGGTCTAATAAATAAATCTTGTTGCAGAACGTTTCCTTTGGAACCCTCCGTGTTGCTGTTAGCCAGTCTCTATTATCAGAGATTAGCCATTTGTGGCTGCAAAGGACCACTTTCTGAGGAAGCTTTAATGGAATTATTTCCCAAGTTACAAGCAAACATTTCAACCGGCATATCCAAGGTAATATGATTTCAGGTTTCTCTGTCTCTCTCCTGTTCGTGTGTGGACTGCCAGTGATTGTCACAGCTCCTTAATCAGAAAATGCTGCTGTGAGTGATTTCGGTTTCAAGTCCTGATGTAGCAGAATTAGTTAGAGAGATTAATAAAAATATAAATTCTGGGTTCCCACCTCCAAAGATTATGATTCACTAGGGCTAGTGTGGAACTGAAAAATCTGCATAGCTTCTAAAAGCCTTCTGGGTGGGCTCAGCGCCCATAGCACAGTGGTTATGGCATCAGCCACATACACCAAGGCTACCAGGTTTGAACCTGGCCTGGGCCAGCTACACAACAATGACAACTGCAACAAAGAATAGCCAGGCGTTGTGGGCACCTGTAGTCCCAGTTACTTGGGAGGCTGAGGCAAGAGAATCGCTTAAGCCCAAGAGTTTGAGGTTGCTGTGAGCTAGGATGCCACGGCACTCTACGAAGGGCAACAAAGTGAGACTGTGTCTCAAAAAAAAAAAGTCTTCTAGGTGATTCACCTGCTCATTAAGTGTGTAGAATACTGTACATTACTTAGGAATAAAAAATCACTGATTTTAGTTGAGCTGTAAGCTCAATCAACTTCTTTCCACTTATTTATAGAGATGCTTATAGTGTTATAGTTCAAAGAAATAATATGGTTTATGGATAACCTTAATTGTCTCAGTCTAGTCTGGGGGATCATTGTTCTGTGTACTATGAATTAGGTGTTGGTTGATGTTGAATGTGAAAGAGGGAATAGAATAGGCATGTTTTACTGTGGTCAAATGATGTGTTTTTATTAATTCTGTAAAACTTAAAAATCTCACTCCCTGAATCATTTTCTTCCTATGGTTAAACTTTGGAGTTTGAAACACACCTTTTACTTTCTCTAGATTCGTCTTTTGACAATAAGGATCCTGAACCATTTTGATGTTCGGCTTCCAGGATTGGTGGAGGTATTTTAATTGTTCAAGTAAAAAGGTTTTTAGAAAATACAATTTTACACATTATTTTTTAGTTTCAAAATGATACCTTTGCATAAAATTAACACACTATATACGTATCATAAAAATGGAGTTTTTTGTGATTCTTACTCCCACCTACCAACAAGGCTGCTACTGAGAATCTACAGTTAATTGGTAGATATTCTTTCAAACTTTCTGAATACACACATATAATTTAAAGAAATACCATCATGAGGTTTTTTTCTACATTAGTACCTCTAGTTCTACTTCGTTTGTTTTTGAAATTTGAATAGCGCTCCACAGTTTAAATACCTTCTGTTTAGCCAGTTCCCGGTTGATGGATGGGTAGGTGGGTTTTTATAGTTTTTTTTAACAGTTTAAATAAAAAAGTACCGTAGTGAACATCCTTACACAGATATATATATGTTGGGGAGTAATGCACATTACTACAATTAGAATTGTATACTAAGAGAATACATATATTTTCTATTTCAACAAATGTTGCCAAATAGTTTGAGTGATTTTTGAGAATTAGTTTTCTTTTTTTACTTGTCATTTCTGTGCTAGGTAATAAACCTAAATTATCTACCAAAAAAGTAAATGGCATGAGGAAAAGCTAAATCATTGGCCCCCCCCAAAACTGTTGCTTATTTAATTTAAAACATTAACCTACTCCAGTTTTTCTATTTTTAGACCTTTTGGCACATTTGATGTTCTTTCTGGCAAATACTGATGTTCCTCTCTGGTTTCCTCTGACCGTGCAGGATGATGGGCTATCAGAACGGCCATCCACCTTTGCTATATTACACCAGGCAGAACTTGTTCCAGCCACCGTGAATGATTACAGAGAGAAGCTTCTTCATTTGAGAAAACTAAGACACGATGTGGTGCAGACCACAGTCCCTGATGGCCCATTACAAGAGGTAAAAGTAGCATTTTTTTTTTTTCTTTTTTTCCCCTCCGAGACAGAGTCTCACTCTGTTGCTCTGGGTAGAGTGTCGTGGCATCATAGCTCACAACAACCTCAAACTGTTGGGCTTGAGTGATCCTCTTGCCTCAGCCTCCCGAGTGGCAGGGACTATAGATCCCCACCACCACACCCAGCTAGTTTTTCTGTTTTTAGTAGATATGGGGGTCTCATTTTTGCTCATGATGGTCTCAAATTCTTAAGCTCAAAAGATCTACCTGCCTTGGCCTCCCAGATTACAGGCATGAACCACTGTGCCCAGCACCCCCCCCCTTTTTTTTTTCTTTTTTATTTATGCTTTAAATTCTGTTTGGGGATACATAGCAAATAGTCACCAAAAGAAATATTTTTTAAAAACAAGGTAAATCTCCAATTCTCTTAGATACTTCAAGTGGTTCTACTGCCTTTTTAATACTATAAATAATTCAGTATCTTCTCTTTAAGTATGTGGGGTTGTGAAGCAATTACCTTATTGAGTATTTTTATTGCTTTTTCTGGTAGGATAGAGAAGCTGGCTGCTTTAAGTAGTTTTTTTCACTTCTAGGCTCTCTGGTGCTTCTTATCATTCATTTACAGCATCTAGTGTGTGAACATTTTTGAATACAATCCTTCCCATTTTAGCAGTTCTCTAATATCAACCTTAGACCCTTAACAAAATGATCCTTCTCAAAAAAATAGAACTTTTTTAACCAGTTTTTTTGACATAACAGTCTCAAAATACAGATCCCATTTTTTTTAAAGACTTTAAAGGGAAGAGGATAAATGATTATGATCTGGGGTTAGGTTTTGGAAAAGTATGAAATAAGGACGCAAAACTTACTTAGTAGATGACAGTACAGTTCCAGTTTATAAAACGTAAAAGCAGGAAATTCCTTTTAATTTAGGTAATGTGTCCACAGGCCAGGCACAAGAACCCAGAGGATGATGACTTAACATTTGAACTGTTACTTTGTAATTTACAAAGTGTCTTTATATCTATTACCTCATCTAATCCTTACAAGATAGGCAGTATTAGTACCTTTTTATAAATGAGTAAACAGGGGTTCAATGAAGCTTAGTGATGTGGATAGGTATTAAGTGTCAAGAAGAAGATTTAATTTCAAGGCCAGGTGCGGTGGCTCATGCCTGTAATCCCAGCACTCTGGGAGGCCAAAGCTGGTGGATCACCTGAGCTCAGGAGTTAGAGACCAGCCTGAGCAAAAGCAAGACCCTGTCTCTAAAACTAGCTGGGCATGGTGGCGGGTACCAATAGTCTCAGCTACTCAGGAGGCTGAGGCAAGAGAATCGCTTGAGCCCAAGAGTTTGAGGTTGCTGTGAGCTGTGATGCCACAGTACTCTAGCTGGAGCAACAGAGTGAGACTCTGTCTCAAAAAAAGACTCACTATCAGGTTTAAAGCCTGATGTTCTTTTCTAGACTTGTTTGTTGCAGAACAGACATCAGCCCTCTGTGTTTTTTATCAGGCGTTTTCCTTCCATGACCCTTAAAGATCCATTAGTGGAGCCCTTTTGGGAGTAAGGCCAAGTGAAAGCCTTTCTTTTTCATCAGAACAGTTCTGCTTTTGTATTATGTTGCATTTAGAAAAAAGACTGTTGCTAGAATATATACAAACACCTCATCCCCAGATAATCCTGAAACTGCCATTCTGCATGACACCTTCCTCGCACTTGGGGATGTTAGTCGTAATGAGAGTCATTCCAAAAGGTGATTGAGAAAACTTCAGATTCCCTGAACTGAACTCCTTTGGAGTTTTTGAAAACTCAGACACGTGCTCCTGAAGGCTTAGCCCTTCGCTGCATACTTTCTTGAGTTCTTTGGCATCTCTGCTTTACTGACTCGAGTTTAGGCTTTGTCTTCTTTGTCAAGTGGTGGCAAGTCAGGACATTTGATCATTAGTCAAATCTGTTTATTCAGATGTATCCTTTAGATGTGAACATCCGCAGTGAATTTGAATACCATGTTTGCTGTAGTGATTCTTCCATGTTAAAAGTGACATTTTAGGGAAAGGAGGAAAATTAGCATGCACCGACCAGTTTGGATTGGTACCTCCAGCTTTTGTTCTGAAGTCATAAGCTTCATTCCAAACTTCAGCTTGTCCAGCTCTGAGTGGTGGCATTTCAGGACTTCGGTTCTGCCTGTCTGTTGCATTTCATCACCACGAACTAGTCCCTGTCGTTGCAGGTGCCGCTTCGCTATCTGCTAGGCATGTTATATGTTAACTTCAGTGCTCTCTGGGATCCTGTGATCGATCTCATAAGGTAAGCCTGGGTTCAGTGGGTGAAGCTGTTAGTTTTTAACTACTGCAGAATGATGGGGCCAACACTATACTCCTTCTAGGTGTGATTTGAATGAATGGGTGTGTGCAATATTTATAGCTACCTTAAATCCTTTGTGGGATAAGGTGAAGAAAAAATAAGCATTAACTATTCTCTCTGATGCCACATCTTCAATATCTCATATGTTATAGGTATGTTTCTTTGTGCATTGAAATAACGTTCAAGGACTTTCTCACCTTATATGATATTTCTGTGTTACTGAAATTTACAGTTAAAATTTTTATAGCAAGAAGGTATGTTATAAGAATTGCATGATTTTTTTTTTGTATACATTGAGTCATTAGCCATACTTTAATTTAAAACTAAGGACTTTTCAAAACCCTTGCTGTCTAGGATCCAAAATGCCTTTATCTCTCAAAAGGACCTTAATAGTTACACACAAAGGACCTGTTACATCTCACATTTACAGTCTGTTCTTTTACAGACATTTCTCTTCAGGAAATCTACTCTTGTCTTTTATCAGATTGGAAACATGTCACGTATGGCCTTTTAGAAGCCCAACTACTGTTTCTTATTTGACAGAAGCAGAGTAGACAAATCCCTTTACAGTTTGGAACCAATTGGTCTGCCTTTTACTACCCTTCACAGCATCAAACCCAGTGTGCTAAAAGCAAGGACCTCCCAGTATCAGCTTCATTAGTTTGTTGATTGAGCTTTCAGAAGATGGGAAGAGTCTGACGTGTGCGTTACCAGTAGCCCACCGTCAAACTTGTTGGTTCTTCCATTACTTAGTGCCTATAATAATTCTTCATAGTGACTCCGTTGGGTACATTTTTCTCTTTGGAAAGATGGAAACAAGAAGAAACCTGTTGGTTTGTTTTCCATGTGTTTCCATAACATGTATAGTTTGTGTCTTGTATAAACTTTGTGCATATTCTTAGAAAATTAATGAGGAAGTATATAAAATATTCAAGAGTATTGTTGTTAGGATATTGAACTATAACACTCTATATGGTCCATCTAATGTCTTCTCTTTTTTTTTTTTTTTTTTCTTTTGAGACAGAGTTTCGCTCTCTGGCCCTGGGTAGAGTGCTGTGGCATCATAGCTCACAGCAACCTTAAACTTCTGGGCAGAAGCAATTCTTCTGCCTCTCTTATTATTTATTATTGTTATTTTTTGGAAACAGAGTCTCAAGCTGTCACTGTGGTTAGAGTGCCATAGCATCACAGCTCACAGCAACCTCAAACTCCTGGGTTTAAGCGATTTTCTTGCCTCAACCTCCCAAGTGGCTGGGATTACAGGCACCCACCACAATGTCCAGTTATTCTTTTTGTTGTTGTTGCAGTTATCATTGTTATTTTAGCCGGCCCAGGCTGGGTTTTAACCTGACAGCCTCGGTGTATGTGGCCGGTGCCCTATTCACTGAGCTACAGGTGCCACCCTTCTGCCTAAAAAATAAATAAATAAAAATAGTCTTCTTATAAGAGTCATATAAATTTTTTAGTGCTTTGATTATTAAAAAAAAAATTATGCTCAAACGTAGGCACATTTTTTTCTATAGAAGAAAGTGGAAAAGTTGTTCACAGCCCCACACCAAAGTATAACCTAATCAACAATTTAGTTACGTCCTTTCATTCTTCTCTGTAAGAGATCTCCAAATAAAGATTATGCCACACTTTTTGTTTTCTGTTCTTTTCTCTTAGTTCTCATGCACACGAAATGGAAAATAAGCAATTTTGGAAAGTTTACTATGAACATCTAGAAAAAGCAGCTACACATGCTGGTACGTCGTGGGGAATGGGGAGGCTGGGAAGAAAGGAAAATGCGTTATCTTTGATATTCTTTGAGTCTGGTTTATTGTTGCCTTATATTACTCGAGAAAGTAATGTCCTCTCTTGAGGACACACATAGGACAAATGTTGACATTTCTCTAGGGGTATGACAACTTTTTTCTCTTGCAGAGAAAGAATTGCAGAATGATGTAAGAGAGGAGGAGAAGTCTATTGGAGATGAAAGTTGGGAGAAGCCCCAGGAAGGAGATGTTGGCCATCTTTATCATGAACAGTTAGCATTGAAAACGGACTGTCAGGAAAGACTAGACCACACCAACTTCCGATTTTTGCTTTGGCGAGCTCTGGCAAAATTCCCAGAAAGAGTTGAGCCTCGGTCCAGGGAGCTTTCCCCACTTTTCTTGAGATTTATCAAGTAAGTATTCTCTTCTAAAAATGTCCTAGGTAGGGTATGCGGAAGAGAAGGTAAGAAGTATTAACGTCCCAAATTGGCTAAGTATTTGATATATCTTGTTTTGTTTCCAAATCATTGGCACATCTATAAAGCACTGGCTTTATTAGGTAGCAACTAAACTATAATGGTTTCATCTAGCACTTAATTTTTTTTTTTTTTTTTTTTGTAGAGACAGAGTCTCACTGTACCGCCCTTGGGTAGAGTGCCGTGGCGTCACATGGCTCACAGCAACCTCCAGCTCTTGGGCTTACGCGATTCACTTGCCTCAGCCTCCCGAGCAGCTGGGACTACAGGCACCCGCCACAACGCCCAGCTATTTTTTTTTGTTGTTGTTGTTGTTATTGTTGCAGTTTGGCCGGGGCTGGGCTTGAACCCGCCACTCTTGGTATATGGGGCCGGCGCCCTACTCACTGAGCCACAGGCGCCGCCCTAGCACTTAATTTTTATATGAATCAGAATTTAACCACCCCATAAATGGAGGCATTAATAAAAAGATTACAAGTTATAATATAAGAAGGACTGTGTTGTATTTGATCAACCCACAAAGGTTTAGTTATTTCTTGCTCTGTTATTCATCATTTTATTGCCTGCCTGAGGCTTAAAGGTATTTCCAGTAACCCAACCCCAATCACTGTTTTGAGCCTCTTAATCTTTCTTCTGATGCTAAGAAATGTACTCTGAAAATAATAAGGGGTTTCTAGAACATTATTTTGTTTTGACTGTATGTGCTGTATGAGAGTCTGATTGCATAAAAACTCTAGGGTGTGGTATGCAGAACAGTATTGAGCAATCATAAAAAAGCATATTTTTTAATAATATTCTGTTCATAGGAAAATGCTGTAGGGTTAGGTTAAGCAGGCCATAAACCACACCATGCTGGGCTTGTTTAAGAAATAGCCAGGAGGCTCAGCACCTCTAGCACAGTGGTTACGGTGCCAGCCACATACACTGAAGCTGGCAGGTTTGCACCCAGCCTGGGCCAGCTAAACAACAATGACAGCTGCAACAAAAAAATAGCTGGGTGTTGTGGCGGGCACCTGTAGTCACAGCCAGGACTGAGGTAAGAGAATTGCTTAAGCCCTGGAGTTTGAGGTTGCTGTGAGCTGTGATGCTGCAGCACTCTACCGAGGGTGACAACTTGAGACTCTGTCTCAAAAAAAAAAAAAAAAATAGGCTCGGCACCTGTGGCTCAAGCAGCTAAGGCGCCAGCCACATACACAAGAGATGGTGGGTTCAAATCCAGCCAGGCGGGCGCCTATAGTCCCAGCTACTTGGGAGGCGGAGGCAGGAGAATCGCTTGAGCCCCCGAGTTGGAGGTTGCTGTGAGCTGTAATGCTACGGCACTCTACCTAGGGCGACAGCTTGAGGCTCTATCTCAAAAAAAAAAAAAAAATAGCCAGGAGATGTGACACCAGCAGAAGGATCCAGGGAGAGAGTGATTAGAGATGCCGGCAGGGAGGTGGCAGGAAGCCACATTGCCCTGGGCCTTTATGTGATAGGAAGGACTTTGGCCTTTACCTTCAGAGAAATGGGAAGCCACTGGGAGGTTTAAGCAGAAGGATGACTTACCTGAGTTTTCTTAAGGATTTTTCTGGCTACCGTATTGAGAGAGGATAGGCTGTAGGGTGGCAGTGGTGAGAGCAGAGAGACCAGTGAGGAGGAAATTGCAAGTCTGGGTAAGAGGCGATTTTGACTTGACCACCATTTTAGCAGTGAACATGTTTTTTTTTTAAATTTCAGAATATTACAGGAATACACATGTTTTGATTACATAATTTGCATTTATACATTCCTGGTCGAAGTTATAAGTGTGCCCTTCACTCGGAATGTGTGCGTTGTCCCCATTCGGTGTGAATTCACCCCGCTCCCCTTCCCCCCTTCCCCTCCTCCACCTCCTTGATGCCCGTTGACTTTTGCTTCCACATCTGCCCATAAGTGTTGATTGACTATTTCCAATTTAATGTTGAGTAGAGGCGGCATTTGTGTTTCAGTTCTTGTAATACACTTAGAAGAATGGTCTCTAGTTCCATCCCAGGTTGTCATAAAGGTACTGGATCACCATATTTTCTTACGGCTGAGTGGTACTTTGTGATATACATATACTACATTTTATTAACCCATGCATGCATTGATGGGCATTTGGGTTGTTTCCACCTCTTTGCAGTTGTGAATTGGGCTGCTGTTTACATTTGAGTGCAAGTCGTTATGATAAAATGAGCTTTTTCCCTTCGGGTAAATACCTAGTAGTGGGATTGCTGGATTAAATGGTAGGTTTACTTTTAGTTCTTTGCAGTATCTTCGTTGTTTTCTGTAGAGGTTGTACTAGTTTGCAGTCCTGTCAACTGGGTGTGACTGTTCCTTTCTCTCTGCATCCATCCCAGCATCTGTTGCTTTGAGACTTTTTGGTAAGAGCCCTTCTCGTTGGAGTTAGATGATATCTCACTATGATTTCAATTTGCGTTTCTCTGGTGATTAGAGATGTTGAGCATCTTTTCTCGTGCTTATTGGCCATTAGACTATCTTTCTTTGAAAACTTTCCGTTCATGTCTTATTTATTTATGTTTGTTGTTCCTCCAATTTATTTATTTTTGTTGTTCCTCTAATTGCTTTTGAGGGAAGATGGCCATTTTTTGAAGGTTTTCAATTTGATAAGATCTATTTTTGAAGGATCGCAACTAGATTAGTCAATGGGATTTGCCAATAGATGAGATGCAGGTTGGGATGTGTGGGGGCCGTGGGGACCTGGAGGGGAAGGGAAAGGTACGGGCGGGGACGGAATCAAGGGGGTCTCCTCAAGTGTTAGTCCCAGCAACTACAAGTAGAGGGTTACCTGAGATTCGGAGGAATGCGGGAGATGCAGGTTTGTGGGGAGAATCAGAAGCAAGAGTTCATTTTTATCAGCAAAGCTGGAGGCAAATAAATAAGTAGTTCATTTTTAGATGTGTTACGTTTGGGATACTGAAATAGGTAGTCAAGTAGATACGTCAAGTAGGCATTGAATTTAAAAGTTTGAAGTTCAAGGGAAATATTTAGTCTAGAGATGATAAATTGGGAATTATTGAAATATGGTTGGTATTTTAAATCATCAGACAGGAAATAAAGTCATCTGTGATATGAATATAGAGAGAAGACTTCCAAGGACTGACACTAGTACTTAGAGATTGATAGGTAAGGGACCAGCAAAGGAGGCCAGGAAAGAGTGAGCGAAGGAGAACCGAGAGCACCTGCTGTCCTGGAAGCCCAGCGAGCAGGATCTCAAGGAGGAGGCTGTCAGTTAACTCAGACGCGTCTGAGAAGTCAATCAGGAGAAGAACTAATGTGGGGACTTTAGCATCAATCAGGAGAACTAACCGTTGGCTTTGGCGGGGACTTTAATGTGAGTGGTCCACACGGAGGTGACCTGAACAAGAGTTGTTTTGTTTTGATTCATCTGCTAGGACTCAAGAGGAAATGGAGAAGAAAAATGGAAGCAAGTTTGGACAGGTTTTGTACTAAAAAAGGAACAGACATGGAGCAGTAGGTGGAGGGGACTGTGGGAGCGGAGATGGAGATGTTGAGGTCTGGGCTGTAGTTACGGTTTAAGCAGCATACGTGTGTATGATACTGGTGCAGATGATCCAGAGGGAAGGGGAACGCTGGTAATGCAAGGAAGACGATAAAATGGCTAGAGCTGTGTCTCCAGGTCGGTGAGAGGAGACAAGAGCCGGGGTGTGAGTGGAAAGGTTTGCATGAATCGTTCATTCCGGCAAAGGTTACACACACAGATGCAGCACATCAATAGATCCGATGGCAAAGAATGATGATTTTCTTTTTCTCGCATAATTCTTTGGTCATAAATTTATTTATAGAATAAGAGCAATGATATTTAGCGCTTTTTTTTTGCCTTATTCTGAAGGTCATATAAAATAATGTTTATCAGTTGTATTGGGAATTGTGCAGAGCTGCACGTAATTCCACCTGGTATTAGTGGTGTTAGTAGGATAGGAACTTCCTCCCATGTTAAGTTCCCAAGTTTTCCCTGAGGAATTAGCTTATCCCATAGCCGAAGAGTAAAGACTTGTCTCTTAACAGTAACAGATGCTACAGGAGTAGGGACGGAAAGAAAAGTCTATAGCAGAAAGTAGATCTCTGAGCTTAGGAAGACTGAGAGTAAAGATAACTCTAATAATATTCTAAAAAATATTTAAGACTCATTGGCTCTGATTTTAGATTCATCCAAATAATACCAACCTCAGATGCTATTCTTACTTCTGACTTTGAAATACACATATTATGGGTTAGTTTATTTTATTTTTTTTTTGACTAGCAATTTATAAATATGTTTCAGTTAATTTGATATTAGAACTAATTTGTGACTCCCTTATCAACATTCTCTGAGAAGACCCAAACCAGAAGCAGGAGTGAATTACAAACAGTGGCAACAACATCCCAGGAATAGGTGACATTTAATAGGTGACTTACTGTGCGTGCCACGGACTCTTACAAATGCTTTGTATAAATTACAAATTATGAATTATGAATTATTTAATAATGAGTGAACATAGTATATTGTTCATGGAGATAAAGTTTAAAATATGTAATACGTAGTTAAATTGAATGTTGATTGTATCATAGGAATGTTATTAAGTGGGTGAGGGTATAGTTTGTAACCTGCAGCAACTTTGGTCGTTCATGTATTTTTTTTGCTTATTACATGCTGGATTCTGCTAGACGAGAATATAAAGTAGGTAATATCCTAGCCCTCAGGTTGTAGTTCAGTGTGCTATTCTGGAGGTTAACCTTTAACATAGAGTTTCTTATTACAGTATCTTCAAACATAGCATTTTATGAGTGCATTTTTTCAGTGAGGACTTGAAAGTCCATCCGATCAGTTTCCTAACATTTTTACCCCAGTGCCCTGCATTCAACAGACAACAAAATAATTGTCGGGATGAATGAATGAAAGTGACACAGACTGATAACATTGCATGACATACTTATATTCAGCTATAGGACAGGACTAAAATTACAGGAATAGAATTTAATAAGAACAAACGTGAATACTGTAACAACTATCCAAGCTTAGTTCAGAGGAGATAAAACAGAAAGACTTACTAATTTTGGTTATTTGATCATTCAGTTTAAATCTCTGTGGTGTTGTGGCTGCTCCCAAATAGTTACTTCTGTCTTACCAGACCATTCCTGGAGGACTGAAGTTTGGTGTGACAGTGTATTTTTGAAAGGACATTGGCAAAAGAGAATGTACCTGGTGGATAGTGACCAGCAAGGTCCTAATGCTGTACCTTAGTCATTTCATAGAATTCACCTCTCACCTCCTTTTTCCTCAATTATGTTTCCAGAGATAGGGAAGCTGATTTCAGCTCAGTTCAAAATAGACATTTCAAATATTTTCAACATTATAACAATGGAATGGGCTGTCTTCTACAGTTAGTGATTGACTTGTCAGGTAGGTACTTATGAGGGACTGAATGCATAGGAGTAGTGTCGCAGAAGCAGCTTGACTAAGCCGCCTCTGGTATCTTTTTGGTGTGTGATCCTGGGAGCTATGGACGTCGCTCTTGTGAATAGGATTAGTACCTTTCCAGTGAGCACACACACTTCATCAGTCTCATAGCATTTTCTTTCCACCGTAGCAACGAGTATTACCCGGCAGACCTGCAAGTTGCTCCAACCCAGGATCTGCGGAGAAAAAGCAAAGGGGTTGCAGCAGAAGAAGCAGAAGAGGAGCCTGCCATGGGAGATGAGGAAGAGTTGGAGGAGGACATGGTGACCCAAGATGAATCCTCACGGAGGAAAAAGACAAGAAGGGCTGCAGCAAAGTGAGTTGAGCACTGCTGAAAGCTCAGACATGTGCAGTTCTGGAAGGAGGAGGTGCGGTCTCTCGTGGCCTACATGTGGATGGCCTGGAATAACATACTCAATCTATAAGAGTGTTACCTCTTCCTGGGACTCTTTCAGTCTTAGGAATTTTTTGGTTGGTGACTTACTAGTTTTCTCTTGTTGAGCCACAGAACATTAGCGTTGGCGAGGGGTCTTGTGGAACCATCTGTTCTTAGTTCCTTTTTATAGATGAGAGCTTTGGGGCCTGGCGTGTCTAAATACTGCTCCGTGACCTTTGTTCGCTGTCACGGCCCGAGAGCGCTGTGTTTGTGTGCTCGGGGATCACGTAATGGAACATCTTTTCTAAATAAGTCCGTCAGCACTTTCGCCCTGCCTTTTGACTTGCCTCTGCTGGTTACTTCTCCCTTGTACTGCTCTGCTCTCCTATTCTCTTAGTTATTCATTTACCTAACTTGCCAGAAACCTCCCCCCCAAAAAGCAGTCACGCTTTCGGAAGGTATTTCAACTTACTTGAAGACTGCCTGAATTGAGGCATTTAAGACGAGTTATTTTAACACTTTAGATCTCAGTGTAATGTGTCCATGTGTTGTATTTCCCGTGAGCTGTTTATTAATCCGCCCATTTAGCAACAGTGTTAAGTTCCTTTAAAAATGTTATAGGCACACAGGAAAGAAGTACCTGACTGTAACCCAAAGACCCAGGGAGGACTTGCTAAGGAGAGGGCAGCTTTGAGGCTGAAAGGTGAAAGTTTACCAGGAACTGAGGACAAAGGAGGGCTTGCCTGCTAAGGGGAAGGTCATGGCCAAGCTTCGTATGATATATGGTAGTTCCCCCTTACCTGCAGTTTTGCTTTATATGATTTCAGTTAGCAATCACAGTACAAAAATATTAAGAGATTTCCTCTTCTTTCTTAGTAAGCAAGAGCCACAGTTAACCTAAATCTGGACCTCTGTCGCCTGACGTCCGTGTTTTTGTTATATGAAAGTGTGGAAGAATATATTCTACTACTTTCTTGCCTGCTGCATGGAACCTAGATAAGGAATAATTCCAAAAAAAATCTGAGTTCAGCTTTGGAATGTATTACTGTTTTTGGTTACTTTTTTCATAATTTTAGCTTAATTTAAATCATTCTGAGCACTTCCTGAATGATTTTCTGGGGTGAGGACCCTGGATTTCAGGGAGAGGTCTGCCTGAGATTTGAGATGTCTGGAGGATTTCCTAAATGCTAATAATTAAAATTTACTTGTACTATGCATGTACAGCAAAACTGTAGGCAGGGTGTTTAGAATACTTGTCAGAGAGAATAAAATTGTGAATAATATCAATTATTTAACTCTGTGCATTCTCTTTTATTTTTACTAGGCAGTTAATTGCTCATTTGCAAGTTTTCTCTAAATTTTCAAATCCACGGGCCTTATATTTGGAATCCAAATTATATGAGTTATATCTTCAGGTAAGTGAAATATTAGTAAGTTCATGGCACTGTAATTCTTTGTGAACTTTTCTCTAGCATTCTTTGCCAAAGTAGCTATTAGGTTTTCAATAATTATTTGTTAATTCATAGGCATAGTTCCTGGTATCTTGAGAAACAGTGTTTGACAGCACTTATTTAGTAGATTTTAAAGGCATTTTTGGCACTAAACATAAATCAGCTGTATCAACAGTGATAATAACAAAGAATGAATTATGTCATAGGAATTAGTTTTTAAAAGAGGAGGAGCTATACATGTACCAAAAACAATTGGCTACTTTTCCTTTCTAGTTGAGCCCGCCTTCATGGAGGACAGAATTTTAGAATCTATTAGACTGAGTGAAAACAGATAATTGGAATAATAGTCTGTCGTAATCATAATGTATGACCCTGAATTTAAGAAAAGATTACAAAAAATAATGTCAGGAATAAAGTAAGCATTGAATGTCATTCATTCTAAGCTCTCTGGGGAAATGAAATTTTCTTTTTTGTTTTGAATGTAAAATGTTTTAGATGAAACATTGATCATTTCAGCACAGTTTATTCATATTCTACCTATAAATTCCGATAGACCTGATTGATACAGTCAAAAGTCTGTTCATAGGAAGCAAAAATTTTTTTATTTTTCCCTTTCTTTTCTTTTCTTTTCTTTCTTTCTTTTTTTTTTTTTTTTGAGATAGAGTCTCACTTTGTCGCCCTCAGTAGAGTGCTATGGCATCATAGCTCATAGCAACCTCAGCTCTTGGGCTTACATGATTCTCTTGCCTCAGCCTCCTGAGTAGCTGGGCCTAAGGCACTCGCCACAACACCTGGCTATTTTTTTTTTGTGTGCAGTTTGGCCAGGGCTGGCTTCGAACCCGCCACCCGCAGTATATGGGGCCAGTGCCCTACTCACTGAGCCACAGGGACTGCCTCCCTTTATTTTCTTTTTTAGAGACAGGGTCATACCCTGTCCCCCACGCTGGAGTGTAGCATCCTGATTATAGCTCACTGTAACCTTGAATTCCTGGACTCAAGATTTTGTTGCCTCAGCCTTCCCCATAACTGGGACTATAGGTATGCTCCATAGCACCTGGCTAATTTTATTTTTTGTAGGTACCAGGTCTCACTATGTTGCTTAGGCTGGTCTGGAATTCCTAACCTCAAGCGATCCTACTGCCTCAGCTCCCAAAGTGTTAGGATGAGTCCCCACTCCCACCAGGAAGCAAAATTCCAAACTTAATAATTGGAGAGGCCTCAGAACTAAGTCTTCTTTCCTGGCATCTTAATGACTGCTGTTACCTTCAGAGGATAAGAGATTTTACTTGTTATGACCAGCCCAGTTGGCTTAAATCCAATTTCACATAGGGAATTGGCCTCAGCCAGAAATCTAGTAGACCCAGGGTGCTGCCATGGGATGCAGATCTCAGAGTTTCTTTTCCACTTTATTCTTTGTGCATATTCTGTTCATCTTCCTCCTTACTTCCAGGAAAATGTAAGGGCTGGTGTCAGGAATCAGCTTTAACTCTTATCTAAATATTCAGAATTTAGGAAATCCAGGTTAGCAAATTAACACAAGTAGTTTGCTATCTCATGGTGTATGTATATATGACTTCATTAACTTATTCTGTAAACTATTCTTAGCTGTTACTACACCAAGATCAAACAGTGCAAAAAATAACCTTGGATTGTATCATGACATACAAACATCCTCATATCCTCCCTTACAGGTGAGTTACTTGAAGCTTAAGGAAATGTTATTTCTTTGGCCGATTTTTCTTCTTTCTATGTAAGATCTACTTCCAGAATGATTTCTTGAAGGCCAGGGAAGTTTCCCTTTTTTCTAAGGTCATCTGCTATTTCTAGGCATGAAGTGAAAACTAGATGTGTGTTAAGAATTGTATTCCAGGGCGGCGCCTATGGCTCAAGGAGTAAGGCGCTGGTCCCATATGCCGGAGGTGGTGGGTTCAAACCCAGCCCTGGCCAAAAAAAAAAAAAAAAAAAAACCACAAAAAAAAAAAAAAAAAAAGAATTGTATTCCATAGATAATAAAATAGAAAAAAAAATATTGACTTAAAAATATGTGTTATAAACATATAAACTAATAAACACATGTATATGTAAAAAGTGTGTATGTGTTATGATGGTTATATCATTTCTCTCCTTGCTAATGCTATAAAATCTTGGTGGTTAGTTAGAGAATCATAATCACTCTAAGAACTGAGTTTTGTTTTTTTTTTTTTGAGACAGAGTCTCTCTATATCACCCTCTGTAGAGTGCTGTAGCATCACAGCTCACAGCAACCTCAAACTTGTGGGCTTAAGCAATTCTCTTGCCTCAGCCTCCCAAGTAGCTGGGACTATAGGCGCCTACCACAATACCCGGCTATTTTTTTTGTTGTTGAAATTGCCATTGTTATTTTTGTTGGCACAGGCTGGGTTCAAACCCGCCTACCTACCTGTATGTGGCTGGTGCCCCAACCTCTGAGCTATAGGCACTGAGCCATGAAAGCTTTCTTTTTTTTTTTTTGTAGAGACAGAGTCTCACTCTACCACCCTCGGTAGAGTGCCGTGGTGTCAACACGGCTCATAGCAACCTCTAACTCTTGGGCTTATGCGATTCTCTTGCCTCAGCTTCCCAATCAGCTGGGACAACAGGCACCCGCCACAATGCCTGGCTATTTTTTTGTTGTTGTTGCAGTTTGGCCGGGGCTGGGTGTGAACCCGCCACCCTCGGCATATGGCCGGTGCCCTACTCACTGAGTCACAGGCGCCGCCCGCCATGAAAGCTTTCTTATAGTACTCTTTAAACAGCTGAATTATGGACTAAATCTAATCTCTTCTAATGTTTTACCTTTTGAAATTTGAAAGCTTACCATTTTGGAAGAAATTTTTGTGAGGATTTTTCTTTATGGTCTTCAACCATAATCTGAACTCTATGCCTTATTTTAGTTGTATTTATTACCTTATGTGCATATTATCGTCTTGCATTTCTTAAAAAGTACTGTTGATAAAGTGATGATTTGTGCTATTTTCTATTTTTAAAGGCAAAACTTACAAAGGCTGCTTGAAGACAAAAACTTTAAGGAAGAAATAGTGCATTTTAGCATTTCAGAAGATAATGCTGTGGTGAAGACAGCCCACCGAGCAGATCTGTTTCCTATTCTGATGAGGTATTTGTACTGCTTAAAAACTGATTTTTTGAAAAGTCAATCACAAACATAATTGAGCATAGTATTATGATTCTTTCAACAATTATAATAGAATATTTTGTTTTGTATTTTTTTCATTTTGTTTTTATTTTTAATTACACCTTTTGGGAAAGTCAGATTATTATAGGAACTAACTTAGGGTACTTTGTTCCTGACATGAGAAAAGATCTTACCATTATATTACTTTAATACTAATGTTAAAATTAAATGTAGCATTTCCCTAAGTTTCTCTATTAAGATAAATAGTGGAAGTAATTCACCCCAGTGTCTAAATGTCATGTAATATTTTTATGATGTTACTAGTCCTTTAATTATAAATGGTGTAGCATAAGATGATCCATAATTAATATAAAAATCATATATTTTGGTATGAAGAAAAACAAAATTGGATCTTTTAGCTCACCAACCCTAGAATGATGAGAATCGGAAAGATCACAGGACTAGGATTTGATAGACCTTTGCTTGTCAGTCAGCCCTGTGACTACATAGTTATATAACTTGGGGGCAAGTCTTTTAGATGCCAAGGGCTTCATTTTCCTTAATAGGAGCTGGATCAGATGTACACTGGGGCCCCTGCCAACTCTGATTCAACAGCCCTATTTGATTCCATTTATAGCCAGCATAAAGAACTTTGCTACAAAGTTTCATGTCCTTTGCAACAAAGGACATGAAAATATTTAAATGAGGCCAGTGCGGTGGCTCACGCTTGTAATCCTAGCACTCTGCAAGGCTGAGGCAGGTGGATTGCTTGAGCTCACGAGTTCGAGACCAGCTGAGCAAAAACAAGACCTCTTCTCTACTAAAAATAGAAAAACTGAGGCAAGAGGCTCACTTGAGCCCAAAAGTTGGAGAGTGCTGTGAGCTATGACACCACGGCACTCTACCCAGGGGGACAGCTTGAGACTTTGTCTCAAAACACAAACAAAAAAAAAAAAAAATATTTGCATGAAAGAATATATGAATATATTAAATTGCTGTTATTGGTGGATTATGGAAATAATAGAAATAGAAAGTAGAAATCACCTTATATCCAAACACTCAAAAGTAGCCACCACTAACTTTATTATCTGTCAAATAGTAAATTTACAATAGTAAACATCAACAATACTAATAATATATTTTAAAATCTCTAAAAGTAAAAACCAATGGTTGTATGAAGTCCACAGTAGTTAAAAACAAGCTCCCAAAATTCATTTAAATACACACATAAACACAATTTTTATCACTTTGTAGTCCAGCTAGAGTACAGAGCCCAATCATAGCTCTCTTCAGCCTTACCTCCAGGGTACAAGAGATCCTCTCACTTCAGCCTTCTAAGTACGTAGATCCACAGGTGCATGCCACCGTGCCCAGTTAATTTTTTTAGTTTTTGTAGATACAAGGTGTTACTATTGCTATGTCACCCAAGCTGGTCTCAAACTCCTGGCCTCAAGCAGTCCTCTTGCCTCAGCATCCTAAAGCACTGGAATTACTGGCTCCAGCCACACACAATTTTTAAAAAGAATTTTGAGATTATATTGCCTAAAATGTTCTATAACGTTTTTAACTCAATATATTAACAGGGATATTTTTGAATCATCAAATGTTTTAAAATATGATCATTCATCATATAGACATGCCATAATTCACTTACCCAAGCTCCTTTTCCTGACTACTTTGCTTGTTTTGGTTTTTTGCCAAATAGATAATAGATAGATAACATCCGAATCTTTGATCAGTTTATTAGAATAAATTCTTAATAGGAAAATTGATGAACATTTTAAAAGTTTTTGATGTATTTTACCAAATTGCTGTCCAGCACTATTTTACTTTTTGACAGTTTTATTTTTCTATATGAACCTTTAACTTGATCTCCGCTGATTTACCAATAATAGATATCTAGAAGGGAGAAATTTCTGATGCAAATTGCCTAGTTGCTTTCAAGAAATTGGAACCACTTTACTTACTGACATTTCAATACTGGGTATTGTTTGTTGTGGTAATTATTAGTTTTAATACTTGCTGATTTGTTGGTAAAGAATGGTATTGTGTATAACTTGAAAAGATTATGGGTCGTTTGTGTTTATTTTCTGATAAGTAAATGACATTCCTGTCTCCTTCATTCTTTTTGTTTTAAATTGATTATTTTATTCATCCAAAATTTATTCTGATGTACGAAATGAAATAAGCCTATTTTTTTGCCCTAAATACTGGCATTCAGTTGTCTCAAGACCATTTAATAAAAATATAAACTTTCTTTACTATTAATTCGAGTGCCACCTTTAATTGCTTAAATTTAATATTTATGTGTAATTGAGTCTTCAATGGACTTTTAATGCTCTTGCATTAATCTTTCCTGGTCCAATTATAGACTAGTTTATTTATTATAATAATATTAATTAATGGCTTAACTGCATTCTAGAATATATCAGGAAATCATCTCATTATTCCTTTTTTTATAAATATGTTATTTTTTCCAGAATCTGGGTGAACTTTAGAACATAGACCCAGGTTCTCCCAAAATAATCCCCCTTTTTGATTTGGGAAGAAATAACATCACTTTGTTGTCTTCATTCATTCACTTCTTCCCCTTTTTGTTGTCTTTCAAAAAAGTGTTCTCATTTTCTTGGCTTTTAATTTTACTCCTACATTTTGTTGTTGTGGATGGAATTTCCCCCTGACATCTTCTTATTTTTGCTACATAGCTAGCTATGGTATATAAAAGCTATTGATCTTTGTGTTATTTAGCCATCCACGTAACAAAGCTTTCTTACTAGTTTTAGATTTTCTTGTATTTTCTACATTGAAAAAATCATAGTAGTAAATAACAATCAACAGATTGTGTTAGTTACCTGATTAAAAACCCTTTGACATCCCGTTTTCCTCAGAATAAAATAGAAAATCCTTGGTATTCCCCTATGGGATCTAACAGCAGCCCCAGACCACTGCTCTAACCTGTCTCTTCCCCTTTACTACCTCCCCAGAACCCACTTTAAATTCTTTGTACTTCTCATTCCTCCACTTGGAACACAGGACAGCTAACACCTCTTCTTCCTGAGATCTTATCTCAAGTGTTGGGTTATCAGAGATGCCCGCCTTGACCCGCCTCTTTATATAAAGCCACATCTTCCTTTGCTCTCTAGCCCCTTCCCTCACTCTGTCTTTATCTCTCTGACTCTACTTCTCATCCAGCATAGGCTCTTTCTTACTGCTTATCTCCCTTTCTGGAAGGTAAAGCCCATGACCTTAATAAATATTGGTCTAATTAACTTTGCCTTCTCTTTTATGTTATAAAACCTGTTTTCTGTTCGTGGATCAACCTGTTGCTTACATGTTCTAGATGAATTCATTGGTACTGGTGACAGTGATGATCTTTGTCCTGTTACTACATTTAGCAGCAGTGTTTCTAGAACAGTTTTTCTTATTCTGCTTATTCTTGGTAGGGCAGTCCCTGAGATCATCACGAGGTCAAACTTTTTTTAGACACCGCTGAAACATTATCTTTTTTCACTGTGGTGACATTTTTCTGCCAAGACAAAAACAATGATGGGTAAAACTCCTGGTGCTTTGACACATGAATCAGGACGGTAGCATCAAATTGTCCTAGTAATTCTTCAGTGCCACATACTTAGAGTTTTGTTTTTTTAATAAAAAGCTAGTTTTACGTAATGCCCTTGATGAACCTTGACCCTGAATACATTTCTTTTTTACTATTCTGTGTGAAAAATTAGGTAGTATGCATAAAATACTTTGCCTATCCACTGGTTGTCTTGAGGAATGGCACTTGTGTGGGTTTTTGATTTACATGCTGAACCTACTTTTTTTTTTTATAAAACACCATTTTAGTTGGGAGACTGATGGACCTTGATTCTTTGTGAACTTGGGTATTTCACAGGAATTTTCTTTAACGTGAAGCCTGCTGCTTCAGGGAAAACAACTGATAGCATTTGTTTCCAATGACTCAATTTTAGCATTCAAGTGAAAATTAGGGTGTTGGAAAACTTACATATCTGCTACTGTGAACTTGACAGCTTCCTAATACTTAAAAGACTCTTCTGATGAGATGGGTAGTGACAGTAACAAATGTTAATATAGCAAGACAAAATTAAAAAAAAAAATGTTAATAAACACATTTCTATTTTTGATTTGCAATTAAATGTATGAACATTTGGCATCTCTACATGACTCAGTAAAGCAGACAACTTACGCATGTTACAGAATCACATACGAGAAAAGATCCCATACAAAGTACAAGATGGACAGATGGACCTTAGTGTCCGTCAAGGGTTTCAGATTCCACAGGGCAGCTACCCTGCAGACTTATTTAAGTTTGACATAATATCCAAGTGAGACATCCATGATCATCGGGAAGTTTTAAAAATATTTCTCCCTTTCCTCTCTTCATGTCTGTGTGGGGCTAGATTGTCTTCAATCCTAATCTATTATAATAGGTTGAATGTAGAAGCAGATATGAGAATCCAATTATCTTCTGTTAACCCGAACAAAAGAATAAATAAAATAATGCCACCAGTTTCAGTAATTTTGGTGGGTAGGTATGGAAAATGTAATTATTCTTCATGAAAATATATTACTTAACATGTAATAAATGTATTGTTAATATCTAAAAATAAATTAGTAAACCAGTATTTTTTTAACTCCTCAGTTTTAGTTTCTAACACAGTAACTATCAATAGTAGATAAAAACTCGCCAAAGGGCCTTAGGGACCTCCATAACTTTCAGTAGTGTAAAGCAATCCTAATAGCGAAAGTTGGAAAACCACCTTTTTTGAATTCTGAATAAGTCATTATCATGTTAAGAAAGTAGCTTTTATTATTAAGTTATTTAGAATTTTATCTGGAATGGATGTTGAGTATTATAGAGTACCTACTGAGCACATATTAAAATGATTGTGTTAACTCTTTACTGTGAAACATTCATCTATATTAATCTAATAGATTTTACTAATGGCTCACTCTTATATTTCCTGGGGTAATCTTGATTTGGTATTGATGCCGCACCACGGGTGACTATAGTTAGAAACTGTTCTGTGTTTATAAGCAAGATTGGTTGGTACATAATTTTATTTTTGCTCATCAACCCCTCTCAGTACCACAGTTGTACGACACCATGCCCAGCTTCCTTAACTTTGTATTGTTGATTTTTTTCAATGCTTATGTTGATTTCATTTTTCTGTGTTTTATAATATATCCATTTAAATCTGTAGAGTTGCTTTCCTAGTGTTTTAGGAAAACTGAACAACTCATGTTATATTTTAAAATTAATGTGCAAACAAATGGCATTCTTTTGACTTTGCAGAATTTTGTATGGGCGAATGAAGAATAAGACTGGAAGTAAGACTCAGGGGAAGTCTGCCTCGGGCACACGGATGGCCATCGTCCTGCGGTTCCTGGCTGGGACCCAACCTGAGGAGATCCAGATATTCTTAGACCTGCTGTTTGAACCCGTGAAGCATTTCAAGACCGGTAGCTGTCAGTCACCTCTCACTCACTGTAGATAGCTGTTGTCTGTGGTAAACTTCTCCCATCTCAGACTAGGTTCCCTGTGCTTCTGGATGTCTTCCTAATGGAGTTGTTTCTCCCAACCTTAATGGGGGTCATTTTGCTGAAGTTCAGTTCATTTTACACTTTAAGTTCATTGGCTGAGGTTCACAGCTGACACTGGAGATTATTGACACCTGGGTGTTCATAAGCCCCTGGTTAGAAAATTGTCATGTTTTGTTGTGCATTTAGGCCATTTGAAAAAGGATGAATACTTACATACTTCAAAGAATAGGTTTCTTCTAAGAAATTCAGCACACTGCAAAATTAATCTTAATTGTTTTGGCACTTATTCATTCATGGAGTCTTTGATCTATTGAGCAATGATTTATTGAATACCTCCTCTGTCCTAGACACACTACTATGTTAAAAATAGAAAAATGAATATAGGCTGTTTGTGGTGGCTCACACCTGTAATCCCAGCACTTTGGGAGCAAGACAGGAGGGTCGCTTGAGGCCAAGAATTCAAGACTAGCCTGGGCAACATAGTAAAACTGCCATCTATTAAAAAATTTTTTTTTTAAATAAAAAATTTAGCTGGGCATAGGGTTGTATGCCTTTGGTCCTGGCTACTTGGGAGGCTGATACTGGAGGTCACTTGAGCCCAGAAATTTTAGGCTGCCGTGAGCTATTATCATGCCACTGCACTCCAGCCTGGGTGACAGCAAGACCCTGTCTAAACAAAAAAAGAGAGAGAGAGAAATTATCTGAAATAGTTCACTTGGGAAAGCAATAGACTGAAAATAGAGAAAGAGAAAGGTAAGTATATAATCTCTACCTTCAACCTCACAACTGAGATCAGATAGATATATTGGTACATATATTGAGCTCTGATGCTGTGGTATGTTCTCCAGTATCTAATGTTAGTAATTATTAATAATAATAGGCTCATATTTACTTTATGCCAGACGTTATGACAGCTCAGTATACAACTCAGTTGACCCTTCAAACCACCAATCACATGAGCCATCACTATTTGATTGTTTACATTTTACAAATGAGGAAATTTAGGATTAGAAGGGTAAATATTTTACCCAAGGCCATTCAACTGGAAAGTGGTAGAGTTGGGATTTGAACCCAGACCTTCCTGTCTATAAAACCTCTTGCGTCAGTCTCACAATTGCTTTGTTTTGCTAGCTAAACATAGAGTTTTTTTATAAGGTAGCCGGTTATACTTATTTTGCATTTTTTCTATGATAATAGGTCCAGTTATTATAAGAGTATAGGTTTTCATTCAATATAATATTGCCCTGTGAAGGAGCCTGGCTCTGATGGATGTTTTCATTCAATGTATGGCCCCCATAGTAGGCGGCTGGGTATAAATGATACTCTTACAGATCCATTTAGGTGTGTGATCTCATGTCAGACGTAAATCTCAGGCAATAACAATTCAGATCTTTTCCATTAATTCTGAAATCAATATAGCAGCAGCTGTTTATAGGGTACTGTTATTTTGTTTATTAACCAGGGGTTATACAAGAAATAAAAACATTTAATTCTCAGCCTTTCAGAGCTTATAATGCAGCAAGCACCTTCTGTGAAACTGCTGAACTCAGCACAGCTTAGTGAAAGCTGAGGATAAGAAAAATACATGGAAAGTTGTCAGATGGAATAAAAGACTGTTAATTCATTCAGGTTTTGGATTGGCACAGTGGCTCCCACCTATAATCCTAGCACTCTGCGAGGCCAAGGCGGGTGGATTGCTTGAGGTCAGGAGTTTGAGACCAGCCTGAGCAAGAGCAAGACCCCGTCTCAAAAAATAGCTGGGCGTTGTTGTGGGCGTCTGTAGTCCCAGCTGCTTGAAAAGCTGAGGCAAGAGGATTGCTTGAACCTAAGAGTTTGAGGTTGCTATGAGCTATGATGCCACAGCATTCTACCTAGGGTGACAAAGTGAGACTGTCTCAGGAGAAAAGAAAAAATTCAGGTTTTGAGGAATAGTGTGAAGAAATTGGGTTAGAATTGGGCTTTGTGACTTAGCTCTATCACAAATTTCTTTCCCTCCTTTTTTCCTCAGGTTACGTATTTACAAAGTAGGAATTGTATTACTAAAACTTGCCTTCCTTAGCTCATTGAACATTTGGTAAGAATCAAAGGAGATAATATATGAGAAAAGTACATTATTATCATCTATAACTCACAGTGTAACAACAGAAAATACTATGTTGTTGAGGGAAATGGAAGAAACTATAAGTAGTAGTAAAGTAATAGTTCATTCGACATGACATCTCTTTCTCTTTCTTTCACCAGGAGCGTGCCATTCTTCAGTCATTCAAGCCGTAGAAACTTTGGATTTATCTAAAGTTCTTCCTTTGGGTCGTCAGCACGGTATCTTGAATAGCCTTGAACTGGTATTGAAGAACATTAGTCATCTGATCAGTGCATACTTGCCGAAGATTTTGCAGATACTGCTCTGCATGACAGCAACTGTGTCACGCATTCTGGACCAGCGAGAAAGGGTGAGAGATTAACCACAGACACTTTCTTTCCTCTTGGGCTAATAGGAGCCTGTGCTTTGACTTGGGAATTGAGTTGGGCCTGAATTACCAGCATCCTTTCAGCAGAAATCCTTGTTACATAACCTCTTGAAAACCATCTTGCATATATGACAGTCACAATGTTATAAATATTTATGTATGACTAGAAAAGGCAGATTATATTAAGTAAGATTTTATAGGGGTGAAATAGTAGTGAGTGGATTAGTTCTATAAATTTCTCTGAAACCCAAGTCCAGGGTACTTGAGCTGATGTTTCTTTGATTTCAATTCCAGGAGCCTATAGGTGTAAGACACTTTGCAACAAGTCTCCAGAATGTTTGGGGACTGAATAGATTATTACCATCATCTTTGCTATTTTAAAAAAATTGCCAAGAACTCTTTAAAAGTAAATGCTTACGTACAAAAAGCGTAATGTTTTATTTTTTTATTTTTTTATGACCTCCCTCTGTCTCATCATCCAAACATAGCAAGACAAGTCAAAGTTACAAAAAGTTTCTAATTTCCCTCCCGCCTAACATAACTAAAACACAGTATTCGTCAGAAAATAATATTGTATTTGTAGGACGTGAGGGTGTAATTTGAGAACCTAATACAGAGCTTTCACAGAGGAGAAATGGAAAAAGGGATTTTGTTTGGCTTATTTATACCAACATCTAAAACATAACAAAATTGAATAAACTGTTGGGAGTCAGGGGTTCAGGGTCCTGGTTCCCTGAACCCAGTTGACCTGGTTCAGATACTTGGCTGAGCTCGAAAGTTCAGTCAAGGCATGGACATAATTAAAAGCAAAAGGAGTGGAAACTGGGAATAAAACTGGAGCAGCACAGGCAGTGTAGATAGAAAGGAAAAGTAACCTACACAAATTTCAGGGTAACGGATTTTATTTAGAAGGAGCAAAGAGAAAGTTTAGAACACTTCCAAGGACAGTTGGAAGTGGGTCCCTTTCATGAAGGAGAAAAGGTAAGAGAGACCAAGTGTAATATTTTAAATGTGGGAGCAAGGCTGGGCAAAGCAAGCCACCTGGCCAACTGCTCAGTGACTGTTTCCTGAATTGTCTTCAAAATAGTAGATTTAGGTTATCTTGAAACAGGTCTGTGGGCATAAGTATACTTCTTTGGAGTTTAGGGAAATAGTCTTTATGTATTGAAGGCTTCTTGGAGATAGCAGGACTTGAGTAAAGGTCCAGACCCAGATTTCTTTTGCTCTCAGTTAAAAACAAATAAGCATGGTTATAATTTGGTTGTAGTTCATTTCATTTGATTTATGGACATGCCCTGTGAACTGCCTTCACATATGGTCATGATAAGTGAAAAATGATAGCCAGATTTTAGGCTATTTTTTAGTCTATGCATGAGTATAAATCTGCTTTAATAATGAAATAATCTTCTCTGATACCAAGATCCAGAGATTTAGAACACTTCTGTTTTGGTAGGCACCATTTTATTTTCCTCATTCTCTCTTTTGTTCCTTCAATAAATGTTTGTTGAGCCTCCAGTGTGTGTCAGGCACTGTTCTAAGCCCTGAGAATGGAGCAGTAAACGAAGCAAACAAACATTTCTGTGCATGTGTTTGGGGTTTTGGGGGGTTTTTTTCTTAATTTTTATTTTATTGTTTTTGTTTTTTGTAGTTTTGGGCTGGGGCCAGGTTTGAACCCACCACCTCTGGTATATGGGGTGGCACCCTACTCCTTTCAGCCACAGGTGCCGCCCTCTGTGCGTGTGTTTGTTCATTAAATACTAACTTAGCACCTAAATCAGACATTGTTCTGTGGGAAATGAGACATGCTTGGCACCCATAGCACAGTAATTATGGCACCAGCCACATGCACCAAGGCTGGTGGGTTCGAACCTGGACCAGGCCAGCTAAACAACAATAACAACTGCAACAAAAAATAGCCGGGTGTTGTGGTGGGCACCTGTAGACCCAGCTACTTGGGAGGTGAAGGCAAGAGAATCCCTTAAACCGAGGAGTTTGAGGTTGCTGTGAGCTGTGATGCCATGGCACTCTACTGGGTGTAACATAGTGAGACTCTGTCTCAAAAAAAAAAAAAAAAACCAAATTAGAATAATGTCAGATGACTAGAATTTCTAAGTGGAGAATAAAATGAGGAGACCTTTCTGCAGATCTCTGAAACTCATTCTCTGTAGCATTCTCCCCACAACCCCCTGCCCTGTGAGCTCTGGCTGCCTTCCCCTCACCCATGCTGTCCAACTCTATATCTTCATCTCAGGATCCCTGGACTCTCCCTGCGCTAAGTTCTGAAAACTCTCCAGGGAGAACGTAGGGGAATTGTAGGGCTCATTTCATTTGTTCTTCTTTCAAAGATCAGTGTTTCTGCTGCCTGATACCCAATACCTGAAAATTTTTGTTGATCTATTTTGTTAAGTTTCTTAATTGCTTAAGAGAGGAAAGTAGACCCATTCCCTCTTCCTCCATCTTGCCGAGAAGAGGAAAACCAACAGAAAGGAGCGTGTATGATAGAAAGGTCCCCAGACCAACCCGGGACTGAGTACGTTCCCAGCCACCAGAACCCTCATAAAACAGGAGGCACTGGGAAGAGTGTGCAGAAGGGGATTTCCTTACATGAAGCTCCTCTGGACCCACCCAAAGAAACTTGAACAAGTCAAACTTTTTCCAAGCAAATTAACCACATCCTCTAGTAAAGACCAAAACATTTTAAATGAATTAAGTGAAAATACAATTTACAATGTCTGATGTCCAGTCAGTTACTACTGGGCATACAAAAAAGGAGGAAAATTTTACCCATAATGAGGAGAAAAAGTGATCAACAGAAGCAGACCCAGAAATGACACAGATGATCAAAGTGGATAAGGGCATTAAAATAACTGTTACAAATATGCTTGATATATTCGAGAAAATAGAGGAAGTCATGAACATGTTAAGGAAAAACATGAAAGACGTAAAAAAGGTAACATAAAATGAAGGCCTATGGTAGGAGGAGACCAAGGTAGGGGTGCATAGGCGTTGCCTTTCCTAGGTGGGCAGGGTCTACTCCCAGGAGGTGACATTTGAGCTTACACCTGTCTTGCCACAAGAAGGACATTTCAGGCAAAGGCAATAACTAGTGCAAGCCCCCGGGATGGGAATAGCCTGGGTATGTCCTAGGAGTAGGCGAGGCTGTGGTGGCTGGGGCAGAGTGAGCAGGAAGAGTTGTGTGCTGAACAAGTGATGGGTAAGTGGGCCACCTAAAACCTCATAGGCTCTGATGAGGAGCTGGGTGGGCTTCCAAGTATAATGGGAAACTGCTGAGAGCTCAAACCAGGGGCATGGGAAGGACTGTGTGGCGTTTTTAAAATACCATTTTGGTTGCTTTGTGGAAAAGAGGCTATGGGAGGCCAAGAATGGAATCTGAAAAGAAATCTTAGAAAGTTCTTTCTCTGTGTTACATGAGAACATTAAGAACCATGAGAAGAATTAGGTGAGAATGTTTGTTTATGCCTGGTAGCAAGTGATGTGACTTTATCTGTATATGGATGTATTAAATCATGAAAGGGTTACAGTTTTATAAAGACTGTACGTCCTTCTCATATTTGGTTAACCTAGAAGAAGTTACTTAGTAATGCACCCTTATTCCCAAGTCAACAATCAGTAACTAAAAGGATCCTTTATGTAATTTCACAGTTCATTAGTTAGTGAGGTGTTAGGCTTGGTGACAGATGGGAGTTTTCTTATATTTTTCTCTAGAAATTCTTGGACACATCCAAGGAATTCCTTCAAGCCCACGATGAATTATTGCATAGTAATTTTGCTTAAGTAAGTTAAAGTTCTACATTTATGTGTTTGAGCTCAGTTACACATTTACTTTTTTAAAATATTTTTTTTTCCACATTTACTTTTTTGTGTCTTTTATATCCTTCAGGTCATTGATCAGGCATTCAAAGATGTACCGTGAAGGTTGCTGTTGGTTTTGTTTTGTTTTTTTTGTACGTTTAAGCAGTGAGATTAACTTGGAAATGTACATAAACTCAGTCATAGTCATTGTTCCTCTAGGAATTAAAGTCCACAGTTGCTCATGTTCAGGGTTGTTCCAGTTTACTTAACAATTATTGAGTCAACTGGGCAGCTGGCACTGTAGTTACAGTAATGGACAGAACATGCAGAGAGGTCCTCATGGGGAGGGTGGTTAGTGGGAAGGAGAGACGGATGAGGAGTGTCTATTTGATACCCTGTTGGTGGGTGTTCTTCATGTGCTATAGCTGATCATGATACTGTATTTTTTCAAATATCAATGATAGTTCTTATCTCCTGCCGAACACAATACAGCTGATAATGAAAATATTGCCCACAAAATTGAAGCACAGCAGAAGGTCTCATGACTTGTCACCTCGTGCTTCCCTGTCATATACTTTATCTTTTTTAACTTATTTGGGGTGTCCATAAAGTTTGTGAGCGATTTTAAACTGCACACTAATGAGATAGTTAGCAAAAAGGAGGAATTTATTCAAGGAATAAATTCACTTGAATTTAAAATGCACTGTTTCTGGGCGGTGCCTGTGGCTCAGTGAGTAGGGCGCTGGCCCCATATGCCGAGGGTGGCGGGTTCAAACCCAGCCCCGGCCAAACTGCAACAGAAAAATAGCCAGGCGTTGTGGCGGGCGCCTGTAGTCCCAGCTACTCGGGAGGCTGAGGCAAGAGAATCGCTTAAGCCCAAGAGTTAGAGGTTGCTGTGAGCCGTGTGACGCCACGGCACTCTACCCGAGGGCGGTACAGTGAGACTCTGTCTCTACAAAAAAAAAAAAAAAAATGCACTGTTTCTGTTTCATATACCTTTGTTGATCAGGGTATACGATTTTCATTATAAGTAATTTCCCTGTTCGGATTGTCTTCATAAATTTCCAGGCAGTTTTTATATTTTAATGAAGATAATTAAGGCATATATAAAAAATAAGTTGCTACTTACAAGTCTGTACCCCACAGTACAGTAATCAAGTGGGAAAAGAATTAGAGATGGAATCTTCTCCCATTTCTTTGATTTTTACAATATCTTGTGCTTGAGAGAAATCTGAGGCCTTTGTCTCTCCTCTGCCTGGCCTAAACCTCTTCATTCTTTAATATCTGTTAGAAATTCTGCATCCTTTGTGAAGCTTTACCTTTTCCAAATTTACAGTAGTTTTTCCCCTGTTGGAATATCCATGACATTTCCTATCTATCACATAAATTCAGTAGCTTTGCCTTCAATGAGATGTTGAAGCTGGGTGCAGTGGCTTACAAGATCACAACCCTGTAATCTTCGGGTTCTGGGAAACTGAGGTGGGAGGATTGCTCAAAGTCAGGAGTCTGAGACCAACCTGAGCAAGAGTGAGACTCCATCTCTACCCAGAACAGAAAAAATTAGCCAGCATGGTGCCATGATCCTGTAATCCCAGCCACTTGTAAGGCTGAAACAGGAGAATTGCTTGAATCTAGGAGTTTGAGGCTGCTGTGAGCTATGACGACTCCATGAGCTATGATGACTCCACTGCGTTTGAATCAGGGCAACAGAGTATGACTTTATCTCAAAAAAAAAAGAATTTGAGGCCAGGCCCCCATTGGTGGGAACTCAATAAATTATTGTGCTCTGAACCTTAACACATGAGCTAACATATTTGTGATTTTTATAAATCATGGGGAAGGAGCTGTCAGTGATAATAGTAATATTTGTTATTTTAAAAATTTGCTATTACATCAGACCCACTATGGCCCTTATGCCTCTAAACGGACAAGTCTTTTCTCCAAATTTTATTTCTCTTTGGACTATGTCTGTTGAGGTCTTCTCATGCCTGGATTCAGCCACCTCATTCTCTTACCTTACAGAGTATTTCAGCAGATGAAAAGATCGTAAATTCTTAAACTAGTCCCCCAGGATAATTTTAATAAGAATAATTTAATACTTCTAGTTTTAAAAAAGCTAAAACAATAATACACAATCTGAAAACAAAAAGAAAAGTAACTTTTCTTTGAAATAAAGGAGTAATTTTTTTTTTCCTAATTCAAGACATGAGGGCAAAAAAAGAATCCAGGTTATTTTTGTTTAGCATGTTCTATTCATAGGAAGAAATCAGAATGTTTTTGAAAAAATTACTTAAATAAAAAAGTAAAACGTTGTAGAATACAAAACAGCTCTTCTGAGTCTAAATATGGTTTTTAAGTCTCTGCTTTCCCTTTCTTTTTTTAAATTTTTTTTTTATTAAATCATAGCTGTGTGCATTAATGCAATCATGGGGCACCATACACTGGTTTTATAAACAGTTTGACACATTTTCATCACACTGGTTAACATAGCCTTCCTGGCATTTTCTTAGTTATTGCGTTAAGACATTTATATTCTACATTTACTAAGTTTCACATGTACCCTTGTAAGATGCACCACAGGTGTAATCCCACCAATCACCCTCTCTCTGCCCATCCACCTCCTGCCCCTTCCTCATATTCTTATGTTATAACTGGGTTATAGCTTTCATATGAAAGCCATAAATTAGTTTCACAGTAGGGCTGAGTACATTGGATACTTTTTCTTCCATTCTTGAGATACTTTACTAAGAAGAATATGTTCCAGCTACATCCATGTAAACATGAAAGAGGTAAAGTCTTCATCTTTCTTTAAGGCTGCATAATATTCCATGGTGTACATATACCACAATTTATTAATCCATTCATGGATCAATGGGCACTTGGGCTTTTTCCGTGACTTAGCAATTATGAATTGGGCTGCAATAAACATTCTGGTACAGATATCTTTGTTGTGATGTGATTTTTGGTCTTCTGCATATATACCTAGTAGAGGAGTTATAGAATTGAATGGCAAATCTATTTTTGGATCTCTAAGTGTTCTCCATACATCTTTCCAAAAGGAATGTATTAATTTGCATTCCCACCAGCAGTGTAGAAGTGTTCCCTTTTCTCCACATCCACACCAATATCTCTGGTCTTGGGATTTTGTTATTTGGGCTAATCTTACTGGAGTTAGATGGTATCTCAAGGTAGTTTCGATTTGCATTTCTCTGGTGATTAAAGATGATGAGCATTTTTTCATATGTCTGTAAGCCGTGCGCCTGTCTTCTTCAGAGAAGTTTCTCTTCAAGTCACTTGCCCAGCCTGCGATGGGATCACTTGTTCTTTTCTTGCTTATATGTTTGAGTTCTCTGTGGATTCTGGTTATTAAACCTTTGTTGGAGACATAACCTGCAAATATCTTCTCCCATTCTGAGGGGTGTCTGCTTGCTTTATTTACTGTGTTCTTGGCTGTTCTTTATTTACTGTGTTCTTGGCTGTTCTTTATTTACTGTGTTCAGAAGCTTTTTAGTTTGTTCAGGTCCCAGCAGTGTATATTTGAAGCTGCTTCAATTGTGTGGGGGGGTCCTCCTCATGAAATACATGCCCAGTTCAAATAAAGGCATTTACATAATAAAAAGAAAGAAAGAAATACTCGCCCAGACCAATTTCTTCAAGGGTTTTCCTGCACTCTCTTCTAGTATTTTTATAGTTTCATGTCTTAAGTTTAAATCTTTAATCCAGTGAGAGTCTATCTTAGTTAATGGTGAAAGGTGTGGGTCCAATTTCAGTCTTCAACAGGTTGCCAGCCAGTTCACCCAGCATCATTTGTAAAATAGGGAATCTTTTCCCCACTGAATGTTTTTAATTGGCTTGTCAAAGATCAAATAGCGGTAAGTAGCTGGACTCAACTCTTGGTTCTCTATTCTGTTTCAGACATCTACTTCTCTGTTTTTGTGCCAGTACCATGCTGTTTTGATCACTGTCAATTTATAGTATAGTCTGAGGTCAGGTAGCGTGATTCCTCCTGCTTTGTTTTTATTTCTGAGTAATGTCTTGGCTATTCCAGGTTTTTTCTGATTCCATATAAAATGAAATATTATTTTTTCAAGATCTTTAAAGTATGACAGTGGAGCTTTAATAGGGATTGCATTAAAATTGTATATTTCTTTGGGTAGTATGGACATTTTAACAATGTTGATTCTTCCCAGCCATGAGCATGGTATGTTTTTCCATTTGTTAACATTTTCAGCTATTTCTTTTCTTAGAGTTTCATAGTTCTCTTTATAGAGATCTTTCACGTCCTTTGTTAGATAAACTCCCAAATATTTCATCTTCTTTGGCACTACTGTGAATGGAATAGAGTCCTTAACTGTTTTATCAGCTTGACTATTGTTGGTATATATAAAGGCTACACATTTATGAATGTTGATTTTGTAACCTGAGACGCTGCTGTATTCCTTGATCACGTCTAAGAGATTTGTAGGAGAATCCCTGGTGTTTTCCAGATATACGATCATATCATCCACAAAGAGCGAAAGTTTAATCTCTTGACCCTATATGGATACCCTTGATCGCCTTTTCTTCCCTAATTGCGATGGCTAAAGCTTTCATTACAATGTTAAAGAGCAGTGGAGACAATGGGCAGCCTTGTCTGGTTCCTGATCTGAGTGGAAATGATTTCAATTTAACTCCATTCAATACGATATTGGCTGTGGGTTTGCTGTAGGTGGCCTCTATCAGTTTAAGATATGTTCCTTCTATGCCAATTTTGTTAAGTGTTCTGATCATGAAGGGATGCTGGATATTATCAAAAGCCTTTTCTCCATCAGTTGAGAGAATCCTATGGTCTTTGTTTTTTAATTTGTTTATGTGCTGAATTATTCTTATAGATTTACATGTATTGAACCAGCCTTGAGACCCTGGGATAAAACTGACTTGGTCATGATGTATAATTTGTTTGATGTGTTTCTGGATTCTGTTTGTTAGGATCTTGTTGAATATTTTTGCATCTGTATTAGTGATACTGGTCTATAATTTTCTTTTCTTGTTGGGTCTTTTCCTGGTTTGGGGATCAGAGTTATGTTTGCTTCATAGAAATGTTTGGTAGTCTTCCTTCTTTTTCTACATTTTGGAACAGGTTGAGTAATATAGGTACTAGTTCCTCTTTAAAGGTTTGGTAGACTTCTGACGTGAAGCCATCTGGTCCTGGGCTTTTCTTTTTAGGGAGATTTTGTATGGTTGATGCTATTTCAGAACTTGATATTGGCCTGTTCAACATTTCCACTTGATTCTGGCTAAGTCTTGGAAGGTGACGTGCTTCCAAGTATTGGTCAATTTCCTTCCGATTTTCATATTTCTGAGAATAAAGTTTCTTGTAATATTCATTAAGGATTTTTTGAATTTCTGAGGAGTCTGTTGTTATTTCATCTTTGTCATTTCTGATTGATGAAATTAGAGATTTTACTCATTTTTTCCTGGTTAGGTTAGCCAAAGGTTTATCTATTTTATTACCTTTTCAAAAAACCAACTTTTTGATTTATTGATCTGGCGTATAATTCTTTTGTTTTCAATTTCATTTAATTCTGCTCTAATTTTGGTTATTTCTTTTCTTCTACTGGGTTTGGGGTTGGAATGTTCTTCCTTTTCCAGTTGCTTGAGATGTCCCATTAAGTTGTTAACTTCCTCTCTTTCCGTTCTCTTGAGGAAGGCTTGCAGTGCTATAAATTTCCCTCTTAGGACTGCCTTTGCAGTACCCAGAGGTTCTGATAATTCGTGTCTTCATTGTCGTTTTGTTCCAGAAATTTGGCAATTTCCTTCTTAATCTCATCTCTGACCCAGCTATCATTCAGCATAAGGTTATTTAACTTCCATGTTTTTGTATGAGTATGCAGATTTCTGTTGTTACTGAGTTCAACTTTTATTCCATGGTGGTCTGAGAAGATACAAGGAATAATTTCTATTCCTTTAAATTTACTGAGGTTAGACTGGTGACCTAAGATGTGATCGATTTTGGAGTATGTTCCGTGAGCTGATGAGAAGTATGTGTATTCAGTTTTGTTGGGATGAAATGTTCTGTAGATGTCTGCTAAATCCAAATGTTGGATGGTTAGGTTTAAATCTAAAATTTCTTTGCTCAGCTTCTTATTGAAGGATCGATCTAACACTGCCAAAGGAGTGTTGAAATCTCTGATTATTATGGAGCTGGAGAAAATGAAGTTACTCATGTCTGTTAGAGTTTCTCTTATAAATTGAGGCACATTCTGGTTGGGTGCATAGATATTAATAATTGAAATCTCATCATATTGAGTATTACCCTTAACAAATATGAATTGACCATTGTTATCCTTCCTTACTTTTGTTGGTTTAAAACCTATTGTGTCTGCAAATAGAATTACAACACCTGCTTTTTTCTGATTACCATTTGCCTGAAATATGGACAATCAGCCTTTCACCCTGTGTCTGTATTTATCTTTTAAGGTAAGATGTGACTCTTGTATGCAGCAGATATCCGGCTTGAGTTTTTGTATCCAGTCAGCTAACCTGTGCCTCTTTAGAGGACAGTTTAAGCCTTTCACATTAATGGACAATATTGATAAGTCTGGTAAAATTTTGGGTATCGAGTTTTTTGAAAGTCCCGTGGACATTTTTAATCCTTTCTCCATTGTGGAAGTTGGAGTTTGAGCAAAAGTTTCTGAGTGAGTTTACTTTTGTGGTAGAGGTTTGGGGTGGTCATTATGAGGGATAGGTCTGAGAATATCCTAAAGAGCTGGTTTGGTTATGGCAAATTTCTTCAACATATGAATGTCATTAAAGTATTTAATTTCTCCATCATATATGAAACTCAGTTTAGCTGGATACAGGATCCAGGGTTGAAAGTTATTTTGTTTTAGGAGATTTAAAGTCGATGACCACTCTCTTCTTGATTGAAAAGTTTCAGCAGAGAGATCTGCAGTCATTCTAATATTCTTCCCTTTGTAGGTAATGGATTTCTGACGTCTGGCTGCTTTCAGTATTTTCTCCTTCATGTTGACTTTAGTGAAGTTAATTGTGATATGCCCTGGGGATGTCTTATTCAGGTAGAGTTGTGCTGGGGTTCTGAAACTGTCTGCTATCTCTTGGCATGTCTGGAAAATTCTCTTTCATAATTTCATGGAGAAGGCCTCAGAGCCTTGTGAGGCCACTTCATCACTTTCAGGGATTCCAATGAGGCGGGTATTAGCCTTCTTCGAATTATCCCAGAGCTCTGTGAGAGAATGATCCGTTTTTGTTCTCCATTTCTCTTCCTCTTTGAGAGTTTGGGAGTGTTCAAAAGCTTTGTCTTCGATGTCAGAAATCCTTTCTTCTGCTTGCTCCACTCTGTTACTGAGGGATTCTACTGTATTTTTCAGATCTTTGAGGGCTGCAAATTCTTGCTTCAGTGCATCAGAATCTTTGGTGGTTTTGTCTTTAAATTCGTTAAATTCTTGAGACAACTTTTGAATTTCTCCTCAAATTTCTTATTACGACTTTTGAATTGCTCATCAAATTTCTAATTCCAAATTTTCCTCCATTCTATTAATCTTGTTTGCAATCCAAATTCTGAATTGATTTCTGACATCTCAGCCAGCTGTTTATGAATGGGATCTTCAGTTACATCTGCCATATCTTTCCTTTGGGGCGTTGATCTATTCTGGTTATTCATGTTATCAGAGTTTTTCAGCTGATTCCACCCCATGATTATTTTACACCATTTGACTTTTCCCCTGGAGCTTTGTCGAGGACCCGTATAGTGCTCCAGCCTGAGAAACTGGGGACCTATTTGGTGTGGTGGGGCTAAGTGGTTCTGTCTTGTTTTCAGTTGGTCTCTGTCTGACCCTAGTGAAACAGTTACTCTGGGTTGAAGTCTCAGCGGTGGAGAAATACCAGCTATTAAGTCACCCCGCCCCCCGCAGGCAACAATTGGAAAAGGAAAATTAAACCTTCCTACAACTACACACTCAGGGCACCACTTGAATGGTCCTCCGGCGATTGGCTCAGTTCAAAAGGTCTAAATCAATTGTCTCAGTCAGCACCTTTCTCAGGTGGGAGAGCTTAAAAGGTCTCTGGCAACTGGATCGCAGTGGTCTGTTGACAACTCAAATATTGTGAACTCTGCTCGTTTGCTCATGGGGCACTCCGAGCCGTTCTCATGGGGGAGGGGACTCCCTTCCGCTTGGTGATGGGTTTTGTACATTTTGTTTGTATCCTTGGGGTCGCATCTTGTCTCAGAGCGGTTGATGTGCGTTCTTCAACCTTCTCTCTTGGTGCAGCTCTAATCCACCAGGTTACTTACTAAATTTCTGTCCTTTAACTCTCCGTGTGGACAGGAGCCTCTGTTGAAAGCTGGCTTCAGTCAGCCATCTTGTCTCTGCCTCTGAAAATAGTTTCTTTGGAGTCGAAGCTTGCCTCAACAGGGAAGATGAGCAATTATCTATCTCATTTCTCAGCTTGGCTCCCCTCCTGCAGCTTTGGTGGGTTCTTTCTGGTCGTTATCTCTCCCTCCGGACTAGGGCTTCTATTGAGAGCTGGCTCCAATCAGCCGTCATCCCCTGTTCCCCCCTGTTCTTATTGAATGTGAAAATTGGAGTTAGGAGAAATAGCCAACCCGAGGATTTAGGAAAACACCAAACTCATTGAGACCAAATGAGCCAATAAACAGATAAAAAGGCTACCAGACGCACAAGCCCACAGATGCACAAACAATCAGAAACACATAGACATACAGACAACAACAAAAAAAACAACTGCAATAAAAATAATGATAATCGTAAAATAATTGAAAAAAGGTAAAAAACAAACAAACAAAACGAACAAACAAAAAACAATCTCTAAAAATCTCATGTAAGCACTCTCAGAAACCATAAGGGAATAAGAGGAAGAGAGAAGGGTAAAAGGGGGAAAAAAAGTGGTATTTATGAAAAAGTTAAAAAAGAAGGAAGAAAAAATTAAAAATTGTAAAAACAAAAAAAATATATAAAATAATAATAATTAAAAAATTAACAATAGCTCCTCCAAGAAAATGATGAGGAAAAGAAAAAAAAAGAAAGGGCACCAACCACAAAAATATTCTTCTTCTATATATGTAGAAATATACATCTATATGTATGATGTAGGGATCAACTTTCATAGGAATATATTTATAATGCAATATACTTTCTGGACACCAGGTGGCGCTGTGAGTGGTTCCCAGGCTTATACCTGGTTGACAGTTTACACTGTTACCACACTAACCACCCTACCTGGCCCATCGCCATTTTGGAGTTTCTGTAAACGTTTATTGTCTAATTATTGTCCAACCTCAGCTGCTCTGTTCCAGATAGCACTCCTATCCGACCTCCCAACTCGGTGCAGGAGTCCAGGCTTCACAAATCTTTCCACTCTGCTCCCACGTTCTCCTGTAAACTGGCATCTGCAATCAGCCGTGGGGGAGGGTGCTGGTTGTCCCCGGTTTTAGCTGCTGCCAGCTCCCACAGCTGCAGCAAACGGAGACCTTATCCTCAGTTTTTGTGGCTCAGAGTCTCACTTTTGAATCTGGACTTTTGAGTTTAGCCAGCCGCCAGTTCACCGCACAGCCTGAACTGCCAGCCCATACCAATATTCCCCACCAGAATCACTCCTATTGTTCTGGGGGAAGGTGTCCGCCATTTCGGACAATTCAAAATGTCTGTTTCCTGGGCGGGATCCCTTCCCTTCAATTTTCCATCAGGTTGCTTAGCCCCTTGTGGCTCTGAGTGGGACCCCTTTTGTACGCTGAACTTGGCTCAGGAATAAATATTCGTCAATTGGGTTTTGCCAGGAATTACAAGTTGCTGTCCTCCATGAGGGAGGGGCCTGCCGGCCAGCACAGCCAAGCAAGGAAAATCTGTACAACAGAGTCCGTGGTTTTAAATTACACCTCATATACAGCAATCTGCCAATTCACTGCGCGTCTCCAGCTGTCTGTTCACACAAATAATCCACACGGGGAAAAGTTCCTGACCCCCCTTCCTCTCACCTGATGACTTGGGAGAGGTGGGCTACACGTCTGTCCCGTCCGCCATCATGCTTCGCCTCTCTTTTTTTTTTTTTTTTTTTGAGACAGGATCTCTCTTGCATCCTTTACTTTTGCTTACTTTTATTTCTTTATTTTTATTTTAAGAGGCAGGGTCTCGTTTCGTTGCCCAGGCTAGAGTGCAGTGGTGCAATCATAGCTGGCTATAACATTGAATTCCTGGGCTCAATCCATCCTTCTGCCTCTGCCTCTGCCTCAGCCTCCTAGGTAGCTAGCACTATAGGCAACGCCATCCTGCCTGGCTAATCTTTAATTTTTTTGTAGAGATGGTGTGGGGTCTTGCCCTCTTGCCCAGGCTTGCTGTGCTTCTCATTCTTGTCCATTGAGAAAAGTGATATGACTTGCTAACTTGATGTTCTCACGTGAATCAAAGTTAGTAGATTTACTAACAATTTTTTTTTTTTGAGACAGAGTTTCACCTCAATAGAGTGCTGTTGCATCATAGCTCACAGCAGCCTCAAACTCCTGGGCTTAAGCGATTCTCTTGCCTCAGCCTCCCAAGTAGCTGGGACTACCAGCTCCCTCTACAATGCCTGGCTATTTTTTGGTTGTAGTTGTCACTGTTTTTTGGCAAGCCCAGGCTGGATTTGAACCCGCCGGCTCCATTGTATGTGGTTGGCTCCCTAGCCACTGAGCCACAGGCACCGAGCCTAATTAACCATACTTCTACTTTGATTCTTAGCCATCTGAGCAAGGGACTTCTCTGAAGAGTCAGGGATAAAAATGATACATGTGTACTTTTTTTAATAGAAGATCATTCTCTTATAGATACAGCTGAAATTTATTAACCCACTGAAAAATTTAAGACGTCTTGGAATCAAAATGATAACGGATATCTTTTTGGATTGGGAGTCCTTTCAGTTCAGAGCAGAAGAAATCGATGCCGTGTTTCATGGTGCAGTTTGGCCCCAGGTAAACCTTGATTTCTACGTTCTATCCACACATCTTTTGTTTCTTTACTACTGTTAATTCACCAGCATAGTGTGCTACCTAGGCATGTGATGGCTGGAAGTTTCTAGACACTTTTCTTTGCCTTCACTACCACCTGAAACTCAAGAGTTAATTTCTGCAATACCATGGCATTTATACTTAAGGCTGATTTGAGTATGATCGTGTCTATCAAGCATATACAATCTAACTTGTAGTACCTCATATGACATTGCCTCTGGCTTTTGACATGAGGGGAAAAACACAGATTTTGTTGTTGTTGTTGTTACCTCTTATTTGATTTCTCCAGTTGTAACCCTTAGAACTGCAGTCCCCAACCCCTGGGCCACAGACCAGTACTGGTCCATGGCCTGTCTAGAACCAGGCTGCACAACATCTGTCCCCTATCTCTTCCCCTCACTTGCCCCTCCCCCCCCCCACAACCCCTGGGAAAAATGTCTTCCATGAAACCAGTCCGTGGTGTCACAAAGACTGGGGACCACTGCCCTAGGTGATGATAACTGGTGTGCTTAAGGTCTACACGAGAGACTTGATTTTAGAAAATATTTCTGGCTGCTTGAACTCTCAGTCATTCCTGACCATTTGAAATCTAAAATACTGATTCCTTTCAAGTGTCTGGCACTTCACGCGCCACCTCTGCTATTTCTCCTGTGTAGCTATTATTTTAGATCCCTTTATTTTTTCCTTAATCTGTTCTTTTCGATGTTAATGTCTGTCCCTTGGCTTTTATTCTTTGCTGATATTTCTGTGCTTTTTCTGCTCGTTAGTTGTTCGTGATTTTTCTGTAATTCTGTATATGTTCTTATTTGATATTCTGATTTTATTTTGTCTTCTAGATCAACAGGCTTGGCACTGAGAGTCAGTATTCTCCTACTTCTCTGCTGAAACTAATTAGCATCTGGAGCAGAAATGCCAGGTATAGCCTTTTTTAATTTTTTCCATAAAAAGAGCATTGTTTTAGAGCTAGGTATTCAAAACTGGTATAAGGAACTAATAATGTAACTCATGGTCTTTCAAGTAAAAGCATGAAAAGATCTCAAAATATGTAATTTAAAGAAAAATACAAGTTGCTACACAATATGTATGGTCTAGTCCAGGAAAAGTGCTTTTAGGTATCTGTCTATAGGAATAAATATGAACTGAAACAGAAAATATCTAGCAGGACGGATGAGAAACTGTCAACAATATTACAATAGCATGGAGAAGTTTGGGTGGACCAGGGTGGGGAAGGGAGACTTTTCATGACATGGAGCGTTTGAATTATTTATAATAATAAAAACCAAAAACAGGTAAAACAACATATCATTTACAATAAATGAAAATTATAGAGTATTTTTTACATCAAAACTAATACCTTTTGTAATATTTACAGTTTGATTAAAACTTGAAAATTAGAAATATTAAAATTGACAGGGCTATGCTTCCAATGTGTGTAATTATTCATGTCATCACTTGAGCATTGCCATTTCCTTCATGCCCGCTTAAAATAACGCTGGCTTGTAGTTGGCATTCTGTGTCTTTTTCATGGTTCCTGGTTAAAAATCAGAAAAATTTCACAGGCTTTGCAGACTTTCCAGACTATTGTCTTCTATTCTTTGTTAAGTTACATCTAAATATACATCCAGCTCTCACGGTCAGATAACAGTTTTATTATTGAGTCAGTGGTATTCAAATCATAGCTTTGGTTTTTACAGAATTGGTATCATACTATATAACTGGCTTTTGATTTTGTTTTTTCATGTATCATTATATCATGAACATTTTCCTGTGTCCTTAGCCAACAACTTTGACATTGTCTCCCTCAGGAAAACCCGTTTATTTTGTTAGTAGGAAGAGCTCTTCATTCATTTCCCAGTTTGACACAGCAGTTTCGTATCATTTTATCACTGAACATTTATTTATAAGCGGCATTTCCTAGGCATACTTGAGAAATGTTTATAGCTGTGTAATTGTTAGGCAAGTAAGCCGTGAAGGATCTTCATGCAGGAATACTTTACAATAGAGACTCAGTTTTATATTAGTTGGGTCTTTAACCAAAGTATAGATCTACATTGTTGAATCCCACTTCATTCTTTTCTACAATTTCTCAGTTTTTGGTTGGGGGAATAGAAGCCACATAGCAATAGAAGAGGTGGGCAACAGAACCTATTTTTCCCACTCACCTGAAAAAAATCTTTGGAAGGGTTCACTTCCCTTGGACTCCTGTAGCATAGTTAAACATATGTAGTTGTGTGTGGAAGGATGAATGAATGAATATTTCACAACCACTCCACGGGAATGTTACTCCTTAATAAAAAATAAATTTAGATTTTGAAGTATACTTACAGCTTACTTAGTGTCAATTAGTATTAAAACAGATTTTCATGCCAGATGTAATGGCTTATGCCTGTAATCCAAGCACTTAGAGAGGCAGAGAAGGAAGGATTCCTTGAGGCCAGGAGTTCTAGACCAGCCTGAACAATATAATGAGACCCCATCTCTACAAAATATTAAAAAGTTAGCCAGATAGGGTACTGTGCAATTGTAGTCCCAGCTACTAGGGCAGGGGCTGAGACAGAATGATAGCTTGAACCCAGGAGTTCAAGGCTTCTGCAGCAAAACTCTGATTGTACACTTCATCCTGGGCAACAGAGTATGACCCTGTCTCAAAAACAAACAAAAGCATTTTCCATCTATACAGAAGTCTAGCGTTTAATTTTTTATTTGTATAAATGTAGATAAGGTGAACCGTAGCCAATATCTTATAAGTTTATAAGTAAAGTTAAATTGTCTCAGAAATTAGGTAGATTTGGGGCAATAAAAATATACTTATTAACTGGAGTGGTTGTATAATTTTTTGTCCAAACTGATATATTCCTGAGGGTAAAAAGAGATACAATAAATAATGAAGCCACAACAACCAACGTAATTTGAGACTGTACCTGGCCACTCTTACCTGCCCTGGTTCTAGCTGTTGTGACCCCGGCAGGGCTCAGTCTCTTCCTCATCTGAGATCTTTCGTTCCTGTAAGGCCCTGTCGTCGCATACTGCTTTCATCATACTCATCTCTTTTTATAACTTACCTATCTAAAGCTCTTTGAGGTCAGAGGCCATTTCTTATAATTGTACCTTCCTCCGCAGACGGTTATAGCTCTTAATTGTATTTAGCTGATACTCATTGCATGTTGAATGAGTGATGGGAGTTTCTGGTTGAGCCATATGCTTTAGCATGGACCATACCCATTGTGGCATGTGGTTCCTTTGTTCTGGAATAGTCTGGTTACTTGGGAGTTGCGCTGGATTTGAACAGTCTGGTTCAGATTTGAACAATCTGGTTACTTGGGAGTTGCTAGAACTTTGCCAGCAGTTGAAAGCAGCTCTTATACCTTTTCTGCTAGAAAAACTTCAAAGACAATATAATAGCATAGTGGTTAACAGTAGTGTCTAAAGCCAACAAACCAAGCTTCAAATCATAGAAACCACTGTATGTTCTTTGGGTAAAGTTGGCCTCTCTGAGCCTCAGTTTCATCACCTGTAAAATGCAAGTAATAGCAGTCCTACCTTAATGATAACGGAAACGATAATATGTAAAGTGTTTTGCTTGGAGCCTTTCCGTATTAGCGCAATATTTGTTAGACAGAAACATGTATGAATAAAAGGATTTCTTTATCCGTTTGTCAGTGCTAAATATGTTAAAGTGCTTCACCTCTTTTTTCCAGTGTGATGTATTGATAATACCCCATTATCTGAATATTTTCAGTTTGACTTTGACCTTCTTACTAAGTATATTAGGGTTATATCTCCGACTATAAAACAACTGCTCCCTGGGCAGCACCTGTGGCTCAGTCGGTAAGGCGCTGGTCCCATATACCGAGGGTGGCAGGTTCAAACCCGGCCCCGGCTGAACTACAACAAAAAAATAGCTGGGTGTTATGGCGGGCGCCTGTAGTCCTAGCTACTCAGGAGGCTGAGGCAAGAGAATCGCTTAAGCCCAGGAGTTGGAGGTTGCTGTGAGCTGTGTGATGCCATGGCACTCTACCGAGGGCCATAAAGTAAAACTCTGTCTCCACAAAAAAAAAAAAAAAAAAAAAACTGCTCCTTTACCCTTCGCTGGAAAACCTTTGTGTTCTCGGCCCTTGTTGGTACATTTCCAAAAGGAGGGATATTCAGATCTTTTGTATGAGTCTTTCACTGTTGGCGATGGATTCATTGACCTCCGCAACAGCTGACCCTAATCTCTGAATATTGTATATCCTGATAGAACAAATTTGAGTGTATTAACATTCACATGCCCGAAAGCTTATGACTAAAAAAATAGTCTGTTTTCACTGAGATTTGTTTAGAAAGGGCTTAGACTTTGGAGTTAAGCTATGGTTCAAATCTCAACACTGCCACTGCTTAGCTCATTGGCTTTGGACAAGTCTCAATTTCTTCATTTATAAGGTGAGGGTAACAATACTACCTCTTAGACATGTTATAAGTATTAAATGAGAAATACACATAAAGCACCTAAAATCGTGTTTCTACGGTACTTAGAATTATCCACCAAATTGTAGATTTTAAAATAATTCCCCTTTTGAGTAATCTTATTAATGTTCGGACACACATGTATACATATATTAAACTCATGTGAAAATTCATATGGATATATTTTAGAAATAAACACTGAGAAACAAGATGATTATTATAATGTCTTTTCTTGCAGATATTTCCCTTTTCTGGCTAAACAGAAGCCTGGGCATCCAGAGTGTGATATCCTGACCAATGTTTTTGCCATTCTCTCAGCAAAGAATCTCTCTGGTGCCACAGCCAGTATTGTGATGGATATAGTTGATGATCTCCTTAACCTTCCAGATTTTGAGCCCACAGAAACGGTTTTGAGCTTGCCAGTAACTGGATGCGTATACCCTGACATAGCAGAAAACGTAGATGGTATGTATGCCAACACTGCAAGTGATTCTTAAGACTTCTGGGTAGGGATTGTTTTCTCAGAAAAGAAAAAGTCAGTACAATTTGACTTTCTTAATAGCCTGTGCTGCCCGGCATGGTGACTCACACCTATAATCTCACTTTGACAGGCTGATCACATCTTGAGGCTGGGAGTTTGAGTGTGGGACCCTGTCTCTAAAAAAAATAAAATAAAGAACATAGCTGGGTATGGTAGTGTAGACCTATAATCCCAGCTACTGGGAGGCTGAGGCAGTAGGATCACTGGGGCCCAAGAGTTCAAAGCTGCAGTGAGCTACGATTGCACCACTGCACTCCAGTCTAGATGGCAGAGCAAGACCCTTTCTTTAAAAAAAGACGGAATAGCTTTTGCTCATCGGTTTCTTTGCTCTATGAATTAATGCTAATATATATAAGCTGAATTTTCTTTGCTTTTATAGAAATGCAGATTATTTGTTCTCTAGGAAGTCTCAGCTATCCTACAGGAATTTATTAAATGATTTCTCCTGTCATATCTCTGAATTCTTAGCATATCATCCCAATATTTCCCTTATTACCAAAAATGATTTAAATAAAGCCTCAGGAGTCTCATATGAGTTTTCAACTTAGCTAGTGATACAGCTATTTTGAATGAAAAGGAAGTTATTTAATCTTCACAGTTGAATCTTAAGTAAATGTTCATAGCAGTTGAGTGTTTTCCTTACTTATCATCATGAAGATATTGTACAATTATTCTTTAAGAGTTTATTAACGTCAAAAATTAATCACGATCTATTTTAGACTCTATCACAATAGGAGGAAGATTAATTCTACCTCATATACCTGCAATTCTTCAGTATCTCAGCAAAACCACAATAAATGCAGAAAAGATGAAAAAGAAAAAGAACAGAGCACAAGTCGGTAAAGAACTTGGCATTCTTTCAAAGTAAGTGACATGTTAATACTTAAAGATAACAGATAACATCCTTCATTTTAATTAATTAATTTATTATTTTTTTGAGACAGAGCCTCAAGCTATCACCTGGATAGAGTGCCGTGGCATTACAGCTCACAGCAACCTCCAACTCCTGGGCTTAAGCAGTTCTCCTGCCTCTGCCTCCCAAGTAGCTGGAACTAAAGGCGCCCGCCACAACGCCCGACTATATTTTTTTTGGTTGCAGCCGTCGTTGTTTGGCGGTCCCAGGCTGGATTCCCAGGCTGCCAGCTCAGGTGTATGTCCCTGGTGCCTTAGCCACTTGAGCCACAGGCGCTGAGCCCGTTTTAATTTAAAAAAAAAAAACAAACAGTATCTTGGGCAGTGCCTGTTGCTCAAGGAGTAGGGCGCTGGCCTCATATACCTAGGGTGGTGGGTTCAAACCCAGCCCTGGCCAAAAAAAATGCAAAAAAAACAAAACCAAAAAACAGTATCTTGTTTTTCAGTTGTTTGAACCTAGTAATAAGAAGCTAAAATGATTTTCAGTATTTCAGATGCCCTCCACTATTAAGTTAATGCAGAATTTTCTTTCTGTCCTAGAATAATTATTAGAAGCCTTTTATACCATCTGCCTTCATTTAATTATACAATTAAATTAAATGTTAAATTGCACAGTAACTTTATGGCCACCCTATATTAAAGGAACAGATTTTTCCAAATTTTAAAGTACACTAATAAATTTGCTTGCTTAGCCTTTGTACATTTTGTTTAATTAAAATTTTGAGTTTTAGGCTGGGTACAGTGGATCACACCTATAATCCTAGGACTCTGGGAGGCCAAGGCAGGTGGATCCCTTGAGCTCAGGAGTTTGAGACCAGCCTGAGCGAGAGCAAGACCTCATCTCTATTAAAAACAGAAAAACAAACTGGGCATGGTGGTACATTCCTGTAGTCCTAGCTACTTGGGAGGCTGAGGCAGGGGGATCTCCTGAGCCCAGGAGTTTGAGGTTACTGTGAGCTATGACAACACCATGGCGCTCTACTCAGGGCAACAGAGTGGGACTCTGCCTGAAAAAAAATTTCTTTTTGAGTTTTGTGGGATCACATAGTTTTTTGGTTTTTAGTTTAATTGATAAAAATAATTACCTTAAAAGAGCAGATTGTTTTGTTTGTTTGTTTAAGAGATCTTGTAAGGCTTTTTTAAAGAGTCTATTTGGCAATAGATGTATTAGTATATAATTGTGATTTCTATAAAGGGCAAAGTTAGTAAACTTGAGTACAAGAAATGATTCTGATTTAAATTTTAAATTGACTATTACAGGGCTTAGTTGTTGAAAATTTATTTTTTCTGTTACTTTCGGTAACATCAAAAAAAGACTATGTTAGAATCTTCTAGAAACTTCTTTGCCATGTTTTATTTATACTATTGTATTTCTGAGTCATGCGGAATGAGAAACCGTGCTAAATACTCTCATTAAATTTCATCACAGGCTATGTGGTTGTGGAAAGATGATGAAAGGAGATTAAGTACCAGAAAGACCAGAGTTTGAAAGACCTGCTGTACTTCTTCCTAGCTGTGTGACATCAGCTTCTCTGGGTTTCAGTGTTTCTGTGGGCAAAATGGGGCTAATGATGGCTATATTGTAGACCTGTGACGGGTATTAAATGGCACTCTACCCAGAGCAACAAAGTGAGGCTCTGTTTCAAAAAAATAAATAAATGAAATACTTTACATAAAACCTTAAGCTGTGGCATTTAAAAATGTCATTTCTGACAATTCGTTAGATTGCTGATTTGTGATTTTCACTACAGGGTCTTCAGCATTGCCTCTTCCTTCCAAAATTAATTTCAATTGGCCTTTCTGTGCCTTTGTGAAAAGGGAATTAAACTGTCTTGTTTGTAGGTAAATGAGCTTTTCTCAAAAAGAATGAGAAGTAAATCTTTTAAAAATAGGGAAGACAGGAGAACAGCTCCCCTTAGGCACCCTAGTTGGTTTTGGCACCTCTATTTGTATTAGGTTCAAAGGTACACCAGATTTTCTAGGATGGCCAATTCTTATGCACAAGTGTTTTCTTTTTTTTTGTTTTTTTTTTTGTAGAGACAGAGTCTCACTTTATGGCCCTCGGTAGAGTGCCATGGCCTCACACAGCTCACAGCAACCTCCAACTCATGGGCTTAAGCGATTCTCTTGCCTCAGCCTCCCAAGTAGCTGGGACTACAGGTGCCCGCCACAACGCCCAGCTATTTTTTGGTTGCAGTTTGGCCGGGCTGAGTTTGAACCCGCCACCCTCGGCATATGGGGCCGGCACCTTACCGACTGAGCCACAGGCGCCACCCCACACAAGTGTTTTCTAAAGGGCAGATTATATCAAGGAAAATACAGAGTTCAAATAATGACAGCCACCATTCCAGAGTTGGAATGTTGAGTCTCAAACACTATGTTTAAGATAAGCTCAACATCTATAGTATCATTTGAGATAAACTCAGTGTTTGTAGTTTAAGATAAAATCATTGTGGTTAAAAAAAAAAAAAAAAAAGAATGTCATTTCTTTGCAAAATAAAAAATTACTAGTTGCTAGATCATAGTGCAAGAGTGCACCATAACTCAATCAGATGCAGGCAGTCCCTGAGTTATGATTAAGATAGGTTCCACAGGTTTGTTCTTAAGTTGAATCTGTATGTAAGTTGGCACAGGTACAGTTACCTATGACCTGTAATAGGCTCTGTTCATAAGTGCGAGTCATACATGAGCTGGATGTTTGTAACTCGGGCAGAAGAAGCTGGATTGTAACTCGGGCAGAAGAAGCTGGATGTTTGTAACTCGTGTCTATCCTGCAGAAGAAATAGAGCGGTAGCCAAGAGCCTGATGTTGGTGAGGCATAAGGTTGGGCTCTGCTAAATAGCAGAGTTAAACGTTTTATACACACACATACTTAAAAGCCACCTGTGTACTGGAATGTTAAAATTGTGTCTTTAGTCACTGATGTTTTTCTACAGAAAGTTTAACTTCTTGGAGAAATAACTCTGAGTTATATATGTTCCTTACATGCCTGCTTTTTCCCTTTTTAGGATCAGCAAGTTTATGAAAGACAAAGAGCAAAGTTCTCTCCTCATCACACTTCTCCTTCCTTTCCTCCACTGCGGCAATATCGCTGAGGTACGAGTCCATAGGGTGCTTACTTGGTCTTTGGAGGGACACTTTATCACTAGGGTGATTTGTGAGTAACAGTCCTACTGGTGAGATTCTGTGATGCATTTGTTTCAAAGAACTGAAAAGATTGTCCAGAAATAAAAAACTAGAAATTGAGGGAGGAAATCAGGACAGAAATAGGAATGTTCAGAAGTTTCTAGAATAGGAAAGAAGGTGGAGACATGATTTTCTACCATCACCATCTAATACAACAGGAAAAATGTTCGCCCTTTTATATCCTTATGTATCTTTTGATTCATTTCAGGATTTTTTTTTTAACCTCTTAACTTTAATAACAAATTTGAAACATTGTACAATCTAAACTGTGAATCACAGTGGCAAAACTGAATGAAAATCTGACTTTTAATGTTTAGACAGCCAAGAATTTCTGATATGATTTTCAAATCCTAATTCAATCTTAATTAAAGGTCCTCCAGCAGCTTAAACTCATGTATAATGCCTCTGTAGTGATATTTAACATTTCTTACCACACAGTAGTTCAGTTTAGAAAACCACAAGTTGGTAGACAGCCAGAAGTGGATATAGTCAGCTCTCTGTATCCACGGATTCAGCATCTGTGGATTCATCCAACCATGGATTGAAAATATTTGGGGAAAAAATAATAGTAAAGAATAATATAGATGTTTAAAATACAGTATAACAGCTGTTTACATAGTGTTTTCACGGTGTTGTAAATAATCTAGGGGCGATAGTACACAGGAGGGCGTGAGTAGCTGTGTGTAGAGACTGTGCCATTTTATACAATGGACTTGAGTGTCTTCAGTGTCTGATACACGTTAAGAGATCCTGGGATCAACCCCCTTGGATCCCGAGAGATGACTGGACTTTTCTTCTGCAAGTTCATTCTATTGACCTTCTTTTGACTAGATGATAGAAGAAATTATCTTTCAAAACTACGTATCTTCTCTAATGGAATTAAAGGAAGAAACTGTTACACACGTTATGGCAGGTTTCACATTAACTTAAAATGCTAAAACCTTTTAAAATACTGCCAGATAAATTTTCCAATTCCTGCTTTTATTTCTTATTCATAATCATTTAATAGATCCTGTGATCTATTAAAGTATAAATTGACCAGTTTTTTAAATGACTGATTTATGGTTTCTCTTGGTATTTCTTCTCCAGGACACAGAGGTTGATATTCTTGTGACAGTACAAAACTTGTTAAAACACTGTGTGGACCCCACAAGCTTCCTCAAGCCTATCGCAAAACTCTTCTCAGTTATTAAGAACAAATTATCAAGACAATTGCTTTGTACCGTTTTCCAGGTCTGAAATATTCAATTTTATTTCAAATCATCCTTTTCTTTAAAAGATACTGATTTTTAAATTTTCTTTTTTTTTTTTTTGAGACAGAGTCTTAAGCTGTCCCCTTGTGTAGAGTGCCCTGACTCACAGCTCACGGCAACCTCAGACTCGTGGGCTTAAGCGATTCTCTTGCCTCAGCCTCCCAAGTAGCTGGGACTACAGATGCCTGCCACAATGCCCGGCTGTTTTTTTTTGTTGTTGCAGTTGTCATTGTTGGTTTAGCAGGCCCAGGCCGGATTCGAACCCACCAGCCCCAGTGTATGTGGCCAGCGCCCTACCCACTGAGCTTTGGGCACCACCCTTTAAAAGATAATTATGACATGTAAAACATGTTAGTAGCTTTCTTGGGCCAGTATGAAGTTTTTATATGAATTTGAGTGGGGTCTGGTTGTTGAGGGAAGGAAGGCAGAAAAAATTAAGGTTTAATTAATTAATTTATTTATTTTTGGGGTGTTGCAGTTTTTGGCCGGGGCTGGGTTTGAACCTGCCACCTCCCGCATATGAAGCTGGCGCCCTACTCCTTTGAGCCACAGGCGCCGCCCTTAAGGTTTAATTTATTAATAAATGTACTCTTTTCTTTCCTTTTAGACTCTTTCTGACTTTGAGAATAGATTAAAATATATTACTGATGTTGTCAAGGTAAGAAAAGAAGATTTCTCTTTGGCTTCAAAAGTATAATCATTTTTATATACACTGTTTAAGATGTCAATGCTTCATTTATATGCCTTACATCATTTCAATGGCATTTCTTGTAGCTTAATGCCTTCGATCAAAAACATCTTGATGATATCAACTTTGATGTTCGCTTCGAGACCTTCCAGACCATCACCTCTTACATTAAGGAAATGCAGACCATAGATGTTAATTTCTTGATTCCAGTTATGCATAATTGTTTCTATAATCTGGAGGTAGGTTTTTATAGAAAAAAATTATCCGGAAGCACTTCAAAAAATGAAATAGCCATGTGTTAGAATAGGAAAATTCATAGAGACAGAAAAGTAAATTAGTGGTTACCAAGGGCTGCAGGGGGGAGCAATGGGAAGTGACTTCTAAGGGGTATGGGGTTCTCGTCAAGGTAATGCGAATGCTCTGAAATTAGATAGTGATGGTTGCACAACCTGAGAATATACTAAAAACCATTGAATTAGAAACTTTCTGAATGGGTGAATTTTATGTTATGTCAATTATGTCTCCATTTTTTAAAGTTAAATAACTATCACTGGAAAGTCTGACCTTTTTTTAATTGATGACATAGAAATAAAAGGTGTTTGGATTATATTAAATGTCATGTTGAACTGAATTAAAATTCAAAAGTGGGAAACACTAACAAAAAAAAAATAATAAAGTTCAAAAATGGGGGGCAGCACCTGTGGCTCAAGAAGTAGGGCACTGGCCCCATATACTGGGGGTGATGGGTTCAAGCCCAGCCACGGCCAAAACTGCAAAAAAAAAATGGGGATTGATTATTGTTTAACCATGTAGTGGCATCAGTAATGTCTTTTTGTGGAATTTTATAGTTATTCAGCTGACACTAAGGATTATGTAAAAATTTTTAAAAATCTCCTCATTTGGGACTCATTCTTCATATATTGTGCCAAATTTCAACACAAGGACTTCTAAGTCACTGCTTGGTTGGCTGGGTTGGGAATATCTTCTCTACACCTCAAACTGGGAACTCTGGACCAACCAACCAAAATTATACCAGCCCACTCTGTCATTTTCAGTAATGACCTGATATTGAACATTTATTTGACACTAGTGAACCATTTATTAACAAGTACATTTCACAGTTCTTCCTAAAATTAAATGACACTTCTCAGTAGGCATGATTTTTTCCGAAATCATTTACAACATGCCTACATTTAGTTCTTCCTTAGATAAGAAGTATTTGCGGGCCTTTTCTTAGCAGAGTTTTTCTCACAGAGCAGTGACAACATTTTGTAGATTCTTACATTGGGAAATAATGTTCCATACTGTAGTTATTATGTAGAATAACTTGGTTTTGTTTCTTATCTCCAGTTAGGAGATATGTCTTTAAGTGATAATTCCAGCATGTGTTTGATGAGTATCATTAAAAAGCTGGCTGCCTTAAACGCCACAGAGAGGGAGTACAGAGAAGTCATCCACCGTTCCCTCCTGGAGAAAGTGAGGAAGGGGTTGAAGAGCCAGATAGAGGTATTGTAACTTTATCCTTTAAGTGCTACCATCTGAGGCTGTGTTTTGTTTTGTTTTCCCATTTCTGCTGTAGTTGTGTAGAAAAGCACTCTGGCTCAGTACATTTACTTATAATACTTGATGTGTTAATATGACCGAACTGTTACGTGGGAGTTAGACTCGACACAAGGGCAGTCACTTTTAATTTTATACAGTTGTTGGTTTTATATATATATATTTATTTATTTATTATTTTTTTTTTTTTTACAGTGGACATGCTTTACTTTAAAAATTTTTATGTCTTTGTGTTTCCTCATATTATCTAGGAAGTAAATGTTTTTAAAAATGAAAGTATTTATTTTCTCCACTTGATATTTCCAGAGTATTCAACAGGATTATACCACAATACTTTCTTGTTTAATTCAAACCTTTCCAAATCAACTGGAATTTAAAGACTTGGTACAGCTGACTCATTACCATGATCCAGAAATGGACTTCTTTGAGAATATGAAACATATTCAGGTAGGTGACAATTCCACTTTGTCCTACATACAAAATAAGCATTTCAAACAATTCTCCCTCATTTGGAAAGACATGTTTTAATTTTCCTGAAAGATTTAAGCTTCTCATTCCTTGGTCTTCATGATCATCAGTCAGATTTGCATATAAGATGCTCATTTCCTGGAGTTTGAGTCTTTGGTGGTATCACAAACCACAGTTAATAATAGTGTCACCTTTCCCTAAGAAGTTTAAATGCTTTGGATCCATTGTTAAGCAAATGCTATGGATTATGTCTCTGGAAACAAATCAAGACACAGGTGTTTGCTCATATGATATATGGGTTGTATTTCACCCCTTTAATCTTTCCATGGTAAAAGAACATGATACTGAAGTGGAACTGGTTGTAGAAGAGATTGTTCAGTAACTGGTTTGTGTTTTATCTAACCCTTAGATCCACAGAAGAGCCAGAGCCTTGAAGAAACTGTCAAAACAACTAATGGAAGGCAAAGTTGTTCTGTCTTCTAAATCTCTTCAGAATTACATCATGCCTTATGCTATGACTCCAATTTTTGATGAGAAAATGCTTAAGGTAGGGTATTAGCTCTAGAAACCAATGAACTTTTACATACCATAACACATTTTGCCATAATGTAGGTGGAGTTGGTGATATACATATTGATGTTGTCACCATAATCGGAAGCCTTGGAACTGTGCCTAGAGAATAATAAATGCTGTATAAACGGTAGCCATTATTTCTATTGTCACTATTAGTAGTTCACAAAGGCCAACCACAAAATATTTCTCTTAGAAATTACCACATTGCTAGGGTGGCATACTTTATTTTTGTATCATAGGACTGAATTCTGCTCAACTCCATCAATTAGCTGAGTCATTATTTTCCAAAACAACCTATAAGAAATGAAATAAAACAATAGCTACCATTGATGCTGTACCAGGTACCAGGCAGTACTTGAGGTGCTTGACTAGGTGTCTCCCTTCATCCTTACCACATCTCAACTCCATGGTGTAGGAACTATTTCAGCACAGTTTTACAGGAGAGTAAACTAAGAATAAGTGAGATTATATAACTTTCTCAAAGACACACAGTCAGAACTGGTATTTCTTTTCTTTTCTTTTTTTTTAATACCCTGAGGTGTATCTTTCAGAAGAACTTGCATTTGAACCTAGGACTGTTTTAACAGAGTCCTAGAAAGTGCCTGACACATGGTAAAGACTAGCGAGATATTTATTGATAAATACAGTAATGAAAGATGGTATTTGATCACAGAAATCTGAGGCTAATTGTGGCAATGTCAAATATTTGTAACATTTATACTGTACATGACTTTGTACAATAATAGGTTTCCTCTGTTGTTTCAGGATATTCAAAAATGTTAGTTAAAAGATTGCTGTCTTAAATTCCAGTTTAAAAAGCCAGTAGTCTGGCTTGGCACCCGTAGCACAGTGGTTACACCACCAGCCACATATACCAAGTCTGGTGGGTTCAAACCAAGCCTGGGGCCAGTTAAGCAACAATGACAACTGCAACAGAAAAATAGCAGGTGCCTGTAGTCCCAGCTACAAGGAAGGCTAAGGCAAGAGAATCGAGCTGTGAGGCCATGGCACTCTACCAAGGGTGACATAGTGAGACTCTCTCAAAAAAAAAAGAAAAAAATGCCAGTAAGCCTAACCAACTCACATTTTAATGGCATTGAAATCGAATGAGTTATATATGGAAAAAAATAGATTTGGTTGGTATTGGTATGCTGTATCTTTTTCTAGCCTTTTATTTTTAACCTTCTCTAATACCTTTACATTTAAAGTTGGTTTTATGGACAGGTGTGGTGGCTCACACCTGTAATTCTTGCACTGAGAGGCCAAGGCAGGAAGACCACTTAGAGTCCATTGTTAAACAAATGCTATGGATTAGCCTGAGCAAGAGTAAGACTCCTTTCTACTATAAATAGAAACATTGGGCGGCGCCTGTGGCTCAGTGAGTAGGGCACCGGCCCCATATGCCGAGGGTGGCGGGTTCAAACCCAGCCCCGGCCAAACTGCAACAAAAAAATAGCCGGGCGTTGTGGCAGGTGCCTGTAGTCCCAGCTGCTCAGGAGGCTGAGGCAAGAGAATCGCGTAAGCCCAAGAGTTAGAGGTTGCTGTGAGCCGTGTGACGCCACGGCACTCTACCCAAGGGCAGTACAGTGAGACTCTGTCTCTACAAAAAAAAAAAAAAAAGAAACATTGGTCATGCATGGTTAGTACTCAGGAGGCTGAGGCAGAAGGATTGCTTCAACCCAGGAGTTTGAGGTTGCTGTGAGCTGGGCTGAGGCCATGGTACTTTAGCCTGGGCAACAGAGCAAGACTTTGTCTTTAAAAAAAAAAAAAAAAGGCTTGGTGCCTGTAGCTCAGCAGCTAGGGTGCCAGCCACATACACCAGAGCTGGCTGATTCGAACCCAACCCGGACCTACCAAACAACAATGACAGCTACAACCAAACAGTAGCCAGGCATTGTGGAGGGAGCCTATAGTCCCAGCTTCTTGGGAGGCTGAGGCAAGAGAATCGAGTGAGCTCAGGAGTTTGAGATTGCTGTGAGCTGTGACACCATGGCCCTCTACTGAGGGTGACATAGTGAGACTCTGTCTCAGAAAAAAAAAAAAAAAAGAAAGAAAAATAAACATACCTTTGGCGGCACCCGTACATAGCTCCGTGGGTAGGACACTGGCCACATACACCAAGGCTGGCAGGTTCCAACCCGCCCAGGCCAGCTAAACAACAATGACACTGCAACAAGAAAATGGTCGGGCCTTGTGGTGGGTGCCTGTGGTCCCAGCTGCTTGGAAGGCTGAGGCAGGAGACTCACTTAAGCCCAGGTGCTTGAGGTTGCTGTGAGCTGTGACAGCACGGCACTCTACCCAGGGCTACAGCTTGAGACTCTTGTCTCAAAAAAAAAAAAGAAAGAAAGAAAAGAAAATGTTGGTTTCTTGTAGTTAACATTTAACTGGGTCTTGCTTTGTACTCAGTGTGATGACAGTGTCTTCCTTTTAACTAGATTTTAGGCCATTTACACTTAATGTAATTATTAACAAGGTTAAGTATTTTTTTCACCCATTTTTAAAATTTTTCTTCTGTTGGATTAGTTAGATATTTTTGTGATTTTATTTTATCTCTATTTGCTTATTAATCATTGTGGTATTTTTGTCATAGGTTTTACCTCTCCATTAGATTTAAACCATGTTATTACTTTTGCTTTAAACTATTAATTATCTTTTAAAGAGATATTTAAAAATAAGGAAAAATTCTTTTATGTTTACTTAAATATTTATAACTTCTGATGCTCTTCATTCCTTTGTATAAATCCAGATACTCACTTGATATCAACGTACTTCTGCCAAGAGGATTTCCTTTAAATGTTTTATAGAGCAGGTCTATTAGTGACTAATTCTTTCAGCTTTTGCTTGTTTTTTCTGTGTTTTTGAAAGATAATGTTGCTGGGTATAAAATTCTAGATTGACAGGTTGGTTCTTATTTTTTTTTCCCTCAGTAATTTAAAGATGTTCCTCTACTATCTTTTGGCTTGTATTATTTCCAATGAGAAGTTATCCCTAACTTTATTCCCCTGAATATAATGTATCTTTTCTTTTTTCTTTTTTCATTGCTTTTAAAAATGTCTCTTTATCACTGGTTTTTAGACCATTTGATTATGAGGTGCCTTAGTGCAATTTCCTTTATGATTCTTACGCTTGCAGTTCATCTGTAGATGTATAGTTTTATCATTAAACTGAAAAATTTTAGCCATTATTTTTTTAATATATTTTTGGATCCCCTTCTTGCTTTTGTAGACTCCAGTGTATTTCAATAGGGCACTGAGGCTTTTGTATTGTTTTTGTTTGTTTTTCAGTAATTTTTTTCCCGGTTTTATTTTCTTTCATTTCCTAGTGCTATGTGTTCAAATTCACTGATCTTTTCTTCTGCAGTTTCTAAGCTGCTGTTAATCTCATTCAGTATATCTTCCCTCCCAGAATTGTCTTTTTGTCTCTAGAGGTTCAGTTGGGGGCTTTTGTATATTTTCCCTTGTATCTTTTTTTTTTTTTTTTTTTTTGTAGAGACGGAGTCTCACTGTACCGCCCTCAGGTAGAGTGCCGTGGCGTCACACGGCTCACAGCAACCTCCAACTCTTGGGCCTACGTGATTCTCCTGCCTCAGCCTCCTAAGCAGCTGGGACTACAGGCGCCCCCACAACGCCCAGCTATTTTTTTGTTGCAGTTTGGCCGAGGCTGGGTTTGAACCCACCACCCTCGGCATATGGGGCCGGCGCCCTACTCACTGAGCCACAGGCGCCGCCCTTCCCTTGTATCTTTTTAACATGCGTACGCTTTCTTAGCCCTTTCTTTTTTTTTTTAATATTAATGTTTTTTAAAAAATTAATTAAATGTGACTATATTAAAATTTTATTTTTATAACTTTTTGCCAAAGGCTGCTCTAAAATTCACACAGCAGGAAATCAAAAGGAGGGCCATGCCCGTGGCTCAAAGGAGTAGGGTGCTGGCCCCATATACTGCAGGTGGCGGGTTCAAACCTGGCTCCAGCCAAAAACTGCAAAAAAAAAAATAATAATAAAATAAGAAATCAAGTGGATTATAATCATAAGTAACATATATGTGTGTGTTGGGTTTTAATTAAGGGGATTTTTGTCATCAAAAATAAATCATTGGGGCTTGGCACCTGTAGCTCAGCGGTTAGGGCACCAACCACATACATCAGGGCTGGCGGGTTCGAACCCAGGCCAGGCCTGCCAAACAACGACAACTGCAACAACAACAAAAAATAATAGCCGGGCATTGTGGCGAGTGCCTGTAGTCCTAGCTACTTGGGTAGCTGAGGCAAGAGAATCGTTTAAGCCCAAGAGTTTGAGGTTGCTATGAGCTGTGACGCCACAGTACTCTACCCAGGGCAACAAAGTAAGACTCTGTCTCAAAAACAAATAATAATAATAAATAAATAAATCATTAGATTACAAATGTCCTCTCCCTTCTTGATATGGTTATATCAATTGTTTTGATGTCTTCATCTACTAACTATATCATCTGTGTCATTTGTGGTCTATTTTATTGGTTTATTTTGTTCTTCTCATTAGAGATATGTTTCTGCTTCATGTGCCTGATAATTTTTTGTTAGATGCCATACGTTATGAATTTTACCATGTTGGGTGCTGAATATATATGTACATCTTAAAGTAGTCTCGAGAATTATTATTGGATGCAGATAGGTTACTAGGGAATAGTCTGGTCCTTTTGAGGCTTAAAGTTTTTTTAAGCTGGAGCAGCCTTTAGTCTAGGGCTAATATAGCAAAACTACTGATGCATGACCTTTTGAGTTCCTGAATACTTAACTCAGTTCCCTACATACCATGTGGTTTTTCACTCTGGCTGATAAGAACATGAACTGTTCTCCTGGCGTGCATGGTCTTTGATTGTTCCTGTCTCTTTCTTGCTTGGGTGTCCTGATCAGCACTCAGCTGAAGACCCGGGGGCTTGCTCTCTGTGCAGCTTCCCCGTGTCACTCCCTTCCCTGTGACGCTCTTCCCATATAGTTTAACTGCCGTAGCCTCAACTCAGGGAGACCACAGGGCTCGCTTGGGTTTTCCTTTCTGTGCTGTAACCTAACAGTTCTCTGCACACAGTGAACTGGAGTAATTTAAGGCTCACTTCATTTATTTCCTTTCTCTCAAAGATCAGTATCCTGTATTGTTTGATATACAAAGTCTGAAAACTCATTCCATATATAATATTTTGCCTACTTTTCTAGTTTAAGGTATAAAAGTAAATCCAGTCCCTCATGGCCTGAGAAAGATATCTCTGAAGCGTGTACTTTTGACTGCTAAGTAGTACAGTACACATACAGTTCTTGACATCTGTCAACTTTTTGTGCATTGAATTTACTTCATTCACTGTAGTCCTAAACCCATTAAGAAGGTCTGAGTGAAAAAAAGATCAAAATATGTTCATGTATGCAGTTACCCATATATTTTATTAGTAAATACTTGTTCTGGCATTGATACTCTTGATTTATATTACATTACAGCATGAAAATATAACCATTGCCGCCACAGAGCTTATTGGAGCCATTTGCAAACATCTCTCTTGGTCAGCATATATATATTATTTGAAACATTTCATTCATGTCTTACAGACAGGACAGATCAATCAAAAGTTGGGTGTCAGGTATGATCAATTTTTGTGGCTTTTTTTGTTTGTTTTACTTTTAAATAATTTTTAAATGTCACCTTTTTATTTTGTTATTTAAATGTAATTCTTAAAATATTTCCTGAGTGAATCTCTCTGTAATGTTTTTTATTTTTATCTCAATATTAATAAGGTTATGGTAATACTTCTTAAAGTCACAAAATATTGGTAAAAATAATTTTAATGTTTATTAGACTAAATTTCATCTCCTTTAAAAAATTTTTTTAATAGCAACAAGAATGAAATTAGAAAATTTTCTGTCCTTTCACTAGTCAAATGATCAGATAATATTGATAATCAAATGAATGTTTTTGTATACTTTTTTTTTTAACAGTTTGCTAGTAATAGTGTTAGAAGCATTCCACTTTGATCACAAAACTCTTGAAGAACAAATGGGAAAAATGCAGAATGAAGAAAGTAAGTTTTTAATAATTTCTTAAACTAGATTTTTCACTTTTTTGTGGGATAATTTGTGATAGTGAATTTGAGATGGCAAAATTCAATTTATTCTTTTTTTCTGCTCTTGTAGCAGTGACCAGTTAATGACTCAGGAGGAAACTAAAATTAATGATTTAAGTATTCTAATAAAATCTTATTTAAATATAGAAGGTCAGTCTAAATTGTATTAGTGAAAAAAACTTTAGCTGTAGATAATTTACATAGAAATCCAATTTTATTGCCTTGTGTGGAAACAGCATTAAGCAATGAATGCAAAAAAAGTATAAGAAAAGAAACAAAAATTAGAACAGCAATTAATGAAATATAAACTAAATACAATGGAAAAGATCAACAGAGCTAAAAATAGATACCTGGAAAGATTATAAACTGGCAAATACCTGACAAGATTGAGCTATAAAAATTGAAGGCATAATAAGCGTGATTAGGAATTTAAAAGGGTCAAAATTAAATGGAAAAGGTAAAATATTGTGATCATTGTATTTATAAATTTAAATACGTGAATGAGATATACAAATTGTTAGAAAATATAACTCAAAAATTGACTTTAGAAGAAAATAAAAAGTCTTAATGAGTCCCTAACCATTAAAGAAATTGAATTTGCATTTAAACATCTCCTGGTGATTGTAAGCCCAGCACTGAGCTCACAGGTTTGAGATTAGCCTGAGCCAGAGCAAGAACCCATCTCTAAGAAATAGCCGGGCGTTGTGTCGGGCGACTATAGTTCCAGCTACTTGGGAGGCTGAGGCAAGAGGATCAGTTGAACCCAAGAGTTTGAGGTTGTGAGGGAGACACCACCAAGACTCTGTCTCAAAAAAATAAAATAAAATAAACATCTCCTGGTGAAAACACCAGGAACAGAAAGTTTTATAAGCAAGTTATACCAAATATTTAAGGAATGGATAATTTTAATCTTATACTTGCTTTTTCAGATGACTAGAAAATCACCACTAACTTATAAACTTGGTGTAATCGCATATCAAAAACTGACAAAGACACTGTGAGAGTGATGTATTCTAACCAGTCTCAATTCTAAACCAGAAGATCAAATCCCACAGTCAATAAAAGCATTAAAAATATGCTCATGTTTGGTTTATTCCAAAAATGCATGGTTGGTTCAATACTGGATAGTTAGTTAACAGAATTTAACCCATTAGCACATAAGAAACAGAAACTCGGCCAGGCGGAGTGGCTCACACCTGTAATCCTAGCACTCTGGGAGGCCAAAGCGGTAGATTGTTTGAGCTCAGGAGTTTGAGACCAGCCTGAGCAAAAGGGAAACCCTCATCTCTACTAAAAGTAGAAAAACTGAGGCAAGAGGATTGTTTGAGCCCAAAAGTTGGAGGTTGCTGTGAGCTATGACACCAGGGCACTCTACCCAGGGTGACAGCTTTGAGACTGTCTCAACAAAAAAAAGAAACATGCGGTCTACTAGGTAAATGCAAGGAAACCATTTGATTAAATTCATGATAAAAAAAAGACTAACAAAAAAAAGATAGAAATTTATCTATTAAGGATGTCTTTTAAAAACATAATACAGTGGTAGAGGATCAAGAATAAGACAAAGATACCTCTTGCTGTTACTTAATACTGAACATTGAACTAGAGATTCTTATCAGCCCAGAAAAGTAAGGAAAAGATTGAACAAATAGGTCTATTTATCCTTTTTATTTTGGCTAAAAGTGCAAAAATATTCTGGCTCTCAGTTTGCACCATTTTCTTTAGTCAATTGACTCTACTTTGCATAAACATTTAAAAATTAAAAATACTTAATTTGCTTAACTATTTTCTTCTTAGGCAATATAGTTACATTTTTATTGTTAACTAACTCAAATTACCAAAGTTGAGTGGTGTCCAAATTCATATGGCAGGATATACTCAGAAAGGTAACTGAGATCTGGGAATGCTGTTTATACTGATAATTTATCAATGTATTTGTTCCACCCAAGTGTTGTTCTCAGACCTGCTGTCATATTGATCCCGTGCCATTGATAATTTCCATTTAATAGCTGTCTAAAGTCACTTACGAAAAAATTGCCAACTCCTTGTGATATTTTACAATATTCAGATTTTTTTTTTACTTCTACTTAATTGTACTATTTTGTCCCTTAGAAAGATTCTAGAATCTAAAGATTCTATTTTTTTTACTTCTACTTAATTGTACTATTTTGTCTCTAGAAAGATTCATTAATATTTTATTAATGCTGTCAGGGGTTTACACATTTTTCTTGTTTTAGAATCAACTGTTTTATAACTTCCTATATAAGGCATAGTTGTGATGAAGTCGAATCTTCTGCCCAGCAAGGGTGTCAGATAAGCAGTCTCACCAGCAAAAGCTGATTTAGTTTCTGAAGCACTGGGAAAGTCAGTGGGGATATTTTCCTCCTTGGAATTTGACTTCCTTCATCTGTGAAATTAGGTATCCCAGGCATTGCAGAGCTTGGGTTTCAGATACCTATGAGGAATAGTGGTAGCTTTCAGGTAGATGATGGACCTTCCTCCCCGCAAAAGAGGTCCTCTCCCTTAAAACTTATCAACTTACCGCTATGACTCCTGCAGAACAGCTCTTCCCCCTTCATTGTCCTTCATAGTTAACCTCTTCTGTACCACGTTGGCAAAGCTGCGTGAAGGAACATCCATCACATTCTTACACAACCAAGAGCCTGATCTGCTGGTGGCTAGCAGTCCCCTAGATTAACCTGAGTCGGAGCTGGACCAGGTGGAGCACTGTCCTTTAGGCTGAGGACAAAGGAGCATCATTGAATTACAGTTCTATGTGAGGGTGATAAATACAAGTTTTCGTTCTCTAGTTCTTGATTCCCCATGTTAGCAAAAATGGTCAACAAAAATGAGGGGGTGAGTCCAACAGGATCGTGGTCTTTCTAAGGCAAGGGAAAATAAATTCAGTGATAAGGATAGTGACGTTTGAGGCATTTATTGAGCACCTATTATAGGCATAGCTTTTATAGGCATTGTCTCTTTATCCTTATTAAGAACTTTACCAGGACCTTACTGTTGATTACCTCCTATTTTGATCTGAAAAACTGAGGTTCAGAGATGTAAAGTAACTTTCCCAAAGCTACAGAAGCAATAAATGAAATAAAGACTAATTGCTACCATGTTTTGGAAATCACTGGAGTGTAGGCAATGATAGACTTTATCTCATTTAATCCTCACAACACTTGTAAGATGGATGCTATCTCCATTTTACCCGTGAAGAAGCCAGAGCCCACTAGGGTTAAGTGAAATGACCACGGTCAGTGGTTTGTTAGCTGAGTTGAGTCTCGACTTGCCCCACAATACTCTGCCACCTAGTGTTCGTTAATAAGCCGAATCCTAAAACAAGGGAGATTTCTGCATAAGCGCTGTTGGCTGCCGTGATGATTATCATGCCCGTGAATGTGGGGTTTTACTTTTGGAAACCTCCAGGCACACTACTTTGGAAGCTTTCTTTTGTTTGAGATGGTCCTGCCTCCAGCCTCCCCGCATCTGCCCACATTTGCCATTCCATGTTCTTGTAGAATTGGCAGCTTCTTTGTCTCTGTCACAAAGCTCTCATCTGTAAGAAAGCAAAACCACAGCCCTCTGTTTACCGCTGCTCCCTCAGCCTTCCCCTGGCTAGTTATTTTTTATTGTAAGGTAGATGTCAGCGGGAAAGACTCTTTACCACAACTGTGTTGTTTTCCTTATTTGATGTGACTTTTTTTGTTAAACACAGCCGTAAATGAAGCAATTGAGTTCCCAGAGCATGAAGCTGTGGAAGTGGAGCACACGGCTGAGGAAGAGAAGGAAAGTACATGTCAGAGTTTGCCGGTCGACAAAGATCTGGGAAACCCTGATCCAGCTGACCCTGAAGGGAGGGCGGCAGAGGAAGCCCAGTGTATTTCACAGCCTGTCTCCTCCCTTCCTCGCAATAAGGAAGAATTGGAAAGAACAATTAAAAATATCCAGGGAACCATAACCGGGGATATTCTCCCGAGGCTCCATAAATGCCTGGCGTCCACGGTGAGGATTCTGTTGGGGCCCTGTCGGACTGAGGCTCTCAGCGATTGGCCTTCAGCTTTTGCACTTCCTCTCCTCACAGTTCACTCCCTTCTCTTGTCTCATCAGCTTCAGGCTCTCCTGCTGCAGCGAGGCAGTAATGCTCCTCCTTTGTCATTTTGCTGTGATAGTTGTGTCCTTTTCTGTTGTCAGAGTAGATGGTAAGAAACTCCTCCGTCCAAGAAAGGTTATTAAAAAGCACAGTATGTTTCCCTTTTATGCTTTGACCACTTCTTTACTGTTCAGAATTCATCTTTCCCCAGTTTACAGGGATAACATTTAGCAGTGCATTCTCGGGAAGCCAACCCCTTTCCTCTCCTCTCTGTGTAAATCATGGGTTGGCAAACTATGGCCCCTGGGCTAAGTCTAGCTCGCCTGCAGACTGTTTTTTTAAGTGAGGTTTTATTGGAACATGGCCATACCCATTCATTTATAAAATGTCTAAATCTGCTTTCTCTTTACAGTAGAGTTGGGTGACTTCAACAGAGACATAAAGCCAAAAATACCTACTATGTGGCACTCTGTAGAAAAAAATTGCCATCCTCTAGTATACAAGTGTGACTTGGTCATTTTGTGTATTTGTAAATAAACTTTCTTTATTCAAGGCACTTCATTTATCATAGACCAACAGTGTAACTCAAACACTCGAAATTTCTGGTTGACTTGGACTTTATGCGAGTTTTTTGTACTTCACAGCAGTCTTAACCCCCGTTGGTGAAAACTTGACTTCCTGTTTGTTTATTTGTTTGTTCGTTTTTGGTGGCTCCTTTGAAAAATAGAATAGTCCTACTTCTGTTATTTTCTGTTATAATTTTTAGAGGTTTATTCTCAAATTGCACAATTTAGTTTGTTTTTAAAGACACTAAACTAAAAACAGGCATCAGTCTAGAGAAAGAGCTTGTCTTTCAAATGCCAAGTTTAGAGTGCTGGTAGGTCCTTGATCCGTTAATTTTTATTTCAGTTTAACCTACATTTTTCTTATAGACTAAAAGGGAAGAAGAACACAAGCTGATCAAGTCCAAGGTTGTGAATGATGAGGAAGTGGTTCGCGTTCCGTTAGCTTTTGCCATGGTTAAACTAATGCAGTCCCTTCCACCAGAAGTTATGGAAGCCAATTTGCCAAGGTGTGTTGTGTGGCATATTAGCAAAGTGCAGAAACTCATTAAGTTGGTTCTTTTCTTTCTGATTCACAAATAAATATCTTTTGTCAAGAAGAAGAAAAGTATTGTCACAATTTGCTGTGGTTGGGACTAACTGGAAAATTTGAGTTATAAGTAATTAAAATACAAAAAGATACTTATATGTTTATTTGCTTGTTTATTTGCTTAGTCATTTTTCAACTTCTCTTTTTCAGTATTTTGCTGAAAGTGTGTGTCCTCCTCAAGAACAGAGCACAAGAAATTAGAGACATTGCACGCAGCACTCTTGCAAAAATAATAGAGGATCTGGGTGTGCACTTCCTCCAATATGTTTTAAAAGAATTACAGACTACCCTTGTCCGTGGATACCAGGTAAATCGCCTCGTGTTGAAAACAACTAATACAAGTTTTAGGACTAATCATGTAGACAAAATTGTATTCTTCAAGTGTCACTCTTCATCAGCCCCTCACCAAATTAAAAAAATAAAAAAGGGATTTTTAAAAATTATACAAAGCTCTCAGAAAACAAAACCCGGCTGGGCATAGTGGCTCATGCCTGTAATCCTAGCACTCTGGGAGGCCAAGGCAGATGGATCACTTGAGCTCAGGATTCAAGACCAGCCTATGCAAGAATAAGACCCCATCTCTACTAAAAATAGAAACTAGCCAGGTATTGTGGTACATGCCTGTAGTCCCAGCTGATGCAAGAGGATTGCTTGCACCCAGGAGTTTGAGGTTGCTGTGAGCTATGACACCACAGCACTCTAACCAAGGCAAGAGAGTGAGACTTGGTCTCAAAAAAAAAAAATCATAAATTGAACCATTGTTAGGACCATACATATATAAAAATACTTAAAGATCACAAGTGGATACATAAGAAATTAGGCCGTTACAATTCAATCTATAGACTAACAAATGTGTTTCCTTAGCCTATAATTATTAGCTGATGTTTACCATGATAATTTTGTGGCACTGGAAGCAGCATAAAGAATGGAAAAAGCTTAGCCCACTGTGGTCACTCAGGCCTGTAATTCTGCAGGTCGAGGTGGATGGATCGCTTAAGCTCAAGACCAGCCTGAGCAAGAGCAAGATACTGTCTCTACTAAAAGTAGAAAAAAAACTAACCAGGTGTAGTAACAGGCACCTATAGTCCCAGTTACTCAGGAGGCTGAGGCAAGAGGATTGCTCAAGCCAAAGAGTTTGACTGAGGTTGCCATGAGATACGATCCACTGCACTCTTGCCTAGGGCAAAAGAGTGAGACTCTGTCTCAAAAATAAAAAGAATGCAAAAAGCTTGAAGGGCAGCATAGCACAGTGCTGCAGAACTGGGTCTCTGGTTTATGACCCTGACTGCCACTTCCTACCCATGACTTCTCTGTGCGTCCGCATCCTGTCTTGGAAAATGCTAGTAATATAGCACCTACACCATAGAGTGGGTGAGGGAGGGGCCCTGATTTAATTCATGTAAGGTATTAATACAGTAAGCTCTCAGTAAATGTGAGCTTGGTCGCTACTGGGGGCAAAAGCTTGTTTGTTTCCTTCATAACACTTTTATGTACCAGCTCTAATTATATTCAGTATTGCCAAGCTCCTTAAATCACTGGTTGGTTTTTTTAAAGTTCAAGACCCTTATAATTTTCATAATAAATCATTCATTGGCTTGGTATAGTCAGAACAGTAGGTCCTAAGCATGGTAATGTATTTCTGAGCATCTTTTGTGACCATTTCATGCAAGGATTTTAGGTAGCGATAGCAGTATGTTTCATGTATCAGAGCTTCTCCTGGCAGTGCCAGGCATGTTGAACTCTTGAGTGCGCTCTTTGCGGTAATCCGTAGATCTTCCGTTTTTCTGGCATGGTGTTCCTAACCATTGGTATTCTTCCTGTGCCTCTCATTTTAGGTCCATGTGCTGACTTTCACAGTTTACATGCTGCTGCAAGGCCTCACCAGCAAGCTGCAGGTCGGGGATTTGGACTCTTGTTTAGATATAATGGTCGAGGTAAGCTTTACAGAGAAGAATTCCAATTTTTTTTTTAAGTGGACAAAATATACAAAAAAATCAGTTCACAAAGTAAGAAATAATAATAGCTTATAAAAATGAAAATAATGGGTGGCACCCGTAGCTCAGTGGATAGGGCGTCGGCCACATGCACCAGGGCTGGTGGGTTCGAACCCAGCCCAGGCCTGCTAAAACAAAAAAGCCAAGCCTTGTGGCGGTCACCTGTAGTCCCAGCTACTTGAGAGGCTGAGGCAAGAGAATCACTTGAGCCCAAGAGTTTGAGGTTGGTGTGAGCTGTGACACCACAGCACTCTACCAAGGGCAACAAAGTGAGATTCTGTCTCAATTAAAAAAAAAAGAAAGAAAGAAAGAAAATAATGTGTTAGTTCTTTTAGATTAGCTAAGACCCAAGTGAGACAGGCATTATCACTAGAATCTATTTTAAAGGAACAAAAGTATGTTCACCAGAGCTTTATTTATAATAGTGAGGAATTAATAATAACTTCAAAAATTGGATAATGTGCTAATTTGGGAGCTAGGATTAGAAAGAATAAATTTATCATACTATCTTTTGTTCATTTATTAAAAAATATAGACACTTAACATTTTGAATCTCAATTTAAATATTTATATTCATCTCAATGATTGAGTTACAAATAATCATGAGAATTTCTTGAAGGGAAATTAAGCTACTCTTTGGTAATATCGAAAAAGACAGACCTATCTAAATAGTCATACAATTCTATGTATGAAAATATGTGAATGTTTTTTCTTTGATTCTCATTAGTATCTCCCTTCAAATGTTCATGTATATGTGTGTTTTCTAGTGATTGGTCCTTAAATTGCATTGAAAACAAGTGAATTTTAAAGGAAATTCCTACCATCTGCTTTCAGTCCAGTTCAGCTTGCTTTCCATGCATTTGGATATACCATGCCTTTTTCCAAAAACAGCTTATGTTAGACTACCTTGCTAGTTCACATAATTGCCATTTGTTCTTTTTCTTTCAAAGATTTTCAACCATGAGTTGTTTGGTGCTGTTGCTGAAGAGAAGGAAGTAAAGCAGATCCTCTCCAAAGTCATGGAGGCACGAAGAAGCAAGAGTTATGATTCTTACGAAATCCTGGGCAAGTTTGTAGGAAAAGATCAGGTTATAAAACTTATCCTTCCTTTAAAAGAGGTAAGGGCTTGACCGTGATACAGGAGATCCTATTGTTGCTATATCATAAGTTCCTAAAAGGAGCCTTGCAGGGCAAACCATACCACCATACCGTGTGATCACCCACCATTCATTTTGGTGTCAAGAGTACCAGTACCACAGGGCCACTGAGTGGCAGCCCTGAGTTGAGTGCTCTAATCCAAGAGTCACACTCTGAGAAGGCAGCTGGAATTGAGTGCAGATGGATTGTACAGGGAGGTCAGGTCAGCAGCTAAGAACATAAAGAAATCCAGAGACACACAGACTGTGCACAATGGTAATCTCAGGGGTTGAGGTTATAGGTAACTTACTTTATATGTTATATCTATATTTGAAATTCTATTAAGAATTTTTAATTAGAAAAACAAACCTGTATTAGCAAGACTTTAGAATCAGATTGCCACCCACATGTTGCTAAGCAGAAGAGACCTGGCATTTATTAACTTTATGCTCTAAGTGCTGCTGTGTTATGTCTTCTGATCTCTGCAGCCAGTCTATGATATTGGTGGTACCTATAGTTTACAGATAAGAAAATTCAGCTTGGGAAGATAGAAAGGGCCATAGTAGGGAGGAAGTCAGGGTTTTGTTCCAGATCTTTCCAATGTAAACTTCGTCTTCCCATGGTTTTGTTCTGCCTCCTGTAGAGCAGGGACTATAATTTACCCACCTTCAGATTGTTTTCTTTGTCTATTTTCAGAGGTGAACATTAAATAAATGTTAGTAGTTGACTTTATTGCACTTTTATTTATGAAAACAAGAGCAAAAAGCCCTGTCTAATGACCCGAATTACTCTAATTCCAAATGTTTGGGTGTTAGATGAACTTCCTAAGTATTCCTAGACCACATGTAGTTTTATCCGAGCCTGATCTATGAATGTAAGATATGTTTTGAGGACAATTAAGAGTCAACAGAGCAACTAGAGAGAAAAAAGAGTCAACAGAGCACATATCTTCTATATTGGTATTGTATTTGTTTTATAAAATGATATATATTATAAAAATCCCCCAAGGTAATCAAAGTTATGAATTCTATGTCTTATAGATAATAGCTTTGAAGTGAGTGCTGACTGCTTTGAACCCCAGGTTCCCAATAAGTTCTTCTGATACGGCCCAGGAACTAGTATCAAACCTCGTGGTTTCCTAAGAGTAGCGACTATACATTTTGTTGATTTTGTGTGTGCTCATGTGTGTATGTATGTGTAAGTTTGCCTATAAATCACCCTCTTTAATGCATCTGGAAGGTTGGACTTAGGCATCTCCTATCTGATCTCTGGTGGGGGTGCTCTGAGCCCTGGTCTACAGAGAACTGGTAGGGAGTGGAAGAAACCCAGAGGCAGACAGACTGCCCAGTGGTTTCTCTGGGGTTGAAGGTACTTGTAACTTTTACTTTATGTTATACCTATCTGAAACCTTAAGAATTTTTTTAATTATGAAAAAAATATATTAGAAAGTAATACAAAAGAAACCCATGATAGTGCTTGAAAGTACTGCAACAAAACGCAGTTCTATGTTATTTCAGCATGACATTTGTTTATGTTTGTCTCCAGATCTTACAGAACACCACTAGTTTAAAACTGGCCCGGAAAGTTCATGAAACCTTACGCCGAATCATCGCAGGATTAATTGTAAATCAGGAAATGACATCAGAATCCATTCTATTGCTCAGTTATGGTTTGGTCAGTGAAAATCTTCCCCTTTTAACAGAGAAAGAAAAGTAAGTTTGAAAAATTTAAATAGATAAACTATCCTTTAGGGGCTTGTTTCTGATAAGCCATTCGTTCAATTGGGTTGTTTTTAATAATTTGCTTCAGTAAAAGAAGTTATATTCACCTGATTTATAAGATGGTTCTGCTTTGTGGTATGATACTTTTCAACATGAGATTGTTTTTCTTATGAATGAGGTAGCTGTGATAGCAGCCAATTATTTTGGCATCCTCTGATACTATTTTACTGGAAATATTTATTGAATCAAAGCTAGGATAAAATTTAAGGTTGTACTTCTTTTTTTTTTTTTTTTTTGGAGAGAGTCTCACTTTGTCGCCTTTGGTAGAGTGCCATGGTGTCACAGCTCACAGCAACCTCAAACTCTTGGGCTTAAGCGATTCTCTTGCCTCAGTCTCCCGAGTAGCTGGGACTACAGGTACCTGCCACAATACCCGGCTATTTTTAGAGACGGAGTCTTGCTCTGGCTCAGGCTGATCTTGAACCTGTGAGCTCAGGCAATCCACCTGCCTCAGCCTTAGGGTACACCTTTTATTCCAATTAAATAGAGATTTAGACCTTCCAAGTTTTCTGAGTACCTTACATATTAATAATCTTTTGGATTTTGTTCTGTGTTCTAAGAGATACTCACTGGAATTGTTTTCAGAGCTCAAACAAAGGGAGTGCCCTCTTGGCTGCTGTTTATCTTAATTGAAATGTGTATTTATCACTCTGATCTCTGTTTCTGAGGTTTGTCCTAGCAATCTTATCAACAACCTAATAATCTCTTTTGTATCTTACGGTTAAAGGGGAGAAAAGCCAGAGGGAAACCGCACAGTTTTGAGTGCTAGACTCTGGACAGCCTTAAAGGGCCACAGCAGCTTTTTGTAATGCAGCCGACTGTGGTTTGCCCCGTTTTCCTTCCATGTTATTGACAGGAATCCTGTAGCCCCTGCACCAGATCCGCGGCTGCCGCCCCAGAGCTGCCTTCTGCTCCCCCCAACTCCAGTTCGGGGTGGGCCGAAAGCTGTTGTGAGCAAGAAAACCAACATGCACATATTTATCGAGTCTGGGCTTCGGGTAAGAAGTAACCTTAAAATCAGACATCCTGCCTTTGGAGACCTTTTAACCCTCTGCTGAATTTTCGGGACTGCTTGCTTTCCCTGAAATGTCTTACTGTAAATAAACTGAAGACTTTTTTTTAATTAGAGGCACACTGGTCCTTTTACTATATACCTCTTCCTATACTTAATTTGATGATGTTACTGTCCCAGAATTAATGATTCTGATCTAATAACTTATTAGGATTTTACTATTGCTTTGCCCATGAACAACTCTAAATGACTTTGGATTTTTTTTAAAAGATGGTGAGGTTTTATTTTTTGTTTGTTTTGTTTGGTTGAGACAGAGTCTTATTCTGTTTTCCCTATGTAGAGGGTTGTGGAATCATAGCTCACAGCAACCTCAGTCTCTTAGGCTGAAGCAATCTTCTTGCCTCAGCCTCCTGAGTCACTGGGACTGCACAGGTGCCTGCTATGATGCCCAGCGAGTTCTTCTATTTGTAGTAGAGACAGGGTCTTGCTCTTGCTCAGGCTGCCCTTGAACTCCTAAGTTCAAGCAATCCACCTACCTCAGCCTCCCAAAGTGCTAGGATTACAGGCGTGAGCCACTGTGCCCAGCCACATGGTAGGTTTTTTAAAACATGAGTCTGATCATTTTATTTCCTTCATTGATTCTGATTTTTCCTGGGCTGCAAGGTCCTAGCCACAGAACCTACCACTGCAAAACTCAGGCCAGCCACGCTAGCTTCCCCTCAGGCCTATGAGGTCACCACGCCCTTTCCTCCCCTGGGTCCTCAACTCCTGCTTTTCCCGCTACTCATATCCCTGCAAACTCTCAAGGCCCCCTGCATTTGTTCCTTAATCATTTCCTTAAAGTCTGTCTTTGTGGCTCAGATCCCTCAGGGCAGGGATCGTGCCTGTCTTGGTGATTGCCGTGTCCTGCATTCTGAGCTGGTGCCTGGAATCATGGCAGACACTGAGTAACGGTGTAATAAGTGGAGTTAGCATCTCCACTGCCCAGTGACCTCCTACCTTCTTAACATCTCCAGGCAGTTTCTCATTTCTCAATCATTTTTATCATTTTAAATAAAAGTATCTTAACATTTCTTGTTAATCGCTTAAAATCATTTCATATTTACCTAACTCATCTGGTCTTACAGGCAACTAATACGAAATATCCTTTTAAAATATCGTAGCTGCTGCACCTGAGTCTAAAGACTACCAAGATTAAGTCTTCAAGTGAGCATGTCCTGGAAATGTTGGATCCTTTTGTGTCTCTCCTCATAGACTGTCTGGGTTCCAGAGACGTGAAGGTGAGTGTTGATTTGCAGTCTGTGTTGGAGCTTCCATTCCTTCACAAGAGCTGTGCTCTGCAGAATACCAAGACTTCGTTCCTAGGCTCCTGCTTCATGAGATGATTGAGTTTTTGATGGGATTTGGGACATGAATCCCCACTATTCTCTACATGAAATCGCTTCCCAGTTCCCATATGTTTGCATAGCCCTTGATGGTTTTAAAAGCTGTCCTGGATGCGCTAATTATTTCACTTGATCCTCACAACTTTACGAGGTTGAATGGTAGTATCTCTGTCCCAATCATCATCGTCGTGGTCATCACCATTGTCACTGCTACTGCTCTATGCTGTGAATCCGAAAGACGTCTCTTATTCTCACAACCACCTGGGACATGTATTTCTTAAGGTTTCTGTGTTATAAATGGGAAAACTAGAGCTAGGGCCTAGTCACAGATCCAGGCTATAAACCTAAGTCTATCAGGCTCCAAAGCCTATAATCTCCCCTTTCTTATATCACCTGCTTTACAGATGAAGGTGCTCAGAGGTTAAAAAAACCTATTTAGAGTAAAAAACATCATCAGTTGAAGACCTAGGGTATAAGTCCAGGTTCTTCTGATTCCCAGGCTCTGTCTTCTCTATTTTCATCTAATCCAGTGGTTCTCAACCTTCCTAATGCCACGGCCCTTTAATATAGTTCCTGTGGGTCACAACCCACAGGTTGAGAACCGCTGAATTCTACTCCAACTCATTGAGGCCCTCACAGCAGCCAGAGCAGTAAGGGTTATAGTAAACAGAGCTTAACTAGCAAATGCAGCTAATTGCTAACCTCAGAGGTTCAGGAATTCTCTGTACAACCATTTGATCCTAGCACATTTTTTTCCATATCCTTTGCACAGGACTTAACTATAGTAAAGGATAATTCATCATCCCAGTGCTTATCTTCTGAGCCAGCTGTATGCTCCTTACATGTAGAGATGGTGTCCTTTATCCTTCATATTTATAATAGCCAATAGAGTGTCTTCTATACACAATACAAGCTTAGTAAGAATGGATCACGTTGAAGTACCATTCTACAAAACAGAAAAATCATTTGAGATGTATAATTCTAAAATTGGCAGACCCATGCAATTCATTAACCTGCACATAGGTTCAGAATATGATTAAGCGAGCAGCTTTTCTTTTTTGTGATCTGCCTTCACTGGCTGTAGATAAACAGTAAATTCTCCAGTGGGGATAGGAAACGCCCTTACCTTCTTGCACTTTGGGCAGAGTTTTTCCAGAGCAACCTGGACACAGCATCTTACTTATCCTACTCAGTTATTTATGGAGTCTGCAGAGCCCCAGGTGCTGGATTGTTGGGTTTGGTCACTTCACAAGTTGATTGTGTTCTGTTTTGTTTGTTCAGGTGATCACAGGTGCTTTGCAATGCCTGATCTGGGTCCTGAAGTTTTCTCTGCCTTCCATAGAAACACAAGCAGAACAGCTGACAAAACACCTCTTCCTTCTGCTGAAGGAGTATGCCAAACTCGGGGCTGCCAAGGGCCAGAACTTCCACCTGGTAGTAAACTGTTTCAAGGTGAGATGACTTCACTTGCATTCAGAGAAAGCCAGAACCCAGAAGAACATCAAGGATGGTTTGCCCTAGTGGCCTTTGTGGTCTTGGTCAAAATTGTTTTAGAATAATTTGCATAGGCTAGAGGGTCAGCATCCTGTGTCTGTTATATTAAGTCGTTGGCACATCACTGGGTCCCGACTTGTGGGATGTGCTGTTAACTTCACTGTTGTGACTCACAGTGTGTGACCATCCTTGTCAAGAAAGTCAAGTCTTACCAGATAACTGAGAAGCAGCTCCAAGTGCTCCTGGCGTATGCTGAGGAAGACATTTACGATACTTCAAGACAAGCCACTGCGTTTGGTCTTCTGAAGGTACGGTGTTGCCAGGGTGTGGTTGGCTCTTAGAATGATGAGGAACATGGTGTTTGGACTAGCTGTAGACTTGTGGAAAAAAAATAATTTATAAAGATTATTATGATTTTGGTGGATCAGTTACAAGCTCATCAGTTACTACTTATGAAAATGTCTGTATGTGTGCCCTGCGTTCACACTTCCAGAGAATTCTGTACAGATACAAGTACTGTATTTTTTATCATCTTTAAAATATCATATGGAGGGTGGTGCCTGTGGCTCAAGGAGTAGGGCGCCAGCCCCATAAATCGGAGGTGGCAGGTTCAAGCCCAGCCCCGGTCAAAAGTGCAAAAAAAAAAAAAAAAAAATATATATATATATATATATGTATCATATGGAAAAATTCCATATTTTCATATTGGAAATTGTATTGCAAGTTTTTTTTTTCTTACTATGGCAAAATGGTAAAAAGAATATAAGAATATAATCATATAAATGGTTAAAATTCACCATTATATTCTTTTCAAGATACTTTTATTGTGTTTATTATAATAGTTTCAAAACTGCCAACAACTGGTTCAACATCAAGTCTACTTAAATCCATCTGCAGGAAACACAAGAAGCAAATGTGTCTTCTCTTTTTATATTTCAGGCTATTTTATCAAGAAAGTTGTTGGTCCCAGAAATTGATGATGTCATGCGGAAAGTATCCAAATTGGCAATTTCTGCTCAAAATGAACCTGTTAGAGTCCAGTGCCGACAGGTTTGTAGAGATGGGTTATTCTCGTAGCAAAGTTTGGGCCCTGCTATGTCTGTTTGGCTTTTACATAGAGAGATGTCAAACTGGCTGAATCGTGAAGACCACTTAGCGTCCTATGTTGCTTCCTTCTGACATTCAGGCATCCTAGTGTAGGAGGTCAGGAAAGGCTTTCCTAGAATGACAGATGAGCCAGAATTTGAAGGAAGAATAAGGATTAGCATTCCTGATGAAGGGGCAGTAAAGACCTGAGGAAGGGAAGCCGTGAGGTGGGTAAGAACTTAGTTTGGGTGGGAGCAAAATACAGATGAGTGGGGTGGGGTTGAGGAGCCAGGACATACGGGGACCTCATGGTCTTATTAGAGATTTGGGCCTGTGCTCTGGGAATAGTTAAGGAGTTATTTATTGGCCTTAGGCAGAGGAGTGACATAATCAGATTTGTATTTATACATTTGTCTATTCCTAATATGAGCACATATTGTGCCCAAGAGGTGGTAAGGTCTGAATTGGAAATTTGGACTTGGGTTTGCAGATGGGTTTGGGCTGCTGAGACCAGGGTAGAAGGGAGGAAGCCTGGCCTTGAAGAAAATTTGCTTGGCTACTGTTAGGAAGGAAGACTAGGGGCTAGGGAAAAAGCAGAGCTTGCAGATATAATGATGTCTCTTAGTTGTCAGAGTTTATTAACAAAGGAGGTTGGTTGAACACTGTAGTGTTTTGAAAGTGCAGCCTTTGGACACAGATAAACTAGGCACGGAATGCGGGTGGTATCACATGAGCAGTGTTATTCTCTCAGAGTAAACTTCATTCTCTTTAGCTGTAAAATGGGATGCTATCACAGACTTCCGAAATTTCCTAATGAAATTTAACCAAGAAACACTTAACAGTGCTTGGCACACAGAGGGTTCATGCATGTATATGAAGCCATGAGCTTCAGATATTTGCAGTAGATATCTGCCCTGTTCAAGGGTAGAGACCAGGTCAGTCGGTCACTGTGGTCCACGGTCAGTCCACCACACCACCTGTCAGAGAGATCAGCAACATTCAGCTTAGATGTGGAATCTTAAACAACCAAGCCAGTGGTGGGCTAGGGCTTGATTCAGTGGACACCGAGGGCAGGAGCTGGATAAATGGGGTGGGAGAATGGGAAGGTCATGGTAGGAGAATGGCAAAGTCACGGTTGTTGTTGACTTGGTAGGCAGGACAGCAGGAGTGTTGGAGAGCCTGTTTGACTGCCCTGCTGAAAAGTTTTTATAACCTACCTGTGTGTCCCAGAAAGCAACTTAGGAAACAGGAACCCTGCAGATGGGATCCAGATAATCATCTGTGTGACTTTGTTCCTAGGTTTTTCTAAAGTATATTCTTGACTATCCCCTGGGTGACAAATTGAGACCAAACTTGGAATTCCTGCTTGCTCAACTGAAGTAAGTTTATGCCATTAACTACACAGAGCCTTTAATATGGCGGCTGACCTAAAAAGGGCAAAGCCTTAATAGTGGCACACTCCTTTTTTTTAAATACAGAGTCTTACTCTGTTACCCAGGCTAGAGTGCCATGGCCTCAGCCTAGCTCGCAGCAGCCTCAAATTCCTGGCTTCAAGCATTCCTCTTGCCTCAGCAGTCTCCCAAGTAGCTGGGACTACAGGCACCTGGCTAATTTTCTTCTATTTTTAGTAGAGATGGGGTCTCACTCTTGCTCAGGCTGGTCGCGAACTCCTGAGCTCAAGGGATCCTTCCACATCAGCCTCCCAGAGGGCTGGGATTATAGGCATGAGCCACACACCCAATAGTGGCACATTCTTTGAGGATGCTGTTATATGACTTGCTGACTGGATTGTCAGACATGCTCATAGCTTCATACATATAGCAGTTCTGTAAGTTGCTTTTCTTTTTTTTTTTTGCAGTTTTTGGCCGGGGCTGGGTTTGAACCTGCCACCTCCAGCATATGGGGCTGTTGCCCTACTCCATTGAGCCACAGGCACCGCCCCATAAGTTGCTTTTCAATCTAGTCTGACCATTGGTTATCATTAGCATCTACTTAGGAGAACATTGAACATCTAACAAAAATTACATTTAAAACTACACAGTGGTCTCATAGATGTATATCTAAGGCAAACATTAGAATCGGGAAAATGGAATGTTTTCTATTTTTTAAGACCAATACCTTGAGGCAGTATTTTAAACTTTTAAAATTATTATTGGTGAATTTAGATGATACTAACAAATCCACCTAATGTCCTTGCCCTAGTTATGAGCACGAGACTGGGAGAGAATCCACCTTGGAAATGCTGGCCTATCTCTTTGACACATTCCCTCAGGTACTGTGATCTCCGGGGCTCTCCAGCTATGTTTCCCTGGGAGCCCTCAGTCCTCCACTGCTGGAGCATCTGCAGGAATTCCATTCCGAGTGTGTTCACAAAGCCTCCTGTCTTGTAGGGACTGCTCCATGAGAACTGCGGAATGTTCTTTATTCCTCTTTGTCTAATGATGGCAAATGATGACTCTGCCACGTGCAAAAAGATGGCCTCCATGGCCATCAAATCTTTACTCAGTAAAATCAGCCTCGAGAAGAAAGACTGGCTGTTTGACATGGTCACCACCTGGTTTGGAGCGAAAAAGGTTGGCATTGCTTTTAGTCACTGTTCAGTGACAAAATCTTAGCGTTTGGCATTCATACTTTAAATAAGAATGAGTATTATACATTGTTGAATTGCTTTTTCCTAAATACCTTTATTTTCATCTGATTACACAAATAATGTATTCCTTTTTTTTTTCCCCCCTCACCACCCATTAAGGTAGAAATATAATATATTTTTAAATTTTGGGCAAGTGTAAGAAGGTATAAAAAGTCACATTATACCCACCTTATTAATGTTAGCAAAGTACTCAACTAATGAACATATTATAATTTACTTAAGTGGTCTCTATTAATGAATACCTTTGTTTCAAATTTTGCTTCTTCAGTCTCTGGAATGTAATTTTTATCATTTTATCACTAGCTGCTTCTGTGGGCAACATCACAGGCCCATCTTTGTGGAGTACGATCAGCTTACATCCAATGTTAATAACTAACTTGCTGCATACGCACGTTTAGGGATGAGGATGAGACTCCTTTTCATTTTGTTTATTGACTATGAGAGCTCCATATTTCATTGATTTCTGGAGTCAGAAAGAAACTTTCTATTGTGTTTGAATGTTGAGGACAAAGTAAGGTCTACCTTCATTTTATAGTTTTGAAAGTGGTCTCCCAAGTCCCGTTGACGTTGTCTTGTGGTCGTTTCTTTTTGGTAGAGCTTAAATAGACAGCTTGCTGCCCTGATCTGTGGCTTGTTTGTGGAAAGTGAAGGAGTTAATTTCAGGAGAAGACTTGAAACTGTCCTCCCTGTGGTTGAAAAGGAAATTGATCCAGAAAACTTTAAAGATGTAAGTAATTTGCTAAGGAATAAAGTTTTTGCTAACTTTTACAGTTTTACTTGTGGTATAGCGAATAGCTTACACATTATTTGTGTTCAAAAAAACTTTATCAAGAAAAGCAAGAATTCAATGCAGTTAGACCTTCTTTTAAAAAGAGGGATTGGCTTCCTTCTGGCTAGAGCTGCCGTCTTCCAGTAATTCACCAAAGTGAGGAACACAAGGGGAAAGCTGAGAGCTGTTTCTTTGGCCACATACATGTGAATCTATAAGAAAGGCGATACTGTAGATATGAAGGAAATGGATACTGTTCTAAAAGACATGTCCTACAAACGTCACCCTGGCAAAACTGCAGGAGTCTACGGTGTCACCCAGCATGCTTTTGGCATTGTTGCAAACAAACAAGGGCAAGATTCTCTATGTTCGTATTGAGCACATTAAGCACTCCAAGGGCCGAAATGCTTCCTGAAATGCACGAAAGAAAATGATCAGAAAAAGAAGGAAGCCAAAGAGAAAACTACCTGGATTCAACTGAAGGGCCAGCCTGCCCTACCCCAAGAAGCTCACTTTGTGAGAACCAGGGGCAAGGAGCCTAAGCTACTGGAACCCATTCCCTATAAATTCATGAATTCATAGTATTAAAAATAAAAGGCTACTGTAAAAATGTTCCTCTTCATTGAATAGAAGTATGGTGTCTGCTTGCCAAAAAAAATATTTAAAGCAAATTTTAATGGTGCCGTTAAAAAAAAAAAGAGGGTTAAAGTAAGTCATCTTCCATAGTATATGAAGATCAAAGTTTCTCAACTGGGGCAGTCCTCCCTGCCCCCGGACATTTGGCTAACTGTGGAGGCATTATCATGGCACAGCTGGAGGGTGGGGTGTGCTCTTGGCATGCAGTGGGCAGAGAGGCCAGCGATGCTGGTCAGTGCCGTGCAGGGCACGTGGCGGCCCCCATAGCACCAGGGTTATCTGGCCCAATGTCAGTAGTGTTGAGGTTGAGAAACTCTGGTGCAGAATTCGATGCTGGAGTAAAAATGTCCATTGGATAATTTCACCTTGTTGTTTTAATTAACTTAGATCCATCCTGTTTTTTAGATCATGGAAGAAGCTGAAGAAAAAGCTGCAGATCGCCTTCTGTTTAGTTTCCTGACACTGATAACTAAACTCATCAAGGAATGTGATATTATTCAGTTTACCAAGCCCTCTGAGACTTTGAGTAAAATCTGGAGTAAGTATTTCCTTTTTATTTAAATCTAAAAACAAACATAATTATTGTGATAGAATTACCAAAAATAGTTTTAGGAAATTAAAATATGAATACTGAGAAAGTATATAATTAAGTCAGGGAAGTTCATAAAGAAAAAAAATGTAAAAGGCCCTATCAGATTGATTCCAATGAAAACTTTTTTTCTTAAAAAATATATTTATGACTTCTTAAGTAATACATTTCATGTATAAAAGAAAATAATGACTACAGGAGAATGAAAGAAAGAGGGAAAATTCCTAAATCCTGCTTGCTATTTAATCCATAATTGGGTATGTATTTCTCTGTTTTTCCAATTTTTAAAATTTTTAAATTTTCCTCTCAGCTTTATTCAGGTCTAATTGACAAGTAAAAATCATACGCATTTTCAGTGTACAGTGTATTGTTTTGATAGATACAGAGGGTGCCAAAAATACATTTGCAGATTTTAGGAAAAGAAAAAACTATGTTAAATTTGTAATACTCTAGTCACATTTGACTTCTGCAATTCTAAGGGGTGCTCCAGGCATGGTGGCTCAAGCCTGTAATCCTAGCACTCTGGGTGGCTGAGGCAGGAAGATGGCTTGAGCTCAGGAGTTAGAGACCAACCTGAGCAACAGTGAGACCCCCGTCTCTACTAAAAATAGAAAAATTAGCCAGGAGTGGTAGCAGGCATCTGTAGTCCAAGCTACTCGGAAGGCTTGAGGCAGGAGGATCGCTGGAACCCAGGAGTCTGAGGTTGCTGTGAGCTATAGTGACACAACGGCACTCCAGTCTGGGCAATAAAGTGACACTCTGTCTCAAAAAAATAGGTATTATTACGTAATAATAAATATAGGTAATAAAAATAGGTATTATTACGTAATAATTGTACGTATTTATAGGATACATGTAATGTTATACATTGATGCATGCATGCAATGAGTAATGATCAAATTCAGGGTAATTAGGATGTCCGTCTCGAACATTTATCATTTCAACTCTTCTAGCTACTTTGATGTGTATGATCTATTGTTAACTATACTTACCCTGCTGTGCTATCAAACACTAGAACTTACTCCTCCTATCTGCCTGTATTTTCTTTTTTGGATTATTTTATTTATTTATTTATTTATTTTTATTTTTTTTATTGTTGGGGATTCATTGAGGGTACAATAAGCCAGGTTACACTGATTGCAATTGTTAGGTAAAGTCCCTCTTGCAATCATGTCTTGCCCCCATAAAGTGTGACACACACCAAGGCCCCACCCCCCTCCCTCCGTCACTCTTTCTGCTTCCCCCCCATAACCTTAATTGTCATTAATTGTCCTCATATCAAAATTGAGTACATAGGATTCATGCTTCTCCATTATTGTGATGGTTTACTAAGAATAATGTCTTCCACTTCCATCCAGGTTAATACGAAGGATGTAAAGTCTCCATTTTTTTAATGGCTGAATAGTATTCCATGGTATACATATACCACAGCTTGTTAATCCATTCCTGGGTTGGTGGGCATTTAGGCTGTTTCCACATTTTGGCGATTGTAAATTGAGCTGCAATAAACAGTCTAGTACAAGTGTCCTTACAAGTGTCCTTATAATAAAAGGATTTTTTTCCTTCTGGGTAGATGCCCAGTAATGGGATTGCAGGATCAAATGGGAGGTCTAGCTTGAATGCTTTGAGGTTTCTCCATACTTCCTTCCAGAAAGGTTGTACTAGTTTGCAGTCCCACCAGCAGTGTAAAAGTGTTCCTTTCTCTCCACATCCACGCCAGCATCTGCAGTTTTGAGCTTTTGTGATGTGGGCCTTTCTCACCGGGGTTAGATGATATCTCAGGGTTGTTTTGATTTGCATTTCTCTAATATATAGAGATGATGAACATTTTTTCATGTGTTTGTTAGCCATTCGTCTGTCATCTTTAGAGAAAGTTCTATTCATGTCTCTTGCCCATTGATATATGGGATTGTTGGCTTTTTTCATGTGGATTAATTTGAGTTCTCTGTAGATCCTAGTAATCAAGCTTTTGTCTGATTGAAAATATGCAAATATCCTTTCCCATTGTGTAGGTTGTCTCTTTGCTTTGGTTATTGTCTCCTTAGCTGTACAGAAGCTTTTCAGTTTAATGAAGTCCCATTTGTTTATTTTTGTTGTTGTTGCAATTGCCATGGCAGTCTTCTTCACGAAGTCTTTCCCCAGGCCAATATCTTCCAGTGTTTTTCCTATGCTTTCTTTGAGGATTTTTATTGTTTCATGCCTTAAATTTAAGTCCTTTATCCATCTTGAATCAATTTTTGTGAGTGGGGAAAGGTGTGGGTCCAGTTTCAGTCTTTTACATGAAGACATCCAGTTCTCCCAACACCATTTATTGAATAGGGGAGTCTTTCCCCCAAGGTATGTTCTTGTTTGGTTTATCGAAGATTAGGTGGTTGTAAGATGTTAGTTTCATTTCTTGGTTTTCAATTCGATTCCAAGTGTCTATGTCTCTGTTTTTGTATCTGCCTGTATTTTTATACCCATTAATCAACCTCTCTTCATTCTCCTGCCCCATTTCCCAGTCTCAGGTACCTTTTGTTCATCTTTGGTTCCCCATTCCAATAATCAGTAAATGCCTGAATTAGTCGTATTTGCCTCTGAAGAGTCAGGGAAGCGGGGAGATGTCTGAGAACACGTTTTGGTTCCCGCAGGTCACGTGCATTCTCACCTGAGACATCCACACACCTGGGTGTGGCTCACAGCAGCCCAGATTTTTGGATTGCTCTTCGCCTCTTGTCAGCCAGAGGAGCTTATTCAAAACTGGAATACCAAAAAGACTAAAAAGAAACTCCCAGTACCTGTAGCAGTCAGGTTCCTAACAGGTGACCTTGACCAAAAGGTAAGGTTTCTCTAGAACCTTTTCCTTCCTCTGTGACCTGTGTGAGATGCTCGTTCTGGTTCATGTATGTTGGGGCTGGCCCTTGGGATAGACTCTTCCTACGACTTGTTTAACTTAGGAATCAGTAGGAGTGTTAGTAACTAGAGAGGGGTCACCCACAAGGCCGAGGTTTTTTAAAGGTAATTTTTAGACTACCAGTCTAGTCAGGCTTTTGATTTGCTTACTTAGCATACCCATCTTCCATGGTGTGTATAAGTTCTTTATCAACATTGGCAAATAAGATTAATACTGTCTGCCTCCTTTATAACCTTACTGATGAGTAAATGAGATCATGTCCATGAAAATGTTAGGTAGAGACCATGATGTGACTCTGATTTCCTAGGGCCAGGCATGATGCCTACTAGCTCATAGTGGGAACTCCATGAATACTGAATGAGTGAAGGATGGAGTAAGAGAGGAGGAAAAATAATACCAGCATGTTGCAAAATGTTCTCCTAATAATCTAGGGGATTATTACCTCTATCTCCCCAGAGGGTGGAACTATCCCATTTCTTGAAGCTAAAATGCTTGGGGCAGGTACAAGGGAACAATTACACAATTTCTGGTTACCGACCTTTTCTCTCTAGATCTATACAACGTGGTCATTCAGAGCAAAACCTTGTATATCAATTGTATTATAGTTATTAGGTTTAGTTTTTTAAAACAACCAGAAATGTCCTTTGTTGTTTTGGCCAATGTGTATTTTCTTTTCACAGATGAAAAGTATCTCTCTGGCCTCTTGTCATCAATTGCATTCCAAATTCTTGGATGAGTCTCTAGGAGAACAGGTAAAAATTGTAGTTCTCCCAGTTGAATAGAAGAGACCTGCTGATCTACCAATAGTCATGCATTTGATACACTGTTTTAGTGTTTGGGTAATTAGATAAAATATAGACTTAAATACCTATTCAGTTACACACATACAAGGTTGCACAATTAAGTTCGTGAACTCATTCTAGAAGAAGTTCTGCGGACCTCATTGCTGAGCATCACTGTGGTCACCTTCAAGGTGCCCTCTAGTGAAGCTTGTGTATTCACACCAGTGCCTAGGCCACCTTTCAAAGCAATTTTGGAGCTCTTTTTCTGGAATGACCATCAGAGCTGTTGCCATACAAGGTCTGACAGTTAAGTTCGTGAACTTGGCCTAGAAAGATTGCTACATACCTCATTGTTGAGTATCACTACAGTCACCAGAGGGCCGAGGGGAGGACTTTGAAGGCCACCATAGTGGGAAGTATTAGCACTTTTTCTTTTTTTTTTTTTTTTATGGTTTTATAACTTTATTTGATGTGTCTGACAATCACCAGTTAGTTCTCATCCCTGTTGACTGTAGATTTTTGAAAGTGATAACAAGTGCGTAGGTAACCGAATTATAGAGCTTGCTTGGTGCCTCTTCATCCTCATCACGTCTGTCGGCAGCTGCACGTTGTAGCACATTCCTTATGCCCTTGGCCCAGACAGCTTTGTTGAGTCTGGTATCACTGCACACGTCAAGTCCTCGTCCCTTTCTGGGCCAATGTCCGTATCTCTCTTAGTGCCCATCCACTCCATGGATGTGCTTGTGCATGCTGATGGTGTGCTCTTGAGCCAGCACCTCGTTAATGGCAGAACGGCCCTCCTGCTTCTCACCACCCTTCTGTGCCAGGCCCAAGTTGGAAAGGAGCACTTTTTCTAAGATGAGTTTTTGGACTTAATTGTCTGACCTTCTGTGTCTAATTAACTCTTGGGTTTATTTTTGGATTCCTTTCTGCTCCATTTAAAATTACTATTACAGGCTGTGTCACGCCTGTAATCCCAGCACTTTGGGAGGCCAAAGCAAGAGATTCCTTGAGCCCAGCCTGGGCAACACAGTGAAACCCCCATCTCTAAAAGACAAAAAAAAATGTAGATTAGCCAAGGATGTAGCGTATCCCACCTACTCAGGAGGCTGAGGCAGGGGGATTACTTAAGACCAGAAGTTCAAAGCACCAGTGAACTATGATCACAACATTGCACTCCATCCTTGGCAACACAGACCCTGTTGCAAAAAAATACAATAAAATGTAAATGGTGGCCAAGCATGGTGACTCACATCTCTGATTCCTGGCACTCTAAGAGCTCGAGGCAGGAGGATCACTTGAGGCTAGGAGTTCAAGACCAGCCTGGGTAACATAACACCCAGGGTACACAAGACTCCATGTGTACCAAAATTAAAAATTATCGTGATGACCAGGACCATTAAAAAAAAATTAAATTAATGAATAAAAATTAGCCAGGCATGATTATACATAGTAGTCCCAGCTTCTCAGGAAGGTCACTTGAGCCCGGGAATTCAAGGGCACAGTGAGCTGTGTCCACACCATTGTATTCCAGCCTACGCAACAGAGTAAGACCTTGTCTCTAAAAAATAAAATTAAATTTTAAAAATTTTAAATGGAGAATCCAGAATGATATCATTTACTTATTTTGTGTGACTTTAAAGGTTAGAACTAGGCCAAATGGAAGTTGATTTTCTTTCCCTTGCCCTTTGATTTTTTTAAAAAGGTTGTTAAGAATTTGTTGTTTGTGGCCAAAGTGTTATATTTAATGGAACCTGATTCTGAGGATAAGCAAGGAGAAATAAAAGGAGACATGGAAAAACAAGAAGCTTTAGGCCGTGATGTGGCTAGAGGAGCAACAGAAGAATCTGAGGCCTACACAGAGGAAAGGACAGAGTTTGAGAGAGAAGAGAAGGAAGAGGCGAGGGCAGAGCACAGCAAGCCGGCCACACTGTTGTGGCTGATCCAGAAGCTGTCCCGGATAGCCAAACTGGAGGCTGCTTACTCACCTAGAAACCCCACAAAGGTACGATGAATGCACAGAATGGCTGAAAGTATTTTAACGTTAGTGATCCTTCCGAGTCCCTCTAACATCCCTTTTCTCTAAATTAATGCTGTGTGATTGTATGGACGAGTACTGAGAGAAGCATTCCAAATGAAAATCGATCTGTCCTTTCAGAGAACATGCATCTTCAAGTTCCTCGGAGCTACAGCCGTGGACCTTGGGATAGACAAAGTAAAGCCGTATCTCCCGGTGATCATTGCTCCTTTGTTCCGAGAACTGAACAGCACCTATTCAGAGCAAGGTAGCCCTCTGCCTGCCTCTGCTCTCCCGGATATTTGTGCATGAGAATTCCTAACTTCCCTCCTGAATACTTCCTTCTCCTTCCTTCTGTCCTCCCTCTCTGCCAGTTTTCTTAATAAGGAAAACGATAATTACTAGCAAGCAAATAGCCATTATTTCTCTTGTTCTCTTCTATTTGGTTTCTAATAAAAGTAAATGTTTCTCTCCTAAAAGTTACATTTAATCCTAAGCAGAGATTAAATATTCAAAGAAAACTATTATCTTCAGTGGTTCTGAACCTCACAGTGCAGTGAACAGTAATGAACAATGAAATGTCATTACATTTTCTTCTATGGTAAAAATGTATACATGACCATTTTTATATGAAATAGTATTGAAGTATCATTTGCATGTTTCCTCCTTTTCTTCTTTTGTCCTTGCCTGGTGCATTTGATACATTTCCCTCATGGATCTTATTTGTTGGCAATAGGGAAAGAGGAAATTAGGGGTTGGAAAGCAAGAGGTCAGGTAATGAAGTGAATGTCAAAGCAGGAACTTTTATTAGTCCTACAAGCTTGCGAGAAAGTTTCCTCACTCTTAGAGGAAAAAGCAGTGAAGGTTGGGGCTGCTGACAAGAGTCAGGTTTGAGTCTGCTTCCATAAGGGTAATCTAACATTCAGTGAGAACCTAGTATGTGCCAGGTACTGGGGGTTACATGGTGGAAAAGGCCTGTTTTTCAACAAGTTTACAATCTTCTAACGTTGTCCTAAGCTCCTCTGAAATTGAATACAGTAATCTGGAGTTACTTGCAGATGGAGGGTGAGGGGTCGAGGAAAGGTGGGACATTGTGGCTTCCTATCAGCATCTCAAAGGAGACATCTTAAAAAGACATCTTAAAAAGACAAAATTTAAGGTTACTATGGGCAGAGCTGAGCCTCTGTGCCCCATGGATTACAGAGGGGCTTGAGATGCTCTCATATCTTTTCTCCCATCTAAACAGAACTGTGCAGATAAACAAAGGTAATCCAGAACATTCTGTCGAGGTCTCAAGTTAATGTGTTAGAGCCAGGTTTCCACTGGGAAGTGGGCCTCCTGGTCTCCAGTCTCTCCTTGCACCCTGGATGAAGTGGTGGGTGAGGAGTGTCGTGTTCAGCACTCCGATGGTTTTTCCATCTCGGAAACGTGGAGGCCAGTTTTAGATCAGTGTCTAATGTTGAAGTAACATTGATAACGCTGCAGGAGTTTAAATGTCATGTATTGATCAATTTTGTTGATGTTCAAATGTGTCCTTTCCCACCTGACGTCTTTGATCATTATTCTCTGTGTGTGATTAGATCCTGTGCTGAAGAATCTATCCCAGGAAATCATAGAATTACTCAAAAAGCTGGTTGGACTTGAGAGTTTCTCATTAGCCTTTGCCTCTGTACAGAAACAGGCTAATGAGAAAAGGGCACTCCGGAAAAAGAGAAAGGCTCTGGAGGTGAGTTTGCTGGTTGAATACATGGCGTGTCCACTGGGCTTAATAACTATTTTTTTAACTGGGAACGTACATGCATTTGTCACACTTACGCCCTGGGAAAACTGAAGGCTGGAGAGGTGGGGACTTTATACCTGGGGCTCCAGATTTCCTTAATGGGCATATATCACATTTGTGATGTTTAAAGGTAAACAAAATGGTGGTACATTTTCTGCATTTGATTTTTATTGGTTTAACATGGACCTTATAAGTAATATAAAATTTCTATTCTCTTTTTAAGTTTGTAACTAATCCCGATATTGCCGCAAAGAAAAAGTTGAAGAGACACAAAAATAAAAGTGAAGCAAAGAAGAGAAAGATAGAGTTCCTGCGTCCAGGCTATAAGGCCAAGAGACAAAAAAGCCACAGCCTGAAAGATTTAGCGATGGTGGAATAACATCTCCCTGGGGGTGCTGATACCCGAGTGTAATTTATACAGCCTCAGCTTGCCCCAAAGCGTGTCCTAGCCTGTTAGTTGGAAATTATAGTAGTCTTTATTATTTAACATTTGGCGTAGATTGCATAATATTATAGTTTAATGTAATCACACTTATATTTTCTAAAATTAAAATGTTTCATACTACTGCTTTATCTTCACTGTCTAAAAAGTTTGTGACGCTAATAAAGTTTAAAGCATTTTTTTTAATGAAAAGGTACAGTTTAAGGTGGCAAGAAATATGTAGAGGTAGGAATAGGTCGAAATATTTGTATGGAGAACATTATAAAACTTTCTCAAAGGCCTTAAGAAAGACCTGCACAAATGGAGAAATATAAATGTGTTCATGGTTAAGAAAATTCGGTATCATAAGATACTAGTTATTCCCAAATTGATCCTGCTGGTTAAATATTGTATCTGAGGGCTCAGTGCCCATAGCTCAGTGGTTAGGGGGCCAGCCACATACATGGGGGCTGGCAGGTTCAAACCTGGCCTGGACCTGCTAAACAACGACAACTACAACAACAAACATTGTGGCAGGTGCCTGTAGTCCCAGCTACTTGGGAAGCTGAGGCAAGAGAATCACTTAAGCCCAAGAGTTTGAGATTGCTGTGAGCTGTGACACCACAGCACTCCACCAAGGGCAACGTAGTGAGACTCTGTCTCAATAAATACATATTTGAGCAAAATCCTAAAAGAGTTCTTCATGTTAGCTCAACATGCTGGTCCTAAAATTTGAATGGAAGTTAACAAGCCAAGAATGGTATGACACTCTTCAAGGAGAATACAAAAAAGGGGGGGAGGAGAAGAATAGAAAAAAGACCCTGTTAGATATCAAAACTAAGACACAAAAAGTGCCATCTAGAAAAAGAGGGTGTGGATCCATTCTACTTCCATTAAAATTAAGAAAACAGAAATAGCCCTTATATCAGTGGTTCTCAATGCTGCGAACCTTTAATACAGTCCAAAGGGGTTGCAACCCACAGGTTGAGAACTGCTGCCTTAGATATTAACATTTAGCTGATAGGCAATAGGCCAGGTGCGGTGGCTCATCACACCTGTAATCATAGCACTCTGGGAGGCTGAGGTAGGTGGATTGCTTGAACTCAGGAATTCTAGACTAGCCAAACCAAGAGTGAGACTTGCTCTCTAAAAGTAGCCAAATACATCCCCTCCGGCATGGGACTTTCCCTGCTATCTCACCTAGCCCCTAAGCCTTGCCCATGGGTGCTCTCCGGAGGGTGTCTCTGGATTGGGCATCCATGTGCCTTGAAGCCTTCGATTTGGTCGAACGCTGTGCCCAGCTTGTCCCCCTGTGGCAGATGAGCAGCCAGGGAGCCTGACCTACAGTCTGTTTCCTTACCCTGTGAGTCCTGTGTCCCCATCCTCTTCTGCCACTTCCCCCAGAGGGGGTGCAACAGTCCAGCCAGCTCAGCCTCCTGCACTGCGGTGAGGGGGGGGGGGGCAACTGGAAGGGCTCCGTACTCAAGAGGCGCACAGCCCGTCCCTCAGAATGGACCTTCAGGTTCAGTATCTGGGGGCCTTTGCTGCCCTACAGCTCAGAGCTCCGCCCTCTACCTCCTTTCCCCATTGAAAACCCTCAGCCAGATCTTCACGGCCCCCACCCCTTCCAGCCACCCTGTAGGGCCCGCCGCTGCCTCTTTGACCCCTGATCACTCCCACCCCTGCCTTCGTCCCTGTGACCTTCCCCAGCAATCAGAGATGAGTGGCACAGACCACAGACAGCTGGGATCCTCCTTGGCAGCTCACATTGTTTAAGAGGTGTCGCTGTTCACATGCTCACAGCCCAGGCAGGGGCCTTTGATTTGCTACCTCTCCATCTGTTGCTTTTGCCCCAAACTCTGGTACCCTTTGTACATTGTAAAACCTCAGATTACCCCATGACTGCATTAATATTAACACAATTATGATTTAATAAAAAAAAGCACAAAACTCAAAAAAAATAAAATAAAATAAAAGTAGCCAAATAGCCAAGTGTGGTGGCTGGCACCTGTAGTCCCAGCTATTCTGGAGGCTGAGGCAGGAGGATCACTTGAGCCCGAGAGTCTAAGGTTGCTGTGAGTTATCACCGCCACAGCACTACCAAGGTAACAAAATGAAACTGTCAAAAAAAAAGTTTTTAGCTGGTAGAGCTGTACCAATTCTTAAACACTAAAGAGTTATGTCCTGGGTGGTAAGTAGTCACTCCCTTGAGACCCCTAAGTACTACCCTGGCTACATGAGTCCCCAGACTCCCAATCTTTCCACTCCAAAAGTTAAAGGATTCAGACCTGGACTAATAAAGGTCTTCTTGTACCAGCTATGTGTTGTCAAATATTTTGAATCCCTCCTCTATTCAGCCTTGTTAGTAATTAGGAAAATGCAAATGAATGCCAGAAGGAAATCCCATTTTGAACCTAAGGGTTTAAACGGAACCCAGGTGTTGGCAAGGCTGGTGGAGCAATAGGAACGCCCAAAAACCACTTTGGAAAGCAATTTGGCATCATCTTGTCAACCTGGAGATGGGTGCAGCCCTGATCCAGCAGTTCCACTCCAAGAGAAACTTCGAACCATGGATCCAAAAAAGGTAGGTACAAGAATGTTCAGGAACCATAGATAAAAGAACTAGAAGCAATCCAAACACCTAAGAGAGCAGATAAAGTGGTGCATCATCCAGTAGTGAAAATCAACGAGATGGAGCTTAGAAACAATGCTGAGTAGGAGAAAAAGTCATAGAAAAATGGAGTTGAATTACCACTATAATAAACTCAGGGAAACTTGGCGATCTGGACATTTATACATTTATAACTTACAGAGAAAAATAAGGGGATGATTTCAAAATTTTCAGGACAGACTGGGCATGGTGGCTCACACTTGCAATCCCAGCACTTGGGAGGCTGAGGCGGTTGGATTGTCTGAGCTCACAGATTTGAGGCAAACCTGAGCAACAGTGAGACCCTGTCTCTAAAAAAAAAAGCCAACCAGGTGCCTGTACTCCCAGCTACTTGGGAGGCTGAGGCAAGAGGATGATCGCTTTAACTCAAGAATTTGAGTTTGCTGTGAGCTAAGATGCCACAGCACTCCAAGGGTGACCAAGTGAGACCCTGTCTCAAAAAAAGAAAAAAAAAAATTTTTTTTCAGGACACAGGTACTTCTGAGAAGGAACAGGATTGAGAGAGCATGTGGAGGGTGCGGGTTGAACCATTCTAATAACGTTACCTAGTGTCGTTTCCAAGTTTTCATATTACTATGCCTTATGACTTGCAGCTACATTGTATTACTTTGTGCATATCAAATATTTCATGATAAAAATACACAGTGTGTCCATAAAGTTTGTACAATTTAAAATGGTTGCAAATTTTAAATTGCACACGAACTTTTTGGATCACCCTGTATTTTTCTAATGTCTGGCCAAAACCCCACATGTATACAACGTTATTATTAAAAGTTAAAGTATCAATGCCAAGTTACTAATACAAAGTATTAGTTTTTGTAACTACTTTTTTGAAACTTTACTAAAGTTTAATATTTACTACTGAAAGGATAATAAGTATTCAATTACATGGCATCTTTTACCTCACTCTACACTTTTTTGTTTTTTTTTTTTGAGACAGACTCTTACTACGTTGCCCTCAGTGGAGTGCTGGAGTATCACAGCTCACAGCGACCTCCAACTCTTGGGCTTAAGCCGATTTTCTTGCCTCCACCTCCCAAGCAGCTGGGACCACAGGTGCCTGCCACAATGCCCGGCTACTTTTTGTTGCAGTTGTCATTGTTGTTTTAGCTGGCCTCGACTGGGTTTAAACCCACCAGCCTCAGTGTATGTATGTAGCTGGCACCGTAACGACTCTGCTACGAGCGCCAAGCCACACTACACTTGAGGTGGAAACAATGTATTTGGAGGCTCCGCACCCCATAGCACAGTGCTTATGGCACCAGCCACATACACAGAGGCTGGTGGGTTCAAACCCAGCCCAGGCCAGCTAAACAGTGACAACTGCAATAAAAAATAGCCGGGCGTTGTAGCAGGAGCCTATTGTCCCAGCTACTTGGGAGGCTGAAGCAAGAGAATCTCGTTAAGCCCAAGAGTTGAAGGTTGCTGTGAGCTGTGATGAAGCCATTGCACTCTAGCCAGGGTGACAGCTTGAGACTCTGTCTCAGAAATAGTATTTAGAAGGGGTAGAGCAAGAATTTATCCCAAGTGCCAGACATTTCCCATACATTTTGAAGTTTTTTTTTGAGACAGTGTCTCCCTTTGTCGCCCTTGGTAAGTGCTATGACATCATAGCTCACAGCAACCTCAGACTCTTAGGCTTAATTGATTCTTGTACCTCAGCCTCCCAAGTAGCTGGGACTACGGGCACCCACCACAATGCCTGGCTTTTTTTTTTTTTTTTTTTTGCAGTTTTTGGCTGGGACTGGGTTTGAACCCGCCACCTCCAGTATATGGGGCTGGCACCCTACTCACTGAGCCACAGGTACCGCCCCAATGCCCAGCTATTTTTAGACAAGGTCTCACTCTGGCTCAGTCTGGTCTCGAACCTGTGAGCTTAGGCAATCCATCCGGCTCGCCCTCCCAGAATGCTACTAGTATAAGCGTGAGCCATTGCACCCAGCCCCATGCATTTTGCTTAATGCTCATAGTATTCCTGAGAGACACTAAATATTGGTTCTTATAGAGAAGGAAGTAGACTCATAAATGTACCTAAGGGTGACACAGGATGTAGGGCATAGAGTGTATACAGAGTCATAATTCAAACCCAGGGTTTTAAGTCCAGGCTTTATAATTTTTTTGTTTTGTTGAGACAGAGTCTATGTTGCCCTCAGTAGAGAGCCGTGGTGTCACAGCTCCCAGCAACCTCAAACCCTTGGGCTTAAGCGATTCTCTTGCCTCTGCCTCCCAAGTAGCTGGGACCACAGGTGCCCGCCACAAATGCCGGGCCATTTGTTGTTGCAGTTGTCATTGTTTAGCTGGTCCAGGCTGGGTTCGAACCCACCAGCCTCGGTGTATGTGGCTGGCACCATAACCACTGTGCTATGGGTGCCGAGCCAGGCTTTATAATTTTTAATTATAGGCTTAAAATATGACAGCATGTGACACAGGAAATAAATGTTCAAACATTCATCTCAACGTCTGTGCTTTAATGTAGTTTGTATCTCAAACAAGAGTTCTCACTCTAAGACTTTATAATGTGTCCAAAGGATAAACATGGGACAGGCATCTTGGAAGGCTTATTTTACTTAATTCTAAGTGACTTACAGTAAATGTATTGCTTTCACAAAAATTTTAAAATCAAAAAATACTAAAGATCAGAAAGAACAAATATGTCAGGGATTAAGCACGTCTTTGTTTTCAATAAATCTTTATTGAGCGCTATGTATCACATGTACCACACTAGATGCAAGGGATAAAACAGTCAATAAGATATGGTCCCTACCCTCAAAGAGCGTACATTTCAGCAGTTTAAAGTGCATCTCAGGTATTCGGATAACAAGTAATTCCATCACTCTCAAGTTCTCCTTTTTTTAGTGTGATAAGACAGCACAACTACCAACCAATTATAGACAGAACGTCAGAGCTGGAAGAAACCTTTAGTATCGTTTTTCCAGGTCTCAATTTACACTAAAGAAACTGAAGGTGTGGCCATTTGCACCTCACATGTTCTGATGTCAAGTTTGGTGCTTTTCCCATTATCAGGCTTTTCACAAAACAATATTCAGATTTATTTTCTAAATATCAACATTCAAAGCCTGCTAGCATACCTGTGCAATTGTTTCCTGCCAGACGAGAGCTTATACCTACTAAGTGTACACCTGCTTTATTTCATCCTGTTCTTTGTGATGAAACAGAGGCATCAGAATTATCCAAGTGATGACCTTGGGGACGGCTTCCCACCCTCAGGATTCACAATGGCAAGAGAAAGCTGCTTTCCCTTGAGCCAAAGCCATGAGCATAATGTGAGGGGAAGAGGACAGAGGACTGACCTCTAGCACAGCAAGGGCCAGGAATATGGACCCAGGGCTGCCTGCCAGGACCTTACTTCCCCATACTTCTATTCTTTACAATTCCCCAGAACTGCCAGGAGCCACCTGTGCAAGACTTATTACACTCAAGGTGTACATGAACTTGTTTTCTGCGCCCTTCATCTAGCATTTCCCAACAGTGCAGGGAAGCACTGACCAGGAGGGAACCCAAGTATAAATTGTGCAAGCACTATTTCTCTAGCTGACATAGACAAGCAGTCCCCAGGTTACAAACAGAACAGGTTCTGTAAGTTTATTGTAAGGTTGAATTTGTATGTAAGTTGAAACAGGTACATTTACCTATTATCTGTAATAGCCCCATTCATAATGGCCAAGTCGTATGTCAGTCGGATGTTTTTAATTCAGGGACTTATTCTAACAGCCTCCGTTCATAAGTATGCAAACTGTACATAAGTTTAATGTTTGCGATTCAGGATTGCCTGTATCCTGTTTCAACTATGGACATATTCTGAAGTGCCACAGTGTGTCAGGCAGCATGCTGGATACTGGGGACGTAAATACAAAAATGACAGTCTCTAACCCTTATAAATAGTATTAGTTGCATTAGAACACTTGTAGCTGAAAGTCTCAAAAAAAGACCAAATTAGAGAATCAGGGATGAGTGCTGTGGATGAGCAAGAACAGGAAGATTCCCACGGGTGAAGAGAAAGCTGCTTTCCCTTGAGCCAAGGCCACAAGCATAACGTGAGGGGAAGAGGCCAGAGGATGACCTCCAGCACAGCGAGGGCCAGGAAATGCACCACTGGTGTTCCTGAGACCTCGGGGAAATGATGGTATTACATCCTTCTCACCAGCACCTCATTTTTTAAATGCTGGCTGTCCCAACTTAAGTGAAAACAATTCCCCCTCATTTTAGTAATTACTAAGGACTATATTTAATTCTGTCACACGATGGCTGATCCCATGGTAACTGGTAGTTTGAAAAGTTCCTTTGAACACAAATTGTTTTTGTGTTCAAAAAACGTACTACCTAGAAGCATAATTTTTAAAAAGAATGCTTAGTTTCTCCCTATAGAACCAATAAGGTTTTGATTTTTAACCCATTAAGTTTGTATGTCCAATTACAAGGATATAAGAAAGACAGTAAAGGCATCTTTTATAATTCTTCTTAAAATATATCTTTTATTTCCTTTAATAGCAATTTTTCTCTTGACTATGTTGTGAATTCTATCAAATATAACTATTTAGGGTTGCTTTCACTGTCAGGGATCATCTCTATAAGTATAGACAAATAAGTTTATCGACATTATTTTGAATGGATTGCGACTACATTTATCAGCATAATTTTATTTGAGAGTTAGGTTTTTGTGTTGTCAATATTGGTATTTTCAGCAATAATTCTCAGTCAAGCTGACCCAGAAGTCTTACTTTTGAGCCCTATTCCCACCTCCCTACAGGTGACCCTGGGCAAGCCAACCTACCAGAACCCTGGGTCCATGTGCATAAAATGAAGACATTATAACCTGTCATACCTACCTTACAGGGTGCCTCTATACATCAACACACATAGGTCAATGTGTGTAAAAGTAGATACAACTATAAAGTACTAAAAAGGGACAATTACAGGTAAGTCAGTGAAGTTCAACCACCAAAATCATAGTCATGCCTATAACCAAAAGCTTTTGCATGAAACAGCTTAATAAGAAGTGGTCAGTTAAGCAAATGAAGGCTGTCTTACACATACTAGGTTCCTAGCCTGCCTTATTGAGTTTAATCTTTGGAAAGACTTAATTCATTTTAAGAATCTGAGTTAAGTTAGTGTTTATACAAACAAGCTGCAACTACTAATTCAAAAATAAGAGGGTCTTTTCCCCCAACAAGAGTACATTCTTTAATAGGACTATATTTGAATAAGAATTCCATACAAACAGAATATATACCTTAACACAAGAAAGCAAGGAAGGAGTATTTTACGTTACACAGCACGTTTAGGTGATATAACTGAGTTACCCCTCCAACCAAATATGGATTTTTCATATTGATGACAAACATGGCCACAGCTGCAGCCAGTTCAGTAGATGCCAACAATCTTATAATTTTAACATTTAGTAAAGAACACTTGACTGTTTCCAAAGCAGTAGGTGATGTGCCCTTATTTCAGAGGAGCTGAAGGGACTGAGTTACTGTCTGCTTTTTAATGTTTCAACCAACCTGTAAAGAAATGAGCAGTTTGTAAGATTAACTTTTAAGTAAAAAGCATGATCACTTATAATAGAAATTGTATACTGGAGGTGGATTCCAAAACATTTGAAATCATGAAGGCTAACATAGAAAGATGAGGTTCTGGACTCTGTGCCTGTGCTCAGTGGTTAGGACACCAGCCACATACACCGGGGCTGGCAGGTTTGAACCCGGCCAAGGCCTACTAAACAACAATGACAACTACAACAACAACAAAAAAAAGCCGGGCACTGTGGTGGACGCCTGTAGTCCCAGCTACTTGGGAGGCTGAGGCAAGAGAATCGCTTAAGCCCAAGAGTTTGAGGTTGCTGTGAGCTGTGATGCTACGGCACTCTACTGAGCGTAGAGTGAGACTCTGTATTAGAAAGAAAGAAAGAAAGAAAGATGAGGTCCTGGACTTAATTTCCGTGAGGGTCTTTTAAGCTTTGAAACTTGCATATGGTTTGAGTGGACTGCGAGGACTGCTGGGCTACACGCGTCTGACTCTGGCGAACACTAGTCTCAGTCCTCTAGGAGCTGATTATCTAATGAGTAGATGCATAAATCAATTATAAAACAGTGCAACAAGTACTATGCCCCTGATCTATGACAAGGTAACTAACTTTATGTGTGTGGAAAGGTGGCAGGAATGGAAAGAAATCAGTGAAGGCTCTCGAGAGCCTTAACCTAACTTCTGAAGGATAAGGAATTGAGATGGTAAGGTGAGGCAGGGAAAAGGCTGAAAAATGGCAAAGAGCTGGCGTATCAAAGCAACTGTAATCAGGTCTGTGTGGCTGAAATACAGGCATGTAATGAAGATGTGGGAGTCAGCTTTGTGGTGTGCTTTGGTCCAAGCATTTCTGGAGAGCTTGTTGAACAGAGTCCAAGTTCCTCTAACCCCTCAAGGCTAACAATAGCCTTGGTGGTCTACACAGGGGTTTGGCACCCAGCAGGCTCAGGGCTAGGATTCTGAGGGTGCTGTTGACCACAGTCTAGGATCCTGGATGCTCCCCCTTTTTCAGGAGCCGCGGACAGCCCTATTGTTATCTGGTGGCTGAGAACAGAATGGAGAGCAACCAAAGATTACTCCTGCCTGAGTCTTGCCCAAGTATAGGTAGAAATCACTGAGGTGAGTTAGGCAAGTTTACCTCCAATTTGTGAAGTTTAAGTTGTAATCACGTGGTGTGCCTGCAGGATTTTCCTTTCCTTTGTTTCTCTTTTCTGATTCTTAATGATTCCTTCAGGTACCTTGCTTTGAATAACTCAAATTAAGTTTATGCATTATGCTGTCAACCTGATTTATGACTTTTGGTTGAATAAAGAGACCTATGGGAGAATGGCCAGCGCTGCACTTGCTGGCTGCGCTTGAGATGCTGCTGGCTTAGTGTACACCCCTCACAGGCTCCCATCGGTTACTTCACCTGAGATAAGTCTGAGTTTTTTTCTCATGTCGACTGTGCTCAGTGCAGATCCCAGCAAAAGTTGTGGGGACCCAGGCCCCACATGAGGACCGGTACGAGAAAAAGCTAAAGGAACTCACGTAGTAAGCTTAAGTCAATCTGAATTTCATCCTTAAGACTAAGGGGAAATGACGCGTGGGTGGGCGCAGCTGTGAACCCGCACGAACGCGCCTGTGACTTCTGAAAACACGGTACTTGCCATTCCATCGCCTCATCAAGGCCGGTCCCTTTGGTTGCTGATGTTTTGAAGATCTGCCATTTTCGGTCCTTCAAAGCAGGTAGCCCAAGGGAATTGGCCATCTCTGAGGGGGTCATGGCCTGCTGCATGTCCTGCTTATTTGCAAACACCACTAAAATGGCTTTTCTCAGCTCTTCTTCCTAAATAAAATTGAACATAGTTTATTTCCTCTAGTCAACTTGCTTCCTTGAGTTTAAGAAATGTCAAAAAATCATTTTAAAAGCATATTTTCTAATTTTTAACATATAACATTCATTATAAATTATGAAATAATACTTAAGTATGAAGAAAAGAAGCTTCACCCATAATCCTACCTCCCAGACATGACCACTGTTAACATTTTTGTTATTTTTTTTTTCTCATTCTGTTGCCCAGACCCAAAGTGCAGTGGTATCATGATAGCTCATAGCAACCTCAAACTGCCCCCAGGCTCAGGTGATCCCCCTGCCTCAGCCTCCTGAGTTGCTGGGACTATGGGTGTACACTACAACATCTGGCTAATTTTTCCACTTTTTGTAGAGATGGGGTCTCACTATGTTGCCCAGGCTAGTCTCAAACTCCTGGCCTCAAGTGATCCTCCTACCTCATTTCCCAAAGTGCTAAGATTACAGGTGTGAGCCACTGTGCCCAGCCTTTTTTGGGTAATTTTTACTATACTTTGTTCAAGTTTATTTAGTAAATTCATTTACACATTTAAGATTATTTATATAGTGTTCTGTACCCTGCTCTAAAACATAAACATTAAATCATAAATGTTTCTCCATCACAATTTTTTCAAAAAAAAAAATTGAAAGGCTAAATATATTCTACGTTATGGATACATGCGCCACAAACTATTTAACGATTTTCTAGTATCAGACACTTAACAGATTTTCACTTGACTATTACCGGAAACCCAACTGACAAGAATCTTGACACAGAAATCTTTGTATCTGTTTCCTTAACATGATTCTCTAAAAGACAGTCAAAGTATGAAGTTTTAGGGGGCTATGATGAACTGAATACATATTATGAATGCCTTTCCAGAAAGTTCATGACAATTTTTACCCCACCAACAGCATATAAAATTTCCAATCAGCCTTAGTAGAACTGGAAATTATATATTTTTCCAAACACAGCATCTCATTATACATATATTACTAAGGTACTAGAAATGCAAATATTTTGGCAGTTTTTCTCCTATGAATTATGTTTTGCTCATTTTCCTGCTGATTTGCAAAGGCTCTTGACATGGTTAGAAGACTAATCCTTAGCCACTATTTCTGGCTAGTCCTGGCTTTCTACTTACGGTTATTTCTGTTTGGTGTAGGTGAGCTTTTGGATTTTCTTGTTTATGTTAATATAATTAAACCTGTATTTTTTTATAATTCCTTCTAATTCTCTTTTTTAGAAAGGAATTCCCCTATCCAGAAGCGTTAAACATATATTCTTACAGCTAATGATCTGCATCTTTACTCCATTTTCTTTACTTCTTTTAGAGTTCACTTTTGTGTACAAGGAAGATGAAACCCAAATTGCTTTTGTGTTCTACAGGTTTAACAGTCCTGACTTACACTTGACCTGTACTTTACATAATATTTATTGGTTGAATCAATTAAAAGTTACTTCCTAAAGATCCAACTTTCAGCTCTTATCAAGATTTTTTTATTTTTTTTTATTTTTAATTTCAGTGTGCTTGTTCATCCCTCTTTGTTTGAAGTACTCCTTTTTTGTTGATTTTCCTCTTTCTCCTGCGGTGCTGGCTGTTTTTGATGTTGTTGGTAGAGACGGGGTCTTACTCTGGCTGACTGCTGCTCATTTGGGTTTTGAACCTCTGAGCTCAGGCAATCCACCGCCTTGGCCTCCCACAGCGCTGGACTACAGGCATGAGCCACCATGCCCAGCCCAAGATTTTTATAAGTCAAATCCTAACACTGCAAATAATTTTACTTGCAGTATTGCAAATCCTAATATCACAACAATACTATGCAACTCACGCACTGTAAACTGAAGTTAATAATCCATTTCTTTTAAATAATACTTTGTTTGACAAAAATACATTATATCATTAGAATTATATTTAAATAAAGTGGTTATTTTAAATTCATTATTCCTAAGACGATTCAACTTTATCCTTATATTTGAATTTTGTCTAAGAAGCTTTTATGATAAATATGATGATATGTTGTGAAAAAAAATGAAAGCTTTGTAAGTCTGCAATGTATTTTTATTTATTTACTTATTTTGAGACAGAGTCTCATTATGTTGCCCTCGGTACAGTGCCTGACGTCACAGCTCCCAGCAATCTTAAACTCTTGGGCTTAAGTGATTCTCTTGCCTCAGCCTCCCAAGTAGCTGGGACTACAGGCGCCTGTCACAACACCCAGCTATTTTGTTGTTGTTGTTGTACTTAGCGTTGTCTAGCAGGCCAGAGCCAGGTTTGAACCCGCCAGCCCCGCTGTATGTGGCCGGTACCCGTATCTTTTGAGAATGCTTGCACCTAGATTAAGATTATCAATAACTTCAATATTTAGTGGTTGGATAATTCGTAATCATAGTTTTGGCATGAAAAAGAAACTTATCCATCTAATATTCTAGAGCAAAGACAAATTCACTAATTACAGTACATCTGATTATCTTTTAATTTTTTAAAACCTGATTATTTAATATATCCTCTGAATTCAGTTAGTCAATCAATAAATGATTGTATTAACATCAATGAATAAGATATATTGAGTTCTTAATTAAGTGCTATTCACTGTTCCTCCTATCAGGGATATCAGGGTAAACTTGAGGAACTTCCATTTTATGGAGGAAAGACATACGTAAGTAAACAAATACATTTAAAAATAATGTAAAGATATGGCGAGTGGTAAACAAGAATAAAGTAGGATAAGGTGTCAGAAAATAACTGAGCCTCCTCTCTGGGGAGACTATGAGAAGAAACGTCAAAAATACAGCCATGCAAAGAAGTTAGGGAAGAACATTGCAAGAAGAAGGATTAGCAAGTGCAGAAGGCCCTAAGCCAGGTATGCAAGCTTGTTACATTTGCAGAACAGAAAGGTCTACATGAGTGACTATGAAAGTTTTGAGACAGACTATGTTATAGTGTATTATTTCATTCAAAGAAACACAGTTGACAACATCCTTTCTGATTCACTGGTACAAGTTTCGACTTGCTCAGCTTATCAGTGTTGCTGTGAGGGTTTCACAGTAACCGTCCAGGCAGTGTTTACATTTCTCGATTTTTATGTATCTCAAAACTTTGGTAATGACCCATATAATATGATTCAAGCACTATAAATACAGGGAAGGGTACAGAATGATAAAGCTAGGGCCAGAATTGTGCCAGCAACCCAGAAATACACATTCTTCTGAATTTTAAAATAGCTAAAAATAAAAAGGCATTTTTAAAAAGTCATAGAAATGACTTAAAATAGTTGCTTTAGTTTAAGAGAGCTCAGAAAACTCCTGGAAATCAAAGAACCTAGCTTAATGGGAGTTATAAGGTTGCGTTTTGTTTTTTTTTTTTTGTCTCCAACCTCTCTCCGCCACCGAGGAAAAGGGCACAATCTACATTTTTAAAAAATGATATTAAAGGGGGCAATGCCTGTGGCTCAGCGGGTAGGGCGCCAGCGCCATATACTGAGGGTGGCAGGTTCAAACCCGGCCCTGACCAAACTGCAACAAAAAATAGCCGGGCATTGTGGCAGGCGCCTATAGTCCCAGCTACTCGGGAGGCCGAGGCAAGAGAATCACCTAAGCCCAGGAGTTGGAGGTTGCTGTGAGCTGTAACACCAGGGCACTCTACCGAGGGCGATAAAGTGAGACTCTTGTCTCAAAAAAAAAAGATATTAAAGGGATGAGGGGAAAAAATAAGCTTCACATTCTTTTTAATTATTCTTGCATGTATAATATAAACTGGAAACAGCCAGCAAATGTAAAAGATTTCTCCACTTTTTAAAATGTTAGCGTTTCTTACCTCCAGCATGGCAACTAACTCTGATTTGGAAATGCCAATTCGGTCTCGGTCACAACTGTCAACTACATAAATAACTGCATCTGTATTTGAATAATAACATCTCCAGTATGGCCTAGAGAAAGTTTAAAGGGGAGAATACATTATTATTATTTGAGAGAAGAAGAAATTGACATGTCAATTTACATGCTAGAACTCTAGGCAATAATCAGAGGACACGAATGCCAATCCTGTCCTGCTCCTGTTAGAATTGATGTCTTAATGATTCACTGTTTCTGGTGAATATAGATAGAGTGTCCATAAAGTTTATGTGCAATTGACAATAGCGTGCAATTTAAGGAATGGTGATAAACATTAAATCACAAGACCAGGAGTTTCAAAATCAGTTCAGATTTTAGGCTAAGAAAATATATTTGTAATCACTATAATCACTAACTGTACTGATAAAAATGTTACATGCAAAACCAATTGTGACACCTTATAACTTTTTAACTAGGAACCCCTTAAGAGGAATGGATTTTTAAAAATTTTAATGTAAGGCCAAGCGTGGTGGCTTACACCTGTAATCCTAGTCCTCTGGGAGGCAGAGGTGGGTGGACTTCAAAACCAGCTAGAGGAAGAGTGATAGATACCCCATGTCTAAATAAATAGCCAGGTGTTATGGCAGGCACCTGTAGTCCCAGCTACTTGAGAGGCTGAGGCAGAGGATCACTTGTGCCCAAGAGTTTGATGCCATGCGACTCTATCCAGGATGACAAAGTGAGACTGTCTCAAAAAAAAAAAAATTTTTTTTAATGTGATTTTATATAACAGCCATTAAATTAATCACTGAAGTCATCAAGAAACAGAAATAGCTAAAATTAGAAATAGTTTATTTCTAATTATTTCTTTTGAGTTAAAAAGTGACTGAAGAAATGAAAAGAATTAAAAGAAGGTAGACAGAATGTTTGGAGAATGCACTACTAATCTTTTATGACAGTACTATAATCAACAAACATTCAGTTACCATGTCAAGCACAAAATACCTGGCAAGAGACCTGAACTGCACAAAGTATCTATGTTTATTATTAGACTTAACTGGTGGCCTGCAAAGTATGTGAATGAATTCCAAAATAACCTGTCTCACGGAGGAGGGGCTGACAAAAACTAGATGGAAGGCCATTTTTACTTGAGATCTACTAAAGTAATAAGGTCTTGAGATTTGCATGAAGATTTTCATGTGGTATCTAAACAACTGGCTTTCTTAGATTGAATGGATGCTCTGAGGAAATAGTTCCAATTTTCTAATTTTCTTGCTTTCTCACCCAGGCTAGAACGCAGCAGCCCAATTACGACACACTGCAGCCTTGAACTCCTCAGCCGTCTGAGTAGCTGGGACTACAGACATGTGCTACCATGCCCAACTCATTTTTTTTATTTTTTGTAGAGATGGGACTTGCTATGTTGCCCAGGCTGAACTCGAACTCAAACTCAAACTCATGCTCCTGCCACAGCCACCCAAAATGCTCTCAGAATACAAGTGTAAGCCATCACACCCAGCCTATTTTTAAATCTTACCTCATTTTTTCTATTCAAACATGGAGTGGGATTAAAAAATATAAAAAGTAAATTTTTTAAATAAGATAAAAAAAAGTTTTTACCTCATTTTAAACTAGATGGTTCCCATTTAAATTACAGTAGAACATATATCTTGGTTTACTGTTAGATAAATGTTCCAATATCACAAAATAACCTAGTCTTTGGGCCATACCTGATACTTGTCTGTCCTCCTAAGTCCCATACTTGGAATTTAAGATTCTTGTATGTCACCGTTTCTACATTAAATCCGATGGCTGGGAGAGAAATCAAATCAGTAGTATGGTTAAACTAATGCATTTTACCTTCAAAGTATCCAATCTAATTGAGTTCTAGCAATTAATCATTAAATCACATTACTAGTTGAGATTTTATTCTACTTAAGACAAGAGAGTATGCTACACTATACACTTTCACATACACAAACATCAACCAGCAAAATCAGCAACCCCTTTGGCTTATATAAGAATCTCACAAAAGGCGCCTGTAGTCCCAGCTACTCGGGAGGCTGAGGCAAGAGAATCGCTTAAGCCCTCCAGGAGTTGGAGGTTGCTGTGAGCTGTGTGATGCCATGGCACTCTACCGAGGGCCATAAAGTGAGACTCTGCCTCTACAAAAAAAAAAAAAAAGAATCTCACAAAAGCTCTACAAATACAGTATATAATTCTTACCTCAACAGAAATCCTATTAAACTCTCTTCATATTAGGGCATTGGCATGTAAAAGTGTTCAGAAAGTTTTATTTAGAAACATAATACATCTAGAGCTATAGATGCATTTTAGAAACTGGGATTTGGGGACCAAGTGCAGTGGCTCACACCATTTGGGAGGCCAAGGTTAAAGGACCACTTGAGGTCAGGAGTTCAAAACCAGCCTGAGCAAAAGCCGGACAGTGTCTCTACAAAAAAAAAATAGAATAATTAGCTGGATGCAGGGGCGCATGCCTGTAGTCCCAGCTAGTTGGGAAGCTAAGGTAGGAGTATTGCTGGAGCCCAGGAATCTGAGGTTTCAGTGAACTATGATGATGCCACTGCACTCTATCTCGAGCAAAAAAGCAAGAACCTGTTTCCATAAAAAAAATTTTTTAATAAAATAAAAACTGGGATTTGGGTAGGTAGCAAATGTACAAATCATATTAAAAACAAGAAAATCGGCACCTATAGCTCAAGCGGCTAGGGTGCCAGCCACATACACCGGAGGTAGTGGGTTCGAGCCCAGCCTGGGCCTGCCGAACAGCAATGACAATTACAGCCAAAAAACAGCCAGGTGTTGTGGTGGGCACCTGTAGTCCCAGCTACTTGGAAGGCTGAGGCAGGAGAATCGCTTAACCCCAAAGAGTTTGAGGTTGCTGTGAGCTGTGACACCACAGCACTCTACCAAGGCAACATAGTGAGACGCTGTCTCAAAAAAAAAAGAAAATCTAAATTCTAAACTTTAGTAAAGACACAGCGAGGCTATAAACAGCTTTATGGAAGTTGGCTACTTCAAAATAGACTGCCTTAGGACTAGCAATCTCATGGATTATCAGCAGATTATCCTCAAGAGCTCACCTGTGATAAGGTCATAGCCGTATCGTCAGAGAGGAGGTGTCCCATCCCTTTTCTTTGCTATCCTTGGGGGAGCTCTGACCTCACATGGCTGAGACCAGATACTACTATTTTCACTGAAAGGAATCTGAGGGTGGAATGGATGCTCAAAAAACTTTGGAGTGATACATACAAAAATTACTAACATTTTACAAACTTAAAAACAAAGTAAAAAATGACTTACAGCTATAATTGGAAAACTAGTTTTTGTTGTTTTTTTTTTTTTTTTTTTTGAGACAGAGCCTCAAGCTGTCACCCTACGTAGAGTGCCATGGCCTCACAGCTCACAACAACCTTCAATTCCTGGGCTTAAGCGATTCTCTTGCCTCAGCCTCCCAAGTAGCTGGGACTACAGGCGCCCACCACAATGCCCGGCTATTTTTTGGTTGCAGTTGTCATTGTTGTTTGGCAGGTCCGGGCTGGATTCGAACCCGCCAGCTCAAGAGTATGTGGCTGCGCCTTAGCTGCTTGAGCCACAGGCGCCGAGCCTTTGTTGTTTTTTTAAAATACAGGGTGTCCCTAAAGTTGCCATAAATAGGAAAACTGGGAAATTGTTGCTGAATGTACGTTAATTTAAAAAATATTCATTACAGGCTCAGTGCCCATAGCACAGTGGTTACAGCGTCAGCTACATACACGGGAGCTGGCGGGTTCAAACCCAGCCCAGGCCAGCTAAACAACAATGACAACTACAACCAAAAAATAGCTGGGCATTGTGTCGGGCTCCTATAGTCCCAGCTACTTGGGAGACTGAGGCAAGAGAATGGCTTAAGCCCAAGAGTTTGAGGTTGCCGTGAGCTGTGACGCCACAGCACTCTACCCAGGGCAACATAGTGAAACTCTGTCTCAGAAAAAAATATATACATATGTTACAAAACTTTACAAAGATGTGGCCAACATGTAGAGAACATTAGTCCCAGCTACTCAGGAGGCTGAGGCAGGAGAATCACCTAAGCCCAAGAGCTGGAGGTTGCTGTGAGCTGTGACGCCATGGTACTCTGCCAGGGTGACAAAGTGAGACTGTCTCTAAAAAAAAAAAAAAAAAAAAAAAAATTTGTAAAGATACTGGTCCTAAAAAAAAAAAAAAAAAAAAAGATACTGGTCCTTCACTAAGATTTAGCAATTTAAGCCAACTTGTAAACAGCAAAATCTAGCCATGTACTGGGATAGGGATCCTTAAATTACACAATGCCTCTCAGTTTATGAAGAAAGTATTACCGATATTATGTTCATACTACAAGTTTACAAACCTTATCATTTTATTACATGATTTATTCAGAAATAGTGTTTTACTAGATGGAAACCAGTAAAATCTATAATTAGTTTATCATATAGCACTTACTAGGAATAGTAGTAACGACTTCTCCAACCTGTAATCTGTACAAAATTGTGGTTTTTCCTGCTCCATCTAATCCCAAAATTAAAATCCTCATTTCCCGAGTTCCAAACAGACTGGAAAAAATACTTGAGAAAAAGCCACCTGAAAAATAATAAAAGGAAAAACATATTCCACATTATTTTGTGAACTAGGTCCACAAGACATTTAATTTTGCCCTTTAAAAGCTATATACCAAATTAAATAATATTATATGTTCCTGGATGCACAAGTGCATATTTTTCCTCCCAATGAAATATACCATTCAACACCAAACAAGTGGTTAGTGATGGTATTATGTCCTAAATACTGTGTCACGCAGGTACAGAAGGTAGGCTAAATAGGCTGAGCACAGTGGCTCACACCTGGAATCCTAGCATTCTGGATGGCCAAGGGGGCAGGATCTCTCGAGCTCTAGAGTTTGCCACCAGCCTGAGCAAAGTGAGACCCCATCTCTACCAAAAATAGAAAAATTAGCTGGGTGTGGTGGCAGGTGCCTATAGTCCCAGCTACTTGGGAGACTGGGTCAGGAGGACTGTCTGAACCTAAAGAGTTTGAGGTTGCTGTGAGCTAGGCTGATGCCATGGCACTCTAGCCTGGGCAACAGAGTGAGATTCTGTCTCAAAATAAATAAATAAATAAAATAAAGATATACTAAATAATAAGAGAAATATGGCTACATGTCCTGGAGGAGTTCATTTTCTAATCAAGAGAATAGGATACCATAGCATAACCTCTTCACTACTAAAAACCAAAGAACCAGTCAGAAGGACAGTGGGATGCAATGTCCTCAAACATGAAAAGCAATTGTACAAGAGCGGTACCACCATAACTACCTTCAACCAGAGAGTTCTCCACTAAGCATGTAACTAGCACAAGAAACTGAGACACAGAAGCTAAAAATAACAAAAACTGTTTTTGATAGAAAATTCATTTAAAAAAATTAAAAAGCGGCTCAGCACCTGTGGCTCAAATGGCTAAGGCACCAGCCACATACATCTGAGCTGGCGGGTTCGAATCCAGCCCAGGCCCGCCAAACAACAATTATGGCACTCTACCTATGGCGACAGCTTGAGGCTCTGTCTCAAAAAAAAAAAATTAATTAATTAAAAAGCTACATCAAGTGCATCATGAAATAGTCCAGACAGTTTCCTGTTCACAAGGTAATACAAAACCATTTGTGGCACAGTCCTTTTCCCATCAAAAGTACATTAGAAAAGATGAACAAAAGTCATATAAATATAAAAAGTTGACATAAAAAAAAGTGATGCCACACTGTCTGACAAAGAGATGGCACAGTGAGAGCTTCAGCTCTGGAAAATGAACACACCAAGGGCTAGAGAGCCTTGGGAAAGTTAAATAAAATGGGTGTGATTTGACCAGGACTAGTAGCTCACACCTGAATTCCTAGCCTGAATGGGTGTGGACTCTTAGAGGCCTGAGGCAGGAGGATCGCTTGAGCTCAGAAGTTGGAGACCAGCCTGAGCAAAATTCCTAGCCCGAATCCCTAGCCTGAATGGGTGTGGACTCTTAGAGGCCTGAGGCAGGAGGATCGCTTGAGCTCAGAAGTTGGAAACCAGCCTGAGCAAAAACCTGATCCCTAAAAACTAAAAAATCAGTGGAGCCTGGTGGCGGGTGCCTGTGTTCCCAGTTACTCTGTAGCAAGGCAGAAGGACTGCTTGAACCCAGGAGCTTGAGGTGGCTGTGAGCTAAGCTGAGGTCACAGCACTCTGGTTGGGCGACAGAGTGCACAGTCTCAAATTAAAAAAAAAAAAAAAAAGAATGGGTGTGACTTGACAAAGTCCTTTCTACTTTATACAGGTAGAAATCACACGGAAGAACAAAACCAAAGGGGCAAGTTAAAGAATTTGCACCTTCACCTTGGGCTCTAAGGGAGTGGGGACAGTACAATCCGAGGGACAAGGATTGTACCCTCCCCTCCCACTTCTTCATCTTATTCTATTATCTACATGAAAAGCTACAGCAGATAAGCAAATACAAAGTTGACTATAAAACATTATAAGCACCATCATCCCATGGCTTTTTCAAACTGACGCAGTCCCAGCGCCCTGGGACAGAAAATCAAGCTTCCACAATGAGGCCAGAGCTCATCTTTCACCGGGGAAACCTCACTGACACGCAGCCAGCCTGCGTAAGACCAACTGTGCAGACCAAGTGGAGCTGGGGATAAGGAAAAGTTCATCGTCGGGGTAGGAGCTTGGGGTAGGGCTCTGCGCACCCGCGCTGCCCCGGTCCACTGACCCCGCGGGGATGAAGAGGAACGGAGCCAGGGCGGTGGAGAACGCGCGAGGCCAGGTCCATCCCGCCGGGTAAAGACCTAAGATGCGTTAAGTACTCAGCGACCACCTCCTGAGAACCCCGCTACTCTGGGCTTCCCAGGCTGGACCTTCTCCTCCTCCCCGCCCGAGACCTCGGCCTAGGCCCCTTCGAGCGCGCCCGGACGTCCTTCTCGGATCCCTCACCCATGATGAACCGCCTTCCGCCCTCGCGGGTCCTCAGAGACAGGCCCCGACCTCAGCAGCAATCCCCGTCAGAGCCGCGGCGCCGCCACCTCCGCTCGCCGTGGCCCCGGCTGCGGCTGCTGCGCGGATTCCTCGCCAGCCGGGTCAGACGGCAACTTCCACGTCGGACTCGGGCGGGGGCGGACCCGAGGGGCCGCGGCGACTGCGCGCGCCGCACCTGAGCGTCTGCGTCGCCGCTTTGGACGCAGGGATTCCGCGCGCGGGTGTGGACGCGGGGGACGCCAGCAGGGGAAAGAAAAAAAAATCAAGAACTTAAACTCTCTCCTGCTTCTGTTTTTCTGTACACAACGGGCTTCTGAAATAGATAAATTTGAATTTTCATTTTAAATTCTGACACCGAAAAGTGGTGAATCTGCCGACCAGGAATGCGAGTCGAACGTCGACGAGGAGGACGCCGGCGCGCGCTGCGGTACTGCGGGGTGGTATGGAAGTCCCCGAGCGGCCGTGGGGCTGCACGCTTCTCCCCGAGCAAAGAAAGGACTACGTAATAATAATGGGATAGTCCCCGCGCCATCAGTGCGGGGCAGCCTTACGCGAGGCCACTAGCCTGAGGTTTCTGCTGTTGGCGGAGGTCTGCAGGGCCGGCGTTAGAAAACACACACACACGCTTTCTTCCAGCTTTCTGAGCACTTGACCACCTTTCCAGGATTGTCAGCAGGAACGGGCTCGTCCCGAGCATGGGCCGGCGTTAGAAAACACACACACACGCACGCTTTCTTCCAGCTTTCTGAGCACTTGACCACCTTTCCAGGATTGTCAGCAGGAACGGGCTCGTCCCGAGCATGGCGGCCAGAGACTTGTTTCTTCCAGGAGCATCGGTGGACGTAATGTAGGTTTTGACTGTGAAATGTGTTGGGAAGAGGAAGGAAGCACACTGGCAGGAAGGTGGAAAATGTGTGTCTTAAAACTTTCTAAAGGTACACAGAAAAGTAAACGCTCCATCCCTAGCTCCCAGTGCGCTGGTGCTCCCCCTATGTAACCACTGTTCACGCTTTCTTAGGTTTCCTTCCAAATAATCTTCGCATATTATGTTTTTATTGATGGTAGAGTTTTTTATCCATTAAACAAAAGTTTATGAACTTTTTTGTTTCTAATTGTGTTTAAGAATTTTTCCAACTTTATTGAGGTATAATTGACGAATAAAAATCGCATATTTTACATTGTAAGACTTAATGTTTTAGTATATATGTATATCGTGAAATAATTGTCACAAACTAACATATCCATCACATAGTAAAATACATTTGTTATAGTTGAGAGCATGTAAAATCGAGGAACCGGAAGCAAGATGGGGAACTGGACATGGTCCGGGACTGGTTGGGCATCGAGAGTCCTGTACTGACCCTCCCCAAGAGCACCCTAAACGCTGACCGGTGCTGGGACTGGCGTGCCCACAGTCAGAAGTGAGCAGTGTGCCCGATTCTGGGGCTTTTTCCAGAACCTCTGTGGGACAGCCCGAGGTCTTCCGTCACTGCTCTTCCTGACTCCCAGCGGGCTCAACCTCGCCCCTGCTGGGCTGTCTGCCAAGCAGCGAGAACAGCTTCTTGAGATCTGTGATGTGGCAGGTACAGCTGCTGGACGTGCGGCTCGTGGTGGGAGTGGGGCGACTGGCGGAGCAGCGGTCACGGGCGGGCTCTCTCAGGACTAGTGCCAGAGGTCCAGCACCCCTCTCCCCGTAACCCACAGGCCAACAAGGGCTGGGAGGCAGTGGCCAAGGAGAGACTGAATGTGTTGGGGCTGCTGTCCCTGCTATCAAAATGAGAACCCCTGGGGCCAGGCATAGAACACGTTCAAGTCCTCCGGGTCATTCTCAAGCAAAGATGACAAGACACCTCCTGGACTAGAGGTGTCCCAAAAGGTCTTCTTGGGCCTCCTGGTGGCTAAGAAACATGCTGTCTGACCTGTTGACTGTCTACCAACCTGCCGTGGCAGTTTAGACACTACTCCAGTTCACCCTCCAGATCCCTGCTTTTTTCACCACCCTTTGAGCATTGCCCCTTTGTGGTCTCTCACTCCAGAGAATCAGAAAGGGAGGCTTTGTGGCACTTGCAAACTGCTCTACCTCATCATTTCCTTGGGAAAATATTCAGCGGAGAGTGACCCAAATAGTGACTTCTAAGGTCATATTTGCTGTTTCAAAGGAAATACCATGCCAAGATCCTTACCCATCCTTACAGAACAACATCCTGCTGCTGACCCCTTCTCTCATAGGGTCAGGACAAAGCATAGGACATGATGTTAAGACAGAACTAATATGGGAAGCTAAGGCTGGACCAGACAGAGAATTCAGTGTTGTGGAATGGGAGATGCAGAAGACCAGGATTTTTCTTTTTCATTTTGAGACAGAGTCTTGCTTTGTCACGTTCATTAGAGTGCTGTGCCATCATAGCTTACAGCAACCTCAAATCTTGGACATAAGTGATTCTCTTGCCTCAGCCTCCCAAGTAGCTGGGACGACAGGCACTTGCCACAATGCCCAGCTATTTTTTTTTTTTTTTTTTAGAGACAGGGTCTTGCTCTTGCTCAGGCTGGTCTCAATCTTGTGAGCTCAGGCAATCCACCTGCCTTCGCCTCCCAAGTGCTGGGATTACAGGTGTGAGCCACTTCGCCCAGCTTGAGAAGACCTGGATTTTCATCCCAGCTTTGATGAACTTGTGAACTTTATGATGGACAATTGGTTAGCCTCAGGATTCCTCCTCACAAGTAGGGTATACCTACTCCTGGGGTAGGTATGAGGATTAACCAAGATAACACTGGTGAGCACCTTGCACAGGCCTGGCACACAGCTGCTCATTACAGACTCTTATTGCATATGCCTCTGGTTTGGGGAGTCACTGCACAGCACTACAAGGGGAGCCCCTCTGCACTCTGAAGACTTCACAAGGGAGAGTTTGGGCTTCCATCTGTGGCCATGGTGAGGAACAAATTCTTGCTCTGCCAGAGATGGACCATGGACCAGTAACTATGAAAACACAGCTTGCAATTTTTTCAGTTTAAGCATTAAAAGCTCATAAACACATAAAAAACATTTAGGGTGGTGCCTGTGGCTCAAGGAGTAGGGCGCTGGTCCCATATGCCTGAAGTGGAGGGTTCAAACCCAGCCCCAGACCAAAAAAAAAAAAAAATTTTTTTTTAATCTCTCTTAGCAGTTTTCAAGTAGATACAATATATTAACTGCAATCACCATGTTGTACAGACTTTACTCAACCTGACAAACTGGAATTTTGTACCCTTTAATCAACATTTCCCCGTCTCTCACGCACACCTTCAGCCCCTGGCAATCACCATTCTATTCTCTACTTCTGTGTGTTCCATTTTTTTAGATTCTACATGTAAGTGAGGTCCTGGCATGGCAAGTTTTGGCCTGTAATCCTGGTGCTTTGGGAGGACAGGCCTGGGGATCACTTGAGCCCAGGAGTTTGACGCTGCAGTGAACTTTAATTGGGCTACTGCACTCCAGCCTGGGTGAGATCTCCATCATTAAAAATGTAAAATACATCATGTAGGTGTAGGACATGGTCAGAAAGTAAATTTAATATAAAAAAATTAAGATAACTGAGATCGTGAATTGTATGTGTGTTTCTGTACCTGGCTTTTTTTTCTTAGCATAAATTCATCCATGTTGTCACAGATGACAGGATTTTCTATTTTTATTTATTTCCTTTTAACAGGCTCCCCCAGAAGATTCTTCTTTTTTAAAGGTGAAATCACATTCTTTTTATTGCACCACCTTGCCTAGCTAATTTTTAATTTTTTTGTAGAATCAGGGTCTCTTTGTTGCCAGGCTGGTCTGAAATTCATGGCCTTAAGCAGTCCTCCCACTTTGTCCTCCCAGCGTGCTGGGATTATGGGCAAGAGCCACTGTGCCTGGCCTTTAGCACTACTATTTTTCAAAACTTTGCTTTGTCAGTAAAGATCTGGTCTAATTCTCTGGGTGCATTAAAAACAAAACGAACTGATTGGAAGGCTTAGACAGGAGGATTGCTTGAGCCCAGGAATTTGAGGTTGCTATGAGCTAGGCTAAGGCCACAGATCTCTAACCTGGGGCAACAGAGTACACGCTGTCTCAAAAAATAAATAAATAACAAAAAACCTTTATTTGCAGAATTTTGATAGAAAAATCCCAAAATATTGAGATAGAATGTAGCCCTTCAAATTTCTTCTAAACTAAATTTAAAACAAAATAATTTTTTGTGACTACTAATTTCAAGATATTATGGTAAGACTATGAAGTAGATGAAATAACTCCTACTCATAAAATTTCTAACTTTTAGAAGCATTCATTAACTCAACGGTATTAAAATGGCTTCAAAAAGCGTTGAGCGGAATGGAGTGACACGTACCTATTGTCCAGCTACTCTGGAGACGGAGGAGGAGGAGGATCGCTTGAGCTCAGGAGTTTGAGTTTGCAGTGAGCTATGATGATATCACTACGCTCTAACCTGTATGAGAGAGAGAGAGAGACCCTGTCTCAACAACAACAAAAGTGTTAAGACGTTAAAAAAGATTTAATGAGCTAACACATGAAATACTTAGAATAGTCCTCAGCATGTAATAGTCATTAAATAAGTTTTATTAAATTGGGTGGCACCTGTGGCTCAGTGGGTAGGGCGCCTGCCCCATATACCAAGGGTGGCAGGTTCAAACCTGGCCCCTGCCAAACTGCAACAAAAAAATAGCCGGGCGTTGTGGTGAGCGCCTGTAGTCCCAGCTACTGGGAGGCTGAGGCAAGAGAATCGCCTAAGTCCAAGAACTGGAGGTTGCTGTGAGCTGTTACGCTACGGCACTCTACGGAGTGAAACTCTGTCTCTAAAAAAAAAAAAAAGTTTTATTAAACTGTTGAGGCAAATTTATAATTGGCAAAGCTATAAGTAGACAAGAGAAATTTAGCTGATCTTTACTATTACATTTCATTTCCATTTAACCCTTGCTTCTCTTAATTTTTAAGACCAAAGCAAAGTTTCTACTTTTATAGGAACAGACTCATAAAGCTCAAGTTAAGGTTTTTAAAAATCAGATAAAACTGCCATTTTCTACATATTTTATGATTCTTTTTTTTTTTAATTTCTCTCCACACTTATTTATTTTTATTTATTTTTTTTGTGGTTTTTGGCGGGGACTGGGTTTGAACCCACCACCTCCGGCATATGGGACCAGTGGCCTACCTCTTTGAGCCACAGGTACCGCCCGAATTTTGTGATTCTAATGACACCCATTACTCCATAGGAAAGGTACATACATTTAGTGCAGTGCTGCTTTTCAAAATATAGTCGTTCCTTAATGTTGACCTGATACTAAAAATTCCTGCTTATTAAGGAAAGAATTAAACTAAATTAAAACTAAATATTTAGATTGTAAGTTTTTGGAATAGTGTCCTCAAGCAACCATGTAGAAGTGATCTCACCTGTTAAGAGTCTACTCAGCTGTCATCCTAAGTAAAATTTCAACCTACCCTACATATCTCCCTTTTCCTGAATTTCTAATAAAATTTCTCATCAAACATAATTTACTTATTGTGGTTATTTTTTGTCTTACATTACTAGAATGTAAGATTTATGAGTGAAAGTTTTTTTGTCTATTTTGTTCACTATTTTGTTTGTGTCCATGGGTACTCAAGTGTTCATTAAGTTACAAAATAAGTTTTGAGGCCAATGCCCTCAAAATTTCAACCTACCCTACATATCTCCCTTTTCCTGAATTTCTAATAAAATTTCTCATCAAACATAATTTACTTATTGTGGTTATTTTTTGTCTTACATTACTAGAATGTAAGATTTATGAGTGAAAGTTTTTTTGTCTATTTTGTTCACTATTTTGTTTGTGTACATGGGTACTCAAGTGTTCATTAAGTTACAAAATAAATTTTGAGGCCAATGCCATAAATACTACTTTAATTCTTTACTTAAACATATATTCTGTAATATTATTAAGCTTACTATTTCTTAAAATAGTAATAACCAGGGCAGCGCCTGTGGCTCAAGGAGTAGGGTGCTGGTCCCATATGCCGGAGGTGGTGGGTTCAAACCCAGCCCCAGCCAAAAAAAAAAAAAAAAAAATAGTAATAACCGAACCATTTGTCCTAATGTAATAGAAAAAGACGAATTATCATCTTGAAAGAAGTTGTTAATTTGAAGAGAAACCACCAGGTGGTGGTGGTGTCTCACTTTATCGCCCTGGGTAGAGTGCCATGGCGTCACACAGCTCACATCAATTTCTAACTACTGGGCTTAGGCGATTCTCTTGCCTTAGCCTCCTGAGTAGGAGTAGCTGGGACTACAGGCACCCCCCACAACGCCTGGCTATTTTTTTGTTGCAATTTGGCTGGGGCCAGGTTTGAACCCGCCACCCTCAGTATATGGGGCCGGTGCCCTGCTCACTGAGCCACAGGCACTGCCCTACAGTCATTCTTTTTTTTTTATTTGAAACAGAGCCTCAAGCTGTCGCCTTGGGTAGAGTGCTGTGACATCACAGCTCACAGCAACTTCCAATTCCTGGGTTCAAGCGATTCTCCTGCCTCTGCCTCCCAAGTAGCTGGGATTACAGGTGCCTGCTACAACGCCCAGCTTTTTTTTTTTTTTTTTTGGGGTTGCAGCTGTTGTTGTTTGGCGTGCCTGGTGCTGGATTTGAACACTCCAGCGCCTTAGCTGCTTGAGCCACAGGCACTGAGCCAGTCATTCTTATTAGAATCAGTCAATTGGTCAACTTACTGAAGGCTGAATGGACAATTTAATATTTTTCAGATCTTCCAGTCGAATAATTACTAAAATTTAAAATGCTGATGTTTTGATGGAGTTCATGCAAATTAAACAATTCCAAAACTCCTTTAACTACAAGATCACAGTACGATTAAATAAATTCAGAATTTTAAAGCTAAGAAAGAGCCTCAATTTTAATTTTTTAATTTTTTATTTTTGAGACAGAGGCTCACTATGTCACCCTGGGTAGAGTGCTGTGCTGTTACAGCTCAAGGCAACCTCAAACTCTTGGGCTGGGTGTTGTGGTGGGCACCTGTAGTCTCAGCTACTTGGGAGACTGAGGCAAGAGACTCGCTTAGGCCCAAGAGTTTGATGTTGCTGTGACCTGTGATGCCACAACACTCTACCGAGGATGACATAGTTAGACTCTGTCACAAAAAAAATAAAAGAGTTTGAAACCAGCCTGAGCAAAAGTGAGACCCTATCTCTACTAAAAGTAGAAAAATTAGCCAGGCATTGTGGCAGGCACTTGTAGTACCAGCTACTTGGGTGACTGAAGCAGGTGGATTGCTTGAACCCAGCAGTCTGGATTGCTGTGAGCTAAGCTGATGCTGTGGCAGTCTAGCCCAGGCAACAGAATGAAACTCTGTCTCAGAAAAAAAAATTTTTTAGGAAGTAGAAAAAAGTTAGGCAACAGAGCCAGCACAGCAACCCTGATCATTTGGCTTCCAGGCCTAGAATAAATAGATTATAATTTATTTTGTCACTAAACCATCATCTATATGTTTGATAAATTCATTTTAAAATATGTGACCATCCCTCAAGAATTTACCATAGTTTCCAAAGTTAGGAATTTAAAATTTATGTGTGTTCCATTGCCTTTTGGAAGTTACAGTCTTTTGTTGAGATTTTATTCCACAAAGAAGAAACCTATAAAATACAGTAAGTATAAATATATTAATACAATAAAAATAGACTTCAGAAGGTCTTATCATGCTGTGTATTTACAATTATATCTTAAACCTAGGAGCAATTTGAGATCATAACTAGGTGTATGAGTTTTACAAATCAAGATATATATTGTATCTCAAGACGTTTCCTTTTTAATCACATGTGTTTTGCCAACAGAGCAGAATTTCTTAGACCCAACCTTAGAGTAAAGGTTATCACATACCATAAAACTCGTAATTTTTAAGCATACAATTCAGTGGTTTTTAGTACATTCGCAAGGTTTGCAACTATTACCACTATCTATTTCCAGAACAATTTCAGCACCCGAGACACTCCGTTCCCAATAAGCAATAATTCTTTAGTCTCCTAAGCCCCAACCTCTGGTAAATAATCTACTTTCTGTCTCTGAATTTACCCATTCTAGATAGGTCATACAAGCAGGATCATGCAGTATTTGCCCTTTTGCATTTGGCTTCTTTAGCATAATGTTTTCAAGGCTCATTCGTGTTGAAGCATATATCAATACTTTATTCATTTTTATGGCTTAATGACATTCCATTGTACAAATATACCACAATTTGTTTATCCATTCATTCGTTGATTAACAATTAGGTTGTTCCCACTTTTTGGCTATTTGAATAACATACTATGAACATCTATGTACAAGTTTTTGTGGGTAAATACGTTGTCAGTTCTCTTGAGTATATACCCTAAGAGTAGAATTTGTGGGTCATATGGTAACTCTCATTTAGCTTTCTGAGGAACTACTAAACTTTTCCATTTTACTTTCATACTAGCAATATATCCAGATTCTGGTTTCTCCACATTCTCATCATTTATTTTTTACTCTTTAAATTATAGCCATTGTAGTTTTTTAACCATTGTGGTTTTTATCATGGTTTTCATTTGAATTTCACTACTGAACTTCTTTTTATATGTTTATTGATCACATTCTATGGGAAAAAGTCTATTCACTTCACATCTTTTGCCCATTTTAAAATGAGTTTCATGTAAGGGATTCTCTTGCCCTGGCCAAAAAAAAAAAAAAAAAAAAAGAGTATCCTTCGATGTTACAACAGTTTTTAATTGTAATGAAGCACAATGCTACAGTTTGAATGTATCCCCCAAATTTCATGTGTTGGAAACATAGTCCCCAATGCAACAGTGTTGAGAGATAGGACATTTAAGATAGGAATTAATGTTATTATTGTGGGAGGGGGGTTTATTATCCATAGAGTGGGTTTATTATTAATATAAAAATGAGTTCAGCCTCTTCTCTCTCCCAAGTGCTCTTGCCCTTCTGTCTTCTCCCCCGGGATGATGGAACAAGAAGCCCTTGCACATTGATACTGGACTTCCCGGCTTCCAGAACTGTGAGAAATGAAATTTACTGGCCAGGCGGGATGGCTCATGCCTGTAATCCTAGCACCCTGGGAGGCTGAGGCAGGAGGCTCTCTTGAGCACAGAGGGTGGAGACAAGCTTGAGCAACAGTGAGACCCTGTCTCTACTAAAAGCAGAAAAACTAGCTGGGCATCATGGTGGGAGCCTGTAGTCTCAGCTACTCAGGAGGGGAGGCAGCAGGATCACTGGAGCCCAAAGGTTTGAGGTTACTGTGAGCTACGACGCCACCACCCGCCACCACACTCTATCCAGTGTGACAGAATGAGACACTGTCTCAAAATAAAACAAAAATAAATTAAATTTCTTTTCTTTATAAGTTGCTCGGCCTGCAATGTTCTGTTAGAGCAACACCAAACCAACTAAGACAACCAAGTTATCTAGTTTTTTCTTTTGCAGCTTGTGGTCTGATGTCATACCTAAAAAGTCATTGCCTCTCCTAAAATCATGAGGATTTATATCTATATTTTCTTCAAAAAGTTTTATCCTTTAGGTGCTTACATTTAGGTCTTTGATCCATTTTGAGTTGATTTTTTTTTTTTTCCAGTTTTTGGCCAGGGCTGGATTTGAACCCACCACCTCCAGCATATGGGGCCAGTGCCCTACTCCTTTGAGCCACAGGCGCCGCCCTTGAGTTGATTTTTTAATATGGTGTGAAGCATGGATTCAAATTCATTCTCTTACTTGTGAATATTCGGTTGTTTCAATATCTTTTGTTGAAAAAAGACTTCTTTCTTCATTAAATGGTCTTGACATCCTGAGAAAAATCAATTCACCACAAATGTACAGATTTATTTCTTAATTCTCAATTCTAGTCCATTGATACATACGTCTCTCCTTGTGTCAGTACCACACTGCCTGGATTATTGTAGCTTTGCAGTAAGTTGTGAAATCAGGAAATACGAGTAAAGTCCTCTGTGTTCTTTTTCAAGATTATCTTGGCTATTCTGGGTCCCTTGCATGTGAATTTTAAGATTACGTATTCACTTTTAGTTCTAAAAAAGCTGTTGGAATTTTTATAGGGATTGCATTGAATCTGTAGGTTAATCTAAGAAGTGTCTTAGTTTTTTCCTGCTACTATAACAAAATACCTTAGTCTTAGTCATTTATAGACAATAGAAATTTATTTCTCACAGTTTTGGAGGCTGGAAAGTCCAAGATGAAGATGCCAGCAGATTCATTGTCTGATAAGGACTGATCTCTGCTTCCAAGGTAACCCCTGGTCTATCCTCACATGGTGGAAGGTCAGAAGGCACTGGAACACTTCCTTAACCTCTTTATTAAGAGTATTAATACAGGGCGGTGCCTGTGGCTCAGTGAGGAGGCGGGTATACTGAGGGGGCGGGTTCATATACTGAGGGGGCGGGTTCAAACCTGGCCCCATATACCAAGAGTGGCGGGTTCAAACCCGGCCCTGGCCAAACTACAACAAAAAAACAGTTGGGCATTGTGGCGGGTGCCTGTAGTCCCAGCTACTCAGGAAGCTGAGGCAAGAGAATTGCCTAAGCCCAAGAGCTGGAAGTTGCTGTGAGCTGTGACACCACAGCCCTCTACCTAGGGTGACAGTGAGACTCTGTCTCTAAAAAAATAAATAAAAATACAAAAAGAGATTTTCCTGGCATCAACCGTCAGTCTCGCACTTCTCTTCAGAGACCATTGAGTAGGTCGGGCTCGCCTGGGAGCAAACAAGGCCCCTGAGAGCTCCACTCAGTTCACAGGATAAAATCCCACCGCAGAGCTCAGAGTCAGCAATGGCAAAACCCCAGGTGGTTGTAGCTTCTGTGTTAATGTCTAAACTGTCCGTGAATGCCCCTGAATCTTTCCCATCAAGTTATTCTTCAAATTATACAGAAGCCTATGAGGATGGTTGTGGGGATTGTCCCACTCTATCAGAATATGTTCAGGAGTTTTTGAATCATTTTACAGAGCAGCCTGGCAGTTTTGAAACTGAAATTGAACAGTTTGCAGAGACCCTGAATGGTTGGGTTAAAACAGATGATGCTCTATCAACAGGCTACATCTATCCCAAATCTCTCTTATATGGGAGCTCGCCTGGGTAATTACCTGTCCCATCATCTGACAATTCTCCCACAGAGGGGCAACTTCCACCAATTACTACTTCAAAGATGTCGGACTGAATCTGAAGTTAAAGATCGAGCTGCAAAAAGGGATGAAGTTACTTGAAAACGATTTCATACATCTCTCTTTCTGGGAGAACTTTATCTTAACCTGGAGATCAAGGGACCAAATGGACAGGTTACAAGAGCAGAAATTCTTCAGGTTGGCCTCTGAGAATTGCTGAATGCCCTCTTTTCTAATCCTATGGATGACAACTTGTGCAATAAAATTACTGAAGTTGGCAAGGTCAGTTTTGGAAGATACATGGAAGGAAAAAGGAAAGACTGACATGGAGGAAATTATTCAAGGAATTGAAAATGTTGTCCTAGATGCAAACTGCAGCAGAGATGTAAACCAGATGCTCCTGAAGCTTGTAGAACTGCAGTCTAGTAACTGGGGTAGAGTTCATGCAACTTCAATATGCAGAGAAGCAACCCCTGAAAATGATCCTAACTACTTTATGAATGAACCAACATTTTATACCTCTGATGGTGTTCCTTATACTGCAGCTGATCCAGATTACCAAGAGAAATATCAAGAGTTACTTGAAAGAGAGGACTTTTTTCTAGATTATGAAGACAATGTAACAGATTTATCAGGGGCTGGTGATCCATACTTGGAGGATATTGATGATGAGCTGGATCCAGAGATAGAAGAAGCTTATGAAAAGTTTTGTTTGGAATCAGAACGTAAGCGAAAACAATAAAGTTAAATTTAATTTCAGCCTATCAGTTATATAAAGCAGTTTAGGTGTAGTGATTGAGCAGAAGAACACAGGAAAGCAAGAAAATGTGTCACACTTATACCAAATTAAGGATGCTGAGTTATGTTACTAATGTATGCAACTTTAATTTTGTTTAACACTATCTGCCAAAATAAACTTTATTCCCTATAACTTAATGTGCATATATATGTGTGTGTGTGTGTAATAGTTTATTATGTACAGTTAATTCCACTGTTTTGGCTGCAATAAAAATTGATTTCAAAATTTAAAAAAAAGAGTATTAATCAATTAGTGAGGGCATTAACCCATTAATCTATTTATGAGGGCTCTCAACCACCTCTTAAGGCCTTCACCTCTCAATACTGGCACATTTGGGAGTAAATTTTAACATGAGATTTGAAGGGAACAATTTGCAGACTTACAGCACGAGTAGTCTGCAAATTGGCAACATTTGTATCCCCCGGGAACTTGTAGAAATGCAGATTCAGAATCTCATTCTGCATGTTCAGAGTTTTGAGGTACTTAGTATTTACATTTGAGTCTGAGAAGTTCCACTCTAGACCACTCCATTTTGCAGAGGAATCTAAATCACAGAACGACTAGATGGCTTCGTGATGATACCAACAGACCTCACGCTAGAAGCAAAATATAGAGTCTTGGAAACAATAATTCACATCTAACCCCATTCCATAATGTTTGCCTAACCTGGAGAGAGGTGGTCAGTTGGATCTAGCTATGGAAGTATTTGAATGCTAAGAAGCTCGGGCTTAATACTTCACAACTTCAACATTTATTTATTATTTTTTTTCTTTTTTTTTATTAAATCATAGCTGTGTACATTGATACGATCATGGGGCATCATTCACTAGCTTCACAGACCGTTTGACACACTTTCATCACACTGGTTAACATAGCCTTCCTGGACCATTTATTTATTATTGAACTCCAACCTGATAACATTGGGGATACAGAGAAGAATAAGAAAGGCCCTGCCACTGAGAAGCTTAGTCTTCTGAAATAGTAAGTAACTTCCATGGCTTGAATGTTTCCACCAAAACATCTTGAAATGTAATTGTAATAATAGTATTAAGAGGTGGGGTCTTTACGAGGTAATTAGGTCACGAGGGCTCTGCCATTGTGAATGAATTAATGGCAGTGTCTTGGGAGAGGGGAGAGGAGTAGTTACTGACAAAGTGGCCTCCTGATAAAAAGATTAGTTAAGTCTGATTTCCCCTCTTGGTCAGGATGCAGCACAGGGACCCTCACCAGGTGCTGGTGCCAGGCTCTTAGACTTTCCAGCCTCCAGAACTGTGAGGAATTAATTCCTCTTCTTCTTCTTTTTTTTTTTTTTTTTTTTTTTTGTGGTTTTTGGCCAGGGCTGGGTTTGAACCCGCCACCTCTGGCATATGGGACCGGCACCCTACTCACTGAGCCACAGGCGCCACCCTAATTCCTCTTCTTTATAAATTACCTAGCCTGTGGTATTCTCTCACAGCAGCAGAAAACTAAGACCGTAACCAACAATTATAAACCACTTGGTGCAATACATTTTAAAGGTTTATAATAAAGGGATTAACCTGGGAGTGGGACTGATGGATTTATAAGAAGAGGAATAGAAACGAAAGCAGAATGCTCAGCCCCCTTGCCACACGATGCCCTGCACCATCTCAGGACTCTGGAGAATGTCCCCACTAGCAAGCAGACCTCATGATATGTGGTCCTTCAACCTTGAACTTCTCAGCCTCTATAACTATAATAAATAAATTATTTTTATGGAAATTTTCCTGTTTCAGGTATTCAGTTGTAAGCAACAGAAACAAAGGCAGAAAATCGGTACCAAGGAAGTAGAGTGTTGCTGAAAATGAGTACCTGAAAATGTGGAAGCATCTTTCGACCTGGGTAACGGGGAGAGCCTGGAATAATTTGGAGGAACAGGCTAGAAAAAGCCTGGATTCTGATAAAGGCTTACAAAACAAGAATGCTAGGGAAATTTTGGAACTCCTTGGAGATTGATTAAGTGGTTGTGAGCAGAATGGTGATAGAAGTCTAGACTGTAAAGTACCTTCTGAGGAGGTTTCAGATGGAAGTGAAGAGCAAGGTAGTGGAACCTGGACCATGTCCATGCCCGAGGGCTTTGGCCGAACGTGAGAGGGATAAACTACGCAGGGTTTGTGACAGAAGAATGTCTAAGCCAAATACAGAAGGAACGGTGTGGTTACTTTTGGCTGCTTACACTGAGATTTCAGAGCAAAAGGATAATTTAGGGACAGAATTTATAATTAAAAGAGAACCACAGCAGAAAGATTTGGAAAAGTCTCGGCCAATAGAAAAGCACGTAGAAAAGTCTCAGCCAATAGGAAACAAGGGGTGTGGCCCAGCAGCGTTTTGGGAAGGACTTTAGCACAAAGAGAAGGGACCATAACGAGATGGAAAGGAGACCCTGAAGACATCGCAGAGATCTTGGTGACTGCCCCTCCCTTCACTGGCCAGAGGCCTAACTGGGCAGAATGGTTTCAGGGGACAGGTCTGAGGCACTCCACACAGGTTTGCTGCTCCGGGCCACCTCAGGACTCTGCTGCCTGAATTCTAACTCAGTGTTTCTCAAACAGCCCCAGATGTGGATCAACCTGCCTCTAGAAGTTGCGAGCGGTGAGCCTTGGCCGTGTTCACATGGGGCTCGTTCCGCAGGACTGCAGGCAGGGAAGCCTCCATCCAAATCTCAAAGGATGTTGTTGAGAACCTGAGGGCCCAGGCTCAGGCATAGCCACTACAGCAAGCCTCCACTAGAGCAAGGCCCAGTAAAAACGTGGGGACAGAACACCACAGAGAGTCCCTACCAGGCCAGCATCTGGTGGAGACATGGGAACAGGACCATTCCTGGGGACTTTGGAACTGTGGAGTCACCAGCATCATGCAACACCCCCCTGGGGAAGATTTAGGCATAAGACTCCAAGCCATATAAGCATCCATGTGGGCTGTACTCAGCAAAACGATGGGATTGGGGCTTCCTGAGGCCTTGGGAGCCCAGCTCCCACTGCAGGGTGTTCAGAATCTAGCACACAGAGTCAAGGGAGATGATTCTCCAGCTTGAAGATTTAATGTGTGCCCTGCTGAGTTTTGAACTTGCTTGGGAGCCTATTACCTCTTCTTTTGGCTGTTCTCTTCCTTTGTGAGTGAGAATGTCTGTCCAAGCCATTTTATCTTGGAAATAGAGAACTTGTTTTGATTTCGAAGATAAGACTTTGGACTTTTGAGTTTATGCTGGAATGACTTAAGCCTTTGGGGCTATGAGATTAGAATGAATGCATTTGTATGTGAGGAGGACATGAGTTTGGGGAGCAAAGGATGGGATGCTATGGTTCCAAATCTGTCTCCTCTAGGCCAGGTATGGTGGCTTATACCTTAATCCTAGCATTTTGAGAGGCTGAGGTGGGAGGATCCCTTGAGGCCAAGAGTCCCAGACCAACCTGGGCAACATAACAAGACCCCCCCCCCCCACTCTACAAAAAATAGAAAAATTAACTGGCTGTGGTGGTACATGCCTGTAGTCCTAGCTACATGGAAGGCTGAGGTAGGGGGATTGCTTAAGCCCAGGAGTGTGAGGCTGCAGTGAGTTATGATGAGGCCACTGGACTCTAACACAGGCAACAGAGCAAAACCCTGTTTCAAAATAAAAACAAAAACTAAAAACAAAAAAACAAATTAGTTTCCTCCAAAACTCATGTTAAAATTTAATCCCCAGTGTAGCAGTATTGAGAGGTGGGGCCCTTAAAAAGTGATTGGGTCACCAAGTCTCTCTGCTTTCCTGAATGGATTAACCCACTTAGGGCTTAGCAGGTTAATGAATTAATCAGTTATTGTGGGAGTGGGACTGGTGGTATAAGAGGAAGAGCTACCTGAGCTGGCACTCTCATCCCCCTTACCATACCATGGCCTGCAAAGTCTCAGAACTCTGCAGAGTTCCCACAGGCACGAAGGCCCTCACCAGAGGTGCCCTCTCAACCTTGGACTTCTCAGCCGCCTTACCTGTAAGAAATAAAGTTCTTTTTCTCTATAAATACCAAGTTTCAGGTATTCTGTTTCAAGCAACAGAAGACAGACAAAGACCACCCTGTAAGTGACGGCGAAGTTCTATGCTCTGTGACCTATTTGTCTTCTTCATAACTGATGCCCTGAAGTTCCATACATCGCTTCTCTTCCATGAGAATTTTCTCCCTTTATTTCCCCCTATATGAATCCGTCTTTTCAAGCTCTTTCTCCTGGGCATAGACTTCCCTGACTACTCTAGTTCCCCAACTTCTCCCCTAAAACACATGTTTCCTTATTCCATTATAGCAACCACTGTTGGCACTTGGAATTTTATGGTCTCATCTACAACTGTTAATTATTGCTTATCATTGTGCGCATACAAGTGCCCAGTTATGTGCTTTTTTCCCTTTCCTATGAGGCTTACCACAATGACTCACATATTTTAAGTACTTAACCGATCATTGTTGAATAAATAATGAATGAATGACTCACTACCACATTAGTGCACCAGAGAGATATCAAAGATTTTAGTGTTCTATATAGTTGTTTTTCAGAACATGGAATAAAAAGCCAATGTGGAATTTCCCTATTCTCCTTAAATGAGACAGTCCAATCTAAACAACGATTTGATCTATTCAAAAGGCCTAAAATGCAGCTATATTAAAATTCAAATATCTCAGGAGGCACCTGTGGCTCAGTGAGTAGGGCATTGGCCCCATATCGAGGGTCACGAGTTCAAATCCGGCCCCAGCTGAACTGCAACAAAAAATAGCCAAGCATTGTGGCAGGCACCTGTAGTCCCAGCTACTCGGGAGGCTGAGGCAAGAGAATTGCCTAAGCCCAGGAGTTGGAGGTTGCTGTGAGCTGTGACGCCACAGCACTCTACTGAGGGCAATAAAGTGAGACTCTGTCTCTACAAAAAAAAAAAAAATTTCAAGTATCTCTCTTCAGTTTCTGAAACAATGAAATTTGCCACTGCTATTTCCGTCCCACTTTTTTTTTTTTGCAGTTTTTGGCAGAGGCCAAGTTTGAACCCACCACCTCCGGTATATGGGGCCAGTGCCCTACTCCTTTGAGCCACAGGTGCCTCCCAATCCCACTTTTTTTTTTTTTTGAGACAGAGTCTCACTTTGTCACCCTCGACAGAGTGCCGCTGTGCGTGGTGTCACAGCTCACAACAACCTCAAACTCTTGGACTCAAGTGATTCTCTTGCCTCAGCCTCCCTGAGAATACAGGCACCTGCCATAACACCCGGCTATAATTTTTAGAGAAGGGCTCTCATGTTTGCTCAGGCTGTTCTGGAACTTGTAAGCTCAGACAGTCCACCTGCCTTCCACTTTTCAAAACCAAATACAACTAACATATTATGTGTGAAAACTTCGCATCATATTGAATAAAAGTTTTATCCATAGAGTATGACTTAATATTGTATCATAATTTCAATAACCTGGACAAATGATCTACTTTACCCCAAACACCATGTTGCCTAACAATAATGAAGTGAACTCCCTCCCTGATGAAAAAAAAGCATCTTTATTATTGATATAGAGAAGTCATTTTAAATTTTAAAGTTAAAATAAGGAAGTTCTTTGAATATTGCCTAACTCACTATTGTGGGGAAAAAGTTAGAAGTGCTTCAGACCATACCACCCTACTTTGCATTTCTACTGAACAGTTATTTTTTTAACCAACTTACAATGTTTGTTTTGCAAAATAAACTCCAAGCCAAATATCAATTTGTCATTTTGACAAGAGAAAGGAACTCTATTGTATATTATCAAATTCCTGATCAGCTAAATGTTTTACTTGTAAGTTATTGACATTGAAATTTTCTGTAAAAACTCTTGATAAACCGCGAAGCAGTAGCTCCACACCCATAAAGCACTTTAATCATTACCATGCATAAGGTATAACATTTCTGCCAAACGGTGGAAAATACAAGCTAAATGAGTCCACCTAGTAAAACTAACGTATCACTGAAACAGGAGCTGTGAAGCATAATGAATCTTATTCTTACTAGATTTTAGTCATTTGAAGTAATTTGTTTTCCTTAAACTCTAAAGAATTTCGGTCCTTAATTTAGTATACACATCTCTTGTGGAAACCTCTCTTCATGAAATGTAAGTGAAAATTCTCAGAAGAGAGATGTTCATACTGACTTTTAATTTATTTTTATTTCATTTTATTTTATTTTAGGAGACAGAGTCTTACTATGTCACCCTCGGTAGAGTGCCATGGTGTCACAGCTCACAACAACCTCAAACTCTTGGGCTTAAGTGATCCTCTAGCCTCAGCCTCCCGAGTAGCTGGGACTAAAGGCACCTGCCACAACGCCCAGCTAGTTTTTCTATTTTTTTTTTTAGTGAAGATGGGGGTCTCACTCTCGCTCAGACTGGTCTTGAACTCCTGAGCTCAAGCAATCCACCTGCGTTGGCTTCCCAGAATGCTAGGATTACAGGTATGAGACCCTGTGTCCAGCCTTAACAAAGGTTTACTTAATCCCACAAATCCTCACCATGTGTGCACCCTATATCCATCACCTGTGCTTCCTTCTAACATTTATGATCACCTACTGTGGGTCACTCAGTGTGCTGATGGCTTCAACATAGTGGTCTCCCCTTTATCCACAGGGGATGCATTCTACGACCCCCAGTGGATGCCTGAAACCCCAGACGGTACCCTGAACCCTATATATAATGTTTTTTTCCTATCCATACATACTTATGATAAAGTTTAATTTATCAGTTAGGCACAATAAGAGATTGACAATAATAAGTAATCCTAAAATAGATCAACTATAACAATACTCTATAATAAAGGTTACATGTATGAAGTCTCTGTCTCTCAAATTACCTCACTGCACTATGTCCTCCTGTTTGCCGATTGTGGTTGACCTCATGTAACTGAAACAAGGAAAACAAAACCACAGGTAAGGTGGGACTACTGTACTCCCTTAAATCTTCATAAACAGCCCTAGAGAGTAAATAATGTTATCCCCAATTTTAAAGACAACGAAGCTTAGATAAGTTAAGCAATTTGCCCAACATGTATAGCTAATAAGCCACAGAGCTAAAGTCGGATTCCGAGCTGTTTGAGATTAGAATTAGACCTGTTGAGCCTCCTATGCACTGTCGTTGTGCTTTGCTTCCAGGAAAGAAACTGGCCTACTCACAATAAGAAGTCATCTTATATTGGGTCGGCGCCCGTAGCTCAAGCGGCTAGAGTGCCAGCCATATACACTGGAGCTGGAGGGTTCTAATCCAGCCCGAGCCCGCCAAACAACAATGACAACTATAACCAACAAATAGCTGGGCATTATGGCGGGCACCTGTAGTCCCAGCTACTTGGGAGGCTGAGGCAAGAGGATCGCTTAAGCCCAATAGTTGGAGGTTGCTGTGAGCTATGACACCACAGCACTCTACCCAGGGTGACAGCTTGAAGCTCTGTCTCAAAAAAAAAAAAGAAGAAGTCATCTTATAAAAAAAAAAAATAATACACACATATAGAGAGTGTCAAAAAATGTATACACATTTTTAAGAGATCTTGTTGGAAGTAAAATCAATCATTCCCCCAAAGTGTAAAAATTGTAAATAAAATGGATGTGCATACTATGTCAAGAAAAATTTAACGAAAAAAAAGAAAGAAAGAAAAATTTAACCAGTAATGGTACCTTCAACTCAACTTTAAAAAGAAATACATAGAAGCCAGGCGTGGTGCCTCACACCTATAATCCTAGCACTCTGAGAGTCCAAGGTGGGTGAATTGCCTGAACTCAGGAGTTCAAGACCAGCCGAAGCAAGGTTGAGACCCCTGCCCCCCATCTCTGCTAAAAATAGAAAAACTAGCCAGGTGTTGGTTGTGGTGGGCACCTGTAATCCCAACTAGTTGGGAGGCTGAGGCAAGAGGATTGCTTGAGTCCAATAGTTTGAGGTTGCTGTGAGCTATGATGCCATGGCACTTTACCCAGGGTGACAGAATGAGACTCTGAGAAAGAAAAAGAAAGAAGGGGGGGGGGGTGGGGAGGGAGAGAAGAAAAGAAGGAAGGAAGGAAGGAGGAAAGAAAGAAAGAAAGGACTCGGCGCCTGTGGCTCAAGCGGCTAAGGCGCCAGCCACATACACCTGAGCTGGCAGGTTCGAATCCAGCCTGGGGCCACCAACAACGATGGCTGCAACCAAAAAAATAGCTGGACGTTGTGGCGGGCGTGTAGTCCCAGCTACTTGGGAGGCAGAGGCAGGAGACTCGCTTGAGCCCAAGAGTTGGAGGTTGCTGTGAACTGTGATGCTACAGCACTCTACCCAGGGCAACAGCTTGAGTCTCTGTCTCAAAAAAAAAAGTGTTTATCGAGTCCTAATATGGGCCAGATCTTGTGCTGAACTCTGGTGATAAAACAATGAACCAAAGAAGAGCAAAGACAGTTTATTTGAAATGAATCGTAGACTGAGAATCACAGGCCATAGTTCTAGTCCTTGAGTTCTCTTTTTAACCAGCTTTGTGTTTTGAGGCCAGCCAGTTAAACTTTCTGCAGCTTAGTTTTCTGATTTGAACATTATTACGAAGTTGGGGCTTGGTGCCCGTAGCTCAGTGGTTACGGCGCCAGCCACATACAATAGGGGTGGAGGGTTCCAGCCTGGCCAGGACCTGCTAAACAACAGTGACAACTGCAGCAAAAAAAATAGCGGGGCGTTGTGGTGGGTGCCTGTAGTCCCAGCTACTTGGGAGGCAGAGGCAAGAGAATTGCTTGAGCCCAAGAGTTTGAGGTTGCTGTGAGCTGTGATGCCACAGCACTCTACCAAGGGTGACATAGTAAGACTCCGTCTCAGGAAAAAAAGAAAAAGAGAGAAGAAGAAGTTGGGATAGATCAGTGATTTTCAGTCCCCTTGAAGGGACTGAAAGGTGGAGCTGGGTTCCTCAGTTTCCTCTCCCACCAAGGCAGCTTTCATGTGTTTTATATGTTGCTATCACTTTTGAGAATCTGTTATAAAAACAAATTCCACTGGTCAAAAATAGAAAAAAACTTTCCTTCCTTCCTTCCTTCCTCCCTCCCTCCTTTCTTTTCTTTCTTTCTTTCTTTTTTATTCAGAGTCTTGCTCCAGTCACCCAGGCTAGAGACAGTGCGTGATCATAGCTCACTGTGGCCTCAAGTTCCTGGGCTCTAGTCATCCTCCTGCCTCAGGCTCCTGAGTGGCTAGGAAACTACAGGTGCGTGCCACCACACACAACAATTTTTTTAGGTAGGGACCTGAACTCTTGGCCTCAAGTGATTCTCCTCCCTCACCCAAAGTGCTGGGATTACAACTGTGAACCACTGTGCCCCGCCAAAACAAAGATTCAAAAACTACTGAATCCCCAAATACCCTTCTGTAATACTAGCTGAGAAGTAGTGTTATAACTTTTTTCCTTGCATTTCTTACAAGCTACATGTATACATCATATCTGAGACAACTCAAGACTATTACATAGCAAGGAATAAAGCAAATTAACTTAACTTGAATGAGTACAGAAAACATATTTACATCTAATACCAATAAAACATTTTCCTCTGAGGATACAGAACGTTAACCAAAGTTCCTTTGCCTTCTGGGAAAAAAAAAAAAAAAAAGAAAAAAACCCCATATTTAATTATTTTCTAATGTTTTAAATTCTCTTTGTTCTATGAAAATTTGAGAAGAATAGTCTGCGTGCATTTCAATTGAGTCCTTCTCTCCTTTCAAAAATACTGATGATCTTTTAAGCAATAAGGAAGGAAATACCAAACTGGCAAAATGTGGGATGTGAAAATGGTGCTACGGGCATGAGAAAACTCCTCCTATCATGTTAGCAAGTTTCAAGTCCTTTACAGAAAGAAGAACTGGCTTCATAATACCGGTTTTGCTTGGTCATGTCTTTTTTTTAAGTTATTTTACAGTTATGGATGGGCTTTTTCCGCTGGCATCAACGTGGGAATCGAAGTCACATGAATTCAAGTCTGTGCTCATTTTTTTCCTGACCTTTTTCTCTTTGACACCTACCCAGGTCATATATGGATGTGGGGTGAAACTGGTAGCAAAGATGTCCAGTCATTGCCAAAACCGTGGCACTGTTTCTTCTTTAGACATTCTGCTATTGGTATTAGGTAGTGAATTTATTGGGTAATGAACGTGTTAGGTATTCATTATTGACCCTGGGCCAAAGTAAAGTTATTTTTCTTTTTTTTGTTTTTCAGGGCCATGAAGATTTATTTCTGTCAAAATAAAATAAAGCATGAGTCATTGAGTTAACCACTTGCTTATCAACACTTGATGAGCTGACCCTCACATCAAACACAGATTTAGGATTCTACTTAGTCTTCTGACTGGGGACAAAAACAACAGCCCGGGCGGTGCCTGTGGCTCAGTTGGTGGGGCGCTGGCCCCATATACCGAGGGTGACGGGTTCGGACCCGGCCCCAGCCAAGCTGCAACCAAAAAATAGCCGGGCGTTGTGGCGGGCGCCTGTAGTCCCAGCTACTTGGGAGGCTGAGGCAGGAGAATCGCTGAGGCCCAGGAGTTGGAGGTTGCTGTGAGCTGTGTGAGGCCACGGCACTCTACTGAGGGCCATAGAGTGAGACTCTGCCTCTACAAAAAAAAAAAAAAAAAACAACAGCCCAAGTGTCAGTGCATTCAAGTGACGGCCGCAAAATGAAAGAGCAAATGAAAACACGGGCACAAAGTGATCTCATTCATTCTCTGATTCTCTTCTCCCATTGCACACAGGCTGCCAAGTGTCAGGGAGGTGTCCTTCGCCTGCCCTCCGCCTCCCACAGGCTCTGTCAGGAAGGGCCCACCCAGCTTGAACTCACCCACTGCACCCCCAGTGGGAACACCTCCCACTGCAGACCACTGCCACAAATGCCCAACTCAAAATGTGGAGGGAGTCACTAACCTGCTGCTTTTTTTTCTTTCTTTGAGACAGAGTCCCAAGCTGTTGCACTGCTTAGAGTGCCCTGGCGTCACAGCTCACAGCATCTGAAACTCTTAGGCTTAAGCAATTCTCTTGCCTCAGCCTCCCAAGTAGCTGGGACTACAGGTGCCCACCACAATGCCTAGCTATTTTTTTTGTTGCAGTTGTTTAGTTGGCCTGGGCTGGGTTTGAACCTGCCACCCTCGGTGTATGTGGCTGGTGCCATAACTACTGTACTATAGGTGCTGAGCCACCAGGAGCTTCTTAAAAACCTCACACTCCTCAACAGAAGAACAGGATGTCCTGGCCAAAAACTCAGCTTCTGAAACTCTGAGGATTTCCTTCAGAAATGGGTTGGAGATCTGTATCTGCCCCTTATGGTGGGGGTTTGGTATCATCCCAGGCACTCCCAGTACACGTCTCTGCATAATCTTGGTTATTGAATCTGGGACAAGGAGGGCGAGGAGGACCCGCAGCTATAAAGGAAGGACTGGGGCAGAAGGCCCCAGAGACAAGGGATGTGTCCCTCTTCTCAAAGCTCTTGGGATCTCCATTCGGATCTTTTTAAGTTATGTTTTATTCTAAAACTGGTCTTTTGCCAGGCACAGTGGCTCACACCTGTAATCGCAGCACTGTGGGAGGCTGAGGAGGAAGAATTACTTGAGCTCAGGAGTTCGAGACTCACCTGAGTGAGAGTGAGACCCTGGCTCATGAAAAAAATGGAAAAACCCAGCTGGGAACAGCAACAAGCACGTGTAATTCCAGCAGCTTCCAGAGGCTGAGGCAGCAGCCTGAGTCTGAGGTTGCAGTGAGCTATGACACCATTGCACTCTGCTCAGGGACATAGGGTACAACTCTGTCTCAACAACAACAACAACAACAAAAAGCAAAGAAATAAAAATAAAAAACAAGGAAATAAAAAAATAATATTAAAAAACTGGTCTTTTAACATAAAAATTATTATGAATCACCTAAGAAGTAGACAGGCCACACCAGATAGGAAACATGTCACTTGCCCTGTTGCTGCAAGAACGGACTCCTCGCTATGTCCAGATGCTTAACTCCCATCCCGAAGAATCCCTACTGAACTTGTATTCCAATTCACTGGGGTCCACCCAAAGAACACAGGGACCGCTGTCCACAATGTCAGTCACTTGCTGTGCTGTGAAGAGGCACTTCTCCTCCATGACCCAGACAATGTCATCGACATCCCACTGACGCATGGTGAAAATTTCAGGGCAACTGTGAAGCACCCTTTTTACTTTCCCAGCCTTCCCTCCCTCAATTCCTGCTTTTTTCTGGCTTCCCATCTGAAAGGCACCAACTTTGTATTCTAGGTCGTGCCCTCCTCACCTTCTCCAAGTCCAAGCTTTCCCAGATATATGGAGGCTTCTTCACATGCATTACTGACAGTTTCAATAATTGGGGACTTTTCTTCAAAGCCACATACACAGGCTCTGGATTCAGACCCAAAAGTATAAACTCTGACATGATATCCAGCAAGTGTTGAGGGCTGGCACCAGGTTGTACATTGAGCAATTCATTAATATGGGCATCGCTTGGCTTGGCACCCATAGCACAGTGGTTATGGCACCGGCCACATGCACTGAGGCTGACGGGTTCAAACTCGGCCCTGGGCCAGCTAAAGCAACAATGACAACTGCAACAACAACAACAACAAAAATAGCCAGGCATTGTGGCAGGTGCCTGCAGTCCCAGCTTCTTGGGAGACTGAGGCAAGAGAATCTTTTAAGTCCAAGAGTTTGAGGTTGCTGTGAGCTGTGATGTCATAGCATCTGAGGGCGACATAATGAAACTCTGTCTCAAAAAAAAAAAAAAAAAAAATGTATGGGCATTACCGAAACCCATGTCCAGGAGGGAACTGGTAACCTTCTCTACCTCCAAGGATCTTCCATCCACAGGAGTCCTCTGTTTCTCAAAGAGGCAGCTTGGAACAAGGTTCATCCTGCACTCCGGCTCCTTCACATACTTAATGGGTCCAACACAGGGTAACCACTAAAGGTCACCTCCACTAGAGGCTGTGGTCAGTTTACGCAACAAAGCAGCAGCCATCTTTCTCCCTTCTCCGAGTCAAGAAGTCTCTCTAAGCACACAGGCCCAGGTTAGGGGGACCAGGCGGCACCAGTCAAGGACCTGCCGGTAAAACGCAACCATCGTTCCGAGTGACCTCCGCAGCTCGAGTGTGGGACGCGACAGCCCTCAAGTTATTTTTCCTTAGGCTTCATTTTGGGTAGTCTCGTCCGGATATGCCTGCCTCGGGACCCCAATCTTACTCTGCATTCTCTGGCCAAGTCCCTCAAGCTCCTGCTCTTTCTGGGCTCTTTCCTTTGCTTTTCTTTCAGTGACTTCCAGCTAACATAAGACGTTAGCTCTCAACTACAAGGGAGGGAAAAAGTGATGTTGTTCCCAAGCAAACACCTCCATTGTCATTCAATAGCTTTCTGGAGAGTTATGAATAATACGAGATTTCAGGTAGCCGGAGGACACGTACTTCTCAAATGCCACCCCAGAAAGGGCCATCTTTGGTAAATGAGTGTAAGCTCCCTGCCTTTCTTATCTGATGAAACTCGCTTACTCTGGGAGGCCAGGATGGGTAGCTTGCTGGAGTTCACAAGTTCAAGACCAGCCTGAGGAAGAGTGAGACCCACCCCACCCCCATCTCTACTAAAAATGAAAAACTGAGACAAGGGGGCCACTTGAGTCTAAGAGTTTGAGGTTGCTGAGAGCTATGATGCCACAGCACTCTACCCAGGGTGGCAAAGTGAGACTCTGACTCTGTCTCAAAAAAAAAAAAAAAAATAGAAAAGAAAATAAATTTGCTTACTCATGGCTCACAAAGTTCCCCTGAAGAAGATTAGTAAGCACTATTTTGAAGTTTCAGCAAAAACATTGTAGGAGGCTGCCTAAGACTACTGGATTTAAATGAGTAGTATGAAAAAACTCAGATTGCCTCATCTGCTACCCAATGTTTCAGCAAAATTAGTTTTTTCCCCCATTAAAAAAGTGCTTACACAAATAAAAGAAAAAACACAGGACTTCACAAAGAAATATAGAGTATGACAGCTAGAAGGGAACTCTGGGATCATTTCAGCCAAAGGACTCATTTTACAGAGAAAGAAATCACATTATAACAAAGATATTTGTACCAGAATGTTTATTGCAGCCCAATTCATAATTGCTAAATCATGGAAGAAGCCCAAGTGCCCATCGACCCATGAATGGATTAATAAATCATGGTGTATGTACACTATGGAATATTATGCACCCTTAAAGAAAGATGGAGACGTCACCTCTTTCACGTTTACATGGATGGAGCTGGAATTTCTTCTTAGCAAAGTATCTCAAGAATGGAAGAAAAAGTATCCAATGTACTCAGCCCTACTATGAAACTGATTTATAGCTTTCATATAACCCAATTATAGCCTAAGAATATGGGGAAAGGGGAAAGGGAGGGGAGGGAGGAGGATGATTGGAGGAAGGGTAATTGGTAGGACCACACCTACGGTGCATCTTACAAGGGTACATGTGAAACTTACTAAATGTAGACTACAAATGTCTTAACACAATAACTAAGAAAAAGTCGGGAAGGCTATGTTAAGCAGTTTGATGAAAATATTTCAAATTGTATATAAAACCAGTGCATGGTGCCCTATGATTGCATCAATGTACACAGCTATGATTTAATTAAAAAAGAAAAAGAAACCAAGGCAACTAAATTAAGTAGCAGATCTCTTGGTTGTAAGCCTTCAAAGCACCCTGGGCCCTCTATCTTCTTGAGAGCATGATTTCACACTTTTTTTGGAGACAGGGTCTCACTATGTCGCCCTCGTAGCAAACTGAAACTCTTGGGCTTAAGTGATTCTTTTGCCTCAGCCTCCCAAGTAGCTGGGTACAGGCACCTGCCACAACGCCTGGCTATTTTTTGTGGTTGTTGTTATAGTTTTTATTGCTATTGCACACCAATAATATATTTAGTCTTTTGAATAATCATCAAGCTATCATTCACACACTACACAGACATGCTACTTAAATTAGTCAAGGAAATGCTATATTCTACTATGGTAAAAGGTAAACTTTGAAGTCTCAGTGGCATAAGACAAAAGGGTCTCTACTTCTCATTAATTTAAATTCTGTATGTGACATGCAAACTAACTTCATCTTTCAGCTTCTTCTTCCAGAACAGAGAGCTTCCAAGGTCACGGTGGCAGAGGAGGACCCAGAGGGAGGCACCTCTACTTCCACCTATTGTCCTTTAACTAGAACAAGTCACATGGCTTCATCCCAATGGCAAAAGAAGCCACGGAGTTGTTCAACGTGTAGCCTGCGGGCTGCATGCGGATTATTTAGGCTTGTTTTGCCTATCTGTGGCCCAAATTATTCATGGGCCTTCTTATTTTGTTTATCAGCTTTCACTAATGTTCATGGATTTAACATGGCGCCCAAGACAATGCTTTTGCCAATGTACGGCATGAAAAAGAAGGCTGGACACCCCCATGGGAGAACTAGGAGAGCTAGCAGTCTCCGCTTGCTTTTGTATTTGTTAATTATAATGATAACAATTATGACCCCAGTGGTCTAGTGGTTAGGATATAGAAAATAACAATCATAGCCTCAACACCCATAGCTCAGTGGCCCAGGCCAGGCCAGCTAAGCAACCATGACAACTGCAAGAACAAAAAAATAGCCTGGCGTTGTGGGGGGCACCTGTAGTCCCAGCTACTTGGGAGGCTGAGGCAAGAGAATCATATAAGACCAAGAGTCTGAGGTTGCTGGTTGCTGTGAGTTGTGACACCATGGCACTCTACCCAGGAAAGCTTGAGACTCTGTCTCAAAAAAAAAAAAAGTTAATAACAGATGGAAGATAAGAAAGAATTATTAAAATAATGGGTAGTGCCTTGGCTCAGTGAGTAGGGCGCCAGCCCCATATACCAAGGGTGGCAGGTTCAAACCTGGCCCCCCAAAATGCAACAAAAATACAGCCGGGCGTTGTGGCAGGCGCCCATGTCCCAGCTACTTGGGAGACTGAGGCAAGAGAATCACCTAAGCCCAGGAACTGGAGGTTGCTATGAGCTGTATGTCACCACGGCATTCTACGGAGGGTGATAAAGTGAGACTCTGTCTCTACAAAAAAAAAAAAAAAAAAAAAAGAATTATTAATATAAATTTATATCTCCTTAAAATAGAAAAACTAGCCAGGCATTGTGGTGGGCACCTATACCCTTAGCTATTTGGGAGGGTGAGGCAAGAGGATTGCTTGAGACCAAGGTTGCTGTGGGCTATAACACCATGGTACTCTACCCAGGGCAAGAGAGCGAGAGACTATGTCTCAAAAAAGAAAAAAGTGTTTATTATTGACATCACCAATAATGAAGAAAGCTGAGGTCATCTATGCCTCCTGATACGTGTATGATACACTAGGGGGACCAACGTTAGATGTGGCCAAGATACATGATCTGAATATAATCATGGGGACGGCAGAGTTGAGGAGCAGTCTAGGTAACAACGAGCTTACAGTCTGCAGAAATGTTAGTGACACCGGGCACCGAGGCATGTGCCTGTAGTTCCAGCTACTTGGGAGGTTGAAGCAGAAGGATTACTTGAACCCAGAAGTTTGAGACTAGTCTGGGCAACATAGACCTTTTCTTTTTTTTCGGAGACAGAGTCTCAAGCTATGGCCTCTGGGTAGAGTGCAGTAGCATCACAGCTCACAGCAACCTCCAACTCTTGGGCTTAAGTGATTCTCTTGCCTCAACCTCCCAAGTAGCTGCGACTACAGGTGCCTGCCACAACATCTGGCTATTTTTTATTGCAGTTGTTTAGCTGCCCCAGGCCAGGTTCGAACCCGCCACCCTCGGTGTATGTGGCTGGCACTGTAACCACTGTGCTATGGACAGGCCGAGCCTGTTGTTGTTTTTGTTGCAATTGTCATTACTGTTCAGCAGGCCTGGGCCAGGTTCAAACCCACCAGACTCAGTGTACGTGGCTGGTGCCCTACCCACTGAGTTTTGGGCACTGCCATTGTTTTTATTTTTTTAGACAGAGTCTCACTCTGTTGCCCTGGGTAGAGTGCTATGGTGTCATAGCTCATAGCAACTGCAAATTCTTGGGCTCAAGTAATCCTCTTGCCTCAGCCTCTCGAGCAGCTGGGACTGCAGGCAGCCCACACAATGCTTGGCCATTTTTTCTATAATTAGTAGACAAGGGGGTCTCACTCTTTTTTTTTTTTTTTTTTGTAGAGACAGAGTCTCACTTTATGGCCCTCGGTAGAGTGCCGTGGCGTCACACAGCTCACAGCAACCTCCAACTCCTGGACTTAAGCGATTCTCTTGCCTCAGCCTCCCGAGTAGCTGGGACCACAGGTGCCCGCCAGAACACCCAGCTATTTTTTGTTGCAGTTTGACCAGGGCCGGGTTTGAACCCGCCACCCTTGGTATATGGGGCCAGCGCCCTACCCACTAAGCTACAGGTGCTGCCCTAAAATTAAATTTTAAAAAATATTTCATAACTTTGGGATATTGTATATCCTGAAGTTAGAGAATAGGTATGAGAAAATAAAATCATCTATATACTTGAAGAAGTATTATTTAATTAATTAAATATACTTGAAGAAATGGGAAACACAGACGTATTTCCCATTTCTCATGAATTTGTTTAATCTAGCCAGCTGTCATCATTTTTGAAAGAGGAAGAAAAGCTAACTTTCTCTTTAATTTTTAATTTATTTTAATTTATTATTATTATTTATCTTTAGAAAGCCATAGGTAAAAAGCTAACTTTCCTTTTTTTCTTTCTTTTGCAGGAATGTTTCATTTGTAGACCAATATAGAAAATACAGAATAGGTTCAGCGCCTGTGGCTCAAGCAGCTAAGGTGCCAGCCACATACACCTGAGCTGGTGGGTTCGAATCCAGCCCGGGGCGCCAAACAACAATGACGGCTGCATCCAAAAAATAGCTGGGTGTTGTGGCAGGTGCCTGTAGTCCCAGCTACTTGGGGGGCAGAGGCAAGAGAATCGCTTGAGCCCAGGAGTTGGAGGTTGCTATGAGCTGTGATGCCATGGCACTCTACCCAGGGCGTTAGCTTGAGGCTCTGTCTCAACAAAAAAAGTAAGAAAAAGAAAATATAGAATAACTAATTTAATATATGTAAGGTGCTTAGAACAATACCAGACACATAGCGCATTGTCAGTTAATGATAACTTATTTTTAAAAAGAGGTTAAAGTAAAAATACTAGCTGAGCAGAGTTGAAATGGACTGCCATTTAAACTGTACTTAGAACAAATAAAGGTCCTCCACAAAGTGTTCCAGGGACCTAGAACTTCATTCAAAGCAGGAGTCTTTCCTTGGGAGGGCATGGACTTAGGAGTAATTTAGTGCTAGGTTCAAACCAGTCTGATTAGATATCTTTTGAATGCTTTGGTTCTCAAGTCTGACTCTTTACTAAGGGCGCCTGCCACAATGTCCAGCTAGTTTTTCTTTTTTTTCTTTATTTAGAGACAGAATCTCACTTTATCACCCTCGGTAGAGTGATATGGAGTCACAGTTCACGGCAACCTCCAGCTCTTGGGCTTAGGCGATTCTCTTGCCTCAGACTCCCGAGTAGCTGAGACTACAGGCGCCTGCCACAACGCCCGACTGTTTTTTTTTTTTTTTTTTTGCAGTTTGGCCAGGGCTGGGTTTGAACCCATCACCCTTGGTATATGGGGCCAGCGCCCTACTCACAGAGCCATAGGGCGCCCTAGTCTTTCTACTTCTAGTAGTGACGGGGTCTCTTTCTGATGTTCCTAGGGAGTCCAAGATCCTTAGACATCAGCAGCAGCTGGGTATTTTTTTTTTTTTCCTTTGGTCTGGAAAGATAGAATAGTGTGAGTGATGAATAGTGTGAATTCTAGAAAGTCACTGGGTTTCGTCTCCCCACCTCCTGGATTTTGACCTTGAGAGTCATCCGGACTCTTGGTTTCCATCATTACATAATGGGACTAATGATAGCACTTAGCTGAGGGTGAGGTGGTTGGGCCGATAGAAGTAGCTAACAAATCCAAAATGCTTTGGGAACACCCAACATAGTCCAGATCATCGATAAATGCTAGCTATCAATGCTATAGCTATGCTAAATTGTCCTGCGGCGATCAGCTCTTCTCACTTTGCGCGATTGTTTTAATTGTTTAGTTTTAAAACTGAAAGTCTGGCCAGGAGCAGTGACTCATGCCTGTAATCCTAGCACTGGGGAGGCCAAGGTGGGTGGATTTCTTGATCTCACGAGTTCGAGACCACCCTGAACAAAAGCAAGACCCCATCTCTACTAAAATAGAAAATCTGAGGCAAGAGATCGCTTGAGCCCAAGAGTTTGAGGTTGCTATGAGCTATGATGCCATAGCACTCTACCCAGGGTGACAGCTTGAGACTCTGTCTTAAAATAATAATAATAATAGGCTCGGCACCTATAGCTCAAGCAGCTACGGTGGCAGCCACATACACCAGAGCTGGTGGGTTCGAATCCAGCCCAGGCCTGGCAAACACCAATGACAACTACAACCAAAAAATAGCAGGGTGTTGTGATGGATGCCTGTAGTCCCAGCTACTTTGGAGGCTGAGGCAAGAGAATCGCTTAGGTCCAGGAGCTGGAGGTTGCTGTGAACTGTGATGCCCAAGGTGACAGCTTGAGGCTCTGTCTCAAAAAAAAGAAAGAAAAAAAAAGAAAGAAAGAAAGGAAATAATAATAATAATAATAAAACTAAAAGTTTGATGTTTGGGGAACTCTTTCAGTCCCAGGTAGATAGAAGCAGCTGGTCACCCGTGTACATCAGATTCCTTTGCCACTCTGGAAGGACTACTACAAAAACAGTGTTACATGTGTGCAGAGTCTGTGGGTTTGAGGGGATTCTGAAAAGCATATGTCTCGCCTTTCTGTGGCTTTCCTTATTTTTTTGCCACCCTCACCCAACATCTATGCATAACTTTGCCCAGACTGGAGTGCGTGGAGTGATCATAGTTCACTTTAATCTTGAACTCCAGGGCTCAAGCTATCTTTCACAAAATCCTGGAATTAGGCGGTGCCTGTGACTCAGTGAGTAGGGCACCGGCCCCATATGCCTAGGGTGGTGGGTTCAAACCCAGACCCAGCCAAACTGCAACAAAAAAATAGACAGGTGTTGTGGCAGGCGCCTGTAGTCCCAGCTGCTCGGGAGGCTGAGGCAAGAGAATCGCGTAAGCCCAAGAGTTAGAGGTTGCTGTGAGCCGTGCGACGTCATGGCACTCTACCTGAGAGCAGTACAATGAGACTCCGTCTCTACGAAAAAAAAAAAAAATCCTGGAATTACAGTTGTGAGTCACTGAACCTGGCCCCCATGTCTATTTCTTATGCTGAGTTACTTGGACTCTCTCCCAGTATTACACAGAAACAAAATGACAAATGTCATTTTCTTTTCTTACTTTCAGTTGTATTATGTGTTTTCACTTTGGTCCAGCAGGTACCAGCAGGTGGTACGCTTGTAGATATCATTAAAGTCATAGACATCTAGAAATTATTCCCCAAATAAACTTAACCTCGGAAGAAACAAATTATACTGCAAATTTTTTCTTATAAACATGGAAAATGAAACAGAAGAGATTACATAAAAATGGTAATTGATATTTGGATTATTGTAACTTTATGAAATTGAAGATTTGGGGGATTTGTTTGTTTGTTTGTTTGTTTGAGACAGAGTCTCAAGGTGTCACCCTGGGCAGAGTGCTGTGACATCATAGCTCACAGCAACCTCCAACTCCTGGGCTTAAGCGATTCTCTTGCCTCAGCCTCCCAAGTAGCTGGGACTACAGGCACCTGCCACACACCCAGCAATTTTTTGGTTGCAGCCGTTGTTGTTTGGCAGGCCTGGGCTGGATTCGAACCCGCCAGCTCAGGTGTATATGGCTGGCGCTTTAGCCACTAGAGCCACAGGCACGGAGCCAAAATTGAAGATTTTGAATGACAATGGCTAGAAGGAAAGTAATGAACCCGAGAAATGCATGTGAAGGCTTTGTGTCCATCGGCTACAGGAACGTACGCTACTCATCATGTTTGGGGTCCTAACGTGGTCTAATAAAGGCTCAGCGGCCAAGAGGCTAGAGACGCAACACCGCTGTCCAAGACCCACATCTCAGCACAGGGAGCCTGGAGGAGACACTCAGCCTCGAGGTGCACTGGCTTCTACAACTGGAAAAAGGGGGAATCTAAGTTCTTCCATGTCCGTCTCCTTGGAATCATGTGATAATCAAGTGACATTGAATATGAGGACACTTATAAATTCTATGTACTATATGATTGTCAATTAAGGATTATTATGTTATTTGTCCATAGTTCACCCTATGGAAAGGACTTTTTCTTCTTTTTCTTTTTTTTTTTAAGGAACATGAGCCAAAATTTTATTTGTTCACTTCTTGCATTTGAAGTACTCCTCGGTGATATCCTTGGCCTGAGATTCTTTGCCATAATCCTGAACTACTACACAACTGCAGCCAACTACTTTAGGGGTTTCCAGTCTCTGTCAGTTTTACAGAGGTCCACCCATTCCCCTTGTTTCTGGTTGTCAACCTAAAGTAGGTTGATTTGGTGCTCAGCACAAAGGGCCTCCACCAACTTGACCTACACAGGCTCATCACAGCTGGTGCAAGCGCACAAAGATGCGGTTGGCGCTTGTCGAAGGCTTTGGCAGCTTCTCGGGTTCCACTGCAAGGCCGTCATTGTAGATGTCCTGGATGAGCACCTCTGTGAAGCGATGTTACCCCCCATTACCCCTCCAACAGCAGTGCCTTCCTCGGCCATGGCGCTGGCTTATGGGCGAAACTGAATCTCGACCTCACCTAAGCCTCTGCTTCTGTGCTCCTCCCCTGCAGCTGAGAAAGAAAAGGACTTTTGTTTCATTTTGACCCAATTTGTGCAATACCTTTTCCCATCATCAATAAATGTGATCAAAAATGAACAAAAAAGAAACATAAAATACTTGTAAAAGTCATGAAAGTTTATGCTAATCACCACTTCCTCTTTTCTTTGGCATTCTAGCCCCACCCTCTCCTGGTTCACCTTCTGCTCCTCTGGGTTTTTTTTTTTTTTAGCAAAGATGTGGGGGGGGCGGTGTCCTCACAGAGTTTTGTCCTCAGCCCATCATCCCTAACATGCCACAGAGGCTCTCTGCTCCCTCACTCCCAGCAGGTGACTCCCCGCCAGGAGCTACCTCTCACCACCGGCTCCCAGCTGAACTCCAAAGTGCCTTATCCAGTTGTCTCAAAGCCAGGCTGGACTCTGTCTGGACAACTCGGAAAGCATTTTGTGTTCTTCAGCGGCTGTGCAGCAGCACCCAATCCAGCCGGTCCCTAAGCTTGTCACTGCATTTCTAGAACCCTTTCTCACTTTTGCTCATCTTCTTCCACTGTTGTTATCACACCAAGTCCAACTGTAGCTAGAATGATTATCCTGTGGAAAAAAAAGCATTGTTAATTCTCTGCTGAAAGTTACACAGCCACGTCAGACAAGCATCTACACACAACACACAGGCTTTCCACGGGCTGCACAGCCACGTCAAACAAGCGTCTACACACAACACACAGGCCTTCCACGGGCTGCACAGCCACGTCAGACAAGCGTCTACACACAACACACAGGCCTTCCACGGGCTGCACAGCCACGTCAGACAAGCGTCTACACACAACACACAGGCCTTCCATGGGCTCCACGATTGTTTTCACTCAGTCCCCTAAAGAATCTCAGAGCCTAAGGCAGAGAAACCTTGTCCTTCGTATTTGCACATGTCAATAGCTGATATCATAAAACAATACTTGTGGGTTAAACTGAATTTTTCTTTCCCAGATATGAATGGGAGGGTCAGGATTAAGTTGCCTCTATGTAGTATTTCCATAAAATTGTGGCTTTTCCTCAGGTAGAGGGCTAAGTGACCTTGGGAACATTACTTAACCCCTCTGTGCCTTATAGCAAATAATGTCAATCATATTATCATTATTATTATTAATATTAGGCATAAGAAAAGATAAATTGGGCCAGGCACAGTGACTCATGCATGTAATCCTACCACTCTGGGTGGCTGAGGCAGGTGGATTGCTTGAACTTATAAGTTCTAGACCAGCCTGAGCAAGAGGGAGACTCCCATCTCAAAAAAAAATAAAATAAAATAGCCAGGTACTGTGAAGGGCACCTGTAGCCCCAGCTACTCGGGGCTATGGGCTCCCAGAGCAATGCCCAGCTATTGTTTTTTATAGTTGCCATTGTTGTCTAGCGGGCCCGGGCTGGGTTCGAATCCGCCAGCCTCAGTGTATGTGGCTGGTGCCCTACCCACTGAGCTACAGGCGCCGCCCACCCTTAACCATTTCTTTTTAAGATTTCAGATTCATATGGAGGTACTAAGATTACATAGTTTGCTTTTGTAAGGTCAAAGTCCGGGTCACAGTTGTGCTCATCACCAAGAAAGTGTGCAGTATACCTGTGCAATGTGTGTATTGAGTGGGAATTTACCCAATTAACAATTTTTCATGATTTTTTTTGAGACAAAATCTCACTTTGTTGCCCTGGCTAGGGTGCAGTGGTGACATCATAGCTCACTGCATCCTCAAACTCGTGGGCTCAAGTGATTCTCCTGCCTCAGCCTCCCCAGCAGCTGGGACTACAAGTGTGTATCACCACGCTTGGATAATTTTTTACTTTTTATAGAGATGGGATCTCCCTGTTGCTCCAGCTGGTCTCTAACTCCTGGTCTCAAGTAATCCTCCCACGTCGGTCTTCCATAGTGCTAGTGCTAGGATTGTAGACATGAGCCACCTCACTTGACATTATTTTTTAATGTCAAGTGGGCATTGTAGAAGTAATAACATTATGAGTATAGAGAGTAATGACTCTATATAAGAGTGCTTAAGGGTATTAGCATCAAGGATCAGCTTAATCCAAGTTAGGGATTGAAATGATAGACATTACACTGATCTGAAGTCCCTGGGAAGGAGACTTTTAGTTCAGCACTAATTTTAATATATGAGGTCTGACAATTAACTTCACAAACTTGCCACCCTATGCCTACATTGGTAGGACTGTACAAACTCAGTAAGATTTCATAACTTTGGTATAGCAGCATCTCACAGTTGTGTCTGTGTCAATGTGTAGCGGTGTCTTGCTGAGAAACATTCATTAGTGTTGTGAGTTTTTGTGTGCCATTGGGAGAATGTCGGAGCTTGATTCACAGCAGACATTTGTGAATTTCTTGTTAAACTTGGCAAGCATGGAAGTGAAATCAAGGACATGTTAGTCCAAGTTTATGAGGAGAATGGCATGAAGAGAACAACATCATACAAATGAATTAAATGTTTTTCTGAGGAGAGAGAAAGCATCACTGATGAAGAGAGATAAGGGCAGCCATGAAAAAGCAGAACTGATGAAAACATTGCAAAAATTCATCAAATTATGTGTTAAAATCATTGTATCACTGTGAGAACCATAGTGGACCAAGTAGACATAAATAAAGAAACATTTGGAAAATCTTAACTGTTAATCTTGCCAAACAACTCATGGCTCTTGCATCATACCAATGCACCAGCTCACTCAGCACTATCTGTGAGGGAGTTTTTAGCCAATAACAAATAACTGTATTGGAACACCCTCCCTACTCACCTGATATGCCCCCTAGTGACTTTTTTCTTTACCCAAAGATAAAGGAAATATTGAAAGGAAGGCATTTTGATGATATTCAGCACATTAAGGGTTTGATAGCCTGATAGCCATTCCAAAAAAAGAGTTCCAAAATTGTTTTGAAGGTGAACTAAGCACTGGCATCAGTGCATAACTGCCCTAGGGGAGAACCTCAATGGTGACCATGATGATATCACCAACAAGGTATGTAGCACTTTTTCTATGATGCGATTACAAACTTAATCGTCATAACTTCTATAGTCCCTGAGCCAAAGCAAGAGGGGAAATTTAGCTGCTCCACTCAGAGGAAGGCAATTAACTTTCCCCTTAAAACTTCCTCCTCCATGGCAGGGCATGGTGGCTCATGCCTGTAGTCCCAGCACTGTGGGAGGCTGAGGCGGGTGGATTGTCTGAGCTCAGAGGTTCAAGACCAGTATGAGCAGCAGGGAGCCAGAGTAAGACCCCGTCTCTACTAACAACATCAAAAACAGCCAGCACCGCTAGAGGAAGAAGAAAAAAATCAACAAAAAAGGAGTACTTCAAACAAAGAAGAATGAACAAGCACACTGAAATTAAAAATAAAAAAAATAATTTTAATAAAAAAAAACTTCCTCCTCCATTCAGAGGAAGGCATCTAACTTTTCCCTTAACTTTTTCTTTTTAACTATATACATATGGTATACAACATGATAAGCCTTTTCTTTTTCTTTTTCTTTCTTTCTTTATTTCTTTTTTTTTTTTTTTGAGACAGAGTCTCACTTTGTTACCCTTTGAGAGTGCTGTGGCATCACAGCTCACAGCAACCTCACTCTCAGGCTCAAGTGATTCTCTTGTCTCACCCTCCCAAATAGCTGGGACTATAGGCACCACCACAATGCTCGACTATTTTTAGAGATGAGTTTTTGCTTTGGCTCAGGCTGGTCTCAAATCTGTGAGCTCGGCAATCTACCCTTCTGGGCCTCCCAAAATGGTAGGATTATAGCTGTGAGCCACCTCTCCCAGACTTTTTTTTTTTTTTTTTAGAGGAAGGGTCTTGCTATACTGCTCTGTTGCTCAGGCTAGAGTGCAGTAGCTAGTCACAGCCTGATCATAGCTCACTGCAGCCTTGAACTCCTGGGCTCAAGTAATGCCTCCTCAGCCTCCTAAGTAGTTTGGACTACAGGCACACACCACCACACCAGCTCCTGATGTTTTGGTATGTGGACACATAGTTCAGTGGTCTTTACAGTCAAGCAAATTAACATATCCATCATCTCACATGATTACATGTTTGTGTCTGTGGTAAAAGTACCTACTTTTCTTCTACTATGCTATCTAATTTACTTTTTCATTATGCCCATTCTTATTGCCTGTCTTCCCTTTGTAGAAATGCTACAAAGACAGGAATACCTGTCTGCCTCATTCATCAATGTGCCCAAGCATCTATCTGGTGCTCAACAGATGTTTGCTAGGTGAATAAACTAAGATACCCAGAGACCTTTGTAGGGAAGAGAACAGGCCCATCAGCAGTCCAAGGTTTATCGACCATTTTTTCCCCCAACCACATATAGTCTGGTCCTCAAGAGGAATTTTGGTAAATGTTTCCCCAATATCCTATTTGGGGTGATATTTTAAAGCTCTTGGTAAACTGTTGTTCTAGATTCTGTCTGTCTGGCCAACCCTTGATCTGGCTCTGTCTCCTTAGACATTCCTGATATATTCTAAAATTCAAGGGCTACCCTATCCTTCATCCATCTTTACAATAGGAATGACTTTGTCATGAAGAAAATTACTTCATCCTCTGGACAGTTCCTGTAAAGGCTTCTAGCTAGCTGTGTACACACTCAGGATCCTAGCTACTTGAGAGGCTGAGGTAGGAGGATTGTTTGAGCCCGGGAGTCTGAGATTAGCCCGGACAACAAAAAACTCTGAAGAAGAGGAAGGAAGGGAGGAAGGGAGGAAGGGAGGGAGAGAGAGAGGGAGGGAGAAAGGAAGGGGGGGGGAGAGAGAGAAGGAGGAAGGAAAAGAGGTGGGGAGGGAGGGGGAGCGAGGGAGGGAAAGAGGGAGGAAGGGAAGAGACAAAAAAGAAAGAGAGAGAAAGAAGGAAGAAAAAAACAAGGGAAAATCTTGTCTTGTCCTTTGATTATCAAATCTCCCGTCTCAACAACTCATTCTTATTTTGATTATTTTTTTTTTTTTTTTGAGACAGAGTCTCACCATGTCGCCCTTGGTAGAGTGCTATGGTGTCACAGCTCACAGCAACCTCAAACTCTTGTGCTTAAGTGATCCTCTTGCTGCAGCCTCCCAAGTAGCTGGGACTACAGGTGCCTACCACAATGACTAGCTATTTTTTTTGTGGCAGTTGTCATTGTCAGTTAGCAGATCCAGGCCGGGGTTGAACCTGTCAGCCTTGGTGTATGTGGCTGGCTCCCTAATCAGTGAGCTGTGGGCGCCGAGCCTCCTTCTTATTTTGGATATCCCTTCTGGCCAGTCTTTTTCAGGAGATTATCTAGGTCGATTTTATCCCCTCTGCTGTCTAATCTAGTAAGAGCCATCTTATTTTTTCCTTTTCCAGGTTCCTGAGAGACTCTCACTGGAGATCTCAACTGATTGGTGATCTTTTTAGACACATGAATGTTGAGCTATCACGTTCCCTTCCACTACCATAAAAGCTGACAGTTGAATCTTTAACTTTCTCTCTTATACAGTAACTTTGAGAAATCATGCTATGAATGAAAAGAAAAATAACTGAGCTCTTTGTCTTCTCATTAAACAAAAGAAAGTTGAGTCAACGTTTAAAATCTGGCGTTTCTGCTTTTGCATTTTTTGATAGTGGCACACCAAGAAATATGAATCTAGGCTAAGTCTGTGTGTTAAGTATGGTGTTTTTTAATAGCAAAATCATTCCCATTTGAGTACAGGGCCTCAGGAAAGAAAAAACACTTGGAATTCATTGGAGATTATGATGAGAGGAACAGATTCAATTTTCCCAACTTTCATAATTCATTTCTGTCATAAATTTGCACAAATCATATTTACATCAGGCAAAGTTATAATCATCATTACAAATGCTTGTAACGAATTATTTATTTATTCTCTTGTTTGTGTGTGTGTGTATATATACCCAACTGACCTACATATGTTTGTTTGTTTGTTTGTTTGTTTTTGAGACAGAGTCTCAAGCTTTCTCCTTGGGTAGAGTGCCATGGCATCACAGCTCACAGCATCCTCAGACTCTTGGGCTCAAGTGATTCTGTTGCCTCAGCATCCGAAGTAGCTGGGACTACAGTAGCCCGCCATAATGCCCAGCTATTTTTGGTTTGTACTTGTCACTGTTGTTTAGCTGGCCTGGGCCGGGTTTGAACCCACCAGCCCTGGTCTATGTGGCAGGCACTCTGCCCACTGAGTTACGAGCACTGTCCTATGTTTGTATTTAAACCTTATAAAAATCCTGTCATTTTTATTTATTTATTTATTTATTTATTTATTTATTTATTTTGAGACAGAGTCTTTCTATGTCACCCTCGGTAGAGTGCCCTGGCGTCACAGCTCACAGCAACCTCAAACTCTTGGGTTGAAGCGATTCTCTTGCCTCAGCCTCCCAAGTAGCTGGGTCTACAGGTGCCCACCACACGCCCAGCTATTTTTTTTCTTGTAGTTCTCATTGTTGTTTAGCTGGCCCAGGCCAGGTTCAAACCCACCAGCCTGGGTGTATGTGGCAGGCACCCTGCCCCCTGAGCTACAGGCATCACCAATCCTGTCACATTTTAAGTCGCCATCCGTTTTTCACTGAACATTATGTGTTCAACATTCCTCCCTGTTGCCTTGGGAATAGAGGCTCATGCCTGCGAATCCTCTGCGAGGCCGAGGCCAGAGGATTGGTTGAGGTCAAGAGTTGGAGACCAACCTGAGTAAGAATGAGACCTGTCTCTACTAAAAACAGAAAAACTAGCTGGACACTGCAGAGGGCACCTTTAGTCCCAGCTACTTGGGAGGCTAAGGCAGGAGGATCGCTTGAACCCAGGAGTTGGAGGTTACTGTGACCTGGGAGGAGGCCACCCACCGCACTCCAGTCTGGGGCAATAGAGTAAGACTCAGTCTCACAAAAAGGAAAAAAAAGAAGTTTCTTCCCTGTTGTTGCATTTAGGTGTAAGTTATTCATTTTTATTCTTGTACCACGTATACTATTCCCTAACATAAACATATCACAATTTATTCATTCTCTTATCTGTATGTTTGTGTCTATCACCTGACCTCTATACCTTTGTATATATCTGTATCCATCTATCCTTCTTTATCTCTGTGGATATATGACTTATAGTTCTTTTCAGCTATAAACATAGCTGCTAAAACTTTCTATGTATGTCTTAGTGCTCTTCAAGAGTTTCTCTTGCGTATATGCCTGAGAAAGAGTCTGTCAGCTAAATTTTATCATGAATATTTTCTTTTCTTTTCTTTTCTTTTTTTTTTTGAGACAAAGTCTCACTCTGTTACCCTGAGTAAATTGCTATGGCATCCTGATCGCTCACAGCAACCTCAACTCTTGGGCTCAAGTGATCCTCTTGCTTCAGCCTCCCAAGTAGCTGGAACTACAGGCACCTGCCACGATGCCTGGCTAGTTTTTTCTATTTTTTTAGTAGAGATGGGGTCTCGCTCAGGTTGGTCTCAAACTCCTGAGCTCAAAAGATCCACCCAGCTCGGCCTCCCGAAGTGTTAGGATTATAGGTGTGAACCACTGTACCTGGCCCTGAAGACTATGTTCTTTTTTTTTTTTTGTAGAGACAGAGTTTCACTTTATTGCCCTCGGTTGAGTGCCGTGGCCTTACACAGCTCACAGCAACCTCCAACTCCTGGGAAAGACTATGTTCTTAAATAGTTGTGCCAGTGTAGATTCCTAGCAGCAATGTGAGAAATTCCCGTTAAGCCACACTGCTCACAAAGCCAGGAGCAGCCCAGCAGCCCAGCTGCACAGACAGCTGGGTGTCAGGGCGGGGTCTCCAGGCAGCAAAGCTGGGCCAACCTGCAGCTCTAGTCCAGGTGGGACAGGTGGGTCTCAGGGATGGGACAGGTGGGTCTCAGGGATTGGACAGATGGGTCTCAGAGATGAGACAGGTGGGTCCCAGGGATGGTACAGATGGCTCTCAGGGATGGGACAGGTGGGTCTCAGGGATGGGACAGGTGGCTCTCAGGGATCTCTATTCCTGGTTTAGGCTGAGAGGGTTGATGTAAATCCCTTGGTTCTGTGGTTCCCTCTCCTACTACCCTGACTCTGACTCCCTCTGTGTCTCTGTGATAGGAATGTCATGATTACAGTAGATCTACCTGGATGAACCAGGTAATACTCATGCCAATCTAGTTGCTCATATTTGCATCAGGAAACTGATGCTCAGAGAGTCAGAGGTCACACAGTGAATTAGTGCTATGTGAAGAACCGATGTCTCCTCATTCTCAATTCAACTTTTCAGACACATCCACAGACAAACCCACAGTCACTGTTGTACATGCCTTTGAGTGATTTATAGAATGTGAAGATTTTTAAAAATTCCCTAAGAATATGGAAGATTTGAACACTATCACCCAACTAGACCTGATTGACATTTATCAGATACTGCCTTCAGTGGCTGTGAAATTCACATTCTTTTAATGTAAATAAAACATTAATTCACAAAAAGTCTCAATATATTCCAAAAAGTGATTATCTCTTACAAGTAATTATTAGTAAAACGAGGGTGAGAGTTGGCTAATTGTCTCATCATAGTTGGTCCTATGATTTTTACCCTAACATGACAATATTCTAGCATCTTTTCCCCAGTCGGCTAACAATCTTTATAATTTGCTTATTAGGGTTTCAGAGATCTCGCCAAGATTAAGACCCAGCTCTCTAGCCCCCACATAATTGAGTTATTTAAGTAGGAATTGAAAAGAATAATAAGAGGTTGAACTTTGCCTCCCTTTTCCTGGGTTCTGCAGTTCTCTGTTCTCAACGCAATCTTCCACCTGAAGCATGGCACCACATGATCTGGACACCAGCACATCTGTTGCTTAAGATTTTCTAAAATAATCTTAGTTGCCACTAAGGACAATGAACTTCTGCAAAAGCCAGTCTGTCAATCAGGGGTCCTGTCTTCATAGCCCTCAACTTGTTCCTCAGCTTACTTCTGGAGCTGAGGGAAACACCGGTTTCTGTCCCCACCAAAAATGTGCTTTGTGTGTGTGTGTGCTAATGTCTCAAGAGGCCATGCTAGACCTAAAATAATACATTACTGCAGGGGCTCCTAAAGCAGTCCATTAGCCCTACTAAATGTATACTCACAGCATTTTCCTGGGAAAAGAATTCATTAGCTTTCACCAGATTCTCAAGAAATAGGAGCTTTGACCTCTAAAATGCTAAGCCAATTGCATTATCCTTTCAAGTTGTCAACAAGATCGTCACACCTTAGCCCTATAGAAGACCCAAAAGGGCGGGGCACAGTGGCTCACACCTGTAATCCTAGCACTCTAGAAGGGCAAGGTGGGTGGATAGTTTGAGCTCACAAGTTCAAGACCAGCCTGAGGAAAAGCAAGACTCCTGTGTCTACTGAAAATAGAAAACCTGAGGCAAGAGGATCGCTTGAGCCCAAGAGTGGGAGGTTGCTGTGAGGTATGATGCCTTGCCACTCTACCCAGGGCAACAACTTGAAACTGTGTCTCAAAAAGGAGAAGACCCCAAGCTACATTTTTGTTTTCTCATCTGTAATATAGAGTTGCATCAAAAAACATCCAACCTAACCATCGGCTTCACTAGAGAAGGTCTAGGCAACAAACCTAGCTTGCACTCAACACTTTTGCAGGCTTCATTTATGAACATTCTGAAAAACAAAACTCTGGAGACAATGGTTTCTTCAGTTTACCTGGAAAACCCTGGTTTAGAATGTTCCCTTGTTTTTCCATTCATTTCAAACACTTACCAAGCCCAGTGTGACAAGCACTTGCTGGGTCCTCTGGGGAGATTACCCTTGGCACTTGGCAGCCTAGTCTAACTCAACCTCAGCCGCAGACACAGGGCTCCAGGGCTGACTGCAGGGACATAAAGTAATATAGACCCAGATGTGGATCCGGCGCAGCTCACCTTCATAGCAGTCGGATGTTAAGAGAAAATTACAAAACGTCCTTGAGTCTTAATTTCAGATTCCTCATCTGAGAAATGGGGCAATGGCTACCATATGTATTTGGGGTTCTTTTAGGCATGTCATGCAGGATGATCTGGATCTTAGCTCTTTCCTCTTCAAATTTGGTCTTGAGCCCCACACTCATTTTCCTGCAGCCCCCTGCCCCTTTCTTGTGCGCCCTGTAAGAAAACTCACTTGCAGTCCATTCTCATTGCACCTGCTTTTTCCTCCACTAGGCGGTGCTCCTTTGAGTCTTTGCAACTCCATATTTTGCCCACTCCCTATTCTTGGATTTCCTCCTCACAGATTTTTCCTGGCCACTCACCAGGATCACACCCTCACTCCCTTGCCTTTCTATTGTCTTGTTTTCACAGAACATCATCTAATTACTTCACTACTGTACTTATTATTTAAACACTCATTTCTTCTCATTTGAACTTATTCAGGGCCCTGGCTCCTAGGACAGTGCTTGGAAAGGTATAGAACCCAGTAGTAGGTATTTGTTGAATGAATCAACCAAATGAAATAGGGTAAAGGGTGTTGACTGGTACAAATAAAAAACACATCAACATTAGGCGATTAAGTTTGCTTTTATTCTTGTTATTATAATATTTACATATCAGAAGAGGCGGGTTGTTTTCACATTTGCAAAACAAAGTGGCTCAAAAAGAGTAATTGACCTACAACAATATGCAAAACAGAAAATCACTGGTCGCTTTCACATCACACACCCTCTTCATTCTCCACACCCAGGAGGTTTACCAAAAATTCTTAGGCGGTGTTCCCCGCGGCCAAATGTGACAGGTATTAAAATGGCAGGTCTGTGGGTGGAAAGGATGATGCAAATTCAGAGCAGGGGAAGGCTCTTTCACCTTGTATGCGAGTGGACGCTGTACTGGACAGGTAACATGGAATGGGCGCGAGGGCAAGCAGTGGACTGGGAAGGAAGTTTTTTTAATTTTTTTGAGACATAGTCTCTGTTGCCCTAGATAGAGGGCTGTGACATCACAGCTCACAGAACCTCAAACTCTTGGGCTTACGCAATTCTCTTGCCTCAGCCTCCCAAGTAGTTGGGACTACAGGCACCCACTACAACGCCTGGCTCTTTTTTGGTTGTAGTTATCATTGTTGTTCTGGCTCTTTTTTGGTTGTAGTTGTCATTGCTGTTTGGCAGGCTGGGGCTGGGTTCAAACCCACCAGCTCCAGTGTATGTGGCCAGAGACCGGCGCCTTAGTTACTAAGCTACAAACGCCAAGCCTGGGAAGGAAATTTTTTTTCTTTTTGCAGTTTTTGGCCAGGGCTGGGCTTGAACCCACCACCTTCGGCATATGGGGCCGGCGCCCTACTCCTTTGAGCCACAGGCGCCAGAAGGAAGTTTTAAACTGAAAGGAGAATTCCATAATTTCTTTTTTATTTATTTATTTTTTTGTAGAGACAGAGTCTCACCTTATGGCCCTCGGTAGAGTGCTGTGGCCTCACACAGCTCACAGCAAGAGAATCCTCCAACTCCTGGGCTCAAGCTATTCTCTTGCCTCAGCCTCCCAAGCAGCTGGGACTACAGGCGCCCGCCACAACGCCCGGCTATTTTTTGGTTGCAGTTTGGCCAGGGCCGGGTTTGAACCCACCACCCTCGGTATATGGGGCCGGCGCCTTACCGACTGAGCCACAGGCGCTGCCCTATTTCTTTTTTATTTTTAAGAAAAGTTTTTTTTTTTTTAATTTCAGCTTGCTTGTTCATTCTTCTTTGTTTAAAGTTCTTTTGTTTGTTTATTTTCTTTCTTGTTTTTTTTTTTTTTACCATTCTTCCTTTGGCAATTCTCTTTCCCTTTGCCTCCCCAGTAGCTGGGATTACAGACACCTGCCACAACGTCTGGCTGTTTTTGATGTTACTAGAGATGGGGTTTCACTCTGGCTCACTCCTGCTCATACTGGTCTCGAACCTCCGAGCTCAAGCAATCCACCCTCCTGGGCCTCCCACAGCTCTGGGACTACAGGCATGAGCCACCACACCCGGCCAGAATTCCATAACTTCTATCAGAGACACCAAAAGCCACCCCAAATAAACCTTTAAGCTAATTTAGAGAACTGGACCCATGCTATAAATGCAGAAATTTTTGTTTGTTTGGTTGTTTTTTTGTTTGTTTTTGTTTTGTTTTGTTTTGTTTTTGAGACAGCCCCAAGTTGTCACCCTGGGCAGAGTGCTGTAGTATCACAGCTCACAGCAACCTCCAACTCCTGGGCTCAAGCTATTCTCCTGCCTCTGCCTCCCAAGTAGCTGGGACTACAGGCGCTCCCCATAACGCCCGGCTGTTTTTTGGTTGCAGCCGTCATTGTTGCTTGGTAGGCCTGGGCTGGATTCAAACCCGCCAGCTCAGGTCTATGTGGCTGGCACCTTAGCTGCTTGAGCCACAATTAGCAGAGCCTGTTTGGTTTTTTTCTTTTGAGACAGAGTCTCAAGCTGTCACCCTGTAGAGTACTGTAGCATCACAGCTCACAGCAACATCAAACTCTTGGGCTTAAGTGATTCTTTTGCCTCAGCCTCCCAAGTAGCTGGGACTACAGGTGCCCACCACAATGTCCGGCTATTTTGTTGTTGTTGTTGCAGTTATCATTGTTCTTTTAGCTGGCCTGGGTCTAGTTCGAATTCACCAGCCTTACTGTATATGGCTGAAGCCCTCCCCACTGAGCTACGTTCGCGGCCAATGCAGAAGTTTTTATGCACATCCAAGCAGGTAGTTACCCATAAACCTTTCTTAACTGTTTTGGAGCCTGGTTCAGTGTGGAGGAAGACAATAGCGTGGATTCCATTTCCATCTCTTGAGTGGTGGTAAATAATACAAAGGTCATGCGAAGCCTTGAATACCAGGGCAAGGACACTAGGCCTTTGGAATTGAGATCTCTAAGGAGACCATTGAAGAGCAGTGCAAGTAAAATGGTACTTTAGGAGGAAGGAGTCCTTTTGGAGATGCCAGAGGGAAGGCTGTTAATAGTCCAGACAAGAAAGAGAGTAGAGGCCAGGCATGGTGGCTCATGCCTGTAACCCTAGGACTCTGGGAAGCCAAAGTTGGTGGATTTCCTGAGCTCAGGAGTTCAACAGCAGCCTGAGCAACAGAGAGACACTGTTTCTAAAAAAAATAGCTGGATGTTGTGGCAGACGCCTGTAGTCCCAGCTATTTGGGAGGCTGAGGCAAGAGGAACTCTTTTTTTTTTTTTTAAACAGAGCCTCAAACTGTTGCCCTGGTAGAGTGCTGTGGCATCATAGCTCACAGCAACCTCAGACTCCTGGGCTCAAGTGATTCTCCTGCCTCCACCTCCCAAGTAGCTGGGACTACAGGAGCCCGCCACAATGCCTGGCTATTTTTTGGTTGCAGCCGTCATTGTTGTTTGGCAGGCCCGGGCTGGATTCGAACCCGCCGGCTCAGGTATATGTGGTTGGCGCCTTAACTGCTGGAACCACAGGCGCCCAAGCCAACAAGAGGAACTCTTGAGCTCAAGAGTTGGAGGTTACTGTGAGCTATGATGCCGCAGCACTCTACCGAGGGCAACAATAAGACCCTATCTCAAAAAAAAAAAAAAAAAGAAAGAAAGAAAGAGAGTATAGAGAACAGAATAGGGCGAGAAGTAATAGGTGGGAGAAAGGGGCTGGACATGAGTTGCATGTCCAGTTGCACCAGAAATCTCTGGTGTGACTACTAGTCAGAAGAGCTACCACCCAAAGCTGGGCGGCAGCATCATGGGGTTTGTTCTAATGCTTCTGGCTCATAGGATGCAAATTATCACACTATTATGTGCCTCTTCAAAATAATAGCCCCTGGTGTCTACTGGCCACACCATGTAATAGAAATTATGAAGGCACTGTATCTTTTAAAAAAAATCCCCTTTTACAGCACTTCCTTAAAAACAGCTATTTAATTTAACTCTGACAGTGCGTTATTGGTGATTGTGTCCTAACAATTCTGATTTAAAAAGCATTTTTTTTTTCACGACAGCCTACCGATGAATTAACAATTCCGACATCAATGAAACAACTTTGTAAAGGGTTGAATATTTTCCTGGTAAGTGTTCAGCATATGCTTTTCAAAATGCCTTATATTCACTGTTTATTTTCTCCTTTCATCTAATGAGTGCTTCTTATTGTCCACCTGGTTAGTTGTAAGAACTGCTAATCAATTAAGTGATCGGTAATGTTTTCAAGCTTTCTGCTTCTCGCTGGGCTGGCTACTGGTGTAGTTTTGTGCAGTATTTTCGTCAAAGGCAGTAGGCTCATTTTAGGTTTTTAATTCAAAGTACAACCCAGGGAGTGCTTCAGTGCTTTTTGACTTGAAGCCTAACTAATTGAAAGTCATTAACTTGCCTTTTTAAAAATATGCACTAGTGATCATATTCATAAAAGATCATAGCTCGAAGAGTGATTTGTGGATTTCTTTTCCTCTTTTAACTGTCTTTCTTTCTTGGATCCCAAACAACTTGCTGATCCACTGCAGTTCAATTGCGAGCCTGGGTGATAATTGTTTATTTAAAGGGCAATCTAAATTACTTACAGATAAGAAAGTAGACAACAAACTTATAGACCGGAGGTCTTAGATTCTAGGGAAACCAAGGGGCTTCATTGGCTAAATTTTATTTGTATTGCACATTTAATTTCCTTGGGAGAAAAAGCATGCCTTTCAGCAGATTCTCAACCACCGCAGGATGTCAAAAAGGATTTTTAAAAACCTTACTGTTACAAAGGAGAATTCATGCTAAGGTAAAAGGATTTTGATTTTCAGAACTTTTAAATACTTAAAAGAATTTTGAAATACTTCAAATAGTTAAATATAATTTTTTTGCAAGTATACTTAAATATACTTTTGAGTTATTTCCATTTTCTCTTAACAGTTAAGCAGTTTAGGAAATTCATAATTATGTTTGACTATCTGAACATTTTAAAAGTATTATAATATGATGTTGGAAAAGGAAAAAGAAATGCTTGTAGGAAGTTTTGTAGAAAGAAAATTTGTACTCATGAAAGAGAATTCAAATGATGCTCTTGGCTTCTGTCTTTTCAGAAAAATTTGTGAGCAAGATCTTCTCATTCAGAAACAAATTAAAGACTGAATCTAATTTTGCTTTTTAGATATTGAACTTTTTCAGAATTGTCAATTTATTTTCTTTTTTATGCCTTTCTTTCAGCAACAAGTGCCAAGGAACAGAATTGTCAATTTATTTTTCTTTGTTATTTGTTTGTTTTTTACTCACCACTGTACTAACGAGGAGAATCATCAGTTTATTAATGAAGAATGGTAAGTTGACATTTTAAAATATTTATTCTCCCTCCATCTTAAAAGTAAAATATTTGGATTGTGTTAATAAGGATACAAGTAGTTTATCCTTCCTCACCCATTATCCTATCAACTATATAGCTTAGACGAGGTGCAGATATTTTTCCTATTGAGGAAAATTGTAGGTATTATACGTACTCAATTGTAGGTATTGGAGACAAACTTTTTTTTTTTAAGAGTCTCACTTTATCGCCCTCTGTAGAGTGATATGGAGTCACAGCTCACAGCAACCTCCAGCTCTTGGGCTTAGGAAATTCTCTTGCCTCAGCCTCCCGAGTAGCTGGGACCACAGGCGCCTACCACAACACCCTGCTATTTTTTTGTTGTAGTTTGGCTGGGGCTGGGTTCAAACCCACCACCCTTGGTATATGGGGCTGGTGCTCTACTCACCAAGCCACAGACACGGCCCTGGAGACAAACTTTTGAATTTAGGAGCATTTCATTTGTAAGCAACAATTTGCAGATTCTGTTTCTTTTCTTTTCTTCCTTTTTTTTTTTTTTTATGGTTTTATTTTATTTCATTTTTTGCAGTTTTTGGCCGGGGCCAGGTATATGGGGCCAGTGCCCTACTCCTTTGAGCCTCAGGCGCCACCCACAGATTCTGTTTCATTGAAGATATTTCTTTGACCCTGTTTTCTAAGTCCATCTCCTCTGCTCTGTCTACAACACTTTGCTAAAGTTTTATAAGAATGTTAAATATACTATATTATGAAATGAATAGCAGTCTCTAAATATGATACCATAGCATAGGTAGTGATAGTCAGAGGGGTAGACTTTGTACCGTAAGGTACATTTGGTGAAGTCTGAAACATTTTTGACTGTCATGCCTGGACTAGGGGATGCTCTTGGCACCTAATGGGTGGAGGACACAGATGCTGCTGAACATTCTACAAGGCACAGGACAGGTCCCCATAGCGAAGACTCAGCCAACCCAAAATGTCAATAGTGTCAAGCTTGAGAAACTTCCTTTAGACTAAATATTTTATACAAAGATGATTACACTAATTGGAAATTTCATAACTCCACAATTCTGCCATTGTTCCATCAGACTTCTCTTGAACAGGACAGACTAGGTCAAGCATTTGAAGATGCTTTTGAGATACTGAGGCAACATTCAACTGGTGATCTTCAGTATCCCCCAGGTAAAGATAAATCATTTACTCTCTTCTGTTGGTGCACTAAATGGTCACATGCACATGTAAGATCAGAGCAGAATGGGACAGCACCTGTGGCTCAGTAGGTAGGGTGCTGGCCCCATATACCGAGGGTGGTGGGTTCAAACCCGGCTCCAGCCAAACTGCAACAAAAAAATAGCCGGGCGTTGTGGCGGGTGCCTGTAGTCCCAGTTACTTGGGAGCTGAGGCAAGAGAATCACCTAAGCCCAAGAGCTGGAAGTTGCTGTGATCTGTGACGCCATAGCACTCTACCCAGCGCAACAAAGTGAGACTCTGTCTCTAAATAAATAAATAAATAAAAGATCAGAACAGAAACCATTTTTACCTAAAACATCTGGGATTATAATAATTCTAACAAAGGAAAAATGCATCCAGGGTTATCCAGCCTAAATACAATCATTAAAGTCTCACATATAAAAACACAGAGAAGGGCAGAGCCTGTGGAGCACCGGTCCCATATACCGAGGTTGGCAGGTTTGAAACCGGCCCCGGCCAGCTAAAACAGCAGTGGTAACTGCAACGAAAGGTAGCCAGGTGTTGTGGTGGGCGCCTATAGTCCCAACTGCTGGGGAGGCTGAGGCAAGAGAATCACTTAAGCCCAAGAGCTGGAGGTTGCTGTGAGCTGTGATGCCATGGTACTCTCCCAAGGGCGACAAAATAAGACTCTGTCTAAAAAAAATAAATAAATAAAATAAAGTAAAAACTCAGAATATAGGGCGGCGCCTGTGGCTCAGTGAGTAGGGCGCCGGCCCCATATACCGAGGGTGACGGGTTCAAACCCGGGCCCGGCCAAACTGCAACCAAAAAATAGCCGGGCCTTGTGGCGGGCGCCTGTAGTCCCAGCTACTCGGGAGGCTGAGGCAAGAGAATCTCTTAAGCCCAAGAGTTGGAGGTTGCTGTGAGCTGTGTGAGGCCACGGCACTCTACCGAGGGCCATAAAGTGAGATCCTGTCTCTACAAAAAAAAAAAACAACTCAGAATATAGAGAATGACATTCTGCACAGGAGTACAAAGACATATAATATATAATTTTTTTTTTGAGACAGAGTCTCACTTTGTTGCCCTTCATAGAGTGCTGTGCTGTCACAGTTCACAGCAACCTCAAACTCTTGGGCTCAAGTGATTCTCTTGCTTCAGCCTCCCTAGTATCTGGGACTACAAGTGCCCGCCACAACATCCAGCTAATTTTTTTTTTTTTTAGAGACAGGGTCTCGCTGTAGCTCAGGCTGGTCTCGAAGCCGTGAGCTCAGGTAATCCACCCGCCTCAGCCTCCTAGAGTGCTAGGATTACAGGCATGAGCCACTACACCTAGTCCTACCTTATTTTACTTTTCTAGAGAGAGGGTCTACTCTGCTGCACAGGCTATAGTTGAACAGGATACTGGTACTATCATAGTTCATTGCCACCTCAGACTCTGGGTTCAAGGGATCCTCCCACCTCAGCCTCCTGAGTAGCTGAGACTACAGGTGTGTGCCACCACACCTGGCTAATGTTTTGTTTTTTGTTGTTTTTTTTACTTTTTGTAAAGATGGGGTCTCACTATGTTGCCGAGGCTGATCTCAAACTCCTGGGCTCATGTGATCTTCCCAGCTGACTCACCAAAGTCCTGGGATTATAGGTCTGAGCCGCCACACCAGATGTGCTTTTAAGAATATCTGGCTAGGGCAGCGCCCGTGGCTCAGTCAGTAAGGCGCCAGCCCCATATACCGAGGGTGGCGGGTTCAAACCTGACCCCCGCCGAACTGCAACCAAAAAATAGCCGGGCGTTGTGGCAGGTGCCTATAGTCCCAGCTACTCTGGAGGCTGAGAGAAGAGAATCACTTAAGCCCAGGAGCTGGAGGTTGCTGTGAGCTGTGTGATGCCATGGCACTCTACTGAGGGCCATAAAGTGAGACTCTGTCTCTACAAAAATAATAACAATAATAATAAATAAATAAAAATAAAAGAAAATCTTATTTTAAAAAAAGAATATCTGGCTAGCATTTATTTACTTAATAAACCTATCATTTAATCTATTCAGGAAAGTCTTTTAAATTGTTCCAATTTCTCTTATAGATCTTCTACCCACCCAAGATATAGTCAACTTAGAAGAATAAGTATTTTTATCCTTCCTCACCCATTATCCTATCAACTACATAGCTTAGAAGAGATACAGATATATTTCCTGTTGAGTTTATAAAGGATATTGCAGGGTGTACCAACATAAAAAAAATCATGAAGTCTCAGCAAAAAGCACACAGTCTAGAAGGTAGGTGGGCTGTATAAAAGAATTTCTGTGATAGCATCGTGGGATAAAAACCACAGGAGTCATAGAAAGCAGTAAAAGAACATAGAAGGAGACAGTTTTGTACATAAACATATATATTTATTCTTTTTAACATACATATACAAATATAAGCTTTGACTTTTAACTTTTTTTCTCCATTTTTCAATTAGATTACAAAAATTACCTGGCTTTCATCAACCATTATCCTCACGTCAGAGGGACTTCCCACTGCTGCGGAATGTTGCCTGCAGAGGACCCTGTGTGTAATTGGAGAACTGTGATCGTAAGTACACTTATCAGGAGGCCAGTCCTCAGCCACTGGCAACTTTCCTGGTTTTTTTTCTTTGGACACAGACTCTCAGTATGTCTCCCTCTGTAGAGTGCTGTAGCATCACAGCTCACAGCAACCTCAAACTCTTGGGCTTAAGCAATTCTCTTGCCTCAGCCTCCTGAGTAGCTGGGATTACAGGTGCCTGCCACACCCCTGGCTATCTTTTGTTGCAATTGCCACTGCTGTTTTAGCTGGCCGGGGCCAGGTTCAAACCCACCAGCCTGGGTGCATGTGGCCGGCACCTGACCCACTGAGCTACGGGCATCCAGTCCTTTCCTGTGTTTTTGCCAGCCTTCCATCAGGCATATGCTAGCTGGAACCCAGCCTAAAGACCGTACTGCCCAGGAAAATGCTTAGTCAGGGTCCTCTGTTGTGGTCTGAACTTGACAGTCAACATGGATACCAGCATAGCATTGCTGGCAGGAAGGAAGCTGCCCTTCATCATCCCTCTCTACTCAGCCTCAGACTGGTTTGAATGACTTCTATAAAGAGGAGGCATTTTAGGGGTTTTCCCATCACTGCTTCTCTTTAATCCATCTGGGAAATTGCAAAAAAAAAAAAAAAGTTATGGTTCCCCTAAAATCCATAAGGGCAAAGACGTAAACTTCCCCTGTGCAGCTTTACCTATAATCTCATATTAACCTATCTTAGAGTTAGCTATATGTATGAGACCAATTCTTAATATTTTAGCAGCCCCGCAGCAAAGGGAAATGTCCCCACCGCCTCTGCATTCCCGGATTCTTTTGCACTGTATTCTTCCCACATCCCTTGTGTCAAGCAGTTCTAAAGCACTGGGGTGTAAATGTGAAATTTAAAAAATTTTTCTTCAGTCATGACCTTCAACCGTGTGATGTCAAATGTCCTTTTTCTGTGCCTGTAATTTTTTTCCTCAGGGCCTACCCATAAAGTATTTCTTTGAAGAGAGGGTGATTTCATTCCAGCTTAACCTCATCTAACTTTACTTAGGGTTGCCAGGTAAAATCTAAGATGCCCAGTATTTTTTTGCAGTTTTTGACCGGGGCTGGATTTGAACCTGCCGCCTTTGGTATATGGGGCTGGCACCCTACTCCTTGAGCCACGGCGCTGCCCTATGCCCAGTATTTTTTGATTGTTTGTTTTGTTTTTCTTTTTGAGACAGGGTCTTGCTCTGTATCTCAGGCTAGAGTGCAGCGGTGTCATCATAGCTCACTGCAGCCTCAAAGCCCTGGGCTCAAGAGATACTCCACCTTGGCCTTCCAGAGTCCTAGGATTATAGGCATAAATCACCACAGCCAGTTTTTTTGTTTTTGTTTTTGACACAGAGTCTCATTATGTTGCCCTTGGTAGTGGCATCACAGCTCACAGCAACCTCCAACTCTTGGGTTTAAGCAATTCTCTTGCCTCAGCCTCCCAAGTAGCTGGGACTACAGGCACCTGCTACAACACCTGGCTATTTTTTGGTTGCAGTTGTCAATGTTGTTTAGCTGTCCCAGGTGAGGTTCGAACCCGCCAGCCTCAGTGCATGTAGCTGGTGCCGTAACCACTGTGCTTTGGATGCTGAGCCCCACATCCAGTTTTCTTTGAGACAGAGTCTCACTCTGTTGCTCAGTTTGGAATGCAGTAGCATAATCATAGTTTTTAGTGAAGATGCGATCTCGCTCTTGCTCAGGCTGGTCTCAAATTCCTAGCCTCAAGCAATCCTCCCACCCTAGCCTCCCAAAGTGCTAGGATTACAGGGAATGAGCCACCAAGCCCAATTTATTATTTTCTAAATCTGGCAATCCCCACTTCTTTGTACCTCAACTCCCATTTTCTAGCATACACCTCACAACCTCTTAGGCTGGAGACTCCTTGCCTGCTAAGCAGCCCTGTGTGGGTTATGGAAAAATATCCTGGCCATATGTGAGTGGCAAGAGCTCGGGCTGCTTCCTCCTGGAAGCTGCTTGGGTTTGCCCTCTCTCAGGCTTTGCCCTCCCCCGGCTGCCACCTTTCTTTTCTCATCTCCCGTTTCCCCGATGGGCATCCAACACAGAAGTGGAAGCCCAACTGCCCTTTTCACTGATACCACCATCTTTGCTAATGAATCTTTTGAATTGTTCTTTCCTACTGGGCATTTTTACTGGAAAAGAAAGCGATCCCTTTCTCATAGGGAAGGAAAGACACGCAGCTCCTCACAAAGAGATTGAGCCAGAGATTACCCTCTGCCCCTTGGTCCCCCCATTATATAGACTCAATTCTGGTTCTGCCCTGGGAACTATCTGGCTGCAGTTGAGGATAATACACATGTACCTTTCAGCACTTGAAAGATACTTGAAGGGAAAAAAAAAAATAAAAAAGAAAGATACTTGGCCTCTTTTAGCCTTTAGTTTCTTTCTTTCTTTCTTTCTTTTTTTTTCTTTTCTGAGACAGACTCTTTTTTTTTTTTTTGTAGAGACAGAGTTTCACTTTATGGCCCTCGGTAGAGTGCCATGGCCTCACACAGCTCACAGCAACCTCCAACTCCTGGGCTTAAGCGATTCTCTTGCCTTAGCCTCCCAAGTAGCTGGGACTACAGGCGCCCGCCACAAGGCCCGGCTATTTTTTGGTTGCAGTTTGGCCGGGGCTGGGTTTGAACCCGTCACCCTCGGTATATGGGGCCCGTGCCTTACCTACTGAGCCACAGGCGCCGCCCCTGAGACAGACTCTTACTCTCTTACCCCAGTTAGAATGTAATGGTGTCAACCTAGCTCACTGCAGCCTCAAACTCCTGGACTATAGCAATTCTCCTGCCGCAGCCCCCCAAGTAGCTAGAAATACAGTGTGCACCATCATGCCCCTGCTAACTTTTTCATTTTTTATACAGATGGGGCTCTCGCTTTTTCTTGCACAGGCCACTCTCAAACTCCTGGCCTCAAGCAGTCCTCCTGCCTTGACCTGTCAGAGTTCTATGCCCTTAGCTTTCGACTTTAGCCTTTAGTAAGGGGCCACAGAAAAAGTCCCACTTAACATCCTGCTGTATTATTTCTATAGAACAGTGCCGCAGACTACTGTTGTGAAGGCAACTGTCATCAATCTCTACACAACATCGCTGAAAACCAGCTGGTACAACCTGCTCTTCTCCAGCACAGAGGGGGAAAAGGTACGTTGCCCTGTCACTCCTCATACAGGTAAAAGAACCACATCTTCCTCACCGTAGCTTTAAGGGGATTTTATATCCCAGTTTGAAATGGTACTTGCAAAATATGCTCTTCCCACAAATGAGAATAATTTAACTCTAAATTATGATTATGATTGAATGATTCCAAGCCATTCTTCTTGGGGGAGGCTTCCTGTAAAGTCTCAAAGTGTCACTTAGGTCAAATAAATATGTATTCAAGAATAATAGATATATATTAGACCCCCATAATCAACTACCTCCCTACAATGACCACCCCCTTCAGTTGACTTAATTTGCATAGACAGGACATGCACCACATGTACTTATCAACACAGTAATTCTAGTCCCTTATGTTGGCTAGTTTGTAACGGTCCTTGGGGTGGTCAGCTGACAGAGATTCTACTGTATTTTAGTTATAGAAGGGAAAACTTTTCCATACATTATTTTAGCAATTATATTCCAATTTGAAGCCTTTGGGATTTAAATCTTCTTCTCTATTAAGTTTTCTGCAACAAAGTTCCATAATGATTTAATATTTCATAAAATTGAAATCCATAATTGCAATAGGGTTTATGATAGTTAAAAATATGGGAACTCTCCTCCCATATTTCTTGGCATATGAAATATTAAGATGTACTGCATGTGAGCTGTATCCCAGTGTGACAGTCCTATTTTAAAATTATACATTATCATAGTTATTTTAAATTATTTTTAATGAATTTTTTTGAAAACCTAGTTTTGATCCTATAAAACAGTGCACTGAAATCCCAGAATCATAAAATTCTAAATATGTAGTACAATGCTAATCCAGCAAGGAATCATGCATAAAATCACATAGATAAAATATATACACTGTATCACTGAATACTGAACGATATATCACGTGAATGATGGGGGACATATTCTAAGAAATGCGTCCTGTGGAGCATTCATCCCTCTGAGAACATCACAGAATGTGCTTACAGAAACCCCAAAGCTGTAGCTCTCTCCACTCCTGGGCTATGTGATGTAGCCTACTGCTCCTAGGCTGCAAACCTGTACAGCATGTGATTGTACTGAATACTGCAGGCCACTGTAACACGATGATATCTGTGTGCCTAACCACAGAAAAGGCACAGTAAAGACATGGTATAAAAGGTTAGAAATGGTACACCTGTATCTGACGCTGACCAGGAATGAGGCTTGCAGGACTGGAAGTTGTTCTGGGTGAGTCAGTGATAGGTGCTGAGTGAGTATGAAGACCTAGAACATTCTACAATAATTCATTTTTAAAAGGCCTTTTTTCTTCAATAATAAATAAACCCAGCTTTCTGTAAATTTTAAATCTTACATACATACCTTTTAACTTTAACTTTTAGACTTTTTGTAATACTTTCTTTATATCCTTATTCTGTGAGCTTTTCTTCTATTTCATTTTACTTTTCTTTCTTTCTTTTTTATTTTTTTTTTGCAGTTTTTGGACCGGGCTGGGTTTGAACCTACCACCTCCGGCATATGGGGCTGGCGCCCTACTCCTTTAAGCCACAGGCGCCACCCATTATTTATTTCTTTAAGACAGAGTCTTGCTCTGTTGCCCAGGGTAGGGTGTGGAAGCACCAGCTTAGCTCACAGCAACCTCATACTCCTGGGCTCCAGCAATCCTGCCTCAACTTATCGAGTAGCTGGGACTACAGGCTCTTGACACACAGTCCAGCTAACATTTCTATTTTTAGTAGAGATGGAATCTAACTCTTGTTCAGGTTGGTCTCAAACTCCAGACCTCAAGCAATCCACCCACCTCAGACTCCCAGAGTGCTAAGATTACAGGCGTGAGCCACCATGTGTGGCTCCTTTTTCTATTCAAAATTTTCATTATTTTTTTTTTTTTTACTTTTTAACCTGTTTTGTTAAAAATTCAGACAGAGAGCAGCACCGTGGCTCAGTGGGTAGGGTGCTGGCTACATACACCCACGCTGGAAGGTTTGAACCCAGCCCGGACCAGCTAAGCACCCAGGACAACTGCAACAAAAAATAGCCTGGTAGGGTTCCACTTGTAGTCCCAGCTACTTGGGAGGCTGAGGCAGGAGAATCCTTTAAGCCCAAGAGTTTGAGGTTACTGTGAGCTGTGATTTTACGGCATCTACCCAGGGGAACATAGTGAGACTCTCAAAAAAAAAAAAAAAAATTTCGGACAGACACTAACTAGATGAGGCCGAAGGAGTCAAGATCATTAACATCACTGTCTTCCACTTCCAAATCTCGTCCCACTGGAAGATCTTTAGGGGCAACAACACAGGAAGGTGTCATCCCCCTTGATAACGATGGCCTTCTTCTGGAATATCCCCTGAAGGACCTGCCTACAGCTGTTTGTTTTTTTTTTTTGGTAGAGACAGAGTCTCACTGTACCGCCCTTGGGTAGAATGCCGCGGCGTCACACGGCTCACAGCAACCTCTAACTCTTGGGCTTACGTGATTCTCTTGCCTCAGATTCTTTTGCCTCAGCCTCCCGAGCAGCTGGGACTACAGGCTCCCGCCACAACGCCCGGCTACTTTTTTGTTGCAGTTTGGGCCGGGGCTGGGTTTGAACCCGCCACCGTCGGCATATGGGGCCGGCGCCCTACTCACTGAGCCACAGGTGCCGCCACCTACAGCTGTTTTAAAATTAACTTTTTGAGAATAAGCAGAAGCCCACGGGGTATGGCATGGCTCCCGCTGTAATCCTAGCACTCTGGGAGGCTGAGGAAGGGGGATTGTTTGAGCTCTGGAGTCCCCAGTCCAGCCTGAGCAAGAGCGAGACTCCTATTTCTATTAAAAATAGAAGAACTAACTGGGCATCATGGTGAGTGCCTATAGTCCCAGCTATGTGGGAGGCTGTGGCAAGAGGATTGCTCAAGGCCAAGGGTTTGAGGTTGCCATGAGCTATGATGATATCTTGGCACTCTACCCAGGCCCCAGAGGGAGACTCTATTTCTTTTTTCTTTTCTTTTCTTTTTTTTTTTTTTGCAGTTTTAACCAGGGCTGGGTTTGAACCCACCACCTCCGGCATATGGGACCAGCGCCCTACTCCTTTGAGCCACGGGTGCTGCCCGTGAGACTCTATTTCAATAAGAAAAGATTAAGTAGAAGTAGTACACGCTAAAATAATGATAAAAAGTATTGTATAGTAAATACTAGGCGATAGGAATTTTTCAGCTCCATTATCACCTTATGGGATCACCATTGTTTATGTGGTTTGTTGTTAACTTGAGCTTTTTTTGTGTGTGTGAGACAGTCTCACTATGCTGCCCTCGGTAGAGTGCAGTGATGTCACAGCTCACGGCAACTTCCAACTCCTGGGCTTAAGTGATTCTCTTGCCTTCGCTTCCCAAGTAGCTGGGGCTATAGGCGCCTGCCACAACGCCCAGCAATTTTTTGGTTACAGTTGTCATAGTTGTCCAGCAGACCCTGGCTGTGCTCAAACCTACAAGTCCAAATAGGTTCAGCGAGACTCCCTCATCTACAACCTTTTTAAAACAAACCAAACCAAACCAACTCCAGGGTATGAAGCCTGTATCGTCTCACTGATGTTTTGTGGTGTGGAGCTTTGCCATTAGGCAACGAATCGCCCGCCATTTTTTGTGTGTAGATGTTAGTCTTTCAACTAAAATAAGGCTACATTTGAAACAGAATGAAATCTCAAAATATTTTGGGCATTCATTCTTGGCAAAAAAAATTACACTCATAAAATGGACTATATAACTATTAAAAAGTTAAAAGGCATGAAGACATTTCTTATGTATTGATACAGAAAGGATTCTAAAATACATTTTATTTTTGATTTTTTAAATTCCATGGTTCAGAAGTAATCATATTCATTGAATTTTAAAATTCAAACAGTTCAGAATTAGTGGAAGTGACCCTTTTGCTTTCTTCCATGCTATGCCTCAGAAGTAATCACTGTCAGCAGTTTGATATTTGATCTATCTATAACTAATCTCTATATTATGTTACAATTTATTTAAGATATATTATTGGCCAGATACAGTAGCTCATGCGTATAATTCTAGCACTCTGGGAGTGGACTGCAGGCAGGTGGACTGCTTGAACTCAGGAGTTTGAGACCCCCATCTTTACTAAAAGAAAAAAAAAAAATAGAAAAACTAGCCAGGTATGGCGGCACGTGCCTGTGGTACCAGTGATTCAGGAGGCTGAGGCAAAAGGAGCTCTTGAGCCAGAGAGTTCGATGTTGCTATGACACCACAGCACTCTACCCAGGGCAGCTGAGTGAGAGTCTCAAAAAAAAAAAAGGATGTCTTATTTACCGGGAAAAGTACAAGAGTATGATCCCATTTGCAAAAACTTAAAAAAAGAACTTTTCTGGAAGAATGTAAAATAGACTGGAATGTTTACTTTCACTTTGTACTTTGTTGTTTTTCTTTAAAGTATAATTTCCATTTTATTTTTTCCCAAAGGATGGTTATTCTTCAGTCCTCAAAAACTCAACTCTTTACATGGGCTTTGGAGGTCGTGGGCAGCACCCACAGGTCTAAATCTGGATGGAGATGGTCCGTCCTTGCAGGCTTCCCGAGAAGGGATCCTGACTGCCTTCCTGTGACTAGCACAACTCACACAGTACTGTAGCTTCATATAGAGCTTGGGAAGCTCTTAGGCGTTGAAGACACTCACTTCAGAAATGTCCCTCACAGCTACGGCCTCCACTATGTTCCAAATGACGAACGTCTTTTTTTTTTTTTTTTTTTTGGTTTTTGGCCGGGGCTGTGTTTGAACCCGCCACCTCCTGCATATGGGACCCGTGCCCTACTCCTTGAGCCACAGGCGCCGCCCACGTCTTTATCACTTTGTTCTTTCTTTTCTTAGTCATCTTTGAAGCGAGGATGCCCACTTTGTGCTTTGGTTTGAATCTTGTACCACAAGTCTATAATATTTTTATTTAAAGAAAAAAATCTAAACCCTTTTTTAAAAATTGAAAACATTTTGAAATATGATGGTTCATTAAGATTGATCACTGGAAGAGAGGCAGAGAATTTTGTTTAAGTCTGTGATGTGTTTTTTGGTAAGTCCCTTTCATTTCTCAATTCGTAAATTCAAGATAATATAACATGAAAGATAATCTTTGTAAAAACGTTTGAGGTTTTTGGATGAGTGATAACTGATGTAAGAATATCACTCCCCAGGGACCATTTGAAACAGTTTGGGAATCCACTGTTCTGCTTCCTCGAGGGGAAAGTGGAATTTGGCCATGAGATTTTAGCTACTGACCCATCGGGCAGATCATGGTACTTAGAGGCAAATTCAGAATTCACAGAACAGGCTGTCGTCTTTGGTCTCAGAGCAGCTCTTGGGTAAACCAAAGAAATCCTATCAACTGAGCAAACAAAACCCACAGAAATCCTCTCAAAATTTCCTGTCTAATTATTTTAAAATATAAATGGCTATTTCCTAAAAAGATAAAAACTTTAGTAAGTTTTTCACAGCAGTGAAAAATATCACAATGTCTGTTGTCATTAATCCTAAATAATGTAAAAATGACATGAAGACATTTTTGACACTTCAGTATTTTTCTATTTTTTGCTTTTCAAGTAATTGTGCAGCAGACCCAGGGTTAGCAATTTTACCTAAGTCTTTGGTAATAATTTCCCTAATATTACCTTATATTTGCATTTATTTGTCATTTTATAAGGTGCATTCACATCCTTACCTCATTCGATTTAACTCGTTTGAATAAAACCTCTTCTTTTTTTTTTTTTTTTAGAGACAGAGTCTCACTTTGTCACCCTCAGTAGAGTCCTGTGGCATCACAGCTCACAGCAACCTCCAGCTGTTGGGCTTAGCCGATTCTCTTGCCTCAGCCTCCCAAGCAGCTGAGACTACTGGCACCCACCACAATGCCCGGCTATTTTTTTATTGTAGTTTGGCCAGGGCTGGGTTCGAACCCGCCACCCTCAGTATACGGGGTCGACTCCCTACTCACTGAGCCACAGGAGCTACCTAATAAAGCTTCTTCAAATTACTCACTTCTGGAAATGGCTTTTGAAGCTTCTCTTAAAAACCACTAACCTTTACAGTATATTGTACTAGGATTTGTTGTTCTGTAGAAAGTTTAACATGTGACATAAAACTAGTGGTCAAGATTTAACTGGGCCATATGGAAAATGGAATCTCGGGTAAAGGGGTTCCAGATTTTCTTTTTCCAGTTTTAGCGTAAAATTTCTGACAACTTCCCAACAAAGTAAGATCCAGTTGAATTTTTTTTTTAATTTTTAATTTCAAATTCCTTGTTCATTCTTCTTTGTTTGAAGTACTTTTTTTTGTTGTTGTTCATTTTCTTCCTCTTTTTTTTTAATGTTCTTCCTCTGGCGATGCTGTGTCCCATTGCCTCCCCAGTAGCTGGGATTACAGACACCCACCACAATGTCTGGCTGTTTTTGATGTTAGTACAGACGGGGTCTTACTCTGGCTCGCTGCTGCTCATACTGGTCTCCAACCTCTGAGCTCAGGCAATCCACCCGTCTCAGCCTCCCACAGCCCTGGGACTACAGGCGTGAGCCACCACACCCGGCTGATCCAGTTGAAATTTTAGTAGGCCAAAGATCTTTGACCATCAAGTCTATAAAATGATGCAGTAAATACATTCCTAAAGGGGTGAATAGGATGAAAAGCAGGCGCAGTGTGGCTTTTAACTCTGCAGTTACTCAGCAGACCTTCCTGAGGGTGTTCTATGTATGGCCACGGTGGAGTCTGACATTGTTTCCTCTCCATTTTAGGCAGGAAGAAGCTCCGCCTATTTGAATACCTTCACGAATCCCTGTGTAATCCTGAAATGGCATCTTGCATTCAGTGGGTAGATAAGACCAAAGGCATCTTTCAGTTTGTATCAAAAAACAAAGAAAAACTTGCCGAACTTTGGGGGAAGAGAAAAGGCAACCGGAAGACCATGACTTATCAGAAAATGGCCAGGGCACTTAGGAATTATGGAAGAACTGGGGAGATCATTAAAATCCGGAGGAAGCTAACCTACCAGTTCAGTGAGGCCGTTCTCCAAAGATTCTCTCCATCCTATTTCTTGGGGAAAGAGATCTTCTGCTCACCGTATCTTCCACCTGATCAAGAATATCTCAGTTTAAATAACTGGAATGCAAATTATAACTATGCATATACCAATCATCGTGAGCTAAGCGAGCTAAATCACCCCGGTTACTAACATACTTTCACATTTCAGTTTCTTGGCAACAGAAACCCATCCCTATGAGCTTCAGGATCTCTCTCCTCTCTCTTTCTCTCTCTTTCTTTTTTTGTTCCACTTCTACTTGAAGGAATTCAGAGTTTCGTTTTTTTTTTCCCCTGTGAAGAGTCCAGAATTTTTTCTTTGTTGGGCTTTTTTGTTTGGTTTGGTTACAGCAAGTCCTAGAAAAGTTTTGTTTTGTCTTTAAAACTACCCATCATGAACTAGAATTCAGGATTTTTGCTTAAAGCAAATAATGAAGAGAAAAAGAAAAACCAATTAACTTTGTCTTTTTGTTTTGTTGGATTTTGCTTGTTAAGAAAGCAGTGGCTGGGCTTCACAGCTCACACCTGTAATCCCAGCACTCTGGGAGGCCAAGGTGATTAGATTGCCTGAGCTCAGGAGTTTGAGACCAGCCTGAGCAAGAGTGGAACCACTCCCCATCTCTACTAAAAATCGAAAACTAGCCCAGTGTATTGGCACTTGCCTGTAGTCCCAACTACCCAATAGGCTGAGGCAAGAGGATTGCTCAAGCCCAAGAGTTTGAGGTTGCTGTGAGTGATGATGCCTTGGCACTCTACCCAGGGCGAGGGGCGAGAGAGAGAGAGAGAGAGAGAGAGAGAGAGAGAAAATAAGAAAAGAGGAAGAAAAAACAAACCAAGAATGCTGCTAAATCTTTTGGGTTGGTTTGTGAGTGTGTGTTCTCCTATTGCTTTTTTTTTTTTTAACAACCCTAGGAATCAGAAGATAGTCCTATTTTTGAGTCTATTAACTTTATTGTTGCTATCTTTTATCAAATAGTATATAATCTATATTAACTTGGTAGGAAATTCTGCAATAAATAATTTCATTTTAAATGATCAACCCACCTCATGCCTATAATCCCAGCACTTGGTAAGACCAAGGCAGGAGGACTTGGTAGGAAATTCTGCAATAAATAATTTCATTTTAAATGATCAACCCACCTCATGCCTATAATCCCAGCACTTGGTAAGACCAAGGCAGGAGGACCACATGAGTCCAGGAGTTGGAGGCTGCAGTGAGGGACGACTGTGACACTGCACTCCAGCTACAATCTGGGTGACAAAGTGAGATGCTTCCCCCATTTTTTTTTTTAAGGCATCAGATAATTAAGCTCCATAGACTATCTTTGCTCTTTCTGTTTTCTGTGCAACCGTTTACCACTTTCTTTTTTTTTTAATAGTTAAATGTAGATCTATGCAACCACTTTCTTCCAGATTAATAATACCAGGACAGATGATTTATTTATTGTTTTTTAAGCCATTCACCAGAGGATGCATGATTTGATCTGTGTATTGATTTAAATATTTTCCTGTCACATACTCAAATGAAAAAAAATCACTCTTCTTTTTTCCCTTATGCTACCTTGTCTAAGAGAAAAAAATTACTCAACATATATTTGATGGCTTTTCAAAAAATCAAGAAATCATTTACTAAAAATGATTGTATATGATACAGTATTTATTCCAAATCATGTTTGTGGCTTTAAAAACTTGAGTGAAGATATCTATTCATGTTCCTTAGTAATTTTTTTTCTTCTTTGTTTCTCTCTTGATCTTACCCATTAAAAAAAAAATTCTACAATTACTAAGATGTGGAATCAGCCCAAGTACCCATCAACACATGGATAGATTGTGTTGGTGGATGCCATGAATAAACCGTGGTATTTGTGTACCATGGAATACTATTTGGCCATAAAAATATAGATGGAGATTTTACATTTTTTGTAAAGTAACAGTTTTACACTGTTGGTAGGATTGCAAACTAATACAGCCTTTCTGGAAAGAAGCATGGAGAATCCCCAAAGAACTCTAAATAGATCATCCATTTGATCCCACAGTCCCATTAGTAGGTATCTAGCCAGAAGAAAAAAATTTCTTTAATCCAAGATACTTGCACTTGAATGTTTCTTGCAGCTCAGTTCATTTTACTATCACCAAGACGTGGAGTCAACCCAAGAGCCCATCAACCAATGAACAGATTAATAAACTGTGGTGTATGTATACCATGGAACACTACTCAGCCATAAAAAGAAGGAGACTTTACAGTTTAAAGTCTTTTGTATTAACCTGGATGGAATTGGAGAACATTCTCTTTAATAAAGTATTACAAGAATGGAAAATCAAGTATCTAATGTACTCAATACTAATGCGAAGCCAGTAGATGAACTAATCTATACAAGAGAAAAACGCAAATTAATTCAAGTTGGGATAGGGGTGAGGTGGGAGGAGGAAAGGGGATTGGTGTGCTCTCCCTAATGGGCACAATGTAAGGGTATATGGCACATCTCCTGGGTGAGGGGTTCAACTGCAAGTTAGACTTTACCTAACAAATGCAAACAATTTAACCTAATTGTTTATACCCTCATATTAATCTTAGATTAAAAAAAAATCAATGTTTTAAATTAAAAAAAAAAAATACATATATATATATATATATATTGAGACAGGGTCTCACTCTGTTGCCCAGGCCGGAATGCAGTGGCACAATCATAGGACATTGTAATCTCAAACTCCTGGCTCATGTGATCCTCCTGCTTCAGCCTTCCAAGTATCTAAGACTATAGGGGTGCACTATGATGCCTGTCTAAAAATAATTTTTTAAAAATTCACTATGTGTACTATACTATAAGTTCTAATTTCTAATTGGTTTTTAAATTTTCTTACTACTGAATTATTTGCACACTTCATAGCTGTTGGATATTAACTCCTTATCTGATGTATAGCTCGCAAATATTTTCTCCCAATCTGTAGGTTGTCTGCACTCTGTTAATTGTATCCTTTGCTTTGCAGAAGTTTTTTAGTTTGATGTATTCCCACTTGTCTGTATTTTTGTTGTCTGTGCTTTTGGGGTCAAATCCAAAAAAAATGATTACCTAGACCAATGTCATATACTTCCCCCCCAGTTTTCCTCTAGTAGTTTTAGAATTTCTGGTCTTATATTTGTCTTTTATCTATTCTGAGTTGATTTTTTTTCCTTTCAATTTTTTTTCCTTTGAGTTGATTTTTGTATATGGTATATGATAAGAGTTGAATTTTATTCTTCTTCATGTGGAAATTCAGTTTTCCTAGCACTGTTTTTCACCCCCTTGGCGATTACTTCTTGGGCCAACATTTGTTGAAAAGGCTACTCTTGTTACTTGGCACCTTTGTTGAAAATCAGGTTTGGTTCAGTGCCTGTAGCTCAGCGGCTAGGGCACCACCTACATACACTGGAGCTGGCGGGTTCGAATCCAGCCCAGGTCTGCCAGACAACAAAGACAACTCCAGCCAAAAAATAGCTGGGTGTTGTGGCGGGCGCCTGTAGTCCCAGCTACTTGGGAGGCTGAGGCAAGAGAATCGCTGAAACCCAAGAGTTTGAAGTTGCTGTAGATGTGGGACACCATGGCACTCTACTGAGGGTGACAGCTTGAGACTGTCTCAAAAAAAAAGGAAATCAGTTAGGTTCATCGCTGGGCTTTCCTTTCTGTTCCATTGGTCAATGCTTCTTTTATTGTTATTATTTTTTTTGAGGCAGAGCTTCAAGCTGTTGCCCCGGGTAGAGTGCCATGGCAACCTCCAGCTCCTGGGCTCAAGTGATTCTCCTGCCTCTGCCTCCCAACTAGCTGGGACTACAGGTGCCCGCCACAATGCCTGGCTATTTTTTTGGTTGCAGCCATCATTGTTGTTTGGCAGCCCAGGATGGATTCAAACCTGTCAGCTCAGGTGTATGTGGCTGGTGCCTTAGCAGCTTGTGCCACAGGTGTCGAGCCAATGCATCTTTTTAAAAACCAATTTCATGCTGTTTTGATTATTATAGCTTTGTAGTATAGTTTATATTTTTTGCTTTTTAGGAATATCTTCAGTACATTATGTAATATATTTTGCTCAAGATTGCTTCAGCTATTCATGTTTTTCTGTAGTTTTATATGAACTTCAGGATTTCTTTTTCTATTTCTGTGAAAAAGCACATTGGAATTTTGATAGATTACATTAAACATGTAGAATGCTTTGGGTAGTATGGACATTATAACATTGATTCTTACAATTCATGATATGGGATGTCTTTCCATTTATTTGTGTCTTCAAATTATTTTTAATTTGTATTTATTTATTTATTTATTGAGACAGAATTTCACTTTATCATCTTTGGTAGAGTGCCTTGGCATCATAGATCACAGCAACCTCAAACTCCTGGGCTTACATGATTCTCTTGCCTCAGCCTCCAAAGTAGCTGGGACTACAGGCTCCTGCCACAATGCCTGGCTATTTTTAGAGATGGGATTATTTTTTATTTTTTAAATAAAATCTCACTCCTTGGGTTCAATTTATTTTTTAAATTCTTTATAAAATCATAACTCTGTACATTTATGAGGTACAATGTGCTGGTTTGATGTACAGTGTGGAATACTTACATCTAACTGATCAACATAATAATCTCCTCGCTTACTTATTTGTTGTGGTAAGACATTCATACTCTATTCATTTTTTTTTTTTTTTGGCAGAGTCTCAAGAGTCTCAAGTTGTCACCCTGGGTAGAGTGCCATGGCATCACACCTCATAGCAACAGAGTGCCTGGCTATTTTGTTGTTGTTGCCGCTGCAGTTGTCGTTGTTTAGCAGGCCTGGGCCAGGTTTGAACCTGCCAGCCTTGGTGTATGTGGCCGGTGCATTAGGTTAGTTCCCCCCACATATCCTCCCTCTTCCCGTCCTCCTCCCTCCCCTTCCTTCTTCTTCCTCTTCCCTCCTTCTTTCTGGACTATAGTTATGTTTTACATCAGAGAAATGCAAATCAAAACCACTTTGACATCAATTTATTTTTATTGATGTTTTGCAGTTTTCAGTGTGCAAGCGTTTTACCTGTCCTTGATTAAATTTATTCCTAAGTATTTTGAGGGTGGTAGCTATTGTGAATGAGATTGTTCTCTCTATTTCTTTTTTAGTGTGTTGTTAGTGTACAAAAATACTACTGATTTTGGGGGGGAAAGGGATTCATTGAGAGTACAAGAAACCAGGTTACATTGATTGCCTTTGTTAGGTAAAGTCCCTCTTATCATTGTGTCTTGCCCCCAAAAGGTGTATCACACAAGACACCCCCACCCTCTCCCTCCTTCCCTCTGTCTGTTCTTCCCACTCCTACCCCCATCCCTCCTTCCCTCTCGCCGCTCTCCCCTTCCCCCACCCCCCACCATGTACTAGGTCATTAATTGTCCTCATATCAAAATTGAGTACGTAGGAGTCATGCTTCTCCAGTCTTGTGATGCTTTACTGAGAATAATGTGTTCCATTTCCATCCAGGTTAATACAAAGGATGTAAAGTCTCCATCTTATTTATTTATTTATTTTCTGTCTTGCTGTTGAAGAAACTGAATCCCTTTTTTTAATGGCTGAATAGTATTCCAGAGTGTACATGTACCACAGCTTGTTAATCCATTTCTGGGTTGGTGGGCATTTAGGCTGTTTGCACATTTTGGCGATTGTAAATTGAGCTGTGATAAACAGTCTAGTGCAAGTGTCCTTATGATAAAAGGATTTTTTTCCTTCTGGGTAAGGTGCCCAGTAATGGGATTGCAGGATCAAATGGGAGGTCTAGCTTGAGTGCTTTGAGGGTTCTCCATACTTCCTTCCAAAAAGGTTGTATTAGTTTGCAGTCCCACCAGCAGTGTAAAAGTGTTCCTTTCCACATCCATGCCAGCATCTGCAGTTTTGAGATTTTTGTCATGTGGGCCATTCTCACTAGGGTTAGATGATATCTCAGGGTGGTTTTGATTTGCATTTCTCTAATAATTGGGGACAATGAGAATTTTTTCATATGTTTGCTAGTCATTCATCTGTCTTCTTTAGAGAAGGTTCTGTTCATCTCTTGCCCATTGATATATGGGATTGTTGACTTTTTTTATGTGGATTAATTTCAGTTCTCTTAATCAAGCTTTTGTCTGATTCAAAATATGCAAATATCGGCTTGGCGCTTGTAGCTCAAGCGGCTAGGGCACCAGCCCATACACCAGAGCTGGCAGGTACGAATCCAGCCCAGGCCACCAAACAACAATGACAACTACAACCAAAAAAATAACTGAAATCACTTAAGCCCAAGAGTTGGAGGTTGCTGTGAGCTATGATGTCAGGGCACTCAACCAAAGGCGACATAGTGAAACTGTCTCAAAAAAAAAAAATGTAAATATCCTTTCCCATTGTGTAGGTTGTCTATTTGCTTTGGTTGTTGTCTCCTTGGCTGTACAGAAGCTTTTCAGTTTAATTAAGTCCCATTTGTTTATTTTTGTTGTTGTTGCAATTGCCATGGAAGTCTTCTTCATAAAGTCTTTCCCCAGGCCAACATCTTCAAGTGTTTTTCCTATGCTTTCTTTGAGGATTTTTATCATTTCATGCCTTAAATTTAGGTCTTTTATCCATCTTGAATCAATTTTTGTGACTGGAGAAAGGTGTTGGTCCACTTTCAGTCTTTTACATGTGGATATCCAGTTCTCCCAGCACTATTTATTGAATAAGCAGTCTTTCCCCCAGGGTATGTTCTTGTTTGATTTATCAAAGATTAGATGGCTGTAAGATGTTAATTTCATTTCCTGGTTTTCTATTCCAGTCCAAATGTCTATATCTCTATTTTTGTGCTAGTACCATGCTGTTTTGATGACTGTGGTCTTATAGTACAGCCTAAAGTCTGGTATGCTGATGCCCCCGGCTTTGTTTTTTTAGTTTTTTATTTTATTTTTTGAGACAGAGTCTCACTATGTCACCCTCTATAGAGTGCTGTGGCATCACAGCTCAAAGCAACTTCAAGCTCTTGGGCTTAAAGGATTCTTTTGCCTCGGCCTCCCAAGCAGCTGGGACTACAGGCACGTGCCACAACACCCAGTTATTTCTTGGTTGCAGTTGTCATTGACAAAAAAAAAAAAAACTTCAAACTAAGAAGAGTGAAAGCCAGCTGAAATTGAAAGCAAAATTAAAAAAAAAAGAAAAGAAATGGAATTATTAATATCTACCCTGACTCGTGGTGCAGTCTGCCTCAGATGGTCAGCCAGTAAGCAAACACACTAGTATTTCATTCAGCAAGCTCTCACACCTCACCATTGCTCTCATCTGTAATTTATCAACGGAGCGCCATGAGGAACATGATTCAGTTAATGGCTTGTACTGGGTCTTTGCTTTTCCCCAGAAGCAGACACTGAGACAAGAATGTGAATGTTGTAGTTTGAGAGGTGGTCCAGGAAGCACCAGTAGGTAAGTAAGAGAGTAAAATAAAAAAAAAAAAAAAGAGAGAGAAGAAATTCAGTTGGAGGTGAGTTATCTAGCAGGTTCCTGGGACTCAATCCAACTGGAAAATTCTAGAAGACAATGCAGAAGAACACATCTCAGAATTATCCCAACTACGCTAGTTTTTTAAGCTGGAAATTGTTAATTCCCCTTGAGAGTAGTGTTTTCATTCAGTTACCATGAATTAATACTATATTAAAGGATGGTCTTTGGTATTGCTTCTTTTTTTTTAAGACAGAGTGTCACTATGTCACCCTCAGTAGTGTGGTGGCGTCACAGCTCACAGCAACCTCCAACTCTTGGGCTTAAGCGATTCTCTTGCCTCAGCCTCCCAAGTAGCTGGGACTATAGGCCCTGCCACAACGCCTGGCTATTTTTGTTGTTATTGTTGTGGTTGTCATTATTGTTTAGTAGTCTGGGACCAGATTCGAACCACCAGCCCCAGTGTATGTGGCCGGTGCCCTAACCACTGAGCTATGGGTGCCGAGCCAGTTATTGCTTCTAAAAAACAAAAACAAAAACAAAAATAATTATCCCAACTAGACATGAAGAAGCAGAGGTGCATGTCCACCAACTGCTAGCTGTCATTGATTGAGAAAGACTCCTAAGGGAATGTGACAAGCCGAGCACTTCCAGGGTACTCCGCATGTCCTCAAAGTGAGCTCTGGCAACCAGAAAATGCTCTTGCACAAAGAGGCAGTATCCAGTACCTTTGAGAATTGCGACTGGCTATTCACATTATTTTGAGCTCTTCAAATTAATTTCACAATTGATGATTGATTGAAATTAAAACTTCTATAATTTCCCGGAAGGAAAACAGATATGATAAAGCCTCCATAATTGTGAAAGAAATGACAGACTTTCTAATCTAATTTCTTAGATTAGCTTAGTTAGTTTCTTAGTTATAGAAATGTAAGTTCTTAGTTCTACTTGATATGTGGAGAATTGAAATACCAGACTGAAATACTCTTCTCAGAAAGATAAGGAAAGTTGTTTGGGAACTATTTAAATTTCTATGACCGCAGAAGTACTAAGAACAAAGAGCACTTGGAGATAAGCCAGGTAGAGCAAAGGTCTTTAAAATTAAACTATACATGCTCTGGTCCTTGCTATCATGGTTAACAAGTCTAATGAAGTTTTGTCATTTTTTTGGCTGCCCGGCATCTGAACCCCTTCTTAGGTTTGGGGAATTCTTGACCTTCTGAGTCGTTAGGAAGAAGAAATAGTCTCCCAGTATGAGTTGGAAGTTCCAGACAATCCATTTTCTAATTTCCTTTGTAGCCGAACATGGGCACAAAACTGAGTCTCAGCCAATCAGAACCCCCTTCGCAGACTCTGAATGGGGAACTGGGAATGCAGATAAGCAGGGACGGTGAAGAACCGTCTCCAAAGGCCACAGCAGCTGCAGCGAGATAGTTTCTGGGGGCCGCAGAGATGATGTTCGAGCTCTATTTAGTGACACAGGAGGTGAGGTGGAGGCATCTAGGGGCTGGTAATAGTGACAGTGATTGCTTCACTTGGACAGATCTTTGATGTGGTTTGGGGCTTTATCTAAATCCATGTTCTTCAGTCTCCCCAGAATTCTATAAGCAATCGAGTACCTTTCAATATGTTCGTTTTACACCTAACATGAGCCAAAGCTGGTTTCACTTAGTTATAACCAAGAAAGTTTACTGCTTCAAAGTTTGGGACCCAAACGTAGGGTATTTATTGTCAGTAGCAAGTGCTAAGATGTAGAATTGGTGATCCCATAACTCGGAACTATTCACAGACTGCTGTGCAGTACTAAGAAAAAAATACCTTCCTAATGCCCATTTCAGATAGTACCATTGAAAAAAATAAACAGGAAAATTATCCCAAAAGTCAGACCCAGGGCCCATGGGTATTGAAAATTAGATTCCAAGATAAAGAATATTCAGTGATGGGCTAGCCACAGAACTCTCTCCTTTCCAAGGCGGGATCTCACCATTCCTGTGCAGTCGGGTAAGACGTGTGCTACAGAGTGGCTGGGAGTTGTTTTCTCCTCCTGCCTTTTCCAGAGCAGACTTTATATTGCAGTCCATTGCTGGACTGCTGCATGGCTACAAGAGCAAATGTAGCCATGGACCAGAGACAACTGAACTTGGGCCCAGCAATTCTGGGCCTAGATGTAGTGACTCAATGAGACTCAGGGATGCCACCTCTTAGGGAGTATATGAAGAATTTCCACCAAGTTATGAACATTTTTTAAAAGAGATATTGGGCGAAGGGGTGAACTACAACAAAAATTTTTGGTTTCCTACCCAACATCCATTAGTCTTTCTCCTTCCAAACAAAAATCACTAATATTCAAGGGTCAGTCCTTCCCTACAGGGACTCTTTCCCTCCTACAAAGAGAAATCCTACTTGGTCTGAACCAAGCTGTCCCTTTCTGTTTGCCAGTGATTGATTTGGGTTGAGAATGGAACCTAGTTCTGGGCGCTAAGACATGAGGAGAGGTTTTCAGAGGAGCTCCAGAAAGTTTTCTCCTGGCTGCAAAGGAAGCATTGGGAGAAATGGCCTTTTCTGCCTCTGAATGCTGCTGTGTCAACATAGAGCCAGCGGTAGTCAGCTCAGCAAGAAGAGGCCAAAGACTCAACCAAAAATAAAGCCAAAGCAAGAATGTCTCATGGTTATAGTCCGTTCTTCCTTTGGACTTCTCGATCTGTAAGACAGTACATTTTCTTGTCATTTAAACCACTGTGAGTGAAAATTATTTTGTTACTTGAATCCCAGATCATACCAATTGATCTCCTTGCTTTTATGAAGGGTTAATGAGAAGACACAAAACATTCTAAGAGATATTAGTCTGATCCCAAAACTCGTACAGGTCATCTTTCACTGCATGACTTTCGCTAGACTTTTAATTGTTTATGTAAAGCATGCTTGTTACATAAAATCTTATTGGTTTACCCACATCGTAAAATGTTGATTACCAGAAAAGTAGTTTATTCACTTGAGCTATCCGTATGAACTCATCAGATTTTTGTGCCTTGACCACCACTCCATATCCTGGTGGGTTTGCTTGTCAAAGAGAATCTTGAGTAGCTCCTACAGCTGTAGAGAATGAAGCTACCTCTGAAGACTGATCCCAATATTGTGAGAAGGAATTATTATTTTGCTATTCTTAAAATAATATGTAAGACATTTAAAATACAAGGAAAACCATTAGTTCTATGCTTTTGGCCATGAGAAACTAATATTTCTTCTAGATTTTCCTATGCAAATTTCTCAGAGGCAAAAACAACCCAACATTTACTATGGATATTTTTAGAAACATTTATAGGTAGGAACTACATGATAGCAGGATGATGTAAAAGCATTTTTTGCAGAGCAAGAATGTCCTATCATGTCCCTTGAGTGGCCAGAAGACTATGTCATTCCAACTCATAAAAATGTTTTGCTATCTTATTACCTCCATCCTGAGTAACTTATTTAACTCATTTGACTTTGGTGGAGAAAAAAGAGACTTATTTTTCTTGGAATAAAAGGGAGAACTTTTAAACTTGTTCTTGGATTGGCATGTGGGTTTTGAGGAGGAGAATGTGACTGCCTGGGGAATAATTTGTAGGAAAAAGGAAATCACAAGTGAATTAAATAGATGAAAGGACATCATAATGAGGCTTAAAGCATAGAAAATATTACTGACATAACAAGATACCACGTTGTACTTTCTAAAGTGTGAGTACTGAAGAGTATTAAGTTTCCTCTGTGAAATTACACCAAAGGTAGAGTAGAAAAATCTTGTTTGACTCTTCTGTCTTGGACAAGGGACTTAATTTTTATTTTTTTTAATTTTGTTAATTTGCCCATCTTTATTTTTTTTTTTTTATTGTTGAGGATTCATTGAGTATAGAGGGACTTAAATTTTTTTTTTTTTTTTTTGGCCGGGGCTGGGTTTGAACCCGCCACCTCCGGCATATGGGACCGGCGCCCTACCCCTTGAGCCACAGGCGCCGCCCGAGGGACTTAAATTTTTTGAGACACTTTTTTTCTTTTTCTTTTTTTGAGACAGTGTCTCACTATGTCACCCTCAGAGAGTGCTATGGCGTCTCAGCTCACAGCAATCTCAACTTCTTGGGCTTAAGTGATTCTCTCGCCTCAGCCTCCCGAGTAGCTGGGACTACAGGCACCAGCCACAATGCCCTTCTATTTTTAGAGATTGGGGTCTTGAACCTGTGAGCCCAGGCCATCCACTCACCTTAGCTTCCCAGAGTGCTAGGATTACAGGCGTGAGCCATTTTTTTCACTTCACTCTCTTTCAAGGCTATCCTGAAATACTGAATTTTCTTAGGTCTTCTGTCAATGAAAATGCTCAACTAGATGGTCTCCGAGGTGCATTTCAACTGTAGATTTGTGATCTAATTTGCATTTGGCCCCATCTTTCATATGAGCATATAACCTTCTCATGTCCTCATCTAAATAACTATAGATGAGGACACTCAACTGAGGATCTAAATTTTTCCTATCAAGTGATAAGTTACAGAGATGGGTTTCAGAGGAAGAAAACATGCCCGGGGGATCTTCAAGAACGGCCTCGGGACTTCACTTGCTCCCACATCCCTGCTCTGCCACTTACTTGCTGAGCCTCTGTCTCAAAAAAAAAAAATAATAATAATAATAAAGTAAATATAAATAAATAAATAAACAAACAAACTTGACAGGAGTGGAAGTGAAAAATCAAGGACATGTTAGTCCAAGTTTATGGGGATGATGCCATGAAGAAAATAGCAGTGTACCAATGGAGTAAATGTTTTTCTGAAAGAAGAAAAAGCATCACTGATGAAGAGGTCAGGGTGACCAGCAATGAGCAGAACTGTCGAAAACATTGCAAAAATTCATCAAATTGTATGTCAAAGTCATCAGCTGTGAGAAGCATAGCAGACCAAGTAAACCATCAGTAGAGTAGAAGTTAGGAAAATCTTAACTGAAAATCTTGGCATGAGAAAGATGTGTGCCAAAAGGGTCCTGAAAGAACTCACCAATAAGCAAAAGCAAAGGAGATTCAAAGTTTTCCAAGACCTTTAGGAGAGGCAAGATAATGTTCAGGGCCATGTTATCACTGGTGATAAAACATGGGTATACCAAAATGACCTGAAACAAAATGTCAAAGTGCACAGTGGAAGTCACCCAAATCTCTATGACCAAAATAGATCTGATAATCCAAATAAAGAGTAAAAAGCAATTCATAAGGATTGTTCCTTACAAATCTATACCAACAGGACAAACAGTTAAACCAAGTTTACAATTTGGAAGCGCTGAAAAGACTGTGTGAAAAAATTGGATGAAAACTACCTGAATTTTTCACCAGCAACTCTTGGCTCTTGCATCACAACAATGAACCAGCTCACACAGCACTCTCTGTGAGGGAGTTTTAAGCCAGTATACAAACAACTATATTGGAATACCCTTCTTATTCACATAATTTAGCCTTAAATGACTTTTTTCTTTACCTAAAGATAAAGGAAATGTTGAAAGGAAGACATGTTGATGATATTCAGGACATCAAGGGTAAAAAGAGTTCCAAAATTGCTTTGAAGAGTGAACTGGGCAATGGCATTGGTGCATAGCTTCACAAGGGGAGTACTTCAAAGCTGACCTTAGTGACATTCAGCAATGAGGTATATAGCATTTTTTCTAGGATGAGTTCATGAACTTTTTTTTTTTTTTTTTTTGAGACAGAGTCTCAAGCTGTCACCCTGGGTAGAGTGCTGTAACATCACACTCACAGCAACCTCCAACTCTTGGTCTTAAGTAATTCTCTTGCTTCAGCCTCCCAAGTAGCTGGGACTACAGGCGCCCGCCACATACCTGGCTATTTTTTTTATTATAGTTGTCATTGTTGTTTGGTGGGCCTGGCTGGATTCCAACATGCCAGCTTCGGTGTTATGTGGGTGGCACCCTAGCCACTTGAGCTACAGGCGCCTAGCCGAGTTCATGAACTTAATTGTCATACTGTGTGTGTGTGTGTGTGTGTGTGTTGTGACAACGTTGTGTTGTGTGTGTTGTGTTGTCACAACCTCCCCTAATGTGGGCAGGCCTCATTCAATTAACAGAAAGCCTGAATGGATCTAAAAGGTTAAATAAGAAGAAACTTCTGGCTCGGTACCTGTGGCTCAAACGGCTAAGGTGCCAACCACATACACCTGAGCTCGGCTAAGGTGCCAACCACATACACCCGAGCTGGTGGGTTTGAATCCAGCCTGGGCCCACCAAACAACAATGACAGCTGCAACCAAAAAATAGCTGGGCGTTGTGGCAGACACCTATAGTCCCAGCTAGTTGGGAGGCGGAGGCAGGAGAATCACTTGAGCCCAGAAATTGGAGGTTGCTGTGAGCTGTGATACCATGGCACTCTACCCAGGGTGACAGCTTGAGGCTCTGTCTCAAAAAAAAAAAAAAAAAAAACAGAAAGAAGAAGAAACTTCCTTCGTCTGACTGCTTGAGCTGGAACATTGGTCTTTTCTTGCCTTTGGACTCAGACTGAAATATTGGCTTTTTCTGGGTCTCAAGCCTTCTGACTTTCAGATTGGAATTTATACCACAGGCTCTCTTGGTTCTCAGGCCTTTGGACTCAGACTGAAACTACACCAAGTTTCCTGGGTCTCCAGCTCATTCACTGCAGATCCTTGGTACCTGTCAGCTTTAATGTTCACATGATACAATTCCTTATAATAAATCTGCTTATACACCACACAACACACACACACACCACGCACACACAATTTTGTAGAGAATCTGACTAAGATAGCCTTTGTTTTTTTGCAGTTTTGGCCAGGGCCAGGCTTGAACCCACCACCCCCAGTATATAGGGCCGGCGCCCTACTCCTTGAGCCACAGGCACCGCCCCTGACTAAGATAGCCTTCTATAACAAAATATAACAAATCGGATGGTTTAACAACAGAGATTTATTTCTCATAGTTCTAGAGGCTGGGAAGTCCAAGATCAAGGTGCCAGCCCATTTAGTTCCTGGCAAGGGCTCTGTCTGGCATGCTGATGGCTGTCTTCTCTCTTGCTCTGTCCTCAGAATCTGATGGGGAAGGGAGCGAGGTGGGAAAGGGAGAAAGAGGAGGGGGGGAGAGGGAGAGAGAGAACAAACTCTCTGAGAAATACTATCCCCATGGGATCAGGGCCCCGCCCTTATGACCTCATTTAACCTTAACAGTGTCATTACTCCAAATATTCACATTGAGGCTTGGCTTCCATTTTAGAGGGACACACACATTCCGTTCGTAACAAGCATTAACTTAGAAAAGCTGCTTTTTGAATTCTCTTTCTATGAAATAATTCTATTCATACTTTTACATGGGTCTTTGGAATCCACTTCACTTGGGATCACTTTTAGGGCCGTCAACCCAACTTCATCAACCTGCCTTCCAAATTGTTTGGTCTATCTATATCACTCTTTGAATCAGTTATGAGCCCATCGCAAGGAATTTTACCCAGAGACCAAGTATTCATGGGTTAACATTAAGATAATCTTTTTTTCTTTAAGTCCAGGAAATTTATATTTCTAATATTCAGGAATCACTTAATTGCTTTTTCAAGCAAAACTTTAAAAATCTTGCTGATGCCAACACCCATCGTTCATAATTGTGAAGTCACATTCACAGAAATAACAGCTAAGTGTCCGATTTCTTTGCCTTCTTTTATACTGATTTTGTAAGCTCTTCAGACTAACATTGACTGAGGTGGTTTCAGGCAAATGATTTCCCCAAACAGAACTTAGTTATACAAAATAAAGTAATTGCAAGAGTATATACCATGATATGTCTTTGTAAGGATTTGAAAATATGGAGACTCTTTTCCAAGAGACTGTATTTGGGGGAGACTGCATTTGCAGTCCTTAAGTATCTATCCGTTGTATCTTGTCTCTTTTCTGAGCACTCCCCATGCTCTTGTTGAGACCCCCACTCTCCCAGTACTCACTTTGAGAAACCCAGTTTGATCGTTGTTTGTTAGGAGGGGGGCTTAGGTTACTCTTACAAGCATCTACGTGGCACTGATACAGCAGGGAACATTTGTTGAGCAGTCACTATGTGCCAGGCGTTCTGCTAAAGCTTTCAAATCTTATCTTACAAAACCCACACAACACCAGGGGTGGTACCAGGGGTATCTTGGGAGGTCTTTTGTGTCCACCAAATCTCTACCAGGATCTCAAAATAAACAATCTAAGCAAAGAACAGAACCGGCTCTCAATAAATCTCACATCTCTTTCCAACCATACTGCTGCTCCTAAGCCCTTGGTATATGGAAAATCTGGAACAAATTTGCAATAATTATCATCCACTGTGCACAGTTAGAGAGAGTGAGGCCGTAGATGGTAGTATAAGGTGCCCAAAGGGTCACCCAGCTAGGAAAGGGCAGAGCTGGGATTCAAGCCTGGGCTTTCTGATCATAAAAAGAAACCACTTTTAACTGCTGTACTAAAGAAAGTTGGTGAAATCAGTTGGACCAGAAAAAAGCCTTGGAGATTTCATTCACGAGTCTTATGTAGAAGTATTTCTTTTCTACTGACTGTCTCAGGTTTCAAAGTGCACCATCCTATATAGTAAGTTCTCACTTAGTAATGTAGATACGTTCTTGGAAATTTCAAGCAAAATGACATAAAACAAAACCAATTTGACCACAGGCTCATTTGCTAAGTTCCAAAGGCATATTTCTGGTCACAAACCATTGTCCAACTTCTGAATAAAGACCGAAGCACTTCTCATATCAAACATTGACGTAAATGTGAGCTATGCATATGTTTAAGAAAGAGTAACAAAAGCAAGATCATTACCTCTCCAGTTATTCCAGCTCAGGGTCCCAAGCTGGAGCCTGTTTCAGTAGCTCAGGGGCAAAACACGGTCCCATTGCAGGGCATAGTCACACCCACACCCACACCCACACTTACTCAGACTGGGAACACATAGAAACACCCGCTAAGGGCGGCGCCTGTGGCTCAGTGAGTAGGGCGCCGGCCCCATATACTGAGGGTGGCAGGTTCAAACCCAGCCCCGGCTGAACTGCAACCAAAAAATAGCCGGGCGTCATGGCGGGCGCCTGTAGTCCCAGCTGCTAGGGAGGCTGAGGCAGGAGAATCGTGGAAGCCCGAGAGCTAGAGGTTGCTGTGAGTCCTGTGACATCTGCTGAAGGTGGTAAAGTGAGACTCTGTCTCTACAAAAAAAAAAAAAAAAAGAAAAGAAAAGAAACGCCTGCTAAACTAACAGGTACATTTGGGCGATGTGGGAGGAAATTGGAGAGCCAGAGAAAACCCACCTAGACACAGAGACATGCACTCAGGCCAGGAAGCAATTTTTTGTCCTTCATCAATGCTACAATGAAGCAACATTGAATAAGAGATGTTGGCTCTGCGCCCATAGCACAGCCCGTCACAAGCACGGAGGCCGGCAGGTTCCAACCCAGTCTGGGCCAGCTAAGCAACAATGACAACTGCAACCAAAAAATAGCTGGGCATTGTGGCAGGCACCTGTAGTCCCAGGTACTTGGGAGGCTGAGGCAAAAGAATCACTTAAGCCCAAGAATTAGAGATTGCTGTGAGCTGTGATGCCACAGCACTCTACCGAGGGTGACATAGTAAGACTCTGTCTCAAAAAAAAGAAAGAGGATATTATTTGAGGACTTGCTATATTGAGAGTCTTCTCCTACACAGAGCAATCATATAATCATATTCTCCCACACCAGGATTCAGACCCTCCTAGAGTATATGGTGTCCCCAATTTCATTAAACATCTCCCTGATACCTCCCAACATTAAGAATTGGCACCAACAGAATTTTAAGGAAACACCCCATAAACTGCCAGATTTCTTTATTAGTTTAAATAAAATTTGTCCAGTTGGGCTCATGCCTATAATCCTAAAACAATGGGAAGCCAAGGTGGGAGGGTGGCTTGTGCCCAGGGGTTCAACACCAGCTAGACATAGCAAGATGCTGTCTCTACAAAATACTTTGTGTGTGTGTGTGTGTGTGGTTTTTTTGGCCGGAGCTGGGTTTGAACCCACCACCTCCAGCACGTGGGACTGGCGCCCTACTCCTTGAGCCACAGGCGCCACCCTCTACAAAATACTTTTTAAAAAGTTACCCAGCTGTGGCAGGACACACCTGAAGTCACAGTTACTTGAGAGGCTGAGATAGTAGGATTACTTGAGCTCAAGAACTGGAGAGTGCCGTGAGCTATGATCACACCACTGCACTCTAGCCTGGGCAAAAGAGCAAGACTCTGGAGAGTTCTTCCCTTGGAGAAGGTTTAGCAGCTCAAACTCCTCCTTAAATTTTTCATGTCGTTTTAATAATTAACCCAGCATCCTTTCTGCTATTCATGAGTAGCAGTGTCTGCATCTTGAGGGAAAGAGTTGGTTCGATTGAAATAGATGGTTGGGGGCGGCATCTGTGGCTCAGTTGGTAAGGCGCCGGCCCCATATACTGAGGGTGGTGGGTTCAAACCCGGCCCTGGCCAAACTGCAACCAAAAAATAGCCGGACGTTGTGGCGGGGGCCTGTAGTCCCAGCTACTCGGGAGGCTGAAGCAAGAGAATCTCTTAAGCCCAGGAGTTGGAGGTTGCTGTGAGCTGTGTGAGGCCATGTCACTCTACCGAGGGCCATAAAGTGAGACTCTGTCTCTACAAAAAAAAAAAAAAAAGAAATAGATGGTTGGTTGTACCACTTGTGGTGCCCTTCTAAGGATTTTGGTGAAGAATCGTTTCTGGGGAACCCATGTCCAGGAAGAGAACATGGGGACAACTTCTGGCTCTGCTTGACTTTGAGCAGGCCCTTTACTGGTGAGCTTTGGTGACATTGTCCACAAATGAGGAAAATATGATGATCCACCTTTAATGTCTCTTGGTAGAATCGAAAACATAAATGTCATGAGGACATGTTGATCCTGTATTCATTTGCTGAGGCAGCCATAACAAAGTGCCGCAACCTGGGTGGCTTGAATAGCTGAGATGTGTTGCCTCATGAGTCTGGAGACCAGAAGTCTAAAATCAATATATCAACAGGCTTGGTTCCTCCTGAGGGCTGTGAGGGAACAACCTAGTCCTGGCCTCTCCCCTTAGCTTGTAGATGATCATCTTTTCTCTGTTTCTCTTCACATTGTTTTCTTTTTATGCTCTTCTGTCTCTGTGTTCAAATTTCCCCTTTTGTGAAGGACTCCAGCCATATTGAATCAGGGCTCCCTCTATTCCAGAATGATCCCCTTTTCACTGATTACATCTGCCTAGATTCCACCTCCAAGGAAAGTCACGTTCTGAGAGAGTGAGGGGTAGATTTCAACGTATGAGTTTTGCAGGGACACAATTCAACCCATAGCACCCCCATCCAGAACTCTGGGCTACATGTCGTAATTCCGTGATATGTAATATATTCTTGTATCTTCCAGAACTCTGGGCTACATGTCGTAATTCTATTATATATAATACATTCTTGTATCTTCCAAACCAGTAACAAAAAAGATAATCTCTTTTAGGTTAAATATTGACTCAAAATGTTATGCCAGTTAAATGAATGAAGGCTTAGGCAGAATATCTAGTCAAGAAGAAAATTCGGGGGTTGGGGTGGGGAACACTCCCCTTAAGTTGAACAGTCAGGAAAACTGACAGAGAAGTTCAACCCTGACGCACGGGGAGGTGAGCTTTCTGTTTCTTCTGCTTTGGTGTGATCTCCATTAAATCTCACAGTCAAGGTGCTGGAAAGTCTTTGACCTCCTGCCTTGCAGACTTCATCTCTCCTTTCCCAGAGCTCTGCCTTTGGTGGGTGTCTGTTAATCCTGCAGAAATAGCTGTCCCGCCCTTGGCTTTCAATGCAAATTAGTTCCTATGTGCTGACTATAAACTTTTGGACAAGATGATTGATTAATTCTTATTTCTTCTTTTTGTCTTCACTGATTTTTCAGATGTTCTTGGAATATAAATCTATAAATCTAACCCACAATTCACACCTAATCAATATAGTATAAATAATTTAGGGACAATTTTATTTATTTATTTATTTTTGCAGTTTTTGGCTGGGGTTGGGTTTGAACCTGCCACCTCCGGCATATGGGGCCAGTGCCCTACTCCTTTGAGCCACAGGCGCTACCCATTAGGGACAATTTTAGAAACAGAACACTGTGCTTTATGAGAATAGCAGAAACAGGCCGGGCATGGTTGCTCACAACTGTAATCCTAGCACTTTGGGAGGCCAAAGCAGGTGGATTGCTTGAGCTCAGGAGTTCGAGATCAGACTGAGCAAGAAGGAGACCCTTGTCTACTAAAAATAGAAAAAGTAGCTGGACATTGTGGCAGGTGCCTGTAGTCTCAGCTACTCAGGAGGCTGAGGCAGGAGAATCACTGGAACCCAGGAGTCTGAGGTTGCTGTGAGCTATGATGCCACAGCACTCTAGCCTAGGTAACAGAGTGAGACTCTGTTAAAAAAAAAAAAAATAGCAGAAACAAAGTTTGAGCTAAGGATTTGGGCACTTGGTTACCCAACCCTCACCCTTTGATCACCATCTTTTTTCTTCAAAATGGAAATTGTTTCCTCTTTTGTTTCTATACACATAACCTGTACTTCTTATACATATAACCTGTACTTCTTACAAAGTTCATAAAATATAAATACAAAGGCACAATAACCTCTGTTTATGTACTTCAAATTTCCTTCCACCCTTTTACTATACACATACAAACATGCACATATTTTACAAAATGATGCCATAGTGTATATTCTGTTTTGCAGCCATCTCCTTGCAGAGAAAAATGTCACATAAACATATTTCCTCGTCGACCAATGAAGCTTCACATCATCGTTTCATAGCTACCAGGTGGTCCTTTTTGTAGATGGCTCGCAATGGATTCAATAGATTGACCCTCCAATCTTGACCTGTGACATTTCCCAGTAAATTTTCCAGATTTCACGCCACCTTTTATCTCTTTCTCAGAGACCTTCTAGAGTTCAAACCACAAGTTTAGCAATAAAAATAGAAACTCAGAGCACTGACACCTGAGCCATAACTCATGTCAGGTCACATCCTGCCACAGAGGGCCACTGTTTTTCCAATGGGAAACATTACTTGACCAGAGTCTCAAAATAGCACTGCCTCTTTTTAGCATGCCAGCATCTCACTTGTGTTTTCTGGCCCCTCCTGAGCGGCCAGCAAGAATTCTCTCAGCTCCTAGGCCTTGGAGTCTCTCTGCCTCCGTGCCAGACCAGATTTAGCAATCAAGGCACAACGTCAGAGAGCTGCAAGTAGTTGGACCTTTGGGACAGCAAGTGGAAATGCAGATGCCTGGTGCCGGCCAGCTCCCTGTCTCCACCCATGGCAAGAGATCCTGGTGTCAAGCACAGGAGTGTTTTGAGTTAGGGATAGAAGGTCAGGGGTCGGGGCTGATCGCGTGCTTTAAACCCAGACTAATCAGCCCCCATGTTGCACTTGCTGTTACCTGTAAATTACAGAGCTGATTTAGGGAGGTTATATATTTTTCAATTCTCTAATTTTTACTAGAGATAGTATAACCTACTAAAGGTGTACAAGCTTTAAAGTCAGACAGTTCTGGGTTTGAAAATAGCTCAACCACTTATTACCCGGGGGAGACTGCACATGAGGTTATAAGGCACTCAGTAACCGCATATGAAATAAATGTGTTGAGTATATGTATCTGTGAATTTGTTTCCCCAGCTGTGAAATATAGTTTGAGGACCTAGTGATGAATTGGCATAAATAATAAAAGTTTCTTCATGAATTAGAGCTGCCCAATTTTTTTTCTCAGAAGAAAATCTAAAGCTCTTCTTAGCAGAATTCATTTTGTAGTTGCCAGATTGATTTGTTCAACAAATATTTATTAAGTAGGCACTGTGTTAAGTACTGGGGAGACACCAAGATTATAGTTTCTTATAAGAAAGTAGGCAAATAGACCCAATGAGGGGAGGAGCCTCATTACTTATTCAATGCTTCTCTTTCATTTTCTAGAACTATGCCTGCCACATATTAGGTGTGCAATACAGATCTGCAACATGGAAGAATGAATGAATGGGTTTCTGCTGTTTGAAAACCTCCAGGGAGTATGTGGTTATACTACCCAGAATACACTCAACCTCATCTGAAAACAGGATAATCTTTTTTTTTTTTTTTTGAGACAGAGCCTCAAGTTATCACCCTCAGTAGAGTGCCATGGTGTCACAGCTCACAACAACCTCCAACTCCTGGGCTTAAGCGATTCTCTTGCCTCAGCCTCCCAAGTAGCTGGGACTACAGGTGCCCGCCACAATGCCCAGCTATTTTTTGGTTGTAGTTGTCATTGTTTGGCAGGCCTGGGCTGGATTTGAACCCGCCAGCTCTGGTGTATATGGATGGCGCCTTAGTCGCTTGAGCTACAGGGGCCACCAAGAAACATTTCTTTTGGTCTTAAAAAGAAAGTTTTCTGGACCCATATTGGTTATAGTTATCCTCGTCTATTCCTGCAAGACTAACCCGGATAATTTTTTCTGCCCCTTTGAAGGTACTGATGGAAAAAATTCAAACTGAAATCCTGAAAGAGGCTTCCAGGAGTCAGAGGAGTGAGTAAGGAGCCGTGGAGAACAAGGTGGAGCAAGGCTCATGCTGTGATGGGGGATGCTGCTGCCGGTGCTGGTGAGCCATGACAAGGGGTCCTCTCCTGTGCCCTGGCCCATGACCATCACGGGCCCCCTTTTTACACTGAGTCTCTCTTTTTGTTTCCCTGCTCCTCTGTTCCCATGGTCCCATATCCTTGTCCCTACAGTCTGCAAAAAGAGGAAAAGAAAACTGTATTCCTCAAAATAGCAAGGGCAAGGATCTTGTCTGACTTTTGAATAAACCAACAGGTATATGAAAGAGTGTCCGACATCACTGGTTATCAGAGAAATGAAAATCAAAACCTCATTGAGGTATCTCCTCACACCTGTTAAGATGACTATCAACAAATAGTCAATTGCTAACAGTTGATGACAGTGTGCTTGTACACTGCTGGAGGGATTGTAATGTGGTGCAGCCATTAAGATAAACAGCATGAAAGTTTCTCAAGAAACTAAAAATAAGACTACCATTTGATTCCACAAGCCTATACCTGGGTATATATCCAAATGAATTGAGATCAGTGTTTGAAATTGTTATCTAGTCTCCCATGTTCATTGCAGTGTTACTCACAATATTATTCATTAAAATATGGAGACAACCAAAGTGTCCATTGGTAGATAAATGGATAAGGAAAATGTTATGTATGTATGCACACATACACACACAATCGAAAGGAAATCTCACCATTTGAGACAATATGGATGAAACTGGCGAGTATGATTATGTTAAGTGAAATAAACCAGGCAGAGAGACAAATATTGCGTGATCTCACTTACATGTGCAGTTGAAAGAGGTTGGACTCAGAAAAACAGAGAGTAGAAAGGTGGTTGCCGCCCTTTCTGGGATGTGTGAGAGAAATGAGGAGACTGGTCAAAAGATACAAACTTTCAATTATAAAATGAGAAAGTTCTGGAGATCTACTGTACAGCCTGGTAACCATAGACAACAACCATGGATCAGGTTCTTGAACTTTCCTAAGAGAGTGGATCTCAAGTGTTCTCACCACACGTAAAAACAATATGAGGTGATGGATGTGTTAATTATCTCGATTGTGGCAATCGTTTCACGATGTATATGTGTATCAAAGTATCGTATTGTACACCTAACGTATACACAGTCCGTGTCAATTACACCTCAATAAAGCTGGAGAGAGGAGATAAGAAATCCATGAATAAATATAATTGCTGGGTGTAAAAAAAGTGTTATGTTAATAGACACAAAGGTAAATCATCAGAGGGATGGTTTCCTTTCTGTTGTCTAGAAAGGAAAAGGAAGATGCCAACTGGTTGCTGGTGTCTGTCCATCAAAGACTTGAGCCAGGATAGAGCCTAGAAATGAGGGGCCATTCTCCACAATGAACAGCACCGCAGAGCTGCATGTGCTAAAGGAAAAGGATTCTTTTTTTTTTTTTTGAGACAGAGTCTTACTATGTCGCCCTCGGTAGAGTTCCGTGGCGTCACAGCTCACAGCAACCTACAGCTCTTGGGCTTAAGAGATTCTCTTGCCTCACCTTCCCAAGTAGCTGGGACTACAGGCGCCTGCCACAACGCCCGGCTATTTTTGTTGTTGTTGCAGTTGTCATTGGTGTTTAGCTGGCCCGGGCTGGGTTTGAACCCACACCCCTTGGCGTATGTGGCTGACACTGTAACCACTGTATTACAGGCACTGAGCCAAGGAAACAGATTCTTATTGTAACTTGTCTCCCTGCCTGAGGATCTCAGTCCTGATAATTTTGGGTGACATTTCTGCTTCTCCTCCTCCCCCTCCACATTCTTCAGGGCATCCTCCATGCTGACAATTCTTTCACTTGGCTACTAGCCCTATGCAAAATGCAGCCATTAGCAACGAAGGACTTTTGCTGCCAAAGAGACGGTCTAATGTAGTTTAAGACGGTGGATCAGCACTGTCCGATAGAAACAGAAGGAAAGCCAGGAGGATAATTGCAGATTTCGAGTAGCCACATTAAAAAAGAAAAGGAATAGATGAAATTCATTTTAATCATATTTTATTTAACTCTGTGTATCTAAAATGTTATCCTTCCGACAAGCAATCAATAGAAAAATTATTGAGACATTTTATATAGTATTTTATACGACATCTTTGAAATCTACTGTGCATTTTATAGTTAGAGCACATCTCATTCTCACAAGCCCCCTTTCACAGACTCAGCAGACACACACCCCAGTACGGGCTGTAGAGGGCAGCACAGATGTGGGCTCTGGAGCCAGAAGAACTAAGTGTTTAATCTTGGGAAAATTACATAATCTCTCTGCGCTTCAGTTTCCTCATCTAGCAACTGAGGGGAATGAGAGTTTCAACAGTGTTTAGAATCAGGATGGGGAATAAATGAGCACTTCAAACATTGCCTGACACAAAATCGGTGACCAGTAAGGGTTACCTCTTACTATCATCAGACAGGAGAGTTCAGCCACATCTTTATGAAGACCAAAACAATCTTTCAGTCAGATCTTACTCTGAGATTTCTGAATAAGAACTGTATATCCAATATCTCGAGATGATGAAAATCCTAGGCCACTTTCAAATTCCTGCCTCGCTTCAAAGCTTAGCAGGGAGGGCTTGTTCTTGAGCTGTGCTTTCGCAGCTGGGTAACCTGTAACTCGACAAACTTCTTTACACCATTAAGTCTGGAAATAGATTCTTATTGAATGTTCCGTATAAGCAGTATCATATTTTTATTAGGATGTAAAATTAGGTTCACAGCTATAAAATTTTCCCACGCTTGCTTTCTGGTGATCTCTTAAGAGATTAAAACCCTACTTTACTAGGGTAAGAGGATAGCCCTTGTCTTCTTGAAACCATGGCTTCCAGCCACAGATCCATATTAATATCACAGGATGTATTTGCGGGCCTCAGCATCCTGATGTATAGGTTGTGAGCTTTCTGAACAGGTGAGGAGAAAGAAGTTAAACAAACAATCACACATGTAATCTTGGAACTGGCAAAACTGCAGTGAAGAGGAGGAGATGCTGCTCCGAGAGCGTAGGAGGAAGGGATTTGATTGGGCCTGGGACGTTTCCCCACGGAAGTGCTGATGAGGATGAGAGCTGAAGCATGGGAGAAATTAACCAGGCGAAGAGAGAGGGGACTGAATTCCAGGCGAACGAGGAGCAGGAACAGAAGCCCTGGCGGGGCAGGACTTAGGCAAGGGGAAGAGAGAGAAAGAGCAGTAGACCTGAGACTGAGGGGGGGGACGGGGCCTGAGGTGGGGCTCGAGCGGGTAGGACCTGGTATGGCAGGTTCTTAATGGCTGCTAAGGAATTTGTATTTACGTGAAGAGCCTTGGGAGCTGTCCCTGGGTCTCCAAACACTTGGGGATACTTTTCTTTCCTCTCATGGATTCCTCATAACGATGATGAAATAAAAATATCAGTGCACCAAGAGATTGAGACCAGGCAAAGGATTTCTTTCTTTCTTTGTTTGTTTCTTTCTGTCTTTCTTTTTGAGACAGAGTCTCATTTTATCACTCTGGGTAGAGTGCTATGGCCGTCACAGCTCACAGCAACCTCAAACTCCTGGGCTTAAGTGATTTTCTTGCCTCAGCCTCCCAAGTAGCTGGGACTACAGGTGCCCGCCACAGAGCCCTGCTATCTTTTTGTTGCAGTTGTCATTGCTCTTTAGCAGGCCTGGGCCGGGCTCGAACCTGCCAGTCTTGGTGCATGTGGCTGGCGCCCTACTCACTGAGCTATGGGCGCTGAGCCAGGCAAAAGATTTCACATGCATTTTATTCCTAATCAGGTACAACCCAACACAAAAGCCACCTTGACTCCTGCCTCCCGTCTTCCCTTTAGCTTCTCCAGTTATCCAACCAGTCCTCAGCTTCTATCTTGAAGGTGTTTGAAAGAGCAGACAACCGAGAAGTTAGACTATCACTTAGAGGTGCAGGAAAGGAAGCAAAGCTCTTATAGGACTAAGTCAGGTTGAGGAGTCTCACTTGTGAGTAGGAGACAAAGAGGAAAGACAAGATTTGCCTCTTGAAAAGTCAACTAAATATAATGTGGGGGGAAAAAAGAGTTAGAGGGGATTGAGAGGAGATTCAGGGAGATAAGAATACTATTTGCTACAGTCCAGGCAAGAGGCAATATTAAACATGAAAAGAAATAGACAGATTTGAAAGACAGAAGTCAAGCGCACCTGGACCTGGTGATGGATTGGATGTGGAAAGTCAGGGAAAAGGATATGTCAGTAATAACTCCTGGGGCTCTAAGCTATGTACCTGGATGGACGGCCATATCCTTCTTCAAGATACAGAGCCCCAGGAGAACAAGAAGTGAGGGGAAAGACTATGTATTCAGTTGTCGACTTGTGGAATTTTAGATGACCTAATGATATCAAAGAGAAGATGTGGCACAAGCAGTGGACAGACTAGAGACATATATTACTGGAAAATCTTACATTTAAGAATGAAAACTATAACCTAGAGTCAGAAGAAAGCGTAAAAGGGAAAATAGATAACAAAGAGATGACTTGAAGAGGAAAAACACTTTGGGTCAATAATGTTAGCAATTCTGCTGAAATTTACTTGAACAAAACAAAGAAATCTTTTTTTCTCATATAATTGAAGATCCATCTATTCATTTATCATTTTATTTTTTTTTTATTATTTTGAGACAGAGCCTCAAGCTGTCACTCTGGGTAGAGTGCCATGGTATCACAGTTCACAGCAACCTCCAACTCCTGGGCTCAAGCAATTCTCCTGCCTCCGCCTTCCAAGTAGCTGGGACTACAGGCGCCTGCCACAATGCCCGGCTATTTTTTTTTGTGGTTGCAGCCATCATTGTTGTTTGGTGGGCCCAGGCTGGATTCGAACCCGCCAGCTCAGGTGTATGTGGCTGGCGCCTTAGCTGCTTGAGCCACAGGCGCCAAGCCTCATTTATTATTTTAAGCAATATTTATCTTAACACCGGCTGTGTTCCAGGCTCTGTTTTAGGCCTTTGAAATACATAAGTGAACAAAACAGATCAAGATCCCTGCCCTGGTTGGAGGTGACAGTAGAAATAGATGCTTTGATTTTGCTTTTGACTTTTGCGTTTGCTGACTCTGTATGGTGCACTGACCGTAGATGCCTCTCCAATGTCCACTCTCCAGTCTTCATTTATAGTTTGAAATTGGAATTTAAAGGTCTGCTAATTAGGGTGGTGCCTGTGGCTCAAGGAGTAGGGCACTGGCCCCATATACAGGAGCTGGCAGGTTCAAACCTGGCCCCAGCCAAAAACTGCAGAAAAAAAAAAAGAGAGAGAAAAAAAGGTCTGCTAATTACCTCTACATACCTTTGGTTGATTTTTCTCTTAATATTCTGGCATCTTGATCTGTATCCCATCGGAGGGAGAATAGAGAGATCAGTTCCATCTGACTCATCATTTTAAAGTAGCCCAGGGTCAACCAAATTCAGAAAATGAGTTTGTAGAAAATGATTTCACGGCTTAAAAGATGCAGCTATTGCTTCAATGTGAGACTCCAAGAGGGACAGTGTTAAATTGTGGCTAGTTTGTGCTTTTTGAAGGAGAAACTTGAGTTGACTTTTCACACAAGATTAGGTTGACCTGAACCTCAACATGAAGGAAAATCCCTGTCAAGAGATTCAGTAATTCTGGCTTGGTGCCCGTAGCGCAGTGGCTAGGGCGCCAGCCACATACACCTGAGCTGGTGAGTTCAAACCTGCCAAACGACAATGACAGCTACAACCAAAAAATAGCCAGGGTTGTGGCGGGTGCCTGTAGTCCCAGCTACTTGGGAGGCTGAAACAAGAGAATCGCTTAAGCAAGAGTTGGAGGTTGCTGTGAGCTGTGACGCCATGGCACTCTACCGAGGGCGACAAAGTGAAACTCTGTCTCAAAAAATAAAGAAGAAGAAGAAGATTAGAGATTCAATAATTCCAGGTGAAAAGTCTCACTAACTTAGTTGAAATAGGATTCCCAAATCATACTTGGAATTGCATGGAGTTGACTTTTTCAAGAGATACATGTTCTTTTTAAAAAACATCATATTGATTTTCCCTTTTTACTTAAACTCTATCCTGTAAGCTCTCACCATTTTTGGTTCATTTAATATTTTTTTTTTTTTTCCAGTTTTGGCCAGGGCTGGGTTTGAACCCACCACCTCCGGCATATGGGGCCAGTGTCCCACTCCTTTGAGCCACAGGAGCCGCCCCATTTAAAAATATTTTTCCAGTCACTTTTGCGAAATTCTACACGAAGTTCCAAAAATGTCCCTAGAATAACCACAGTAGTCCCTGGTCAAGATCGAGTGACTTTCTCTACGCCTCTATTTGTCTCCTATGTCTATATGCCTCACCTGTCAAAGAAAAGTAACAGAAGTGCCTCTCTCAGAGAGTTGCTGTAGGAAGTAAACCAGTTAATGCTTGAAAAGTGTTTAGAATAGTTTCCATGTACAGTAACCATTCGAAAAGCATTAGTAATTCCTCGTTAGTAGTATCCATACGGTTGTTATCATATGAGGACCAAGTGTTCTCTTGGGATGATGTGAGAATGAGAGAGTGAATTGCTATTTGAGCAAATCTGGTCCTTCCAGGATAAATGAATGTGTTACAAGGTTCACCAGAGACTCATTGGGACCTCAAACTCTGCCCCGGAGACTTTTCTAGGGTACATAGAGTCACCCAGCAGGCAGAAATCCCTTGAAATTGTAACCATTGGCCATTTAAACCCATAGATCCAAAAGATAATACCCTCCACTCTCATGAGGATCCCCAAGTAGACAGGATTTGTTACCCACCCTGCATCTTAATACTAAGAGGCCAAACTTAAGCAAGGGCAGCAGGGGCAGCGAGGTTGTGATCAGGTACGGGATGTGGTTGGTGCAGTGGAGCACAGTCTCACAAAGCAGGCCTCATTCAGTTCTTATTTAAGGAAGGTTAGGCCATGCTGATCCCTTTGCATGGCAACCGCTGCTCTCAGCCCCCCAGCCTGGGTGTGATTTACGCAGGGCTGAGAGCATGCCAGCTCATTCTCTTTGAAAGCCTAAGTCTTTCCTCCACGTGCCGTTTGAAGATGGCTTATGGGCACAAAGCTCATTTCTGGAATGCTGAAAGAGCTCCATATTTGCCCAGTGGACTCTGCACCAAAGGCGGCCCCAGTCTTTTTTTCCCTTTGATGGTTGCTTCAAGGTAGGATTTTACAAATCTATCTGCTGTATTTTTCACCATGGAAATAAACTCCTCGGCTTCAGAAGAGCAAGCCAATTTACAAATGCCCCTTACCTAATCTGAATCAATTCTCCATTCCTGATGCCCGAGCCTAATCCTTTCACAGCACTCCTCTAAATGAACTATCACTAGAGAAGGCTCAAAGAGCTTCAGAGAAAACTCAAATTAATTTTGAAGTCAGGGATTAGCGCTACTGAATTTGAGGAGGTCCATTCCTTTCAGCAGCTGGTGCCGTATTTTCATATGTATATAAAAGTGTCCTGTCGAAATGTCAGTCCTACAAATCTAGGGGCAGGAGACGAGGTAGATTTAACCAATCGGGAGATATTTTTCATGCCATCTCGAAGTAACTCACAGATGCCTGACAGCTGCAGCTGTCCGGGCCCCTCACCATGGCATTGCGCTATGACTCAGAGGGATGTTTATGCCAGAGAATGCTGCCACTGCAACACTACCCCAGAGATGCCCCAGAAGAAAGTAATTTGGAGCAATGAGTGGGAAAGGAAGGTCCCTGGGTCAACTTAGTCAAACCCAGACCCATATCAGCGTGTAATTAGCAGAATGTGGAGAAGTGGGAAATGCTCGGGTTTGGGAACTAGATAGACTGAACCACTATTATTTGCTCTGGGAACTTTTTTATTCGTTCAGTCAGACATTTATCCAATCACTCACTCATTCAACTAACATTTGTTGAGTATCTACTGTGTACTTAGTAGACCCTGTGCTAGGTACTTGGGATGTAATGATGAGCAGGACTGCTTACATAATTTGTAGGACTAGAGCAAAGGAGAAATGCAGGGTCCCCTGTTCAAAAGTTATTATTATTATTACTCTTTGCATCCAAAATCTTTTTAATAAGACAGTAGGTTCCAAGGTAAGTTTCTGTAGTCTCAACTGGTCCATTGGCCTCTGGCACGCTCGAACTTCCGGCCCTTGGAGCAGACATAGGGTTTGGTGTGGCCGTCCGGAGTTCCTGGTGTTAAAAATTATTGAGGATTTCATGATGGTAATGGTAGAGCATTAAACCAAGCACATGACCCTTCTGAGTGTGGACCCTCTGTGACCACACTGTGTGCCCATGAAGCCAGTCTTCATAGGAAGCCTTGGGAGAGTAGAGGCCTTGTCTTCATGGACCCGAATTTCTGGGGAGAAAAATTCATTAATCACACTAATTAATCTAAATTTATGATCATGACAAGGGCTACGAGAGAAAGGAGCATGGTTTACAAATGCCTGTAAGAGGAGGGTTTGATTAGCCAAGGAGACCAGGAAAGCCTTCCCAGAGAGACAGTGATACTTAGGCTTCAGAGGTTCAGAGTTTCAGAGGATGACTAGGAGTTAACTAGGCAAAAGTAAGAGCTGATCTTTGAGGAATTCCATCATCCAAACCCCACTGGACAGGAATTAACTCGAAAAAAAGAAAGGGGAGAAAATGTTTGTTGTGCCCAGATCCCGAAATCCCCCACAAAGACCACCAGGGAGCCGAGTCCAATGCAAAAGCAAAAGGTCCGTTTATTGCAAGTTCAAACTTGGGCTCCCAGGGACTCCGCTACAACAGATCCAAGCCAGGAGCCCGGAGCTCTGTAACAGGGGTGTTTTTATAGTATAGCACAGCAAAGTAGGCGTATACAAGTTAAACAAAGGGACGGCTTCTGGATTGGCTGCCACTGGTCCTGCCATATGGCCCACTCCAGAAGGCAGTTTCTGATTGGACGCCCATGACTCAAGGTGGAAAACCAGAGATTCATGGTGACTCATCAGTTTTGAACAAAATGGCTGACAGAAGCCAAAATGGTTGAACCCTTAAGATGGCATCAGTCTGGTTCTCTCATGTTCAAGTAGGAAGGAAACCTGGAGAGGGTTGGGTCTTGGGAGGGGAGGGTATGGGAAGCACAGAACATCCACTTAGTTGGCCAAGGCAGGTGGTCTCACGTCAACAGAGGGATGTGCTCCCAAAGCTGTAGTGGCTTTCTCCGCACACAGGTCCTTTTGCTGCCTGTCAGGTAATTGTCTCTACTTCAAAGCAGGCTCACCTTTTCTCAGACTGATGATCCAATTCTCAGTCTTGGTGCATATTTCAGAGAGGGAAGTTGAGGCACAGAGAAGCCAAGTTGAGGGGACTCTTCCAGGAGTGAGGTGATGAACTTCAAAGGGAAGATGCGTGGATATGCATGGTGTGAAGCCACCAGGCCTCAGCTCCAACTTGGGCCACATCCTATCACTGTCACGCACTACACACCCCCAGCCCCATTCTTTCAGTCCCAGCAGGTAGCACAGTCTTTCCTGCCCCAGGGCCTTTGCCATGCTGACCCCTTTGCCTGGAGCATTCTTCTCAATGCTGTCCCACCAGCTTGGCCTTTCTCTTTATTCTTACTTGTTCTTCTGATCTCACTTTAATATTTTCAAACTCCTCATGCAAACTCTTTGTTATCACAAAGATCCTCGTTTCTCTTGCATTTATTTCCAAATACAGCAACATCTTGTAAAGTATTTGTAAATAAAAAGGGATTCATAGGAGAGAAAATGCCCAATAGGGCTAATAAACATTTTCAATCTCATTAGACATCAGAGAAATTCATATTAAAATAATGAATTACCATTTAGAGAGAAGATATTTGGGGAAATACTTAAAAGACTGACAATCCGGTGCTAACAAGGGTATGGGGCAAGGGACATTACCATATATTGCTGCTAGGAATTTGAGTTACTATAAGTGTGAAGTAAGAAATGTATTACTATGCAGTAAAATTAAAAGTATGCAAACCCTTTTACCTAAGAATTGTTCTTTCTAGAGTGTCTCCTAAATAAATGAAAGCACTAGAATATAAGGATATTTATACAACGATGTTTATTGCAGTGTTATTTGGGCAAAATATTGGAAGCAACCTCCATACCGAATGATGTGGAAAACTGGAAAATTTATGGTCTCTCTGCACTATTAAAAATAATGAATTAACCTGAGCACTGGTAGCTCAAGGGTTAGAGCACTGGCCCCGTGCACCAGGGCTGGCAGGTTGGAACCAGCCCTGGCCTGCTAAACAAACAAATAATAATAATAATGTATTAGTGCTGTATGTATTGACTTCAAGTAACATTCATGATATAGTAAGGGAAAGAAACAATTTGCACTGTAATGTGTATTGCTTAGTACATTTTGATTTTTAAAAAGGAAAAAGTAAGAGGCTTACATGTGTACAAATACATTAGCATGAAACAGAGGGAGTGTGGAAGGATATGTTTCAACTGTTATGTTAGTTACCTTGAAGTTGGAGGAGGTGGCTGGTGAGATTTGTAGTGGGGTAGGGTATGACAAATGAGAATTTTTTTATTATCGTATTGTTTGGCTTATGATAAAAAAAAAAAAAGGCAGGTATTTCTCTTGAGGTTTGAAAAGAAAATCAAATAAAGTTAAGAAAATGACCCCTCGATGGTGGTGGATGTAACTGATAATTGGGGCTTGAGAATTAGCAGAATGGTTGTGGAAAGGATCAAATGAATGGACTATACTCACTTTGGGAATACATTCCGAAGAAATAGCCATATTTCTCCTCTCCATGACTTCCTTCTATTAAAAAAAATGCTACAAAAATGTTCCCCACCAGTGCCACAGAAAACCCAAGTGGCTAAAAAGGAGGGAGTCGTTAACAAACCATCACGTACGAAGTAACAGCACAGCGGAAAAGTAAAGGCCAGAACTGCAGTGTCTGCTGTGTGTGTTTAAGAACCTCCTCTGATCATTCTCTTCTCTCCTTTCCACAGAAGATGGGATCACTTCTGTGCACGGTGCAGTGGACATTTCTCCTCCAGAGCACCTGCCACCCTGTCCTCCAACGACTGGGCCTTATAATGTGATGCCCTTCACTAGAATATCATCTACTCATTTTTGGATTCTCTTCCACCCAGCACAGTTGCTAACAAATACCTGGCGTCCAAAACCACTCTTTTCTGTATCAGAACCGCAAAATACATAGAGTGAAAACAGAAAAAAAAAAAAAAAAATCACTTTTTTAGCCACAACAAAGACAATTGTATCCAGCATTTCATTAATACACAACCAACCCTATTGCAGAATTAAGTATAAACCTGGGTTATGTTCAGATGTCACCCAGAAAAACATAAGAAACACAGAAAGAACTGTGATAAGAATTTCACCTGATTTTATCCCTGCTTTCTACAAGCTCAAAAATAACAATACACCTCTTTGTGGCATTGGGGGGGGGGGTTGTCTTTTTTTCCCTCTTTACCTTTTCTTTTTTTTCCTATGCATTTCATTCCTAAATGAATTGATCACGTTTGACCATAAATTTGGTCAAATTTTGATTAAGCCCCTAGCATGTGCTTAGCCCTGTGCTATGGGAATACGTGTTCATACAATGTATTTTTTAATGTCTGAAACGTTCCTGTTTAGAAGCTTCGCTTCACCACTTGCCAGCAGAATGAACTTTGGGAACAGGCTTAACCTCTTCAATCCACATCTGTAAAGTGAGTCGTTTTTCTAATGCTATTGTCATCTCTCAGTATCATCCACCACCCTTGACCTTCTTTCTTCTAAACTCTTTCTCCTAGAGCATTCGCTTCCTGTGTTATTTTTAGCTCAGAAGTCTCTACTCCTCAGTCTCCTTTCATTACCTCTAATGTGTCTCTAGATTTGGGAGTCTCAGAGTTTGTTCCTGGGCCCACTGTCTTCCGTAGCGGTATAAGTTCCCTAGGATTTCTCATCTGGACCCATGTTTCAATCAACATGGGAGTGACTTTCAGTATCTCCAGCCCTGAATTCTTCCCTCAGTGAATTTCCAGCTCACATTTCCTGGTTCACAGATGGTTATCTTCTTCTATTCTCACAAAGAAGAGAGCAGAGAAAGAGCGAGCTTGCCTGTCTTTTCTCCTAAGGACCTGAATCCCATTCATGAGGGCTCCACCGTCACGACCTAATCACCTCCCAAGGGCCCCACTTCAGAGTAGACTGAAGCCTCTCCTGACCTTCCAAGTGTAGCGGGTCCTGGCCCCTGACCACAGTGCCCGCCTCATTTTGTAACTCCCCCTCATCGGCCACTGAACTCCAGTAGCGCTGACTTCCTCCAGTACCCTAAGCCACTTAGGGAACTTTGCCTTCTCTGGTTCCTCTGCCAGCAATGCTCATCTCTTCGGAGTGGGGAGCGTGGCTGAGGATATAACACTAATAAATCCAAAAGGGGAGATTCCATACTTAGCCATCTCTGCGTGGAGTTGCATGTAAAGAAGCAAAAATCAACAGGTCCTCTCCCCCCAAAATTCTTAAAGACTTGGACTTTTTGCTTGCATCTCTCAAAGAACATTCATAAGAATCTAAATGCAGGTTTCCGAGCCGCACCTATTAAAATCCTCGCTCCCGTCCAGCCTCCTTTGTACCCTGCAGCTGCCCTCCTTTCTCCAGCCTCTCCAGATCTTCCTCTGACATCCTAGAATGTTTTCTCCTCACTCTACTTCTTGCTCCCTCCGACTTCCCTTCATTTCTTCTTTGGATTCACCTTTTCTTCTTTGAATTCCCTAAGTGAGAAGTCTATCTCTTTAGGGCTTTGGGAGGAGGGAGAATTCCCTTTGACAGGCCAGGGAGGAATGGAAAGCTGTGGATACTCTTACATGATTTTTTTTTTTTTTTTTTTGGTTCCATCACAAGGATGTTTGGCAACCTGCAGGAAAGAATGTGTCAGGGTCAAATGTAGAGGAGACACCAAGTTAGGGATAGAAGGTCACGTGGCAGGGTGGAGGAGAGGAAGGGATGACCCAACAACCTTATTGTAACTTAAAATACCTTCTCTAGACTACTGATATGTGTATTGTCTGTTATTCACGTGGTAGAATTAGCCCAGCTGCTAAATGAATTCCATCCACCAATATGAGGGAGAAGATGTTATTGCTTAATTGTTTTATTTGAAAATATTTTTTGTTAGTTTCTAATTAAATCATAACTGTATACATTTATGGGGTACTAGATGCTGATTTGATATACCATGTGGAATACTTAAATCAAACTGATTAATATAGCTATCACCTCACTTACTTATTCTTTGTGGTAAGACAATTAAAATTGGCTCTTAGTCATCATTTTACCATGAAGACATTTGCACCAGAATGTTTATTGCAGCCCAATACATAATTGTCAAGTCACATGTAGAGTGCTGTGACGTCATAGATCACAGAAACCTCAAATTCTTGGGCTCAAGTTATCCTCTTGCTTCAGCCTCCCTAGTAGCTGGGACTACAGGTGCCCGCCACAACGCCCAGCTAGTTTTAGAGACAGGGTCTTGTTCTTGCTCAGGCTGGTCTCAAATACCTGATCTCAAGCAATCCACCAGCCTCGGCCTCCCAGAGTGTTTTGGGGTTTTTTTGAAACACAGTCTCACTCTGTCACTCTGGCTAGAGTGCAGGGCAGTGGAGATAGCTCACTGCAGCCTCAAACTCCTGGGCTCAACTGATCCTCTTGCCTCAGCCTCCTGGATAGCTGGAACTACAGATGTGTACCACCACATCTGGCTAACGTTTTTTATTTTTGGAAGAGATGAGGGGGTCTTTCTCTTGGTCAGGCTTGTCTTGAACTCTCAACTTTAAGTGACCTTCCAGCCTCAGCCTCCAAGAGTGGTAGGATTACAGGCATGAGCCACCATGCCCAGCAGTTTTTTTTCTTACATTAAACATTTTGATGATCTAGAACTTGAACATTATAAATTAAATCTGAATGAGATGAGGAAAAAAAGCGAAGGGTGGGGAGAAATTTTCACTGAGCTGAGTTGATATTAGCTGGGCTAATGGAATCATAATATGTTACAAGCAAAGAAATCCCTGCAGGTTTGGGGGCTAGGTATTCACTGAAACCATTAGCACTTCATATATCAGAGACCAACCCTGTGAGTGAGGCAGTTTGAGCCTGTATTTATAACTGCTCTGGAAGTCTGCTACTGAGATGAAAGATTCTTATTCACTTGAGATCTTAGTCAAATTCAGGCAAGTGGGAGGAAAGGAAGAAAGACTCCTGTTAACTGGTCCTAATCTAAGATAGGACATAGGATGGATGTCTTAACTCCTCACAAAGATGTTTTCCAGAGCTGCTACCAAGTAATGTTGAACTTGGACATATGTAAATATTGTCTCGCTAAGTATTATATCACTTATTTATTCCTTTTTGAGTATTTTTTTGATGATTATTTTAAAGCTATTCTCCTGTATCTTGTAGAGACTTGAAGGCTGGAATATTCCTGAATTATTTCCCTGCAACGATAACTGGCTTTGGGCAGGTGTTCTTGGTACTGCTAGTTTTCCTTGTCTAAATTAAACTCCCACTAGTACCCAGAGCACTGCTATGATGACAGAGTTGGCTAAAACAAAGTGTAACTAGAGTTACTAAGATTTTCTTACTGTACCCGTCACCAGCTAACCCAGACATCCATTCTGTGTGTGTTGTCCTTCCTGCCTAAATTTTCCTTACTAGACCTTTATATATGCCACAGGGAAACAGCGCTAAATATTTTGGGAAACTGTGGCATTTTTCAGAGAAAAGTAATGAAAAAGAACGCAGAGACACCTCCTCCCACCCCCACCCCATTCACTTGCCTTTTGATTGGGGTTTCACAGTTGCATTGGATTCTGGGCACTTAAAACCCTTTAGTCTCATCTGAGTAAGATAAGTCAAGGAGAAGTTCTTTGTTCAGAGTTCAAGTGCTCTCGTGACCATCCCAAAATAACTCTGAGTGTAATACAGTAGGGCCGCACGTAGCTAAACCACAAGCCTTGGACCTGTCAAATCGTTCCATCCTCCCCTCTTCGGCAAACAGGGCATTGGAATAAAATTTTCCGTAAATACTTTGAGTTGCATAAACTCCCTATTTTTGGTTTTCCAAATCCACTAGGAGTCTCTCTTTCAGTTTAAGAGAACAGCATATAAGTTGGACTCATCCAGCACTTTGCTTCTAAGTAAGTTTTCCTAGGGGAAAACCGTTCTTCACTCAGAATCAGATGGAGCCAATCTCCCTAGCTGGTTTGTTTTCACCGAAAAATCTTGTTTTTGAAATCTGCCAGATTTTGCAAGAATTGTGATATTTTCAACCAGCCTTTTATGTGTGAGGCCTGCGTGCCACTGTCCAGTGTGTATTTATTTCATTAGCCAAGTTATTGTGCTGAGTTGAGCATTAAAGAAATCTGATCGTTTCCTTGGTGTCTATTTTGGAAGATGCTGGAGCTTTACCCTTGGTGACAGCATGTAAACAATATTTAAACCAGGCTAACAAAGAGAAAGCATTCAGACAGGAAGGTAAAACTGCAAACATTTTGTTTTAAACTACACCAAGAGGCAGGACAGATGAAAAATAAGATATTTCTTTAAGACTAGGGACTTCTTAGAGTTATTGTAATAATATAGAAAAGCAGCTCATAAAATACGTATAAATAGAACCGTATGAAATTGACACAGAAAGGAAGGAAATACACCAACGACATTGAATGCTGGGTAATGGGATTTCAGATGATTTACTTCCCTTTTCTATATTGCATGGAATTTTAAAATTTCTATACCTTTTCTATATCCTATGCATATCTACATGACTTTACATAATCGTTGTCCTTTTATACAAGTGCTCTTTGTGGAATAAATTACTAGAGGAGGAGGAAGCATCCATATAAACGAATTTTTTTTTAAAATATATAAGCCAATAAAAGAATATTTTTATTTTAGAAATATATAAAATTTGAATAGTATCATATAGATAATACTTGACAGATTATTATTTTTGTTGGTTTTCTTTTATCCTGTTACGAATGGTACATGGTACAAACAATGAAACCTGTTACTACTTTAATGAGCAATCCTCCATATCATTATTAATAAATAATAAAACTGGATTATAATACTGTTCTGCAACTTGTATATTTCTCTTGATATCCTCTGACATATTACACCATGTCAATATGTACAACTTTCATTTATTTTGATGGCTATAAGTGACTTTGTATGTGCCATTTCATTGGGTAGCAAATATGTGTAAAGCATATTTAATCAGACCCCTCATTATGGGACACAGGGGTAATTTTCTTTCTTGGTATCTATTTCTTCCCTTTCTTCCCTTTCTTCCCTTCCTCCCTCCTTCCTTCCTCTCCTTCTCCCTCTCTCCCTCTCTCTCTCTCTTTCTTTCTTTCTCCTTCCCTCCTCTTTTCCTTTCTTTCTTTTCTCTCTCTCCTCCTTTCTTCCTCCCTTCCTCCCTTCCTTTCTTTTCTTTCTCTTTTCTCACAATCTCATTCTGTAGCCCAGGCTGGAGTGAATTGGTGTCATCATAATTTATTGTACCCTTGAACTCCTGGACTCAGGCTATCTTCCTGACTCCCAAATAGCTGGGGTTATAGGCACATACCACTACTCCTGGCTAATTTTTCTGTTTTTTTTTCTTTGTTGTTGTTGTTGTCATTGTTTGTAGAGATAGGGTCTTATTACGTTGCCCAGGCTGGACTTGAACTCCTGACTTTAAAGGATCTTCCCACCTTAAGCCTCCTGAGTAGCTGAGATTACAGGCATGAGCCACTGTGCCCAGCCTTATTTTCTTAGTAATTTCAAACAGTACCACAACGAACATCCTTTTACATGATCTGTATCATCTTGTACACAGAGTTTTGTAGAGTAAACGTTTAGAAATGAGAACGTAAGTTTCGAAATCAGGCCGGGGAATAGGTTTTAGATGGCTTTTCCAATTATCACAACCAGCATATCCTGTGAATGTCAGAATATCCTGTGAATATCGGCATATCCTGTAGATGTCTATATATCCTACAGATAAGATTGTCTGAAAAGATACCACATTTTGTTGAAGAGACACAAAGGGTGGCTTCTTGTCAATTTCTTCACCAGTAGATGGCACCTAATCTTCCTTTCCATTTGACAAAAATCCCCCCTAACTTGAGAGCGATCTCAGCACGTCACTGAGCCCCTACTAACGCAGAAATGACTACACCACACACGAATGCTCCCGTCTTGTTCCTCTCATCCCATGTTTGTGTTGTTCTAGTTCCAGAATGCTGATACTTTAAGCCCAAGGCTCTAACTTGAGCAGGAAGAGTTTATTTTGGGATGAAGAATCTTCCCCCATAGGAAGGCCTCTCAACCAGTGTTTCTCTTTCTCTGTCTTTAGAAATTAGGAAATTCTAGAGGAGAAAACTGGTCTTCTGAATTTTCACAATTCTTTCTTACAACCAATGTCAGACTCAAGTATTGGTCACATTTTCTCAATTCATAGAAGGGAGCGTAAAGTTGCCGGGATAGTTAGGGGCTGTGTTGAGAATGGTTTTCGTTGATTAAGCTTAGGAAAATGACCCCATAAATCTCCTTAAGTATGTAGGGTTGGTGGGACAAATATATGCATACTGTGTAGTATCCATTTCATCACAACTATAAATAGACATGTTTAAAACGGCCAAAGAGGAAGGAAGAAACTGCAGTCTATAATTTTAAAAGATGTGATGACACATCATTTTGTTTCGGGTTGAAACAACACTCCATGGGCAGGTATCAGTTTTGTTTGAAAAATAATCAGAAAAACTCAGTGTAAACGTTTACTATTCTTAATTTCTTTTTTAGAAAACCATTTCATGGAAATAAATATAAATTTTTCCTGCAAAAAACATTAACATGACCTTGAATTAAAACCTTCATGAGAAATACAGGAAAGAACTGGTAATTCACGATTTGTCCTTTCTGTAAATATGGCAAGGTCTCGACAGAGCTGTTGTCTCAAAGAATAATTCAAGCACATGTGATTCTCTCAGAATAGATAAAGACAAGCTTTGGGGTTTGGCGGGAAAGGAAAAATAACAATTTATGATACGTTTGGCCAACTGTGCCAGGTAGCACCATGAAAAGTCTTCTTCGGACCCTCTGGGGGAGATTTTATGCTTTGACATAGGGTTTCTTACTCTCCATAGCTTGCAAAAGTATAATCCTGAAAAAACTATCTAGACATTCTCCCCTTCTTCTTTCCCTTTCAAACTTAAATAGAGAATTTAATGTTAGGGTCTATTGTAGCAGAATATTTCATAAAAATTGAGGTGGTGTACACCAATAAAATACAAAAATATCTCTGTTCTGTTCTAAATTATCTGAACACATTATTAGGCTGACCCTTTTCAGGATGTGTTAATTTGCTTCACTATTGTAACCACTTTGGTATTTATGTTATCTCATAACATCATGCTGTGTACCTTAATACATAGAATAAAGTTTATTCTTTAAAAAGTAAAAAATGGCGGGCGGCACCTGTGGCTCAAGGAGTAGGGCGCTGGTCCCATATGCCGGAGGTGGCGGGTTCAAACCCAGCCCCGGCCAGAAAACCACAAAAAAAAAAAAAAAAAAAAAGTAAAAAATGGCTGGGCATGGTGGCTCATGCCTGTAATCCTAGTGCTCTGGATTGCCCTGAGCTCAGAGGTTTGAGATCAGTCTGAGCCAGAGTGAGACCCCATCTCTACAAAAAACAGCTAGGCATTGTGGCGGGCACCTATAGTCCTAGCTACTTGGGAGGCTGAGGCAAGAGACTCACTTAGGCCCAAGAGTTGGGGGTTGCTGTGAGCTATGATGCCACGGCACTCTACCGAGGGCCACAAAGTGAGATTCTGTCTCAATAAAAAAAAAAAAAATGTGGCTGTTGATAACTCTGGTTACAATTCTGGTGTACACATTTTCTTCATCACCTCAGGGTATCATCAGTTTAAAAAATAGTAGTGCTAGAGCCCTACTCCCAACTAAATCAGAATGTAGGCTTGGGCAAGGCAGGGAAGCCCCAACATGCTTTTTTTCTTTTTTTTTTTTAAGTTGCCCAGAGATTCCGCTGTGTAACAGGGTTGCAGACAGCCTGTCGAACTCTAAAAGAAATTTTCCATTTCATGCTCCCTGAGCAACTTTAAAGCATCTGGTTGAAATCTGAAGGGTTTTTTTAAATCCCTTCTTGAGAGGAGAACAACTGTACTAAGAACCCAAGCAAGAGAGTTGAAGAGAGAAGAGAGTCTGACTTACGTGAAGATCTGAAAATACCCAGAAAAATTATTGAAAGAAAGATACCTTTTCTTGCTGGGGGTGCTATGGCTACTATTTACGATATTGTCCTTGCCAGTCTTTCTTTTTCTTTTCAAAGAAAGGATGAAGTTGGACCGTTGGCTTTCTCCCCCATCAGATATTTTGTAAGCCGTTGCGATTATCTGAGCCTTTGAAATTTCCCAGTGGAAGACACTTCTCATCACACAGATTTCTCCTATGTTAGGTACTGGAGAGCATCTTAGTTCTTCCCAACTCTCTCAGATGACTGAGTGTGGGAAAGAGGGCACCGCAAAGGGGTCAGTAGTGGGCCTTGAGGACAGACAACTCAAGTTCAAATTCTTTCTCTACTTCAGAAGTAATTACATATTTGGACAAATTACTTGATTTCTCAGAAACTTTGTTTTGCTATATGTGAAATGGTGATGGTAATTTTTCAAGGATATTGTTAAAAATTAAATAGAATAGGCTTGACACCTGTAGTTCAGTGGTTAGGGTGCCGGCCACATGCATCGGGGCTGGTGGGTTTGAACCTGGCCAGAGCCTGCTAAAGGATTAAATAGAATTATGTAAATAGAATGTAAGCATTGAATAAAGTATGTGAAATGTTCAGTAGAACACTTTGTCACAGTAGTCAAGAAATAGTCGTATTACTATTTTAACTAAGGTATCTTTATCTACCTCCACATAACTGCCAAAATTAACCTCCTTCTTTTATTCCCTCAAGAAAAAAAAAAAAGAAAAAAGAAAACCCATACTGACTGACCCCCTGGCCTTCTGGACTATTCTTAAATGTGCTGTCTTTCATCTCCTGCCAGTTAAGTTATAGCCTTATCAAGACTATTGTTTGATACCAAATCTGTTTATGCTGGTTATTCTTGTTATTGGAATTTAATTAAATTTTAAGTAAAAGGATGAAATGTGAATCTGAGGAATTGTTTTTTTTTCCCCACTAGAAATTTTGAATTTTATTATGTAATTGTACAGTTTATAGTAATACTGAATTTTCTTTTTTCTTTTTTATTATTTTCACATATACATGTGTTCATGAGGCTTCCACTTGTTGCCTTCACAAAATTAAAAAGGCTTAAAATTTAACAACAATAACAATGTTTAAGATAGGGACCAGAAACAAAATCCTCGCAAAGAACAAACGAAGACAAATACATTCAGAAAAGAAATCAGATGACCGCTGCAACAAAGTATTAAGCAATAATAATAATAGTAATGTAAAGAAAGTAACATTCACATTGTCAAATAAGAATATGTCTATTACAGAATGCTTTGACTCTGAAGTTCAAACTCTTCAAATTGATGGAGTCATCAATTAACTACTTCTTATTATTTTTTCCCAAAGTATCAAAGAATAGACAACTAATATTTATAAATAAGGGTAAAAGATAATTTCAAAAAATAGATCATGCCAAATCTTACAGACAATAGAAAAAGAAGAAATACTTCAAAATCATTCTACTTAATCTGGTGCACCTGATATTAAAATAAGAAAAAATATATTATTGTAAAGGAGAAATTACAAACATAATTCACTTATAAATGAGGATGCAGTTTCCTGTATCCTAAACAACATATTAACAAGTTGAAGTAAAAATTAATGTTTAAGTAATGTACTTTAGTCAAAATCGAATCCAATTTATGTGAGAATTAGTCACTATTTTCTTTCTTCCTTTTTTTTCTTTTCCTTACCCTCACCCCCTTTCTCTTTCTCTCTCTGCTCACCCCTTCCCCCATGCCCCACCATGTCATTAATTGTCATTAATTGTCCTCGTATCAAAGTTGAATACATAGGATTCATACTTCTCCATTCCTGTGATGCTTCACTAAGGATAATGTGTTCCACCTCCATCCAGGTTAGTACAAACATTGCAAAATCTCCATTTTTTTTTAATAGCTGAATAATATTCCATGGTATACATATACCACAACTTGCCAATCCATTCCTGGGTGGAAGGGCATTTAGGCTGTTTCCACATTTTAGCAATTGTAAATTGGGCTGAAATAAACAGCCTAGTACAAGTATCTTTATAATAAAAGGCTTTTTTTCCTTCTGGGTAGATGCCCAGTAATGGAATTACAGGATCAAATGGGAGGTCTAGGTTGAGTGCTTTGAAGTTTCTCCATACTTCCTTCCAAAAAGCTTGTACTAGTTTGCAGTCCCATCAGCAATGTAAAAGTGTTCCCTTCTCTCCACATCCGCACCAGCATCTGCAGTTTTCAGATTTTGTGATTTAGGCCATTCTCGCTGGGCTTAGGTGATATCTCAGGGTGGTTTTAGTTTTCATTTCTCTAATAATTAGGGATGATGAGCATTTTTTCATGTTTACTAGCCATTCGTCTGTCTTCTTTAGAGAAGGTTCCCTTTATCTCTCTTCCCCATTGATGTCTGGGATTGTTGGTTTTTTTGGTGTGGATTAATTGAAGTTCTGTATAGATCCTACTTGCTAAGCTTTTGTCTGATTCAAAAATATGCAAATACCCTTTCCCATTGAGTAGGTTATCTATTTGCTTTGGTTGTTGTCTCCTTGGCTGTACAAAAGCTTTTCAGTTTAATTAAATCCCATTTGTTTATTATTGCTGTTGTTGCAATTGCCATGGCAGTCTTCTTCCTGAAGTCTTTCCCCAGGCTGGTATCTTCCAGTGTTTTTCCTTTGAGGATTTTTATTGTTTCATGCCTTAAATTTAAGTCCTTTATCCATCTTGACTCAATTTTTGTGAGTGGAGAAAGGCGCGGGTCCAGTTTCAGTCTTTTACATGTGGATATCCAATTCTCCCAGCACCATTTATTGAATAGGGAGTCTTTCCCCCAGTGGACATTCTTGTTTGGTTTATTAAAGATTAGGTGGCTGTAAGTTGCTGGTTTCATTTCCTGGTTTTCTGTTTGATTCCAAATGTCTATGTCTCTATTTTTGTGCCAGTACCATGCCGTCTTAACCACTATGGCCTTGTAGTACAGCCTAAAATCTGGTATGGTGATACCCCCGGCTTTGTTTTTATTAACTAAGAACTGCCTTAGCTATACAGGGTTTTTTTCTGGTTCCATACAAAACGCATAATCATTTTTTCCAAGTCTTGAAAATAGGATGTTGGCATTTTAATAGAGATGATGTTGAATTGGTAAATTGCTCTGGAAAGTATAGACATTTTAACTAATGGCCCAACAGGCTTAGGAAATGGTAAAAATCTAGAAGAATACTGGGTACAGATTAATTTAAATATGCCCTTAAATTTTGGCTCTACTTTTATTCTTTTTTCTTTGTTTTGGTTCTACTTTTGATAAACAAATATTGGATGTCATCTATGTAATAAAGATAACAAAGAACTCTAATGGGGGGCCGGTGCCTGTGGCTCAGTGAGTAGGGCGCAGGCCCCATATGCTGAGGGTGGTGGGTTCTAACCCAGCCCCGGCCAAACTACAACAACAACAAAAAAAGAACTCTAATCAGCATATCTAACATAGAAAAGGACTTGGTCTTACATCAAAAGATTGGTGACTGAATGGACGTTTCTAGAGTTAACATTAAAAATGTTTGGTACATATCATTTGTCATGATTATTTTTGATTAACCCACCATCTTAACATATTGGATAAAAGGGCTTTTACTAATTATTTCACATTCATTTTCTAAATATTTTCTAAATATTTTCTAAATATTTCACATTCATTCCCCTTGGAATGCTATTTAATATTCTCTCTTTAATGAATACATTTTAATTGGTATTATATAAATTATTAAATTAATAATTTAATAATTATATTAAATAAATTTAATTAAATTATATTAAATAAATTAAATTAAATTAAATTAAATAATAATTAATTATTAATTTAATAATTTATACAATTATTTATAGTTTTTTACATTATGAATTATGCTGTTGTATTTTCATGAGCATAAGAATGAATTTCTGTTGGGTATAAATCTAGGAGTAGAATTGCTGGGTCACAGTGACCTTCTGCAAATATTATTAAACAATCTTTCAAGTTAGTTGTCCTAGTTTTAGTTTTAAAATATTTTATTTGTGGTGTTAACCTGAAAGGTTCAAATCAGTGTAACCTGGTTCTCTGTACCCTCAATGAATCTCCAACCATTAAAAAAAGTAAATAAAGCTATAAAATTTCCTTTGGGGGGAAAAAAACCCAGAGAGGTTCAGATAGCCCATCCAAGGCTGAGTGCAGTAGCTCACGCCTGTAATCCTAGCACTCTCTCGGAGGCTAAGGTGAGAGGATTGCTTGAGCTCACAAGTTCAAGACCAATCTAAGCAAGGGTAAGACCTCATCTCTAAAAAATAGCCAGGCGTTGTGGTGGGCACCTGTAGTCCCAGCTACTTGGGAGGCTGAGGCAAGAGGATCGCTTGAGCCCAAGAGTCTGAGGTTGCTGTGAGCTATGGTACCACAACACTCTACCCAAGATGACAAAGTGAGACTCTGTCTCAGAAAAAAAAAAAAAATGGCTCATCCACGTAGCCCCAGAAGGATCAGAAGGACCTTTGTAGAAAAGTTCTGAATCCCTACTAAGAAAGGCTCAGATGCTATCTTGGTATCATAATATCTTGAATACCATCTCTGAACTTCCTCCCTCTTTAGGGATCTTTCTAGAAAATAAATTTAGAATCCCCTAATTGGAATTACAAAAGAGACACAAACTACATGGGAGTTAACCAAGGTCTTGTGTGGAGGGCTCAATATGACTTGGAAACTATGGGATTTTAAAAATGCTATTGGTCCAGCCTGGCCAACACAGAGAGACCTTGTCTCTACAGAAAATAAAAACAATAGTCAGGTGTGGTGGTATGCATCTACAGTCCTAGCCATTTGAGAGGCTGAGGCAGGAGGATCCCTTGACCCCAGAGGATCTGTTGAGCTCTAAAGTTTGAGGCTATAGTGAACTGTGATCACACCACTGCACTCCAGCCTGGATGACAGAGACCCTGTTTCTAAAAAATAAATAAATAAAATAAGTAACTAAGCAAAATTTAAAAATTTAAAAAAATGCTATTGGCAATGTAGGTCATTTATGTAAAATACATTGAGACTATGACTGCTGATCTTATACTTGGGGATACATCCCAAGAGGCAAATCTTATACAAACTAAGATATAAGAAAGTAACTTAAGATAATCTCTCTTTGTCCCTGAGAGGGGAAATGACCCTGGTGATGGAGGAAACAGACTTAGCAGAGCTTGGAGGACAATGGAGTCAATGAGGGGTCCAGCCTTCCAGCTGAGTTGATTGAGTTGAAGGTGAAAGGAAAGTGGTAGAAACAAGAACCGTCCTGTGGCTAATGCAGCTTGGACTCTAAGAAATACTTTATGCCCGTGGAAACGTGCTCTTCTTCAACCAAAGAAAGAAATATCTGGCTTCTTGAAGAACTTCGTGGCGTCACCAATAAATCATCATGAACCACCAACAACAGGATGGCATCAGTAAGAATGAACTGGTGTTGAAAAGGTGCTCAACCCATCCCACCATCATGAGGGTAATAATGTGGTGAACTGCCATGGGCTGAACTGTTGTGTGTGTGTCTCTCTCCCCAGAAAACTGTAAGTTCTTTGAGGGTAGCACTAAGTTTTCCTCACTGTTGAATACCTGGTCTAACATGGTGCTAGGTTCAGAGGATGTGCCCAATCAATAAGTGTTGAGCTGAATTGAAGTCCCCTAAGGACTTGCCATAGAGTTCTGGTTTTCTCCAAAGACTGTGATTAAAAATGAATCAAATAACAAGCAAGAGATGCTTTCTATACACGAAAAAATTAAGGTGCCTTTTAGACTTTTGCATGCTGAAAAGATTATTCAGAAGTTTACTCTGGAATACACAATAGGTATTTAATGTATTGTAAGTACATAAACATCACTTTTTAAAACTTCAATCTATAGGGCAGCTCCTGTGGCTCAAGGAGTAGGGCACTGGCCCCATATGCCAGAGGTGGTGGGTTCAAACCCAGCCCCAGCCAAAAAAAAGAAATCTTCAGTCTATGAATTTAATTATTATATTTTTACCTCTGCCAAAATTTGAGCATCACTTTTAAGGAACTGTAATAAATACTGTTCCACTGACAGTATCTAGTTAGCTAAAGCTAAATTATCTTGCTAAATAGTACAATATGTGTATAAAACTAAACTTTCTGAGATGTGCTAATGCTGCCCATAAACTCAGTAAGATTTTCACTTAAAATGCAAGTCTAAATTAACCATGCAACTACAACTTTTATTTTTATTTATTTATTTTTCAAGTCAGATTCTCACCCTGTCACCCAGGGTAGTACCATCATAGCTCATTGCAGCCTCAAACGCCTGGACTCAAGCAATCCTCCTGCCTCAGCCCCCTGAGTAGCTGGGATTACAGATGTGCTCCACTACACATAGCTAATTTTTTTTGATGGGTTCTCATTATGTTGCACAGGCTTGTCTTGCACTCCTATCCTCAAGTGATTGTTGGGATTATAGGTGTGAGCAACCACGCCTGGCCCATTACACCTTTTAAATTAGAACTACAAGATTACCTTTTATTTATTTATTTATTTTATTTTATTGTTTTTTGAGACAGAGCTTCAAGCTGTCACCCTGGGTAGAGTGCCATGGCGTCACACCTCACAGCAACCTCCAACTCCTGGGCTCAAGTGATTCTCCTGCCTCAGCCTCCCAAGTAGCTGGGACTACAGGCACCCACCACAACATCAGGCTTTTTTTTTTTTTTTGGTTGCAGCCATCATTGTTGTTTGGCAGGCCCAGGCTGGATTCAAACCCGCCAGCTCAGCTGTATGTGGCTGGCGCCTTAGCTGCTTGAGTCACAGGTGCCGAGCCCAAGATTACCTTTTAAATACAACAGTAAAAAATGCCAAAGATTAATGCAAAAATATCAATACATTGGATTTTGATTCTCTGAAACTTTTCTATACATAGTTCTAAATCTTCCTGGCATTTTTAAAAAAATGAATACTCATTTAATGAAGTTGATTACTACACTTGCAGACTAATAAATTCAGATGCCATCCCAGTTAATGGAGCTCATTTAGGACTATAGATTTTGTCCAGACTTGATACCTGGAGCTCCAGAGATGTTTAGTATTTTTCCTTACTCCAGGGTCGGTCACTCTGAGTTCCCTTTTCTAGCTGCTGTGCTTTGATCTTTGAAGTTTGAAAGGAGTTTGTCCCCTTGCTTAATTCTTGATTTCAAGCATCTGTAATTCCAGACCAACTCCAAACCAGGCTGAGCACTGGCTTGCATTTTGTGTTTCTTTAACTCTTATGTAATGTGCATAGGTTTCTCATTTATATCAAAGACTTTTAGATTTGAATATCCATAAATGTTTTTCCATTTAACTTGAAATTCCTTGAACTAAATGGGGTCCTAAGATATGACAATGCTTTTATGTTTTGCTTGATGACACTAAGGACCAGATAACTTCTGAGAATATTTAAAATGGTGCCTATGACTTTTTCTTCCTTGTGTTCCTAACTCATGAAATCATTTTATTGATACATCCGTGAAAATTAAGATGCTAAGACTCTTTTTCTGGAGTCTGGCCCTTCATAATCACAAGATAGACACTCTGGAAGTCCATTGCAGACTTTGCTAATAGATTGTTACATTTTCCTCACTTAACCCAAATATGACTTCAGAGTCAAAATATTGTTGCGCAGCTCGGCGCCTGTGGCTCACCGGCTAGGGCACTGACCACATATACCAAAGCTGGAGGGTTCAAACCCAGCCCGGGGCCTGCCAAAACAACAATGACAACTACAACAAAAAAATAGCTGGGTGTTGTGGCTGTTGCCTGTAGTCCCAGCTACTTGGGAGGCTGAGGCAAGAGAATCATTTAAGCCTAAGAGCTGGAGGTTGCTGTAAGCTGTGACACCACAGTACTCTACCGAGGGCAATATAATGAGACTCTGCCTCAAAAAAAAAAAAAAAAAAATCTGTTGCCAACAGCCACTACCAAGACCTAGACAGAAAATTTCTGTCACCTTCTTTGTCAAGCTAAGGGAGCAATAAACAATTCAGCCTAGAGGAAATATATTTTCAAAGAAAAGGTATTCACCTAATTAATTTGAGGAAGTATAGTTACATGGTTATGGTCATGGATTCTGAGAAACATGATCTGTTTTCAAATACTGGCTCCACCTTTTAATAACTGTGAGCTTTGGAAAATTATTTAACCTTGAACCTCAATGTCCTCATCTTAGGATGAGGGTGACAGTGACACTCATCTCATAGTGTTTTACGAATCTTCAATGAGATAATCCAAAAAACTGCTTAGCAGGATCCTGGGGACACATAAATGTTTACTAAATGAGGATGATTGTTTTCCTGGATTTTCTGAGAGAGAGCTGAAGGAGGAAGCACGTCTCCAACCACGAGGCAATATAAGGGCACCCTGGGCAGCCACAGCGGTCAGGGCAGCTGAGCAGCCCTAGGGTCTTTTCAAACAAAGGCACAGAGCAGAAAATAAATCAGAGCCCCAGAATCTCATCACACGGGCTACAAATAGCAGCTACAGCTGCAGACCGAGAACTGGCCTTTACATGCCTGCAGCGCAGGAGGACTCCTGGTAACAAACCGATCTTTTCCATCACACCCACACGGAGTCAGCAATCACACAGAACGAACTCCGAATATGAACAGCCATTTTTAGTAGAGTACAGCAAACTGCTTGAAAGTGCAGACTGGATGTAGGCTCACCAGAGCATGGTGAATTTTACATCCTGCCTGGATGTTCCCGGATGTGCCATAGACAATTCTGGATCATTCAGCGGCCAGTGACAACCCCTTCCACCCATAGAACGCTTACCATGTTCAGACACTGAGCCAAGGACTTCACATGTGTTAGCTCATTTAATCTCCTCACATCTCTGTGGGGCAGATACAACTTTTGACCCCGTCTAAATCTTTGGAGAGGGCCACCAGAAGATGGGGAAGGGAGGCTCAGAGAGGCTTGCATAACATCACCAGGTTCCAAGTGCAGAGCCGCAGCCTGAACCCAAGCCTGGCTGACTCCAGCACCTCAGTTCTTAAACGCTCTGCTGTGCTGCCTTGCAATGACGATGGTATCTTGTTCACAAATCATTTCATGAGTTTATTTTTTATTTCTTCACTTATTTATTTTTTATTTCTTCACGTAGTGCCCTTGGGGAGGGGCAGGGAACTACACTTGCTTAACTTGCATCTCTAAACTTTCTTTTCTATTTTTTTTGTAGAGACACAGTCTCACTGTATGGCCCTCGGTAGAGTGCTGTGGCCTCACACAGCTCACAGCAACCTCCAACTCCTGGGCTTAAGCGATTCTCTTGCCTCAGCCTCCCGAGCAGCTGGGACTACAGGCGCCCACCACAATGCCCGGCTATTTTTTTGTTGCAGTTTGGCCGGGGCTGGGTTTGAACCCGCCACCCTCGGTATATGGGGCCGGCGCCTTACGGACTGAGCCACAGGCGCCGCCCGCATCTCTAAGCTTTCAACACGTTGCAGAAAAACAGAAGATACAGGTAAATGCTGAAGAATGTTATGATGGAATAGGAGAGAGGGAGGAACCAAATCCCAATGGCATAACTTCAAAACGTCTTTTAAAAAAATAAGACTCGTTCCTCAACCCATATACATTTTTTTCGATTACAAATTACTGTTCACTATAAGCTATGAATTATAAAGATGATTAAGACAAGATCCTCCCTCAGGAATACTACGGGGTAGACTAAAGATTTCAAATTAAAATGTCCGCCTGGGCCAAGCAGTTAACACAAATGAGTGAAGGGGCTTAAGCAGCAAACGGGGATCATCTCTCCTGAGTCCCAGGTTATTGTTTCTACCTGAAATCTCCATCACGAAGAGAAATCAGAAATTCATATTTTATGTAATTTTTATATTTTTCATACAAAACAAATCAATGAGCCAAACCAAACTTAGTTGCAAACTGGATTTAGCTCATAGGCTGCTGGGTTGAGATCTTTGTTTTGAACAATAAAACATACACATAAATAGGAACAGTATGAGGCAGGCAAGAATGTAATTACTATCTAAGGAGGATACAAAATGTGTTCAGAGAGTTTATTTCTGGCTAGAGCATCAGAGAAGACTTTGTGAAGGAAGTCACCTTTGGAACCACTGGGATGGGCAGAAATGCTGCTTCAGCTGCAGAAAAATCATGGGAGCAAAGACCTGTCATGTGAAATCATGGGTCAAGGTCAAGAACCTCTGAATTATACTGTACTTTCATTTTTGTGTTTTATTTTGTTGATTTTTTTTTTACTTATCATATTGTGATCTATTATATATTCACCAGAATTAGGAAAATTTTTGTGTTTTTCTGAAGCACTACTAACCTAGATTGAAACTTGTTCAAGTCCATAAATTAAGGAAGATTTTAAAGCAAAGGAACTGTCACTACTTGTAGCCTACTACATGGTGTGTGGTAGGACATGAAGCTTAAAAGCACATCAGAGTCTTGGAAGGGATCCAGCAGAGGCACCAGGACTAATTTGGGAGATGAAGGGTATGTCTTATGAAGAGAGGCTTAGAGGGCTTAACATGTTTTAGCTTTAAAATAAGGCGGGTGAGCAGAGTTCTATTGATAGCCTGCAAGTCTTCCAGTATGAACTTGTACTTGGTGTGAGATAAAACTCAAAGTCACATTCAGGAATTTCAAGAAGGCAGTTTTCTTTCTTTTTCATTTCAGGAATGATGTGCCCAGGAACATTTTGTGCAAGAAAGTTTTTAAAAACCAAGCAGATTTTCCTCAAGTATTTGCGGGGGCCGTCTTCGATTTTATCTGCATGCATTTGCTGGCATGCTGCATTTAAAGATCAATTATTCATAATAACAGGTTGTGACGTAGCAGATAGAAACATCTACAGTCCTGGTGGCTACAGGTGCACATGGTGCAAATTTCACCCATATACACATTCACACACAGAGAAAGAGAGAGAGGTTTCACTTAGCTCTTAACACAACCTTGCTAAAACTGTATACATTCACAAAACCTTCCCCACAAGCGCCTCTTGTTCTTTCTCGTTATACACATAATGAGGCACTTCCTGGCAGGGAGAACTGGTACACCTAAGAATGTTTGTAATGATAATTCTGTGGAGACATCCTTCAAATTTTAAATTATGTGTCAATCTTTTTTTTTTTTAACTTTTACTTAATTTCAATTTGGATCCTAGACCTGTTTTTCACAACTTAATTAAAACTCAAAAATCTCCGTGAAACATGCATGAGAAACAACTGGAAGGAAATACAACAATTTTAGCAATGGTTATTGTCTCTAGGCAGTAAAAGTTTAGTATTCGGTATATAGAACATTCAGGTTCAGAAACGGAGGTTCAGGATCAAGGTCAGAGGTGGCTGCTAGGAGTCATTCACACAGTAATAGCTGAAAATGTGAGAGAGGATTAGCTCACCCAGGGAGAGAATGTACACAGAGAACAGAAAGCCAGGAGCTGAATCTTGGAGAAATTCTCCCACAAAGGCTCAGGCAAAAAAAGGGAGGGACGCAGGAGAAAAGTATCTACTGCTACTGAGATGCAGGAGCTCTTTCCCCAGGTCGCTGTCTTCTTCCAAAATGGTCATCTAAACTGAAGTCTTAAGTTGATTCACATATCTTTTGCTGTGGACTGACCTGGGTTCCTCCATCATTAATACAGTGAAGACCTAACCCCCAATATGATGATGTTTGGAGATGGAGGCCTTTGGGAGGTGATTAGGTTTAAAAGAAGTCATGAAAGTGGGACTCTAATGATGGGACTAATCGTCTTATTAAGAAGACATACCAGGCTGGGCACAGTATTCTATTTCCATTTAATATAAATTTTTGCCTTAATTTTTTAAAATGTTCACCTTACATTGTTCTGTCTCAAAATATATACAAGTTCAAAATTTAGAAACGTTTTTCCTGTGCAAGGCTTTAATGTTTAAAAACATGTATTTGGAATTAAGCTATTGCTGCAAATATTTGTACACAATTGATTAAAGCAATATAAAAGGTAATACTAACTGATAAATAAATATCAAATTCAAAATAATATTAAATGCATCTTTTGAGTGGAAAATAATTTTTTCCCAGTTTATTTTATTCATGGTTGAATTTTTTAGTTTTTCTTTCTTTCTTTTTTTTTTTTTTGAGACAGAGCCTTTTGTTTGAGACAGAGTGCCGTTGTGTCACAACTCACAGCAACCTCAAATCTTAGGTTCAAGCTATTCTCCCACCTCAGCCTCTCAAGTAGTTGGGACTACAGGCACCTGCCCCAAGACCCAGTTATTTTGAGAGATGGGGGTCTTACTCTGGCTGATCTCAAACTCCCGAGCCTCTTGCTTTAGTCTCTCAGAGTGCTAGGCTTACAGGCATTAGCCACCATGCCTAGCTTTTTTTTTTTTTAGACAGGGTCTCTCTCTCTCCCTCTGTTACCTGGGCTACTAAAATGCAGTGGCATCATTATAACTCATTGCAATTCTTAAATTCCCTACCTCAATAGGTCCTTCTGCCTCAACTTCCCTAGTAGTTGGGACTTAGTGTGCACCACCATGCCTGGTTAAGTTTTCTATTTTCCTGCTGTTGCTCAGGTTGGTTTCAAACTCCTGGCTTCAAGCTATCGTCCTGCCTTGGCCTCCCAAAGTGCTAGGATTACAGGTGTTAGCCTCGTGGTTGAATATTATTTAATATCAGAAGGGGACAGGGTTCAGCATCAATATCACACAAAACAGATTTTAATCCAAAAATTGTTTTGAGGGACAAAATGAACATAATTTTTTATAAAAAGGCTTAATTCCTCAAAAAGATGTAATAATTATCAACACACACATACCAAACAACAGAGCTCCAAAATATATGAAGCAAACATTGACAGAATTGATGGGAGAAAAAGACAATTCCACATAATGGTTGAGACTTCCACATTCCTTTTTCAATAACATGTAAAATGTCTAGACAAAAGATGGGTTAGGAAATAGCGAACTTAAACAACATTATAAACCAACTAGTCCTAACAGACGTATATGGAACATTTTGCCCCAAAATAGCAGAATACACATCCTTCTCAAGCACACATCAAACACTCTTCAGGATAGACTGACCATATGTGTCCCGACCCGCGGGACAGCAACGGGGGGCGCAGGAACCACCTAAAGGAGAAAAACAAACAAGGGGTGCGAGAAAGGGAGACAAGACAGTTTTCTGATCAAGTCTCCAACTTTATTGAAAAAACTTGTGCCTTATAAGCATTACGGGGAAGGTGGGTGTGTCTTGTTGGGAGGTTCAGAGGAGTTGTTAACTGGGAATTGGCTGGAGTAAGTAAGATGGGGCATAAGGTGATTGGTTGGCTAGTTGCCGGGTAAAGTTACCAGGAAAAGGTAAAACTGTTTTTTACTTGAAGAGGAAGTAAGGCCGAGCTGTACCTTATATGGCTTCCGACATCTCCTCCCTTTTTGTTTTAAGGAGGTGGGCATTAACCGAGAGAGGGAGTAGTGACCTGGCTCCTCTCGTGGATTTCCCAGATCCACATTTGTTATTTGCGGTATCTTTTGGAGAGGAGAGGTAAGTGAAATTTTTGATACCAACCTCTATGCAAGCCAGGTTTGCTCTCGGAGAAAAATCAGAGGGGGTCTGATCCTTCATTTGACTTCTCCTTGGGATCGGGAGGTTGAAGGATTGTGGGACCTTCTCTTGCAATGCCTTGCTGTGCACTCAACTCGGTGCCCATACCCTTTTTTTCTTTTATTAGGAATGGGTAAGTGTACCTCTGATTTATACACTGCCCTCATTATGAGGGGAAGCCATGAGAGTTGGTTTCTTGGTCAGACAGAGCCAGGCGATGGTAGTGAATTTGAATTGGTTTTATTAGGGCAGAGTCTATTTGTTGTTTAATGAAAGTGGTGACCTTTTTGAATAGCCAGGGGCCGAAGGAAAGGACTAATAGAAAACCTAATAGGGGGCCTAGGACTGGGAGGAGATAAGGAAGAAGTCCATTGAGTCCTGACCAAAGGGGGTTATCGTGAAGTTCCTTTCTTCTTTCTTCGAGCTGGTCTTGCAGGTTTTTTATCTTGTCTCGAACAATGCCTGACTTGGCATAGAAACAGCATTTTTCCTGTAAAGCCAAACAGATACCTCCCTGCTCTTCCGTGAGGAGATCTAAGCCTCTACGGTTTTGTAGGACTACTTCTGCTAGGGAGTCTATTTGATCTTGAAGATCGTGAATTGTTTCAGAAAGAGCTGAGACATCCTCTATTAGTTGATGAGACAGTTTGCGGTAGGAATGTATAGATATTCCTGTTCCGGTAACTCCTGTGGCTACTGCTGTAGTGATGCCTAGTCCTGCTGTTAGTGGGATAAGTTGAATAGCTGTTTTAGAGCGTGGATGTCCAGCTATATAATCAAGACTGGGGAGAGGAACAGGTTGATCTCCTAGTATAATAGAGATATCAGGGAGTAGTTGGGCGGTTACGCAATAGTCTGTCCAGTTACCTGGTAGGGCCGTGTAGGCCAAATTTCCTCCGCATACAAAAACATGTCCGGGAGGGGGGCACCGGTGTGAGGTGTTGTTAGAAATGGAGGAGCAGTTTGTGAAGGTGATGCTTCCTAAGTCTACATCATAATCATTGTTCTGGGGAGGTTTGTATATACAAGGGGTTTGTGTAAATTCTATAGGTTGGACTCTAAAAGGTAGACTGTTGCTACAGTTTAGATGTGAGTTGTTTAGATGTGAAGTGGAGGTGTTTGTTAGTAGGGCTAGGGGCATAGGTGTGCCAAGAGTTAGACATAGCCAGCAGTTTTCCGCGAGGGTTGAGTTGGAATTATTTAAAGCTTTGAAAGTGGCTTCTAAAATATCAGAGGTTTGGATGTCGAGATCTATGTCTCGAGATTTAGGTAAAGCTAAGGGGTGGTATTGTAGGGGAGTATATTTTTCTTTAATTATTTTTTCAATTTGTTTTTGAACTGCATCTTCTCTTATCGTATCTGATGGCCCACCGCCATCAGATGTGTGAATTGGTGGTTTTAGTGGCCAGCAAACATTTTTGCCAATAGTGCCTAAGCAGGAGGCTTGGGCATATTTGGAGTGTCCCAGGTTATGAGTAGAATCAAGCTCACCTCCAAAGGAGCCAGAATAAGTTCTTTGTAAAATGGCTGTTAGATATGTGTTGCCATTTGCGTGGGTGCACTGCTGGACACTATTGTAGCACATAGAGTGCATTTGATTGGTTATTTCACACTCCGTGGGACAAGGTCCTGGTTCATTTTGAACTGGGAGTATTATTTTGGGTGCATTAACACACTGCCAGTTTTGCTTATGTCCTCCTCCTATCTGTGACGTGAAAGTTAAATAGGCGGTTTTGCCACTGCAATCAACTTGGCTAGTATGGGAGGTGGGTATTATTGTAGTTGTTCCGCCCTTACAGTCACAAGGTGCCCCATATAGTTTTTGGAGTAGTTGTTCTGTGGTAATTGGGGGCCCCATGCCACCTAGGGTAGTGTTTAATAAGGTAAAGAATATTATGGCAGGGTTAGAATTTTGGCTACGGTGACTGGGAATGTCAGAACAGGGGGGTTGTCTCTGGCCCTTTTTGTTCTCCCTATTTTTTGTGGTGGTGAGGGAGATGGATTATTGGCGGTGAGGTTGGGGTTTAGTTTAAAAAGTTCAGTTTCAAGGGCCTGAATTTCTTTAATAAGGTGAAGGTGCTCACGCTTGGTTTGTAATATTTCTTTGAGGGAGGAGACTTCTTGAGTGAGTGTTGTTTTTGCTAGTCAGATGGGGTCAAGTGGGAGATTATTGGGTATAGAGGGAGGTTTTGGAATAACTGAGGTGTTGAGGTTGTACGAGTGTGGGTTATGGGGGTGGGGGGGTTTATTGATGACAGGGGCTGTAAGGCCCCAGGGGTTATCATGGTAATGGACAGCCTGATTTTCTAGGGATTCTTCTTCCTCAGGGTTTAAATGATGTATTTGATTATTAGAAATGAGCGATGGGTAGACTTTGGGAGATGAAGGTTTTTGAAGGAAAGGGTTGGTAACATTTGGAGTTTTGAGAGCGTTGTCGGGGCTGTTCGGGGGTTTAGGGGAAACTGGGGGGTTGTCAGGAATTTCTACCGTGACAGAGGGGCAGGTGGAAGGAGGGCGAGAAGCCTCTTTAAGGACTTCTTCTCCTACTTTGATGACATCTCGAATGTCAGGATCTAGTGAATGAACTTTTAACATGTCATGAATTAAATTCCAGTAGGAAAAGGCTGTAATTGGGACTTTGTCAGGACCAAAGGTGTGGTAAAAGTCCTGCAAGGCATCTCCTACTCGTTCCCAGCATTTTTGGCTGATTGTTCCCTCTAAAGGGAACCAGGGGCAGGTGTTATGAATAAAATTAAAAATTTCTTTAAGGTTCTTTCTTTTAACCCTTATTCCTCACACTCTGAGTGATCCTTTGAGTCAGTCAAGGAACATTTCATGTGCACTAAGCGAATTCCCCATTATGTTGGCTGGATGGCTCTCTCAGGATCTCGGTTCACGCAAGTCTCCAGTTGACTCGGAACTTAAGTTTCTCTGTGACCACTCTCTCTGTGCCTTACGATCTCTGCTCGCGTGTCATAGGTCGGCAGGCATAATCCGCCTGCTCGGACCCTCTCAGGCAGGACAGCTGCCTACCGCCCTCAGGCTTAGCCTTTGGGAGGCAGCGTCCCTGGGGGTGCCCTTGAGGTGGACGACCGTATAAGACGTAGCGAGCTCAGAGTTTGTTAGAGAGTGTTAGGCAGAAAAACTAGTCCAAGTGTTTTGGAGTTCTCACTGCCGAAACGGGTACCTCTCATCCTTCCCTGCTTTGGCGATGTGAGTGTTGATAAGTGGATTAGATCCGGGAGAGCCAATAATAACAGCCAAGACAAAGGGGTGAAATGTTTGAAATCTTGTAAGTTATCGTTTGCCTACCTTCTCTTCTGATCCATCTCACGGTGGGTGAACCGAGGTGATCTGAATGGGGAGTGCATGCAGGTCCTCGCTGCAGCTCCAAAAGGTGCCCGGCCGGGGCTTCCATAGGCAAGCGTTCTCCTCCAGGGGGTCCCGATCATCCCACGTTGGGTGCCAGGATGTCCCGAACCACGGGACAGCAACGGGGGGCGCAGGAACCACCTAAAGGAGAAAAACAAACAAGGGGCGCGAGAAAGGGAGACAAGACAGTTTTCTGATCAAGTCTCCAACTTTATTGAAAAAACTTGTGCCTTATAAGCATTACGGGGAAGGTGGGTGTGTCTTGTTGGGAGGTTCAGAGGAGTTGTTAACTGGGAATTGGCTAGAGTAAGTAAGATGGGGCATAAGGTGATTGGTTGGCTAGTTGCTGGGTAAAGTTACCAGAAAAAGGTAAAACTGTTTTTTACTTGAAGAGGAAGTAAGGCCGAGCTGTACCTTATATGGCTTCCGACACATATGTCAGGTCAGAAACAAGTCTCAATAAATTTTTAAAAATTTAAATCACACATGTCTTTTTTCACTATAATGAAATGAAGCTAGAAATCAATAAATCCTTACGCGAGGAAAACCAGAAAAGTCACAAATGTGTCACAAACTCTTAGACAACCAATGGGTTGAGAAAAGAATCTCAGTTATGTCTCCAACAAAGAATCCACAGAGAACTCAAAAGTATTAGCAAGAAAAGAACAAGTGATCCCATCTCAGGCTGGGCAAGGGACTTGAAGAGAAACTTCTCTGAAGAAGACAGGCGCACGGCCTTCAGATATATGAAAAAATGCTCATCATCTTTAATCATCAGAGAAATGCAAATCAAAACTACTTTGAGATATCATCTAACTCCAGTGAGACTAGCCTATATCACAAAATCTCAAGACCGAAGATGTTGGCGTGGATGTGGAGAAAAGGGAACACTTCTGCACTGCTGGTGGGAATGCAAATTAATACATTCCTTTTGGAAAGAGATATGGAGAACACTCAGAGATCTAAAAATAGATCTGCCATTCAATCCTGTAATCCCTCTGCTGGGCATATACCCAGAAGACCAAAAATCACAACATAACAAAGATATTTGTACCAGAATGTTTATTGCAGCCCAATTCATAATTGCTAAGTCATGGAAAAAGCCCAAGTGCCCATGGATCCACTAATGGATTAATAAATTGTGGTATATGTACACCATGGAATATTATGCAGCCTTAAAGAAAGATGGAGACTTTACCTCTTTCATGTTTACATGGATGGAGCTGGAACATATTCTTCTTAGTAAAGTATCTCAAGAATGGAAGAAAAAGTACCCAATGTACTCAGCCCTACTATGAAACTAATTTGGGGCTCTCACATGAAAGCTATAACCCAGTTACAACCTAACAATAGGGGGAAGTGGGAAAGGGAGGGGAGGGAGGGGGGTGGTGGGTAGAGGGAGGGGGATAGGTGGGATCATACCTGTGGTGCATCTTACAGGGGTATTTGTGAAACTTGGTAAATGTAGAATGTAAATGTTTTGGCACAGTAACTGAGATAATGCCAGGAAGGCTATGTTAACCATTGTGATGAAAATGTGTCAAATGGTCTATGAAGCGAGTGTATGATGCCCCATGATCATATCAATGTATACAGTTATGATTTAATAAAAAAATAAATAAAATAAAATAAAAAATAAATAAAACAAAAAAGAAGACAGGCACACAGCCTATAGACATTAAGGATGAAAAATGCTTATCATCCTTAATCAGAGAAATGCAAATCAAAACTACTTCGAGATATCATCTAACTCTAGGAAGATTAGCCCATATCACAAAATCCCAAGACCAGAGATGTTGGCATGGATGTGGAGAAAAGGGAACACTTTTACACTGTTGGTGGGAATGCAAACTAATATGTTCCTTTTGGAAAGATGTTTGGAGAACACTTAGAGATCTAAAAATAGACCTACCACTCCATCCTACAATTCCTCTACTAGGTATATACCCAGAAGACAAAAAATCACATTATAACAAAGATATTTGTACCAGAATGTTTATTGCAGCCCAATTCATAATTGCTAAGTCATGGAAGAAGCCCAAGTGCCCACTGATCCACGAATGGATTAATAAATTGTGGTATATGTACACCGTGGAATATTATGCAGCCTTAAAGAAAGGTGAAGACTTCACCTCTTTCGTGTTTACATGAATGTAGCTGGAACATATTCTTCTTAGTAAAGTATCTCAAGAATGGAATAAAAAGTATCCAATGTACTCAGCCCTACTATGAAACTAATGTACGGCTTTCACATGAAAGCTATAACCCAGTTATAATCCAAGAATAGGGGGAAAGGGGAGAAGGAGAGGAGGGAGGTGGGCAGAGGGAGGGTGATTGGTGGGATTACACCTATGGTGCATCTTACACTGTACATGTGAAACTTAGTAAATGTAGAATATAAGTGTCTTAACACAATAACTAAGAAAATGCCAGGAAGGCTATGTTAACCAGTGTGATGAAAATACGTCAAATGGTCTATAAAACCAGTGTATGGTACCCCATGATCACATTAATGTACACAGCTATGATTTAATAATAAATAATTTTTTTCTTTCTTTTTTTTTTTGTAGAGACAGAGTCTCACTGTACCGCCCTCGGGTAGAGTGCTGTGGCGTCACACGGCTCACAGCAACCTCTAACTCTTGGGCTTACGCGATTCTCTTGCCTCAGCCTCCCGAGCAGCTGGGACTACAGGCGCCCGCAACAACGCCCGGCTATTTTTTTGTTGCAGTTTGGCCGGGGCTGGGTTTGAACCCGCCACCCTCGGCATATGGGGCCGGTGCCCTACTCACTGAGCCACAGGTGCTGCCCAATAAATAAATTTTTTTTTTTTTTTTTGGCCAGGGCTAGGTCTGAACCCGCCACCTCCGGCATATGGGACCGGCACTCCACTCCTTGAGCCACAGGTGCCGCCCAATAAATAAATTTTTTAAAAAAGAGAGAAAAAGAAAAGAATCTCAAGGGAAATCAGGCAATATTACGAAAGGAATGAAAGCAAAGATACAAATCCCAAAATTTATGAGATGCAGTAAAAGCAGTGCTAAGGTTGAAATGCATAGAAATAAACATCTGCATTAAAAAATGAGAAGCATTTCAAATTACTAAGCTAAGTTTATATCTTATAGAATTAGAAGAACAGCAAAACAGATACAAAGCTAGTAGAAAGAAATAAATGATAAAGATTAGGAATAAATTAACATAAAGTAGAAAAACAAAGGAGTCAACAAAGCCAAATGTAGATTCTTTGAAAAGATCAACAAAACTGACAAACCTTTAACTAAATTGACAAAGAATAAAGGAGAGAAGATACAAAGAACTAAAATCAGAAATGTAAGTGGGACTGTTACTGACCTTACGGAAATAAAAAGAACTGTAAGAGAGTACTGTGAACAACTATATAACAAACTGTTTACCCTAGATGAAATATACAAATTCCCAGAAATATCTAAATTGCCAAAAAGACTCAAGAAGAAATAGAGAAGTTTGAACAGACCTGTAACAAGTAAAGAGACTGAATCAATAATCAAAAACTTTCCAACAAAGAAAGAACCAGATGGCTTCACTGGTGAATTCTACTAAACATTTAAAGAAAAATCAACTGTACAGATAAGGAGACAAGCAAAGCAAATAGCCATCAGAATGGGAAAATTTTTTTGCATATTATGAATGGACAAAAGCTTGATAACTAGGAGCTACAGAGAACTCAAATTAATCAACAACAACAAAAAAAGAACCAGGGTGGTGCCTGTGGCTCAAAGGGGTAGGGTGCTGGCCCCATATGCCAGAGGTGGCGAGTTCAAACCCAGCCCCGGCCAAAAACTGCAAAAAAAAAAAAAAAAAAAAAAAGAACCAACAACCCCTTATATCTCTGGGCAAGAGAAATGAATAGACCCTTCTCTAAGAAGACAGATGAATGGCTACAAACTTATGAAAAAATGCTCCTCATCCCTAGTTATCATACAAATGCAAATCAAAACCACCCTAAGATATCACCTAACCCCAGTGAGAATGGTCCACATCAGAAAATCTCAAAGCTGCAGCTGATGGTGTGGATGTGCAGAGAAGGGAACACTTTACACTGCTGGTGGGACTGTAAACTTTTTGGAAATACAACCTTTTTGGAAGGAAGTATGGAGAATTCTCAAAAAACTCAAACTAGACTTCCCATTTGATCCTGCAATCCCAATTCTAGGTATCTACCCAGAAGAAAAAAAATCATTTTGTCATAAGGACATTTGCACTAGACTGTTTACTGCAGCTCAATTTACAATTGCCAAATTGTGAAAACAACCTAAATGCCCACCAATCCAGGAATGGATTAACAAGCTGTGATATATGTACAACATGGAATACTATTCAGCCACTAAAAAAGATGGAGACTTTACGTCTTTTGTATTAACCTGGATGGATGTGGAACATGTTCTTCTTAGTAAAGCATCACAAGAATGGAGAAGCAAGAATCCTATGTACTCAATTATGATATGAGAACAATTGATGACCTAGTACATAGTGGAGGGTAAGGGAATAGGAGAGCAGAAAGAGGGAAGGAGGGAGGGACGAGGGGTTACAGTGGGTGGCACATCTCTTGGGGGCAGGACACAATTATAAGAGGGAATTTACTCAACAAATTCAATCAGTGTAACCTGGTTCTTTGTACCCTCAATGAATCCTCAAACAATAAAAAAATAAAAATAAAAGAGAGAGAGAAAGAAAAATCAACTCCAATCCTTTTCAAATTCTTCCAAAAAAAAAAATAGAAGAGGATGGAACACTTCCTAACTAGTTTCATGAAGTCAGTATTACCCTGATATGAAAGCCAAACAAAGAGACTACAAGCAAAGAAAGCTATACAGAGAAATATGCCTAATGAATATAGATGCAAAAACCTAAACAAAATACTAGCAAATTGAATCCAATAGCATATTGAAAGGATTATATCCCATGACCAAGTAGGATTTATACTAGGAACACAAAAGTAGATCGATGTAGAAAATCAAGCAATGTAACACCATATTAATATAATGAAGGCAAAAACCCTACACGATCATCTCAATTGTAGCAGAAAACACATCTGACAAAATACAACACCCTTTTATGATTAGGTAAAAAGAATCTCTCAGAAAAGTAGGACTAGAAAGGAACCTTCCTCAACATGGTAAATGGCGTTTATGAAAAACTCCCAACAAAACATTACATTCAATGGTGAAGGACAGAAAGATTTTCCCTTAAATTCAAGGAAATGACAACATGCCCACTTTCACAGCTGCTATTCAACATTATATACATTATATATAATTCCTAAGAAAATACACAAATGGCCAAAAAGCCATGAAAAGATGTTCAGCATCATTACTAGTGAATCAAAATGGTAATGAGATCCAACCACCTCTAAGATAGTTATAACAAAAACAAAAAAGGAAAATAAGTGTTAGGGAAGGGGGTGGAGAAATTAGAACCTTCATTCATTCCTGGTAGGAACATAAATGATGCAGCTGCTATGAAAAACAGTTTGGCAGTTCTCCAAAAAGTTAAATATAGAATTGCCATATGACCCAGCAATTCCACTCCAATGTATATATCCGAAAGAATTACAACCAGATACTCAAACAAATACACATACACCCATGTTCATAGGAGCACTATTTATAAAAAAAGTAGAAACAACCCAAATGTCCACCAATTGTAAATGGCTAAATAAATTGTGGTATATCAATGTAATGCCCTATTATACAGCCACAAAAAGGAATAACATATGGATACATACCACATTGCGAATGAACCACAAAAACATTTTAAGGGGGAAAGCCATACACAAAGGGTCATGGATTTCATGATTGCATTTATATGACACATCCAGAATATTGGTAGTCACCAAGGGCTGTGAGGGGAGCAGTGAATGGGCAATAACCACTTAGTACTGGGTTTCTTTTTGGGACAATGAAAATGTTTTAAAACTAGATACAGGTGGTTATTACACAACATTCTGCATATACTAAATGCCACTAAATTTTTCCCTTTAAAATGGTTAATTTCTCATTATATAATTTTTTTTTTTTGTAGAAACAGAGTCTCACTTTATCGTCCTTGGTAGAGTGTCATGGCATTGCACAGGTCACAGCAGCCTCCAACTCCTGGGCTTAAGCGATTCTCTTGCTATGAATTTTTTTTTAGCTCAAGTCTTACTTTGTTGCCCTTGGTAGAGTGCCATGATGTCATAGCTCACAACCATCTCAAATTCTTGGGCTCAAGAGATTCTCTTGTCTCAGCCTCCCAAGTAGCTAGAACTACAGACAACCACCACAATACCTGGCTATTTTTTTTTCAGGTTACACTGATTGCTTTTGTTAGGTAAAGACCCTCTTACAATCGTGCCTTGCCCCCAAAAGGTGTGGCACACACCAAGACCCCATCCCCTTGCTCCTTCCCTCTCTCTGCTCTTCCCTTCCCCACCCCTCCCTCCTTCTTTCCCTCTCTGCTCTCCCCTTCCCCCACCCCCACCATGTCATTAATTGTCCTCATATCAAAATGGAGTACATAGGATTCATGCTTCTCCATTCTTGTGATGCTTTACTAAGAATAATGTGTTCCACTTCCATCCAGGTTAATAAAAAGGATGTAAAGTCTCCATTTTTTTAATGGCTGAAGAGTATTCCATAGTGTACATATACCACAGCTTGTTAATCCATTCCTGGGTTGGTGGGCATTTAGGCTGTTTCCACATTTTACGCCTGGCTATTTTTGAGAGACAGGGTCTTGCTGTTGCTCAGGTTGGTCTGAGAACTCCTGAGTTCAGTCAATCCACCTCCTTGGCCTCCCAGAGGGCTAGGATTATAGGCGTGAGTCACTGCACCGTGCCACATCACATGAATTTCACCCCAATAAGAAACTAATTTAAAAAAGAAAACAATGACTAGAAAATCTTAATTCCTTAGAAACAAAGAAGTACCCCCACCCCTTTTTTTTTTGAGACAGAGCCTCAAGCTGTTGCCCTGGGTAGAGTGCCATGGCATCACAGCTCACAGCAACCTCCAACTCCTGGGCTTAAGCGATTCTCTTGCCTCAGCCTCCCAAGTAGCTGGGACTACAGGCTGTTGTACTCATTGCCACCTGAAGAACGACTCGGACCCCACTTTAGGTATAAATCAGGTGGTGATTTATTACACCTGCCCAGGCAGGCTGCTGCCCCGAAGGGCAAACGGCCCTGAAATGAGGAGCAGGCTGATTTTTATACCATTTTTGTGCTGTGTTGGCAGGCAAGCTGGCAAACACAGAAGCAGAATGTAGCCAGTTAGCTCAGGGACGGGGTTACAGTCAAGGGGGGCTACAACGTGGCAGGGTTATAGTGAGTTGGCTCAGGGGGTTTCATTGTGGCAATTGGCACTGGGACAGCTCTTGGGAGACTCAGTAGCTTGGGAAATTCTGCTTGAGTAAGTTTTCACCATTGTTTTACTGTGGCTAGGAGTCTTTGGGATCTTAGGGAACTTCCTTGTTCTATTCTGAAACCTGTTCATGGAATTAACGGTGGGGGGGAGGGTGAGACATGCGGAGACTCAGGCTGAGACAGGTAGGGGCCTTCAGGGATCTTTTTGCTGATTATTACAAGGCACCCTCCACAACGCCCAGCTATTTTTTGATTGCAGCCATCATTGTTGTTGGTGGGCCAGGCTGGATTTGAACCCACCAGCTCAGGCGTATGTGGCTGGTGCCTTAGCCACTTGAGACACAGGCACCAAGCCAAGAAGTACCCTTTTAAATAATTCCTGGATCAATGAGAAAAGTAAAACCAAATTGCAGATTGTCTAAAAATTAATAAAATGTGAGTATATTAAATCAAGATCTATGTAATAACAGCTAAAGCTATAGGCTGAAAATAAGGTCTAAAAAATCTTCATTATAGAAAAACAAGAAAAACAACAATAAACTTGACCAAAAGAAATTAGGAAGAGGAAACACATTTAAACCATAAACTAGTTATTTCAAAGCACCAATAAAAACAGTTATACCTGACTCAGCGCCCATAGCACACTGGTTACAGCATCAGCCACAAACACCCGAGGGTGGCAGGTTCAAACCCAGCCCCGGCCTGCTAAACAACTGCAACCAAAAAAATAGCCAGGTGTTGTGGTGGGTGCCTGTAGTCCCAGGTACTTGGGAGGCTGAGGCAAGAGAATTGCTTCAGCCCAAGAGTGTTAGGTTGCTGTGAGCTGTGACACCACAGCGCTCTACTGAGGGTAACATAGTAAGACTTTGTCTCAAAAAAAAAAAATAGTTATACCCTGGAAAAACTTATTAATGGACAGAGAGAAAATAAAAATATTTAGTAGGAATGAAAAAGGATTATAATCTTGTGGATGGATATTTTTAAATTAGTTGGACAGATTCTTAAAAGTGAGCTTGTTGATACACATGCATAGTTTAAATCTTAAAAGATTTGTGCTAGACTATTTTTTCAGCAATGTTTAAGACAGCCTATTTTCTTACAACCTGAATATTATCAATAAAAAAACTAAAGTTGTCTACTTAAAGAATGAAAAATGATTACTGATTATTTGGTTCCATTTTCCCAAAAGGTTAAGCAATATTTCGTGTTTATTGGTGATTTCCATTTCTTCTATGAATTTCTCTTCTAATCCTTTTCTCTATTTTTGTTTTTTTGTTTGTTTGGGTTTTTTTGCAGTTTTTGGCCAGGGCTGGGTTTGAACCCACCACCTCTGGCATATGGGGCCCGTGCCCTACTCCTTTGAGCCACAGGCACCGCCCAAAGCAAATTTTTTTGTGTGTGTGGTTTTTTTTTTGGCTGGGGCTGGGTTTGAACCTGCCACCTCTGGCATATGGGACTGGCGCCCTACTCCTTGAGCCACAGGTGCTGCCCTCTTTTCTCTATTTTTTATAGTGGTATGAACTCTATCTATATATGTTTTTCAAACGTTTTGTCCTTTCTTTTTTTATTTTGTGATTTTATGATGTCTTTTGCTCTAAAAGCATTTTTGAGGTGTTATTTATTCGAACCTGTCACCCATTCCTTATGGCTTCTGAACTTTCTGTCTTACTTCCTTTTCTTTTTTCTTTTTTTTTTTGAGACAGAGTCTCAAGCTATTGCCATGGCATCACAGCTCACAGCAACCCCAAACTCCTGAGCTCAAGTGATCCTCCAGCCTCAGCCTCCCAGGTAGCTGGGACCAAAGGTGCCCCCCACAATGCCCGGCTGTTTTTTTTTTCTTTATTGTTGTTGCAATTGTCATCGTTGCCTTAGCTGACCCAGGCTGACCAGCCTCGGTGTATATGGACGGGACCCTACACACTAAGCCATGGGCGCTGCCTGTCTTGCTTTTAAAAAAGTGTCTCCACTTAGGATTATTCAAATTCGCTCAATTTTCTTCCAGTATGTTTATTATTTTGTTTTCTAAACTTAAGACTTGCTTCTAGAATTCCTTTTTTCTATATTGTGTGAATATAATGAGACCCCTTGTTTGTTTATTTCCTGCTTTTCCCACCTTAACAGGGAGTCGTATCAACACCATTTCCTATTATCTTACCATGATGTCGATTGCAGTATTAATTATGGTGGTCAACACTGAAAACAGCCTGCCTGCCCATTAAAAGGGACATAACTGAAAAAACATGGCATGCTACAGAGCACACTTGTATCATAAACAATTATTTGGCTATTAATATGTTTGAGTTAAGTCTACATATGTTAATGTGGAGGGATGTCTGTGACAGGTTAAATGGAAAAAGCAAGTTGAAGAATAATGTAAATGGTATGATCCCAGTTATAATAAATGGATGAAGAACTTTGTATGTATGAACATAACATTAGGCCCAAATTCACACCTCAGAATGAGGATGAGTTTCGGGAGAAGGTGATACTAGTGGTTATTTATACTTCTCCATCCTCTCGGCAGATGCAGGAACATTATTACTTTTGTTCTGAAAGGTGTGGCAGAGAGTGACACTTGCCTGTCCAACATCCATTCTCCACCATGCTCTACATCCAGTCTCCTCAGGAATAGAACCCCAATTTTTACTTTTATTTATTTTTTCATTAACCATTTTTAGAATTCATTTATTTATTTATTTATTTTTAGGTCTGCAGTGCTGCAGCATGATCATAGATCATTGCAACCTCAAACTCTTGGCCTCAAGCAATCCTCTTGCATTAGCCTCCTGAGTAACTGGGACTACAGGCATGCTCCACCATGCCCAGCTAACATAGAGACAAGGGTCTCATTATATTGCCCAGGCTTGTCTTGAATTCCTAGCTTCAAGCCATCATCCTACCTCAACCCCTCATGGTGCTGGGATTGCAGGGAAGAGCCACACATCCAGCCTTGGAGCCCCAATTATTAGCTGAGTCCATTGTCACTGAGAATGAAAGCTATTGCCCAGCTTCTTTCGTAGCTGGGTATAGCCATGTAATCAAGTTCTGGCCTGTGGGATACAGACTTCAAATGAGGCTCCTTAAAATGGAGAAAGTTTTTTTTTTTTCTTCTTTCCTGCTGCCCAGAATATGGATGCAATTGCTGGAATATTGGCAGCCATATCAGACTATGGGGTTACCTGAAGGATGGTAGAGCAGGAAGAAGGCATCTGAATTCCTGATGACACTTGGGGCCACTATAGTAACTAAACGATTTGCTTTTGGACTTACTTTATGGGAGGGAGAAATACTTCTTTCTTGATTCAATTGTATTTTGTGGTTTTGTGTTATTAATATATTTGGCCAAACCTCATCTTTGGTAATACAAAAAGAAAAAATCCAATAAAGCATTTCATAAAAGAGGGGGGGAAAAGAGTGCTGCTGACCATTCTCTTCGTTCCTTTCCTGAGAGTACAGCTAGAGTCTGCAGCCTTCTAGATGAATGTCTAAGATCTGAAGTAGGAATTATGTATTCCTAAAACAATGCAGTCCTGCAGGTCTACTTATAATCCTGATTTAAAATTTCACCTTAACCATTTATCCTAGAATTTTTCCTACTTCCAGTTCCTCCAATAATGTTTTGCCTTTTTATAATCAAGTCCTTTATTACCCTCAAAGTTCCTTAGGTCATAAAATACTTTCTCCGTGGACTGCAATATCTCCTGGCACATGTTCACTTCAGTAAAATGATCACTGTATCAAAAACCCAGTGGGGTTTCTGCAGAAGCCAGTGATGGCACGGCACTTCATTTTGTGGCATGTGTGAAATCTGCCCATCACTATAAACATTCTTCTGCAACACGACACTCTGCCCTATGTCCATTTCATATGTGGTGCTTGGTGTTCTGGGAATGCTAAAAAAAAAAGAAGAAGATTCTTTTTTTAGGAATTTACTGAACAGAATCACAATGTTAAACCTAGAAGGAACATCAGAGGTCATTTTTTTAAGCCTTTCATTTTATACAAGAGGAAACCGAGGCCCAGAAAGACCTCCTAACTTTCTTAGAGTAACTCAGTTGGTTAATGATTGGTCCAAAGATAGAATCCAAGAGTCTGACTTCAGATTCTATTAATTGACATTCCCATAGAGGCCTCAAGATAGCTAATTTTCTTTCTTTCAAGCCGCTTCTGTATTACAGAATGTGCTGTTTTCTGACTGACATTAACTGTTTAGCATCTAAAGAGGAAGGGATATTTGTAAAAAGTCCAACAATGTGCTCAGTAGTACTAAGTGGTTGGGAAGAGGCTTTCTTTTCTTTTCTTTACAAAAGGTGTTCACTGACCATCTTGACCGGCCTTCCTCCCAGTCCCTTCCACAAAGCTAAAGCGCAATGCTACTGAGTTCTAAGTCAAGTTTCCACCCTGACATGAAAAGTGAACTTGGCACAGAGTTTGGGAGAGTTAAGTCTGACCAGCTGCACCCTCAGCCACAAGGGAATTTAGACGAGACAGTGTGGCTAATTCAGCACAAATCAGTCAAAGTCTCTTCAAAATTGTCCTGAAAACACGCACCAGTAAAGACATGCAGATAGCTGCGTTTTCATATAAACTAATTTTGATCCTAATGCATGTAAACAAAGAAAGTAAGGAGCCTCTTTAGCCTACTTGGGAGTTCATATTTCTCCATCAGTTCCAGGAGAGTTTAGGGGAGAAAGTTACCAAATCTGATACATTCTACCAGTATCTGTAGTTAGACTTGTGTACCCATTTGCCATCTTGAATCAAAACAATGGCTACTGGTCTACTCAACTTTCTTTGCTTATGCCCCATATATATTTTAAGCATACCATCCAGTGGTTTTTAATATATTCAAAAAGTTGTACAAGCATCACCACTATCTAATTCCAGAACGTTTTCATCATGACCAAAAAAATTCCATATCCATTAACAGTCGCTCCCAATTCTACCTCCCTCGGCCCCTGTCAAGCGCCAATCAACTTTCTGACTCTATGGGCATCAGATGTCCACCGGGGCTTCTCATATACTTGGATTTGCACGTTACGTGGTCTACTGTTTTACAGTCTATTTCTTTTATGCCTGTCTTCTTTCGCTTAGCATAATGTTCTCAAGCTTCATGCATGTTTCACACGTATCATTACCTCATTCTTTTATATGCCCCATAGTTTTTCATTTTATTTTTTATTTTTTTTCAATGCCTTACAGTTTATTAAAAGGACGTTACTTGAAAAAAGACAAATGCTAACAATCCCTTAGTAAAATCATTTGGTATTCCTGGGGGAAGAAAATCAGATATTTTACTAAGAAATCTGGCTGGACAGATTAATATTGACATAGCAATAAAAAATAAGGAGAACCTAAAAACCCAATAATTAAAAACTGATGAACACAAAAAGCTAATTGGAGCATTCAATTACGTTCTGAATAAAGAGGTTTTTCTTTCCAATCTTAGTGAAAATGTTGGCATATACTGACTTTTAATTTAATTGTTTGTCATCAGCAGACTTTCTGCACTCCTGAGTCAGCACAAGCATCTGTCAGACAGAGAGAGAGAAGCACGAGGCCGCAGCTGAATTTAGAAAGTTAGAGGTGTTCTCATCAGCCACATGAGATGGACAGGAGATTCCTTCCAGTAGGCGAGAGAGCAGAGTGCAGACAACAGATGCAAGAAAGGTCCCCGGAGCTGTCAAGTTCCTGCATCCTTGTGCTGAAGGGAAGGAGGTGCCAGCATGATTGATGTTCAGGGGCGGTATAAAGGCACTGGGTTTCTCCCCAACTGCTTGTCACACTGACCTGCACCATCTCTCGATCGCTTGTGGGGTTTCTATCAACTAGTCCTGGAGGGAAGAAAACTCGTAGGAGGATAACATCTAATTGTAGCCATGCCAGAACCAACCAAGAAAGAGGGTAAGGCTCACCCCCAAATCTTTCTGTTGTACTTTTTACTAAAGTGCTGATGTTGCTATTGATTTCAAACAAATATCCAATTTCTTAAACAGACTCTGTCAAATAATCGAATCACTATGATTTAAGGAAAAGATCCTTCAGAGGAAAAATCCAGCAAGAGTATAATGAATAGAAAAACTTTCTGATAAAAGTAGCTTATAAAGGAATATTGCCTAAAATTAGCAAATACAATTTTATCATGCAATTGCAAGGAATCCTTGAAGTGTAATTTCAGGATGTTAATTGCTCCTAGCCAGCAGATTACATTTTCAAGTATATTTTTTTAGGTTTTATCACAGATTTTTTTTTTTTTTACCATATGTTTGCAATTTGCAGGAAGCGGGGGCTTGGAAGGCTTTCTTAAATGGTTAATAAACTTGATCAAGCTTTTGAAAAAGAATTTATGATGTTATTGATGTTACCATAAAATGTAATATATTGATAATGTAATATTATTTTCATTATAATACATTTAAAATATGTAGATGAAGACACGTTTGCTTTTCTCAGTGTTTTTGGAACTTCATTATTAAATTCTTACATGGAAAGAAAATTAAACACCTGGATAAAAGAGAGTATCTTTGAATATTATTGATATCATGAGTTTTATTATAGATAGTTTCATTATATATAGCATTTTAAAAATAAACTGAAAATATAAAAATACTATTCCTTAGAGGAAATGTTTTCTTTAATAAAGTTTCTCCTTTTATAAAAAAAGGAGATTATATTGATATTGATTATGTAATCAGTATTTTAAAGCTACTGATTAATAACATAAGTAAACTGGAATTAGTAATCATGAAAACAGCTAGTGAAGAGCACAAAGTCTAGCCCAAGTACATTGAGTTTCATTTTAATGGAAACAGCTTTTTAAAATATTAATTCCTTCATATTTGCCTTCATTGCTGCTTAACAAATCTTTGTTTTTCACTTTTGCAAATAAGAGAAAAAAGAAGATTTGCAGGGAACCCACTGGGTTTTTCATTTTTAATTCTTAACAACGTTTTGAAGCATTATTTGGAAGAACCTTGAAAAAGATGCTACACATTGAACCCAGAGTTGAAATATTAACCAAACTATCAAAAGTCTTTTAAATATATTTTCTTTATGTAATTAAGTAACCAGTGTTGACAGGCTGTGGTGATCAGTTTACAGGTTGGCCTTACTTAGAGGCAGAGGGCATTGATGGATGAAGTCTTCCACCCGAAATAACCACACCAAATGCATGCATTAATATGGGAACTTAATCCTGACTGTCAGGCAGCGCGTCCAGCCCCTGCTGAAGTGTCTTATTTGTAATGCAAATGATTTACGTGTATTAAGTGTCCTTTTTCTCTGGTCTGTCACTTGACTAGCACCTTTAAGATTTAATTGGATGAAACACATTATTTCCAAAATGAGAGCAGAATGTTGTTTTAATTATCCTAAACTCAGTGGGAAAAGTTTGCATCTGTTGTTTTAAAACCCAATTGGAAATGACAAGAAAGCTGAAAAACTAATAAATAAGGTGACAGGTTGTAGAGCTAATACAATGAAAGAGATTATTCTGACTGCTACATGCGATGACATTTTACTTTTTCTTGGACGACTCAGTCTGATTCACTCTGCTTTTAGGGAGAATGAAATTTTAGGGAACAAAGAGGCAAATACGTCTTTAATTCTAGCCTCCTCCCCTCCAAATCTATCTATATTTTTCTTGAAGAGATCAGAGTGGGTATTAATGTCTCCACTGTCCTCTGCATATGAGTCCCTCCCCCACCCACCCAGGCAGTAATTTTATACCCATAGATTCTTTGGTTAGTTTAAATTTGGATAGTGGGGAGTGGGGGCAAAAAGAGGGTTACTGTTATATTTAAAATCCATTGAGGAAGTACAGAGATTTTTGTTCATTTACCAGCAGAACTGATTCTTAAAGGAGCTGTACCTTGAAGACTTTTCTTAGTGAAATCATTTCATTTTCATATTGTTTACATCAGAAGAGTAAGGAGTAAGGCAATTCATGGACTATTCTGGTTCTTTCACCTTGTCCTATAATTTCATTTTCACTACAGCTGATTTCGTTCCATAAGTGCGTCTGTCTGAAAGACCCCCAAATAAAACATTCTTCAGAGTCATTTCCAATTATCTGTAGAAACAAGGTTGCTCCTGTGTCTGAAGGTCTTCTGAACTCTCTTTCCCAGCTGGGAAAGCCACGCTAGGAAGAACAGGACCACTCGCCGTCAATCTTAATAGCACACATGGGTTGGGTTGGTCCTCCTGGGGTCCAGCAGGACCTGGCAACTCTTCAGAAGAGATTGAGTTTTCACCACCTGAAGGTGCAAAGAATGTCTCACTCAACTGCCTCCCAACCTACAGTGGCTTCATTCTGGGAGTTTTCATCTTGGGTTGGGGTAGCTTGTTCTTATAAGGAAGAGGAGGAAGGACAGGTGTAACTCTGGACCTCAAGGAGGAAGTCCAGTGGAAGTAATTAGTCAACAGTTCTTAATTAGACCCTCGAAAATGTTCCGGGAGGCTCAGTGACTCCCTTTGGAGAATCAAAGCACTATTTTTAAGGAGTTACCACTTCCCATTGTTCTAATTTCTGTTTTTACTGGTTGGGAATGTATTCTTGAGAACTTTATTATTTGTACCGTCAGTTCCAGATAAAAGGCTTATCTTACACTCTGGATTCATACAGAACCCACGGCCTGGTAGAATTAAGTTATTCTGATCAAATAGTGAGAGAGGTTTGGAAGGAAGCTTCAGAATTGTGGGATCTCCCAAAATGTCTTATTGATTTATATTTCAACTATTAATTGAACACCAGTAAGTACCTTACAATTACAGTTAATTGCCCCTTGGTCCAACGGTATAAAGAAGTCACCTCTCACTGGAAGTTTCTTTTTTCCAGTCAAAAAGAAATTTTTTTTTTAGAGACAGAGTCTCACTTCATCGCCCTCGGTAGAGTGCCGTAGCATCACAGCTTACAGCAATCTCTAGCTCTTGGGCTTAGGTGATTCTCTTGCCTCAGCCTCCCAAGTAGCTGGGACTACAGGTGCCTGCTACAATGCCCGGCTATTTTTTTGTTGCAATTTTGGCCGGGACCAGGTTTGAACCCGTCACCCTTGGTATATGGGACCAGCGCCCTACTCACTGAGCCACAGGTGTTGCCCAGAATTTTTTTTTAATGTTTTTAATGACTGAAAAATACAATCCACCTAAAACACCAGCTTCTGGAAGAACCACCTATTCTTGCCTGTTTTATGCCTCAAACTTGACTTTGGCCTCCCATCGGGCCTTGCATTTAAGATCAGGGTCTCTAAAAACATCCTTGTTGATGACGGTTTGTCCCAGGGGGTATCCACAGAGCACCTTGCAGTATAAGGTGATTATAGTTATAAACTTTCACAAGAGACTTGATCTTGATCTCTTGGTGAACTTCCCCCCCATGATAGCTGTCACTTTATGGGGATAGCAGTCGATTTCAGCCACCAGAGCTGTTGGGGGAGGTCTGAGGAGCCATCATCAATGTTCTATAATGACCACTGGCTCCCTCCTGGGCAGGACCCTGGAGGAAGAAAAACTTCCTTATAGCAGAAGGAAAGGTACTTCCACTAAGAAAGAAATTCTGTCAATATAAAGTTAGAAAATCGCAACAGCCTGTCTTTTGTGGTAGAATCTCCACTAGTTTAAAAAGACCGTGCATAGCCATTAACCCCGTAAAAAATGATTTTCTCAGGATTTTATCCCTGCAGTATTTAATGATTTAAAACGATAATGCCTAACTTTTTAACATCCTGAGACAACTGTGAACTGTCAAAGTCTATGAAGCCCAGCAAAATTCTCATCGAAAATACTGAATGTAGGCCTTAACCTGGATTTCACTTTTTGGTTACGTGATATACCCTATCATATTTTATGTATTTAACTTGTCAGGAAAAGGCAAAAGTGCTTACTTGAATGACTCCTGTGCCGTTCAAAAACCTGCGGAGAGTCAATGTAGGCTTTTCATCTTCCATGTGAGATCTTTTCTTGGAAACACAACGTATGGCCAGACAGAGGTTCTTCAGTGACCATACTTTTAAGGAGCCATTCTGAGAGAACTTCAGGAATCAAAGACACGGAGTTGTTGTGATAGATTCTCTTGCTATGTCGGTATCTACTGTATCTATCACATCCATTTTGGTCTTTTTCAGTAGGAATAGTTGGGAACGTGGTCATAGGGAGCAAATCTTTCAATCCGTAGGGTTTTCCCCTTTTCTATCTCTTTCTTTGTCCCTAGAAATTTCATCACAGTTTTTTTTTTTCTTTTTTCTTTCATCACAGTTTTAAGTTCTACTGGGCCCCAAACCGGCCTAAATGTAGAGCAACATTCATCACCTCTTGCGTATTTCTAAACCTTTTTTCAGAGCTTCGTCATCTTCAGAAAAGGAGTACCCTGATAAGAAACCTTCTTCCCTTATTTATTCTTTGACCTTCAGTTTCTACCTGCATGAGACGGGATGGCTTATTTCAAGCACCAAAATAAATCTGTCTTTGGAAAGTCATCTTATATATAGAATACTAGCTTTAGCTCAAATTGGGAAAAAGTTAATCATCAATGCAGAAAAGTAAGAGAAAAGAAAAGAGAGAAGGAAGGCAGCGTTTTCTCAAGGGCAATAATTTCTTTCCTGACTTCAAATGGTTCTTTAGGCCAAGCTGAAGATTTGGATGAGGAATAAAGTCATATGAACAAATGCCATGGTATTTTTTGCCCCTGAAAAAAAAAAAAAATGGCCATGCTGTCCTGGAGTTTCATGGCATAGATTTGAGCTGTCTGTTGCAAGAAGGAATACTCCGGGGCAAATGCATGCTAGAGGAGCTTAATACTTGGCAGAATCCTTCTTTTTCAGTAGCCTGCTTCTATGACTGTTCGCACTGCACCTGTTAGGAAGATAAATAAAGGACTAGCCAATTCTTTCCTCTCAAGCACCCTAAATATATCACTTTAAAAAAAAACTTGGAAAAACAAGTTGTATCTTTGCTTCTCACCCAGTTTCCCTCTTGTTCCCAGGCCTTTCAAGAGCAGTGAAGCCAGGGGGTAAGGGATTTGGTGAAATGATCAAGGGTGGAGGTGAGTGTCCCTAGCTGTCTGAGGGAAACGGGAAAAAGAAAAAAATGAAGCATGTAGGATCCTTTATTCTCTTAATGGCTCCCTTGATGTAGGCAAGGGGACATGGCCTTGAAACATTTTATTTTAGGCTCCTTGTGCACACACAATTCATAGAGCTTCCTAGTTTATGGCAATTTCCAAGTATCCCTGAATACAACATGGATGTTGGAATCAACTATCTGGGCTGAGGTCGCTTTTTAAAAAAATGCTTGGCCTCAAAATAAATAAATAAATGGTCTCTTCAAAAGCTTGAACAAATATAAAGTGATGTTTTTGTAATACTTTTGTAAGCAAATACATTTTTCCTTTCCATTTTAGAGGGTTTGTGGGAGGAGGCTGCTCTCAAATTATTGCTATTGCTTTTACAGCCCTAGGGAGCATTTTTGTTTTTTGCTTAACATTCTCATGATTGTGTTATTTAAATTTTATTTTTAGGCTCATTATGGATGCACAGAAGAATTTTTATTTTATTAATAATCGCTATTTTTATCTGCAGTCCTTCTTAATTAGTCTGTGAAAACTATATTAAGAGACAGAAAATACTCTTGGCAGCCAGTGACTCCTGGGGTAATTCTAAACTTCACATCTAGACATACTTGAGCATGTTAGATAATAAAGAACAAGATGGAAGCTCTAGCAATTTTTAAGTAGAAAAGTTTTAATTTCATGTGTGTACCCAAGGGGAGGTTCGGGAGTCTTTGTTTTCATGCCGTGCCAGCTCTTGATGGAAACAGATGTCTTTTCTGAAATCCTTGGTTGACTCAGAGCCTCACATCCTAAGGAAACTCAATAAATACACAGAAAAGTCACTACTGAATTTGCGTTCTGAGTCAACCATGAAGTAACTACTGTTTACTCAAAAGCAGTTCCCTGCAATTTGACAGCACAGTGATCAAGGAAGATGAAACTAAACAAGGAGAAAACAATTTGTCAGTTTCCTGCATGTATGTAAATTATCTCATAATCAGAGAGAACAGGGCTCTGTCCTAGCAGCTTTTTACAAAGACAGCCCTCCGAAATCAAAGTAGTTATATTGTCTTGTCGCACTCAAGTCTGCTCTGGGTCGATTGTCCCAGTTTAATTTAGAGAGTACATTTGTTTTAGACAACAAGCTAAATTTCAGGATGCTCCCATTCATGGGATGGAATATATGTGAGCTTTTATGTACATTTCCACTGCAAACTTTTTGATCCAGTCAGATTGGGCAGATTGGAATGTGAATTAGTTGATCTGGCAGAGAAAGACCAGGATCATTGCTCCCAGGCCTATTTCTTTCTGTAAGATGAATACACCGAAAGCTACCTGTAATCTGACTTTCACCATGCCTCTCAAGTCTAAATCCACTTTGTGAAGACTTTGGCTCTTTTATAGTTACGAATCCTTCTCAGGCCACTTTGGCACTTCGATGCAATATCTAAAATTATGTTTAATAATATGTCAGGTGTTGGACCTTATCATCTTGTTTCATTCACTTTTTGACTTATATTTAGCTATGTAGGCTAAACAGTTTGCTTTTCCAAGACTGTCCAAATTATTCTCTAAATAGCACCAGATCTCTTTGAAAATCCCTTAGGAACTCTCTGGCTGAATCAGGTAATAGCCATTACCTTTAAAATTTTTTCATATACCAGGCTGAGCTTGGTGGCTCTCGTCTGTAATCCTAGAACTCTGGGAGGTCAAGGCAGGAGAATTGCTTGAGCTCAGGAGTTCAAGGCCAGCCTGAGCAACGGTGAGATCTTGTCTCTCTAAAAAAATAACTGGGCATTGGGGCAGGAGCCTGTAGTCCCAGCCACTTGGGAGTGGATCAAGGATCACTTGAAGCAAGTGGATCACTTAAAGCAAGAGGATATCTTGAGCCCAAGAGTTTGAAGTTGCTGTGAGCTATGATGCCACAGCACTCTACCCCAGGGCAACTGAGTGAGACTCTGTCTCAATAAACAAACAAAAAAAAAAAATGAAAGAAAGAAAAGAAAATTTCGTATATCTTGAAACAGAATGCTCTACTTAATAACTATTCACCTATACGTATAATTCTACCTATGTGTTTAGGATTGTTCTGCACATAGTATGTATTTTGGCTTTTTCTTTATATATACTAAGTAATATTCATTATTAAACATAGTGTCAAAAAGTATATTATTCATAGAACATTCTAGACAGTTTAAATTCCACCTCCACCATGTACTATTACTTATACTTTGTATACCTCAGTTTCCGCATCTATAAAATATGAATAAAACAGTACCTAACTGACTGTGTCTCAGTAAAAATTAACTGAAATAAGGTAACGTGCTCAGAACTGGGCCTAACATACAGTAAGATCTCAAGCAGTAAACTCAAAAATCTTGTTTGGCATAAAGTAGTAAATGCCTCACGTTTAATACAAACTTGGAGGCCATCTCTACCAACATAAGGTGTATAGCAACTATCACTTACTTCCTTGCCTGTGGTAATGTTTATAATCCGCTCCATACAGGTTACTGCTATTCTAATCATCATTGCCACCACCGTATTTCCTTTTCTTACTTGTAGTGAAACATCTTAGCTTTCACCGATAGAAGCTCAGGTCAAATATAAGGTCTATCTTCCAGGGCCTCTTCTGTGTTCCCACTGAAATGCACCATGTCCAGCTGGGGGTGTCTCTGGTTGTCAGACACAAGGTGATAACTGGTTGGGCTGTTCGTTCACCATTCCATTGGGGGGTGGCCTTTCTTACCCAGGTGAAAGAGTTACCCTGCAGAAGTGACTGTTTCTGACACCAAGGGTTACCAGGCTTGAGTGTGTGCAACACTGAGATTTCTCTCTCTACAGAAGTGCTTTTTGGTCTGAGTTTTTCTGAGATACCCTTACTGAGAACACTCCACGGCCACAGATGGATATGGTGGGTGATTGATTGAGTGCTGCTGTGATTACTGCGGTGGAATTTTATTTTTATGGCCCCACCTGGCATCTTGCCTCTCCTTCCTCTATTTTTAAAAAGTTACCCAATGAGGCACAGCAATGGCTTAGGGCAAGGCCCTGAAGGGATTTACCCCATAACTCTGTAACCATAAATAAGCAACCATATATAAACAGGTAATGCAGACCCTTGGGAAAAGTGAAGGGTTGAAGGGGAAAACTGTTAACAATTCAAATCACTTTTGCATCACTTTCCTTTTGACCTGTGCTAAAATGTTCAACTCCATCAACTAGAGTAAAGTTCCCCCTGGTAACCTCATCAGTGTCACCCCAACCCCCATTTGATTCTTAAAAGCATGGTAAGAGTAATGAAGAAGAAAGTCATAAGATCTTAGCAAAAGAGGTTGTTTGCCTCTAGCCCCATGTGAACAATGAGAAGCTGTTTGTTGCTGTGTAGTAATGACTGTATTTAATCCTCTTCCTCTGTGGAATGACATCCTGAGTTGAAACATACATAATTAGAAGAGTGAAAGAACAAGCTCACTAGGAGAGGAGGGAAAAAAGCCCTGAGGATTCAGAGAAATTCCAAAAAACTGAATATTGAGTCACTGATTAGTTACTTATTTATTTAGTTATTTAGAGACACCCTTGGTAGAGTGCAGTGGCATCATAACTCACAGCAACTTCACACTTTTGGGCTCAAGTGATCCTCTTGCCTCAGCCTCCCAAATAGCTGGGACTACAGGTGCCTGCCAAAATGCTCAGCTATTTTTAGAGACGGAGTCTTGTTCTTGCTCAGGCTGGTCTCAAACTCATGAGCTCAAATGATTCACCCATCTCGGCCTCCCAGAGTGTTGGGATTACAGTCATGGGCCACCACACCCAGCCTGTCATAGATAATTTAAATAATCAATATACAATTAGATTTCATCTATTCAGAACCTTAGAGTACATTCTGACAACATTTGGCCAGGGTAAATAAATATGGATTAAATTCATGGAATCATTCTGAATAGATAGATTCTCTGCAGAGCTAAGGGTTAATTGTGTTCCATAACTTCACAACCTTATTATTTCAACCAATTTGGAGAGAAACATTTCTAATCTGGAATATATTATTCCTTGCTTTTAAAAATATGGTGGATATACTTTAACTTTGTCTTAAATTATAGATAATGGTAATTGGTAGTGCCTGATATCCCAAGAGCACAAATTCTTTGCTTTGTGCTAAATGGGTTCACACTGACTTGTGTTTTGAATGTGTGTCCAGTTTTTTGTAGCTTTCCTGCCTCATTCCTTGCTAGAAGCTTGCTGTTTTCTTTAGGACTCTGGTCAGTCAGCCGGTGAAGCTGCTCCCCTCAATCCCCCTTTGTTGTTTGTTATGGTAATCAATCTGGCTGAGTAGTTTGGAGCACCACTTCAGGAGGAGCTGGGTGCCTAAGGCACAACACTTAAAAAGGATCATGTAAATACAGCGTGAGCACCTAAGAAGGAGCCCTCCTTAAAGGTTCTTCCTTAGGCTCCCTACCTGCCTGCTGTAGCCTGCCCCAGCCCCAAACCCTGGCTGTACTGAGGACCTTGGGGGGCTTCTCCCAGGAGTAAACCACAGGGACTCTCAGTGCATAGAGCTTGAGGAGTTTCAACCCTATGCATTTTGCTATTCAGAGTACCTTTAAATTTGCTGGTCAGAAGCCATTTGGATAGGTGAGGTTGCTAGGTAGCTGATCTCTCTCTGCCACAGGGAAGTGCTACTAGACAATGATGTCTTTTTGTCTCTATTGCTATGATGTGCTTAGGAAAATAAGTCATTGTCCTCAAAATCAATGTCTGGTTTTTATGGTGATAATTCATTCATTTTATCAATTAAGGCTACAAATATTTCTCAAACAATGTTGTATATGGTGAGCTGGGTTTTTTCTTTAAAAAACAAAAGCACACACAAAATTGTTTTCTAAAGAAGATTTGCAATAAATACCAAAAATTAGTTCTCTAACATTTTGGACTCGGGTCCATTTGCACTCAATAATTATTGAATAGAAGAGTGGTTTATTTATGAGAAAATATTGTATTACAGATCTTAACTTTAATTTCCAATACAGTAAATATTGTATTATAATGTGATTTTTGCCATATTATAAATTAAAATTGTGTATATGTATTATAATATTTACTGTATTAGAAATTAAAATGGATGAATGCTTAAAACACAAGCATACACAAGCAAACATTCTATTAGCCGTCAGAATATTGATATTATCATACATTATATGTCATCTGGAAAATTCCACTGTATATTTGTGAACGAATGTGAATGAAAAAGGCAAATACTGTTTTAGTGTTCCAAGTATGAGAACCTGACCTCCTGGACTCCCTAAAATGGTCTTGGAAGCTCTTGAGGGACCCAGACTGTACTTTGAGGGCCACTGTTATAAACCAATTTAGAATTGTCTCTAAAACATCTGTAATTCCCTTAAATCCCAAGGTATAATATATCCAGACCCATTCTATAATGAATGGAGTGAGGGACAAAATAAGCAAATAACTGTGAAAATATTAAATGAAACATTGATTTGTATCCAAATTCTCTATCACTTATACATAAAAAATACACTTTCATTTGTATTTGCTGATTTTGGTACATTTATAATTAATATAAGCAGAATTTCTCTGTGCATCATGAATGTATCCATGCAAATAATATTTTATGTTGAGGCAGTTTCTCTTTTGCTGTTGTTATATAAGGTTGAGGCAAGAGTATGGATAAAGTGCCAGCTGCCACCATCAACAGGGGAAATGCCTGAAGGTGTTTATTTCATGTTTAACCTAAAAAGAAAGACAATTCGCTATACTACCAAAGTGACACCACAGGAATTGATCAGGGAGAGCCTTATTCATCATGAATTTTACTTTGAGAAAAGAAATTATAATTAGGAATAGCATACAATTTTTCTCCCACACCTCATATTACCAAAGGATGGTTTTCAATATTTATTTTTCAAAAACTTTCCCCAAAAAGTGACAGAAAGAAAGCCACAAAAAAAAACCAAGAAGCCAAGCACCCAATAACAAGTTATTATGTGTTCTTCCTGTCTTTTCTATGCTTATTTAATGCATTCCTATAATATAACTATGATCTTTATGTTCTCAAAAAGCTAAATTAAATTGCACATGAGGGCCCATAAAATATTTTTAAGTAAGTCAAATAATGTAATGTTTGAGACAGTGAGCCCATGGGAAGAAATGAACTGAGGTGGCATGTAAGAAGAGGTAGGAATTTTAATGAGTTTTAAGACGTAATTTTTCCCCCCTTTACTGACAATGGGACTCCTGATGGTTGAAAATACCAATGGACTCTGCTGGAGAGAGCTGCACCATTTATGGAGCTACTGGTTTCCTAGTCTCTCTCGGCAGCAGCACAAAGGCCACATATGGAGCTGTGTATTTAATAGCTGCCACCGGTGCCCGTCAATTAGAATGCCCTGGCACAGGCTGTGCAGGCATGCCATTGGTGGCATACCTGTGCTTTTTACAGTAGGTGATCATAGGAAAAATCCACCATAAATAGACCAAGCCCTTTGAAAGCATTTCAGGGCTGCAGAGGGAGAGAAAGTCTATATCTATGAATTAGAAAGGATCAAAAAACAGACACCACCCTTGCCTAAGAAGGAAAGGCCTAGCTTTAAGTTGCTGGTTCACATCTAGTGCCAGGGGTGTCCAACCTGTGGCCCGTGGGCCACTTGCTGATTTTGTGAAGACTTTTTTGCTTATTTGTGGTGTCAGATATTATGAAAATCATGCACTGACTTTTTTTTTTTTACTAATCAGATTGCATTTATATTTGTGTATTTAATGTGTGAGCCAAGACAACCCTTCTTCCAACGTGAAGCAGAGAAAAAAAAGTTGGACACCCCTGATAATTTGTCCATGAAACTATTTCCTTGAGCCTTTTTTTCCCCCAAAAGTATCCTGATTTTTCCTTTTTATTCATAAAAGTTTTAAAACAGGGCCAAGTGCAATGGCCGAAGCCTATAATCCTTGCACTCTGGGAGGCCGAGGCAGGTAGAGTACTTGAGCTCAGGAGTTCGAGACCAGCCTGAGTAAGAATGAGACCTCCATCTCTAAAAATAAAAAATAAAAATATTGAAAAAAAGTTTTAAAACAGATGCTTCTTTTGTCTATCCTGTTGACATGTTTTCTGAGTGAGATGTTGTGGGTAGGGGAATGAAGAGAGGATAAAATCCAAACTGTTTTCACCTGGCAGAAAAGTACCACAGAATTTGCCTTTCAGCTTTTAAATAGGCAGAAATATAGCAGGACCTCACCTCAATAAATAACCATTTGCTTGTTCAGATTTAGAGAGTTTACCAAGGGCAGGGTCCTCCTAACTAGTAGGACACATCTAACCTCTTGACAATACTTGGCGTGGTGGACTGAAGGTTGTTTGCTGAGAAACTGGTGGGACAGGTTCCTTGACTCAGGTTGCTTTGTTGGTTTTCCAGCCCAGATTTTAAAAGGAGGGGATTCCTTAGAAAGGTGAGGGGTAAAATATTCCTGAGAGCCAAAACTCTAGCCCTAATTGCTCTCTTGCCCTTGTTAAGAAATGCAAGGTAGGTGTTGACTGTAAGAAATCTAAATGATGGGGTTTGGGCAAATGCCTCTGGAGCCCTCAGCCAGCGGGAGGGAAACCAATGGAAGACATAGTGTTCCCTGTGGGTAAAGCAGACGAAGAAAGCTGCCCGTGGAGTGCCAGGGGACAGTTCTGGAGTGCCAGGGGATCATTCTGGATTTCTTGGCAGCAAGGAGAAGGGGCTTTGTGTGGTAGGAATAGTCTGCCAGTCAACTATATTTATGGAGCACCTGCTGCATGGAATTTGACAAGGAGGAGGAGAAGGGCCTTGTCCTCAAGAAGCTTGTGATTAAAGGGAGAAGGAAGGAGCCCATCTACTGTAAACCTGGTAGCGTTCCCATCCACATTTGAAAAGAGGAGTGGGGAGAAGTGATGATATTTGGACAGTAGATGGAAACTTGTCACAGATCAACAGTGTCAGCAACACTGGGGAGCCTTTTAGAAATACAGAATCTAGAACCCTGCTGCTGCAGCCCCCCCCCGGTCAAAATTTGCAGTTTTCATAGATACCTAAGTAATCCATATGCATACAGCAGTTTGAGAAACAGGGGTCCTCAAACTACAGCCCGTGGGCCACATGAGGTGGTGTGATTGTATTTGTTCCCGTTTTGTTTTTTTACTTCAAAATAAGATATGTGAAGTGTGCATAGGAATTTATTCATAGTTTGTTTGTTTTTTAAACAATAGTCTGGCCCTCCAGTGGTCTGAGGGACAGTGAACTGGCCCCCTGTTTAAAAAGTTTGAGGACCCCTGATGGAGGTAATGGATCTTGAATGTTTTAAGAGAGCCGAGTGACCTGGCTCAGTGGCTAAATTGACACTAAAGGGAAGTTCATTTACCTGTAGTTTTCTTAAACATAAGGTTCTTATCTCACTTATTTCATAACATCCTAGCCCTTGTTAAATTCATGATGCTTCTACCTATGGTCCCTGTTCAGTGAGGTGGTGTGGATGCTGCTGGTAATGAAAGATTCTTCTAGAGGCAGCTAGTGAATTTGAGGAACATGAAAATGATTTTTAGAGGAGTGGGCAAAGCTGGGTATGACAGAAGTTGTCAGAGTCAAAGGTCTGGGTCAGAGAGGGCACGAGGCCCAAGCAGTTCCTTCGAGGCGATGGAGGATGCCTTGGGACCCAGAGACTCACCATCTAGATCACGTGCTGCTTGGTCTTCCCCACTTGTGGTTTCCCATCTCTCCAGGGTTAGGACAGCTGGAATCCTTTGTTTCAATGCTCTGAAAATGACTGAGGTTCATTTTCTCTCATGCTTTCCATCCCACCATGATTGATTGATGGATTGATTGACTGATCTACTCATCTACCTTACACAGAATATAATGCATATACATTTCATTAAACTCAATGACTATTCCAATTTTACAGTAGGCGTGTGAGGGGCCTACCTGCTCAGGGGTCCAATCCCCAAATGTTTTCTTGACCCCTACCCCAATTCCAAACATGGTCTAACATGGTGCCCCCCACAGACCTGGAAATACAACAAATCCTTAGCAGGGGGCATGTGTGGAAAGACATGAGTGTCTTTTTCACAGACAGGTCAGAATAAAAATGAGGGTAATAATGCTGATAACTATGAAGAAATAAAGCCTGTTTCCTGCCCCTGTTAACTTATTCATTGCTGCCAATGACCCTTGAGATAGGCTATGCTATTGCAGTACCCAGCAGACTGTAACAAACTGGTCAACATGAGGTGGTCAACATAAGGAACTAGGCCTACCGTACTGACACATACACGTGGGGCATACCCAGTCGATGAAAATTAGATCAGGTTAAGGAGGTGGTCAATGTAGGGCGGTGGTCAACTGTGAAGGTTCTACTATATTTCCATTACATAGGTGAGGAAATTGAGGCACACCCCACTCCCACATCTTGACAATAAGACCAATCAATTATGTTGGGGGGAAAGGAGTAATTACACTGAGAAGTCCATAACCTCACTTCTACTACAGTCAGGGAACGTGAGCCTCAGAGAAGAGAAGCTCAGGCCCACGTTGCAGAGCCCTGGCACTGAGTCTGCAGATGGGGCAGAGCCTGGCTCCTTTATGAGCTGTGAAACATCACTGGGCCCTCAGTTCATGTCTGTGGAAGGGGTCGGTACTGAGTCCATAAAGGCCAAAGGAGCATAAGAATTTGTGTATACTAATCCTGCAGGCAGGGGGTGGCAATAAGTGGTTGCTACTTATTTGTTCCTTCACTGGCTACAAAGTAAGTGGTTTCTGTGATTTAAAGAAGGAAAAATTCTGGTTCTGCCTGTGGGCATACATTTTCCTATTTCCACTTCCTACAATCATCCTAAGAAGGTCTCAGCATGAATAGCCTATAACAGTTGTGTAGTTCTGGCTATCCGATACAGCAATTAATAACCAATGTTCTATGGATTTGGTGGAAGTTGAATTAAGCCCTTTCGATTCTCATTTTGGTTTGACTTTGAACCTGTGACACTGATGATGAAGGCTACAGACACAATGGAAGTGGAGTATTTGCAGGGCATATCCCGTTTCAGTGCCCGAGATGTTTCTCTTTTATTTGGTTGATTAGAATTCACCCTTAACCTTATTTGGATTTTAAGCCACCATGGCTTCCCTTACAAAATGGAACTTTGTTAAATAGATGGGAAGAATGCATGGTCAGTTTGATGACCATGGTCAGTTCATCAAGTCACCAAAGAAACTCTTCTTAATTCTTTTGTATCAATTCACTATACACTTAATGTGTTTTCAGCAACAAAATAAGATAGCAGGGATATAGGAAGGAATGAAAGCTGTCTGTCTTTGTGTGGTTGGGGAGAAAAAGAAACATAAGTATACTAAGACTATTAGAAAATAATTAAATTGTAGTGAATAAGAGTGTATTATCATAGGTCCAGAATGCCAGGAGAGTAAAACAGGAGAACAAAATGGAATAATTAGCTCTGAGTGCCTTGAGGAAAATGTCAAAATGAGGGATAAAGTTTGCCAAAGTGTAGCAATGGTAACAGTTCCTGCAGCTAAATATAGAGCTCTCTCTACATGCCAGGATGTATTTTACAAAGGATTAGCACCCTGAGAGGTCATTTATTTTATTATTCTTATTTCACAGATGAGGAAACCAAGGATGTTAGAGACTAAGGAATTGCCCAAGACTATCCATAGGCATAGTCAGGACTCAGACCTAAGTCTGAGTGACTCCATCACATGAAGAGAAAAAGCATGAGGTCTGCTGGGGTGTAGAACACCACTCTTCTCAGTGGCAGAAAGGTCAGAGATGAACAGCGCCAGCTCTAGGACAGAGAGGCCACGGGAGTGTAATAAGAGAGGGGAGAGATAGGGAGTGCCTGCTGGCAATAGCTTTGGATGCTAACCTGGGAAGTGCAGACCTAACCAGACAGCTAACAGGGACCCTCTCCCGTAGAATAACAGGATGAAACCCGGGCGTGGGATAAATAACTCCTGCAGCTGTGGGGCACAGAGACAGGAGGACAGAGAAACTTGAATGTTCAGAGAGCCAGGGAGAGGTCCTCAGGCCTTGCACAACAATGGGCCCAGTCCCAAAGGTAACGTGTCAAAGAAATTGGCCTCTCACTCCCAGTATTCTGATATCCGTGTGATGCAACAGCTCGTCCAAAGTCAAGAGGTCGACATTAGGTTTTCATTTCTGCACTCGGATCTCTGAACATAAAATGCTTTGAGTAAGGATTTTGTCTTCGGATTGACAATGGTGTTAACAATTTTTTCCATGATGCTGTGAAGAAACAAAAGCATTTCTGACAATGCCATGTAGGGGCACTTGAGTTTTCAGTACCTGCAAAGGACATCACATCCTGTCATGTTCTCTTCCAGTAGCCTGTGAGGTTACATGGTTTCTTTCCTTTGATTATATATTTTTATCTTTCTCCTTAGAAAATAGTAATATACTTATTTATGGCTATGCAGATGACAATAATTTTTTAAAAACTGGAATTTATACCAGGCACAAAAAAATTAGTGATGACAAAGGACATTGTTGCATCCTGGCAGGCCTGCATCACACTTCTCTATTTTTCTTTCTGCTTTTTTTTTTTTTTCTTTTTTAATTTCACATTAATACAAGGGTACACACAATTAGGTTGCATTGTTTGCATTTGTAAGGTCAAGTCCAAGTTGTATCTGAGTCCTTCACCCAGGAGGTGTGCCATAATCCCCTACAGTGTGCCTGATAGGGGAGAGTTTACTAAACCCCATCCCCCTCTCTATTCCCCTATTCTAGAATTTTATTGTGTTTTTTTTCTGATGGGGGCCTGCAGTTGTTCATCTATCTGTTTCAGATCAGTATTGAGTACCTGGGATGCTTGGTTTTCCATTCTTGCAATACTTTACTAAGGGGAATGTTTTCCCAATCCATTCAGGTAAATACAAAAGATGCAAACTCCCCATCCTTTTTTTGGGCTTAATAGTACTCCATGGTAGACATATACCACAGTTTATTAATCCCACAATGCCATTACTAGGTGTCTACCCAGAAGGAAAAAATCATTTTATCACAAGGACATTTACACTTGAACATCTATAGCAGCTCAATTCATAATCACAAAGATGTGGAAGCAGCCCAAGTGCCCACTAACCTTCGAATGCATCATCTTTTCCTGCTTGCTGTGAGCCATTCATTTTTCCACGCTCATTCCAGCCTGCCTAGAATAAACGAGGGCACTTAGCCCACACAGAGAGAAAGTTATTTTGCCACACTGCTTGTTGTGAGGCATTGTCCTCCTTGCTAAGAGTCACTTGTGGAAAAAACATGAAAAATCCCAGACACCAACAAAGATAAGAGTCCTTGGATCCCACACCGTGCCTGCAATACAAAAATTTTTCTGTTTTTATATTTTATTTAGTAATCAAGTGAAAACTGTTTGAAAAGAGATCCCCTCCAGTAACTGCCTCTTCCTACCCTGGAGATGAAGTAGCCGGTTCACTCACATGTCCCTGAATCCCAGTTCTGGGCTCCCACAAGGGTTCAGCAGGGGAATTGCTGTGCTTTTTGGTCATAGATACCTTTTTAGCTACTTTAAAATAGCATATTACTTTACAGAAAGTTTTTATTTTTAAGAAAACAGACTTCATCATCAGACTGCTTTGTAATAACTGGACACATGAAGTCAGATGTCAAACCTCAAAACTAGAGTTTTGAAATGTTGGCTAAGCCAAAACCTAACATTGGATAGGTGTGGAAACCTACCCCAGGGATGTGCACTTCCAGAAAGGACCACGAGAGGGGTTAATTCTGTTGCCAGTGAACAGCAGCTTTTCTCACAGAGTCAGAGGACCTTGTGATGTCACTGTCATTCAGAAGTGTCCTCCTGAGAGCAGGGTAATAAGGAAGGCATTGAAGTATCCTGGCTCCCTGGGGAAAAGGGATCTCATGTCTGCCCCGACTTCACCTTAGTCCCTATGAGATGTGCTTGGAGTGTGTCACTCCATCTTCATGGCAGCCCTGTCTACAAAGTGGATGTTGTGGCCATTTTTCCAGAGAATGAAACAGGCTCAGCTCCATTAAATGCCCTACCTGCTGCCTGAGGGGATAGTTAGGTGGCAAAGACACCCATCTCACTGTTATCTTTCCATCACTACACTATGCCCCCTCCTGGAAATCTGTGTGGCACCGTGTACAAACAGCGGTGCGTCCTGGGTCTCTTGATGCCACAGGACAATCTTTCCCTGTGTCTCGGGTGGACAGGTACAATGGCTGTCTGGAGTGGAGGGCAGCCTGCCGCTGTGGAAAGCAGCTCTTCTCTGTGATAAGTGACCCTAATGCTTTCATTTCTCCTTCCATTTCTAGAAAATGAAGTCCAAGCCCCGGCCCCCACCCCACCCCCGGGAGGTGAGTAGAAACCCTGCCTCGCGTGTTTGGGCTGCAAATACAGAACCACCACCCCAGCATGATTGGGCTGCCACTGAAGCTGTGAGCTCTAACTTAACTCCTACTGCTGAGAAGCTGGATGGTGACATCTTGTAATAAGCTGATAATAAAAATAATTCATTGCTTTTATGTAAGCCTCTCATGTTAATTTAATTTTGATAGCACTTCATATATATCACAGGAAGGATTCTTACAAAACCTTCCAAGTTATGCAAAAGTTGTTGCCATGACCATGTTTTACAGTGCAAAGACTGAGCTTCCAGGGAGCGAAGGATCTGCAGGGCTTTTTTTTTGTATAGAGAAGGTCCTTGTGAGAATGGGGAGTGGATCTCACCTCCACCCTGGAAGCAGCCCCTTCCCACCTTGAACTATGTCACTATTGAGCACTTGTAGAAACTGTCCAGTGAGTTTCCAGGAAGGTTTGGTGGCCTCTGAGGTTACATCAGGACCAGATTCTTGGGTTCTTAGTACCATGTTGCCCACCAACTGGCAAAAAAAAAAAAAAAAATGAGTAAAGAGATCCAGTGAAATACTCGACACGTGGACACAGCCTCCAGTGACATGTGATACGTGAAGCCCGTAGACCTAAGGAAGAAAACAGGATTGAAAGAATAGCAAGTCCAAAGGGGAACTGTTAAACTCCCACCATGACCCCCTGGACTCTACTCCCTCCAAAGCCCCCAAGATGGAAGCAACCAAAATCATGTGCACTTTCTCATGAAGACCCCGAAGTGCCCTTTCTCATAACTCTTCCTCCTTGAAGAGGATAAGAAACTGGTATCCATTGAAGAATTACTCCCTGGGTATTTACTGCAAGTACAACTCTGCTCTAGCCCTTCAGAAGACACATATTTACCGATAGCAAGATGGAAACACATTGTATGTGTTGGAATGGCGGGTCTCTAAATAGTCCCCTGTACTCAGTTTGCAGCCAAATAGAAAATGAAATACAGCCTAGAAGGCACTTAAATTAAATTAAACCCAACCACAACGTTAAAACATTAGGCAACACTATAAGAAACCTCCCAATGCAATGATGAAAGGTGGGTTACTTGAATTGACAGCGTGGGAAGAAACCAGGGAGTAGACGGTCACTGCAGACTGGTCTGGCCTAGGTGACAGCAGGAGTTGAATAAGGCCTCTGTCTCTGATCATCTTTTCACATGGAAATTTATAAGGGAATCATAAAACTCTTCCACCTGGCAATCATTTTTCAGGAGTGCAGTTCAGGAACCTCTTTTGTCCTACCAAGAATACTAGATTCATTCACTCAAAACATTAAATAATTTGGAAGAGTATTGCTATGTGTTAAAATGAAGGAATCAGGCAGGGGACAGGGGGCCCATGCTTGCAGTCTCAGAGCTTTGGTAGGATGACTTGAATCCAAGAGTTTGAGGCTGCAGTGAACTGTGATTGCACCACTGCACTCCAGGCTGGACCACAGAGCCAGAGCCTGTCTCAGGGGGTGAGGGTTGGGGAGGAGGAGAAAACAGGCTCAGTGCCATATGAGTTCAAACAGGGGCATGCTCAGATCTTGTTTAAGATCTTTTTCCTTGGTATGTCTCTCTTTCCACGGTCAGATTTATTTTGACCAGCACTGGTACATTGAGAACCTACCAGGCACAAACCTTTCCTTTCTGTTCTTCAGAGCAGTTACTGACTGAGCCACTATAAACTTTCCCTTTTTAGGCTCTATTTCATATTTGAATAATATTAACCTCCTACTGCTAAAGTGTCTCCTTTTAAACTCTTCTAAAATGGTCTATTCCGAGTCAAAAAAAAAAAAATTCTTTCTTGAAATAATCCTGTCTTACATATTCTACAAGTCAGATACTACACTATTTGCAGGTGTCTAAACTATTATGATTCTGTACACAGAGAATGGCAAACTAGATGATCTCGACTGTTGGAATCTGATGTGACTGCTCTTGTTTTGTATTTTTTGCCACTAAACTCAATCCAGAAGATTCACGTGTATAGCAAAACATTTTCTTTAAAACTACACACATAACAGTTACATATTTTATACCTTACTATAGTATCTAGAAGTCCAAACTTTTGGGACCACCACATGGGTCAAACTTCTTTCGAAAGCCATTCTCTTGTTAGGGTGTAAAATAAAGTGACCCGGCCTAGGCATGGTGACTCATGCCTATAATTCTATCACTCTGGGAGGCTGAGACTGGTGGATTGCTTGAGCTCAGGAGTTCAATTCCAGCCTGAGCAAGAGTAAGACCCGGTCTCTAAAAATAGCTGGGCATTGTGGTGGGCACCTGTCCCAGCTACTTGAGAGGCTGAGGCAAGAGGATTGCTTGAGCCCGAGAGTTCAAGGTTGCTCCAAGCTCTGACACCATGGCACTCTATGAGGGCAACAAAGTAAGGCTCTGTCTCAAAAAAAAATTTTTTTTAGTTAAAATAAAGTGACCCACATTTTATACTCAATTCTAGTACAGCATGTTATCTATAATAGCATGATCCCAGCATACTGAGCATATCTTAACAAAATCTGTATTGAGTGTTTTTATTACAATAAAATAACATCTAATCCCCAAGCTCCTAATTCATGTACAGCATAGTGAGTATCATTCATGACCTGTTTTGTTGTCATTTACTTCTTCCCTCCACCCCATTGTTCATCAAACAATAAAATGCTTCAAGACACCTTTAAAAATGTGCTTATACTTTCCACACAGAACCAAATAAAGAGAAGGAGGCCGGAACTGGACCAGCAAAAGGTAAGTTGGAGGAAGGGAGAAAGAGGCTGAATTTCAACAAAATTAGAAGCAGGAAGAGGTCAGTAATGATTTCCATGGTGGCCCCATAGAATTTCTCTGCATTTTCTCTCCCCCATGTGGTTTGGAGTGCTTTGCATCTCGCCTGCCAGATGCAAGCAGCATCATGATAAGTAGTGCTTTGTGAAGTTTTCATTGCACACATCTCTACGAGAAAAACAACAATGATAAAAATACCACGAGCTTTTGTTGAGATGCCAGCAAATTAATCGGTAGTGCATCCAAGTGCATGCTAAGGAAGCAAGGTGTTTGGTCTTCATGGGATTTCACCCATTGGGAAAATTATCTGAATTACCCAGACTTTTATCAACAATTTCATGCTATTGTGTGAACTGCTGCAGGTTCCACTAGTAGTTTTGAAGGCTAGCATCTCACTTTGTGACACCACGTATTCATGCCGACTTACATAATGACTTACATAGACTGACAGTAAGTCTTAAGCAAACATCATGTTGCTCCTTAATTGGAAACTCAAACTCATTCATTCCTACAATATTAGTCTGTTTTCACTTCATATAGAGATTGTCCAGTTTTAGAGAATGAATAATCTTTATCATGTACTTCTGTTACTCCATGAAATACTAATTCCTTCAGCTCAACATGGAGGAAGTCATTCTCATTACTACTGACCATCTGTCTTAAACTAAAAAGTACTAGTCTTCTGCAGATAAGACTTTTCATGAAGGTGACCATTTTGCTTTGTATTTTTTGGATTGTCATTTTAATAACCTTTTATTTGTATAATGAATAACATACAGTAGAACCTCCATAGCTGACCACCTCCGTCATTGACCACTTCCTTAAGTTGACCTAATTTCCATGGACCGGACATGTACCACATGTACATGTATCCGTACGGTAGGCCTCATTCCTCATGTTGAGCACCTCCACGTGTTGACCAGTTTGTTATATTTCCTTGGTGGCCAACTCACAAAGGTTCTACTATAGTTTAAATTTTGGAATAACTCTTTATTTCCTCCTTGCAACCAGAAGTTTCTCTTTTTCCTGGACACCACTCAAAAGCATGTGAAGTATCTCTTTGTCCTTAGTATGTCATATTTCATTACCTAATTTCCATGATATTCTTGTCTCATATACATTAGTAAAATACTTTTTCCCCTGTCTTTCAGTACATTGGATTACTTTTCTTCAGCTAACTTGAATTTAGGCTCTCATGAATGAATGCTTAATGTTAGAGCATTCACTTTGCCCTTGACCTTCAGTGGCTCCTGTGGCTAATAACAAGAATACTAATCCTGGCCACATGGGCAGTTTGGAGGTTATTTGCTTATGGAATGCGGACGGTACAAACTCCTAGAATTCCTTCCATGAGATGGGTTCAAGGTGGTTTGGGCATCCTGGCTGAAGTTATTGTAACATTATTCTCTTCAAGGCCGATGGCACACACCTCTGTTTCCAAATTTGGAAAGTTGCTTGGACAAACACAGCAAATGATGTAATCCCTGATGGAAAACTGTCAAAGTTTAAACAAAGCCTGTGTCTGACCTTTCATCTCAAAAGTCACCATATTGTATTTGCACAATAAAGGAGAAAATGCCTTTCCACAGGTTAAAGTCAACCAACCAACCAACAAAAACTCTTTTCTTTATGGAGAACACAGGATGATAAAAGAGCGAGGTCAGATGATTAGGGCATCCTGAAATTAGTAGTGGTTTTTGTGACATTTGCAATTTTGCAGTTACATGCCCAGGTTCATAAATTGCCACATATAATAAATATGTGTGTGTGTATGTGTGTGTGTGTGTGGCCTTACATGCCTAGGAAGGAAATCAACTTAGGATAGACAGTGGCATTTCTAAATAAAGAAGGCAAGTGGATGGAATTAGTTTTCGAATTATCTAGTCCTTTTCAACTACTACCCACTTTCATCAGGGAGAGAGAAATTTCAAAGAAAATATTTGAGCAAAAAGTAGATGAAATAATTATTGGTGCATGTGTATCCCCGGTTGAGAAAGAAACTTTATACAGGCATAGACAGAATTCACAGGTCTGATTCCTTCCTCCAGGTAAGAATGTCTTTCCCTGCTCTCCCTCCCTCCTCAGATTCTCAGACCATCTAACTTCTTTTTTAACCATCAAAACTCAGTCAGGTTTCACTTCTTGACGTAGTTACCCTCCGACCATCTGCCTCACTTTTATGTTCCCTTCTTCCTCCTCATTTCTCTTGGACCCATTGCTTTGTCTCACCTATTAAAGCTTACCATCTATGCTGGCTTAGCTGCTGACCATACAGTAGTGATCTGGATAAATTTTTATCTCCATTGAACATGTTTTCTGGGTAGGAGGATGAACGTGTTATGCACATTCTTAGTCAATGAGGTTCAGAATGAGGAATTGGTCTGAGACAGGTGGATGATTTCCTCCCTAAGACCAACTCATCTAGGGCTATTGAAAATGGTCATATCTGGATACCATGATGATGATGACATATATTCATTTCATAGATCCAAGACTGTCACTATGTGGAATATTATTCATAGCAATGCAGCCTTAAACTCTTTCCCAGATTGACTTCATAGTTCTGCGACTGCTCAGAAACATTCTGAAAACAAAATTTTTATAGCCATGGAGAGTAGTTTGGTTCTAGTACCAATCTTATAAGTAGTGTCGTGGTTAGATTTTCCAGCTTTTTCAGATTTCCTAAGAGTCTCTGTGTGGGAAGCAGATGATTCCCCATGAAGGGAGTTCTATTATTACTTGCTTGCCCCTGGACATGTTGGCCCTTCAGCCACCCTGCCCCTAATACTGACCACTTTGTAATAGAGATGACCATGAAGAACTGTGTTTAACCAAACAGCAATACCAGAAATTAGATCCCTTTCAGAGTGATTATACTGGAAGACAATGCCCTCAGAAACTCTTCCAAGATATTACAGGGGGCAGATCAATGGGAGGCTAAGTAGAGAATCTCTTCCATGTCCTCAGTGGGGCCAAGACCTGCCTTTCCCTGTGGCATCCATTTATTCAGTCAGTATTTCCGGAGTGCCAGCCACATGCACAGGTCTGGGCACTGGGTCCTGCTCTCCTGGAGCCAACTTCTGCTTTAGGAGGAAGAACAACCATCAACAGAGGAAGATGGATTTCAGCCTTGGAAGCAGACACGAGTCACGGAGGGCCGAGTGTAGGGAATAACGTGGATGATCAAGCGGGATCATATCTTTATTTTTGTCAGCTCACGTCCAACATCCTATGTGTAAACATAGGGTAGTGAGAGCAGATTTCTTCTGTCTCCTAAGAACGTCCCTCGGGATGTTCCAAAATTGATTCTGTGGCTCGTCCCAAATGTGGTAGCAGCTTTAGAATCAGAGACTGCTTTGAAGAAGTGCTCATTTCTATACCTAAGTTCTGATATTCTATTTTTACATCTTATTAGCACAGAGTCCGTACATGTTTCCGTAAGTTAGTTAGGACAGTTACTACCTCTTTTTATTTTCCTTCCAGAAAAATAACTGCCTTTGGTGATCACTACAAGGGAAATACAAACTTATTTTCTTTTCCCAGGCATTAACATTATCGCATAAACTGTCTGAATGACCTTTACATGTATTAAGTCCCCACATAACCTGAGATGATGTCTCCCTTTTGACATCAATGTGTTTGACAGATGAGGAAATGGATCAGCAGAAGTTCCAACATGTTTTTCTCCTAAATGATATGATTATTTTCTTAAATGAGAAGTATGGTTAAAAATTCTTTTTTCATTTGGGTTCCTTTTTATCTGCAATGACCCTGGTGCTTTTACTAGTATGCTAAAACATTTTTCTGCAATTTACCTTTAGGTGTCAATCAACCATCTACTAAAATGTCTTCATGCTTTCTCTGTGGATTCTAATTCCATTACTTCTTTGTAATGAAATTTTTAAAAATTAATATCCCTGTACTTTTTAATTTTAAGATCCAGCCATTCTAAGATGCAACACTGGTTCAATAGATTTGGGGAAGAAAAAAAACTTATTAAATGTATCTATTGTAAATGAATCCTGATTTCAGAAGCATCAAAAAAGTGAGAAGGTGGCTGGGCGAGGTGCCTTACGCCTGTAATCCTAGCACTCTGGGAGGCCAAGGTGGGACTCCTGGGCTCAGGAGTTCAAGATCAGCCTGACTAAGAGTGAAAAAACTAGCCAGGCATTGTGTCAGGCACCTATAGTCCCAGCTACTGGGGAGGCTGAGGCTGAGGCAGGTGGATCACTTGAGCCCGGGACTTTGAGGTTGCTGTAACCTAGGGTGACACCACTGTACTCTATCTGAGGTGACAGAGCAAGACTGCCTCCAAAAAAGAAAGTGTGAAGGCTTATACCTCCTCATGAAGGCAATGTGGTAATCAAATGCCTCAAAACACGATGAATTAATGTTAGTGTTGATACTATCTTTCATATTTTGTTATTGTTATTTGAGTCACCTACGCCAATATTTATTATCACTGATTACTCTGCTCGAGGAACTCATGAATTTGTCTAAATCAATCTAAATCTAAATGCTGTCTCAGCATTTAACTAATGTTTGTTTACAAGTCACATATACTTCAATTTTACATGCTTCTGATCTTTATTAAGAAATCTCCACAATTGTCTCCTGTTTATATAACTTAAAAAATTCATTCAATACAACGGAGACTATACCTTACAAATACAAGGTAGCCTAATCATAAGTACCCTTATGTTAATCCAAAATAAATACAATTTAAAGATTTAATTTAATTTTAAAAGACAATTGACAATCAGGCACAGGTAGAAGTCATTTTCCAGCCAAGAGAGTTTGGAGAACTATAAGAACTTGCCCATTCTCCTGTCTCTGAGTTCTTTTTATTTGGCAGGAGGGCTCTTGCTTCCATTCCAGAATGCTTATGTGTACCCCACTAAAATCCCAGGCTTGTAATGTGAGACTGAGTTCTCTCTCGACTTTCCAGGAGTTCTTCTCTGGGAACTTCAATTGCTTAAAAAATCACTTTTACGGTGTTCCAGACGCTATTTTCCCATGACTTAAAGTTGAATAAAATCTGCTTTGGTAAATCGTCCTTCTGTGGAGCTAAGCGAGACAGCCCTGGATCTGTAGTCTTTGTGCATGTTGTATATTGAGCCAAAACGAGATGTTTATTTGATGTTTTCATCATCATCATGGTCACTTTTCGATAGAAAAAAATACATAACTTACATATTTTATTTTTTGTTTGGTTTAGTTTGAAAATGTTTTCAGTAAGGCGCCGTGTCTTCCATGTATGTGCTGTTGAACAAGACGCAACTTAAAACATCTGGATATTCGGTTTCCCTCCTAGCAGCAGAATCTGAATGCCTCGCGAAATAAGAACAATTAAGCTTTTCCGTCACATCCGATTCAACCAAATTTAACCAGGCAACATTTCAAGAACTTGAGATCAGAATCTCAACATCTTAACTACATTTCCCAATCTAAAGGAATGCCAGGACTAAAGCTACTTTGAAAAGAAAGGAAACAAGTTCTAGTCCTTCTCTTAAACACTGTTGTTAAATTTTAAGCCTTTTTAATTTTGTGAAGGCAAAAAGCGGAAACCTAATAAATACATGTATAAGTAAAAATAAAATAAAATAAAATAAAAAGAAGGGAAACAAGAGACTTTGTTCCTGCAGATTGTATTTTTTAGCACTTCTTAAGTTTGAAAATTTATGTTCAATGAATCAGTGTTGCCAATTGAGAAGGTTTTGCTGTTTGGAAGTAATGTTGGGTCAGTGGAGGAAGAATATTTCATGGTTCTCTGAAGAACTGTTCTTATATGTGTTTGTTTCCTAATAGTCTAAAATAACTGTGCACGTCCTTCAAATAGTCTGAATATATCCTGGACCGTTAAACTATTTACTGATCAAATTTCTGCTTAAAAATAAATTACCATCATTACACATTCTGTGAATGTAACAAAATATTACATGTACCCCATGGATATGTACAAAGATTATGTGCCAATTAAAAAAAATTATCTTCCTTCGTGTTAGTTTTAAGAAAGTATGTGAATACTCTTCTCAATTATACTGCGTTCTAAACAATTAACTGAGGTTCATTATGCAATCTGCAGAAACAAAGCCCACAAAACTTGTATAAAGTGTTCATTTGACTCAAAGCAGTTCTGGGTTCTAGTTTACGTAAGGGCATAACAAAAGGAAGTACCTTTGAGCTGACTTTTAAAACATTTTTTTTTTTTTTTTTGTAGAGACAGAGTCTCACTTTATGGCCCTCAGTAGAGTGCCGTGGCCTCACACAGCTCACAGCAACCTCCAACTCCTGGGCTTAAGCGATTCTCTTGCCTCAGCCTCCCGAGTAGCTGGGACCACAGGCGCCCGCCACAACGCCCGGCTATTTTTTGGTTGTAGTTTGGCCGGGGCCGGGTTTGAACCCGTCACCCTCGGTATATGGGGCTGGCGCCCTACCGACTGAGCTACAGGCGCGTCCCCTTAAAACTTCATTTTTATTCTTTTTTATAGGACTTTTAAATCAAGATTCTTTCTATATTTCAGTAGAAAAAGCTTTCAAATAGGTGAGAAGAAAAAATTACTAAATTGGGGCTGTGCCTGTGGCTCAGTGGGTAGGGTGCCAGCCCCATATAACAAGGGTGGCAGGTTCGAACCCAGCCCTAGCCAAATTGCAACCACAAAAAAAATAGCCGGGTGTTGTGGCAGGTGCCTGTAGTCCCAGCTACTTGGGAGGCTGAGGCAAGAGAATCACCTAAGACCAAGAGCTGGAGGTTGCTGTGAGCTGTGACGCCACAGCACTCTATTGAGAATAAAAGAATGAAAAGAATAAAAGACTGAAAAAAGAATAAAAGAATAAATTACTAAATCCTGAATTAAAGTCATGGCAAATAATGTTGTAGAAAAAAAATGGCAAAGTATTTTATTTTTGATGACGTAAAATTTTAATTATCTAACAGTCTTCTGAAATATAGAATTCTCCTGAAAGCTCAGAAAAAGCTGTACTTCTGAAAATGCACAAGTTTGTGAAATGCTAATGGATATCCCAGGAGAAAGGAATTCAAAACTGAACAAAGTTTGGGAAGAGATAATTCTTGTGTCCACCTCCATCCCTACTCCCCTTTAGCATACTGAGGGCTTTGAGATGCCCTTCAGTAAATTCACACACACAGCACAATACAATACACACATTTAACTTTAGCCTACCATTTTCCAAGCTTCTTTGACCACAGAAAGCTGCTTCTGAAGAATATCAAATCCCATAGTACCCAGTGAATCACCTCTTCGGTTCTCAAGCAATGACATTACAAGTCGTTTCTATACATTACATTAGTTATTTTATTAAAAAAACAATAAAACATATCTCTGGTTCATAGTTTGGGGAAAGAAATTTCAGGCTAGTAGATAACATTTGCAGTAAATATTTTTTTAAAAGAGAGATATCCTGCACATACCACTAAAAGACACATCTGATTCAGGTGGCACCTGTGGCTCAAAGGAGTAGGGCGCTGGCCCCATATACCACAGGTGGTGGGTTCAAACCCAGCCCCACCCAAAACTGCAAAAAAAAAAAAAAAAAGACACATCTGATTTTCACAGTATACATAGGTAAATATTAAAAAAAAAAAAGAAAAATTACACAGCATCCACCAACACCAATATAATCTTGAGGAAAATGTTCCTAACATTCCTAAAATAATTATTGGTGAACTTAGTGAGAAAAATTGATTTATAGTAATTCATCTTGACTTTAATTACTTGAATAGAGAAGGAGAATTAATACGAGGTTTTAGGGGGAGAAATGAGTTCTCAAACAGTTCTTATAGGCTTTTCTGTCTGTGTCCAAACAAGTGTATATGTGAATAACGTCTGTCATGGCCATTGGTTACAAAATGCGAACTTGAGAATCACCTCTTCTGCTGACCTCATCAAGGTTCTGTTTTTAGCATCCTTCTTCTCCTAACCCACGGTTGCATAAAACACTTGGACAGAGTTCCATTTGTTTCATTGGCACTTTCATTTGGATGACCCTCCTTTCTCCCCCTTTTATTTATTATTTTTTTCCTTTTTTGCCAGAAGTGCTCAAGTTTAACCTTTCAGGTGCAGAATCTTCTAGGCCTTTTCAAAAGTCAGACATTCTTTGTGTAGTTTTCTCCTTTTCTTTTTCAGATGTCTCCTTTCCCAGGTTACTCGGGATGAAGTCCTTTTCTCCTTGACTCTTTCCTCCTATTTCTTGTTTCAGATGAAGAGGAAGTCTCCCCGCCTAGCGCCTTGCCTCCAGGTTAGGATACTTTCCGTCCCTACCCCCACTTTGTAATTCATTTTCATTGACAGTCAAGGAAAAGAAAAGGCAGGGCCCCTTGCCCATGGTGGGCACAATGCTGGAAAACAGGTTTCTCCTGCCCCCATACCAAGAGGGAAAACGTTGGCTTTAATGACATTTTTGTCTGTTTGTTTCTTATGAGAAACTCTTAAAAAGGAGGTTTTCTTGGGCGGCGCCTGTGGCTCAAAGGTGTAGGGCACCAGCCCCACATACTGGAGGTGGAGGGGTCAAACCCAGCCCTAGCCAAAAATGAGAAAAGGAAAAAAGGAGGTTTTCTTTGCAAAATAAATAAGATTAGTAAATTTTAGGCATAAATGTTAGGGGCATATAGGAGGAGTCTTCTACTCCAGCTATAAGCCCCCGTTTCCCGCTGTTGTTTAAATTTAGATATTTACATTTTTAAATTTTATTATTGTTTTTAAATAAGACATACACTTTTATAGGGACTTTCATAGTGAGAGCGCTACCGATTTTGTACCCAAGCCAACTGGCAGATTTTTCCTCCCCACCCCAGACAAGGCAGGGTTTGGGAAAATTCAAGAAGGTTGAAGTGATCATTCACCTGACCCCATCCCATCCCTATCGTCCAAGTCACGCTTTCCTTTCAGGTTTGGGTAGTCGGGCCCTGGAAAGAAAAGATTCAGGTGAGCACATGCCCAGACCAGGCATCCATCCTGTCCCCATCCTAATACAATCACTAATGACCTCATTTCTTGAACTCGTATTGATTCTAATGCTTGTTTTTTTCAGTTTGTAGTTTCTCTAGCAATCCTTCATTTCATTTCCTCTTACAAGAAAACTAATGTATTGAGAAACAATTAATTTTGCATGATGCACAAATTCAAGACTCTAGCCACATAAACCACAGGTTGGTTTGCTGTATTGTAACTATTGTTTCTAACATTTAAGGAATACACAGAGATCAGTCTCCATTCCTGAAACATGCTCAAGTTAGACAATGATTCACATCTTTATGGAATGTTGCATACGGTTGGTAAAACATTTTCAAATGCATCCTGCCAGCTGTAGGTACAATTCTATGAGGTCATTCGTTCATTCAACACGTTTGAATTGAGGGCCTCACTTGATCCCACTACGAGCTAGCCACATCTGTGGACACGATAGTTCAGAAGTGGAGAGAACAATAAAAATACTTGTCCTCATGCTCTAAATGTGAATGGCCACTGTTCACTATCAATATAATAGACACACACAACATACAATTTTAACAATAACTTGGGCATTAAAAAATGTGTAATCGGGTGACTATGTTGGTTAACTTCATTGTGAAAATGATTATCTCCTACGGATAGCAATACCTAGCATAATTGATAGATGAAAACTAAAATAATTAAATATGCATTTTCCTTCTCTTCAAGAAACATTAACAAGTAGAGATTTGTCAACCCATGAACTTTTTTCCCCAGTTATTAAGTGGCTGAAACTGAACTTCTCTGGATACAGCTCAGAGACAAGAGTGTCTACAGTTCTCTCATTGGAATTGAGTGCAGATTGATACTAACCAAGCATCCGAGTGCAAACTACAAACTTTGCAGTAAACCTCATTTCTAGCTTATCTCTTCATGGGAAAGCCTCTGTTTCTTTTTCTTCCTATTTTTTTTCCCTAGGATCTTTTCCCTTGCAGAACACTCCCAGAATTCTTGAAATTTATACCTACCAGTCATGATGTGTAACTTTATCAAACTATAAACAACCTAATAAAACTGTCTCATCAGACGACACTAAGGAATCTAGAAATACCAGGCCAGGCTTGGCTGTCGGAACCTTGTCAGATAGTAACCCTCCAAATGACCTTTTCCTTTAGTCTTTCCCGATTCTGTGGTATAGACGTGACCTTAGAATCAGTCACCTGGGAAGACACCGAGAGTCCTGCTGTCCTCGACTTACTCTCACTGTTGATCTGTTGGGCAGGATGGGGAAACAAAGGAACCATGGATGCCAGCAAAGAGAGAGTAACAACTTGCCTGAAAAGATCTACTATTTCTAGGAATTAGTAGAAGAGTCATCCTTGTAAAAATGGGAATCTGTCCCTCTCTACTGATGGCTGCTAGGGGTGGGAAGATTGATGTTATATTTATCTACGTTTATTAGACAAAGAAAAGCTTCAGTGTTGATGAGAGTGACACACCCAGGTAAGTCCTCCTGAAAAGAACCTGGACCCGGAATGATCTTTCCTTCCTCTCTGCTCATCAGAATGGTCTCTTGGGGAATCACCTGCTGGGGAGGAACAAGACAAGCAGAACAATTCTCAGCTATCCACCCTATTGATTGAAAAACCTCAGTCAGGAACAGTGAAAGTGGGTGAGTACCTAGCATTCAATCCCACCTTTTTTTTTTTTTTTCAAGTTGAGGTGAAACTCACATATCATAAAACAAACCATTTAAAAGTGGACAATTCAATGGCTATTGATGCATTCCTAGTCTTGTGTACCCACCACTTCTACCTACTTCCAAAAGATTTCCATTGTCCTCAAAAGACCTTTACCCCACGAAGCTGTCTCTTCCCAGGTCGTCTCCTCCCAGGCTCTGACAACCACCAATCCTCATTATCTCTGGGGATTTACCTATTCTGGATAATTCCATATAAATGGAATCCTCTAATAGAGGCCCTTTTGTGTTGTGCTTTTTTTATTTCCAGTATTATTTCAAAGTCCCACCACATTGTATCTGTCCTTTGTTCCTCTTCACGGCTGCATAATGTTCCCTTTTAGGTATATACTAAATCCTGCTACTTTTTTAATGGCCTGAAAAGGTGAGTGACAGCTCTGCCTCCAGTAACCTGGAGCCATGGGGGTTGCGTTCCGCCTTGGTACTGCTTTTTGCTTTTGTCCTTGGGCAGGCAGTTTTGCCTCATTCTGCCCCTGTTTCCCTGTCTGTAAAATGAAGATAATAACAAGGCCCACCTGCAAAGTACTCTGCGGAGTGCCTGATATATCCCAAAGCTCTGAGCTGGTGTTTGTGTTATTATGATAGAGCTCATTCCATGAGCTTCTTCCACGTCTGGACATGCGCTGGAGGCAGTTCGTCAGACACATGGTTCAACTCTTGAAACAGTCATTAAGAATATTGATTTATGCCTCCTGTTTTAGCCATCGTGCTGAACACTGAGTATAGCATGTGAGCACTCAGAATTTGCAATCCGGTAGGAGCAGAGAAGAAATTAAACAAACAGTCACAAAAGCCAAGTAGCATGAAGGAATTAAATAGTATAGTGAACTGCAGAAGGACCAGGGGGACTCGACGATTGTAACTAAATCTTTATAAGAAATTTATTATTAGGAGAATTAGTTTTTGACTCTTGTCAATATTACACAAATGAGCACCCAGCTAACCACATTCCAGAATTTCTTCCAAGTCTAAAAACATACTGTGTGTGAACAGAAATGTTGGTGCCCCACCAGGCGTGGTGGCTCACGCCTGTAATTCTAGCACTCTGGGAGGCCAAGATGTGAGAATTCCTTGAACTCAGGAGTTCAAGACCAGTTTCCCTGTCTGTAAAATGCCCACAGTCTGAATGGAGACTTTTAGTGAGACCTTGCCTCTACTAAAATAGAAAAAATTATCTGGGTGTGGTGGTGGCACATGCCTGTGTCCCAGCTGCTCAGGAGGCTGAGGTAGGAGGATCTCTTGAATCCAGGAGTTTGAAATTGCTTGAGCTATGATGACACCACTACACTCTAGCCCTGGCAACAGAGTGAGACTCTATCTCCAAAAAAGAAAAGCAAAGAAAGGAAAAGAAATGTCAGTTCCCCTTGTATTCCTTTAAGACACAGCTGACAGCTGGGTTAGAGTTTGAGATCCTTGGGGTCTAATAAGTCAACGCAAATAGGCAGATTTACTTCCAACCAATTAGTTTCATTTAGTCATAGTTTCATAATTCCAGGCTTCTTATCACCTTGCCTCATAAAAAGGTTGGAAAAAATACATATATTTTAAATATTTTTCTCATTCTCATTTCATACATATAGAATTATTTCCCTCGATTTCCCCATTGCTTTTTTTACTCTATAAACTTGAAAAGCAACAGAAGTTGAGATAACCTTCTAGTGTACTCATAAAAAATCAGGGACCAACTTGAACAATTCTGGAGGTGTCAGTCACATCAGAGTCTGTGCCCTGCACTACTGTGTCAATGCCTCCTAGTCAAAAGCAAAACAAATAACTTTTAAACCACAGGCTGAACCACTTGTGCTTTTTCTAGGTGAAAATATCACCTTTATAGCCAAAGTCAAGGCTGAAGATCTTCTGAGGAAACCGACAATCAAGTGGTTTAAAGGGAAATGGATGGACCTGGCCAGCAAAGCGGGGAAGCACCTCCAGCTGAAGGAAACCTTTGAAAGGCATTCTCGGGTACGGCCCCCAAACTCCCGGCACAGGGGCTCCGAGAGCTCGGTCCTCCTGTGTGAGCGAATGGTCACTCAGGCTTAGCTTTGACAGATTTCAGTTCCAGAACCTTCTCAGGAGTTACCATTCCCAGCGACTGCACTCTATTTTGATTGCTGTCTATGCCCGGGGGCTGCAGGATACTTTTGCCCTCCCACGTTGAGCGTGTTGTACTGGACTTTCTAGATCCAGACGCGTCTTTAAACAAATGCTCAGGAATCTGGGAAATGAGTGAAATGTGATGGTGCCTTGTGATCGGAACGTGGGCTGCAGGGTGTCCGGCTGCGTTTCATTGCAGGTGTACACGTTTGAGATGCAGATTATCAAGGCCAAGGAGAACTATGCAGGGAACTACAGATGCGAGGTCACCTACAAGGATAAGTTTGACAGCAGCTCTTTCGATCTTGAAGTGCTCGGTAAGACTGCCTTCCTGCCTGGATAAATGACAGAGAAGGTCATTTAAGAATATGAGATTGGGGCGGCGCCTGTGGCTCAGTCGGTAAGGCGCCGGCCCCATATACCGAGGGTGGCGGGTTCAAACCCAGCCCCGGCTGAACTGCAACCAAAAAATAGCTGGGCGTTGTGGCGGGCGCCTGTAGTCCCAGCTACTGGGGAGGCTGAGGCAAGAGAATCGCTTAAGCCCAGGAGTTGGAGGTTGCTGTGAGCTGTGTGAGGCCATGGCACTCTACCAAGGGCCATAAAGTGAGACTCTGTCTCTACAAAAAAAAAAAAAAAAGAATATGAGATGGGCATAGCCAGGCATCATGGCGAGCGCCTGTAGTCCCAGCTATTCGGGAGACTGAAGCAAGAGAATCACCTAAGCTGGGGAGTTGGAGGTTGCTGTGAGCTGTGATGCTACAGCACTCTACAGAGGGCGATAAAGTGAGACTCTGTCCCTGAAAATATATATATATGAGATGGGAGGGTGGAAATTCCTATAAAACTGTGTATTTCTGCTTGTGGTAGTCTGAGCGAGCCTGCTGAATTAAATTGTTATGGGAGAATTTAAAAGTAGAGTTAGGGGAATTTTATTGCTAAGTATCTCTTATCCATGTTAATTGTGGTCTTTCAATCTCCCCTATAAGACATGGTGTCATTTTTTTTGCTGCTACAGAATGTATCTATTTCACTGGGTCCACTTTCCTACTGAGGTTTAGGCAAAAGGTAATATTGTATGCAGATGTCGGGTGGAAAGAGGACTAATGTCAGATATGCAAGTTCTCTATCCATATGTTCTGTATACTGCTCACAATGAACTCCATAGGGATAAAGATAAAGCTGTACATGGGGGCACTTATATAAGTCTACAAAGGGAAAGTTGACCTGCCAGCAAATATCGTGAACTTAATATGAATCCAAAGTGTGGTGTAGCTGCAAAAGACAGACGAAGCTGGTGTAAGTTTAGATTGCGCTGTTCCACCTCGTGTAGGATCTAAGTTTAGGAAATGATAATAGCACTTCTCTACTCAACGCTCTACGTGGTCCACATCTGGAGTGCTATCTTTGGCTACAGGCCTCAGACCTCAACCTGGCTGGCTTTTGAAGCAGGGTAACCAAAAGGGCAAAGAATCCAGAAACCACACCCTATCCAGCGAGTGTGTGTGGGTGAAGGAAGCCAGGCATACGCAGCTGGTTGCAAAGAGAGGAAAGAAGGGCTATTACATAGAGTGAGGAGAAGGCCCTTTCCCATGAACTTGAGAAGCACTAGGCAGATTAGAATCAAAAGATAGAAATTCAGGGGAGGTGAATTGTGTCTTAACATGACAAGAGGCTATTTCATGAAAGCTACACAGGCGGCCTGGGAAGGCAGTGATATTCCCATTCAGAGAGAAGTTGAGTACAGCCTGGATGATTATGGGTGGGCCCTGCTGAGATTTCTGGAATAAGCAGGACTCTGTCCCTGAGCAGCACTGCTTCAGCTTGGCTGGGTGTCTCTGAGAATCACCAGGAGGGCTTTTTAAGAATAATGATTTCTGGGCTTGGTGCCCGTAGCTCAGCGAGTAGGGTGGTGGCCACATACACCAAGGCTGGCAGGTTCGAGCCCAGCCTGGGCCTGCTAAACAACAATGACAACTGCAACCACAAAAATAGCCGGGCGTTGTGGCAGACACCTATATGCCCACCTACTTGGGAGGCTGAGGCAAGAGAATCGCTTAAGCCTAAGAGTTGGATGTTGCTGTGAGCTGTGACGCCACAGCACATAGTGAGAAAAAAAAAATATATATATATATATATATTTTGTCTCTGATGTGGTGGATTAAAATATCTAGCAGGGAGGATCAAGAAGCTGATATTTTTTATTATTAAAGTTCCTCAGGTGATTCTAATGCCTAGGCAGGTCGAATGACAACTGGACAAGAGAAACCCTTCACTGGTTCTTCATGAGGGAGGTATGATGAGTCTTGGCAGCTCCGCCTTCGAGAACAGGGAGCACAGCCACCCCCCTTTACTTGGCGTTCTTTCCATTTGAGGAATCCCACAGCCCATAATGGAAGTGAACACAAACTTCTTCTTGCTGGTCATTTATTTTACTGTTTTCGTTCCTTTCAAAGAATCTACTGGGACTACTCCAAGCATTGACATCAGATCTGCTTTCAAGAGAAGGTAATTTCAAAAGATAATTTAGACAGCCTTTATGTAACATGGAAATGGGGGATTTTCAAGGTACACTTCCCTTCCTCCACACTCCATATTCCAAATGAGAATAACCACTTTCACTGTAGTCAAACACACCATATAGTTAAAAGTTGGCATCCTAGAAAATCCATGGATTCAATGCTCAATCAAGCATAGATATTTCTAGAATATTCCTTTTATATTGAACCTCCCATTTTTACAGGTTTCACAGTTGCTTTAGAAAGATTAATTGTATTGTTTTCCACCAAGTGGTCTGAAGAGATATATAATCAGAAACATTTCATATAGCATCAGTTATGTAATGTCAGAAAAAAAATATTTATAATGCTTTTCATCTAGAAATCACTTATGGAGCTACTAAAATATGTGTCCAAGAAAACCACAATTAAGTAGCTACTTACTGACATTAGTGCCATATTATATTGAATTATCCTAAATGAAAGACTGCTGAGTCTGCTGGCATTAAGAATTCTGTAGAGGGGCGGCGCCTGTGGCTCAGTGAGTAGGGCGCCGGCCCCATATGCCGAGGGTGGCGGGTTCAAACCCAGCCCCGGCCAAACTGCAACAACAAAAAAAAAAATAGCTGGGCGTTGTGGCGGGCGCCTGTAGTCCCAGCTACTCAGGAGGCTGAGGCAAGAGAATCATGTAAGCCCAAGAGCTGGAGGTTGCTGTGAGCCGTATGACACCATGGCACTCTACTGAGGGCAATAAAATGAGACTCTGTCTCTACAAAAAAAAAAAAGAATACTGTAGAAAGGCCAGGTATAGTGGCTCATGCCTGTAATCCTACCGCTTTGGGAGGCTGAGGCAAGGCAGATCGCTTGAGTTCATGAGTTCAAGACCAGCCTGAGCAAGAGTGTGACCCTGTCTAAAAGAATACTGTAGGAAAAAAAAAATACTATAGAAAGACAAAATTTAGATACCTATTTATTTTTGCAACTGCCAAGGCTGAAAAAATCAGGGGATCAAGATAGGAAAATTAAAATGTTTTTTGTTTCAGAAAAACATAGCTAACCTCTTCCTGCCATTAGGTTACTTTTTGTACTTAATTATTCCATAATATAGATTCTTTAATGAGAGCAAATGTTTTGTTCTTCTTAGGCCTGAATCCATATACACTTTGCTAAATACAGAAAGTCATCCCAAACTATTATAAAACAATGATTTAGTCTGCTAGGAAAGGGCATACTTCCCTCCTGAATTAAAAAATAATTAAAATTTTAATTACTTTGAAAAGTTATTTGATATTACTGGTATTCTTGTATTTTCTGGTATTTTTAAATTTAAAAATAGTCATAATTTTCAAATCTATTACTTTTCAACACATGCACAGGTCTAAAACGAGGCTTGTAGCATTTTAGGAAAGGGAGACAAAATCTAATAATTTCTGTGCTTTAAAATAATAGAAATTGTATTTACTTCAAAAGGCCTTCAAACACCTGCTATTAAACAAGTTTTGGAAACACACTATTTATTTCTTATGACTTACATGTTATACACACTGTTTTTAAACCCGCAGACTCTTTTCTTAGAAACCATAGCTAACATTTGTAAAGAGCAGGAAACAAAATCTTCATTAAAAAAATTAAACATGTAAGTAAGTGTGTGGTGCCCTTTGAAATGTCAGCTCTAGAGCTTCTAGAGTTTATATAAAATCACAACGGTGGTCACATGCCTAATGTAAGATGCATTTCTCTATAGGAAGGCACTTTCTAAAACTACTCGTAAAGGGTTCATGCACTTTTCAAAGATTAGTTATTGAAAAACATGTCTTAAAAGGTGTAAATATTAATCACAAAATTAAGATTGTAATTATCTCCCTTTAAAACAGAAAAGAATGCATCTTCTAAAAAGCTCTGTGTTAGCTCCGTTTTTATGCTATGTCGGTATCACATTATCTGATTCATCTACTCATGAACACAAAGAGCTCACCTTTGAATATAAGGCTTTGTACTTATATATCTGACGTTGGCACACTTCATCCTCCAAGCCAATCTCTGTCTTTCATGAGTTACAGAGATTAGCAAAGGTCCTTTGCTTTTTACACAGGTATGTCTCCAGAGCCCCCAACTTACAAAAACAAAGTACTTTGCATTGCTTGGCTTAAGTGCATTTGTGTTATCTGGTTTTAACACAAATCCAAGCAGTTTTATATATGCAATCTTCAAAAACATGTCTTCTGAAATCGTAGAGTAACACAAGCTCCTCATGTTTTCTTTTCCACAAGTACAGACTCCAAAAACATAAAATGTCACTTGTGTGAAAAGAAATAGTGTTGATTTGGGCCTTGTGTGCTGGTACAAAATTGCATATATGTTCTATGTAGAGTGTCTGGGGGAAACTGGTGGGTATGTCTTGGCATTAAACGCAGATTTGCTTTTCTTTTGTTAATGACAGTGGAGAAGGTCAAGAGGATGCAGGGGAACTTGACTTTAGTGGTCTCCTGAAACGTAGGTGAGAACCAAGCGATGGAGTGAGGCAATGTGGCCTGGAAATCTTTTAGACACTCACTCGGAGAAGTCAAGTTTAAAGTGGATGTTTTCCAAAGACTTTTTCATTTCTTACAGTGTGTTTTGCTTATAGAATATAACAGAATCAACTAAGAAAGAGAAAAAAAAACGCATACTAATCTGTCAATAACTTTAGCTGATGCTTTTCAAATGTTTCCTGAGTCTTCACATATTTTCTTAGTTGGGGATGGGGAGATTTGAAAACTGAGACATAAAACTTTAAATACCTAGATTAGAAACTTCTAAGACAGTACCCATGATTCCTTCTCATGACTGAATAAATAAAGCCTCCATTCTCCTGCCTTATTTGATTATCTGACAAACAAATTGATTTCACGATTTTGGTGAAATTCTGCAGATAAATATGTATTTTTGAAGAGGCAGATTTACTTTATTATTATATTATTTATATTATATTGCTGCTAGTCTAAAACACCATTGATTTCAGAATATACCAGTATTTTATAAATCACCAAGCAATGGAAAACTCTTTATGTGAAACTAAATGGTTTATGACACACTATTGATGATAAGATGCATTCTTATTTCAGAAATGTTTCAAATTCCCCCAAAATGTGTTACTTTAGAAGTGATAAAATAGAAATAAATAATTAGTATTATCCCTCACTCACACTCCCTTGATATTGTTCTCTCCTGAAATAAAACGTATAAAATTTCATTATGGGTATTTAGCACATAATAATTTTATAGGATTTCTGTCCACACATATGCATATTATTTAACAGTATAACATTTTATATATAAAGTTATACATAACTAGATAGTAAAGAAAAGAAAACAGAAAACTTTACTTCTAATGCTCAACATTTAGGTTGAGAACAGAAATATTAACAGGTATGATTTATTAATTACTGACAGGTCAATCAACAGAATGTGGCCACATCAAATACATCTTTCTTCCTCTAGATATTTAAAATAATCATTAGTCTCAATAATATTAATTCTAGAAATGCATTTAAGGCAATGGTACATAAAGTGCCTTCAGCGAGCTTCCCTCTTGCTCATTCCATAGTTGAGAATCCGAGATCCAGAGATGTCAAGGGACTTACCTCCCATCACACAGGAATTAGAGGCAGGGCAGGGACCCAAAATAAAAGTTTTCTTTTCCTGAGTTAGCTCTTTTTCTGCAATACATACCACTTTGAATCTGCCCTGGAAGCTGGTGCTTCAGTTTATAACACAAAATGACACACTCTAAGAAGACAAAAGAGGTTTTTATTCTCCCTGTGATCATTTACTCACCCAGAAAAACATCAAATACTTTTTTGTGCAGAATATAATGCTAGGTGATAGAAGGAAAAGAAACCCAGTGCCTGCACACAGGAAGGGATGAATACATGGATATGTTTGTGGGAGGGAAAGAGGAGTGGTGAAAACATGGATTTGAGTCTCAACCCTATTATTTACTAAAATGTGATTTTGACAAAAATATATGACCCCACTGGGACTCGGTTTCCACATCTGTAAATGTGAAGAATAAAAATTACTTAATAGAATTATTGTGAGAATTAAGTGTAAAGGGCCTGGCTCACAGTAGATGGCCAATAAATGTTTCACTTCCACTAAAGAAACGTGACATGTTTCTCTCAGAACTTACGTTCAGAAACAGACAAAACACATACAACCAATTAAAATGTGGTACAGTGGATTAAATACCACATTTCAATTAAAAAGGAAAAAGAAAGAGAAAAGAACAGATGGATTCTACCATCTACAATACGGATTCTAGAATAAAAGAAATCTAATATATAATCGAAATGACTAAAGAAATAAATCACTTAAAAAATTGGAAGTCAGGGGGTGGCGCCTGTAGCTCAGAGAGTAGGGCGCCAGCCCCATATACGGAGGGTGATGGGTTCAAACCTGGCCCAGACCAAACTGCAAAAAAAATAGCCGGGCCTTGTGGTGGGCGCCTGTAGTCCCAGCTACTCGGGAGGCTGAGGCAAGAGAATCACCTAAGCCCAAGAGCTGGAGGTTGCTGTAAGCTGTAACGCCATAGTACTCCACTGAGGGCGACAAAATGAACCTCTGTCTCAAAAAGAAAAAAAAAATTGGAAGTCAAGTATGTCTCCAGTTCTCATTTTCTTTATATCCCCTAATTATAATGTCTTACTCAGCATTAGATTGTTGTTAACGTTATGACTATGTTCTTTTAAACTAATCCACTAGCACAACATTAGAAATCATTGTGTTTTCCTACTAATTTGTGCATTGCATGTGTTTTCATTGTGGTAATGACACATGGTTACCATTCCTAGTCCTCTGAGAGTGTGTCTCAATATCCCTATCACAGTAAATAACCATAACCACCAACATCTCTGTACAACAAAAGATCTGCCTGCACCCAAACAAAGCCAGCTGGTGTCAAATAGATATGAGCTAAATCAGAGGAAATCTAATGGGCAGCATCCCGTTATGGGATTTGACTTGTATAAACACTTGAAAGTTTTATTCTACATAAAATTTCTATAACTGCTATATTCTTCACTAAGATCATGAAGTTATAGAAATGTTGATGTAGATTAAAGCATCGTGGATGTTATACAGGTCTGTCCCATGGCTTGGAAAGGAATCACAGATGCCTTTAGAAATTTGAGTTGTCTCTTCACTGTAATCTAACGTAGCCATGCAGACAGGGTTGTGTGCAGCCACCATGGTAAGTAAAGCTATGTTCCAGGTGAGTTACAGACACCATACAGGTGAGAGGCTGGCTTCACATTCCAGTACAAGAGAAATGCTTCTCTTTGCCATTTGGGATATAATTAAGTGATAGAAAGAAAAGGAAGGAACAGGGGAGAGGTCACTGGTACTCTTATAGGAAATTTCATATGACAGGAATGTGGTAGAATGCAATATATCTTGGTGTTTTAATGAAAAAATAGTAAAGATAATCAATCTTAGGAATCTACCAATAAAACTGGCTCAAGAAATCACACTAAAATGATGCTCTTTGTTCCTTCCTATAAATATCACCTCATGGATGTAGGTATGACTCAGGGTTGACTTGTGCCTCTTGTTATAAGAGCTGTTTTAATACATCAACATACAAAGTTATAATTTAATAAAAATAGAAGAGTTATTTTAATTATATCTAGCTTCATATCTTTAAATCCTTCCACCAATGTCCGGAAGATGCCTAAAATATGCATATGTATAATTCTTCTTAGTTAAAATACAAATTTAACATAATCTCGTAAGGCATAATTTCAAGTTCGGAATCTATATTTAGGCTGGAATATGACAAAATACATTGAGAAAATACCCCTCAGAGAAAATATGCATATGTATGTGATATATACATATTCATCTTAATTATAATTCTCTTAGACTTACTACTAAAATATTCAAAGAATGTATTGGAAGTATAAACTGTTTTCAGGCAGTAGATTTAGTGGATTTGACAAATTATTATCAATACTCCAATTTCAGGATAAATTCCTTAAGCCTTTCAATTTCCCCAGGTTTATAAAGGGTGTAGCTATCATTTCAGTGAAATGAAGATCATGCTTGCATCTTAGAGTTTTTAAGAGGCTCATTTTTCTAATGGTGTTGTCTAGTCCTTCCCATCAGGAATACTGGTAACCAATGACCTCTCACTTCCTTCCATTTTCTGGGTTTGCTTCAGTGTCCTCCTATCCCAATGGGCAAAAAGATTTACATGGAAACGTAAAATGAAAATTAGATATTTATAATAGAAGTCACCCTTGCCTAATGACCCCCTAAAAGCTATGTTAATATTTATATTCTTCCCCCTACCCGTCACTGCAACATTTCCAAATTAACTCAAGAAAAAATAGTCACATAAACTTAAAATCAGAACTAGCCAGTGAAGTAAATCAGTTCATTCACACTAAGCCTCTTTTCCTGAAAACCGTGTATTCCTGTGTTTGGTTTCACTTTCTGTTTTTAAAACAAGATAAAACAAGCGTACTTTAAATAGTTTTGTTTTTTATTTTTTTAGCTAGATGTGTACGTTCTTCATATGGTCTATACATTCTTCAGTCAGTGATCAAAATTAGAGGTAATAATTTTGTTCATTACCCTAAGAAGATACTTTCTCCTTGTTTATGGAATCCTAAACCATTTGCTTTCTTTTAACATTTATGTTTTTATAATTCGCATCCAATCTTCTCCAAAAAAAACATTCAAAAGCACATTAAGATGAAATATGAGAGAATCCTCTATCCCCTGCCAATTTAGAAAAAAAGTATTTTGCAAAGCATCAATAGCCAAAAAAGGCATATGAAAAACAAAAAATCTTCATGGCAGTTTCAAATGTTTTCGTATTTTTTAAAAAGGCAAAAAATGGTTAATGCACATATTTATGAACATAGTAGCCAAAACGCCATTGCAAAATTGAGACGTTTGAAATAAATATATTTGTATTATCTCCATATTTATCGAGGGTGTGAACATCAACGAAGGAGAAAGAGATCATTTTTCTTTCCTAGGCCAGTATTTAAATCTTTTAGTTCTTAATCTACTTTTCAAAATGAATTGAATATCCATATCCTAGATGAAACCCATTCCTTAAGTTTCCCAAAATCCCATCTTCTAATCAGACTTTATAATTAAAAGTAAGTGAAAATATTTTCAGAACATTCCCTTATATCCTTCGATCCCCTAAAATTGTGTTTTGAACTAGGAAAATGAAAAGTGTTCCTCTATGTGCACCTATTTAATCTCTCACTATCTGGAAAGTTCTCTAAGACTTTAAGCAAGATAAGGACACTGACTTCTGGGCTTTTAAGTACTCGGGCTTTCAACTGAGCTTTTCACACGGCAGCTGAATACCAGAATCATACCCCGACCATCCTTGTCTTTCAAGGACCAGTGCAGCCACTAAACTAGGCAATGGTTCTCCTCGGTTAGGGAGGTGAAGCAGCAGGAGGAAGAACCCGAGATAGACGTGTGGGAGCTGCTGAAGAGCGCCAAACCCAGCGAGTACGAGAAGATCGCCTTCCAGTATGGCATCACCGACCTGCGCGGGATGCTCAAACGGCTCAAGCGCATGCGCAGAGTGGAGAAGAAGAGTGCAGGTGAGCGCGCGGGGGCGAGGGGCGTGGCCGCCGCGCGCTGGAGACACGTGACCGTGAATGCGGCCCGGGGCGGCTTCGGTCTCCCGCGCGGTTGGGCGGGGCGCTGGATGGGAGCGCGGGGCTTACGCGCCGCTGGGTTTTGGCTTCCGGTAGTTTCACTGCCCAGCACGTCGCTGGTTACGCGGGAAGCGGACCCGGTCTACAGGTTTAAGGCGGCAGAGATTTACAGCGCATGTGCAAAGTAGGAAGGACTAGTAAATATCAAGAAGGAAGAGAAAGAAATACATTTTAAATTGATCTTTAGCTCTTCAAAGTTTCCTACACTGGGTCATGGTCAGTTATGGGTTTAGGACACTTCAGGGCAATTTATCCATTCTCTTATGTTTTGTTAATGCTCAAATAGAAAGACCCTCACAACCTCCTTTTTAAAAATATGCCCCTAAACTTCCCTGTCCATTGGTTGAGAAATGGCCCCCAGAGAAACGTGGAAGGATTGTGTTTTGTTTACATCACTCAAGACATTTCCGCCATCCCAGAACTCCTGAAGTTGTGTTTTTGTGAGTTTGTGACTATCTGGAAGTGAATAGTCACAGACGTGCAGATGTTAGGGCGCCAGCTGACATCTGTCCCCGTGCGGACCTTTCTTACCACTTAGTTCTGGATTCATGTTTTATGATGTGTGCTAGGTAACTTTTAAGTTAGTGTTTATTTTATCTTGTTAAAATATAAGAAAATGAGCTTGTTTAAGCAATAGTATAGTCTAAGGTTGGAATAATGGAAATGAGAACATGACAACACGAAGCGTTTCACACTTACCATGTTTTTTCCAAACCATCTAAATGAGAATTCTTATCTTTAAAATCAGAGGGGGAAAAAAAGGCCAGGCAGGGTGGCTCACACCTGTAATCCTAGCACTGCAGATGATCAAGGCAGAAAAGAGCACATGAACTCAGGAGCTTGAGACCAGTCTGAGCAAAAGCGAGACTCTGTGTCTACCAAAAATACAGAAAAATTAGCCAGGTGTTGTGGCAGGTGCCTGTAGTCCCAGTTATTTTGGAGGCTGAGGCAGGAGGATCACTTGAACGCGGGAGTTTGAGGTTGCTGTGAGCTAGGCTGATGCCACAATACCCTATTCTGGGCAACAGAGTAAGACTCTGTCTCAAAAAAAGAAAAAATAAGAAAGAATATTAAATTAAGACAGAAGTTAACTACCTCTGTTTAGGACCTTTTAGTGACGATATTTAAAAAAAAAAAAAATACTGTGTTCTATGTTATTTAAAATGTTTGGAAATCCAGAGTTCCTAGCTTTATACACAAGGGGTGTTTTTTAAATGCCACTATTTGGGCAAGTTCCTGTAGTACAAAAACTTTGATAAGCCTACTATTTCAATTAGTCATTTAATTTGATCTTATGAATCACTAAATTTATCTTATAAATTTAAATATGATATAGATTTAAAAAAACTATCTGTGATACAGAATTACAAAAATAATATCAATCATCCTCATAGTAATCATGCTAGGAAAATAAAAATGTTCTCAAAGTTTAATTTCATTTGGATGGTATGTGTTTGTACATTCGCTGAGGAATCAGGTAATTTTGAAAACTTCAACTATTCTTTTCCTATGTTTCTTCCACTAACATTTCAATTTTTAATTTTTTCTTTCAATTTTTGAACCATATTATTGTATATAAATTAACACAGAATTCTAACTATAAAGGATAATTTGGAAGGCTTTTCTTCTGTGGGATTCGTGTTTGCATTTGTTTTCTGGTTCTTCAGACATTTTGACTATTTAAAGTCACAGCGCATATTTGCTCATATTAACATATTTTGCTTCTTCTACCCTACCAGCTTTTGCAAAAATTCTTGATCCTGCATATCAGGTTGATAAAGGAGGCAGAGTAAGGTTTGTTGTAGAACTGGCAGATCCAAAGCTGGAGGTGAAATGGTATAAAAATGGGCAAGAAATTCGACCCAGTACAAAGTAAGTGGACTTTGCAAATAATCAGTAATAACTACACAGTAAATAAATCAAACAACCGTTTGACTTAATTTTCCAAGAATAAAATGATTTTTAGTTAAATATTTATAATGCAAATTATGGAGGCAGAATAAAATTTAACTCACATTTTATGTATTTTTAAATTAAAATTATAGTGCTATATAAACTAAACCTTGTTTTATGTTTATATACAAACTATTTCAAGTGATTCCCAATTATGGTTTTATGTAACTACAGGTTATATATAATTATTTCAGAGCATTGCTAAACTGCTCCTAATTTTTTTAAATAAAATTTTTAAATAATTTGAGAAGCATATGGGATATGCCACCTGGAAATCACACCTTATAATGAGACGACTTTTGTTTTCCCAAAATAGCATCTATATTCAATAATGGCTGAATACTTTATATTCAATTCAGGTGTGATTCTGAGCACTATTGAATGTTGACATCTGATGAAATAGGGCAGTGCCTGTGGCTCAAAGGGGTAGGGCGCTGGCCCCATATGCCGAAGGTGGCGGGTTCAAACTCAGCCCCAGCCAAAAACAACAACGAAAAGACATCTGATGAAATGGAGATCTAAGCCTGTCTTTTATTATTGCTTGGGCCTCTCCCAAATAAAGGAGACAGGCTAAAGACAGACTAATCCTTGATGTCTGATAGTATCTCTGGTCTATTATGAAACTACTTTACAGAGATCCTTCTCAACCTGAGAGATTTTCAACTCCAACATATTTTTTTTAAGTTAACAGGGGCCACGTGTACACTTATAAAAGACTTTGATCCTGGAACACTGTCACTCCTGGAGTACAATTAGGTGGTTTCCAATTTCTTAATATGGTGATGCCAAAAGAGTGACCGTGTGATTATGTTTATACCCAATGTAAAAATTCCTTGAAGATGGCCTGAATTTACCAAAAACATAATTTTAATTGTTTTTCCTTAGAAAATGTGGTCAGTATTTTGTTCATGAAATCTTCAATTTGAAAATTTTCAAAGCAGATTTTTTTCTAGTCTATGATAACCCCTACTGTGCTCCTCCATAATCTAGGTCACGGATAATTAAATTTCATGATCTTGGTTTCTAGTTTTCTATCTCCAGATATTCATTTCGTTCTTAGTAGATGGTAAGTGTGATGTGATAGCACCAGTTTTTAAGCTCAGTTAGGAGAACATCACGTTCTATAGAATTACTGCATTAGTGATTAAGAAAGGTCATATATCTGCTTAAATTAATTATTTAATAATCATTTATTCAGACCCCCCCCCCAAAAAATCTACTGTATCACTGGGCTGGGCAATGAATGAGATACAGGTCAGTGAATAAATCTCTCCCCACCTATAAAGTACATGATTTGGTCATTTAAAGAATATACAGATTTAAAAATCTGACACTCTCAGCCAACTCTCTTTTTCAATAGCAGTTAAAAACTTTAGGCAGTAAGTACGTAAGTACTGATTTATATTTGAAATAAAAACCTTACATAAAAGAAAATTACAACAGAAATGAAATACCATGTATAAATATGCATATGTATCATTATTATTATAAAGATGAAAAATTGTTTTTTGTTTGGTATTAAAGTACATAAGATATGTGTCCTATGTGGCAGATCAAAATCATGTCCCTGACTTTGAAACGTTACCAAGTTAGAAGCCAAATTTGCTGGCAACAAAGAAAAGAATAAAATCCAAGTTCACAGGCTGTTTATCTTCCTCCTATTTAAAACAGATATATCTTTGAACATAAAGGTTGTGAAAGAATCATGTTTATCAATAACTGTGCGCTGACAGATGATTCCGAGTATTACGTGACAGCGGGAGATGAGAAATGTTCCACTGAGCTCTTTGTAAGAGGTAAAATAAAATATCTTCCTGTAGTCGTTCTTGGCTCCTTCTTCCCCCGGGGTAATGATCACAATGAAAGTAATGAGGTGAGCGCCCCAGCTCCAGAGCAGAGGTAACGGTACCTCCAGAAATGGTCTGGCTTGGGTGTTAGGAGGGCTCAGCCCTGATGTATCCTAATGAGTCTTTGGGTTTGTTAAAGACTAGAAAAATCAAGGGGAGAAAAAAACTGCGAGTAAAAATGCCTTGAGGTTTTGATTCAAGCCAAGTACTATTCTGGAAATAATTATTCTGGACTATAGCTCTGAACAGATTTTACAGGATAATCCTCATATCACTCACTCACCGATCACAGTAGATTTCTATTGAAACTAGCTTCATTATGAAGCAGTTGGCATCAAGCACATTAAAGACCACCTTTTACTAAGACATTGGGAAAAGTGCTGGAGGGTGTGTGTGAAGCCGCAGCGCAATTATTTTCTGTATGAGAAATCTGAGCTCTGAAATCTCTATCATCCATCCAGAACCAGAATCAAAGAATTTGAGCATCAGACATTCTTCCTCATCAGAAGTGTCTACCACCTGGTATCTTATTTGCTAAAAGAAGGATATTTGATACGTTTTAGAACTCTCTAGAACAATGATTTATTTGATTTGGAGAGTTGTGAGAGAAATTAGGAGAATTTCCCCAGAATTCTCAGCTATTCACTTTGCCAAGAACAGACTTTAGAAAACAACAAAAACAGTAACACCCGAGTCTCTACTATTATGAGAACCATAGATGATACTTCCTTGATGTTGGCATTTCGGGCATTTCATCTGTGAATTAATCAGGACTCATGGGACAGGCTTTGCAATAGTCAATGATTCTTACTTGCCTCTTTTTCATGCTAGAGCCTCCAATTATGGTGACCAAACAGCTGGAAGATACAAATGCTTATTGTGGGGAGAGAGTGGAATTAGAATGTGAAGTATCTGAAGATGATGCCAATGTAAAATGGTAAATAGCCTTCCTGAGCTCTGTCCATTTTTCTTTTTTCTTCCTTTCTTTTTTTCCATCCTTTCTTTCTTTCTTTTTTTTTTTGAGACAGAATCTCACTATGTTGCCCTTGGTAGCCTGCCATGGAGTCACAGCACACAACTTGAACCTTAAACTCTTGGACTTAAGTGATTCTCATGCCTCAGCCTCCCACATAGCTGGGACCACAGGCGCCCAGTGCAACACTCAGCTATTTTTTTGGTTGCAGTTGTCATTGTTGTTTAGCAGGCCTGGGCCAAGCTCGAACCCTCCAGCTTCGGTGTTTGTGACCAGTGCCCTACCCACTGAGCTTCAGGCGCTGAGCCAGTCTGTCCATTTTTCATAGAACAAAAAAATGTATCTTTTTTTTGATAGAGAAGGAGCACCAAGGGCTTCTAAGCATATAAAAAGAATCTCAATCACTTGGGCGGCGCCTGTGGCTCAGTGAGTAGGGCGCCGGCCCCATATGCCGAGGGTGGCGGGTTCAAACCCAGCCCCGGCCAAACTGCAACAAAAAAATAGCCGGGTGCTGTGGCGGGCGCCTGTAGTCCCAGCTACTCGGGAGGCTGAGGCAAGAGAATCGCTTAAGCCCAAGAGCTGGAGGTTGCTGTGAGCTGTGTGATGCCACGGCAGGCACTCTACCGAGGGCCATAAAATTAGACTCTGACTCCACAAAAAAAAAAAAAAAAAAAAAGAATCTCAATCGCATTTGTGTTTTAGTACAGATGATATCAAAATTATACTAAGATACTGGGACTTTTCGACTTATGACTAAGAAAAGATCTAGAAAGTTATACAGGTAAGCGTATAGGGAAGTAGGCAATTGCTAATAAACTTCGCAGGTTTGCCCTGGCCTGTTTGACCACAGCCTATAGCATGCCTCTTCTCATTATGCCATCCTGGCAACTTACATGGAAAAACATATTTATATATTTTTCTTTTTTTTTTTTTTGGCCAGGGCTGGGTTCGAACCAGCCACCTCTGGCATATGGGACCGGCGCCCTACTCCTTGAGCCACAGGCGCCACCCTATATATTTTTCTTTTAATCCCTAGTCACTTTATTGTTATAGTGGCTCAGAAAAATATTTTACATTAAGAATTACCAACTGGGTGGTGCCTGTGGCTCAGTGAGTAGGGCGCTAGGCCCATATACCAAGAGTGGCGGGTTTGAACCCGGCCACAGCCAAACTGCAAAAAAAATAGCCAGGTGTTGTGGCAGGCGCCTGTAAGTCCCAGGCACCTGGGAGGCTGAAGCAAGAGAATGGCCTAAGCCCAAGAGCTGAGGTTGCTGTGAGCTGTGATGCCACCGCATTCTACTGAGGGCAATAAAATGAGACTCTTTCTCTAAAAAAAAAAAGAATTACCAACTGCTATTAAAAATAAAAGCTTTGATGGGAGGCATCAGGTGGAAAGTATTTTCTTAGGTTTCTTATGAGTAACTGCAAAATTAAGAACTAGAAGTCTTAAAATCTTAAAATGCAATCTTATGTTGACAAGTAACATAGCAGCATTTATAGCAGGATGACAAATTGTATCTACTACAAGGTACAGAGTAGATTGTTTGTTCTAATCTAGAATCACAGTTATCTTTAAAATGCGTTAAATGGGGTGGTGCCTGTGGCTCAAAGGAGTAGGGCGCTGGCCCCATATGCCAGAGGTGGCAGGTTCAAACCCAGCCCCAGCCAAAAACTGCAAAAAAAATAAATAAATAAAAATAAAATGAGTTAAATGGTACTATTCTCACTGGTGTGTTTCAAGAACACCAATGTGGATAATACCCACTCTGACCAGCTACATCTGATCGGTCTTCAGTAAGAAGTGGCTCGTGTTCTTTTAATATAATTTTTAGTAGACAATACTTGTTATAATATGAATCTGTTGATGGATAGATAGATTGATTCATGTATTCTTTAACTCAAAATCTTTTGTATCTGACATCTGCCAGAAACTCTGCAGGACACTGCCATATAGCAATAAACAAGACCAACAGCATCTTTTTCCTGAAGGATGTTTCATAAAACTCTCTTGTGGGGGCAGTGCCTGTGCTCAGTGGGTAGGGCACTAGCCCCATATACTGAGGATGGCGGTTCGAACCCAGCCCTGGCCAAACTGCAACAAAAAAATAGCTGGATGTTCTGGCTGGTGCCTGCAGTCCCAGCTACTCAGGAGCCTGAGGCAAGAGAATCGCCTAAGCCCAGAAGTTGGAGGTTTCTGTGAGCTGTGACACCACGACACTCTAGCTAGAGCAATAAAGTGAGACTCTGTCTCAAAAAAAAAAAAAAGAAAGAAAAGAACAAAACTCTTTCATGATTCATTTTAACTCAGGTTTAAGAATGGTGAAGAGATCATCCCTGGGCCAAAATCAAGATACCGAATTAGATGTGAAGGCAAAAAACACTTTTTGATCATTGAAGGAGCAACAAAAGCTGACTCGGCAGAATATTCGGTGATGACGACGGGAGGACAGTCTTCTGCTAAGCTTAGTGTGGACTGTAAGTAAGACCTCTTCAGACATCTTTCTAGGTGGCTGACTCAGGAGACTGTTTGTTCATCCAGTTTTAGGACAGTTGTATGTGATGTATTTGATTTCTATTTGTGGTGACCTTAAGTCATTTCTTCCTAGCTGAGTGTCTATGTCAGCTGGGTCTCTAAGAAAGCAATGTACTGCTCTGTTGAATAGTAGAGCATCAATATTGGGGAGGAAGTATAAAAATCACCTGCCAGAAAAGTCACTCATATAATCCCCAAACCATATAAAGAGATGGTAAATAATGGCATCAAATCCTAATAGAGTTTGCTATCTCATCACTAGATAAACACCCAATTCTCTGAAATTAACATTTGGGGTCAAGAAGAAAGTTATTCAAACCAAAGGGGCTCGGTTGAGTAGTTGGTACGAACTAATTTGTAAATAGGCTTCCACAGTATAACCTACACATGCCCTCAAGCAGTAGTCAGTCATCCATAGCAGAAGCTCTTCCTGTTGGCCATGAAATTAAAACAGCAAACAGCTCAAGACAATTGGTAATACAAACAAAGCAGAAATCTTGTTTCCTTCTTTCTTAGTCTGGTTCATATAATCAATCATTGGATTATTCAGGCAATCTCAGTACGCTCCTTAGGTTACATGAAGCTTTGGCCATTTTAGTTTAACATCAAAAAGTTTTTCAACCATAGGCAGATCCTTATCTGATCTTTGTATCTATTTAAAGCAAATACAGTTGTGCAATAAAAAAGCACAGGGTTTATAGAGGGAATGGGATTATTAGCACAACACTCAAAAATTGAGTCAGCATCATGTTTAAAAAAAAAAAGATAAGAGCCTAACAAAAATCAATAGCACAGGCTTGGTGCCCATGGCTCAAGCGGCTAAGGTGCCAGCCACATAACACCTGAGCTGGCGGGTTCGAATCCAGCCTGGGCCTGCCAAACAACAATCATGGCTGCAACCAAAAAATAGCCAGGCGTTGTGGCGGGCGCCTGTAGTCCCAGTTACTTGGGAGGCAGAGGCAGGAGAATCGCTTGAGCTCAGGAGTTGGAGGTTGCTGTGAGCTGTGATGCCATAGCACTCTACCCAGGGTGACAGCTTGAGGCTCTGTCTCAAAAAAAAAAAAATCAATAGCACAGTTTTATCCATGGTAAGTGGTTAATGCTACTACTATAAATATAGCACTTACCTTCAAAAAGACCTGAAATTTGCTTGTGAAAATCGGGCTCTAGAAGTGATGTAGTTTGTGAGCTGTTGTGAAATAGTAGGATTATTGGAAATCAGATAGACAGTTGTAACCTCAGACGTTAGTGGGTGTGATGCCTAGGACACGAGTTAATGGAGGTAGCTGACAGATGTTTGAGGAGTGCATCTGTGCATTTCACCCATCCCTAGCTGGCTCAGTTCTGTTGGATGGCAGTTTTCTGCATTCACTTAGTTTTTTTAAGGAATGAAATCATGTACAATCAAAGGTGAAATTGTCCTCTAATAAATCAATTGCCTCGGTACAGATTCTTATTATCAAAACAAGCATTATAACAGGACTGAGTATACCGTTGTGAAATGCCACCATCTTGGCCAGTCTAGAGTTTGGGTTTGGCACTTGTGATGGTCTATCATTCCTCTAGTGAAACCTCTGAAGATTTTGACACCTCTGACGGATCAGACTGTAAATATTGGAAAAGAAATCTGCTTGAGGTGTGAAATCTCTGAATATATACCGGGAAAATGGACTAAAAATGGCCTGCCTGTTCAGGAGAGTGACCGTCTGAAGATTTATCACAAGGGAAGGTGAGCAAGCCCAGTGACCCGCAAGCAAGGGTTCGTGTCCATCTCTGCTTTCTAAATTAAGTTATCTGGTGAGGATATTTGGAGAGTAGCTTTAGGGAGATGGCCTATTTCTGCTTCTTTGCTTCTAATCAGCAAGAATATGTGATTTCTGGTGTACCATATGTGCAACTCATATGTGTTTCCACTTCACACTTCAGTGCTTTGTCCACTCAAAACTCATTGACTTTTTTTTTTTCTTTTTTGCAGTTTTTGGACAGGGCTGGGTTGTAACCCGCCACCCCCAGGGCCAGCGCCCCATTCCTTGAGCCACAGGTGCTACCCAACTCATTGACATTTTTTTCCATCTCAACTTGAAGCTAGAGGAAGGATTTTGAATTCTAGTTGAGGACCTTGTCAAGTCAATTAACTGTCCCTCACCAAAAAGTGTCACATGACCTTCCCATAATTGTTTTTTCGAGTGGGAGGGCATAATACATAGTATACTAGAATCTGGCAAAGATGTAAGGCAAGAATTTTAACCTTGGATCTGTGGACTCTTAGGATATCATGAGTGGACTTCAGGGAGCCCACCATATCCTCTGAAACTGTGAGAAAATTCTGTGTGTACAAAAATACATTCTCTCTACACAGAGAGGATCCATAGTGTCCACCTGATATTCACTAGTTCATAACGCAATAATGTTAAGAACTGTTGCTCTTAAGAGTTTGGCATATAAAACAAAAATCAAGATTTTCTAGGTAATCTCTTGCACTTTAAAGTATAGTAGTATTGATATATGCTATTTAGCCTTTTTGAAGCTTTGAGATGAATAAAAAAGAATACATAAAAACCTGATTGTATTTGTAGAGATAATTCCATAGAATCCCAGCCTGAGATTTAATTTGGATTAATAAATAAGATAATTAAGGCTTCAAGTCTTCCTTCTTCTCTCCTTCTCCTGCTCCCTCTCCTGGTCTCTCCCGCACGACACAAGACAATCAGATAAAAGGTCCCTCCAGTTTGGGGCATATATAAACTAAATCTTTGCAGAGCCTTAGAGATCTGTTTTTCTCATTCCCATAGAATCCACAAGTTAGTGATCTCCAGTGCTCTCACAGAAGATGAAGGTGACTATGTATTCGCACCAGACGCCTACAATGTTACTTTGCCTGCCAAAGTTCATGTTGTTGGTGAGTAAATAAATAAAAAAAAAATCCTTGCCTACTTATATTCTTGCTTGTTTTTGCTTACCATGGAATTATAATGTATTTAAAACTATGATATTTAAAGAAAAAAATCCCTCCATTGGTATTAATTTCTAATGATTAATGGTTTGCTCTTAAGTCTTTCCATGAAATAGTTTTGTAAGGTGCCACACACCAATTACTTCCACCCTTCTTATATTCTTTTTGACCAGATAAAATATCCATTACTACCAAGCCAAGCACTAGCCCAAATATCCATATAGAAATGACTGTCTAACAACAAAGGCCCTGCTTAATATTCCAGATCCTCCTAAGATCATCCTGGACGGTCTTGATGCTGACAATACAGTAACAGTGATTGCAGGAAACAAGCTCCGGCTTGAGATCCCCATCTCTGGAGAACCACCTCCCAAAGCCATCTGGAGCCGAGGAGATAAGGTTTGTTGCACGCGCACACACACACACACACACACACACGTGCGTATATGCCTGTACATTGCCCTCCCTATTCCTCGCATTCCATTAATCAGATGAAGGGAAAAGACAGATAAATATTCAGGACTGCAGTACAGATGTAATTCCTTTGAGAAAGAAAAGATAACTGGTTTTCAGGCAAAACTGACAATCATTTGTTTACTTTTCGTATTTCTGATTACCAACTATGTAGCCAGGCATGTTTTTACATACAGTGAACAAGGTTTCATCTTTTATTCCAATGGGTGTCTAGGGGTGGGATGGAAGAGAAATAGATAATGGATTATTAAATAAATAAATAAATAAAAATCACTTTGGATTGTAAGCAGTGCTAGGAAGAGCGTATAAGGGAAAGTGACTTACCCACAGTCAAGGGCAGCCTCTGTGAAGGGCAATAAGAAAACCATTATGTGATGATCAAAACCAGCTGTCTTTTCCAAAGAAGAGATTTCCGGGTAGAAGCAATACAAATGTAAAGGCCAAGGAGGGGAGACAATGAGCCTGACCTGTTGGAAGAACAAAAGGAAAGTCAGTGTGGCTGGGGCAAAATGAGTGAAGAAATTAAGGGTGGTGCCAGTTCAAGTGTGGCCCTGCAGGTTCCTATAAAAAAAAAAGGTTTATGTTTAACGGGGGGCCATACCTATGGAGCACATTGCAAGGGTACATGTCAAATCTATTAGGTATAAAATATAGATGTTTATCACAATAATTAAATGAGATGAAACCCTATGGTTAACTAATTTGATCTAAGCATTCCAAATTGTATATAAAATCAGCATATTGTACCCCATAAATGCTTTAATGTATACATGATCTGTGTGTATATGACTTAATAATAAAAAAATAAATAAAAATCAGATATGAGGTTTTTCCTTTCAACCCAAATTGAGTAACGAGAACCAGATTTACCCACTCCCCTGAAATAAGCCCTCCAAACCAACAAAGCACATGAACAGTTGTTTTCAAGACATTGGACATCAGGCAGTGAAAGACAGTGACTCTGGTAAGCAAATGAGGTGAGTCCTACAATTGCCCCCCACTAGGTAGGCTAACTAGGAAAGAGAGAAAAAAACTACTTATCAGAAATGAAAGCGGGAACGTTGCTGCAGCTCCCATAGACATTAAGAGGCTAGTAAGGGAACAATGAACAACTCTGTACCGACAGTGTCATACCCTGCTATGAACTTAAAACTGCTCAAAAAAATAAAGTTTATTTATTAGAACGAAAACAGTTGGGGAGTGTTTCCTCTGCTTCCATTTTTGGGGTGAGGGGAAACAAAGAATATTACTGAGCAATGGAGAACTTCAAGCAGTCAAATGTATGTCCACAAAAATAGGATAGAACTGGAGTCCCCAAAGTGAGGGACAGAAAAACATTTTATCAAATTTGATAAAAACTATAAACTCACAGATACAAAAAGGTAAAAACAACTCTAAGCACAAGAATCATTAAGAAGACTACCCCAAGACCCATCATAATCAAATTGCTCAAAACCAATGATTAAGGAAAAAAATGAAAAGCAGAAAGAAAAATGATCACCTTAAGTACAGAGGAACCAAGGCAAAGATGACAGCAGATTTCTCTGGAAACAAGGCCAGTGAGAATACAGTGGGGCCACATCTTTAACATCCTGAAGAGAGAAAAAAAAAAAAAGTGTTTATCACCAGCAGACTTGCACTACAAGAAATATTAAGGGGAGCCCTTAAAGTTAGAAGGAAAATGATGCCAGATGGAAATATTTTCACAAAGGAATAAAGAGCACTGGAAATGGTAACTACATGGTTAAACATTTAAGAGTTTTTTCTTAATAGTTAAGTCTCTTAAAAAGAAAATTGACTGTTTAAATAAAATTTATGGCAGTGCCTTGTAAGGTTTATAATATATGTAAAATTTATGACAACAAAAAATACAAGGTCAGGAAGAGAGAACAGAAGTAGAGATTGGGAAGGGTAAAATGGAACTGTGCTATTGTAAATTTTTCTATAGACAGATGCTCCTTGACTTATGCTGGGTCTATGCCAAATAAACCTATCACAAATTGAAAATATAATATTGTTAAGTCAAAAACCATTTAATACATCTAACTTCCTGAACATCCTAGCTTAGTCTAGGTTACCTAAACAAGCTCAGAACACTTACATTGGCCTATAATTGGGCAAAGTCATCTGGTAACATAGGACATTGTAAAGGACCAGTTGTTTACCATCACGACCACATGGCTAACTGGAAACTGAGGTTCTGACAATATCATACTTCATATTCCATCCTGGAACCAATGCACCACAGACAGCTCAAAATATCAATGAAGTATTTGGGAAGGATGTGGCTAATGAATGCACGGTACGTCAACAGTTTGAAAAATTCCATTCTGGTGATTTTAATCTTGAAAATGAGCCATGTGGATGACCTTGAGACCAAGGTGGGTAATGATGAACTGAAAGCTGTAGTGGTGGAAGTGCATCCATCTCAACCTACACGTGAATTAGCAGCAAGGTTTGATGATATTCCAATAATATTGGACTACTTGAAGCAAATCAGCAAGGTAAAGAAGCTGGATAGATGGGTTCTGCATGAATTAAATGAGTGTCAGAAGAAAACTCGTATGGAAATTTGTCCTTTTCCGTTGTCACGACATAAAGGCAAGCCATTTCTACACTGCATTGTTACGTGTGATTAAAAATGGATTCTTCTTGAGAATCACAAGCATTCAGCAGAATGGCTGGATAAGGAGGAAGTGTCAAAACACAGTCCAAAACTGAATATTCATCAAAAAAAGCTAATGGAGTCTGGTGGTCCAGCGCTGGTATTATCCACTACAGCTTCATGAAACCTGATCAATCCATTACAGCAGATGTCTACTGCAAGCAACTGGATGAAATGATGAGGATGCTTGCAATTAAGCAGCCAGGATTGGTCAACAGAGTCAGGCCAAACTTCTTGCAAGACAACACTCTACCACATGTCTCCCTAACAACTCTGCTCGAACTACAGAAGCTGAACTTAGAAACTCACGGTCATCTACCATATTCACACCAGATCTTGCACCAACTGACTACCACTTCTTCCAGGCTTTTGACCCCTTTGTTCAAGGGAAAATATTTCATTCTCAACAAGCTTTGGAAGATGCCGTTCTCAATTTCATCGCCACTTGCTCCCCAGGCTTCTTCTCTGCTAGATACACAAGCAACGATTAAGATGACAAAACCCTGTCAATAGTTTAGGCACATACTTTGGTTAATTGTACTGTTTCTTGTTTGAGAAGTAATAAACTAAACTCTCGATTCAGAATTGGATAGTTCATATTTAACAGCACAACGCTCAAACCAATAAGACAAAATATAGAAAACTAAAGTGGATAGAGTAACACCACCCTCAATGAGTAGTTTTCTTTTCACTTTAAAAACAAAGCAGAACATCTTTTCTAATCTTACATTAGAATTTGGCTAATAGGAGGAAAATTTGTTCTATTATAAAATAGACGAATTAGGAAAATGATTTCAGGTATTCTTACTGTTGTCACAATCTCATGCCACTAAAGACTTAGGAGTGATCATACAGACACTAAAGATTTAACTTAAAGTTAGTGGCAAATAATCCAGTTTTTAAATTACCTTGACCTTCTCTATTTTTCTTCTTTTTATAGTGGCTATTCATTGTCATATAGGATTTATGAACTGGGAATTGGAAAAATGTAATGCTGCTTTAAATTTCAGGTTTATGAAAGAAGAAGTAAAAAATAGAAAAAGAAGAAAATAAAAGACAATACAATAGGGGGCTCAATCTCACTGTGTCTTTACTTTGGGAGTTAGATGTTTATTCTTCCACATTTTTGCTGAAAGGGGAAAACCAATATTCAGTAACTTGAGTGGAAAATTAATCTTGCAGCCTTTTCGGTATTTCCACATTTTCAACATGTCTAAGGAAATGAACAAATCACCGTTTAGTTTCTGATATGAGTGTGTTTCTAGTTTCATACACAGACTACTCTTCTAGAGTGACACTTCTGCACTTGTATTTTTTAGTCCTCCAACTTTCTCTTGGGAGAGTTGGTGATTAAGGCATTGGGGCTCAAATCCTAGTTCTGCTGCTTCTTAGCCATGTGGCCTTGAGCAAGTTAAGTCTCAGCTTCCTCCTGTGTGAAGTGGTGTAGTAATGCCTCTGTCATTAGAGATGGGGGGGAGGTTAAACTGAGAAAATGTGTATTAGTCATTAACTCCCATGTCTATCTCAAGTGTTAAGGTGCTCGAAAGAAACCCCTGTTGTGTATATAGATGATGCCACATTTTGTTTTTTTTCTCCTTAGGCTATTGCAGAGGGCAGTGGCCGGATAAGGGCTGAATCTTACCCTGATAGCAGCACACTGGTCATTGACGTAGCTGAAAGAGACGATTCTGGTGTTTACCACATACATCTGAAAAATGAGGCTGGAGAAGCACGCGCGAGCATCAAGATTAAAGTTGTGGGTAAGTCCTCCAGGTAAACAAACCACCAGAATCAAGCCAACATGGCTGATTCAGAGCAGAGTTTGCCACCTCTTGGCTATCTCAGCTTTTCCAGGCTACCAACAAAAGAAACACTCAGTAGATTTATATTTTATAAATTACCTTCTGTTTTTTTCCTACTTGGGGCCATTTCTTTTTCTTTTTTTTTCCTTCTCTTTTTTTCCCTTTCCTTTCCTTCCTTCTTCTTTCTTTCTCTTCTTTTTTCTTGCCTAGAAGCCTCTTGTTGGAGTAATGAGTAGCTAAAATCAGCCACATGGGATCCAATAGTCATATTCCATTTGAGGGCCCTTTCAACATCACTGAGACACCATTGCTAACTAATCTCCCCCCAATCATTATAGAAGAAGAAGATCTGCTTGATCCTCAGACAGTTATCTAAGCACGTTTTTCTTAAGCCTGAAACCAAGTAAATATTAGTCTAACAGATTATTAGTTTTCCAACGTCTCATTTTTTTCTCTTCTTATTTTAGTTTTCCCTTAAATATGTCATTTAAATGACATATTTCAAGTTGAACAAAAACTAAGATCTCTTTACCAGGCACTGAACTATGTTTATAAGACATAGTAACTTGCCATTTCTGACTTGGATTTCTACCAACATCTTGAATCTTCCAACTGATATGAAATTTACAATAATTAGTCCTTGATTCAGTTCTGCCAGGAGCACTTTTTAGTGAAACAACCACCCCCCCCCAATCTGGCAGGTAAGGCAATAATTTCTTAGTTATCATTTTCAAGGTAAAGAAAAAGAGTCTTAGCATTTATTCTGTAATGTGATACAAGCTGAAGGGATTTGGAGATGTTGGTATTTTCGTTGTTATTTTTATTGAGCTCACCTTCCCATATCCCTTACTGAGTATGACTTTTTCCCAAACTGCTAAGTACATTCTAGGAAACACGGAAAAGTACTTAGCAGTAACAGTTTCTGGCTGGGTGCAGTGGCACACGTCTATAAACCCAGCACTCTGGGAGGCTGAGGTGGAAAGATCCCTTGAGCTCAGGAGTTCAAGATCAGCCTGAGCAAGAGCAAGACCCCATCTCTGCTAAAAATAGAAAAATTATCCAGGCTTTGTGGTGGGCACCTGTAGTCCAGCTAGTTGGAAGGCTGAGGCAAGAAGATCACTTGAGATTACTGTGAGCTAGGCTGGTGCCATGGCACTCTAGAAAGGACAACAGAATGAGATTCTGACTCAAAAAGAAAAAAGAAAAGAAATAACAACTTCTATATTATCACCAAAACTCATATTTTTATTAGCATTTTTTGCGTTCTCACTTCCTTATTTTATTTTATTTCATTTTATCCTATCTTTTTGTCTGCTACAGACATCCCTGATCCTCCAGTGGCACCGAGCGTGACGGAGGTGGGAGATGATTGGTGCGTCATGAACTGGGAGCCTCCTGTCTACGATGGAGGGTCACCAATCTTAGGTAACCAGGCATTAGTCTTTACAATTAGCAGAGAGCACCGCATTTAGGAGAAAACCTACTATACTGTGACTTTAAATATCCATTCATATTGAAATATGGGTATTTTGGGGGGGCGGCGCCTGTGGCTCAATGAGCAGGGCGCCGGCCCCATATGCCGAGAGTGGCGGGTTCGAACCCAGCCCCGGCCAAACTGCAACAAAAAAATAGCTGGGCGTTGTGGCGGGCACCTGTAGTCCCAGCTGCTCAGGAGGCTGAGTTAAGAGAATCGTGTAAGCCCAAGAGTTAGAGGTTGCTGTGAGCCGTGTGACGCCACGGCACTCTACCCAAGGGCGGTACAGTGAGACTCTGTCTCTACAAAAAAAAAAAAAAAAAAGAAAAGAAATATGTGTATTTTGGGATGCTCTGTAAATTACTTGAAGTGTGAATAGCTCTGATGAATATCATCACATTAAAGTTGTGGTAAGTCTTCTGGGTAAACAAACACTAGAATCAAGCTGACATGTCTGATTCAGAATAGTGTTTGCCAACTCTTGGTTGTTTCAGCTTTTCAGGGCTACCAACAAAAGAAACACTCAGTAGAACTATATATATATATTTTTTATTTTTATTTTTTGCAGTTTTTGGCCGGGGCTGGGTTTGAACACACCACCTCTGGCATATGGGGCTGGCGCCCTACCCCTTTGAGCCACAGGCGCCACCCAGTAGAGCTATATTTTATAGATTACCTTCTGTTGCCTATTCTCTTTTTCTGTTTGACATTTACACTTAATATGTAATTTTGAAACCCTATAAGCCTAACCTCCACAGTTCTAGTCAGTACATGTCTAGTTCCATAGGATTCTGTCTATGAAGACATTTCTTTTAGAGTTAAATGCTTAGAAGAATTTGCTTCTGTGATGGCATGAGAATTTTTCCTTTTGGCTAATTATGAGACTCACAAAACTGGTCATTTCCTCCGTATTGTCTTCCTTGCTGGGACTCAGAGCCAGCTGTGTTGGCTCCGACTCTGCTACTCAATTATGCCTTAAGTTGCTTGAGCCTATATGTTTGTCATCCATTTTTCTCCTCATTCTAGTATAATTTTAGTTTGTTTTTTTTTTTGTAGTCCTGTTGTCTCGTTTTTGTCTATGTTTTATGATGTTAATACTTGTATTCTGTTATTCTCTGTAATCTTTCTCAAACTGGTGCAATAAGGGGTGTTGAAAAACACCTATGAGTCACTTAGAGTGCTGGGAAAATACAAGATCTTTAAGGACTTGTAATGTCAGACAAAGTTCAATTTCAGAGACCAGGGACAAAGCTCAGTTTTCATTTTGTGCACCTGTAGGATACTTTATCGAAAGGAAAAAGAAACAAAGCTCCAGGTGGATGAGGCTGAATTTTGAACTCTGCAAAGAAACAACTTTTGAGCCGAAGAAGATGATTGAAGGCGTGGCCTACGAGGTCCGCATCTTTGCAGTCAATGCGGTCGGTGTCTCTAAGCCCAGTATGCCCTCCAAACCTTTTGTTCCTTTGGGTGAGTCAAGAGAGATGCGTCTTTGTCATTGCCCCAGACTAGGACTGCTTTCCTCTGACCTCTAACTGGAACAGGCAGGCCTGGAGGCTTCTTAGAGCAGTGGATGAAGCAGGAGTTTGGAAGTGGTTGGGGTAATATTTGTGCTTCTGAAGGTATAGCTAAGCATCTAGGTGTAAACATTACAACTAAAACAAATGGAGATCAGTTCTTCATTTCTGAAGGATAGCATTAAAAAAAAAATTCTGAGACCAGTTCAATAAACCACACTTGGAAACTAGTCCCTTTGCTTTACAATCACATCTTAAACATTCTCTATTAAACCAAAAGTTCAGTGAAGGCAGAGAAACAGAAGATGAGATATCTCCAATATTTTATGGTAGTGAGGTACTTTTTACTTTTCTTTTTTGGAATATAAAACTATACGTTTATTCTATATTAGAGAAAGAGAAGTGGGGGGAGAGAGATGAGAATGAGAGAGAGAAGAAAGCAGAGAACAGGGAGTGAAAGAAGGGAAGATGGGAGGGAAGGAAAAAAGGAGCAAGAAAATGGTGTGGCATCCCAAAGAAAGAAAGGAAGAATGCAAACCTATTTTTTTTTTCAATAGAAAGATTTAGTGCAAGAGTTTGTACTTCAAAATTAGAGTTATAGGAAATTTACTCCAGCTCATTAGATTCTGAACTTTAGCCTCTTCAACTTCCTTGGGTTTCCCAGCCTCCCACATAACCTCCCAAATTGTAGGAAATGCCTGGGAGCATTTCCAAAATTCTCGGGTTGATCGGATCTTTTTCTTGAACACAACCATACCCACAGAGTCCTCATTGAATTTTATTAAGATGTGGGGCTCTGTGTCTATTTTTATTTGCAACCCAGTTCCTTTTGTCATAGTTCCTGTGCTGTAACTCTATAGTTAATCTTTTCTTCTTTTTCTGTCTCTTTCATCTTTAAGCTGTAACCAGCCCTCCTACTCTTCTGACTGTTGACTCTGTCACCGATACAACTGTCACCATGAAGTGGCGGCCCCCAGACCAGATTGGTGCAGCAGGTTTAGATGGCTATGTGCTAGAGTATTGCTTTGAAGGAAGTAAGTACAACTAGTAGATAAAATGAGTACTGTCATCAATAGGTGAGATAGGCCCCCCTTTCTTTCATCTCTTTTTCTTGGGACCTTATCTCCACCCTACTGCAAACAAGATGAAGCCAAATTTCATCATTCTGAGATACATAAAAATTTAGTCCCTCTTCAGTACTTGATGCTACTAAATTGGAATCTGAAAAATATCCTGACTAGGCTTCCATATTGGACAACAACATTGAACTAAGACATAGAAGGAAAGGGCTCTGACAGAAATTCAGGGACCACCACTTCTTGAATTGGTGGAATTGAATTGTAAAGAAAATTGAATTGAAAAGAAAAGTCTAGTTAGGATGAAGTCAACTGGATATTCTAATTATGGGTATAAAAAGAGACTACATATGTGACTATCTGGTGATCATTTCCTGCCTTATTAAGGGAAAATAAAATGAAGAAGAAGAATTAAAAGCAACTCTTAGTTTTAAGAGTTTTAAATAAAATAGCATTAGATCCCAGATGATGTAAGAAGTAGGTTCAACATGTAGCAGTCACCTATCTCAGGCTTGGATACATGAAAATTCAATCATTTAAATTTAGGAGAGGAAGAGAAGCAAGGCCAAAAATATCACTGATAGAAATACTTGAAGAAAAAAATGACGTGAGAAAATATGGGCCAGAGTGTACCTATAAACAAAAACAAAAAACTTAAAATTCACCAAAAGCCTCTGTGTGTTTCTTAGTTTCCTATTTTCCATGACTAGAAGGAGCTGACATTTGAAAATGGTTGAATAAAACTGCCCCTGCTCTGGACCCAGGCTCTAATCTAGATTATGGTAGGTAAACAATAGCAAGGAAGCTTGTTCATATGCCACAATCTGTAGCCCAAGACATAACCTCCCAGAAAACTCTTTGGACCCTAAAGTTTAGCATGGAACCTCCAAGTGAGGGAAGGAAATTACAGAGCATGTTTGGGAAATCAGGAATGCAAATACGCCTCCCCCAGATGAAAACCACCATGGAGAAGAAACATCTAGTGAAGAGGAAACTACTAAAAAGAAATCCCAGACCTCTGGAATGGAGCAGCCATGGGAAAGATCATTGCCTGTCTGGAGAGAAGAGCAAAGGGGGGGAATCCTGGTGTTGCTGAATTCCTTTTACACAACTCCACTCGTGAAATATTATGCTTGATTTTTTCCAGGCTTTAAAAAACCTCTAACCCAAACTAGTAGAAACAGTATAAGAAAGTTCCCAGTGTTAACCCAGCAAGGGAGGGGGGTGGTATCACTAACGTAATTCTTGATCACTGCAGAATAGACTTTATTCCTATTCCATTTCTCCCCCTATTTAAAAAATATCACTCTGTTTTTTATGATGCCCCACCAGCAGAATTTCCCAATCTTATCTATATGTCACTGGCTGCTGAACACAGACCTTTTGTGTATGTATGAAACAGAGCAAATTCTTTACTCTTTTCTTTCTGATAGGTTTAAAAAGTAAGAAGATACAGCAAAATGATAGATGGCTGTCATTTTGATGTTACCCACCTTAGATAAAATACAATGAAGTGTATTTTACAGAACTTTGTGTGTGGTCTGTGTAGATACATATGTATATGTATGTATACATATGTATATGTACACAGTCATGATCATGTACATATTTTGTCACATAACATTTTGGAATCAGCTTTCTATGGAAGTTCTCTCATAACGTGTATATCTTCTTGTAGTCTTTTCTTATTTTCTTTATGTGGCTGCCTATTTTCTTCATTCTCTTTTAATGGCTGCTGTCCTCCAGACTAATTTTCTGTAGTGTTTGATGCTTTTAGACGTGTCAGGTTTTATTCTGTAAGAGACTTCTTTCTTTTATAAGATTGTGTGTTGTTTTGGACTCTCGTTTTGGTTTTGGGGTTTTGGGGTTTTTTGATGCCTGCAGCGTTTGACTCTTCTTTGTTTTCTTCCTCCACTCTAGTTCTTTCTTTCTTTTCTTAAAAACTCTCCTCATGTTCTCAAATAACTTACATTTTCCTTCCCCGTCCTCAGGGACACCGTTTTCTTTGTCTTTGTTTCCCTCCATTAACGTGGTTCCGATGGGAAGAGATGAGCCATTTTTGTGTTCCCCTCTGATCTTATTTCGTCTTGTTTTCTCTTAAAACTTTCTCTTTCTCTAGTTCTTCACTCTTTTGTACATGTTTTCTCAGCATCCTATTTTCATGTTCTCGTCAACTGTCTCTTGACTATGCAAACAACAATATTATAGGTCCCGCACAGACCATTTGCTTAATGATGTACCTGTCCTTCAAAGTCATTGGTAATTTTTATCATCCGCATATCCTCCCAGCTGCCAGGATATTATGTCTTTCTGCCTCTTCTCTGGATATTCCTGGTAGGGAACAAGAGAGAGGCAAAGATTCCAAGGGGCCAGAAGTCCTGTCCTTACTCCCCTGCTCCTCTCCTGACAATAAGAAAATCATCATCCCAAACTAGTGGAGTATGCCCAGGACCACCCTGTGAGCCATGCCTGAAGGGCCCCAGAAAGGCTCAATTTGTTTTCTTGTCACAGATTCATTGTCATGGGAACCAAGGCTGCCTCCTGAGTGGCTGGGGCAGCCGCCATTTTCCCACTCAGAACCTGAGCCCTGGTAAGAGAGGGCTGGCCTTATCCCAGACTCTGATGAGGGAGCCCCACCGTGGAAGCACGGTGTCCCCTGGGCACCTGAGAGGCCCTCTCGAGCTACAGTGGCAGGGATAGAAACAAAGAGAGACTGTTAGACTGTGCGCTGCTCCCTGTGGATCCCAGGACCCACACACCTCCATTTTCCTCAGGATCTTGCTTTGTTCTGTCTCTTCTTCTCACAGCTGGAGGTGCCCAGCCTCCCTTCTCCTCCCCTTCTCTTTTCTTTTCCCTTCTCTTCTCTGTGGCAGGTGCCTCAGGACCGAAACCACAGTCTGTGCAAAGCAGGCCGTGCCTCTCCTGAGGAACCCCTCTAACACATTTGGACTCTTCTCTCACTGCTCTGAAGACAAATTTCTTTGCACACTTTGCATACTTTACTAACAGAGAATGCTGACTGCTGATACGATATTCTTCTGGTGTGAAAGTGGGTGTCTTTAATTAATTTTAATGACGGATTCTCAAAGGTACATCAGCAAATCAGTCTGATGAAAATGGGGAGGCTGCGTATGATCTACCAGGTAAAGTATTCTGTGAAGCTCTCCAACTTTCTTACTATATTATAACGTTTCTGGAATGTTCCATGACCAAGCATGAAGTATATGAAGTATGCCTACCACACACACACACAAAAGCCCTGAGATCTTGTGGGAGGGGGCAACAGTGACTTAATGATGTGGGACCAAGCCGCCTTTTGTCATGTGAGCATAATACATTCTAACATTTAGAAATTGAAATATTTGTAAGTGTTGGCTGCTGAGTTTAAATTCTCTTAATATTGTAGAAAGAGCTAACAAAAGCTAAAAGGTAAAATTTTTAAAAAGTAGATTTTTGATTGAGGGGATAGAATTTTACCACCTCCTTGTGAGGTATCAGCTTGTGAGCTGTGCTTCATTTTGGTGGATATAAGCTTCTTTTCTTTCTTCATGGATGTGAATGAATATGATCAGATTTTTCTCATAGGAATATCTCACAACAACGAACCAGCTGAGGTAAAACAGACAGACTATGTCACTGTCAAGGTCAATGTCTCTCATTCATAAAAAAATCACTTTCCTGTTTTTGTGAACTTCAGTGTATATAGCTGGCTATATATCATGATTACATCAATCATTATAAAACCAAATTGGGATAAAACTGCTGCAGAATTCTTGGGGACTGTTTCTATTATTCAGGATACTGTAGGCCTGAATGACAGGCTTTTCAGAAACAGTGGCGTCTGATAGCTTATTCTCCCCATTGTTTTATGTTAGCCATTTGAGGCCATTTTTCATTTAAATATAACAGAAATGCTCACCTGGGTCGTAGGGGTACAGACCAAAGTCGTGATTACTCCCAATTTAATTATGGGTAAAATACTAATTAGGAGCTGACTCTAACAGCATGATTTCTGTCACCAAACACTGTTCCTCCCCCTTTTCTTTCTTTTTTTTTTTTTAAATGCACTTTAGCTGACAACTGGATAGTTGCAAACACAGAACTGATTGACAAGACGAAGTTCACTATCACTGGACTACCGATGGATTCAAAGATCTTCGTGCGCGTGAAGGCTATCAACGCGGCGGGCGCCAGCGAGCCCAAATACTACTCGCAGCCCATTCTCGTGAGGGAAATCATAGGTAGGTGGCAAGGCTTTCAAAATTTAACTTCCATTTTAATTGCCTTTTATTTTTTTTAAACCCCTCTCTCTCTTAAAATCTCCTATTTTGTTGTAATTCCTCTGATGTTTTATTAATGCTTCCTGAGATGTAGAAATTCACCAGTTCTCTTCAGGCAGTGAGCGAGGTCACCTTCATTATAACTTGGTACTCTGAGAACCAAGCAGTTAACCTCATAAATTCTTTGCCTAGACCAATGTCCAGAGAAGTTTTTCCTAGGTTTTCTTCTAGCATTTTTATAGTTTGGGATCTTATATTAAAATCTTTAGTCCATGTTGAGTTTTGTATATGATGAGAGATAAGGGTAGAGTTTCATTCTGAATATGGCCATCCAATTTCCCCAGCACCATTTATTGAAGAGGGTATCTTTTTCCCAATGTATGTTCTCATTGGCTTTGTCAAAGATCAGTTAATAATAACTGTGAAAGATCAGTGGCTTTATCACTGAATTCTGTAAATATTACAGCTGCTCCAGCTGGGGGGCCAACTCACACTGGAGAGAGTGTGTGTGTTATGCACGCGTGGGGTACAATGTGTTGATTTTTTTTATACAATCTGTCGTGGTTAGATCAAACCAATCAACATAGCTTCCACCTCATTTACTTGATTATTGTGCTAAGACATGATTGTGCTATTATGTTCTACACTTGACAGATTTGACTTGTATCCTTGTCACATGCTCCATAAGTGTGGTTCTGCCTTTTACCCTCCCTCTGTTAGCTGTGTAACTTTGGATAAGAGCCTCAGTTTCTGCATCTGCAAAACAGAAATCATAATAATACCTAATATATCAAGAGATTATGAAAATTGAATAAATGAATCCATGTTGCTTAACAGAATGCTTGCCATATAATAAGCCCTCAGTATATTCTAGCTTTTATCATTATCATGTTTTGATTTGATGTGGGACCTTATTGGGTCTTTGTGTCCTTATGTAGAGTTAGGGACATAGAGCATCTCCCGATTCCCTTCCAACCATAACATTCAGTTATCATCATCACCATCATCATCATCATCTCCTAAAGGTTGCTGGGCACTTACTCTTCTCAACCATTATTCTAAATGTTTTACGTGGACGATTTCATTTGATCCTCACAGTGATTCTATGAAGGAGAACTAGGTGTGTTTCTATCATCTCCATTTTACAGAAGAGGAGAGCGAGACCAGATCTACTAAGTGTCTGATCTGAGACTCAAAGCCAGATCTCTGGCTGTGCTCGGTCGGTATGTTTCCCCCAGAGCACGGAGCCTCGCCCCAGGCTCTCATCCTGGCTGTGTCATGGAACGTCCTGTGCTCCAGTTTCCTTATCATGAAGTAAAAAGTAGGAGTTCCTACCTCCTACAGTGGCTCTGAGGTTGGAATTCTTCATGTAAATAACACCTTTTGCCCATTGTCTGTCACATATGAAGCATCCCTGTGAGCCTTTGACCTCCTGCTCCTGATAGGTTTGCAGCAAAATGTTCTGGTATCTCCAAGGTGGTTAATGAGTATTAATACTCAAAGGACCAGGGCTTCCTTCCCCTGGTGTACTTCACCCCAGTCACACAAGGACAAAAAGTCACTATCAGACTCCAACAGGCAGCTACCAGCTCATGTGGTCCCCATAGATCTTTTGTGTAATGATTGCTGGAAAATATACTTGCTGTTAATAACTGCAAGAAATGGGCAGTGCCCAAAAAGTCACTATCAGACTCCAACAGGCAGCTACCAGCTCATGTGGTCCCCATAGATCTTTTGTGTAATGATTGCTGGAAAATATACTTGCTGTTAATAACTGCAAGAAATGGGCAGTGCCATAGGGCAGTCCCTATGGTTCAGTGGGTAAGGCGCTGGCCCCATATACTGAGGGTGGCGGGTTCGCACCCAGCCCCAGCCAAACTGCAACAAAAAAAAAATAGCCGGGCGTTGTGGCAGACACCTGTAGTCCCAGCTACTCGGGAGGCTGAGGCAAGAGAATCTGCTAAGCCCAGGAGTTGGAGGTTGCTGTGAGCTGTGTGATGCCACAGCTCTCTACTGAGGGCGATAAAGTGAGACTCTGTCTCTACAAAAAAAAAACTGCAAGAAATATGTATAAGGCCCTAAGAAAAATTTAATGTTTTCCCTATAAAGTTACTTTACAGGGAAACAGTAAAAATGCAAAGTTGCAATAAGGCGATGAGGGATGAATGTTCCTAAGTGAAACTATTAAACCATCTCTGCTTGAAGAAAACATTTTGAACCCAAGTTACCGCATGTAACGTTAGTGGCGCATCTAAGATTTTATTGCAGAGACATGATGACCACAGGATATGCCAGTGAGCATCCTGCCCAAGGCTATTTCTAGATCACTATGCTGATTGCAAAATGATGCTATTTTACTCTCACTCAGAGAATCCCAAGATCCGTATCCCGAGGCACCTGAAGCAAACCTACATCCGCAGAGTTGGAGAAGCCGTCAATCTGGTTATACCGTTCCAGGTAATAACTCAGGGGTTGCTCATTTTCTCTTCCAGGGCCAGGCTTCCTGGGTACAAGGAGGTGCTGTAGCACTTCAGTTTATCGTGATTCAGGGTTTTCTCAGAGGGACAGTAGGCAAATCATGGAAGAGATTTGGGGGATGATTTAACATCTCCTGCTATAGAAGTAGAGGAGTCTATAGAACTGTCACAGGTTTTCTTTCTGCATGAGACAAATGAGACACAGCCTTGCCTGAAACTCAAGAACCACAGTGGGGCAAGGAAGAAAAACATCAAGATGCCAAATGAAGAAATGCCGGAAGATTCTTTCAGTCCTATAAATCCATAAAACTGACCGTTTTAAGAGAAGAGCTTGGTGTAACATTCAGGAAAACAACACATGCTTAGTTCCTGTGATGACCCCAAACCAAACAAAATCCCGATAAGAAGGAAAACTGAAATTGAAATTATGATGCCACTAACTATTCCAAGTGGACATTGTTAAATCATTGCTCCAGCAAGAGAATCTGTTGTTTGCAAGATTAACCAGGTTTCACTCACAGTAATCAGGTCAGTTTTGATCTCGTACATGTGTGCACGCGCGCGCACACGCACAGTCTACTCACATGAGTCCTTTGCTACATCTACACGGAGCCGTTCACTGGAACTTCCTGCGATGATAGAAACGTTTCAGTGTTCTGTACATGTGCTGTCCAGTATGGTCATCACCAAGCAACTGTGACTACTGAGCCCTTGAAACGTGCGACTAGGAACTAGTGCAACTGAATACATACATGTTAGATTTTCCTTGACTTTCATTAATTTCCATTATTAGTTGAAATAGCCACCTATAGCTTGTGACTATCCTATCAGCATGGCCTTAAAATCAGAATTTATGTCGGCACACATTCGAACACTCATACACCTACACATGAGAACTCACACATTTCTCAAGGACGGAGCCGTCCCCGGGCGCCAGACCTGTGAGCTCCCTGTGCCCATGCTCTTTCTTCTCCCAGACCCACTGACAGAAGCTGAGCATACAGCCCCCCAAGACCTGGGAACCAGAATTAGCAGTGATGGCTGGAATGGTGCAGAGGCTAGAGGGCAAACTGAGCAGACCCCGGGCAGGGCTGGGGCCGGGTCCCCAGTGCCTGGCTTGTCGCCACTGCTGGTTTGAGTGCGAGAAGTGGGAAGAACCTTGCCACGGCACCTGCACGGTGGCTTCTGGTCACATACTTCCTGGCCGCCTTTCTGATTTCCATGCATCGTGTGTACAAAATGCTCAATGCCTCTTCTTAGGCTGGGGCCCCGAGTGCTGTGAGGATGGCCGGAACTGGCTGTCCCTTCAGCTTGGTCTTCATGGGATCCTGGATTTGAGCAGAGCTGTGTGCATGTGTGTGTGTGTGTGTGTGTGTGTCCGCGCATAGGTGAGTATCATGTTTGCATATTTGCATAACCTCTTAGGCTTTCAAACACTTTCTCATTTGATCCTCAGAAACACCCTGTGAGACAGGGAAGAGCAGATTTCCTCAACCCCCCCAGTAGTAGAGAAGGGAAGAAACTGACATAGAGGTTCAGTAATTTGCTGAGGTCGCACAACAGTAAACGATGGGGCCAGCAGCAGAGTCACGGCCTCCCTGACACTTCATCCACTGCGCTCCTCCGCTCCACGTGTTACTGAAGAGCCTGTTTTCTCCCCAGTAGCTGACAGCTAGTTGTGCATTTAAGGAAATAAGAGAATGATACTGTCCTCAGCTTCCCTGTGCAAGACAGAGCACACCCACCCATTCTTCAGGCTCTGTGGGCATCAGGTGTGCGGCTGGCTCCACAGCCCCCCTCTTGCCCTAGCCACAAGCTACGTCCGAAGCGTTCTTCCTGTCTGTAAGGGTGAGCTCAGGAATTCTAGGAAGTTCCTTTGTAGCTGAAACTCACGCCCTAAATGAGATGACCATTTCTTAAAATCTACTCTTTGAGAATAGTTCTGGCAGCTAGAGAGAGCAGAGAGAATTCCCGACACATTGAAAATGAGCAGCTCAGTATAGTGAAATCCTCATCATTAACATTTAGATGATATTAATAAAATACTTTGGTAGTGATGGAAGCTGTCTCGGGACTGTCTTTATAGCCATCCTATGAAATTGGTACTGCTGTTGTTCCTGTTTTACAGATTGGGAAACCACGGCACAGAGAGTTTAAGTAATTTTCCCAAGGCCACACAGCTATTAAGTGGTCAGAAACCAAATATAGATTCCAGGGTCCCAGAGTCTGTGCTGTTAACCACTCTACTGCATTCTGTGGGCTTTGGAGCCCTGAGCCTGGCTGGAGATATGGTTCCACTGCTTACTTAGTGGCAAGGCCTCAGGCAAATCATTTAACTCCTCTATCCAAAAAAAGAAAAAGCTGATACCTTTATCTGAAGATTAAGGGAATAATTAACATCATATTCCTAAGGTAGGGCTTTGCACACAGCATGCACTCAGCAGGCAGAGCTCCTTCTGTCACTGTCCCCAAGACTAGAAGGACAGTGTTTGCCAACCTTGCCTAGAATGGGTTAAGGCCTATTGTTCCTGTAATGCTGCAAATATATCTGGAGACAATGTGATTTGTCTTGTGTACTTCTTTTGTCTTTCTTATTAGGGAAAACCAAGACCAGAATTAACTTGGAAGAAGGATGGTGCTGAAATTGATAAGAATCAAATAAACATTCGCAACTCTGAGACAGACACGATCATATTTATCAGGAAAGCAGAGAGAAGCCACTCTGGGAAATACGACCTGGAGGTCAAAGTGGACAAATACGTGGACAGTGCATCCATCGACATCCAGATCGTGGGTAGGTTTGGAGGAAAGAACCAGAACATTCTGTCAGGAAGTGTGGGGAATTATTGTCCTTGTTGTTAAGGAGACAGTAGGAATTTTTGTTAGACTGGCTCTATCTAAAATTCTTTTTTCATATTTGCTTTTTATTATTTATTTAATTTTTTTTTAATTTGAGACAGCTTCCTTCTTTCACCCAGGGTAGAGTGCCGTGGTGTCACAGCTCACAGCAACCTCAAACTCTTAGGCTCAAGTGATCCTCTCGCCTCAGCCTCCTGTGTAGCTGGGACTACAGGAACCTGCCACAATGCTTGGCTAGTTTTTCTGTTCTTAGTAGAGACAGGATCTCACTCTTTCTTAGGCTGGTCTCAAACTTCAAAGCTCAGGCAACCCACCTGTTTTGGCCTTCCAGAAAGCTAGGATTACAGGTGTAAGCCACCACACCCTGCCTTAGATTTGTTGTTGTTGTTTATTTTCACATATGCATGTGTTCATTAGGCTTCCACTTTTTGCCTTCACAAAATAAAAGGCTTAAACTTCAACAACAATAACAATGTTTAAGATAGGGACCAGAAACAAAATCCTCGCAAAGAACGAACGAAGACAAAGACATTCAGAAAAGAAATCAGACGATTGCTGCAACGAAGTATTAAGCAATAATAATAATAGTAATGCAAAGAAAGTAACATTCACATCGTCAAACAAGAGTATGTCTATTATAGAATGCTTTGACTCTGAGGTTCAGTATGGAGTCATCAATTAACTACTTCTTATTATTTTTTCCCCAAAGTATCAAAGAATAGACAACTAATATTTATAAATAAAGATAAAAGATAATTTCAAAAAATAGATCATGCCAAATCTTATAGACAATAGAAAAAGAAGAAATACTTCAAAATCATTCTACTTAATCTGGATACACCTGATTGTTGTTGTTTTTTAAATGGATCAATTTGTAAGATTTGTTACCATTTCAAAATAAATTTCCACTGCCTAATAAGACTAATCCTGGAAGTTTGGGGACGCATGTTCAAGAAAATTAATGTACTATATGTACTTTTTAGTGAATTTCATTAGTACTGCTTCACAACCCAGCTCTCCTTTATTCTTAGTTTCTCTGCTCCCTAATGATAAGACTATTCCCCACATTAGATTCTTGCATTAAAAAACACTATAGATTATAGGTCCACGTTTCTTACTATACCTAAAATGTACTAACAATAAAGTTTTAATGGAGAATGGAGAATTTTTAGTAAATGTAAGGAAGAGGTCCCTAAACAAAGTTTAACAGTTAAACACTAACTTGGTTGTTCCTGTAGAGCTAGTTAGACATACCTGACCAAAGAATAAGTGTCTCGGTGCCTGTGGCTCAAGCTGCTAAGGCACCAACCACATACACCTGAGCTGGCGGGTTCGAATCCAGCCCGGACCCGCCAAACAGCAATGATGGCTGCAACCAAAAAATAGCTGGGTGTTGTGGCGGGCGCCTGTAGTTTCAGCTACTTGGGAGGTGGAGGCAGGAGAATTACTTGAGTCCAGGAGTTGGAGGTTACTGTGAGTGTGATGCTACAGTACTCTACCCAGGGTGACAGCTTGAGACTCTGTCTCAAAAAACAAAAAAGAATAAACAATATGAGTTCTTCCTTCTGCCCAGAGTTAGAAGAATAGGGTAGAGGATCCTTCATGGATGGAGCCCTCTTGCTTGAACTATTTTTATAACTTTTGCAATGTCAAGAAATAAATTTAAGAGCAGAGCTAGGAGAAGCCTTTTTTCCTGATCATTTTTATTATTTTACTTCAGTAAATTTGCTGAAACTTGAGGTTCTCTAACTAAAGGGGCAACTTCCTGTGGCAAGCCTCCCCTGGGGTCATTCCCTTTCAAGTAAGCAATCTTTCCCCACTGGCTGAACCCTTCTGATTTTATTAAGTTGAAAGGTATGCTGAGGCTATTCTGTGCCCTTGGATCTGGCCCGGCTTCATTCTAAGGGAAGGCACAGGGTGTCAGAAACTCCTGTGGTAGAGTCCGGAGGAGCACTGCTTTCTGTAACACAAGGAAGGACATTTTTAAATGTCCTCATGTAACAAGGTATATAGATTGGGAGGGAGAGTGACTTCACAGTGACTCCATGAATTCATCCACTAGATCGTCCGGGTCCACCCCAAGTGGTGAAGATTGATGACGTCTGGGGAGAGAATGTCGCTCTGTCATGGACACCACCCAGGGATGACGGAAATGCTGCCATCACAGGGTACACCATCCAGAAGGCTGACAAGAAGAGCATGGTAAGGTCCGCTGTCCTCTGGTTCATTAGCAGCAAAACCACATTTCATCAGCGGTAGAGGGGGTGGCCCCGGGTCCTCCTTGGTGAAAGCCCACAGGGCAGGAGCCAAGTGACATGGCAAAGTGGAAAAGGCAGGGCCCATAGAGCCACAGAGTTAGACCTGGATCCCAGCATTGCCACCAGAGACCACAAGTCACTTCACTTCTTTGAACTCCACCTTCCTCATCTATAAAATAAGGCCACAAACACCTGCCTTGCCTGGTTATTAGAAAGCTAAAATGATATGAAACAGCTATTGCAGTACTCAATAGAATCCAATACACTCATTCATTCAACAAATATTTAGTCATTTAGTCATTCTAGATTCTGACTCAAATTAAAACCATGCAACTTTCTCCTTGTGCAATAAATGTTGGATAGTATATATTTATGTGTGTGTGTTTTTTTTTTTTTTTTTGAAAGACAGATGCCAGGGGCAGCACTTGTGGCTCAAAGGTGTAGGGTCCTGGCCTCATATGCCAGAGGTGGTGGGTTCAAACCCAGCCCCGGCCAAAAAAAAAACTGCAAAAAAAAATTAAAAAGACAGATGCCAGTTAGAAAAGGGTTACAGGATGTGAAAAAGTCCTGTGGAGGTAAAGAACTTAATGTATTCAAGAAACAACCTAGTTGAAGTGTGAATTATTATAACCTGTGTTTTACAGATGAGGAAACTGAGGCTCAGACAGGTTCAATGACTTGCTGGAGATCAGCAGACTTTAAATGCCAAGGTCTGAACAGAACCCATTCACTACTGTCCTACCTGCAAAGTCATTTTTCATGCTCACAGAAAGAGTGAAACGTACTGAATGAGATGATAGGAAACCTTTGGGCATTTACACTAGTAGGTCTCAGTAAGGATTTATCCCAGGAAATTACATCAGATTCATAGAAGAAGCGGAGAGGATTGGAATGGGCAGTCTAAGTAAGGAAGACGTTTCAAGCCACCTTTTCCCACAGACTATTTTTTTCTTTTTTTTTTGAGACAGAGTCTCAAGCTGTTGCCCTGCGTAGAGTGCTATGGCATCACGGCTCACAGCAACCTCTAATTTTTGGGCTTAAGCGATTCTTTTGCCTCAGCCTCCCAAGTAGCTGGGACTACAGGTGCCCGCCACAATGCCTGGCTATTTTTTTGTTGGTGTTAATTAGATGGCCTGGGCTGGGTTTGAACCCAGCACCCCCAGTGTATGTGGTTGGCACCATAACCACTGTGCCACAGGCACCGAGCCCCACAAACTATTTTTAGCACACTTTTTTATTTTTCCTGAGTGTGTGACAAAATAAGATTTGACATTTAAAGTGATGTCTTTCCTGGAAACCCGGACAATTTAGAACTAGACGGACGAATGATGCTGCAAGGGAAGGATCTGAGGGCTCTGTAGTAACAAGGGCTCTTTTTTGGAGCTTGGGCCCAATTCTGGCAGTGAATCCAACAGCATCATGGTTCCTATAGAGGCCCCTGCAGGCAACCCTTTTTCCCCCCATCAAAATTGCTCAGTATTTGTCTTTTTAGACATCTAGTCTACCCCATGTGGGCCAAGACTTCTCTGCTGCTTCACGTGGCCCCTGCCCCAGCCCTCCACCCTGGTTTCTGTTGCCTTTCAGCAGGAGCAGAGGCAGAGACCAGAAGATGAGCACTTGCTGGTGCTCTTCCCAGGGGCCACCAAGCCAGTGTCAGTAGAACTCCAGATGCTGCTCCACACTCAAATCTCCATGGTTACGAGCCATTCAGACCATCCACAAACACCATTTTCATTATGTGCACCAGAACATTCCATTTTTATTTCTCTATTTGTTGAGTACTAGCTACTGAATCAAAATATTTAAAAGCTCCTGCTCTTGGAGCACTCACAGTCCAGGAAAAAACAAAACAAAACAAAACACAAAACTAAAGAACTCAATATAATAAATGTTAAACTAAAAGTTTGCGTAAATTCCTCCAGGAATAAAGGAAAGCATAGTGACATTTGTCTGGTATTGTTAAAATACCCAAAATTCATAGACAATGATGGTCCCTGAAATTTCCAAGGAAAATACTTTTTAAAATAAAGTGTCTTTTTGTCAAAGGATGTATTTTCTTCATTAATGGTACTGAAAAAGGGTGGTGCTGTGTGGGTTTCTACTGGTTGCAACTAGAAAACTTTGAAACTGCTGTTATTTCTTAGGAAAAGACTAGAAAAAAATGTTAATGTCCTCTTAACTTCTCATTCATTCATTAAATATTCAATATCATTGATTTTGTGCCCAGAACCTGCTATGTGCAAGGTAATGAAATAGGCGCTGGGAATACAACAGGTGAGAAGAAAATTCGGGCTTTGTATCGTGGTGTGTCCATTCCAGTGGGGGCAAGTAGGCAGTAAACAAGTAAAATAGTAAATGTAAGTTAAGGTAGCAAATGCTGGAGGAAAAAATTAGGCAGGTTGGGTTGATATCATGTGACCAAAGCCGTGAAGACAAGATGGTAGCAGGGAAACAGGTAGCGAGGAGATGAGCAAATACTTGGAAGGGCCTGAGTTAATAGTATTAAGCAAATTTATCTTCATCTCTTCCTCATAATAAGTTGTCACTAAAATCCTATAATTATACTTTTTTCTACAACAGCTGGATAGACAGGGAGGTAGGTAGATGGGTAGATACATAGGTGACGGACATTGGTTATGAAGAAAATATACAGGTAGATGACATCCAGGATATCTGAATGTAATGTGTGAATGAATTAAATTACATAGTCGAATATAAATAAATCATAAAGTGTTAAGCAAATGAAATGTACATTGTTATTACTCTCAATATAAAAATTAGTGCCTTTGGCCACACAAGCGAAAAACTCAATTCAATGCAAGTTAGGGGGAGGGGGGAGAGAGGGAAGGAGTGTCTCCCACCTAATGAGCACAATGTAAGGGTGCATGGCACCCCTCCTGGGTGCAGGTCACAACTACAACAGGTACTTTACCTAACGAATGCACACACTGTAACCTAATCGCTTGTACCCTCATATTAGTCTGAAAATAAAAAACAAACAAAGCAAACTAGTGGGGTTTTTTTCTCTTTATTTATGAAGCATCCCTGTTGTTTATTCTAACCAACAGTTGGAAGAGTTGTGTATCGTTAGGTCAAATTATATATTTTTTTCTTCTTAGGAATGGTTCACCGTCATTGAGCATTATCACCGAACCAATGCCACCATCACTGAACTGGTCATAGGGAATGAATATTATTTCCGGATCTTTGCTGAAAACATGTGCGGCCTCAGTGAGGATGCAACGATGACTAAAGAGAGTGCCGTGATTGCCAAGGATGGTGAGTGGGGAGTAGACTGACGTTTGGAAACTTTGATTGACAGTGACTAGACAGAGGAAGACCGAAAGAAGAAAAGATGTGGTGAGAGGGAATAAGAAAATGGTAAATGCACATTGTAAAACTATGGTAACAATGTTCATGTAAAATTTTAATTTTACAGATACAAGTTCTTAAGTGTAATTTTATTATTATTGCTTTTTTTTTTCAAATATAGCTTTAATTCATTTCAACTTCTAGGCAGTGGATCTATAAATGGCTAAAATCACAGGGTTGGGAAAAAACACTTACAGTTTCTGTTACTTTTATTCTTGGACCCGCTCTGCAGTGAAAGGGGAGACTGGACTCTGTACTTATCATTTCCTTTCATCATAAATCATTCTCCTCCTTAAAGCCAGTCCTTCTGAATTTCACATTAGAATAAATTTCTGTTCAGAATATTCAGAAAAACACCAAAGTCTTCTCAATTTGTTTTAGTTTCAGATGACCACGCTGGCTTTCGGTCCTAGGCTGTACATTTGTCCCCCTCAGAATATATCCTATGTGGCGTTCACTCATGTTTTTACATGTTTTCCAAACTCAGGAAAGTTTTAATCATTAGTAAAGCATGCCAAGAGTAATATATCGTCAGGCCAATTTTCATATTTTTAACATATTTTTCATGGTTTTTTTTTTAAAGGTAAAGTCTACAAAAATCCGGTGTATGAAGACTTTGATTTTACTGAGGCACCCATGTTTACCCAGCCTTTGGTTAACACCTATGCAATAGCTGGTTACAATGCCACTCTGAACTGCAGTGTGAGAGGAAACCCTAAGGTACCATGCTCTTCCATCACATCGGTTGAATTTAAATTTTTATATTTTCTATGTTACAATTGTAAGTAATTTTATAAATGGACCTTCCAGCTGCTATTTGTATATTTCCAAGATAGGGGGAGTGGAGGATGTTGGTGTTGGTGGACAATTAGGTACTCTATTCAAATGTAGTACTAAAATATGCTTATATAGGAGAACCTCTGTTAGGTTGACCACCCAAAGGACTGTAACAAACTGGTCCACATACAGAGGTGGTCAACACAAGGAAGCAGACCTGCCATATTGGTACATACATGTGGTGCATGTCCAGTCTATGAAAATTAGGTCCATCTGAAGAGGTGGTCCGTGTGGGGATGTGGTCAACTATGGAGGTTCCACTCTTATTTGTTTACTAAGGAATACCATCTAAAGAAAAATAAAACTACCGATTTTAAAAAGAACTGCGAGGTAAAGGGAGGAAAGTAATGTTGATTCATTGACAGTTCTGTGGGAAATTAAATAACAATTATACTATAATGGAAGACAGAATAAAAAATGTGCTTTGATAAGGGCACACAGAGGGCTAAGAAGGGAGATACCACATCTAATTGAAGAGATTTGGAAAGGCTTTAAGGTTTCTTGTTTGCACTTGAAAAAAACTGAATTAATGAATGTTGCCCATGGAGATCTATGTCCCCAAGAGGCACTGAGGAAAAACGCCATGAATTTGGAGGTATTTTTCCTGTGTATACCTTGAACAGAAATAGGGACGTCAACAGAAGGAGCTAGACTGAGAATGGGAGGAAGACACTGAATGAATGTTTAATTGGAAGTGATGTTGGTACATCCACGGGGGAAAGGGGCCGAAAAGCCATCATACAAAGAGATTTGTCTCAAGCAGCTTAGGAGAAAGGTCAGGGCTGTTGCTCTCGGTTTGGGGTCCCAGACGTGCAGGTGCTGCATTCTAGCCCTTGCCAAAGCTCTAGAAAGGAATATCATTGAGGAAAGAGAGTTGAGGGTGAAATGCCAAGGACCAAGGCGTGAGTCTCAGTGCATGATCCCAAGTGGAGTGTATAAAAGAGACAGAAAAGGCATCCTCTAATAGAAGGACTGGCAGAGAGAGAATGTGGAGAGTGTGTATTTACAAAAGAACAAACGAAAGGGGAAGACGATATGAGAAGGGAGTGGAAGGTCAATGCTATCGAGTGTAGTTCAGAGGTCCGGGAGAATGGAGTCCCCTTCCCGGGCGATTGGGTCATTACTGATCTTCCGCTCTCTGGCTGGAGTAGATCCATTGCCACTGGATGATGAATACAGATGTCAGAGGGGAGATTAGTGGTGAGACATATGCAGCTCCCAAGGAATTAGAAAAGAATATCAGGAAAAGGGGGGTGGAGAAAATCAGATGGTCATGATACCTTATGGGGATTTTCTGAAGAATGCCCAGCAAATATACACTCTCTAGGATGAGTTAACATTTGGAGCTGTAGATTAAATTTTTTATTAGAAAATATTTAATTGGTGAATAAGGACTGGCTCACACCTGTAAACCTCGCACTCTGGGAGGCTGAGGAGGGAGGATCTCTTGAGCTCAGGAGTTCAAGACTACCCTGATCAAGAGCAAGACTCCATCTCTACTAAAAATAGAAAAAGTGAGCTGGGTGTTGTGGCAGTAGCCTATGGTCCCAGCTACTTGGGAGGCTGAGGCAGGAGGATAACTTGAGTCCAGGTGTTTGCGGTTGCTGTGAGCTAGGCTGACCCTGTTACTGAAATTTCTCTGCTGGGTCCTTGACTTCAGGAAAACAAAGAATGAATTCACGGACCACCACAAGTAAGCAACAGGATAGATTTTATTGACAGATAAGAGAGAAAACAAAGCCTCCAGCACATCGGAGTGGGTCCCATGTGGGTTGCTGTGTTGGGCTTTCTGTCTAGGGGGTTATATGCAGCTAGATTCTCTTTCCTTGCTTGTGTGAGGGTTTGAGGAGATAGAATGTATGTCTAAAATATGTCACAACCATTGGTGCTAGAGGCCTATGGACAGAAGTTAATTTTCAAACTGCCATTGTGTAAGAATGTGGTCTCATTTAGGGTGATTCCACTCCTCCTGAGGAGTGGCAGCTTAGATGGAACATTGATCAAACTCATGTATGAGGATGCTTAGTCCTAGAGAACGGGGTCCATGTCCAGCCCAGGGTGAAAGGGACCTGCATCAACGCCATGGCCATCTAGCCTGGGACAAGAGAGTGCGACTCTGTCTCAAAAAAAAAAAAAAAGAAAGAAAAGAAAAGATTGTATACATTCAAGGTATACAATGAGATCATTTGAGATCTGTATACACTGTATAATGATTATCACAATCAAATTAATACACCTATTTCCACCCATGCTGTTCAGTAGATGCCCAGAACTTTATTTTATGAGTCAAGATTGCTCCTATGTCGATCAAATTGAAATGCAACTGAATCCATTTGGGAGATTGCCCTAGAACAATTCTTTGAACAAACCTGGCTTTCTTCTTCAGAACTACCCATTTGCTTTTTTGCCAAGCACTAAGTAGAATTCAGTTTGAGAGGAAGGGGGCTCAAGCTGCTGGCTATTCTTAGTCATGCTTTCTTGTTAAGCTCTGCTTTAGAATCCTGTCACTGGCTGGATAGTCTATTAGTAAGCTAGGTACAGACATGTTTTGACCTCACTTTTCTTCAATCTTCACTTCAGCCTAAAATAACCTGGATGAAAAACAAAGTTGCCATTGTGGATGACCCAAGATACAGGATGTTCAGCAACCAGGGGGTCTGTACTCTGGAGATTCGCAAGCCCAGCCCCTATGATGGGGGCACTTACTGCTGCAAAGCCGTCAATGACCTTGGGACAGTGGAGATAGAATGCAAACTGGAGGTGAAAGGTATGATAGCCAAGATCTCATATATGGACTAAAGTTAAAGAAAATCCTTTGTTTACTATGCTTAATGCAAAATCCAAATCGTTTGCCAAAATGCTGTAATTGGTGCAGGTGGGTGAGGGTGGGGGCCCGAGAAGCAGGAGGGAAGACATTTTTACATTCTGAGTTCATTCTGTCTGTTGAAGCTCACTTGGTTGTTTAAGTCAACTTATTTTTATATTTTGTGATTTTTGTTAAGGGATATTAATTTTAGTGGAACGCTACTATGTGTACAGATGGCAAGAATGAATAAAGTGTAGGGGCTATCACTGTGGTGACAGAATCCATCTATAAATAGAAGCTTAGTGAAAAACTTCATCTAGTGAGACTGCAATGGAGGAATTCACATTATTTTTAATTAGTTTACTATTTTGTGAAATTTCTTATATTTATATAGGTAAGTTTGCTAATTAAGTGTCTGATATTACCCCTGTGGAATATAGCATGTGCATAGTAAAACTAGGTTTTAAAAAAATCTCTAATTAGAGAATTTTTATTTACAGGTATACATTACCTTTATACCAGTTTTCAAAAGTGTGTCGCCTAATGTAAACCAAGAAAACGCATAAGGATTTATGTGGCAGCAAAGTCTCAGCATAGGCTGCTGTCTTAATCAATTTTCATGTTAATTGATTACATCAGCCTACTGAACCTACTTTGGGACACAATGAAAGCCCCTTCAAACAAAGAATCACCACTCTGACCCTTTGTGACTTGATCCTAGTGTGTTTTCTTTCATTCTTAACTATTATATTGTTATTCTGTGATAACCAAAGTCTTTATTTTTTCTATTCACCATTCTGTAATGAAGAAATTATGGCCTGAAAGTCAGAAAGAGGACTTTGTGAATATCTCTTTTAGAAAATCATAGTAAATGTTTGGGGATATTTATGTTTTTCAGAAAAGAATCTTTTAGTCCTAAATCTAGTATAAGTATGGTAGAGAAACTTCTTGAACAAGATAATTTCCTTTATAACTTTTTAAAGCAGTATTCTTTCTCTTCAGATTCATAATTAAAAAGCAAAAATGTATTTTTTCACAAATATAAGCATATAAAATTCTTAGAAAATTTAAAACATTGTTCTTGAGGTAGTCCTTATAAATGTAAACATTTTAAACTGCTTTATTAGCTTTAAATGATGAATAAGATCATGGTTGCAAATCATCTGGTTTCTAAATTACTAGCCTTATTAGTTCCAAGATATTCTTGATATTTCAACATCCCCCAAAAACAAAAAAATAAAACCAGTGCTATCTATTCATGCTTTGAAAATAACTGAATGTTCTTAATGATTTAAAATGATGCTTTCATAAATTGCTCGATATTTGGGGCAACAAATAAAGTTATGCATATACGCAATATAGTCTTTATAGTAATTGTATAGCAAATTGTATAGCAATTGAATTTAATATTAAGAGTACTGTATTCTAGTATTCTACAAGTTCAAGGTAAGGCATCAACTGTGATATACTGATATAAGCTCTTGGTCCTAAATGTAAAGCTGAAATTGTTCATCATCAGATTGTTATCTGATAATAGGTAACTTGAATCAAGTTAAGCTGTGAAAGAAAAAAGGTAAGAATGTCAACTGAGAATAAATAAATACCGGTACAAATATTCTAATTCTGCAGTGATATATCAAGGACTAAATACCCCTGGACAACCAGTCTTCCCGAAGGGGCAGCAACAGGTTTAAAAAGTTCCTATCTCACTGGATATTTATATTTTCCTGTTCCATTCCTCTTACATGAAAATGCACTTTGCATGTAAAGTTGACTTTCTCATTTGCTTTTAATTGTATTTCTTAGCAGTTCATGGCATACAGTGTTTATGCCATGAACAAGGAAGGCCAAATTATTCAAGGATATTAAGTAATGCAGAAACTAAGTTTTGTCAGCAGACTAAGTACTGTACCATATGTCCCCATAAGTAAAGCCAGAAAGCTTCATTTTAAGGTGATCTTATTTTATATAATGACTATGGCAACTTGGGAATCAATAATATTTCTTTAATATATTCTTTTCTTCTTCTTCTTTTTTTTAATTAAGACAGAATCTCACTTTGTCGCCCTGGGTAGAGTGCTATGGCGTCACAGCTCACAGCAACCTCAAACTCTTGGCCTCAAGTGATTCTCTTGCATCAGCCTCCCCAATAGCTGGACTACAGGCACCCACCACAACACTTAGCTATTTTTTAGAGACAGGGTCTTGCTCTTGCTCAGGCTGGTCTTGAACTCGTGAGCTCAAGCAATCCACCCACCTAAGCCTCCCAGAGTGCTAGGATGACAGGCCATGAGCCACTGCTCCCCACCTAAAGTGTTCATTTTTTAAATGTAGAAAGATATGTTCTTCCTTTAAAATAGAGTTTACAGCTTCCTTAGATTCATGATGAAATTCAGAGAACTGAATATTTTAAACTTGCTAAATTATAAAAAAAGGTGTTCTGGGCATTTTTGATTGGAGGGAGGCGTCAATCGATCTGACATTTGAAAACATCCATATTTAAGATGTTCCGATTACAAATTTACCAGTAGAATATCGGTAACTCATTTTTTTTTAACTGGATGTTTGGATATTTTTATGGGGACCCAAATTATTTCATATGTTTGTGGACTTAAAAGGAGAGAAAATCCTAGGCCCCACTGCAAAATATTATTAAGCAACAAATAAGGACTGTCATAGATGTAGGAGTCACCCCCACACCCCAACTTGGGGGAGCAAATGAAGAGTTCCTTGGGCTGAGTAGGTGCCCTGATGTAAACTCTAAGGCGTAGAGCTATGCCTGAGTTTACAGTATTTGCTTTCTGAATTTCCGGAGACAATGTCAGCTTTCAAAAGAGGAAGAAAATAAGGAGGATTCTTGCTTTTAAAGTTTTATAGACTATATGACGTATTGTAGCTTTATAGCCTAAGTTTCAGCCCTTATGGATTTTTTTAGGTCAGTCATATATATTCACTTCAGAATATAATGTTATAGAATACACTAGTCTAATATTTATACTTGATAATTTTGCCTTTTAGAATTTCAACATATATATATGTGCACTAACACTTTGTCATTGTCAATGTTTTTCTTTTGTTGAAAAACACAATATATATATGTTGTAGGGTTTTGTTTTTTAAGCTAATGGTTTGGAAGCTCTTATCATAAATATTCACGATTCAATCAGATTGGCTTTGCCACCAATTCAGGCAAAGTAGTTGTGCCTATTAATAAATGTTTTACATATTAATGATCTTTTTGAAGTGACTGGATCCCCGCCCTTCATTTCATGTGCTTTTATTTTCCTCCATCTTTCACAAGACTAAGGATTAATGACATCACCTCACCATAATCGTGACAATAATTTCATCCAACAAATACTCAACTTTGGTGTTAGCACTTCATTAATGCTTACAACTTCTCTCTCTCTCTCTTTCTCTCTTCCCCTTAGTTGTAGCACAGTAAGGATGTTTGAATGTATATTGTCACCCAAGGTAAGCTTTCATATGGTTGCTGGCATATGAAGCTTATGACTGTCATAAGCCATCCCAAGCCTGTGGAGTATGGCATGATTTTCATTACATAATCCAATGAAAATAGACTCTTTAAGACTAACTTTGTAGTTTTCATCTGTATTTCAGTATCTTGAAATTAACAGCCAGTACTTATCCCAGCAATCTCCTGTTGACATGAATGCATGACTCAAAGCATTTAATGTAGATGAAAATGAGTGATACCCAAGCATTCTGGATTCTTTGCATCAAGGAATGGACATGTAGATAAATGGCATCATTTCTACCAATATGTGACTTGAGTTGTTTTTTTTTTTTATCTAAGGAGAATGATTTTCTCAAATTTGCATTGAAGGAGTTTTAAGAATGCTTAAATGGCATGCCTTTTGTCTGAACGTGAATTTAGTAGCAAGTAGTGAAAGTGCTTCACTGAAGGAAGTGCTTTCATGGGCTCACTCTTGAAGGGTACTTTTCTTTTTTAAATAATAATTCAGAAACTCAGACGGTAGGTATGAAACATTAGCAGGAGTTCCTCTCACCTTCAGAAGATAGTGGACCAGTCTTACTATTTTTGAAAACGTATTTTTAATATTTGTCCATCTGACAAGGTATGAATGGCCAAAGCGAAAGGGAATAGTTTATTTTTTCCTTTTCCAACGTGCTTGAATAAGAATGCTCTGTGCTTAATTAAAAAGCGTATTAATGAACTAGAAAGAGATCTTCCATTGATCCATTGATTTGCATTTATTGTGCCATTTAGTCATTTAATTTAAATCATCTATGAGGAATCACAAAATCCCTCAAAGAGCAATACATACGTTCTAACTATTTAAGAATTTAAACCAAGATTGAATAATAGTAGAGGGAAAAACTGCTATGGCTCTGCTGGGAACTTGCTTTTCCTTCTAGAGGCCAAGTGCTTTAAATTCTAAATGTACTAAAAACAGGAAAGATTGCCAAGCAGGGGCTGAATGAATCTTTGTCACTAACAGGAACGGAATTAGTCACATTTTCAGGCAGCTAGTCAAGAAGTGTTTTGCAGCGATTTTTCATGGTGGTGGTTTAACTTTTCCCTTTCCCTTTGTGTCCTCTCTAGGTGGGCTCTCCTTCTGCAGGCTCCTCCTACAAGGTGTGCCTCCAAACATAATTGATTCATATTTGCGAGACTTGCACTCAAGCAATCCTGAGGAATTCTGAGGGCCTGGCACTGCTTCTCCGCACTCCGCTGCTTTGAAATCTGGTTGAAAAGAGAAAGCATTTTCTGTTTTTCCACCAGGCCCCCATGTGTGATCATTTTCTTTCCTCCTTATGTTAAAGAGAAAAAAAAAAAATGTTTGCACAGATTGCTTAATTAAAAATTGCAAAAACAATCTTACTTGAAGTCAGCACTGTGGTCACTATTGTCTATCCTTCGTCACTGTACTTTACCAAAAAAAAAAAAAAAAGGCTATAGAATAAGCGAAAATAGTTATTTTCATCTCAAATAGTAGGCTATAAATGCTTTTTGTTCCCAGAGTAAAAAACATGATACAATACACCATGATTGAATCTTAAAAAATCTATCTTTCTTTTGGTCTAACAGATTTTTCTGAGCAAAGCAGACTTGTTTATTTCCCATGGCCCTGCTTAACACCAGGATCTGTGCCCACTTTGCCCATTTGAATTCAGTACAGGTTTTTGAAAGTCTAACTTTCAAACAGACTTTCTCAGTAGAAGGGAAAATGCACTCAGTAAATGGTGCGACCATCCTGAAGTGTTTATGATGAAATGACACAGTATGTGTTTGTGTTTGGGGCTGTGTGCTTAAACACAGAACCCAGGACAAAGGCTGGGGGCCCGGTTGACAACACGGTCGGAGCATCCTGGCCAGATCCACTAAATAACACAGATAGTTATGGTGACCGAAGGCTGCACCCGACCACAGAGCAGTGAGGGATTTAGAATTTGCTGATCATGTCCGTGCAATTTGATGGAAATCTTCTTGAGAAATTTAGGAAAGAAACATATGTACTAGCTCATAATGTTATTAAGCAATTTTCTCTCCTCTTCCTAATACTATAGTTTCAACTAAGGAAGCCAAATAAAAGTGTACGGTACTATGCCATTACTGCTTACACTCTCCCTTTTCTTTTTGATCTTTTGTTGCAGAGGAAAAATATACTATGCCTTCCAGGTGGGCCCATGGCATCTTTGGATGACATTTTAAAATATCAGTTCTGTGTCCTTTCCTGATCAGAGCTGGGCAGTTGTGTGGTGGCCATGGACAGGTTTGACGACAGGCTAATCCAGAGAAGGGTGGAGGATCCAAGTACTTGCAGAACATTTGAGAAGAGCAAGAGAAAACTCTAGTTTGTGTCCAAATTGTTGTGGCCCCTTCTATGTCTGCTCTGATTGGGTGTTGTTAAGAACATTGGCTGTCACCGCTGCTCCTCTGCTCCCAAGAACGCCAAAATAATAATGTGTACAATCCCTGTAGGCACACACGCATTTAAATCAGGAAACTTATTTGCATGTTATTGGCTAAGCTGTTTTACATAAAGGAAGTCTGGCTCATCTATAAAGACATGAAGACCATTTATTCTCTGCGTGCAAACCAAAAAAAATAACAGCATGGCAAAACCTATCAGTGTGGCCCCTGCCGCCTGGCTGCTGCGTCCCAGGCACAGTGGGCAGCTGAGCTGGCTGCCTAACTCAAACAAATTCTCAAACAAATTCTCAATTTTGCCAAGTCATGGTCAAGTTTGTCAGGCCCTTTACAAACATAGGCTAGGAGGGACTATAAGCCTTCTTACAGAATTTTGGTTCCCCACTCATGACTTTGGCTCTCTCATTATATTGTGTGGTAGGTAAGGTTACTTTTCTACATATGATCTCTCCTCATATTAAGAATACACATACTTGGGTGGCACCTGTGGCTCAAGGAGTAGGGTGCCGGCCCCATATACTGGAGGTGGTGGGTTCAAGCCAGGCCCCGGCCAAAAACTGAAAAAAAAGAAAAAAAAAAGAATACACATACTTGCAAAGTTCCAATAAAAACAAAAAAGTTTATTGTGAAACTACAAAGAACAAAAAAATGCCAGAAGCTGTACTTGCTATGTTTTCCCACAATTTTGTTCTAATTTGCTTAAAGTTTACTCTATTAAAAAGAAATATATAGCATCCCAGGAATTTACCAAAAATTCTTTTTGGGAACAAACATTCATTACAATGTTCAAAGGACCACATTTATTCACTTTAAAAGAAAGCTTAATGAATATTTTTATCTAAATGAACATTGAACTAGGAAAAAAATTCATTCTAAGAAATCTGGGCCACTTTTTTCAGCTCAAAAAATGAGTAATTGAACATCTGACCTGTGTGTGGAACCATGCTAGATTCAGCTTAGAACTCGATGAATAAGCTACTTCATGCCTTGAAGAAATTTGTGCTGGAACATATTCTTCCAAGCAAAGTATCCCAAGAATGGAAGAAAAAGTATCCAATGTACTCAGCCCTACTATGAAACCAATTTATAGCTTTCATATGAAAGCTATAACCCAATTATAGCCCAAGAAAGGGAAAGAGGAGAGGGAGGGGAGCGGTGAGGATAGGTGGAGGGAGGTCTGATTGGTGGGACCACACCTACGGTGCATCTTACAAGGGTACATGTGAAATTTACTAGGTGTAGAATATAAATGTCTTAACACAATAACTAAGAAAATGCCATGAAGGCTGTTAACCAGTGTGATGAAAATATTTCAGATTGTTTATAAAACCAGCACATTGTACCCCATGACTGCATTAATGTACACAGCTATGATTTAATTAAAAAAAAAAAAAAGAAATTTGTAAGGTGTAAGACTAGTACACAGGGCAGGATAAAAAGTCCAGAAAGCCAGTATAAGACAGCACTGTAACAACTCAGAAGTTAGGTAATATTGTTTATGTATTTGTCATCAGTGTATGTGTCACACACTAGAGTATAGAACATAACCTTATTATTTTTCTAAATCGAATTAAATATGACTCTGAGCTTCTCATCTGCTAAGGAAATTAAGGAAGTCTGTGTTGTTTGGGGGTCCTACTTCAGCCTCAGATTCCACAGTCAACTGGAATCTTTCCTGGTGCCTAGAAAGTGAAGAAAAGGAAAGGCCTCTGGTCTTCAGTCTACGCTGGCGCCCGGAGAGTGGCAGTGGTCCAGCTGTGGTCCAGCCTAGCATGTTCTACTCAAAGGCACGCGACTCTGAAACTACCTGGCAAGTGTGGACCTGGGGTCTTTCGGCTTTCAAGGTTATAGCTTGGTTATTATATTAGTCAGGGTTCTCCAGAGAAACAGAACCAATAGGATATATACATATATATATTTAATTTAATTTTTCTTTTTTAGAGACAGAGTCTCATTTTATCACCCTCGGTAGAGTGCCATGACATTACAGCTCACAGCAACCTCCAACTCCTGGGTTTAGGCGATTCTCTTGCCTCAGCCTCCCAAGTAGCTGGTACTACAGGCGCCCGTCACAACGCCCCGCTATTTTTTTGCTGCAGTTTGGCCAGGGCTGGGTTTGAACCCACCACCCTCGGTATATGAGGCCGACACCCTACACACTGAGCCACAGGCTCTGCCCTATATATATGTATTTATATACCATAGAACCTCTCTAAGTTGATCATCCAAGGGATGGTAACAATCTGATCAACATCAGGAGTGGTCAACATCAGGCCTACTGTACTGATACGTACAAGTGTATGTCTGATCTATGAAAATTAAGTCAATTTAAGGAGGTGGTCAAGGTAGGGAAGGGGTCATCTATGGAAGTCCTACTATAGATTGATTGATTAGATAGGTAAATGTCTAGGAAGAGATTCATTATAAGGTATTGGTCATGGAATTACAGAGGCTGAGAAATTCCATAATTTGCTGTCTACAGGACGGATACCTAGGAAGCCGGCTGTTCAGTAGAAGTCCTAAGAACCAGAGAACAATGGCTCACATCATAGTCTGGGTCTGAAGGCCTGCAAACCAGAAGAGTTGAGGGCCCTCAGCTAACAGGACGATGCCCATCCACAAGGGGGAAGGCCCTCTGCATTAGTCAGCCCACCGATTCCAACTGCTAATCTCTCCTGGAAATACCCTCACACACATATCCGGAAATGATGTTTAACCAGCTACTGGGCATCCCAAGGTTGACACACAAATAAACAAATATATGTATTTATTTACAGCTGAGAAACAGCTATAGCTATTCTCGTGTTACTTTTAAACATGTCCTTTGGGAGAGCATTGGACACTTTGGCTGCTCTGTACCACCAGCCTTAGCCTTGGGGAACGGGAGCCTCTGCACTTCCCACAGCTTCCCTCTCAGCCTCCTCCAGCCAGGTCTTCCACCACAAGGCAGGGAGTCCATGGAGCCAAAGGGGTGGGCCTCCCTGGAATCCTCAGCAAACTCCTCTTTCTTAAAGACTGCTCTAGAGCCTGCAATTAGGGCTTCTTCTCTGGGTTCAAGCTCCCAAGGATGTACCATGTGGTCAGTGTGTGGCTCAGAGGCACCTGCTTGCCAAAGAGTTGAGATGTGGAGGATGTGACTAGAGCTTGGGCATGAGCAGGGGCACCCAAGATCCCTCATGGTGTGGCTCAGGAAGGAACTGGAATGGTCAGAACAGGGAGCATGGAGACTGGCAGTGAGCCACAATACTCTGGCAAGAGTCTCTGAAGAATCTGATAACTCTACATTCAAACCTGGCTTTCCAGGACATTGTGAAGGTATTCTAAAGAATGGAGGATATTAGTATTTTATTAACCATCTGTCGGCTCGATTAATCGCTTCTAAGAATTTGTCTATATGGACAGCCAACCCCCAGCTGCCTGTGTCCCCTTCCCTGCAGCTCCTCTTTCCCCTCCTGTACACACCCCTCCCCACTCACCAAGCTCAAGGCCTGACCCTCTGTCTTCTGAACACAATTCTAGGCTTCTCTTTTCTAGGAGTGGGAGTAGAATGAGGACTAACAAGACCGCGCCGTCTTCTCACCAAGTCCCCATAACACGGATTCTAAATGGAACTCTACGTTTGTTTTATTTCCTTACTTTAGTGGGGTCATTTAATTACCATCCTAGCATCAAAGATTTAGGTGACTGCTACATGTAGGTATTTTAAAAATCTTTTAGAATTAAACTTTACTAATTTAGAACGGGATAGAGAAACATGCCTGCTGCTAGAACAACCAGCTCTCCTGATTCTAAGGCCGTCATTACCTCCTTATCATCAGGTGGCGATCTCTCTCTGTGCACTCTCTCTGTCCCTGAACGCATTGGTCTGAACAGTCTCTGGCCTAGCTGAGTATGTTCCTTTCCATCTGGAGTACATTGCTAGGGGGAAACCACCAGGGGAAAAACACTCCCAGAGAGGGGACTTTAGAGTGTTGTGGGGCATGGGCTGACTCAAATCAGTCACTTGGAGAGCAAAACCTTGCACTCAAGTGCGTAATCCATCATAACCACTTTTGCCAAGCCATAGCTTCAGGAAGTGTCTTTCAGTTCTTCATAGGTAAGTGTGTACACAGCTATCCACGGGCACAAGATTCCTTCTTGTTTTTACTCTACTACCCTCACTTTCATTCTGCTCTAGGAGCTCGGGAAAACATCTTAAAGACATTACGCACCAACTTAAAAAAACATCAAAACAAAAAATAAGTAAGGGTTACCAGCAGCAGTGCCATGGCAGGGACAGGTACTGCCATTCAGACTTTGGAAGGCCTCCTTCTGTATCCCTCTGGGACACTTGTGACAAGGGGTGATTGGAAGAGAGCCATGTCTCAAAATAAAACAAAGTTGGTGTGAAGTTACGCGGTCATTTGGAAAATTTCAGGCACTAAAGAGCCAAGTAAGTATCCCCTGCAGGCTGTGGGAGGCAGTGCCACTGTGCTGACCATCCGAGCCTCACTACCGAGTGGTCCTGGGGACCACTGTGACTGAGTCCCCTTTCCTGCACTGGAAGGTACCATGGAACAGGAGGCAGTCAGGGTAATAGCAGAGGTGACTAAGAGGAGGGGAATAACCCTCTGTGAGAGTTATTTTCTTTCTCTTTCTCCATTTCCCACCCCTTTTAAGACTGAGTCTCACTCTGTCACCCAGGTAGATGCATTGGCGTCATCACAGCTCACTGCAACCTCCAACTTCTAGGCTCACATGGTGCCCCTGCCTCATCCTCCCAAGAAACTGGGAATACAGGCATGCACACCACATCTGGCTAATTTTTCTTTTTCTTTTCTTTTTTCTTTTTTGCAGGGTCTTGCTATGTTGCTCAGGCTGGTCTCGAACTCCTGGCCTCTTCTGGGATTATAGGCGTGAGCCACTGAGCCTGGCCTATGAGGTTTATTTTTATGCACTTCCTAATAACTCATCGATCAGGCTCAGTAAACATTTGCTAGCAGGAGAAGGAGTTTACTGAGGAGATGACTTGTTCCCTGGGTCTGGCCCTGCTCATCAAGCTCTCGCAGCAGCCAGCATGGACTCTGGCCTGAAGTCTGCCTTCAGTAACGTCCCTCCCTTAGGAAGGTAAGCAAGGACAGACAGACTGGGAGAGTGGGACATGAGGGGGTTCAGTGAACACCACGGCCAGAGAGCAACATGGAGTTGGAGGGAGGAGAGGGGGAGGATGAATACACTCTTATTTGTACAGAGGAAAAGGCAGCCCAGAGCAGCGGACTGAAGGAAAGCAGAAATAACCCTACCAGGCAAAGAGCTACAGAAAGAGGGAGCAGTAAGGAGAAAATCCACAACAGAAAGAAAAGTGCTTTTCAAGCATTATCTCCCAGGGCAGTCTGAATGTGTTTTGTTGTTGTTGTTGTTGTTGTTGATTTTTTTTTAATTTTAATTTTTTTTTTTTTTTTGTTGTTGTTGCAGTTTGGCCAGGGCCGGGGCTTGAACCTGCCACCCTCAGCATATGGGGCCGGGGCCCTACTTCCTGAGCCACAGGCGCCGCTCTAGTCTGAATGCTTTAACCCTTCCCACCGCCACTGCGTTCCTCACTGTGGAGGAAAGGCAGGCCCTGGGCAGTATGTGAAGAAGCCCCCATGGGCTGAAGGGGATCCAGCCAGTCCATTCTACTCCATGGTACATGAGTTTAATAAAAACATTTTCAGCTTCCCAGATAGTCAAATGAATGTTTGCCCAGGATTATTGTCAAGAAGCTAAAGGTCTCCCAGTCTGGGAAGCCCAGCATTCTCTTCGAAAGTGTCACCCACAACCAACAACCTACATCCTCACCAAGGACCAAAAAGTAGATTCGATGACACTACAGATATCATTAAGCAATTGGCATAAACCATACATATGTTTTATAAATATATACATAATATTCACTTAAAAATATAAAATTTCAAATATCTATTAATCCATCTATACCTTCTTTGCCATGGGAAGAACAGCCTCAAGCCACATTAAGTGAGTCCACCTGCTCTCTCTCATCTTTCAATCGCCCTCTCAGTCCTTTCTCCCTTTTTCTACCTATTTCCAGCACAAGACTTCTAGGACTGTGTGCTTCAGTCACTCTTTACCCAAAGTGTGGTTTGCTGACCATCAGCATGGCTCACCTGAGAGCGTCTTCGAAACGAAAACCCCCAGAACTTGCCCCAGATCCACAAATTCAACAGTCCACATTTTTTTTTTTTTTTGTAGAGACAGAGTCTCACTGTACCACCCTCAGGTAGAGTGTCGTGACGTCACACAGCTCACAGCAACCAGCTGGGACTACAGGCACCCGCCACAATGCCCGGCTACTTTTTTGTTGCAGTTTGGCTGGGGCTGGGTTTGAACCCACCACCCTCGGCATATGGGGCCAGCACCCTACTCACTAAGCCACAGGCACCGCCCAACAGTCCACATTTTAACAGCATCCTGGGTATCTGTGTGCTCACTTAGGTCACACAGGCCATGCTCCAGCCTTCTTCCTGTCCTGTTCCTTGGGTAGATATTATTTGGGCCATTCTCTCTTACTTATCCCAGGGAAAACATGTGGATCATTAGATCCCCTCTACATATTCCTGGTGACCTAACCTAACATCTAAATGTGACTTAACCTGTTCCTCCTAAAAGCCCCAGCTCAAAGGCAGGAGAACCTAGTGTGGGATTTTCAACCACCCGAGTTTCTGCAGAAGGAATTTTCCAGGAATGAGGGCCCCTCTAGTGCTTCTCTAATCATACTAATCATACCAGGAAGCATTTTAGAACAGCAGGATTTTAGAGCTCAGAAAATGATAAAAGTCAAAACTGATTAGAGGATACAAACAAGCCCCGGTGCTAAGAATGGTGTCTCTCAGGGAAATCTGTTTCCTTAACCCTAAATTGCTTTTGCAACTCCAGATAAAGAGCACAGTTCCAACATTTCAGGGATTCTATTGCGAAATTTTGTTTTCTGATCTTCTCCAGGAAACTAAGCATTTCTAAAGAGGAGAGCAAAGGTTTTAGACAATCTGTTATTGCACACTGCCTATCTATCCGTGTGTTTTGTATGTTACCCCGATTTCATAAAATTTTGACTTTGGAGTCTCAAAGTACCAAACTATAAAAATATAAATTAAACCAAAGCAAATAAATACAAGAAAATATGCCACAAAACTATATTAATCATAAGTTCTCTAGCCTGTAGGTCTAAAGCTCAGAATTCTGAACATTTACACAGATAGCTTGACTCTCTGGATAATAAAATTCTACTACACAGATGACTAAGAAAATGTTAAGATAGTCAGTGTTAGAGTACATTGTTTCATTTCCAAGAATTACAATTGACAGCATCCCTTCTGATTCACCCAGGCAAGTTTCAGCTTGCTCAGCATCAGCGGTCCTGGAAAGGCTTTCCGGTTACTTTCTTTTTGTGTATCTCAACAGGTGATTTCTTGATTGCAGCCCCACCTTTTTTTTTTTTTTTTTTTTTACATAACTTACTTTTTATTAAAAGTATCTGGCATTCATGATGGATATTTTCTGGGTCTTGCACATATTTTAATATTAAAGATTATTTTTTGCATGCAGTAATGTGAGTTTTCCCCACATAGGAACATTGATAAAAAGATGACATACCACCTGGGTTAAGTGTCTTTTTTAATGGAGAAGCTAACAAATTGTCCAGTTACATTTCTCCCCAAAGAGCCACAGACTGGGTAGTAATGAAGTCTCTAATCCAGGCAATATATTCAACACTAAGAAATAAAAATTAAAAAAGAAGGGCAGTGCCTATGGCTGAGTTGAGTAGGGTGCTGGCCCCATATACCGAGGGTGGCAGTTCAAACCCGGCCTCAGCCAAACTGCAACAAAAAAATAGCCAGGCGTTGTGGTTGTAGTCCCAGCTATTCAGGAAGCTGAGGCAAGAGAATCACCTAAGCCCAAGAGTTGGAGGTTGCTATGAACTGTGTGATGCCATGGCACTCTACCGAGGGTGATAAAATGAGACTGTCTCTACAAAAAAAAAAAAAAAAAAATTAAAAAAGAAAAGCCCTCAGGTCCAATTAAGGGAGCCCATCTACATACAGGCTATTCACTATCAGAGGTGCTCTTGGGCTCTACATGTCTGGAAGGCGTCCTAAGAACCCGATTCAGAACATTTACTTCAAATAGCCTTTCTCTGGTTTCCAACTTATGAATTAAGGTAGTATTTTAATTGTATTTCAGAAAACTTTTTGCAAGTTGTTTTATGTACAATGCCAACTTTTGAAAGATCACTAAAGTTAACTAGGCTTAAATCACTTTACAAAAAAGAGGGAAAGCCCAAAATGCCACTTTCTATGGAGAACCCACAGTTCAGTTTTATTCAGAGCAAAGAAAAAAAGACTTTTATCATACTAGAAGAAAGTCAGCCATAGGTTTGGAATCTGTACTCCAACTACACATGCAATGAGGACAATATTCTGCTAATACCATGGATTTGCTGCCGCATTTGTCTACTGTTTGTCCAACATTAACAATTATAAACAGAGCGGTGCAACTAGTAGTTGAAATAATCCTTACAGTGTTACAGTGTCAGGCACAACATTTCACTTCTCTTCACACCACTGGTTCTCTTTGCATATCTGGGCTTCCTCCTCTTCAGTAAAGTCATTTTTCATACTGAAGTTCTTGCGAATCTCTTCAGGAGTTTTCCCCTTGATCATATTGGCAACGGTCTTGCACGTAACAGCAAGCAAACCTTTGATGTCTAAGTAGTTTGCAGCCAGAATAAGTTCAAAAAGTGTTCCTTGGTCAACTTTCAGGAATTCTTGGTCCCAAACAGGGATATCGTCTGTTTGCTTTTCTTTGTTCTCATCCTTCTCGGGAGGAGGAGGGTCATCCTTATGGTGGGTGCACCACTGAATGACCTTTTGCTGCATTAACATTTGGTAAAGGAACTGGGTCATCATCTCCTTCATCATCCAGTCCCAAATCTTCAACATCATCTTGATAGTCACAGATTGTTTGGCAATTTCCACATCAACTTCAAATATCTCTCCACTGGAACTCTGCAACTTAGTGGAAGGCATGGTGTTGGGTCTCAAAGGATGACCCGAGGCTGACGAGAGCTGAGGAGCGTCTGCACAACACAACGAGAAGCAGAGGACAAGGCCACTACCAGCCCACGCCTTTTTCCAAAGCAATGAAAGTCAGTGGATTTTGAAGTAATTATTTCACACACAGCTGTACCAAATCTGGCTATAGGAGACCAGGTAACATTTTGTGAGAAGTTTGCCTAGAGGTCAAGGATGCTGAGGAAGATTTGAAATATGAGTGAAAGTTACACAGAAGAACTAGTAATAAAACTAAGAGCAAGATGTTCTTTCTCGTATGAGAAAGGAACTCAACTCAGATAAAAATAAAAATTTTACAGATGCAAAAGGAAAAATAATAGGAAATCCTAAATCTACATTTCTTTGATATTGGAATACATAAAGTGGGGAAGGTAGATGGAACAGCTATGCCCTCGTATGTCTTGAATTAATTTGAAATTTCTAAAGCCAGGCACGGTGGTGGTCACCTGTAATCCCAGTTCCTCAGGAGGCCTAAGGGGTAGGATCAATTGGGTCCAGGAGTTTGAGGACAAGCCTGGGCAACATAGTGAGACCCCATCTCTAAACAAACACTAATTTTAAAAAACTCAAAAATGTAAATTTCAAAAAACTTCATCACAAAAGCACTGGGAAAATCAGCATAGAGCATGATGAGTGTTTTTAAAAGTGGTTCTATTTTTATTGTTTTTACTACTTTTTGATTATGAAATATTTCATTTTGTAAAATAAAATACTTTTTAATTATGAAATATTTCATTTTGTAAAATAAAATGCAAATATTTATGGTACATATTGATCTCTGCATCAATGTGTATAGAGACATATGCATAGAAATAATAAAATGAGCATGTATGACTTACCAATTGAAAAACTAGTTGAACATCTCAAGAACGTAGAAACAAACACATGTACTCAAAACTAAATTGGAAGTAATCGATCAATATTTAAGTGCACATATAGAAATAAATCCCAATGAAAATCAAGCTCGGGGAGAAGGTAGGAGGCCATGGGTAAATTCACATCTATTGGGTACAGTGTACACTATCTGGATGAAGGCCACAGTTACATGTGTAACTTTGACTCAGTCTATACAAAAACAAAGTATGTAAACAAAACAAGTATAATACCCCCTAATATTCTGAAATAAAAAATAAAATAATAAAATCATTGTAGTTGAGAAAGCCTGATGGCCTCCAACACCCATTCTCCCACTTGCAGCCCCCCTTGTGGTTAAGTGTAGCAGCCATCTGATCAGGTTCTGTGCAGTCCTTGATCATGGCCTCCAAAGGAAAGGAACATAGCAATCTCTTTCCTTTTTCTCCTTCCAATGGGTTGGAAGTTGTAGTCACCCATTTTTGATCACAAGGACAAAAGCAACATTGTAAAAGTGGCAGACTCATGAAATGGAAGAAATCCATGTCCCTGAAGCCATCGAGCTGCCCTCAAGCCCTCAGCCCTGGATTACCTACTTAGACATTAGATGTGGAAAAGTAAACTTAGTTTGGTTCAGCTCAGCTGTATCCTAATGTAATTACCAACATGGGCCTTCCACAGTAGCATTTCCTGTGCTCTCTATTAGGAGTAACAGCTACCCAGCATGATATTTATAATTCTTTGCTTTTCTTCATAGTGTTGCCATGGGCACATATTCCTAAATGCAAAGTCTTGCATGTTTTTGAGCTTTACATAAATAAAATCATACTGGGTGCATTTTTTTCATGACCTTCTGCTACAGAATGAATGATATTGCCTCCTAAATTCGTGTCGAAGCCCTCACCCCCACTGTGATGGTATTTGGGGAACTAATTAGGTTTACATGAAGGTAGGGCCCTCATGATGGGATTAGTACCTTTAAAAGAAGAAGCCTCAGAGATCACTTCTCTCTCTCTCTCTCCCTCTTTTTGTCTCTCTCTCTCTCCCTCCCTCCCTTTCTCTTCCTAATTCTCCCTCGCCAGGGAAGGTGGCTGTCTGCAAGCCAAGAAGAGAGTCCTCATTGGAGAATCAAATTAGCTGGCATCTTGACCTTGGACTTCGCAGCTTCCAGAACTGTGAGAAATAAATTCCTGTTGTTTAAGCCAAAACAGTCTATGATATTTTGTTGATACAGCCCATGCTGACTAATATATTTACTTCCCCCCCCACTAAACACTATGCTTGTGTAATTCATTCTTGTTAATAAATGTAGCTATAGTTCATTAATTTTTCACTGCTATATTAAACTTGCTATGTAATATTAATTACTTGAAAATACCACCATTTGTTACCTACTGTGTTGTTGACATTTGAGTTATTTATAGCTTTATGTTATTATATGAAGGTGCTGTGAATATTCTTATACCTGACTCCTAGAATCCATGTGCAAGAACTTCTCTGGGATATATCCCTGGATCGCATTTGGGTGTCACAGAGTCTGTGCATCTTCAACTTTATGGGATAATGCCAGGTTCTTTTTCAGATGGCTCTACCCATCTACTCTCCCTTGCTAATACTTGCATTTAGGTAGTCTACAAGATTAAGTTCTGGCCAATAGGATGTACAACAGTACCCCGCTTATCTGCAGGGTTAGGTTCCGAGAGCCCAGTGCATACCTGAAACCACTCTGTGGTTTTTATCTGATAACAAAGGTGGCTAGTAAATGACTAACAGATAAGTAGCACATTAGCATGGATATGGTCGGTAAAGGAATGATTGGTAGGCCCAAGTAGATTGAAGTGGGACAGAACAAGATTTCATCATGCTTCTCAGAGCAGTGTGCAATTTCAAACTTATAAATTATTTATTTCTGAAATTTTCCATTTAATATCTTCAGACTGTTAGTTGGCTGTGGGTAGCTGAAATCCTGGAAAGTGAAACCATGGATAAAGGGGGGCTACTGCATGGAAAAGTATTATTGAGGACTTTTGGAAAGGCACCCTAGTTGCTGGCTCAGCAGAGCAGTATTCACCTCTTTTTCTATCCTCTTCCTCTTTCCTGCTGCTTGAAATGCAAAGAAGATGGCTGGAGCTCCAGCAGCCATTCTGAACCAGGACATGACAGAAGGACAGGAGCAAAAAAGCCTGCGTTCCTAATAACCTGGAACTACCACACTAGCCTTGGACTGCCAATTATAGACATCTTTTATGCAAGAGAGAAATGAACTTCTATTTTATGTCACCATGTTTTGCAATTTTTGCCATAGGTATCTTAATGCAAGCCTAGGTGATTGTTTTGTTTCTTACTGATTTCTAGGAGTTCTTTATGTAATTTAGGTACTATTCATTATGGATTTTATTTGAAATACTTTTCCCCGGTTTATGGCTTGTCTTTTCATTCTCTTCATAATGTGTTTTCATGTACATTAGAAACTATTTCTAATATAATTAAATTTATTAATCTGGAAAAGGATTTTTTTCCTCAGATTATTTGTGGCACTGGTAAATTAAAAAGTAGGTATTGCAAGGTCCTCTGCCCGAAGCCAGTATTGTTTAAAGCGCATGTCATCATTCTGTTTCCTTTCCTGCGGTTGTCAGCATAATTTTTCACATTAAAAATTGGATGGCATATAGTCAATGAAAGGCACCATCTATAGATACCCTCATATTGCTCTTGGGCAGAGGTTGCCAAACATTTTTCTGTAAAGGGCCAAAGTGCTATATACCCTCAGCTTTGCAGGCCACATGGTCTTATCACAACTGACCTCTGCTGCCCTTGTACAATGAAAGTGTCACACAACATGCAAGGAATAAACATGGCTTTATTTGTGGTACTAAAATTTAAATGTTGTATAACTTTACATCACAAAATTTGGTTTTTTTCCCCAGTCATTTAAAAATGTAAAAACCATCCTTAGCTCATGAGCTGTAGGGAAATCAGAGAAGGGCTAAGTTTGGCCAGCAGGCAGTAGTTTGTTGAGCTCTGCTTGGAAGTGTTGGGACAGGTGGGGTGGGGGGGGCGGGGTGAAATGCACCTGCTGATAGGTGTTGCTCAACTTAACTATCCTAGAAGCAGTTTTTGGCTTGTTCTATGCCTTAGAAAAGTGCATACAGATTACAACTATAAAGAGCCAGGATATAGGCCTGTCTGAGGTTGTGCAATAGAACATGCTTATGACAGGACGTCCCCAGTCCAAAAGGGTACATTGTGAGGTAAGGGGCTGGTGAACTACCATTGTGTGGCAAGCTGGCCTGCTCTACAGTGCAGGGAGAGGACCCGCCTGGATTCCTGCCTTCTGTTCCAGGGAAGAGTGTGTGTAAAAATATCCATCCTCTGTTGATAACATGTGCTCTGAAAAATAGGCATTTGGGTGTCAGCCATCGGGTCCCCTTGTTAGATAGTGTTTCCCAGCCTTGATTTTTAGTTGCAACACCTGGGTTTCTGAACCTGCACTGGGAGTTCTCCGGAGCTACTACATGGCGGGGCCGCTTTCCTCTTTGTTGGAGTGTTTACCAAGCAGGACAGATGGGGCCATCACTCCCGGTGACTCCCAGGTCATTAGTATCCTGCTCTCGCACGAAACCACCCCGGGCTTTTCAGGGATCTTTGTCCTGCAGCGGTTAGCCAAAGGCACACCGAGACAACGGAGTTGTGCCACCACCAACTCCGCAGGGCAGAGGAACCAGTTCTGTCACTGTCCGGCCAGCCAGAGGCTTCTTCCTTCAGGGAGAGTACCAGACGCGGCGGGCGGGATAGGAAATCAGACCTCCCCGCAGGTGCAGGCGGCCTTGAGCGGCCGCGCAAAGTCACCGCCCCAACTGCGACCCGCGCGCTCGCCCCGGGCTCCGCCCCGCCCCCGGCTCCGCCCCGCCCCGCGCCCGCCCCGCCCCCGGCTCCGCCCCGCCCCGCCTGAGGGCCGCACCCGCAACCCCGCCGCTCGGGGGGCAGGGCCCCGGCAGCAGGGGCGGCCGGGCCTCGGCTCGACCTTGGCCGTGCGGGCCGCTCGGGCGCGGCGCCCCAACACCGGCGCAGGCTCGGCCCCGCCCCCCGCTGTCCCCGCCCCCGGCGCCCGGCGCGGGCTGCGCTCGGCCCAGTGGCTGGGCCCGCAGGCGGCCATGGCGGCGGGCGCCGGGGCCAGGCCGGGGCCGCGCTGGCTGAGGGCGCTGGGCGAGCCGCTGAGCGCGGCGCAGCTGCGGCGGCTGGAGGAGCACCGCTACAGCGCGGCCGGCGTCTCGCTGCTCGAGCCGCCTCTGCAGCTCTACTGGACCTGGCTGCTCCAGTGGATCCCGCTCTGGATGGCCCCCAACTCCATCACCCTCCTCGGGCTGGTCATCAACATGCTCACCGCGCTCGTGCTCATCGCCTACTGCCCCACGGCCACCGAGGAGGTAGGGCTCGGCGGCGGCGGTGGGGACCCCCAACTGCTGTCCCCAGGAGCCCCTCGGTCCCCGGTGCACTGCGGGCGGGTCGCCGGAGGCGCCTCCAGCCGCTGAGGGAGCGCGGGAACCCCCCGCGCGGCTGAGCCTCTAGGGCGGCGGAGGGACCGACACGGCCACTGCCCCCGCGCGGTGTCCGCCCCGAGCCTCTCCCGGGCCACCTGGAGAGACTGTCACGCCGCTACCCCAGCCTCGTGACCCCTCCCCGCCTCCCTGTACGGCGGAGGGGCTGACAAGGTCACTGCCCCAGTCCCATGCCCGCACAGATCCTCCCTCCTGGGCTGGAGGACAGTCGCCTGCCCGGCCGGCGCCAACCCCAACCCCTGGGGTGGACCTGCAGTCGGGTACTGGACACCCCTGACTCCGTCCTGCCTGGCCAACAGGACTTGCAGCCGGGTTGGCCAAACCCAAGATGCTCTTTAGATACTATGATAACCGTCCGTTTCTCTAAGGTTGTGCTAGTGATCCTGAAATTACTGGTGGTACTAATCAGAGACAAGTTACTTTTAAGAAACGTCTTCTTTGCTTCATTGATTTTTTCATGAAAAACAAACTAAGCTGTTATCAAGACGATCATCCTTATCACAACCCAGGGATCATAAAAACCACCAGATTTTATTAGCAATAATTACATTTGACCTATGTCCAAAAAGAACAGTAAATAACGTGGGCTTTGGACAACTGTTAAGTAGAAGCGCCCCTTGTGTGTGGAGGGATACAGGGGAGAGCTGGGTTCAGTCTCATCTGTAGCTTATAGTATAAGTGATAAACATTACTTGGCACATTCTGAGTCATTTCTTTCTTTGCCCTCCTAATAGTGAAGTCCCTTTATAATTGTATTTGAGTATAGATCCATGGAGGACTAATGGAGTTGAGGTTGAATAACAGGAATTCAATGGAAATGCTTTATGCCTGACATTTGTGCATCCGTTTCAAAAAAAAATTTTTGATGGAGGCTACATTTAAAAATACCCTGACATTTGACTAGTATGTTTACTATATATTTCTTAGCAGACATTCTCATTGTTATTCCTCATTGCTGTTCATTTACATAGTGTTTGAAAAAAGAAGCTGCTCTAGTTTTTGGCTTTTGCTACCCAGTTTCCAGAATATCCCAGAGTGTATCTGAATGAAAAGACCCTGAGTTGGAAGTGAGGGTTGGCTGCTGACTAGCTCAGCTGCCACAGACGTGCTAGGTCTGTTTTCCCATGTGTCAAATAGAAAATAATGCCTGCCAAACTAGTTTCTCCAGGATGCAGTGAGAAGCAAACGTTATCTGCAGATAAATGTAGGGAATTACAATTTGCTCCGTAAATTAAGAACATTAGTCAATGCATTAAAAATATTACTGTTATTAAGCAGTGACCCGAAATGCATAAAAGTTTAGTTTTTTTTTTTTTTTGTAGAGACAGAGTCTCACTTTATGGCCCTCGGTAGAGTGCAGTGGCATCACACAGCTCACAGCAACCTCCAACTCCTGGGCTTAAGGGATTTTCTTGCCTCAGCCTCCCGAGTAGCTGGGACTACAGGCGCCCGCCACAACGCCCAGCTATTTTTCGATTTGCAGTTCAGCCGGGGCTGGGTTTGAACCTGCCACCCTCGGTATATGGGGCCGGCGCCTTACCGACTGAGCCACAGGCGCTGCCCAAAAGTTTAGTTTTGATTGGCTCTAAATTCAGCTAACATTATTTAGATATTTCTGATATTGCAAATTGTGAACTCTTCAATGTTACTATTAATTTAAGAACCATTTTGTTGAACATATAAAGAGCAGGGCATACGAGCAAGTCCTGATGGAAGAGAGAGATTTATGATTAGTTTTTAGGCTCAGCCTCATATGGAAAAAAGGAAGATGGGTGTGGGGATCTGAAGCACTTAAAAAATAAATAAAAAATCAGAATGGTCCAACAAGGGGACATTGGGGTTAAAATAGTAAGATAAAACTAGATTAAAAAAATAAGATAAAACTAGAAAAATTTCCAAAATATATGCCATTAGATCCTGCATGTGCTTCTAAGTGAACGAAACAGTGGAAATGCCATTTCAAGATCCACATTGCTTATTTGATAAAGTCCCAGCGGTAGTGTGAAGAGCATAGCAGTTCGGCTGTTCTGCTCTAAGGTCACAGAACTAGTAAATGACAGGAACAGGTAGGATTCAAATCGAAGTCAGTCTGACTCCAAAGCTCATATTCTTTTTACTGTATACTACCACCTTCTCATTTGGAGTCCTTGCTTTTTTCTGTGTGCTATGTAGGAAGACCATCTTGTGTATTATATAATACAGGTATATAAAGTGCTTTCACATCCATGTCTGCGTGTCTTGTATCAATCCAAAGAGGTTGGCAAGTTTGTACTTTCCTAGAATGGCCTTTTCTCCCTCATCTCAGTATTTCTTCTATCCAGCTATCCTAAAGTAACAGTATGTAGGTTTTCATAAGAGGAAATTGTAGCCCGGAGAGGTTAAGTGACTTTAATCTGGCTTGGAACTTGTTTTCTGATTTTCAGACTTAAGAATTTATAGTGCTTTTTCATACTTGACAGATTACTTCCAGAAACAGTCAGAAAAAAAGCACAAAGTTTTTTGGATTTAGATCTTGGGCTTATCTATTCATATAGGCTATTATATTGACTGTGTATCTGTAGTAATAAAAGTATTGGATATGCTTTTTAACTTTGTTAATTTCTAGAACATGCCTGGAGAGGAAAGGAAACTAATAAAAAGTTGTGATTTATATTAAGCTTCTGCAATGGTGTTCTGAACTGTCTTTCAAACTATCTTTTCCATTCCAACCAACTTGAACTACTCACTGTACAAGGATTTCTCTCCTTGCCCCGTTTTCTCCTTCCTCTTCCTTTCCTTTGCACCCCATACCCAACCACATACCTGTCTTTCAATGCCCATTTCTAACACTATCTCCTTATGAAATTTTTCTTCCTTCTCCCAAGTCAAATCAACACTGAATCCTCCAAACTCCCATAATAAATAACAATAATAATGAACATTTAGTGGATATTTACTGTGCACCAGGCATTATTTTAAGCTCTTTTTGTTTTTTTTTTAACTCATTAAGTTCCTCTCAACAACCTTATGAATAAGTTACTATTAATATCCCCATTTTATAGATGGGTAAATGGAAGGGAAATTAACCACTAGTGGGATCACATAGCTTTATTTGGGGACTGGGATTCCAAGTCTGAAAGTTGTGCTTCCTCTGTAGAGCTTTCTAGCTCTCCTGTGGAACCTCTCCATTTTATTTTGGTTAAGTGTATCTTTTTTTTTTAAGAGACAGAGTCTCACTTAGTGGCCCTTGGTAGAATGCCGTGGCATCACAGCTCACAGCAACCTCCAGCTCTTGGGCTTAGGCAATTCTCTTGCCTCAGCCTCCAGAGTAGCTGGGACTATAGGCACCCGCCACAACACCCGGCTATTTTTTTGTTGCAGTTTGGTCAGGGCCATGTTCGATCCCACCACCCTCGGTATATGGGGCCAGCACCCTACTCACTGAGCCACAGGTGCTGCCTTGATTAGGTGTATCCTTAATGAGCAGGGCGCCTTACTAGATTTTAAGTTGAGACAGCAATCGCTCATTTGTATGATATCCATAGCACAATGCTTTGCATAAAGCAAACGTTTAGTATTTCCTGCATTGTTGACTACATGAATGAAATAATACAATGTAATCTTGAAAGATGATGTTTTTCAACTCTTACTCAGTTTTAACTTTTCTTGGATGACTTACCAATTGTTTGGCCTTGATAGTTTGAAGGAGAGTAAGCAAGTGTTAGCAGAAAAGAAGAACTGAATTGTATCCTCTTCACTTTGATGAAGCATTTCTACCTGAACACCACTCCGGGTATATAGTCCCTGGCCCCCGTTCCTTGGCTACCTAATCTTCAACTAGAATCACAGATGCTTAGAGCTTGTGTAATAGAGTTTCTTCATGTATATATATGTGTGTGTGTGTGGGGAGGGGTAACTCAGTGATTCAAATCTAGTTCCAGTTCCAGCCTAGTAGCATTCCTATTACACATCACTCAGTCCAAGCACTTATTTTTTTGACTGGTGTAAAGTGTGACTTCATTCTCTATTATTTATGTTTATCTTGCCTCGCTTTCTTGATCTGTGTATATAAATCCATGTCATTGTCCCTGTTAGCGTGTTATTTATACCAGGCTGGTCCTAACTTAGGAACAGGTCAAAGGACATTGACTATTAACATTTCTTTTGTTTATGATGATAGAAAGTTGAACCCCAACCCTCAATGAATCCCCCCAAAAATAAAATAAAAAGAAAGTTGCACCCCAAAGTGAGTGCACCTGAAGAAGCCAGAAAGCCCTTAAGAAATGGTTTCTTCTCTGTTTAAGGGACTCAGATTGTACTCACCTTTGTGCTACATAGTAAAGAGTTCATGTTCAGGGAGTAATAGAAAGAAAAGGCAATAACCTGCAGATTCCTGTTTAGATTATTTTTTATAGATTGGGTTTCTTTAAGAGCAAGTATATTTCCTTTTTATCATTCTTTTGCCTCTTTTTTTTTTTTAACTAGCTCACTTTTCAAGAATCATTTGTTAGAATGGGAGTCTTATAAGGGAGGGACCTCCTTTATTAAAACAATATAAACTCCAGACTTGTAGGAAATGAAAGTTCTAGAAGCAGGGAGGGATTCAGGGTGAGGCAAAAGGAGGCCACAAAATTAAAGGAGGCTGACTGTGACTTTTACAGGACTCCAAGAGCGAATGCCTTAAATTCTGCAGCCTTGGTGCTTCCTTGCCACACCCGAGTCCCAGCCCTGCCTAGAAGGAGCCTCTTCAGGTAAAGTGGAGGTGCTTCCACTTGGTGGTTTGACCCTTTGATCGTTAAGGCTTTACTAATTCCTTAAGTCCTGAGGAATAATCTGTTTCTCTTTTAAAATTCCGGTTCAAGTGTGGATAAACATGGCAATGTGATATTTAGCAAGGGCTTTAAATCTCACTCCTGGTGCTTTTGACTGGGACATAAGTCATCCACTTGGGTTTTGAGATGTTAAAGAACAGAACGGGTGCTAAAGCAGCCAGTGAGTGCACTTGGTGTGGGTGAGAGATTTGCCCTGGGGATTCTTTCACACCCCTTTCGGCTACTTGTTCCCCTTAGCACAGTGAAAGGCTGACTTCATTTTCAACAAGATCTCTATTTAAAGTACTAAGGAGGAAGAAAACCTGGAACAGATACAAAAAATATATTTCCAAGTACAGATTTCTCTGGTCATGAGAAAGCCCCTTTGTCCCTGAGTGCTGGTTTAACTTCATTCATGGGCAGAGTCTGGTTTCCCTTCCCCCAGCTTATAACCTGCTTCATTTCCTGAAAATAGGTATCCTCTTCTGAAATGCTGGTTATTAAACTGAGAGAGCCTAAAGGTCTGGGTTGAATCCGGCAAGCCCCTCTGGCCTTCCAGATTGGCTTGACAGGATGATCCCACCTTTCCCGACCACCAGCCTCCTCTAGAGCCTTGCAGATGGGCATCTCCCTCTGTAAACAAGGAAATGCCCTTCACATCAATCAACCACAGGTTTCCAGTAACCATGTCTTAACACATCACAGGTGCATAATAAGGTTAGAGCAGTTGCAAGAACAGGGTTAATCAGCCATTTCTAATTGTTACACTTTCCAGAGTCAGGTTAGCAGTCTATTAGAAACTCCATGAATTCTCTTGTAACCGTCATAGAAACACCTGTCTGGGTACAAAATCCACCAAAAGCATCTCAGCACCACATTTTTTTTCACGTATGTACAATCTGTCTTCAAATCTTTCCCCCTACCTCTTTCAGGTGGTGCCTGTGGCTCAGTCGGTAAGGCACCGGCCGCATATACCGAGGGTGGCGGGTTCAAACCCGGCCCCGGCCAAACTGCAACCAAAAAATAGCCGGGCGTTGTGGCAGGCGCCTGTAGTCTCAGCTACTCGGGAGGCTGAGGCAAGAGAATCGCTTGAGCCCAGGAGTTGGAGGTTGCTGTGAGCTGTGTGAGGCCACGGCACTCTACCGAGGGCCATAAAGTGAGACTGTCTCTACAAAAAAAAAAAAAAGAAATGCAGTTTCTACTCTTTTGAAGAAAGAAAGAAGTCAGTGGTGTTTGGATAATTGAAATCTCCCATTACCAGCTGACCTAATAGTTATTGGTTATGTAAAGCCCTTTTCCATATATTTCAACTCACCCAAGGCCATTTTTTTTTTTAACAATAAAAATTCACATAATGGGCATTGTTATAGTTCCAGTATTTCCTAAATCTTAGTGTGGGAAGATTTTTGTTTTGGTGCATTACCTGTATTAGCTGTATTTACCATTGTTTATGCCATCTTTAAATCAACCTCCTTTTAAAAATTTAGACTTCATTCGAAGGCACAGTATCTGTAATATCAAGGATCTGATATGGTAGCTCTTTTTCAAAGTACATTAAACTTCTCCAAAACACATTAAAATAAATGCAAACATATTAAAATGAAAGGCTTATACCTGAGTCACCTAAAATTATCCGATATAGTATCAGTAATAGGAGTATTGACTAAGGTCCTTACATATGCCAGATATTTTTATAAGTACTTTACATGTAATACTCATTTAATTCTCACAGTGAGACAGATAGTGTTTATTGCCATTTTTCAATTGGAGAGATTGGGGCACTGAGAAGTTATGTAACTCGGTCAACTCAGCAAGTAAGTGGCAGAGCAGGGATGTGGGAGCAAGTGAAGTCCCGAGGCTGACCTTGAAGATCCCCGGGCATGTTTTCTTCCTCTGAAACCCATCTCTGTAACTTATCACTTGATAGGAAAAATTTAGATCCTCAGTTGAGTGTCCTCATCTATAGTTATTTAGATGAGGACATGAGAAGGTTATATCCTCATATGAAAGATGGGGCCGAATGCAAATTAGATCACAAATCTACAGTTGAAATGCACCTCGAAGACCATGTAGTCGAGCATTTTCATTGACAGAAGACCCAAGAAAATTAAAAATTCAGTGGTAAATGAAGTCTGGCCAGTAAACAGAGACATATCCTTCACTTTCTGAGTCTTTTCTTCTTTTTCCTGAGAGGTGTCCTCATTCAAACACACATATAAAAAGTCTGATACCTAGGTTGAATAATTGATCTAGAGGTGCGCTCTCTTTGATTCAGAGTTAGTTTTAACATGTCAATTGCCATATAGAGTCTAGTTCGGATCTCTGGGTGTTTAATTTCTTCCCAAGGGACTTGACTGCTGTTATTCTTTTGATGGGATTGCAGAGTAATACAGCCTCTTTGGAAAGAAGTATGGAGAATCCTCAAAGAACTAAAAGTAGACCTTCCGTTGGATCCCACAATCTCATTACTAAGTATCTAGCCAGAAGAAAAAAATCATGTTATCATAAGAACATGTGCACTAGAATATTTATCACAGCTCAGTTCACAATTGAAAAGATGTGGAATCAATCCAAGTGTCCATCTACACATGAATGGATTAATAAACTGTGGTATATGTAGACCATGGAATACTATTCAGCCATAAAAAAGATGGAAACATCTTTTCTTATAACCTGGATGGAGATGGAGAACATTCTACCTAGTAAAATATCACAAGAATGGAAAAGCAAATATCCAATGTACTTAATACTAATATGAAACCAATAGATGAGCAAATACCCACCCACACAAGAGAAAAACACAATTAATTCAAGTGTAGGGGTGGGGCATAGGGAGAGGGGAGCAGTGAGGGAGGTTGGTGTGTTCTCCCCTGCCAGGCACAGTGTAAGGGTATATGGCCACCTTATGGGTGAGGGGCACAACTACAACATGAACCCTACCTAACAGATGCAGACAACTAACCTAATTGTATGTACCTTCATGTTAATCTGAAATTTAAAAAATAAATGAATAAATAAATAAAAATAAAGACTGGTGTTATTTCTCATACTGCAGATTTAGATTTATGATAAGGGATGTCTGTAGGAATGAGGGCTGCCTCAGTGGACTCCTAGATCCCTCCCTCTGCTCTGCACTTTGGTCTGCGAGACGTTACTATGTATAAGCTCCTGGAGGAACCCCAATTCTGCACTCTGTGCAGCCAGTGTCAGTGATCCATAGTGCTCACTTTTCCCATAACCAAAGCTCTGTGGCCGTGGTGAGTTCCTAGAGACTCATTTTTCCTTTCTTCTGTAGTTTTTCTTTCTTGTCCTCTTGTTTTGTGTAACAGGGACTCTTCTTTGCAGCGGCATAATGTTGATGCAATTTCTTACCATTCTCGCTCCAACCCCGGTGGTTCTCACTGCCCTGGACACCTGCAGACGGGAATACTGGTACTTACTCAGGGCTGCTATTTCTCCTCTACTCAGGCCACACAACTCTGTCTTCAGCTGCAGGCGGGCCCGCAGTGCACTGACATCCTCCCACCTGGCTGACTGAACCTGGGGGGACTAAATTCATGGGTCTCCCCACCCCCAGAATAACCCTCACTATGTTGAAAGAGGCTGTCCGTGTGGCCATATGAAACCCAATCATTTGTGCAATTAGGGATTCATTTCCTGGATGAAAGTTCTGCCTACGGGTCCATTCCCCCAGGAAGTGAAACTGAGCCGGAAGGCTTCCTGTTGTTCTCACTTTAATGGGTTTCTGCTTTCCCGCCCTCTGTGTGCTCCTCCCCAGACCCTGTGGCCTGGCCAGAGTGCTTGTCACTCAGAGAATGGGTCTTTATTGCTTTCCCAGAACCAGGAATAGTCTACGTACCCACCAGGTCAGTTGACACTCGTTTTCGAGGCCAGCTTAGGGTCTCTCTTGGTCCTAGAGGTATCTCTCTAAGTGTCTTATTTCTGATCACGGAACTTGAGTCCCCTTTTCTCTTGGACTTGACAGACTAGCTTTCAGTATTTGCACCTGGTTTCTTTCTTCATGGGGCCTGGTAACATATAAACCACATGACCTACCCTCTATTGGCTTTCTTGGTAATTAGAACTAGTTTTCACCCATGGATATATTTGAATGTCAGAATACCTTTTGAGTTATATTGGCCAAGTTGAAATGTTTCCATCATTCGCAAACAGAATAAAAGGAAGAAGAAAAATGTAAAGTGAAGTAAAACCTATTTTCTCAGGAGAATTTTTTTTAACCACCCTTATAACCTCACTCCAAGTAAGAAGCTCTGTTTATTGTCTTTATAGTTATCTCCTATTATGATAGAAATGGTTCATTGGTGCAGAATAGTGAGCACCACACAATAGCACACAGTCCATTTGATGGATTAAACAACTCTTTAGAAACCAACAAAGGCCATCAAGAAGAAAAAGTTCACCTTATTTCATAGAAGCAGGATAAATCATTAAGGAAGTTAAGAGTAAAATTAAAGCCACTTGACAGCGCTCTAGGAACAGCTACACACTCCTTTAATAGAGGGCTTCTAAAGAACCAGTTGTATCATTCTTTAACTTGTGGATACAAGTGAGTCTGACAGTTGTGCAGGTCAATCTGAAGCCATGTCACTTGCTTGGTGACTGACTGTGCCACCCATGAGGGCCACAGCCAGCGGGTAAGGTCAGCAGTTACTCCTTGAGGACTCCAGCACACTTAGACAATAACCAATATACAAGCATGGCTCTAGCCTCGGTCTTAGGAGAATCTTTGAATTTTTGTACAACTGAAGAGAGAGGTACTTTACATTTCATATTCTTGTGTGTTAGAAATCACCCACGTCTTTCCTACTTTATCATTTTTTATCAAGTAAGGTGATTGTTATTATCAAATCATTGGTCATAGGCAAAAGAAGAAAGAATTATCACTTTAAGAAGAATAAAATAGAATATCATCATGATTCAATTTATGGTTATTAAAAACTTGGCTGGATGCAGTGGCTCATGTCTGTAATCCTAGCACTCTGGGAGGCTGGGGCAGGTGGATTGATTGCATTCAGGAGTTCAAGACCAGCCTGAGCAAAAGCAAGACCCCGTCTCTACTAAAAATAGAAAAACTGACTCAGCGCTTGTAGCTCAGCGGTAAGGGCGCTGGGGGATTCAAACCCAGCCCAGGCCTGCTAAACAACAATGACAACAACAAAAAAATAGCTGGGCGTTGTGGCAGGCACCTGTAGTCCCAGATACTTGGGAGGCTGAGGCGAGAGAATCACTTAAGCCCAAGAGTTTGAGGTTGCTGTGAGCTGTGACGCCATGGCACTTTACTGAGGGCATAGTGCGACTCTCTCTAAATATTAAAATAAAAAAAAAAAAGAAAGAAAAACTGAGGCAGGGCGGCACCTGTGGCTCAGTGAGCAGGGCGCCGGCCCCATATGCTGAGGGTGGCGGGTTCAAACCCAGCCCCGGCCAAATTGCAACAAAAAAATAGCCGGGCGTTGTGGCGGGCGCCTGTAGTTCCAGCTACTCGGGAGGCTGAGGCAGGAGAATTTCCTAAGCCCAGGAGTTGGAGGTTGCTGTGAGCTGTGTGATGCCACGGCACTCTACCGGGGGCCATAAAGTGAGACTGTCTCTACAAAAAAATAGAAAAACTGAGGCAAGAGGATCACTTGAGCCCAAGTTGGAGGTTGCTGTCAGCTATGACGTCACAGCACTCTACCCAGGGTGACAGCTTGAGACTGTCTCAAAAAATAAAAAGTTATTAAAAACCAAATTGATATAGTAATTTAGTTTCCTTGAATCCTATAGTGGATTGCATCCTATACTTTTACATATGAAGGTATGAATTTCCATATAAATAAGGGGGTGGGAAGGCAAACCTTGATTCTATAAGAATTTTCCATTTGTTTCTGTTCGTTTTCATTATGGATTTAGAGGTCTTAAAATTGACTGTTGTCGGGCGGCGCCTGTGGCTCAGTCGGTAGGGCGCCGGCCCCATATACCGAGGGTGGCGGGTTCAAACCCAGCCCCGGCCAAACTGCAACCAAAAAATAGCCGGGCGTTGTGGCGGGCGCCTGTGGTCCCAGCTACTCAGGAGGCTGAGGCAAGAGAATCGCTTAAGCCCAGGAGTTGGAGGTTGCTGTGAGCTGTGTGAGGCCACGGCACTCTACCGAGGGCCATAAAGTGAGACTCTGTCTCTACAAAAAAAAAAAAAAAAAAATTGACTGTTGCTGTGGTTTGTGTACGCTGAAAAGTTCGTGTGTTGTAAATTTGATTTCCAGTGGAACAGTGTTAGGAAGTGGGGACTAATATGAGGTACCTGGGTAATAGGTTAATGTCATTATCAGAGAAGTGAATTAGTCATCGTGAGAGTGGGTTGTTATGAAACAATCTGGCCCCTGGTTCCCTCTGTCTCTTGGCATCACTTCCACCTTCCTCTATGGTAGTGTTTCTTAACCTTTTTTATCTCCAGGCACACTGGAGATACAAACTGAAAATTATTTTTGCATAAAGGCCTTTATTGTCACCCTTGGTCCATTCATTGGGAGATATTGATTACCAGTCTTACCAGACGTGGTGCTGGAGGGCTGGGAGTGCAGCAGTGAGCAAGGCCTGCTCTTGCTGTGCTTCAGGTCAGCTCAGTTCTAGAAAATGAAGTCTGTTAAGAGGGAAGGAAAGAGGAAGAGCAAAGTGAATTTTGGATACTTGGTTTGGGAGGAGGCTTGGAGTACAGAAGAGGAGCTGAAGGTCCCAGACTGTTTGCCTTTATGTCTATGAGCCACGGAGTTGTGGGCAAGCAAAGGGGTGCACTCTCGTGGGAGTTCTTATCCCTCCATCACTGGCCAGGCCCCGTCCCTTCGTCTTTGATATAGAAACATTCAGATTCTTGTACTGGGTGGTGCCTGTGGCTCAGAGGAGTAAGGTGCCGGCCCCATATGCCAGAGGTGGTGGGTTCAAACCCAGCCCCGGCCAAAAACTGCAAAAACAAAACAAAACAAAAAAAACATTCTTGTACTGAAGGGCTTTTCCACAGGAACTGCTGAGGGAATACAGGATTTCTCAGAGCTGCTGTTCACCTGTGGATTATTTTCTGGAAAAGCAGATCCTATGTGAAAAATAAATAAATTGATGGACTACCAGAGTTACAGTTCCCTTTTTTCCAGTACAAGCTTTGTTCCTCTGAGGCTAACTACGGTAGTGGTGTACGGCTTCCAGGCTAAGATGTTAGTTTCATTTGCTTGTGCTTCTATCTGATAATTAAGAGTGTTGCCAGAAAGCACTGAGGAAGTTTAAGAATTATGACTTCATTTTCTTTAATCCTATAGTGAATAATAGAATCCTGTAAGTGACTGGAAAAGTGAAAATTTCCCAAATACTCACTCTTTTTTTTTTTTTTGTAGAGACAGAGTCTCACTGTACCGCCCTCGCCCTGGTAGAGTGCCGTGGCGTCACACGGCTCACAGCAACCTCTTAACTTTTGGGCTTACGCGATTCTCTTGCCTCAGCCTCCCGAGCAGCTGGGACTACAGGCGCCCGCCACAACGCCCGGCTATTTTTTGGTTGCAGTTTGGCCGAGGCTAGGTTTGAACCCGCCACCCTCGGCATATGGGGCTGGCGCCCTACTCACTGAGCCACAGGCGCCGCCCCAAATACTCACTCTTTTTCAGTAGTGTAACGGGAAACCAGTTTATCAGTGGAGGCTTTTCTTCTTTTTAATGCCTAGCACTTATGATTGATTCTTAGTAATTATTTTGTTTTCTAGGATAAACTTATGATAACCCTTCATGAAATCAAATAAAAGGCACTGTTAGGGAAGTTATTAAATTACGATGCAGCCCCATAATTGAATACCGTGTAGTCATTTAAAAAATGTTGTAGATCTGTATGTTTGGAAAAATTTCTATAATATATTGTTAAACTCAGCCAGGCATGGTGGCTCATGCCTGTAATCCCAGCACTCTGGGAGGCCAAGGTGGGTGGGTTGCTTGAGCTCAGGAGTTCAAGACCAGCCTAAGCAAGAGCAAGACCGGGTCTCTAAAAAAATAGCCGAGTGTTGTGGCAGGTGCCTATAGTCCCAGCAACTTGGGAGGTTGAGGCAAGAGGATCGTTTGAGCCCAAGAGTTGGAGGTTGCTATGAGTTATGATGCCAGGGCACTCTACTGGGGGCAAGAAAGTGAGACTCTGTCTCAAAAAAAAAAAAAAATTGTTAAATTCTGATCTTAAAGATACAATAGACATTCTAAAAACTATATAATTAAAAACTTTTATTTTTCCAGATTAAAATGAGGGTACAAACTATTAGGTTACATTGTTCGCATTTGTTAGGAAAAGTCCAAGTTATAGTTGAGCCCTTGAACCAGGAGGTGTGCCATGAAAATATGGAAGCGTCACTAATTTGTGTTGTCATCCTGTGCAGGGGCCATGCTAACCTCTGTATTGTTCTAATTTTATTGTATGTGCTATGGAAGCGAGCACCAAAAATGTTCAATGTTAGAATTTAATATTACCTAGAGAAATTCTATAGAAGTAGTCTGATGTCTTGCTTATGACTTTATAATGTACAATCCAAGCCTAATTTTGCCGTCCTTACATTTTAAAACTTTTGGGAATAAGTTCCCATTGAAACTAGAATGGAGTGGGCTGGTTCTGTAGATCCTTTAGGAGTCTCTGTAATGTACCCTTTTTGGAAAGACTCCTGGAAGGAAGGTGTTCTCTTGTGCCTGGCCAAAGTAGACCCCAGCCTGTTTGCAGAGAAAAGAAGTTAGAGAAGTTGAAAAACTGGGAACTTTTTTGTGTGTGTGTGTGTGTGGTTTTTGGCTGGGGCTGGGTTTGAACCCGCCACCTCCGGCATATGGGACCGGCACCCTACTCCTCGAGCCACAGGCGCCGCCCAAAACTGGGAACTCTTTAGTAGTTTCCAGCTGCGAACAGAGGTGTTGACTGAAGGGAAGAAGATGGCTCCCGTGGCCTTGGAAAGACTGGGAAAACTTGGGAAGACTTGGAAAAGGAGCCAACCAGGTCTGGGCAGATCAGCATGCCTCCCTGGGATTAAAGCTGGGACACTCCCTATGGTTTGCAGCCACAATACTTGGAATGGTATTGTGTGAGGAGGAACGGGCTCTTTAGCAGATGTCATGGAACAGGTAGTTTGTTAAGAATTCAGGTGCGGCTGGGTAGCCCAAGGCAAGTAGATCACATATCAGTGTGCAGGTCTGGAGACCTGGGTTTAACTTATGGCCCAGCCTAACTGCTTGCCCTCCCTTGTTTGACTTTCATCTTTAATATAAAGAATGGGATGATAACTGCCCTATCTCTGTGGATTTCTGCATCAAATAAAATAATACACTAAGAATGTTCTTTGTTGTACTGTTTAAGATCCTACCTCCGGGCGTTGTGGCGGGCGCCTGTAGTCCCAGCTGCTCGGGAGGCTGAGGCAAGAGAATCGCGTAAGCCCAGGAGTTGGAGGTTGCTGTGAGCTGTGTGAGGCCACGGCACTCTACCGAGGGCCATAAAGTGAGACTCTGTCTCTACAAAAAAAAAAAAAAAAAGATCCTACCTCCTTTATAATCTTACCTCTTACAATTACCTGTTCCTGGAACATGGAAGCAAGTCACTGACCCAGGAGAACTTTTCACCTTCTGGACTGTACCTGGGTTTCTGCCTAAACCTCTTACGTCTTTTCCTTGTTTAAATTGTCCCTGTCCCTATTTCCTTATTTAAACTCTAAATCTTTAGGCCTCTAAAATCCTAATGAAGTAGTTTTAAAGTGATAAAAACAGTCTTCATTTTCCTGTTTCTAATGAGCAAGATGTAATTTGGGGCAGAGGCCACCCCCAACTGTGGTGTCAAGAAATAAACAAATTTATCTAAACATGAATTTCTGTTAACACCTTAACCTGTACATCTGCCTGCAGCCAGTCTCTCAGATCAGAGGTCAGAGTTAAGCTTTTAACATTGACCTTTGGGAGTACTCCTTGAGAAGCTCAGATTTTTAGTATAAAAAGTTACCTAGAAGGGAGAAATGAAAGATCCTTCAGGTAAGACGGTTTCTTTTCCAGAAGTTTTTCATTTGGGACAAGAGTATTTGATGGAAAATAGAGAAGAGAAAAATGACATTTTATGTCATTATAGAAAGTTTAATAACTTGAACTTCCAATTTTATATAAATTTTATTTTATTATTATTATTATTATTATTATTTGGAGTTTTGGGCCAGGGCTGGGTTTGAACCCACCACCTTCGGCATATGGGGCTGGCGCCCTACTCCTTTGAGCCACAGGCGCGTCCTATATATATATATATATATATATATATATATTTTTTTTTTTTTTTTTTTTTTTTTTGTAGAGACAGAGTCTCACTCTATGGCCCTTGGTAGAGTGCCGTGGCCTCACACAGCTCACAGCAACCTCCAACTCCTGAGCTTAGGCGATTCTCCTGCCTCAGCCTCCCGAGTAGCTGGGACTACAGGCGCCTGCCACAACGCCCGGCTATTTTTTGGTTGCAGTTCAGCCGGAGGCCGGGTTTGAACCCACCACCCTCGGTATATGGAGCCGGTGCCTTACCAACTGAGCCATAGGCACCGCCCTCCTATATATATTTTAAAGTATAGCTTTGCTTTGGTCATCAAAATTAAAATTAAATAATTTTTTTTTTTTTTTTGTAGAGACAGAGTCTCACTTTATGGCCTTCGGTAGAGTGCCATGGCCTCACACAGCTCACAGCAACCTCCAACTCCTGGGCTTAAGCGATTCTCTTGCCTCAGCCTCCCGTAGCTGGGACTACAGGCGCCCGCCACAACGCCCAGCTATTTTTTTGTTGCAGTTCGGCCGGGGCCGGGTTTGAACCCACCACCCTCGGTATATTGGGCCGGCGCCTTACCAACTGAGCCACAGGCGCCGCCCTAAATAATTTTTTATGGTAGAAAAATAACTAAGAATTTGCTAGCTAGGTATGGTCAACTAATTTTTGACAAGGCATTATGGTGCAGGAAAAACTGGATTCCCACATGTAAAAGAATGAAATTGGACCCTTACCTTATACCATAAAAAAAAAAAAAATGTTAAAAGACCTAACATATAAAACTATAAAACTCCTGGAAGAGAATAGAACACAGTAGCTCCTAGACACTGGCCATGGCAATGATATCTTGGATATCACACCAAAATCTTAGATCATAAAAGCAAAAATAAATAAATGAGACTACATCAAACTAAAAAGCTCCCACATAGCAGAGTAAACAGAAAACATAATGAAACAGCAGCCTACAGATTGGGAAAAAAAAAATTGCAAACTGCATATCTGATAAGGGCTTAATATCCCAAGTTTATAATGAATTCATACAACTCAATATTGGAAAACCAAATAACTTGATTAAAAAAATAGGAAAAAGAGGCCGGACGGGGTGGCTCACGCCTGTAATTCTAGCACTCTGGGAGGCCAAGGCAGGTGGATTGCCTGAGCTCAAATGTTTGAGACCAGCCCGAGCAAGAGCAAGAGCAAGACCCTGTCTCTAAAAACTAGCAGGTGTTGTGTCAGGAGCCTGTAGTCCCAGCTACTAGGGGAGGCTAAGGCAAGAGAATTGCTTGAGCCCAAGAGTTTGAGATTGCGGTGAGCTATGACACCACGGCACTCTACCCAGGGTGATAAAGTTGAGACTCTGTCTCAAAAACTAAATAAATAAATGGGAAAAAGACCAGAATATCTCAGCCTCCTATGTCTGAAGAAGACATAAAAGGCTGAGTACTGTGGTCCTCCCTGTAGTCACAGTAGGCTTGGGAGGCTGCAACAGGAGGATCACTTGAGCCCAGGAAGTTGAGGCTACGAGCTATGATGACACCATGGCACTCTAGCCCAAGAGACAGAGCAAGACGATGTCAAAAAAAAAAAAAAAAATACTAGTTTGAAAAGGGTTAACAGAATTGTTCTCTGGAAAATACTTCCAGATTCTTTCACAACATTTTAGGTGGGTTGTGTTTTGCTTGTTTTTCATTCTTCTACTGTCACGATTCTTTAGTTATCTGTTTGCTCTCTATTAAATTGTTGCATAGTTTGTAGATAAGCTTTTAAAAATATGCGAATTCACCAGGTGTGGTGGCTCATGCCTGTAATCCCAGCTCTCTGGGAGGCTTAGGTGGGAAGATTGCCTGAGCTCATGAGTTTGAGACCAGCCTGAGCTAGAGTGAGACCTGTTCTCTAAAAATAGCTGAGCATTGTGCTGGGCGCCAACACTCACAGCTAATCAGGAGGCTGAGGCAAGAGAATCTCTTGAGCCTAAGAGTTTTAGGTTGCTGTGAGCTATGATGCCATGGCGCACTGTATGAGGGGTGACAAAGTGCGATTATGTCTCAAAAATTTTTTTTAAAAATGCAGATCGGAAGTGAATGTGACATTTTAATATGCATGTTCATTATTCAGATTGTTTCTCTTTTTAAATTATTTCAAATTTATACTGATTTTTCCTTTATGTAGGGAAGACTTAATAAGTCCTTAGTCAGTACTGCAATCATTAGTACTGGGCATTTAATGTTAACAAATGGTATACTTTATTGAGGTTAATTCAAAGTAAACTGCTACTGACTTAGAAAGATTGAAGAATGGGGTAGTCAGGTTAATTTGAGATTTATAGAATTACCACATAAACCATACATTGGATGATATTTTAATAATTATATTTGCTACTAAAATATGCAAAACACAATTTAATGACAGTAGCTAACCTTTACTGAGCACTTCCTTTATGCCAGCACTTACTTTACGTAAAGAGCTAAGAATTGTTTTTATCAGATGCAACTATAAGTATTATCTAAATTTTAAAGATGAGGTCACTGAGGTTAAAAAACTTGCCCAAAGTCACATGGCTTTTAAATGACAGAGCCAAGGGCTCCAACAGAGATCTAACTTCAAAATCCTAGTTTTTAATTTTGCTGTACTTCTAAGATGTAAAATTCGGGGCTCACCGTTGCTATCCTGGTCCCCGAGTAAAAGAAATACATTTATAAAGCGCTGAAAGAAAAGAATGGTCATTATTATAAAATCTTGTTTATATTTTCAAATTGGATAATTTATATCAATCTGTCTTCAAGTTTACTGACTCTTCTGTCATTATTATCTGTGCTTCTGTGTTACATACATGTAACGTGTCTGTTTCTCTGGCTTTTATGATTTTATCACTGGTTTAAACTGATTTGATTATGATGTACTTAATGGGGTTTTTTTTGTTTGTTTGTCTTTTTGTGAGACAGAGTCTCAAGCTGTCACCCTGGGTAGAGTGCTATGCCATCATAGCTCACAGCAACCTCCAACTCTTGGGCTTAAGCGATCCTCTTGCTCAGTTTTTCTATTTTTAGAAAGACGGGGTCTCACTTTTTGCTCAGCTCTTGAACTCGTGAGCTCAAGCAATCCACCTGCCTTGGCCTCCCAGAGTACTAGGATTACAGGCATGAGCCACCTTACCCAGCCTCTTGGGTGGATTTTTAAAAATATATTTATTCTGCTTAGGGCCCGGTGAGCTTCTTGGATGTGTGCGTATATAGATTTCCTCAAATTTAGAAATGGTTCAGCTTTTATTTCTTCTTAATGTTTTTCATGCTCCACCCTTTCTCTTTTCTCTTTCTGAGACCCTCAATTGCTTCTATGCTAGACTGCCTTCTGTTGTTCCACAGGTCACTGATGCTCAGATTTCTAGAGGTTTCACTTGAATTTTTTATTTCTTTTTATAATTTTCATGTTTTCCTCTATCTTTTTTTTCTTCGTTTTTTTGTTTTTTTTGAGACAGAGCCTCAAGCTGTCACCCTTGGTACAGTGCCATGGCATCACAGCTGACAGCACCCTCCAATTCCTGGGCTCAAGTGATTCTTCTGGCCTCAGCCTCCCAAGTAGCTGAGACTACAGGTGCCCGCCACAACGCCCGGCTATTTTTTGGTTGCAGCCATCATTGTTGTTTGGTGGTTCGGGGCTGGATTCGAACCCACCAGCTTAGGTGTACGTGGCTGGCGCTTTAGCCTCTTGAGCCACAGGCACCGAGCCTTCTTTTTTTTTTTTTTGGAGACAGAATCTCAAGCTGTCACCCTAGGTAGAGTGCCATGGCATCACAGCTCACAGCAACCTCAGCTCTTGGGTTTAAGCGATTCTCTTGCCTCTGCCTCCCAAATAGCTGGGAATACAGGTGCCCACCACAATGCCCAGCTAGTATTTATATTTTAGAGATGGGGGACCTTACAATAGACAGGAGAAAAAGAAAAATAAGAAACCGCGCTTGTTCAGGCTAGTCTCAAACTCCTGACCTCAGGCAATCCACCCACCTGGGCCTCCCAGGGTGCTGGGATTATAGGCATGAGCCACCACGCCTGGGCTTCCATCTATCTTCTTAAATATGTGGTGCATATTTATAATAACTTTTTTTTTTTTCTTTTTGTAGAGACAGAGTGTCTACACCCTCGGTAGTGTGCTATGGCATCACACAGCTCACAACAACCTCCAACTCCTGGGCTTAGGCAATTCTCTTGCCTCAGCCTCCCAAGTAGCTGGGACTACAGTTGTCCACCACAATACGTGGCTATTTTTTTTGTTGTTGCAGTTTGGCTGGGGCCAGGTTTGAACCCGCCACCCTCAGTATATGGAGCCAGCGTCCTACCCACTGAGCCACAGGGCTTCCCTATAATGACTATTTTAATGTCCTTTCTGCTAATTCTTTCTATTATTTCTGTTGGTAGTGATTCTGATTATATTGATTGATTTACTTCCTAGTTGTACTAATAGATCCCGTTCTCCTGCTTCTTTGCATGACTAGCTATTTATTTATTTATTATTTTGTTTTTGAGACAGACCCTCAAGCTGTCCCCCTGGATAGAGTGCTGTGGCATCACAGCTCACAGCAACCTCCAACTCCTGGGCTTAAGCGATTCTCCTGCCTCCACCTCTCAAGTAGCTGGGACTTCAGGCACCTGCCACAAACCCCGGCTATTTTTTTGGTTACAGCCGTCATTGTTGTTTGGCAGGCCCGGGCTGGATTCAAAGCTGCCAGCTCAGGTGTATGTGGCTGGCGCCTTAGCCACCTCAGCCACAGGCACCGAGCCTAGTTCTTTATTTTTGATTGGCTACCAAACCTTGTGAATTTTACATCTTGACATACTAGATTTTTCCCCCTAAGATCTGCTTTGTGCTGGCTGCAGTTAGGTCACCAGGAATTAATTGGATCTCCTTGAATCTGGGTTTTAAGTTTTGTTAGGGTTGTCCAGAGAAGCCTTCAGTCTAGGACTAATTTATGCCCACTGCTAAGGCTGTACCCTTCTGAGGAGTCTGCCTGATGCCCCAGGTATTAACAGTGCCCATTGTTGTGTGAGCTACAAGAATTGTGTGATGTTCCTTCCATACTCCAGACGTCTCTGCCCAGCCTGGGTTAGTAGCTTTGTCTCATTTAGGCTGCTGTCTCTGTGGACCTCCACAGCTTGTGCTCCTTCTGGCACAGCTTCACAAATTCTAGCTGCCTTGACCTTCCTAAACACTGACACATTTCTTCTCAGCACAGCAAGATGACTGGGCTCTGTTCTGGTCCCATCCCTGCTTGGTGATCTGGAAACTGACTCTGGGCGCTAAGCTGGAACAACTATAGCGCTCAACCTCATTGGTTTCCCTTCTCCCCAGGTGTTGCAGGCCTGTGCTGGCTGCAGGGTCTGAGGTCTGTTGTTTCATATATTCCGTTGCCTTCCTAGTTATGTAAAGTGGTGCATATTTATAATAACTATTTTGATGTACTTTCTGCTCATCCAGTTCCCGATACTCTGTCCGCAATGGAAACAAGATGTCTGTAATTTGCCTCTAACGGCTTTTTTTAATAGCAAAAACACACAGCTTTCATAGTTTCAAAGCTGTGCCATATGTGAATAGCATTATATTTAAAGAGCTGCAGACTAGGATTCGAGTTCAGGCCCTAATCCTTGTTCAGCCATTTAACTTTGTGCTTCTCACAGTATGGACTTCTGTGACTCTCTACCCAATTTCCTATCTGTAGAAGGAAAATTATAAATGTTCTTTATAATACACTGAGATGATACAAAATGTGAACTCAAGAAAGGTTGATTGGCTTAGGTAAAGCTATTTTTACACAGAAGCTATCTTGCTGTCACTTAACTGTCTGTCTTATTTACATTTATTTTTAGGCACCATACTGGACATACCTATTATGTGCCCTGGGACTCTTTATCTACCAGTCACTGGATGCTATTGACGGGAAACAAGCCAGAAGAACAAACTCATGTTCTCCTTTAGGGGAACTCTTTGACCATGGTTGTGACTCTCTTTCTACAGGTAAATTGGTGCAGATGCCTGTTTGTTTGTTTGTTTGTTTTGTACTACCGTAAAACTAAAATGAACTGAGCTGTTTGAATAGTCAGTTTTGGGGGAGGAATTTTGCACAGTGTGTTTTAAAAGTATGTTCAAGAATTCATTTTGTTAAGTGTATTTTAATGCCAAGATTATTCCCTCAAGACTCCGTATTTGCAAGCAGCGTGGGACAGTTGTTTTATTAAGTATTTTTAATTCTTAATGGTTCTTAAATCGTGTTTTTTTCAGTGTTTATGGCAGTGGGAGCTTCAGTTGCTGCTCGCTTAGGAACTCACCCTGACTGGTTGTTTTTCTGCTCTTTCATCGGGATGTTCATGTTCTATTGTGCTCACTGGCAGACTTACGTTTCAGGCGTGTTGAGATTTGGAAAGTAAGTGTGTTTCCTTGTTGTACATTTAAAAATATAATCTAAGACTCTTGGGTAATTTGCATGTTATATACATAGTTAACATCATTTGATGATAATTTTTTCTTCTCCCCTTCTCCAACTTGCCCAAGCTTACAATAGACAGGAGAAAAAGAAAAATAAGGGACCTGAATACTATAGAAAAAGGATATGCAGTAATTAAATTAGCAGTGTTTGATACGTATAATAAAATAATGTGAGATGGAGTCCAAGGTTCTTTTTGGTCAAACCTTCATGTACCCAAAAGGGGATCCCCCTTGACAGCAGTCACCAGCAACAGGTAATCACGGGACTCTCAGCTGTGGTAGACAATTGGCGAGCTCCTGTAAAAGCACCTTGTAAATGCTCCAGCTAAGCATTAGACAGTACAGGTGCCTCTCTTGGGACACTAGGAAATAGTGCACAGAGCAGGAATGCTGTTCTCTGTTCCTGTTTCTCTTAGAGCTTCCTCTCTGCCTGATCCTTAACCATCTGCCACTTGCTCCTTCTTGGCTTTGGCTTCTCACGTCTGCTCATTCTTTTTAGCCCCACTTGCATGCTCCGTAATGAGAAATGAAAGGAGAAGCTCAAAGCTATGGATCGTTTAACAGAGGGCAGGCTCTAGGCAATTCTTCACATTGATCTAAATTATGGAAAAATCGTATTTACTTTCTGTTGAGCACTTATATTGTACTAAGTGCCCTGCGTCATCTGCCTTATTTCTCACATTAACACTGTAAGGTGGGTATTACCCCTACTGTAATGGCGGGTGCAAATGTACTGCCAATAAGTGGTAGAGCCGAGGTTAAAACTCAAGTCTATTTGACTCCCAACCCCTCAATGACTGGTGCTCAACACAGTGGGATCACTGATGTATCCGTTGCTGTGGGAGGATACAAAATATGTTTAAGATATAGTGCTTGTTTTAGGAATGATATTCTACCCTTATTAAAAAGATAAGAAAATGCTTCTATGACACTGCGAATATACTGCTTTCCAAATGTAAAATGACTTTCAACTCCTAACTTCATTAAAAATCTTTCTGAAATGAATTAGTTCATATTTCTAGTTTATGCTCACTTGCCATTGATTGAGAGCTCCGTATATGTGCGTAAGCCTGGAGGTACAAAGATGAGTTACCTGTGGATGGGGGTACGCCAGGCAGATGGGGGAGGAACATTCAGCCAGGCGTCTGGAAATTCTTACAGAGACAGTGTCACTTGTCTTTTGACTAGGATGGATTTCCTGAAAATCTGTCAATTTTTGAGTTTAATTTTTATAGTATTTATAGTATTTACATACAGATCCATGAAACCAGGCCTTAACAATCTCAGAATGTACTTGTAGAGATTTGTTCTATGAATATATTCTTAGTTTAAGCCTGTTTTATGTTGTTTCCCACTTTTCTAAAAGAATGAAGAAAAAACATGCCAGATGAGTTTGTTTAATTGGGCTGAAGAAAGTAAGGTTTTATTAATATTACTATATTTTGCTATATATTCTTTTTCTTTCTAAATTTTAATGCCATTTAAGTCATTTCTTAATATTGATTCTGCTTTAAGGGTAATAGTTAAAAGTACAGGCCCAGGAAACAAACTGGGTAGAATTAAATCTTGGCTCCAACATACCAGTTGTTTGACTTGAAATATATTAATGTCATTTTCTTCAGTTTCTTATTCCATAAAATGGTGATAGTTATCATAATTGTCTTAAAAAGTTATTGTGAAAATTAAAAAATAATAATATATGTAAATGACTTAGTACAGAATCTAGAAAATGGAAGTACTCAATAATAAAGTTAGTATTATTATGCCATGCTATTTTTATTTTAATTCAATATGTTTTATATGTTTGCTTTCTCATAGGTGACATTAAAAAATAACTCTTTGACATTAAAAAATAACTCTTCACTACTAAAAGAAAAACAGATATCTTATGTATTAATTAGTAAGAAACTGATACCATAAGGAAATAAGCACATAGAAGAAATTGTGTTAAAGTAAATTTCATACAGGAGAGTAGCATAATTTAGTGACTATTGATGCAATATTTATTCAGTGTTATAATACGGTATTTTTGCAATATTTATACAAATACTTATTGAGCTTTCATTATGTGCCAGGCACTGTCCTAGGTGCTAAGGTGAGAGTAAGCAAAACAGATAGAATCCCGGCCTACATGGGACTTAGTGAGAAGCCTCCAGCTAAACCTACCAGTGCGGCACAGGATGGGTTGGATGGTGATTAGTGCTGTCTGTCAAGAACTGTAAGGGACCTGGGATTTTATCCTACTTAAAAGCTACACAGTAAGCCTATTAGTGTTTCATGAATGCTGGAGAAGACCAGGAACTCCTGGGTCAGAGGTGGAGGACAACGTTATTACTCAGGATAAAAGCAGTAGCCAGAGGTTCACGTATGTGCCAAGGTCCCGTGTTCCTTCCCTCCTGCAGTCTCCTGGGGAACCGCAGGTGGGCCAAGATGAAACCCTGCACTTGCAGTGGGTTACATTATGGGGGAGGAATACTGAGGAATGGCTCCGTTTTATAGCAAGCAGAGGCAAGTATGCTCTTTGGGGGAGATGTAACCTCATCCTTCAAGGTTGCTCACTGAATACACAACCCTGAGAAATGGCCCAAGTAAAGAGTATCCAGGATCCTGCATTCTTGACACTCTCAGCAAGAAACATGCCGGGAAGCTCAGCATTCCTGGCAGATTGCCTCTTCTAAGTATATAAAGAAAAAGTAAGCAGGGAAGGAAGAGTGACAAAATAAGATTCAATTTTTCTAATGAATATAAAAATGCTCTTCTATATTATTCCATACTATTCTAGTCTGCTTGTGAATATTTTGTTATGTTTTATCTCTTGAAAACATCTAGATTTCAGGCAACCCTGAGGGCAGACCTTGCTGGGGCAGTTCTCTCCCAATGGCTCTCTGGGCCCACAGCCAAACACTATTAGCTCCATCCGGCTCAGCGGCTCAGTCTGGGGCCCTAGACAACACCCAAAGTTCTCTGCACTCCTGCTCAAGCTCTCCCCAAGGCAGTTCAACTGAGTGCCAAGTCCAAAAACACCAAAACAGTTCACAGGAGTCCCCTTCAGAGCTCAGCTAGTTGATGTCACAGACTGACTAGTCCATGTATTGCTGGGTCCCCCAGGAAATGTACCTACTGCCTTTCCTTCCTAGTGACAGAGTCTCACTTTATTACCCTCAGTAGAGTGCCATGTTGATGCAGGACAAGGTGGCGCCAGGACCTGCCACCTTAGCCCTACAGTGTTGATGCTCTGGCAGCAGGAGGAACCAGCTTGCTGGAAGGGCGGGACACCTGCTTGAGAAACTGGGCCTTGCTGTCTCTTCCCTGTGCACTTCTGGCTGGTCAGTTTCATGGATGGCACCTTGCTGTCTCCTCATGTGAGTTTCCAGAGCCTGAGAGGTCCTGCATCTTGCTGCTGATTGGAGGACTGGCTGTAACTGACAAAGACCCAACTACCCTAAAAGTCAACACAGAGTTCCAGCAAAACAACCCCTTGCCACTATATAAATCCCTGAGCAGAGAGCACAAGGTGACAGACCTTAAAGAGGGAGCAGGAGAGCTTGTTGCCCTTCTGGGTTCTCTCTGCTAAGAGGTTTGGTTTTTGTAGTTGTTGTAATTTTTATTTCTGTGAATAAATCCTGACTTACCACTGAAAAAAGAAAAAAAGAAAGAAAACATCTAGATTTCAGTACATGTACCCATTTGTTACCTTGAATGAGATCATTTAAACCACAAAACATTAGTAACTATTTTTAACTATATATTTTTTTTCTTTTTTTGGGACAGCAACCTCAAACTCCTGCGCTCAAGTGATCTTGCGTTAGCCTCCCAAGTAGCTGGGACTACAGGCGCCCATCACAATGTTCAGCTATTTTTAGAGATGAGGTCTTCTACTGGCTTAGGCTGGTCTCAAACCTGTGAGCTCAGGCAATCCACCTGCCTCGGTCTCCCAGAGTGCTATGATTACAGGCATGAGCCACTGCTCCTGGCCTTTTAACTGTAATTTTCAATTGTTATGTTAGTTTATGTAAACATAGTTTATGGAGTTAATGTTAGTTAATTAATGATGCATTAATGTTTTCCTTAGTACAGTTATAGAAAAATTTACAGTTACCATCTGGTCCTGTACTAATGTTTGCCATGTGAGATGAGGCATATCTTATTTATAACATGCAGCAAGGGTCTTAAGTAATTCAACAGCAGAAACAATGCTAAAGCTTAATTTTTTTTTTTTTTGAGACAGTCTCACTTTGTCACCCTCCGTAGAGTGCTATGGCATCACAGCTCACAGCAACCTCCAGCTCTTGGGCTTAGGAAATTCTCTTGCCTCAGCCTCCCAAGTAGCTGGGGCTACAGGCGCCTGCCACAACGCCCGGCTATTTTTTTGGTTGCAGTTTGGTTGGATCCTGGTTCAAACCCGCCATCCTCGGTATATGGGGCCGGCGCTCTACTCACTGAGCCACAGGCACCACCCGCTAAAGCTTAATTTTGAAATCTAATTTAAAACAAGCATTTTAAATGCAATGCCAGAGTTAACTTGTATGGAGCATTTTAAATTCAAGGCCAGTGTTAACTTGTGTGGTACTTTGTTATTCACATGTGAATATTTATAGACTCAGTGTTAATTTTCTGTTTTTTTAAAACTGTAAGGATTTCCATATTATATTAGATTCATTGCTCAAACTATCTCTAGTAAAGTACCAGTTCCTTTCCTCCCCCTTAATTTATCCTGGTTGAATAATGCAATTAAGAAAATAGAAAAACAAACAAAAAAAGACTTACAAAATACAGCCCTCAATATTTCATTTGATTCAGAAACAATATTTATATTCTATCAAATTTACATAAAAGAGCCTGGGCACTGTGGCTTGCACCTGTAATTCCGGCTACTTGGGAGGATGAGGCAGGAGGATCACTTGAGTCCCGGAATTAGAGACAAGCCTGGGCATCACAGTGACACCCTACCTTGAAAAATGAATGGATAAATAAATAAATGATTAAGAAGGTAAATTAAAAAATATATATCAGTCAGGGTGTGGTACCTCATGCCCATAATACTTTGGATGGCTGAAGTGGAAGGATTGCCTGATTCCAAGAGTTTGATGAGACACCCATCTATACATAAAATTTTAAAAATAGCTGGGTGTGGAGGCTGATGTAGACAGATTGCTTAAGCATAGGAATTTGAGGTTACAGTGAGCTATCATGATGCCACTGCTCTCTAGGCTGAGTGACAGAGGTCCTGTCTCAAAAAAAAAATATTGCCATAAAAGTTCCCAATACCTACTCTCAATTTCTGTACTTATCTCATTGTGAGCAAACTCTGTACCACACTTTGAATAGCCTTATTATACACTGTCCTCCATGACAACAGCCTGGGGAGTTGGCATACCCTCACCATATCCCCAGTGTTCATCTTTCTTACATTTTAAAAACATTTTTTTTTAACTTGGACCCATTAATGAGTTCTCTAAGTTGATTAACTATTATACAGAATATTCTTTGGGTTGTCTAAAATATCTTTCAAGCTTCAACTGTTTTCTCATAGTTCAAATACTTGAGGATTTGGTGAATGATTCCACCCTTACTCTTCCTATAAATATCGTATATGTAGTTTAATAGATTTTTAGCATATCCTTTCAGCTTTCTTTTTTCCAGTCTCAAGAATTTATCGTCTATTTAGTTTATCCTAAAAAGGCACAGAAGGACCCAGTTACAACCTAAGAATAGGGGGAAGGGTGAAAGGGAGGGGAGGGCGGGAGGAGGTGGGTAGAGGGAAGGGGATTGGTGGGATTACACCAGCGGTGCATCTTACAAGGGTATATGTGAAACTTAGTAAACAGTCTGTGAAGCTAGTGAATGATGCCCCATGATTATATCAATGTACAAAGCTATGATTTAATAAAAAAAAAAAAAAGGCACAGAAGGGGGGCAAAACCTTGAGTTTGATTTAAAATCTGTGGTATGAATGATCTATATGTGAAGTCAGGTTCCTAACTCAGTATGCATTTGTGTCATTCTGTTTCATCTGGAGAAGGTTTGTTCTGTAATCCTTATCCACTTTCCTAGTTGCTTCCCGTCACTAGTCATACCCCGTGGAAATTATGGATAACAATGTTCTATCATTGTTACTGCAAAAAGAGAGCAACACTGATAATAAGTCATAAGCGTGCAGTAGGAAGAATGTTGGTTCTGAAGTCTTTTTCCTATAGCAATATTCAACTGTTTCACTACAGACGTTGAAAAGATTTTAATTTCCTTTTTTAAAAAAAAAAAAATGAACTGACCCAGCACTCATAGGATGAATAATAGGTACTTAGTAAATGTTTAGACTTTTCCCCTTTTCCTCCACAAAGTATTATACCATACATTATATTGTTAAGTTTACTTTTTTCAACTAACTTGACTGTTACTCCAGGAAGCCTGGAGATCTTGGTTTGTCACTGATCTTCCAGATACTGGATGATAATATTTATTTTTTCCTTTTATTTGTGAGTTAAGGTTCAGTTCACCTTTTCCTTCTAACTGTCCCCAGAGTAACTTCAGTTAGGGAATCTTTTCTGCCATATCTGGTTATATTTTATCATCTAATCCTTACTTTTTTTTTTTTCTTTTGAGACAGAGTCTCACTCAGTCACCCTGGTGTCGAGTCCTGTGGTATCACAGCTCACAGCAACCTCAAACTCTTAGGCCCACAATCCTCTTGTCTGAGTCTCCCAAGTAGCTGGGACTACAGGCGCCTACCACAACACCCCACTAGTTTTGGGGGGCTTTTTTGTTTGTTTTGTTTTTCTATTTTTAGTAGAGACAAAGTCTGGCTCTTGCTCAGGCCAGTCTCAAACCCCTGAGCTGGGGCAATCCACCCACCTCGGCCTCCTAGAGTGCTAGAATTACAGGCGAGAGCTACCACACTGGGCCTTACGTTTCTTATACATATTTTCCAGAGCAGTAAATATTTTTCTAGAATCTATAGATTTTAGGACATCCAAGTGCAGATGTGAAGTAGGCAGACAGATAAAAAAATCTGGGACTCCAGAAAAAAATATGTAGATTGGAAATGTGGATTTAGAGGTTATTAGCATTTTGATGATAGTCTTAAGTATAGATAAAATTGTTCAGAGAATATAAAATTACAGATGAAATTCCAAAAACAGCATTTAAGATACAGAGGGAGAAGCAGTATAGAAAAGAGCCTGAGAAGAGCTCCAGCAAAGCAGTAAAATCAAGAGAGAGTGTGGAATAAATGAAACAGCAAATTATTTTAAGAAAGAGAACTGATCAGCATCTTAAATATTGCAAAGAAGTTATGCAAGATAATTACTGAAATGTATCCCTTAGATTTGACAAAGTGAAAGTCAATTTACCTTAAATAGTTTTAATAGTGTCCTAGGGCCAAAAGCCAGACTACAATGGGTTAAGCAGAAAATTAGAAGAGAGGAAGAAAGTACAAATTCAGACTGATCCTCAGTCAGCATGTTCTTAAACATGGAGCAAACGAGAGAGGGTTTGACAGCTTCAGAGGAATGTAGAATAGAGGGACTAAGTTGGTTGGTTAGTGGGTTTTTTAAGAGAAATTTCAACATGTTTATATACTGAGGGAAAATGGTTATTAAGAACAGAAAACTAGGGCGGCGCCTGTGGCTCAGTCGGTAGGGCGCCGGCCCCATATACCGAGGGTGGCGGGTTCAAACCCGGCCCCGGCTGAACTGCAAACCAAAAAATAGCTGGGCGTTGTGGCGGGCGCCTGTAGTCCCAGCTACTCGGGAGGCTGAGGCAGGAGAATCACTTAAGCCCAGGAGTTGGAGGTTGCTGTGAGCTGTGTGATGCCACGGCACTCTACCCGAGGGTGATAAAGTGAGACTCTGTCTCTACAAAAAAAAAAAAAAAAAAGAACAGAAAACTACACTATTAGTAACAAAAAGGAAGACTGTTGGAATTTTCCCTATTTTTTAAGTGAAATTGACTAGGGAGTGTTTCAGAATTTGCCTTAAATCCTATGACTTTATATTGTTTCCTGATTTATAACAGTAATGAATAATTATTTTAAAAAATTGAGACTTGGGGGCTGGAACTGAGTGAACCATCCCAGCTTCCATTAACCACCTGAGGTTGTCAGGCCTCAGCTTCTCCTGCTGGATGGTGGCAGAGTACAGAGGCCTGGCCAAGGAGACCTAAGATCTCTCTGTGACTTGGGCAGGCTCAAACCCCTGGAGCAGCTACTCATTGGAGAGAACTGGGTCATAGCCCTGCGGGGTTACCAGTGACTGGGTGTGACAGAGGTGCAAGGTGGGGAAGGAGGCATCAACTTTCCCAGACTAATTCATTTGCTGGGGGCGGGGGAGGTTTCTTCTGATTCCATGGAGCACCAGAACGAGTCATACTTGAGCTGCCAGCAGATCCCTGCTATCTAGTTGCCAGAGACCTTTTGAACTTCCTCACTTGAGACCCGGTGCTGACTGGGACAATTGATTTGGATCTCTCGGACTGGATCAATCACCCGAGGACTATCCAAAGTGGTACCCTGGGTGTGTGGTTGTGGGAAGGTTTGATTTTCCTTTTCCAGTTGTTGCCCGTGGGGGGCTGTGTGACTTAATTGCTGGTATTTCTCCACAGCTGAGACTTCAACCCAGAGTAACTAATTCACTAGACTGAAAACAAGACAGAGCCACTTAGGCCCACCACACCAAGTAAGTCCCCAGTGTCTCCGGCCGTAGCACTGTACGGGTCCTTTGCAAAGCTCTAGGGGAAAAGGTACAGACACCAGTCACAGCTCTTGCATAAAGGGCTGGTTAATCACTACTCCAGGAGCCCCTCAACCCAACTTCACCTTATCTGCTCATCTAGCCAAACAGTGTAAAATAATCATGAGGCAGAATCAGCGGAAAAACTCTGGTAACATGAATAACCAGAGTAGATCAACTCCTCTAAGGAACGATATGGTGGACACAACTGAAGATCCCATTCATAGACAAATGGCTGAGATGTCAGAAATCAAATTCAGAGTTTGGATTGCAAATAAGCTTAATAGAATGGAGGTAAAGTTGGAATTATAAACTCAAGAGCAATTCAAAAGTTGTCTTAAGAATTCAATGAATTTGTGCAGCACCTGTGGCTCAGTCGGTAAGGCGCTGGCCCCATATGCCAAGGGTGGCAGGTTCAAACCCAGCCCCGGCCAAACTGCAACCAAAAAATAGCCGGGCGTTGTGGCGGGCGCCTGTAGTCCCAGCTACTCAGGAGGCTGAGGCAAGAGAATCGCTGAAGCCCAGGAGTTGGAGGTTGGTGTGAGCTGTGTGAGGCCACAGCACTCTACCAAGGGCCATAAAGTGAGACTCTGTCTCTACAAAAAAAATAAAAATAAAAATAAAAAAGAATTCAATGAATTTAAAGATAAAATCACCAAACATTTTGACACACTTGAGACAAGAATCTGCAGCCCTCAAAGATCTGAGAAATACAGTAGAATCCCTCAGTAACAGAACGGAGCATGTAGAAGAAAGGATTTCTGACATTAAAGACAAAGCTTTTGAACTCCCAAGTGCTCAAACAGGAAGAGAAATGGAGAGCAAAAACAGATCAATCTCTCAGAGAGCTTTGGGATAATTTAAAGAAAACTAATATTCGCCTTATAGGAATTCCTGAAGGCGACAAAGTTGCTTTGCAAAACACAGAGGCCCTTTTCTTTTTCATGAGATTATGAAGGAGAACTTTCCAGACATACCAATAGATTCTGAAATTCAGATAGCAGACAGTTTCAGAACCCCAGCACAACTCAACCTGAATAAGACAATCCCCAGACACGTCATAATTAGCTTCACTAACGTTAATATGAAGGACAAAATTCTGAAAGCAGCCAGATGTAAGAAAACCATAACCTACAAGGGAAAGAACATTAGAATGACTGCAGATCTCTCTGCTGAAACCTTTCAAGCTAGAAGAGGGTGGTCATCGACTTTTAATCTCCTAAAACAAAATAACTTTCAACCCAGGATCCTGTATCCAGCTAAACTGAATTTCATTTATGATGGAGAAATTAAATACTTTAATGACATTCACATGTTGAAGAAATTTGCCATAACTAAACCAGGTCTCCAGGATATCCTCAGACCTATCCTTCATAATGACCAGCACAATCCTCTACCACAAAGTAAACTCCCTCAGAAATTTTTGATCAAATTCCAACTTCCAAAGTGGTGAAAGTCCAGTTGCACTGGACTTTTGAAAAACTTGATACCCCAAATTCTACCAGACTTATCAATGTTATCAATTAATGTGAATGGCTTAAATTATCCTTTAAAGAGGCATAGGTTGGGTGACTGGACACAAAAACTCAGGCCAGATATCTCCTCCATACAAGAATCTCATCTTACCTTAAGAGACAAATAGACTCAGGGTAAAGAGATGGTCATCTATATTTCAGGCAAATGGAAATCAGAAAAAAGCAGGTGTTGCAATTTTATTCGCAGATACATTAGGCTTTAAACAAACAAAAGTAAGGAAAGATAAGGATGGTCACTTCATATTTATTAAGGGTAATACTCAATATGATGAGATTTCAATTATTAATATTTATGCACCCAACCAGAATGTGCCTCAATTTATAATAGAGACTCTAACAGACATGAGCAACTTGATTTCCTCCAGTTCCATAATAGTCAGAGATTTTAACACTCCTTTGGCAGTATTGGATAGATCCTCCAATAACAAGCTAAGCAAAGAAATTTTAGATTTAAATTTAACAATTCAACATTTGGATTTAACAGACATCTACAGTACATTTCATCCTAATAAAACTGAATACACATTCTTCTCATCAGCCCATGGAACATACTACAAAATTGATCACATGTTATGTCACAAGTCTAACCTCAGCAAATTGAAAAGAATACAAATTATTCCTTGCATTTTCTCAGACTGTCATGGAATTAAAGGTGAACTCAGTAACAACAGAAATCTGCATACTCATACAAAAACATGGAAGCTAAGTAACCTTATGCTGAATGATAGATAGCTGGGTCATAGATGAGATTAAGAAGGAAATTACCAAATTTTTGGAACAAAATGATGAAGACACAAATTATCAGAACCTCTGGGATACCCCAAAGGCAGTCCTAAGAGGGAAATTTATAGCACTGCAAGCCTTCCTCAAGAGAACAGAAAGAGAGGAAGTTAACAACTTAATCTTAAGCAACTGGAAAAGGAAGAACATTCCAATCCCAAACCCAGCAGAAGAAAAGAAATAACAAAAATTAGAACAGAATTAAATGAAATTAAAAACAAAAGAATTATACAGATCAATAAATAAAAAAGTTGGTTTTTTGAAAAGGTCAATAAAATAGATAAACCTTTGGCTAACCTAACCAGGAATAAAAGAGTAAAATCTCTAATTTCATCAATCAGAAATGGTAATGATGACATAACAACAGAGTCCTCAGAAATTCAAAAAATCCTTAATGAATATTACAAGAAACTTTATTCTCAGAAATATGAAAATCTGAAGGAAATTGACCAATACTTGGAAGCACGCCACCTTCCAAGACTTAGCCAGAATCAAATGGAAATGTTGAACAGGCCTATATCAAGTTCTGAAATAGCATCAACTATACAAAATCTCCTTAAAAAGAAAAGCCCAGGACCATATGGCTTCACATCAGAATTCTACCAAACCTTTAAAGAGGAACTAGTACCTATATTACTCAACCTTTCCCAAAATATAGAAAAAGAAGGAATACTGTCCAACACATTCAACGAAGTAAACATCACCTTGATCCCCAAACCAGGAAAAGACCCAACAAGAAAAGAAAATTATAGACCAATATCACTAATGAATATTGATGCAAAAATATTCAACAAGATCCTAACAAACAAAATCCAGCAACACATCAAACAAATTCTACACCATGACCAAGTGGGTTTTATCCCAGTCTCCCAGTTCAATATACATAAATCTATAAATGTAATTCACCACATAAAAAAAATAAAAAACAAAAACCATATGATTCTCTCAATTGATACAGAAAAAGCTTTTGATAATATCCAGCATCCATTCATGATCAGAACACTTTAAGAAAACTGGTGTAGAAGGGACATTTCTTAAATTGATAGAGGCTATCTACAACAAACCCACAGCCAATATCGTATTGAATGGAGTTAAATTGAAATCATTTCCACTCAGATCAGGAACCAGGCAAGGTTGCCCATTGTCTCCACTGCTTTTTTAACATTGTAATGGAAGTCTTAGCCATTGCAATTAGGGAAGAAAAGGCGATCAAGGGTATCCATATAGGGTCAGAAGAGATCAAACTTTAACTCTTCGCAGATGATATGATTGTATATCTGGAAAACACCAGGGATTCTACCACAAAACTCTTAGAAGTGATCAAGGAATACAGCAGCATCTCAGGTTACAAAATCAGTACTCATAAATCTCACAAATCTGTAGCCTTTATATATACCAACAATAGTCAAGGTGAAAAAACAGTCAAGGACTCTATTCTGTTCACAGTAGTGCCAAAGAAGATGAAATATTTGGGAGTATACCTAACAAAGGACATGAAAGATCTCTATAAAGAGAACTATAAAACTCTAAGAAAAGAAATAGCTGAAAATGTTAACAAATGGAAAAACATACCATCCTCATGGCTGGGAAGAATCAACATTGTTAAAATGTCCATACTACCCAAAGCAATATACAATTTTAATGCAATCCTTATTAAAGCTCCACTGTCATACTTTAAAAATCTCAAAAAAATAATACTTCATTTTATATGGAATCAGAAAAAAACCTCCAATAGCCAAGACATTACTCAGAAATAAAAACAAAGCAGGAGGAATCAAGCTACCAGACTTCAGACTATACTATAAATCGATAGTGATCAAAACTATCTACTGGCACAAAACAGAGAGGTAGATGTATGGAACAGAATAGAGAACCAAGAGATGAACCCAGCTACTTACCGTCATTTGATCTTTGACAGGCCAATTAAAAACATTCAGTGGGGAAAAGAGTCCCTATTTAACAAATGGTGTTGGGTGAACTGGCTGGTGACCTGTAGAAGACTGAAACTGGACCCACACCTCTCACCATTAACTAAGATAGACTCTCACTGGATTAAAGATTTAAACTTAAGACATGAAATGATAAAAATACTAGAAGAAAGTGCAGGAAAAACTCTTGAAGAAATCGGCCTGGGCGAATATTAGATGAGGATGACCCCCCAGGCAATTGAAGCAACATCAAAAATACACTACTGGGACCTGATCAAACTAAAAAGCTTCTGCACAGCCAAGAACACAGTAAGTAAAGCAAGCAGACAGCCCTCAGAATGGGAGAAGATATTCGCAGGTTATGTCTCCAACAAAGGTTTAATAACCAGAATCCACAGAGAACTCAAACCTATTAGCAAGAAAAGAACAAGTGATCCCATCTCAGGGTGGGCAAGGGAGTTGAAGAGAAAATTCTCTGAAGAAGACAGGCACATGGCCTACAGACACATGAAAAAATGCTCATCATCCTTAATCATCAGAGAAATGCAAACCAAAACTACTTTGAGACATCATCTAACTCCAGTAAGATTAGCCCACATCACAAAATCCCCAAACCAGAGATATTGGCGTGGATCTAGAGAAAAAGGAACACTTCTGCATTGCTGGTGGGAATGCAGACTAATACATTCCTTTTGGAAAGATGTTTGGAGAACACTTAGACATCTAAAAATAGACCTGCCATTCAATCCCATAATTCCTCTAGTAAGTATATATCCAGAAGTCCAAAAATCACATTATAACAAAGATATAAGTACCAGAATATTTATTGCAGCCCAATTCATAATTGCTAAGTCATGGAAGAAGCCCAAGTGCCCATCAACCCATGAATGGATCAATAAATTGTGGTATATGTACACCATGGAATATTATGCAGCCTTAAAGGGGTAAGAGGAGACTTTACCTCTTACATGTTTACATGGATGGAGCTGGAACATATTCTTCTTAGTAAAGTATCTCAAGAATGGAAGAAAAAGTATCCAATGTACTCAGTCTTACTATGAAAACAATTTATAGCTTTCTTATAAAAGCTATAACCCAATTATAGCCCAAGAAGAAGGGGAGAGGGAGGGGAGAGGAGGGACATGGATGGATGGAGGAAGGGTGATTGATGGGACCACACCTATGGTGCATCTTACAAGGGTACATGTGAAATTTACTAGGTGAAGACTATAAATGTCTTAACACAATAACTAAGAAAATGCCGTGAAGGTTATGTTGACCAGTTTGATGAAAACATTTCAAATTGTATATAAAACTAGCACATTGTACCCCATGATTGCATTAATGTACACAGCTATGATTTAATTAAAAAAAAAAAAAGAGAGAGATGTTGGACAAAGAAAAATAGAGACTTTACTAAAGTACATAAAGTAGAAAGTAAAAGTCTTCTGTAGTCTGTGATAACCATTAACAACTTGATGTATGCTATATCGTATAGACTAATGTTTACCTATGTGTGAACACATCTGGAGCCTTTTTCACTTAATAGCATAGTCAGTCGATAATTCAATGATGGAAGTAAAGGTAAAAAGAAAACTAAGCCTATAGAGATTTTTACATCTTTGGAATTTAACACGATTAACAAAGCTCCATATTCAGGAATTTTATTCAAAAACACCTTTCTATTCTTTGTCCTTCCTCTTCAGAGTGGATGTAACTGAAATTCAGATAGCTTTAGTGATTGTCTTTGTGTTGTCTGCGTTTGGAGGAGCAACAATGTGGGACTATACGGTAAATCTGAATATTTAAATTTATATTTAAGTACTTCTAAAAATGAAAAAATTATCACATTGTTAATTTTCTTCATAAACTCTTGGCATTGTGTTTAGTATTTATTCCATTTCTTTATGTTTTCCCTTTATTTTATGTTATTATCCTATATTCTTTATTATAGCACTTTCTCCTTTGAATGACTATATTACCTCATAAAAGAAAACAACCCAGTCTCCCCAGCATAAAACAAATAAAAAGTACACTGGAGGGCAGCGCCCGTAGCTCATTGGCTAGAGCGCCAGCCACATACACCAAGGCTGGTGGGTTCAAACCCAGCCTGGACCAGCTAAAACAACAATGACAACTGCAACAACAAAAAAAAAACAGCTAGGCGTTGTGGTGGGCACCTGTAATCCTAGCTACTTGGGAGGCTGAAGCAAAAGGATCACTTTAGCCCAAGAGTTTGAGTTTGCTATGAGCTGTGATGCCATGGCACTCTACCTAGAGTGACAGCTTGAGACTCTGTCTCAAAAGAAGGGGGGAAAAAAAAAGCACACTGGAATTACCTGTACCAGGCTAAAATTTATCACATAAAATACATATATTTTTTAAATCCAGTGAAATATTTTACATTTGAAATTTTTTCTCTCAATATTAGGAAAGAAAATTAGCTAATCTGCATTTTTATAATCTACTTTGAGGTAAAGATTCCTATGTTAAGGAGTATTTTTATTTTCTGCTTGACTGATGACCTCAGTATTTTGATAAAAGTTGGCTGTTAAGGAGACCATGGTCATAAATTTAAGCTTTTTTGCATAGAAAAAATTTTATGAAGAAACAAATTATTCTGTCACCACAACTTAAGGCTATAACACTGATTCACAACTTTTTGCTTATAGTGTTAAGCATAATAAAGGTATCAGTAGCCAACAACTAACACTGATTCACAACTCATTCCTAAACATTGTACTATCAGTGTCATTTGCCCCTCAGAATGATTCTATGAAATAGATATTACTATTCTGTTTTATAAATAAGTCTTAGGATATTAATTTGCCCAACAACACATAGGAAGTAAGTACTGAGGCTAGGAATTAAGTAGACTGATTTCAAACTGTATATTTGTAATCACTAAGATATATATATGTCCAGTAAAAATAGTTAAGATACAAAACTAAACATACTGCATTTTTACCATATGGTGCAGCAGAAGCACTCTTTGGTATTTATCCAAATAAACTGAAAACTTATATCCACAGAAAAACCTGCACACAAGTGTTTGTAGCAGCTTTATTCATAATTGCCAAAACTTGGAAGCTGTCCTTTAGTAGGTGAATGGATAAACTGGGTATATCCAGGCAATGGAATATTATGTAGTGCTAGAAAGAAATGATACGCCAAGCCATGAAAAGAAACCTATGTGCTTATTACAAAAAGAAGGCAGTCTGAAAAGGCTACATACTTTCTAACATATGACATTCTTTAAAAAGGCAAACCTATAGACATAGTAAAAAGATCAGAGGTCGCCTAGGGATAGAATACAGAGAATTTTTAGGTAGCAAACCTATATTGCATGGTACTATAATGGTGGATACACATTGTTATAAATCTGTCATAACACATAGTATGTACAACACCAAGACTAACCTGTAACGTAAACTGAACTTTGGGTGATAATGATGTGTCTATGCAGGGTCATCAGTCATAACCAATGTACCACTCTAATGTTGATAGTGGGGGAGGCTGGGCATTAGGAAGTGGCAGGATTATGGGAACTCTGCAGCACTCCCTTCCTAGTTTTGCTATGAACCTAAAACTGCTCTAAAAAATGAAGTTTATTAACATAGTAAAAGATTTCCTGTGGCATTTAGTATCCGAATTGCCAATTACTATTCATATTGGTAGACTCAGAAATAGACTTTGAGCATAATTTTAAGTAGTGGTGCATTCCCTGAGACATTCATATTCCTTCTCATCATGTATGAATAAACAATAGAATCAAGGATATGCTACCACAGGCCCATATAATATAGCAGAGGGATGCTATGTGTCTTTTATGGTAGCTGTTCAGGCGGTAACCACAAGATGAATGTGGACCTAGAAGCAGTTAAGCAACTCTGGTCATTAAGTCAGGTGTGGTTGCCTTAAATTTGGAATTGAATCTTAAAATTTTTATGTTCTAGCAATATCATAGGAAGAAAATACACCTACTTATTCTTACTAATAAGGATACTTATTTTGACCCACCAGTTTTTCTAAATTTCATTTTTAACATGTAGCTTTTACAGATTTTGTTACTGTATTTCAAAGTATTTTCAAAACACACTAGCCTACAGTTTCTGGCAATTCATTGTTACTGTTTTTTAAATCCTTTGCTGCCTATGGAAGTTTTCTTGAACAGCAATTGACCAACAGGTAAATATACTGCTAGAGATTTAATCCTGGACATTAACTACACACATTTTATGCATGTAGACACATCACGGTATTTGTCACATTTTTAGTGATGCACATCATGTTGTCTTTCCTGTAATGCTGCTTCTTAGAGGCTACCAAACACAAGTGAACTATCCTTTTTCATGTTTAAGTCAGATTAAAGATATGTGAGATTAAAGATTTAATCATAGTTACGTAAATAGACTAAGCTAATTTGGTAGATACTTAATAAAGCAATTTCAAAAAATATTACCACTTCAGGCTACATTCCAGAAGTTATGGTTTGATTACAAGAAAAAGGATAGCTTATTATACAAGGCCATATCATAGTGTTTCTTTACTATTTAATAAGGAAAAGAAATTCTGTTTTCTTAATGATTTCTTTCCTCTCCCTCTAAAGATACCCATTCTAGAAATAAAACTGAAGATCCTCCCAGTTCTCGGAGTAATAGGTGGAGCAATATTTTCCTGTTCGAATTATTTCCATGTTATCCTCCATGGTGGCGTTGGCAAGAATGGATCCACTATAGCAGTAAGGCATTGATTTCATCATCATTCAGCATTAATTTTATGATACATTTTCTTATTATCACCATAAAAAGATACTAGAAATATGCCAAAGTTCAAGAGTAAGGAAGGAAACTGTCTAAATTTATTTTAGGCATATAGTACAAAAGCATTTAAAAACAATTCAGACTGATAATAAAGCATTTTTCCTCTTCATATATGCTTGCTCTGTGTAGACGTCTCTGACATTCATAACCCTACATAACTAAGAGTGACTATTTTCCTGCATTTTGTGCCTGCCTTGAATAGGAGCGAGGGGGGAGAGTAGGGAATGAGTTCCTGACTTGAATGGCAGGAAAGCTGCCAAAGGTCAGTGGTTTCACATCTGGGGCAATTTATTACACTAAAAAATGCTTAAAAGAACTATTCTAATATTTTTTAATTTTTTTCCTAATTATTGAGTAATTATACCTTATGCTTGTGTTTCTTACCCCCTTGCTCATACTATAGTACTTTTGTATTTGTTCACATTTGGCTTTTTAATACTTCAATACCTTTAAGTAGGAAGGAGTTGGAATTCCTGCCAACTTTTTAAACAAATATGCCTTTGTTTTTTAAAAGCCTTCAAGATAGTTGAGCACAGGAAGATAAATACTTATTCCAGTGATACGCTTATACTGGTGGCTTACACCTGTAATCCTAGCACTGTGGGAGGCTAAGGGAATGGATTGCTTGAGCTCAGAAGTTTGAGCCTGAGCAAGAGCAAGACTGTGTCCCTACTAAAAATAGAAAAATTAGCCTTTTCTATTGGCCAGGTGTTGTGGCAGGTGCCTGTAGTCCCAGCTACTTGGGAAGCTGAGGCAGGAGAATTGCTTAAGTCCAAGAGTTTGAGGTTGCAGTGAGCTGTGACGCCATGGCACTCTACTGAGGGCAACATAGTGAGACTCTGTCTCAAAAAAAAAAAATCTTTGGCAATGTATTACGTCTGTGTAACCCTAGGATTCTGTGGAAGTTTAAAAAGCTTAACTAAAGTTTATATATGCCTTTAGGCCATATACTAAATCATATTTTACTGTAAGTCTCTAGTTCCTGGCACAAAATAGATTCTCAGAAAATGTTTGTATTGTAATAAACATGCAGTGTTAAAATGTTACTGATTTTATGCTTTATCCCTTAGGGCACCAGTGTATTGTCACCTGGACTCCACATAGGACTAATTATTATACTGGCAATAATAATCTATAAAAAGTCAGCAACTAATGTGTTTGAAAAGCATCCTTGTCTTTATACCCTAATGTTTGGGTGTGTCTTTGCTAAAGTCTCACAAAAATTGGTGGTAAGAAATTATTTTATAATTCATGTATAAATAATATACTTAGGCCTCAAACACAAAGCTGGAAATCATTTCCTGTGATTTTTAAGTTTCCTGTGTCATGTCAACATCATAATAGTTAGCTATTTGTGTTCCAAGTTAAACTGTCGTAGTTAATGTATTCAGTTGTTTTAATTATTTGTTTAGTTGCAATTATCAATTACAATTTCCTGAATTTGTAATTTTCAAAGCGTTTAAACAATAGACACTTTAATAAGCTATCCAGTCATGAATTTGAGGTATAGATAAGTATTCTCATGTCAAATGTGAGATTAAATGTTCTCTTTATCTGTAATACTGTATTTAGTAATTTTGTCCTGAAAATAAAAGCTAAAATATTTAAAATAGTGAAATTACTTTGTTTACTTTTTTATAGATAGCTCACATGACCAAAAGTGAATTGTATCTTCAAGACACTATCTTTTTGGGGCCAGGTCTGTTGTTTTTAGACCAGTACTTTAATAATTTTATAGACGAATATGTTGTTCTATGGATAGCAATGGTAAGTACTTTCTTGCTTTTTATTTATAATACCCACTAATAGATGCCTGATCATACTATGCTAAAGATACCTTTCAATGAGCTGTCAATAGCCTGAATAGTCCATACAGTAAATGCTTCTGAATACTTGAAATTACTTATTTTAAGCTATGAATCATTTTATATTGTATATAGAAATAGCCAATATATCTGGCAGTCAGTCTTCCAACAACTTAGATCCTTGGGAACACAACCGTGTACCTAAAAGTAACTAGATCTTTCTTCTTTAAAAAAAAAAAAAAAAGGTTCAAAGATGTAAATAACTACTTAATTCTGCCCAAAGGACTTTCTGACTTTAATTAATCAAGCTTATTAGTGTTATTCCCAGTTTATAGCAGGTTAACAGGCAAACTGGATGGTGTTAGTGCTAGCAAAGGTGGGCACTTTATTATATCAATAACTGTCAGCTAGGCCCAGCACTAAGGCAGGTAGACTACTTTAGCTCAAGAGTTGGAGATCAGCCTGAGCAAAAGCAAGATCCTGTCTCTGCTAAAAATAGAAAAAGTAGCTGGGCATTGTAGTGGGCACCTCATTGTCCCAGCTACTCAGGCAGCTGAGGCAGGAGGATAGCTCAAACCCTTAAGTTTGAGGTTGCTGTGAGCTATGATGCCACAGCCCTCAAGCCTTGGCAACAGAGCGGGAATCTGTCTCAAAAAAATTGTCAGCTCGGGTAGCACCTGTGGCTCAGTGAGTAGGGCGCTGACCCCATATACTGAGGGTGGCAGGTTTGAACTCGGCCCCAGCCAAACTGCAATAAAAAAATAGCTGAGTGTTGTGGCAGGGACCTATAGTCCCAGCTACTCTGGAGGCTGAGGCAAGAGAATCACCTAAGGCCAGGAATTGGAGGTTGCTGTGTGATGCCACGGCACTCTACCAAGGGCAATAAAGTGAGACCCTGTCTCTACAGAAAAAAAAAAAAAAAGAATGTGGATAATATTTATGCTAATTTATCTTTAAAATGATTATAAAATAGAGTACAATTCTTAACAGACGCTTTAGCTATCTGAGGAAAAGAAAACCATTATTGGTAATATTTTAGTCACAAAAGTGGATAAATGGAGCATTATTAAATTTTGTATAGTAGGGCGGCGCCTGTGGCTCAGCGGGTAGGGCGCCGGTCTCACATGCCGGAGGTGGCGGGTTCAAACCCAACCCTGGCCAAATTAAAAAAAAAAAAAAAAAAATTTTGTATAGTATTAAGACATATCTTTATAGTTGTTCTTCAACTAGTGGTGGATTTAAATAGTTTTTTTGGCTCAGCGCCCATGCTCAGTGGTTAGGGGCCCAGCCACATACACCAAGGCAGGTGGGTTTGAACCTGGCCCGGGTCTGCTAAACAACAACTGCAACAACAAAAAACAGCCAAGTGTTGTGGCGAGCATCTGTAGTCCCAGCTACTTGGGAGGCTGAGGCAAAAGAATCACCTGAGCCCAGGAATTGGAGGTTGCTGTGAGCTGTGATGCTATGGAACTCTACCCAGGGTGACAAAGTGAGACTTGGTTTCAAAAAAAAAGAAAATATAGTTTTTTTGTCTCTTATTTTTATTTTTTAAAGGCTAGTCAAATGAAGCAGTGTTGAGCGGAGCAGGAAAAAGGAATCTATAACTGATTGTGATCAATTATTTGCAAACACCACTACATTCAGACCAGCTGGTTTGAATAGTTTTGTTATATTTTTCTCTATCTCTGGACCTCACTGAATGTCACTAACTGTTGAGTATACATGCCTATAAACATTAAAATATACTCTTAAAAAAAAAATAGCAATTCCTCTTTTGATAATTTGCATAATCCTCACTATTTGTTAGATTTAGGTATTTAAAAAGTCTGTATCTGTTCTGTGGATGGCCCTCTGGGGTATCTCAGATGATCCTTTACAAAGTTGTATAGGACACTTTTTCTGAAGTAGATTAATAACTTAATATTCACCCACAGTCCATTCAAAAATCTCCCATTCTTCCTACAGTGGTGGTGAGATATAATTCTTAATCCTTTTAGGTAAACAATGAGCTTTCAGGCAATAGTCTAAAAAATATTTGAATAATTTCCTTTGTTATCCGCTATAAATATTTTAGGTCTCCAAAACAGTCCAGATTTAAGAAATGGGAGGCGATTATTCAAAATACCTGAAAATTCAATTTAAGTTTATTTTAGTGAACGTAGGTATGTATTACCAAATGGAATTCTTAAATAGAAAATGTCAGGTATTAAAAATTCAAGCATCTATTTTGTAATGAGTAGTTAGCCTGTAGTAGTAGACTGGAGAACTGAGAAAGTCAAATTCTTTTTCTTCAAAACACCATGTGGACAACACACACACAATGCAGACCATACAAAACATATGTGCCCTTTGGCATAAACTTCTTGCTACAGAGAAAGAGAGCCTGATGGAGCTTTTCAAGTAAGCAATACAAGAGATTTTTCCCTTATGGGTGAGAATTCCCTGTACAAGGGCAGAGCCATGAGGGTCCTCTTTCTCCTGGACTTAAATTTTCTGAAGAGAAGCATTTGACTGTGGCCTCTAGGCAAAATCTCTAAATAGAAGCCGAATTTCTCTAGACATTCTCCTTAATTTTATAAACACAGTTTTTATACATGCCTCCTCTCAACTATGGTGTCTTTTCCAGACCTTTTATCTTCTTAAAACATATTTGATAGAGTGAATTCATTACAAGATAATGACAATAGCCTCTTCTGGAAGGAAATCAGTAGCTTCATTGCATAGTAGAAAGTGGAATATAGAGAGTCAGAAAGCGTGGGGTCCATTACTTTTGAGCTTTCATATTTTAGTCTAGTCCTTTTATTTCACTTCAGTTTCTATAATTCTGAAATAACTGGCATATTCCAGAGGATGATAGTGAAGTCCAAATATGAAATATACCAAAGTACTTTAATATTTTTGGTGAAGAATTTTAGGTTAAGATTTGAGCTTTAGGGTGGGGGAAAAGATTAAGTGCTACTTGAGAAAAGACAGACCATAATTAATTTTGTATATATTTTTGCTTCTAAAGGTAATTTCTTCACTTGATATGATGATATACTTTAGTGCTTTGTGCCTGCAAATTTCAAGACATCTTCATCTAAACATCTTCAAGACATCATATCATCAAGCACCTGAACAGGTTTACAAGCATACTGACTGATAATAACCCAAGGAAAAGAGGAGATGCAGTTAGGGGAACCTATAAGTGAAGGAAATCCCCCTGTGCAGGAGGCTAGTAGTATGCTATCAAATAAGGTTACATTTGAATATAAAACATAAATACTCCAGCTTCTATTATGTCTATTTCAGTTATGAAGCTCTCATTGTGTATCAACATTTTTGATCACAGGTATTCTCGGAGTATTACAATCTATAAATTAAAAACAGGACTAAAGAAAGAAATTTCAGTCCGGACAATAAGTGAACCCCTATAATCCTGTGACTATAGTTCACTAGTCCTGTAGTTCTAAACAGATTATCTCTTTGTCTGAGAAATACTTACTAGGTACTTAAAGCTTTCACTGCCAAAGGATTACATAAAAATTCAGAATGTAAAGGATTTTTAGCCATCTTGAGTGTACATACTTTAACAAAAATCAAAAAGTGAGCTCACAATACTGTGCTTGGCTTATAATATTGTAATTATTGACTCCAGTGGTAAGAATTTTTTAAAATCATAATCATTTTTCAAATCTTCAGCTCCATCTGACCCTATTTTTAATTTTATGCAATAGTTCCATAGACCAACCATATACCAAATGATGAAATAATCAGAAAAACAAAGGAGTAATGAACATCTACTACTTCTTTCTTAGGCAAGAAAAAGGCATACTGAAAAAAGTGAAAAGATATTGCTTAAAAGGAAAAAAGTATACCTATGTGAATTAAGTACACAGAAAACCCTAGTATTTTGCCTCTGTTAACTATTGGTAAAACTTTCCAAGTAAGAACCTTCTTAGACATTTGAATAATGCTTAAGATTTATAGCCTAATACATACTTTGGCTTAAAAGGAAAATCTCTTACAAAGTTTGGAATTTGGCCAGGCGTAGTGGGTCATGCCTATAATCCTAGCATGCTGGGAGGCCGAGGAGGGGGGGAATTCCTCAGCTCACGGGTTCAAGACCAGCCTAAGCCAGAGAGAGACCTCATCTCTAAAATAGTTGGGCGTGTGGTGAGCACCTGTAGTCCCAGCTACTCAGGAGGCTGAGGCACGAGGATCACTTGAGCCCAAGAGTTTGAGGTGCTGTGAGCTATGATCCCACAACACTCTAACAAGGGCAATTCTGTCTCAAAAAAAAAAGTTCGAAATTTTAGAAAGTAAACTGTGCTTTTAATGTCAAATATTTGTTAATGGTAGAGAACTAATTTCTTTCTGTACAAGTTATCACAGAATAAGAGAATCTACATGAACTTGTTTTTTAAAATTTGAAAAACCTTAAAACTAAGATAAGCGTGGGTTATAGAGGCAAAAATTAGAATTTAGAACATAGAAAAGCAGAAAATTACTCCTCTTCTCATAAGCGTGTTTTTTGAATGATTCATGGAAAGTAATTTCAGCAAAAAATACAAAGTTTAACTGACTCATTTCAAATATATGTTGAAACAAGTTAATATTTATTATCAAGTGTTTGTTATTCTACGTAAAAAATAAACATTCTAAAAGATATAAAAATTAACTGTTTGGGTTTGAAAATAATGTAAAATTAAACCTCAATTTCAAAAATCAGTATTACCGAGTATTAAAGTTGAAAAAAACTGCTTGGTGCCTGTGGCTCAAGTGGCTAAGGCGCCAGCCACATACACCTGAGCTGGCAAGTTTGAATCCAGCCTGGGCCGGCCAAACAATGACAGCTGCAACCAAAAAATAGCTGAGCATTGTGGCAGGTGCCTGTAGTCTCCGCTACTTGGGAGGCAGAGGCAAGAGAATCTCTTGAGTCCAGGAGTTAGAGGTTCCTGTGAGCTGTGATGCCAAGGTACTCTACCCAGGGTGACAGCTTGAGGCTGTGTCTCAAAAAAAAGAAGAAAACATTCTCGGTATTTTATCTTTAAAGCAGATGTTATACACTTAAATCCTAAGTAATTGGGTATGTTAATGATGTGCTCTTAATTAATGCTAAGGGCATTTGTTATTTAATTGCAGACCAAGCCCTTTAAATGACATTTTGCTGTCTTTGTGGAAATTACAGATTCACAAATCCATGTCTTAAAAACTGATATTTACATATCTTGCTTGGTTGTGGATTTAATGTTCAGAGGTTAATGATTTTAGCAGTTTTATTTTTGCACATAAGTTCATCTTATTTTCATTAGAATTGGTTGTGTAACTTAAGTATGTAGAAAAGGATGTACATGTAAAATAGATTTTGTATTTCCTTTTTTCTTAAAGAACAATGTAACTTTCTATACCTGTGCTTTCTATGTTTTGGGACTAATACAGATACATGGAAACCAAAACTTAGAACTAAATCATCTTTATTGCTAAAAGTTAATTAACAGTGTTAAAGAGAAAAAAGAGCTGAAAGCCTGATACATATAATTTAGTAATAGCTGTTACTCACATACCATTCAGAGTTATTTTGGATTAACAAAAAGAAAGGTCTTACACTGAAACAGGCTAATGATTAAAGATATTATAATTTAAACTAGAATTTCGAAACCATTCTAAAGACTGACATGCCTCTTAGCTAATGTTATAATTGTATATTACTTAGGTTCAAGTTCTTTCTTCAAAGAGTCATCAGAATAACATGGATTGAAGAGAGTTTCGAACACTTGCCATCTCTTGCTGCTGCTGCTGAAAGGAGATATTAAGTGTGTAATTTTTAGTTAAGTGTTATAACTACTACAGCAAATAAAATATTTCAGTGCTTAAATTAATCCTTATTTTTTCAATTTTAAACACAAAAACTTACAGTTTCCATCATAACTCTTTTTTGCAACATAGCCATTTCTTTTTTAAGTTCATTTTGTGCATCAACAAGAACAATATTAAGATCATTCTCTAAGTCCTCCATATTCTGAAATACAAAATGATAGTTTACAAACTGCTGCTTTTCATCTTAAGTTCTATTTCAACAGTAAAAACTTTTTAATATTCAAATAACGGGTCATTTTAAATGTAGCTCCACAGTGAATAGAAATGCTCTTTATTCCAAATTTAAAAGTTCTAGGCAATACATAAATACCAAAGTACCTACTATAAAGGAAAAAAAAGACATGAATCAAATATTATTACAACAAGTACAACAGTAGTACTTTGCTTAAAACAATAGGTTAATGAACTGTTAAATTCAAGATGGGACCAAAAAAAGACTGAAAAGCCCTCATTAATAAACCATAAATTTTAAAATTTCTATTAAGCATGCCAAATATCAGGTAATAATCTATTTATGACTAATAGTCAATGTGACATGAATTTAGCAGATGGAATGAAATGGTCTGAAGTATGACGTCTTTCATGTTATGAAAAACAAAAATTATGTTTTAAATATTTACTATTCATTTAAAAAATAGTTATTATCCCATGCCTACCAGGTAAAAAGTACTATGTTAAATGCTGTGGAGAAATTAAAAATAAACAAAAATAACACAAAAATTTTATAATAGGAATGAAAACCACTTGCACTGCCTATTCCACTGGGAAATGGAGATTAATTCCAATTTAGTTGCCAAAAGAATAAGATTTCAGGGCGGCGCCTATGGCTCAAAGGGGTAAGGCACCGTCCCCAGATGCCGGAGGTGGCAGGTTCAAACCCAGCCCAAAACTGCAAAACAAAAAAACAATAAGATTTCAAGAGAATGGCTTGGCACCTGTGGCTCAAGCGGCTAAGGTGCCAGTCACATACACCTGAGCTGGTGGGTTCAAATCCAGCCCGGCCCCACCAAACAACAATGATGGCTACAACCAAAAAACAGCCAGGTGTTGTGGCCGGGTGCCTGTAGTCCCAGCTACTTGGGAGGCAGAGGCAGGAGAATCACTTGAGCCCAGGAGTTTGAAGTTGCTGTGAGCTGTGATGTCACAGCACTCTCTCCAGGGCAACAGCATGAGGCTGTCTCAAAAAAAAAAAAAAACAATCCCTTAGATCACTGGCCAAGACAGATGAATAGAATCTTCCCTAAAGAAAACAGACGAATGGCTAACAAACATGAAAAAATGCTCATCATCCCTAATTATTAGAGAAATGCAAATCAAAACCACCCTGAGATATTATCTAACCCCAGTGAGAATGGCCCTCATCACAAAGTCTCAAAACTGCAGATGCTGGCATGGATGTGGAGAAGGGAACACTTTACACTGCTGGTGGGACTGCAAACTAATACAACCTTTTTGGAAGGCAGTATGAAGAACCCTCAAAGAATTCAAGCTAGACCTTCCATTTGATCCTGCAATCCCATTGCTGGGCATCTACCCAGAAGAAAAAAAGTCCTTTTACCACAGGGATGCTTGCACTAGACTGTAAATTGTAGTTCAATTTACAATCGCCAAAATGTGGAAACAGCCTAAATGCCCACCAACCCAGGAATGGATTAACAAGCTTTGGTACATGTATACCATGGAACACCATTCAGCCACTAAAAAATGTGGAGACTTTACATCCTTTTTTATTAACCTGGATGGATGTGGAACACATTATTCTTAGTAAAGCATCACAAGAATGGAGAAACAAGAATCCTATGTACTCAATTCTGGTATGAGGACAATTAAGGCCCTAGTACACGATGGAGGGTGAGGGATGGGGAGAGCTGAGAAAGGGAAAGAGGGAGTGAGTGGGGGACAAGGGGTGTGGTACACCTTTTGGGAGCGGGACACAATTATAAGAGGGTCTTTATCTAACAAAAGAAATCAGTGTAACCTGGTTCTGTGTACCCTTAATGAATCCCCAACAATAAAATAAATAAATAAATAAATATATTTCTGTGTGAAGAAGTTGTCACAGGCCACAATTTGCTAAGATATATGTGTGTGTGTCCACAGATAATTATCAAGCACAAGTTTGTGATCATCAGCTATTTAGTACATGTCAATTACATGAATTGTAAGTTGGCATATTAAGTTATTTTTGTCACTGTAATAACTGTACAAGTAAATATGCTATAAAATACTTCTATAATACATTTGAAAACAAAAGAAATATTAATTTCAATTGGATACTTTCTATTTAACGAACAGTGGGGATATACAGACAAGTAAAACCCTACTTAGAAATTATTTAGACTTTCTCTTTTCTCTTAAAGAATTATGACTAAAGTGTTGACAAAGTATGGACTTTGTGCAAGATAAGTACATTTTAAGTAAAATTCCCAATTGGCCTTTTCCTGTTTTGAATAATCCCCACAAAGCCATTAGAGTACTAAAATAAAGATGCATTTATCACTTATAATAAATCAGAAACCATGAATCCAAAATGGATAAAAATTTAAAATATGTAAGCAAAATGTTTTTCCCATAAACTTGGAAAGAAAAAAATTATTTTCTACTTCCATATATCTGTTACATTTTATAAGAATATATTGTTACCATGTATAACAGACCTTTACATACTGCTCACATAACTGTTTAATTGTTTTCAGTCTCTGGTTCTGAACAACTCTAGATTGTTGGAATAACTTTTGTTGCTGTCGAAAAATACTCTACAAATATAAAAGAAAAAACAGGTAACAACAATTTTAGTACAATTTTAAATTCAGCAAAAAAATGTTCACATTAAACTTAAAAGTTTTAAAATCAATAATTCAGGCCAGGCACAGTGGCTCACACCTGTAATCCTAGTGCTCTGGGTGGCTAAGATAGATGGATTGCCTGAGCTCACGGGTTCGAGACCAGCCTGAGCAAGAGTGAGACGCTGTCTCTAAAAATAGCCAGGCATTGTGTTGGGCACCTGTTGTCCCAGCTTCTTGGGAGGAGCCCAAGAGTTTGAGGTTGTTGTGACCTATGATCCCATAGCACTCTAACCAAGGGTGACAAAGTGAGACTGTCTCAAAAAAAAAAAAAAAAAAATTAATAATTTAAACATTTTATCTATTATGACCAAGTTTAGATAATTTTCACCACTAACAGGCAACCAGTCAGTGAACAGGAAAATTTAACAATATCTAAGTCTTAATTCTTGTTTATTTCAATATCCACAAAAAATGATCCTCCCAATAATTGGGGCCTTTCTGTTCCCCTGTTCTTCAGCAATGATTTTGCCCTCCACCCTAGTTTAGCCATTCACTGATTATATACCGGTGCCCTAGATTTTGTCATTACCAATAACTTTCTATGAGCTGGTACTTATTATTCCCCTTTATAGATGAGGAAATTCATTTTCCATGGTCTCATAGTTAGCAAATGCTCAAACCTGAATTTGATCCCAAACACTTGTTTCCAGTGTCCAGGTTCTAACCATTATACAGTTTCTCCATACATCCCAATATTCAACATCTACTTCCTTACCATTGTAAGCTGTACTATAGCAAATAACCTATCAGCACCTAAAATCCATTCTTCCTACCTACTTTTCACTGTCATCCCTACCTCTATATCTTCACTTTCCCCTTTTTGGCTTAAATTCTATCACCAAGGACACTTTTTTTTTTTTGTAGAGACAGAGTCTCATTGCCCTCGGTAGAGTGCCGTGGCCTCACACAGCTCACAGCAACCTCCAACTCCTGGGCCCAAGCGATTCTCTTGCCTCAGCCTCCCGAGCAGCTGGGACCACAGGTGCCTGCCACAACGCCTGGCTATTTTTTGGCTGCAGTTCAGCCGGGGCCGGGTTTGAACCCGCCACCCTTGGTATATGGGGCCGGCACCCTACCGACTGAGCCACACGCGCCACCCAGACAACTCTTTTTCTGAAATGGCCATTAGAGCTGTCATTGTACAAGGTCTTACAATTAAGTTTGTGAACTCATCCTAGAAAAAGTGCTTTGAAGGATGGACTAGGTGCTGGTATCAGTGCATAGTTTCCCATGGGGAGTACTTCAGAGAGGTGACCATAGTGTTATTCACCAGTGAGGTATGTAGCACTTTTTCTAGAATGAGTTTGTGAACTTAATTGTCAGACCTCATAAAGCTTACCCCCTTCTTACTCTGTCACACTTGCTTAACCATAATCCCAAACTTGGAAATTCTGACTTTCTACTACTCTGCCTGGACACATCTTTCCTATCATCTGATGACTTTTAATTATGTCACTAAACAAATAGAAGCAATCCAAAGACAACTTTCAGTCTGCCATCACCAGATCTACCCTCCTATCACAATCTCTACTGTCTGTGCTCATCTTTCTATAGATGAACTATCATTGTCTCTTGGGTGGCTAAGGCCAGCTTCTTTACATACATCCCATCCATTCTCAAGAACTCTACCTGTCCCCCCCTTTTCATTATTTTTAATTTTTCTCTCTAGATTCCTATAAGCATACAAATATGCTATTTCTCCAAAATTTTTTTTTTGAGACAGTGTCACTATGTTGCCCTCAGTAGAGTGCTGTGGCATCACAGCTAATAGCAACCTCTATTAAGCAATTCTTGTGCCTCAACTTCCCAAGTAGCTGGGACTACAGGTGCCCACCACGATGCCCAGGTATGTTTTTTTGCAGTTGTCCTTGTTGTTTAGCAGGCCTGGGCTGGGTTCAAATCCGCCTGCCTTAGTGTATGTGGCCACTTAGCTACAGGTGCCAAGCCTGTTTCTCCAATTATAATAAACCAGAAACCTCTATTCCAGTGGTTCTTAACCTTCCTAATGCTGTGGTCCTTTAATATAGTTCCTGTGTGTCACAACCCACAGGTTGAGAACCACTGCTCTATCCCCCTTCTTCTTAGGCTACCATCCCATTTCTTGCCTTCCCTGTGTTATACTCATTCCAAACATACTTTCCTACCAAAATTATTATGACCCAGGCTACCAACTTGACCTCTACCTTGGCCAAATCTACTTTATTTGGCCTGTCAGCATATGACAGAGTTAATTTTCTTTCCTTCTTAGAAAGCATTTTTTACTTGGCCTAGAGTAGTATTCTGTTAGACCAGTCATTCTGTATTTACTAGTTCCCCCTCATCTCCTGAAACTCTAAACATGAAAGTACTACAGGGCTGTCCTTAGACTTGGTTTACATTTAAAATTACTCCCTTGGTGATCTCATCCAGTCTTCAAGAGTTTAACCAGTCTTTATGCTGAGAATTGCCACCTTTGTATCTTCAGCCTCTCCTGAACTCCATTGGTGTCAGTGGCCTACTCAACACTTCTCTTTGAATGTTTCATGCGCATCTCACATTTAACATTTCCAAAATAGTTTTCAACCCCAACATTATGTGAACAGTACCTCAGCTTTTAGATAAGAAATGTTTGAATGCTGTTAGACAATATATGAGTGAGGCTGACTTCCATCTCCCATAGGGATGGGCAGGTAGCACAAGTCTGACCATTAAGAGTATACCATGTTCTAGCTCCGCGCCTGTGGGTCAAGTGGCTAAGGCACCAGCCACATACACCTGAGCTGGTGGGTTCGAATCCAGCCCAGGCCGCCAAAACAACGATGGCTGCAACCAAAAAATAGTTGGGCGTTGTGGCAGGCACCTGTAGTCCCAGCTACTTGGGAGGCGGAGGCAACAGAATTGCTTGAGCCCAGGAGTTGGAGGTTGCTGTGAGCTGTGATGCCACAGCACTCTACCCAGGGTGACAGCTTGAGGCTCTGTCTCAAAAAAAAAAAAACAAAAAAACAAAAGACAATATAATTTTCTGACTTCAGTTGTCCCTTGGTATCCTTGGGGGATTGGTTCCGGGGATCCCTGATACCAAAAATCTACAGATGCTCAAGTCCATTATATAAAACAATGTAATATTTACATATAACCAATGCACTTCCTCCCATATACATTAAACCACCTCTAGATTATAATACCTAATACAACATAAATGGTACTATGGAAGAAGTTACAGTATACTGTTCTTAAAATTTCTATTTTTTTCCAAATATTTTGATTCAATTAGTTGAATATGAGGATGCAGAACCCATAGATATACAGGGCCAAATGCACAATGACTGGTTGGGAATGGGCAAATGACCAAAACTAGATTGGTGATACTCTGAAGAAATGTTCAGCCAGTGCTATTGAGAAAGACCATTTCAGTCTACTGAGATCACTAAATTTGTAGTAAGTCTAAGATTGTAAGAATTATCTTGCTTACTACATTGATAGCTCTTACTAAGAATTAACAGTCAAAAGAACCAAGATGACAGTACGTGAGCAATCCTTCCCTATTCGCATATAGCTGTGCCTGAAGCTAAACTACCTCCAACTTCTTTTATATACACCAATAATCCTTCTTGTGTACTTTAGATAAATTTTTGTCACTTGGAAATGTCAGAATCCCAACCAATATAAGAAACAGAGACTAATGCCTTTTATGAGTATGGTATGTGCCTATACTGTGGTTTACAGTTCAGCAAAACTTAAACACATAGCCAGCAATGATTAATGCAGCAGTTCTCAACCTGTGGGTCGCAACCCACAGGAATTGTATTAAAGGGCCGCAGCATTAGGAAGGTTGAGAACCACTGGATTAATGGAACTTGGCTCAGTTCCACAGGTCTAATAAGGCTAGGTTCCCCATTCATACTTGAGACCTGGTTATTATAAATTGTAAATCTGATCATGATACGAACAATTAGTTTTTCCTCTTGTTCCTCATATTTCTGCACATCTGTGTCCCACTGCTGAAACAAAGTCAGAAACTGCTGAGAATATTCTTGGCTAAGCTTCTGCCTGTAAAATGTAATAATGAATTACTGTCAAATTTCATACCAAGATAAAAAAATACAAAACAAAATCGAGTTGACATACTTATACTATAGAAAAAGGAATGTTTTCTTCCAGTAATCAAATTTTTTAAAAAGGGAAATAATTGCAGCTTGAATCTTCTGAAGGAAACCCAAGAAATAAAATTATGGTGTATGGTAATTCCAGAAGTGTGCAGCTTCCTAACAAGCTAATAGAAAAGCCCTCTCACATGCTTTAGTTCTTGAAAACTGCATATATAAATTTTCTGGAAAATTCATTTTAATCTCATTTATTTTCCCCTGCTGAATAAATTAATTAAATGAGGTTATTATATACCATGTATGATTTCCAAATAGAAATATTTCACTTGGCTCAGCACCCATAGCTCAGTGGTTAGAGGGCTGGCTACATACACCCAGGTTCGAACCCAGCCTGGGCCTGCTAAAAACAATGACCTACAACAAAAAAATAGCCAGGTGTTGTGATGGGTGCCTGAAGCCCCAGCTACTTGGGAGGCTGAGGCAAGGGAATCGCTTAAGCCCGAGAGTTTGAGGTTGCTGTGAGCTGTGACACCATGGCACTCTACGAAGGGCGACACAGTGAGACTGTCTCAAAAAAAAAAAAAAAAAAAAAAGTATTTTACTGATTTTTCACCCATTTTGACACAACAAAAATTTCTGACAAAAGAATAGTTACGCCAAGTCTGGGCATAGTGGCTCACACTTGTAATCCTAGCACTCTGGGAGGCTGAGGTTGGAGGATCACTTGAGGCCAGAAGTTTTGAGACCAGCCTGAGCAAACCTAGACTCCATCTCTACTAAAAATAGAAAAAAATTAGCTGGGCATGGTAGTGTGTGCCTATAATCCCCAGCCACTCAGGGGACTGAAGCCGGAGGATTGATTGAGCCCAAGAGTTTGAGGCTGCTGTGAGTTAGGATAAGGCCATAGCACTCTAGCCCAGGCAACAGAGTGAGACTTGGTCTCAAAAAAAGAAAAAGAAAAAAGAACCATTATGTCAGCTGAAATATACCAATTATTTAATATAAGATTGGCTCTCTTCTACATTGCTGAACTTAGTTAACCATCAGAAGACTAATGATTTCCATCGCTTTTACCTGTTATTCAACTATTATGTCTCAGGAGTAAATATAAACTACTTTTATTTATTTATTTTTTGAGTTAGTCTCACTATGTCGCCCTTGGTAGAGTGCCGTGGCGTCACAGCTCACAGCAACCTCAAACTCTTGGGCTTAAGCAATTCTCTTGCCTCAGCCTCCCAAGTAGCTGGGACTACAGGCACCCACCACAACGCCCACTTATTTTTTTTGTTGTAGTTGTCATTGTTGTTCGGCAGGCCCAGGCTGGATTCAAACCTACCAGCTCCTGTGTATGCAGCTGGTGCTGAGCTATAGACGCCAAGCCTATGAACTTTTATAATTAAAAAACTCAGTAGTTATCTAAGGTCCAGGCACAGTAGCTCATGCCTGTAATCCTAGCACTTTGGGAGGCCAAGGCAAGAGGATCACTTTAGGCCAGCAGTTTGAAACCAGCCTGGGCAATAATAGCAAGACCCATCTCTACAAAAATCTTTAAAAAACTTAACAGGGTTTGGTGGTATGCACCTAGGAATTTGATGTTATAGGCATCAGGCCACTGCAATCCAGCCTGGGCAACGGAGCATGACTTTGTCTCTTAAAAGAAGTGGGGGGAAAAGTACTTGCTTAGAGAATAATCAGACCAAATATATTTTTACTAGGGACCTCAATAAATAGAATTTGATGGCATTAATCGTAAGTATTTATACCAATAAATACTAAGAAATGACACAACTGTTCATGGTTTTAAACAACCTCACCTTTGCTCTTGTTGTGATTTCCAAACATTTTCAAATTTTTGATAGCTGCTTTTGAAAGAAGCTTCGGTATACATTTCTAGTCTTTTTTTCTTGGCATTTAGAATCTTGTTAACATTAGCTAAATTGAAAATAAATACTAAAATTTAATGTTGAATAAAATTATTTTGTTATATATTCAAGTAAATATGAATAAAGTTCATTTAATAATATCAAAGAGACATTTAAAATTTAGGAATAGGCATAATTTCAAAAACCAGAATTTGCTTACTTTCTGAGACAACTTTCAGTTATTAGTATCCCAATTCTCATTTTTCTAATGAAATAATTTTTTAATTTAGTGATGGTGAAAGAGAGCTAATAAAGCAAAGGGTCGAGGGTTGACTTAATTTCCTCATGCAAAATCATTAATAATGGCTATATTTTTCTTAATTTATAAAATACTCTCCAATTGATAGGATACATTTAGACAGATTTTTTTAAGATTATATGAAACATACAAAAGTACTAAAAAACAACCTAAAAAGGATAAAGCTACATCAAAGAAAAAAAAAATTTTTTTGAGAGAGTCTCACTATGTTGCCCTCAGTAGAGTGCCATGGTGTCACAGCTCACAGCAACCTCAAAGTCTTGGGCTTAAGCGATTCTCTTGCCTCTGGTTCCCAGATAGCTGGGACTACAGGTGCCTGCCACAATGCCCAGCCATTTTTTGGTTGCAGTTGTCATTGTTGTTTAGCTGGCCTGAGCTGGGTTCAAACCCTCCAGCCTTGGTGTATGTGGCTGGTGCCGTAACCACTGTGCTACAGGCACCAAGCCACAAAGAAAAAAGTTTTGAAAATATAGTCAATGATAGTTTTTTACTAAAAGTGACAAAGGCCAAAGACAGAAAAAAACCTTAGTTTAAGTCACTATACAAATTCATTCAAAACCACTTTTAAATACTTTTACTGTGAAGCTTTTGGGGGACATTTTTGCCAATAAGTACTGCATTTCATGAAATTTTTAATACTTCAAATAATCATGATAGAGCTGCACTATTATATACGTTCATCAGTATCTGTAATAAACTTGTAAGAGATATAATAAAACAATTTGTTCTCACCAGATACAGCAAAGTTTTCAAAAAAGACCTGATTATATGACTAATCCATACAGAGTAGTCAAGTATTGACTCTTATAATTAAGAGTCCTTTCCTCTAACAAAGCTAATGTAACTGATATTTAACATATTATTTAAAACTTGAGAATTTTTAGACCTGATTATAAATCTTTCACCAGCTAGCAAAGTTGTCTTTAGTTCTCAGCAACATAATTTATCAATGCAAAAATAACAACACAGAGGGGCGAGGCACCTAGCACTCTGGGCAGCTGAGGAGGGTGGATTGCCTAAGCTCACAGGTTCGAGACCAGCCTGAGCAAAAGCAAGACCTCGTCTCTAAAAAAATAGCCGGGTGTTATGGCAGGCACCTGTAGTCCCAGCTACTTAGGAGGCTAAGGCAAGAGTTTTGAAGTTGCTGTGAGCTATGACTCCACATCACTCTATTGAGGGCAACAAAGTCAGACTCTGTCTCAAAAAAAAAAAGAAAGAGAAAAAGAAAGAACACAAGAGTTATTTTGGAGACTTCAATTTATAATATCCTCCCCTAAAGAAATGAATGCAGGGGAAATCACAGAAATAACTAAACTTAGAAAATTCAAAACTGATATACAGAATGTATGTGTGTATGTATCACTTAGCTTGTGAGTACAAAGAAATGAAGACTTTCTATACATTTTTCATCTAAATGTCCATAATCTGTTCATTTATTTTCCATCACACCTTTAACATGGAAAAATGTGGAAATCTATGAAACTAATAAATACTTACGCAAAATCCTATGTGTAAGACATTAAATACAGTCTTATCGTCCACTGATTAGCATTTCCTATTACATAAGTTATATGGTTTAAAACAATTTTCTTCAAATAAAAATTTCTAAAACATACCTCCAAATCCTTCCAGCATATTCTGCACTACACCCCTATAAAGAAATTACACTTTAAATGCCTGTTTTAGAAGAAATTTCATGTATTTAGAAGAAATATCAAGTATTATGTATATAATACTTATTAACCAACAAAGGAGACTTAACTTTTTTTTTTTTTTTTTTTTGAGACAGACCCTCAAACTGTTGCCCTGGGTAGAGTGCCGTGGCATCACAGCTCACAGCAACCTCTAACTCTTGGGCTCAAGCGATTCTCCTGCCTCTGCCTCCCAAGTAGCTGGGATTACAGGCGCCCGCCACAACGCCTGGCTATTTTTTGGTTGCAGCCGTCATTGTTGTTTGGCGGCTGGGCTGGATTTGAACCTGCCAGCTAAGGTGTATGTGGCTGGTGCCTTAGCTGCTTGAGCCATAGCCCCCGAGCCAAGCCTTTTCTTGAATTACTATAACAGGCAAAACTTAGTTAACATGTTACCCAACATCTTCATTTATTCCTGCAGAAACCCTTTTCTTCACATGTTTATCAATTGCTGGAGTCTTTCCTGTATTGACAATAAAAGAAAAGCTCTCTTAAAATTAAGTATGCTATTTTGGTAAATTTTAATGAAGTTTAACCTCTTCATTGGGAGGAGGTGTTTTAGGCTTTTTGCCAACATAAATTTTTAAAGGAGCCATTTAAGTGTGATATTTTCCCTGTAGGCTAGAGGAAGTTAAAGCAGGATTCAGGACTATTTTATAGGAACAATTTTTCAAGTCTTACTACATGAATCTCATAGTAAGCCTCGTAGTATTTATCAGACAGTTTGGAAATAATGCCTTGAAAAGCAAGAATGCCAACATGAGCTTTTCTAACTCTTATTCTAGGGTTTGAAGATTAAATGACAAAGTACAGTTGCCCTTACATATCTATCACTTCTGAATCCAAGGACTACTCTATGTGAAAACAATTTACAATTTTTTTTTTTTTTTTGCAGTTTTAAACGTAGGGGGATCAAAACAAATGACCTACAGGACATAATCACTTGCCAATACCAGATACGCATACCTTCAGTGACTTCCCCTTCCTCTGAACCACTCAGTTCTTTTCTACCTTCTTTCTCCAAGGCATAGGCTCTTAAAACCTGATCCCCCGCTGGGGACTTCCCAGATTTCCCAGGATGCTTTCTTCCAGGGTGCTCCATATTTAGATGTTTCCCGACCTTAAAAAAACAAATCTCTTAAACTTTCTGAATCCAAGGCATCATTTCAATAAACTGATTTTAAAAAAGAGTTTAAATATCCAAGAAGATATCAAACTAAGGACTATCTTCGTTGAATACAATTTTAGCAGTTTCATTTACTTTACAGGACCAAAAGTTAGCAAAGAAAATGACACTGCCAATTATTTTAAAAGGGAAAAAAAAAGATTAATGGCAGTGTCACCCTGACTCCCAAGTGCCATGTGATGGAGATTTGGCCCCTGTCCTCCTGGAAGATCTGACTTGTAAGGGCCCCTCCGCCAGGTTCTGGCTAAAATTTGGGCAAATCTGGTCAGCATCTAGGGTCACAAAGATAAATCCCGAGCGCGCTAAACCGAAGCTCACAGCTATGTACATGGGACATAAAAACGTTCTGCGATGCGATTCTCGGATAATTAACGCCCCCCCCAAATTAACGTCCAGTAAGATTTCCACACCACGCGCGTAGCAAGGAGAAATGCAAAGGGGCTTCAGTTAATTTCCCTTTTTCCTGGCCAGTCTGAGCAGACAAGAGGGAGAAGGCGTCGAGGTAGCCCCGGCCCTCGCCCACGGCCGCCGGCCCCTCCGACGGTGCCCAGAGCCCGCTCCGCCCGCCGCTGTTCACCCGCCCCTTCCCTCAGAGACGCCGCCGGCCTCAGCCTTCCTGTCAGGAGCCCCGAGGAAGCTCCACCTCACTCCTCAGGGGAAGGCCCGGCCGGGACGCCCGCGCTGCACTAATTCCTCCCCTGATCCGCCTCAGAAAACCTTCACTTCACTGACCGAAAACCACAGTTACCAGCCCCCCACCCTGACAAGTGACCCCGCAACTCCAGCCTCCCCGACCAGATCTGCGGTCTCGGACCCAAGGACCCACTTCGCTGGCGCGACGCTTCTGAAGCATCCCGGGGCTGCAGCAGGAGAAAAGCACGCTTCGCCTCAGCCAGGCGCGGCGCTGATTGGCTGGGCGCTGTGCGCATGCGTGCAAGACGTGGCAAGGCCCCGCCTCCCCCTCGGGGATCCAGCCAACACGCCGGCGGAAGCGAATTTGTGCGACAGGGGTGCTGCTGAGTAGGCTTGAGGGCCGATGTTTTCCAGTTTTTAATTAAAGTTTTTAATGTTAATAATCTTGAAAAGTGCAAAACACTATGTAAATGATGACACATGATGAAACGCCACCTAATTTGTGAAGTAGAACTTTACCAACGTTCCCTCACGGAATCGCTTCAGGAAGTGAAGTCCTTACCATCCCCTCCCCCTCCTCGCTCTTCCGCATTCTGAGGGAAGAGAAAATTCCCTGGAAAACGCAACATTCGCCGCCATGGGCTACGTTTTATGATCCTAAACAACATGTATGTAAACCACGCAGCTTATGAGTGGCGCCCGGAGCTCAGTGGCCGGAGCTGGCGGGTTCGAACCCAGCCGGGGCCTGCTAAACAATAGTGACAACTGAAAAAAAAAGAAAGAAAAGAAAAATAGCCGGACACCGTGGCGGGCGCCTGTGGTCCCAGCTGCTCGGGAGGCGGAGGCAGGAGAATCGTTTAAGGCCCGGAGTTGGAGGTCGCCGTGAGCTGCGACGCCACGTGGCGTAAGCGATTCTTCTGCCTCCGCCTCCTGAGCAACCTCAAACACCTGCCGCCGAGGGCGACAGCTGGAGACTATCTCGAAATAAATAAATAAAAATCAACAACACGTGTTCAGCGTTCCAAAATAAATAAATAAATCGATTGTGCCCTGGTGTATTTAGTCCACGCCTGGGAGAACCTGTTACTGCGTGTGGCCCTCGGTGTCGCTGCTGTGGGGCAGCCCACGGGACGCTTCCCAACAATTGAGCCGTTGAATTTCTTCTCATGGATATCTCTGTTATTTCCAGAGGAGGACCTATGTAAACCATCCCGTTAAGAATTTTCTAAATCTCTTGCAAATGCGTTGCAGTTTTGAGTGAAGACAATTGCCTGGGTCACAGGCTAAGACCAATAATTGTTCTCTGATGTGTGTAAGTTCCCACCGGCAGAATGGGTTCCCGTCGTATGTACATTCGTCATCACTTGGTATCGGCAGATTTCTTTCTTTCTTTTTTTTTTTTTGGCGGGGGCTGGGTTTGAACCCACCACCTCCGGCGTATGGGGCCGGCGCCCTACTCCTTGAGCCACAGGCGCCGCCCTAGTATAGGCAGATTTCTTAGTTTTGCCAGGCGAGGGGGTGTAAAATGATGTTTGTTTGGGGTCTTTTATATTCCTCCAGTTACTCACAAGTTTAAGCTCTTTCAATGCTTATTGGCTCCTTTTCCTTAAAATATCTATTTTGGTTTCTTGACAATGTTTTTTTAGCCGGGGGGTGACATGTTCCTTATTGGTTTGTGGGACTTTATATATAGCAGCTATTAATCTTTATATCTGTCTTTCTGTGTCATGTCAAAGAAATTTATCTTTACCCTCAAGTCAGAAAAATATTCCCAGCCCCAACCCCCAAAGGTCCCGTATAGTTCCTGCAAAGGTTTTTTTTTTTCTTTTTTTCTTTAGATTTCAGAATATTACAGGGATACGCATATTTTGGTTACATAATTTGCTTTTGTATATTTCGGGTCAAAGTTATAAGTATGCTCTTTATAAAGGTACTATATGGTTTATTTTTCATTTTTAAGTCTTCGTTCTAGAATCGATTTTTGTGCCTGGTGTCAGGTAGGGAATCCAAATACTTTTTCGCCTAGGTGAAAACCGTTTGTCCTGTAATCATTTATTGAATAAGGCTGTGCTCACCCTGAAACAGACATGGTTTCCAAATGTTTTTTTTTTTGTTTGTTTTATTGAGACAGAGTTTCACTATGTCGCCCTTGCTAGAGTGCTGTGGTGTCACAGCTCACAGCAACCTCAAACTCCTGGGCTCAAGAGATTCTCTTGTCTCAGCCTCCCACGCAGCTGGGACTACAGGTGCCCACCACAACACCGGGCTATTTTTTTGTTTTAGCAGGCCTGGGCTGCGTTCAAACCGACCAGCCCTGTTGCATGTGGCCAGTGCTGCCCTCCAAAATGTTTTTGAGTCTTCCTATCCTGTTCCAATGGTCAGTTTACCTTTGTTCTGAACCACAGTTTACATTACTCCACTTTTATTAAAGCTTTAGTGTCTAATAGGTCAAGTGTGACACCTTATTCTTTTCTCCTGAATATCCTGTGTATTCCTGAACTTTAATTTTTTAAGTAATTTTAGAATCAGTTTTCCAAGATTCATTTAAAAAAACTTGCTGGAGGGCGGCGGCTGTGGCTCAGTGAGTAGGGCGCCGGCCCCATATGCCGCGGGTGGCGGGTTCCAACCCAGCCCCGGCCAAACTGCAACAAAAAAATAGCCGGGCGTTGTGGCGGGCGCCTGTAGTCCCAGCTGCTCGGGAGGCTGAGGCAGGAGAATCGCGTAAGCCCAAGAGTTAGAAGATGCTGTGAGCCGTGTGACACCACAGCACTCTACCCGAGGGCGGTACAGTGAGACTCTGTCTCTAAAATCCAGCAAGTTTTTTTTTTTTTGTAATCGAAATTTCATAGAATGTATAGATGAATTTAGGGAGAATTCACTCCTGTTCTTTAACATAGCACATTTTCCATTTATTTGAGATTTCTGTAATATCATTCAGTAAAATTGAAACATTTTCTCTATGCAGGTTTGCACATTGCAAGTACATTTATTAGATTTATAAATAATATATTTTATTTTTATTTTGTTTCCATTGTTGCTGGTACATAAAAATATAATTGATTTGTGATATTAATCTTTTTATGTTAAATGAATTTATGAGAGGCCATTGATTTGGACTATACTTTTCCACTAAGCCTAACAGACTAAACCAATATGGCATTCACTGCGCTATCTCAGCTTTAATTCATTGCAGGAACCTCTGTAACCAATTAACCAATTAAGCTGTAACCAGTGAACTTGTCTCTACACTGCACTTCTCTTTCCTGTAGCTGTCAGATCATGTTAATAGTTGGAGTTCTCTGAACCTGCTCTTGTTTAGCAGACTACCCTATCAGAGAATTGGTTTTGCTTTGCTTTGCTTTATTTTGGTTTGCTCAAATAAACTCAGTTAAAATTTAAACTTGTCTAGGGTCTTTTTTTTCTGTTTAACACATCCAGCAAATGCTAAAACTCTTACATTACTTCTAATAATTTCACTATAGAGTCTGGGATTTTATAATCCTATTATCTGTGAATGATAACTTTTTTGTTTCTTCCTTCCAATTCTTAGATTCCCCTCCTTTTTTTGACTGCACTATCTAGTACAAAGATGAATAGACGCTTCAGTCCTGAACATTGTCTTCTTTCCCACTTTAAAGGGCATGCTTCCAAAGTACTATTAACATGAAAGAAACACAACTTTAGTCTATGATAAAGGAGGGAAGGGTAGGGCGAGGGATGGGAAAGGGAGTGGGAGGGATAGTAGAGGACAGTAGGGGGACCACAATTATGGAGCACATTGCAAGTACAAGTTGGTTCTATCATGTATAGAATACAAATGTCCTGGGCGGCGCCTGTGGCTCAGTCGGTGGGGCGCCGGCCCCATATACTGAGGGTGGAGGGTTCAAGCCCGGCCCCCGGCCAAACTGCAACCAAAAAATAGCCGGGCGTTGTGGTGGGCGCCTGTAGTCCCAGCTGCTCGGGAGGCTGAGGCAAGAGAATCGCTTGAGCCCAGGAGTTGGAGGTTGCTGTGAGCTGTGTGAGGCCACGGCACTATACCAAGGGCCATAAAGTGAGACTCTGTCTCTACAAAAAAAAAAAAAGAACACAAATGTCCTAATGCTTTAATTGGGTAAAGGAGATGAAAGCTATGCTGATTAGTATGATGTAAGCACTCCAATTTGTACAAATAATCAACACACTGAAATGGGCATAAATGTATTTGTGATCTTTGTACAAAAGACTTAATTAAAAAACAATAATAAAATAAAAAAGCATTGGGCGGCGCCTGTGGCTCAGTGAGTAGAGCGCCAGCCCCGTATGCCGAGGGTGGCGGGTTCAAACCCAGCCCCTGCCAAACTGCAACAAAAAAATAGCCAGGCGTTGTGGCGGGCGCCTGTAGTCCCAGCTGCTCGGGAGGCTGAGGCAAGAGAATCCCGTAAGCCCAAGAGTTAGAGGTTGCTGTGAGCTGTGTGACGCCACAGCACTCTACCCGAAGGCAGTACAGTGAGACTCTGTCTCTACAAAAAAATATATAAAAAAAAAATAGTAATAATAAATAAATAAAATAAATAAATAAAAAAGCATTAAAGATGTTATACATAGATGTCTGGTTGTTGCCTTTCTTGAAAGTTTACCTTCTGTTCTTAGTTTGATAGGAGTCTTTTGTTTGTTTCTTTCGTTTTTTTGTCTTTTGTCTTAAGTCATAAATGTGTTGCAATCTATTGAATTTTTTCTGTATCTACTGAAAAATCACATACTTTTTCCCTTCAATTTGTAAATGTGGTGAATAAGATTTATGTATTTTTCTAATGTTAAACCAACTTAGATTCCTATGATAATCCTGAGTTGTCCATTAGGTATTAACTTTTTAAGCACATGGTTTGTTCAGCATTTTTTGTTTCTTTACAGATTGATTTGTCATTTTATCTTACCCTCCTTATCTATTTGGAATTAAGGTTATGCTCATGGCTTGCTCCCTTGAAACCTTTGCTCAAACATCCCTATTTGCCTCCATGTAGCTTTCTCTACCCCCACTTTTAGACACTGTAATTGCAAACTCTACACCTTCCCCCTATACCTTTCTCCTATAATATACTCCTAAAAAACATCTTTTATTGTAGTATGTAATTTGTTTATTTGCTTTATTGTCCCCAAAAGACTGAAAATTCCCAAGGACAGACAGAACTGTATGTAATACGAGGAATTGATCTAATGTTATTTTTTTCTGAATAGCTATCCAGTTATCTCAATATCATTTGCTAAAAAGTTCATCCTCACCCTGCTGATTTTTTTAATATTTCCTTTAAGCCAGGTTCAGTGGTGTGTGTGCTATTCAAAAGGCTGAGGTGGAAGGATGGTTTGAATCCAGGAGTTCCAATCCAGCCTGGGCAAATATAGTCAAAGGCCGCCTGAGATTCCACAGTTTCTTAAAGAAAAAAAGGAGGAAAAAGAAAAATGCCACCTTTATTATACACTGTATTTCCCTATGGAGTTGGATCAATTTCTGGATTTTCTATTGCATTGCTCTATCTTACTCATGTACAATTACCATATTCTGAATTATAGAGGCTCTTAAATGTATTTTAATATTAGCTAAGCCAGGTCCCCCTCATGGCTATTCTTTTTCAGTGAGTTTTCCTAGTTATTTGTATATTTTTATTTTTCCATAGAAAACAAGTTCCTAATATTTGTTTTATACTTGTTTAAATAAAAGCTTTAAAATGACATTTAGTTTCATATTGTCTCACTGCAAGGGGGAAAAAAACTTATTGATACTTTTATCGGGGATTGCGTTAAATTTATAAATTAACTTAAAGAAAAGTGACATCTTGATGATGTTGAAATGCCCTAGCAAGGATCAAGGGATGTCTTTCCAGTGTGTCAAACGAAATACGTCCATGTCCTCAGAAATATTTTATATGTTTTAAATATAGGTTTTGAGTGTTTTTTTGTTAAATTTATTCCTAAATATGTGGGTAATAGCTTTTTAATAACTCTATTTGACAATCAGCAGTTAGTTCTCATTCACATTGAGTGTAGTTTTTAGAAAGAGGTGGCAGGTTACGTAGGTAACCAAATGGCAGTCTTCTTCCTCATTACCTTTCTTGGGCAACAGCACTCCAATACGGTACAGGACATTTTCTAGCCTTGGACCAGATGATTTTGTTGACCCTGGTATACATACGCACATTTGAAGTCCTCACCCTTTCATGGCAAATTTCCAAATCTCTTTGAGTGACTAAGGGGCATGCTTCTTGCCCATTCCATGAATGGGCCTATTAATGTTGATGGTGTGGCCATCAACGTTAATAGGCCAACTCACCCCTCCATGGCAGAATGCCACTTCTTCTTGCCACTTTCTCCACTGGGGTCACTCACTGGACCCAAGTCGGAAAGAAAGAGCCATAGGGATTCTAAGAGAGGGAAAGGAGCAGTGGCATATTCCTAAATATTTTATCATTTTTGTTGCCATTGTAAATAAAGCTTGTTTCTTCTTCCATTATATTTTCTACCTGGTTATCTCTTGTGTATGTAAATAAAGGCTTTGAATTTTTACATGCTACTTTTATATCCTGCTACCTTGCAGAATTCTTTTAAAGTTTGAGTTTATTCACGGGGTCTCTAGTGTTCTTCAAGGGTATTTTCATGTCATCTATGAATAGAAATAATTAACTTTTTTACAATTCCTGTAGGAATTGTTTCTCTTGGCTAAATTTCACTGGCTAAAACCACCAAAACAATGTTCAATAGTAGTAGAGGTCATGGGCATTTTTGACTTGTTAGTTACTATAGTAGAAATGACTCAGGTGTTCCTCATTATTAAAATGTTGACTTTAGGATTGAATTTTCATTAGAAATGGGTATTGGATTTTGTTAAAGGTTTTTCTCAGCATCTATGGAGATAATCATACAATTTTTCCTCAGGCCTACTTATATGACATGTATTTAAATGCCTACTAATAACAATTCATTTTTGCATTCCCGTAATAAATTCTATTTGGCTGGGGTATATTATTTTCTTACTGTAATACTGGAGTCTGTTTAGGATTCCTGCATTAACATTCATAAAGGATTCCTATAATTGCCTTTTATAGTACTGCTATTATCAGACTCAAATAATACTATACTTGCTTCATAAAAATAATACAGGAGTTTTACTTTATTTTACATGTTCTGAAACTACTTATGTAGTGTTGGGAGTATTTGGTCCTAAACGTTTGGTGGAAATCTCTCATGAAACGATCTGGACCTAGTAATTTCATGTGTAGTTTCTTGGTAGTTTTCTTGGTTTCTTCTGTAGAAATTGGTGTTTTAAAACTTTTGTCTCTAGGTCAATAATAGGAGCAGCATTTTCTGGAAATTTTCATTTCATTCAAAATTTTCTTCATAGAGATGCAATAGTATCTTGATTTTAAAAATTTCTTCTGTATTCATAGTTGTTTTTTCTCTTGCCTAGCTTTTCTTTTCTGTTTGTTGGGGGTGGGAGGATTGGATTGATCCCCCCCCTCATTTCTAGGCACTTTGTGAAGTGCGTGTCTGTCTAGTTCAAAGCTCCCTTAGTCATCTGCCCCAACTTTTGCCAGCCTCATCAGGACTGTCACTTTATTACGTTTTGCCTTTTTTCTCTGTCCATGCATCCCCTTTTGTTGTCTTACAGTTGAATTCCATCATTTCAGTCTCTTTCAGATAACTCCCTTTTACTGCATTTGTTTGGCAACATCTGCAAACACCCAACTTTCTTTCCCTGTGCATACCCCTGCTCCAGTGGCTCAAGAGAGAATTACCCAACAGGGCAAATGTTTACCACTTTATTGTATATTTATTTATTTGTAAAGATAGTGTCTTGCTATGTTGCCTATGCTGGTCTTGAGCTCTTGGCCTTAAATAAACCTTCCACCTGGGCCTCCCAAAGTGCTGGGGTTACGGGTGTGAGCCCTAACACTAGGCCTACCAATTTAAGAGTTCTAGTCTCAAATGGGCCCTCAACATTGCCCCAGTTCTCCCAATTACCACTGGCCAAATCACTCTCCCCAATTACCTTTTTTTTTTCTTTTTTTGTAGAGATGGAGTCTCACCTTGTCGCTCCGTAGAGTGCTGTGCAATCACAACTCACAGCAATCTCCAACTCCTGAGCTTAGGCAATTCTCTTGCCTCAGCCTCCAGAGTAGTTGGGACCACAGGTGCCCGCCACAACGCCCAGCTATTTTTTTGTTGCAGTTTGGCCAGGGCTGGGTTTGAACCTGCCACCCTCAGTGTATGGGCCCGGTGCCCTACCCACTGAGCTACAGGTGCCACCCCCCAATTACCATTTTAAGGCTTTACTTCTCTCGTCAACCTTTAAACTTCTCAACTCCCCCTCTACACTCAGTACTTGACCCTCTATTTTTATTTTGAGAAAGTAGTCCAAACCTACCATCTACCTGCATTTGTGTCTGTTTCCTCCTGTCAAGCAGGGGAGATGCCCCTCCTTCTGTTTCTGAGTTGTATGGCCTCTTGACTTCCAGAAATCTTAATTATTTGTTTTTCTCTCTCTTGCATCTTTAGCCTCTCTTTTTCAGCTCTGTCTCACCCATTAACATTTACAAATACTCAGATCTCTCACAACTTAAAAGAAAAATCCTTGGGCTTTATTTCCAAACCAACAACTACTGCTCTACTGTTCCCCATCTATCTTAGCAACCAAAGTTCTAAGAAAAAATTAAGTTTGTTGCCTCAATTTCCTCACCTCCCATGTACCCTTTAAGCCACTCTAAACCAACTTCGGCCCTCACCATTCCTCCAAAGTGGTTCGCCCTCTAAAGTCACCAATGACCTCCATGTTGTTAAATCAAATGGACATTCTCTGGTCCCCACTTAACTTGACTCTGGCAGCAGTCAACATTACTGACCACTCTTTCTCCTTCCTCATTTCTACCTTCCATTGGTTTGCACAGCTACATAGTCTCCTGTTTTGCTTTTCAGGATCTTTGCTAGTTCCTCTTTCTTCAAAGAACTCTTACATGTAGAGTTGCCCGGGACTTGGTTTTACTCAGTTCTCAATGTACATATTCTTCAATATGTACATGGCTTCAAATATCATTTTCTCCAAGTGGGGTTCATGGGCCAGCCAGGATCAGGATCACTAGAGGAAGAGGTTAAAAAATGATAATAATAAAAGATGGGAGGTGGGGGAGAGGGAGAAACGTGTGTTCAAATGCATATTTCCAGGCCCCATCCAAGACTTACCAAATTAACTCTGCAGGTGGGAACTGGAAAACCTACGTCACGGAGACACAGCCTCTGAGTTCCTAGGTAGCTTCTTTTGGGTCAGTGGTGTAAGGGGCCAAGTGGGGTGGGGCTTTAGCTGGGCTCCAAGCAGGTAGGCATCCCCACAGCTAACTTCCCTGAACAAGTAGTAGACCATCTCCCAGCTGATGTATCCACTGGTTGGGCCAGTGTTAAAAATGGAGATGTCCGTAAGATGGTGGTGAGCATATGCTGGAACTCATACAACAACAATACAAAAACGTCCATGGAAAAACTTACCATGCATACCTTCAAAGAGGACTTCTATTGGGAAATCCCGAATGTGGCTGTCATTGGCTACTTCAGGACAGAAAAGAACTTTAATGCTTTGGAGTCACCTTATTCCAGCAATTTAAGGAGATATTGAAGAAGCCATGAAATAACTAGATCTACCTGAACATTTGAAAATCAAAGAATACAGTTTCTTCTGGATTTCTCAAAGCAAAATAAGGGGGTCAGCGTCTGTAGCTCAGCAGGTAGGGCGCCAGACACATACACCGGAGCTGGCAGGTTCTGTCCCAGCCCAGGCCTGCCAAACAACAACAACTATAACCAAAAAATAGCCAGGCAGTGTGGAAGGTGCCTGTAGTCCCAGCTACTTGGGAGGCTGAGGCAAGAGAATCGCTTAAGCCCAAGAGTTTAAGGTTGCTGTGAGCTGTGATGCCACAGTACTCTACCAAGGGTGACATAGTGAGACTCTGTCTCAAATAAATAAATAATAAAAATAAATAATGATCTTTAAAACTTTTCACAGCATACCAAAGATCACTCCCTCCCCTCCCACCCCCCCGGCACATGGGTTGAAAATCACAGCACTAAAGTTTGAAACCCCTAATTTGATTTATTACATTAACAAGAACAACTCAACATCTCCATCTTGTGGCTTACTAACATCATTGCCTTAGTTTTTTCAAATATTAGGAAATTACTAAAAATGAAAAAAAGGAAAAAAATAAGCAAATTATATGAATGGATTCTCTGCTCCACAAATTCAAGATTGCACTATGTCATCTTTTGACCTTTCTAGCTTCTGATAATTCGTTAATACTCACCTTTCAAATTTAAGCCTTATCCAACTAAATAAAAACATAAGAACCGGGATGACTCTGCCTCTATTTCATTATGAAGTTTCTTTTAATGTAACCAAGGACATTATGGATTTTTAGTGAGCCTTCCTAGGGTTGACTAATAAAAATCATTCTACTCCCCACTAAAAGTTTAATGTGGCTTATCATTAGTTTACCTAAAATTTCCTATTATTCTAGTTGTAAATATTCATTGTAAAACTATTTAGGGAAGATATAATTTATGAAGGAAATGACATTAACCCATACCCACTACTCACAGACAATACACAATTTTAAATTTGGGTTATAATTTCATCTTTTTTTTCTATGCATGTACAGTAGAACCTGTATAAGCTGACCACCCAAGGGACTATAACAAACTGGTCAACATATGCAGGTGGTCACCATAAGGCACTAGGCCTACTGTACTGATGTATACATGTGGCGTATGTCCGGTCTATGAGAATTAGGTCAACATAAGGAAATAGTCAACTACAGAAGTTCTACTTGTATGTATTATGCCCCAAATCATTTCAAAATATATTTGAACTTCTGCACCTACCTTAGTTTGCTACCAGGCCTGCAATATTTTTTCTTTCTTTTTTTTTTTTTTTTTGGTTTTTGGCTGGCGCTAGGTTTGAACCCGCCACCTCCGGTATATGGGACCGGTGCCCTACTCCTTGAGCCACGCTGCCCTATTTTTTCTATTTTAAATTGTATATTTTACATTTTTAATCTAATACTTGGCAAACAAAAGGCTTCTGGATTTTATTGATGCTGACCATGCAAGAGTAGGGAACCTGCAGCCTTCTGACTCAATCCAAATTTAAATAACAGATCTTTTTATTAAAAGGGAGGTAGCAGAGAAAGATGAAGCTTTTCTCACCTTCTTTGCTGCTTAAAAAAAGAATGAACTTGAAATCAGAAGACCACAGGTACCCTACCCATTTACTGTTTTTTTTATTTTTTTTTAGAGACAAGAGTCTCACTCTGTCGCTGGGACTATAGGCGCCCGCCACAACACCCGGCTAGTTTTTTGTTGCAGTTTGGCCCGGGCCAGGTTTGAACCCGCCACCCTCGGTATATGGGGCCAGCACCCTACCCACTGAGCCACAGGCACTGCCCCCCATTTACTGTTTTGCCTTGAGTCCTCTACCTTTAAGATGCTCAGCACTCCACTGGCTCCTTTAAACACAGCAACATACTGGTGAAGAACTGATAGGACTCTGGGGGTTCCTTCCTCTTATCTGGAGATTTTATGACGTGTTTCAACAGAAAACTTATAATTTTTAACAGACATACAAATATATCATGACTTGTCTCAGTACTAACTCCGGGAAGACTACATTGATAATACTTTTCCGTATAGATCATCACCCATTGACTCCAATTATCTGGATTCCTAACAAAACATGTTCCCATTTTCTTCAGTAACCAATGGTGGAGAATCTTGTCAAGGTTGTTTGAAAGCTTAAATATTACATCTTGCTGGAGCCAGGCTGACTCCATGGCACTCTAGCTTTGGGAACGGAGTGAGACTCTGCCTCAAAAATAAAATAATAGGAGATAAAGCAGGGGGGTGGAACAAGATGGTGGCCGAGTAACAGATTCCCTGCAACTGGGCACAGTGAGTCTGGGGAGATAAGACTCCAGGCATCTCTGGCTGGTGGGATCTGCCTATAATCATCCCTTTGAGGATACAGGAAGTCAGCAAGATACTTCTGGACCCCAAGAGGAGGACAAAAACAATGGAAAACTGGCACGTGGTTACATGTGTCCAATCGACCTAATCCCGCTGGCAGCCATAATTAACAAGCAGCAGTGAGATTGCAAACCAGCAAGGCCTTACCTGTGAACTATTTCAGTGTTTTTGGACTTGGCGATCAGTTGAATTGCTTTGGGGAGAGCTTGAGCAGGAGTGCGGACAACTTTGGGCATTGTCTAGGGCCCCAGACTGAGCCCCTGAGCCAGACGGAGCTAATAGTGTTTGGCTGTGGGCCGCAGGGAACTGTTGTGAGAGAACTGCCCCGCAAGCTCCGCCCTCAGGGTTGCAGAGCAAGGATTGGGCAGAAGCTAATAACCTAGTGACTGAGCAGCCTAAAGGTGGGGACTGAGCTGCCTTACAGCCTTAACCCTCAGGGGCAGAGTGAGACCGGTTTTGGCACACTGGAGCCTCGGGCTGTTGCCCTGGGTAGAGTGCCCTGGCGTCACAGCTCATAGCAACCTCAAATTCCTGGGCTTGGTGCTGCCCAGACCTCCATAAGAGCTGCACCACGACCCCCAACCCGCACCCATCGGGCCTCCGCATGCCCTGACCAGGAACTGCGGGAACTATGCAACCCTGCGTCCTCCCTCCTATACCCTCCCTGCCTCCACACCGGCCCGCTCGTCTGGCCAGGGACTCCGGTAGCCGCGTGCCCTCCGGAGCTCTCCCTGCCTCTGCACAGAGCCCTTCTCCTGGCCAGAGACTGCTGGAGCCTTGGGATCTCTGTGCCAAGTCACTGGGCACCAGGCACTCGCAGAATCGTGCACGCCACCTCCCGCCCTGTTGCTGGATCGGAGTGTGTCACACTCCGGAGCTGCCTCCACAACCAGAACTCCCTGGCTGGGGCAGCCCCAGAGGAACTACACAGGGTCACTCCCTACAAAGATCCAGCAACAATACATCAATCCCGCTGGGGTCTAATCTTGGAGAGACACCTCCCAACTCCAAGGACAGTCAGAGGCAATGGTGAAAAACAATCATGAAGTGAAATCAACAGAAAAACTCTGGCAATATGAATAATCAGAGTAGATCAACTTCCCCAAGGATCAATGGGGCAGACACAGCACAAGATCCCATGCACAAACAAATAGCTGAGACGTCAGAAATCAAATTCAGAATCTGGATAGCAAATAAGATCAAATTAGAATTCCAAGCAGTAACCCAAAAGATACCTCAAGAATTCAACGAATTCAAAGACCAAATGACCAAAGATTTTGACACATTGAGACAAGAAGTTGCAGCCCTCAAAATCTGAGAAACACAGTAGAATCCCTCAGTAACAGAATGGAGCAAGCAGAAGAAAGGATTTCTGACATTGAAGACAAAGCTTTCAAACGCTCCCAAACTCTCAAAGAGGAAGAGAAATGGAGGGCAAAAACAGATCACTCTCTCAGAGAGCTCTGGGATAATTTGAAGAAAACCAACATTCGTCTTATAAGGATCCCTGAAAGCGATAAAGTGGCTTCACAAGTCAGAGTCTCTTCTCCATGAGATTATGAAGAACTTTCCAGACATGCTAAGAGATTCTGAAATTCAGATGGCAGACAGTTTCAGAACTCCAGCACAACTCAACCCAAATAAGACATCCCCCAGACACATCCTAATCAATTTCACTAAAGTTAATATGAAAGAGAAAATTCTGAAAGCAGCCAGATGAAAGAAAACCATCACCTACAAGGGCAAGAATATTGGAATAACTGCAGATCTCTCTGCTGAAACCTTTCAAACTAGAAGAGGATGGTCATCAACTTTTAATCTCCTAAAACAAAATAACTTCAACCCAGGATCCTGTACCCAGCTAAACTGAGCTTCATTTATGACAGAGAAATTAAATACTTCAATGATATTCACATGTTGAAGAAATTTGCCATAGCTCTCCAGGATATTCTCAGACCTATCCTCCATAAAGACCAGCGTAATCCTCCACCACAAAAGTAAACCCACCTAGAAAATTTTGACCAAATTCCAACTTCCACAGTTGCAAAAGGATTAAAAATGTCCACTGGACTCTCAAAAAGCTTATCAATATTCTCAATTATTGTAAATGGTTTAAATTGCCCTCTAAAGAGGCACAGGTTGGCTGACTGTATACAAAAACTCAAGCCAGATATCTGCTGCATACAAGAATTGCAAATTACATTAAAAGATAAATTTAGACTCAAGGTGAAGGGACGGTCATCTATACTCCAGGCAAATGGAAAGCTGAACAAAGCAGGCGTTGCAATCCTATTCACAGATGCAATAGGCTTTAAACCAACAGAAATAAGGAAAGATAAGGATGGACACTTCATGTTTGTTTAGGGTAATACTCAATGATGAAATTTCAATTATTAATATTTATGCACCCAACCAGAACGCACCTCGGTTTATAAGAGAAATTAACAGACATGAGCAACTTGATTTCCTCCAGTTCCATAGTAGGAGATTTTAACACCCCTTTAGCAGTGCTGGATAGATCCTCCAAAAAGAAGCTAAGCAAAGAAATTAAACTCACCCATTCAACATCTGGACTTAACAGACATCTACAGAACATTTCATCCCAACAAAACTGAATACACATTCTTCTCATCAGCCCATGAGACATGAAACCTAGTTAGGCCACAGTTCCCTCAGCAGCAAAATGGGGATATGGTGAGGATAAAATGTGCTAAGATTCAGATGTTATTAGGGCCCGTGAGGGAGAGAAGCAATCAGACCACCAAGAAGCCCCTTTCACCTCCCCGTGACAACTGAAGCTCTGTACTCCTGACACCATGAAGTCTGGGATTCACTTTAAAATTCATCAACAAGAAAAAATAATTAAAAGATAGAACAAATGTGCCAAAGTCTTGATAGTTATTGAACAGACGAGAATTCGACTACTTTGTACCTTTAAATTTTTTGTAATGTTTTTAAAAGATCTATTAGACCATCACGTGGGTTTTCTTTGGGGTCCTGCTGATGTGGTGAATTGTACTGATTTCCAAGTGTTGGGCCAATCTTGCTGGCCCTCCAGGAGTGGCCCCAATTTATCCATACTGGTGTTCCTTTGGGGAAAAAAGAAATTCAGCTTGCTAATGTTTTGTTCAGGATTATGTGGAGGTAAGACATCCATGGTTTTCTTTTCTTGTAGTACTTAAGCTAGGCTTTAGTGTTGGTGTTGTGTTGATCTCAAGGGATGAGCACCGTATTTTCCTTTTTTTCCCTACTCCCTAGAGAAATTTGTGTGTGATTGATGCTGTTCCGTTTGTTTTTACCTGAGAAAGTATGATTATACATTACTTTTAAATCCTTGATCTGTTAGTCATTATTTGCATACCTTTTGGCTTATGTGGAAATAACTTTAAAAATACACATTTTGAAGAAATAAAGTAGGCAAAAAAAAAAAAAAAAGCACTCAATTAGGAAATGAGAATTAGAAAATAAGTCTTTTCTTACCTAAGGGCAATGTAATCATTTTCCCCCGAAGTCTACATAGCAGCCTTACCTCTTGTCCTGGATCTTTTACTCAAAGTTTCATCATTACCACCTTTACCATTGACATTTACTGAACACAACTATTTGCCAGGCACTGTGCAGGGTACATCACGCATGTGATTTCTTTTTTTTTTTGATTGGTTCATTGGTTTACTTACTAGGGAGACAAAAGCAAATGAACCCCCCCCTTTTCTTTTTTTTTAAACTAAAACCAGAAGAATGTGTTAGAAAAGATAATACAGAAAAACTGTGGCTTTAGCTCAACCTGACCATATCACAGAATTCATCACTGTCAGTCTTGAATTCATCTGGCTGATCAGGCTGATTATTAGCACAGCCAACTTCTCCCTCCTACATTTCCTTGTTCCAGATCAGGGCATGAAAGTGGTGGCTGTCAAGAGTCCCTGGAGATGTCCCATCAATGAAAAGCATACAGCAGCAATAGGATGGTACAGATACCAATAATACCACCAAGGATGAGTGAGTCTCGCGGCTTCCTAAGGTTGATCCTCTGGATCAGGCTGTTTACAGCAGGAAAACGATTGGCCAAAGTGTTCATTTTGCTCTGAATTGACTTCAACATTCCTCTCTGTAAAGTCATATTTTCTTTTGTTGCCATAGCAATGCTTATTGTCTCTTCTATCAGACGATCTGAGTTTTGAAGGTGGTCATGTTCTTTTAAAAATAATTCAGTTCTTCTGTTGTTTACTCCAGACCCACTTTTGTATGACTCAATATCTTTTCGTACTGATCCCATGAGATTCTCTCTTTCCTGTATTGCCATAAAGTTTGCTTTGGTTTTATGGAATTCATGTGTATAATCCTGTCTCTATGTCACTGTAATGTATGCATTAATGCTGCTTTCAAGGAGGGCACACCTGCACTGTTGGTATACTCTGCCATTTTATCATTTACCCCTGTAAGCCTTGCCAATAGTTGTTCAATCTCAATTGCCATTGTCTCAAACATTCTGTCCTGGCTTGATCCATTCAAAAGGGGTGTTGTGTCAGAACTGTTGCATCTTCCATCTCTGGCATTGCTGTGACTATAACTTGTACATAGTTTACTGAAGGAAACCAGTTTCAGGTCAAGTTCATTTTCCAGCTGTCGAGCCTGTTTCCTGAGATCTTCCCAGTAATTGCTGGTTCATGCTGCCATTTTTGTTCACGCATGTGATTTCTTTTTTTTTGAGACAGAGCCTCAAGGTGTCATCCTGGGTAGAGTGCCGTAGTATCACAGCTCACAGCAACCTCCAACTCCTGGGCTCAAGCGATTCTCCTGCCTCTGCCTCCCAAGTAGCTGGGACTACAGGTGCCCACCACAATACCCGGCTATTTTTTGGTTAGAGCCATCATTGTTGTTTGGTGGGCCCAGGCTGGATTCGAACCTGCCAGCTCAGGTGTATGTGGCTGGCGCCTTAGCTGCTTGAGCCATGGGCACTAAGCCCTCATATTATTTCCTTTAAGAGTCATTATATAAGTCTGTGAGGTAGCTAGCAGTATTGCCTCCCACATTTCAGAAGAGAAAGCTGAATCATAGCAGGCCATGTCCAGGATCCAGCAGTTGAACCTCAATATTCTGACAGCAGAGAATCTACTCTTTACCCACACGTGCCACTGCCATGGGGAGGCAGCCAGGTGAGAATGAGAAAAAGAGGACAACTCAGCTTCCTGCCCCATCTCTGCCTCTACAGGCTGGGAGAACTTAAGAAAGTCCTGTAATCCTCTTGGCCTTCACAAATAAAAAGTAAGGCCTGGTCCAGATAGTTGTTTTGAAACTGCTTGAAGGGCTGGGGATTTGGGAGACACCACTTTGGGGGCATCCAGCAGGGGAAGCAGCTTTCTTTCCGTATTGCAGGGTACTGTGGTCTGAATCTCTTTGTGTTCCCTCCGAAATCCATGGTGAAACTTAATTCACCAATGTGACAGTACTAAGAGATGGGAATGAGGTGATTAAGTCATGAGGCAGAGCCCTCATGGACTCAATCAGATGCCCTTGTAAAAGAGGTTGACAGAGGGAGTTTGTGCCTTCTGCCCTCTGCCGTGTCTTCTCCAGACAACCAAATCTGTTTGCCCCTTGCTCTTGGACTTTCCAAAATTTCTGTTCTTTGTAAATTATCCATTCTCAGGCATTTTGTTATAGCTGCACAGATAGACTAAGCTACATACTGACTTTCTATAGGATTTTCTTTGAACTAAATGTTCTGAGGCTTTAAAAACTGAGGTTCCTGGCGCAGCAAGTTGGCTCACATCTGTAATCCTAGCATTTTGGGAGGCCGAGGCAGGTGGATTGCTTGAGCTCAGGAGTTTGAGATCAGCCTGAGCAAGAGTGAGACCTTGTCTCTACTGAAAATAGAAAATCTGAAGCAAGAGGATCACTTGAGCCCAAAAATTGGAGGTTGCTGTGAGCTATGATGCCACAGCACTCTATCCAGGGAAAGAGCTTGAGACCTTTGTCTCAAAAAAACAAAACCAAAAAAAACTTTGAGGTTCCTGTGTTCTAGTGTTTTAATGATTCTATCAAACCATTAGATAAATGATTCTATGAATATTCTATGATTCTATTATGCATCCCATTATCAAACTCCTAAGTAGGTACAGACTATATTCATCTAACTACAGAAATCCCCACTACACCCAAATGTTTATTACTCTATACCTTTTCTAGAATAAATTCTCCACTTTTACAGTGATACTCAGAAACCCCTCTAAATTTTTATCATGTGATAAATTCTATTTAGAACCCATTCCCCCCCATAAAGCAACATTCTCCTATATGTTATAATACTAATCTTTGATTACACTTTCCACTTAATTTTAGCATGCTCAGTGCAGAATCTGACACACTGTAGTGTCAACTAATTGCTGAATCTGAGTAACAATAAAAGATTTAGAAGTCAAAGCATCAGACAAAATGTAACTTTTTATGAGACCTCAATTTTTGAAATACATAATTCTTACAGAACACACACTATTTACACTTCAAGATCTTTTTACAAAGATGTGTGCCATTTTGAAAGAATACTGTTGAAATAATGATCTAAAATACCTCTCAGAGTTCAAAAAGGACTTGTGGAATCTGGTCTCCACAATCCACTGTATAATGATATAAACAGAATACAGCTGAATGTCAGGATTTACCTATACACAAAAATACAAATCTCAGTGATCAGAAAACAATGGCTTGTGAGTCAAATGTAGCTGGTGGCCTGTTTCTGTACAGCTACAAGCTAAACATGGTTTTTACATATTTTAGACAGTCATTCAAAAAAAAAAAAAAAACACACACACACCGGCCAAACATAGAAGAATATGTGACCTATAATTATTTACTATCTGGGCTTTTATAGAGAGAGCTACTACGATATACCGCTGAGTATTAAACTTCCACTGTAATGTGCCAGTGCCATCAGCACTACTCATTTCTAAAATGAGGCACTTCTGTTTGAATATGTACATTTCTAAAACATAATTACAACTGGTAAGTAGCACTGCTACTTGACTTTAGCCCTTTGTAATTAGGCTTGCACATGAAATAGTATTCCTAGGGGCTGAAGTAAACAAGCACAGAGTGTTTCAGATGTCAGTCATTGAGCTCTTCAGTAGTTATTAGTGGTTTAAGACCACAAACAATCTTCAACATTAATAAAATCCACAATTTAGATATTGCCAAGAGGAGGCAATACCACTGCATTATTTAAATAACATCTACAAAAATATGTTTAGACATCATAATTCGTTATGTTCAAAAGTTGTAAGAATAATTAGTTAACTTAGTAACTACTTATTTTAAAAATGGGAAATGGAGGGAGCATGAAAGTATAGCAGAAGACTTTGCAATGCAAAGACTGGGGTCCCTTAGTAATCACTCCTAAGCTGGCCTAGGCTTCTCATATTAAAGTGAGTCTGCAATGCTTGCTCTGGGAAATTAGCAGCTGTCTCTTGTCAGTTAGCCTTTTTATAAAAAAGATGATAGGTCCACAGGCAAATGCTTTAAAAGTAAAACCAGTTCAGAGCTGCTCAACGCACAAATTTTCAGCATGGTAGCTGTATGATTTCTGGTCAACGGGTTATATTCATGACACAAAACAGCATGGTACTGGATGTTATCCTTCTTCAGGCCAAGATGGCTAATAAACAACACATCACAAGGATATCTCTGTGATGCTGAGTTTTAAAATGCTCAGTAAATGCTGAGGTAGATGATTTTCAAATGAAGATCTTCTATACCCTGATTCGATCGGGACTAGCTTCTTTGGGTATCCTCCTCCTGGGAAATATCTTCCTCTTAAGTGCGATTAACTAAATGACAAAGGATGGAAAATAAATTTTAATTCTCATGTGATCCATGTGACTGTAATCATTTCCATAACCTTATACATGAAAAGCAGACAACAAATGAGACTCCATTTCTCTCCCCAAACCAAACTAACCATGAACTTGTTTAGTTTTGTAGGGTCAGTAACCTACATATGTGCCCACAAAGAGACTCATGAGGATAAAAATCATTTCAGCCCACACTTAATTTTTCTAAATCTATGACTACAGATTTTTACATAACTATATACTCAAGCATATTTATTTTCAAAAGATGTATATGTGTCAAGGCTTTCTATTGAAGGAAGATGGCTCCATTTGGCCATTAAGACATTCCCTTTGATTTGAAAACTAGATTTGTAAGATAGTATTTAAAAAAAAAACAAAAAACCTAAACATGGGCGGCGCCTGTGGCTCAGTGAGTAGGGCGCCGGCCCCATATGCCGAGGGTGGCAGATTCAAACCCAGCCCCTGCCAAACTGCAACAACAACAAAAAAATAGCCAGGCATTGTGGTGGGCGCCTGTAGTCCCAGCTGCTCGGGAGGCTGAGGCAAGAGAATCGCGTAAGCCCAAGAGTTAGAGGTTGCTGTGAGCCGTGTGGCGCCATGGCACTCTACCCGAGGGCGGTACAGTGAGACTCTGTCTCTAAAAAAAAAAAAAAAAAACCTAAACACCTATATTAAAAATCTTTTATTTATTTTTTTTTACACAGTCTCTCCCTGGGTAGAGTGCTGTGACATCACAGCTCACAGCAACCTCCAACTCCTGGGCTTAAGCGTTTCTCATGCCTCAACCTCCCAAGTAGCTGGGATTACAGGCGCCTGCCACAATGCCTGGCTGTTTTTTGGTTGTAGTTGTCATTGTTGTTTGGCAGCCCTGGGCTGCATTCAAACCCTCTACCTCCAGTGTATGTGGCTGGCGCCCTAGCTGCTTGAGCTACAGGCACCGAACCTATATTAATAACCTTATCAGCATTTTTTTCTAGACTTAGTATAACCACAGTCATTTGGAAATACAAGCAATGCCAATTTATGAATGGGTTGTAATACAAAACTTTTTGTAAATTAGTAGCTTAGAACTTGGGTAGATTTCTCATAGAAACAAGTTTATTCATGATATATCTGAAATAGAAAACCTAACCACTGTTACAATAAAATTTCAATTTAAAAAAGTGTTCTTTATGGTTTTCATTTGGGTCTCTATGTTTACTGTCTTCTCTTTCCCCAACCATGTAGGCCTGGATGGTCCTTCATCCAGAGGTGGAAGCAGGGCTTTGCCCATTCAAACCAAGGTCTGAATGATGAGCTGGGATTTGAGAGGAGAGGAAGAGGCAGCACTGGCTGGTTTGTTTGTGCATGATGGTAGTAGGCATGGGAGGAGGAAAGAGTTTGATGCAAGTTAAGTAGAGTGCAAGGTGTTAGAGAGGTGAGAGGATCTAACCTTCCCTCCCTCCTCCTGACCTTCCAGTCCTCTGTTTTCTGCTGGTATAAATGACACAGAGGAAGAGCTGACCCTCCTGTCCTTACGCTCTGCTGCTGCTTTCAGCCAGGGTCCCTCTCCTTCCTCATCTCAGGACAGCTTACAGAAGACTCAAAGCTTCCTCACTGGGCCACTTCTCTAAAAGCAGGTACAGTCTTTTTTGAGATATTTTTCTAAGACTTTTACCTGCCAGGAACAAGGGCAACAAATATCAAGAACACGGTATGGTCTCTGAGAAGCAGGTGAAGGTTAAGGTGACATCCTGTTCGCCAGCTCAGTCTCCATTTCCTGAATTTCCTTCTACCTGCGGCAGGAAGCCCAGTCACTTATCCTGAAGCTCTTGGTACTTAGGAGCCTTGTCCTTCTCAATGTAAGTCAACTTGTTGTGTTTCCTCTGAGTGACAGCTAGAGAAGCTCCATTCAACAGTCACCTCCATCAGAGGCTGAGGCAGGGCTGCTGCCTCACACAAGTCAGAGCGGCCTAGAAGCCCCTCCCTCAATTCTTTCTCTTCAGGGTATTTCATACCTGCAGCCTAAGGAGGGTTCTCTCATCCCTTTCTTTTTACCTCACAAATCTCTCTCCTACTTCTGGACCCTCACCTCAAGACCATGTGTGGGCAAGCCCAGGTGCAGAGAGGCTGATAAGAAGAGGGGGATGGAGGAAGAGGGAGCAGCCCCAGCAACTCAAAGGCAACCTAAGAGGGAGCTCCCAGTGTGAGCAGGACAGCACACAGAACTAGGGGATATCTGAAGGCAGGACACTGCGGTCACTCTGCGAAGGTTAAAAGAAAGGAAGAAAATTGGAGACCCATAAAACAGTATTAGATGAAGATTCTAGGTGGTTTATTTTTGGCTACAAATACTTAAGAGTTCTTCCGTTTAGCTTAGAGTCTGCAAGTTATGTATTGAGCTCCAGATAAAAAGAAGGCTAGCAATGGATTCAGAAGATAAGTGAATAAAAAGCAGTTGTCTGTTGCCTGAATATTATGATAGATATCTGACGTATTGATATCAACTTTAAGCCAACAGGAGAAATTAAAATTTTCTGGTTGTCAATTTGTATTATTTTTGAAGAATCAGATACTAGTGTACTAAGAAACAGTTTAATACACACACAAAAATATATAAAACTTACCTGCTCAGCAAAAAATGAGAATATAGTAAACATTATCAATGTTGCCAGTACACAATGGGTCCAAAACTTTAGTTTGTCTCGGTATGCCCTCCTATGCAGAGAGAAAAGAAAGCAAATATGTCCTCTGTACATTGTCAAAAGGTATTAGTTAAGTATTATTATATAAAAACACTATCTAGAAGCAATTCTAAAATGTTAACACAACATACATTCCCAACATAAGTTCGGATGTTTTTATTATGTCAAAGCAAATAGTATGCTTGAATGAGTAAAGTTATCCAGGCAGGGAAGAGGACTTCAAATGAAAACTTTGAATTTCTGGCACTTAAACAAAACCACTCTTTCACTCATTTTTATTTATTCATTCATACTCATTTATTCACTCACTTAGTTACTTGATAAATGTTTCCTGTGGATACAGAGAGATGAACAAAATGAAATCCCTGCTCCAGGGTATTTAGAGACCTGGAGTCGCTGACATGCTGACTGACATCCAGCCATCACATAAGATGGACAAAAATATGTATTGTCAGAAGCAAAGCCTTGTGGGAAACATTGGAGAGATAAGGATAGCATGACAGGAAGATAACCTTTCCGGTAAGCCTTGAAGGGAGAGGGAAGGCATCTGGCCTAGGAAGGGAACCAGCAGCAGCAGCAGCAGCAGCAGCAGAGAAGCACAGTCATGGGCTGGGCGCTGCAGAGGTGAGTGGAGTTGGCTTGGGGGAGCTGCTCATGATGGCATTTGGATGTAACACCACAGTGGCGAAGCCCATGACATGGGGAGGTGGGGGTGCCTACAACATAATCAGGGTAAAAATGGTGGCTACTTGAAAGATGGATTGACAAGTGGGACAGGCAGCCCAGTTTTAGTACATGCATCAGAAAAGAAGCAGGGAGAATGAAAAGAAGTAAGCAACTAAGAGACAATCTGAAGGTAGAATCAACTGAACCTGGAGCCAATGGAATATTGGAAATAAAGATAGCACAGCACAGTTTCCTCATCTGTTAATTTAGAAATAGTGAATAACTAGTTATGAAGATTAAATTTTAAATGCTCAACACAAGGTTTGGGAGATATGCTAATAAGTACCAAATTCAGGCCTCTGTGCTGAGTTTTACTTTCATTTACAACTGTTTGGGAGAGGGTGTCTCAGCCTAAAGTCACATGTCCAAACAGTCCTCTCCCAGACACAGTTCTTCCTCCTGTATTTCCGACATTGGTTACCAGGAGCACAACCAGCTCAGATCACTCTAATATCTACAGTGTCATTCAGAATCTATGTGTAATTTAAGGAACGCCACAGCCACAAACTCTCGGATAGCTAATGTGTTGTCCCAGCACTCACAGAACCCACCAGGCACCTACTCTGTGCTAGGGAGGTACTGTGGGCTCAGCAGCAGGTAAGACACCGTCTCTGCCCCTGCAAAGGCTTCACAGTTTGCCAGGAGAGACAAACACAACCAGATGGATGGCTCACTTTGCAGTGAACAGCATACCCAAGAAAGGAACCACTTCTGTGGCAATGGAAGAAAGCCAGTGCAGAGCAGGAATCCAGGGAAAGATGGCAGGGACTCCTGTGCAGAAAAACAGGGCAGTTTCCAGGAAATAGGGCAGTTTGGCAGCCAGCAGATGATGCAGAAGCTGTGCAAGACGAGAAGCAATAGCCACCAAAGCAAGGGACTGCAGGGCACCCCACACCCGATTCATGCCGTTTGCAGAGCACAGAAAGCAAAGTCCTACCAAACTTTTCTGAAGCCCTTGGAGGTAAATTTAGCCTCAAACTGGATTTGGGGAGTTCACACTTAGAACTATCTGAAGATCTTTTCCCTCTAAGATCAAAGAAAGTGAAAATGGTGCAAAGCCATTCCTGGAAGACAAGACCCATGACTCAGAACAACTCCTTATGAAAATAAAAATACATAGATCACCAGTAATATACATCCTAATAGTCTCATTTATCCGACTCTAAGACACCAAAGAGTTCTAGTTGCCAGCATCTGCCCGTTTCCTCTCAAAGGTCTCTCCTAATTCATCTACTGCTTTCTCTGCATTCACGGGGCCGTGTCCTTGATGACTATTGTTTTTAGGACTACCGACACACTACTTGTTTCCTTGACTCTGATTCCTAGACAACCTTGCCCTACTCCAAATAACTTCTTCACCAGTCCAATCTCTATGCTAACACCAACTATTTCAAGTCATGAAGTCTGATTTAAAAAAAAAAAAAACTCTCCTGGAAGTCCATTTGCTAAAGTCTAATTTAGATACAGATACAGGCCTTCATAAAACGCCCTTTTCTTATACCTCTGTGCCTTTGCACATGCCATTCCTTCCACCATAAAGGCTTTCCTACCTAGAAAAGTCATTTTCATAATTCAAAACCTGGTCCAAATGTCACCTTCCCTTAATAAAATCAGCTGTTCCAGCTCGGCACCTGTGGCTCAAACGGCTAAGGCGCCAGCCACATACACCTGAGCTGGCAGATTCGAATCCAGCCCAGGCTGCCAAACAACGATGGCTGCAACCCAAAAATAGCCAAGTGTTGTGGTGGGCACCTGTAGTCCCAGCTACTTGGGAGGTGGAGGCAGGAGACTCGCTTGAGCCCAGGAGTCGAAGGTTGCTATGAGCTGTGATGCCACAGCACTCTACCTAGGGCGACAGCTTGAGGCTCTGTCTCAAAAAAAAAAAGAAAAGAAAAGAAAATACAAATGCAATGGAACCTCCACAATTGACCACCTCCTTAAGTTGACCTAATAACAGCAGGCCTAAGTTCCTTATGTTGACCACCTCCGTATGTTGACCAGTTTGTTACAGTCCATTGGATGGTCAATTTACAGGATTCTACTGTATATTGCCCAGTGCAGTGTCTGGCATTGGCAGCTACTCTGATGGCAATGATGATGATGACGACGACGGCTAAGGCTCACTGGGTGTACTCAGCCAGGATCTGAGAAGTGCAGTACACTGCCTAGGTTCACACGTGGGCTGCCTTGAGATGCCTTATACAAGTTACTTCAGCTCCCTTTGGGTAGTAAGGATAAAACAAACCTACCACAGAAGAATTATGACCCTTTAGAAGGGGTCATAATTAGAAGGGTCATAATTAAAAGAATTATGACCCTTTCCAATCCAATTTTTCTGCCACCTGCATACTCTCCACCTCTTATTTATTTTGGGCAGGCCATTTTCCTACAAGCACAACCATGCATATGCAATGTTCACATCAAAAACACACGGCCTCTTTCTCTCTCTACTCCACAGTGGTGAGTGTGAGTAGTCCTGTTTGTCGCCATGTCCTCTCATAAGACTTTCAGGATCAAGCAGTTGTTGGCCAAGAAACAAAAACAAAATCGTCCCATTCCCCAGTGGATTCGAATGAAAACCGGTAATATAATCAGGTACAACTCAAAGAGGAGACACTGGAGAAGAACCAAGCTGGGTCTATAAGAAATTGCATATGAGACAGCATGTACTTATGCTATACCATGGTCACTATCATCTTTCCATAGTAAGCTGAAAATGTCATCAGTTGGACAGTTGCCACACTTCATTGGGAATATGAGCTTTCTCTTTGTTTATGTGCTATTCACTAATAAGCCGGTGCAGTAATAAATATGTGAGAATTTAGAAAAATAAAAAATAAAAAACACACACGGCCTGCCAAGAAAGAGAAAGCACAGACTGCGCTATCCATTGGCTAGAATCCGTGCTACAAAAGAAACTGCATCAGACAGGCTCTGACAGCAGAGCAAGCAAACAAATAAAAAAAAAAGTTTCAGGCATCTTCCCACATTGGAGTGGGAACAAGAAAATCATGTTGGATGAGGTCCAGCATAGGTTTGAGAATACGTGTGAACCTTCTCAAGCACTCAATAATGGTAGTGATTATTCCCTCATTAAACACTTAATAAATTATCGCCCCGGCTGAACTGCAACCAAAACATAGCCGGGCGTTGTGGCGGGCACCTGTAATCCCAGCTGCTCGGGAGGCTGAGGCAGGAGAATCATGGAAGCCCAAGAGCTAGAGGTTGCTGTGAGTCCTGTGACATCATGGCACTCTACCGAAGGCGGTAAAGTGAGACTCTGTCTCTACAAAAAAAAAAAGAAAGAAAAGAAAAGAAAATGCTCTCCCATGTTAGCGCCTATAGCTCAGTCAGTAAGCGCACCATCGGCCACATAAACCTAGGGTGGCAGGCTGGAACGTGGCCCAGATCTGCTAAGCAACAATGACAACTCCAACCAAAAAATAGCCAGGCATTGTGGCAGGCACCTGTAGTCACAGCTACTTGGGAGGCTGAGGCAAGAGAATTGCTTAAACCCAGGAGATGGAGGTTGCTGTGAGCTGTAATGCCATGGGCATCACCCAGGGTGACAGCTTGAGACTGAAAGAAAAAAAAAGGAAAACTGCTGTCCCCCTAAGTGAAAGAAGCCAGACACACAGGTCACATATTATATGATTCTCTTCATAAGAAATATCCAGAACAGCAAGCAGATTAATAGTTACCAGAAGCTAAGGGTGAGGGTAAGGGAAATGGGGAGTGACTGCTGAATAGGTTTTAGGTGTTCTTCTGGAATGATAAAAAATTTTCAAACTAAAGAAGTTGCACCACATGGTGAATGTACTAATGCCACTGAACTGTGCACTTACGCAGTTTATGTGTGCTAGTGACTTCCATTTCATGTTTTAAAAAATGCCGTCCGATGCTATCTTCTCATCCTTTAAAACTCTAGCAGATAATTTCTAAACAACACTTAACCAGACGTCAATCTGGCGGTAAAGGCTACCTAGACAGCTAAGCACTGAAAGAAGTGGCTCCTAACGCCTCTCCAGGTTTACTCCCCACTATGTCAGCATCTGGACCCTCCAGTTGGGCGAGGCCAGACCTCACACTGCCCTGATCATTCTCTTCTCCCGACTTGTGCTCACTGTCCTTTCTCACCACTTTTTGAGATTCTGTCTTCAAGACTTCGTTTCTAAGTTCATCTTCCCTTAACCACCAAGCTCAGCCCACACTGACATCATGTATTTCTCATTCCCTCTAAATGACAAGCTCTTCCATACTGGTGCTCCCTTCGCCTAAGCACTGACCAACAAACAGTTGAATGAATGAATGAAGTTCTAACTAACTGAAAGAACTCAGTTACACATTTTTTCATATCTCTTAAAGTGCCACCAAGTGTCTTTCAAGTATTAAACTCAATAAAAATTCTAACTGTATTTTTACAAAGAAATTACAGAGCAGGGCGGTGCCTGTGGCTCAAGAAGTAGGGCACGGGTCCCATATGCCGGAGGTGGTGGGTTCAAACCCAGCCCCGGTCAAAAAAAATATACACACACACACAAAAAAAATTACAGAGCAAATAACACATTTAAAAAATTTCATCACCCTAGGGCGGCGCCTGTGGCTCAGTGAGCAGGGCACCGGCCCCATATGCCGAGGGTGGCAGGTTCAAACCCAGCCCCGGCCAAACTGCAACAACAAAAAAAAAAAAAAATTCATCACCCTAAAATATAGATATGTACATATATATACATGCACACACACATACATAAAACATGTAGGTTTACCATTCCTGAAGCTCATGCATGTGAAGGAAACGGTTCCGATACTCTCTTGGCAGCTCAAACTGGGAAGGAATGGGGAACATGGATTCATAGAAGTCCCTGAGAACAGCCTTCACTGTCTGGGCATCTTTATGATTATGGTCAATGTTGTCATTCAGGCAAACAAACTTCCTGAAATAATAGAGAGCCAGGGTCATTGGTTACTATAAAGATGCACCCTGACCTAACAAAGTCAGAAACATATATCTTAAATATATTTTAAATGGACTGATGTCCCAAATTAGTACATTTGTTGATATTATTCTCTGGGGGAATAATATTCAGTAAAATTTTCCTTTATATATCATCACCTATAAAATGAGACAACTAGGGTAGACAGCTAGGGTAGAGCCTTCTAGCTATGAGAGTAAATTTAATGATTTCCATTTAGTGCGTACTGAATTAAGGGTTCAATAAGTGTAATTAACTAACTGGAATATTTTGTTAGCAACTAGAAAAACAATTAGTAAGTACCTAAAGCCAAGTTCTCCAAACTGTTAGTTATATTAAGAAGAATAGTCATGTAGATAATTCAGGAATTGGGGGGAAGGAAGAGGAGGGAGAGAGGGGGCAGAAAGAGAGCGAGAGAAAGATATTATACCTACAGATTCTTGAGTTTGATGATTTCTACTTAATATGTCTCCGACCAAGCTGTAAGATGCTAGGGCTCTGGCTAAAAGCAGATTACGGTGGTGCTTCCCTATTTGCTTCAAGTTTCCTTCAAGGCAAAAGTGACTAAACTGAGTGCCCATTAAAAGAGTAGGTAGGGATGACAACACTTTTGAGGTAGACTTGCCAAAATTAAAAAATAAAATAAAATAAAACAATTCTGATAAAGCCTTTGGAGCCAACTACCAATTTGCAGGAAATACAGAGGACATAATATACATAATAAACAATTGGGATGTGATCAGAGAAGTATAACGTATAAGAAATTTATAGGATATATAATTAGATTTCTTCATGTACACATGTGAAATTATATGATTAAAAAAGAGATGGACGGGAAACCTGTACACTTAATTTCAATAGATTACTTGATAACACTCCAAACCAAAAAGCTTATTTTTTTTTATAAATGCTTATTAAAAGACAAATGGGAAAGGTGTACACTGACTAAGGTAGTTGATTATATTAAGGAATCACTATGGTTTATCAGGGTGATAATGGTATTGTGGTTATATTTTTAAGAATCCTTTACCTAAAGAAAAACGTATAATAAAAAGATGTATCATCTGAGATTTACTTAACATTAATCAGGAAGTGGTGGTGAAGGAGGGGTATGTTTAAATGAGGTAAGATCTAATATAAACTGATTCTTGTTGAAAGTAAGTGATGGATATGTGAAAATCTCTTATTTATTCTCTAAACTTGAGAACTGCTCTAAATTAAAGGATACTAAAGAGCTATGTCAACCAAATGCAACATGAGCCGTGACTGTATCATGGATTAAAAATGAAAAATAGGCAAAAGCTCTAAAGGGCATTTATAGGCAACAGGCGAAACGTGAAGATAGGCTATCTATTAGATGGTAATGTTTAGGTGACGTTAAGGTACTTGAGTATGTGTTAATGCTCTGTGGCCTGAGAATGAAGCCAAGACAGCCAGGAGAGCAGCAAAACTGAGGGAGGTCAGACAAACAAACTGGTTACACTATACGCCTATCCCAGACTCCTTCTTAATGGGATACATTATGCCCTTTTTTTATTCTTGTGACAGAGTCTAACTCAGTCACCTTGGAGTTGAGTGCCATGGTGTCATAGCTCACCAAAACCCCAAACTCTTGGGCTTGAGCAACCCTTCTGCCTCAGCCTCTGGAGTAGCTGGGACTATAGGAGTCCACCACAACGCCCAGTTATTTTTTTTACTTTTTAGTATAGACGGGGGTCTCACTCTTGCTCAGACTGGTGTCAAACTCCTAAACTCAGGCAATCCACTCAGCCTGGCCTCCCGGAGTGCTAGGATAATAGGTCTGAGTCACCACGCCCCATGATAAATATGTCGTTAAAGGTTAAGTTAGAAGATTGGTTTTCTGGGCGGCGCCTGTAGCTCAAGGAGTAGGGCGCCAGTCCCATATGCTGGAGGTGGGGGTTCAAACCCAGCCCCGGCCAAAAACCACAGAAAAAAAAAAAAAAAAAGAAGATTGGTTTTCTTTTCTTTTGTATTTTGTTTGTCTGTTTTTTAGAGACACTATCTTATTGGAAGGCAGTGGCACAATCATAGCTCACTGAAGTCTCAAACTCCTGGGTTCAAGCAAAGCTCCTGCTCAGCCTCCTGAATAGCTGGGAGATAGTTTTTCAGGCCTGACTTAAAATAAGCCCCCATAAAAATAAAACAAAACAAACAAAAGTTAAAAATGGTAAAATCTGTTCCCATTCACACAAAGCAGCTGGGCTTGGCAAACCATGGAAAAGGGCTGGTCCTGCCATGTGTCTTTTTACTGAAGCCCTGATCTTGAAGTACCATGAAGATGTTGATAAATTCACTCAACAACTTTCAAACTGGCACAAAGACAATAGCATAAGCTAAACTAAAAACTGCAAATTCCCATGTTAGCTCTGCAGATCACTAATAACTGATAGTGCACATTAAGAGAATGGCTAGAATTCTGTATCCCCATCAAAATTCATTCTTAAAAACTCCAAGCGATTTTTTTAAATGACAGCAGTACATTTCTGATGGAAAGAAGAGCATTTACAAAGAGAACTACTGCAAGCTGGGTAATTGTTGATTCCTGTAGCTTACTGTACACTTGGCCTGTGGAAAATTTTATGAGAAATCAAGTATTTTATTGATTACTAAACACACTAAATAAGCATTAACGATATCTTCGTTTTTCTCAAAATTTCAATTCCTCATTCCTCCAAATAAGAATGGAATTGGCATAAAAATATCATGGTTTTAAGGGCGGCACCTGTGGCTCAGTCGGTAAGGCGCCGGCCCCATATACTGAGGGTGACGGGTTCAAACCCAGCCCCAGCCAAACTGCAACCAAAAAATAGCCGGTTAACCACTGTGATAAAAATGTGTCAAATGGTTTATGAAGTGAGTGTATGATGCCCCATAATCATATCATTGTATACAGTTATGATTTAATAAAAAAATTAAAAAAAAAAAAATAGCCGGGTGTTGTGGTGGGCGCCTGTAGTCCCAAGCTACTCGGGAGGCTGAGGCAAGAGAATCGCTTAAGCCCAGGATTTGGAGGTTGCTGTGAGCTGTGTGTGGCCACGGCACTCTACCAAGGGCCATAAAGTGAAACTCTGTCTCTACAAAAAAAAAAAAAAAAAAAAAAAAAAAAATCATGGTTTTAAAAAGAACTACATCTTTGACCATATATAATTAAAATCCTAACTTAAATGAGGTAAAACTGAAGACTTCCAAAAGCACTTATAAGACTCAGAAATTAAGAATATCCAATTTTATATGTCAATATGCCTTTTTTCCAGCAAGGAAACTGCTGAAATGCCTATTTCCCAATAAATCAAAATGCATATTTTTAGCCAATTTTATCAAACGAATTTAGGCAATGGTTAGGAAGCCAGACTGAAAATGTTGAGGCTTACGTACCCTGAAATTTTATTCATCCCCAAAGGATGGCTAGAGTTTACTAGATTAATTTTCACACTTACGGTAGCATTTCTTTTTCTTGGTAAGCTAATATAAACTTTATTTTGATTTGCTGAGATGAATCTAACTACCATAACAACTGTTCTAGAAGCACCTTTTAAGAAATGCGGTCAGAGTCCCCAGCTCCCCAACCTCACCTCCCCGCCTGGATGCAGCCTGCCCCTGAACCTCCCTGAATAGTTGATGCTGCCTGACTCTTACAGGTCTGGGATAGCCCTCTGCAGGGTGGGCCGCACCTCAACTCACATCTATCTCAGCCAACCTCCAGCTCAAACTCAACCTCCACTGTTAGGCCTCTGGACTGCTCCAAAGGGAAATAAGCCATTCGCTTCTCCCTAATCCTACTGCCTTCTATGTGTATAATGAAGAATAATTTTAAAAATCAGTACCTGGGATTTTTTCTTATGTCATCCAACTGACCAACAACATGAGAAACATTGGTACGAATCATTTTAAAAGCAATTTCTTCTTCTCCCATAATTTCAAACCTAATTAACAAATATTTAAAGAGTTAAATATTTATGTGGATATGAAAAGCACAATTTCAATAGAAAAAAACTTTTTAAGACTTTAGTGGACTCAACATCCACCAAACTACTTAATCTTTCTATATTACTGAAGAAAACAATCTCATATAAATTTTAGAGTAATTATTAAGCTAAACAAAGAGAAAATGTATGTACTAACTTACCTATATTTGTTTTTGTCCTTATATGCTTTGTGGATTTTGTCAGTTACTGGTTTACAGTTGGTTACTAGACTTTTAGTGACTGGTGGCTGTGAAAATACAAGTAGATCAGATATATCCCATCAGGGCTGAGACTAGGGGAGGACAAGTGAGTCACATGCTTGTATGCAAAATTTAAAGGGGTACAGGAAGACTTATGATCATGGTGGATATTTTATTTATTTACTTTTTTGAGACAGAGTCTCACTTTGTCACCCTCAGTAGAGTGCGGTTGTGTCACAGCTCACAGCAACCTCCAACTCTTGGGCTCAAGCAGTTCTCTTGCCTCAGCCTCCCTATAGGCACTTGCCACAATGCCCATATATTTTTAGAGATGGGGTCCTCACTCCAGTTCAGAGTGGTCACGTGAGCTCAGGTGACCTACCCACCTTAGCCTCCCAGAATGAGCTGGCGGGTTCAAATCCAGCCTAGGCCTGCCAAAACAATGACAACTACAACCGAAAAATAGCCAGGCATTGTGGCGGGCACCTGTGATCCCAGCTACTTCAAAGGCTGAGGCAAGAGAATTGCTTAAGCCCAAGAGCTGGAGGTTGCTATGAGCTATGATGCCATGGCACTCTACCCAGGGAGACAGCTTGAGGCTCTGTCTCAAAAAAAAAAAAAAAAACAATAAAATCGGATTGGCATACTACAGCCCACTGGCTAGTCACTTTTTTTTTTGGGCGCAGTTTTTGGCCGGGGCCAATGTGAACCTGCCACCACCTCCGGTCTATGGGGCCAGCACCCTACTCCTTTAGTCACAGGCGCCCCCCTAGTCACATATTTTTGTAAATAAAGTTTTATTTTAATCACACATTACTTCACACTATCTGGCAAAAGTCTTAATAAGGTGTTACATTTAATTTTCGGAAAGAAATCTTTAATACACAATATAATGAATTAGTTTGTGATACTCAAAAGCTAACTTGTGGTTCTTACAAGGGTCCTCAAACTACAGCCCACGGGCCACATGCAGCAGTGTGATTGTATTTGTTCCCATCTGTTTTTTTTGTTGTTGTTTTTTTTTTTTACTTCAAAATAAGATATGTGCAGTGTGCATAGGAATTTGTTCAGTTTTTTTTTTTAAACTGTAGTCCGGCCCTCCAACAGTCTGAGGGACAGTGAACTGGCCCCCTGTTTAAAAAGTTTGATGACCCCGGGGCAGCGCCTCTGGCTCAAAGGAGTAGGGCACCAGTCCCATATGCCAGAGGTAGCGGGTTCAAACCCAGCCCTGGCCAAAAAATGCAAAAAAAAAAAAAAAAAAGTTTTAGGATCCCTGGAATACCCCCTCTTTATCCTCTGTGTAATCACAGTTAATTACAGTAATGAAGTCTACACCTTAGATAAGAATTCACTCAGGCAATGTTAACTAATGCTACCAATATAACTAATACTTATGCTTTAAACAATTTATTTGTATAAGCCTCTAGATTAAATTATAATCATTAGCAAAGCAGTCTTACTTATTTAATTCTAGCTTTTAAAGGATATTTGCTGCTTTTAAATCTCATGCCAGAAATTAGCAAACACTAAAACATTATTTTGCTAATGAATGTACACACTTCTAAAAAGAACTAAAATCTCTCAAGAATCTTTCATTGTAGGGTGGCACCTGTGGCTCAGTGGGTAGGGCGCCAGCCCCATATACCAAGGGTGGCAGGTTTGAACCTGGCCCCGGCCAGCTAAAACAGCAGTGGCAACTGCAACAAAAATAGCCAAGCGTTGTGGCAGGTACCTGTAGCCCCAGCTACTTGGGAGGCTGAGGCAAGAGAATCACTTAATCCCAAGAGTTGGAGGTTGCTGTGAGCTGTGACATCACAGCACTCTACTGAGGGTGACAGAGTGAGACTCTGTCTCAAAAAATAAAAAAGGGGTGGCGCCTGTGGCTCAGTGAGTAGGGCGTCGGCCCCATATACCGAGGGTGGCGGGTTCAAACCCAGCCCCGGCCAAACTGCAACAAAAAAATAGCCGGGTGCTGTGGCGGGCGCCTGTAGTCCCAGCTACTCGGGAGGCTGAGGCAAGAGAATTGTTTAAGCCCAGGAGCTGGAGGTTGCTGTGAGCTGTGTGATGCCACGGCACTCTACCGAGGGCCATGAAGTGAGACTCTGTCTCTACAAACAAAGAAAAAGAAAAAAAAAAAGAATCTTTCATTGTAGCTATCATAAGGAAAGACGAATAACTGTTTTCTATACTTGTGTTATCTTTCTTTAGAATAGAAACCACTTCTACAAGTTTTAATAAAGGCAGGGATTGGTAACTGTAAATCTTACTAGGAACTTAAAGTCTACAAGAGAAAAGGAAAAAACTAGAGGAGGAAAGATCATCAGTGAAAGGACAGATGTGGAAATAGAGGTGGGAAAAAGAAAAGCCTTCAGTGACAGCTAAAATAGTCTGTGCCACTGATGAAGTTTCCTAACCCTTCAGGCAAAGGCAGTCTGAGCAATCTTTTAGCACATTACTACATCATCACAAAGAAAGTGAAGACCAGGCCAGGTGTGGTAGCTCACGCCTGTAATCCTAGAACTCTGGAAGGCGATCACTTGAGCTTAGGAGTTCTAGACCAGGCTGAGCAAGAGTGAGACTGCATCTCTACTAAAAATAGAAAAACTAGCCGGGTATTGTGGCAGGTGCTTATAGCCCCCACTGTTCAGGAGGCTAAGGCAGGGTGATTACTTGAATCCAAAAGTTTGAGGTTGCTGAGAGCTAGGCTGATGCCATAGCACTCTAGCCTGGGACAACAACAGAGTGAAGCTGTCAAGAAAGGAATGAAAGAAAGTAAAGAAAAAAGAGAAGGAAGGAAGGAGGGAGGGAGGGAGGATAGATAAGAAAGAAAGAGAAGAAGGGTGGCGCCTGTGGCTCAGTCGGTAAGGCGCCAGCCCCATATACCGAGGGTGGCGGGTTCAAACCCGGCCCCGGCCAAGCTGCAACCAAATAGCCGGGCGTTGTGACGGGCGCCTGTGGTCCCAGCTACTCGGGAGGCTGAGGCAGGAGAATCGCTTGAGCCCAGGAGTTGGAGGTTGCTGTGAGCTGTGTGAGGCCACGGCACTCTGCCGAGGGCCATAAAGTGGGACTCTGTCTCTACAAAAAAAAAAAAAAAAGAAAGAAAGAGAAGAAAAGAGAAAAAGACAGAAAAGAAGAAAAAGAACCAAAGAGGATCTGTTAGGGAGAGGTCATGGGGAAATGGTACAGAAGCCTAGCAGCCTTTCTCCACTCCTCCTCTGCTATCCTAGCCGTGCTCTGGGGTTGCCCATGAAGAAGATAAGAGAAAATTTTAGTTATCTTAACAAATATACGGACATAAAATATTTTTTAAAACCAGATCATTGACCTCTGGATGATTCAGAATTGACTGCATTAGCTTTGTTAGGGTAACTCCCAATTTTGAGAAAACAAAAAAATTATTGTTTAAAAAGTCTTACAACTCAGAATGTTACTTAGCTTATATAACCTAATTTCTACCTTTTTAAAATTTGATTCTATTCTTTCTAGAGGTAAGAAAAACACCGTGATTACACATATAGCTTTTTAATCATTATCAACATACTGGCAAACAATTTACTAACATTTATAAATAGTCTAGAGTTTATGAAGCATTTTTCTTTTTTTTTTTTTTTTTTTTAATTTTTAGAATTCTTTATTTTTAAAATAAGGTTTAAAAATAATGTGGGCAGTGTAAAATATTCAAACACAGAAATGTATAAAGTTGAAAGTCTCATGTAATGCTACACTGTTAAAAGTCATTAATACTTTTCTATGCATTCATAAACATAAGCACACACTTTTCTATCAATGCCTTGTCTCAATTTATCAGGGCCATTTTTTCCACGTTATACATATGTTCATTTTAATATTTAGATATTAAATAAATATGCCAATATTTCTTATATGGCAGAACTGTATCTTGTTTAACTCACCCTTTACTGGATTATGAAGCATTTTTCACAAACCAAAAATACTTTATCCCACTGCCAAAGAACCAGAAGAAAATGCTAAAGCTCTCGTGAACTGTTAATTTTTTTTTTTTTTTGCAGTTTTTGGCCGGGGCTGGGTTTGAACCCACCACCTCCGGCATATGGGGCCAGTGCCCTGCTCCTTTGAGCCACAGGCGCCACCCATGAACTGTTATTCTTTTATCAGCCTGATTACCTGACAGCTCCACTATATACGTGAGGCCTCTCAAGAATCAACTTCCCAGAACTTGCCTCATTCTTAACCTGCTGTTCATATCTGCTCGACTAGAACCATTCTTTTGGAGCTGACACCAAGTCTTATTTCTCTGTTTATCTCAGGTTTATTGAATTTGTAGTTTTAGAATATTTAATGAATTGGCTTTTAAGTGGCATACATTTATATACTAACCATCTCACATGCTAAACTAACCTACATGTGATTGGTGTAAATAATTCCTAACAAAGATACACTTTCTGTTGTACATAAAAGTAACCCATGCCACTTACCAGATTGGGATCATAGTAAGCTTCCTGAGTCGGTGGAATATTGTTTAGCTGAGTGATATTGGCAGGAAGCATTTTTGAGCAATTTATTAACATGTGTTCCAGACCTGTCAAATCCTAACAAAGCAAAATAAAAAGATAAACCTGTTATGGGCATTGTAAGTCATGATTCCAGTTTTAAAAGTAAAAATTTTATAAAATTCTCAAAAGATCAGTATATGCTATCTTGAAAGAGAGTTTGACTACATGATTCTTAAGATAAAGGCACCCTATAAAAAGAAGAATGAAAAATGAAAACACAAAAATACTCCATCCTCATCCCGAAGTAGAACACTCTGGCTTGCGACAAGCCCATGTGACACAGGGGATCACAACAAGGGATGCGCTGTAGCTAGATTCCTCTTGGCACCCTCCATTCGATGCCATGAGGGAGGAGCCTGGCTCAGAGCTCCAGCCAGCCACCCCCGAAGCCCGAGAATGAACATGCCATAGGACCTGTATATGCAGGTACAGACTGGCTCTACTCTACATAAAACAAGATCATCTCCACGGAAAACTCTAAGAACTAATCTCATAAAACACAAATTTCAAATTTGGTTGTAATTCTGGCACTAAAAATGGTCTAATTATAAACACTCACATTAAATATTTTTAATATTTAAGAATTATTAATTTTTTAAAAATTTTATTTAATTTCTTAAAATATACTTAAAATTTTTTATTTAAATTCTTAAAAATTAAGAATTATCTTTGTTTACATTAATTTGAAATATGTAAGGGGGGTGGAGGTATCACCAGGATTATAATTTTCATTTAAAATATCACAAAGTGTTCTCCATACTTCAACCCATGAATGGACTAATAAATTGTGGTATATGTATACCATGGAATACTATGCAGCCTTAAAAAAAGACGGAGCCTTTACCTCTTTTATGTTTACATGGAGGGACCTGGAACATATTCTCCTGAGTAAAGTATATCAAGAATGGAGGGGAGGGGCGGCGCCTGTGGCTCAGTCAGTAGGGCGCCGGCCCCATATACTGAGGGTGGCGGGTTCAAACCCGGCCCCGGCCAAACTGCAACCAAAAATTAGCCGGGCGTTGTGGCGGGCGCCTGTAGTCCCAGCTACTCGGGAGGCTGAGGCAAGAGAATCCCTTAAGCCCAGGAGTTGGAGATTGCTGTGAGCTGTGTGAGGCCACGGCACTCTACCGAGGGCCATAAAGTGAGACTCTGTCTCTACAAAAAAAAAAAAAAAAAAAAAAGAATGGAGGGGAGAGTATCCAATGTACTCAGTACGTCTACGAAACCAACTTATGTTTACTCACACTTTCTTATGAAAGATAGAACACAACTATAGCCCAGGATGAAGCAGAGAAATGGAGTGGGAAGGGAGGGCAGGGGGTAGGTTTGATAGAGGGAGGGTAAAGGGTGGGACCACACCTATGGAGCATAGTGCAAGGGTACAAGTCAAATCTGTCAAGTGTAGAACATAAATGTCTTAACACAATAATCAAGTAAATGAGGTGAAAGCTATGTTGCTTGGTTTAATGTAACCACACCAGATTGTATAAAAAAACAACACACTGTACCCCACATATGCATAAATGTATTCATGATCTATATATATATGTCTTAATAAAAATAAATAAATAAATATCACAAAGTTTAAAATAAAACAATAGAACACCTGCAAACTTAAAGGCAGTTCATGAATTCTGGTAGCCAGTGTTCGTATTTCTCTGTCAGACAAGACACCAGATTGGTCTGTATCTACTTCATCAAAGACTTGAGATACATTCAGTGGCTGAACTGCACTCATGAGATAGTAAAAATAAGAGAAGGCAAACTGCATATCTTCAGAATGTCGCACTTTGTGAAATGACGTCTTGTCAAATTCTTCAGGGAACCTGTCCAAATGTAATATATTATTAGCTCTGGATAGTCAAAGTATGTATAGTAACTAACATTTATAGACATAGACTTTTTTCCTCCTCACTTACTTAAATGATACTTTTAACATTAGTCATCAAAAATTAGAACCATAGTTGGTGGACTCCTTGTACAGTATCAAAGAGAAAGAAATTGAGAAGAGCCAGTCTTCTAAGAAACCATACAGCGATTAGCCTGTGCTGGGACCTCGAATTAAGTATCTCATGGGGACAGCGGAGTCTTTCTGGAAATTGTCTTTAGGAGAACAGAATTGTATTTCTTTAATCCAATATGGTTACTCTAGATAAGTGGATGAAACTCTTGTTCTTGACTTTGAGGACAGGAGCCTAGTCATGAAGTTTAGCTATAGGGAGAATGATTATTTGTAACTTAATCAGAAACATTTATTTCAAAAATGTGCCCCATCATTTTAATACCTGCCAAACCCAGGTTAGAAGTTTTTAACTTTTTGTTCTGCCTTAGGCACTATTCTTGTGTATAACACTCCTGTCAGAAACTCCTATCCTTACATGCACTGATTCTCATATGGGGTGGAATTAGGGTTTGGGGGGTCTTGGCAGCCCTTTCACACAAGCCTGCCCCTACTTCAGAATCACTGTTCCAGATTAAGGCGCCGACTCTTAGTATCCAAAGTAAGTGCAAGGAGGCAGTCCCTCTGGTCAGTACAGGTGCCACGGAAGACAGCTATTCCTTCCCCAGTTGTCTTCTGCTCTCACTGCTGACCCTTCCATGAACTGGGAGGACTCTCTGGGGAAAGGATTTGGGTGGGTGGGACCAAAGAGGTGGCTTTTGCTGATAAACTCAGAGCCTCAAAGGGCCCAGCCGCGTCAAACTTCTCTCCCTCAGGTACCCTCCCGCACCAAGAGGCGGAAGCCCTTTTCCCACCAGAGCACTGTGTTTCTGTCAGAGGTCTCACTGTGGCTCCTCTCCGGCATACTCATTAGTAAGTAGGAGGTCCACTGGGGCAGTAGACGCTGCCACAACTTCAGTGTTATGTTCAGCCAGAGTGATGTGAGTTTAGTAGCAACACAAGTGTCCTGCTACCCTGCTTCCATAAGAGATGAGTGCCAAAACAACATACCAAATGCTTCTATTTCCTGACTTAAAACACCGAGCTCTTCTAAGCCTCTCGAGTTCATGTGGTGTGGCCTCATGTTCAGGAACTACAGCCCTCTTGCCCAGTTCTTTACTCCTTGCTCCCAAGATGGTCTATTGCTCAGCCTTCCTTTTACTCTTAAGCCTTTGTGGAGTGGACGCTGCTGCCTCCTTCCTGTTTTGGTGCCTGTTTAAAGCTGCTGCTGCTGCCTCTAGTTCTGGGAAAGATCTTTCAGAGCCTGGCTTAGGCCTCTCTTAAAGTGCTGTGTTTGGTACCAGTGTTTTGTCTTTAGCTTTTGTATGTAATTGTGTTGTCAATCTGTTTTAAGCTAATAGATCAATGGACTTGTTTATGATATGATATTTTCTATTAAATTCAATATTTTCAAATAAAAAAAAAATTAGGACCATAAATTTAGCACAGCAAATATGCAAGTTTCAAGTAGCCTTTGCTCTGAACACATTCAAGCAACTCCAATCCAAGCAAGACTCACATATCTTGCAGTTCTTGCATAACGACTCGGTCAATCATGTGAGGCATGTGAGCAGGGACTTTCCGAGATGTGAACCCGAACTTGCTATTTAGAATTTTATTTACATATCGGAGGGAATCTGCAAAAGTATCTTTTAGTTGCCGCCCAGTATGTTTGCTCTCGGTAAAATATGCCAGTTGTTTCTTCAAAGACTCTTCTTCCTGAAAAGAGAATTGCACACAGCTTGGCATTATGTTTAGTGAGCAAAGGTTAACAAAAGACAAAGGTACGATTTTCTATAAGGTAAATAACTAATTACTAACTCTCCATGAGGGACAAATCAATTGTATGCTAACAGGTCACATTAAAGATACGAAGAGCAGAACTAAGCTGGATGCCAGTGCAAGTATCACTCATGTTGGCTTGAGAACGGGTGTGTGATGGTGATCCAGTGTTCTTCAAAGACTGGCCAATCATCATAAGATTTCAAAGCCAATTCAATGCAACATTTTAAAACTTTATGTATAAATTTGGGGGTGGCATCTGTGGCTCAGTCGGTAAGGCGCCAGCCCCATATACCAAGGGTGGTAGGTTCAAACCCAGCCTCAGCTGAAGTGCAACAGGAAAATAGCCGGGCGTTGTGGCGGGTGCCTGTAGTCCCAGCTACTCAGGAGGCTGAGGCAAGAGAATCATCTAAGCCCAGGAGTTGGAGGTTGCTGTGAGCCGTGTGAGGCCACGGCACTCTACTGAGGGCGATAAAGTGAGACTCTGTCTCTACCAAAAAAAAAATTACATATAAATTTGAAAGTACTTTCAAAATCAAGTTATTTCTGAAGGTGACATAAATGCAGCAAATCCTTGAGTTTTGAACATAAGGACTAGAAATAAAATTGGTTTCACTGCATAATAGTATTATTATAAAATCAAAACCAGTAAGAGGCAGAACTAAATAGGCAAAGAAAATTGGCATAGAATTCAAACATACTTTACAGAGGAGAAACTATTTTTGCTTCTCGAACTGCTGACAGTTTAAAGAGATTATTTATTACAGTGTTGGTTAGCCTGTAGAGAAAGAAACAAGCACTCTTGTATACTGTTTGTATAAGTATGAAGTGGTGCAAAATTTTAGGGCATCAAGTTTATGCACCTCTGACCTGCTAACCTAGTAATTCTACCTACAGAAATAAAAACCTACTCAAGTGTAAGATATAAGCACAAGAATATTGATTCCCATACTATTTGTAATCACAAAACACTGGAAATAATTTGCTGGTGTTAAAAAGAACAACAGCACAGTCATGGCTTGTTTGCCCACATCTTACTAAATCAAAAGGCAAATGCATAGAAATATATGTATGGTGTAATTTCACTGTGGAAAACCAGAAGCTTTATTAGCTGGTATGTTTCCATACATACAGAAAAATATTGAGCCAGGAGCAGTGGCTTATCCCTGTAATCTCAGCACTCTGGGAGGCTGAGGTAGGAGGATTACCTGAGCTCAGGAGTTTGAGACCAACCTGAGCAAGAGTGAGACCCCATCTGTAAAAATAGCTGGGTGTTGTAGTGGAGGCTACAGTACCAGCTTCTGGGGAGGCTGAGGCAAGAGGATCACTTGACCCCAAGAATTTGAAGTTGCTGCGAGCTATGATGCCATGGCACTCTCCCAAGGGCAACAAAACAAGACTCTGTCTCCAAAAAAATAATAAAATAAAATAATAAAATGGGGGGGGGGCCTCGGTGTGTGCCACACCTTTTGGGGGAGAGACACGATTGCAAGAGGGACTTTGCGTAACAAATGCAATCAGTGTAAACTGGTTTATTGTACCCTCAATGAATCCCCAACAATAAAAAAATAATAAAAATAATAAACTAAATTTAAAATAAAGAAAAGGAAAAAAGAAAAATATTGGATGGATATCCACCAAACTATAAGGAGTGATTCTAAGTCAGGAGATTGAGGAAAGACTATCTTCCCCCTTCCTTTTTTTTTTTAATTGCATGTTTTTGAAATGTTTACAGTTTTTATCACTGACTTATAGTGCTTTTATAAATCTTTTATATAAAAGTAAAGAAAATAAAGAAAAGGGGAGGAAGGAAATTAACATAGGCAAGAATTCCGTCCTTCATTCAACAGTGACTAAATGCCTAATGTGCCACGACAAGACACTTCCCAAAATACTGAGAGGAACAAGACAGTTTCCCTTTGCACTTTCTCCTCCCAGCCTACCACCCACTTGTGGCTGTACTTCTAGCCAGCCTAGACCACGTGATTTTTCTTGGACTGTCAACTCCTTCCCTCTTCAATGGTTTGCTTACAGGCACTTCCTCATGACGCCTCTCCCAGCACCTCCAGGCATAGTTCAGGAGCCCTCCCTCTGGACCCTTTGCCCATTCCTCAACAGAGACATTTGCCTCAATGCTCAATTATCTGCCCACAAATCTGTCTTCCTTAATGGTTTCTGTGTCTCCACAAGTAGCAACTGTGTATGAGTCATCTTGTATTCTCCAGTGGTTAGCACCATACAGCACTTGGGAGATGTACAAATGAGACCATGGGGCAGTGGACGCCACAGTACAGGGGAAGAAGAAAGAGAACTCCAACTTTGAGGCTTGGCTCACTCTGCCTTGCTCTTGTAATGTTGGGGAAGCTAATGAACTTAACTGAACCTCAGGGTTTTTTCCATCAGTAGAGCTGGGACAGTATCGGATGTGACGGGCCAAGTAAAGACAAGGTGCCACCCTGTTCTGCTTCCATGGAGTGTGCTCCTGGGTGAATCCCTTACCTAGTCAAGGTAGGGCTATTTCCTAAACTGCAAATGGGTACAACAATAGTAAATACCTTCATATAGCACTTTTATTATTTAGGGTTATTGGGCAAATTAAATGAAGCATCGTAAGAAAAGCATTTAGGAAAAAAAGAAAAGAAACAAAGGAGGGAAGGGAAAGGGGGGAGGGGCAGGGGAGGGGAGAAGGGGAAGGCAAAGGAAAGGAAAGGAAGAAGAAAAGAAAGAAAGAGAAAAGCACTTAGTTCAGTAACTGGCATGGTAAAGCGCTGAATAAGTGATAGCTGTTACATTATCATTTATAAAGTTATTTGCTTTTCCTGAATATGAGAAAAAATAAAGGTGGACATAACTTACATCAAGGAGATCTTGGAAATACTTCTTTTTCTCCCAAGGCAAGAAGCCCAGGTAAGTTCCTGTGTAATGCTGCAGCTTTCTTCCAAGTAATACTTGATTAACACTTATGTGATGTTTAGCATTTTCCCCCATTCTGTTTTTCTCTTCTTCTTTCCCTGTGATTTTTTCTTTTTTCACATGGTTTTCTAGCGGAACAATCGGAGGTGAGAGTTTTTCTTTTAATGCACCTACTAATTTTTGGGTCTGACTTTCCGATATAAATCTTGCTTTGGCCTCCAAGTCTGGGAGTGGATTCTGACTCTGGTAGTGACCATTCACTTTTATGGTCACTGCTGGAAAAGATGACTTCTGTGATCTGTCAGATGCTCCTAAGTTGTCTGGCAAGCTGCTTTTGTGAACCTGTTTTTCTGATAGGGCCGCCAAACTGGTTTTTGTTTCATCTGTTAATATACCTTGATTTATTTTTACATTAGCATCCTGTAAGTTCATCACAAATGATCTCAGCAAGGCTGACTTGGACAAATTGTATCCTTTCAAGGTGATGTCCCCACGTTCCAGTTGCAAATCCAAGTTACTGAGACTCAACTGGACCTCTTTTGGAAGGAGTGAAGTATTTACCGTGGGAATTTTCACTTCCTCTTGGAATCTCCTTGTCCTACCATCATGTCTCTTTACCTTTGGGAAACGTTTTTCTTCAGGAACCTCCTCAAAAAGGGCTTCCACCTCTGGAAGAAGTGTTACGGGGTTAGCCAAATTTTCAGAAGCCTTCTGGATCGTAGAATTCAGCTTTGTTCCCTCCCTTGTATCCACCTCTACCATTATCTGGATTTTGAACTCTTCGTCATTTCTATTTTGAAGTGTGAGATTGAAGTGTATAGTGGTTGCATTCATCCCACTGTGCATAATGAGGTGGATGGTTTTCCACTTATTGGCAATAGAAGCATGTCGAATGATTGGATTGTCACTATAGGCACCTTCAATTCCTCTTTTGGCTATTTCTGCAAAGCTGAAATAAGGCAGGCATTCACCTTTTGGAATAATATAGTGAGACTGGTTTGGAAGAAGAGTTACTTTATATAATTCATGAAAATGATCTAGAGGAAAAAAACAGAAAGCATAATATTTTAAAAACTAAGCATTTTTCCTCCTTCTTTAATTCTTTAAGCCTGAGATTTCGCTTTCTAAGACTGACTGTAATTTCAAAATAATCAGAAATTCTAATAAACAGCTACTGGCATAGGTCTCATTTTACTCTCTGAGGCAGTCACAATAATTAATGTGAAATATTGACCCTGACTCACTACCCAGATGGCACGATTCTTAACAATAAAATTTCAGTTACCAATTTCCATATTTTTTTGCCCATTTGAAGAAAAAACAATTTTCTGCCAAAACAGCTTCCATTTATAAGCTATCAACAAAATCTAGTATTCAAACTCTTCTTATTTAATGAATTACTAATCTCCTTTTTTTTAAATATAGAAACAGAGTCTCACTTTATCGCCCTGGGTAGAGTGCCGTAGCGTCACAGCTCACAGCAACCTCCAACTCCTGGGTTTAGGTGATTCTCCTACCTCAGCCTCCTGAGTAGCTGGGACTACAGGCGCCAACCACAACGCCTGGCTATTTTTTTGTTGCAGTTTGGACGGGGTCGGGTTTGAACCTGCCACCCTCAGTATATGGGGCCAGCACCCTACCCACTGAGCCACAGGCACTGCCCCACTACCCTCCTTTTACTGCTTCCAAATTAAATAGTCATCCCATATTTTCAGCTAAGGTGAATCTTCTTGGTTCAAAAAACCAGACTGGAACAATAACAGGAAAAGATGAAACTTTGGTGTCTACTATTTTTTAAAGATCTTGTCCTTCTCTTACTTTTACAACTAGTTTGGATACAAGGCTGGAAAGGGGATACACTGAAAATAATTAATATAAAACACCATCATCAATTCCTCTTTTGGCTATTTCTGCAAAATAGAACCACCCAAAACCCTATTTGCCAAGGATTTTTATACACTCCCTCTTTTTTTGAGTCAGAGTCTCATTATGTCACCCTCGGTAGAGTGCCGTGGCATCACAGCTCACAGCAACCTCCAACTCTTGGGTTTTAGCGATTCTCTTGCCTCAGCCTCCCAAGTACCTGGGACTATAAGCATCTGCCACAACGCCCAGCTATTTTTTGTTACAGTTGTCATTGCTGTTTAGGTGGCATGGGCTGGGTTCGAATCCACCAGCCTCAGTGTATGTAGCTGGCGCTGTAACCACTGTGCAACAGGCGCCAAGCCTATACCCTTATTCTTAATATGTTTGTACAGTATAAATATACCTTGCCCACAGTCTCCAGCATCAAACCCACAGGCCAAGACATTGCAGGCTTGGTCACAGAACTTATCAGCGAGCCAAGAATTTGCACATCCTTGATTACAGTAAGAGACACCATTTATTCCTCCACCAAAGTGCCAGGGCTGTCCGACCCCAATACTTCCAGTGCCCCCGCCTCCTGCGATATAGCGGCTTCCTCCAGTGTTGCCTGTAGGGGTTGGAGAAGAACACAGAATCTAATACTTACCCTTAAAAAAAAGACAGCTCCTTATTTCTTACTAATGTTTTCAAGATTGATGCATGAATTTCAGTCAGAAAAGGTTCACCACTCATTAGGAGATTTCACATATCTTACAAAGAAAATAAGCTGAAAATGGAGCATCACCATGCAGTGGGGAGATGACCCGGCCTTGCACCTAAGTACAGGACTCAAATTCCCTCAGGGAAGTACATGCAGACAGTATGAAGAGATTATTCTGAAAACCTTGACTGTCAGAACCACCAAAAACACGTCTGAACTCGGATATTGATCTCTTGTTATCAAACTGCTACCCTGCCAGGGGCTGACCCTCTCTGCTCTACACAGAGGAACCCGGCGCATCTGCATTCTCTCCCTGCCCCTGCCTGTATTTTTAAAAGTACATCTGACAGACTGGGCCAGAGCACAACTCAAAGCTTTGTTTCATCCGATATTCAGCACATTTCCAAATCTGTTTCCACATATGGAACATGGGAATGATAACATTTGGGCAAATTCTCTCTTAGGTGACCAAGAAATTCAAATGGATAACAGATAACACATTATACATTTAATGCTTAATAAACTGAAAACAAATGTAAAAAGCTGCTATTATCAGTAAATCCAAGTATTAAGTATGTAAGAAAAGGAGAAGATGTGACATTTAATCTTTTGTATCTCTTTAGTTACTCTATGACCTAGCATTCTCTGCCGCTGAAAACTACCAGCCATGAGCTCCTACTGAGAGACAGTTAGATTTGTACCCACTGAAATACAGAGAAAAACAAAAAAATAACCAGTTAGGAGTGATTCTTGCTCTTATGTTTAAACAATTAAGCATATTCCAGATTTTCACATTTTAAATAAGAAAAGGAATTATCCAGTACAGAGCCAACAACATAAGAAAATGCTCTCAACAATGGATAATATGAATAAACTGGGTCACAAAGAAGCACCAATCACACCTCCAAAGAGCCTATGGATTACTTACTGTTTTACTACATGAATGTTTACATTTACAGCACATGTTCAGTAATGATTTAAGAATGAAAAAAACTCCATAAACATGAACAAATTACATTTACCACATCCTTACCAGTGCAATCACCACCATCCCAATCACAGGCTGAATTATTACAAGCCTTGTCACAATAGCCATCTTTAATCCAGGAACCCGGGCAGCCCTCGGCACAGTTTGGCACAGGCCATGTCAAATAAACCTACAATAAAACCAACGAGAAAATAAAATGATTTCTGGTTTCTGACACTTTTTATTCTTGAATTAGGGTTCCTCTGATTAAGAAAAAAAAAAAAAAATAGAAAGGCTGCAAGTTTCCAAGGGCTCACTATCTTACCTCCATGTTTGCTCTAAATCTGCCTGTACCTGTTACTGTTTTTTTTAGACCTTTCTGTGTTGATGGCTCATACTAAGCACATCTACTCCTTGTCTACTTGAGCAGACAAGGACTCAATGCGTGGATTAGTCTCTCACAACGTGGTTTGTAATAATCTACTTTGAAGTAGAGCAGCAACGTGTCAGACTTTACTACAGTACAAAGCATGCCACAGCAGGTGGAAAGGGGGCACAGACACTGGCTTTCTGTGACAACTATCAGTAACTCTTAAGTACATTTATGCATAATCTTGTCTCACGGCTGAGAAAAAGCAGATGAACTCTTAACATCCTCCTCTATCTCTGCACACATAGCGCTGGGATAAATTAATCAGCACAGCATTTAGAGTTAAGAGCACTCTGCTTGCTCAAAATGGGTGATACCGTACACGGTTACTTTTTCAGTTAAAATTATTTTAATAAGGACGGTGCCTGTGGCTCAGTCAGTAAGGCGCCGGCCCCATATACCGAGGGTGGCGGGTTCAAACCCAGCCCCGGCCAAACTGCAACCAAAAAATAGCTGGGCGTTGTGGTGGGCGCCTGTAGTCCCAGCTACGGGAGGCTGAGACAAGAGAATCGCTTAAGCCCAGGAGTTGGAGGTTGCTGTGAGCTGTGTGATGCCATGGCACTCTACCGAGGGCCATAAAGTGAGACTTTGTCTCTACAAAAAAAAAAAAATTATTTTAATAATACACACTTCTCTTTCAAAGTCTTTCCGCCTTTGCACGTTCCACCTATTTGCAATGTCTTTCTTCACCTAAACCAACTCCTCCTTGCTCTAAATTCAGGTTGATGCTCTCCCCATCTTGTCTGATTTAAACCTCCTGTGCTCACACTCCTCAGAACCAGGGCACACTGGCAGCAGGAGAGGTACTCTACACAGTCAATGGTTTTGTGTTTAATCCCTGTTAATCCACAAGCTCAACTTTGCAGCCCTATAATCTAACACACAGACAAGTGAACAGGGAACAAGAGAATGAGCCCTATCTCCACTTATAGTCATTGATTTGATAACCTATTAGCTTAGGTGATAAGTCTCTGGTCCCTGAATCCTTCTGACAATACTCCAGGGTTATCTGTATCCACTCATCCCTCCACCCTCCACCCACATCGTACAGACCCATAACACAGAGATCAAGGCACTGCCCAGAGTCATCCCCAACAGCTGACTCCTGCGTCTGTGCTCTTAATCACCTCTCCATCCTGCCTCTCAACAAAGCCAGAGTGTGATGAGCTGCCTTAAATGGAATTTCATCCATATCTTTCGCACTAGTTTAGGCTAACTTTCTATTTTGGTCATTTTGCTGACATTCTAACCATGATTGTATGTTTTATAGTGATTTTGCCTTTTCTGGTGTTATAGTAGGAAATTTACAGCAGAAGTCCTCAAACTTTTTAAATAGGGGCCGGTTCACTGTCCCTCAGACCATTGGAGGGCTGGACTATAGTTTAAAAAAAAACTATGAATAAATTCCTATGCACACTGCACATATCTTATTTTGAAGTAAAAAAAACAAAACGGGAACAAATACAAACACACCACTGCATGTGGCCCTGATTTAGAGGGTCAGGGGAAAGAGCATGTTCTGAGTGTCTGAGAATGCAGGGAAGCAAACTCCTACTGTAGTTTTCTTATTCCTTAATCGCTGACTCTCCTGAGCTTAACACTCAAAACCACTTATTTGGTCATATTTGAGTGCCTTGCACGCTAAACATCCCCTCCTCTGAGGCACTCACCTTCTGACCTTTGGAGTGACTATAAAAATCATCTGGCCAGACATCCTTCCCAAACATGACATCATCGTTTAGGTAAATAAACTTCTGGGACAGCCCTTCGATGCGATGAATATGACTTTCAATTGCAGGTGAACTAAAGGTAGGCAAGTGGCTCAAATTTCGAAAAACATCCTTTTAACAACAAAAGAAAAAAGAAAGAAAGACGGTGAATGAGAGAACGAGAATTGTCTGGGTTGGGTTAGGGTTTTGGAAGGAAGGAAGGGCAGGGAATGGAAGAGTCAAGGAAAGCTGGAAGTGAAACTCAGAAGGATAAGGGGAATGAAATTCTGGAGATCCTTGAACCACAGTAAAAGAACAAAACAGAAAACCACAGCCTTGCAATATTCATGTACCTGGTGCGTTACTATTGTCACTCGAGGATTGTCAAGGTTCAGCCAGGATGGAATCTGCCCATTGGTGACAATGAAAATATTCCGGACCCAGGGTGCATGCCTCTCAATAGATCTCAGTGAGTATCTCAGCTCTTCATTATCTTCAAAACGACTGGCAGAAATGTCTTCATCCTGCTTAGACTGAGAAAAGCACTTGGCACGTGAAGATGTGAACCACCACCTGAGTGACGCCTCCTCCTCCTCGTCTTTTCCCTCACCTGTCTGCTGTCAGGGTGGCCTGGAAGTCCACTTAAAAATGGAGTCTTAGTTTTAAACATCACCAAAAAATGCAAAGGATTTACATATTAAAAAAAAAAAAAAAAACAGGCTGGTTGCAGTGGTTTATACCTGTAATCCTAGCACTTTAGGAGTATAATGATTGCTTGAGGCCAGAAGTTCCAGACCAGCCTGAGCAACAATGAGACCCTGTTTCTACAAAAAAACAGGGACATAGTGGTGGGTGCCTATAGTCCCAGCTACTCAAGAGGCTGAGGCAGGAGGATCACCTGAGCCCAGGCATTTGAAGATGCTGTGAGCTATCATAATACCACTGCACTCCAGCCTGGGCAACAAGGTGAAACCCTCCAAATAAATCAATAAATACATAAATAAACAAATAATTAATTAAAAAATGGAAACTCCAAAATACAAATTTTTTTAACACATTTACCAAAAAAGTTCTTGGATCTGATTCTAGGTTACTTCAATTAATATTAAACTAGTGACTAGAAAACAAGAAAAGATCCATTCAATTCGCCTCTAAGTCCTCCTAATAAAATGACTTACAAATTTTAAACATTCCAAATCCTCGATTTGAATTGTAAAAGAATCTCTATGTCCCTTACCTGGCTGATGGCACTCAGATCCCATAATAAATACGCAGGACTGATGGTCAGTTCTTTTCCATCAATGGTCATGTTCTTCTTAGTTTGTTTATTCAGTTCTTGGAAATCCTTGGGGTTGTTCAATTTTAGTAGTGCTACACTGGCCTCTGAATACAACTGCAACTACCAAATAACAAGAATTACACATGAAAAAAATTAAGCCTCAATAAAGAGGCACCTTTAAATACCCAGCATAATCTTTAATCTTGACATGACACAACAGCACCACCAAAAAAAGAAGACGACGACTGAAACAGGCTAGATGCATTGCTCAGATGAATGCAGCAGCACACCAGCTGTTTAAAAATAAGGAGGAGTGATGACGGTGGTGGCAATGGGACATCTTGGGCCCTATCTGAAACCTGTAGCCACTAAGTGCTGTGAGATCTCCTGAGAGCACAGAATCCTGGACTATTCTGATACTTCTCAGTTTTTCAATGCTGGCTCGTATGTTTTTTTGTTTTTGTTTTTTTTTTGTTGCAGTTCGGCCGGGCCTGGGTTTGAACCCACCACTCTCGGTATATGGGGCTGGCGTCCTACCCACTGAACCACAGGCGCCGCCCCTGGCTCATATGTTTTTTTTTTTTTTGTAGAGACAGAGTCTCACTTTATGGCCCTCGGTAGAGTGCCGTGGCCTCACACAGCTCACAGCAACCTCCAATTCCTGGGCTTAAGCGATTCTCCTGCCTCAGCCTCCCGAGTAGCTGGGACTACAGGCGCCCGCCACAACGCCCGGCTATTTTTTGGTTGCAGTTTTGGCCGGGGCCGGGATTGAACCCGCCACCCTCGGTATATGGGGCCGGCGCCTTACCGACTGAGCCACAGGTGCCGCCCCTGGCTCATATGTTTTTGATTGCCTTGTATTCAAACAAAACATCTGGTGGCCAACAGTTTTGTAACTTTTATTCTAGAATATTACCAATCTGCTTTATTGGACAAAAAATCTACAATGTAACTTTACTTGAATTGTTGACAAGCACATGGGCTAGTGGGGTGTCTGAACAGCTTTTCTAGCAAAAGTCTAGGAGTATCTTGAGCAGAGCTGCCTAAAGTACTTTCATGAGAAAACCACCTTTGGGCCAAAAGTTTCAGGGCAAATCAAAAATCTAAGAGGGAACATCACAAACATAAACAAGTTCTCAAAACAGGCTTCTCACCTCCACCAGAGTCCAAATAACCCTTTACCTATGTTCTGACTCTGTTATCATACAACTTCCTAGGAAAAAACGTTTATAGAGCTCAGGGAAAAGGGAGAGGACTGAAAACCATGAATCTAGGACAGCAAAATCATTCTGCTGAATTAGCTCTTCTAAACAGAGTTTATGGCCTTCTTTCTTAATCCATAAAACAGAAGCCAGGTGCAGCTCATGTCTGTAATCCCAGCACTCCGGGAGGTAGGTGGATTGCTTGAGTTTAGCAGGCCAAGACCAGCCTGAGTAACAGTGAGACACCCCCCACACCCCCATCTCTACTAAAAGTAGAAAAACTAGCCAGGTGTTGCGGCCGGCGCCTGCAATCTAGCTACTCCAGAGGCTGAGGTAAGAGGATTGCTCAAGCCCAAGAGTTTGAGGTTGCTGTGAGCTATGATGCCATAGCACTCTACCCAGGGCAACACAGTGAAACTCTTTCTCAAAAATAAAAAATATGAGAAAAAGAAAGAAATAAATATTTTTTTCAGTTTCTGATAATGGGAGGGTGTTTAATTATAAAAGAGAAAGTTGATTTAAAATTTTAGCAATCATAGGGGCGGCACCTGTGGCTCAGTGGGTAGGGCGCTGGCCCCATATACTGAGGGTGCTGGGTTCAAACCCGGCCCCAGCCAAACTGCAACAGGCAAAAAAAATAGCCGCACGTTGTGGCAGGCGCCTGTAGTCCCAGTTACTTAGGAGGCTGAAGCAAGAGAATCGCATAAGCCCAAGAGGTTCCTGTGAGCTGTGACTCCACCGCACTCTCCCAAGGGCGATAAAGTGAGACTCTTGTCTCAAAAAAAAAAAAAAAATTTTAGAAATCATAAAAGGGACTTCTGAGTTCTAACAAAAGATTTAGAGAGTCACAACATTCTTTTTAAATTACAACTAGTTTTATTTCATAATTTGTATCGGCTCTTTCTTTGGTAAAAAGGCACATCCCAAAACTACTATTGTACAGTGCAGGGTGGCCATAAAGTTCCTGTGCAACTTAAAATAGTGTATGTATGAGAAAGATTTTCTGCCATGGTAATAAGTTGTGAGTGGGGAAAAGGTGGGGAAGTACTCTCTGCTAGCCACGAGGGGGCAGCCCAATCCTGGACAAACTCATTATTCTTGCCAAAGAGACAGGAGGTGGTATGGAAGATTGGTTGCACTTTGTGCCTCAGGCTAGAGTTCTTGGCTTGGGCAATTGCAGGCAACTGCCTCCAAATATAGTGTCTTTAAATTACAAGTTTATCTAAATTCTTTAAATCATAAGTTTCTTAAAAAGAGAACCTCTACACGCAACCCCTACAGACCCACAATGGACATGCAGCATGACTGAGAAATAAAGCTTTTTTTTCCTTAGCCACTGAAATTCCATGATGTTTGTGATTGTAGCATTATTCAGTAATGTGACTGATAAACTTCTCATGGAACTACGAGCCAAAGGAAGACAGAGAGAGGAGGACAGCATGGTGTTCAAGCCAGGTGCTGAGTAAGCTAAGATTAAGCAGTTGATGAATCTGAGTCAGTGAAGGACAATATAGATGACAACCGGCAGAGGCCAGGCGTGGTGGCTCATGTCTATAATCCTAGCATTCTGGGTGGCTGAGGCAGTAGATTGCTAGAGCTCAGAAGTTCAAGACCAGTCCAAGCAGGAACAAGACCCTATCACTACTAAAAATAGAAAAATTAGCTGGGTGTCTTCATGGGCACCTGTAGTCCTACCTACTCAGGAGGTCGAGGCAAAGAGGATATAGCTTGAGCCCAAGAGTTTGAGGTTGCTGTGAGCTATGATGATGCCATCGCACTCTACCCAAGGCAACAGAGTGAGCTCTATCTCAAACAATAAAAAAAAAAAAAAAAAGAAAAAAGAAAGAAAGGAAAAAGGAAATCAAGAGGGGAAAAGTTGTTTTTCTTAACTTTTTTTTTTTTCTTTTTGAGACAGGGTCTCAATCTGTCACCTCACAACAACCTCAAACTCTTGGGCTTAAGCAATTCTCTTGCCTCAGCCTCCCAAGAAGCTGGGACTACAGGCACCTGCCACAACGCCCGGCTACTTTGGTTGCAGTTGTCATTGTTTGGCAGGCCCAGGCACCGAGCCACTTTTCTTAACTTTTCAATGTTAATTCTGGTATATTTCTTTTTTTTTTTTCCTGTTTAAAATGTCTTTTATTGGTTGTACATTTTTGTATGAGATCGACACACCATTTCTTAATTCTGGTATATTTCTAAAGATAGTTAACAGACATCAAAATGAAGGGGCAAGAAACCAGGGTTGGGGGGGAATCATAATTAGCAGGTCAATAGAGACCAGTTTCAATGGAGTAACAGATATGGAAACTAGAGTTCAAGCACTTCACCCTGCACAGTTACATTTCTGGAGATATGTGTGGAGACAGATACAGAAATAGATATATTACACTGGAGGTCCCTAAAGTCACCACACATAGGGAAAATGAGAAACAGAAGCTAAATGTACTTTGATTTACAAAATATTCATTATAAAATATTACAAAAATATTTTCTACATGTTCTATATTTTTTAAATATAAGATACTATGCAGACAACAGTAAGAAAGCAGTATTTTTTTTTACTTTTTTTTGATACAGTCTCACTCAGTATCCCTGGGTACAGTACCATGGCATCCTACCTCACAACAACCTCAAATTCTTGGGCTAAAGTGATCCTCTTGCCTCAGCCTTTCCAGTACCTGGACTACAGGTGCCTGCCATAATATCCAGCTTGTTTTTCTATTTTTAGTAGAGATGGGGAGGGGTCTCGCTTTTGCTCAGGTTGGGGCCCCACTTGTTTTACGTTTATATAGCCTGACCTTACCGTAGTTAATCATCACTTATAGAGTTGAGAAGTGAAGATTACTTATGCTGGATTTTCAATCCTATCTTATGATCTTATGATTTGGTCAGTATAATTCTGAATTTAGGTTTGTGAAAGAATACCTTTGTGATGTGTTTTCCCCCATCCTATTTCATACAATATACAAAATGTAAGTATGATTTACTTTTACATTTGATTTAGTTCTAGTATGTGTATGCATGTGTATGTGTATGCATGCATGTACATGTATTATCTATACAGGGTTTCCCAAAAGCTGCCCCTACAGTTGTCATATGTAGGGAAAATGGGAAATTATAGCTAAAAAATAAAGGCTGCATCAAGGTGTCTAAACCACCATATTATCTGCAAATCTTATTTCTAGGACAGTTTCAACAAGGGATATTTTGCTCCAAGGAAACATTTGGCAACGTCTAGAATATTTCTGGTTCTCACACTGGTGTGAGTGTGCTCCTCCTGGAGAATGAGACCTGGTATGCGGCTGGTCATCCTGAAATGCACAGGACAGTCCCCCTACAGCATCTGCCCCAAAGTGTCAAGAGTTTGGAGGTTTGGAAAACTTGTTCTAGAATATGCAAATAGAAAAGGATGACAAAAAACTTTCCTATAAGAAGTTATGTTTCCAAAAACTCTGAAGTGCTTAAAAATTCAGAAGATCTAATCTATTTTTATTTTGGATTGATCTAATTTAAAGTCATTAAAAATCTTTTTTTTCTGAGACAAGAATCTCGCTTTGTCACCACTGGTAGAGTGCTGTGACATCATAGCTCATAGCAACTTCAGACTCTGGGGCTCAAGTGATCTTCTTGCCTCAGCCTCCTGAATAGTTGGGCCAACAGGCGCCCACCACAAGGCCCAGCTATTTTTAGAGGTGGGGTCTCACTCTGGCTCAGGCTGGTCTCGAACCTGTGAGCTCAGGCAATCTACCCACCTCGGTCTCCCAGAGTGTTGAGATTACAGGGTAACAAAGTGAGACTCCGTCTCAAAAAAAAGAAAGAAAGAAAGAAAAAGAAAATGTCTCAGAACACAAAATGCTTTAGAGTAACCTGAAAATAAAGACTAATAGATAATCTGATTTATCAAAAGGTGAATTGAATCCATCAAGTTCTACAGATATATCAGTATCTCAAATTAGAAAGCTTCTTATATAAGAGATAAGAAGTAGTATTTATTTACTACAATAAACAGAAAAGTCTTAGAATTCATATCTATTATCTGCAAATGAAACCATTTTCAAGTCCCTCCTCAGGGGAAAAGAAAAAATTTGTGTTTTGTTATACACAGGATGACAAAGGCAAAATTGTTTATGTACAACAATGTGTAAAGGAACATTTCTGGTACCCAAAACTTAAGAGTGATTCCTGTGAGTAATCATAGTGCTAAAAAGTTCCCCTTTGTATCCCAAGACACCATATGTATATGGTGGATGTGTTTATAGTGGCAGCTTTCTTCTTCCCCATTCTTTCAACAAACGTTTCTTTTCTTTTCTTTCTTTTTTTTTTTTTTTTTTATTGAGACAGTCTTACTCTTTCACCCTGGGTAGAGTGCTGTGGTGTCACAGATCACAGCAACCTCAAACTCTTGGGCTTAAGTGATTCTCTTGTCTCAGCCTCCCAGTAGCTGGGACTACAGGGACCCAGCCCAATGCCTGGCTATTTTTTTTAGAGATGGGGGTCTCACTCTAGTTCAGGCTAGTCTCAAACTCATGAGTTCCGGCAATCCACTGGCCTCGGACTCCCAGAGTGCTAGGATTACAGCATGAGCCTCTGTGCCCAGCAACAAACATTTCTTGAGCGATCCCCTAAGTGCCAAGTGCCAACTAATCAATCACCAGGAGTACAAAGATGAACAGGACAGTACCCACCTTGAGATGCTGTGGCCTGATGAGAGTCTGAGGGACACAGCTGAGCCTTAGGTGGCTCAGGGGACACAGGCCTCAGCAAAGCCCTCCTGAGGGAGCCTGGGAGGGCAAAGTGTTTCAGCTGTCAGGCCCTGAAGTCCAGCGCCTAACGGGCCTCTCCTCCAGGATGCCAGAAGCACCTCTAAAGCAACACACCCGGGGCTGGACTCTGGGTTTCCTTCTCCCTCTAAAGCTCTGAGCATGGTTAATTCTATCACTTCCATCTTTACTAGAAAAATCCATTTCCCCTTTTGTTTCCCCTTCCCTCTCCCCAGACTGCTCCTAAGTCACCAAGGGACACTGAGTGTGTCTCTCATGTGTTTCTGGAACCTGAGTGTGTCTCCCCATTTCTGGACCCATGCCCATCATTTGCATCCCCCTGCCAAGGCACCTGCTCAACGGGAATGTCCTGCTGGGCTGTAGGTACAGTGGCTAAACTGGTTTTCCTGCCTCCAGCCTCTTCTTATCTAACGCCTACCACACCTTCCCTTACTAAATTCCTCAGAAACAAGTAAGATTATGTCTTCCTCCAGCCTTCAGGATAACGTCCAGGCTCCTTAATAAAGGCTTTTCTCAATATGGCCTCAGATCATCTTCCCAATCTCATCGCTAGCAAAGTTTTGCCTATGCCAGCAACCACTGCTTTGGTTCCCTGGAAACACCAGTTACTTTCAGGCTCTCAGGCCTTTGCACAGGCTGTTTCCTCTGCTTGAAATGGTCTTTCCCACTCCCTTCTCTGCTGAAGAGTGACTGCTTTGTTCAGGGCCCCACTGAAATGCTTCCTGTTATGCAAGGCCTGCCTTGCCCCCAGTACACCTAAAGCCCAGGTGTTCTCACGGCCCTTTGTATAAATTCTTACCTGGACATGACCAAACCCAAAATTAATTAAGTCTTTTATCCACTTAGTTATCAGTAAGCACAGCCCCTGGCATACAGAAGATATTTAATAAATGCTTGTTACCCAAATGGACTAGGAACCCAAAGATAGGAAGCTTCCTTCTCAGACTACTCATAGTAAAATAGGAAGTAGAGCCTAAGGAGTCACTTGAAGGCCTGGACTGACACATTCCCTCAGTTTCCCTTTCATTTATTTATTTATTTATTTATTTATTTATTTTTTTTGCAGTTTTTGGCCAGGGGCCGACACCCTACTCCTTTGAGCCATAGGCGTGGCCCATTTTTCTTTTTTCTCAAAGCAGAGTCTCAAACTGTCACCCTGGGTAGAGTGCCCTGGCTTCACAGCTCACAGCAATCTCAAACTCTTGGGCTTAAGTGATTCTCTTGCCTCTGCCTCCCAAGGTAGCTGGGACCACAGGGACTATAGCCATAACACCCGGCTATATTTTGTTGTTGTCATAGTTGTAGTTGTCATTGTTGTTTGGCAGGCTGGGTTCCAACCTGCCAGATCTGGTGCAGGTGTCCAGCAGCCTACAGGCGCCGAGCCTCCCTCTGTTTTCCTTTCTCTCATTTTCTCTCTAGCCTCCAAAATTCTTAAATCCTAATACCTGAAGTTGATCACAAGTGTTGGACTCGTGAAAACAATCTGCAATGTTATGGCTGAGGAGCTGGCCTCCATAAAGCCAAGTCTGGAGATCCAAATAAGTCTCCAACTGGGAGAATGAACTGTGGAGAGAACAGCACCATGCCTGAAGCCTGCTCCTAACTCCTTCTCCAATTCAAGTCACCACCGCTCAGCCGCAACCTGTACATACCACACCATACCACTAACAAAACAGTCTGCTAAAGGGTCAGCCACTACTTGGGATTGGCATTCTTTGGCAACACACACCCTGTCCACCGGCAGACACATGAGAACAGTCAACACTAGGGAGCAGCGGCTGCAGAGGCCACGGGATGTGGAATATTCAAACCGGAGTCAAAAACAGAGACATGGAATAAACCTTCTTTCTTTTAAAAATCCATTAGAGTTGTAATTATATAAATAGAATCAAGAATGTCATTCTTTCTTCATAAGCAATTTAAGCTGACAATCCAAAGTACAGATAAAACGTATGTTTATAATTCTAGAACTAACAGCTAGGAAGCCAAGAAGCCAGATAAACATTGGCTGAAATGAAAGCTAACCTATGGTTTTATCTGCCTGACTCAGTGTTAAAAATAACTCAGGGGAAGGAGGGGTATAGTACCTATTCTAAAATAACTGCAGATTAAGAACAAATTCAGCCCTAACACAGGTAGGCACTACCATATTTCAAAGTACAAAAAAAGTTATGAAGGAAAATATGAAAAAGGAAAAATATAAATTCATAAATGATCATGACATGACCATTGTATTATAAGGAGTATACAATGTGTCATAAAGCAAGGATATACTTATGAGGAAAAAGAAACAAGTGGAAGATGGGCAGCACCTGTGGCTCAGTGGGTAGGGTGCCAGCCCCATACACCGAGGGTGGCTGGTTCAAACCCGGCCCCGGCCAAACTGCAACAAAAAATAGCCGGGCGTTATAGTAGGCGCCTGTAGTCCCAGCTACTCGAGAGGTTAAAGCAAGAGTATTAACTAAGCCCAGGAGTTGGGAGGTTGCTGTGAGCTGTGATGCCCCAGCACTCTACCGAGGGCAATAAAGTAAGACTCTGTCTCTAAAAAAAGAAAAGAAAAGAAACAAGTGGAAGGAACTTTGCTAGGAGAGTATAAAAACATGGCCAAGAAAAGAACTAAAAAAGAACTCACACACACAAAAAAGAATCAATTAAAAACTTAAAAAAAATAAAATAAAATAAAAAAAAAGGAGGTTCAGCACCTGTGACTCAAGCGGCTAAGGCACCAGCCACATACACCTCAGCTGGCAGGTTCGAATCCAGCCCGGGCCCGCCAAGCAACAACGACGGCTGCAACCAAAAAACAGCTTGGTGTTGTGGCGGGTGCCTGTAGTCCCAGAAACTTGGGAGGCAGATGCAGGAGACTCGCTTGAGCCCAAGAGTTGGGAGATTGCTGTGAGCTATGATGCCACAGCACTCTACCCAGGGTGACAGTTTGAGGCTCTGTCTCAAAAAAAAAAGAAAGAAAAAAGAACTCACCTAGTCAGCACTCCCCCACCATCTTATCTTCATCCTTTCACCCTGGATTATCAAATAACATACAACAGAAGGAAGAAGAAAGAACCAGATAAACTACATGCACTTTCTTTATAAAATCAAGAAAACCAGACTCTAATAAATTCTGAGCTGAGGACGTTATTCCCTCGGCTCCAGGATAAAAGATCTTCATGATTTACAACCTAGAATATTTCTGAGAAAATAGTATTTTGACATTAGGTCAAATAAATGGTATACCCACACGAACTGTGTCCTAAAGCACAGTCCAAATGGCTCTGAGAATAATACCACATGTCTCTAGTCAGACTCCAAAGTCAACCCTAATGAATAGCATCCAAAGTCAAGACTGCAGAGTTAATAAGTATAAATTCTAGGTGGCGCCTGTGGCTCAGTGAGTAGGGTGCCAGCCCCATATACCGAAAGTGGCGGGTTCGAACCCGGCCCCGGCCAAACTACAACAAAAAATAGCCAGGCGTGTGGTGGGCACCTGTAGTCCCAGCTACTTGGGAGGCTGAGGCAAGAGAATCACTAAGCCCAAGAGCTAGAGGTTGCTGCGAGCTGTAATGCCATGGTACTCTACCGAGGGTGAAAGTGAGACTCTGTTTCTAAAACAAAGTATAAATTCTAAATACTTTCATGCCTCCATTAGCTACTAATGAAATGGTTTCATATTATCAACTATTTCAAATGTCTGAAGCACACTGTGCTTAGGAGAGAAAGCTTCCAACACACGTGCAGGTTGGAGTCTGTATATTTCTTACATTGATGATCTTCCCTCATCTCCTCTTTGCATGCTTCTATGCCCTTACACCACAAATTCTGTCAGCTTTTGTGTGTTTTGTCCACTGCTGTATCCACAGCAGGTATAATGTCACATTGTACAAGATGATTTGTTAAACAAATGAATTCTGTTCTGCCTGGGAAACAAGCAAACCAATTAATACTCGCAGAATTTTGCCCAAAGTAACACTAAGGAACGAGGCTCTTCTATAAATTAAAAAGTCACCTTAATGACAACATACCATAGCAGAATAGAGTCCTTCTTTGCTTCTTAAGATATTCAGCTATACTTTGAAAAAATGGGTCACAAATTAAATGGGATGTGCCAAGCTGACTGCTCTATTTTATATGTTCTTACCAGTTTGATTTTAGAAGAAAGATTTTCTGGCAGTTTTGTTCTTAGTTGATTTGTTTCCTTGAATGTCAGTGGAAATCCACTCAGGAAAGCCAAGTCTTGCATTAGCACTAGCCCAGGGACTTCTTTATCTGTGGTCTAAAAACAAGGGTGAAAAACACAACTCATTTTCCTTATAGTGAGGCTGGTGAAAACTTACTGCTGAAAAACTACTGAAGACTTACTGCACTCTACAAGCTTCAAAGCAAGAAAGTTAGGGTCCCTTAAATCAACAGTCATTAAAATTAGTCAGCTAGCCACAGAGAAAAAGTAAATATTAAAAAGATCCTCAAAGGAAAACAGATTTATTACCCATATTTTTATTCTAGTCTACTGCAAAAAAGCAATTAAATTAAAAATAACATACCAAGTAGCCCCTCCAAACTGTCTGTTTGCTGCTTCCTCTAAATAGTCCAGCATAGGCACCTTCCACTGCAATCCAGAACACAGCAAAGGAGCGCAGTTTTAATGGATACTTAACTACTATGTCTGGCAGTATGTTATGCAAAGCATTTTTAGATCTATTAAAACAGTATAATCCATAGTCTCAGGAAAAGGTAGTGGGGAGACAAAATTAATCCATTCAACAAAACGGAAACAATTTAAATGAACATACAATTAAACGTTAAATTTTGTAATACCAGAGAATTATGCAGGCAGAAACGTGGGATGCTGCATGAGGCAGTCAAATTTAAACTAGACGTCAAAGAAGGAAATGATAGGATAAGAGAAATCACAGAGCAGAAACAAAGAAAAAAAAAACAACAGTGAAACATTTGGGAATGCTGAGTGGGGGTGGAGGTGGCAGTGTAACCAGACAAAGGGGGCCCTTACATGCCAGACAGTGGCATTTAGGTTAACAGCAGGGAAACACTGTGGATCCAACAGTTCCTCCAGAGTCACAGTTTTCTCACAATGAGTCCCTAAAATTCATCTGGTGGTAGTGAATAGAGAAGACAAGTGGGAGTGAAGAATGACAGTCTAAATGGGAGACAATTCTAAAGTGAGGGGCACAAGTGAGCTCAGCAGACTCACTGCTGATATTCAAGAATCCTGGAAAACAAAGAGAGGTCAGAAGGCTCCAATTCTGATCTTCAAGGTGAGCAAAGAAGGCCAGTTCTGCAAATTACAGCCTGCCCAGATGAGATGTCAATCCTGGACAAGTCTCAAGAGGACTGTTAAAATATAGCTGGTAAGCACTGGAGAATAGAAAGCCTGCACAGACACTGTTTGTCTTAAGAGGAAGTACTTGGTGTTAAGAGTGTGACTTCATTATGAATACATTAATCAGACACACTTCTCTCTTTCTCTTTCCACTATAGCATGGTTCTACATTGGCAGATCAGAGAATTCTAACAGACCTGGCATCTGTATCTGTAGTCTCAGCAAAGTAGCTAACAGCATCTCATGTCATCTTCATGAATATAATGAAGATGTACCGTCTGGCTCCTCAGTTAGGTGGATTAAAACGCAACCAATGCTACCGAAGAATGTGAATTTTAAAGCCAAAATCAAGCTAGAAGGAGGCTTAAGAAGTCTGTCATAAGTTCTGTCCTGCTGAATCTTCTATCCAGGTTTTGAAAGCCACAGAAAGCATGCTTTCGACACGTGTGGATTTGCAGGAAGCTGACAGAGGTGTTATTGTCTTGGATAACAGACTAAGGATTGCCCAAACTTGGGACTATTTGGAGCAGTAAGTCAAATCTAGCAAAATAAAATAACCCTACGAACAAAAGTAAAATCTTGGGGCAGCGCCTGTGGCTCAGTAGGTAAGGCGCTGGCCCCATATACTGAGGTGGCGGGTTCAAACCCGGCCCCGGCTGAACTGCAACCAAAAAATAGCCGGGTGTTGTGGCAGGCACCTGTAGTCCCAGCTACTCGGGAGGCTGAGGCAAGAGAATCGCTTAAGCCCAGGAGTTGGAGGTTGCTGTGAGCTGTGTGATGCCACGGCACTCTACCGAGGGCCATAAAGTGAGACCCTGTCTCTACAAAAAAAAAAAAAAAAAAAAAACAACAAACAAACAAAAGTAAAATCTTTAACTTGGCACCAAAAACCAACTAAACATAAATTAAAAGAGGTACATAGGCACTAGCACCCTCAAGTCTTTTTTAAAGAGATGTTTTAGTCAGCAGGGAGTTCAGTATAAGTCAAGTATGTGCTGTGGCCATACTGAATTTCCACCGCTTTTTTGTGCTTTTAAACAGAAGTACTTAAAATAAGAAAGGCAATGATGTTCCCTGACACCAACTCATCAGGAAACCACATTGGGTTGACCTTTAAAACGTCCAGAATCAAACCACTTGTCCTGTTCACTGCACCTTCCTGGTCTAAGGCACCTGCCTTATTGTAACTTTTCCCTGTACTCAGTCTATTCTCACCACAGCAGGCAGACTAGTCATTTTGGAACATAAGTCTGATCACATTACTCCTCTACACAAAACTCTCCAATAATTCTTCAGGCCACTCTGCATTAAAGTTGTCAAAGTCCGAGTCACGGCTACTAGGGCCAACTCCATTTGGTCCCCCTACTGCTTCAGAGAGCCCATCTATTCTACCCACATTGCTTCCTTGCTCTACTTCCAACGTGCCAGAACCAGAACACTCCTGCCTCAGTGATTGGGCTCCTCTCTTCACCCACATCATTCCTTCCCCAGATATTCACACTGCTGCCTATCTCACACTCTTCATGTTTCACTCAAAACCCACCTTTCCAGTGAGGCCCATCCTTACCAAATTAGCACCCATTTGACACTTCCCTACTACTTCCCCTACTCAGGTTTTCCCCACAGCACATCTACAAACCATCTACCTTACCTATCTATAGTGTTTATTGCTGTCTCTCTCCACCAAGATATAAACTCAATAAGAGCACAGATTTTTGTCCATGTGCTCACTGCTGCATGTGTTCACCTGAAGGAACAGTCCTGCTCTCCCTATAAAAACTGAGCCACATTGGGTGGCGCTTGTGGCTCAAAGGAGTAGGGCGCCGGCCCCATATGCCGGAGGTGGCAGGTTCAAACCCAGCCCCGGCCAAAAACTGCAAAAAAAAACAAAAAAAAAAAAACTGAGCCACATTAAAACACAATTTCACTTCCTGTTAACACATTTTATTTTATTTATTTTTTTGAGACATAGTCTGACTCTGTCGCCCTGGGTTGAATGCCAGTTCAAGGCAACCTCAAAATCTTGAGCTTAAGAGATTCTCTTGCCCAAGAGGATCCTCAGCCTCCCTACTGGCTGGGACTACAGGTGCCCACCACAATGCTTGGCTAATTTTTCTATTTTTAGTAGAGACAGAGTCTTACTCTTGCTCACGCTGGTCTTAAACTCGAGCTCATCAAGCTATCCACCTGCCTCAGCCTCCCAGGGTACTAGGATCACAGGCATGAATGACCACACCCAGCCCTGGTAACACATTTTAAAAGTAATCTGAGAACAAACTAGGGCTTGGAAAAGCCTCTAAGGGACAGCTAAAGGAACAAGAATGAAAAGAAATGTCACATGGAAAAGGGATTACATCAGCTGTGTATGACCACAGGGGATACAACCTGGACTTTTATGAGAAAGTTACAAGAAAGTCATTTATAGTTCTTTGTAAAAATCAGTTTAGTCCAGGCTCGGCACCAGTAGCTCAAGCAGCTAAGGCACCAGCCACATACACCTGAGCTGGCGGGTTTGAATCCAGCCTGGGCCTGACAAACAACAATGACAACTACAACCAAAAAATAGCCGGGCGCTGTGGCAGGCACCTATAGTCCCAGCTACTTGGGAGGCTAAGGCAAGAGAAGCACTTGAGCCCAGGAGTTGAAGGTTGCTGTGAGCTGTGATTTCACAGCACTCTACCCAGGGTGACAGCTTGAGGCTCTGTCTCAAAAAAAAAAAAAAAAATCAGTTTAGTCCAGAGGTAAAATGAATTGCCACAGGAGGAAATTCATTTCCTGTGTATCAAAGGGGATAAGGTTGGCTGGAAAACCACTCTGCTGAGACCCAGGTGCAGGCTGCAGAGCTGGCCTTGTGACTGCTGCAGTGCAAAATAGTTCAAGATCTATAGTGTGACAGGGGAGAAACTTGCACTTGGAAAGGCTGCAATTTCCTTTCAAACTAAAAATAACTTGTTAAGTCCCAGAGAGCCAGCACTGTTAGACACTGTTCCAGATACAAAGTTGTGATTGTTATGAGTTAAATGGTAAACAATATAGAAATGTAGAAGAGCAAAAACAAAACTAAATCACTGTGAATGTCCTAGTCTGGGAGCTTCCCAGAGATGAGAGAACTTAAGATGGGGCTGGAAAAAGCAGGAGATGGTCCAGGAGGGCGGAAGGAAGGGCAGGGGCACAAGGATTAACAGGCAAAATTGGGCCGGGCACAGTACCTCATGCTTGTAATCCCAGCACTCTGGGAGGCCAAGGCAGGTGGACTGCCTGAGCTCAACGGGTTCGAGACCAGCCTGAGCCAGAGCAAGACACCTCCACCATCACCTCTAAAAATAGCTGGGTGTTGTGGTGGGCACCTGTAGTCTCAGCTACTTGTGAGGCTGAGGCAAGAGAATTGCTTGAGCCCAAGAGTTTGAGGTTGTTGTGAGCTATGACCCCATGGCACTCTGAGGGCAACAAAGTGAGACTCCGTCTCAAAAAAAAAAGGAAAAAAAAGGCCAGGTGCAGTGTCTCACACCTGTAATCCTAACACTCTGGGAGACCAAGGCGTAAGGATAGCTTGAGCTCCCCAGTTCAAGACCAGTGTGAGCAAAAAGCGAGATCCCATCTCTACTAAAAACAGAAAAACAGGCAAGAGGATCACTTGAGCCCAAGAGTTGGAGGTTGCTGTGAGCTATGATACCACAGTACTCTATCCCAAGACAGCTTGAGACTTTGTCTCAAAAAAAAAAAACCACAGGTAAAATCAAGGCAATTGAGGCCAAATCCCAAACACCAGGAAAAGCAACTTGTATCCATGTGAAAAACAAATATATCCTATTATACACATATTACCCTCTTCAAAAAGGCCATGAGCCAATAAAATCAGCCTTTTCAGATTTGAGTCGTGTGCTAGACAAACAGGGACAAACTTTACAGGTAGAAAGAGCAGCCAGGAGTCTATTTTTGGAGTCTGTGAATGGGAATTCAATCTAGTGCAGAGGAAATGAGTAAGGTAAGAATCTGAGAATAGGCTGGGCATGGTGGCTCATGCCTGTTGTCCTAGCAGGCAGGCTGCGTGAGCTCAGGAATTGGAGACCAGCCTCAGCAAGAGTGAGACCCTGTCTCTACTAAAAACCAAAAAACTTGAGGCAAGATGATCGCTTGAGCCCAAGAGTTTGAGGTTGCTATGAGCTGTGAAGCCACAGCATTCTACTTAGGGTGCCAAGAGTAAGACTCTGTCTCAAAAAAAAAAAAAAAAAAAAAAAAATCTAAGAATAATTTGCAAAAACCAAAAACAAGTGATGAGGTTAATCATTAGTTATAGAGACAAAAAGTAAGAACAGGTCAAAATGGTTCCAAAAATTTCAGCAGGGTACACTGACACAATGGGAGCTTGAGAAATGGACTCAGTGTGGTAAAAGGAATATGACAGCTTTCATTGTACACATAAAACCTACAGAGCCCCCCAGATAGAGACGATCAGAGCAGAGAAGGAATGAGAGAGACCAGAGGTCACAGCAGGAGATGCAGGTCTGGGCTCAGGAGCTGACTAGCCAAGTGAAGAATGGATCTTTAAGGATGGGGTGCAGCTTTATGTCAAGAATTACAAGTATAATTCCATTATCTGTTCAAATCATTTGTTCCTTATAAACAAGAGAAATTTATTTTTCACAGTTCTGGTAGCCAAAAGTCTGATGTCAAGGCTGGGTGCAGCGGCTCACACCTGTAATCCTAGCACTCTGGGAGGCCAAGGTGGTTGGATTGCCTGAGCTCACAGTTTGAAGACCAGCCTGAGCAAGAGGGAGACCCCGTTTCTAAAAAAATAGCGGGGCATTGTGGCGGGCACCTATAGTCCCAGCTACTCAGAAGGCTGAGGCAAGAGAATCACTTGAGCCCAAGAGTTTGAGGTTGCTGTGAGCTATAAAGCCACAGAACTCCACTGAGGGCAACAAAGTGACATTCTATCTCAAAAAAACAAAAAAAAGTCTGAGATCAGAGTGCTAGCACAGTCAGCTTCTGGTGAGGGTTGCAAGTGGCATCTTCTTGTAATTTCATATGGAGAACAGAGGGAGCTCTCTGGGGTCTCTTTCATAAAGGCACTGATCCCATTCATTAGGGCAGGGCCCTCATGACTTAATCACCTACCAAAGGGCCCACCTCCCAACATCTTCACTGGTATAATCATAGGGGTTGGGATTTCAACATACAAATTTTGCGGGGAACACAAACACTCAGCCCATAAGACCTGTATGACAAGACATTTCAGAATGTAACATATAAATCCACGGAGTAAAATACAGTAGAACTCCCACAGTTGACCACCTCCCTACACTGACCACCTCCTTAAGGTGGCCTAACTTTCACAAACTGGACATGCACCACATGTACATATCAGTACAGTAGGCCTAGTTCCCTATGTTGACCACCTTTGTATGTTGACCAGTTTGTTACAGTCCCTTGGGTGGTCAACTCACAGAGATTTCTACTGCATATGCAGTTTACATCCCTTTCTAAGGTTAAGGCTGAAATGCCAAGGTAGCTCTTCTGTGTCTCTGTTTGCATTTTTAGCTTATTAGATATTTTTTTAAAATTGAATCATTTTTATTCCATTCAGAATTGAAAGATAACATGATTTTAAAATATCCATAAAAAGCTCTTACCGTCCGCAGTACTGTCGAAAACAACAACTGAGACATTAGTGGAAGGGTTTTTTGGTTTTGCAACATTGAATATGTCACTAGCAGAACGAAAAGAAGGATAAAGAGATGGCAGGTCTTTCAGGGTGATGTTGGCTGGCAGGGCTGGGTCCAGGATAAGCATTGGCACCTTAATGCAGTGTGTCAGCAAACATTCCAGCTTCTCACTGGAAACAAACACCAACATGCTTACAATTACATTCTTGAAATACAATCAGTAATGAGAAACTTCTTGGTACTACTAAATTTTCCAGATTTTTTTCTATGATCTAAAAAAACAAAAAATCACAATATTTTAATAAATGAGGAATTTTATCTTAAGCATACAGAAATTTAACAAGTTAGCAAGTATGATACAAACTTCAGTCCAACTTTAAAGACAGAGTTTTCAAAATCCAATTATTATAATAAGATTGCATTAATGTTTACTAACTCAAGTGTACAAGAAATTAAGGAATTTATTATCATATTTAAAGAGTATTCATAATTCCAGTGAAGTGCATTATTAGACAGATTAGGAACTAGGTAGATTCTTATCGATACAGTGTCATGTTATCAGATACAACTTGCCAATTCCAGGCAGAACTAAGGACATCAGGTATGACACTACATTGACAGAAAAAAGCAAACAGGCCATGGTTCTAATATGAATTTATGTGAGATATTTCTATCTGAATGAGAAATACCTACATTAACATATCATCTAAATATACTAAGGAATGGGCAAAAGACATGATTACAAAATCACAAAGTAGGCTTGGTGCTCGTAGCTCAAGCAGAGCTGGAGGGTTTGAATCCAGCCCAGGCCCGCCCAACAATGACAATTACAACCAAAAAATAGCCGGGCTATGGGCGAGCACTTGTAGTCCCAACTACTTGGGAGGCTGAGGAAAGAGAATGGCTTAAGCCCAGGAGTTGGAGGTTGCTGTGAGCTGTGATGCCACAGCACTCTTCCCAGAGCAATAGCTTGAGGCTCTGTGTCAAAAATAAATAAATGCATAAATAAAATAAATAAAACTATAAAAAAAATCACAAAGTAGAAACTACAACTGGTTAAAAAACATATAAAATTAGGCCAGGTATAGGGGCACACACCTATAATCATACCACTCTGGGAAGCTTAGGTAGGGGGATCACTTGAGCTCAGAGTTTCAAACCAGCCTGAACAAAAGCAAGACCTTGTCTCTACTAAAAATAGAAAAACTGAGGCAAAAGGATCACTTGAGCCAAGAGTTGGAGGTTGCTGTGAGCTATGATGCCGTGGCACTCTACTCAAGGTGACAGCTTGAGACTCTGTCTCAAAAAATAAAAATAAATAAACAAATAAATGAAATTGTTGATCTTCCCTAATATTCAAAGAAATGCAAAAGGAAACAATGAGGTCTCACCTTTTATTTACTAAATTACCACTTCTCAAAAAATGATGACTCAATGTTAGCACTAGTAAAGTAAGCCTATATATTCCTCTCAAACACTGCTGGTGTTACCACCTCTTTGGGAAAGCAGTTTGGTAATATATACATCTATGATGTATACTGCACATGTGTGTACATACATACTTTTTCAGAATCATAAAAACATACATATGCTTCTACCTTGATAATCTTACTTGTAGGAATCTAGTCCAAGTAGAGAGAAACTAAATGGGAAAAACAAACCCATACAAAGAAAATGCCACAAACTCAAATAGAAATATCACAAAAAAAAAAAAATTGGGGCAGCGACTGTGGCTCACTGAGTAGGGCACTGGCCCCATACACTGAGGGTGGCAGGTTCAAACCCAGCCCCAGCCAAACTGCAACAACAACAAAAAAATAGCCCGGCATTGTGGCAAATGCCCATAGTCCCAGCTACTCCAGAGGCTGAGGCAAGAGAATGCCTAAGTCCAAGAGCTGGAGGTTGCTGTGAGTTGTGATGCCACAGCACTCTACCAAGGGCGACAAAGTAAGACTCTGTCTCAAAAAAAAAAAGAAAGAAAGAAAAGAAATATTACAAAAATATTTACAACAGTAAAAATACAAAAATTCCAACATTGAGTAAATTATAGCACCATGGCTTTATGGAATATTATACAACTGTTAAAACTGAAAAGTATGGGGTGGTGCCTATGGCTCAGAGGAGTAGGGCGCCAGCCCCAGATGCCAGAGGTGCTGGGTTCAAACCCAGCCCCGGCCAGAAACTGAAAAAAAAAAAAAACTGAGAAGTATGAAACATGAAGATAACATATCAATATGTATGATTACATTGGATTCTTGCTTCTCCATTCTTGTGAGGCTTTAATAAGAAGAATGTGTTCCGGTGGCGCCTGTGGCTCAGTGAGTAGGGCACCGGCCCCATATACTGAGGGTGGAGGATTCAAACCCAGCCCCAGCCAAACTGCAACAAAAAAATAACCGGGCATTGTGCCGGGCACCTGTAGTCCCAGCTACTTGGGAGGCTGAGGCAAAAGAATCGCCTGAGCCCAGGCTCGGCACCTGTGGCTCAAGTGGTTAAGGCGCCAGCCACATACACCTAAGCTGGTGGGTTCGAATCAAGCCCGGGCCCGCCAAACAACAACGATGGCTGCAACCAAAAAATAGCCGGGCGTTGTGGCGGACACCTGTAGTCCCAGCTACTTGGGAGGCGGAGGCAGGAGAATCGCTTGAGCCCAGGAGTTGGAGGTTGCTGTGAGCTGTGATGCCACAGTACTCTACCCAGGGTGACAGCTTGAGGCTCTGTCTCAAAAAAAAAAAAAAAAGAATCGCCTAAGCCCAAGAGCTGGAGGTTGCTGTGAGCTCTGACACCATAGCTCTCTACCATGGGCAATAAAGTAAGACTCTGTCTCTAACACAAAAAAAAAAAAAAAGAAGAGTGTGTTCCACCTCAATCCAGGTAAATACAAAAGATGTAAAGTCTCTACCCCTTTTAACGGCTGAATAATATTCTATGGTATAAATATACCACAGCTTATTAATCCATTCCTGGATTGGTGGACATTTAGGTTGTTTCCACATTTTGGCGATTACAAATTGAGCTGCAATAAACGTATGAAGGCAGTAGATGACCTAATACGTGGGGGGGGGGCAGGGGAATGAGGGAGTGGGGAGAGGGAAGAAGGGAGGAGGATGGAGGGTCACAGCGTATGGCACGTCTCTTAGGGAAAGGACATAATTATAAGAGGGAATTTACCTAATAAATGCAATTATGTAACTTAATCCTTTGTACCTTCAATTAATCCCAAACAATAAAAAAAGTGTAATTAATAAAGAAAAAAAAAGGCAAGATACAAAATTGCACACAGATTATAAACTACAGAAGGTCCCAAAAAATATATAATCACTTTAAGAGATATTATCTACATACTACTTTTTTTTTTTTTGTAGAGACAGAGTCTCACTTTATGGCCCTCAGTAGAGTGCCGTGGCCTCACACAGCTCACAGCAACCTCCAACTCCTGGGCTTAAGCGATTCTCTTGCCTCAGCCTCCCGAGTAGCTGGGACTACAGGCGCCCGCCACAATGCCCGGCTATTTTTTTGGTTGCAGTTTGGCCGGGGCCGGGTTTGAACCCGCCACCCTCGGTATATGGGGCCGGCGCCTTACCGACTGAGCCACAGGCGCAGCCTACATACTACTTTTCAAAGTCAAATTGAAGGTACCATTACTGGTCAAGCATACCTAGCATGCTGTGCCCATCTATTTTACCTGCAATTCATACACTTTTTGGGAATGATCTATTTTATTTCCAACAAGATCTCTTAAAATGGCGCGCGCACACACACACACCCCCAGGCGCCCCCCTGGGTGGCGCCTATGGCTCAGTGGGTAGGGCACCGGCCCCATATACCTAGGGTGGTGGGTTTGAACCAGGCCCTGGCCAAAGTGCAACAAAAAAATAGCTGGGCATTGTGGCGGGCACCTGTAGTCCCAGCTACTCGGGAGGCTGAGGCAAGAGAATCGCCTAAACCCAGGAGTTGGAGGTTGCTATGAGCTGTGACACCACGGCATTCTACTGAGGGTGATAAAGTGAGACTCTGTCTCTAAAAAAAAAAGAAAAATGGCATCCCCAAGTATAAATACCTATTCAAATATGCATTACAAGTTAATAATAAAATATAATAGTAGTTGACTTAAAATTATGTGAGTTTTTTCTCTTACTTTTCCCTCAATCTTTCTTAATGTTGCATTACTTTCATTTAAATAATTTACATCATTTACAAAATAGTATTAACATTAGTATAATTTATAAATGAAACTACATGATTTATATAAAGAGATGATTCAGAAAGAACTTCTGGATCCTGAAATTCCTCAGGCTGTTCTCTGTCAATAACCGTTTTTTAAAGTCCAATGATTAAGTGGGAAGTGACAGTTAACAGAGGTTTCCGCTTGCCAGTGAGACAGTTTTAAAACCCTATCAGAGTAGTCAAGGATGATTCAGTTCAAGACAGATATATCTGATTCTTGAAATAAGGCTAAATTCCCTTCCCAAATCCTTAAATATAAAACCATACAACTTTACAGCTTTTAAAGAAATATATGCATACATCCGTATAAAGAACCCATAAGTAAATGATATATAAATTTCATAAATGAAAACACTGGGTATAAATTAGAGTTCACGCGGACCAAGAGAACAATGCACCATGACAGATTAATGGGAACTGTAGACAGGGGAATTCTTGGTGCTCTGACCCTTCCAAACGTAAAAGCTTTGGTTAGCCAGCACCAAAAACGTTACAAAATTTCCCATCTAATGGATGCACCTACTTTGAGAGTCAAAAACTAGCAGACAGCATAACTGAATATGAGCAATAGAGAAAATTACAAAATACTGTATACCCAACAAAAATAAGTAATAGTCTGGATATTTCATGTCGGGCCTTTAATTCTTAACCAAGACAGGAAATCAAAATGCTTACCTCTTCTTAGTTGGTTCCGTTGTATTCTTCCCAAGGATTTCTCTAATGAAAAGCAAATATACAATGAATCCCCAACAATAAAAAAGAAAAGCAAATATAGTTCATTATTTATGCATGAAGTAGTGCCAGGACCAAATCAGAGTAAGAAGGACTTACAACGTTGATTTTCCTGGTTACTCCACTGAAACTAACACACTGGTAGGAAGCACTATAATGCTTATATCTAAAATGCATAACAAATTATGTTCCGATGAAATACTACCTACAACGCTGTAGCTCCCCTGTAACCAAGACAGTTTACTTAAAAACTTATGTGTTTTGGGCGGCGCCTGTGGCTCAGTCGGTAAGGCGCCGGCCTCATATACCGAGGGTGGCGGGTTCAAACCCGGCCCCGGCCAAACTGCAACCAAAAAATAGCCAGGTGTTGTGGCGGGCACCTGTAGTCCCAGCTACTCGGGAGGCTGAGGCAAGAGAATAGCTTAAGCCCAGGAGTTGGAGGTTGCTGTGAGCTGTGTGAGGCCACGGCACTCTACCGAGGGCCATAAAGTGAGACTCTGTCTCTACAAAAAAAAAAAAAAAAAACTTCTGTGTTTTACTAGTAAAAGATGGTACCGGGCGGCGCCTGTGGCTCAAGGAGTAGGCCGCTGGTCCCATATGCCAGAGGTGGTGGGTTCAAAACCAGCCCCGGCCAAAAACCACAAAAAAAAAAAAGAAGATGGTACCAGGCGGTCAGCCATTCTCACGCACTGAGAAGGCCTTATATCCTCTAACACAGGAAGAAAGAATTTGCTGCAGTATATGGTACCTGGTGACCAGCAACTGGGTACATCCCGACGTTTACAATGAGAAAATACTCCAAAAATACTCCTTAAGAACCAGAGGGGATCCCCCTCCTCCCCCTGGGGCACAGAGATATATTCTATATAAAGTCTTGAAATTTAGTGTGTCTTGGGGTGGGGCACCACTGCTTGCCCCTGGGGTCCTTTTTTATTTTCTGAAAAATCACACTTAGGACTGCTGTCCTTGCTGCTGGGGGTATATGCCCCAGCCCCTGCACCAACCCTGCTGCTGCCTGGGCAGGGGGAAGGCGGGGCACAGTGCCTGTAATTATTAAACATGAATTCAATTAAAAAAAAGAAAGAAAGAACCAGAGGGGATGGCTCGGCACTCAGAGCACAGTGGTTACAGTGCCAGCCACATACCCCGAGGCTGGCAGGTTCCAATCTGGCCTGGGCCAGCTAAACAACAATGACTACTGCAACAAAAAAGTCGGGCATTGTGGCAGGGGCCTACAGTCCCAGCTAGTCGGGAGGCTAAGGCAAGAGAATCGCTTAACCCCAAGAGCTTGAGGTTGCTATGAGCTGTGACGCCACGGCATACTATCGAGGGTGAGACAGTGAGACTCTGTCTCAAAAAAATAAATAAAATAAAATAACCAGAGGGGAAGTTACATCAGCCTAATTCCTAGCTCACAAGGCTCTCCAGAAGCCTCCTGTACCTTTCCCAGATAAAGTAAACAAAATCATCAAAATCACATATTAAGGGTGGCGCCCATAGCTCAGTGGTTTGGGCACCAGCCACATACACCCAGACTGGCGGGTTGGAACCCAGCCTGGGCCAGCTACACAATGACAACTGCCATAAAAAAAAAATTAGCTGCACACTTGGCAATACATGTGTCTGCTTATTTTAAAAGTCGTTGTCTGTTCTGCTTAAAATATCTTTTCAGATATTTTTAATTTTCATTTTTAGGAATAATAGCAATAACTCCAAGATTAAAAACTTTGAAATATGTGGGCGGCGCCTGTGGCTCAACAGAGTAGGGCACTGGCCCCATATGCTGGAGGTGGTGGGTTCAAACCCAGCCCCGGCCAAAAACTGCAAAAAAAAAATCTTTAAAATATGGCTTAAATAAATGTTGACGTTGTTTAAAAAAAAAATTAGCCAACATTGTGATGGGTGCCTGTAGCCCTAGCTACTTGGGAGGCTGAGGCAAGAGAATCGCTTAAGCCCAGGAGTTTGAAGTTGCTATGAGCTGTGACACCATAGCACTCTACCGGGGGCAACATAGTGAGACTCTGTCTCAAAAAAAATAAATAAATAAAATTTAAAAATCACACATTAAATAGAAAGCACCTAAGTTTCTAATTCCAGAGTACATTTGTTTCTAAGAGGAAAAGGGAATATATACTTCTTACTGCCTTCTTCAAGTGGAAACAAGTCTGTAGGTGTATTACATTTTTCAAAGGGAATAATCTGTTTTACTATGAAGCTATTATTTCATGAAAATTCATACCTAGGGCTTGAAATGAATGACCAGGAAACCTGGAGTTTCCCTGGGAGACTACCCCTACCTTGAGGCTCCTGGAAGACCAAGCCATCACTAGACCACCACATTCATAAAATGGCCATCTAACAAAGCAAGGCCAGCATTTGACAAAAGTGGCCAAATCCTCCTTAGGCAGGGATTCTAATCAAGAATCTAAACAAGGGTCAGATAGATGGCCGCCAAGATCTCATAATGGTGTTAATTGGACAGGCAGACTTTTGTTTGTGTAGCATTGTGAAAATCAACTCACCCTTCACTAATGCATGCTTAGCTATGCTTACGGGACTATGTGTATTTTTTTTTTTAATCAGTTTTACCTCATTGCTTTCTGCTCCTCCTCCATCTGTTCTCTGACCTGCTGTAGTTCCTTCAGAAGTTCAAGATCTGTGCCATTCACCCAGGTGTAAACCACGTCGATCGGCATGGGCAGGCAGAGCCTATGGAAAACCCACAAGTCCTCCAACTTAAATCCATTTTTCCAATATATTTGAGAATAAGAATATAACAGTGTTTAAATCCCAGAGATCATTAAAAAAAAACTCAATGAAAAGGCAATCCACCTGTGGGACATTATCACAGAACTGCATGTTTTCAAACCAGAGTTGGAAGGCTGATTGTAAAGTACCTTCTAGTTGCATTACACTAGACATCTCACATAATTTGCATTGTTTGATTCTTACACCCACCTTGTAAGAAGGCTAGTATTACTTCATTTTAAAGATTATTTGGGGCCGGGCACGGTGGCTCATGCCTGTAATCCCAGAACCCTGGGAGGCTGAGGCTTAAGCCCGAACTTAAAGAGTTAGAGACCAGAGCAGTGATTCTGGCTATATGGTGGGGCGCGGGTGGTGTTGCTGTGGGGAGCTGGTGGTGCTCTCAGTGGAAGAAGGAGCAGGTAATAGACGAAAAGGAGGAATATAACTGGCTGCGATCACCCAGAGTTTGGTCAGACAGAGAAACTTCTTTAGTACTGTCTGGGGATATAGGACTCCAGTCATCGCTGGCTGGTGAGATCTGCCTATCATCACCCCTGAGAGGATACAGGGAGTCAGCGAGAGACTTCTGGACCCCAAGAGGAGGACTAAAACAGTGGAAAACCGGCAAGTGGTCGCGTGTGTTCAATCCGTCTAAACCCGCCCGCAACTTCCACAGGCATGAGAACTTAAAGAGCAAGAGGAAGTGAAAGGAAAATTAGGGCAAGTAAACAGATAAAAGAAATCACCCATGAGGAAGAATCAGCAGAAAACTCCAGGCAACATGAAGAACCAGTCCAGAACAACTCCACCAAGGGACCATGAGGTAGCTACTGCAGAGGATTCCACCTATACAGAAATGTTAGGAATGACAGAAAGGGAATTTAGAATACACATGTTGAAAACAATGAAAGAAATGATGGAAACAATGAAGGAAACTGCTAATAAAGTGGAAAATAACCAAAAGGAAATCCAAAAACAGAATCAAATCAGAGATGAACGATATGAAGAATATAAAAAGGATATAGCAGACCTGAAGGAAATGAAACAGTCAATCAGGGAACTTAAAGATGCAATGGAAAGTATCAGCAACAGGTTAGACCATGCAGAAGAAAGAATTTCAGAGGTACAAGACAAAGTTTTTGAGATAACTCAGATAGTAAAAGAGGCAGAAAAGAAGAGAGAGAAAGCAGAACGTTCACTGTCAGAATTATGGGACTTTATGCAGCATTCCAACATACGAGTTATAGGAATTCCAGAAGGGGAAGAAGAATGCCCCAGAGGAATGGAAGCCATACTAGAGAATATTATAAAAGAAAATTTCCCAAATATCACCAAAGATTCTGACACACTGCTTTCAGAGGGCTATTGGACCCCAGGTCGCCTCAACTCTAACCGAGCTTCTCCAAGACACATTGTGATGAACCTGTCCAAAGTCAAGACAAAAGAAAAGATTCTGCAAGCTGCCAGGAGTAAGCGCCAGTTGACCTACAGAGGCAAATCCATCAGATTGACCACAGACTTCTCTAATGAAACTTATCAAGCAAGAAGACAATGGTCATCTACCTTTAATCTACTTAAACAGAACAATTTCCAGCCCAGAATTCTGTACCCTGCTAAGCTAAGCTTCAAAATTGACGGAGAAATCAAATCATTTACGGATATACAAACATTGAGGAAATTAGCCACAACAAGACCAGCTCTACAGGAAATACTTCAACCTGTTCTGCACACTGACCACCACAATGGATCAGCAGCAAAGTAAGAACTCAGAAATTAAAGGACAGAACCAAACCTCCACACTGATGCAAAAGATAAAACTAAGCAATGGACTCTCACAAAATAAGACGAATAGAATACTACCACACTTATCAATTATCTCAATAAATGTTAATGGCTTGAATTCCCCACTGAAGAGACATAGATTGGTTGACTGGATTAAAAAACACAAGCCATCCATTTGCTGTCTGCAAGAAACACACCTGGCTTCAAAAGACAAATTAAAGCCCCGAGTCAAGGGTTGGAAGACAATTTTTCAGGCAAATGGAATTCAAAGAAAAGAGGAGTTGCAATCTTATTTTCAGATACATGTGGATTTAAAGCAACTAAAGTCAAAAAAGACAAAGATGGTCACTTTATATTGGTCAAGGGAAAAATACAACAAGAAGACATTTCAATTCTAAATATCTATGCACCCAATTTAAATGCTTCCAGATTCTTGAAACAGACCTTACTCAGTCTGAGCAATATGATATCTGATAATACCATAATAACAGGGGACCTTAACACTCCTCTTACAGAGCTGGACAGATCCTCTAAACAGAAATTAAACAAGGATATAAGAGACTTAAATGAGACCCTAGAACAACTGTGCTTGATAGACGCATATAGAACACTCCATCCCAAAGATAAAGAATATACATTCTTCTCATCACCCCATGGAACATTCTCCAAAATTGATCATATCCTGGGACACAAAACAAATATCAACAGAATCAAAAGAATTGAAATTTTACCTTGTATCTTCTCAGACCATAAGGCACTAAAGGTGGAACTCAACTCTAACAAAAATGCTCAAGCCCACCCAAAGGCATGGAAATTAAACAATCTTCTGTTGAATAACAGATGGGTGCAGGAAGAAATAAAACAGGAAATCATTAACTTCCTTGAACATAACAACAATGAAGACACAAGCTACCAAAACCTGTGGGATACTGCAAAAGCAGTTTTGAGAGGAAAATTCATAACTTTAGATGCCTACATTCCAAAAACAGAAAGAGAGCACATCAACAATCTCACAAGAGATCTTATGGAATTGGAAAAAGAAGAACAATCTAAGCCTAAACTCAGTAGAAGAAAAGAAATATCCAAAATCAAATCAGAGATCAATGAAATTGAAAACAAAAGAATCATTCAGAAAATTAATGAAACAAAGAGTTGGTTTTTTGAAGAAATAAATAAAATAGATAAACCATTGGCCAGACTAACGAGGAACAGAAAAGTAAAATCTCTAGTAACCTCAATCAGAAATGATAAAGGGGAAATAACAACTGATCCCACAGAGATACAAGAGATCATCTCTGAATACTACCAGAAACTCTATGCCCAGAAATTTGACAATGTGAAAGAAATGGATCAATATTTGGAATCACACCCTCTCCCTAGACTCAGCCAGGAAGAAATAGAGCTCCTGAACAGACCAATTTCAAGCACTGAGATCAAAGAAACAATAAAAAAGCTTCCAACCCAAAAATGCCCTGGTCCAGATGGCTTCACTCCAGAATTCTATCAAACCTTCAAGGAAGAGCTTATTCCTGTACTGCAGAAAGTATTCAAAAAAATTGAGGAAGAAGGAATCTTCCCCAACACATTCTATGAAGCAAACATCACCCTGATACCAAAACCAGGAAAAGACCCAAACAAAAAGGAGAATTTCACACCAATCTCACTCATGAACATAGACGCAAAAATTCTCAACAAAATCCTAGCTAATAGATTACAGCTTATCATCAAAAAAGTCATTCATCATGATCAAGTAGGCTTCATCCCAGGGATGCAAGGCTGGTTTAACATATGCAAGTCTATAAACGTTATCCACCATATTAACAGAGGCAAAAATAAAGATCACATGATCCTCTCAATAGATGCAGAAAAAGCATTTGATAAAATCCAGCATCCTTTCCTAATTAGAACACTGAAGAGTATAGGCATAGGTGGCACATTTCTAAAACTGATTGAAGCTATCTATGACAAACCCACAGCCAATATTTTACTGAATGGAGTAAAACTCAAAGCTTTTCCTCTTAGAACTGGAACCAGACAAGGTTGTCCTCTGTCACCTTTACTATTCAACATAGTGCTGGAAGTTCTAGCCAATACAATTAGGCAAGACAAGGAAAGAAAGGGAATCCAAATGGGAGCAGAGGAGGTCAAACTCTCCCTCTTTGCTGACGACATGATCTTATACTTATAGAACCCCAAAGACTCAACCACAAGACTCCTAGAAGTCATCAAAAAATACAGTAATGTTTCAGGATATAAAATCAATGTCCACAAGTCAGTAGCCTTTGTGTACACCAATAACAGTCAAGATGAGAAGCTAATTAAGGACACAACTCCCTTCACCATAGTCTCAAAGAAAATGAAATACCTAGGAATATACCTAACGAAGGAGGTGAAGGACCTCTATAAAGAAAACTATGAAATCCTCAGAAAGGAAATAGCAGAGGATATTAACAAATGGAAGAACATACCATGCTCATGGACGGGAAGAATCAACATTGTTAAAATGTCTATACTTCCCAAAGCAATCTACCTATTCAATGCCATTCCTATCAAAATACCAACATCGTACTTTCAAGATTTGGAAAAAATGATTCTGCGTTTTGTATGGAACCGGAAAAAAACCCGTATAGCTAAGGCAGTTCTCTGTAACAAGAATAAAGCTGGGGGCATCAGCATACCAGATTTTAGTCTGTACTACAAAGCCATAGTGCTCAAGACAGCATGGTACTGGCACAAAAACAGAGACATAGACACTTGGAATCGAATTGAAAACCAAGAAATGAAACTAACATTTTACAACCACCTAATCTTTGATAAACCAAACAAGAACATACCTTGGGGGAAAGATTCCCTATTCAATAAATGGTGTTGGGAGAACTGGATGTCTACATGTAAAAGACTGAAACTGGACCCACACCTTTCCCCACTCACAAAAATTGATTCAAAATGGATAAAGAAGTGTACGGTGTCCCACGACCATACTAGTGTACACAGCTATGGTTTAATAAAAATAAAAATTAAAAAAACAAACAAAAAAAATGGATAAAGGACTTAAATTTAAGGCATGAAACACTAAAAATCTTCCAAGAAAGCATAGGAAAAACACTGGAATATATTGGCCTGGGGAAAGACTTCATGAAGAAGACTGCCATGGCAATTGCAACAACAACAAAAATAAACAAATGGGACTTCATTAAACTGAAAAGCTTCTGTACAGCTAAGGAGACAATAACCAAAGCAAAGAGACAACCTACACAATGGGAAAGGATATTTGCATAGTTTCAATCAGACAAAAGCTTGATAACTAGGATCTATAGAGAACTCAAATTAATCCACATGAAAAAAGCCAACAATCCCTTATATCAATGGGCAAGAGACATGAATAGAACTTTCTCTAAAGACGACAGACGAATGGCTAACAAACACATGAAAAAATGTTCATCATCTCTATATATTAGAGAAATGCAAATCAAAACAACCCTGAGATATCATCTAACCCCAGTGAGAATGGCCCACATCACAAAATCTCAAAACTACAGATGCTGGCGTGGATGTGGAGAGAAAGGAACACTTTTACACTGCTGGTGGGACTGCAAACTAGTACGACCTTTCTGGAAGGAAGTATGGAGAAACCTCAAAGCACTCAAGCTAGACCTCCCATTTGATCCTGCAATCCCATTACTGGGCATCTACCCAGAAGGAAAGAAATCCTTTTATCATAAGGACACTTGTACTAGACTGTTTATTGCAGCTCAATTTGCAATCGCCAAAATGTGGAAACAGCCTAAATGCCCACCAACCCAGGAATGGATTAACAAGCTGTGGTATATGTATACCATGGAATACTATTCAGCCATTAAAAAAAATGGAGACTTTACATCCTTTGTATTAACCTGGATGGACGTGGAAGACATTATTCTTAGTAAAGCATCACAAGAATGGAGAAGCATGAATCCTATGTACTCAATTTTGATATGAGGACAATTAATGACAATTATGGTTATGGGGGGGGGAAACAGAAAGAGGGAAGGAGGGAGGTGGGTGGGGCCTTGGTGTGTGTCACACTTTATGGGGGCAAGACATGATTGCAAGAGGGACTTTACCTAACAATTGCAATCAGTGTAACCTGGCTTATTGTACCCTCAATGAATCCCCAACAATAAAAAATAAATAATAAAAAAATAAATTAAAAAAAAGAAAAAAAGAGTTAGAGACCAGGCAGGCACGTGTGGCTAAGTGAGTAGGGCGCCGGCCCCACATACCAAGGGTGGTGGGTTCAAACCTGGCCCAGGCCAAACTGCAACAACAACAACAAAAAATAGCTGGGCGTTGTAGTGGGCACCTGCGGTTCCCAGCTACTTGGGAGACTGAGGCAAGAGAATCACCTAAGCCCAAGAGCTGGAGGTTGCTGTCAGCTGTGACACCATAGCACTCTACTGAGGGTGACAAAATAAGACTCTGTCTCTAAAAAAAAAAAAGTTTGAGACCAGCCTGAGCTAGAGTGAGACCTGTCTGTAAAAATAGCCAGGTGTTGTGGCAAGAGGATCACTTGAGCCCAAGAGCCTGAGGTTGCTGGGAGCTATGACGCCATAGCACTCTGAGGGCGACAAAGTGAGAGTCTGTCTCTCAAAAAAAAAGAAAAAAAAAAAAAGATTATTTGGGAAGTGGGATAGTCCTTGAAGCTTGGTTTAGATTAAATTTCTATATTCTCAAAGTTTAGCAAACAAGGGAGCAAAGAAGCAAATCCAGCCAAAAAGAGAATAGAAACTTAAAGAACAAAATTACAAAAAAAAAAAAAAAAAAGTTGGGCGGCACCTGTGTCTCGGTGAGTAGGGTGCCGGCCCCATATACCAAGGGTGGTGGGCTCAAAACTGATCCTGGCCAAACTGCAACAAAAAAAAATAGCCGGGTGTTGTGGCGGGTGCCCGTATCCCAGCCACTTGGGAGGATAAGGCAAGAGAATCACCTAATCCCAAGAACTGGAGGTTGCTGTGAGCTGTGACGCTACAGCACTCTACTGAGGGTGACAAAATGAGACCGTCTCTAAAAAAAAAAACAAAGTCATCAGACAGCTCATGATGAAGACTCAGCCCCACTCAGTACGGCAACCCTCTCGTGCTCTTCTGCCCCCAAGCCCAGCTTCTCCCGGGCCTGAGCGCTCTGCTCTGCTTTTCCTTTATTCATAACACTTACCATCTAACATACTGAGGAATTAGCTTGTGACCTAGTCTATTAATTACATGTGTCCTGCCCCTGGAATGGAAGTTCCAAGAAGGCAGGAAACTTTCTGGCTTTGTTCTCAAGAAGTATCCAGACACATAGGAAGTATTTGCTGACGTATGAGATACTAGTACAGAAGACCTTGAATTTACACCATTTTTTCCTAATTATCTTATCTCACAATAAAGAGGCAGACTCAATTCTTGAGTGTGCTGCTTAAGCCTCACCTTAGTGATTTTGTCCAGGTTCCATCCTTGTCAACAGCATTCTTCCCCATTCTCTTACTGAGTTACCGAAACCTACCCATCTTTCTACCCTGCTCCAGTCCTATGTCATTCTGACATAGGAGTTCATGTACACATAGATACATTTTGGTACCGATACTGGTATTACTTTAGATGGGCTGTTTCAAATTTAGTATTTTCCAAGAAACCATACAGTTTCCATTTTGGGGTTTTTGTTTTGTTTTGTTTTGAGAAAAAGTTTCACCAGTTGCCCTGGAATAGAGTGCCATAGCATCATAGCTCACAGCAACCTTAAACTCTTGGGCTCAAACAATCATCCTCTGTCTTAGCTTCCCACCACAACTATTAGCTAGTGTTTCTATTTTTTCAGTAGAGACAGGGTCTCAAGTTCGTCTGAAACTCCTGAGTTTAGGCAATCTACCTGCCTTGGCCTCCCAGAGTGTTAGGATTACAGGTGTGAGCAACCATGCCTGGCCCATTTTGTTTATTTGTTGGTTCGTTTTTTAGACTTACCCTTTGTCCTCCTCAGAGCCCAGGCACAATATTAGGATAATTTTGGTTGCAACCATATTATTCAGTGCAGGATTAATCATCTCATGGGAAAATAAATGCAGTTTGGTGAATAACCTTTCAAATTATGGAAAGAAAAAAAATAAATAGAAGTAACAACCACCTTTAGCTTAAAAGAAGTAAAGGGCGGCACCTGTGGCTCAGTGGGTAGGGCGCTGGCCCCATATACCGAGGGTGGTGGGTTTAAACTTGGCCCTGGCCAAACAGCAACAAAAAATAGCTGGGCGTTGTGGCAGGCGTCTATAGTCCCAGCTACTCGGGAGGCTGAGGCAAGAGAATCACCTAAGCCTAGGAGCTGGAAGTTGCTATAAGCTGTGATGCCACAGCACTCTACCAAGGGCAATAAAGTTGAGACTCTGTCTCTTAAAAAAAGAAGAAGAAGGGCGGTGCCTGTGGCTCAAGGAGTAGGGCGCCGGTCCCATATGCTGGAGGTGGCGGGTTCAAACCCAGCCCCGGCCAAAAAAAAAAAAAAAACACACAAAAAAAAAAAGAAGAAGAAGTAGGTAAGATAACTGGGCAAAAGGACTATCTATCCATTCTCTTAATACTTACTTACTTAGCACTTAGTATGGGCAAGGCTCCGTTCTAGATACTAGGGATTCAGCAGTAAATAAAACAAAACCTAAATCTGTGCCTTCTTAGAGCTTACATTCTAAAAGGGTGAAGACAGGAAATAAACCAAATAAATAGATGTAAAGTTAGATGATGTTAAATGTTCTGGAGAAAATAAAGCAGCAAATGAAAAGGAAAAGTCTGTCTATATGGGGGATCAGTTTTAAAGAGGGAGCTCGGAGACAGCCTTAGTGAAAAGGTGGCGTTCCAGCAAGTGTGTGAAGGAAGGAAGCAAACCAGTTGTGTAACTGAGGGAAAGATGGACCAGAGAAAAGCAACATGCCATGTACATGCCCTCAGACAGATAAGGAACTAAAGGCCAGGGCTCTCGGCTGGACAGAGAAGGACAAAGGAATATGATGTAAAGGGAATAAATGGAAGAGCATAATTAGAGACGAAGGTCAACAAGGTAACAGGGGACCCAGAACTTCATTGGGAAAACAAAGAATCATCTTATACTCTAGCAAGTGTGATAGCTGAGTATCTACTGACTCTCTTGTCAAGATTTCCCACTGCTGGGCAGCACCTGTGGCTCAAAGGAGAAGGGCACCAGCCCCATATGCTGGAGGTGGCCGGTTCAAACCCAGCCCCGGCCAAAAACTGAAAAAAAAAAAAAAAAAAAAAAAAAAGAAGAAAAAGAAAAAGATTTCCCACTGCCTGAAGAATGAAGTCTAAGTTCCTTCACAGTCTGCACCTTGCACTCTGGATGCTCCAGTTGTACACCCTTACCCAAATATGACAAGAACTTGCAACACTTTGTGCCTTTGAACTTGCTCTTCCCTCCACCTAGAATGTTCTTTCATGCTTAACTACCGCCTCCTTTCCCAACCCTCACCTTTTCTCACCCCTGCTTAACATGCAGCTTCCATACAACTCTGTACTCTAAGGAATCCTGTGCTGTACTATTTTTTACGCATCAGTATCTTCTACTAGATGGATTATCTCTAGGGCATTTTCTGAAGTTTTCCTGTAAAATTAATTATATCCTATTAAAGATTTTTTAACATACTCAATATATCCATATATGCTCTATGGAGAAAATCAAAATAAACTTACAATATATGCATTATATACTGTATATATTACATGATGAGTTTAATTCTCTGAGGAAACTGACAATCCAAAGGAAACAGTGTCATCTGCACAAGAACAATGAGTCAGTTGTTTTTCTACTATTAGACACGGTCACGATGAGTCTGAGTCTTTCGTTCTAACCTCTAGACCACTATCTTTGTTCACAGATAAGAAGGAAGGCTTTAGCTAAAGATTAAGTCGCCTGTGACTCAGAACCAAAGCCATGGTGACTCTGATACAACTTTTATTTTAATCACTGTAGTTTAAGTGAATATTAAAGTCACTAATAGCCCTGGGTTCTACAGTCTACAAAGTAGCAAGAAAACATAGAACTTAAATAGCATTTAGAACCAAAGAGTTGGAAGAGATTTTACACTTAATCTAATACCCACATTTCACAGATGGCAAAATAGATTTCAGACTGGCTTAATGCCTCACAACTAGTAGCAGTGAAAAATTTACATATTTGCTTTACATACAGTGGAATTTTTTTTTTCCATTCAGGGCAAACAACATTAAAAATATTTTTACATTCTCAAGTTGAGAAAATAAAAAGAAAAACGAATTTGTACAGACTAGCATAGAAATAAAAACATTCATAAAAATGATAGTATTTTAAAATATGTCACATCATGTGGTATGTTGTATTATGATCCACTTATTTGTTATCAAAATTAGACAATTTTGAATATCCCTACATAACAATTGAACTAATTTTTTTTTTTTTTTTTGAGACAGTCTCACCCTGTCACCCTCAGTAGAGTGCCACGGTGTCCATAACCCCTGGGCCCAATGATCCGGATTCACCTCAGCCTCCCAAGCAGCTAGCACTACAGGTGCCTGCCACAATAGCTATTTTTAGAGATGGGGTCTTGCTCTTACTCAGGCATGTCTTAAACTCCTCAGCTTAAGCAACACACCCTGCCTCAGCCTCTCAGGGTGCCAGGATTACAGGAGTCAGCCACCACACCAGGCCCAATCAAACTTAGTGCAATCTAAAATTAGGAGACACATTTCACACAAAGACTTTTTTTTAATTCTTTAGAAAGAGAATGAAAGTATTTGATTAAAACTACTAACTTCCAAATCTGCATATTTCTAATAAGCTAGTTTTCTTTTTTTTTTTGAGACAGAGCCTCAAGCTGTCGCCCTGGGTAAAGTGCAGTGGCATCACAGCTCACGGTAACCTCCAACTCCTCGGCTCAAGCGAGTCTCCTGCCTCTGCCTCCCAAGTAGCTGGGACTAGAGGCACCTGCCACAACACCTGGCTATTTTTTGGTTGCAGCCATCATTGTTGTTTGGAGAGTCCAGGCTGGATTTGAACCCGCCAGCTCAAGTATATGTGGCTGGCACCTTAGCCACTTGAGCCACAGGCACCAAGCCTTTTTTTTTTGCAGTTTTTGGCTGGGGCCAAGTTTGAACCCACCGCCTCCGGTATATGGAGCCAGCGTCCCACTCCTTTGAGCCATAGGCGCCGCCCTTTTTCTTTTTTGGAGACAGAGTCTCACTATGTTGCCCTCGGTAGAGTACCGTGGCATCACAGCTCACAGCAACCTCCAACTCTTGGGCTTAAGTGGTTCTCTTCCTCAGCCTCCCATGTAGCTGGGACTATAGGCGCTCACCACTACACCTGGCTACTTTTTTGTTGTTGTTGTTATTGTAGTTGTCACTATTGTTTGGTAGGCCTGGGCTGAGTTCAAACCCGCCAGCTCCGGTGTATGTGGCTGGGAGCCAAGCTAGTTTTCTTTCAAACATAAGACACAAGAATAGGTGCTCAATAAATGATTTTTTTTTAAAGTCCATCAATTTTGAACTTTCTTTCAGGAGATGAGTTGTTGTTAAAATGAAAATTGGAGAAGTAGGAAATTATATTTCATTAACAATCCCTTTTGTTGTTGCTGTTGAGACAGAGTCTCATCTTGTCAACCTCAATAGAGTACCGTAGTGTCACAGCTCACAGCAACCGCAAACTCTTGGGCTTAAGCGATTCTCTTGCCTCAGCTTCCCGGGTAGCTGGAGCTACAGGTGCCCACCACAACACCCAGCTATTTTTTAGAGATGGGGTCTTGCTTTGGCTCAGGCTGGTCTCAAACTCGTGAGCTCAAGCAATTTACCCGCCTTAACCTCCCAAATGCTGGGATTACAGGTGTGAACCATTGAGCATCCAGCCTTAAAATTCCTGTAATGCAATACGTCTCAGAGCGTGGCCACCAGACCAGCACCTTAGGTATCACCAGGAAACTTGACAGAAATGCAAATTCTCAGATCCCCTCTGAGACCCACAGACTCAAGAAGTCTGAGCTGAGAAGAAACTATTATTTTCTTAGGCCCTCCACTGCAAACCAAAGTTTGAGAACTATTACATTAAAGGAATAGTTCTCAAAGTTTTCAGTCTCCGGATCTTTAGCAACTGAAGAAACCAAAGAGCTTCTGTTCGTAGGTTACAATTATCTACATTTACCATTTTAAAAACAAACAAACAAACAAAAAAAAAAAAAACCCTGAGACATTTAAACAATACTAAGACATTTTAAAACAACAATAATAGGTCAGGTGCATTGGCTTATGCCTATCACCTTAGCACTCTGGGAGGCTAAGGCAGGAGGACTGCTAGAGGCCAGGAGTTTGAGATCAGCTAGAGCAACAGAACAAGACCTCACGTCTACAAAAAATTTAAAAATTAGCTGAGCGTCATGATACATGGCTACAGTTCTAGCTACTCAAGAGGCTGAGGCAGGAGAACTGAGCCCCAGGAATTGGAGGTTACAGTGAGCTATGATGAAACCACTGCACTCCTGCCTAGGTGATGGAGCATACAAATAAGATAACCATATCTTTAACTCGGAAAGATTCTTCAACGGTCATATTTAAAGCATGGATGATTTCATGACTCAGCATTTAGGTCCAGATAACAGATATTCTTCAAAATCGAGTTCTCGGGCAGCGCCTGTGGCTCAACAGAGTAGGGCGCCAGCCCCATATGCCGGAGGTGGCGGGTTCAAACCCAGCCAGCCAAAAACTGCAAAAAAAAAAATAAAAAAATAAACGAGTTCTTCTCACCGATTCTGAAAGGACTTTCCAGCAACATTGTCTCTATAGGAATCAAATAAAACATGGTATTGATCTCGGCTCCACTCCAGAACCACCTAGAAAAAAGAAAAAGAAACAATGTTATCTTTGTGTCAAAAACTGAGAGTATATATATATATATATGAACACATGTCCTAGAAAAAGCAAACACAACTAAGCATATGTAACTTTCATTTCATTTTAATGTCATTAGGAATTGCTGGAGGTATAGGTAAAGCAATCAAAATCCATTCCTTCACTTGCTGTTTACCACATACCAGACGTGGTGCTGTGTCATGATGACCAAGCTACCGTTCCTGACCTGGACAGCCTAAAAGATTTAGTGTCTCACTATGCTTGGAAAGGGGGAGAGGAATCAAAGAAGTTTAAGAGCATGTGATGTGTATATTGGGTCTTGAAGAACGAGTGCACCAGGTAGGGAGAAGGGGGCAGGGCCAGCCAGTTGGAAGAGCATGTTTAAAACTTGAGAAGCAGCAAACACAGATTATTTTAGGGCAACTGTGTGTCTGGTTTTGTTTACAGCACAGGTAGTCAACCAGAGAGCAATACAGCTAGGAAAGAAAGTTGGGCCCTGTGACAGGCCTTCTGTGCCTCAGGAAGCAGAGGCACTAAAAGATTTTAAGGCAGCTCCACATCCATCTATAGTTTAAGAAGACTCTTTAGCACCCATGAACAAAGCTGAAACAGAAGGATCTCACAGATTGGAAGGATGATGCCCTTGTTCCCCGTGAGGTTTCAGTTGATCTAGATATTTCAGAAGGAAATGGAAAGCTTTAATGGAAGCTCCCTCATGTTCACATCCCAAATATATAAGCCTACCCAGAGGTATGCCCCATTTTCTTCTTCAATCCTTTCCCCATAGAGGAAGCATCCCTCCTTGAACACATCCAATCCTGCCCATTTGCTCTGGTTCTCAAGACCTTGTCTTTCTTACTTCCTCCCAATAGGGTTATTCCCATTGTCATATAAACATGTTCTGGTACCTCAGAAAACTCTTCCCTTCATTCTACTTCCTTCCCAGCTAGTCCCTCCATCCCAATTCCACCCTTTTCAAGGTATCCTCCTGCTCCATCATTCACCCTTCAGCCCACTCCAATATTACTTGTGCCTTTACCACTTCGGTGGCCTTGCCAAGGCCTCCGCCTTGTCAAATCAATGACAGTTTCCTAATCTCTGACTTACTCAACTCATAGCAGTTGCCTAATTCTTCTTGAAATGCTTTCTTCATTTTCCTCCTATCACTCTGGTGGCTCCTTTTCTGTCTCCTTTACCAGCTCACCCTCTTTTATCCAATCATTGTGTTCGTCCTTTCACTCTGTCCACTTCCTAAAATGCCCTGCTTCCCGCTGAGGCTTCTTCCAGCATCCTATGCTACAACCCCTAGGAAGTGGCCCTGCCGCATTTCAGATGGGCTGTAGGAGCCCCCGTCATTTAAATTTCATTCCAAACAGCAGAAAGGAAAGGGAAAGATACCCCTTATTTAATAAGACTTACTGGAAGCTGCACCAACCACTTCTGTTTTCATTGGCTAGACCTTACAGAAATCTATTAAAAGAAGTTAAAATTAGCTGGGCATGGTGACTTGCACCTGTAGTCCCAGCGCTGTGGTAGGCCAAAGTGGGTGGATTGCCTGAGCTCAGAAGTTCGAGACCAGTATGAGCAGCAGTGAGCGAGAGTAAGACCCCGTCTCTACTAACATCAAAAACAGCTAGATGTTGTGGTGGGTGTCTGTAATCCCAGCTGCTGGGGAGGCAATGGGACAGAGCATCGCCAGAGGAAGAACATTAAAAAAAAGAAGAAAGCCGGGCACGGTGGCTCACGCCTGTAATCCCAGCACTGTGAGAGGCTGAGGCGGGTAGATTGCTTGAGCTCAGGAGTTCGAGGCTTGTCTGAGCGAGAGTGAGACCCCGACTCATAAAAAAAATGGAAAAACCCAGCCGGGCACCGCGGCGAGCGTCTGTAATCCCAGTGGCTTCGGAGGCTGAGGCGGCAGGATGCCCACAGCCGGAGTCTGAGGTTGCAGGGAGCTACGATGCCCATTGCCCTCTGCTCAGGGCATAGGGTAGAACTGTGTCTCGACAAAAAAAAAAAAAGAAGAAGAAGAAAATGAACCAAAAAAAAGTACTTCAAACGAAGAAGAATGAACAAGCAAGCTGAAATTAAAAATAAAAATAAAAAAGAAGTTAAAATTTATCAATACTTATAAACACAGTTGTCAGTCAGAGGAATGTAAACAAGCGTAAAGGCCAGCTGCAGGGGCTTAATCCTGTAATCCCAGCACTTGGGAGGCCAAGGTAGGCAACTGCCTGAATTCATGGGTTCAAGACCAGCCTGAGCCAGAGCAAGACCCCATCTCTAAAAAATAGCCAGTGTTGTGGCGGGCGCCTGTATTCCCAGCTACGTGGGAGGATGAGGCAAGAGAATCGCTTGAGCCCAAGAGTTTGAGGTTGCTGTGAGCTACGATGCCACAGCACGCTATGAGAGCGACAAAATAAGACTAAAGTTGTTATACAGGGTATCCCAAAACTTTCCCCTAAAGTCACCAAACATTGAGAAAATGGGAAATTATAGCTAAACATATTGTTATTTACAAAATATTCCTTACACAATTTTACAAAATATTTAAAAATTGTCTCTGCATGTTGGCCACCTCTTTGTAAAATTAAGAAAATCAGTTTGGCGCTGGTAGCTCAGTGGCTAGGGCGCCAGCCACATACAAGGGAGCTGGCAGGTTTGAATCCAGCCCGGGACAACAATGACCACTGCAACGAAAATATAGCTGAGCACTGTGGCAGGCACTTATAGTCCCAGCTACTTGGGAGGCTGAGGCAAGAGAATGGCTTGAGCCCAAGACCTTGAGGTTGCTGTGAGCTGTGACACCATGGCATTCTACCCAGGGAAACATAGTGAGACTCTGTCTCAAAAAAATAAAATGAAATGAAATAAAATAAAGAAAATCACTGAGGGCAAATGATATCTACCTAAAACAGGCTTTTAATGAACACATAATTTAATTCTAAGAGGAAAAAAAAGTCACAAAGGACACTTACTAGGTATGGAAGAGAAGCAAGCCCAAGGATTTAAGGCAGGGAACAATAGGTTACCTCTCCTGATGTGAACATGCAGGCTTCTGGTCAGGACTATCTTTAAAGCTACTAACCACCAAGCCTTGAAGGGAAAAGATAAACACCAGCTGCTATGCTAGACTTTTGGCTGTGTAAGTAGGTCTGGACAGGGAGAACCCTTTATCTGACAAGATCTGGAGTAGTCAGGGTGGTGTGGCCATAGACAAGAATGCTTTATCTACATTGGGTCCATGGATTTTTTTTTTTTTTTTGAGACAGAGTCTCACTATGTTACCCTCAGTAGAGTGCCATGGTTCCATATCTCACAGCAACCTCACACTCTTGCCTCAGCCTCCCAAGTAGCTGGGACTACAGGTGCCCAAATACCAAAACGCCCGGCTATTTTTTGGTATTGTTGTTGTTGCAGTTGTCATTGTTGTTCAGCAGGCCAGGGCTGGGTTCAAATCTGCCAGCCTCAGTGCATGTGGCCAGCGCCCTAACCATTGCACTATGGGCGCTGAGCCTCCATGGACATTTTGTCCCTGATGTCAGCAAGTCCTTGCTAGTAAAGGACTGCTTTTTACAGTTCTTTTGATACTAGACAATGCCCCTGGCCACTCCGAACCCCATGAATTCAGTTTGGGACCATCTGCCCCCAAACTCAACATCGCTAAATTAGCTCTAAATCAGGGTGTACACTTATACTCATAATTTTTACACAGATCCAAACCCTGAACATTCCCTGACAGGCTTATAGGGTTTTCCTTTTGCTCTTGAGTTATTAATAAGTAGAATGGGATCCCAAAATTCTATGCAATAATGGTCTCCCCTCCTGGGACTGCTGCTTGTTGGTCTATGTTCAAAACCTATGGTCTTCTCTAATACACATTTTTAAATTTTTTTGTTTTGGGAAGGGGTTTTTTGAGACAGAGTCTCACTTTGTCACCCTTGGTAGAGTGCCATGGTCACAGATCATAGTGCCATGGTCACAGATCACAGCACAGATCTCTTGGGCTTACGGGATTCTCTCGCCTCCGTCTCCCAAGTAGTTGGGACTACAGGCGCCTACCACAACAACCAGCTATTTTTTGGTTGTAGTTGTCATTGTAATTTGGCAGGCCCGGGCTGGATTCAAACCCACCAGCTATGGTGTATGTGGCTGGCACCCTAGCCACTCTACAGGCGCCAAGCCATCTGATACACATTTTTAAATCAATGGATAGAGGACAGCAAAAAAAATTATTTGGTGGGCGGCGCCTGTGGCTTAGTCGGTAAGGCGCCGGCCCCATATACCGAGGGTGGCGGGTTCAAACCCGCCCCGGCCGAACTGCAACCAAAAAATAGCCGGGCGTTGTGGCGGGCGCCTGTAGTCCCAGCTACTTGGGAGGCTGAGGCAAGAGAATCGCTTAAGCCCAGGAGTTGGAGGTTGCTGTGAGCTGTGTGAGGCCACGGCACTCTACCGAGGGCCATAAAGTGGGACTCTGTCTCTACAAAAAAAAAAAAAAAAAAATTATTTGGATGGCCATCTTGAGGATCCTTTGAGTTTCCCCAAATTTGTCTTTCTTAGAACAAAATTAAAAGACTATGGTCCTAAAATTAAATAACCTGAGTGAAAGACATGCTTTAACTGGCACCTTAAAGCTTCTAAATGCATTCAGGAGCCTAAAAATGTTGAGATAAACAGTTAAAGTACTGTTTTGAGATAAACAGATAAAAGTACAAGGCTGGGTGGCACCTGGAGCTCAATGGGTAGGGGCCAGCCCCATATACTGAGGTTCAAAGCCAGCCTCTGCCAGACTGCAACAAAAAAATAGTCAGGCATTGTGGCAGGCGCCTGTGGTCCCAGATACTCAGGAGGCTGAGGCAAGAGAATCACCTCAGCCCAAGAGCTGGAGGTTGCTGTGAGTAGTGACACCACAGAACTCTACCCAGGGCGTCAAAGTGAAACTCTGTCTCTAAAAAAAAGAAAGAAAGAAAGTACAAGGCCGTAAGGACCTAAAACTCTTTCCTCTGTGAAAGAGATGTCCCTTCTCTTCTGCCTGTTTCTCCTCTCTAGCCTTCTTTGGCCTGCTAAAAGCTGTCCCTTTAAAGTCAAACCCACCAATGAGCCCTCTAAACCCCTTATTTCTTTTTTTTCTTGGAGCAAGGCTGATCTTTGAGGCAAAGATCACTGAGGACCCTCACCAGATTTGCTGATGAATGCAACATAGTCAGGCTTATTAGCCAGATGTTTCTAACCAATACCAGTAGGTTCACTGGACGGTGAAGGTCAGGTACACTGACAGTCAAGGCTTACTGGTGAGATCCTGAGGGAAATTTATGCAAAACATTCCCAAAGACTGTGGTAGAGCCTAAGGCACAGGGGGAAAAAAAACAAAAAAACAAACTCCACAAGGCTCTTCTTGAGGCTTTTCCTAAAAGCTGAAGACTGGAAAAACCTGTAGGCCTATATCCAAGAACCTACCCTGTTTCCCTGAAAATAAGACAGTGTCTTATTTAAAGGTGTGCTCCCAAAGATGCGCTAGGTCTTATTTTCAGGGGACGTCATCTTTCCTGTAAATAGGTCTTATTTTCGGAGGATGTCTTATTTTCGGGGAAACAGGGTAATAAGCCAATTTACAACTATCACTAGCCCAGCTCATAATGAAAGAAAATGCCGATGACCAGGCGGCGCCTGTGGCTCAGTCGGTAGGGCGCCAGCCCCATATTACCGAGGGTGGCGGGTTCAAACCCAGCCCCGGCCAAAGTGCAACCAAAAAATAACCGGGCGTTGTGGCAGGCGCCTGTAGTCCCAGCTACTTGGGAGGCTGAGGCAAGAGAATCACTTAAGCCCAAGAGTTGGAGGTTGCTGTAAGCTGTGTGAGGCCACGGCACTCTACCAAGGGCCATAAAGTGAAACTCTGTCTCTACAAAAAAAAAAAAAAAATGCCGATGACCTATGAATGCTGAATGTACCCAGGTAACTTTTTTTTTTTTTAATTACAGTTTTTGGCCAGGGCTGGGTATTAACCTGCCACCTCCAGTATATGGGGCCAGCACCCTACTCCTTGAGCCATAGGTGCCGCCCTACTCAAGTTTTAATTCTGTTTGTGAATGACCTCTGTTGAGAACTTCCAGCTTGGGCAGCGCCTGTGGCTCAATGGAGTAGGGCGCTCACCCCATATGCTGGAGATGGCGGGTTCAAACCCAGCCTGGCCAAAAACTGCAAAAAAAATAGTAATAAGAGAGAACTTCCGGGGCGGCGCCTGTGGCTCAGTCGGTAAGGCGCCGGCCCCATATACCGAGGGTGACGGGTTCAAACCCGGCCCGGGCCAAACTGCAACCAAAAAATAGCCAGCTGTTGTGGCAGGCGCCTGTAGTCCCAACTACTCTCGGGAGGCTGAGGCAGGAGAATCGCTTGAGCCCAGGAGTTGGAGGTACTGTGAGCTGTGTGAGGCCACGGCACTCTACCGAGGGCCATAAAGTGAGACTCTGTCTCTACAAAAAAAAAAAAAGAGAGAGAGAGAGAGAGAACTTCCAGCTTGTCAAAAAGAGCCTACATGGGGCAGCGCCCGTGGCTCAAGGAGTAGGATGCTAGTCCCATATACCGGAGGTGGTGGGTTCAAACTCAGCCCCAGCAAAAAAAAAAAAAAGAGCCTACATGAAAGGGGGAAACTATGTGCACTCCTGATGTAGTTCATTTGGCAAATCAGTTTGCCAGTAATCTTAAGGTCACTTCTAAAAAGAAAACCACAGGTGGCGCCTATGGCTCAGTGGGTAGGTATATGTCGCAGGCCCCATATACCGAGGGTGGCAGGTTAGAACCCAGCCCTGGCCAAACTGCAACAAAAAATAGCTGGGCAGGGCAGTGCCTGTGGCTCAAAGGAGTAGGGCGCCAACCCCATATGCTGGAGGTAGCGGGTTCAAACCCAGCCCGGGCCAAAAAATGCAAAAGAAAAAATAGCCAGGCACTGCCCAGGAATTGGAGGTTGCCATGAGCTGTGATGCCTCAGCACTCTACCAAAGGTGATAAAATGAGATTCTGTCTCAAAAAAAAAAAAAAAAAGAAGAAGAAAACCACTAAAATTCTCAATCTCCAGTTACAGCACATGGAAGAATCCAAATATATCACTAGGAAGAGACTTTTTCCAGAGTTCTGGAAAGAGATTGCTGCAAAAGACAGAACCTCTTTCATTAATTTTAATGAATCTCCACAGAATTATGCTGAGTTAAAAAGGAGCGGAGGGCAGTCTCAAAAGTTAACACACACGCGTTTAAAATCCTCTGGAGCTCAAATGCATTAACATGCTAGGATGCCTTGGAAGCTGCCTCAGAATCAAGGTCCTGCCAACGCTGTCCTCCCCCAAGCACAGGGAGGGAAAAGAGAAGGAAAAAACAAAGAAAATGTATTGTGTTTCTAGATTACAACAGGTTCTTCATAGTTTTGGAAACCAAAATACATTTCGCATTAAGGGGCACTCAAAGAAAGACCAGGCTGTATTAAAGATACTCTCAGCTGTCTCTCTTCTACCCTCCGCCTCCTGTGATACCCATCAGGAAGCTAAAAACTTCCTCATCAATTTGATTGAAGATGCTGGTTTTCTCAGTGCAAAGTGACTCAGTGCAATAAAGAACAACTTTAAAAAGAAAAACTTAACCCATTTCATGTTAGAAGCTGAATGGTCCTGAAAACTGTGGTGATTTCCCCACTTCACATAAACTAAAGGAAATGATTCAAACCCACAATGCATCACCAGTGCTACTCAAATACTAATTAAATTCAAAGACACTTTTCTAGACCAGGTCGACCTTCTTTGGATCCTTTATGCACTTAGACACACAACATGTTTGTGGAACAGAGTTTTGTTGTTGTTGTTGTTGTTGTTGTTTGAGACAGTCTCAAGCTGTCACCCTGGGTAGAGTGCTGTGACATCATAGCTCACAGCAACCTCCATTCCTGGACTCAAACAATCCCCTTGCCTCAGTTTTTCTATTTTTAGTAGAGACAGAGTCTTGCTCTTGCTCAGGGTGGTCTCAAACCTGTGAGCTCAAGCAATCCACCCACCTCGGCCTCTCAGAGTGCTAGGATTACAGTTATGAGCCACACGCCCAGCCTTGAACAGATTTTTTAAGGAGCACAAAACAGAAATCAAGGCTCCCTCTTCTAGGAACTGACATCCCTGTTAAGAACTAACTAATCATTTACTTGCATGAAATAATGTTGGAGTACTTATTGCACAGTTCAAAATACATTAAACACTACCAGAGAAGAGAAAGAATCAAGGATAGGACTCAGAGTTTTGTTTGTTTGTTTGTTTGTTTGCAGAGATAGAGTCTCACTTTATCGCCCTTGGTAGAGTGCCGTGGCGTCACACAGCTCACAGCAACCTCCAACTCCTGGGCATAGGCGATTCTCTTGCCTCAGCCTTCCAAGTAGCTGAAACTACAAGTGCCCACCAGGATTAAGAGTTTTTAAGAAAATAAAGAAAGGAGGCTGGACATGGTGGCTCACACCTATAATCCTAGCACTCTGAGATCCCAAGGCAGGTGAATTGCCTGAGCTCATGGTTCGAGACCAGCCTGAGCCAGAGCAACACCTCATCTCTAAAAACAGCCCGGTATTGTGGGCAGGTGCCTGTAGTCCCACCTATGTAGGAAGCTGAGGCAACAGAATCACCTGAGGCCAAGGGTTTGAGGTTGCTATGACCTATGATGCCATAGCACTCTCCCAAGGGCGACAGAGTGAGACTGTCTCAAAAAAAATAAAAAATAGGCTCGGCGCCCATAGCCAAGTAGTTAGGGCACCGGCCACATGCACCAGGGCTGGTGGGTTCTAACCCGGCCCCAGCCTGCTAAAAACAAAAAAATAGCCAGGCATTATGGCAGGTGCCTGTAGTCCCAGCTATTCAGGAGGCTGAGGCAAGAGAATCGCTTGAGCCCACAAGTTTGAGGTTGCTATGAGCTATGACGCCCTGGCACTCTACCAAGGGCGACATAATAAGACCATCTCAAAAAAAATAAATAGGGTTGCTCAGTGGGTAGGGTGCCGGCCCCACATACCAAGGGTGGTGGGTTCAAACCTGGCCCTGGCCAAACTACAACAAAAGATAGCCAGGCATTGTGGTGGGCGCCTGTAGTTCCAGCTACTCGGGAGGCTGAGGCAAGAGAATCGCCTAAGCCCAGGATTTGGAGGAGGTTTCTGTGAGCTGTGATGCCACCGCACTCTACCAAGCGTGACAGAATGAAACTCTGTCTCTAAAAATAAAAAAATAAAATAAAAACAAAAATAATTAAAAATAAAAAATACAATTTAAAACTTCTGCTCTGGGAAACACTGGTAAAAAGAATGAAAAGATAAACTACAGACTGGGAGAAAACATAAAAACATATCTGATAAGGAATTGGTAGCCAAAATGTACAAAGAAGCTGATGCAGTGGCTCAAACCTCTCATCCCAGAATGTTGGGAAACCAAGGTGGAAGATGGGGGCGAGAGGATCACTTTGAGTCCAGGAGTTCAATGCTAACCTGGGCAACAGAGTGAGACCCCATCACCCCCCAAAAAATTAAGTAATTAGGTGGGCAGGGAAGCATGCGCCTATAGTCCTAGCTACTTGGGAGCCTGAGGCAGGAAAATGACCTGAGCCTAGGAGTTCAAGGTTAAATACAGTGAGCCATGATTGTTTGTCATGGGTGTGGTGGCAGGTGCCAGAACAACAGAAAAGACCTTATCTCTAACAAAAAGTAAAGTAATACATATATATACACAAAGAACCCTCAAAATTAAATTTAAAAATGCCCCCCCAAAAAAATGATAGCTCACACACACACACACATAGAGACAGCAAATAAACATATGAAATGATGCTCAATATCATATATTATCAGGCAAATTACAAATTAAGACCATACAAGACACCACTGCTCACCTAATGGAATGGCTAAAACTCCAAACACTGACAAACACCACACTGCTGAAGTTGTGGAGCAACAAGGATTCTCATTCACTGCTGGTGGGAAATCAAAGAAAGGGTACAGCCATTTTGGAAGGTAGTTTAGCAGTATCTTACAAAGTTCAACATAGGTTTATCACACAATCCAGCAATCAAGCTCCTGGGCATCTACCCAGTTGAGTGTAAAAATCATGTCCACATTAAAACCTGCACACAAAGGCCAGGCGCAGTGGGGCTCAAAGGAGTAGGGCGCTGGCCCCATATGCCGGAGGTGATGGGTTCAAACCCAGCCCCAGCCAAAAACTGCAAACCCTGCACACAAAGGCCAGGTGCGGTGTGGCTCATGCCTGTAATCCCAGCAGTTGGGAGGCTGAGGCGGGTAGATTGCCTGAGCTCAGGAGTTCGAGACCAGCCTGAGACCCCGTCTCCAAAAATAGTCGGGCGTTGTGGTGGGCGCCTGTAGTCCCAGCTACTTAGGAGGCTGAGACAAGAGGATCACTGGAGTGCAAGAGTTTGAGGTTGCTGTGAGCTATGATGCCATAGCACTCTAAGGAGGACAACCAAGTGAGATTCTGTCTCAAAGGAAAAGAAAAAAAAGGCTCGGCGCCTGTGGCTCAAGCGGCTAAGATGCCAGCCACATACACCTGAGGTGGCGGGTTCAAATCCAGCCCAGGCCCGCCAAACAACAATGATGGCTGCAACCAAAAAATAGCCAGGCATTGGGGTGGGTGCCTATAATCCCAGCTACTTGGGAGGCAGAGGCAGGAGACTCGCTTGAGCCCAGGAGTTGGAGGTTGCTGTGAGCTGTGAGCTTGAGGCTCTGTCTCAAAAAAAAAAAAAAGCAGCAGCATGCCCTAGTGTTCAATAGCACATTATGGACACTGCAGTTAAAATCAATCTATTGTATATTGCAAAATACCTAGAAGATTTGGAATGTTCCCAAGACAAAGAAATGATAAATATTTGAGGTGACCCTAATTACCCTGATTTGTTCACGACATATTGTATGCTTGTCTCAAACTATCACATGTACCCTGTAAACATGCCCAGCTATTATGTATCCCTAAAAATTAAAATTGCTGATGCTGAGGCATCTTATTCAATGTGGTATTTTCACATGGATTCCTCCTACAAACCAGTCTCATGCTGCCAGTTGTCTTCTACCTGCAATTCATCTTCCACGTCACTTACATCAGTTATTCTAAGATTTGATTTCATTACTCCCTCACTTAAAATCCTTTGATGGGGGCAGCACCTGTGGCTCAAGGAGTAGGGCACTGGCCCCATATGCTGGAGGTGGTGGGTTCAAACCCAGCCCCGGCCAAAAACTGACATAAATAAATAAATAAATAAATGGAAGGAAATGAAAACTGCCATAAGAGGGTGTCAGGCAGCAAATAAAAAATAATAATAATAAAATTCTTTGATGGTCCCCATTTACTTCAGGATGAACTCAAATTCCTTAGCACCCAATAGGCAAGTCCTAAATCAACCCTTTCCTGCCTCATAGGTTTCCATTCCCCCACCACCCCTAAAATGCTGGAGCCCGAGGTGATTATGTACATCTCTCTTATCCATCCTTCCCTTTAAAGGGAGGAGGGTTCCCTCTTTCTTCTCCACCATCTCCTTCCAAACCAGGCTCAGATGTCACCCCATCTGACAAAGGGCGCTGGCACCCACATCTATTCCTTCAGCTCCATTTATCACCACACATTTTAAGTTTGAGTATTTGCTTGTCCATTTACCTGTCTGGACTTTGAGTTCCTCAAGAGCAGAAACAAACATCTTTGTGTTTTTAGAAAGCAATAGAGAACCTCCATAAATCTGTCACATAAATAAGGCCTGGAAATTTGCTAAAGCTTTGTCCAATTTGGCATCAATGAGACAAAAAAATGGAGTTAAGAGAATGAGGTAACGAAGAAAAAAGGCATAGCAAGGGGAAAGGAAAACTAGAATACTAAAAGAAGTCGCAATTTTTGGAAGTATTTTTAAAGTGGGCAATATGGTTTTTATTCTAATTGTAGAAGGCATTTCTCTCTGTATGAATGTGACTTATTTGGTAACATTTCTGCAAGATCACTTTTTCCTGCTTAATTTAGTACACATATGAATCACACACAGGCTGACTAATCAACTGCTACAGTTTCTGCATCTGGATCACAAGATCGGCACAATCAACGTACAGAACAGTAGACATTTAAAAAGGTATATGGTAAATATATATATTTAGTTACACTTGCTTGTTACATTTTAAGAGGAACTAGAGAGAAGAGTTATTAACACGGTGCAAGCCATATTAAATTAACACAGCACTTGCTCCCTCTGCTTTCACACCAGCCATAACTACACTGAGGTAAGGAGAGATTTTGTGAGTTTTGCTATTGTGTCGATAAGGAAAGATTTACGGGCCTTAGCCCAGAGGATGGTCTCCTGTTCCTATCTTCATGAGCATCATGGCCAGGTGGAGAACAATCCTGAAATGGGATATTTGGCACTTAATTGGCATTTAATGAACACTTGGCACCAACCTCTATGCAAGGTGCCTTATATACTCGTGTATTAGGCCTTTCATTTAAATCACCCTTCCTGGAGCCTGGCGAGGTGGCTCACAGCTGTAATCCCAGCACTCTGGGAGGCCGAGGCGGGTGGATTGCCTGACTTCATGGGTTCGAGACCAGCCTGAGTAAGAGTTGAGACCCCCATCTCTAAAAAATAGCCAGGCATTGTGGCGGGCACCTGTAGTCCCAGTTACTTGGGAGGCTGAGGCTAGAGAATCACTTGATCCCAAGAGTTTGAGGTTGCTGTGAGCTATGATGTCATAGCACTCTACCCAGGGCAAAAAAGTAAGACTCTCAAAAATATAAATAAATCACCCTTCCTCACAAGGGTCGATCACAATTGGTGAACAAAAATAAATTCTGAAACTCATAAGTATTTATTCAACAAATATTGACTGAGCACTTATGATTAGGGTCTGGGAGGGCAAGTGAACTTGTCTATCTTGCTTACTTTTGTATCCCGAGATGTTAATGGAATGTCTGACACATAATGGAAAATAAAGACCAGATGATTTTGCCTCTAGCCCTCTAGAATCCGTCAACTTCTCTTTCTATGCCCTTAACCCAGCCCAGTCCTAGGTTTCTGCAGACTACCTGCCAATTTTGTAACCATTCTTGCTTCCTCTAATTCACAATTTCTCAACTTTGGCACTTGTTGTGGGGTCTGTCCTATGCATTATAGAATACTGAGAAGAATTCCTGGCCTCTATCCACTAGAGACCAGTAGACAATAGCCTTTAATGGAACCCCACTGTTCTCAGGACCAGCAACAAACTCCTATACACCTAACTACTGAGTGCTGGGAACAGGGCACCACCAACTGCCCTGATCTCCCCTAGAGCTGCACGTTGCCTTGCTCTCCACCCTCCAGCCACATGGCCTTTATCCACCATCTTTGCCCTGACTTCAAGGCCTTCACACTGTTTCCTGGGCTGAGAGCAGGTTTTCTCAACCTGGACACCACTAGCATGCGGGACTGGGTGGTTCTGCTTTGCAGGGGTCTGTCCTGTGCATTACGGATGTTTAGCAAATTTCTGCCATCTACTCACTAAGTGCTAGCAGCACTAACCCCACCCCATGCTGTGACAACCAAAAGTGTCTCTAGACAATTGCCAGTATGTCCCCTGGAAGACAAAATGACAGCCAGCTAAGAACCTCTCCCCTAGAGCAAATGTGCCCTCCTTTCCTCCCAGACTCAGAAATGCCTACCCTTTAGAGTTGAACTCAGCATCAAGAAAGCCTCTCCTGACCCACTGCCACCAGACAAGACTGATTCTCACTGCCAGTCTCTCCATGAACACCCTCTACTTCTTGGCTGCATTTCTCACCCGTGTAATGAAGTAACACTTACACTTATTCTGCATGAACAGAATATGAGCTCCTTGTCAGCAGGAACCAACTCTGCTTTGTTCACTGCTATATCCCCCGCACCCGGTACAGTGCTCAACAAATATTTACTAACTGAATGAATGAGCCGGACACTCTGCAGGGGCACAGGGATTTGAAGGTAAGAAAGAGGGTGGCGCCTGTGGCTCAGTGAGTAGGGCACCGACCCCATATGCTGAAGGTGGCGGGTTTGAACCCAGCTGGCCAAACTGCAACAAAAAATAGCCAGGCGTGGGCGGCGCCTGTGGCTCAAGGAGTAGGGCGCCGGTCCCATATGCTGGAGGTGGCAGGTTCAAACCTAGCCCCGGCCAAAAACCACACACACACACAAAAAAAATAGCCAGGCGTTGTGGATGGCACCTGTGATGCCATGGCACTCTACCAAGGATGACAAAGTGAGACTCTGTCTCTGCCTGTGGCTCAGTGAGCAGGGCGCCGGCCCCATATACCGAGGGTGGTGGGTTCAAACCCAGCCCTGGCCAAACTGCAATAAAAAAATAGCTGGGCATTATAGCGGGTGCCTGTAATCCCAGCTACTCGGGAGGCTGAGGCAGGAGAATCGCCTAAGCCCAGGAGTTGGAGGTTGCTGTGAGCTGTGTGACGCCCCTGCACTCTACCAAGGGCAATAAAGTGAAACTCTGTCTCTACAAAAAAAAAAAAAAAAATGAAGGTAAGAAAGACTCCATCCTTGTGCTTGGGATGCTGAGTACAGAACTGCCAAATAATTTTCATCTCCTGGGCAAGCTCAATTAACTGCTAGCTGCACTGAGAAGCTGTGCGGGTAAAAATACAAGTTTCTGTGAGGCACCGAAACACAAGGCAGCACATTTCAATGTAAAGTGTTGGGTCAAGACACAAAGTTTCCTTGGGAGCAGTTGCAGACTCATCCAAATTATGGTATAAAGATCCAGGAGTTGGACAGAGATCAGAGGTGGATTCTCAGAGATAAGTGGCATTCTGTGACTACAGCTCCACCTCACACAGGGGAAAGATGGAAGTTTCTTTCCCATCCATTCGAGCCTAGGAAAAGAGCTCAAAAGGATCACCAAGAGAGCACGTTACGAGTCTGTGGAGTAGTGGGTGGGCCCCGTGTCCATCTCACACCCGAGAAATATAAAGGGCTGGCTAACTGCTATGAGGACAAGACAGAGGTTGTCACTGTGCTGAAAACAGCCCATACTCCCCTAGTTTGGAAAAGGATGTGGGTGTCCCATGCACCAAGTGTGGGCCACATAAGAGAGAACCAGCACAGTATCACCTCAGATCAGGCCCTGGGCCCCCTGGAGGGCAAAGAGGCTGAAATGAGAAGCTCCAGTATCATCAGATTCTTAGCGGCTACGGAGTAAGTAGCAATCAGTCTGAATGAAGCAGCATCTGGTCTCATCAGGGGAAAACCAAGTGACTCCACCCAAGCATGATGGTAGATGTGGTCTCTGACGGGTGTCCTTTGACAGCCCTCAGGAGGTCAGGAGAGGTGGCTTACACCTATAATCCCAGCACTTTGGGAGGCTGAGGCGGGCAGATCACTTGAGCTCATAACTTCAAGACCAGCCTAGCAAGAGGGAGACCCCATCTCTACTAAAAATGAAAAACTGAGGCAAGAGGATTGCTTGAGCCCAAGAGTTTGAGGTTGCTGTGAGCTATGACGCCATGGTAGTCTATCAGGGGCAAGAAAGTGAGACTCAGGAAAAAAAAAAAAAAAAAGGAAAGAAAGCACTCAGGGGAAAGGAGAGAATAAGCTCTGACATCTGCAAAACCAGACAGCTCCTGCATCTGTTTAGGAAGGCCTTTCTTGTCCTGTTTCCTTCTTCCACATGCTCCAACACAGGGCCAGTCAGAGAACAAAGAGAAGCGCAGGTGTGGGAAGTGAAAAGCAGCCCACCAATGCCACCCCTCCCTTCAACTGCAGGCTTTCTGCCTGATCAGGCCTAAATTTCAACTTAGGCTTGAAGTTCTCTTATGCCTGAGAACTGAAGACCTTAAATGCTAACTTGACATTACAGTTTTTATTACCTAGCAGTGACCCAAGTCTTAGGTCCACCTGAATTTTCTTCCAGGGGTGGGGTAGAGTTAACGCTGCAAGCTGATATAAAGGGCCAGTGGGAGATAAGAAAGAGGCTGGCTACACAAACCACAAGTTGTACTTATTCAACACGGCAACTGTAGACAACTGCCTACCCAGCATCACTTACCTATCCCTCTTACATAAAGGAACCCACCACCACATAATGGGAGACAGGTCTCCAGCTCCATGGGTAGGTAAGTCACATCAGTCTAAAAGTAACCTCTTCCTCCTTTTAAAGGCTTCATTTGGAAATGGCTCTATGACCCAACTGGGGCCAATGTCAGGAAGGATTGCTGAGGGGCAAGTTCTTCCTCTCCTCTGGGTCTCACCAACATCCTCTGACCAAACTAGGGGAGTGTGGGCTGTTTCCAGCACAGTGACAGCTCTCAGATGCTGCAGGAACCCCAAGCCATTAGAAAAATTACTCTAGGGCGGCACCTGGGGCTCAGTGGGTAGGGCACTGGCCTCATATACCGAGGGTGGCAGGTTCAAACCCAGCCCCAGCCAGCTAAAAAAAAAAACAGCAAGTGATAACTGCAACAAAAATAGCCGGGCATTGCGGCAGGCACCTGTAGTCCCAGCTCCTCGGGAGGTTGAGACAAGAGAATTGCTTAAGCCTAAGAGTTGGAGGTTACTGTGAGCTATGACGTTACAACACTCTATAGAGGGCAATAAAGTAAGACTCTGTTTCAAAAAAAAAAAAAAAAAGAAAGAAAGAAAGAAAAGAAAAATTACTCTAAAACTATGTTCAGGCTCAGGAAGACAAACGTGCCATAATAAGGAAGCACCGTCTGTCTCGAGAAGGCAGGTACGTGGTATAGGCAGCTGGAAGAACATGTGGACCTGGAGCCTGCTGAGGCGCAGGAGATAAGAAGTCATGGATGTCTGGATGGCGGGAGGCTGAAACATGGCTTTCTCCATAGACAGGAGGATATAGCCAAGGAGCAAAGCCTGGGGAATCTAAGCCTGAGAAGGAACAGTGAGTGGAGAAAGTTCTTGAAGAAAGAGGAAGTGAGAATTTCCAAAAGCATGGAGCGCCAGATACTGCAAAAGAGTTAAGTTCTTTTCTCACAACACACTAAAATTCATTAACAAAATGATCAATATTTAGACCTCAAGAGTAAGCCAGGTCAAATGCAACTATCAAATCATCATATTAAATTAAAGATATATACTGAATGATTACTAAAAGATTCAGGAGGGCATGCCTGAGTTGTGTTTAACAAAGTTTCATATTAACGTATCTACCTAAGAATGCAAGTTTTACATATTAACAAAATTCTAAAAATGGAAAAACCTACTTTTACATCTTCTAGTAGGAGGTAAAGTGCTAACAGCTATCACAGACAATGTCACCGTTAAATGCCAAGGAGAAGTAATGGATTCTGACTTGAGCCTAGGACATCTGTTGCTCTTAGCCTTGATTGATTGATTTTTTTGAGACAGAGTCTTACTTTCTTGCCCCTGGTAGAATGCTGAGGCATCATAGCTCACAGCAACCTCAAACTCTTGGGCCTCAAGTGATCCTCTTGCCTCAGCCACCCAAGTAGCTGGGACTACAGATGCTCACTACAACACCTGGCTATTTTTTAAAGACCAGGTCTCACTCTTGCTCAAGCTAGTCTTGAACTCGTGAGCTAAAGTAATCTATCCACCTTGGCCTCCCAGATTGCTGGGACTACAGACATTAGCCACAGTGCCCCTTGGCCCGTCTGTTGATAATAGCCTTGTGATTATCCTCTGGGGCCCCCTATCATTCACGTGATCCCCTTGAGATTGACAGCGCCACCCATACCCCCAGGTCTGGAAACAATCCTGAGGTTTAGCAAGAATTTCATAGGGGCACTCATTCCCCTGGAGCCCTGTGTCTAGCCAGCACAAAGAGAAAAGAGAAGCCATCTTTCTGTTGCAGTTACTAAACTGGAAGAACAGAATTTGGAGTTGCCAACAGCAATCTTTACTCCCCCTGTGGTGAGAGCTTGCTTGCCTGAAAAGTAAACCAAAAGAGAAAAACAGAGCTGAAGAAAAGGGACAAAAAGAGATTCCTGATAGCATCATCTGAGTGCCTTGATCCACCACTGCCAGAAATTTCACCCTGTATTTTTCAATTACCATGTGCATTCTAAGAGCAGGCCTCCCAGGCTTTTAGAGAAAGTTACCAGAGTAAGAATGACAGAGCATGAAAATGTGTAAATCATGATCAGACCAATCTTTTATTTGAGAAATAAAATCCAATTATAAATGTTCTGCATCCAGAACACAAAACTTTACTAGAAATGAGTTTGAAATAATACTAGTTAAGATCATCCCCAATTCATTCATTCATTAATCCATCCATCAAGTACTTATTTGGTACCTCCTGGGTACCAAGCACTTTCTAGGTGCTAAAAAAAAAAAAAAAAAAACAGCAGAGAGAGGCTGGGCACCATGGCTCACACCTGTAATCTAGCACTCTGGGAGGCTCAGGCAGGTGGATTGCTTGAGCTCAGGACTTTGAGACCAGCCTACACAAGAACTAGACCTCATCTCTACTAAAAATAGAAAAACTAGCTGGACAGAGTGGCACCTGCCTGCGGTCCCAGCTACTTGGGAAGCTAAGGCAAAAGGATTGCTCAAGCCCAAGAGTTTGAGGGTGCTATCAGCTATGACACCATGACACTCTCTCTACCCAGAGTAAGATTCTGTCTCAAAAAAACAAACAAACAAACAACAACAAAAAAAAACCAGCAGAGGAAAAGAGATAAGGTCCCTGCGTTGATGGATGTACTCTATCTTTCCCAAACTTCCCAAAAGAAAGAGACTCTTTTAAAAGGCTCTGGGTATTAGCTTGCATTCCCACCAGCAGTGTAGAAGTGTTCCTTCTCTCTTACTCAAGGAACTAAAAGTAAACCTGCCATTTGATCCTGCAATTCCTCTACTACATATACACCTGGAGGATCAAAAATCATTTCACAACAAAAACATTTGCACTAGAATATTCGTTGAAGCCCAATTCATAATTGCCAAGTCATGGAAGCAGCCTAAGTGCCTATCGACCCATGAATGAATTAACAACTTGTGGTATATGTATGCCATGGAATACTACGCAGCCATGAAAAAGATGGAGACTTCACATCTTTTATGTTTACCTGGATAGAGCTGGAACATATTCTTCTTAGTAAAGTATCTAAAGAATGGAAGAAAAAGTATCCAATGTACTCAATATCATTATGAAACTAATACATAATCACCTACACTTTCATATGAATGATAAAACAAAACTATAGGCTCGGCGCCTATGCCTCAAGAGGATAAAGCGCCAGCCACATACACATGAGCTGGCGGGTTCAAATCCAGCCCCGGCCTCCAAACAACAATGATAGCTGCAACCAAAAAATAGCCGAGCATTGTGGCGGGCACCTGTAATCCCAGCTACTTGGGAGGCGGAGGCAGGAGAATCACTTGAGCCCAGGAGTTAGAGGTTGCTGTGAGCTCTGATGCCACAACACTCTACCCAGGGCAACAGCTTGAGGCTCTGTCTCAAAAAAAAACAAAAAAAACTATTGTCCAGAAAGAAAGAGGGAGGAGGAAAGAGAGGGGAGGAGGGAGGGAAGACTGGGAGGAGAGAGGGTATTTAGTGGGATCTTATCTACTGTGCATAATGCAATGGTACATTTTAAAACTATTTTTTTTTTTTTTGTAGAGACAGAGTCTCACTGTACCGCCCTCGGTAGAGTGCCGTGGCGTCACACGGCTCACAGCAACCTCTAACTCTTGGGCTTACACGATTCTCTTGCCTCAGCCTCCCGAGGAGCTGGGACTACAAGCGCCCGCCACAACGCCCAGCTACATTATAAAACTATTAAGAGTAGAGTATATGCTCAGTTCCTGTGGCACAGTGTTACAGCACCAGCCACATACACAGAAGTTGGCAGATTCTAACCCAGCCCGGGCCAGCTAAAACAACAATGACGATTGCAACAAAAAATAGCCAGGCATTGTGGCGGGCTCCTGTAGTCCCAGCTACTTTGGATGCTGAGACAAGAGAATCAATCACTTTAGCCCAGGAGTTGGATGTTGCTGTGAGCTGTGATGCCATGGCACTCTACCCAGAGCGTCAGCTTGAGGCTCTGTCTCAAAAAAATAAATAAATAAATAAATAAATAAATAAGTAGGGCAGTGCCTGTGACTCAAGGAGTAGGGCGCCAGCCCCATATACCAGAGGTGGTGGGTTCAAACCCAGCCCCGGCCAAAAACTGCAAAAATAAATATAGGCTCTGCAGGGCCATTCTCATTTTCTCTGTAGCACAATCTCCATCACAATATTCTTCTCATGTGAAGAATCCCATAAATCTGTATTCACAAAACATTAAAGCTAAAATGGGGGCCTTGAAATCTAGTCTCACAGTTTTAAAACATATTTTTTAAACAATGACACCTTTTCCTCTCATAAAAAAATTTACATAAAAAAGGTAAGAGGGCCAGCTGAGAATAACTCAGTTTGGGAACCCCTGAGAATCCCAGTCTGTGCTGAAGCTAGTATGTGACTGAAGACTATCCCCTGATTTTCAGAACAAGCCTCTATTTCACCTATCTGTTGCTTCTGACCAAGAACACACTCAAAATATACCTGTTTAATAAATGAATTAATCAAATACGAACCTGATAACTAATTTTTCTCAAAATTGGGCCAGCTACTTGGGACGCTGAGACAAGAAGAAACTGGCTTCAGATGGACTCAGTTTTCAACCCCTCTTTATCAATGAAAATATCTTATTAATCTAGCCCGGTGTGATGTGGGCACCTGTAGTCCCAGCTGCTCAGAAGGCTGAGGCAAGAGAATTGCTTGATCCAGAAGTTCAAGACTGCAGTGAACTGCTGCAGGTGGCTATAATCCTAGCACTCTGGGAGGCTGAGGCAGGTGGATTGCTTGAGCTCATGAGTTTGAGACCAGCCTGAGCACAAAGCGAGACCCAGTCTCTACTACAAATAGAAAAACTAAGGCCCCAAAGTTGGAGGCTGCTATGATGTATGACATCACAGCACTTTACCCAGGGCGAAAGCTTGAGACTCAATCTCAAAAAAAAAAATAAATAAAGAGACTGCAGTGACCTATGTATGATAGTTCCACTGCACTCCAGCCTGAATGACAGAGTGAAAAATAGACATAAAAATTTAAAACATAGAAAGCAGGCAAGTAAAAGGGACCAGAGAGGCCACAGACAAATCACGATGAGCAGATTCTATCTGAACCTGACTTCCTCAGGAAGTTAATTATTGGATACCTGTTTCCATACTTAGTTCACACAAGGAAGTGATGTTTGTTACACACACGCATTCCCCAGCCACACACACTCAGATACACATACACCAGAAATCTATAATCTTCATCCTGAAATCCAAAAAGCACCAAACACCAGAGGTCTTTTTTGTACCTTATTTGGCAACAAAATCTGACCTGACCTGAAATCATTTTGCAGCAAAACTTGAGCTAAACTGACTTGAGGCTATTTATACTCTGTATTTTCCTCATGAGTGTGAAAGATTGTACATAAATGGTTCAACTAAATAATGATGGTCGTAAAATAATAAATTTTTACCTCAAAAGCCACAGGTCTTTATTTATTTATTTTATTTTATTTTTTTAAGACAGAGTCTCACTTGTCACCCTCCATAGAGTACTGTGGCATCACAGCTCACAGCAACCTCAAACTCTTGGGCTCAAGGAATTCTCTTGTCTCAGCCTCCTGAGTAGCTGGGACTACAGGCACCCATCACACCACCGCTCAGCTATTTTTCAAGACGAGGTCTTGCTCTGGCTCAAGCTGGTATCGAACCTGTGAGCTAAGGCAACCCACCTGTCTCGGCCTCCCAAGTGCTAGGATTACAGGCATGAGCCATCCCGCCTAGCCTGCCACAGATTTTTAAATTTGTACAAAAGCCACTAATAGAGAACAAGTATTTATTTTTATTTATTTTTTTTTTTGAGACAGAATCTCACTGTTGCCCTCGATAGAGTACAGTGGTGTCACAGCTCACAGCAACTTCCAACTCTTGAGCTTAAGTGATTCTCTCGCCTCAGCCTCCAGAGTAGCTGGGAATACAGGCACCCGACACAACACCCAGCTATTTTTTGTTGCAGTTACCACTGCTGTTTTTAGCTGGCCAGGCCCGGGTGCAAACCTGCCACCCTAGGTATATGGGGCTGGTGCCCTACCCACTGAGCCACAGGGGCTGCCCAGAGAACAAGGATTTAAAATCAGAACCCTCTGAGCTAAAAGGAATCTTAAGAGCAATAGTCAATCTAATGGCTTCATTTGTAGTAAGGAAACCGAGGCTCATGCTCCCAGAGGCAACATGACCTGCACAAGTCAACTAATTTACCATAGACAGGCTGTACTTGGCTACCCTCACCAAAAGGCAATGCACTTCTGTGAAACTTCAAACTGTTGGGCTCTAAAGATCTTCTTGCCTCAGACTCCCAAGTAGCTGAGACTATAGGCGCCTGGTTATAATTTTTCTGTTTTTAGTAAATACAGGGTCTCAATCTTCCTCAGGCTGATCTCAAGCAATCCGCCGCCCACCTCAGTCTCCCAGAGTGCTAGGATTACAGACATGAAGACACCTCACCTGGGCTCAGTTCTGCTTTTGTTTAATCAGAATTCCCAAGGGTCTTCCAGAAAGTACTTGGCTTACCTTAAAAAAGCAAACAAGGGCAGGGCAAGGTGGCTTACACCTGTAACCCCAGCACTTGAGAGGCCAAGGTGGGTGGATTGCCCGAGCTCAAGAGTTCAAGACCAGCCTGAGCTACAGCGAAACCCCATCTCTAAAAGTACGGTACACCCTTGATTGCACTAATGTACACAGCTATGATTTAACAATAAAAATAAATAAATAAATAAAATAAAAGTATGGTACAGTACTGTGGCAGGTGCCTATAGTCCCAGCTACTCGGGAAGCGAGGCAAGAGGATTGCTTGAGCCCAAGACTTTGAGGTTGTTGTAAGCTATGCTGCCACGGCACTCTGCCAAGGGTGACAAAGTGAGACTGTCTAAAAGAAAAAAAAGCAAACAAAACTTTTAATACTTTCCTCCCTCCCTCAATTCTACCTTTCTTTCTCAAAATTTGAAAGAGGGTACAAATGGCTAATTGAAACACAGCAACCAATACCCCTTACACTGAAAGGGAAAAAAGATAATGAATGCATTCAGTTAACCATGATCTTCTTAGTCCTTTTATCCATTACAATTAGTGAGCTTATTAACAAGATGGTAGGTGCTGAGCAAGGTGACTCACGCCTGTAATGCTAGTTTGAGACCAGCCTGACCTAGAGTGAGACCCCTGTCTTTAGTAAAAAAAAAAAAAAAACCTAGCATTTTGATAAATAAGTTTATAAAATTGTGACTGAATCAGCTGTAAAAAAAAAAAAAAATCTAGCAGAGTGCATCGTGGCAAGCTGCTGGGAAGCTGGGGCAAGAGGACAGCTTGACTAGGGCACTCTATCCAGGGCACAGAGTAAGACTGTCTCAAAAACAAACAAACAACAACAACAAAAAAAACAGGGCCGGACCCGGTGGCTCACATCTGTTAATCCTACCACTCTGGGAGGCTGAGGCGGGTGGATGGCTTGAGCTCATGAGTGCGAGACCAACCTGAGCAAAAAGCAAGACCCCTGTCTCTACTAAAAAAATAGAAAAATTGAGGCAAGAGGATCACTTGAGCTCTGGAGTTGGAGGATGCTGTGGGCTATGACAGCACAGCACTCTGCCCAGGGCAACAGCTTGAAACTGTCTCAAAAAAAAAAGTTGGTAATATTAACTGTACGATCAAAGTGTTCTGCTTCAAGGGTATATTTCAAAATAAGTATTAAAGACATTAACTAGTCACTAATAGTAGCAGTAGTTACTACCATTTAATGAGGATCTGTTAAGTGCCAGGAACTGTGTGCGTACTTTACATACAGGTCTTTTTTAAACCCCACCATCAACTCTGCCAGGAAGGTATTCTTATCCCCAATTTAAAGATGAGGAAGCTAAGAGAGGTTAAGTGTCCTTTCCAAGATCAGAAAAGGGACAACTGGGCTATAAAGAAATTGTTAAGAGGTGTGCTTAGGGCGGCACCTGTGGCTCAAAAAGAGTAAGGCACTGGCCCCATATGCCGGAGGTGGTGGGTTCAAACCCAGACCCGGCCAAAAAAATGCAAAAAAAAAAAAAAAAAAGAGGTGTGCTTAAAATCATAGACTCGGAGCCAGACTGAGTAGATACGAAGCCCAGCTCTGCCATGAATTATGTGAACTAATCTGTGCAAATGGCTCAGTTTCATCACCTGTAAAATGGGTATAATAACAGCCACCTATCTCACAAGAGTGGCGATGTGAAGATTAAATTAGCTAATGTACACAAAGCAGTTAAGAGCCTGGCACCTCATAAGGCTTATGAAAGTATTCTCCATTATTACCATCATTAACTGGAGCCAGCATTTCAAATTCAGATCTGCCTAATCCCACAGCTTCTCTATTCCACTGTGGAATACAAGTTCACCACAGGCCACCTGCCGGTTCCTCTCATGCCACTTGTTTGCATTCTTTCTTTCTCATTCCGCTTTTCTGGTGCAAACTTTTAAGAAATATAGCCATTTTAAGACTGATAACCAGTCTGAGCAAGAATAAGAACCCCATTCTTACTAAAAATAGAAAAATAATCCAGGGGCAATGGCAGGGGCCTGTAGTCGCAGCCACTTGAGAGGTTGAAGCAGGAGGATCACTTGAACCCAGGAATTTGAGATTGCTGTGAGCTATGCTGACCACAGCCCTGTAGCCTGGGGCAACAGAAAGAGACTGTCTCCAAAAAAAAAAGACTGTGACAAAACATTTTTCTTTCAGTAAACAGTCACACTAAATAAAAGGGAAAAAGAAAAAAGCATATCAAATGAAAAATTTTTAACAACTGATGCCTTTAAGTCACCTTCACACTGTACCAGTTAATAAATAGCTAACTTGAGGGCGGCGCCTGTGGCTCAGTGAGTAGGACGCTGACCCCATATACCGAGGGTGGCGAGTTCAAACCCAGCCCCAGCCAAACTGCAACAAAAAATAGCCGGGTGTGGTGGCGGGTGCCTGTAGTCCCAGCTCCTGGGGAGGCTGAGGCAAGAGAATCACCTAAGCCCAGGAGCTGGAGGTTGCTGTGAGCTATGATGCTATGACACTCTACCAAGGGCGATAAAGTGAGACTCTGTCTCTACAAAAAAAAATAAATAAAATAAATAAATAAATAGCTAACTTGAAATTAATCTGAATTTTAAAAATCAATCCAAAAACAATAAGGCCTTTATGCACAGATACATGAAGTTGCAACACACGAAAAAAGATAGCAGAGCGGGTGGTTTTGAGATCCTGGAATAATATTAAGTACATATTGCACGTTTGCAAGTGTGAAGCTTTCTCACCCTTACCTATAAGACATTACCTTTTTATTCTTACCCGTAACAACTACTAAAAGGAAAGGAACACTTGGAAATCAAGCCACATAATTCAGTCATTCATTAAACAAATACCAAGATTGCACACTCTGGCAGTACCTGGCACTGGGCTCAGTCGGGGTTACAGTATTTAAACAGACAGAACCTTCTTTCACAGAGCCTACAATCTGGCATGAGCACAGACTTCAGGAAATGTATACTGTAGGAAACCATTCTGTTAATTTTAAAACCTTCTGCACCACCACTCCCCAAAAGAAAAATACAATGAGACAAATTTCAAACCAATTGAAACTATAACTTTTCTCCCACTTACTGAAAGTAGTGTCTGGAAAATCAACGTCCACGTACTCTTCCAGTTCTGATCTGCTCATAGTATGCTCACAGCCTCTGTATATTTGCTTATGTTAAAGAATACTGCATTAGGCTTAGCGCCTATAGCTCAAGCAGCTAAGGTGCCAGCTACATACACCAAGCTGGCAGGTTCGAACCCAGCCCGGGCCTGCCAAACAATAATGACAACTACAACCAAAAAATAGCCAGGCATTGTGGCAGGTGCCTGTAGCCCCAGCTACTTGGGATTCTGAGGCAAGAAAATCGCTTAAGCCCCTGAGGCAAGAGAATCGCTTAAGCCCAAGAGTTGGAGGTTGCTATGAGCTGTGATGCCATAGCACTCTGCCCAGGGTGACAGCTTGAGGCTCTGTCTCAAAAAAAAAAAAAAAAAAAAAAAAATACTACATTAGACTGTCAGTAATGAAATCAATATCAAACTAAACCAAAGGGTATTTCATTCCAGAAAATGCTTAAAGTATGTGTCCAGAAGCACAAAATCCATCCAACCAGGTGTTTCCACTTCCCCTATCTTTTGCGCGGACCCTCTCAAGAGTTTAGTCTAAGGGAACAACTTTATTGTACATTAACTAAGAGCAGATCAAGAAAGGCCTGGCAACTGTGACCTCAAGTCTAATATTAGGTCGGGCACCGTGGCTCATACCTATAATCCTAGCACTCTGAGAGGCTGGGGTGGGTGAATTGTTTAGCTAACGAGTTCAAAACCAGCCTGAGCAAGAATGAGACCCCCATCTCTAGTAAAAATAGAAAAACCGAGGCAAGAGGATCGACTGAACCCAAGAGTTGGAGGTTCTGTGAGCAATGATGCCACAGCACTCTACACAGGGCAACAGCTTGAGACTGTCTCAAATAATAAAAATAAATAAGCATATTCCATGGACCTACGGGTTGGTGCTGGCTTCCAAGAGGTCCCGTGATGAAGTTCAAGACAATTACCCAGTTCTCCATCACATGACAGGGGGCCTGTTCCCAGCTGATCTCAGGACAGGGAGCAGCTTTCCCAGCTGCCAAGAGGTCTTTCACATCAGTGAATGCATAGCTACCAGCAGAGCCTCCAGGGGCTAACTGATGTACAGCTGTCCATAATAAAGTAAAAGTGCAAAAACATAAATCCCTTTCACACCTAATTCCCTTAAAATTGGGGCCAGTACACTCTCCCAAGTGCAAATTCACATGGAAAAAACAAACAAAACCCCACACGACTTTGCACGTAAGTTTTGAGATGAGGGGGAACGAGATTAAGAGGATAAGATGCCTTTGTCAAAAATGACAAGATTAGAAGGGTGATGCCGGAGAGAACCTCTGGAGGGGCAGGGAAAGAGAATTTAGGTGTGCTATGGAAAAATGAGAAAAGAAACTACAGATCCCAGAAAGGGGTTTCACTGGAGAGGGCAAGGCCTGAGGGATAAAGTCAAAGACTTGAGGCCCCCAAGACGGCGTCCAAGATATTAGCATATGCGGAACCGGCATCTATCCCTCCCAAACGGTCGGGAAGTCAAGATCTCGACTCCACACGCTGCCACTTGAGCCAGGGGAGGAGATGTGAGTCCCCGACCCCTCGGGGTAGAGGGGCGCCTCTAGGACCGGTCCCCGGGCTGCGGGGCGGAGGGGAGGCAGGGCGGGCAGCGCGCGGGGCTCGGGGCGCCGCGCGCACCGTGCGGGTTCCCGGCGCCCGGCCCGGGCTCCGGCGCCGCTACTCACCTCTCCGAACTGAAAGGCAGAGACGATGGTGACAACGACGCCCACGAAACAGACGTAGAGCCCATACCTGTGGGACAGGCAGGTATAGGTCTGTCTCTGTAAGAGCTTGAGCAGCATCACCCCGGCCGCCGCCACGCCGCGCCCGGAGGAGCCGCCGCCGCCACCGCCGCCTCAACGGGCCGCCATGCAGAGGTCTCCACCGCGCCGCCGCGCTCAGGTCACAGCCTCCGACCGCCGCGCATTGCCGCTCCGGGGACCGACGCCCGCTCGGCTCCGCGGCGCGGCCGCCGCTTCCGGGAGCCGACAGCCCACGCCCTCGGCGCGGCGGAGGCGGACCCGCGGCCCGCGAGGCGGCCGGCGCCTCCAGGGTCTGACCCGCTGAAAGGCGGCCGGGGCGACGGCGCGGTAGGGTCGCCAGCGCCACCTGGAGGGCGGAGGGGCAGAGGGCAGGTGCTCGCCCTCCCTGACTGCGCGTGCGCGACGGGCCCTGAGGGCGGGGAGGGGCCTTTGCACCCGGGAGCTCCCCGCCCTGCTCCGAGGCGGTGTCACCGACGGCTTAAAACCTTTTTCTGCATTTGTAATAATCAGGAAATGATGGCTTTTCACAGGGCTAAAGAGAGATGCTGTTTGAACTTTCCCAAACGGATTGTTTTAAAGAGGAGAATTTTAGCCTAAATCTGCCAAAACCAAATATTATTTGTTTATTCATTAAATATGTCTTTGGTGGGCTGGGCGCCTGTGGCTCAAGCGGCTAAGGCGCCAGCCATATATACACAGGAGCTGGCGGGTTGGAATCCAGCCCGGGTCCGCCAAACAACAATGACGGCTGCAACCAAAAAATAGCCGGCCGTTGTGGCAGACACCTGTAGTCCCAGCTACTTGGAAGGCGGAGGCTGGAGACTCGCTTGAGCCCAGGAGTTGGAGGTTGCTGTGAGCTGTGATGTCACCGCACTCTACCCAGGGTGACAGCCTGAGGCTCTGTCTCCAAAAAAAAAAAAAACAAAACAAAACAAATAGGGCAGCGCCTGTGGCTCAAGGAGCAAGGCCCATATACCGGAGGTGGCAGGTTCAAAACCAGCCCCCGCCAAAAACTGCAAAATAAATAAATAAATAAGAAATATGCTTTATTGCCTGGCATAGTGCTTGGTGTCAGGTATTAGATAATGAACCAGCACCTAGCCACTGTTCCCAAGGAATCTAGTAGGGGAAATGGACATGTAAACCACTAAATATTAATACAAAAAGAGTTGTTATGAAAGAAGTCAGGAGATTGACTGAAAATGAACAAATGCAGGCATGGCCAGTTAATCCTACTCCGGCATCAGGTTATTTCCAGGAGGCCTTCCTCTTGGCACCTTTTGGTTTTTTGAGGTTTTTTTTTGCAGTTTTTGGCCGGGGCTGGGTTTGAACCCGCCACATCTGGTATATGAAGCTGGCACCCTACTCCTTTGAGCCACAGGCGCTGCCCTCTCTTGGCACCTTTGATTCAGGAGAAATCTTTTTGTAATCCCATCACACCCTAGCTAATATGAGTCTGGTGTGTGTGTGTGTGTGTGTGTGTGTGTGTGTGTGTTTTGAGGCAGGGTCTCACTCTCTTGCCCAGGCTAGAGTAACATGGCGTCAGCCTAGCTCACAGCAACCTCAAACTACTGGGCTCAAACGATCCTTCTGCCTCAGCCTCCTGAGTAGGTGGAACTACAGGCACCCACCACAAAGCCTAGCTGAATTTTCTATTTTTAGTAGAGATAGAGCTGTCCTGGAACTCTGAGCTCAAAAGATCCTCCAGCCATGTCCTCCCAGAGTGCTAAGATTACAGGCTTGAGCCAAAGCACCTCCCTAAACAGAAACTTCTTGCAGGGGGCCCACCCGTGTTTTGTACATAGTGTGCTTCCAAGGCCTTATGTTGAGATGAGCTGATAAGAAAATCGGACCTTATCAGAGAATTTTAACTAGCTGATTAAAGTTAAAATAACTCCTGATAAGTCTATATTTAACTGAGTCCTTGCTTTATTCAAAGTAAGAAGATAAAATGTTCATCTTGCAGAGTGCTTTCCCTTTTTAGCTCTAGGCTTGAAAACTTGCTTGTTCCCAGGAAACATATTTTGATTTTGTTCCTTCCCCTCTTTCAGGATATAGTGTGTGTTCATAGGACATTGAAGTTGTTGTAAGTGACTCCATTCCTTCAGTTCTTTATTCTAAAAAAGAAAGCCAGGACAGCTTTTAAATTTTGCAAAATCATGACTAAGACAAAAATTTTAAGTAATTTAACAGCTTCTGAAAGACTTTTGAGAGCAAAAACATAACATGGCTTACTGTTAATTTTTGTGAGTTCAAATACATATGTATACATAAATACCCATAATTTCTTTCTTTTTTTTTTTTTTTTTTTTTTTCAGTTTTTGGCCTGGGCTGGGTTTGAACCCACCATCTCTGGTATATGGGGCCGGTGCCCTACTCCTTTGAGCCACAGGTGCTGCCCATAAATACCCATAATTTTCACATAAATGTGGCCATGTGACCATACTTTATTCTATTTATTTGATATTTACTGTTGGGATTTTTTGGTAGTTTCATCCACTGGAGTATAGGCACCATGAGGCAAGAGATTTGCCCATCTTATTTACAAGCATATCCCCACCCTTAGCATTGTGCCTTGCCAATGGTAACTAATTGATAAAAATATATTGTATGAATTAATATATTTTGCACTGATAAAAGTTCCAGCCATAGAGATGGCATATAGTAAAGTTTTGTTGAATTGAATTGCAATGTGTTACAAAGGTAACTAGAACATTATGAAGAATAAACCTAAATTTTGAAGTAGAACTCATTTAGAAAACTTTATTGTCCTAGATCATTTTTATATGGGGGAGTATATTCATGACATCTAGGTTTGTTTTGTTTCGTTGTTTTGTTTTGAGACAGCATCTCGCTTTGTTCATATCCTTGGAGTGCTGTGGCATCAAGTAGCTGGGACTACAGGCAATGACCACAGCGCCCAGCTATTTTTAGAAACCAGGTCTTGCTCTGGCTCAGACTACTCTCCAACCTGAGCTCAGGCAATCCACCTGCCTCCCAGTGTCCTAGGATTACAGGCATGATCCACCTCACCTGACCATAACATCTAGGTTTTAAATCTCATGGGAAGAAGGAGGGCAAATGGTGGGATCTCACCTAATGTACACAATATGAGGGTGTGCAGCACAGCCCCCAGGGTGAATGGTTCAACTACAACTTAGACTTTACCTTAGAATAGCAGTTCTCAACCTGTGAGTTGGGACCCCTTTGTAACAATGAAAATACATTGCAGCATAAGGAAGGTTGAGAACCACTGCTTTAGAGGTAAAAACAATGTAACCTAAACATTTGTACCCTCCTATTCATTTGAAATTTAAAAAAGCTGTTCGCTACACAAGGTGGTTCATGCCTATAGTCCTAACACTCTGGGAGGCCAAAGCAGGTCGATTGCCTGAGCTCACAGGTTTGAAACCAGCCTTAGCAAGTGCAAGACCTTTCGTGGTGGGTTCAAACCCAGCCCCGGCCAGAAACTGCAAAAAAAAAATAGCTGGGTGTTGTCGTGGGTGCCTGTAGTCCCGGCTACTTGGGAAGCTGAGACAAGAGAATCACTTAAGCCCAAGAGTTGGAGGTTGCTGTGAGCTAAGAAGCCACAACATTCTACTGATGGTGACAAAGTGAGACTCTGTCTAAAAAAAAAATACAAAAGAAAAAACTATTATTATTTATTCTGTTTCTTTCTCTTTTTTCTTTTCTTTCTTTCTTTCTTTTTTCTTTTTTTGAGACAGAGCCTCACTGCGTTGCCCTCTGTACAGTGCTGTGGCGTCATAACTGACAGCAACCTCAAACTCCTGGGCTCAAGTGATTGGTCTCAGCCTCCCAATAGCTGGGACTAGAGGGGCTGACACAATGCCCAGCTATTTTTAGAGATGAGGTCTTGCTCTTTATTCTCTGTTTCCTTTTGTGTATAACTTCTTGGTGTCTGTCTACCTTTTCCTAAAAATCTTCTCTAACAATCAGCTACCTCCTTGGCTCATCCTCTCCATTTTTCTTGTGGTTTTCTATTTATTGATTTGTGCCTTTATCTTGGTCATTTCCTTTCCTCTTAGTTTACTCTGTTGCTTCCGAACCGGTTTCTCAAATTTAACACTGAGCTTATTATATATATATATATAATTTTTTAAAATTTTTTTTCTTTTTTTGAGACAGAGTCTCACTATGTTGCCCTTGGTAGAGTGCCGTGGTGTCACAGCAACCTCAAACTCCTGGGCTTAAGTGATTCTCTTGCCTCAGCCTCCCACATAGCTGGGACTACAGGCGCCCAGCATGATCCCGAACTAATTTTTGAGGCAGTTGTCATTGTTGTTCAGATGGTCCGGGTCAGGTTCAAACCCTCCACCCTTGGTGTATGTGGCTAGCCCGGTAACCACTGTGCTACGGGGGCTGAGCCTCAATTTATATTTTTAATAAACATTTTCAAACCACAAATTTCCCTCAAAGTACCAATTTTATTGCAGTGTACATTGGTGGCATGGAATGCAAGTACATAATGAGACTTGAGGGAGTGCAGTGGGTGCCAGGCCTGGGACAGACAGTGTCCTCCTCAGGGGAACCATGGCAAGGTCGCTGGGCCAATGCCAAGGTGACAAGTGGCAGTCGTCATGCTGGGAAACTAAACCCGCCCCATGCAGCAGGAGGACGAAAAAGCAAAAACCATCCACTGGATCAGGAAGAGGAACCCACGTCTTCCTGCGGCGTCCCTCCAGCGCCCTCTACTGGAAAGCTTCAACATCACACTCACTGCAAAGAAGAAATGCTTTCCAGGGGTATTCCACCTTTTTTTCTTTTATGGAGCACATTGGAAAAGTGAGAGTTGTCTTGGGCCACACAGTAAATACATACACAAACGCTGACAAAAGCTGATTACCGAAAACCAAAAAAAAAAAAAAGGTTTGTGCATAGTTTTTGTGATACTACATATCCAACACCACAGACAAGCAAAAAAAAGTCTTTACAAAATCAGCATGCAGCCCTCAGGTGGCAGGTCAGACACCTTAGGAGTTTAGCCCATTATCACCAGGTTCTGAGAGAATGAATTTGGGACTGAGAAGTAACATTTGATTACTGGCACATCTCTGAAGCTAAGGCTCAAGATGTGATTTAAATTTCCCTAATGGGGTGGCACCTGTGGCTCAGTGGGTAGGGCCGGCCCCATATACCGAGGGTGGTGGATTCGAACCCGGCCCCAGCCAAACTGCAACAAAAAAAAGCCAGGCATTGTGGCAGGCGCCTGTAGTCCCAGCTACTCTGGAGGCTGAGGCAAGAGAATCGCCTAAGCCTAGGAGTTGGAGGTTGCTATGAACTGTGTGATACCATGGCACTCTACTGAGGGAGATAAAATGAGACTCTGTCTCTACAAAAATAAATAAATAAATAAATAAAATTTCCCTACTGAGGATGAATTTGCAGATTTTAATCTGGGAGTGAGTTGAGAGAGAGAATGCGAAGGGCATCTATTCTGGCCTGCCTGAGTCAAGGCAGATGTTATGGGGCTGTGAAGCCAGTGCTGCTGGAAGCAGCTCTCTGCTTCTGGAGAAGGCATCCTGACCCTGCTCTTTCTGGTCCTGACTGTCAGCAGATACCTCGACAGAGCAGTCCAGCTGGGGTATTAGGAACTGATCCTACAAATTTGACCTAAATCTCGGGGGTGAACCAAATTAATCACTTTCTGCTTAATCAGTGAATGAAATCTCTAATCTACAAATAATTAACCTGAAAAAATCGTGGTGAAAGAATATAGATTGTACAATATGAATTTGGAATTTCTAGAAGTTTCCTTTATTGTCTAGTACATGGTTCCTCTTTATAAAGTTTCAGGTTTGCTCAAGAAGAATATATATTCTCTCTCTCTCTCTCTCTATTCCTAATTTAATTTTTTCTCTGTTCAGATTCTCTCATGAAATACGGAATCTACCTATATGCAAAAGCTAACTCCTTGTATTTCAAAATTGGATCAATTGCCTGATCCCCAAACATTTGCCAGGGGTCCTCAAACTGCGGCCCGTGTGCCACATGTGGCAGTGTGATTGTATTTGTTCCCGTTTTGTTTTTTTACTTCAAAATAAAAATATGTGCAGTGTGCATAGGAATTTGTTCATAGTTTGTTTGTTTTTTAAACTATAGTCCGGCCCTCCAACAGTCTGAGGGAACAGTGAATTGGCCCCCTGTTTAAAAAGTTTGAGGACACCTGATTTAGACTCTCTTTAGTTTTCTGCTCCTTAGCACCAAAGCAGTGACCACTCAGCATTTAAGTATTTGATTATCCAAAAACACTGATTCTCTAACTCACTGCAATGTTAGGTAGGTAATAAAATTGGGAGAGTTTGACATCTTCTACACAGTATGCCTTCTGGAATACCATCAGAGGCACTCTGATATTTTGCTACAATGCTTTGGCAATGGCTCTTAATTTATTGTAGTCACTGTAACCAATCCCAAGGAAACAGTATAAATTCAAGTGATGCCAACTAATATAGTTAGAGTACCAAATTCCAGAGTTAATCTAAAGTGTAAATGTCCCAGTGAAAGACTAATAACTGATGTTCCTAACATTTCAGGCTAAAAGAGTATGAAAAGAATTATGGCAAAAACCTCTAGAGCAGCGGTTCTCAACCTGTGGGTCGCGACCCCTTTTTTAACAATGAAAATACATTGCAGCATTAGGAAGATTGAGGACCACTGCTCTAGAGGGTAGTTTTGGGGGAGGGAGTGGTGGTTGTTGTTTGTAGACAGAGTCTCACTCTCTCCCTAGGTACAATGTGATGGCTTCCCCACTGCAAGCTCAAACTCTTGGGCTTGAGCAATCCTCTTGCCTCGGCCTCCTAAGTAGCTGAGACTTCAGGTTCCTGCCACAACGCCTGCCTAGTTTTTTTATTTTTAGTAGAGTTGGGGTCTTGTTCTTACATAGGCTGGTCTTGAATACCTGAGCTCAAGAAATCGGCTGGTAGGCTGGGTGTTGTGGCTCACACCTATAATCCTAGCACTCTGGGAAGCCGAGGTGGTTCAAGCATAAGCAAGAGTGAGATCCTGTCTCTAAAAATAGCTGGACAGGGAGGCGCCTGTGGCTCAGTCGGTAAGGCGCCGGCCCCATATACCGAGGGTGGCGGGTTCAAACCCGGCCCCGGCTGAACTGCAACCAAGAAATAGCTGGGCGTTGTAGTGGGCGCCTGTAGTCCCAGCTACTCGGGAGGCTGAGGCAAGAGAATCGCTTAAGCCCAGGAGTTGGAGGTTGCTGTGAGCTGTGTGATGCCATGGCACTCTATCGAGGGTGATAAAGTGAGACTCTGTCTCTACAAAAAAAATAAAAATAAAAAATAGCTGGACGGCTCAGCACACATGGTTCGGTGGTTAGGACACCAGCCACACACACCAGGGCTGGTTGGTACAAACCCGGCCTGGGCCTGCTAAAACAACAATGACAACTACAACAACAAAAAAATAGTGGAGCGTGGTGCCTGTGGCTCAAGGAGCAGGGTGCCAGGTCCCATATACTGGAGGTGGCAAGTTCGAACCTGGTCCTGCCCCCCCCCCAAAAAAAAAATAGTCAGGCATTGTGCCTGGCACCTGTAGTCCCAGCTACTTGGGAGGCTGAAGCAAGAGAATCACTTAAGCCCAAGAGTTGGAGGTTACTGTGAGGTGTGACATAACAGCACTCTACCCAGGGCGACATAGTGAGACTCTGTCACTATGAAAAAATAAATAAATAAATAAAATATAAAAATAGCCAGGCGTCGTGGTGGGTGCCTGTAGTCCCAGCTAACTGAGAGGCTGAGACCAGAGGATTGCTTGAGCCCAAGAGTTTGAGGTTGCTGTGAGCTGTGATGCCACATAGTGAGACTATGTGAGATGATAACGCTGGGAGGGCAACATAGTGAGACTCTGTCAGAAGGGAAGGGAAGGGAAGAGAAGGGAAGGGAAAAAGGAAGAATGGAAAAGAAAAGAATAAAAAAGAAAGAGGTGGCGCACATCTGTGGTCCCAGCAACTCAGAATTGGAGGATTGCTTGAACCCAGGAGTTTGAAGCTGCTGTGAGCTAGGCTGAGGTCTTGGTATTCTAGCCTGGGCAACAGTAAAACTCTGTCTCAAAAAAAAGTTCTGAAAATGGAAAGCAGTGATGGTTGTACAACAGTGTGAATGTACTTAATGCTGTTGAATTGTACACCTAAAAATGGTTAAAATAGGCTTGGTGCCTGTGGCTCAGACGGCTGAGGCACCAGCTACATACACCTGAGCTGGCGGGTTCGAAACCAGCCCAGGCCCACCAAACAACAATGACGGCTGCAACCAATAAATAGCCTAGGCATTGTGGTGGGCACCTATAGTCCCAGCTACTTGGGAGGCAGAGGCAGGAGACTCGCTTGAGCCCAGGAGTTGGAGGTTGCTGTGAGCTGTGATGCCACAGCACTCTACCCAGGGCAACAGCTTGAGGCTCTGTCTCAAAAAAAAAAAAAAAACAATGGTTAAAATAGTAAATTTTATGTCAATTTTACCATAATAAAAAAAATATTGGGCGGCGCCTGTGGCTCACTGAGTAGGGCGCCGGCCCCATATGCCGAGGGTGGCGGGTTCAAACCCGGCCCCGGCCAAACTGCAACAACAACAACAACAACAAAAAAAAATAGCCGGGCGTTGTGGCGGGCGCCTGTAGTCCCAGCTACTCGGGAGGCTGAGGCAAGAGAATCGCGTAAGCCCAAGAGTTAGAGGTTGCTGTGAGCCGTGTGACGCCACGGCACTCTACCCGAGGGCGGTACAGTGAGACTCTGTCTCTACAAAAAAAAAAAAATATATATTGGGGAGCGCCTGTGGCTCAGCAGGTAGGGCACCGGTCCCATATGCCGGAGGTGGTGGGTTCAAACCCAGCCCCGGCCAAAAAAATAAATAAATAAATAAAAAATAAAAATAAAAATAAAAAAATATTAATAAAAGAAAAGAAGGAAGGAAGGAAGGGGGGGAGGGAAGGGAAAGGAAAGGAAAAAAAGGAAGGAAGGAAAGAAAAGAAAGAGAGAGGGAGAGAGAAAGAAAAGAAAAGAAAAGAAAAGATCCTCTGGTCTCAGCCTCCCAGAGTGCCCGGATTATAGGCGTGAGCGACCTCCCTGGCCAGGGTTAATAGTCACTGAGATTAGTATGACTACAGAGACACTCATGAAAAAGACAGTAAAGGGCGGCGCCTGTGGCTCAGTGAGTAGGGCGCCAGCCCCATATGCCAAGGGTGCCGGGTTCAAACCCAGCCCCGGCCAAACTGCAACAAAAAAATAGCCAGGCGTTGTGGCGGGCGCCTGTAGTCCCAGCTACTCAGAAGGCTGAGGCAAGAGAATCGCTTAAGCCCAAGAGTTTGAGATTGCTGTGAGCTGTGATGTCACAGCACTCCACCAAGGGCAACATACTGAGGCTCTGTCTCCAAATAAATAAATAAATAAATAAATCTGAAACACTGAGGCAAGAGGATAGCTCGAGCCCCAAGTTTGAGGTTGCTGTGAGCTATGATGCCACAACACTCTACCCAGCTTGAGACTCTGTCTTAAAAAAAAAAAGAAAAAAGAAAACTACTTACATAAAATCATTTCATTCATTCATTTATTCATTTAATTTTTTAACAAATACTCCCTGAGTATAGCTATTATGTAACAAGCACTGTGCTAGTTTAAAGGGACAATGAATAAGACAAAGAAATTCCTTCCCCTATGGGCATGTAGTTTACTAAGTGTAGGCAGCCAACAAAGAAATGTGCAAATTAATATACAATATAGTGTTAGGTGATAAATATGGTGAAGACAAGTAAAACAGGATAATGAACCAGAGTCAGGGGTTAGAACCAGAAATCGAGTTATATAGTGTTATCTAGGAAGAGTCTCTAAGGAAGTGACAGATGTGGTGAAGCCAGGGGGGGCCATGTGAAAACCTCAGAAAAAGTCAGCAGATGTAAAGGCCCTGAGATGGGAACTTGATATGTTAAGTTGCATTCCCTTAATTACTACTGAGATACAACTGCTTTCCCCTCTGCCTCCTAGACTATCAAGTAGCAGTTTATTATAGATTTCCAATCCCTCCTATTACTGAATGTTAGCCAGTCAGTGACTTTAATTTGCGTAATGATTTTGAGTTTAAGTCAATGACAAGGGTATTGTTTTTTTGTTTTTTTTTTTTTGAGTCTCACTCCGTCTCCCTTGGTTGAGTACCATGGCATCACAGCTTACAGCAACCTCCAACTCTTGGACTTAAGCAATACTCTTGCCTCAGCCTCCCAAGCAGCTGGGACTACAGGAGCCCACCACAATGCCCAGCTATTTTTTTTTTTTTTTTTTTAATTTGGCCCGGGCTGGGTTTGAACCCGCCACCTCCGGCATATGGGACCGGCACCCTACCAGCTGAGCCACAGGCGCCGCCCAGTGCCCAGCTATTTTTTTGTTGCAGTATTTGATTAGCTGGTCTGGGGTGAGTACAAACCCGCCAGCCTGGGTGCAGTGCCCTACCCACTGAGATACGGGTGCCACCCATTTTTTTTTTTTTGAGACAGAGCCTCAAGCTTTTGCCCTGGGTAGAGTGCTGTGGCATCACAGCTCACAGCAACCTCAAACTCCTGGGCTCAAGCGATTCTCGTGCCTCTGCCTCTCAAGTAGTTGGGACTACAGGCGCCTGCCACAATGCCTGGCTATTTTTTTGTTGCAGCTGTCATTGTTGTTTGGTGGGCCCGGGCTGGATTAGAACCCGTCAGTTCAGGTGTATGTGGCTGGCGCCTTAGCGGCTTGAGCCACAAGCGCTGAGCCCCAATTTTTTTTGTGTGTTTTTTTTTGGCCGGGGCTGGGTTTGAACCCGCCACCTCCAGCATATGGGACGGGCGCCCTACTCCTTGAGCCACAGGCGCCGCCCCCCAATTTTTTTTTTTTTTTTAAGGCAAGAGTCTCACTTTGTTGCCCTTGGTAGAGTGCAGTGATATCATAACTCACAACAACCTTAAACTCTTGGGCTCACATAATCCTCTTGCCTCAGCCTCCCAAATAGCTGGGACTACAGGCACCAACCACAACACCCAGATATTTTTAGAGATAGGAGTGGGGAGGGCCTTGCTCTTGCTGAGGTTGGTCTGGAATCTGTGAGCTCAGGCAATCCACCTGCCTCAGTCTCCCAGAATACTAGGATTACAGGCATGAACCACAGCACCCAGCCCATTTTCTTTCTTTTTTAAAGTCAGGTTTATTAAAGTATTGTTTGCATACAATAAAATTCACCCTTTTAAAATTCAGCGAGTTCTGACAAAGGCATACAGTTGTGTAGTCATTCCACAATTAAGATTCCACCACCCCTGGGTGGCACCTGTGGCTCAAAGGAGTAGAGTGCCGGTCCCATATGCTGGAGGTGGAGGGTTCAAGTCCAGCCCCGGCCAAAAACTGCAAAAAAAAAAAAAAAGATTCCACCACCCCAAAGAGTGCCCTGGTTTCCCTTGTGCCCTTTTGAAATTAATCCCCTTCTTTCGTGCTCAGCATCTGGAAACCATGGATCTATCTTTTTGTATCTATGGTCTTATCTTTTCTGGAGTGTCATATAAATGGAATAATTCAAAATAACTTTTCGTGTCTGGCTTAGTATAATACCTTTACGATACAACCATGTTGTTTCATGTATTGCTAGATAGTTAATCTTTATTACTGAGCAGTTTTCCAGGCAATGTTTGAATCACAATTTGTTTTTTTTTGTTTTTGTTTTTTTTTTGTAGAGACAGAGTTTCACTTTATTGCCCTCGATAGAGTGCCGTGGCCTCACAAAGCTCACAGCAACCTCCAACTCCTGGGCTTAAGCGATTCTCTTGCCTCAGCCTCCCGAGTAGCTGGGACTACAGGCGCCCGCCACAACGCCCGGCTATTTTTTTGTTGCAGTTTGGCAGGGGCTGGGTTTGAACCCGCCACCCTCGGCATATGGGGCCGGCGCCCTGCTCACTGAGCCACAGGCGCCGCCCTGAATCACAATTTGTTTACTCATTCCTCACTTGGTGAACATCTGAACTGTTTCCAGTTTATGGCCATGATAAATAAAGCAGCTGTAAACATTCATGTGCACACCTTTTTGTGAACATGTTCTTTTCTCCTTGGGTAAATAGTAAAGAGTGGGATTACTGGGTTATATGGTAAGTTTATGTATAACTTTATATGATACTGTGGCTGGGTGCAGTGGCCTGTGCTTGTAATCCCAGCATTCTGGAAGACTGAAGCAGAAGGATTCCTTGAGCTTAGGAGTTCAAGACCAGCTTGAGCAAGAGTGAGACCCTGTCTCTATTAAAAATAGAAAAATTAGCTAGGCTTCCTGACAGGTGCCTGTATTCCCAGCTATTCTCCTTTCTTGAGGCACCTCACCCTAGTTCTAGCCAGAACCTCTAAGAAGAATATAGATCTTAGAATTAGATGGAGTTGTGCGTTTGAATCTTTGCTTCACCACCACTTGTATACAACTACTTATTCTGTTACCAGAATTGTTGAACCAGGTTCTTTTTTTCTTCTCTCTTTTTTTTGAGTCTCATTATGTCACCCTCACTAGAGTGTTGTGGTATCACAGCTCCCAGCAACCTCAAATTCTTAGGCTTAAGCAATTCTCTTGCCTCAGCCTCCCGAGTAGCTGGCACTACGGGCGCCCGCCACAACGCCCGGCTATTTTTTGGTTGCAGTTGTTGTTGCTGTTTAGCAGGCCCGGGCCAGGATTGAACCACCAGCTGCATTGTATGAGGCAGGCATCTTACTCACTGAACTATGGGCAGTGAGCCTGAACCAGGTTCTTGTCTCTCGAAGTCAACGAATTAATTCACAGGATGAGGGAGATAGCAAGTGAAGGAAAAGTATACGAAGAGCAAATTTACGGACAAATAGAGAAATTCCTTTACTGAAATAGAGGAAATAGGGAAAGCGGCAAAGACTCCAGCACAGAATGCACAGAGGGGGACCCGAGGGGGTTGCTGGTGAAAACTAAATGTTAAGGGGATTATATATGTTGTCTAACCTTATCTATCTTCTTTGTGTAAGGAAGTGGAACTTATATTTCTTTTGTTCTTTTGTGTCTTAATTTCCGGGTTATTTTTTGTTTTTTGTTTTGTTTTGTTTTTGCAGTTTTTGGCCGGGGGTGGGTTTGAACCCGCTACCTCTGGCATATGGGGCCAGCGCTGTACTCCTTTGAGCCACAGGTGCCACCCTTATTTTTTGTTTTTTTCAGACAGAAGCTCACTATGTAGCCCTGGGTAGAGTGCTGTGGCATCACAACTCACAGCAATCTCAAACTCTTGGGCTTAAGCAATTCTCTTACCTCAGCTTCCCAGGTAGCTGGGACTACAGGTACCCGCCACAACATCGGGCTATTTTTTGTTGTTGTTGTAGTTGTCATTGTTTGGCAGGCCCAGGCTGGTTTTGAATCCACCAGCCCCAGTGTATGTGGCTGGCACCTTAGCCGCTTGAGCCACAGGTGCCGAGCCATTTGTTTGTTTTTTTTAATTGGAGACAGTCTCATTTTGTCGCCCTCAGTAGAGAACTCTGGCATCATAGCTCACAGCAACCTCAGACTCTTGGCTTAAGCGATTCTCTGGCTTCAGCCTCCAGAGTAGCTGACACTACAGACGCCAGTCACAACACACTACTAAACAAACATTTGTTGAATGAATTAACTACAGATCCTGGATGGTTTCTAAATAAAACCCGTTGGTGTGAAGGGCTTGTGTCTATGATTCTAGCGTGGGAGGTGAAGATGGGAGGATTGCTTGAGGTCAGGAGTTTAATATCAGCTGGGCTAGGATAACAAGACCCCCATCTCAATAAATAAATAATAAAATAAAATAAAATATTAGTCATTAAGTAAAAGAATTATGAAGGAAATCACTTTCTCAAAAAACTAGTTTCTCATTTTTGAGGAGGGAGACAAAAATTGCCTAACCTGAACTTATTTTTTATTCATTTATTTTATTTATTTTTTTTTTTGTAGAGACAGAGTCTCACTTCATGGCCCTCGATAGAGTGCCGTGCCTCACACAGCTCACAGCAACCTCCAACTCCTGGGCTTAAGCGATTCTCTTGCCTCAGCCCTCCCGAGCAGCTGGGACTACAGGCACCTGCCACAACGCCCGGCTATTTTTTTGGTTGCAGTTTGGCCGGGGCCAGGTTTGAACCTGCCACCCTCGATATATGGGGCCGGTGCCTTACCGACTGAGCCACAGGCACTGCCCTTTTTTATTTTTTTTTTAATCTGAAGCTTTTTTCATTATCCTCGTATTCAAATCATGTCCAATACATGTCAGACTATCAAAACGAAGAACAGCTCACGAACCCTTTTTTCCCCTTTCTCTTACACGTGGAGAAATAAATCAGTGAGCTCTTTGCAAATGGGAGCTTCCTGACTCAGTTTTTCCATTGATAATGACAACTACGGCATGGACGGTACCTCAAACCAAACCCCACGTAGGAGTCAAAGTAAATAGAAACTTAAAATTAGACGAACTAGAAAGTCAAATCACATGAGTTCCTGTATTTGTGAGTTAATTAGAAACTATTCATAAGGGGAAGAAAAAAAAACAACTGACCTCTTAAGACTCAGAAGAAATTCTCATATTCATTGTCATAATGGAAATTCCCAAATTTCTCAAATGTGTTCTTCTCATTTGATAGCATAAAAACATCTGCCACAAAATGTTATGAAACTGATGAAGTATCTGATGCCATTGCCCAGCCTGTAATAACTTGAAGGATCAGGTTGTCCTCACATCAGTCACATCAGTCAGGTGTCATTTCACACAGGGCTCTGACGCTCCCTCCCTTACGGCCATCGACATTTCTACACGTTTGCTGCTGCTTTCTTTCTTTTCCTTTTTTCTTTTTTTGCAGTTTTTGGTCGGGGCCAGCTTTGAACCTGCCAGCTTCAGTATATGGGGCCGGTGCCCTACTCCTTTGAGCCACAGGCACGGCCCTTTTTTTTTTGAGACAAACTCTCAAGCTGTCGCCCTGGGTAGAGTGCTGTGGCATCACAGCTCACAACTCATAGCAACCTCCAACTCCTGGGCTTAGCGGTTCTCCTACCTCCGCCTCCCAAGTAGCTGGGACTACAGGCACCTGCCCCAACACCTGGCTTGTTTTTAGTTGTAGTTGCACTGTTGTTTGGCAGACCGGCCTGAATTCGAACCTGCAACTCAGGTGTTTGTGGCTGGCGCCCTAGCCGTTTGAGCTGCAGGCGCCAAGCCATGCTGCTGCTTTTTTTTTTTTTTTTTTTTTTGGTAGAGACAGAGTCTCACTTTATGGCCCTTGGTAGAGTGCCGTGGCCTCACACAGCTCACAGCAACCTCCAACTCCTGGACTTAAGCGATTCTCTTGCCTCAGCCTCCCGAGCAGCTGGGACTACAGGTGCCTGCCACAATGCCCGGCTATTTTTTGGTTGCAGTTCAGCCGGGGCCGGGTTTGAACCTGCCACCCTCGGTATATGGGGCCTGCGCCTTACCAACTGAGCCACAGGCGCCGCCCCATGCTGCTGCTTTCTGTTTTCTATACTCTAGGTAGGACATGGCCTTTCTTGAGATGCCACTGTGCCTGCCATTATGTACAAATGTGTAAGTCCAGATTCTCTAGGTAATAGTATTAAACTAGTACTGAGCATTCATCTGTACAGACTTTTTCTTTTTCTTTCATTCTTTTCTTTTCTTTTTGTTAGAACAACTCAGCAAAATAAGATTCCAGTTTATTGTTGGACAATATTGTTTCACACATATATCAAACAGGTAAAAATAAATAAATAAATAAACAGCAATTTCATAGATAGAAAAAAAGGGAAAAAAGAAAGGAAGAAAAAGAAACCTTTTTTTTTTTTAAGAGACAGAGTGTCAGTTTGTCACTCATGGCGTCACAGCTCACAGCAACCTCCAGCTGTTGGGCTTTGGCAATTCTCTTGCCTCAGCCTCCCCAGTTAGCTAGGACTACAGGCGCCCGCCACAGGCCTGACTATTTTTTTGGCTGGGGCTGGGTTCAAACCTACCACCTTGGTATATGGGGCTAGTGCCCTACTCACTGAGCCACAGGTGCCACCCTGTCTTTGTCCTTTTTAACCATCTCATACAAACGAACTACTTATAGTACAGCTAAGTACATACACACAAAAAAGTTACTGAAATGCTTGGAATAAGATTGCTTTTTTGCTTTTTTTTTTTTTTCAAGTATTTTTTTCTCCTTTCAGATTATAATGAACATGGTCACACGACAAGTGAAGTCAGAGTCAGAATAGGACAGAGACCTGCTCTGAAGGCTGGTTTGGTCATCTAAGATCATTAAAAATGGCTGACCCCTAACAATATGTACCAAAATATAAAATGTAAATAAAAAATACAAACGATGTGAAATTTACTAAATGTAGAATATAAATGTCTTAACACAATAACTAAGAAAATGCCAGGAAGGCTATGTTAACCAGTGTGATGAAAATATGTCAAATGGTATATAAAACCAGTGTATGGTGCCCCATGATTGCATTAATGTACACAGCTATGATTTAATAATAAATAAATTTTAAAAATACAAACAAATTTCCCCTTTACTTTTAAAAAAAAAAGCAGGGCCTTGGAAGTTTTGGTTGTTTTTTCCTTCCCTATTGTAAATTCTCAAAGTTTGGGTTGGATAGTGAAGAGTGCATGTCGTCTGTGGGTGGCCCTGCCTGTGGGTGGCCCCGCCTGTGGTTGGCAGGCAGACAGGCCTCCCTACTGAAGGTGAGAGTTTAGATTCTGAGATGAGAAGCGGAAGGTGAATAAGTCATGGTGGCTTTATGGTGGCTTTTTTTTTGAGACAGAGTTTCATTATGTCACCCTCAGTAGAGTGCGGTTGCATCATAGCTCACAGCAACCTCAAACTCTTGGACTTAGGTGATTCTCTTGCCTCAGCCTCCCAAGTAGCTGGGACTACAGGCACCTGCCGCAAGGCCTGGCTATTTTTATTGCTTTTTTTTTTTTTTTAATTTGGCCGGGGCTGGGTTTGAACCCGCCACCTCCGGCATATGGGACCGGCGCCCTACCCACTGAGCCACAGGCGCCGCCCGGCCTGGCTATTTTTAGAGATGTGGCCTCACTCTTGCTCAGACTGGTCTTGAATCTGTGAACTCAAGCAATCCACCCACCTTGGCCTCCCAGAGTGTTAGAATTACAGGATTACTGCGCCTGGCCCATATTTTTTAATAAACATTTATTAACCACTTATTTTGTGCTACTGCTTAGGGTACTGGAGATATATACAGAGGGTACCCAACAAATGTATGTATATTTTAAGAATGTGGCTGGGCCTGTTGGCTCACCCCTGTAGTCTTAGCACTCTGGGAGGTTGAGGAGGGAGGACCGACTGCTTGAGGTCAGGAATTTGAGACCATTCTGAGCAAAGCAAGACCCTGTCTCTATTCAAATAGAAAAATTAGGCAGGCACGATGGCAGCAGCCTATAGTTCCAGCTACTGGGGAGGCTGAGGCAGGAGGATAGCTTAAGCCTAAGAATTTGAGGTTATTGTGAACTAGGCTGACTCCATGTGGCAGTCTAGCCAGAGGCACCTGAGTGAGACCAAAAAAAAGGGGGGGGGGGTCAGATAAGGTGGCTCAATTCTGTAATCCCAGCACTCTGGGAGGCTGAGGTGGGTGGATTACCTGAGTTTATAAATTTGAGACTAGCCCAAGCTAGAGTGAGACTTCATCTCTACAAAAATGACTGGGGTGGATTTCATTCCATCCAGTTGGAAATCTTACCACACCTGCACCCCGGTGGAATAAAGCCATTTTAATTGCACAAAAATAAATAATAAATTAATAAATAGCCGGGAGGTGGCCAGGTGGAGCGGCTCACAACTGTAATCCTAGTACTCAGGGAGGCTGAGGCGGGTGGATTGCTTGAGCTCACAAGTTTGAAACCAGCCTGAGCAAGAGCCAGACCCTGTCTCTACTAAAAATGGAAAAACTGAGGCAAGAGGATCATTTGAGCCTGAGTTGGAGGTTGCTGTGAGCTATGACGCCACAGCATACTACACAGGGCAACAGCTTGAGACTCTGTCTTAAAAACAAAAAAAAATAGCTGGCCGTGGGCGGCACCTGTGGCTCAGCCGGTAAGGTGCCAGTCCCATATACCGAGGGTGGCGGGTTCAAACCCGGCCCCGGCTGAACTGCAGCAAAAAAATGGCCGGGTGTTGTGGTGGGCACCTGTAGACCCAGCTACTCGGGAGGCTGAGGCAAGAGAATCGCTTAAGCCCAAGAGTTGGAGGTTGCTGTGAGCTGTGTGATGCCATGGCACTCTACCTAGGGCCATAAAGTGAAACTCTGTCTCTACAAAAAAAAAAAAAAATAGCTGGCTGTTGTGGCGGGCACCTGTAGTCCCAGCTTCCTGGGAGGCTGAGGCAAGAGAATCGCTTGAGCCCAAGAGTTTGAGGTTGCTGTGAACTATGATGCCAAGGCACTCTACCGAGGGTGACAAAAGTAAGACTTTTTCTCAAAAAAAAAAAATAAATAAGGAAGGAAGAAAACTATTACAATTATAATGCTCAGAGGGGAACACTTTACACTGTTGGTAGAACTGGAAACTAAAACATCCTCTTTGGAAAGAAGTATGGAGAATCTTCAAAGAACTCAAATTACGCTTCCCGTTTGTTCCTATAATCCCATTAGTAGGCATCTATCCAGAAGAAATAAAAACCATTTTATCATAAAGGCATTTGCATGAGATTGCTTATCACAGCTCAATTTACAATTGCCAAGATGTGGTAACAACCTAAATGCCAATGAACCCAGGAATGGATTACCAAACTATGGTATATGTATGTCAAGGAATTCCATGCAGCCGTAAAAAAAGATAGAGACTTTACATCTTTTGTATTAACCTGGATGGAGTTGAAACACATTCTTCTTAGTAAAGTATCACAAGAATGGAAAAACAAATATCCAATGTACTCCATACTAATATAAAGCCAGTAGATAATCTAATCTAAGCCCACATTAAAAAAAACCCCTCAATTCAATTGAAGTTGGGGGAGGGGGAATGAGGAGGGGAAGGTAGGGAAAGAAGGAAGGGATTGGTATGTTCCCACTTAATGGACATAATGTGAGGGTATTTTTTTTTTTTTTTTTTTGATTTTGGCCAGGGCTAGGTTTGAACCTGCCACCTCTGGCATATGGGACCGGCGCCCTACTCCTTGAGCCACAGGCGTCGCCCAATGTGAGGGTATTGACACACCTTTTGGGTGAGACACACAACTGCAAGAGGGACTCTACCTAACATATGGCGATATTGTAACCTAGCTGTTTGTACCTTCACATTAACCAGAAATAAAAAATAGGGTGGCGCCTGTGGCTCAAGGAGTAGGGCGCTGGTCCCATATGCCAGAGGTGGCGGGTTCAAACCCAGCCCCGGACAAAAACCACACACACACACAAAAATAAAATAAAATAAAATTGTAATACTCAATATATATGGGTAATGTTTGTTATCTAGTATTTTGTACCTTGTATGTCTTATACTTGCAGAAGTCAAGTATTACAAATTTTTTTTTTTTTTTTTGAGACAGAGTTTCACTATGCCACCCTTGGTAGAATGCTGTGACATCACAGCTCACAGCAACCTCAAACTCTTGGGCTCAAGTGATTCTCTTGCCTCAGCCTCCCAAGTAGCTGGGACTATAGGCACTGGCCACAATGCCTGGAATTTTTTTGTTGCCTTGGTGTCATTGTTGCTTAGCTAGCCCAGGCCAGGCTCAAACCTGCCATCTTTGGTGCATATGGCTGGTGCTGTAACCACTGTGCTACAGTGTAACCAGTGTGCTACACTCGCTATAGATGCCAAGCCAACTATTACAATTTTAATACAGTTTTTTCCCTTCTTAAAATATGTTTATGTTTTCCCAGCACCCTCTTGTTTTCCCAGCACCCTCTGTATAAGATTCAGTTCCTGCTCACAAGTTAACATTGTGAAATATGTAATTGAAGGAGCCCCAGGATGCAGAGAAGTGGCACAGAGGTCAGATGTTAGGAGTGTCAGGGAAGACCTCTTTTTGGGGGGTGTGGGGATAGAGTCTCACTATATTGCCCCTGGTAGAGTGCCATGGCATCACAGCTCACAGCAACCTCAAACTCTTGAGCTTAAGCCATTCTCTTGCCTCAGCCTCCAAAGTAGCTAGGACTACAAGTGCCCACCACAACGCCCAGCTATTTTTTTTATTATAGTTGTCATTGTTTAGCAGGCCCGAGCTGGGTTTGAACCCACCAGCCCAGGTGTATGTGGCCGGCACCCTAACCACTGAGCTAGGGGCACCAAGCCAGGGAAGACTTCTTGAGGAAGGCTATTGCTGAGAATACATTCAGCAATGTATGTGCCGTGTCCAGCTCTGCTGTGAGCCTGGGAACACAGCAGTGAACAAAGCAGAAAGATATTCCTGCCATTGTGGAGTTCATATTTGAGGACAATGACCTGAAGAAAGAGCAAGAAGAGCAAGAAAGAGCCAGATGAACAATCTAAAAAGAAATGACGTGTCTTTGAAGTTAATTATAAGCATGTAAATATAGTTTAGATACTAGAAAAGTCACTGCGTGGTCTCTGTCTTTTTCAAAACATATTGACATGTTGAAATTTCCTGTCTTTGTGTACAGAGGAGTGACTTCCTTCCACACCTGGGAATAGGGTGCAGAATCCATTCACAGCTCAACGGCCCCTTGCCAAGAAAAAGACCCGTACAGGTTTGCAGACACAGACAAACAACACACACACAGGAGAAGCCATTCACATGCTGACCAGCGACACTGCACTGCCTGGTTCCAGTCTTGTTTTTTCTTGAGACAGAGTCTCAAGCTGTTGCCCCGTGTAGAGTGCTGTGGCAACATAGCTCACAGCAACCCCCAACTCAGGCTCAAGTGCTCCTCTTGCCTCAGTTTTTCTATTTTTAGCGAGACTGAGTGTTGCTCTTGCTTTCTCTGGTTTTCAACCTGTGAGCTCAAGCAATCCACCTGCCTCAGCCTCCCAGAGTGCTAGGATTACCAGCGTAAGTCTCCACACCAGGCCACAGTCTTTTTTTTTTTTTTTGAGACAGAGCCTCAAGCTGTCATCCTGAGTAGAGTGCCACGGCATCACAGCTCATAGCAACCTCCAGCGCCTGGGCTCAAGCGATTCTCTTGCCTTAGCCTCCCAAGTAGCTGGGACTACAGGCGCCTGGCACAATGCCCGGCTATTTTTTGGTTGTAGTTGTCATTGTTGTTTGGCAGGCCCGGGCCGGATTTGAACATACCAGCTCTGGTGTATGTGGCTGGCACCCTAGCTGCTTGAGCTAAAAGCGCTGAGCCTCCATAGTCTTTTTTTTTTTAATTTTGAGAAAAGTCTCACTCTGTCACCGTGGGTAGAGTGCCGTTGTGTCAACATAGCTCACAGCAAGCTCAAACTCTTGGATTCAAACAATCCTCTGCCTCAGCCTCCCAAGTAGCTAAGATTATAGATGCCCACCATAACGTCAGCGATTTTTAGTAGACATGAGTTTTTTGCTAGTCTGGAACTCCTGAGCTGAAGCAATCCACCACCTTGGCCTCCTAGAGTGCTAGGATTACAGGCATGAGCCACTTCCGCTGGCCATGGTCCCAGTCTTGACATCCCCACTGTGACAAGGCTCATTGCAAGAAGCAGGAATACAAGGAAGAGATTCTACCCAATACCTACATTTAAGAACATATTTTAAGTTTCTTCCTGATCACAAAAGGGAGAGTATGACTTGTAGCATATAGTATATGGTGGTACACACTAGAGTAAGTGCTCTCTTTTTTGGAACAATAGTTATGCACATTCTCTCAAATTAATTTACTTAACCAATTTAAAGGACTCTGGGAAGGAGAAAGATGTTAACATCTACTTGGGTGGAATGATCCCTGATCCTTTAAGATATAAAGGTGTGGGGCAGCACCTGTGGCTCAGTGAGTAGGGTGCTGGCCTCTTATACTGAGGGTGGGAGATTCGAACTTGGCCCTGGCCAAACTGCAACAAAAAAATAGCCGGGCATTGTGGCGGGTGCCTGTAGTCCAAGTTACTCGGGAGGCTGAGGCAAGAGAATCACCTAAGCCCCAGAGCTGGAGGTTGCTGAGACGTCACAGCACTCTACCGAGAGTGTCAAAGTGAGACTCTGTCTCTAAATAAATAAATAAATAAAATAATAAAAAAAAGATATAAAGGTGTGAATGTCAAGGACATTTTCTTTCTTCCTCTTTTTTCTCTCGTTATTTTAATGAACACATACTATATAACCAGTGTTAAAAAAGAGGCCTACAGATAATCTTTATAAATGAAAATAAAAGGGGGAAATGACTATGTCTTTTTTTTTTTTTTTTGTAAAGACAGAGTCTCACTTTATGGCCCTGGGTAGAGTGCCATGGCCTCACACAGCTCACAGCAACCTCCAACTCCTGGGCTTAAGCGATTCTCTTGCCTCAGCCTCCCGAGTAGCTGGGACTACAGGCGCCCGCCACAACGCCCAGCTATTTTTGGTTGCAGTTTGGCCGGGGCCGGGTTTGAACCCGCCACCCTCGGCATATGGGGCCGGCCCCCTACCGACTGAGCCACAGGCGCCGCCCGGAAATGACTATGTTAATATTTTGGTATATCCTCTTACAAATTCATTCCCCATGCTTCTTTCTTTTTTTTTTTTTGTAGAGACAGAGTCTCACTATACCGCCCTTGGGTAGAGTGCCGTGGCGTCACACGGCTCACAGCAACCTCTAACTCTTGGGCTTACGCGATTCTCTTGCCTCAGCCTCCCAAGCAGCTGGGACTACAGGCACCCGCCACAATGCCCGGCTATTTTTTTGTTGCAGTTTGACCGGGGCTGGGCTTGAACCCATCACCCTCGGCATATGGGGCCGGCGCCCTACTCACTGAGCCACAGGCGCCGCCCCCCCATGCTTATTTCTTAATAAATACACATGCATTTTCTTTTCTTTTCTTTTTTTTTGAGACAGAATCTCACTCAATTGCCCCAGGCTAGAGTGCTGCAGAGCCCCAGGGTCAGCCTAGCTCACAGCAACTTCAAACTCCTGGGTTCAAGTGTTGTTCCTGCCTTAGCCTCCCAAGTAGTAGCTGGGACTACAGATGCCTGCCACATTTGGCTGATTTTTCTATTTTTTTTTTTTTTTTTTTTAGGTAGAGACAGAGTTTTGCTCTGGCTCAGGCTGGTCTCCAACTCAAGTGATCCTCCTGCCTCGGCCTCCCAAAGCACCATCATTCCTGGCCCGTGTGCATCTTCTTTTACCAAACAAGAGTAATACTATACATACTATTTGTAATCAGCTTTTTTTTTTTTTTTTGTGGTTTTTGGCCAAGGCTGGGTTTGAACCCACCACCTCCAGCATATGGGACTGGCGCCCTATCCCTTTGAGCCACAGGCGCCGCCCTGAAATCAGCTTTTTTAGTTTAACAAAATGTTTATGACATTTGTTAAACTAAAAATGTCTATTCATCTACAATATACATCTATTTTCTTTTCTTTTTTTTTTTTTTTGTAGAGACAGTCTCACTTTATTGCCCTTGGTAGAGCGCCATGATGTCACAGCTCACAGAAACCTCAGACTCTTGGGCTTAAGTGAGTCTCTTGCCTCAGCCTCCCAAGTAGCTGAGACTACAGGCACCTGCCACAACACCCAGCTACTTTTTTTTTTTGTAGAGACAGAGTCTTCACTTTATGGCCCTCACATAGCTCACAGCAACCTCCAACTCCTGGGCTTAAGCGATTCTCCTGCCTCAGCCTCCCAAGCAGCTGGGACCACAGGCACCCGCCACAACGCGCTGCCATTTTTTGGCTGCAGTTTGGCCGGGGCCGGGCTTGAACCCGCCACGCCACCCTCCGTATATGGGGCCAGCGCCTTACCGACTGAGCCACAGGCGCCGCCCCACCCAGCTACTTTTTGTTGCAGTTGTCATTGTTGTTTAGCTGGCCTGGGCCAGGTTCGAACCTGCCACCCTCAGTGTTATGTGGCTAGCGCCGTAACCACTGTGCTACAGGCACTGAGCCAGCATATACTATTTTAAGTGTAGTAAATTATAAAAATAATATTTGCTTCTCTAGTTCCCCTTTATCTGTTTGTCGTTCATAGCAAATGTTAACATCTGCCTGACTTTATGACTCTAGAAATACCACGTAATGTCAACTTAGTCCATATGAGTTAGGGTAAGAGAGCCAAGTAGTTGCCTATATTAGCTGAGATAATGTGAGCCATTAAACAGATGAACTCAAGCATCTCAAAGGCTTAAATTTCTCATTTATGTAAAGAACCAAATGAATGTGTTTTTTTTTTGAGACAGAGCCTCAGGCTGTTGCCCTGGGTAGGGGGCTGTGGCATCACAGCTCATAGCAACCTCCAATTCCTGGGCTCAAGCGATTTTCCTGCCTCCGCCCCCCAAGTAGCTGGGACTACAGGCGCCTGCCACAACGCCCGGCTATTTTTTGGTTGCAGCTGTCATTGTTGTTTGGCAGGCCTGGGCTGGATTCGAACCCACCAGCTCAGGTGTATGTAGCCGGTGCCTTAGCTGCTTGAGCCACAGGCACCGAGCCCAAATGAATGTTTTTTAATGACTAGTGGGTGGGGTCTATTGAGTCATTCTGATAGTCTCTCCATAACTTCTGGCTTCCAAGGTTAGCGTGGGCATTTGCATTTAGCAAACAGATGAGAGGCAAGGTAAAGAAGCCATGCCCAGTTTTCCGGCACCTGTGCTGAGAAGTCACATTTTCCACCGGCAAGAACTAGTCCTATAATTCTTTTTTTTTTCTTTTGAGACAGAATCTTTGTCGCCCTGGGTGGAGTGCCATGGCATCATAGCTCACAGCAACCTGAAACCCTTGGCCTCAAGTGATCCTTTTGCCTCAGCCTCTTGAGTAGCTGGGACTACAGGCACCCACCAAAATGCCCAGCTATTTTTAGAGACAGGGTCTTACTCTTGCTCAGGCTGGTCTCGAACTCCTGAGTTCAGGCAATCCACCTGTGGCCTCCCAGAGTGCTGGGATTAACAGGCGTGAGCCACCGCACCCAGCCTCCCTGTAATTCTACCCTGACACAAGGAGGCCTGGGAGAGAAAGCTCTGCCTGTGAGGCCCCTTCCCAGCAAGTACTGCATAATGGATCTAACGGAGCATATCACTTCTGCCACCATGTGTGTGTTCTGCTTCTATTTTTTCTAAATATAATTTAGAAAAGTAATATGGTTGCCTTGAGGTGACACATTATTATAAACTACATTTTTGTGTCCCCACCCCAAGTCATAAATTAGAACCCTAACCATTAAAAGAATGGTACTAGGAGGAGTTGTGAGGGTGGGTTCCTCGTGATGGGATTAATGCCCTTTTTAGAAGACATGGAGTGAGCTGGCCTCCTCGCTCTCTCCCTCTGCTCTCCACCCTGTGAGGACGCTACCAATCAGGAAGCCAGTGCTCACCCGACATGGGATCTGCTGGTGCCTTGATCTTGGACTTCCTATCATATACATCTGTGAGAAATAATGTTATTTGAGCCATCTGGTCCGTGGTAATTTGTTACAGCAGCCCAAACTGAGACACCAGCAAAGTGTGAGATTTCAAACATGAGAACCAAGCTTTTACTTTTGGTACAATTTCATTTGATTTTATTTTTTTAAGATAGTGCCTCAAGTGTCACCCCGAGTAGAGTGCTGTGGCATCACAGCTCATAGCAACCTCCAATTCCTGGGTTCAAGTGATTCTCTTGCCTCTGCCTCCCAAGTAGCTGGGATTATAGGTGCCTGCCACCACGCCTGGCTATTTTTTTGGTTGCAGCCATCATTGTTGTTTGGCGGGCCCGAGCTGAATTCGAACCTGCCAGGTCAGGGGTATGTGGCTGGCGCCTTAGCCACTTGAGCCACAGGCACCGAGCCTACAATTTTAGATGTACATAAATGTTACAAAGATAGCACAGTGTTCCGGTATACCCTGCACCAGCTTGCCCTGACACTAACATCTTACACGACTATGGTGGCACCTGCGAGTTTTTCAGCCTTTCCTTGTTTTTCCTGTTAATACTTTAAAGGTATTAATCAGGTGTTTTATAGATTCCCTCAATTTGGGGTTGTCAAATGTTTTCTCAAGATTAGACTGGGATTATGGGATTCGGGGAAAATACAAAAGGTGAAATAATTTCTCATCACATCACATTATGATATCTCACTGTATCATATGATTTATTACGAGTCCTATTAACTTTGATCACCTGCTTAAGCTAGTGGCTACCAGCTATTCCTCCATGTAAATACATTTTCCCCCCTTTGGTACTCTAGTCCAGTGGTTCTCAACCTGTGGGTTGCGACCCCTTTGGGGTCAAACGACCCTTTCACAGGGGTCACCTAAATACATCCTGCATATCAGATATTTACATTACGATTCACAACAGTAGCAAAATTACAGTTATAAAGTAGCAACAAAAATAATTTTATGGTTGGAGGTCACCACAACACGAGGAACTGTATTAAAGGGTCCCGCATTAGGAAGGTTGAGAACCACTGCTCTGGTCTTTCAAGTCACTAACTCTAGTCCACACTCAAGGAGAGGGGATACTCCAACTTTCTTTTTTTTTTAACTTTTTTTTTTTTTCATTAAATCATAGCTGTGTTCATTGATATGATCATGAGGCATCATTCACTAGCTTCACAGACCTTTTACCAAGTTTCACATACACCCTTGTAAGATGCACCGCTGGTGTAATCCCACCAATCCCCTTCCCTCTACCCCCCTCCCCCCTCCCTCCCCTCCTCCAACTTTCACAATGACAGAATAATTGAGATTTTTACTGCCTGTGAATAAAAATATATAGGACCAAAGACATCATGGAATTACCAGTGCCAATATTTGTTTTATCTGATATAAGAAGTTGAGTAGGGCGGCACCTGTGGCTCAGTGAGTAGGGCGCCGGCCCCATATGCCGAGGGTGGCAGTTTCAAACTCAGCCCTGGCCAACTGCAACAAAAAAATAGCCGGCTGTTGCGGTGGGTGCCTGTAGTCCCAGCTGTTTGGGAGGCTGAGGCAAGAGAATCGCGTAAGCCCAAGAGTTAGAGGTTGCTGTGAGCCGTGTGATGCCACGGCACTCTACCCGAGGGCGGTACAGTGAGACTCTGTCTCTATAAAAAAAAAAAAAAAGAAGTTGAGTAATCAGCCAGGCACAGTGGCTCACAACTGTAATGCCACCAACTTGGGAAGCCCTAGAGGGAAGATGGCTTAAGGCCAGGAGTTCAAAACCAGCCTGTGCAACATTTAGAAATCCCATCTCTACAAAAACACAAAAATTAGGTGGGCACGGTAGTGTAACATCTGTGGTCCCAGTGACTTGGGAGGCTGAGGCAGGAGGATTGTTTGTACCCAGTAATTTGAGGTTGCTATGAGCTATAATGATGCCATTGCACTCTAATCTGGGAAACAGAGCAAGATATTGTCTTAGAAAAAAAAAGCATCGGGCGGTGCCTGTGGCTCAGTCGGTAGGGCGCCGGCCCCATATACCGAGGGTGGCGGGTTCAAACCCGGCCCCGGCTGAACTGCAACCAAAAAATAGCTGGGCGTTGTGGCAGGCGCCTGTAGTCCCAGCTACTCGGGAGGCTGAGGCAAGAGACTTGCTTAAGCCCAGGAGTTGGAGGTTGCTGTGAGCCGTGTGACGCCACGGCACTCTACCGAGGGCCATAAAGTGAGACTCTGTCTCTACAAAAGAAAAAAAAAGCATCAAAGATTTAACCATGTTCCTAGTCTTAGTTCAAGATCTGGAAAGAGAATAGAGATCCAAGGTGAGAACCCAGCGCTGGGGCTAATTTTGCCCAGGGACATGGGCTAATCAGGAGAGACCAGTGAGCAGGGCTTTCAGCTACCTCACAGGGATAGGGACTAGGGGAACAAGCCCTGGAGGTCAGGGATACAGAGCTGAAGCAGGAGTGAACAGGAAATCACTAGTCTGTATACAGACCACAAGTCTGGCTTCAAGGCATATGGGTGGCAGAGAAAATTCCAAGCTCTAAACTGGGGTTGAGGTGGCGCGGAATAGCAAGTGTCCCAGGTGCCTCTGAAGAAAGATAGGACCTAAAATTATTTTATTTATTATTATTATTTTTTTTTTTTGTGGTTTTTGGCCGGGGCCGGGTTTGAACCCGCCACCTCCGGCATATGGGACCGGCACCCTACTCCTTGAGCCACAGGCGCTGCCCAAAATTATTTTTTAAAATATTTCCTTTTTTTTTTGGTGGCGCCTGTGGCTCAACGGCTAAGGCGCCAGCCACATACACCTGAGCTGGCAGGTTCGAATCTAGCCCGAGCCCACCAAACAACGATGGTTGCAACCAAAAAATAAAATAAAAAATAGACCGGGGTGGCACCTGTGGCTCAGTGGGTAGGGTGCCGGTCCCATATACCGAGGGTGGTGGGTTCAAGCCCGGCCTGGCCAAAGTGCAACAAAAAAACAGCCGGGCATTGTGGCAGGTGCCTGTAGTCCCAGCTACTCCGAAGGCTGAGGAAAGTGAATCGCCTAAGCCCTGGAGTTGGAGGTTGCTGTGAGCTGAGACGCCACAGAACTCTACCGAGGGCAATAAAGTGAGACTCTGTCTCTACCAAAAAAAAAAAAAAATAGCCGGGTATTGTGGCGGGTTCCTGTAGTCCCAGCTACTTGGGAAGCAGAGGCAGGAGAATCACTTGAGCCCAGGAGTTTGAGGTTGCTGTGAGCTGTGATGCCATAGCACTCTACCCAGGGCAACAGCTTGAGGCCTCTTTTTTTGAGAGGGGATCTTGCTTCATTGCCTAGGCTAGTCTAGAACTTCCGAGGTCAAGGGATCTTCCCCCCTCAGCCTCCTGCTGGAACTACAGGCCTGTGCCACTGTGCCTGGCTTTTAAAATTATTTCTAAAAATAATTTTCAAATACAATGTCTAGTATTCAGCCAAAGATTACTTAATTTGGTATCTCAAAGTGAGAACTCCAGGGATGAGAAAAACCACAGGTTAAGGAGAACAAAAGGACTTTAATTTGAATTTATAAACTTTTTACCATTTGGTAGTAGGAATAGGCAGGCCTCTTAAAACAAATGTAGGCTATTCAAATTTAGATTTACAAAATGGATACATTTTATGTAATTTAAAGCGGATTCATGATAGTATTTCAAAATGGCATTTTTTTTTTTCTTTTGAGACAGAGTCTCACTATATCGCCCTTGGTAGAGTGCCGTGGCGTAACAGCTCACAGCAACCTTCAGTTCTTGGGTTTAAGCGATTCTCTTGCCTCAGCCTCCCAAGTAGCTGGGACTATAGGTGCCCGTCACAATGCCTGGCTATTTTTTTGTTGTAGTTGTTTAGCAGGCCCAGGCCGGGTTCAAACCCACCAGCCTCAGGGTATGTAGCCAGTGCCCTAACAACTGAGCTACAGGCACCAAGCTGCAACTTGGAATACTTGACACAAAAAAACAAGATAGAGATTGGAAATATAATTTGATTTTGATTGTGCCCATGAGTAAGAATTAAGCCTTGGAAGAAGGCAGGAGAAAGTTGTCTTTTGTCAGAGAACTGTGGGTGCTTCTTAATTGTTTATGTTAGATAATTTCTTCAAATTGCACAATATGGGCTGGGCACCTTGTCTCAGGCCTGTAGTCCCAGAACTTTGCGAGGCCAAGTTTGGGGGTCACTTGAGGCCAAGAGTTCAAGACCAGTCTGAGCAATATGGCAAGACCTTGTTGCTACAAAAAAATTAAAAATTACCTGAGCCTGGTGGTGTGAGCCTGTAGTCCCAGCTACTCCTCCTACTCAGGAGGCTGTGGGAGGATTGCTGACTCCAGGAGTTAGAGGTTACATTGAGCTATGATTGCATTGCATTCTAGCTTGGGTAACAGAGTGTGGCCCATTGTGTGGGTGGGGAGGAAGGACAACTAGGAAGTTTGCTATATCAGTTGACTCTTCATGAAACATTTCTCTCTAGAAAGTCATGCTATTTGATAGCATTTTGCCTATAGTAGAACTTCTTTCAAAATTGGATTCATTCTTCTCAAACCCTGCCACTGGTTTATCAACTATGTTTTATGTAATATTCTTAATCCTTTATTGTCACTTCAACAATTTTTGTTTTTGAGACAGAGCCTCAAGCTGTCACCCTGGGTAGAGTGCTGTGGCATCACAGCTCATAGCAACCTCCAATTCCTGGGCTTAAGCTATTCTCTTGCCTCAGCCTCCCAAGTAGCTGGGACCACAGGCGCCTAGCCATTTTTTGGTTGTACTTGTCATTGCCGTTTGGCAGGCCTGGATCTGAACCCGCCAGCTCTGGTGTATGTGGCTGGCGTCTTAGCCACTTGAGCTACAGGCACAGAGCCATCACTTCAACAATGTTGACAGCTTCTGCACCAGCAGTAAATTCGACCTCAAGAAACAACTTTCTTAGCTTGGCATCTGTAGCACAGTGGTTATGGTGCCACATACACGGAGGCTGGTGAGTTTGAACCTGGCCTGGGCCAGCTAAACAACAATGACAACTACAACAAAAAATAGCCGGGCATTTGTGGTGGGCACCTGCAATCCTAGCTGTTTGGGAGGCTGAGGCAAGAGAATCTCTTAAGCCCAAAAGTTTGAGGCTGCTGTGAGCTGTGAGCCATGGCACTCTACCCAGGGTGACATAGTGAGACTCTGTCTCAAAAAAAAAAAAAAAAAGAAGAAGAAGAAAAAGAAAGAAAGAAAGCCTTTTGGAAATGATTCACCATTCTAGATGCCATTAAGAACATCCATGATTCGCCTCCAACTGGAGAGGGATGTGTCCCAGAAGTGAACTTCACCTCTTAGACGTGAAGGGATCTACAGAGGCAGCCAGGGCCAGGTATTAAAAAAAAAATCCATGATTCATAGGAGAAGATCAAAATATTAACATTAATAGTAGTTTGGAAGAAGATTCTAATCCTCATGGGAGACTTCAAGAGGTTCAAGACTTAAGTGGAGGAAGTTACTGCAGATGTGGTGAAAATAGAGAACTAGAATGAGAAGTGGAGCCTGAAGATGACCGAGTTGTTGCAATCTCATGATAAAACTTTAACGGATGAGGAGCTGCTTCTTATGGATCAGCAAAGAAAGTAGTTTCTCCTTTTCTTTTTTTTTTGACAGAGTCTTACTTTGTCACCCTGGGTAGAGCGCAGTGTTACCATAGCTCACAGCAACTTCAAACTCTTGGGCTAAAGAGATGCTCTTGCCTCAGTCTCCTAAAGGACTGTAGTCCCAGCTAGGAACTACAGGCATCCTAGACCATGCCTGGCTACTTTCTCTATTTTTATTAGAGATGGGTCTGGCTTTGCTTAGGCTGGTCTTAACTCCTGAGCTCAAGCAATCCACTGGCCTCAGCTTCCCAAAGTGCTAGGTTTACACAGGTGTGAGCCACTGCACCAACTTTCTTTCTGGAAGGTTTTCAATTTACTTTGCCCAGATCCATCAGAGGAATCACAGGTATGGCAGCTATAGCCTTATGAAATGTATTTCTATTTTTTTTTTTTTTTTTGAGACAGAGCCTCAAGCTGTCGCCCTGGGTAGAGCGCTATGGCATCACAGCTCACAGCAACCTCCAAATCCTGGGCTCGAGCGATTCTCTTGCCTCTGCCTCCCAAGTAGCTGGGACTACAGGCACCTGCCACAACGCCCGGCTATTTTTTGGTTGCAGCTATCATTGTTGTTTCGGCAGGCCTGGGTTGGATTTGAACCCGCCAGCAGGTGTATGTGGCTGGCGCCTTAGTCATTTGAGCCACAGGTGCCAAGCCTCTATTATTTTTTTGAGTGTCTCACTTTCTTGCCTTCTGTAGAGTGCCCTGGCATCATACTCATAGCAACCTCAAACTTTTGAATTCAAGCAATCCTCCTGCCTCAGCCTCCCAAGTATCTAGGATTACAGGCACCTGCCCAGCTATTTTTTTTTTTTTAAGAGACGGAGTCTCATTTTGTCGCTCTCAGCAGAGTGCTATGATGGCACAGCTCACAGCAACCTCCAGCTCTTGGGCTTAGGTGATTCTCTTGCCTCAGTCTCCCGAGTAGCGGGGACTACAGGCACCCACCACAACACCCGGCTATTATTTTGTTGCAGTTTGCCGGGGCCCGGTTTGAACCCTCCACCCTCGGTATATGGGGCTGGCGCCCTACTCCCAGAGCCACAGGTGCTGCCCATGACCAGCTATTTTTAGAGATGGGTCTTGTCCTTGCTCAGGCTGGTGTTGAACTCCTGACTCAAGCGTCTCAGCCTCCTAGAGTGCTAGGATTACAGTTGTTAGCCACTGCACCCACCCTGAAATGTATTTCATAAATAATAAGATGTGAAAGTTGAAAGGACTCTTTGTGGGGTAGATGCTGGACTGTGGAATAGACGTTGTGTTAGCAGGCATGAAAACAATATTAATCTCCATTAGGACTCTTGGGTGGCATGCACATTGTCAGTGAACAATAATATATATATATACTTTTATATATATATATTTTTTTATATATATACATTTTTTGGTAGAGACAGAGTCTCACTTTATCGCCCTCAGTAGAGTGTGGTGGCGTCACACAGCTCACAGCAAACTCCAGTTCCTGGGCTTAGGCGATTTTCTTGCCTCAGCCTTCCGAGTAGCTGTGGCTACAGGCACCTGCCACAACGCCTGGCTACTTTTGGTGCAGTTTGGCTGGGGCCAGGTTTGAACCCGCCACCCTCAGTATATGGGGCCGGCGTCGTACCCACTGAGCCCCAGGTGCCACCTGAGCAATAATATTTTTATTTATAATTTTTTCTCACCCGCCCCCAAGCAATAATATTTTAAAAGAACTAGGCTGGGTGCCTGTACTCAGTGGTTAGGGTGCCAGCCACATGCTCTAGGGGTGATAGATTCCAACACATTCCCAGCTTGGTTAAAAAAAAAAAAAAAAAAAAAATTGGGCAGCGCCTGTGGCTCAGTGAGTAGGGCGCCAGCCCCATATGCCGAGGGTGGCGGGTTCAAACCCAGCCCCGGCCAAACTGCAACCAAAAAATAGCCGGGCGTTGTGGCGGGCGCCTGTAGTCCCAGCTGCTCGGAAGGCTGAGGCAAGAGAATTGAGTAAGCCCAAGAGTTAAGAGGTTGCTGTGAGCCGTGTGACGCCACGGCACTCTACCCGAGGGCAGTACAGTGAGACTCTGTCTCTACAAAAAAAAAAAAAAAAAAAAAAAATTAATGGCAGTGCCCATAGCTCAGTTGGTAGGGTGCCGGCCACATGCACCAAGGGTGGTAGGTTCGAACCTGGCCCGGGCCAGATTAAAAAAAAATTAAAAGAACTCTTTCTTCTGAGCGGTAGTTCTCAACTGTGAAAAAAAAATTTTTTTTTGAGACAGAGCCTCAAGCTGTCGCCTTGGGTAGAGTGCTGTAGCATCACAGCTCACAGCAACCTCCAACTCCTGGGCTCGAGCAATTCTCTTGCCTCTATTTCCCAAGTAGCTGGGATTAGGCACCCGCCACAACACCCGGCTATTTTTTGGTTGCAGCCGTCATTTTTTTTTTTTTGCAGTTTTTGGCCGGGGCTGGGTTTGAACCCGCCACCTCTGGCATATGGGGCTGGCAACCTACTCCTTTGAGCCACAGGCGCTGCCCGCAGCCGTCATTGTTGTTTGGCGGGTCCAGGCTGGATTCAAACCTGCCAGCTCAGGTGTATGTGGCTGGCGCCTTAGCGGCTTGAACCACAGGCGCTGAGCCTTTTTTTTTAAAGAGACAGAGTCTCACTTTATCTCCCTCAGTAGAGTGCCGTGGCGTCACACAGCTCACAGCAACTTCCAACTCCTGGGCTTAGGTGAATCTCTTGCCTCAGCCTCCCAAGTAGCTGGAACTAGAGGCACCTGCCACAAGGCCCAGCTATTTTTTGCTGCAGTTTGGCCAGTGCCTGGTTTGAACCCAACACCCTCGGTATATACTCACAGAGCCACAGGCGCCGCCCTCAACTGTGAACTTAAAATATTTAGTCGCAGGTGGTACCTGTAGCTCAGTGAGTAGGCTGCCAGCCACATACACCCAGGCTGGTGGGTTTGAACCCAGCTTGGGCCTGCTAAACAACAACAACAAAAAAATAGCCAGCATTGTGGCAGGTGCCTGTAGTCCCAGCTACTCGGGAGGCTGAGGCAAGAGAATCTTGCTTAAGCCCAAGAGTTTGAGGTTGCTGTGAGCTGTGATGCCATTTCATTCTACTGAGGGTGACATAGTGAGACTCTGTCTCAAAAAAAAATTTAGTCGCAGATTGCTGTCATCCAAATTTTATTGTTGCACCTATAGAACATAGGTAGAGTCGATTTAACATAATTCTCTTTTTTTATTGATTTAACATAATTATTTTGTTTTTTTCTTTTCTTCTGTAGAGACAGAGTTTCACTTTATCGCCCTCAGTAGAGTGCTATGGTGTCACACAGCTCACAGCAATCTCCAACTCCTCCTGGGCTTAGGCGATTCTTTTGCCACAGCCTCCCGAGTAGCTGGGACTACAGGCGCCTGCTACAATGCTCGGCTATTTTTTTGTTGCAATCTCGCTGGGACCGGGTTTGAACTCACTACCCTCGGTATATGGGGCTGCCACCCTACCCACTGAGCCACAGGTGCCATGTGATTTAATTCTTTAGGGCCCTAGGATTTTCAGGATAATAAGTGAACATCTACATCAACTTAAGTCTCCAGCTGCATTATGCCCTAACAAGAGTGTCAGCCTGTCCGTTCAAGTTTTGGAGCCAGGCATGCCTTCTCTGTAGCTTTGAAACTCCCAGATGCCAATAGAAGGCTATTCTATTTTTCTATTTTGAAAATACATTGTTTAGTGTAGCCGCCTTCATCAATTATCTTAGCTAGATCTTCTGGATCACTTGCTTCCTCTCCATCAGCACTTCTGCTTCATCTTGTACTTTTACATTATTTCAACAGCTTCTTTTCTTTTTTTTTTTTGTAGAGACAGTCTCACTGTACCGCCCTCGGGTAGAGTGCCGTGGTGTCACACGGCTCACAGCAACCTCTAACTCTTGGGCTTACACGATTCTCTTGCCTCAGCCTCCTGGCTATTTTTGTTGTTGTTGTTGCAGTTTGGCTGGGGCTGGGTTTGAACCCGCCACCCTCGGCATATGGGGCCGGAGCCCTACTCACTGAGCCACAGGCGCCGCCCTACTTTTTTTTTGGTAGAGACAGAGTCTCACTTTATGGCCCTCGGTAGAGTGCCGTGGCCTCACACAGCTCACAGCAACCTCCAACTCCTGGGCTTAAGCGATTCTCTTGCCTCAGCCTCCCGAGTAGCTGGGACTACAGGCGCCCGCCACAACACCTGGCTATTTTTTGGTTGCAGTTTGGCCGGGGCCGGGGCTTGGTTTGAACCCGCCACCCTCAGTATATGGGGCTGGCGCCTTACTGACTGAGCCACAGGCGCCGCCCAACAGCTTCTTTTCTTAAATCTCATAAACCAACCTCTTCTAGTTTCCAGTATTTCTTCTGCAGCTTCCTCACTTCTCTTACTTAGCCTTCACAGAACTGAAGCGTGTTAGGGCCTTTTTCTGAATTAGGCTTGTGGTTATTCGATCTTTTATCCAGACTGCAAAATTTCTCCTTATTAGCAATTAAGGCTGTTTCACTTCCTTTTCTTTTTCTTTTTTTTTTGAGAAAGAGTCTCATTCTGTTGCCGTGGGTAGAGTATCCTGGTGTCATAGCTCACAACAACCTCAAACTCTTGGGCTGAAGAGATCCTCTTTTTTTAGAGAGACAGTCTCACTGTCACCCTTGGTAGAGTGCTGTAGCATTATAGCTCACAGCAACCTCTAGCTCTTGGGCTTAGGCGATTCTCTTACCTCTGCCTCCTGAGTGGCTGGGACTACAGGCACCTACCACAATGCCCAGCTATTTTTTGTTTGCAGTTTGGCTGGGACGGGGTTTGAACCTGCCACAATCCCAAGGGCTGGGATTACAGGAATGAGCCACTGTGCCTGGCCCTAGTTTTTTTTGTGTGTGTGTGGTTTTTGGCCGGGGCTAGGTTTGAACCCGCCATCTCCGGCATATGGGACTGGCGCCCTACTCCTTGAGCCACAGGTGCCGCCCAGTTTTTCTATTTTTAGTAGGGATAAGGGTCTTGCTTTTGCTCAGGCTAGTCTCAAAGTCCTGAGCTCAAGAGGTCCATTGGCCTTGGCCTCCCAGAGTGCTAGAATTACAGGCACGAGCCATCGCACCTGCCCTGTTTCACTTTCTTATCATTTGTGTGTTCAGTGGAGTACCACTTTTAATTTACTTCAAGAAGTTTTCCTTTGAATTCACAACTTGGCCAATTTCTTGGCACAGTGGGCTAGCTTTATCTATCATAAGACTTTTGACATGCTGTTCTTACTAAATTTAACCATTTCTAGCTTGTGATTTAAAGTGAGAGATTAGCAACTCTTCCTTTCACTTGAACACTCAGAAGCCATTGTACGGTTATTTATTGTTCTGTCTCAGGGGAGAGGCCAGAGGACAGGGAGACATGAAGGAACAAGGAAGTTTTTGTGGTGCAGTCAGAATACACACATTTACAAGTTGCCATTTTATATGGGCATAGTTCGTGGTGCCCCAAAATAATTACTAAGGTAACACCACACCAAAGATCACTCCTTACAGATTACCATGTCATATATAATAATAATGAAAAAGTCTGAAATGTTGCAAGAATTACTAAAATGATGGGGACAGAGAAGCGAACATATGCTGTTAGAAAAATGACCACAAAGACTTGCTTATTGCAAAGTTGCCACAAACATTTAATTGATAAAAAAATTGATAAGGTGAAATGCAATAAAGCAAAATACAATAAAATGAGGTGTGCCTGTACTTATTTTAAATATTTATGTATACATACTTATCTTAAGCAACAAAGTATTTTTTAGCACTATGGTAAGACAACCCATGTAACTGTATTTGTGTCAAAAATGATAAGCCAGGCCAGCCAGGGTGGCTCATGCCTATAATCGTAGCATCTTGGAAGGCAAAGGTGGGAGGATTCCTGAGGCCAGGAATTGAAGACTATCCTGGGTAACATACTGAGACAACGCTGTCTCTTAAAAAAAGGTGATAAGCAGGATGGCGCCTGTGGCTCAGTGGGCAGGGCATCGACCGAGGGTGGTGGGTTCAAACCCACCCCGGACAAACTGTAACAACAACAACAAAAATAGATGGGAGTTGTGGCGTGCGCCTGTAGTCCCAGCTACTCAGGAGGCTGAGGCAAGAGAATTGCCTAAGCCCAGGAGCTTGAGATTGCTGTGAGCTGTGACACCATAGCACACTACCGAGGGCCACAAAGTGAGATCCTATCTCTAAAAAAAAGGTGATAAGCTGGTTGACTTGGTTACAGGAATTACATAAACAACCGAAACATAAGATGATCAGGTGGTGTCATAATTCCTCTGCTTAAAGGAGAGTCTGTTGTTTAAACAGACTCTGGGAGGCCAGGGCAGGTGGATTGTCTGAGTTCATAGCCTGAGCCCACCTTTTCTCTATTAATAACATTATGGGGGGCGCCTGTAGTCCCAGCTACTTGGGAGGTTGAGACAAGAGAATCACTTCAGCCCAAGAGCTTGAAGTTGCTGTGAGCAGTGATGTCACAGCATTCTACCAGGGGTGACAAAGTGAGACTCTGTCTCAAAAAATAAAAAACCTAATGATGCAATGGCAGAGAAGAAAGGAGAAAAGGGAGATGATGGGGCTAGGGAGGGAAGATGAGGGAATACAGTGGTTTTCAGAACACAAAAATTTAGGTAGAGATTACAGTAGAACATCATGGATGCAGCTTTTGTGATTTTGAAAAAGCCTTGGTTTAAAGCTTCTTCTTTACGGTACGGTGGGCCCTCACCCCATAGCTGAAATGATCTTTTGAAATGCTGGTCTTTCTACTCTCCCCTGACTATCAGAATAATCCAAGACTTTTTTTTTTGAGTATTGATTTGTTGCCCTTGGTAGAGTGCCATGGTGTCACAGCTCACAGCAACCTCCAGCTCTTGGGTTTAGGCAATTCTCCTGCCTCAGCCTCCTGAGTAGCTGGGACCACAGGCACCTGCCTCAATGCCCTGCTATTTTGTTGTTGTTGTTATTACAGTTTGGCCGGGGCTGGGTTCAAATCTGCCACCCTCGGTATATGGGGCCAGCACCCTACTCACTGAGCCACAGGTGCCGCCCTTTTTTTTTTTTTGGGAGACAGAGTTTCATTATGTCGCTCTCAGGAGAGTGCTGTGGTGTCACAGCTCGCAGCTACCTCAAACTCTTGGGCTTAAGCGATTCTCTTGCCTCAGCCTCCCAAGTAGCTGGGACTACAGGCGCCTGCCACAATGCCTGGCTATTTTTTTGGTGTAGTTGTCATTGTTGTTTAGCAGACCCGGACAGGGTTTGAATCCGCCAACCCTGGTGTATGTGGCCAGAGCCCTAACTACTGAGCACGGCGGCAAACCATAATCCAAGACTCTTAATAGTCTTTGCCTCTTTGTTCCTTTTTTATTCCCTGTCTCACACTACTGAAATACTTTTCTAGTTCCAGAGAAACATGCTCTGTCAATCTATGAAATTTTTTCTTGATTTCTGGGTCTGGAATGCTAGTCTCATTTTCTTTGCTTGCTTAGTATTAGTAATTATTTTCCTTTTTTTTGGGTTGTTGTTGTTTGTTTTTTATTTTTTTAAGATAGAATCTCATGGGCGGTGCCTGTGGCTCAGTCTGTAAGGCGCCGGCCCCATATACCGAGGGTGGCGGGTTCAAACCCGGCCCCTGCTGAACTGCAAACAAAAAATAGCTGGGCGTTGTGGCGGGCGCCTGTAGTCCCGCCTACTTGGGAGGCTGAGGCAAGAGAATCGCTTAGGCCCAGGAGTTGGAGGTTGCTGTGAGCTGTGTGATGCCATGGCACTCTACCGAGGGCCACAAAGTGAGACTCTGTCTCTACAAAAAGAAAAAGAAAAAAAAAAAAAAAAAAAACAAAGATAGAATCTCATTGTTCTCCTGGGTAGAGTGCCAAGGCCTCATCATAGCTTACAGCAACTTCAAACTCTTGGGCTCAAGAGTTCCACTTGCTTCAGCCTCCCAAGTAGCTGGGACTACAGGCGCCGGCCACAACGCCCGTCTGTTTTGGGTTGCAGTTGTCATTGTTGCTTAGCAGGCTGGCCGAGTTCGAACACGCCAAGGTATACGTGGCAGGCGCCTTGGCGACTGAGCTAAGGGCACCACCAGTTTTTCTATTTTCCGTAGAGACAGGGTCTTACTTTTGCTCAAGCTGGCTTGGAACTCCTGAGCTCAAGCAATCCACCTGCCTGGGCCTCCCAGAGTGCTAGGATTATAGGTGTGAGCCCCACTTCCCCACCTATTATTTTCCTTTTGAAAGTTCTGATGTCATCTGTTAGAAAACCTTGGCCCTGGCTCTGCATCTGTAGCTCAAGTGGCTAAGGCATCAGCCATATACACCAGAGCTGGCAGGTTTGAATCCAGCCTGGGCCTGCCAAAGAACAATGACAACTACAACCAAAAAACAGCTGGGCATTGTGGTGGGTGCCTGTAGTCCCAGCTACTTGGGACGCTGAGGCAAGAGAATCGCGCTTAAGCACAGGAGTTTGGAGGTTGCTGTGAGTTGTGGTGCCATGGCACTCTACCCAGGGCGATAGCTTGAGGCTCTGTCACAAAAAACAAAACAAAAACCTTGGCCCTTCATCTTACCGCTTGGACCCTGGCCCCAAGCTCTGTGCATAAGCCACTTTTACTTTTAAAAATCCTCTCCTTTCTATTCAATATTTCATATAATTTTATGTTATTTTGCTCTATCAGACTCCTCGGTCCTGGTGGTGCTATTTCCTCCAGCAGTCTGTCTTCTAGTTCAGGGGTTCTCAACCTTCTATTAAATGCCACGGCCCTTTAATACAGTGCCTGGGTGTCGCGACCCACAGGTTGAGAACCGCTGAGTAGGTTGCAGCACCCAACAAAAGTTAATGTGTCTGGAAGGAACTCAGGCTTGGTCAGCATGACCCAACGACCTCAGCACCCACCTCAGGCCCAGGAACCCTGAACTAATGGTGTCCACAAAGTTCACCTGCAATTTAAAACAGTGTGCAATTTTAACCTTTATGCACACCCTGTATTTCAAAATCATCGTGCTTGCAATTACCTCCGGCACACAAATCCCTTTTGCCTTGTTTGAAATGTATCAAGTCACCATTACTTAACTTAGGTCAAGGCTCCAAACTGAACAATCCAGATCCCCACGAGGAGAAAGGGAATGTGATTTCCAGGAAAGGAATCCTACAGATGTACCATGGCGGAAAGCAGCACCAGGGGCCGAGTTGCACCCGCCTCCTCCTCCCCCTGCTCCTACAAGGTCCTGACTTTCAGGTGTGCACAATCCAGGTGGGTGCCACCTCTGTGTCCCGTGGTGGCCTAGGGAACGTCACCACATACTTCTGTCAGGACCCCAGCGACAGCCTCCCGACTGGATGGCGTGGGTGTCACCACGCGCTAACCACACTCTCCGCCGCCCAGCGCCAGCAGCGGGACCTCGGGGGGGAAGCCCTCGGGGTGAGAGTTCCAGTATCCCGGAAACCTCAGGGGACGAAGGGGGTGAAGGAGTGAATCCATTCCTCCGGGGTTACGCAAGAACCGAGGCGGGAAAGCCAGAGTTCGCATCCCGCCGGCGACCCCGCCTAGCCTTTCGCGCCCACCCGCTCGGTGTCCAAACCAAAAGCGAAAGGAACTCGACCGTCGCGTCCCCGCCGGCTCCGGCGTCGCGTCCGCTGGGAGGTCGCCGCGCGCCCCCGGGTCGGCCGCCCCTCCGCTTTGTGACTTCACTGGTTTCGCAACAAGCCCGGGCGGCCCGCGCCCCACCCACCCCCGGCCCGGCCGCCTTGCCGCCCGCCGCGTCGCTCCGCTCTTTGCGCTTCCCCTCCCTCCGGGGCCCGGCCCGCCCCGGCCGTCGCGGAGCCGCCCCGTCCCGTCGCCCGTGGCCGTCTTCGCCGTGGCCGCCACCAAGTGCGCGGACCCCGCCTCCAGGCAGCCCGGAGCAACCGGCGCCCGGCCCAGCCGAGCGCAGCGCCCTCGCGATGCTGTGCTTCCTGAGGGGAATGGCCTTCATCCCCTTCCTCCTGGTGACCTGGTCGTCCGCCGCCTTCATCATCTCCTACGTGGTCGCCGTGCTGTCCGGGCACGTCAACCCCTTCCTCCCCTACATCAGGTGAGAGGCAGAGTGGGCGCCAGGCGCTGGGGAGCAGGCACGGGGGCCGCAGGGCGGCGCCGCCGACGGGGAGGGCAGGTGTCCGCACCCATCAGGGGGCGCCCAGCAGTACGACCGAGGTCTGGCCACCAGGAGAGGTGCCCCCTACAGCCCGGGATGTATGGAGGGCTGGATACTGATCTGATCACCAGGAGAGGTGCCCCCCACAGCACGGGATGTATGGGGTGCTGGGTACTGATCTGATCACCAGGAGAGGTGCCCCCCACAGCCTGGGATGTATGGGGTGCTGGGTACTGATCTGATCACCAGAAGAGGTGTCCCCCACAGCCCGGGATGTATGGGGTGCTGGGTACTGATCTGATCACCAGGAGAGGTGCCCCCCACAGCCCGGGATGTGTGGAGGGCTGGGGTACTGGTCTGACCACCAGGAGAGGTGCCCCCCACAGCCCGGGATGTATGGGGTGCTGGGTACTGATCTGATCACCAGAAGAGGTGCCCCCCACAGCCCGGGATGTATGGAGGGCGGGGTACTGGTCTGACCACCAGGAGAAGTGCCCTCCACCGCAGCCCGGGATGTATGGGGTGTTGGGTACTGATCTGATCACCAGGAGAGGTGCCCCCCACAGCCCGGGATGTGTGGAGGGCTGGGGTACTGATCTGACCACCAGGAGAGGTGCCCCCCACAGCCCGGGATGTATGGGGTGCTAGTTACCGATCTGATCACCAGGAGAGGTGCCCCCCACAGCCTGGGATGTATGGGGTGCTGGGTACTGATCTGATCACCAGAAGAGGTGCCCCCCACAGCCCGGGATGTATGGGGTGCTGGGGTACTGGTCTGACCACCAGGAGAGGTGCCCCCCACAGCCCGGGATTGTATGGGGTGCTGGGTACTGATCTGATCACCAGGAGAGGTGCCCCCCACAGCCCGGGAATTATGGAGGGCTGGGGTACTGGTCTGACCATCAGGAGAGATGCCCCCCCATAGCCCGGGATGTATGGAGGGCTGGGGTACTGGTCTGATCACCAGGAGAGGTGCCCCCCACAGCCCGGGTTGTATGGAGGGCTGGGGTACTGGTCTGACCATCAGGAGAGGTGTCCCCCACAGCCCAGGATGTAAGAGGGGCCGGGTACAGAGCAGAGCAGGTCTGCCTTTACTCTGAACAGGAGCAGAGTGGCACTGGAGGGTTTGGGATAGACGGTAGAACTTCCAGGCTGAGTGTAGGACAGAACCTCAGGAGGACTCCTGTTTGGCAGCACTGAGGCAAGGATGGGGGCCAGGAGCCTTGGCTCTTGCCTGTAAAGCCAGTGGATAGCCTGAGGTCAGGAGTTTGAGACCAGCCTGAGCAAGTCTACTTTCTCTACTGAAAACTAGCTGGGCGTAGTGGGTGCCTGTAGTCCCAGCTACTAGGGATGCTGAGGCTGGAGAATCACTTGAGCCCAAGAGTTTGAGGTTGCTATGAGCTGTGATTCGGTGGCTCTCTACCCAGGGGATAGAGCGAGATTCTGTCTCAAAAACAAACAAACAAACAAAGAAAGGTGGGTCCTGATAGGTGACATTTATTGGATAAGAGGTAGACCCAAGTTTTCTCTAAACAGGTTGCTATTTCACTTTTGCCTCCCAACATCCTTTGAAACAGACGTCTAGGCTCATTTGTAATGCAAGGAAATGGAGGTTTAAAACAAATGACAAAATATCAACAATGTGACACTGATGTCACTGTAGGAAATGGCAGAAGCAGAATTCACACCCAGATCTGTCCCCTATGGAAAGCAACACTGCTCTCCTGGTCCTTGGGAGTCTGGTCTAGGCTGCCCAAGACCCCTCTAGGCACTGCACTCCTAAAGTCAGAGCCCTCAACTTGCTAAGAACTTGTGACATCTCTTGTGTTATTTGACCAATTTATTTTTCCTGTGCTTTGGCCTCTACCTTTCCTGAGGGTCATGTCATCAGTACCAATGACAATGGCTGATTCTTTAAAAAATATTTTTTTTTTTTTAGAGACAGAGTCTCACTTTACCGCCCTCAGTAGAGTGTGGTGGCATCACACAGCTCACAGCAAACTCCAGTTCCTGGCCTTAGGCGATTCTCTTGCCTCAGCCTCCCGAGCAGCTGGGACTACAGGCACCTGCCACAATGCCCGGCTATTTTTTTGTTGCAGTTCAGCGGGGCCGGGTTTGAACCCGCCACCCTCGGTATATGGGGCCAGCGCCCTACCCACTGAGCCACAGATGCCGCCCCCCTTTTTAAAAATTTTATTTATTTATTTTATTATTTTTAGAGACAGTCTCACTTTATCACCCTTGGTTGAATGCCATGGCATCATATCTCACAGCAACCTCAAACTCTTGGGCTCAAGCGATTCTCTTGCCTCAGCCTCCTAAGTAGCTGGTACTGTAGGAGCAGGCCACAATGCCTGGCAATTTTTAGAGATGAGGTCTCACTGTTGCGCAGGCTGGTCTCGAACCTGTGAGCTTAGGCAATCCAGCTGCCTCAGCCTCCCAGAATGCTAGGATTATAGGCCTGAGCCACTGTGCCCAACTACCCCCCCGCCCCCTTTTTAATTTCAGGTTTATGTGAGGGTACAAACAACTAGGTTACAGTGTTTGCATTTGTTAGGTAGAGTCCCTTTGTAGTTGGGTCTTGCAGGCTGATCATTTTTTTTAGAGACAGTCTCACTTTGTCACCCTTGGTGGAGTGCAATGGTGTCACAGCTCACAGCAACCTCCAACTCCCGGGCTTAGGCGATTCTCTTCCCTCAGCCTCCTGAGTAGCTGGGACTACAGGCACCTGGCTCTTTTTTTGTCGCAATCTGGCCGGGGTCGGGTTCGAACCTGCCACCCTTGGTATATGGGGCCGGCACCCTACTCACGAGCCACAGGCGCCACGCAGGCTGATCTTTTTATATGGCTTCCAGCTCTGTGCTGTCAACATTAGAATAATGCCATCCTGTGGACTGCTTGAGCTCAGGAGCTCAAGACCAGCCTGAGCAACAGCGAGACTCCATCTCTACTAAAGACAGAAAAAACTAGCCTGGCATGGTGGAGGGTGCCTGTAGTCCCAGCTACTCAGGAGGCTGAGGCAAGAGAATCTCTTGAGCCCAAGAGTTTGAGGTTGCTGTGAGCTGTGATGATGCCAGTGATACAGTATTCCACCACTCAGGGCTAGACAGGGAGCCCCCCCATTCTCTAGGTCCAGGTGAGCTCAGAGGTCAGACCCCCATTTCCAGGCACAAGCAGATTGTTTTCTTCCGGACACACCCTCTGGGCTCTGATAAGATTATGAACAAAGCAGCCTGTGATGGATTTGGGGGTGGTTCCACTGTGGGTGGGAGCACACTTGCTTGTCCCTTCTCAGGGACAAAGACCGTAGAGGACCTGATAACCACGCCCTAGTTTAGGAGGAACTACATTCATTCATTTGTTAATGCACTCATTAACTTTGAAAAGATGTTTTTCCATTTACCAACTGCCAGCCTTGTGTAATCCTCTAGACTTAAGACCCCTAGATAAAAGAGCCCACCTAGAGACTCCTCAGTTCAGTTCTTTCCCCCTTCCAGAAGCTTTGGTGCTTTTTACTTCTTCTGTATTCCTTTCCAACTTTTTTTTTTTTTTTTTCTTTTCTTATGGTTTTTGGCCAGGGCTGGGTTTGAACCCGCCACCTCCAGCATATGGGACCGGCGCCCTACTCCTTGAGCCACAGGCGCTGCCCCCTTTCTAATGTCCAATAAAAATCCTATCTACTACTGATCTGTGGTCTGTGGGTTCATTCTTTGAATCCTTGAGACCCAGGACCTACTGGAGAGTGAAATTCCGGTATCACCAGGGCACCCTACCCAGGGATACACAGTGAGATTCTGTCTCAAAAAAAAAAAAAAATCCCATCCTTATCTAAGTGGTGTGATCCCTCTAGACCTGCATTGGTTGGTGAGAGGATGATCAGATCAGTGACATCCAAGATTTGTTAATGCCTGTAAGATGCCAAACTGCAACAAAAAAATACGCCTGTAGTCCCAGCTACTCCGGAAGCTGAGGCAAGAGAATTGGCTAAGCCCAGGAATCGGAGGTTTCTGTGAGTTGTGACGCCACGGCCCTCTATTGAGGGGGATAAAGTGAGACTGTCTCTACAAAAAAAAGAGTGTCTGTCTGGTGAGCAATGTTCTCTTTGGGTTTTTGTGGTATATTTTTGTTGTTATTGTTTTTGTAGTTCTGTCAAGGAAGGAAAAACAAAGGTGAGGAAAGAGGGGACTAGAGTTTAAAAGAGCCTGTGGCTCAGTGGGTAGGGCGCCAGCCCCATATACTGAGGGTGGTGGGTTTGAACCTGGCCCTGGCCAAATTGCAACAAAAAAATAGCCGGGCATTGTGGTGGGCACCTGTAGTTCCAGTTACTGGGGAGGCTGAGGGAAGAGAATTGCCTAAGCCTACTTTTTGTTGCAGTTTGGCCAGGGCCGGGTTCGAACCCGCCACCCTCGATATTTGGGGCAGGCACCCCCTCCCTCCCTTTTTTAAAGTTAGTCTTAACTGTGTTGCCCCAGGCTGGACTGCACTGGCATCAGGCTAGCAACAGCAGCCTCAAACTCCTGGGTTTGAGGAGTTTGATGCAGTTGTGCATCAGCTGCTGAGTAGCTGAGACTACAGGTGCCTGACACAGTGCTTGATTAATTTTTTCTATTTTTATTATTCTGACATAATGCTCATTTTTTCTATTTTTAGTAATGTGGGGGGGAATGTCTCACTCTTGCTCAGGCTGGTCTTGAACTCCTGAACTCAAGGGATCCTCTCATCTCAGCCTCCCAGAGTGCTAGGATTATAGGGTGAACCACCTTGCCCTGCCCTTGCAATGCTTTTTATTGAGAAAATAGTAACTGTTTATCCTGGATCTAGAGGTCAGAGACACATAATATGTAACACATTTGCCAAGCTGACAGGGGCATGGTTTGAGTCTTTGTGGAATTGTCTGAGGTAGTTGTGGTTAACATGGCCCCAAGGTGAACTTGAAATGGGAGCCATTCAGAAATGGGGAATAAGCTGACTGAGGTGAAGGACTTGTGAGATGCTCACATTACAGACACTCTAAGGAAGGGCGTTTAATATTTAACCAGGAAAGGGAGCCTTCAGGAAAAACAAAATTAATAGCAAAAAAGGCATGTCATTGTCCCTTTGTTGCCAGTCCTCGACCTAGGTGAATTGATTATCTGTATGTGCGGGGGTTTGGAGTCGTTTGCTTACTGGAGCAGCTGGAGCATGGGATTGCCCCTGCCTTTTCTTTTTTCTTTTTGCAGTTTTGGCTGGGGTCGAGTTCGAACCCACCTGCCCCTACCCTTTCAAGAAAACTAAGTCACTTGGTAAGAGCCAAGATGTAAGATGTAGATAGAGGGCGGCGCCTGTGGCTCAGTCAGTAAGGCGCCGGCCCCATATACCGAGGGTGGCGGGTTCAAACCTGGCCCCGGCCAAACTGCAACCAAAAAATAGCCGGGCGTTGTGGCGGGCGCCTGTAGTCCCAGCTACTCGGGAGGCTGAGGCAGGAGAATCGCTTAAGCCCAGGAGTTGGAGGTTGCCGTGAGCTGTGTGAGGCCACGGCACTCTACCGAGGGCCATAAAGTGAAACTCTGTCTCTACAAAAAAAAAAAAAGATGTAGATAGAATCATACAGGGAGAAGTGACAGGAGTGACTCCATAGTCGTCCAGTGGCCAGAAATGCTCCACTTTATAATCTGTAACCTTAATTAAGTCCCCGCTACTCCTCATACTCTCCTCCATCCTTGCTGGCCTCCTTCCTGTATCTTTTTTTTTTTTTTTTGTAGAGACAGAGTCTGACCTTATCACCCTCCGTAGAGTGCTGTGGCGTCACACAGCTCACAGCAACCTCCAAATCCTTGGGCTTAGGCGATTCTCTTGACTCAGCCTCCCAAGTAGCCGGGACTACAGGCGCCCACCACAACTCCCGGCTATTTTTTTGTTGCAGTTTGGCCAGGGCTGGGTTTGAACCCGCCACCCTAGGCATATGGGGCCAGCGCCCTACCCGCTGAGCCACAGGCGCCGCCCATCCTTCCTGTATCTTAAACACGTCGGTCACTTCTCCTCCAGGACTTTGCATTGACTATTCCCTCTGCCAGAATGCTCTTCCTCCAAATATCACCAGACTTTCTCCCTTTCCTCCTTGTTCATATGTTATCATCTCCGTGAGACTTGCCCTGATCACCCTTTTTATTTATTTATTTATTTTTTATTAAGATAGAGTCTCACTTTGTCACCCTCCGTAGAGTGCGGTGCTTTCACAGCTCACAGCAACCTCAAATTTTAGGCTTAAGCAATTCTCTTGCCTCAGCCTCCCAAGTAGCTGGCACTACAGGCACCCACCACAACGCCTGGCTATTTTTTAGTTGCAGTTGTCATTGTTTAGCAGGCCTGGGCCGGGCTCTAAACTGCCAGGCTCAGTGTATGTGGCTGGTGCCCTACTCACTGAGCTACAGGTGCTGAGCCTGATCACCCTTATTTAAAATTGGGCCTGACCACTCCTGATTCACCACATCCAGTTTCTTTTTATCACCATCCCACCTATCACCTTCTAACAAATCATATGATTTAACTTACTTATTTTATTTATTTATTTTTGAGACAGAGTCTCAAGTTGTTGCTCTCACTAGAGTGCGGTGACATTACAGCTCACAGCAACCTCAAACTCTTAGGCTGAAATGATCCTCTGGCCTCAGCCTCCCAAGTAGCTGGGACCACAGGTGCCCACCACAGCGCCTGGCTAGTTTTTCTATTTTTATTTATTTATTTTATTATTATTGTTTTAGAGACAGAGTCTCACTTTGATGCTGTGTCATCACAGTTCATAGCAACCTCCAGCTCTTGGGCTTAGGCGATTCTCTTGCCTCAGCCTCCTGAGTAGCTGGGACTACACGCGCCTGCCACGCCTGGCTATTTTTTGTTGCAGTTTGAACCCGCCACCCTTGGTATATGGGGCCAGCACCCTACCCACTGAGCCATAGGTGTCGCCCCAGTTTTTCTATTTTTAGAACAAATAGGGTCTCACTCTTGCTCAGGGTGGTCTTGAACTCCTGAGTTCAAACAATCCACCTGCCTCAGCCTCCCAGAGTGCTAGGATTACAGAGGTAAGTCCCTGCACCAGTTCTCCATATTTGTTGAATGAATATTTCTTGGGCACTCACTACTTACCCCAGGGCAGGCCAGGGCAGATCCTTTTGGGGAAGGCTTGATAAAGCTAGTCAATTTGGAGGTTCTCAGAATGAGTCCCCTTTTGTCATTCTAACATTGTTCAACCAATCTGATTATTTGATGTTTTTAGAACAGCCAAACACTTTAATTAAAAGGTAGAAACTTAAGAACGTTTTCTCCCCATTATGACATTCAAAATCAGCTTCCTTACCAGATATCTTCTCCTTGTAACATTGTTCTTCTTCATATATTGGACAGATATAAGCAAGTAGTTCTTGGAAATGTTGAAAGATGCTCAAGTTTGGGAATAGGAATAAAAATTTCAAATTAAAACTCCCAAATGCCAGTTTTCATTTTCTGGATTAGCAGACACCCAAATATATGATTAACACTACTGGTGAGACGACTTTGGGACATAGGCTCTCTCATACACTGATCGTGGGAATGTAAATTTTTTTTTTTTTTTTTTTTGTAGAGACAGAGTCTCACTTTATGGCCCTCGGTAGAGTGCTGTGGCCTCACACAGCTCACAGCAACCTCCAACTCCTGGGCTTAAGCCATTCTCTTGCCTCAGCTTCCCAAGTAGCTGGGACTACAGGCGCCCGCCACAACGCCCGGCTATTTTTTGGTTGCAGTTTGGCCGGGGCCGGGTTTGAACCCGCCACCCTCGGTATATGGGGCCGGCGCCTTACCGACTGAGCCACAGGCGCCGCCCAAACTTTTTTTTATGAAACAGAGTTCTGTTTGGCATCATAGCTCACAGCAACCTCAAACTGTTAGGCTCAAGAGAGCCTCCTGACTCAGCCTCCCAAGAAGCTGGGACTACATGCGCCCAACCACAATGCCCAGCTAGTTTTTCTACTTCTAGTAGAGACAGGGTCTCACTCTTTTTTTTTTTTTTTTTTGTAGAGACAGAGTCTCACTTTATGGCCCTCAGTAGAGTGCCGTGGCCTCACACAGCTCACAGCAACCTCCAACTCATGGGCTTAAGCGATTCTCTTGCCTCAGCCCCCTGAGTAGCTGGGACTACAGGCGCCCGCCACAACGCCCAGCTATTTTTTTTTGGTTTTTTTGCAGTTTGGCCGGGGCCGGGTTTGAACCCGCCACCCTTGGTATATGGGGCCGGCGCCTTACCGACTGAGCCACAGGCACCGCCCAGGGTCTCACTCTTGTTGAGGGTGCTCTCGAACTCCTGAGCTTGAGCAATCCACCAGCCTCAGGCTTCCAGAGTGCTAGGAGTACAGGCATGAGCTACCATGCCTAGCCCTTAAAGCATACCTTTTTTGGGTATGTATTTATGTTTTAGTTCGGTGAATGGGTTTCTTATCAGAAAATCCAATTAAAAACATAGGGGTCTTACTCACTTCTGTCTTCGGAAATACTCTAAGCTTTCTCTTTGTTCTTCCCACATAAAATTTCTCTTAAAAAAAAAATAGGATTCTTGAAGCGAGTGTATGATGCCCCATGATCATATCAATGTATACAGTTATGATTTAATAAAAAAAAAAATAGGATTCAAATGGCCACTACATTTAATGACTTTCAAAAGCCTAAAGGGATATTCCCATATTTTGAAACCATTAACACAAGGATGTCAAAACCAAGGGCAAGTAAAAATTAACCTCAGAAGATTAGTTTAAATTTGTACAAAGCCACACCCACATTCTCAAGCACACATAGCCTTTTACATTTCCTTTGTAATGAAATCCTTCAGGCTAGGGCGGCGCCTGTGGCTCAGTCGGTAAGGCGCCGGCCCCATATACCGAGGGTGGCGGGTTCAAACCCGGCCCCGGCTGAACTGCAACCAAAAAATAGCTGGGCGTTGTGGCAGGCGTCTGTAGTCCTAGCTACTCGGGAGGCTGAGGCAAGAGAATCGCTTAAGCCCAGGAGTTGGAGGTTGCTGTGAGCTGTGTGATGCCATGGCACTCTACCGAGGGCGATGAAGTGAGACTCTGTCTCTACAAAAAAAAAAAAAAAAAGAAATCCTTCAGGCTAACTCACTCCACTTATTAACTCATTCCAGCTGGTAGACCAGTCACTTCTATCTTCTTGTGAATATGTGTCTGGAATCCACAATATTCTAGGACCGTTTACTTTCTCTCTCTTTTTTTTCCCCTATTGCCCAGGCTAGAATGAAGTGGTATAATCATCTCACTGCAACCGCAAACTTTTGGGCTCAAGCGATCCTCCTAACTCATCCTCTCAGGTTGCTGGGACCACAGGCACCTGCCACCACACCAGCCAATTTTTCTATTTTTTGTAGAGGCAGGGTCTTGCTATGTTGCTCAGGCTGGTCTTGAACTCTTGGCCTCAAGTGACCTTCCTTCCTTGGGATCCTCTACTTTTTTTTTTTTTTTAAGAGACCGAGTCTCACTTTATCGTCCTCCGTAGAGTGCCATGGCGTCACACAGCTCACAGCAACCTCCAATTCTTGTGCTTAGGCGATTCTCCTGCCTCAGCCTCCCAAGTGGTCGGGATTACAGGTGTCTGCCACCCGGATTTTTTTTTTTTTTTTTTGTAGAGACAGAGTCTCACTTTATTGCCTTCAGTAGAGTGCCATGATGTCACAGGACTCATAGTAACCTCCATCTCTTGGGCTCCAGCCATTCTCCTGCCTCAGCCTCCCAAGCAGCTGGGACCACAGGCGCCTGCCACAACGCCCAGCTATTTTTTGGTTGCAGTTCAGCCGGGTAATCTGGGTTTGAACCCACCACCCTCGGTATATGGGGCCGGCGCCCTACTCACTGAGCCACATGCGCCACCCTACACCCGGATATTTTTTGTTGCAGTTTAGCTGGGGCCGGGTTTGAATCTGCCACCCTCCGTATATGGGACTGGCACCCTACCCCCTGAGCCAGAGGCGCTGCCCAGTATCCTATACTTTTAAAGTAAATTCTTAAACCTGGCTTTGGGCTGGGCACCCGTAGCACAGTGATTATGGCGCTGGCCATCTCCACCAAGCCTAGTGGGTTTGAACCTGGCCTGGGCCTGCTAAACAACAATGACAACTACAAAAAAATAGCTGGGCACTGTGGTGGGCGCCTGTAGTCCCAGCTACTTGGGAGGCTGATGCAAGAGAATCGCTTAAGCCTAAGAGTTTGAGGTTGCTGCAAGCTGTGATGCTATAGCACTCTACCAAGGGCGACATAGTGAGACTGTCTCAAAAAATAAAATAAAATAAAACCTGGCTTTGCTTTTTACTAGCTCTTGCCTCACTTACTGTGCAAAAATAGTTTTGCTGGGCCGATTGTGGTCTTTGGTCAGCCCTGTTCCCGCTCATGACTACAGTCTCTCCTCAGTAGCTGGTGGCAGAAAACTGAGTCATCTAGAATTAAGCCACTTTAAAAGGGGGGCCAACATTGCATAGCAAACAGAAGAAATTTGGTTCTTCAAAAATGAAACTGAAAATTAGGGGATAAGTATTTTCACTTGTATTTAGCTAACAATCATAAAATCAAGGTTATAATCACAATTGTGCTAATTCTTTTTTTTTTTTTTTTTTTTTTTGCAGTTTTTGGCCAGGGCTGGGTTTGAACCCACCACCCCTGGCATATGAGACTGGCGCCCTACTCCTTTGAGCCACAGGCGCCGCCCACAACTGTGCTAATTCTTACAATGGACAAAAATGATTCAGATACTAATTTTTAAAAGGATATTCATACCTTTTTCAATATAGTTTATGGCCGAATCACATTGTCTTTTATTTCAAATTTGGCTTACAAAATTTTTTTTTCTTTTTCTTTTGTTTGTTTTTTAAAAACCCTTATGTTGGTTTGGTGCCTGTAGTTCAGCGGCTAGGGCACCGGCCACATACACTGGGGCTGGCGGGTTCGAGCCCAGCCCGGGCCTGCCAAATAACAATGACAACTATAGGAAAAAAATAGCTGGATGTTGTGGAGGGCGCCTGTAGTCCCAGCTACTTGGGAGGCTCAGGCAAGAGAATTGCTTAAGCCTTAAGAGTTTGAGGTTGCTGTGAGCTGTGACAGTACAGCACTCTACAGAGGGGGACATAGTGAGACTCTGTCTCAAAAAAACAAACAAGGGTGATGCCTGTGGCTCAAAGGAGTAGGGTGCCAGCCCCATATGCTGGAGGTGGTGGGTTCAAACCCAGCCCTGGCCAAAAACTGCAAAAAAAAAATAAAAACCAAAAGAAAAAAAAATCATGTCAAGGACCGATTGCCGTAAGTGGGCTGCTCTGCTTCGTACCAAACCCCGACACAGAAGCAGGTTGTCTACAAATGGTTTAGCACCAGGTTCCCCATGCTTCACATTTAGCTTTTGAAAGGGGATGTGAAATAGTCCATTTTTGCAAAAATGTCTGAAGACTTCAGTTTTTCCCAGTGGCCTTGCTTCTCTAAATGTAAGGATATTCATTAATCTTGTTTATTGTCTGTTACACAAACTGTTGGGGGGTTTGTTCACTGCTGCAAACACAGCCTTTGTGACAGTGTCTGACACGTTTTAGGTACTTAATAAATATTGGTTTAATTCGAATAACATAATTTGTGTCTAATAGTCCCCTTTTATAAACCTTGTCAGTTTTCCTCTCTTTAATTGTTAACTGATTTTGTCAGCAATTCATTGTTCATTGACTTTGGTTGTGATTCCAGCCATTCTCCAGTACCCTTCTGGTGCCTTCACGAAATCCTTTGTTTCACAAAATTTGTGATCTCACGTTGTATTATTGAATATTTACAGAATTTGCTAATGGCACTGAGGAGCATGGCTAAGAGCAAGAGCCTGGAGCAGACAGCCTGGGGTAGGATGCTGTTCTGTTGGGTGCTGCGCCCGCATGACTGCTCCTCCATAGGTTAGTAACAGCATCTACGTACGCAGCAGGCATGCTAGCTCACCTGTAAACCCCAGCACGCTAGGAGGCTGAAGTGGGAAGATTGCTTCAGTTGAGGGGTTCAAGACCAGACTCCCATCTCTACTAAAAATGGAAAAACTAGCTAGTCCGTGTGGTGGGCTCCTGTGGTCCCAGCTACTTGGGAGGCTAAGGCAGGAGGATTGCTTGAGCATAAGAGTTTGAGGTTGCTGTGAGCTGACACCATGGCATTCTAGCCTGGAGCAATAAAGTGAGGCTCTGTCTTAAAAAAACAAAAGTCATAATAATAGCACCTACTTCATATAACTCACTTGGAAATCATTAACACCCTGGTTCCAGAATGTGCTATGTTCTCTAGAAGAGTTTGCTTCTAGTATTATCAAGGGATCAGTCCACATTGCTCTGGATAGATTCTCATGTTAAAGAGAGAAGGGCAGGGCGGCGCCTGTGGCTCAGTGAGTAGGGCGCTGCTCCCATATACCGAGGGTGGCGGGTTCAAACCCAGTCCCAGCCGAACTGCAACAACAACAACAACAAAATAGCCGGGCATTGTGGCAGGTGCCTGTGGTCCCAGTTACTCAGGAGGTTGAGGCAGGAGAATCGCCTAAGCCCAGGAGTTGGAGGTTGCTGTGAACTGTGATGGCACAGCGCTCTACTGAGGGTGATAAAGTGAGACTCTGTCTCTAAAAAAAAAGAGGGAAGGGCATTTGGTTCAAGGCTAATTTTAGAATATATCCTGTTTCCCCGAAAATAAGACAGTGTCTTATTTTAAGGTGTGCTCCCAAAGATGCACTAGGTCTTATTTTCAGGGGACGTCTTATCTTTCCAGTAAGTAGGTCTTATTTTTGGAGGATGTCTTATTTTGGGGGGAAACAGGGTACCTGTTTATACAGGGTGTCCATAAAATTTGTGTGCAATTTTAAAAAGTTGTCTATTTGTTTTCTTTTTGAGACAGAGTCTCATTATGTCGCCTTTGGTAGAGTGTCATGGTGTCACAGCTCACAGCAACTCTTGGGCTTAAGCTATTCTCTTGCCTCAGCCTCCCAAGTAGCTGAGACTACAGGGTGCCCGCCACAACGCCCCGCTATTTTTTTTGTTGTTTTTATTGCTGCTGTTGTTGCAGTTGTCATTGTTGCTTTAGCTGGCCCAGGCTGGGTTTGAACCCACCAGCCTCAGTGTATGTGGCTGGCGCCATAACCACTGTGCTACTGGTGCTGAGCCAGTTGTCTATTTTTAAATTGCACATGAACTTTACGGATACCCTGTATGTGGATATAATATAAGAAGGTTTGTTTTTTTTTTTTTTGTAGAGACAGAGTCTCACTTTACTGCCCTCGGTAGAGTGCCGTGGCCTCACACAGCTCACAGCAACCTCCAACTCCTGGGCTTAAGCGATTCTCTTGCCTCAGCCTCCCGAGTAGCTGGGACTACAGGCGCCCGCCACAACGCCCGGCTATTTTTTTGTTGTTGCAGTTTGGCCGGGGCTGGGTTTGAACCCACCACCCTCGGCATATGGGGCCGGCGCCCTACTCACTGAGCCACAGGCACCACCCGGTTTGTTTTTTTTTTTATAGAGACAGAGTCTCACCTTATGGCCCTCGGTAGAGTGCCGTGGCCTCACACAGCTCACAGCAACCTCCAACTCCTGGGCTCAAGCGATTCTCTTGCCTCAGCCTCCCGAGTAGCTGGGACTACAGGCGCCCGCCACAACACCCGGCCATTTCTTGGTTGCAGTTTGGCCGGGGCCGGGCCTGAACCCGCCACCCTCGGTATATGGGGCCGGCGCCCTACCGACTGAGCCACAGGCGCCGCCCAAGAAGGTTTGTGTTTTTTTTTTTTTTGCCCAGGGCCGGGTTTGAACCTGCAACCTCTGGTATATGGGGCCAGCGCCCTACTCCTTTGAGCCACAGGCACCACCCTTAATTTTATTTTATTATTAAATCATAGCTGTGTACATTAATGTGATCATGGGACACCATACACTGGTTTTATAGACCATTTAACACATTTTCATCACACTGGTTAACATAGCCTTCCTGGCATTTTCTTAGTTATTGTGTTAAGACACTTATATTCTACATTTACTAAGTTTCACATGTACCCTTGTGAGATGCACCACAGTTGTAATCCCACCAATCACCCTCCCCCCTCCCTCCCCTCCCTTTCCTCCTTCCCCCTATTCTTAGGTTATAACTGGGTTATAGCCTTCATATGAAAGCCATAAATTAGCTTCATAGTAGGGCTGAGTACATTGGATACTTTTTCTTCCATTCTTGAGATACTTTACTAAGAAGACTATGTTCCAGCATAAGAAACTTTCTTAACCAACCTCAACTTAATCAACTTGCTGGGTTAACTAATAACTTCATTCTCTGAAAAATACACTGACCATAGCCAATGACCCTTGCAAATGCCTCCCAGTGTGGGCATCTCTTTGGGAGCTTTCAGGCTTCTGTCACCTCTCTGTTTGTATTCTTATCAAACGCCAGTTGTGTTGTCCCAAATTGTATTTATGTTTATGCCAGTTGTATTTTTCATTATCACTGTGTGACTTCATAAACATCAACTGCTGATCTACGAATTGTAATTTCTAAAGAAAATTTGTTTGAATACTTTGGACAGATTCAAAAGAGACAAGTTAAAAAAAAATTGTAGTCATTTTAGCAGTGGATTTGACAATTGTATTACGAGTTAGGAAAATTGATAAAAAGAAAAGTGGGATTCTGCACTCAAATGGCTTCAAAGGTGTTTTTTAAGATTTCTCTTCAGACTGGGGTGGCACCTGTGGCTCAGTAAGTAGGGCACTGGCCCCATATACCGAGGGTGGCGGGTTCAAAACCAGCCCCGGCCAAACTGCAACAAAAACTAGTCGAGCATTGTGGTGGGCGCCTGTAGTCCCAGCTACTCTCAAGGCTGAGGCAAGAGAATCACTTAAGCCCAAGAGTCTGAGGTTGCTGTGAGCTATAATGGCACAGTACTCTACCGAGGGCAACAAAGTGAGACTCTGTCTCTTAAAAAATAAAAAAAAAAAAATAAATAAAAATACTATTAAAAATAAATTTAAAAAACCAAAAAAAAGATTTCCCTTCATACAAGAGTGGAAAAGCAAGTGTCCAATGTACTCAATACAAATATGAAACCAGCAGATGATGAAGTAACATTCTCACACAAGAGAAAAACACAGTTAAACTCAAGGAGAGGGGAGAGGGGTGTTGAGGAGGGAGAGGGAAACGTGTGCTCTCACCTAACAGGCCAAATGTCAGAGGTGTACAGCACATCTCCTGGGGGAGGGTCAGAACTACAATTCAGACCTTACCTAACAAATGTAAACAATGTAACCTGTCATCTATACCTTCATTAATCTAAAGTTTTTTGGGTTTTTTTTTGGCCGGGGCTGGGTTTGAACCTGCCACCTCTGGCATATGGGGCTGGCGCCCTACTCCTTTGAGCCACAGGTGCCTTCCTAAAGTTTAAAAAAAAAAAGATTTTCAGCTGCTCTGGAGGCTGAGGCAGGAGAATCGCGGAAGCCCAAGAGCTAGAGGTTGCTGTGAGTCCTGTGATATCATGACACTCTACCGAAGGCGGTAAAGTGAGACACTGTCTCTACAAAAAAAAAAAAAAGATTTCCCTTTGCCTTAAAGAAACCAAAACTGGAGATGAGATGATTCAGAGTAGATAAGGCTTATATGACAAGAAGATACACACAATGTACATTTATATAGTTTCAGTTAAAAATAAATGTCTGCTGTATGTACGTATCCTTTTAATTTTTAGTGACTTTTGTTTAAATCAACTTTTTTTTTTTGCAGTTTTTGGCCAGGGCTGGTATTGCAAAAGTCAGCATTCCCTGAAACCATAACACTGAGGGCAGGGACTATAACTATTTAGATAAGGAGGTCTGTGTGTAAAATCAGTGTATTCTTAGTCCCAGCTACTCGGGAGGCCGAGGCAAGAGAATCACCTAAGCCCAGGAGTTGGAGGTTGCTGTGTGATGCCACCGCCCTCTATGAGCGTGATAAAGTGAGACTCTGTCTCTACCAAAAAAAAAAAATTTCAGCGTATTCTGACATGATGTTAATGACACTTCTGACTTCACAGCACTGTGATTATTACCCCATAGTATTTCTGTACCATAATGTCGTAAGGACAGAAAGGCAGATAGATCATTTAAAACTATTAGCTAGAAAGAGTATCATCTTTGAAATGATCCTTTATAATCGAATTTAAAGCATGATTCAGGGTGGTGCCTGTGGCTTAGTGGCCCCATATACCGAGGGTGGTGGGTTCGAACCCAGCCCTGGCCAAACTGCAACAAAAAAATGGCCAGGTGTTATGGCGGGCACCTGTAGTCCCAGCTACTCGGGAGGCTGAGGCAAGAGAATCACCTAAGCCCAGGAGTTGGAGGTTCCTGTGAGCTGTGTGATGCCACGGCACTCTACTGAGGGCAATAAGTGAGACTCTGTCTCTACAAAAATAAATAAATAAATAAAATAAATTTCCCTAATGAGGATGAATTTGCAGAAGATTCTATCTCTAAAAAACAAAAAAATTAGCATGATTTGAACTAGTTAATTCTGAGAAACTCTTTTTTTTTTTTTTTTTGTAGAGACAAGAGTCTCACTTTATGGCCCTCGGTAGAGTGCCATGGCATCACACAGCTCACAGCAACCTCCAACTCCTGGGCTTAAGCGATTCTCTTGCCTCAGCCTCCCGAGTAGCTGGGACTACAGGCGCCCGCCACAACGCCCGGCTATTTTTTTTTTTTTTTTTTTTGGCCGGGGCTGGGTTTGAACCCACCACCTCCGGCATATGGGACTGGCGCCCTACTCCTTGAGCCACAGGCGCCACCCAACGCCCGGCTATTTTTTGGTTGCAGTTTGGCCAGGGCTGTGTTTGAACCCGTCACCCTCGGTATATGGGGCCGGTGCCTTACCGACTGAGCCATAGGCGCCGCCCGGCTATTTTTTGTTGTAGTTGTCATTGTTTGGCAGGCCTGGGCTGAATTCGAACCCCTCACCAGCTCCAGTGTATGTGGCTGGTGCCCTACCCTCTGAGCTACAGGTGCTAAGCCCATTCCTTTTTTTTTTTTTTTTTTTTTTTTTTGTGGTTGCAGTTTGCCGGGGCTGGGTCTGAACCTGCCACCCTTGGTATATGGCGCCGGTGCCCTACTCACTGAGCCGCAGGCACAGCCCTATTCTTCCTATTTTTAAAAAGTCTTTAGAGGCCAGGCCTGGTGGCTCATGCCTGTAATCCCAGCACTCTGGGAGGCCGAAGCAGGAGGATCGCTTGAGCTTAGGAGTTTGAGACCAGCCTTACCAAGAGTGAGACTCCATCTCTACTAAAAATAGAAAAAATTAGCTACGCATTGTGGTCCCAGCTACTTGGGAGGCCAATGCAGGAGGATCTCTTGAGCCCAGGAGTATGAGGTTGCTGTGAGTTAGGCGAATGCCATGGCATTGAGACTCTGTCTCAAAAAAAAGGCATTAGAGTATTGCTCAGAAAGTGTTGGCTTATGCAGGGCCGACAACTTTCAAACATGAGTGCTCAATCTCAACTTACAGAAAAATAAAAGAAACTTCCTTCACTTAGTAGTTGTCTTTATCTAACAGTAATTACCTTTTAGTCCATTGAGAACGTACATTGAAGAGTTACAGTGTGAGACAAAGACTTCTAATGGCTCCAGAAGAAATAGTGGATATGATGTTGATTGTAGATATATGATACTATAAACTAGTATAACTATATAAACTAATGCCAAAATGATCATATGTTTAAATAAATGTAATATAGCACAGCAAAGAAGAGTTCCTGAGTTGTGTCCCTTGAAATTAGACAATTCTAGATGCATAGCCTGGTTTCATCATTTACTCTCTAGATGACCTTGGGGAGTCTTTAAAACGGTGATAAGTGCTTTCCTTATAATGTTGTGAAGGTTAAGATGTGCCAGGCAGAGTGTAAGTTCTGAGGAAATGGATTCATTTCTATTTGTTCTTTTGGTAACGTTAGCTTCTGGAGTCTAAAAGGGGATGGTTTCTAGAGTCTGCCTTCAAAAACTTCCTAAATCTGACCACTTTCATCTCCGTCCTTATTACCACACCGGTCTGAGCCACTGTTACCTCTTGACGAACTATGGAAATAGCTTCCTAACGATCTCCTTCTTGCCTCTCTATGGTCTTTTTGAAACATCCTTTAAAAAGGTCAGTTGACTTCATATCACTTTGCTGCTCCAGCTTCTCAACAGCTTCTCACCGTAGTTAGAATAACATCCAGAGTCCTTTCCATGACCCCCTCGTCCTGCGCACACGTACCCCACTGTCTGTGCCTACTCGCTTCCAGCCACACCTAGGTCCTTGTAGTTTGCCTAACAAATAGCCATCTCACAGCACATGGCTATTCTCTATGTTTGTAAATTTAAATTTCCTGGCCAGCTATCATATTTTTAAATTTCTTTCTTTTTCTTTTTTTAGACAGACTGTGATTTTGTCACCCTCGGTAGAGTGCTGTGGAGTCACCATAGCTAACAGCAACTTCAAACTCTTAGGCTCAAGCAATTCTCTTGCCTCCACCTCCCAAGTAGCTGGGATGACAAGTGCCCGCCACAGTGCCCAGCTACTTTTTAGAGACCGGGTCTCGCTCTTGCTCAGGCTGGTCTTGAATTCATGAACTCAGGCAATCCACCAGCCTTGTCCTCCCAGCACTTTAAAAACATTTTAAATTAATTTTTTTTTTTTTTATTTACCAAAACAATGTCCGGTGATCTAGAGGAGAGGAGAATGGTTACTTTACTTCAATTTACAGTGGTCCGATATCATTTTATCCCATGCATATAATTGCTCATAACATTGTGAAATTATAGCATCAAGTAAATGGGAAGGTTTTGTGTTTTTATTTATTTATTTTTTTGAGACGGAGTCTCAGTATGTCACCCTTGGTAGAGTTCCATGGCGTCATAGCTTACAGCAACTTCAAACTCTTGGGCTTAAGCGATTCTCTTGCCTTAGCCTCCCAAGTAGCTGGGACTACAGGAGCCCGCTGCAATGCCCAGCTATTTTTTTGTTGCAGTTGTTTAGCTGGCCAGGGCTGGGTTCCAACCTGCCACTCTTGGTGTATGTGGCTGGCACCATAATCACTATGCTACAGGCACTGAGCCTATTTTTTTTTTTTTTTTACTAGACAAGGTCTCACTGTTGCCCAGGCTAGGGAGCAGTGCCCCAACCATAGCTCACTACAGCCTACAACTCCTGGGCTGAAATGATTGGCTGGGACTACCGGTGTGAACCTGGCCTGACTTGGCTCACGTGTTCTAATGCTCCTTCTCTCCTTGACAATTCAGGTCTCAGCCGGAGAGGTGGGTCACACTTGTAATCCTAGCACTCTGAGAGGCAGAGGCTGGTGGATCTCCTGAGCTCAGGAATTCGAGACCTGTCTGAGCCAGAGCAAGACCCTGTCTCTCCTAAAAATAGAAAAATTAGCTCAGCATTGTGGCAGGCACCTGTAGTCCCAGCTACTTGGGAAGCTGAGGCGAAAAGATCTCTTGAGCCTAAGAGTATGAGGTTGCCTCAGCCCTCTACCCAGGGTGACAGTGAGACTCTGTCTCAAAAACAAACAAACAAAAAAATCAAGGTCTCTTCCCAAGGTCACCTTCCCAGATTACCCTGTCACAAGTAAGCAGCTCACCTATCTCTATCTGTTCTCTTATCCACCTTTCCTTTTTTTTTTCACTCATTGGGCCTAGATCAGTAATGTTCATCAATATAAACCAGAACCAACATTCCATGAAGGAGGGGCTGTTTCTGTTTTAATCACTACACTATTCACTGAGGCTACAAAATTGCCTGTTATATAGAAAGCAATCAGTAACCATGAATCTCTGGATTGTTAGATGCTAAGCTTTTAGAAGGTAGTAAATTATCTTTTCCTGTTTGTGTCCTCATCACCAGCGTGGTTCCCATCACTTAGGAGAAGCTTAATAATTTGTTTTAAAAAGTTCTGTATGCAGGGTGGCACCTGTGGCTCAGAGGAGTAGGGCGCCGGCCCCATATACTGGAGGTGGGGGATTCAAACCCAGCCCCGGCCAAACACTGCAAAAAAAAAAAAAAAAAAAAGTTCTGTATGTGTAAAAAAAGAAGGAACTCTGCCAGAGAAAGGGTGAAGTTGCATGCGGGTAGTTTGAGAAAAAAGCAACTCATTTGCATTTGTGGGTAGGAAATTATCTTTTAGTTTAAAAATAGTTGATAACATACACGTAGCTGTATGGTGCTTCCCACACTAGAATAGTCATAACCAAATGAAGCTGCCACAAGTTAGCCCTAACATTCCAAGTATCTAATAAGCTGTAGTTTACATTTTATTATCATACTTATTTCTTTTAAATAATAGACATATATTTAAATATTGTAAGGACAAAGAAAATAATGGTTTCTTTTTACTAGAGCATTATTTTTTTTAGGTTCTAAGTCCTGGTCAATCTTCCAAGCAATGAGCTTATGAATTTAGAACAATTTTTTTTTTCTTTTTCAGAGACAGAGTCTCACTTTGTCACCCTTGGTAGAGTGCGGTGGTGTCACAGCTCACAGCAACCCCCCAGTTCTTGCGCTTAGGTGATTCTCTTGCCTCAGCCTCCTGAGTAGCTGGGACTACAGGTGCCCACCACAATGCCCAGCTATTTTTTGTTGTAGGTTGGCTGGGGCTGAGTTTGAACCCACCACCCTTGGTATATGAGGCTGGTGCCCCACTCACCGAGCCATAGGTGCCGCCTGAATTTAGAACAATTTAGTAAACCTCTCACTGCAGAGAAATAATGTTGGATTTTATCCACATCTAAGTCCCTCCAATAAACATAACTCCAGGCTTTGAAGTAATCAAATCTCCTGTATTCAGTGATTCAGCATTTGATCAAGTTTGGGAAATTTTCTTTGTATTGTTTTTAATACTTTAAGCATCAGTTGATTATGCTCTGGCTTAATGTCATAAATTAGTTTGGACTGGAGAAGGATATTACACAAACTACTTGGAATTTTCCATGGTCAGCTTAACTTGCAGAAATGTAAATACAGGCACTGCGGACATCCACCGATTGCCTGGCACAACCTCCCCTGAATAACTGTGTACACATAACAGCCTCAACAGCTTCTAAACCACAGGCAAGCGAACCCCTGGCTCTCCTTAGCCCTTAGAGTTTCCTGGACACGCCTCATTAACAAGGAGACAGGTGAGGTGATGGGTGGGGCTGGGGCAGGGCCAACTGCACTGCTGAAACAATGAGGGAGCTTCCTAGAGAGACTGCTTCTTCAAGGCTGGGAAGCAGCTGCTGTCCCCTTTCACTTGCGCTCTTGTTTTTTGAATCAGGCCGCCATGCATAACTGTGCCAGCCAAATATTACTGCCTCGTTTGTGTGATGGAATTGTTTGTAAATAAAAAGAGGCTGCCCGCAGTGTCTGTTGGTTCCCCCATTGGTGTTATGCTCATCAGAATTCCAACATCAGCACAACCATCAGTTGACAGGGTCCCCAAGTCTGGTCTCCACCTCCTGCTAGAACCCCTTCTTGCCTCCAGCTGCTTACCTTCCCAAACATGCAAATAAACTTTCCCCTAGGACATCCTCCGTTTCCTTCCCTTTCTCCACAAACAAGCAAATAAACTTTCCCCTAGGACATCTGCTCTGCCTGTGCTTCTGTTTCTAGTATGTGGCTGATGGAGGTTCCAGAATTACTGTCAAACCTGCTGTAGGATGAGTCACCTGGTGGCTGCTTTTTTATACCTTGGGGTCAAGACAGGCGGCTAAATTTCCTTGTCAGAGTTAATCATGTGGCAGAAGTGCTGCCCAAGGTTGGTAGCTGTCTCTGCTTTCTTCCTGGCACTGGCCCCACTTAGTTCTCCATGCCCCTGAGCTGTGCACTTGGAAGGGCCTCCTGCGTCTCAGGCAGCCTTCTCCACCTCACACTCCTTCAGCATGCAAAATGGTTATAGTGGGAAAGGTGATGGTGTTAAGTTCTAAACCAGGGGCAGCGCCTGTGGCTCAAGAAGTAGGGCGCTGGTCCCATATGCTGGAGGTGGCGGGTTCAAACCTAGCCCCAGCCAAAAACCAAAAAAAAAAACCTTAAATTATTGGGCAGCACCTGTGGCTCAGTTGGTAAGGCGCCGGCCCCATATACCGAGGGTGGCGGGTTCAAACCCGGCCCTGGCTGAACTGCAACCAAAAAATAGCCAGGTGTTGTGGCGGGCGCCTGTAGTCCCAGCTACTTGGGAGGCTGAGGCAAGAGAATTGCTTAAGCCCAGGAGTTGGAGGTTGCTGTGAGCTGTGTGAGGCCACGGCACTCTACTGAGGGCCATGAAGTGAGACTCTGTCTCTTAAAAAAAAAAAGTTCTAAACCAGGTGTCCTCAAACTTTTTTTTTTAATTTTATCATTAAAATTTTATTTATTTTTTTTCTGATTCCTGAATCTGCTTTCTTTCTCTGCATAAGGAACCCTGCACAGGCAATTCAAATTAAAACAAAATAAATATATGAATACTCATTATCATTCAAATTGTAATCATTAGGCATATTAATGTCACATATACTCTGTGATAAACATTTTGAAAAGCGATGTTTTATAATATGATACCAAGAAAACATAGCTGATATAGGTTATATAGGTGATCATTTTAATTGTGTAAGAAATACCAGAATACCGTTACAGTGATAGAAAAATATCTTCTTTCTGATCATTCACATTCAGCAATAGTGAAAATGCTCTCCACACACATCAGCTCTGAACAACTCCCTTCATGTCTGTTTCAAACCCACTATACCATTTATTGCTATTTAGATGATTGCACAGTTCACCATACAAATGTGTACCACTCGGATCCTCAATAAGTCTGAGAGGCAGATAACTTCCCAATCACAAAAACTTACCATAAGTATTGTGCAAATAAACATGGAAACCAGACCTGCTGTAATTAGGAGGAGCAGACAACTCTAACAGGAACACTGCACGTGTAACGCCGGCTACATTTGTACCCACTGGCCTGCATTCTCTGCCTCGCTTCCTCCTCTCTGAAGTGCTGAAGTGTAATTACACTAGAAAGTTACTAACGGGTGTACTATGAGAACTGTGTTTAAGAAAGCAAGGCTTGGGGGCGGTGCTTGTGGCTCAGTGAGTAGGGCGCCAGCCCCATATGCCCAGGGTGGCAGGTTCGCACCCAGCCCCGGCCAAACTGCAACAGAAAAATAGCCGGGCGTTGTGGCGGGCGCCTGTAGTCCCAGCTGCTCGGGAGGCTGAGGCAGGAGAATCACGTAAGCCCAAGAGTTAGAGGTTGCTGTGAGCCGTGTGATGCCGCGGCACTCTACCCGAAGGCGGTACAGTGAGACTCTGTCTCTACAAAAAAAAGAAAGAAAGCAAGGCTTGGGTGGCGCCTGTGGCTCCAGGAGTAGGGCACCAGTCCCATATGCCAGAGGTGACGGGTTCAAACCCAGCCCCGGCCAAAAACCACAAAAAAATAAGCAAGGCTTTCAGATAAGTAATCTCCAAAGATTTTCTATCTTATGTATTTTTATGATCTTATAAAGGAGTGCTTTGTGTGCAACACCTGCAAATAGCAGTAAGTCTGCATTTCACTCAAGCCCAATAAGGACATGAAGCAGGCTACAATGGCAGCAATGATTCCCAGGGCAGCGTGTGCAAAATCCAATATTTTGCTGTCTATTTACATCATTGTGATCAGAAAAGAAATGTCACAAAACTTCCTTTCCCGGGCGGCGCCGGTGGCTCAGTTGGTAGGGCGCTGGCCCCATATACTGAGGGTGGTGGGTTCAAACCCGGCCCTGGCTGAACTGCAACCAAAAAATAGCCGGGCGTTGTGGCAGGCGCCTGTAGTCCCAGCTGCTTGGGAGGCTGAGGCAAGAGAACCGCTTGAGCCCAGGAGTTGGAGGTTGCTGTGAGCTGTGTGAGGCCATGGCACTCTATCGAGGGCCATAAAGTGAGACTCTGTCTCTACAAAAAACAAACAAACAAACAAACAAAAACTTCCTTTCCCAATGCACTTGAACTTATTCCCCACAATTCTGACAAACATCTCCTGTGACATGAGGTTCTCATCAGCCTGTGTGACCCTCAGCTCATTCAGCCTTTTCTTCTTCATCTGGCCTTTTTGGGTAGAGGCAGCAACTAGTTCATTTATAATTTCACAATTTCTGGCTTGGAGGCGGCAGCCACATGAACCTGAGCTGGCAGGTTCGAATCCAGCCCAGGCCTCCAAATAATAACAGCTGCAACCAAAAAATAGCTGGGCATTGTGGCCAGGGCGCCTGTAGTCCCAGCTACTTGGGAGGCAGAGAACTGCTTGAGCCCAGGAGCTGGAGGTTGCTATGAGCTGTGATGCCACAGTACTCTATCCAGGGCGACAGCTTGAGGCTGTCTCAAAAAATAAAAGATAATTTCACAATTTCCCCCGACTGTCTCAGAAAGTTTGGATCTCTCATGAAGCTCTATTTGACCAGCTGCACATTGAAGTAGCTCTTCCAGACCCACTCTTGCAGCTGTATCTGCCTCTCCACTCAGTCTGAAATCTAAGTGCTCTATTTTATAAGACAGGTCTGTTCTGCAGGGCTTCCACTCTCTGAGTTAATACTGGACATGTACGGCATGATTCTTGTGTCAATGTTGCGCATTCACCTTGTCCTTGTCCAGCCTTGTCTCCACGCAGCTTGCGGGAGAGTGTGTTGTTGGACGGTGTCGAGGTCCCGTCTGTCCCATTGCTGAGGCCTTCGGCACTGCGACCACTTCCCTGGTGCCCTGGACTAAAGCCCAGCGCGACCCGACCGCTGCAGCTGAGGTTCCACAGGGACCGCGGTGACTGTGCAAGTCCTCAGACTTTTTAAACAGGGGACCAATTCACTGTCCCTCAGACCGCTGGAGAGCCGGACTATAGTTAAAAAAAACTATGAACAAATTCCTATGCACACTGCACATATCTTATTTTGAAGTAAAAAAACAAAACGGGAACAAATACAATCATACCGCCGCACGTGGTCCGGGCCGCAGTTTAAGGACCCCTGTGCAGCAGGTTCTTACAGGTGTGACAACTGAAATTGAGATAATTGGGAATGAATCGTGACATTCTTGCTTTCTGCACACAAAGGCTTCTTGTGGGATTCTTCAGACTCTTTGAAATGTGTCCTTTTCAGTGTAATCTGTTTTTTTTTTTTTCCACTTTTTCTGGGATCAGTTTTTTCAAAACTTAAATTTCAGAGCTGTTTTTAAACTTGGAAGGACTCAAAATGGGTACTAATTGGGAGCTCTTTTCCCATCAGTTTTAAAACTGGGAAAGTTGCTATGTGAGCAGACTGGAAATGTAAAGATTTTAAAATTTGCACTACTAAATAAAAAATAGAACATTACAAACAATAACTTGGAACTCACTTGATTAACTGATAGACTACACCTGAAACATGGCTTTTTGTTTTTTTTTTTTTGAGACAGAGTCTTACTATGTCGCCCTCGGTAGACTGCCGTAGCGTCACGGCTCATAACAACCTCAAACTCTTGGGCTTAAGTGATTCTCTTGCCTCAGCCTCCCAAGTAGCTGGGACTACCGGCGCCTGCCACAACGCTGTTTTTTGTTGCAGTTGTCATTGTTTAGCTGGCCTGGGTTCAAACCCGCCAGCCTTGGTGTATGTGGCTGGTGCTGTAACCATTGTGCTACAGGCGCAGAGCAGTGAAAAATGTTTTACAGAAACTGTTTTTTATTAAAATAATTTAACACAGGCTCAGTGCCTATAGCTCAGCAGCTAGGGCACCAGCCACATACACCGGAGCTGGTGGGTTTGAACCCAGCCTGGCCCGCCAAACAACAATGACAACTACAACCAAAAAACAGCTGGGCATTGTGGCGGGCACCTGTAGTCCCAGCTACTTGGGAGGCTGAGGCAAGAGAATGCTTAAGCCCAAGAGTTGGAGGTTGCTGTGAGCTGTGATGTGACTGTACTCTACCGTGGGCGACATAGTGAGACTCTGTCTCAAAAAAAAAAAAAATTACCACAATTACTATCCCCTTAAAACCTTATTGTTTCCATATAGTACTAATAGAGATCAATAACATTGCTCACATTTTATCACTTACTTTCAGCACTGTAAAATCATGGGCGAATATCCAGTTACCAAAAAATTACAGTGACATTTTTACGTGTACTTCATATCTCAATAGTAGAATTTTCTTTTTTTCTTTTTTTGAGACAGAGCCGCAAGCTGTCACCCTGGGTAGAGTGCTGTGGCATCACAGCTCACAACAACCTCCAATTCCTGGGCTCAAGTGAGTCTCCTGCCTCTGCCTCCCAATGTAGCTGGGACTACAGGCGCCTGCCACAACACCTGGCTATTTTTTCGTTGCAGCCGTCATTGTTTGGCTGGTCTGGGCTGGATTCGAACCCGCCAGCTCAGGTGTATGTGGCGCCTTAGCCACTTGAGCCACAGGCACTGAGTAGAATTTTCAAACATGATTTTAGATCAGCAACTTATTTATTTATTTAGCGTTGTTTTTTGGCTGGGGCTGGGTTTGAACCCACCACCTCTGGTATATGGGGCTGGCGCCTTACTCACTGAGCCACAGGAGCCACCTGGATCAGCTATACTTTTTAAAACCCCAAATAGTCACACACTCTAGTCTTTACTAAGAATGAACATATATCTGGGGACAAGACATGATTGCAAGAGGGACTTTACCTAACAAATGCAATCAGTGTAACTTGGCTTATTGTACCCTCAATGAATCCCCAACAATAAAAAAAAAAAAAAGAATGAACATAGAACAAGTTTTTGGGGGTGAGAGATGGCAACACCATTCATCTTAAACATTTCCTAGCTTTTGACTCTGGAAAAACATTAAATGTAATCTCTCATGGTAGAAAAAATAAATTTCAGAATTTTCAGAGCCAGAACGAAACTACTTTAGATCTTTGGCATTCGAAGTGGCTTTTAAATACCCAGATAAAACTCAATAACAAATCCGCCAATTATATGGCTGCCCAGAGGTCTGAACTGAATGTAATAATCTGGGCATTTCTTCTCCTCCCCAGTGATACAGGAACAACACCTCCAGAGAGTGGTATTTTTGGATTTATGATAAACTTCTCTGCATTTCTTGGTAAGTACACAATAATCATAAATTAAGGAAAAATCCAATCCCAAATGAAGTCAGATGTGTTATTGACAGCTTGTTTTTAAGTTTTCAAAACGACAACCTTTGCAGCTAGAATTTTGAGAAACTAAAGTGACCAGAAATCCAATATTAGTTATGGCTTTATTATGGAACTTTTCTTTATTTTATGTGGTAAGAGCAAGAGCTCAAGTGTATGTGACTGGCACCTTAGTTGCTTGAGCCACAGGCACCAAGCCCCAATCACGACATTTTTCAAAGGTGAATACATGGGGTGGAGGGAGGGTAACGGGTGGGGCCACGCCTACGGTGCATCGTAGAATGGGTACAGGCAAAACTTACTAAATGCAGAATTCAAATGTCTTCATACAACAACTAAGAAAATGTCATGAAGGCTATGTTAAACAGTTTGATGAAAATATTTCAGATTGTTTCTCTGTGCCTGTGGCTCAAGCAGCTAAGGCACCAGCCACATACACCTGAGCTGACGGGTTCAAATCCAGCCCGGGCCCACCAAACAACAATGACGGCTGCAACCAAAAAAATAGCCAGGCGTTGTGGCGGGCGCCTGTGGTCCCAGCTACTTGGGAGGCTGAGGCAAGAGAATGGCTTAAACCCAGGAGTTGGAGGTTGCTGTGAGCTGTGATGCTATAGCACTCTACCCAGGGTGACAGCTTGAGGCTCTGTCTCAAAAAAAAAAAGAAAATATTTCAGATTGTATATGAAATCAGCACATTGTACCTCTTGACTACACTAATGTACATGGCTGTGATTTAATAATAATAAAGAAAAGTGATACAAAACTTCTCTGTTTTTTATTCTAAAAAAAAAAAATTAGCTGGAATTGGTGGCTCTCACTTGTAATCCTACCACTCTGGGAGGCTGAGGCAGAGGGATCACTTGAGCTCAGGAGTTGGAGACCAGCCTCAGCAAGAGCAACGACCCTATCTTTATTTTATTTATTTATTTATTTTGAGACAGAGTCTGACTTTGTCACCCTCGTTAGAGTGTTGTGGTGTCACAGCTTACAGCAACCTCAAACTCTTGGGTTCAAGGAATTCTCTTGTCTCAGCCTGCCAAGTAGTTGGGACTACAGGCAGCTGCTTATAATGCCTGGCTATTTTTTAGAGATGGGGTCTCGAACTTGCTCAGGCTGATCTCAGAACCTGTAGCTCAGGCAATCCACCTGTCTCGGCCTCCCAGAGTGCTAGGATTATTGGTGTGAGCCACTGTACCCAGCCCGACACCCCATCTTTACTAAAAATAGAAAAATTAGCTGGGTGTTGTGGCAGGCGCTTGTAGTCCCAGCTACGTGGGAGGCTGAGGCAGGAGGATGACTTGAGCACAGGAGTTTGAGGTTGTCATCAGCTATTAATGACATGGCACTCTAGCCTGGGCAAGAGAGTGAGACTCTGTCTCAAAAAAAAAAAAAAAAATCAAGTAATGATAGTTCATTAAAGTTCCTTTCTTTTCCAGGTGCAGCCACGATGTACACAAGATATAAAATAGTGGAGAAACAAAATCAAACCTGCTATTTCAGCACTCCTGTTTTTAACTTGGTGTCATTAGTTCTCGGATTGGTGGGATGTATCGGAATGGGCATTGTTGCCAATTTTCAGGTATGACCTGAAGCTTCTTTGGTTTTTGGAGGTGATGGGGTGCACATGTCCAAGAAGAGAAGCAGGAATGCAGGAGGCACATTTGCTCCAGGATAGCTATTAAATGGTTGATGAGTTTACAAAAATTAGTTTGTTTTTAGAAAAAAAATTTTGGTTTTTTTGAGACTGAACCTCATTCTGTCACCCTTGGTAGAGTGCTGTGGCATTATCACAGCTCACAGCAACCTCAAAATCCTGGGCTCTAGTGATTCTCTTGCCTTAGCCTCCCGAGTAGCTGGGACTACAGGTGCCTGGCACAACGCCCGGCTATTTTTTGATTGTAGTTGCTCTTTGTTGTTTGGTGGGCCGGGGCCAGGTTTAAACCTACCACTCCTAGTGTATCTGGCGCCCTAGCCGCTGAGCTACAGGCGCCGAGCCCACTCATGCAATTCTAATAAAAGCCTTACAGGATAGGTACAAGACTTTATCTATTGTCTGTATTTATCACTGGCGAAATGGAGTCCCAGAAAAGTTCACACTTGCCTAAGATCATATGAGTAATTGTGACAGTGGTGGGCTTCAAACTAAGGTAGTGTTCCCTGAGCCAGTGGGAAGATTTATCCTCAATGCCCAAATGAAGAAATACCTGGGAGCAAAAAGCAAGCATATAACTCACAGCTCTATCATCAGAAAGCACAATGGAAAAAACAAAAAGGGGAGGTCTAGAAGGATGTGATTTGTCTAGCACAGTGTGGATTGTTTTGGGGGGCCTTGTATACACCCCTTTATCTTCTGAATAACTTAATATCAGAAGAAGCACAGATGTAATTATTTATTTAATTATTATTATTTTTTTTTTTTTTGCAGTTTTTGGCCGGGGCTGGGTTTGAACCTGCCACCTCTGGTATATGGGGACAGCGCCCTACTCCTTGAGCCACAGGTGCTGCTCCTGCCTTTTTTTTGATACAGTCTTACTTTGTCACCCTTGGCAGAGTGCCGTGGCATCATATCTCACAGCAACCTCAAACTCCTGGGTTCAAGCCATCTTCTTGCTTCAGTTTTTTCTATTTTTAATAGAGATGGGGTCTCGCTGTCAGTCAAAGCAATCCATCCCTTCTGATGTGAGCCACTGCACCAGGCCTGTCATTTTTTTTTTGAGACAGTGTCTCACTTTGTCACCCTTGGTAGAGTGCCCTGGCATGATAGCTTACAGCAACCTCCAACTCCTGGGCTCAAGCAATCCTCTTGCCTCAGCCACACCCAAGTAGCTGGGACTACAGGCATGTGCCATGACGCATGGCTAATTTTTCAATTTTTTTTAATAGAGTTGGGGTCTTAACTAAAAATAGAACACTCCTGAGCTCAAGTGACCCCCTCCTTGGCCTCCCCGAATGCTAGGATTATAGCCTGGCCCAGATGTCATTTTTTTTTTTTTTTTTTAATTTAGAACATAAAATATGTTTAATCTTTCCATGTGTCATTTCAAAATTATATGGATTCTGAAAAATACAACCTTGTTTTTATATTCAGGCCCAAGTTTCATGATGTGTCTTTTATAGTATGGTTATTTTGGTGTTTTTTTTTTGTTGTTGTTGTTGAGACAGGGTCCCACCCTATGCCCCTGAGCAGAGTGCAGTGGGCGTGGTAGCTCACCGCAACCTCAGACTTGAGCTGGGGGCACCCCGCTGCCGCAGCCTCCGGAAGCCGCTGGGATTATAGGCGCTCGCCCCCGGCTGGGTTTTTCCATTTTTTTCATGAGTCGGGGTCTCACTGTCACATTTTTTAAACCACAAAGGGCAGACCTTCGTTTTAGGAAGAAAACTTACATGGTGAGATAATTGAATTTTTGATTCTCTTTAAGTCTGCAATGAAGTGATTAAATCATTACAAAAACCAGAAATAGAATCTTCAATAGAATCTTTAACTTCTCAGGTTAAAGCGTTTGACTTGTCATTGTTCTGATAAAGATGTCTTTACAGATTTCTTGTTTGATATCCTGCAATTCATTTTCAGCATGCTGGGAGCAAACCAACTGGCCGGACCTGTTGCCTTGAGAATTAGAGGTGTGGGGGCCAGAGAGAGTGTGACTGCCTCTGGTGGTTTCTTTGAGTAACAGGAAATAACATTTCTAAGAAGTTAACAGATAACTAACTACCTCTCTTTCCCAAACAGGTGGGTGGGATGGTTTCTTTTTGGTGCATCCTCACTGCTCTCTGGCAGTGCTTTCTTGTTCTTTCAGAAGTTTTCCTTTTTGAAATCTTGCCATTTGGGACAACATGGAAATCAGTCTGTCACAGAAGGAAAATTACTGCATGACCCCATTTATATGTGGGATCTAAAAAAGTCAAACTCATAGAACCAGTAAACAGGGTTTGCCAGGGATGGAAAATGGGGAGATGGTCAAAGGATACAAAGTTTCACTTAGGAATAAATTCTGGAGCTCTAATTGTGCAGTATGGTGGCTATAGTTAATAACATTGCATATTTCAAAATCGCCAAAACACTATATTTCAAATGTTCTCATCACAAAAAAGCAATAAATATGTGAGGTGATGGATACATTAGTCTTGATTTAATCATTCCACCATGCAAACATATATCAAAACATATACAAGCCCCATAAATACATACAATTATTATTTGTCAATTAAAAATAAAATTAAAAAGCCAGGCACAGTGTCTCAAGCTTGTAATTTTAGCACTCCGGGAGGCTGAGGTAGATTGCCTGAGCTCAGAAGTTCAAGACCAGCCTGAGCAGGAGTGAGACCCTGTCTTAGCTAAAAATGGAAAAATTAGCTGTGCACCTGTAGTCTCAGTTATGAGGCTGAGGCAGGGAGATTGCTTTAACCCAGGAGTTAGAGGTTGCTGTGGGCTATGATGATGCCATGGCATTCTAGCCTGGGCAAGCAGAGTGAGACTGTCTCAAAAAATTAATTAATTGGCTCCTACGCCTGTGGCTCAAGTGACTAAGGCACCAGCCACATACACCTGAGCTGGCAGGTTCAAATCCAAACCGACCTTGCCAAACAATAATGACGGCTGCAACCAAAAAACAGCTGGGCGTTGTGGCGGGCACCTATAGTCCCAGCTACTTGGGAGGCAGAGGCGGGAGAATCGCTTGAGCCCAGGAGTTGGAGGTTGCTGTGAGCTGTGATGCCACAGCACTCTACCCAGGGTGACAGCTTGAGGCTCTGTCTCCCAAAAAAAAAAAAATAATAATTAATTAATTAAATTTTAAAATGTTTTCTTTATGGAAAAAAAGAAAAGAAAAAGGCTGGCACAGTGGCTCCCGCCTGTAATCCTAGCACTCTGGGAGGCCGAAGCATGTCTAGTGCCTGAGCTCAGGAGTTCGAGACCAGCCTAAGCAAATGTGAGACCCCCCATGTCTAAAAATAGCCGGGCGTTGGGGCAGCTACTTGGGAGGCTGAGACAAGAGGATCACTTAAGTCCAAGAGTTTAAAGTTGCTCTGAGCTGTGATGCCTCAGCGTGACAAAGTGAGATTCTGTCTCAAAAAAAGAAAAGTATCTGTGGCTCAAAGGAGTAGGGCACCGGCCCCATATGCCAGAGGTGGTGGGTTCAAACCCAGCCCCAGCCAAAAAAAAACCAAAAAAAACCCTGCAAATATTAGGGGAAAAAAAGTATCCTTTTTGAAAAAAAATTTGTTTCACCCTGCCAGTATTCTAGTATTTAGTGCTTTTTTTTTTTTTTTTTTTTGTTAGAGACACAGTCTTACTTTATCGCCCTCAGTAGAGTGCAATGGCATCACAGCTCACAGCAACCTCCAGCTCTTGGGCCTAGGCGATTCTCTTGCCTCAGCCTCCCAAGCATCTTATTTTCTACTTTTTAAACAACATTTTACAATAATAGAGTTTCTAAAAAGGGGCCCACAAAGGATGCCAGGTTTTCATCTTCTCTATCCAAAATTCATATCTAAGAATCATTTCCCTTCTAAAAAACATCGTTGATTAGATAGAGTGGCACCATCATGGAACGAGTTGTGTACTTTTGTACAAAATTCTTTTTTTCCTTCATTTTTTTTTTTTGTAGAGACAGAGTCTCACTTTATGGCCCTCGGTAGAGTGCCATGGCCTCACACAGCTCACAGCAACCTCCAACTCCTGGGCTTAAGCGATTCTCTTGCCTCAGCCTCCCGAGCAGCTGGGACTACAGGCGCCCGCCACAACGCCCAGCTATTTTTTGGTTGCAGTTTGGCCGGGGCTGGGTTTGAACCCACCACCCTCGGTATATGGGGCTGGCGCCTTACCGACTGAGCCACAGGCGCCGCCCCTTTTTTCCTTCATTTTTTTTTTTTTTTTTTTTTGTAGAGACAGAGTGTCACTTTATGCCCTTCGGGTAGAGTGCCATGGCATCACACAGCTCACAGCAACTTCCAACTCCTGGGCTTAAGCGATTCTCTTGCCTCAGCCTCCCGAGTAGCTGGGACGACAGGAGCCCGCCACCATGGCCATCTATTTTTTGGTTGCAGTTCAGCCGGGGCCGGGTTTGAACCCGCCACCCTCGGTATGTGGGGCCGGCGCCTTACCAACTGAGCCACAGGCGCCGCCCTTTTTCCTTCATTTTTGAGACAGAGTGTCACTATGTCACCCTGGCTAGTTTTTCTGTTTTTATTTTATTTATTTGTTGTATTATTAATTTTTTTAGAGACAGAGTGCCATCATATCGCATCTCATAGCAACCTCAAACTCTTGGGCTCAAGCCATTCTCTTGCCTTAGCCTCCCAAGTAGCTGGGACTACAGGCTCCGTCACAACGCCCAGCTACTTTTCTTTTTAATTTTTTTTATTTTTAATTTCAGTGTGCTTGTTCATTCTTCTTTGTTTGAAGTACTCCTTTTTTGTTGATTTTCTTCTTTCTCCTGCGGTGCTGGCTGTTTTTGATGTTGTTGGTAGAGACGGGGTCTTACTCTGGCTGACTGCTGCTCATATGGGTATTGAACCTCTGAGCTCAGGCAATCCCACCCGCCTTGGCATCCCACAGCACTGGGACTACAGGCATGAGCCACCACGCCCAGCCCTGGCTATTTTTTTTATTGTTGTTTGGCAGGCCCTGGGCCAGGTTCAAACCTGCCAGCCCTGGTGTATGTGGCTGGTGCCTTAGCCGCTGGGCTACAGGCACCGATCCTGTACAAAATTCTTATACAAAATGTGTCATGTAATCTTCACTGCAAACCTGCAAGAAAGGGATGATTATGCCCATTTTACAGATACAGAAATCAAGGCTTTACACTGAGATCACAGAGCCAAGTGGTAGCCAGGTGTGCCAGAATTCAACTCTCTCACCTCCTAGATAGATGTCAGTCTTTCCCTGTTCCCTGTTCCCAGGTTCACTGTGGAACTAGTTCTTCGCAGTGATTTCACCATTGGCAAGGTTTCTCTCTGTTGGTGGTCTTCTGTACGCAGCCACATTTTCCACGGAGTGGTGCGTCTGTGATGACTGGTGGCTCAGAGGAGCCCAGAGCGAGCGTGTGCTCGTGGCTGGATGTGACAGACTCAGGCCCAGTAACACACTTGTGATTATCTCTCCAGGAGTTGGCCGTGCCCGTGGTCCACGACGGGGGCGCCCTTTTGGCTTTTGTGTGCGGTGTCCTGTACACGTTTCTACAATCCATCATCTCTTACAAATCGTGTCCCCAGTGGAACAGCCTCTTGACGTGCCACATACGGATGGCCATTTCTGCCGTTTCCTGCGCGGCTGTCGTCCCCAGTATCCTTTTTTACGTTTGTCACTTGTTGAAGGAAAAAAAATACTCAGTGACGCTTGCTAAGGCATGGTAAGAAAACTTTATTCAGGACCACTGTGGATTCAGGATCGCTGCCGTGGGGTCTTACAGTGATGGGGAGAGATTGGGGCTCAGCTCCAGAATCCAGCCAGGGCAAGTGGGAATTTATAGCCAGTGGGCAGGATGGAGGGTCGGATGGAAAAGTACTTCAAAGAAACATGAAAGGTGAAAGGGATTCGGGCTGAACAGAACTAATAGTCTCAGTGAAGACAGGCTGGGGGATCAGACATCACCTGTGGGACAGTGGGAGCGAGAAATCTGATAAGATGCTGAAGGTAAGGGGTTCTTGCTAAACTGACTTAAACTACTGTGCATGGAAGTGCACAGATGGGCCTCAGAGAAGTTTTAGGGAGCCTGACTAAAGTTTGGCCAAGCAAAGAATCTTTGTCCCAGAGTCCTAGGAAGTTTGACAACAGCCCCTCTCACTGCACACATTAAAAGGGCAAAATTCTTCAGAATTATTGGAATAAAAGTGTAAATCATTAAGAAAAGATTTCAACATTGGTTAGATCAAAAGATTCTTTGGGGAAAAGAATGTGTGGTGAAAGGAGGGTGGGAAAATGTAGGAACACTTCAGCCTCTCATTTTCCTTCTCATGGGCTCGATTTCATGAGCTGCGTGGAAATATTTTGCTTTGTAGTACTTGGCTAAAGACTCCAAATATTGATACTGTACTTAAAGTTACAGCCCTGTGAAGTACAGAGGCCAGACTGCCCCTCTTCCCAAATGTAGGTGGCAAGATGGTTTGATTAGCTGGTCCATAGTAAGTGATTTAAAGAAGTTCTGGATTACTTATTACTCAGTCAATTAAAGTACATTTAGCATTTTCTTTCTATAGTTGCTGACTTCATTTTTGAAAATGAAATTCATTTTGTTCTTTATGTCAACAATGTGAAAAGAAAGTGTAATCATGTTTGAATCTTCTGATTTAGAGGAAATGAAAGATGCCGTGGCATCATAGCTCATAGCAACGTCAAACTCTTGGGCTCAAGGGGTCCTGTTGCCGAAGCCTCCCAAGTAGCTGGGACAACAGCGCCTGTTACAACGCCCAGCTAGTTTTTCTATTTTTAGTAGGGACAGGGCCCTCGGTCTTACTCAGGCTGGTCTCAAACTTCTAGGCTCAAGGGATCCACCTGCCTTGGCCTCCTTGAGTGCTAGGATTACAGGTGTGAACCATTGCTCCTGGCTTCTCCTCCTCTTATTTATTTTTTAGAGACAAGATCTCACTCTGTCACACAGGCTCCAGTGATGTGGTATGATCATAGCTTACTGCAGCCCCAAACTCTTGGGGTCAAGTTATCCTCCCACCTCTGGAAGAGCTGGGACTACAGACCTATGCCACCACGCCTGGCAATCTTTTCTTTCTTTAATGAAGGATAGTAGAACCTCAATAAGTTGACCACCCAAGGGGGCTGTAATGAACTGGTCAAGATACAGAGGTTGTCAGCATAAGGAACTAAGGCCCACTGTACTGATACGTACATGTGGTGCATGTCCAGTCTATGAAAATTATGTCAACACGGGGGCTGCCTGTGGCTCAGTGAGTAGGGCACTGGCCCCATATACCAAGAGTGGCGGGTTCAAATCTGACCCCGGCCAAACTGCAACAAAAAAATTGCTGGGCGTTGTGGCGGGCACCTGTAGTCTCAGCTACTCTGGAGGCTGAGGCAAGAGAATGGCCTAAGCCCAGGAGCTGGAGGTTGCTGTGAGCTGTGACACCACGGCACTCTATCTAGGGCAACAAAATGAGACTCTGTCTCAAAAAAAAAAGAAAATTAGGTCAACTTAAGGAAGTGGTCAATGTAGGGAGGTGGTCAACTATGGAAGTTCTACTATATTTAATAAAGAAAATAAAAAAGCTGTGGTCTTGGCTTGGTGCCTGTAGCACAGTGGTGAGGGCACCAGCCACATACACCAAGGGTGGTGGGTTCGAACCCGGGCTGGGACAGCTAAAACAACAATGGCAACTGTGACAAAAAATAGCCAGGTGTTGCGGCGGACACTTTTAGTCCCAGCTACTTGGGAGGCTGAGGCAAGAGAATCGCTTAAGCCCAAGAGTTTGAGTTTGCTGTGAGCTGTGCTGCCATGACACTCTACCCAGGGTGACATAGACTCTGTCTCAACAAAAAGCGCGGTCTTTAAGGGGTAAGTTGCAGAATTTCCCATCCTTTAAAATACCATAGTAGTGGGCAGCGCCTGTGGCTCAGTGAGTAGGGTGCCGGCCCCATATGCCGAGGGTGGCGGGTTCAAACCCAGCCCTGGCCAAACTGCAAAAAAAAAAATAGCCAGGCATTGTGGCAGGTGCCTGTAGTCCCAGCTGCTTGTGAGGCTGAGGCAAGAGAATCGCGTAAGCCCAAGAGTTAGAGGTTGCTGTGAGCTGTGTGACGCCACGGCACTCTACCCGAGGGCAGTACAGTGAGACTCTGTCTCTACGAAAAAAAAAATAAAAAAATACCATAGTAGATATATTAGAGAAAGCTATAGGGTCATTACAAATGATGACTAATGTCAGACTGTGGGAAAATTGGAAGTCTGGGTTGAGTCATGGTATAAAGTGGGCAAGTTTGAGTGAAAACACATCATGTGCTTCTGAATATTATGCTTTGCATTTCTTTTTGTAAAATAGAAACTGTGTAAAATGTGAAGTCTTAAGTATGGTTTGGGGTTTTTTTCCATCTTAGAGAGGGAAAATTTTAATTACAAAATTTCCAAGCACAGAGGAACCAAATCCTAGTACTGAGAAATTTACCAACAAAGTATTACCCTTGTTCCTAAGATAGTTCTTTCTCAGTTTCCTTGTTCTATTTCTTTTTTTTTTGAGACAGAGTCTCACTTTGTCACCCTTGGTAGAGTGCTGTGGCATCACAGCTCACAGCAACCTCCAACTCTTGGGCTTAGGAGATTCTCTTGCCTCAGCCTCCCGAGTAGCTGGGACTACAGGCGCCCGCCACAAAGCCTGGCTATTTTTTGGTTGCAGTTTGGCCTGGGCCGGGTTTGAACCCACCACCCTCGGTATATGGGGCCAGCGCCCTACTCACTGAGCCACAGGTGCTACCCTCCTTGTTCTATTTCTGTTTTATTTTTTTGAGACAGAGTCTTACTCTGTTGGCCTTGGAGTCATAGCTCACAACACCCTCAAACTCCTGGGCTCAGGTGATCCTCTTGCATCAGCTTCCTGATTAGCAAGGACCACAGGCGCAGGCACCTTCCACCACCCTGACTAGTTTTTCTATTTTTAGTTGAGATGGGGTCTCGAACTCTTGATCTTAGGCTATCCATCCATCTTGGCCTCCCAGAGTGCTAGGATTACAGGTATGAGCCACCAAGCCTTGTTCTATTGAAGACGCTCATGCTTTCTCTGAACATATCATTAAAACTCTTAGCTTGTGTTAATTATAAAGGTTACAGTAGAAGACTTTGTAGTATTAAAAGCAAAGTTTCTTAGTGCAGGAAACCTTTCCTTGTTTCTAACTTTGGAGATGGATCCCTAGATATTAAAATCAATGGTTTAGCAGAGCAAACATTTTAGGCCTCAGATTTTCATATAGTCAAAGGTGTCTCATTCCTAGGAAGTTCTTATTATCGGCTATGTCAGGGGAAGCAGCACAGAACAGAAAGGAGTGATGCCCCTGTATCAAATTGACTCAACTGAATATTCATCCGTATGAAAAGGTCTTTTGTCTTAAAGTTTCACATGGTATTCATATTTCTTTCTTTTTTTTTTTTTTTTGTAGAGACAGAGTCTCACTTTATGGCCCTCGGTAGAGTGACATGGCCTCACACAGCTCACAGCAACCTCCAACTCCTGGGCTTAAGTGATTCTCTTGCCTCAGCCTCCCGAGTAGCTGGGACTACAGGCGCCCGCCACAACGCCCGGCTATTTTTTGGTTGCAGTTTGGCCGGGGCCGGGTTTGAACCTGCCACCCTTGGTATATGGGGCTGGCACCTTACCGACTGAGCCACAGGCGCCGCCTGGTATTCATATTTCTTTACAAAGAATCAAAAACATCTTCCAGATGCCCTGGTTCCTTCTTATTGCAATATTTCTGTGAAACATCCTCAGTTGACTCAGGAAGAAACTGAGGCACTTAGGCAGCATTAGAATCTTGCTTCTAAACCCTTCCTGCTAAATTATCCATCTTGTTCCCAGCTTCTAAAGCTTCTGCAGTTCTTTTTTTTTAGAGACAGAGTCTCACTTTGTCGCCCTCGGTAGAGTGCTGTGGCATCACAGCTCACAGCAACCTCCAGCTCTTGGGCTTATGCGATTCTCTTGCCTCAGCTTCCCAAGTAGCTGGGACTACAGGCGCCCGCCACAACACCCGGCTGTTTTTTATTGCAGTTTGGCCAGGGCTGGGCTCAAACCCACCACCCTCAGTATATGGGGCTGGTGCCCTACTCACTGAGCCACAGCCGCCACCGGCTTCTGCAGTTTTTTACAAAAATCATTGACCTCACAAAGCCCAAGTTCCTTTCAGGAGATACCTGATCTAGAAACCTTCAGTTTCTTCAAGCTCACTTTTACGCTTTCTCCTTTGGCTTAGCTGGTTTGGGTGCTCTGATTTCTGCCCATGCTCTTCTTGGCTGGCTGATCTCCATCTTTCTAGAGCTGTCAGTCCAACACGGTAACCACATGTGGCTTTTGCACACTTGGAATGTGGCTAGTCCAAATTGAGATGTACGCTAAAATATATACCTGATTTCAAAGGTTTAATAAGAAAAAAAAGATGTGTAGTATCTCTCTCTCTCTCTTTTTTTTTTTTGAGACAGCCTCACTCTGTCACCCTGGGTAGAGTGCTGTGGCATCATAGCTCACAGCAAACTCAAACTCTTGGGCTCAAACAATACTCTTGCCTCAACTTCCCAAGTAGCTGGGACTATAGGTGCTTGCCACAATGCTAGTGAATGTGTAATGTGAACACATTGTGCATTGGTAATATCTCAATAATTCTGTATATTATTACACATTTATAATATAATCATTAACCATATTATTTAACGCAGTGGCTCTCAACCTTCCTAATGCTGCCATGTATTTTCATTGTTACAAAGGAGTCCCGACCCACAGGTTGAGAACCGCTGATTTAATGTATTGAGTTAATAAGAGATATCATTTATCAATTTATAACATTGAATAATATGTCATTATAATGACAGATTTTTATACATTGGGTTAAATAAGGTACATTAATAAAATTAATTTCACTTGGTTCTTCTTAGCTTTCCAACTTTTTTTTTTTTTTTTTTTTGGCCGGGGCTGGGTTTGAACCTACCACCTTTGGCATATGGGGCTGGCGCCATACCCCTTTGAGCCACAGGCACCGCCCAGCTTTCTAACTTTTTAAAAATGTAGCACATTTAAAATTACACATGATATTTCTGTAGGATGGTGCTGCTTTCGAGAGCTCCAACGTCACAATTTAGATTAATTTCATCTCAGTGAAGCTTTGCCTAACAGCCCAAACCCTATTTCATTCTGAATTAGTAATTTTCTCTCTGAATCATCGCTGTACCCTATTTTCTTTTCTTTCAAGGGCGGCATATTCCTTGAGCTTCATCCAGCAAGGCTGTAGTATTTCTGAGATCTGAGACCAAGACTGTTTTTCCTGGGGTTTTCCCTCCCCCTCCCCCTTAATCCAGCTTGGTACCTGGTGTACCCAGAATGGACTTAGAGAGCTAATAAATGGAAGAAAATTTTTCTTTTACTTGTATGTAAAATGTGTCCCTGGAATAAGAGTTTTTTTTTTTTTTTCCCTAGTTTTTGGCTGGGTCAGATTTGAACCCACCACCTCCAGGATATGGGGCCAGTGCCCTACTCCTTTGAGCCACAGGCGCCGCCCACAGAATAAGAGGTTTTTAAACTGTTAGAAACAGAAGTATGGTAATGAAATGATAGAGAATCTTCTATGTTTCTTCTACTTTTATTTTGAGAAAGTAAGAAGTGTTAAGCTTTGCAACATATGGGGGGAGGTGCCGACTCTGCCAGCGGAAACTGCTGGGCTTAGCACTTGAATTCTTAATTTGTTTGTATACTTTTAGAGGATCTCCATTCTCTTGTCACTTTCTCTTTTGCATTTTAAGTTCAAGTTGTCACTTCCTTTGTGTACACAGTCCAGTATTAGGCTGTCCTGTAGGGGTTGATCATTGGTCTCCAAAGTCTTATGCACTGTGATTTTTTTTTTTTTTATTATTATTTGTAAGCTCTTTGGGCCAGGAAGGAAGGGCTCAGCTTATACTCAATTACCCCCAGTCTGTTTTTTAAAGATAAAAGTTTGAATTTCTGTCCCTTGTTTTGTGTATGAGCCCTGGCACTTCAAGATGTTAAATTTTCCTTAAAGCCATGATCTTAGAAATAGTATTTTAGGGGAGAAGCATTTTTATTCAGTAGCAAGTATTTATAAAGGGCCCATCTTAGACTTCTGTGCCAGCCATTTTGACCAAATTTAAACAGCTAGTTTTAGTGGAAACACCCAGAAATATGTAGGATTGAGTACAATGTAGCCACAGATTAAAATTTTGCTGAACAAACTGAAAAAGTGTTGCTAAGGAATTACTGTATTTCTGTGTTGTAACTTAACTACTCCTAATTGAATTGAAGGTTTGAGATCCCGAGAAGCTAATATCATTGGTTTGTTTGTAGAAATGTTGGTATTAACATTTTAACACTGAAACGGCATTGTTAGTGAGCTAATCTAGTCTTTTTGTCCCATTCTTTTTAAATTTCAGAGTAATATAAGGGTATAAATATCCAAGGATAGGTAACATTCAGAGGTGTAGTTGTGTTCATCACCCAGGGAGTGTGCCGTAACCCAAGCATTGTACCCATTGGGTGGGAGCCACCAAGCACTGCTTTCCCCCTCCTTGAACCTAATTGAGATTTTCATATGGTCTGTGATTGTTCGTCTCCTAATTTCAGATTGGCATTGAGTACATGTGATGCTTATTTTTCTAATCTTACAATATTTTACTTAGGAGAATGTTCTCCAGATCCATCCAGGATCATCTAGTCTTAATATTAAACACGATTTCCTGCTGCAGTTTCCTTAACAGTTTCCCCCTTTTTAGTGATTGCCTGTGCTTCACTAATTTCTATAACCAAGCTGGAGTGGAATCCAAAAGAAAAGGTAACATTTAAGTTGTTCTCCTTAAGACTGTTGAACCTGGTTGTTTGAGATTATGGCTGTGCAAAGCCTAGGAAGGATCCTTGTCATTTCTTAGAACAAGTTGCAAAAATGTGGAGTAAATATGATATGGCAATTTACTGTCCAATTATTTGGTAGTCTGTGTGTAGTAATTAGCTAGCAGGGTAATCCCAAATGGTTCCTGGATTATTTTCAACAATTTGAATTCCTAATTGCTTATTTTTCTTTCTTTCTTCTTCTTATTCCTTTTTTTTTTTTTTTGACACAAGAGTCTTATTCTGTTGTCCTCTACTGTGGTAGAGTGTAGTGGCATCAGAATAGCTCACTGCAAGCTGGCTACTGGAGGTCAGTGGTTAGCATGCTGGCACCACACCCCAGGAGTGGCAAGTTTGAGCTTCACCTGGGCTTGATGAACAAACAGAAAAAAACAAAAAAATTCAAGTCTCACCTGGGTCTGGGTCCTCGCCTGGGTCTGGGTCTTCACCTGGGTCTGGGTCTTCGCCTGGGCCTAGGCCTGGGGCCTGATTTTTTAAAAAAAGAATAGCTTACTGCAATCTCAAACTCCTGGGCTTGAGTGATCCTTTTTTTGCCTTGGCCGCCCAAGTAGCTACAGGTGCACTTCACTGCACCTGGCTAATCTTTTTTTATGTTTTTGTAGAGACAGGATCTCACTGTGTTACTCAAGCTGGTCTTAAGCAATCCTCGCGTCTCGGCCTCCCAAAGTGCTAGGATTATGGGCTTGAGCCACTGTGCCTAGCCCCCTGATTTCTTTCTGAAACATCTCAGCTATCTATGCTTAGGAAAAAGAGCTTGAACACTGGGATGGATTGACGAAATGGCACAGCATTAAGAGGGCAGGGAGAAGGTAGCTGCAATCAAGATGAGCCTAGTTTGGAAGTGCTGGGGGAGTATAGTTGAGGGGTGCTGGCAGGTGACTAACATGAGGATAAAGGGGCATGATAAATTAAGGATGATGTCCAAGTTTTTTTTCTCTTGATTAGCAGGCCTGGGGCCAGGACTACCAAGTTTTTGTCTTGGGTGAACCAAAGACTTTATTCCCTTGACCAGAGATAAGGTCTGTAGCATAAATAACTGGATCACTTTGGTTTTATAATCATTGACTCTAACTAAGGTTATTAGAAAACATTGAGGTGAAATGTCCAGTTAGAAACACAGGACTAGACCTCTGGTGGGATTGAGTCACCAGAGCATAGAGTGACTGATGATTTCTGGGCTAAACATCAGAGCACACGGAACCACATGTTCAGAATTGAGATTGACTCATGCAGTTAGATACCTGGAGTGCTGGTTCATCTAGATCAGCAGTTCTCAACCTGTGGGTTACAACCCACAGGAACTGTATTAAAGAGCCGAGGCGTTAGGAAGGTTGAGAACCACTGGTCTAGATGCCAATATAGGGGGATCAGCGATGCCCCAGGAAGAGAAGAAAGTGAGAGAAGAACAGGAGGGTTCTTCTGTTTTTCTTTTTGTTCCCCCAAGGAGCAGGTGAAGGAATGTCTTCAGTAAAGGAGAATTAAAGAGAGAGAGTCATGGCCCAAAGAGAAGCCGCAGAATTGTGCTGTGTGTAGTTGACTTCATTGTGTTTGCTGGGAGCGGGTGGAGGGAAGGGTGACCGTGGGATCGAGGGACCCCCAAGGAAGTTTATAGTTCAGAGGGGCAAACATCCCGTTGTCAACTGTTAAACGTAATACTTTGAAGAAGAAAAGAAATGCTCAGCTCAAGTTCAGACAACGTACTGTGGAAATACAGAAGCAATAGCAATTGATTCTAACTATGGAGTGAGAGAAGATAGTATCCTGGAGAGTCAGGAAAGGGCATTTTTCAAGGGAAAGGGAGACAGTTAACCCTGGCAAATGCAGCTGAACAGTCTTTAAGAATGAAGTCCCTCAGTTGCTCAATTTAAGCTATAAGGGAGTCACTCAAGTCTTTCCCAAAGCAGTTTCAGTAAGGTGTTGGGATTAGAAGCCACTTGAAGAGGTTAAAGAAATGTTGGGAGGAATGGTTCGTTCATTCAGCTCCCAGCCTGTGTTTGTTGAGTTCTATCCTGGACTGGAGGTGAGAGAAAGAGGAGCAGCCCAGTGGTGGCCAGAGCAGACACAGGGGGAGAGGAAGGCTTTCCCAGGGCTGAGGATTCTGGCAAGCCGGGAAGCCTGCCCAGACTGGTGAGGAAGACAATGATCTAGACGGGAGTTCAAATAGTGCTGCCTTTGTAACTTTACAATGGCCAAATCAGTCAGTAGTTTAGACCTAGACAAAAGGCATTTTCCCCCTTGAGGTGTGGGGAATTCTTTCTGTTTGCAGGGGGTTCAGTTCCTCTTTCATTGGTGAGAACCCTGTCTGAAACCTCAGATTGCCCAGGTGTACTTCACAATTCAGCCACTGGAGAGAGCCCTTGCACCACAAATCAGCCATTGGGAAGAGCTCTTCAAAGCCCCTCTCCAGGCAGTTAAAAATCAGTTGTATTCCACTTTCTTTCTTAAAAATGTGAAAAGTACCTGGTTTTCTATTCACTTTATAAATTACTGTGTCACTCTTGTATTGCCTTTTGTTCCCACTATCAACCCCCCCCCCAAAAAAACCCCTTTACATTAGTTCACTGAATAATCATTTAGGTACTCCCCCAAAGCAGGGGTGTCCAACTTGTGGTCCACGGGCTGAATGCTGATTTTGTGGTTCAATGCGCTTTCATTAATATCATGCTAGAGAGATTTCCCCCCCAAATCTGCCTCTATTTCTAGAAGCCATCTTCACTATCCAGGGACCGTATGGGTTGGGGTGGGTCCTCTGGTACTGGCACCCAACGGAGGGGGCCTCTGTTCTCCACCCCCTAATGTAGAGTGGCCTCGGGTGAGAAGAGAGGCTGCGGGAGGCATCCACGTGGACATCCCAGAGTGAAGTCCTTGACAATTTGACACTTGTCCACTAAATCTTTGTGGATGAAAGCATGATTTGAAGAACCCACCGTCACTAGGAACTGACCTTTGATGTAGCACATTTGTTTATTCACACTCGCAGCCTATAGCAGAGCAGAAAGGGAAGTAGGGGGGAAAATTAAGCCCTCATTTGAAACCAGAGGAGGCAAACTGACAGTCCCCAGGCTTCAGTGGGATGTGAGCTAATGCAGACCGTGCGTCTTCGACTTCCATGCAGTTTTAAAAATGCTATTAAACTAGTTGATAGTGTTTAAAAACCTGGAGATGGCTCACTATCTTTCCTCCCTTTTTGCAACCATCTGTTTTGTTTATTTTTATTAATTTTCTGGCCTCAGTAAGTAGTTTGGAACCTCTGCTTCAGGCCAGTCTCTCATTCTTGCCCCCAAGAAGCTGCACAGTTAACATGTGGATGTCTCGTTAATAACATGTGCTTTGCGGATATGTTTCCTTAATATTGTTAAGGAGAACTGTTTTCTGAACTAACGATTTCTATCACAACAGGGAAACACAAAACCCAGTTTCATCTAGATGCATACAATTATTTTTTGGAATAGGTTCAGCAGTGCTGACCTTCAGCTGGGAGGAGACCGAGTCACGCCTTGTATGGGAAGTTACTTCTTGAGTCCAAATTTGCTTCCCAGAGTCGACCATGTTGTAGTCCTCATTCTGTCTTTGGAAGTCATATAGAAGCAGTGTTAAAACCAGAGTGTGCAACAGCCAGAAAGAACTTCTGGGATAACTGCAGTCCTCACCAGGCAGGCATGCTGGCTTTACTTGGCGTCGCTTTTGTATTTCTCTGCAAAGTTCTGATGTGTGCCCTCTGGACAGCTTTTTCTCCTAGTCTAACCTTCTCTTTATTACCTTCTCATATTATCAGTATGTATCCTGAAGTCAGAAAATTCTGTTTCTTTCTCATTGCTACTAGGATTATATATATCACGTAGTGAGTGCGATCTGTGAATGGACCGTGGCCTTTGGTTTTATTTTCTACTTCCTAACATTCATCCACGACTTCCAGGTAAGTATTTATCAATTTGAATGTTATGAATTGCTGATGACTGGGATCGGTGAAAATTCACTGAAAATGTCTTCCATTTTATATTTTATTTTATTTTTTGAGACGGGATTTCACTACTGTTGCCCAGGTTGGCCTTGAACTCTTAGGCTCAAGTGATCCTCCTGCCTCAGCCTCCCAAAGTAGCTGGTATTACAGGCACCTGTCACTGTGCCCAACTGCATTTTTAGAAAGAGTACTTTCTTTTTTTTGGAGACAGAGTCTCACTTTATCGCCTTTGGTAGGTAGAGGGCTGTGGCTTCACAGCTCACAGCAACCCCCAACTCCTGGGCTTAGGTAGTTCTCTTGCCTCGGCCTCCCAAGTAGCTGGGACTACAGGCACCCACCACAATGCCTGGCTATTTTTTGTTAAAGTTAGGCCGGGTTTGAACCCGCCACCCTCGGGTATATGGGGCCATTGCCCTACCCACTGAGTCACGGGCACCGCCCAGAAAGAGCACTTTCTTTTTACCATTAATGAGTTTACAAAATATATATGTGTGTGTGTGTGCGTGTGTATTGTACAACTTGATTTATTAGCTTATTTCCAAAGGGAAGCATCTTTAACAACTCTCCTTACCAATGACAGTTTCATACACTCTCTGCCATTTGATGTGTTCAGAGTCATGTATGTATTTTGGTTGTTTTCTTTTTTAGGAAGTTTCACTTGCTAATTTCAAATAATAGAAAATATATCTTTTATTTTTTTTTAAAGAGACAGAGTTTCACTTTATTGCCCTCGGTAGAGTGCTGCGGTGTCAAAGCACACAGCAGACTCCATCTTCTGGGCTTAGGTGGTTCTCTTGCCTCACCTCCTGAGTAGCTGGGACTACAGGGAAGTAGAGGCAGAGAGAAGGTGAGACCTTCGCAGATTTAGCACAGGGGAAATCTTAATTTTGAGACAAGTGAATTATTAACCCAAAGGATGTGGGAAACCAAGAGACCTCGTTAGGTCCCAGCTCAAGCAGAGCACAAACCAATAGTGAGATCATCTCTTAGGTGGCTAAAGCTGTTGGAAATGTCATCAGCATCGGAAATGCTTAACTTCTTTTAAATGTTTTTCTGTTTTTAAAAAAATAGGGCGTCACCCTAAGGATATCCACAGAAATCAATGGTGACATTTGAAGAAAGAAGAATTATATCTCACTCAGTGAACGTCGCAGACAATTTCTAGAAGTGGTACAGAGGACAGGCAGGGTTTTGAGGCTGCCCTGATTAGACTGCATCTGAGGCACATCCAGGACTTGACTTTCACTAAGAATTCCCAGTAGTTGTACTATTTTCAAAGGTATGTTTCCCTAGAGAATGTAGAGCACCTATGACATTGCAGCCACGTATTCATAATTTTCTAAGTGGACACTTTTTCATATATAGAAAAGATAAGGTGTTACAGAAAATGGAGAGCAATTATTTTTGTACAGATGCTGTTGTATTTTTCTTTGTGTGTGAGTGATTTACGGAAATACACTGAATGAGAACTTCTAGTACTTTTATTACACAGTAAAATCAAGGGATATGCATTTTTAAATTTTCATTTTTAGAGAAATGAACTGTATAATTTTTTATTATGAAAGCATTTATAAATTGAATTTATAATGATCACATACGCACATCATAAAGATGTAGTTTATAGATTAACACTAAGATACTCAGATTTTTTTAGCTGAACTAAGCAAAATGCTTCTGTCGAGAGGCCTCTGTAGTATGATGCATAGTAACTCCAAGTGAATACAGAAGACCTCAGTTTTTACATCCCTTCTCATTTCTCCACGTTCTCAGGGTGCAGCTTTCACCTTTGCTGCTCCACTCAATCTTAGCCAAAAAGCTGGGAAATGGTGCCCTGGCTGCCAATTGGCAGGCCATCATGGGTGTGATTCCAGGTGGGATGGATTCAGCGATGCTGATGAGAAATTCTAAAACCGTCCTTTATTGTCACTGGCATAACTTGAGATAGAGTCTGACTCAGAAGCTGAAACTCCTGTCTCAAATTCCTTTTATGCCAATAAACATGTCAAAGACAGTAAAGGTCCAAGAGTGAGAGAAGGATCAAGGAGTGACCCAAGCTTCTGGGTGCAGGGTGCTGTTGTAATGCCTGTGGCTGAATGTCCTCAACGCTATAGGAAATTTGAGTCAGGCCCGTCGGGCTAAGCATGACCTACAGATTCTACCTTTTCACCCAAATCATGAAAGACACATGAAAGGAAGTCATTCTAGAGGAAGAAGTTGCCCTCGATATGTTAGGGCGTAGCTTTGAAAGTTGATAAGAAGGAAATCTCTCTTTGCAAAGATCCCAGGGCATAGACCTTTGTCTGGCCAAGTGGGACTAGCCCTTGAGGGCACATGCCAAGGGTGGAACAACCCATCTGGGCAGCCTTGGTGGAGGACATGGTGGGGGGAGCCTGTTTGCTGGGTGGGCACAGGGTGAGGTTCAGCAGTAGTCAGCACCCCCTGCACAACCTCTCCCACCTGTTTAGCAGTGGGAAGCTGCCAGCCATTTCTGCATCTGCTGTAACTTGTTGTATTGCCCTGATTCTCCGTTGCAACACTGGAACTGAAAGACAGTGACCAAAGCTATGTCAAGCATTATATTCCAAAGAGGAGGAAGAACATCACATTCCTTTTCCATGGACCCTGTGGTAGAGTGAGTCCTGTGCTTGTGTCCTGCTGTGGGCAGACATCTTACCAGCTCTTCTCAGGATTCATTGTCATTCTTCACCTCCACTTCTCTGCGCAGTTAGATCAGGAGCTCCTTGAGGGCAGAGGATGAGCCTAAATGTTTGTAACTCCAGCTTTTAACACAGTGCCTCCTGGTACACTGTAGGTGCTTATAACACACTTATTGAACACACTCATGAATGAATGAATGACCAATGAAGGAATGACAGGATGTTTGTAGTGCTGCATGATGGGGTTTACTCCTGTTTACTAATTAGTGTAATGATAAATAGTCTGTATCACCCAGTAATGTTGACTGTTTTGCTTTGTGTGCTGTAAACATTTCAGTTGTTTGGGCTCAGCCATTCTATGACAACTCTCTTCAACCTGGACAGTTACGACAAAAATTGTTACATGGTCTAGACCAAATGATTCACCTGTCTTGGCAAACTGAGAAGGCCAAAAATCACTCCAGACAGTCACATTCTGCTGATTCCATGCAACCTCTAAAGCTGGTCTTATCCGTTTTGTTTTGTTTTGTTGTATAATTTCTAATTTCCAAGAACTTGCATTTCCTTGGACTTCATGGCTGAAAGAGTAAAATAAAAAAAAAATTTCTTTATTTTAGTAATGTGTGTTTCTGTTAAATTATAAACTGTCGCCTGGGTACTGCTATGAAGGGTATTTATCTGGGAGATGATTTCAGATCCATTTGGGCTTTATAAAGTTACGGTTTTAAAATGTATGTTTTTTAAATTCACGTAGCTTTGCATGAGGGCACCACTGGTTCATCTTTGTACAGATTCTGAAACAGCAGCAGAAACTTGTATCATTCAGGACTCTTAGAGTTGAAGGGATAAGAAATCCAACAAGAAGGAAAAAAGGGAATCTAGACTTAATGGCCTCAAGTAATTGAGACAGTCAAAGGAGTGGGGCTGGCTTTGGGGACGGCTACATGCACCAGTGCCACCAGGACTCCATAGCCTCTTCTCTTTTTCTGGGAGGAAATGAGAGAGCAAATAACACCTGCCAGGCCTACACCCTGTCCAGTGGAGAGGACCTCTCAATGTTTACACAACCAGCCTGAGAACGGAAACTCCTTGTCTCTGATTGGCTGGCTGGGGTCACATACCCATTGTGAGGTGTGATGCTCTGATTGGTCAGGCCTGAATCACGTGTCCACCCCTGGGCAAGGAGGGCTGAACACTACCCAGAGTAAAGAGATCAGAAAAGGATCGGAAACGGACAAAAAGCAGCAGATTCCACTATAGAATTGAAATCCCCTCTCCTGTCATTCCCCCACCCCCAAAGCTGACTTAAGTAAACCAAAGGTTATTTGCTGACAACTATTTTAGATTTGAAAAAAAAAAAAAAGTAAGCCATTTATGTAATACAAATACCTTCTGTTAACTTCGAAGTTATGTTTATGTTTTTCAAGGTTCTTGTGCTCTCATTTAGCCTCTGTAAGCTTGGTCATGTAGTTAATTATCACATTTTTCAGATAAGAAAAACACAAAGAGATCCAGCAACCTGCAAACAGTTCTACAGCCGCTGACAACAGATTCCAGTCTGGAACTGTTTTCCTGATTCCTCATCAAGTGGGCTTTTATTTATTTATTTTTTTGCCTTTGGTCTTTTTTTTAAACACTAACACAGAGGATTCCACAGAAATTGCATTTTATAAACCAAATTAAGTGCATCCGTGTCGTGCCGTGTTTGGGTTTCCTAACATCCTTTATATGTGGCCTCGTCCCATGGTCCCATTTTTTTACCCAGTTGGAGACATACTGGTCTGGTGTTTGGGCCTGGAATGAGGAAAGGAGAGTGGGAGGAAGATAAGTGGTATCCCATTCTCTCCCCCTGCGTGATTCTGGCAAGTCACCGAGCCCAGCCGTCTCCCCACACACATACTCTTGGTCTGGCTCTGAATGCCCCGCATTCTCCAGAATGTCATGTGTCTGCACTGTGTCTGTTGCACAAGAGAACAACCACATTTTCAAGCCCTGGAGGAGAAGCTTCTGGCACTCCTTGGTCACTTCCAGCAGATTCATCCTCTAAAATGAAGGCCAGCAGGGTCCCAAACTCCTACTGGGGTAGCAGCAACCTTCCGGGGTGGATGCTTGGAAAATGCTGAAGGAGATACCAGCAATCTGCTGGGTGGTTTAGGATGAGACACCATGGGGGGCCTGGAGGGCCTGTGATTTATTCAGCCTCTCAGCAGCAAGCACCGTTCTGTGCCTTACAGTCTCCAAAGCCAATTCTAGCCCTGACTTCCTCACTTCCTGAGTTGATGGGGTTCTTTAATGTCCATAAACTTGAGTTGGAATTTCTGATACTTACACCTGCAAGAGGTCTGACAGATTACAAACACCCAGGAGTTCTCCCAATATGAAAATATAGTAAAGTACTGTCATCTAGAGTCACCATGCAGGGTAGAAAGATCATTTTTAGATAAATGGGATTCAACTGCCTCCACTCACAGCCTTTCTAGGGGTCCTCAAAAAAAAATTTTTTTTTTTTTTGTGGTTTTTGGCCGGGGCTGGGTTTGAACCCGCCACCTCCGGGATATGGGAACGGCACCCTACTCCTTGAGCCACAGGTGCCACCCCCTCAAACTTTTTAAACAGGGGCCCACTTCACTGTCCCTCAGACCGTTGGAGGGCCAGACTATAGTTAAAAAAAAAAAAAAACTATGAACAAATTCCTATGCACACTGCACATATCTTATTTTGAAGTAAAAAAACAAAACAGGAACAAATACAATCACACCACCTCATGTGGCCCGCGGGCCGCAGTTTGAGGACCCCTGCATTTGTTCTCCTTGAAAAAAAAGTTCAATAATATATTTACGATTCAGAAATCAAAACAATATGGAAAGATATACTAAGGAAAGCCTTTTTGCTTTTCCTTACCCACATTTACTCAACTCCTCCCATCATTGCAGATACCCACTTTTTATCAGATTTTTCTGTAAACACAAACAAAACCAAGTATTTTAGCATGTTTTTCTTTTAAAAATTTTTTTAAAACGTTTTTCTTTTAATTTTTACCTCAAATGTAGCATAATGTACACCTTTGAGCCTTCCATTGTTGACTACGATGTCTCTTGGAGATGTTTCCTTTATTAATACAGTTTGTTTGTTTCATACCTGGATAGGATTCCATATATGGCTATGCCATCATGTATTGAACAAGTTCCCTTCTTCAGTGAGCTATGGTGTGGTTTCCTGACCTTGGCAATTACAAGTAAATGACCTTGTGGATACATCATCTCACACATGTGCAAAGAAATCTGTAGGAGAAAGTTCAATGAGTAGGATGCCGGGAACTGCGTTTGTAATTTGACAAATAGTGTCATCTTGAATATTTTTGTTAGAAATCTTTCCAATTACACATAGTTCCTTCTTAACTGAGGATGCTGGTTGTAAGTTCACCTTTTCTTGTGACTTAGTCATTAGTGGGAGCATCTGTGACTTAGATGAGGCACAGATGTGGACCCTGCAGTAGATGGTTTGGGACAGAGGCCTGCTGACTCGCTCTCTGGCCCTCTGCAAATACACTCCCCCTTTGTCCCCTCTTATTTAAACACCTACTGCAGGAAGGGCAAGGCTGTGCAGCTCCTCTCTGCAGACAGCAGAACTCTGCCGTCTTCCGCCTTATCCCCTCTGACCTGACTCTCCTCTTATGCACAGTCAAGAGTGTCCCCAGATCGCTGGGGCTTTTCCTCGTGAGCTTGTATTATTGTCCCTGCAGCTTCCATTTTCTCCCCCACTTTCCCTTTTTGGTATCTCTCTGAAGCCCAGTTTCTCCTCTTACACCTCTCTTCTTTTGTGAGGATCATGTTTTCATAGACATCAACCAACAACCCAACTACAATCTTCTCTTTCTCTTTCTGGCTAACTGACCTATGATAGAAGGAGTTTATCCACGGATGTTTTGACCCTCCTGACCTTATAACTTGGTGGTCAGTGCAGAATAGCCCAGGAGGGAGAAAACTCCAGCTTTGAGAAACTTAAAAATTGACTTAAAAATAGTCAACTTTAATTTTGCTTAAATGTACCTTTTTGTCATTTGGAAACACAAAATATTTTTATTTATTTATTTTTTAAAAAAATCTTACCTGAAATTATCTCTGGGGAGATATCATAATTTTTTTCGGTACCAGCTGTTTAGGGATTTTGCTTAAAAAACTAAGGATATGGGCGGCGCCTGTGGCTCAGTCGGTAGGGCGCTGGCCCCATATACCAAGGGTGGCGGGTTCAAACCCGGCCCCGGCCAAACTGCAACCAAAAAATAGCCAGGCGTTGTGGCAGGCGCCTGTAGTCCCAGCTACTTGGGAGACTGAGGCAAGAGAATCGTTTAAGCCCAGGAGTTGGAGGTTGCTGTGAGCTGTGTGAGGCCACGGCACTCTACTGAGGGCCATAAAGTGAGACTCTGTCTCTACAAAAAAAAAAAACCCAAAAAACTAAGGATATTGGGCAGCACCTGTGGCTCAAAGGAGTAGGGTGTCGGCACCATATGCCGGAGATGGCAGATTCAAATCCAGCCCTGGCCAAAAACTGCAAAAAACAAAAACGACAACAGCAGAAAAAACTAAGGCTATTTCTTTACTTGCTTGCATCATCAGTTGAATTCTTTTCTTTCTTCTTCTTTTTTTTTTTTTTTTTGTAGAGACAGAGTCTCACTTTATGGCCCTGGGTAGAGTGTCGTGGCGTCACACAGCTCACAGCAACCTCCAACTCAGGGGCTTAAGTGATTCTCTTGCCTCAGCCTCCCGAGTAGGGGGGACCACAGGCACCCGCCACAACGCCCGGCTATCTTTTGGTTGCAGTTTGGCCGGGGCCAGGTTTGAACCCGCCACCCTCGGTATATGGGGCCGGCGCCTTACCGACTGAGCCACAGGCGCCGCCCCTCTTTCTTCTTTTTTTAATCGATAGTGTGTTACTGTAATCACTCAGGTTCGGTTAACATTGGTCGAGCTTCTACCATGTTGCAGACACTGTGAGAAAGGGATTTCCTCATATTTGGCTAATGAGGAAATTAAAGTGTAATTGAGGTTGTCATCAGGTACCAACTGGTGGGCATAGGACCGACCCCAGGGCCGTGACTTCTACAGTCTACCTTTTCCATTCTGACAGGATGATTATCAACCATTGTCCTGTGAGTAGGAATGAATTTGTCAGATTTTTATAGCGTAAGGGCCTGAGGAATGAAACCCCAAATTAACAGGTTTAGAAAAAATGGGTGAAATGTTTAGGTTGCTGCCCCCAAAGGGAAGATCCTGGCTGAGCTCTGAGCATCTAAGACTTGAGGGGCAGATGGTAGGTAGCAGGAATCAGAGCAAAGCAGTAGAGAGAGGGGGCTTGGATGATACACCTGATCTGTGTTGGATTCAGAGATGTGCCCATCGCTACCCCCGAGGAGGGCGCTGAAGTGGCCACGATTCCACAGTGAGGCTGGGGGGTGAGGGTCTCCGCATGATTAAGGCTTTTCCACTCCTCGTATCCCCTGCTTCAGCTGAGGCAGTCAGATGCACCAGAGGCTGTGTTCTGTTTAGAAAGAAGCATCTCTCTGGGCTCCCCAAGAGAAAGTCATGGTCGGGCCCCTGGGAAAGATCATTCGGGCTGCCTACCATGTGGGGAAAAGAAGTCCTTGTTGTTCAATTTTTTTTTTTTTGAGACAGTTTCACTCTGTTGCCCTGGGTAGAGAACTGTGGCATCATTGTAGCTCACAGCCACCCCAAACTCTTGGGCTCAAGCAATCTTGCTTCAGCCTCCTGAGTAGCTGGGATGATAGGCGCCCGCCATAACACCTGGCTATTTTTTTTATTTTCAGTAGACATGAGGTCTCACTCTTGCTCAGACTCTTGAGCTCAAGCAGTCCACCGCCTCAGTTTCCCAGAGTGCTAGGATTACAAGTGTGAGCCACAGCACCTGGCCAGTGTTCAGTTTTTATAAAATATTATTAAATTTTTTTTGTATTATGGTAAAATACACATAACAAAATCTACTATCTTAGCCATATGGTAAGCTCAATGGCATTAAACACATTCATAATGTTGCAACCATCCATCTTCAGAACTCCTTTTGGCTTGTAAAACTCAAACTTTGTATCCATTAAACAACTGCTCAACCCCCTTTCCCCAGCACTCCGCAATCACCATTCCACTTTCTGTCTCTATGATTTTAACTGATCTAGTTACCTCACATAAGTGGAATCGTACAACATTTGTCTTTTTCTGAGTGACTTATTAGCATGATGTCCTCAGGGTTCATCCATGCTGCAGCTTGTAGGAGACGGTCCTTCCTTTTTAGAGCTGTGTTGTGCTCCACTGGACATAGACACCTCGTTTTGCTTGTCCATTCATCATCCATCAGTGGACAGACAACTTCAGTTGCATTCACATTTTAGCTATCGTGAATATTGCTGCTACAAACATGGGGGTACAAATATTTCTTTGAGGCCTTGTTTTCAATTTTTCTGCATATACACCCAGAAGAGGGATTGCTGGATCATATAGTAGTTCTATTTTTGCTTTAGGAACCGCCATACTTGTTTTCTACAGCAGCTGTACCATTTCATGTCACACCCCAGGGCATAGCAGTTGTAATTTCTGCACGTTCTAGTCAGCATTTCTCATTCTCTTTTTTGGCAGTAGCCTTGCTCATGGGTGAGAGGTGGTATCCCACACTGGTTTTGATGTGTGCTATCCCTAATGTTTCACAATGCTGAGCATCACTTCATGTGTTTATTGGCCATTTGTACATCTTTGGACAGATGTCTATTCAAATCCTTTGCCCATTTTTAAGTCAAGTTTTCTGTCCTGGCACTCAGTCTTGTCCCACACAGATAAGGATCTGGTGTCACCAGGACATGGTATGGTCTTTTCTGGGCCTGAAGCAGCAGCGGGAAGTGATAAAGGACTCAAGGTCTTGGGTTCCAGCTCTCTCTCTCTCCCTTGCTCGGCAGGTTAATATTCGCCTGAGTGACAGGAAAGCCTGGAAGACAAACTTCACCTTCTTTAACAATCATTTCACTCAGGGTCAGCCCGGAGAGTAGCAAGTTCTGAGTACCTACCATGACATCTGATTTAAGGCGAGGAGTGATGTGTTGAGAGTTGGCCAGGGCTTTGACAGCTGCTAACATAACCTTTAACGCATGTATTAGAATGAATACTGAACTTAGTTCAGTCTTTCATTTCCTCTTAATACTTGAAAAGCTACAGGTTTGTTTTAACATTCCCTGAAAAGGCTCTAGCGGGTAAATTTATTCTTCGGCTTGACGGCATTTGGAACCCTTAAGTAAGAGCCACCTTGAAATCAAAACTGGGAAAATCCTGGGGCTCTGGCCAGGAGAAGAAGCAACGGTATGTTCTGAGGTTTATTAAATAATTACCTACTTGTTGACATGTTTGGGTGGGGGCAAAGCTGAGGTCCTGGCAGGCATGAATAAGAGATTAGTAAGGATCTTGGGTCATGAGGCTTATAAAGGAGGTAGAGCATTTTGGTATTCCAAGACAGTCAAACCCACCTAAGAGAAGAACTCAATCAATTCAAGATGGGGGAGGGGAGGGGGAATGAGTGGAGAGGGGAGGAGGATGGTTGCACTCCCACTTAATGGGCATAACATAGGGGTATATGGCATAGCTTCTGGGTGCAGGACACGATGACAACAGACACTCTACTTAACACATGCAAATACTGTAACCTAATTGTTCATATCCTCACATTAATCTGGAGGAAAAAAAAAAGATAGTCTAACCAAGGGATGTGGTCTTCTGACTCAGCCTGACCTTGGCATGGTCTGTCATTACAGTGACTGTCACACTGATCATGGTCAACTCTGATACAGTTGTTTGGAGCATTCATAGCAGTGTCTTGGGGAGAGGAAAATGGGGAGCCAGAAGCAAAACCCAGAATAAGTTGACCTTTTTGACATTCCATCTACAGTCAGAATGAAGAACACACAGGGCAGGTTTTCTAACGTAATTGCTCTGGGACTAATTCAGAGCTTCAGGGAGGAAGGATGTTTTCATCTGGTGATACCTTTGATCTGTATTCTAAACCTCAGCCATCTGTGTCTCCACTTTGAAATTTCCTGTCATGCTGTATACTGCAATGTATTTCATACTTTGCAATAACTCTTTTTTTTTTTTTTTTTTTTTTTTAGCGGTTTTTGGCCGGGGCTGGGTTTGAACTCACCACCTCTGGCATATGGGGCCGGCGCCCTACCCCTTTTGAACCACAGGCGCCACCCCCCTGCAATGACTCTTTAACTTAAATATTTTTATTTCAAAGAGAATTTTTTTTCCTGGATTGCCTAGCTTCGCCAACAGTGTTACTTACCATCTACTGGGTCACCTAGAGCAGATGAACTCGAGAGTTATTCTAGACGTCTCACTTTGCTCAACACTTCCTCCCATGTTCTAGTAACAATTTTTTTCTACCTACAGAGTGAAAGACCATTGTCATCCAAGCCAGGGCATCCAAACCAGAGTATTTTGGGGAGTGAAAGGGACACTGTTAAGTAAACTGGAACTAATGAGGGATATCTGGTTAGCCCATGTATATGGTCTTAAATCCTTTCCTTCCCTTCATTCTCACCATCACTGCCCCGGTCCAGGTCTTCAGAGTTATTTGCTCAGACCAGGGCAGTAGCACACTATTTGTTTCCTTGGCTTCAGTCTTTCTAACAGATCTTGTAGCACAAACATTTGACATTTGGGCACAAACATTTGACATTTCACCTTCTTAGAATCCTCTGTTGGATGCCCATAACTTCATGATAAATTTCAAATTCCTTAGAGTGGCTTCTAAGGCTTTACACAGGTCTTTATTTCCTTTTATCCTTCCATCCTATTTGCTCATTCATCTATTCATTTAATCGTATTTGTTGAGTAGTACCTGGGGTCAGGCACAATGGTAGGCTCTGGGAATGTGATAATAAATAAGATGGGTTTTTACCCTTAAGGATCTTCCCTTTATAGTGGAGTGGAGAAACAGCCAAGGAGGTGTAGTAAAATATGCCATGGTGAAACACTGCATGCTATGAGAGGGCCAGTGTGAGCATCTCCCGGGATCTCCCCAGAAATGCAGACTCTTAGGCTCCCCGAGGAGCCAGACTCACCAAATCTGAATCTGAGTTTTAACAAGATGCCTGGGTGACTGGAGTGGATGGTGGGTTTTGCAGCCTTGGTCTATGGAACCACACCAGCTGGAACTCTTGATTAGCTCCTCCTGGCTGTCGTGACAGGTGGAAACCGGGAGGAGATGGGGTTTTGCTACATGAAGGCCGGGTGGGGAAGGCACACTTACTGGAGGGCCTGGCATGCGCTGTGGCACAGAGGCAAAGGAGAATGTGCTGTTTGGGGGTAGTTACAAGTTGTCCCGAATTTTGGGAACACTGATTGATAGTGGTGACCTTACTTCTCTCAGAGATATCAATTCAAAGAAAAGGTTTGACCAATTCAGTAACTTCATCCTTTTTTTTTTTTTTTGAAGCAGAGTCTCACTGTGTAGCCCTTGCTAGAGTGCCGTGGTGTCATAGCTCACGTCAACCTCAAACTCCTGGCCTCAGGTGATCCTCTTTCCTCAGCCTCCCAAGTAGCTGGGACTGCCACAACTCCTGGCTAGTTTTTCTATTTTTATTAGAGACAGGGTCTCCCTCTTGCTTAGGCTGGTCTCAAACTCCTGAGCTTAGGTGGTCCACTCACCTCAGTCTCCCAGAGTGCTAGGATTACAGGCATGAGCCACCGGGCCTGGCCCCTTTCTCCTTTTTTTGAGCTCATCTTGAAACATTGTGATTAAGGAGTACTTTGGCTCGGCGCCCGTAGCTCAGTGGTTAGGGTGCCGGCCACATACACTAGGGCTGGTGGGTTTGAACCTGGCCGGGGCCTGCCAAACAACAATGACAACAACAACAACAAAAATAGCCGGGCACTGTGGCAGGCGCCTGTACTCCCAGCTGCTCAGGAGGCCAAGGCAAGAGAATCGCTTAAGACCAAGAGTTGGAGGTTGCTGTGAACTGTGACATCATGGCCTCTATGGAGGATGACATAGTGAGATTCTGTCTCAAAAAAAGGAGTACTTCGACACAGAGACAGAAAGCAGAATAGAGGTAATCAGGGGCTGGGGCTGGGGGAAGGTGGGGAGTTATTGCTTAATGGGTAAGAGTTTCTGTTTGGGATGGTGTAAAAGTTCTGGAAGTGGATAGTGGTGATGATTGCGCAGCATTGTGAATGCCACTAAATTGTATACTAAAAAATAGTTACAGTGTGCATTTCATGTTACGTATATTTTGCCTTTTTTTTTTTTTTTTTTTTAAAGAATGAGTACTTTGTCATCAAAGAAGACTTGATTTTCAAGTTCCAGCTCTACCTTTTCCTTGCTGTGGTGCCCCAGGCAAGTCAGGTAACTCCTTGGAGCCTCAGTATCCCCATCTGTAAAAGGAGAACAATGCCGGCACCTCCCTCATAGACTTGTCATGAGGATTCATTGAAGCAGTGCCTTGGGAGGCTTCCAGGAGCTCACTGATCAATCCTCATGCCCATTAAAACTCCAAAAGCCCAGCAGTAGCACAACGCCTGGCCCAGCCAGCACGGTGCATTGCAGGTGCAGTTATTAGCCCTTCCTCCTCCTCTTTGACCCCACACCCTGGACTGTCTTCTTTCCCTACAGCCACAACAGTCAATCCTGGAAACACCTGGAGAGCCTTGTAAACCCCCATTGGCCAGAGAAACCACACCAGAATTTCAGGAGATCAAGGGCAAGTATTATATTAGGTGATTCCAACGTGCAGCTAAGGCTGGGAAACATGGTTCTATAGCAGTTCACAGACTATAGTGTGCACAGTATCACTGGAGTCGAGGGGGGACTTGTTCAAACACAATTCTTGGGCCTTGCTCCCGAGTTCTAAGTTGAATGGACACAGAGCGGCTCTCCTTTTTCACTCCACCTTCTGTGTGGCTTCTTTTGCCTTCTGTTTGCTGTCTGTGTATTATTACACTTCCTGGTAACCTCTTCCAGGCCCACTACTGAAGTCTTGCCTAAAAACATTCGCAAACAGCCTTCTTCATGCCAATGATCTCGATGTTCTCAAACCCGTTTTGGCTTTAGACCCAGGTGACCATGTCTCAAAATTCTCTGACTTCAGAGCCACAACTCTTTGGGTTTTCCTCATTTCTTTCCTTCTCTCTCCTCCACTGGGAAGTAGGGACTCCTATGACCATTTCCTTGGGTCCCCATATTCATCTCTTAAAAAGAGCACAACCTTCAATGTGGGACAGTCATGGGGTTATGTCTTACACATGGGCAATTCACTCAAACTCTGAGCCTTGCTCTCCCTGGTAAGTCATGGGTGATGACAACACTGTCCCTATAAATACACATAACACTTAGCTATTAGCTATTATAATGTTTTACCTTTAAGAACATTGTAAAATCTTGACCTCAAAGCCAACTCCAGGGGTGCTGGGTCTAGGCCATGGGATGCAGAACTAGAAATACCAAAAACAAAGCACAGAGGAAGGAATAAAGTCAGGATTTACCAAGAAGCCAGGAGAAGGTCCCCAGGATTTTCCAGGAGGAAAACAGGGAGGTGACAGATGGGCTCTGACAATTGGAACTGACCAAGAGATTTCCTGTGACTGCATTAAAATGTCATTGTGTGGGGTTGATCCACGCACAGGGAGAGGGTAAGTATTGGTGCCAGGATGGGCTGTAGAATGGCCCCCGAGGGATACACAAGGGGCCTTCCACCCCATGATTGTGGAATTCAGTGACTTTGGCAAGGAGCAGAGTGATAAGGAACCTGTTACAATTCGCACCATTTATAACAGCTGTGTGCAGAGCACGGCTGTGGGATGTCACACGGCGCTCTTCCTTGCAAGATAAGGCCTCTGAGTGCTGTTTCCCGTCGATGATGTTATTCAGCAAGATGGCTCACATGTTGAAATTTGAAACTCCTTGGGTGAAAAATCCCTCTGCAGGCTATACCAGATGTTGCTTGTGTAGCTCCCCAAGCCCCAGAAAGATGAGTTAATCCTTGAAGGAAATTATTTTGAACTTGCATCAAACTCAGAGGCTTTGATCCAACAGGCCATGGCAATTAAAAACAAGGCTATCAGCAGAGCTGTGGGTGGTAGTCCTGTCTCTGAGAAGGGAACAGGGCCACTGGCGGACGGCTGCATTCCAGAACGCCTCCAGACGCACAGGGCCTCACTTAGTGTGATGTTGTGAAAATATTGCACTTTAAGCACATGGAGTCGTAAACAAGGCTTCCTTGCCTTTAAAGACCCCACAGAAGTATCACCCTCTCCAAGATGCTTCTCCTGAGGGCTGCAGGCCCCACTGACCTCATTCACCTTGAACCTTCTCTTACCCCAGTTGCCCGTAGAACACAGCTTGCCACTGGGTTATTCTCCCAATACATCTTTCTCTAGTTATATGGTAAGTTTCTAGAGGATCTAAACCCTAAACCAATTATATTTTCTATTTCTTTGTATTTCTGAAAGTCTAGCACTCTAAGAGGCATGTAAAAAGAAGCATCACAGGGCAGCGCCTGTGGCTCAGTGAGTAGGGCGCCGGCCCCATATGCCGAGGGTGGCGGGTTCAAACCCGGCCCCGGCCAAACTGCAACAAAAAAAAAATAGCCGGCGTTGTGGCGGGCGCCTGTAGTCCCAGCTGCTCGGGAGGCTGAGACAAGAGAATCGTGTAAGCCCGAGTTAGAGGTTGCTGTGAGCCGTGTGACGCCACGGCACTCTACCCGAGGGCGGTACAGTGAGACTCTGTCTCTACAAAAAAAAAAAAAAAAAAAAGCATCACATTCATCTTTGCATCCCTAAAATCTAGTATGGTACCTGGCATACAGCACATAGTCAATAAGCAAATAGGTGCTTATTAAATGAGTGGAATTGTTGGTGGATAGCTAAATTGAGTTGGCATGAAAAAATAAATATGGGAAGATTTAACAAACATCCTTTGTATTGGCGCTTGCTCAGCACCTTACCTCTCTTCTTCCAGAATTTTCCCTTCCCTGGCCCCATCTTTATGGCTCCCATAGGACCTGACACCAACCGCTTCAGTGAGTCCATCCCTGAGACTTTTAGATTTGGAACCAGCAAGAATGTTAAGATAGAGTCTTCCTAATGTCCACAGCTGTTATATACTGGTAAATTTAGGAGCTCTTGGCCTCTATCTTTTTCACTGCACAGAGAAAGCTGATCTCTAGCTAGAGCAAAGGAAGAAAGAAGCTGATGAAGAGAGTGGAGCCACAGACACAAGAAGAATGAAAGAGAACCCTGGTGGTGTTTGAGTTCCTGGTTCCAGGTGTTCCAGAGCCCTGGCTTTGGGTTTTACGGCCGCCACATTATTCCTCACAAGACCCCCACCCCTTTGCTCAAATGAATTTGAATGAAGTCTCTGTCAACTTGTAACCACACAAGTCCTAAATAACACAGAAACATTTGCTTGTGTGGTAGACACTCAATAAAAGAATGGATAAATACAATTTCATTATGCCAAGTTATCAAGTTTTATACATAAGAATTTTTCCAAACTTCCCATTTTTACTTCTGGTTTTAATAAGTACATCTTTGCCATCCCTCCAGAGCTAGGGTAGTACTAGTTATAGAGGAGTCACAGGGCATCCACAAACACTACGGTTTCTGGCAGATTGAGTCTTCATTTTTCATTTTCATTTTCAACAACTTTTTTCTATGTTTGCATTTGCTGAGAAGCTCATATGCCTGGGGCTGCAATAGCGTCTGTGCATGATGGAAAACATTTGTAAGGACTTTCTAAAGTGCACAGAGGGTGACAAGATCTGAACAGCAGCCACAAACTTCACACCAGAGAATGGTTTTCATGAACAAGGGCCATAGGAAAGAGCCTTCCCTCAGCTCTGTGGCAGAGAAGATGGTCGTGGAGACTGCATGTGCCTTCATGTTCTGAACCTCTAATGAAGGCGCGTGTCTCAGTGCGCGTGAGGGAACTTATGGAAACAATGGGACAGCTACTTAATGCTCGGTAACCAGTTCAGCATCTCTTGTTACTATATTTATAGAGCTAATCTTTAGCATCAAACCCTTCTCTAGACAGACTGGTTTACTCACTGCCACCCAAATAGCCCATGTTGGTTTTATTCTTGGCACGTTTACTCAGAACATTCCAAGTGCCAGATCCTCTCCCTCCCTCTGTCTTTTTCCCATTTATGTCCCGCCATCCCCAAGGTCCAGCGATCCTACTTCCTGCGGAAGCTGCTGTTCTGTCTCATCTGCCACACTTGGCATTTAGTTCTTCATTCTAAGACCGGTGAACAAAAGCCATGTAACCACATCGGCACACTCCTGTGCCAACCACCACTCATGATTGCTTTTTGTCTCTGTAGCTGGCAGAACCCCTCAGAAACCTTCTGAGCCCTTGAGGCGGCCATCAAAGGCTGACTAGAGTTATGTGAAACCTCGTTGGCATCTCTGATTCCTTCCTTTATGTTGCTATTTAAGTTTCTGGGTGTGCTTGTCCCCTCTCTCCAGCTGGGACATTAAGTCTTTGAAGGCAGGGACCACTAGTGCCTTTAAAATTATAACAAAGACAGTGGTAAATGCACTAGAACCTCCATAGCTGACCCCTCCCTGTATTGACCACCTTCTTAAGTTGATCTAATCTTAGTTCACAGGTCGGACATGCACCACAGGTACGTATCAGTACAGTAGGCCTAGTTCCCTATGTTGACCACCTCTATATGTTGACAGTTTGTTACAGTCCCTTGCGTGGTCAACTTACAGAGGTTCTACTGGACTTTACCGAGTACTTATATGTCCCGGCACTGTGATCACCATTTTGCATGTTTTAGCTAATTAAATTCTCAGGACATTCCTTGAAGGCGGTAGTGTTATCCCCATTTTATAGGTGGAGAATGTGAGTCTTAAAGGTTATAATAGCTTGTCTGAATATATACAACCACAGTGGGGCAGAACCAGAACTTTTTTTTTACCATATACCAAAAATACATTTTATCTTTTCGTTTTCATTTTTTTTTTTTTTGTAGAGACAGAGTCTTACTTTACTGCCTTCGGTAGAGTGCCATGATGTCACAGGACTCACAGCAACCTCTAGCTCTTGGGCTTCTGCGATTCTCCTGCCTCACCCTCCCGGGCAGCTGGGACTACAGGCGCCCGCCACAGCGCCCGGCTTTTTTGGTTGCAGTTCAGCTGGGGCTGGGTTTGAACCTGCCACCCTCGGTATGTGGGGCCGACACCCTACTCACTGAGCCACAGGCGCCTCCCTCGTTTTCATTTTTTTTTTATTAAATCATAGCTGTGTACATTAACGCAATTGTGGGGTACAATGTGCTGGTTTTATATACAATTTGAAATATTTGTACACTGGTTAACATAGCCTTAGTGGCATTTTCTTAGTTATTGTGTTAAGACATTTATATTCTACACCTAGTAAATTTCACATGTACCCACAGAACCAGAACTTGACCTGCAAGCCGTGGCTCTTATCCCAAGTGCTATGGTTGCCCTCCTTTGTATGTGTGCGTAGTAGGTGCTTAATAAGTATTTGTTGGACAGAGGCTTTTTAGAAAACAATTCAGCTCTTTGCAAGAGACAGAAATTGAATTGAAAATACTAGAAACAAACTCTCCTCCCCAAGGAGTTGGAATGTATTTGAAAGGGGTCTACTTAACTTTCCCAATCTCCTTGGCTGAAGGCGATGCCCTTCCCCTTTCCACAAGTAAACATACCCTATGGATACAGAAACACTAGAGGCCGACTCTGGGAGGGTTGGGAGGATCCTGGTGGAACAGCAGCCTGGGACCCCCTGCCAGGGGTTCTTGCAGTCACTGGCCAGGGGACTCAGTTTCCATATTTGTAGAATGATTCATTTGGACTTCATTAGCCTTTCTCAAGTGCGTTCTCTGGGATATTGGCCTTGCAAGAAATTCATGTAAAAAGTGGTTCTGTTGTTAAGTGTGATTGGGAAATCGCATTTCCCTTGGGGGATACACAGTCCATATTAAATGCTCCGAGAAGACCAGCAGGAAAAAACCTCCTTACTTAATGCTTAGTTCATTCTTATTTCACCCAGCATTTCCTGACACACTTTGGTTTCACATAATAATGGCAAATATCTCTCATAACTAATCCCATACTTGGTTTAAAAGAAAAACTGGCTAAATATTTTCTAAGGACCCTTCCTAACATTCCGAAAAATTGGTTAAATATTTTCTAAGGACCCTTCCTAACATTCCGTATCATTCCGAAAATGATAACGTAAGTTGACTATAAATTTCCCCTCAGTGAATTAAAGATGGCGTTGCAATTTTGAATTTATTTGGGAAGTTTAAAAGGTTTTAAGATAAGTTACCCAAGTTTAGCTGTGCAGGCTGCCCGGTTAGTTTCCTATTATAAAATGGTCAATAGGGGGCGCTAGGGAACCGTGGAAATGGCCACCCCTGCAGAACGCAGCAAGAAAGGGCAAATAGAAGGTGTAGAAATCAGCAGGATTTCAGCAACTCCTTCTCCAGCTGAATGGAAAGCTACTGAGAACAAACCCCTTTCCCTTTTGGGTTTCTCTCTATCTCTCTCTCTTTAGGAGGAAAAAACCTGGGTAGAATCAGGACAGGTAACATCTTACTTTGTCCCTTTCCCTTTTTAGGTATGAAATCATGTAAATCAGCCCTTTCCAACTGCTGCTGCTGGGTTGTGCTCACTCTGGGGCAGCTACTTTTAACTGTGGAAGTTCTTTATGGAGTAAACATGAATTGAATTGAAAAAAGAATTCTTCAGTGGTTCTCTCATTGTAAAGGGGTAAAAAATGTACATGTGAAGAAAAGAACAAACTCCTTTTTAAGAACAAGCTCTTTTTAATTGAATTTTTCCCCCTAGACTTTGGGCTCAAGATTTATATAAAAAGATTCTTTTGTCTCAAAAAAAAAAAAAAAGAAAAAAGAAAAAAGATTGTGGGGGCTAAAGGGCTATACTACGTAACTTATCACTTCTCTGCTCTTTTCCTATGAAGTAGAACAAAGCAGGCTTCCCTGTGCAGACACAAGATTCATGGGGTGACCGCCTTTAAGGTAATGTCAGTGGCAAATGCTCCAGTGGGTTGTTTTGGTCTCTGCAGTCTCTCCTGTTACTCCCGCCTGTCAATACTGCTCTGCACAGGAGCCTTCCACTAGGAAAGATAACTTTATACATTTTTTTCTCAAGAGACAGTGAAAACAAGATTCAGGAGTTTAGCGCACAGAAATCAACAAAAGATACAGAAATCACTTTCCTCTCGTAGAAATTCTCTGCACACCAACTCAGAGAAACTTTGACATTGGAGAGTCTCAGCATTCACTTAATTTCAGTCCCTTCTTTGTATATACATTATGCAGGGAAGCACCAGGTTGGCCAGTGTCTGAGCATCTGGCCGCTTGTTCCCCAAAGCACTGCCCTTCCCATTGCCCTGTGCTGGACCGTGGTCTCAAGCCCTTAGGAGATTTCGGGTGCTCACCCTGCAGGCGGCAAGGCGCATTGATGGCAGCCAATGCCCTGTGGATGCGTCTGATAACTCCATTCTTGTCCCACTGAGAACCGAGGAGAGATGGAATATGAGGGGGGAGTGCTGGACCAGCAAGCAAAGCCAGATTTGTCTGCCTTAATACCGATCCATTTCTACTACTCACCTCTCAAAGTAATGCTGGGAAGAACTTGGAAGCTAGCAATTAAGCAGTTTAAACTCTTTGGAAAGTTTCTAATGCCTTAAAATTCCAGGCAGTACTGAATCATAGAGTCACAGCATAGGAAAAGATTTGTAAGAAGAGGATGAAGTGAGTACTTATTGAATACCTCCCATATTATTGGATGCATTTTATCACAACCTCACGGGTCATTCTCACAGGTTGGTATACTGTGGTTTCCTTTCTACAGAGGAGAAAACTAAGGATCAGAGTGATTAAGGAAATTGGCCCGTATCACTGACCCAGGAAGCTAGGATTTGAGCTCAGGTCTGTTTTGACTGAGGCTATTGCTGAGACCATTCATTACCCCATTGCTTTTTGTTCTTACTTCCTGTTTCCTGCTGTAGGGGTCATGGGCTGGTGGTGGTGGTGCTCAACCCATCTCTTCTATCTGTGAAAGATTTCCCCCCATATGTTCCTTACATTCTCAGACAGCAATATCTTATACCACATTTGTGTCTGCTTTTCACAACCATCAGAGTGAGCAAGCTTCCTAGAAACTAATTTATATCCCCCAATGCATGGAGAGCCACTGGCCCTGCCTCAGGGAACATGGAAAATGGTACAACATTCCAGTTAGCAGCAGCGTCCCAGTTCTGGTTCCAAGCTGCTTCTGTTTGCCAATTCAAAACACATGCACTGTTGTAAAGCCTCACCCTGCCCCAGATGCTCAACTCTTCTTTGGGTGAGTCTAAATATCACTCAGAATCAGGCTCTGTTATCCAAATTGCAATCAAGAGGGATCAAGGATTTTTTTCTACTCCTGTTCCTGAGCTAAGCCCCAACTGGATCTGATTTTTCAAAGTATATTCTAGGGCTAACATTTGATGTAATCAAATGAAGGGTCTTTGTGCATCTGAGCCGTGTCAGAGGGTGAGAAAACTGGGAATTTGGGCACTTTCTATGATTTTTTTTTTCCCTGAGACAGAGTCTCACCCTGTTGCCCTGGGTAGAGTGCCGTGGCATCACAGCTGACAGCAACCTCAAATTCTTGGGCTCAAGTGATTCTCTTGCCTCAGCCTCCCAAGTAGCTGGGACTACAGGTGCCTGCTACAATGCCTGGCTAGTTTTTTTTGTTTGTTTGTTTGCTTTTCTATTTTTAGTAGAGATGGTGTCTCCCTCTTGCTCAGGCTGGTCTCAAACTCCTGAGCTCGATCAATCCACATGCCTTGGCTTCCCAGAGTGGTAGGATTACAAATGTCAACCACTGAGTCTAGCCATGTGATTCTTTATTAATAGAAAAATAGAACTCTTTGCCAAAATGCATGTGTAGATCATGATAAAGAGCTGAAGTGCATAGCAGTCCAATGTGCAAGAGCAACAACTTGCCATTTAAGATCAAGTGAAAGTTTGTGGAAAATGTAGATCATGTGGAAGGGAAAGCCTGTGTGTTTGAATACTGACATCGCTCCTCACTGGAGAGCTTTGACAAGTTACTTACCCTCTCAGAGCTTCAATTTTCTTCCCTGTGAAATGCAAGTAATAATACATAACTCATATGTAGGGCTGATGAAAAAATTCCTGCAGAGTCCTCCATAAAAACTTTAAAGATATTATTATTGGCACTTTTGCTATTGCTGCAGCACTACAAAAGTCTACATCTGATTCGAGAGAAGAATAACCTTCCATCTCGTCCATTGGGGCACATTTTTATTCTTTATATATTTAATAGCTGATTCCAATAATAGCTTATGTTTAACAGGTGTTTACTATGTGCTGAGCTTTCCATGTGTTAAGCTTTACATGTTTTAGCTCATTCCTAATAATCCTAGGAGGTAGATGCTGTCTGTAATTAGCCTTTTGTTACAATTGAGGCACAGAAGGAAAGCAAATTATCTAAAGCTACTATGTAACGAATGACTGAACCTAGAGAGTCTAATTCCAGAATTCATGTTCTTGAGCACTATCTGAGGATTCCTTTTGGCTTGAGTAGCAGAACAGTGGCTTAAACTAGATGGAATTTTATGTCTTCCTTACGCAAAAGTGCAAAGGTTGATAGTTCAGGACTAGACTAGAAGCTCGGCTCCACACAGTTCTCAGGGCTCCAGGCTCCTTCTCTATTCCAGTACTCCTAACGTGTAGTGTCCCAGCATCCAGAATAGATGCTACTGTTTCAGTCTTCACATGTGCCTTCCAAGCAGCAGGATAGAAAAGGGACAAAACACATGCCAGTGGTTTATTATTGACTACTCCTAGATTTAGCCACGTGATAATTCTGCTTACATCCCCTTGATCATAGTAGCATGGAGGCTGGGCCAGTCATTATTATATATGGCTTTGTGACTGGTTATAAATTCGAGTCTCTTATTACTGAAACAGGGGAGAGGTAATTGGAGCCTAGGTGGGTGTTTGGAGGACTAGTGGGAGATGAGCTGGAGAAGTAGGCAGATGAAGCTCGAGGGATGAGAATTTCCAAGGCACTGCATTTCATTACTCTAATCTTTGGGTTCGTCTCCCATTTCAGCAGGTACTAAGGGGAAGGCAGGACCCCTGAGAACCATCAGAGAAGGGCGCCGACTGGCCCTCTGAACCCTTGTGGTCAGCACTCCCAGAACACAACTCAGGTATCCCCTGTGGGGATGAACTTTAGGCAGTTCCCAGTCTGGGATCGCTTCTGACTCATGTCTCCAGAGAGTCCAGAAAGGAGGTGGGGCAGGGAGGACACAGGGATGGAGCAGGGACTCTGAGTGGCCCTTGGCGGCTTCTTAGAACTTCCAGAACAACCTGGATGCCAACCACTGGAGAGTAAGCGCATGCTTTCCAAACCTCTCCTGCGCATGCTGTTTCCCCTGAAACACACGGTAAGACAGGACAGTGGCAGTGTTTGCCCTGCTCCCCATTTTGCCAATGAGGAAAAAAGGAAGTCAGAATCCCTGGCTGATACTCTTAGAGTCTGTCTTTTCACAGGGATGCCAGGTGATTCTTATCTGCAGATTATTTTGGAAAACACCAAGCTCGGGGTGGTGAATGATGTGGGAGGGTCACACCTCGGGTGGCAGATAAATCACAAGAACATAACTCCATGATAAGTTTGAGTTATTTCTGTCATTGTCACTGCTGTATTTCTGTGTGTTGTAAGTACTCAATAAATGTTTGGTGAAAGAATGAATGAATAAATGAATGAAGACAAGCTTAGGTATCCAGGCCTCTTGGATTCTCCTTCCTCTAGGGCCAGGGAATTATCCTGGAATGAGTTCACATTTTTTATGCTTAGCTCCCACAAGGCAGGACATGAGCACCATAAAAACCACCATTTCACAGATGTAGAAACTGAGGTTAAATGCCCAAGGTGACACAGACGTTAAGTGTTAGAGCCAGATTCACACTCAGGCTTTACAGTATTATACTCTCCTGAAAAGGGAATAACTGTTTTGTGTCAGTAGATTATCCATTGTTCAAACCATTTCCTGGGAATCAGAACACTTTTATCCCGCAGACATTCAGTACAACAGCTCACCTAATACATGGATGTGATTCTGGTCAGTGGACATCACCCCTGTTATAGAAAAGTTCCACTCTGCTTCATAGACTGTTTGCTCACACTACAATGCCAAACTGGATTGTCTGAGAGGAATGTACATTGGCCTTGGAAGTTCGCTTGACTTGTGAGCATACATCTGTTTTTGGTTAATGTGGATGAGGGCAATCAGAGTGAGCTCTCCTTAGGGGACAGCCTTGATGGTAGGATTCTCTCCCAGTCTGTAAAGTTTTACCAACCCTCAGGCTGGAAAGTGGGTTGTCAGTTTAGGCAGAGCCCTGTGGAACCCAGAGGCTTCTGGGCTCTTCTGTTGTTCCAAAAGAGGCATTGTTGTTTCTTCAGGGCTGAAGTCAAATCTTAAGGCGATGTGAGGTTTTGTGGGGGTAGTGACTACATCAAAAGGACCCCAAGCAGATCCAGAAGGGTAACAGCTCTAACAAACCCTCTCTTACCTAGTGAGCCCTTCAGGCCGGGCATGGTGGCTCATGCCTGTAATCCCAGAATTCTGGGAGGCTGAGGTGTGTGGATCACTTGAGCGCATGAATTTGAGATCAGCCTGAGTCAAAGTGAGAACTTGTCTCTAAAAAAATAGCTGGGTGCTGTGGCAGGTGCCTGTAGTCCCAGCTACTTTGGAGATTGAAGCAAGAGGATCACTTGAGGCAAGAGTTTGAGGTTGCTGTGAGCTATGATGCCACAGCACTCTACTGAGGGGCAAGAAAGTGAAACTCTGTCTCAAAAAAAAAAAAAAAAAAAAAGAAGAGCTGAGCCCTTGTCTGATCTGCTTTCTCAGGGGCTTCAGAGATATCCACTGCCCCAACCCTAGCTCATTTAGGAGGGGAGGCTGCCCACACTGGGAATCCTTTCTATTTCCTTCCTTTGTTGACATTCCTTTAGAGAAGACAAAACGCACACAGATTGCACAGGCCAGTGTTGCCTCCTAACAGGTTTGACTGGTCACCAGGTTTTCATTTGTCTTAGATGCAGATGACCTGGCTCCTGCCTCTCTGTCTCCCAGAACACAAAGGCAGGTGGGACTCCATGCGAATAGTCATTTAAGGGGTTTCATGAGGAATTTTCTTTTTCACTCGGCCACGTTTCCTGAAAGAAGAGTTGAAGAAGACAGAACTACAGGCTCCTTTGGGTGCAAGTTGCTGTTGCTGAGTCCTGGGATCAGTCCCACCACCCTAAGTGATGAGAATAGTTGTTGGTTCATTGACTGACAGAAGCTAGACCATCTGATACTTGATGGAAGTGAAATGTTTTCTCTCTCTTTCTTTCCTTCCTTCCTTCCTCCCTCTCTCCCTCCCTTCCTTCCTCCCTTCCTTCCTTCCTTTCTTTTTGAGGCAGAGTCTCACACTGTCATCCTGGGTAAAGGGCTATGGTGTCATAGTTCACAGCAACCTCAACTCTTGGGCTCAAGTGATCCTCTTGCCTCAGTCTCCCAAGTATCTGGGACTATAGATGCCCACTGCAACACCTGGCTATTTTTTTTTTTTTAAGTAGAGATTGGATGTCACTCTTGCTCAGGCTAGTCTCAAAATCCTGAGCTCAAGCAATCAGCTCACCTTGGCTTCCCAGTGTGGTAGGATTACAGGTTTGATCCACTGCACCCAACCAGTAAAACTTTTTCAAAGAGCAGGGAAGGAAAAATAGTGGAAATGGGACGTGGGATGACGAAGGGCCTTGGTGGTGTGTCCATGAAGTGAAGTGCTGTTCATAGTCTGACTTAGCGTTTATAATCTATCTCAATAAAAATGCTGTGATCTTTTTTCTTTCAAAACAAATATGATGGGTGTTGCCTGTGGCTCAGTGAGTAGGGCCCCGGCTCCATATACCGAGGGTGGTGGGTTCAAACCCAGCCCCGGCTGAACTGCAACCAAAAAATAGCCGGGTGTTGTGGCGGGTGCCTGAAGTCCCAGCTGCTCGGGAGGCTGAGGCAGGGGAATCATGGAAACCCAAGAGCTAGAGGTTGCTGTGAGTCCTGTGACATCATGGCACTCTACCCGAGGGCGGTAAAGTGAGATTCTGTGTCTACAAAAAAAAACAAATATGATGATTCATGGTTCAGTGTTTCCATATCTTATTTCTTAGACATTTTCATTTATATCACACTTTTTTTTTTTTGAGATAGAATCTTACCCTGTTGCCCAGGCTAGTGTGCTATGGCAGTGGCCTAGCTCACAGCAACTTTAAACTCCTGGGCTTAAGTGATCCTTCTACCTCAGCCTCCTGCCTGCCACAACATCTGGATATTTTTTTTCTATTTTTAGTAGAGATGGGGTCTCACTCTTGCTCAGGCTGGTGTCAAACTCCTTAGCTCAAAAGATCCCCCTGCCTCAGCCTCTCAGAGTGCTAGGATTATAGGCATGAGCCACTGTACCCAGCCCAAAATGATATTTAAAAAAAATTATGTGGGGAAAAGTTCAATATATATAATTCTATGTAAATAAGCAGCCTACACATCAGCTATTTTATGTATGTTATATAACCTTAGATCTGTCACAACAAGCAAACACACACACAGATGTATACTGAAAAGAAACCTATCAGAATGTTAACAGTGGGTTATAGGTAATTTTTATTTTCGTTTTTCCCTCCAATTTTCCAGATTTTCTCTAAATTATCATTCTAAATTATATTCTTTTTCTAAATTACTCCTTATCCTCTCCCCTCTCAGGGTATTATTAATCCCTGCCCAGGGTCATGTGATTCGCTGTGATTTTTGCCGGGGGATTTTACGTCTCCACCTCACTGAGCTAGGAGTTGGCCGTGCGACATGCTTTGACCAATGAAACACAGTAAATATGGCATTTGCTGTGCTGGAACAGAAGGTTTAAGATGCATCTTGAGTTTTGGCCAGTCCTCTTGCTCTTTCCCAGGCATGTCCTACGCAAAGGATACTTTCTCAGCCCGTGTCCTGGAATGAGCCAGCAGAACAGAGCCAGGGTCTGTTGCAAAACCATAGCCTCCTCCACCCTGACAAGGGCAAAATAAACTGCTGTTTTAAGTCACTGAGATTGGGGGAGGGGGTTGTTAAGATAGTAAACCTCACTAAGAAAATTTCTCCTTCATTTTAAAAAGCACACCTAAATATATAGCCACTAGAGACTCATAAGCCATCAAATTATTTCTTATTCAAGCTCCATTTCCAGTGCAAGATGGCGTGAAGATGCTACTTATTCTGATCACCTTGGAACAGCCTTAAAGTCCTGCCCATAAGGAACACTGCTTTCTTCTTGCTTGTTTTTGGAGACAGGGTGTTGCTCTATAACCTACACTGGAGTGCAGTGACACATTCATAGCTCACCATAATCTTGATCACCAAGCCTAGATAATTTTTAAAATCTTTTTATAGAGATGGAGTCTTGCTATGTTCCCAGGCTGGTCTCAAACTCCTGGCCTCAAATGATGCTCCTGCTGCAGCCTCCCAAAGTGCAGGGATTACAAGCATGAGCCACTAGGCCTGGCCTGCTTTCTTCATCCCATCCCATTAATTTTTTATTTCTCTCTCTCCCTTTCAATTTCAAGGTGGAACACTACAAAATCAAGTTGTCCTGAAGTAAACCAGTTCACAGATCCAAGGGCTACCCCAGTCCTCTTATAAACTGGGAGGCCATGTCCCCACTTCCTGGAGATGTACCAGGAATTGTCATTTTTTTGGACCCGAGGACAGGTACAAAAGGATCCTATCTCTTCTACTGTATATTCTAGAGAATATCTTAGCACTCACTGGCAGAGAGTATGGCATGACTCAGAAGTCATTAACTAGTATAGAGTTTTTATTCTTAATTAAAATAGACTTGATTCTTCTAAAACATGGCTGGAATGTTCTTAAAGCAAATACAGAGGGTTGATCATTTCCACACAATATGCTCATTTATCGAAAGAAAATGTAGCTTTCTTATTTTTCTATAAATTATCTAATCTTCCATTGAATTCCATCCTGCTGAGTAACAAGGAAACTTAGATTTAGGTACCTCAGTATCCCCTCACTGACTGCTACTTTGTGTGGCCTGTTAGCACACAGGTTTGTTCATCGTGTGTTATGGTCGGCAGTATTTAGGCAGACCTCAGATCTGTGTGCTGGTCTAATGCTGCTGCTTCCTAGATCTTCACTGCCTTTACTTTTTATTTATATTTTTAATTTTTTTTGAGACATTTTTTTGCCTTGACTAGCGTGCTGTGGCGTCAGCCTAGCTCACAGCAACCTCAAACTCCTAGATTCAGGTGATCCTCCTGTCTCAGCTACCTGAGTAGGTGAGACTACAGGTGCCTGCCACAACACTTGGCTAATTTTTCTATTTTTAGTAGAGAGGGGGTCTTGTTCTTGCTCAGGCTGGTGTCAAACTCCTGAGCTCAAGCAATCTTCCTGCTTTGGCTGCCCAGAGTATTAGCATTATACGCATGAGCCACTGTGCCCAGCTGATACTTTTAAATTTTTTCAGACGGGGTCTTGCTATGTTGCCCCAGACTGGTCTCAAACTCCTGGCCTCAAGCATTCCTCCTGCCTTAGACTCCCAACGTGCTGGGATTACAGGTGTAAGCCTCAACAACTGGCCTTCACTGTTTTTAAAGACACGTGTTTACCATGTTTACCATGTTACCCCTCACCCTATTGGCACCTTCTGCAACCATCAATGGCTAGAGGACTGTACGTCTGCTGTCTCTCAGCTCAGTCAGGGTCTGGAGACCTCCTGGCTAACTTGCCCCATCTCTACTCTCTGAGATTGTGCATTTCTTTAAAGTATGGCTGGGATTCGGACTCGATCCCCAGGCCAAGTGGTTTGCCCTGCAAGCCCCTCCCTTGGTAACTCTGTGAGCTTGCCAGCATCACCCTCAATTGCCTCCTTCATTCCTCCCTGGGGACTTGGAGGATTTCAGGACACTCTGTGTACCACATGGGAGCCAAGGATGGCTCGGCTTAGCACCCCAAATTGGAGGAGGGGATGCTTTATTCATTTCAGTTACTGTCCTCGTCCTTGGGTAAAGGTCACAGAAGGAAACAGACCCTATCCCAAGGGTTGGGAGTGAGGGCCTCTGAGGGCTCTCCAGACCTGAGAGATCCTCTCTCGTCTCTCTGAGAACCAAGTTTGGCCATGTTTGGGAGCATCTTTCCCATGTGGTTTTCATTTCTCCAGCACAGAATGTGGGAGGCCAGGATTGCACAGCCTTCCCTTGTCACTCTCGACATGCCTCTGAACTCCCTCCCTTGCATTTTTGCTTCCATTCCTGCTGAACTTCTGGAGTGGCTCCCAGCATGCACCATGGCACTTTCCACTTCTGAGCCTGTGGCCGTGCTGCTTTCTCCGCCCATTCTGCCTTTCTAACATCTACTGTGCTTGGAAAACTCCTACACAGCCCCTAAGATGCTGCCCTTGATTGTTCCTTCTCTTTGAGAGATGTTCACTTCTCCCCAAGAGAACTTCTGTGTCTGTCTCCATCATGAGACCAGATGGTCCTAAGAATACCGATGCTGGTGAGGATGTGGACAAAGGGGAACCCTCATGCACTGCTGGTGGGAATGTAAACTGGCACACTACCGTGGACAACAGTATGGAGGTTCCTCAAAAAACCATTACTAAAAATAGAACTACCATATGATCCAGCAATTCTACTACTGGGTATATTTCCAACAGAAAGGAGATTGTTGCTGTTAGGGTCTCACGGAGAAGCGATGTCACAGAGGATAAGACCTGCAATATTGAAATTGTATGGAAAATAAAGGGGACCACTGCTCTCATGGTGTGTGGCAATCTTTATTTCTTCCACCAAAGCTTATATAGGCACAAAACTTAATCAATGAACACAAGACTTAAACCTTGGCCCCAGGCCTCTTACTGCCTGGTACTTAGGGATAAACCAGATTAACTGATAACCATTTTACTAACATTATCTAAAGCTATCCTTATGGGCTAAGGTTTAACCAGTTTAACTGATAACAACTTCACTAAAGTTATTCTTATGCTAAGTAATCAAAAACAAAACCACAAAACAAGATTCTGGGGAAATAAGCTGTTTGAATGCTTGACCATCTGGAGGTTGTTAATTATCTTTAGGGAGTAGACTGGAAAATCCTGAGCTATACAGGTAACTGCCTGCAGACCTGCCTCCACGAAGCTCTGCCCTAAATCACTTTTACATAATTAGGTTCTAAACCACATATGGAGTTCTATCCAGGATTTTTTCCTTTCTAATTCACAAAACTTGCCTTCATAAAATGGAACCATTTAAAGGTTTACTTATAGGCTTTTCGCCCTATAGAGATCATTATATTGAAGAGACATCTGCACTCCCATGTTTATTGCAGGACTATTTACAATAGCCAAAATATGGAATCAATCTAAGTACCAATTAATAGATGAATGGATAAAGAAAATGTGGTATATATGTGTAACAGAATATTATTCAGCCATTTAAAAAAGATGAAATCCTGTCATTTGCAGCAACATGGATGAAACTAGAGGTCATTATGTTAAGTAAAATAAGCCAAGAACAAATATTGTATGTTCTCACTCATATGCAGGAGCTAAAATAGTGGATCTCATGAAGATAGAGTGTATATTAGTGGTTAGCCAGAGGTTGAGAGGGGTTTGTAGGAAGAGGAGATGAGATATTGGTCAATGAGTATAAATGTACAATTTGATAGAAGAAATAAGAGCTGGTATTTGATAGACCAGTAGGATGACTGTAATTTATATAAATCATCTATTGCATATTGCAAAATAACTATAAGAAAATAATTTGAATGTTTCTAGCATAAAGAAAAGACAAACATTTAAGGTGATGGATAGCCCAACTGTGCTGGTTTGATCTTTACAAATGATATGACTGTATTAAATTGCCACAAGGCTAGGCACCGTGGCTCAAGCCTGTAATCCTAGCACTCTGGGAGGCTGAGGTGGGTGGATTGCCTGAAATCACAGGTTCAAGTTCAAATCCAGCCTGAGCAAGAGCAAGGTCTCTAAAATTAGCTGGGCGTTGTGGTGGATGCCTGTAGTCCTGGCTACTTGGGAGGCTGAAGCAAAAGAATCCCTTGAGCCTAAGAGTTTGAGGTTGCTGTGAGCTATGATGCTGTAGCACACTACTGAGGGTGACAAAGTAAGACTCTCCAAAAAAAAAAAAAAAAATTTACCACGTGTACCCCCCAAATATGTACACCTGTTATGTATAAAAAAAAAATTATTTTTAAAAACAAGATCCTGAGGGTCAGGGATTCCATCTAAAGTACCTTTGTTTTTCTAATGCTTGGCACAACAAATGTTGAGCTCAACAAATGTTGTTTCATAAAAATAATTTTTGGGTAAAGGGTGTGTGGATGTCTGTATTATTTCTTACAACTGCATGTGAATCTACAACTATCTCAAAATAAAACACTAAATAATAAATTTTTAAATCCCTAAATGAAAAGAGCCCATCATTTTCGTATAGACAGAGTCTTGCTTTATGGCCCTTGGTAGAGTGCCGTGGCATCACACAGCTCACAGCAACCTCCAGCTCCTGGGCATAAGCGATTCTCTTGCCTCAGCCTCCCGAGTAGCTGGGACTATAGGCGCCCGCCACAGCACCCAGCTATTTTTTTGTTGCAGTTTGGCCGGGGCTGGGTTTGAACCTGCCACCCTCGGCATATGGGACCGGCGCCCTACTCACTGAGCCACAGGCGCCGCCCAAGAGCCCATGATTTTCTATAGCTTCCTGCTTACCTGCAGGGGAAGACCAGAGTCCACAGTAAGTCCCCGTCTTCCTGAAGCTGCCATTTCCAAATGCCTCTCACCATTAGTAGATGAGGGCCCTGTTTCCCATTTGCCCTAGAACCACCAAGCTCTGAAAGGCTTTGAGGAAAGCTTTTGGGGAAGCTGCTAGCACACACAAATTATGCCAATTATGAAAAGAGAGACTCTGGGCAGATGAATTAGAAAAAATGGCCTCCTCTAAGCTTTCAGGTTGGGTTGTGTCTCTGTGTGAAACAGAAGTATGGCACTTCTTCCTCCACACAGACAGGCTAAGAGAGGGGCACAGGCCAAATTCCAGTCCCCCTCCCACATGACATCCACCTAAGCCCTGCTCTCCTGTGAAAGGTATAGCCCGAACACAGCAGCCCAGGCCTAAACCTCTTCCTAGTTTTGCCATCTCATTTTCAGGGGCCAGCTCCTATGTTTTCATCCCCTTTCAGTGTCGACTTATGTGAAGATATTACTTGTGGGTATAGCAAAAACAGTGTTTTCTGATAATTTTCTTAAATGAATCAATGCAAGTAAAGAGTTAAGAGTGTGGATCATTCTCCACAGAAATCAGTTCCCTTTTCATGACTGTCCCTTCCGTCTTAGCCTGTTCAGGTTGCCATAACAATATACTACAAACCGGGTGGCTTATAAACAACAGCAACTTATTTCCCAATGTTCTGGAGTCTGGAAAGTCCAAGATCAAGGTGCTGGCAGACTTGGTGTCTGGTGAGGGCCCACTTCCTGATTCCCAGATGGTGCTTTCTTGCTGTAATCTCACATGTTGGGAGGGTCACCCCCGAGGGCTCCACCTTCATGACTTAATGACTTCCCAAAGGCCCTGTCACCATCTCCTTGGGGGTTAGTTGCTCACCACATCCTCCATTTGGGTTTCTTCCTAGTGGAAGTTCTTGTCAGGATAAAGTTTTCTGTGGGTTTTTTTTTTTCCCTTGAAAGTGAGGGTCCAGGAAGTAGTTTCCACTTCTTTATTCATATCAAAGGTGTGGCCCTACAGGATTTTGCTATGTGCCCAGAAATATGCCTTTGGTTAAGACTGTAATCACAGCTCAGAGTGCATCTGTTGCCTGGAATAGGGCAGAGTAATAGCCTTTTAAAGTCACTTCTTTAAGTAAGAAGTGTCTATAAGTGTATGTGCATCTGTTATTGCCTTTGATTTCTTTTCTACAAGATTGTGAATTCTTTGTGGGTGGGGACCCAGAGTTCACACCTGCATACTGGCTAATATACTGGGATCTGATGCTGTCATACCAAGATGGCACAGACATGCACCTGGCTAGTATGGGGCAGAATGCCAAAGCTGAATGCACCCAGCAGTGACTTCATGGGAAGGCCCCTGCCCTGGACTGCTCTGCAGGTGTCGGGGAAGTGATGGCAAAGGACGTCCAGCACACTCTGGATACCAGGAACCCCCTGGTTGAGGAAGCAGCCTTTTCAGAAGACAGAGCCTCCAGAGATGAGCCTCTAGCATCAGCTTGTCCATCCCTTGAGCTAACACAGACCTGCTCAGCCAGCTTCTTTTTTTTTTTTTTTTTTTTCTTTGCAGAGACAGAGTCTCACTTTATGGCCCTTGAGTGCCATGGCCTCACACAGCTCACGGCAACCCCCAACTCCTGGGCTTAAGCGATTCTCTTGCCTCAGCCTCCCGAGCAGCTGGGACCACAGGCACCCGCCACAACGCCCGGCTATTTTTTTGGTTTGCAGTTTGGCCGGGGCCGGGTTCGAACCCGCCACCCTCGGCATATGGGGCCGGTGCCTCACCGACTGAGCCACAGGCGCCACCCTCAGCCAGCTTCTTGCTAAACCACCTAGAAGGCTGCTGGGATTTGTCTCTCCTCTGGCACCAAGTAGGCAGTTGGGCACTCAGCAAGAGTTGAATGAATAGAACTATTATTGTTGGGAGGAAAGTCATGATTATTTAATTTAAATTTGCTCTCTTCCCACAAGCTGGCTATGGTAAGGCCCCTCAGGAGTCGATGAACTAGGCGGGGGGTGAACAGTGATTTTCTCTGCTTGCTCATTTCAGAGAGACAGGAGTGGGCAGTTTGGGTGCTTTTGGACCTGGATCCCCAGAACAGAAACCAAGAGAATATCTCTCTCCTACCGGGTAGAAGAGGTAGCCACTGGAGAGATACAGGTCCAGAGGAATCAGGCTGGGCAGAGCTGTCTGCCCTGGATCGCAGTTGGGGCAGAGTAGCCCCCACTGCGCTAAGGAGAACCCCAAGGCCATTCTTAGTAGGGCTCTGGTTAGGGGTGGTGATGGTGTTGTCTCAGCCCAAACCTCAGGGGATGCAGCAGCCATTAAGGGCTGTTGAATGTTCTATTGGAGATAAATGTTTGAAACCAGGACCGTCCTAGGGGAAAAACAACCCAGGATCTACCATAAAGGTGGGTTTCTTGGGAGCCCTGAGGGTCCCAGCATTGCTGGGAGTTCCAAATATGCTGCTTCTGGGATGGACATGAAGCAGGATGAGGCACCTGCTGAACCCCAAGAGACAGAGTGGTAGGAAGGGTACATCACAGGATGGCAGGCTTCCATGACCACGGTGACCGGTGACAGGTCGGGCCACGGGGTGATGAGAGCTGTCATCAGGGGTCAGAGACTTCAGAGTTCAGGGAACGCGAGGGATCCTTGCTGTCCTGGTGCTAGCACCAAATGGTGTAGGGCTTCCCAGTAAGAAGCTGTACTGTTGGCTCACATAACAAATACCCAAACTACAGATGTGGATGTGGAGAGAAGGGAATACTTCTAAACTGCTGGTGGAATGCAAGTTAATATGGCCTTTTTGGAAAAAAGTTTGGGGACTACTCAAGGAACTAAAAGTAGAGCTACCGTTTGATCCTGCAGTCTCCCTACTAGATGTTTACCCAGATGATCAAAAATCATTTTACAACAAAGACATTTGCACTAGCATGTTTATTGCAGCCCAATTCATAATTTCCAAATCATGGGAAGCAACCCAAGTGCCCATTGACCCATGAATGGATTAACAAATCGTGGTATATGTATACCATGGAATACTATGCAGTCATAAAAAAGATGGAGACATCATGTCTTTTATGTTTACCTGGATGGAGCTGGAACATATTCTTCTTAGTGAAGTATCTCAAGAATGGAAAAAATGTATCCAACATAGTCAATACTACTATGAAAGCAGTAGATAATCACCTACACAGTCATAGGAATGGTAAAACGTAACTATAATCCAGAAAGAAGGAAGAGGAAAGAGAGGGGAGAGAAGGGAGGAGGTCAGGAGGAGGGAGGGTTTTTGGGGGATCCAACCTAATGTGCATAATGCAATGACACATTTCTACACTATTAAGAATGGAGTATGAATGTTTTTGCCGCAACAAATAAGTAAGCAAGGAGACGGTTATGTAATCAGTTAGATGTAAGCATTCCACACTGTATATCGAATCAGCACATTGTACCCCATAAATGCATTAATGTACACAGTTATGATTTAATAAAGAATTTTTATTCTAAAGAAGCTCCGCTGGTTTCCCAGTAAGAAGTTACATTTCCTTCCCTGGGCAGGAGGGGGCACTGCAGCTTTGCAAGGCAGAAGATGTGTTTCTGAGCCCCGGGCAAGCCTTTTTTTCCTTTCCTTCAGATTGAAGAGACCCCCAGGGTGGGGTGACCTCCTGGTGAGGGCTGGACCAAGACTTGAGAGACCAAGGATAACAAAAGCAGCCTTTTCTGCTGAAGGTCATTATGGCTCATCTACTATGGCTCCTCTCAGTGGCTATTAACCAGGCACTTTGCTAACATCTGCACAAGCCCCTTTTCATTTAACTCTAGAAATAACCTTATGAACTAAGTACTTGAGAGGCTGCATAACTTGTTCAAGATCAAACAACCTGGAGTGGAAGAGCCTGGAACAGAACACAGTTAAGTCCAAAGCCTCCCCATTACTCTGTTCTGCGTGTGCCTCAAATGTCTCAACACCAGGCAGGAGCGCGCCCTTCAGTAGCACCGTGTGGCATAAATTGTGTTGATCCTGTTCATTGCTGCCTGGTTCCTGCCTAGCACAGTGCTTGGTCCACAAGAAGTACCAGACACATCTTTGTGGAATGAGAACAGGGATGTCTATGTAGCACAAAAAACAGCATTTTGTACCAAGTCTCTTTCCTGACGTGAGCTATGAATACCATTGGGATCAAGGGGAGGAGAGCGTAATTATCAGACTATTTGTGTTTTTTTATATTTCAGACTCACAACAAGTATTGTTTAATGATCAAAATGAATTATTCTGACATTCTATCACATCGTATCAGACTACTCTCTATTCAAAATGTTGTTGGTACTATTACTTAATAAACCCATAAATTCCACTGGTCTACAGAGACTGTGGTTGGGTTCCCAGTACCAAAATGATTTTGATTATTGAGTTGGCATAGACCCCTACACATTCCTAAATCAGTGGTTGGCAGTGGCAAGATTCTGAGCGAAAGAGGGAAAAAAAAATAAAAAGAAAAATAGAAAAAACCGGCAGTGCACACAGGCACGCACACACATCTAGCAACTTCAAAGCCTTTCATACATTAGCGGATTCCTTATGGATTCCATGGCTGTCATGGTGAAAGAGGACAAAGAACTAGAAGAAACCTTGGTTCTTTAAACAAAAAAAAAGTTTTTTCAAAAGATAGTCCTTTGAAAAGTCAAATTTTCTGGGGCGAGAAGGGGTAAAAAAAGAAAACAATATATTGGAACTCTTGAAAAATATGTGTCAGCAATGCAATAGGAAACCAGAATAAATGGAGGCAAAGCAACCACACGAAACCAGCCACAGAGTGAGTTCATTTGTGCTCTGACGGCAGAAGTAGGAGAAAACAAGCGGCAGAGTAGAGAGAGAACGCCAGCTCATAGTAAGAGGGCTGAGCGGGGGTGGTGCAGTAGGCAGTAGGTGGAGGAACATTCTAGAATCCAAAACAACAGACTCTTCATATCATATTCCTGAAATCTGTAGAATGAAACTTGTTTATATTATCCTCAAATTAATTGTCCAATGTTCAAATTTCAGTGTCCTGGCCAGTGACCCACCAACAATTTCCTTATTCATAACATTTTCTTTTCTTGGTCCTTTGAAAAAAATAACGGAGTTTCTCCATTTATAAAGCTGCTCTGAAAGGTCTTCTTACGTCATGAAGGCTGGGAGGTCATCTTGGGACACCGAATGGGACGGGGTGGCGGGGGTTCTTGGCCGGGGCGGGAGTTTTTTGTGATTGTGAGGCAACTTCTGATCCCATTAGCTGATGGTTGACTGACATTTTGGAACATGATTTTGCGAGAGACTGGGGAAAGGAAAAGAAGGAGCATGGGAAGGAAGCACTTCAGAGATTGAGGAGGCAGGAGCGAGCTGAGTGCTCCCAGATTTGAGGAGGATTTCATTATTGGACACAGACCTCTGGTGAGCTTGCAGCCAGGATCTTGGAGGCCCGGTTTGAGGGGCCTAGTTTAGGTTTACTCATCAGCTTTGTACCGACTTTACCAAGCAAACTGGCTTTGTGAGAAAAGATAGGATTAACTCCCCATTTATAAATTAAGACAGGCATGAGGGGACAGCCCTTCCTGGAGGGTTAAAGGTATTATTTTAGCAAAAATGAAATGAAATACCATTTTTATGTTTGGAAATTTCTTCCCAGAGAAATGAAAGAAGCTAAAAATAACTAGTCCCATGAAAGATTTATCTAGATTCCTTGTTGCTAATATTCTTAGCAGAAACAAATTACTTTGGGGGATGTTCTTAAGTTTTCCTTAGTATTCCTGTCAGAAGCAGACTATTGGTTTGGTTGAATAGAATCAAACCCATTACATAATTTCTCACTGAAAACAATAATGACACTTGAGAAGATTTCAGGAATCCCCTCTAGTCAAAGAATGAAGGAAGGTTATATATATATAAAAAAAGAGTGGGCTTTGTAGTCAGAAAGGCAGCAGTTTGCAGCCTACTCGCACTACCTCTTGGCTGTAAGAATTTGGGTAAGCTACTCAACCTCTCTGAACTTCAGCTCAATGTTGAAGATAAAAATAATGTGCCTAACAATATTTCTGGGATGAACGAGTAAGATCGTACATGTGAAAACCTGGCACAGGGCCTGGCACATAGGAGGTGTCCAACAAGGGTTGGCTCCATTTATTTTCTCCCTGCCCCCACCACTTCTGTGCCTTCATCTGCTCCTGATTATTGAAATTCTTTTAACCGGTGACAGAGCTTTTCCTACATGATCAAAAGTAATCAAGAGAATCGCCTAAGCCCAAGAGTTGGAGGTTGCTGTGAGCTGTGACGCTACGGCACTCTACCGAGGGTGACAAAGTAAGAGTCTGTCTCAAAAAAAAAAAGTAATGGTAATGATAATTAGCACAGCATAGTATAAATAAATAATGTAGTAGCCCTAAGCACTTCCCAAATATTTCATCTCTTTTGATCCTCAAAACAATCCTCTGAGAAAGCTGCCATTATTGACCACATATTACAGAGGAAGAAACCAGTCATAGTGAGGTTAAATACTGTTTATTTATTCCTGCATAATAAACTACACTAAAAACTTAGTGGTTTGAAAGAACCACTATTTTATCATAACTTATGATTCTGTGAGTTGACTGTGCTCAGCTGGGCAGTTCTTAGGCTCTACACGATGCTATCTGGGGCTGCAGTTTTCTGGGGGTTCAACTTGGCAGGAACATCCAAGATGGCTCCCTTGTGTGGCCGGCAGTGGGTGCTGGCTGTCAGCTGGGTCCATCACTGCATACACCTGCTCCCCCATACATCCCTCACAGGATGGTAGTTGGGTTTCTTTTTTCTTTTTTTGTAGAGACAGAATCTCACTTTATGGCCCTCGGTAGAGTGCCGTGGCCTCACGCAGCTCACAGCAACCTCCAACTCCTGGGCTTAAGCGATTCTCTTGCCTCAGCCTCCCAAGTAGCTGGGACTACAGGCGCCCGCCACAACGCCCGGCTATTTTTTGGTTGCAGTTTGGCCAGGGCCGGGCTTGAACCCATCACCCTCAGTATATGGGGCCGGCGCCCTACCAACTGAGCCACAGGCACCGCCCGGTAGTTGGGTTTCAAGAAGGAGCATTCCAAGAGGGAAAAAGTGGTAGTTTCCAGTTCTCTTGAGACCTGGGTACAGAAGTCTCGAATGTTACTGCTGCCATGACCAAAGCAGTCACAGACCCATCAAGATTATTTAAGAAAAGAGAAAACAAGTTTTACCTGTCAACAGAGAAGTGTCATGAGTGCACAAGGAAGCAAAGAGTTGGTGACAGCCATGACTGGAGACTGTCTACTGCAAATGTTTTTCTCAAAGTCACAAAGCTAGTCAGTGGCAGAGTTATGATTCCAGCCACACCAATTTGACTTCGGAATCCACATACTCAGCCACTAGGCTGTATACGTACACTTGATAATGTACAATTAAATGCCAATGTGTATGGAAAACACAGTAAGTGCAATTTAATTTCAGAGGAAAGATAAATACAAAATTAGGAACTCTAACGACCATAAACTGAAAAATGTACCCTTTTTCATGCCTTTTCTCTTCCTGTAACACAGAATAGACATCATTTCTTAAAATGTCATAAAAAGTACATGTACTAAAGTTAAGATAAAACTCTTCCCGAATTTTTTCATTTCAAAATTCTGGACACATTCATTAAAGTTGAAGTTTCGTGTGTGTGTGTGTGTGTGTGTGTGTGTGTGTGGAGGGGGACGTGAGGCAGTGGCAGGGTTGAGGGAAGGGAAAATACGAACAAGAATGAGCAGTGAGTAGTAGCTAGGGGGTGGATCCTCCTGGGACCGGGCTGATGTGCTTTGGAAACAGGAGGGCTGGTTGATAATTTATTTGATGATTGGAGCTAAACTGGCTCCCCATCTTCAGAGGTAGCACTGAGAATTCTCCAAGTAGCACTGAGAATCAGATCACAAAGAATGTAGGTCCTTGAGAGACCCCTATCCTCAGTTGTGCAAACTCTGTTTCGAGACTTGCCTTTGAAGGCAGATGCCCGCAGAACCACCTTTGGGGTAGGGAGGATGTTGCTTGGAGATCACCCCTGTGGCTGGTCCAGAAACATGCAGGCTTATATTACTGTCTTGCTAAGTCATTTGGAAATGGACTGACAAGGAAACACAGTCGTAATAACCCTCCTTATAGCACTCTCAGGAGAGTCCATTAATCTAAATCTCTCTTACATTACTTCTCTACCAGTAATTCCCAGTCATGGGAATTAGGGATTTTTTTTTTTTTTGAGCCATTCTCAGTAAACACTATCTTCAGATTATTTTCCTATGAAGGTGGCTTCTATCATTCTCGTTTGCAGAACCTTTTCTCTTTCTTCACATTTGAAAAAAACCCAGTACGACTTTTGTAATTTTTTTCATGTAAATTACAAATATTTAGAATCTCTGTCAAGGGAATGAAAAAAAAGCAGATGTTTTCTCTTATTTTGGCCCCCAAGTAATACCACATTAGAAAATAGAGAGTATTTTCAAGTCTTGTTAAAAAAATATTTCAAGAAAACAAACATTTGTTGAATGCAAGCAAGAATAGAATATGACATCTTAAAATATTATTTTAGCGCTAAGGAGTGAGCTCCCTTGCACCTCTTTTATAAGGTTATTAACCCTATTTGGGAGGGCTCTGCCCTCATGATTTAATCACTTCCTAAAGACCCTGATCACACTGGTGATTAAGTCTCAACCTATGTATTCTGGAGGAACACATTCAGACCATAGCCCTGGCTAGTCTGACAGAGGACAAAAAGTCATGTGGAGAAGATATTAGTTATTCCAGCTAAAGCCACCCTAAATCGGAGGCCCAGAAACTGAGTGACATGTATAAGGTGACAAAGTGAGTTTGCAGGCACGTGAGAATCTGACCTCAGTTCTCTCAAGTCCCATCCCCACGTCCTTTCCATACTCTATGTGGTAGATGAATTGCAAAGTCGGCCACAATCCTTTGTGTCTCCCTGTATCCATGTTCTTTGTAATATGACTTTGCAGCTCCTCTCATCTCAAAATAGACAAAGTAGTCCCTCATTGCTTGAATCAGGATGGGCCCTATAATTTGCCTTGGCTCACAGAATGTAGTGGAAGAGATGGTGCCCCATGGAGCTCAGGCCCAAGAAATTTACTACCACCATATGGACTTCAAGTGTCACAGTTTTTTCATGCTGCTGTAACAAAACGCTTGAGGCTGAGTAATTTATAAATAGTAGAAAGTTATTTCTCTTAGCTCTGGAGGCTGGGAAGTCCAAGGTCAAGGCACCAGCTGGTTTAGTGTCCAGTGAGGGCCCAATCTTCACTTCCAACATGGTGCCTTGAACATTCTTTCCTTTTGAGGGGATGAAAATTGTGGTCAAACAGCTCCTTTGCACCTCTTTAAAAAGGTCATTAATCCATTTGGGAGGATTCTGTCCTCCTGACATAATCACCCTCTAAAGTCCCCTATCACACTGGTGATTAAATTTCAACCTATGAATTCTGGGGCAACACATTCAGACCGTAGCCCTGGACTAGCCTGATAGAGGACAAGGCTTATATGAAAAAGATCCCAGTTATTCCAGCTAAAGCCACCTTAAATCAGCTGATAGGCAGTCAGCCACCACATACAGAGAGCTGAGACCTCTCAGCAGAGCTCACAGCACTCAGAGTGAGAACAGAGAGCTGCCCAGCTGACTCATAACCAATAACATGCACCCTCGTTTTAAGCAGAATTCAGCAAACCTTTATTTTTAAAGGACCTGATAGTAAATGTTACACCTTCCTGTGGTGTAGGTCCTGCTGTAAGTCCCCTCTGCTGCTGTAATGCCAAGAATGGCCACAGATAACACATAAATGAATGGAGATGGCTGTGTCCAAATAAAACCGCATTTACAAAAAAAGGCATCTGGCCCACAGGCAGTAGTTCACCGACCCCTGAGTTTAAGCTTTTGAGTTGGGATTCATTTGTTAGACAATAACAACTGGATGATACACTCTATGATTCTGACTTGATGTCCCAAATAAAGAAGTTATTACCAATAAATGTATTTGCAAAGATAAAGGGAAGTAGCAGAAGGAAATGTCCCCATTTGCTTGAAGTTCACACCTTAACTGCCTTTAAAAGTTTGTCACAACATTTTTCTTGTTCAAGGACTGGATATATTACTGTCATATAATTGCTATTTCAATCCTTACAAATAAGATTTCACGAGGGTAGACAAACTTCGGGGGTGGGGCAGAAGCTTATTCTGGTTGCAGACTCAGTTTTGAAGCTTCTGAATTCAAATGTCAACCCCTCTGAAACAGATTTTAGAGATGGCTGGAGAGCTTTTAAAGCCAAAATCAGCATCCTCTGCTTAGATCTCTTCAGTCTCACCGTTTCCATAGCATTTAGAGCTTCTGAGAACACCTCCACGACATTCTCTCCTCCTTGGGCCCCCACAGTGCTTCTTGTTTCTGTGTCTCTCTCAGTAAAACTCCCTCTTCAGAGCTGCTCTCTTCCTCGTACTTCTCAGTCCTGAGCCATTTTCATTTCTCTGTGCCAGAATATCTTGGTCAGGCACACATGTCAGAATTCCCTGTGGGACTTATTTAAAACCCGGAAGCACAATAGCCATCATTTGAGAAAGCTCCTCTGGTGAGTTTGAGGAACACTCCAGTAGCAGATGGTATCTTGCAAAGATGGCTCCAAAACATCTTCCATCCCATGTGCCTTTCTGGATGTGGCTGTGCCATCCACTCCCCCCTACCCAATCAATTTCTTGAATATGATTGGATCCTGTGACATCTTTGACCAATAGGTTGTGACAGAAGTGACACCGTGCTAGTTCCAGGCATGGCCTTTTTCTGGCCTGGGAGCTTTCACTTCCTACCTCTGGTAAGAAGTGTGATCATCTTGAGACCACCCAGATATGAGAAACCCGAGCCATGTGGAGCTTCCCAAATGATGAGTGAGGAAACCATCTTGGAAGTGGATCCTTCAGGCCCAGTCACTAAGCCATTAAGATTTACTCAGTAATGGATAAACTAGACCAGACAACTTTGCTCATACACACATAGAACTCTTATAAGAACCATCAAAGAACTTACACCATTTACCCGGCCTGAATCCTATTGAGAACCACTAAAAGCCTATACTGCTCACCTGGTCTGTATGGATTGAGCCCCTATATGTAGGTTAATAGTTCAAAAATCTTCATTTCATTCCTTTCCTGAGTTCCGGACCAGGCATTTATGTAGATGTCCTGCTGATACCTCAAATGCAATACATGCTAAACGGAACACATCAGTTCTCTTTTATCTTTATTTTTGTTTTTATTTTTATTTTGAGACAGAGTCTCACTCTGTTGCCCTCTGTAGAGTCCTGTGGCTTCATAGCTCACAGCAACCTCAAACTCTTGGACTTATGGCGGTCCTCTTGCCTCAGCCTCCCAAGTAGCTGGGACTATAGGCACCTGCCACAATGCCTAGCTATTTTTAGAGATGGGGTCTGGCTCTTGCTCAAGCTGGCCTCCAACTCCTGAGCTCAAGCAATCCACCTGCCTTGGCCTGCCAGAGTGCTAGGATTATAGGCATGAACCACTGTGCCCCACCTACCATAAAATTCTTAGAGGCAGAGATCATGTATATTACCATAGTGCACAGTTAAACACTAAGATTTGTACTACGCGGGGCTGAGATAATGGTTATCAGCTTGAGTCAGGTATACCAATCGTAATAAGAGTAACTGTTTCTTGGCTCTTCATGTGGAATATTGCTAACTCCACAGTGCTGGATGGGAAGCATGCACTAAAAACGGTGCAGAGACCGCTGTGTGTTCACCTAACCCCATTCCCTTTTCTTATTGGCCATCCAGCTGGACTACTTTTCCCATCATTCCTTGCAGTTAGGTATGGTCGTGGGATTAAGTTCTAGCCAAAGCAATGTGGGTAGGAAGCGATCTGTATCTAGGCCTGTACTACAAAAACCTTCTACTTAATTGTCTACATTCTTTTTACATCCTACAGCTTAATGGAGAGGACCCTGAAGATCTAGAAGTAGAACTAGAAAATAGAAGGAGCCCAGGCCCTTGAGTTGACATTTGGGGGATCAATGGTTCACCAAGAACACCTGCATTGTGCTATTATGTGATCAAAAGTAAACTCTTATTGTGAAAAAAAAAAACAAAAAAACTCTTATTGTGTACAGCTTCTAAAATTTGGGGACTGCTTGTTACAGTGGTTAGCTTGCCTTGACTAATTCAAGTCCTAAGTTTAATGCCACTTTTCTAGATTGATGGGATTACTTACTTTTCAAAAGAGTGCTCAGTAAAAAAAAGTTTTCAAAACTGCATTTCTATAAAAAAATTGCGCTTATTACTCCTTTTAATTATGAGTGTTCTCATTTGCGTGATCAGAAATAATGGTCTTATTCAATCTCCTACTTTTACAGTCTTAAAGATATGTGAGTGGTCGTAATACCAAGAAATGGATTGATTTCTCCTGCAATACGCTTTAATAAGCTCAGAGAAAATTGTTACGTGTAAAGTATGAAAGCGCCTCAGAGGTCTCCATCACTGATAAGGACAATGCTGGAGCTCACTGGAGTAGGCTGCTGTCTACAGAGGCTGTCATACAAAGGGGATACTGAGGTTTAGGTCTGCTGAATGCTGTGAAAGAAACCGGGGGACAAGGCCTTGACATTTACTGAGCACCTACTATGCGTGCCTCCCTGTGTGGGTGTGTGTATTGGGGGACAGTCCAAATAAACACAATAAACAGAACTGCTTCCAGGAAGTTTTTAGATAGTTGGGATTTGATAAACCAAACAGTTGTTTGAAAGACAATAAAATAGAAAGGGCATTGACTTTGGTGAGACAGAACTGGGTTCAAATCAATTACTTGGATTTGAATCTGAGCACTTTAGCTCTCAAATTTGGTTTCCTCATTTGTAGATTTTCAAAACTCTTATAAGAATTAGAGAATTTCCTAGCACAGTGCCTGGTAGATAGTAGGTGTTTGATTGGTGATAACTATTCTTATGTAAGGAGACAAAGCACACACACACACCCCTCTGACCAGTTGGATGTATGAGAAATGACCTATAATTGGCACAAAAAAGAAAAGAGACAAGACTGGAGAAGGGACAAAATAGGTCATTAACTTTTTTTTTTTTTGCCTGGGGCCGGGTTTGAACCCACTACCTCCAGTATATGGGGCCAGCGCCCTAATCCTTGAGCCATAGGCGCCACCCTTTGCTTTTTTTTTTTTTTTGAGACAGAGTCACACTCTGTCACCTAGGGAGAGTGCTGTGGCATCATAGCTCACAGCAACCTCAAACTCTTGGGCTTGAGCAATCTCGGGTCAGTCTCTTGAGTAGCTGAGACTATAAATGTGTTCCCCTACACCCAGCTATCTTTTCTATTTTTTTTTTGGCCGGGGCTGGGTTTGAACCCACCATCCTCGGCATATGGGGCTGGCGCCCTACTCCTTGAGCCACAGCGCTGCCCACTTTTCTATTTTTAGTAGAGATAGGTCTCACTCTTGCTCAGGCTGGTTTCAAACTCCTGAGCTCAAGAAATCTACCTGCCTCAGCCTCCAGAGTGTTAAGATTTCAGGCATGAACCACTGCACAAGGCCTCATTAATTTTTCTTAATCAAGCTTTCTTTTAGAACATTTTCATTTCATTTTTTTTTTTTTTTTTGTAGAGACTGAGTCTTACTTTATCGCCCTCGGTAGAGTGCCATGGCGTCACAAAGCAACCTCCAGTTCCTGGGCTTAGGCGATTCTCTTGCCTCAGCCTCCCAAGTAGCTGTGACTACAGGCGCCCGCCACAACACCCGGCTATTTTTTTGTTGCAGTTTGGCTGGGGCTGGGTTTGAACCCACCACCCTTGGTATATGGGGTCGGCGCCCTACTCACTGAGCCACAGGCGCCGCCACATTTTTCCTTTCTAATGCAATAGGGATGCTATATCTAAACATACAACTCTCTTACAGGCATCATCAAAAAAGAATAAAAGGAGAGAGGAATTCATTGTTTCAAAAGAAAACTTTTTATATTGAATGAAAAAACTTACTGCAGGCCCTGCTGACTCATACTTACACATTTTTATGTGTGTGTGTGTACATGTGTGAAATAAGCAAGCTAACTACATGAAAGATAAGTCATAAGATCACTCAAAGGTTGAGGAACAAAAATTTATGATGTAATTTCTAAAACTATAGAGAACCAGAGTCAGAAGGAGATCTTTCAGGCTAAACCAATCATTTCACAATTGCGGTAATAGACTTGACAAGGTGAAATGACTTGTCCAAAGCCAACAAGGAGAAAACTGTCAAGCCAGGACTTGAATTTTAATCTGCTGAATTTCCAGCCCAATGTTTCTCCTACTAACTCCTTCCCAGTTAAGACAAGAGGTATTCCATGATGCCAACAGATAGAGCTTCTTGGAGGTCTTGGTACCAGGGAATGAGGACTTCCTACCCAGACACTACTAAGGACAGAAGTCAGGCTTAAACAATGCTCTATTAAGGGATTCCATGAAATAGTTGAAAATTCTTAAAATAGCCTTCATTGACTGAACATTTGCTATGTGCCAGGCAGTGTACTGAATGATTTTACAGATACAATTCATTTATTCATTCACTTAAATTTTTATTTGTATCTACCATATGCCAGGCATTATATGCTATCATATAATAATGAAAAGACACACAGGATTCTCGACTCCATGGAACCTGTAATCTTACCCCTAAATTCATACAGTTTGTTTACTGCATCCATTTTACAGGTGATGAATATGAGGTCCAGAGAATAATAATAATGGCTGCCATATATACATATAGACCACCTGTCTCCTGCCAGGTAGTTTCAAACAGAAGCTCTTTGTTAATCTTCACAACAGCACTATGAGATTGGAAATGAGGCAGAAGACGCTGAAGTGACTGGTTTAAGACCACATAAGTAGTAACCAGTAGAGCATGAATTGGAACCAAGCCTGTCTGGTTCCATGATCTTTTTTTTTTTTTGTAGAGACAGAGTCCGCCCTCGGGTAGAGTGCCATGACGTCACACCGCTCACAGCAACCTCTAACTCTTGGGCTTACGCGATTCTCTTGCCTCAGCCTCCCAAGCAGTTGGGATGGTTCCATGATCTTAACCACTACTTTAAACTGACAGGTTGGATTCCTACTTTTATTCTTTTCATTAAAAGATGATCCATATTACATAAAAACTCTGCTTGTGAGAGCTAGGATACTGGGGAGCATAAAATTACTTTGTCTACAGACACATCTGCTGAGAACACAAATATTATTTTGTAGACAACAACATTTGCCTGAGTGTTTACCATGTATCAGAATACTGTCCTTGCACATATGAGTTCTAGGCCCTAAGTGGGACTTCACGATAGTAGAAAAATGGTAAGCAGTAGGAATAAATACAGCTAGAAAGAACCTAGAAGTTATTAAGGAGTGGGAACTGCTGATAATAATATTTCTTGATGTGCATTTGGACAAACCTATGCCTGTATTTTTGCAAGGCTCTCTTTGCTTTATTTAAATATATAAACAGCAAGTATATACATAAATCTTCACATCCTATTAGAAAGAGGGCATTTCTGCAGAATTACACATAGGCCATAACATTTATTGTGTAATACAATTTTCCCATCTGTTTAAGCTATCCTGTTGCAAACCATGGACACATTCTTTGAGAATAAAAAATGGATCAGAACAATATTCACTTTCAAGTACATTTTTTTAAAAAAGAATAAGACAGTGAAATTGCAAAATTTCTTCATTCTCTTCCACCATATGGGTTTCTTTGAGGTTTAATAATATTATAAATAAAGCAACTTTGAGACAAAATACAAAACAGTGAACAACAACTTAGAAACATTTTGAAGAAATAAGTATATGCTAGGGTTGCCAGACTTTCAGCATAAGAAAGATAGAAAACAGAAGAAGAACTCTCATTTGTTCTATCGAGAAAGCATAAATATTGGCTTTGTACTACGCCAACCTCTCGCAGCTGTACAACAGCTCTCAACTATTAAAAACATTCTTGAATTCCCAGGGAAACAAAAATCAATTTCAGCCATATAAGTCTGTATTTAAATTTATTGTACTTTATTCCAAATATTTTCTCATCAAGAAGCTTGGAACAAAAATGTTTTGAAGGAGAAATTCTCCAGTTCACCTATTACACCATCATAGATATTTGAATGACTTCCAGTAACTTTGCTTAGAAGATTTCAATGTCTGTATAACATGCCAATGATAGCTCAGCATTAATGTCAATACATTTCATTATTTGGCAAGATAACTACTCCTAGAAATAGATTGGAATTCTGATTGTCATTTTCATATATTTCATTTTTGTCATCACGCACTGGATGGTTGCTCTTGCCTTTTCTTGTTCTCTTGGCAAGAATCTCGTTTCCCAGATTATATTAAAAATCTGTTTTATCTGTTAAAGCTTAGAATGAGGTGAGTGATAACTGCTTTAATCCCAGATCAATATGTGTATGTAGTCAGGTCTGGAAAGAACTCCAATCACTGTAGCCTTTTGTGTATTTTATTTTTTTATTTTTATTTTATTTTATTTTTTTGAAACAGAGCCTCAAGCTGCTGCCCTGGGTAGAGTGCTGTTGCATCACGGCTCACAGCAACCTCCAACTCCTGCGCTCACGCGATTCTCCTGCCTCTGCCTCCCAAGTAGCTGGGACTACAGGCGCCCGCCACAACGCCCGGCAATTTTTTGGTTGCAGCTGTCATTGTTGTTTGGTGGACCCGGGCTGGATTCGAACCTGGCAGCTCAGGTGTATGTGGCTGGCGCCTTAGCCACTTGAGCCACAGGTGCTGAGCTACCTTTTGTGTATTTTAGATGGATAATAATACTATTGTGCCATTTCTCTTGAAGATTGTTTTATTATGACTGCTGGTATAGTGACGATTGTTCACATGGCTTAAACAAAGAAATGAATGTGAAAAAAGAAAGAAATGAATGTGATATTTATTTTCTGGATTTTGTAAGAATCTACACTGGTAGAATGAAATGTTATACATATTTGCTTAAGTTTGGCGCCATCGAGTGGAGATAGACTTCTCAAACTTCAGTGTGCATTAGAACCTCCCGGAGAGCTGGTTAAGACAGATTTCTAGGCCCCACAATCAGAGATTTTGATTCAGTAGGAGTGGGTGGGGCTTGGGACAGTGATTTTCAACAAGTGCTCAGGGGATGCCAATGCTGCCAATTCAAGGACTACGTTTTGAGGAACAGCGGAATGGAGTGTTCAATAGTGAAGGCATCACAGTTAAACAATCTTGAGCTCAAATCCTGATTCCCCATTTAAAGGTTTGTTGATTTGGAATAATTAAGCTATTTTTAAGCCTTGGTTTCCTTGTCTGCTTGAATAATGCCTGTAGAGCACCCAACAGAGTGCTAGGCTAATCACCGATAGCCATGTTTTTAGAAATGAGGCGGTCTCTTTTGCTGGGATCTGTCAGGTTGAACATGCCTATGCTTCATATCCTAGCATATTTAGAAATTATTTGTCAGGTCTGTCTAGATTAGGAGTTATTTGATTAATGGGTTAGTAACCGTTCAGGACTTGAATTGCTCCAGTGGGTCCCAAAACACTTAAGGATTTTGATTCTTGGGCCTTCCTTAAATAGGAACTCCAACTAAACACCATACTAAAATTTTGTTTGGTTCTGTCTTTTAAATTATTTTTCATTTAAATAACATTATAGCTTCATGGTTATGTCTCCTTGTCAACGATCTTTTAAAGAGTATCAGTTTATTTTCAAAACTATACTCAAGTCTTTGGAGACTAATATCCTTTCTCTCTATATTTTGCTATTAAGAGGCCTGGTGTTCTGCCAAGGCAACATTTTAATAAATTTAAGCTTGAGATTTTCATTGTCATGTGAACATTGAAATTGGCTCTCAATCACACAAAGCGGCCAATTCAACAGGATACGTGTATTGGATTTACAATGAACATGATTATTTTAAAACCTCTGATTTTGTGTTTGTTTTAAATTTATTAAAAAAGCATGATCCGCCAGTTACAAACATCTCAGCCAATTTCAACCAAGTTTATTTTGAGAAATATATTTTACTTTAGTCGAGTGTTAATAAATAATTTTTTTACGTTGATTTATTCAGTTATTCATAAACATTAAGTCCCATCTTGCTAGTAGGCATTGGGCAAGACACTGGAGTAAACATTTACTTCACCCTCTCAGAGCTTATAGTCTAGTGAAAAAGGTAAAAGCACAGTTATTAAAACCTCATTTTAACAGACTAGTAAATCTCCAGTCCTCACCAGCTTTAGAAAGTGTTTGTATTCATAGTCAATTATGTATGAATCTGTTAACTGTCACCCAAAGCTTCAGACACATCCACTATGTCTTCTAGAAGTAGGGTCCCCCAGGAGCATCTAGACAAAGGAGAACTTTACACTTCCTGTGGTTTTATTTGTAAAATGAACGCAGAAAAGGCAAATCAAGTCAGCTATGCAGCTGGCAATGAGCTGTTACACAAATTCTTTAATAAAATGATATGATTGAAAACAATAGCAATCTGTTCATCCAACTTGATTTTTTTGATTTTCAAACAACGCAGTGATTTACATTCATATAATCTGTTATGAACTGAATGTATATCCCCAAAATTCATATATTTGAGGCCTAACTCCCAATGTAATGATATCTGGAGATGAGGTCTTTGAGAGAAAATTAGGGTTAGATGAGGTCATGAGGGTGGGGCCCTCATGAAAGGATTAGTGCCCTTATAAAAAGAAACACCAGAGAGGTCTCTCTTACTTTCTCTTCTCCATGTGAGGACATAGTAAGAAGACTGCCATCTGTAAACCAAGAAAAGAGACCTCATCAGAAGCTGAACTTTTTAGGACCTTGATCTTGGACTTTCCCAAACTATAGAACAGTGAGAAATAAATGTCTATTTCTATTGTTTAAGCCAGGGGTCCTCAAACTGCGGCCCATGGGCCACATGAGGCGGTGTGATTGTATTTGTTCCCGTTTTGTTTTTTTACTTCAAAATAAGATATGTGCAGTGTGCATAGGAATTTGTTCATAGTTTTTTTTTTTTTAAACTATAGTCCAGCCCTCCAATGGTCTGAGGGACAGTGAATTGGCCCCCTGTTTAAAAGTTTGAGGATGCCTGGTTTAAGCCATTCAGTCTATGGTATTTGTTATGGCAGCCCAGGCAAAGACATAACCTTATAAAGATCAGAGGGATTTGTACAAAACTATAGAAAAGCTCCAAAGCTCTTATTATTTCCAAATAAGGCTCCTCAGCCCCAGTCTTCTAGGCCAGAGCTTCTGCATTGCCTGGATGCAATTTACTCTTTCTTGCCTCTACTATGCACTCTTCTTTGTGCTGTTTTCTTTACCCAAGATGCCCTCCCCAAATCTTCCACTTCTGGCTGAGAGGCTCATCTCTAAGAAATCTTCCCCGAGTATCCCTAGTCCTTTCCCAAACAATCTTTGCTTACAAACTTTGTGTTTTGCCATGCACTTATATGCATCTCACTTCACTGTGTCCTGTGCTGGTTCAAGGATGTAGGTCTCATCTCAATTAAACATCCCCAAGACAAGCCTAGGGATTAAATTTCTTAAACTGTTTGTGTCCTATATTTGCCCCGTTAGAGCGTTGTGCAAGTAAAATGGGAATAAAACTTACTGAATGAAAATTGAACTAAATGCTGAAAGCCAACAAATGTTCTGAGGCAAATGAATCAAGTAATATTATACAAGGAAGTGTAATAAAATCCTGGCTCCAGAGGCTTTGGGTGGGGGCTGGGAAGAGAGTCATTCTGGATAAGTGAGTTTAATAGATGGCTGAGGATTTGTTCTTTTAAACACCAAAAGTTTTACTTTTAATTATCTTGGATGAAAACATTTCCAATATATTAATCTTCCCTGTCTTCTAAAATGGTGCACTATAAACATAGTCCAGCTAGATGGCTTGGGTTTGTCATTAAAAGCAGTATTGAGTGATGACACTGAGAAGCCTTCAGGCCCTTCTGAGATATGAAGAACTGTTTGTCCCCATTCTAAATGACTGCAGATTGCTGTGTTTTATTGTTGTTTTGTTTTTTGGTTTTTCTAGGTCCTCCCTGTGGCTGTCAATCCTCAGCACTGATGCCTGTGTGACCAACTGTGCCATTTCTACTCCCTGCTCCTAATTGTTGCTTCTCATCTGAAATGAGTTTGGGAATCAAAGGCTTGAGCTCATTGTGGTTGATGTCATGATTATTATTGTTAGAAACGTGTGTAAATGGAGAGCAAAGGGCTCTCTCTGTGTGAGGGCTTGCCAGGGTCTCCCTGGCTAAACACATCTATGTTGAGAACTTTTAGCACTGCTGCTCTGAATCCTTTTTAATTTACTTAAGATTCTTATTTTTCTGTTCTCAAAATAAAACTTTCTAGTTCTATATTTTTCAGATAAATTACGAATTTGGTCATATATTCAATAAATAATCATCGAGTGCTTACAAAGTGTAAGAACCAAAAGATTATCTCCTGCTGGAAAATCCAGAAGGGACTTCATGGGAGAAGTAGTAGTTTTGATTGGGACTGGAAGTATGAGGTCATATTTCAATCAGCAAGAATTTAGGGAAGTAAGAAGAGACAAGAACGCCACAGACAAGACCCAGATGCTGGAATGGGCTGGGTGTGTTTGGGAGTTGATTAGTACATTTCAGCTAGAGGACATGCAGGAGGGTAGGAGGAGATCACATTATAATGTTATTTTGGGGGTCAGAACATGGGTGGACCTTGACTATTATGCTAAAGAATTTGGACTTTATTAGGTGATTGGAAAGAGCTGAGGGTTCTTGAGGTGATGTGCCTAGAGCTGATCCTTAGAAAGATTACCTTGGCTGGAAATTAGGAGTTAAAGGGAAACAGGGCTGGAAAAGATTCAAGGGTATAGGAAAGAGGTAACATGGGCCTAAACTAGAATGCTGGCCATGCAAACAGAAGGTAGGAACAACCGTCACAGATGCAGAAGTAGAATATGGAAAACTGTATGGAAAAATACTAAAGGGACAATGAGCAAAATAGTGCTTGTGTGGACCCAGTCCACAGAAGGAGTCAGAGGCCCATGCCTCATTTTTAGTCCTTTCTTGACATGACTATATTAAAAAGTATGAATTCTTTTCAAATAGCTTTCAAGTGAACCTTTAAAAGAAAGCTTTTTTTAAAAAGAGTTGCAGCCGAGCTGCAATTTTTGGTCTTCTGGGTATATGCCCAGCAGAGGAATGTAAATGTTTTGGCACAGTAACTGAGATAACGCCGGAAAGGCTATGTTAACCACTGTGATAAAAATGTGTCAAATGGTTTATGAAGTGAGTGTATGATAATCATATCATTGTATACAGTTATGATTTAATAAAAAAAAAGCTTTTTTTAATTTTTCTTTTGATAATACTGAGGTATTAATGCTGTTTGAAGTTTGAACACCATTGGATTTGCTTATGGAAGTAGTAGCTCCTAGCATGAGAAACAAAGGTGTTTTCAGGTTAGCAGAAAACATGCCACAGAATAAGTGGGGAAATCCAACAGTGGATTTCACAGAAATGAAGGATAAGATTTTGACATGTAAACAAGAGGGGAAAGTGCATTTTAGACCAAGGAAACTGTGTATATAAACCTAGCATGGGGTGGCGCCTGTGGCTCAAAGGAGTAGGGTGCCGACCCCATATACCGGAGGTGGTGGATTCAAACCCAGCCCCGGCCCAAAACTGCAAAAACAAACAAACAAACAAAAAACTTAATAAACCTAGCATGCTAAGAATGATATAGCATGGTCAGGAAGCCACTTCCATGTGGCTGTAGCACCTGTGGGGACAGTGTGGGGGCATGTCATGCAATTACAGAACCACATGGACTACCACTATGCTGCTGAAAGCAAATAAGGACCTGTGCAGGTTATGAACTGAGCCAGAGCCTCACCTGTCATGGGCCCTGAATGTATGCTGGTTGACAGGCTGTTAAGATTGACAACAGTTTTTGGCCCATTGAAATTGGATAAGACTCCTCTTAGGTTCAAATCAGAGAGGCCTTAAAGTGGGAAAGGTTCTAGAGAAGGTTAATACTATAACCAGCAACCAAGAGTCACCTTTGGCTTGGAGCACAATCTTTTTTTTTTTTTTTTTGGTAATTTCCATAGTTTATTAGAGAAAGGGGATCTGCAGTTACCTTACATTTTTTTAATTTCAAATTAATATGAAGGTATAATATTTTAGGTTACATTGTTCTCACTTCCAAGGTAAAGCTCAAGTTGTAGAAGAGCCCTTCACCCAGTGGGCCTGGTGAACACCCTCACATTGTGTATATTAGGCGAGATCCCACCAGTTGCCCTCTCCCAACCCTCCTCTTCTCTCCCTCCTGTTCCCTCTCTTTGCTAGACTATATTTGTGTTTTATGGTTCATGTGGACATGCAATTATTTACATCTTGGTTTCACACTACTATTGAGGATATTGAATTTTTTTTTCCATTCTTGAGATACTTTACTAAAAAGAATGTGTTTCAACTCCATCTAGGTAAACATAAAACATGTAAAGTCTCCATCTTTTCTTATGGTTAAATAGTGTTCCATGGTATACATATGCCACAGTTTGTAATCCATTCATGGGGTGATGGGCATTTGGGTTGCTTCCATGACTTGGCAATTATGAATTGAGCTGCAACAAACGTCCTCAAGCAAATGTCTTTGTGGTAAAATGGTTTTTGCTCTTCTGGGTAGATACTTAGTAATAGAACTGCAGGATCAAATGGAAGGTCAACTTTTAGTTCTTTAAGAATTCTTCATGGGGCGGCCCTGTGGCTCAGTGAGTAAGGCGCCGGCCCCATATGCCGAGGGTGGCGGGTTCAAACCCAGCCCCAGCCAAACGGCAACAAAAAAATAGCCGGGCGTTGTGGCGGGCGCCTGTAGTCCCAGCTACTCGGGAGGCTGAGGCAGGAGAATCGCCTAAGCCCAGGAGTTGGAGGTTGCTGTGAGCCGTGTGACGCTCGGCACTCTACCGAGGGCAATAAAGTGAAACTCTGTCTCTACAAAAAAAAAAAAAAAAATGTTAAAAAAAAAAAAAGAATTCTTCATACATCCTTCTATAAAGGTAGTATTAGTTTGCAGTCTTCCCAGAAGCATAGAAGTGTTCCCTTCTCTTGGTGCACAATTTTAATATAGGGAAGCAAAATACCACCAGGTTCTAGAGGACCTGCTTCCTTGTAACATGCATAGCACCCTAAGACATAATCATTCTGTACAGGAACATGTCAGGTCCTTGGGAATGGGGAATGGGCTCATATATCTTCTAAACAAGACCAAGGGAAAAACTGCAAGAGCTCTCCATTGAAGAGACCTTTTTGATTTCTTTTTTAAATGCAATGAATATGTAGTGCTATATAGAATTGCCCTAGTCAAGAGGGTAGCCACGGGCGGCACCTGTGGCTCAGTCGGTAGGCCACCAGCCCCATATGCCGAGGGTGGCGGGTTCAAACCCGGCTCCAGCCAAAACTGCAACCAAAAAATAGATGGGCGTTGTGGCGGGCGCCTGTAGTCCCAGCTACTCAGGAGGCTGAGGCAAGAGAATCGCTTAAGCCCAGGAGTTGGAGGTTGCTGTGAGCTGTGTGAGGCCACGGCACTCTACCGAGGGCCATAAAGTGAGACTCTGTCTCTACAAAAAAAAAAGAGGGTAGCTACTAGCTACATGTGGCTATTGAGAATTTGAAATATGGTTAGTCTAAATTCAGGTTTACTGTGAGTGTAAAACACACATCATATTTCAAGGACTTAAGATGAGAAAAAGTATTTAAAATATGTCATTAATGCTTTTTGTACTGGTTACATATTAAATATGATTTTAGATATACTGGGTTAAATACAATGTATTATTAAAATAAATTTCACATGTTTCTTTTTACTTTTAAAAATATGGCTACTGGGGCGGTGCCTGTGGCTCAAGGAGTAGGGCACTGGCCCCATATACCGGAGGTGGTGGGTTCAAACTCACCCCCGGTCAAAAAAAAATTATGGCTACTAGAAAATTAAACATAATTTATATGGTTTATATTATCCTTCTATTGAACAGAACTGCTATAAAAAATTGTGTTACTTTCTATTGCAATAATAAAATTGTTCTGGGAGGTGCCTGTGGCTCAAAGGGGAGGGCACCGGCCCCATATGCTGGAGGTGGTGGGTTCAAACCCAGCCTAGGCCAAAAATAAAAAACTAAAAATAAAAAAAAAATTGTTCTGCCTCCTTTGATTTTTCTGAACTTTTGTCCCTTGCAGGGAACTTGCCAACACATGCACTAGGAAGAAATTCAAACTGTGATAGACAGGTTATTTTTTCCTTATCATCTATTGTCATGTGTTGTTTTTCTGCATTTCAGTGTTTCCATGGAGATTAGTGCAACTGCAGACTTGTTTTAATGGCCACGGTGTTCAGTACAGTTTGCATATTATAAAAATTATTTAAACAAAAAATTTGAAGGGGTTTATTATTTGGGGCTATTAAAAAGCAAGAAAAGCAAGAAGGGGAAAAGGTCTCTCATCAGGCAAGTTACAGTCTGACATGTTCAAATAGACTCAACCTTTTTAAAGAAGAGGTTATTGCAAAATACTTCTCTCCTGCAAAGAGTCTTAGAGTCAATATCTTTATTAGAACATTAAATAACAGTAGCAAATTCTCAAAAAAAAAAAAAAAACAGCACTTGAAGGGTCATTTTTGCTTTAACATTGGTAAGCAGCAAGCAATTGTTCAGATTCAATTGCAGGGCTTCCAATCCTTTCTTGTGTGCTAGTGGAGATCGTAACATTTGATCATAACACTGACCTTTAGCTTAACTAGCTTAATTTGTCCTAATTTTGCAAACCCTACTGCTTCATACAACAATCTCCCATGATACTACAAATTTGGTACATGTTAGTATTTAACAGAATGTGCAATATCCTCAAGGACTCTCCACCAAATGGAACTGACTATACAATGAAAATAAACTTAAGCAAGGATTTGAAACTTCATGTAAAGCATTTTACTATGTTTTGAAAGGCTCTTTGCATTTAAGAAGCAAGTTTGTTTTTAAATAGATTTGATCTCATAACAAAAAAAAGCTAAGCCTATTTACTGTCTTTGACGTGTAAGCAAGCAAAAAAAAAAAGGAATCCAAAAGTTAAATGATTATTAAATCCTAAGGGAAGAATTACAACCTGAGGCATGCCTACCACACAGAAGATGTGCAGTGTTTCAAAGCAGTTGGGAGCAGTTTAACTATGTATATGGGAAGTCTGAGAGTGCTCAGTAGAGAATGAACCTCTTGGAAGAACAGGCAGTTCTTAAATACCTGTCACCAGCATTATATTGCGGGGCAAGATGGAACTGAAAGATTCTCATGTCAAGCTTTTAATATCCGTACAACAAAAATGACTTCATCTGTGCAACCAGTGAACAAGCTGTTCCCATCCGTGTAATAGCTCCAGAAGGAGAAACTTATTATGACTTCGATTTGTCCCATTTTTTCCTCTGCACTGAATGTTGTAACCTTGTCGACTAAAATCTCTTGGCCTAATAATTACAGTCAACATTGAAAAGCTCTGCCCTCAAATTATTAGTGCAAATAAAAGGAGGGAAAAATAAATTAAATTCAGACCTTACATCCCTGTATTACAGATGACATCCTCCTGAACCTTGGAAGTTTAATGCTCAAAATGTTTCAGCACTCTTTCATCTGTCAAATCAAACGGAATTTCTGCTTAATAAATTAACTTTACAGAGTTTTGTTTTGCTACTACTATCATTGCTGTATTGGACTGTTGGGGCAGTGTACTCCATTAAGTTGAAAATAATTCAATTATTTTACTTAAAGAAAGGTAACTCTAGGAGATCCCTTTCTTTCCCATTCAGTTTCAACTGTCTAAAGGGAGAAGATTAAAGAGAGGCATGAGCTTCCAGAAACGGTATGGCTATTGGCAGGGTATGGCTATTGGCATGCCTACAATTCTAGCACTCTGGGAGGCAGAGGCAGATAGATTGCTTGAACTCATGAGTTCGAGACTAGCCTGAGAAAAAGTGAGACCCCGTCTCTACTAAAAATAGAAAAACTGAGGCAAGAGGATCTCTTGAGTCCAAGAGCTTGAGGTTACTGCAAGCTGTGATGCCGTGGCATTTCTACCCAGGGTGACAGCTTGAGACTCTCCCCCCAAAAAAAACCAAAAACCCCCAGAAATGTAGTTATTATAAGGCCAGTATTATGAGAAATACATTGATGTGAACATTTCATCCAGAAGAAAACTTTTAGATATTAACATATCATGTCTCTGTGTTTTGTATTTTAACTTTGATTCAACAGTGAGTCTAAATAAGCAGACTCACAACTCTTCTTCACCAAAAACTGAAGTGTCTGAAAGCCTCTTCAAGCACATCATTTTCGCAGGCTTAATCTATGTCCCTAGTGATAAGTCAAGGAACTATTAGTAGAGTTGCTTGAGTGATGCCAACTGTTTCCAGTACTTAAAGATCTAGATTCATTATTTCAAAGTGAAAAATAAAGTAAAGCAAGGGCAGTAAGTCAGGAAATAACTCCCCTTAAAGGCAGTAGTAATAAGTCATTTTTGCTGTGGCTAAGGTGTCACTCTTACTATACTCTGTTTTATTTATTTATTTCCTTGCTTATTTTTTATCTTTCTTTCTTTTTTTTTTTTTTTTGAGACAGAGTCTCACTTTGTCACCTCAGTAGAGTGCCTGGCATCACAGTTCACAGCAACCTGCAGCTCTTGGATTTAGGCGATTCTCTTGCCCCAGCCTCCCAAGTAGCTGGGACTATAGGCACCCACCACAACACCCGGCTATTTTTTGGTTGCAGTTTGGCTGGGGTTGGGTTCAAACCCTCCACCCTTGGTATATGGGGTGGTTGCCCTACTCACTGAGCCACAGGTGCTGCCCTTTATTTTTATTTCTTTGGTTTGTTGTTGTTGTTGTTGAGACAGAGTCCCACCCTATGCCCTGAGCAGACTGCAATGGTGTCATAGCTCACTGCAACCTCAGACTTGGGCTGTGGGCGTCCCGTTGCCTCAGCCTCTGGAAGCCACCGAGATTATAGGTGCTTACCACGGCCCCCAGTTGGGTTTTTCATTTTTTATGACTAGGGGTCTCCCTCTTGTTCAGGCAAGTCTTGAACTCCTGAGCTCAAGCAATTCTCCCTCCTCACCCTCCCACAGTGCTGGGATTACAGGCGTGAGCCACTGCGCCAGGCTATACTCTATTTTAATTTAGGGAGAATACATTAAGAGAATATGTGATCTGACAATTAAGTTTGCAAGCTCATTCTAGAAAAAGTACTACATACCTCATTGCTGAATACCGCCATGGTAGCCTGCGAAGTATTCCCCTCAGAAAGCCATGCACTGATGCTGGTGCCTAGTCCACCTTCAAACAGTTTTAAAGGTTTTTCTGGAATGGCCATCAAATCTGTCATAATATTATCCTTGATGTCCGAAATGTCATCAAAATGTCTTCCTTTCAATATTTCCTTTATCTTTGGGTAAAGAAAAAAAGTCATTGGGGGCCAGATCAGGTGAGTAGAGAGGGAGCTCCAATGTAGTTATTTGTTTACTGGCTAAAAACTGTGAGGACAGATAGTGTATGTGAGCTGTTACACTGTCATGATGCAAGGTATACTTTTCCCCTGCCAGGAATGTTTCTCTATTGATGTTTACATGGTATGCTATGCTTCTCACAGTAAGTCAATGATTTTGATGCACAATCCAATGAATTTTTGCAATGTTTTCATCAGTTCTGCTGGGTACTGGCCACCCTGACCTCTCTTCATTGACATTTTCCCCTCAGAAAATGTTCAATCCATTAGTACACTTCCATTTTCTTCATGCCATTATTTGCATAAACTTGGACTAATATGTCCCTGATTTCACTTCCACTCTTGCCAAATTTATAAATGTTTGTTTGTTGCTCTAATTCAGCTCCAACATTCTCCCAAGTGCAGACAAAAACACACAACAACAATAATGAACACCACCCAGCAAGACACTGCCACATGTCGTCACGAACACAGCAGTGAGTCACTGATATACCAAGCTCACGAAACCTTCCTGAGTTGTCTGTGCAGTGCTGCCGTCATAATAAGTATACAGTGGCATGTTCGTGAACTTAACTGTCAGTGAATTTAACTGAAATGATTTTCACCTAAAAACGTGTTTTCTACATTACAACCTGCTACCCTATGTATTCTATCCCCATCATTCCTCTGAAATTGTTCTTACCAAGGTTACCAGTGACCTATTTGCCACCAAATCTAGAGGATTCTTTTAGCTTTAGTCTTTCTTTATTCAACAAAACTCCCAGGCATCTTCTATGTACCATGTATTGTAACAGGAGCTGAGAATGTGATGGTAAAAAATAGAAATGCCCTCCTGGAGCACACATTTGGCAGGAAAGTAAATTGAGAAACAAGATAGGATGAGTGCTACCTGGCATTTGTTGATGATGGTTTCTCCCTCTCACTTGAACTTCTCTCTGAGATAGCCTCTGTGATACCATCCTTTCTGAGTTCTCTTCTACTCCGAATTCTATGTCTTAACAGCTTTCATCCTGGATTGCCTTTCTTCCACCTGTCCCATGAGTTAAGGGTTTTCCCTGGTTTCTTCTTTCCATTTTATGAGATTGGACAATTAAGTTTTCAAACTCATCCTAGAAAAAGTGCTACGTACCTCATTGCTGAATATCATTGTGGTCACCTTCAAAGTACTTCTCTTGGGAAACTATGTACTGATGCCAGTGCCTTCAAAGCAATTTTGGAACTCTTCCTGGAATGACTTTCAGAACTGTCATTGTATGAGGTATGACAAGTTCAAGAACCCATCCTAGAAAAAGTACTTTGAGGAGTGGACTAGGTGCTGGCATTGGTGCATAGGTTCCCAAGAGGAGTACTTCAAAGGTGACCACAGTGATATTCAGCAATGAAGTATGTAGCACTTTTTCTAGGATGAGTTTGTGAACTTAGTTGTCCAAGCTCATATATCTCAAGTTTACTCCATGATCTCATTCATGTTCATGATTTCATCTATTATAGGCTGACACTTCCAAATCTATATCTCAAGTCCAGATTTTTGTCCTAAGCTCCAGAATTGCTCTATCTCCTGGACAGCTTCACTTGGATGTCCCTAAGTGCTCCAAAATAAACAAATTTAACATGGAATTATTACTTCCCCTAAACTTGTTCTCCACTGAGCTCTTTAATTTGGTAATTGAGACCTCGTCACCATAGCCTTAAATCTTGGCATCAACCTTGATTTCTCTCTCCTTCAAATCCCACATGCAGTAGGTCACTAAAATCTTGTTGATCTTCTTGTAAGCATGTCTCAAATGGGTTTTCTGTCTATTATTGCAGCCAGTGTCTTAAATTACACTTTATCATTTCTCTTGTGGATCTATTAGTCATGTCTCCCTGCTTCTGGTTTTGGTTTCTTTCAATTAGTTCCATACTGCAAAAAGTGACCTTCTGAAATAGAATTCACTTATTTTGCCTCCATGCTTAATACCTTTTGATAGTTATCCATAGAGTTTCAGATGAAACTCATGTACCTTGTCATGGCCCACCATGCCCCAATCTGCCAGTTTCATCTCTCACCTTATACTCAGACCCCTGGATGCCCCATGACATCTCACAGGCCCTGGCATTTGCACATACTGCTCCTTCTGCTGGATCTTGCCTCCTCTGCTAAGGCCTCTTCATGACTTCTTTAAGACTTGGACCAGATAGTTCCACATCTAAAAATCTTCCCTTATATTAGATGTCCTCCTACTATATCCATAAAATAGTCCTTATGCATTCTTTGTTGTGGGAAGGAGATAGGCTGATCCCTCTGTGGGAAACCTCGCCTCAATCCAGGGCAAAGTGCAGATGGGCCATCTCTGGGGGCTCGTCAAGACCACTGAAGATCAAAGGAGCCCAGAGGTGCCCTAGACAGGGGAAAGTCATTAATACTATCCCTGCACAGAGAATCAGTAGGCAGGTAGGGCTGAGCTCTTCAAACTCCTGATCAGCAGTTAGATTAAGGAAGCAGTTTGGTCTGCTCTGCCATGATACTTGTTTTCTTTTTTTTTTTTTTTGTAGAGACAGAGTCTCACTGTACCGCCCTCGGGTAGAGTGCCGTGGCGTCACACGGCTCACAGCAACCTCTTAACTCTTGGGCTTACGCGATTCTCCTGCCTCAGCCTCCCGAGCAGCTGGGACTACAGGCGCCCGCCACAACGCCCGGCTATTTTTTGGTTGCAGTTTGGCCGGGGCTGGGTTTGAACCCGCCACCCTCGGCATATGGGGCTGGCGCCCTACTCACTGAGCCACAGGCGCCGCCCTGATACTTGTTTTCTAATCCCTCTTTTTAAATATATTATGGGCTGTTGTTGACAACTCACTACCCTATGTTCCTAATTACCCAGCCATTTCCTCTTTACCCAGTGTTCTGGGGGCTTGGGATTCTTCCAATCCTATTTTTGAATTTTGGCACCTTTCAATTCTGCATATATGCTTTGTGTTACAGATCAATAAAACGTGAGAAATCAGAGTCGCTGCATTGTCTCAATCTGTCATCTCACATGTGAGTCAACATACACCTTTCCAGGCTCCCCAGACTTTATACATTAAGTTGGTGTAAGTCTCGTTATTTTCCTGTGATGTCATCTCCAATGTTGACCCCTAACCTAGGTTAGGACCCCCAGGTAACCCCAATACTTTGTGACACATTCATTTTTATTTTTTTTAAAGTTATCCCTTTACATTTTTTCCATGACAAGATTATGAGTCCCTCCTCATCCTCTGGCATCTGCCTATCCTTGCTTAATCTTTCTTCAAGTACTTAACAATACCTAGCATACTATGTACTATACTTACATGTTTGTCTCTACTCAACGATAAGAATATAAGCTATATATAGGTAGAGGTACCCAGTGTATTCACTGCAATACCCTCTATACCTAGAATAGTGTCCGGCATGCAATAAGCAGTCACTAGTCATGTTACATAAAGAGCAGTAGCTAGTGCATGGTATGGATTGTTACATTCTATTGTAACCTTTTTTATTCATTTCTCTCCCCTATAAAGCTGTAATTCTTCAAGGTGACTATATTTTATTTATCTCAGTATCTCCAGTGCCTAGAACAATTTCTGGTATATGCTATGGTGAAAAGCAGGAGGAAGGCCCCCCCCAAACCCAGAACAGTGCCTTCTACATAAAAGATATTCAATGAATGTGTGTTTATTGTAAGTTGACCATCAACTGTAAACAAAATGTTTTAAAAAAAATGAAGTGTAATACCAGGGTATGTTAATGGCATTGTAAATACATAAAAGACATTTTCCCAAACTCAACCTTGGGGTCTAACCACGTTGAGTTATGAATTGGTTGCTCACACTGGTTTTTAAAAAAAATGACTGTAATCAACAAACAATAAGTTAGGACATACTTTTAAATAAAAGAGTAGAATCGGAATGTTCCTAACACAAAGAAATGTCAATTACTCTGATTTCATTAATTCACATTTTATGCCTATATCAAAACATCACATGTGCCCTATAAATATGTACAACTATTATGTACTCATAATAATTAAAAATTTAAAAATCTTAAAAATAGGGCGGCGCCTGTGGCTCAAGGAGTAGGGCGCCGGTCCCATATGCCGGAGGTGGCGGGTTCAAACCCAGCCCCGGCCAAAAACCACAAAAAAAAAAAAAAAAAAAAAATCTTAAAAATATATATGAGATAAATGTAGTAAATCAGGATTGTTTCAGTAGCCATTTTCTTTATCTGAATAATGCAAAGATTATTTATTAGGGGTTGCAAAATGATGTTATTATATGCCCATTATTTCTTCTAAGCTGAAATCATTCTATAAAGACAAATTTTCCCTCATTGACTATTTGATTACCTTAAGGTACAGTTTATATGCACTGTATATAAACAGGAAGGCAGGAATTTTTTCTTCCCTTTTGGTTTCAAAACAATGAATTCATTTGCATTCTTCAAAGAGCATCAACCATTTTTATTTAAAAATTTCTATACCATTGTGAACTACTGGATTTAAACATATTTAAAATATTTCAGCTCATTGCAGTTATTATTTTTCTTTTTTTGCAGTTTTTGGCCAGGGCTGGGTTTGAACCCGCAACCTCCAGCATATGGGGCTGGCGCCCTACCCTTTGAACGCAAACTTTTCTGATTAAGAAAGACTAATGCCCAACAAACACACAAAAAATGTTCAACATCTCTAATCATTATTCTTTACTAGATTCCTAAGGAAGGTCTTATGGGAAGATATTCTTTAATTTGGTTCTTACATACTCTCACTAGTTTTTTAAAAATTGTAGTAAAATGTAAATAACATAAGGGTTAATTTTTGTTTTGTTTTTTTTTTTTGAGACAGAGTCTCAAGCTGTCACCCTGGGTACACAGCTCACAGCAATCTCAAACTCTTGGACTTAAGTGATTCTCTTGCCTCAGCCTCCCAAGTAGCTGGGACTACAGGTGCTCATCACAATGCCCGGCTATTTTTCTGTTGTAGCTGTCTTTGTTGTCTGGCAGGCCCAGGTTGGATTTGAACCCGCCAGCTTTGGTGTATGTGGCTGGCGCCCTAGTCGCTTGAGCTACAGGAGCCAAGGGTTAACGTTTTAAACTTTTTTTTTTTTGAGACAGAGTCTTAAACTTTGTTGCCCTAAGTAGAGTGCCACGGCGTCACAGCTTACAGCAACCTCAAACTCTGGGCTTACGTGATTCTCTTGCCTCAGTCTCCCAAGTAGCTGGGACTACAGATGCCCGCCACAAAGCCTGGCTATTTTTTAGAGATGAGGTCTCTCTCTGGCTCAGGCCGGTCTTGAACTTTTGAGTTCAGGCAAGCTACCTACCTTGGCCTCTCAGAGTGCTAGGATTACAAGCAGGAGCCACTGTGCCTGCCCTTGTTTTAAACTTTTTTTTTTTTGGCAGTTTTTGGCTGGGGCTGGTTTTGAACCCGCCACTTCTGACATATGGGGCTGGTGCCCTACTCCTTTGAGCCACAGGCACCACCCTGTTTTAAACATTTTTGAGTGTGTGGTTCAGTGACATTAAGTACATTCCCACTGTTGCTCAACCATCATCACTATACATTTCTCAAACGTTTTCATCTTCCTCAACTGAAACTCTGTACTCATTTAACATGAACTCCTATTCCTCTCTTTTCTCTATTCCTGGCAGCCAGCATTCTACTTTCTATCTGTATGAATTTGACAGCTCTAAGTACTTCATAAAAATTGTAAATATTTGTCCTTTTGTGTCTGGCTTATTTCATTTTCTTTTTTTATTTCAGTGGATTTAAGGGTACAAAGGGTTTTGGTTACATGGACAAATTGTATAGTGGTGAAGTCTGGAGTTTTAGTATACCTAGCACCTGAATTGTGGACATTTGTACCCAACAGGTAATTTTCATCGTGTCTCAGGGTTGATTCATGTTGCAGCTAGAATATGCCAGAATTTCCTTCCTTGTGAAGACTGAATAATACTACGTTGTAGCTCTATGTCTCATTTTGTTTATCTTGTTCACTTGTCAACTGGCATTTGGGTTGTTTCCCTTTGGGCTATTGTGAGTAATGTTCCTATGAATACGGGTACACAAATCTCTGTTTAAGTCTTTGCTTTCAAAGATGGCCGACTAGAGGCAGCTTTTGCCAGAGGCTCTTGTCTAGAGGGAGAGACACTGGACAGAAGTGGACTCAGTGAAGCTGAAAGTGTACTTCGTTTTATATGGAATCAGGAAAAACCTCAAATAGATAATACATTACTTAGAAATAAAAACAAATCTGGGGGCGGCGCCTGTGGCTCAGTCCGTAAGGCGCCGGCCCCATATACCAAGGGTGGCGGGTTCAAACCCGGCCCTGGCCAAATTGCAACCAAAAAATAGCCGGGCGTTGTGGCGGGCACCTGTAGTCCCAGCTACTCGAGAGGCTGAGGCAAGAGAATCCCTTAAGCCCAGGAGATGGAGGTTGCTGTGAGCTGTGTGAGGCCACGGCACTCTACCGAGGGCCATAAAGTGAGACTCTGTCTCTACAAAAAAAAAACAAACAAATCTGGAAGCATCATGTTACCAGACTTTAGGTTATACTACAGATCTACAGTGATCAAAACAGCATGGTACTGGCACAATAATAGAGATGTAGATGTATGGAACAGAATAGAGAATCTAGAGATGAACCCAGTCGCATATTGTCCTTTGATCTTTGATAAGCCTAACAAAACATACACTGGGGAAAAGATTCCCTATTTAACAAATGCTGCTGGGAAAACTGACCAGCGACCTGTAGAAGACTGAAAATGGACCTTTACCTTTTACCACTAAGGAAAATTGATTCTCACTGGATAAAAGATTTAAATTTAAGACATAAAACTATAAAAATGCTAGAAGAGAGTACAGGGAAAATGCTTGAAGATACTGGCCTGGGAAAATATTTTATGAGGAGGACTCCCCTGGCACCAAAAATATATTACTGGGATTTGATCAAGCTAAAAATCTTCTGAACAGCTAAGGGCACTGCAAGTAAAGCAAACAGATAGCCTTCAAAATGGAAGAAGATTTTTGGAGGTTGTGATTGTGACAAAGGTCAGAGAAGTAGAATCCACAGAGAACTCAAATTAATCAATAAGAACAAACCCCTATTCTCTGTGGGCAAGAGACTTGAACAGAAACTTCTCTGAGGATGACAGGTGATGGCCAACAAACACACGAAAAAATTGCTTATCATCTTTAATCATCACAGAAATGCAAATCAAACCACTTTGAGATATCACCTAACTCCAGTAAGATTACCTCACATTACAAAATCCCAAAACTGCAGATGTTGGCATGGATGTGGAAACAAGGAAACACTTCTACACTATTGGCAGGATTGCAAACTAATACAGCCTTTTTGGAAAGAAGTATGGAGAATTCTCAAGGAACTAAAAGTTGACATACCATTTCATCCTGAAATTCCATTAATAGGTATCTACCCAGATGAACAAAAATCATTTTACAACAAGGAAATTTGCACCAGAATGTTTATTGCAGCCCAGTTCATAATTGCCAAGTTGCAAAAGTAGCCCAAAATGCCCATCAATCCATGAATGGATTAACAAATTGTGGTATATGTATACCATGGAATACTATGCAGCCATAAAAAGATGGAGACTTTACCTCTTTCATGTTTACTTGGATGGAGCTGGAACACATTCTTCTTAGTAAAGTATCTCCACAATGGAAAATAATATCCAGTGTGCTCAATACTATCATGAAACTAATATATAATCACTTACTCATTCACGCAAGTGACAAAACACCAATATAGTCCAGAAAGAAGGAGGGGAGAAGAAAAAGAAGGGAAGAGCTGGGAGAGGGAGGATATTTGATGGGATGGCACCTAATGTGCACAAAGCAAGGGTATATTTCAAAACAACTGAGAGTATATTATAAATGTCTTACCAAAAAAATAAGTAAGTGAGATAATAGTTATGTTAAGCAGTTTGATTTAAACATTCCACATTGTATATCAAATCATCACTTTGTACTCGATAAATGTATATAGTTATGATTTAATAAAAATTAAATTAAAAATAAAATAAAGTAAAAAAAGTATCTGCTTTCACTTCTGTAGGGTATACACTCAAAGTAGAATTGTTGGACCATATGATAATTCAGTGTTTAATTTTTTGAGAAACTGCTGTACTGTTTTCCACAGCATCCTTGCCAACACTTGTTATTTTTGTTTAATTGTTTGATAACAGCCATCCTAATGGCTGTGAAATGGTATCTCACTGTGGTTTTGATTTGCATTTCCATAATGACAATGTTGAGCATCTTTTCCATGTGCTTCTTGGCCATTTGTATATTTTCTTACGAGAAAAGCCTAATCAAATACTTTGCCAATTTTTTAATTGGGTTGTTTTTGTTGAGTTAAAGTAGTAATAGTTTGATTGTATGTTTATATTTGAAATTCAGCTTGGATATAAAATATTTAGTTCACAATTCCTGTCTTTGGTTATCTTAAATATGTTACTCCATAGTGTTTGGGTGTGAACTATTGCTATCAAAACTGGATGACAGTCTAATGTCATTTCATTTAGAAGTGATTTGGTCTTTTTTTTCCAAATGCCCAAAGGATATTATTTTTCTTTTTCTTCATGTCTAATAGGTTTAGTAAAATTTGTCTTGATGTTCACTGTTCTTGGTCTGGTTTGCTAGATACACAGCATGCCTTCTCAATATGTAATCATTTTTATTTTAGAAAAGTTTTCTTAAGTTGTACATTTTAGTATTTTGCTACATTTCATGGCTTTTTCTTTTTCATGAACTCCAAGTTACATTTACTTAGAATCTTAATTATAGAATAAGCATATATCTGAAGTTTGCATGTAGATAAATTTTCCTTTGAATTCCCACATTTTTGCCAATAGTTGATATGGTCAGTCTCTTAATTTTAGTCATTCTAACCGTTGCACAGTAATATCTCATTGTAGCTTTAATTTGCATTTTCCTAGTGACTAATGAGGTTGAACATCTTTTCATGCACTTATTTGTCATCTGTATGTCTTCTTGATGAAGTATCTGTTAACTCCTGTCCATTTACTTAAGTTGGATTTTTTTTTTTATTGCTGAGATCTGAGAGTTGTTTAAATTTTAGAGATAAGTCCTTTATCAGACATATGATTTGCAAGTATTTTTTTCCCAGCTGAGGGAGTCGGTCTTCTCATTCTCTTGGTGGTGTCTTCCAAAGAGAAGTTGTAAATTTTGATGTTTCAATTTCTCAGCCTGGTTTTTAGGGATCATGCTTTTGGTACTACCTTTAAGAAATCTTTGACTAACTTAAGGTCACAAAGACTTTCTCTTATTTCTTTTTCCTAGAAATTTTAAGTTTTTACACTTAGGTTTGTGGTATGTTTTCAGTTCATTTTGTATAAAAGGCAAAGTATGGAAAAGTTCCTTTTTAAAACATCACCATTTCTTTTTTTTTTTTTTTAATTTTTTTAATTTTTTTTGTAGAGACAGAGTCTCACTTTATGGCCCTCGGTAGAGTGCCGTGGCCTCACACAGCTCACAGCAACCTCCAACTCCTGGGCTTAAGCGATTCTCTTGCCTCAGCCTCCCGAGTAGCTGGGACTACAGGCGCCCGCCACAACGCCCGGCTATTTTTTGGTTGCAGTTTGGCCGGGGCTGGGTTTGAACCCACCACCCTTGGTATATGGGGCCGGCACCTTACCGACTGAGCCACAGGCGCCGCCCCAACATCACCATTTCTAAAATGACTATCCTTTTGCAAATTAGCACCATATCTGTGTTTGTCTATTTGTGTTCCATCGATCTATTTGTGTATCAGTACACCAGTACCATATTTTCTTGATTTCTGTAGCTTTATAAACTCCTGAAATCAAGTAATTTTACTCTTCCAGCTTTGTTTCTTTCAAAGTTGTTTTAGTTAATCTAGTCTCTTTGAATTTTCATATGAATTTTATTTTATTTTATTTTACTTTTTAGATAGAGTTTCACTCTGTCACCCTGGGTAGAGTGCCATGGCATCATAGCTCACAGCAACCTTGAACTCTTGGGCTCAGGTGATCTTCTTGCCTAGGTTTTTCATTTTTAGTAGAGACTGGGGTCTTGCTCTTGCTCAGGCTGGTCTTGAATTCATGAGATTAAGCAATCTACCGTCTCAGCCTCCCACATTGCTAGGACTGCAGGTGTGAGTCACCATGTCCAGCTTCAAATGAATTTTAGAAAGTTTTGTCAATTTCTACAGAAAAGCCTTTTGTGATTTTTACTAGTTTTGCATTGACTCAATAGATTGATTTGGTGAGAACTGACCTCTAAATAATTTGGAAACTTCCAATCCTGGGACACAGTAAATCCCTCTCTTTATTTAGGTCTTCTTTAGTTCCTCTTCATAATTTTTTTTTGTTAGTGGTTAAGAGAATTTTATTCAACTACTCTCTTAACTTAAAATTTTGAGGTCTTTTTTTTTTTCCTTTTTTAGAATCTTTCCCCATGGTTAAACAACTCACTGATTACATTTCAAAATAAGTTTGAAATTTCAGCTAACAAAATTTTATTAATCATTATGTAGTAGCAGAAATTGGGTGACTTTTTAATTAATTAATTAATTAATTTATTTTTATTGTCAAATCATAGCTGTGTACATTAGTGCAATCAAGGGGTACAATGTGCTGGTTTCATATACAATCTGAAATATTCTCATCAAACTGTTCAACGTAGCCTTCATGGCATTTTCTTAGTTACTGTATGTAGACATTTCTATTCTGCATTTAGTAGGTTTCGCCTGTACCCATTCTAAGATGCACCGTAGGTGTGGCCCCACCCATTACCCTCTTTCCACCCTAAAATCCCCCCTTCCTTCTCCTCCCTTGGCCCTTTCCCCATATTCTTGTGCTATAGTTGGGGTATAGCCTTCATATGAAAGCTATAAATTAGCTTCATAGTAGGGCTGACTACATTGGATACTTTTTCTTCCATTCTTGAGATACTTTGCTAAGAAGAATATGTTCCAGCTCCATCCATGTAAACATGAAAGAGGTAAAGTCTTCATCTTTCTTTAAGGCTGCATAATATTCCATGGTATACATGTACCACAATTTGCTAGTCCATTTGTAGGTCGATGGGCACTTGGGCTTCTTCCATGACTTAGCAATTATGAATTGGGCTGCAATAAACATTCTGGTACAGATGTCTTTGTTATATTGTGATTTTTGGTCTTCTGGGTATATACCTAGTAAAGGAATTAAAGGATCGAATGGCAGGTCTATTTTTAGATCTCAAAGTATTCTCCAAACATCCTTCCAAAAGGAACATATTAGTGTGAATTCCCACCAGCAGTGTAGAAGCGTGCCCTTTTCTCCACATCCATGCCAACATCTCTGGTTTTGGGATTTTGTTATGTGGGCTACACTTACTGGGGTTAGGTGATATCTCAAAGTAGTTTTGATTTGTATTTCTCTGATGATTAAGGATGATGAGCTTTTTTTCATGTGTCTGTAGATCATGCATCTGTCTTCTTTAGAGAAGTTTCTCTTCAAGTCCCTTGCCCACCCTGAGATGGGATCACTTGTTCTTTTCTTGCTAATATGTTTGAGTTCTCTGTGGATTCTGGTTATTAAACCTTTATCGGAGGTATAACCTGCAAATATTTTCTCCCATTCTGAGGGCTGTCTGCTTGCTTTACTTACTATGTTCTTGGCTGTGCAGAAGCTTTTTAGTTTGATCAGGTCCCAGTAGAGTATTTTTGATACTGCTTCAATTGCCTGGGGAGTCCTCCCAGGCTGATTCCTTCAAGAGTTTTCCCTGTACTTTCTTCAAGTATTTTTATAGTTTCGTGTCTTAAGATTAAATCTTTTGTCCAGTGAGAGTCCATCTTTGTTAATGGTGAAAGGTGTGGGTCCAGTTTCAGTCTTTTACAGATCGCCAGACAGTTCACCCAGCACCATTTGTTAAAAAGGGAATCTTTTCCCCACTAGATGTTTTTAATTGGCTTGTCAAAGATCAAATAATGGTAAGTAGCTGGATTCATCTCTTGGTTCTCTATTCTGTTCCAGACATCGACTTCTCTGTTTTTGTGCCAGTACCATGCTGTTTTGATCACTATCGATTTATAGTACAGTCTCAGGTCTGGTAGCGTGATTCCTCCTGCTGTGTTTTTATTGCTGAGTAATGTTTTGGCTATTCCAGGTTTTTTCTGATTCCATATAAAACGAAGTATTATTTTTTCAAGATCTTTAAAATATGACAAAGGAGCTTTAATAGGAATTGCTTTAAAATTATATATTGCTTTGGGTAGTATAGACATTTTAACAATGTTGATTATTCCCAGCCATGAGCATGGTATGTTTTTCCATTTGTTAACATCTTCGGCTATTTCTTTTCTTAAAGTTTCATAGTTCTCTTTATAGAGATCTTTCACGTCCTTTGTTAGATAAATTCCCAAATATTTCATCTTCTTTGGCACTACTGTGAAAGGAATAGAGTCCTTGACTGTTTTTTCAGCTTGGCTATTGTTGGTATATATAAAGGCTACAGATTTATGGGTGTTGATTTGGTAGCCTGAGACATTGCTGTATTCCTTGATCACTTCTAAAAGTTTTGTAGTAGAATCCCTAGTGTTTTCCAGATATATGATCATGTCATCTGTGAAGATTAAAGTTTGATCTCTTCTGACCCTATGTAGATATCCTTGATCGCCTTTTCTTCCCTAATTGCAATGGCTAAAACTTCCATTACAATGTAAAAGAGCAATGGAGACAATGGACAACCTTGCCTGGTTCCTGATCTAAGTGGAAATGATTTCAATTTAACTCCATTCAATACAATATTGGCTGTGGGTTTGCTATATGGCCTCTATTAGTTTAAGAAATGTTCCTTCTATACCAATTTTCTTAAGTGTACTGATCATGAAGGGATGCTGGATATTATCAAAAGCTTTTTCTGCATCAATTGAGAGAATCATATGGTCTTTACTTTTTAGTTTGTTTATGTGCTGAATTACATTTATAGATTTACGTATATTGAACCAGCCTTGAGACCCTGGGATAAATCCCACTTGGTCGTGGTGTATGATTTTTTTGATGTGTTGTTGAATTCTGTTTGTTAGGATCTTATTGAGTATTTTTGCATCAATATTCATTAGTGATATTGGTGTATAATTTTCTTTTCTTGTTGGGTCTTTTCCTGGTTTAGGGATCAAGGTGATGTTTGCTTCGTAGAATGTATTGGGTAGTATTCCTTCTTTTTCTATATTTTGGAAGAGGTTTAGTAATATAGGTACTAGTTCTTCTTTAAAGGTTTGATAGAATTCTGACATAAAGCCATCTGGTCCTGGGCTTTTCTTTTTAGGGAGATTTTGTATAGTTGATGCTATTTCAGAGCTTGATATAGGCCTGTTCAACATTTCCATGTTGTTCTGGCTAAGTCTTGGTAGGTGGCGTACTTCCAAGTATTGGTTGATTTCTTTCAGATTTTCATATTTCTGAGAGTAAAGTTTCTTGTAATATTCGTTAAGGATTTTTTTGAATTTCTGAGGGGTCTGTTGTTATTTCATCTTTACCATTTATGATTGATGAAATTAGAGACTTTACTCTTTTTCCTGGTTAGGTTAGCTAAAGGTTTATCTATTTTATTGACCCTTTCAAAAAACGAACTTTTGGATTTATTAATCTGTTGTATAATTCTTTTGTTTTCAATTTTATTTAATTCTGCTCTGATTTTGGTTATTTCTTTTCTTCTGCTGGGTTTGGGGTTGGAATGTTCTTCCTTCTCCAGTTGCTTGAGATGTCCCATTAAATTATTCCTCTCTGCCCATTTTCTTGAGGCAGGCTGGCAGTGCTATAAATTTCCCTCTTAGGACTGCCTTTGCAGTATCCCAGGTTCTGATAATTCGTGTCTTCATTGTTGTTTTGTTCCAAAAATTTGGTGATTTCCTTCTTAATCTCATCTATAACCCGTCTATCCTTCAGCATAAGGTTATTTAGCTTCCATGTTTTTGTGTGGGTATGTAGATTCCTGTTGTTATTGAGTTCAACTTTTATTCCATGATGGTCTGAGAAGATGCAAGGAATAATTTCTAATTTTTAAAATTTGTTAAGGTTAGCTTTTGGCCTAGGATGTGGTCGATTTTGGAATATGTTCCACGGGCTGATGAGAAGAATGTGTATTCAGTTTTGTTGGGATGAAATGTTCTGTAGATATATGTTAAGTCCAGATGTTGAATGGTTAAGTTTAAATCTAAGATTTCTTTGCTTAGCTTCTTTTTGGAGGATCTATCCAGCACTGCTAAAGGGGTGTTAAAATCTCCAACTACTATGGAACTGGAGGAAATCAAGTTGCTCATGTCTGTTAGAGTTTCCCTTATAAATTGAGGTGCGTTCTGGTTGGGTGCATAAACATTAATAATTGAAATCTCATCATATTGAGTATTACCTTTAACAAATATGAAGTGTCCATTCTTATCCTTCCTTATTTTGGTTGGTTTAAAGCCTATTGCATCTGCAGATAGGATTGCAATGCTTGCTTTTTTCTGCTTTCCATTTGCCTGGAGTCTATATTTGTCTTTTAATGTAAGATGAGATTCTTGTATGCAGCAGATATCTGGCTTGAGTTTTTGTATCCAGTCAGCCAACCTGTGCCTCTTTAGAGGACAATTTAAACCATTCACATTAATTGAGAATATTGATAGGCCTTTTGCGTGTCCGGTGGACATTTTTAATCCTTTTGTGACTGTGGAAGTTGGAATTTGATCAAAGTTTTCTGGATGGGTTTACTTTTGTAGTGGAGTATTATGCTGGTCTTTATGGAGGATAGGTCTGAGAATATCCTGGAGAGCTGGTTTAGTTATGGCAAATTTCTTCAACTTGTGAATGTCATTAAAGTATTTAATTTCTCCATCATGAATGAAACTCAGTTTAGCTGGGTACAGGATCCTGGGTTGAAAGTTATTTTGTTTTAGGAGATTAAAAGTTGATGACCAATCTCTTCTAGCTTGAAAGGTTTCAGCAGAGAGATCTGCATTTACTCTAATATTCTTCCCCTTGTAGGTAATGGTCTTTCATCTGGCTGCTTTCAGAATTTTCTCCTTCATATTAACTTTAGTGAAATTGATTATGATATGTCTGGGGGATGTCTCATTCGGGTTTGAGTCGTGCTGGAGTTCTGAAACTGTCTGCCATCTGAATTTCAGAATCTCTTGGCATGTCTGGAAAGTTATCTTTTATAATCTCATGGACAAGAGACTCTGTGCCTTGTGAAGCCACTTTATTGCTTTCGTGGATCCCTATAAGACAAATATTGGTTTTCTTCAAATTATCCCAGAGCTCTCTGAAAGAGTGATCTGTTTTTGCCTTCCATTTCTCTTCTTCTTTGAGAGTTTGGGAGCGTTCAAAAGCTTTGTCTTCAATTTCAGAAATCCTTTCTTTTGCTTGCTCCATTCTGTTACTGAGGGATTCTACTGTGTCAGATCTTTGAGGGATGCAACTTCTTGTCTCAATGTGTCAAAATCTTTGGTCATTTGGTCTTTGAATTCATTGCATTCTTGAGACATCTTTTGGGTTACTGCTTGGAATTCTAATTCAATCTTATTTGCTATCCAGATTCTGAATTTGATTTCTGACATCTCAGCTATTTGTTTGTGCATGGGATCTTGTGCTGTGTCTGCCCCATTGTTCCTTGGGGTAGTTGATCTACTCTGATTATTCATATTGCCAGAGTTTTTCCATTGATTTCACCTCATGATTGTTTTTCACCATTGCCTCTGGCTGTCCTCAGAGTTGGGGAGGTGTCTCTCCAAGATTAGACCCCAGCATGATCACTCTGTTTTTGCTGGATCTTTGTAGGGAGTGACCCTGTGTAGCTCCTCTGGTGATGCCCCAGCCAGGGAGTTCTGGTTGTGGGAGCAGCTCCGGAGTGTGACACACCTGGATCCAGCAACGGGGCGGGGAGTGGTCCACACAGTTCTGGGGGTGCCTGGCTCCCAGTGACTTTGGCACAGAGGGCCCAAGGCTCCAGCAGTCTCTGGGCAGGAGAAGGGCTCCATGCAGAGGCAAGGAGGGCTCTGGAGGGCACGCGGCTACCAGAGTCCCTGGCCAGACAAGTGGGCGGTGTGGAAGCAGGGAGGGTACAGGAGGGAGGACGTGAGGTTCCATGGCTCCCAGAGTTCCTGGTCAGGGTGTGCGGAGGTCCGGTGGGTGCGGGTCGCGGTGCTGCTTTTATGGAAGTCTGGGCTGGCGCGGGTCGCGGGTTGTGGCGCAGCTCTTACGGAGGTCCTGGCAGAAGCCAGTCGCTGGTCGTGGCGCAGCTGTTACGGAGGTCTGGGTGGGTGCCGATCCTGAGGTCTTTTTCTTAATGGCACCTCCCAACGAAAAAAAATCATAATCATCCTCTACTTGGCCAATTGAAACTACCCTCTCAGCAGCCTCTTCATAATGTTTCGTAGTTTTCAGTGCACCTGTATTTTCTCTCTCTTGTTAGACTTATCCCTAAAAATATCATAGTTTTTGGTGCTATTGTAAATAATACTTTTTAATTGCAATTTTAGTTTCTCATTGCTGCTATAGTACATAAAACAAAATTGATTTTTTCTGTTTTTTTTTTTTTTTTTTCCATCTTTTGGCCGGGGCCAGGTTTGAAATTACCACCTCCAGTATATGGGGCCAGTGCCCTACTCCTCTCAGCCACAGGCACAACCCAAAATTGATTTTTTCTTTTTGAGACAGAGTCTTACTTTGTTGCCCTCAGTAGAGTGCTGTGGTGTCATAGCTCACAGCAACCTCAGACTCTTGGGCTCAAGTGATTCTCTTGCCTCAGCCTCCCTTGTAGCCGGGACTACAGGCCCCCTCCCACAATGCCCAGCTATTCTTTTAAAGCTCTTGCTCAGGCTGGTATTGAACCCATGGTCGGGCAATCCACCTGCCTGGGCCTCTCAGAGTGCTAGGATTATAGGTGTCAGCTACCGTGCCTGGCCGAAATTGATTTTTGCTTATTGATTTTATACCCTGCAACCTTGCTAAACTTACCTTACTAAACTTTTAGTAACTTTTTGATGGATTACAGTAGATTTTCTTCATAGTTAATAATTTCATCTGTGTGTAAAGATAATTTTACTTTGGGTGGTGCCCTGTGGCTCAGTGAGTAGGGCACCAGCCCCATATACTGAGGGTGGTGGGTTCAAACCCAGCCCTGGCCAAACAGCAACAACAAGAAAAAAATAGCTGGGCTTTGTGTTGGGCGCCTGTAGTCCCAGCTACTCGGGAGGCTGAGGCAAGAGAATCACCTCAGCGCAAGAGCTAGAAGTTGCTGTGAGCTGTGATGCCACAGCACTCTATTGAGGGTGACAAAGTGAGACTCTGTCTCTAAAAAAAAAAGATAATTTTACTTCTTCTTCAGTCCATATGCCTTTCTCTTTTTGCCATACTCTACTGGCTAGAATCACCAATAAAATGTTGTGTAGAAATGGTAAGAGCAAGCACTGTTGTCTTGTTCCTGATTTTAGGGGAAAGGCATTCAGCCTTTCATTATTGAGTATGGTGTCAGCTCTAGGATTTTTGTCAACATATTTTATCAGGTTGAAAAGTTTATTTCCATTTTTAGTTTTTTGAAAGTTGTTTTTGTTTTTAATCAGCAGTGGATGTTGGATTTTGTCAAATGTATTTTCTATGCTTATTTTGATTTTAGTTGTTAATATGATAAATTATATTGATTTGCAAGTTTTAATCATTTTTCATTTCTGGGATAAGCTTCACTTGGACATGATGTATTATCTTAAAACTTTCTTTTTGGTACTGTTTTAAATTTACAGAATAACCGAGCAGATAGTAAATATAGTTTCATATATTTGTCTTACTCCACAACCCTTGTTTTTTTTAATTATTTCATTAGTGATACATTTGTTGTAATTAATGAAAAAATATCGATACATTGTTATTATTCATATTACTAGTCCATAGCTTACATTAAGGTTCTTTCTGTTTTACTGTTCTATGGGTTTTGACAAATGCAAAATGAGATGTACCCATCATTATATTTTCACGCAGAACAGTTTCACTTTCCTGAGAATCTCCTGTATTTCACCTATTCATCCCTCGTTTCCTTCCTCTCATCCACTGATCTTTTATTATTCTCTATAGTTTTCCTTTTTGAGTATGTCATAGAGTTAAATCATAAAATCTGCAATTTTTTCAGGCTAGCTTATTTCAGTTAATTCACTAAGATACAGTTTCCTCTGTATCTTTCCATTTCTTCTTATTGCCGAATCATGTTTGACTGTATGGCTGTATCAGAGTCTTTTTTTTCACTCACCTGCTGAAAGACAACCTGAGTTGCCTCTAGTTTTGGCGATTATAAATGAAGCCGCTATACATATTCATGTGCAGGTTTTTGTGCAGCGTTTTCAACTCAGTTGTGCAATTATCTAGGAATGTGATTGTTGTATGGTAAAATTACATTTAGCTTTATAAGAAACTGCCAAACTGTTTTTCAAAGTGGTTGTACTATTATTTTGCATTCCCACCATAATGAATGAGGGTTCCTATCGTATTGTATCCTCATCAGAATTTTGAATTATTAGTGTTTTGGATTGTAACCTTTCTGAGAGATATGTAATCATATCTCATTGCTGTTTTACTTTATAATTCCCTAAAGATATATGATGATGAGCTTCTTTTCATATGCTTATTGATGTCTATATATCTTCTATGATACTGGTTTGGATTTGCTAAACCATTTTCAAGAATATTTACCCCTGTTTTCATGAGGAATATTGATCTACAGTTTCTTTGCTTGCAATGTCTTTGTTTGCTCTTTGTATCAGATTAATGCTGATCTCATAGAAGGTCTTGGGAAGTAGTTTCCGCTTTTCAATTTTCTGGAAGAGTCTGTGTAGAAGTGCCTTATTTCTTTCTTAAACATTTGGTAGGATTCATTACTGAAACCATGTGGATATCCAATTTTCTTTATGGTAATGTTTTTAACTACATACTCAGTTTATTTCACAAATATACTAAGGCTGTTCAAATTATCCATTCATTTTTGAGTGATTTTTGATAGTTTGTGTCCTTCCAGAAATTTTGTCATACATTGTACCCATGGTGGTATTGCTTTTGCTATCTAGATATTCTCAGTTTATTCTGGCCATTTTAAGTTTCCTCAACACAAACACACACACACACAAAAAAAAAAAAAAAAAAAAGGAGGAGGAGGAGGAGGCGGAGGAGAAAGGTAACTATGGGTAATGATGAATGTCTTAATTAATGTCAACCTCTACCAAATTACCACATTGTTCACCTTGACCATATACTATTTTTCCTGTCAATTAAATATTTTAAAATACAAAAAAATCCTGTTTCTAACTTCTTAAGAATTTTATAAGGTTTGATTTCTAAAATTAGAGTAACAGAAACAAACAAAAATAAATAAATACATCAAATAAAACTAGAGTGACAATATAAAAAAGTATATGTCAATATGGTTAAGAAGTACCCAAGAAAATATGAAAGTAGCTCCACTTGATTGTTGCAGGGTCACATATTTTAATGCACGTGAAACGCTGAGAGATAAATATTAAAATGTCCTTAAGAGATTTTATGATAAAAAACTCACAGCTGCACTTTGCACACTACAGTGTGAAATTTTAATAAGGTTACTGAGTGGTAAGTAATTGGGTTTTGTATAGATAAGTAAAATCATTAATGTTTATTATAAAAATATTACTGGTGGATTAAGAATTTTATTTATATAAATAAACCTCTTTTCCTTTTTACATTTCTTGGAGGAATCATTCAATTCCTCTGGGCCTTAATTCATTCACTGGTAAAAATGAGTAAATTAGACTAGATATTTGTTAAGATTTCTTCTAGACTTAAAAATGTTATTATTCTAATTCTTAGAACTTATTTCCAAAACAGTTTACAATGTTAACTGTGAAACAAAGTGTTTGATTCTAAAGTGTTTTAATTTATCAATTTGAATATAAGTATATACAGATGCCTAGTAAATAATTTGTATAATATGCATTGTAAAATCAATTTTTCCCCAAATTTATTTATTTGTAAGGTGCCAATCTGAAGTAATATTGTTTTGGAAAGAAAGGAAATGGAATCACAGATATAATCTTTACATTCCATGTTCCAAAGGAAGATAATGTCTCTTGCAGAAGGTATCTACATAAAATCCAATTCAGGGGGAGGCCTGATTTAGTGTCAGTCCTTTTACTTATTGATCTTGCCAACAAGAAAGGTAAAAGTGAATGTTTTTTAAAAGAAAGTTTGGCCCTGTTGCAGCAGCTATTAAAGTACAGGATTAAGTTGTGGGAATGTAAATTCTTCATGAACCCTAGAAATCAAGCTTGTTTCTATGAAGAACTTGATCAGAAACAAAAGAGTTTTGCTAAATATTATATTGTCTGGATATTCTTTAAGAGTACAATTTATTCTTTAACAGGAGCCATGCTCTGGTTCAGATAGGAAAGTTTCACAGAAAAACTCTGTGGGGTATGTGTAAAAGGAAACATTTAAAAATTATAACCAAAACAGTCTATAAAGGTATAGATTTAGTTATTGCTTATCCTTTCTTACTCTTGGAAAATTTAAAAAACTGAAATTGTTAATGAAAAAGTTCTGGAAATCTGGAGTGTGGCTTGCCATCCAATTTGTCTTTATATCAAAGAAGAAAATAGTACTGAAAGAAAATATTACCATGAGAATGTGACCACTTCTCGCTCCCTACCATAGGAATGTGACCTTTTGTAACTGTTCCAGGAGATAGCCCCAGGAGCTTCAGCAAATGTTTACTATTAAGCAAATATTTGACTGTTAGTCTTGTCTTAAGACAGTTGAATAGTGAACTAGAGTTCTTCTTATCTAGTTAGAGTCCCAGGTGTGTGTATTCTCTCTTACTTTATTAGAGCCCCTGGCATGTCTGCTATTCCTGCCTACTTTGTAGTTTTTGCCTTTATAAGCTTGTAAAAAACTGCTGTGGGGGGCTTGATTTCTCGGCTCCTAAAAGAGTTGTGAGTCAAGTCCCAGTATACTGGAATAAAAATCCTCTTGCGTTTTTGCATCAAGCGACGTCTCTTGCGGTTGATTGGGGTGGTCAGAGCTCCGGGCTGAGTGGGGGGTTCTGCCCCAAGTCTTTCAGTACATTTTAAATAAAGGTGAGGTCAGGTCAATTTGGTGTTCTGCAAGCAGCACTGTCTGCAGCTAATGCTTCTGGTAGTACCCTGAAATGTTAAATATATCCCCGGGCTCACTGTGGATTTCAGCCACAGCTGTAATGACGAGTTTCACTTAATCTCAGATTTGCCTTTTGGTGACAGCAACCCATCTCTGAATGCCTCATTTCTCCACTTTTTGACCTAGTGTCTTTTCCAAGGTCACGAGCCCCCTAGGCCCATGGGCAAATAGATCTCACAAGTATTGAGGAGTAATGACCCTACAAATGGGCCCAGGCTAATGGACAAATGCTCCAGGCTCCAGTTCTTTGAGTGGACAATTCTAAAATCACTGTTCATTCCTAAGGAGGTGCTGGTCCTGGGTTACATCCCAAGTGCCCACAGTGGCAACCTCAGTTCTATACTCTTTATTGGATTTTATTCCCTTTCCCACTCTTCCTGTTCTCTAACTCCTAACACAAAAGGAAATTTACACTGAAGTATTTTTTGTCTCATTCTCTGCTTTCAGAGGAACATACAACTTTGATAGGAGGAGTGACCCTGAAAAGCAGATCTTTAGGCAGGCCCTTATGCTTACTGCCAGGGTAAGCAGATGGTGACAACCTCTGGTGCACATCTTACTTCCTACAAATCTCACGTGTGGTGGGTTGATGAGGAGCTTTGGATTATAAGGTCACCCTCTCACTAGAGTGGTATGGAGGCAAATAATTACAGAATTGGCTAGCATTTGTTAACTGCTTTGGAAGCCTTGAAAAAATAAAGTGGTAGGCCCAGATCAGCCAACTATCAAGTTAGAGCATGCTGGGAAAGCCAAAAGTCCTCCTTGGCGATGGTGAAAGAGCCTATTATCCCCTAAGCCATAGGGCAGCGGTGCTGAAAATTAGTCCCAGAGTGTAATTGTAAGGAGAGCAGAGTGGCCAAGGAGAGAAGGAGGCAGTTTCAACGAGTCTCCTTTGCTAAGTCAGGGCACTTAACATCAAAGGAGAATAACTCTGAGACCTGGGATAAGGAAACTGCGGTGTGGTGGGTTTGCTTGAGCAGCTTGGATCCCTGGTTTCCCCTGAGCCCTCCAGGCTACAAAGGCAGCAGCCTCCCCTCAGGTGAAGTGTTTGCTTGAGGTAGATGCCTTGTAAAATGATTCTTATCACTTCAAGATATGATTGTGCCTCCCCCCATGGCTTTAAGACTAACTAATGTCAGGTTTCAGCTGAGAGGAAAAAGTCTTTGATCTGGGAAGAAATAGCTTATTCGCTTAAAGAGTGTCAGGTACCGGCTGACAAGTGTCGGAAGTATGCTGGAGAGCCTGTGTTTGACAGAGACTGAGAAGACAAAGCTGTCTGGGGGACAGCTTGTAGCCTTGAGAACACTCTGCTCACGATAAGAGTTAATGTCTTAGTAAGGACACACGAGCTGGGCTAAAGAGGCTGTGGGGGTGCTTTCTTGAAACTTGTTTATGCACGGACCTTCCCCCCAGCCCCCATCAGTTCTCATTAGTGTTTGTGTATTTAATGTATGGCTCAAGACAACTCTTTCTTCCAATGTGGTGCAGAGAAGCCAAAAGGCTGGACATCCCTGGATCCCCTCCAAGGTAAAGGACAAGTTATGAACTTGTACCCTTTGTCAGTAAGAACAAGACACAGCATGTTGGGGACTATTATGGCTTTTGAAAGCATCATATACTTTCTTAGGAATATCCCTCTGCCTCATTTATGGGGTGACTTGGAAGGCTGCCAGTTTTATATGGGGCCCAGAATAAGAGAGCTGCCTTTCTCCTTAGATTATATGATCTAGATGCCAGAAACATTTGTGATAGTCATGAACATTGTGTAGCATCTCTGGTAAGCCCCAATTTATTGACAGTACCAACACTTCTGTCCTGGAGCAAAGATCATGCCTTCTCTTTGTTTGAAAAGTGACCTCTGGCATTGCCTCTGTTCCAACAGAAACTGCAAATCTTGATTATATATGACATCGAGTAATGAACTGGAGCTGCCCATCATAACGTAAGTGTTATAACATCAGAAAGTCACAATACATTGTTCAATGGAAATGATACATTTGGGATCTATCCTGAAAAAGTCCAAGAGCACACATAATTCCATGGACAAGTGGCCTATCATTACATCTCCTGCACTAATGTCTCTCCTTCATCCTACTCCTGTCTCTGGGGAAATCCCCCAGGGAGAACTGTAACAGTTATTTATTTCTACAATAACACTAAAACAACCAAAAAATCTCTATGACAATCAGCAATGAGCATTTATTACTCACACATCTAGAGCCAGCTGGGAATCGTCTAGGCAGGTTTCTGGTCTTGGCTGGCGTTGCCCATGTTGTACGTTGGCTGGTAGATGAATGTTACAGCTCAGCTCTGCTCCACATGTCTCTCATCCTCCGTCAGGCTTTCCCAGTCGTGTTCTTCTGTCAATAACAGAGGCACAAGAGAATGCAAGAGCAATCAACTAAGTGTTTTTTCAAGACTCAGCTCAGATCACATTTGTTTACATTTCATTGATCCAAAGCAAATCATGTGGCTAAGTTCAGAGTTCAGAATCAAAAGTTGGTGCAGAATGTTCCACCAAAACTGAGAGGGCAATGCAAAATTATATCTCTCGAAAGGCATTGAGATAGGGAGATGTGAAGCTGTTTTTGCAATATTAACATGCCATCTGACACCAGGGTTCTATAACATGCACCCAAGCCAGAAGATGTCACAGTAGGAATCCAAGGAAGACAAAAAGGGGACCTTGTTCATGCATGGAGCAACCTGACAATGTTGGTGTGAGCCAGAAATGAGTGGCTACATGAGTGGTTGAGGAAAAAAAAAATCTTCTTGATGGGAAGAACTTGAAATAGTACATTTTGCCATCACGATGACAGAGAAAGACACACCTCTATTAAGAACACAGACTTTTCATTGTACCCCTTGATTGCACTAATGTACACAGCTATGATTTAACAATAAATAAATAAAAAAACAACACAGACTTTTAAAAAAGAAAAAAAAGAAAAGAACACAGACTTTTGATCTTGGTGATTGGCTTGGCTGGTCAGGAAAAGGAAAGGAGCAAGTTGGGAAGATTAGAGAAAAAGAATCTGAGTGTGAGGCGTGTGAATGAAACTATGAGAATGGTACACAGAGTTGGAAGATTTCTGTGTTGTGGAATGCTAAAAAGAGAACACTGACTTGAGGAGGCAGACATTCAGTGGACAAGCTGATTTCTGCAGTAGATATCAGCCAGCCTTGTCCCTGATCATCCCTGGCTCACACCGTGAGCTCATGGATGGAGTAATCAGGATAGAAGAGGCGGAGGTCACGCGTGGGCCCAGCAGCTCCAGCTTCCTCTCACTGTGGCTAATGTACCGACTGCCACAGCTCAATACTCAATCTGTCAGCAACACAGACCAAAGATTTGGTAAAACTCCATGAAGAGGTTAACCAGTCACTTGAGAGCAACTTATTTGCATTAAATTCCTTCTATTCTGGAGGAGGAAGCAATTCCTTCCTATTGTAATTAATTCTTACTCTCAGTGTGGGCTTTCCTTCCCTTCTGGCAAGACCTCTGCCAATACTATTATCTGATAGCCCGCACAGTGCCTATATCAACATAGCACTGCCCTGCCCCAGGCACATGGATTATTCTTAGCAAACATAGAAACCAACAATAATCTATTATTGCATGAATTATTGGATCCACGGGTCCCACCATATACAGTAGCATCCAGAAGAAATCAACAAAATAGAACAATGGAATTGCCTATTACAGGCATCAGCTCAGATATAACACACTGTAGGGCTGAGGTGCTATTCTCCAAGATGTGGTATATAGTATGTGCACTAAATCATGGCTAAAATAGAATGCCTTGTCCCTAGTTGCTAGAATTCATGGATGCAGGAACCAAGCGGATAGAAATAGGAATGGCCCTTCATACCACCATTCCCGTGACCTACTTTCATAACTGTGCTTATGAATCTCTGCCACCTTAGGTTTTGTGGAGAATGCTGGTTCCCAGACAAGGCAGGGGCAGGAGGCAGCACACTTCCATGAGGGAGCAGTGAGGGTTTCACTAACCTGAAGCTTCTGCTGCCAATCAGTCCCTTTGGACTGTTCATGCCTGTCAGGTAACAGACAAGAAAGGAGTTAATATGTTGATTAACAGGAGTAGCTAGGGTTGTGATGACAAAATGAAACAGGGAGAATGAGTCTGGAACTCAGGTGATTCACTGGGACATGCCCTGTTGTGAATAGCAAACAGAAAATTGTGGTAACCATAGCTTAAAAAGGGCAAGGTAATGAAGACCCTAGACACTTTAAGAAATAAAGATCTGGCTCACGCTACTGGCAACTAACGTAAAACAGCTGGATTTCTGGTAGAGAACAAGAGAAATCTAAAATGGATGGTGAAAGAAGATGCTTACCACTCGTGGCCTTGGGTTCAGTTGTGCAGTGTTTTAGAGAGACTGTGGCTGGCCATCACCTTGGAGACTTGGTGACAGAGTAGAATTAACAAGGGACTCAAGCGGTTATGAATAGTCAAAGGATAAACAATAGCAAACACGTGTGTTTCTCTGTGTGTGAACATCACATTCTTTTGTCCACTTCTGATATCAGCCACAGCTGTGCTGGACGGTTCTAAGAGAGCTTAGATTTGTCCTTGTTGGTGGTGAAACCCCACTGCAATCATAAGCTATGCTGCTTTCTTTCTGTTCCAAGTCCTTCTTCAATGTTGGAGGAAAATGTTTTCCCACACAACACACAGCCCAGAAGTTCAGGGGTAGTCAATGCGCCCTGAGAGGGAACTCTCAACCAATGGGGGATGGAAACTGGTTAACAAATGATCCCAGGTCCATTAGGTGGACAATTTGGGGGGGACAGTCTGAAAGCTTGAGGTCTTAAGACACTCAAGTCCCAGACGGTAACCTTGATAACATACCTTTATGGTGGTTTCCTTCCTCCTGCCCTCCCTGTTCTTTCACTTCTGCTTTCAGGGGTCAACCTCACAAAGGAACTATATATACTCCAGTCTTTTTCTCAGGTTCTACTTCCAGGTGACCTACATTAAGATGAGCATCATTAATCAAATGCATTTATATACCTTTCCCCATAAGTATTTACACTGTGTGCAAATAATTACTATGAAGAATTATTAGTGAGGTAAAGTGAGAACATTTTAACCCTGTGCAAATTGTTTAGATAACAAAGAAGATGATAAAGAATGGGGAAAAAAGTATCCAATATATCAATACTAATAGGAAACCAATATAGAAACAACTACAGATATGCACAAAAGAAAAAACACAAGTATAGTCTAGCAAGGTGCAGGGGAGAGGGGAAAGAGGGAAGGGGAGAGGATGGAGGGCGACTGGTGGGATCTCACGTAACATGCACAATGTGAGGGTGTTCAGCATGCGCTCTGGGTGAAGGGCTCAACTACAACTTGAACTTCATCTTAGAATTGAAAACAATGTAACCTAAACACTTTTACCCTCATTTTAATCTGAAATAAAAAATAAGAGGCTGATGACAATGATGGTTGCTCACGAACCACATTATAACTATCTTCAATTTCCATCTAATAGTAAATATAGTCATGTGCCACATAACAAGGTTTTGGTTAATCATGGACCCCATTTTTGACAGTAGTCCCATAAGATTGTAATACCATACACATTTTTACTACACATTCTGTTTAGATACAGTAACATGTTGTAGAGTTTTATAGCCAGAAGCAATTGGCTAGACCATCTAGCCTAGGTATGAAGCAGGCTGTACCCTTTAGGTTTGTGAAAGTACATTCTGTGTTTACACAACTAAATTGCTTAATGACACATTTCTCAGAATGTATCCATGTTGTTCATGGCTGTGTTATAAGAATAACTGACTTTAAAAATATCTGAACTAATTGTCAAGTGGTTATAAGTGGTATATGCTTCTAATAAATTCCATATCCAAAATATTTATAAGTTTCAAATTGTCACAGATAATTTCAATCTAATATTTTCTACTAGAAATTTAACAATTCTTATATGAATGCACATAATACTTTTCATGTTAAAATAGTCACAAAAATTCAATAATTCACCTAACCAAATACACTTCTTTGCAGTGAGTCTATTATTGATCACTAAATTCACATTGACTTCCTTTTTAAAATGCTCACTGCATTCCTGAAAAATTCCATCTAAGTATTTGTAGCACTAATTATTCTTTCTTCAGGTTATTCTGTTTTTCAATTCAGGACCCTTTATTTTAGTAACAAGACACATTGGCAGGTTATAAACGCTTTATTTATTTTTTTAAACATACAGGAAGGTTGGTGATATGTGGTCCACTTGATGTTTTTATGACTGTAAGCTAGAGTGCAGGCTCGCTCTCATAGAATGTGAATGCTACCCATGCACGTGTAATTGTAGCTTAGTCGCTAAAGGAAGATTCACTGTCTGAACTTTCTTCTGCAGTTTTTTCACTCTCGCCATTAGGCACTGGAGCATCTGGTCTCCTGAAAGAGAAGAAGAAACTTTCAAGGTTTTGTCCAATTGCAAATAGCACTTACAGACTGTAAATTAGAGTCTTCTTAGAGTATTGCTGCTAATAAACTTGCCACGACTGTGTCTTTATGGGAGGCAGTCTCCCGCTCTATACCGCAGTATGCTTCTCTCTGGCTCTCCGGCACCAGGGGGATTAAATGCTATTCCTGTAGAGGCCACGGCACTATTTTCTCAGGCCAGTCCTCATTCTGTGTGCTATTTCAGCAATTTCAGTTCTCATTACCATGGAGACCCAACCATAGACAGAGATGCAGTCTGTGGAGGCTGGCATGACCAGTGCTAAATCCCTGAAGTCTCGAAGTGCAGAGGAGGTACAGAGAAAGGAAAGCTAGAAATGGAAAGAAAAGGAAAGCCTTCATGTTCAGGAAAGCTGTAGGGAAAAACTTAGCAACTGCAGAGAATTTAAGAATGGCTATTAAAAAATATACGCAATATGGGAATTTTGTGGGGAAGGAGAGGGCCTTGTCAAATAAAGTTCTTAATGTTTGTTTTCACTTGCACATTTTACCTTTAGAGAATAAATATAAAAACTATGAGTTAGCAAAAATTCTGTTTCAAAGATCCCCTAGGCACAATAAAGAGACAGGAGAATGGTTAAACTCCATCTTTGCAAAGATGTGCTATAATAAACCAAAATGAAATTTTAATGGAGTTATTAAAACAGTCAACTAGATAAGCCCCAATAGCATTTGTGCCAGTGAATCCTTTAATTAATACAGTGGTACTATCACTCGGCTTCTATTCATTCTCACCAAGAAAGTAAATTAAGCAGGGAAAGTACACTTTGGGGAAAATTAAGAGAAAAAGGAAGAATAATACAGCTGCTATATCTTAATTTATAAAAACCACCATACTTCTTTCTTCCTCAGGCTCCTTGATTCTTATTAAAGATTTAAGGAAACTCAACAACAACAACAACATAAAAAAACTCTTTTTGGCCACAAATAGAAATTACTATTACTAAAATAAGAAAATAAGATAGTGTATGATCTAACAGTTACTTTTGGGTATTCAAAATAATGGCCTGTATGTTTTAATATGTTTGGCATGCCATAAAACAGAAAGAAATGCTTCCATTGCTCTCTAGCTGTAAAATATAATAAACCCATTTGCTCTGCTGAACAATTTTAGATTATGCCTATAAGGAAGATCTGTATGCACCCAATACAGTAAAACTTTAAAGGTGGGTACAACATTTCTAGGTTTTGAAAGATGTTCCATCTGCCTACAATACTAACTTGGGACCATCATCTTCATCATTCTTTGTTAGAAGCAACAACTCTAGAAGTAGTAGGCATAAATAGTGGGTACATTTTTTCCCAGTAAATTTCCCTTTGCTATATAGTTGATTTCCTACTGATCTCACTTTTTTTTTGGGGACAGAGTCTCACTATGTCATCCTCAGTAGGGTGCCGCGGCTTCACAGCTCACAGCAACCTCAAATTCTTGGACTTAAGTGATACTCTTGCCTAAGTCTCCCAAGTAGCTGGGACTACAGGTGTCCGCCACAATGCCCAGCTATTTTTTGGTTGCAGTTGTTTAGCCGGCCCAGGCCGAGTTTAAATCTGCCACCCTCAGTGTATGTAGCTGGTGCTGTAATCACTGTGCTATGGGCGCCGAGCCTGTTTCCACTTCATTAAAAAGGAATATGTTACCAGAGGGAATTACTTCAAAACAACATTAAGATTATATTGGTACCTATGACAACTCAAACAAATAAAACAATATACATATAGCTCCCTAAAATAAATGCTATTTAAGCAAAGGATAAAGCAGTTTAGGTTCTATAAGGAGTGAAATGATAGAATTCTCTAGTATAATTATTTATTGATACATGGGATGTTGTATCACATAGCAGTTAAGAACACAGGCTCTGGGGCCAGATTGGCTGTGTTCAGATCTCAGCCTTGTGTCTTACTTGTTGGCCAACTTTGGGGAAGTTATTTAACTACTGTGTGCCCAACTAACTGATTAGATTGCTGTAATGATGAAGTTAGATTAATACATGTAAAATATATTGAATTATACCTGGCACAAAGTAAGTACTAAATAAATATTACCCGTTATTATTAAAGTATTTTCATTACGATGCACTTATTATACTACTTGCTAGAAACTGTTAGGTATTGGGGATAGAGATGAACAAGGAATTATCTTCTGCTGAGAAGCAGAAGATACTTTAATGGAGGAGACAGAAATGCAAACAAATTCCTGTTTTACAGTGTGATACAGCCACGTGCTACATAATGTTTCAGTCAATGATGGGCCACGTAACAATGGTCCCATAAGATAATGGAACTGAAAAATTTCTAGTATGTATATTTACTATATACTATATTATTTTAGAATGTACTCCTTTTACTTATAAAAAAAAATTAACTGTAAAATATCCTTAGGCAGGTCCTCCAGAGGGTATTCCAGGAGAAAGTATTGTTACCATAGGAGATGACAGCTCCAAGTACGTTACTGCCACTGAAGACCTTCCAGTGGGACAAGATATGGAGGTAGAAGGCAGTGATATTAATGACCCTGACCCTGTATCATGTGTCTGCTGTGTTCTCTTTTTTCTTGAGACAAGAGTCTTATTCTGTTGCCTAGGCTACAGTGGCATGGGGTCAGCCTAGCTCACAGCAACCTCAAACTCCTGGGTTCCAGTGATCCTCTGTCTCAGCTTCCCTCTTAGCTGGGATTTTAGGCATCCACCACAATACCAGGAGAATTTTTCTATTTTTAGTAGAGACAAGGTCTTGCTCTTGTTTAGCCTGGTCCCAAATTCCTGAGCTCAAGGGGTCCTCTTGCCTTAGCCTCCCAGAGTGTTAGGATTCTAGGTATAAGCCACTGAACCTGGCTTATATCTTAGTTTTTAATAAAAAAGTTTAAAAAGTAAAAATAAATAAATAAATAAAAATTTTAAACATGGAAAAAAGCCTAGAAAGATATAAAGATATAAAGCATTTTTGTATAGCTATACAATGTATTCATGTTTAAACTAAGTTTAATTACAAATGAGTCAAAAAGGTAAAAAAATAAAAAAAAAAATAAAGTTGGGTGGCGCCTGTGGCTCAGTCCGTAGGGCGCCGGCCCCATATGCCGAGGGTGGCGGGTTCAAACCCGGCCCCGGCCAAACTGCAACCAAAAAATAGCTGGGCGTTGTGGTGGGCGCCTGTAGTCCCAGCTACTCGGGAGGCTGAGGCAAGAGAATCACTTAAGCCCAGGAGTTGGAGGTTGCTGTGAGCTGTGTGATGCCACGGCACTCTACCGAGGGCCATAAAGTGAGACTCTGTCTCTACAAAAAAAAAATAAATAAATAAAGTTATAGTGAGCTAAGGCTAATTTATTATTGAAGAAAAATATTTATTTTTTAAGGGACAAGAGTCTTGCTCTGCCATTCAGTCTGGAGGGCAGTGGCATGATCATAATTCACTGCAACCTTTAACTCCTGGGCTCAGGCAATCCTCCCACCTCAAACTCCTAAGTAGCTGGGACTACAGGCATGCACTACCATGTCAGGCTATTTTTTTTTTTTTTTTAAAGAGACAGGGTCTTCTTAAAAAAAAAAGACCAGGTTAGTCTTAAACTACTGGTCTCAAGTAACCCTCCTGCTTCGGCCTCTAAGTGCTAGGTCTACAGGTGTGAGATACCATGCCAGGGCAAGGAAAATATTTTTTAATGAATTTAGTGTAACCTAAGTGTATAATGTTTATAAAGTCTACAGTATATACAGTAATATCTTAGTCCTTCATATTCACTCACCACTTACTGACTCAACCAGAATAATTTCCAGTCCTACAAGCTCCATTTATGGCATATGTCCTATTCAAATGTACCATTTTTATCTCATATACCATATTTTTACTGTATATCTTTTCTTTTCTTTCTTTTTTTTTTTTTATTAAATCATAGCTGTGTACATTAGTATGATCATGGGGCACCATACACTTGGTTCACAGACCGTTTGACACCGTATATCTTTTCTGTGTTTACATACATATAAACCTACCTATAGTATTTGGTACAATAACATGCTGTACAGGTTTACAGCCTAGGTGTGTAGTAGGCTATACCACCTAGGGTTGTGTGAGTATACTCTATGATGTTTATACAACAACAAAATCACTTAACAACACCTTTCCCATGGCATAGCCCTGTTGTTAAGCTGTATATATAAGGGTGTGAAAAGAAAAAGTAGTTATCTCTTTCAGAGTTGGTCAGAGAAGGCTCCAAAGAGGCAGAAACACTTGTGAAGAGTTCTGAGACATGAGCAGGAGTTTGTCAGGAACAGAAAAGGAGGACACGAGTGAGAACCAGAGCATCCTGAGGAAAGAGCAAAATGGTAATGGTGTGGCATGCTGCGTTCGGGAACTACAGGTCATTTGGGAAAGGTACAATAATAGATGAGATTAGACCATTTGGCAGAAGCAATAGGTGAAGGGTGGGAAGAAGGTATACAAAATGTTGAGTTTTTCACTGAAATGGCAAAATTAAGCTTGGGATTCTTATGTGCTCATTTATTTTTTAAATTAAGATATATAATCCATACCATAAAATCTACCATTTTAAAGTATATAAATTGGTGGGTTTTCTTTTCTTTTTTTTTGGGGGGGGGGGGTGGCCAAAATCTCACGTTGTCACCCTTGGTAGAATATTGTGGCATCATAGCTCACAGCAACCTCAAACTCTTAGGCTTAAGTGATTCTCTTGCCTCAGCCTCCCAAGTAGCTGGGACTACAGGTGCCCACAACACCCGGCTATTTTTAGAGATGAGGTCTCTCTCTGGCTCAGGCTGGTCTCAAACCTGTGAGCTTAGGCAATCCACTAGCCTTGGCCTCCCAAGTGCTGGGATTACAGGCGTGAGCCACTATGCCCAGCCCCCAAATTAGTGGTTTTCAGAATATTCACAAGGTTGTATAACTATCACCACTATACAATTCCAGAACATTTTCAGTACCCCCAAAAAGAAACCTGTGCCCAGTAGCAAACACTCTACATTTTCCTTTAATCCAAGTCTCTGGCAACCATATTCGGCTTTCTGTGTATACGGATTTGCTGGTTCTGAACATTTCATGTGAGCGGGATCATGTGATATTTGGCCTTTGTGTCTGGCTTTTTTCACTGAGCACGTTTTCAAGGTTCATCCTTGTTGTAGCATTTATCAATACTTTACTATTTTTAGAGTATGTAATATTCCACTGTATAGATATATCACATTTTGCTTATCAGTTGATGGACACCTGGACTGTTTCTATTTTTTGGCTATTACGAATAATGCTGCTATGAACATCTGTGTACATGTTTTTGTGTGAACGTATGTTTTCAATTCTCCTGGGTATACTTAGGTGAGGAGTCGCTGTATCAGGTAGTATCTCTGTTTAACTTTCTGAGGAACTATCAAACTTTTCCACAGCAGCAGCACCATTTTACATTTTCACCAGCAATGTAATGAGGGTTTTAATGTCTTCACATTTTTATCAGCAATTGTTTTTCTTTTTTAAACGTTTTATTGTGGTAAAATACATACAATGTAAAATTTACTGTCATAACTGTTTTTAACTGTTCAGTAGTGTTTTTTTTTTTTTTTTTTGTAGAGACAGAGTCTCACTGTACCACCCTCGGTAGAGTGCCGTGGCCTCACACAGCTCACAGCAACCTCCAACTCTTGGGCTTAAGCGATTCTCTTGCCTCAGCCTCCCGAGTAGCTGGGACTACAGGCGCCCGCCACAACGCCCGGCTATTTTTTGGTTGCAGTTTGGCCGGGGCCGGGTTTGAACCCGCCACCCTCGGTATATGGGGCTGGCGCCTTACCGACTGAGCCACAGGCGCCGCCCCAGTAGTGTTTTTTTATATTACTTATTTTTTCATTTTTATTTTTTTTGAGACAGTCTCAGTCTGTCACCCTCAAACTCTTGGACTCAAGCAATCTTCTTGCCTCAGACTCCGAAGTAGCTGGGACTATAGGTGTTCAAGTAATCCAGTTATTTTTTTAGAGGCAGGGTCTTACTCTTGCACAGGCTGGTCTTGAAATCCTGATCTCAGGCTTTCCACCTGCCTCGTCCTCCCAGGGTGCTAGGATTACAGGTGTGAGCCACGGCACCTGGTCTGGCTTTCTTTTTCTTCATAATATTAGGCATGAAATTGTTCTCCTGGTTGCAAGAGTCTATTTACCAAGACAAAGAACAGGATATACCTGTCTTGATAAGAATTCAGAAAAGACCAAAGTGTATATAAGTGTGAGTAAATGAAATAAGTCTCACTAGCTACTATATCAAAGATGAAATTGTTATATATTTTTAACTATCCCAGAGGTCTTTATATAGTGGGTATGGTTTCACTTCAGGAATTTTGCTGTTCTTTTTCTTCTTTCTTCCTTTTTTTTTTTTTTTTTGAGACAGAGTCTCACTTTGTCACCTTGGGTAGAGTGTCCAGGCATCACAGCTTACAGCAACCTCAAATTGCTGGGCTCAAGCGATCCTCTTGCCTCAGCCTCCTGAGTACACGGGACTGTAGTGTTAAGAACATTCACATTGTTGTACAATCATCACCACCATCCAACAGTGCACAAGGCTTCAATTTCTTTAATATTGTTATTTTCTGTCCTCATTATTTTTAAAATAAATTTTATGCTACTTTGAATTACAGTCACCAGCAGAACCAAAGAAAAAGAATATACAAGTTCTCCTTGGGTATAAAAAAGAAAAAAACTTCAAGAAATCCTGAGAATCGAGGTAATATATAGGAAAGCATTTTATTGGTTATAAAGCCTTACAAATGTTAACTGTAATGATAGAACATGCCCTTGATGGTCATATCTTCAGGGGAAACAAAATGAAGGTCTTTATATATTGTGATCAGAACTACTCTTCCTTGATCATAGACAGATATGAAGGATATGAAGGAAGTGGAGCTCTTTTGCATATCTAGATACATGCATTTATCTGTACGTGTGTGAATCGTTCATTTTAAGTTGTTTTATGAGAAAGAAGTTTTAAGACATACTTGAAAAGGTTACTACTTTAAACTACTGAAATTTAGCTTCTCTAAATTCAAAGGAAATACGCTTCACTTGAAAATCTGGAAATGAAGACTTTATAATAGTCTCTGACTACTTAAATATGTAAGTGAAATTATTAAAAAAGGATACATCAGCAAAATACTGAAAAATCTATAAAGTTGTAATTATACTCATGATGTATTAGGTGTATTTTTAAAAATTTTAATCATTAGTGGTTACAAAAATACTATCTTGGTATTTACATTTTAATAAGCATATTTATATTTGTGACAATGGTGACAGCAATAACACATTTTATATAAAATTTATAAATCTATAAAATTAATATAAAATTAACATTTTATATAATTTCTTCCCTCTCTTCACCTATTGCATCTATCAAATGGTCTAATCTCATCTATTATTGATTTGTGACATGATTTTATTGATTTTCTCATCGATAAAATTCTTAATAAAAGCAAAATTTTAAGGTCTATGTTTAAACTTACATTAATGCTAAGTTATCTTAAAATAAATCTTTTCAAAGAAGTTACTAGGTTGATCTCAACTAAAAATGAGCTAAAATATAGAAAGGAAAGGATCAGAAAGAGGGACTAAGCATATACAAATCAGTACTTTTTAGCATGTCAGATGCTATGTACATGCTAATTTTGACACCCAAGATTATGGGAATGGAAGAAGGCTGCCCTCACCCTTCCCTACCTACCTCCTTGTTTCAGTTACACAATCTGGGCCTGCCCAATCACAGGAGGCTCTTCCCTTGGAAAGATGGATTCAAGGGAAGGCACATCACCTAAGCAGGGCCGATTAGAATGTCTCCCTAGAAATGAACTACAGAAAGGGCTCTCTTTCTGGTAAGTTGGAAAAACTAGCAAAATTAAAGCCTTTAGGGGGCTATATTCCTTGGCTTCAGAGAGGAATCTCATCAGCAGAGTGAAAGACATGGTTTATTACTCCAAGAAAGTAAAAGTGGAATGAGGTGAGGGGAAAGAGAAGAACCTCGGCTAGCCCGCCCAGATGATATGAAGGCCCTAGACGCTGTCTTATACCTAGATTTCTCAGCTATTTATTAGTCTGTAACTTCCCTTTTCGATTAAGCTAGTTTGGGTTGATTTTTGCAATCCTGAATATAAAGGGAATCCTAAAATACAAATACTATTGATTTGATTTGTTTTCATTAAATGAAGACTTATATTTGTGTTTAAAAACATAGTCACTTTAAGGATGTAACAACCAAATCAACATTCTTTGGGGAAATGTTTATTTACATAGATAAAAAGTTTAAAAACATTTTTCATTTTCTTTATGTTTAAACCAGCTGAATGTTAAGCAGATTAAGTACCAAAAACATTGTTAATAAAAATATTACTGAGCTGCATAGAAGGTGGTAGAGAGAGGGAATAGTAGTTATCATTCAACTTTCTTTTCACTGTCAACTACAGCACACAAAGTTATGTTACATGACACTTACATTAGCAGTGGTCTGTCAGAGTCTATGCAAAGGGAATAGGTAGTCTTACCAAAAAAGCAGAGGCCTGGCATGGTGGCTCACGCCTGTAATCCTGGCACTCTGGGAGGCTGAGGTGGGTAGATTGCCTGAGCTCAGGAGTTTGAGACCAGCCTGAGCAAGAGTGTGACCCCATCTCTACTAAAAACAGAAAAACTAGCTGATTGTGGTGGCCAGTACCTCAGAATGCTGTGAGTTATGATGCCAAGCCACTCTACCCAGGGCAACAGAGTAAAGACGGTCAACAACAACAACAACAACAATAACAATAGAACAGTAGAATTCCTGAACTGAGACTGCACCATCTGTATAAAGACCTCTGGGATAGTTAAAAATATGTAACAATTTCATCATTGATGTTATAGTAGCTAGTGAGACTTATTTCATTTACTCACACTATATATACTTTGGTCTTTTCTGAATTCTTTTTAAGTGATTCTCTTGCCTTAGCCTCCCAAGGAGCTGGGACTACAGGTGCCCACCACAATGCCTGGCTATGTTTTTGTTGCAGTTGTCATTGTTGTTTAGCTGGCCCGGGCTGGGTTTGAACCTGCCACCCTTGGTACATGTGGCCAGTGCTGTAACCACTGTGCTACAGGTGCCAAGCCAGTCTTTTCTGAATTCTTATCAGGACAAGTATACCCTGTTCTTTGTCTTGATAAGTAGACTCCTCTAACTAGGAGAACAATTTTATGCCTAATTTCATAAAGAAAAAGAAAGCCAGACCAGGTGCGGTGGCTAACGCCTGTAATCCTAGCACTCTGGGAGGCCAAGGCAGGTGGACCATCTGAGATCAGGATTTCAAGACCAGCCTGTACAAGAGTGAGACCCTGTCTCTAAAAACATAGCTGGCAGTTGTGGCAGGTGCCTGTAGTCTCAGCAACTTGGGAGGCTGAGGCAAGAGGATCACCTGAACCCAAGAAAAGGAAAAAAAAAAAAAGAAAAAGAAAACCAACTATTCTAGATAGGATGAGCTTCTGCTATTGATCTCAGATCATTTACGTCCCAGCAGTCCCCTGTCTCTCACTTGTTAGTCACTGACAGACCACATCTGCTTTTGAATACTACTTTTTTTTAGCCAATCAACCAATATTTATTAAGCACCTACCATGTGTCAGCTATCATGTTGAGAAAAAAGTAGTGAACCAAATAGATACGAATCCTTATCCTCATGAAGTTTGCCTTTGAGCAGAGGTAGACAATACAGTTTTAAAAAATAACTATTTAAGTCTCGGCACCTGTAGCTCAGAAGCTAGTGCGCCGGCCACATACATCAGAGCTGGCAGGTTATAATCCAGCCTGGACCTACCAAATAACAACTACAACAAAAAAATAGCTGGGCATTGTGGTGGACACCTGTAGTCCTGCCACTTGGGAGGCTGAGGCAAGAGAATTGCTTAAGAGTTTGAGGTTGTTGTGAGCTGTGATGCCACAGCACTCTATTGAGGATGACATAGTGAGACTCTGTTTCAAGAAAAAAAAAAAAAAAACTATTCAAGTATACTGTGTATTTGTCTGGATTCTCCAGAGAACAGAACCAACTGGATATTTATATGTATATACAAATGTAATATATAGGTATATATTTCCCATAAATAATTGGCTCATACGATTATGGCAACACAAAATAAGATCTGCAGTTGGCAAGTCAGAGATCCAGAAGAGCTGATGGCATAGTTCCAGTCCAGTGCCTCTTTGATCTTTCTATTACTCTCACACTCTGGTGATCAAGGTCTTCAGCAATGAACAAATACCATTTTGTCATTTTCTTATTTATCTTATACTTTCTAGCCTGTGTCTGCCAGCCCATGAATGAGGACTAGTAATTATATGAAATGGAGAACTCAGCTTGGCAAACTTAAAAAAGAATGAAACCACTGGCCAGGGAGGGGCTCACAACTATAATTCCAGCACTTTTGGAGGCTAATGTGGGAGGATCTCTGGAGGCCAAGAGTTTGAGACCAGCTTGGGCAACACAGCAAGACCCCGTCTCTACAAAATATTTTTAAAATAGCCAAATGTAGTGCTATGTGCCTATAGTCCCACATACTCAGAGGCTGAGGCAGAAGGATATCTTGAGTCCAAAAATTCAAGGTTACAGTGAGCTATGACAGGGCTACTGCACTCCAGCCTGGGTAACAGAGTGAGATCTATCTCTAAAATAAATAAATAAATCCAGTAAAAAGATATATTTTTGGAATTGTCCAGTTGTGGAATTGAGGTCTACTATATCCTCAAAAACTCAACCTTTAATCCATTATGTTGTTGTGTCAGGATGTAGATAAAGGTCACTGGCAGATATGGAATTCCCTTAGAGGTCAGGAAAATCTGCTGGACATGCATTGTAAAAGAAAGTTTTGCTTACCAGTATTCTTTTGCTTAACACTAATAAATCCTCCCTTGTCTTAGTGATAAGCAGGCTGAGGTGATTGCTTCTACTCTGGCAACCATTAGTAGTGGTCATTCCAGCTTCTGGGAGACGGAATAAGCGTCTTGTGAATAGTTATCTCTAGGATAAATGCCAACTGAGCTGTTCTGTTCAAAGCCTGCATAGTAACTTGAACTTGGTTATAAACTTTCTTTAGTCAACTCAATATACTGCACACCGTACCCTCCTGGTAAGGTTAAGAGTATGACATGCTGAATTTCAATTTCAGAAATCTGTTGCTTGGCACCTGTGGCTCAAACGGCTAAGGAACCAGCCACATACACCAGAGCTGGTGGATTTGAATCCAGCCCAGGCCTGCCAAACAACAATGACAACAGCAACCAAAAAATAGTCAGGTGTTGTGGTGGGTGCCTGTGGTCCCAGCTTCTTGGGAGGGGACCAAGAAGGGGGAATCGCTTAAGCCCAGGAGTTGGAGATTGCTGTGAGCTGTGATGCCACAGAACTCTACCCAGGGCGACAGCATGATGTTCTGTCTCAAAAAAAAAAAAAAAAAAAGAAATCTGTTCCTTACTGAAAAGTTGAAAATACAGACTTTTGGTTTGAGAAAATAGAATACAATTTAAAAAGATAACTACTCTGAGTAAGTTAAATATGTGTATCTTTGTTGAAAACATAACATATACAGGTAACTACAGGGTTATAAACAAGCTATGATCCAAAAGCCTGGTAAATCCATTGTTTAGAATTTGCTATATATTCCTCCATTAAACCATTCATTAATCACAACTAATATTTACTGAACATTTACTACTTGTCCAGAGCTGTGCTAAGTGCTTCCATCATTATCTATCTTAGTTCTTAGTCTGAACAACTCTATGAGGAGATGTTCTATTTCTCATTTTCCTGAATAAGGAAACTGATACAAAGAGAGGTTAGGTGTGTACTTTTTTTTTTTTTCCTGGCAAGGAAACCTAGGAATTGATTGTAAGAATTTACAAGGCATTATTCATTCTGTATTCCTGCATACAAAACTAAAGCAGATTAATCTTTGGACAAAGACCAGTTAAAATTTTCCATTTTCTTTCCTCTTAAACTCTTTTGAGTATGACAAAGCACTCTGGGAAGCTGAGGTGGGTGGATCCCTTGAGCTCAGGAGTTGGAGACCAGTTGGAGCAAGAACCTAGATCCCCGCCTCTAAAAATAGCTGGCGTTGTGAGCTATGATGCTATGGCATTCTACCGAGGGCCACAGAGTGAGACTCTGTCTCAAAACTACTATTATTTCAAAAGTTTGCATTTTTAAAAATAATTAAATAACCACATAGAAGTATCAAACAAATAATGTTTATTGAGTAATAATCAGGCATTTTCTTCAGTTTTCTAGGAAAATTTCCAGGCTCTCTTCCCCCTAACATGTTAACTTTTTTTCACTTAAAATTGTGTACTCCTAGCTTCTAATTTTCTTTTTTTTTTTGTAGAGACAGAGTCTCACTTTATCACCCTCGATAGAGTGCCATGGCATCACACAGCTCACAGCAACCTCCAACTCCTGGGCTTAAGCGATTCTCTTGCCTCAGCATCCCGAGTAGCTGGGACTACAAGCGCCCGCCACAACGCCCAGCTATTTTTTGGTTTGCAGTTCAGCCGGGGCCGGGTTTGAACCCGCCACCCTCGGTATATGGGGCCGGCGCCCTACCGACTGAGCCACAGGCACCGCCCAATTTTCTATATACACAAGCCAAACAAATAGCAATGTATTTTCTGATCAGTATTTATTTGCATATTAACCTCAGTTTGGACCGACAGATCTAGACTATTTCTTCTTAACATGGCTTTTCTTACTACCTAAAGTAAATAAAAAAGAAAGTGTATGTTTATACTTTAAAAGAAAAAAGGAAGCAGAACAAGCTTCACGGAAAGTTCTTGGCTGAGGCTTAATATGTACCCAGGATTCTAAATACAAGTGTACTCTTTCCTTGCATGGCACATTTTCTTCTCTTTCATCATCTCAAACTTTTCTTCCAACGTGAGGCTCCTTAACTTTTATGTAAACATGATTCCAAAAGCACCAGGATTTCTCTGTTAACAAGGCAGTTGATTCCACTTATCATATCTAAGTATAGCTGGAATTGTTAGCTACTAGTGGTGATAGGTTATAGTGAGTCACCCCCACTCCAACCAGGGCCCATGGTGACCAGTGGCATGTATTTATGAGGTAATGGGTTGGAATTTGGGGCCCAGGCTGTGGTTGAGGAGTAGCTTTTCTGTAAGACAATGTTAACTGTTACTGGAATTCTACCCTAAAACTTGGCACTACCTCAAAACAATGTTTCTCAACATTTATAGACAATGACATATGCTCAAACTTGCTATGCGAGATAGAAGGGAGTGTTTGGGGGTGTTGGGATTTTCCTCCATGCCGTCATTTATGGACTTCTTCAGGTAGTGATACCTAATGAAGTCCTGAAGAGCAAGAAATTAGCCAGGCCCATGAGATGGGGGAGGTAGTTCCATAGAGAGGAAAGAAAACATTTAAAGACACCAAAGGAGAATAGGAAAAAAGAAAGATTCAGGGAACCACAAGATGGTTGCTATGGCTGCATGAGACACATGGAAGAATGATGAGATGGAGCTAGTGAGAGAATCTGGGTCTTCACAACAATAGCACCCATATGTAATGCTTAGACTGCAAGTAGAACGCAAAAGAGAATCCCAGGAAGATGTGAAGCAAGAATGAAGCATGAACACATCCACTCCGACTTTAGTGGATGGCTTGAATTGAATAGGAAATCCATAAGAAGCTACTACAATAATTCAGGGAGAAACGACGCAGGCCTGAATTAGACTGCAGTGGGCATGGAGGCCTTTGGTCAGATGTGAGAGAGACTGAAAATGAGAAACTCATAGTGACTGACGTGGTAGGGGTAAAGAGAGGGCAGACTCAAGGACAATTTTCAAGTTGCTGGTAAGGATAGCTGGTTGAGGTAAAGGACTACGAAGTAGTTTAGGCTGGGCAAGGAATGAAATGAAGCCAGTAGTTGGATATCCTGCATACGCTGACGCTTATAGGGCACTGGTTTTCCATTTGCTACATTTTCTCTAAAGAAACATCATCATTTTAGTTACTATTATAGACCCTCTACTGTGTATTTCCAGAAGCAAAAAAAAGGTCATGGTTAATGTTAAATGTGTTTATAACTTACATATTCCAATGAGTAGCAAAATGGATTGAACCCATATGACCAATTCACATTAAAAATGTATGTCACCATCCAACTGCTTTTAAGGTGTGTGTCAGAAACAATTTCCAGAACAAATGCCAAATATCCTGGAGATGTGTTAGTTCAAATTACCAAGTCATGCCATTATACTTCAACTACTTGCTACTTGAATATGTATCAAAATGTAGATACATATTAGAAATCTGTTCTTGTAGACTTTTAAAAAATTCTTAAATTTCCTAATTTGGAAGATAAAATATGAGAAAAAGACTACTTTATGTGTTTTACTTCCAAAATGTACATCTTTTCTTGGAAGGCTAAGAGCCAAGAAAAATTCCAAAATATACTGCTAGTACAGTATGAATGCTTGGATAGCATCGCTAAATACATTAGGGTAAACTAAAACCCCAAATAGGAAATTCTCTTTATAAGTATATAGATACTTGCAAAATGGAATAATTCTGAAGAATCACCATTAAATTTTATAGGGTGGTGCCTGTGGCTCAAAGGAGTAGGGCGCCAGCCCCATATGCCAGAGGTGATGGGTTCAAACCCAGCCCCGGCCATAAACTGCAAAAAAAAAAAAAGATATTATTTTATACAGGATGAATTATGCAGCCAGGTTTGCTTGGATGGAATGAATTATTATCAAATGTCTGAGATACAATTGTTCAACATTTTTCAAAAAATATTTTCTAAAACTCACACAAACTGGTATATAGTTTCTTAATAAACATTAACATGGACATACAGTAACTTTACCTATTTCTTTCTCAATCTGGTTTAACCTAGATCACAACAGAATAAATTTCCTACACACTAAGGTGTAAAGTAAAAAGTTGGCAGATAATAACCATGGTCTCCTTCCCGAAACAAAACAAAATGAAACAAAACCAAAACAAAACAAAAGAAGAAAAGATATCATGAAAAGAAAAAAATATCTGGCATCAAATTCCAGCTCCTTTGGATATCTAGAGTCAACACTGATCTATTAAAATTGCTACTAAAATGTGCAAAGGATGGTTTTAGTAGCACAGGGTATTTTCCTTTTGTTAACAGAAAAAATACTATTTGTAAAGATAGCTTCCTCAATCATAAAACACTATGTAGGAAAATATATAGAGACAGCTTGAAATATTTTAATTATAACTGACAAATTCAGTATCTGGCAATAATATCATTATATTAGAAGAGTTACTTACTCAAGAAGATCTGGGTCTAGTCCTTCTGATATCATTTTGTTTCTTATTGCCATCACTGGAACACCCTATGTAAAGGATATAAGATAATTCAATCATTGAAAATGCCTCCTTTATATGTCTCCACACATTACCTAAAACAAGACCTTTAGATGTCTTACTATTTAAAATAGTTCTCAATTTGCTACTATATTAGTGTACGTGTTGCACTTGAGTAATCTAAAAGGTAGACATTTTATACTGACTTAAGGGAATCAGTGTTACCCAATACCACAGAGGCCCTAATTAAATCCTTTGAGTTTATTCATTATTAACTCTGATGTATAGAAGGTAGAGATTATATTCTCATTTTCTTATATTGCCAAAGGAAAGAACACACTGACAACTCAAATGATTAAAACACGGGCTACAGCATTACAATGAATACTTAACAATAAGAATAATGTGATTTCAAATAAAAATTTCAGAGCTTTCTACTCTTAAGTATAGCTTCGTTTACATTCTTTTCCCAAATTAGCGGTACAATTGCATTTGAACATTTTTAGGCACAAAGGTTAAATAGAATTCAGGAACTCTCCTGGGACTATATGATACATCTTCCCAACACCAGTATAAGCACTAAGTAATGATGACTCTAGAAGTGTGTCAGCTGCAAAAATACTAAGAACATGTGAATTTCAGAGTTCACGTTAAGAATATCAAAACAGCAAGAAAAGGATAAGACAGAAATGTTATTGATTTGATGTAGAAATAAAAATTTAACAAAAAAATATACTGGACATTTACTTGGTGAAGCTCTAAAGGGAAAATATGAAATCAGATCTGTCTATTCTCACTCTTTACAATATCCCCAAGGATGAGGAGGCACTAATCTGATGTGCTCAATTTGAGGGCCTTGATTATATCACTGTAAAAACAGGCGGAGTCACTGGAGGGACCCTTTCCCTCACCCCATGTGACAGAAGAGGGAGGTTTAGGTGGGTACACGCAGGAAAAAGTTCAATCACCTCAATATTGCTGTTGCACATTCTTCCCTTGTCACTAGCCAGTTAAGATGCTCTTTTTATAAGTTTCATTTTTAACTGACGAACAACAATTACATACATTTATGTGATATATGTGATTTTTGATACATATATACATTGTAGAATGATCAAAATCAGGCTGACATATTTGTCACCTCAGACATGTATTATTCCTTTGTGGTGAGAACTTTCAAAATCTCTTTTAGCTCTTTTGAAATGCACATCTTCAAGACAATTTGTTTAAAATGAAAAACACAAATATTTAGAAATACATACAGATTTTTAAATTATCTGTCGTATATAAACTTGTCTCAAGCATATTTTCATTACTTATTAAAAATTTTTTTCTTTAGAGATGGGTTCTCACTATGTTGCTCAAGCTGAACTTAAACTCCTGGGCTCAGCAATCTTTCCACCTCAGCCTCCTGAAGTAGCTGGGACCATAGGCAAATGACACCACACCTGGCATTCAAACATATTTTTAAGAACAAGTATATATTATACTTGTCCTGATATTCCCCTTCCCCTAAAATGCTTATTTTATTGCCAAAGGCAAGCATACATACAAACATGAAAGCTAACCTTATTATGAATTCAATATGAAGGTCTTCACAGTTAAGGACCATATTTTTTCTTAGAGTGTCTTGAGTCTCACAGATCTTGCCAAATTAATTCAGTTCATTAACTATAATCTTCATTTTTTAAACTGAAAAATTTTATTTCAAAAAGTTTAATTATCTACCTTTTAAAAAAAATCTGTCCAGAAAAGACTTTTATAGAAAGAGTATCCTTCTATAATCCTTACTTTGGCTATGGAGGAGGAAAGGTCATATCCCCTTTTAAAGCTTGTTAAGTTAAATGAAGTTGAGAAAACAAAGGTTTTCTTTCAAGTTTATGGGTTACTCAGAAGATATTCGAGTAAGTCAAGGTGGGTACTTGCAGATTCATTTATATATTTATCTTAACAACTGTTGTGTTTTATATTATAAGTTAGTAAAATTTAACTTATTAAGACTCAGATACAAATAAACACATGTACATTCTTTTCTTTAATAAAAAAAATTGTATTTACTTAGAAGCATTCAGAATGTCAACAAAACAGCTGCAACTTTTCTTTTTTGCAATTACAGAGTGGTATTCAGTTAACAGAACAACAATTATTTCGTATAAGCTGCATCAGAGACAATTGAAGATGAAAAACTACCATCCCCATATGTAACTAATTTGTGCTGTGCACCAACAAGAACCTGCTTTAAATTCCCATGCCAATTTACAACCCCCATACTGTACCAGGCAAGGTTAGTGGCTACTGAAAATACCACCAGGACAGGGCTATCTAAAGACACATTCGGTAGTGTGTTAACTATACAAAAAAAGACACTGTACAGTTTAAAAACAAATCTTACACAGCCTTACATTTCAATTTTTTTCTTTAAAAGGAGTGAGTTGTGTACAGGGGGGTTAAATGCTTTTAGACAAGAAAAAAAAACTGCGCTAGAACCAACTTATTCATCATCTTCATCTTCATCTTCCTCCTCTTCATCTGCTTCCTTCTTTTTCTTTTTTCAGCCTTGACGACTCCCTTTTTCGCTGCATCAGGCTTTCCTTTAGCTCGGTATGCAGCAATATCCTTTTCGTATTTTTCCTTCAGCTTTGCAGCCTTCTTTTCATCAGGCTGCTTGTCCTCCGCAGCAGTGTTATTCCACATCTCCCCCAGCTTCTTTGCAACATCACCAATGGTTAGGCCGGATGTTCTACTTTGATTTTTGGGTGATACTCAGAACAGAACAAGAAAAAGGACTGAAGGAGGCCTCTTGGTTGCATTGGGATCCTTGAACTTCTTTTTTGTTTCCCCTTTAGGAGGGATATAGGTTTTCATTTCTCTTTCATAACGGGCCTTGTCTGCCTTTGCCATACCTTCAAATCTTCCTTTCTCTTTAGCAGACATGGTCTTCCACCTCTCTGAGCACTTCTTAGAAAACTCTGAGAAGTTGACTGAAGCATCTGGGTGCTTCTCCTGTGCTCCTCCCGACAAGTTTGCACAAAGAATGCATATGATGACATTTTGCCTCTCGGCTTCTTAGGATCTCCTTTGCCCATGTGTAGTTATTTTTCCTCAGTGAGGCACAGAGTCGCCCAGTGCCCGTCCGGCTCCCATGTGCCCCAGCGCTGTCTCTATGGAGCTCAATGTACTACAATGGCTGTGAGAGCAGGAGCCAGACCTAGGTACATTCTAAATATTAGATGGATGAATATAAATAGGACCATCATAGAATTATTTTCAAAACCTACCCTGGAAAGAAATATTATTCCATGAAGTAATCTTTAAGGTACTCTGGAAAGTTTAATTATGATAGGTTTAGAAGACAAAGAAAGTAGAAAATAAAACTTTGGGCCTTTTGGTAGCTTATAAAAAGTTTAATGACAAATAAAAGACAAAACCAAAACCCACTGGCTTAGGGGCAACCAGTGTGAACAGACTCCTATGTTTGGGATAAAGTAAGCAAGAAATGAAAACTAACATCACTTAAAAAATGTATTATACCAACAAGACTTCGTAAGACTTGCTTGAATGAAATTCAGTATTATTAAATTTATTTAATGATAAAATTAATTTTAATAGTAGAGGAGCTCAAGACCAGCCTGAGAAACACAGGTAACCTTGTCTCTAGAAAAAATTTTTAAAAAATTAGCAGGGCAGGGTGGTGCCTGTGGCTCAAAGGAGTAGGGTGCCGGCCCCATATACCGGAGGTGGCAGGTTCAAACCTGGTCCTGGCCAAAAACTGCAAAAAAATTTAGCAGGGCATGGTGGTGCATGCCTGAGCCCAGGAGTATGTGGTTGCAGTCAGCTGTGACAAAGTGAGGACAGTAGGGAGAAAGCTAACTACTTAAATGATAAGGCTGGACATTTGGGGAATTTACCTTGATAATTAAATGCCATTCAACTGTTTAGGATAACAGGAAAAGTTAGGAGTTTGTAACATTTCATTAAAAAAGGAAGTCGTTAGTAGAAAAGGGGGTAAAAAAGCACAGTTAATGTAGCACTCCTGGCTCGGCCCCTGTAGCTCAGTGAGTAGGGTGCCGGCTACATACACCAAGGCTGGCAGGTTCAAGCCCAGCCGGGCCTGCTAAACAATAATGACAGCTGCAACCAAAAAAAAAAAAAAAAAACCAGGCCCAGCTACTTGGGAGGCTGAGGCAAGAGGATTGCTTAAGCCCAAGAGTTTGAGGTTGCTGTGAGCTGTGATGCCACAGCACTCTACCAAGGGTGAGATAATGAGACTCTGTCTCAAAAAACATGCTATACTCCTTCACCTCTCAGCTTCCATTGACTAAGTTGACTATGGTTTTTATGGTATAAAGTCTTTCTATAAACTCAACTATGTGATTTATTTACTACAGTTTAGCATAATCCATAGGACATCATTGGAAAGGTTATACAAACATGTTACAAAGCCAAGAAAAAAGAAGGGAGGAGAAATGAGGTTAACAAAAATTTCCTAAAATGTAGGAAAAGAAAGTATGTATGGGGTAGAGTTGAGGGGAAACAGTGTGTAGGAAGGGAGGAGTAGGGAACAGGAAGTTGGTGGAATTAGATAAGCTTCCTATTTTAAATGTTCGTTTAATGGAACTGATTATAGTATATGAATAATAGAAACCTGAACCTATAAGCTCCATATTTGAACCTTAGTTTCTTGGATTGGCTTACAGCATAAAAGTATAGATACAAATACCCCAAATTTGATGTCTTTAGTCTTTTCTGCATATGGTTATAAATAAAGGAAAGTATCCTTTATTCTAGTATCCCACAAGAGACTTATTATTACCACCTTAATACAAACCTCATAAAGCTTGATAAAAAATAATTTGGCCTATGTTCCAAAGAATAAATTCCAAAGGGATTTGCCATTGTTTCCGGTGATGTTGCTTAGAAATTTTGTTGTTTTCCTATATTTTTCCTTAGAGGTCAAATAACAGATTCTGGTTTGTTAAACATGAAAAAGAAGTGTCGAATTTCTGATTGCCAAGAGACAAAGCTACTGGTGGTCTAAGGAGGACATGAGAGACCTCAAAACTGAAGTCTACTGAACTGCGGGATTTTTTTTGGCAAGTGAAAATGGCAGTTTGTCCAACACAAGTAATGAAGAAGAGAGAAGGCAGTCGTAAGTCTGATGTTCCAAAAAATCACGTCTGTATTTGCGTCACTGGAGAAAGTGTGTAAAGAAGCCACACTAATGAAATTATGGTAGCAGAGTTAGTAGTTAAATACTAGTTACTTATATCACAAAAACTGTTTGGAGGTTTATGGGACTTCCAATAATTACATTCATTTGTTTTTGAGTTAACAAAAGCCAAGCTACTAAATCCTTTAATAAACTACATTGAAATTTTCCTGAAGTTTTAGATTAGAAAGGGGAAAAAAACTCTTACTCAATTTAAGAAGTGTAAATGACATTAAAAAAAAATGCTCCTTATGTTTTAGAATTCTTCCTCTCAGTTTAACTTTGAATCATAATTCAATTACAAAAAATGGAAAATATGAAGTTTTCTTCCTACTTAGGGCAACGATAAGGAAAAAAAATCTATTGAGTTGATAGGTGGATAGAACTTTTTATTTGTAGAAAGCAGGAACAAGCAAGAATTGAAAAGATGCTATGAGTTGCTAAAAGGTAGCCAGTCCCCCAATCAGGCTCCTTTTATTTTAAATTTAACTTATATTGATTCAACAACATTCTTGCCTTCTGATTTTCAATAGTGCTATCTTTAAAATATATCTATGCTGGGAGGGGCCTGTGGCTCAAGGAGTAGGGCGCCGGTCCCATATGCCGGAGGTGGCAGGTTCAAACCCAGCCCCGGCCAAAAAAAAAAAAAAAAAAAAAATATATATATATATATATATCTACGCTACACTTTATGAATTATATCAGGGTGTTATATTTAGGATGAAATTTCAAGATAAAATATTATACATAATAGATAATTGTTCATTGAGCAAACCACAACACAAAAGAAAGTATAAGCTCAATGATATTTTTTTTGGAAGCTTTCAGTGGAGAAATACAAAATTAATTTAAATACTCTCCTATCACTGTAAAGTGAATAAGGCTATCTAAAAAAAGGGAAGCTTTACTTTTAATGACCTATACAGATCTAGAAAATGCTAGACTCTGACATGAACTCTGATCTTGTTGGCCACCAAGGGGTGTTAATTTGGAAGATGAAAGAAAGGCACTGAGAACCTGCAGATGGATAACTGAAAAATTATTGTTGGAGCAGAGCAAAAGAACTATCCCACACATTACTATAAGCCTAAGAACTGTTACTGCTATTGTGTATCTTTAAGAGCTTTCTTATGAGCCTTCATAGCAGAGTGCTGTTCCTTTTGTCACAACTTCTAAAGAGTTAAGAAGCTATTTAAATGAGTCAGAATGAAAAATATGAAGTCAAACATTAAGATAGTTTTCTGCTAATGCCTTTTGTTGATTATCATTTTTTTATATATCGTCTAAAATTCTTCTGACATTTAAAGCTATTATACGCTAATCCTCTAAAGATTCCCTCTGCTGTGTGTTTCTACCCTGTTTGTCTTTCTTTTGTGGGGACAGAGGTATGATATTATAGCAAATTCAAGGCAGATGAAGTAAATTTTACTGGCACTTAGCAAAATAAACAGAAGTCAAGAATTAAACATTTTGGCTCGAAAGGATTGTTAGGGGTAAACCATCCTACACACTATCTAAATTATTTTAGCTGTAATACCCATGGCACAAAAATATGATATGGAGAATAAATTCCTGAAGAGATACATTCTCTTCAAACACACTGTGAACAATAATTTGACAAACTTAGCATCCTAGGTTTATCATTTTCTCCATTAGTTGTTTTTGTTTTTGTTTTTTGAGACAGAGTCTCACTATGTGGCTCTAGGTAGAGTGCCCTGGTGTCACAGCTCACAGCAACATCCAACTCTTAGGCTTAAGCGATTCTCTTGCCTCAGCCTCCCAAGAAGCTGGGACTACAGGCACTCACCACAATGCCCAGCTACTTTTTGGTTGCAGTTGTCATTGTTCTTTGGCACTGGATTTGAACCCACCAGCTCTGGTGTATGTGGCTGGCGCCCTAGCCGCTGAGTCCAGGCACTGAGCCTCTCCATTAGTTTTAAAAGATTATTTTGCATTCCCAATTCTCTTAACATTTTACTTACTCCCCTTGTTAAATTATTTTTAAATTAAAATTAATTTCAGTTATCAGGTATATTATAAGAAAACAAAGTACTCAAATGTACAGTAACCAAATATCTTTCTATAACTCTAAGGCAGACTGGCATCTGTGTAATATACCAGTGTGTTGATGGGTGATGATTTTTCGGGGATGACTGAAAATTAAAACCTCCTGAGGCTCATAGCACAAAATATATTTTCCAGAGACTATTCAGCTATAAATAAAAATAGTCACAGCAAAAAACTAGTTCGTAGAAACAAATTGTTTCACAGCAATTGAATGTTACCTACAGATAGCTATAATGAAAAATATATGATACTAGTATTAAAATATCCTGAGCATACAATTATAGCAACAGTGATATTAGTGAAGAATAGATGAGGATCAAGGGCGGCATACATAATATTGCCAACTAGATATCATCTAGTCATCCTGTCATCTTCTACCTTTCTCACACATCAAGAAAAGCAAGAAATTTAAAACTTGGACTTAGTAATATTCTTATTTACTGCTTTCTAACAAAGACAGATTTTGAAAAAACAAAAGGGAAAATACACAATTTAAAGGCTGCCTTCTGCACACTAAGAAGTTAAGAAGATTGCACCCAGCATGGCTGATTTTAAGTTCCCTTTCAAGGCATCATGGGAGAGTTCAAAAGGTAGCCTAAATGATTGAAAAAATCATAATCTGAAAAAATGGCATAATAATTCTTCACACATGGTTTCCTTAGAGGCTGGTTTACTGACTTCAGCAGAGAATAAGTAATTTTTGTAGATCATTGCCAAAAATATGAAAAAGTGATGTGTTTTTAGGTTCTCTGGATACTCAAGCCATGGCAAAGCATAGGTAACACAGCAGGGGCTTCCAATTGGTGGCTAACTGTTGCAGTTTTCTGGTTAGACGAAAGCTGTATCCAAACCTTGCATTTGATTTAAGATAGAATACAGAGGAAGGAGGTCACTTGGATTTCATTTATTCTAACTCAAAGTTACTACTCATATGGTCTATTACTCTGCTAAGTTTTGCTTCTTCTTTCTTTTAATTAGATTCAAATAGACCTGGTTAACTATGTAGTTGATGTGAAGGATAAAATATTTTTATTTACAATTTCCATCACTGGCTAAATTATACAATTAATTAAAGAGACAAATGTTTATTTGCATTTCTGCTCTATCTACATTTAATAAATATAGAATATCAAGTAATTGAACATGAAGCTTTCATTTTCAATAAACAGAGTGAGGCCAAAACAACATAAAAAAGTTGTCCCTGTATCTCCCAAACCTTCACATGCTCAATAACCATTTATCTTAATATTGATTAGTACAACTTAGGTATCATAAAACAAAAGAAATACATATTATTAATAATATAATAGTTACATATAGTTTTAAAACAATGAAACAAATAACACATACGTTATTAACTAAACCCTTACCAGCGTTTTTCACAGCTGTGATTATACATGAACTAGTAGGCTCCTCCTTTTAACTACATCATTGATCAGTGATGAGGAACCTACCCTGGAGTTCTCTGGACCATGGAAAACCACACTGAGGTCAAATCCAAAAAAGGTTTTAAGGACTTTAATTGTGCTTATGGCAACTACATCTTTTTGGTATCTAATGAGAACTCTATTTCATGCTTGATTCGTTTCACAAGGTCCAAGGTGTGTAACATCTTGATGAACATCTTTAATAATCATTTGGAGCCAGGCGGTGCCTGTGGCTCAGTCGGTAAGGCGCCGGCCCCATATACCGAGGGTGGTGGGTTCAAACCCGGCCCCCGCCAAACTGCAACCAAAAAACAGCCGGGCGTTGTGGCGGGCGCCTGTAGTTCCAGCTACTCGGGAGGCTGAGGCAAGAGAATCGCTTAAGCCCAGGAGTTGGAGGTTGCTGTGAGCTGTGTGAGGCCACGGCACTCTACCGAGGGCCATAAAGTGAGACTCTGCCTCTACAAAAAAAAAAAAAAAAAAAAGAAAATAATCATTTGGAGCCAATTCATCTTTAGGTAATGGAAGTCACATTTCCTTAGGCCAGCATCCACAACTGGCAATGGATACATCAGAACCACCACAACCAAAGAGATTATTCAATTCACATTTTAAGACAGCCAAAGAAAACAGAGTTTAAAAATGTCTAAGTATCTGAAGAGACTGTTTTGGCAAATATGGTTTCAAAAAATACAAGTCATTAGCTTCTTACTGTGGAAGTCGGACTTTCCCAATGCACTATTTTTTACTGGCAAAGGATTCACCAAGCTCTGCCAGTAAAAAGGGAAGAATTGTTGGAAAAGTGATCTATGTACACAATTCCAGTTAAGTTATAAAAGCAATATGTAATTTAGTAAAGGCTTGTGCTACACTATTATGACAACAAACATTAAATCAGAATCAATTATCTGCCACATTTGGAACACAATGGTATTACTCACCAAAAGTCTTGTATAAAACTTGCTTAAAAAGGAGAAAAAAGTTAGAAAATGCCAGCAGGTGTTCCAGGAACATTCATTAATAATAAGATTCACATTTGGGGATCAATTAATAGGTTATAAATCTAAAGGAACTTCAGATCTTATTTTATGTATGAGAGGACTTAGGCCTTGAGAAGTGACATGACCTGAACATGGTCACACAGGAATATATGACAAAGCTAAGAAACTACCATGTTGCATCTCAGAAGTCCAGGGGAAAGATCTGAGTGTACCCCGAGGCCTTCACATTGTCTCTCAGAGAAACAAGTACTTTCTGGGACTGTCACCATTCTTTTTTTTTTGTGTGTGTGTGTGTTTTTTTTTTTTTTTTTTTTGGCCGGGGCTGGGTTTGAACCCGCCTCCTCCGACATATGGGACAGACGCCCTACTCCTTGAGCCACAGGCGCCGCCCTGTCACCATTCTTTTATCACACAGGGTAGTACTCCCCGAGTAACAGAAAAAGGCCTGGAGACCCAAAGGCAAGGTAATGCTCACCACTCTGTGAATTGTTACTTGTGATAAGTGAAGGACTATGTTGGCTTCTCTTCACAAGATTTTATATTAATTAATTATATTAAATAATTAGTTTATTTATCTATAGATTTACCAGTATATGACAAGTGAGGCAAAGCAAATATGAAATACAACCCAGGAAGAAGAAGCCAAAGTAGTTCATCCTGATATCCAGGAAGTCTGAAAATTAAACAGAAAAATCTGTTTTTTAAAATACTCTGTAGGACTTTCTATGTCTACCTGTATAAAAGAATCATCACTACATATTGGCAGTGTACCAATTCAAGCTTTCTGTACCAGAGAATAATCTGAAGAGGCTTGAAAAACACTTTTCCACTGTCTTATTACAATAATTCAGGAAGGAATTAGGAGAAAAGACTAAAAGTATTTTTTTTTTTTTTTTTAGACAAAGTCTTACTATGTTGCCCTGGGTAGAATGCCTTGGCATCACAGCTCACAGTAACCTCAAATTCTTTGGGCTTAAGTGATTCTCTTGCCTCAGCCTCCTAAGGACCTGGGACTATAGGTGCCTGCCACAATGCCCAGCTATTTTTTTTTTTTTGCTGCAGTTGTTATCGATGTTCAGCTAGCCAGGGCCGGGTTGGGACCTGCCACCCTTGGTGCATGTGGTTGGCACTATAACCACTGTGCTATGGGTGCCACTGTGAGGGGCTATTACAAACCAAGTTGCTACTGACTTGAAGAATATTATACTGTAGAAAATGATAAGAAACTCAGCATAGTTGCAGTATAAGACTCTGCTTATGGAGCAGTAACTCTTATTTTTAAATGACAAGAATATAATGGCACTGAAAAAGGATAAATCCTATCAGTGCCTTTTCAACAAGGGGAAAGACCTTGTAGTACTGTTAACTCCCTTTTGATGGTTTAGAGATGGTTATTTATTTATATTTTTTGTAGAGACAGAGTCTCACTTTATCGCCTTGGGTAGAGTGCCGTGGCATCACACAGCTCACAGCAACTTCTAACTCCTGGGCTTAGGCGATTCTCTTGCCTCAGCCTCCTGAGTAGTTGTGACTACAGGCACCTGCCACAACGCCCGGCTATTTTTTTTTGTTGCAATTTGGCTGGGGCCGGGTTTGAACCCTCTACCCTTGGTATATGGGGCCGGCGCCCTACCCACTGAGCCACAGGCGCCACCCTAGAGATGGTTATTTTTACAATCTTGGGAATAGATTTTTATACTGTTTATAAATATAGTATTTACATTGTTTGTATAAATACAGTAATTTTTTTCAGAAAGGTTTTTTTTTTTTTGAGACCATGTTATTTTCCCTTTTATTAAACCAATTCTCTAAAAGCCAGACCATAGGCTTCTAGAATTCAGATTCTATAACCTGTAGGTAACGTGTACAATGGGTGGTAAACTAAAGACTATACTTATAGACAAAGTAGAACTTATACAATTATGTTGATAAGAATATTCCTCTACATTAACAACTAAAGCTAAATTTTGTAAACCTCTTTTATTTATTTATTTACTTATTTATTTTTGTTGCAGTTTGGCCGAGGCTGAGTTCGAACTCGCTGCCCTCGGTATATGGGGCCGGTGCCCTACTCACTGAGCCACAGGTGCCGCCCCTAAAGCTAAATTTTGAATGGTAAATAAGCAAGAGAAACCCTTCCCTTCATACCCTGAAGTTGAGAAAAATCTGGTATTTTAATGAAAATCTAAAATATTGTTGGGAAATGAAATACTTTTCAATATTGATGATGCAATTACTGATGAAGGTGCACTATGGAATTACCAAGGTTAGACTCCTATTTATGGCCAGTAGTCAAATTTGTTTTCCTTTCCATCTACATTCTGCTGTTCTGTTATACTCAAGGAACTAAACCACCTTATCAGAGTGAACAGGTGCTTAGAAGACTAACACAGAAAACAGAAAGGCATATCATCATCCTGGAGATTCTTCCCACGTCAGTGAAAGAATTGGATGCTTCAATCATCCAGATGTCAATGTATCTCTAATGACTCTTTTCCATTCCTGTGAGCATTTTCTAAAACAGGGTGGTATTGTCATCTGTTCCTCTAGTTAAAGTTATTGTTTTGTAAAGGAATGGATATAGGACCAACTAGTTATGTAGATACAGCAGACGAACAATATTTTAGGTGATGATTTATGACATTAGAAGGATCATACTCCTGGAAAAATGCTAAGTAGTTCAGAAAAACCAATAAATCACGTTTAGCAATACCCATGGGCATGATCAAGGGGCTTTAGACTGAAATCAAAGAATAAAAATATCCTCAATTAAAATTATAAGGCTAGATTCATGAATATCAATGATGTAGTAGGGAAAAAACACAGTGGAAGAACTACCAAAAAATTATTAGGAGGAAAAATGTAAATAGAAAATAAATCCAACAGCCTAAAGAAAGTGTGTATGTGTTTATGTGCATGTGTATATTTATATAGAGTAAACCTGAAATTTCAAAATAAGTATCTCTTGGGAATCACTAACATTTAGTGGAAAGAAACTTATGAATGAGAACTGGCATTTGAAAGGAATGCCTTAGAATATTTAACTATAAATCAATACATGTAGACATATATGGAAATTCTTGAACATGGGATAAAGAAACTCCTAAATGAGGCTAAAAAATAATGAAAGTTGTCATTAATGAGATACAGCATACTTTTAGCCACCATACAAGATGGAGGATTTCAATAAGGCTTTCCTAAAAGACTAATACAAAGATATAGATATGATAGTGGGACGTTACCTATCTATATGTACTGGAAGCTTGATTTTGCCAAAATCAGAGCATCTGGAAAACTTCTATGTTGCTTTGCTGAAAATTTAATTCTTCTTCTTTTTTTTTTTTTGAGACAGAGTCTCACTATGTTACCTCTGGTAGAGTGCTGTGGCGTCACAGCTCACAGTAACCTCAAGCAATTCTCTTGCTTCAGTTTCCCAAGGAGCTGGGACTATAGGAGAAATTTTAATTCTTAAACAGATAAAAGAAGCAATAGGGAAATGTGTTTAACTATTTTATATTTAAGTTTCAACATAAAGGCCAAAATGAATGATGATGTAGAAGTGACAGGAACTCTGGTAGTGACCATACCAGGACTTGACAATCCTGGGCATGGTCAAACATGAAGTGTACAACTGCTGAAGGAAAATTTGACAGTCACTCATGACATACTGGAGAAACGGGAGAAAGGGTGGATTTATAGATGATTCAGTATCATATTCTAAAGCATAATGACTGGCCGATTCTTATCAACCTTGAAGGAAACTTCTACTTGGTTTAGTCCTACAAAACATTTTAAATTGATAACTTGAAGAAATGGGAGCATACTGATACATTTCCAGGTGATACAAAGCTGGGAAGGAGAGTTAATATGCAGGATTGAACAGTCAACTCAACAGATATTCATTGAATACCTTTATGGGTGCCAGGTATAAAAATTAATATGAAGATTAATCAAGATATCATTCTTCCTCTCGTGGTTCCATTTTCAACTGGTGATATAAAAATATGTAGAAATAATCACAGAACAGGGTATGAAGTGATAAATTCCAGAAAGATTACAGATAAAGTGGTTAGCTAGGTCAATGAAGGGAGATATTAATTCTAGCTTTATGTGCTGGTGGGTCCAGAATATTGGATGATTTAGTGGAAGCATTCATAGGAACATGTCAGATGAGTAGAATTTGGACATGTAATAAGGGGTGGAAGAACATGGAGCTTATATAGGGAAAGGTTTGTGGTTTTGTCTGACCAAAGAATGGAATTCAGGACAGGGAGTAATAGGAAATAAAAGTTGGGCAATAAGATTCTGGGATACAGGTTGGCGCAATAAACTAAAAACAATAAAACTCAATTTAACTTGGATAAATTTCTAGTTTTAGGATGACAATTTGATGTTGTCACCCCTTTCTTCTCACAAATCACCCTCAAACAATTAGACACAGAACACAACCGCTAGCTTTACTGACACAGAGGCCCATATGAACCACATTACATAACAATTTAGAGCAGTCAGAATTATTCATTACTCAGCATAGCAATGGAAGGCCAAGCCCATGTTCCTGAAGAGGGAGACACCATGAAAGAGCAGCACTTGATTGTGAAATAGAAACACTGCACTAAAGACAGGAAGGAGGCAAAAGGCCGAAAACAGGAAGACGTGGCTATAATCAGTATAAGACCGAGGCAGAGCAGTTGAACCCTTGATCACACTCAGTGATAACAAGCACAAAGGATGAACTTGGAAGTGAAGTACCAAGTACTACTAGAGAGTTAAATCTTTCTTTTTCCTTTTTTTTTATTGAGACACTGTCTTGCTCTGTTTCCTGGGCTACAGGATGCGGTGGCCTCATCCTATCTCACTGCAACCTCAAACTCCTAGGCTTAAGTGATCTTCCTGCCTCAGCCTCTCAAGTAGCTAAGACTACACGTTTGTGACATTATGCCTGACTAACTTTTTTAGGTTTTTCTTGTATAGATGGGGGTCTTGCTATTGCCCAGGTTGGTTTCAAACTCCTGGCCTCAAGTGATCCTCCTGCCTCAGCCTTCCAAAGTGCTAGGATTATAGGTGTGAGTCACTGTGCCTGTCCAAGGCTTTCTTTTTTAAATAAAACAATTTATTATTTTCTTAAATGATTTTAGATTTAAAAGTATGAATGATGTTAATATGTAGTTTATAATATTTTATTTTATTTATTTTTTGAGACAGAGTCTCACTTTGTTACCCTGGGTAGAGTGCCATGGCATCATAGCTCACAGCAAACTCAAACTCTTGTGGTCAAGCAATCCTCTTATCTCAGCCTCCTGAGTAGCTGGGACTATAGTTGCCTGCCACAACACCTGGCTAGTTTTTCTATTTTTAGTAGAGATGTGGTCTTGCTCTCATTCAGGCTGGTCTCGAACTTCTTTTTTTATTTTTCTGCTTTTATGTTCCACTTTATTATATTTTTTTTATTAAATCATAGCTGTGTACATCTATGCAATCATGGGGTACAATGTGCTTGTTTTATATACAATTTGAAATATTTTCATCAAACTGGTTAACATAGCCTTTATGGCATTTTCTTAGTTATTGTGTTAAGACATTTATATTCTACATTTAGTAAATTTCTCATGTAACTTCTGAGTTCAAGCAATCTACTCGCCTTGGCCTCCCAGAGTGCTAGGATTATAGGTGTGAGCCACTTCATCCAGGCAGTTTATAATATTTTAAACATGTCTTAATAAGAAGAGCTTTTTTTCCAAAATACATTTCTCTATGTACCAAGTACCAACTCTAGAGATTCTAATTTTGTAGTCTGGGGCCCAGGCACTTACATTTGGAATTTTCTCATTCAGAAAACTGTGGAGTTAGTGTAAAAAAAGAAATCTATCATCAAAACCTGTCACCAGATAAAATAGTGTAGAGAAAAATATAGGCCTTTTCATTCATAAGTAAATACTATATGCTCGGTATTATTCTAGGAATGGGAATAGTGCAGTACATACAATAAATTCCTTGTCCTTGTGGAGTTTATAAGCTAGTAGAGGAAAGACACAAAGTAAATATGTAAAACGTGAATAATGCTGGAAGCTGATACACAGAAAAATACAGCAGGGAAGAAGTAAAGAGAATTGGGCCAGAGAACCTTACAATTTAAAATAGGGTGGTCAAAGAAGGCCTCACTTAGAAGGTGATATTTGAATAAAGATTTAAAGGGAGTAAGGGAGCAAATCATGAATATACAGGGCATATACAAACTCCTAGACTCAAGTGATCCTCCTGCCTCAGCCTTCCAAGTAGCTGAGACTACAGGTGTGTGACAACATGCCTGACTGACTAGGGAAAAGTATTTTAGACAGAGACTTGCTGATGCAAAGGCCCTGAGACAAAAGACTGGCCATATATTTACTCAAGGAGCATTAGCGAGGCCAGGAGAGCTGGGGGAGTGAGTACGTGAGATCATAAAGGCAACATGGGAGCTAGACTGTACAGGATCTCAGGGGCCTGCCTGTAAAAGACATTGGCTGTTACTCCTAGTGAGATGATAAACTTAGTGAATTGAAACAAAGAATATTTAAAGGACCAACTATTTGTATGAATACATACATACAGTATAACCCCCCTCCCCAGTTGAGCACCTCCCTACTTTGACCACCTCCTTGAGTTGATCTAATTTTCATAGAATGGACATGCACCACATGTACTTATCTGCACAGTGGGCCTGGTTCCTCATACTGACCACCTGCATACATTGACCAGTTTGCTACAGTCCCTTGGGTGGTCAACTTACAGAGCGTGTTGTGTGTATGTGTAAAACTCTAAAAAGCAATGGAACTTTAAAAAGTAATTAATAACAAAAATAAAAATTGTAAGTAGTGTCTGGAAACATTGCTAAATAAATCTAGACAATACCTAATACAGTATCTTAGAATAAATGTTTAATAAATATTTCTGGAACAAATGGACAGTGGATTTACACTGAAATGGAAAGTTTTTTTGAAATTGTTATAAAATCAGATGTAAGAATTTAATATTTATCTCAAATAAATACAGACTTTCATAAAAGACTTCAGGACATTCTTACAGATATCTGCCAGTAGCTTTCCATATTACTTATTTTACATAGGAATGGCAAGAAGACACTAACATAAAATGTCTTTCAAAGACATTTTGAACATTTTCCTCTTTTGTTTATAAGAGTCAAACGTGGTTTTTAACAAGTCTGTCTTTCAATCTTTATTCAAACTGGCTCTGCTTTATTCTTAATTTTAAAACTTCATGTTTTTATCCCAAAGTTTTTTGGTTTTCTTTTTTTTTCCTGCCGAAGCTATAGGCTTCAGAGAAAAAAATAAAGGGTTAAGAAAAAAAGAAATTTTTAAAGTGACAAATCTATTCCTTTTGATAGCTAAGGAAGTGAATATACTTTTCTTTTCCCCCATAGCTTCAAAATGAATGAATCTATTCTTTCTGGCTATCAAAGAGTGTTTGCTTTTAAATTATTTTGGTGATAATGCCATGGACAGCAAAACAAAACCGTTCTTTAGTATTAGTTCTGTACTTCTTTTGCCTGGTAATAGTAATAGAATTTACAAAAGCACTAATTTTTTGATTAACAGAAAAATGGATAGCTACCTCTTTCAACCACTGAAATAGAACTTCCTACAGTAATGAAAAGAACTTAACTTCTATTAGAGACAACTGCAAATATTATCATACCATGTTATGATTTTTTTAGAGAAAAATATGAATTTTGAAGTCATATACTATTAAGAACATTACTTTACATGGCCAAGAGATCATTGATAGATGAACATCAGAAAAAATTATTTTAAAAAATTATTTGTGCTGGTATATGGGAATTAAGCTAAAATCAAATGATTTACCAAATGAATTATCTACTTTCATTGCTTTCTGATACATCTAAGATAACTTTGTGTAAAGCAAGAAAATTTACATTAAGTCTTTACTAAACTGTGTTAACTTGAAATATATGATCAATTATTAGAAAGATTTGATTTCTGGCTACTTTTTTATCAGGGTATTAATTAAAATAGAAAAGAGTGAGAGAATAGAAAACTTGGTCACTCGGTTTAGCAGTTTTCTCAGATTGAAAAAGTAAGAATGAAACCTCCAGGTTTAAGAATTTCAAATGAGGCTGCTAGACAGAGAAGACAGACTAAATTAGCTTACCACTTGAACCATTTTGAGATATCTGGCATATCTTGGATCCTTGGCTACAGTTAAGATATTTTCTGCTGAAACTTCACTTTCCTGTGGTCCAGAGTCTTGTGTACTGTTCTGCTGTAGAGAGCATTTTGTATAAATCTTTAGACAATTCACAAAAGGGGTCCATCATGTTACTTAAAAGGGATGTTTCTGTCTATAATTCTAAGGCAATAAGAATCAGACAAAATCATATTTCTAAATTTAAATACCAATAATTTAAAAATGGGATATATGTTTCTAAATATCTATAAATACTTAAATAGGACTTCAGAGGAAGCTACACTTAATATTAACACTATGTTAGTTCTTAAAATGCAAATATATTCATGCATTAAATAATTAAAATTCGCTTTACTCATTCTGAATTATAAGGTGCCTCTATTATTTTAATAAAACTTTTAACAAAACTAATATAACTATTTTATTTGTCAACTCTAACAGAAAGTGAATTGATTTCCTAGGTACCTACCATCTATCCAATTCAACTGCTTATTAAATGATCTTATTCTAAGTAGGAATGGCTCTTCTAACTTTTTAGAAAGTAATTCCTGGAGAATTTTTGAAAGAGAAGCCAGTTTCTCAGACAAAATTACATTGTATATTTCAGCTACTGATATAACTATTAGTGGTAACACTGTCCACAGAGTGGTTAAGATTAAATACTACATATTACTTATAATGAAGAATACTCAGGAATGACCTTTTTAGATACAAATAGTTTGTTATACAGGTAGTCATCACTTCCACGATAGATACAGTGTTAACTGAAACTTGTCCACATGGAAACCCTATCCTTGCTTAAGTGCAAAGCTAGGACTGCTTGTACACAGGATTTGATTTTTCCATGAAATTAAATATTTAGAATAAGCTTACTTTTTGAATATCACTCATTATCTGTACATATTGTTAAGAAGAATTTCTTCAACAGTATGAAATCACTTTTATGACTACACTGAAATGTAGGAAAAATTAATTTGAGGTAAAATGTAAATAACTACCTTTAAATCAATTCATGGTCCTTAAAAAAAAAGTAAATTATATATTAAGGTTTTTCTCTCAGATAATTCAAATATAAATTAAATCTGTCAAAATCTCTGAAGCAAATAAAAGATCCAAAATTCCTTTAGGTTTCTCCTATTACGTGATACTGTTAAATGAACAAAAATAATTTTTGTGTATATATAACGCATATGTATAGTATTTAAAAATCCAAAACACTGTTAAATAAAAAATTCAAATGATATCTCAGTACATTTTTTATAAATTTATGGACATTAGCTCATATAACAGCACAATAGAGCAAATGAGAACTACATCCCATACTTTTGCCTAATAAACAAGACCTCAACAAGGTTTAATTATATAATATCTTACACCTTTGCTACTTGACTGACCCAATAAATCTTTTACCATATCTCTCAACTGTCTTTCATTTTATTCTCAAATTAATCTCAATCTGCACAACTGGATTTTCTATTGTGAATAATGATAAAATCTAAACCATGAAATTAAAGTTGCAGAAAAATCAGTATACAAACCTTAGGTCTTTGACTCATGCATAAACTAGAGAGAGTAATAAATGAATGGTTTTTTTAAAAAGTGCATAATTATCCCTTATTTGATAATTGAATCGACTGTAATGTCAATGAAAACTCTGTAGTAAGTAATACTTAAGTCCATTTCAAAACATTTTATGTAAAATACACCAATTAACAATGACCAAAAAAGGGAGAACTTGCCTTTGAATATTAAGAGCATGTTGAAGTTATTTTATTAAGCTAATCATACATGATTTTATCACGATTTTTTTTTTAGTAACCATTGTTATGAAGTATATAGCTATTAATATAATTCATTAATCATCTTTTTTTTTTTTTTAGAGACAGAGCCTTAATCTGTTGTCCTGGGTACAGTGCCGTGGCATCACAGCTCACAGGAACCTCCAAACTCGGGAGCTCAAGCGAGTCTCCTGCCTCTGCCTCCCAAGTAGCTGGGACTACAGGCGCCTGCCACACGCCGGCTATTTTTTGGTTGCAGCCATCATGGTTGTTTGGCGGGCCCAGGCTGGATTTGAACCCACCACCTCAGGTGTATGTGGCTGGCGCCTTTGCTGCTTGAGCCAAAGGCACCAAGCCATTTTTATCACAATTTTTGAAACCTTAAAAAGTAACAGGACTTCATCAATCCTCTAAATAAATTAATATAGTAGATAGTTTTAAAATAAAGTTGCCAGAGAAATACTAGGTTATCCCGAATTTGCAAAGAAAAATTAGAAATTCAGCTATGATTACTGGTAATCAATTTTTGTGGACCTTAAATAGGTGAGAACCAATACAACTGTGCAGAAGTTTTAATACATATATTATAGATGGCATTCATAATAGCACCTGGAAAAATTCAAATTAATATTCAATGTTAGACAGATACTACTTAAAAATTTTACAGAAATATATGATAACTATATCCACCAAAGAATAACTACTAGGTAGAATAGAAATACTCTTAACATTTTTTACAGATGTCTTGTTTTAGAAAGATTCACATTCAAATGAGAGAACTTCATAAAGTTAAACTCTTCTACAATATTTGGATTTCTTCTTGTATATTATATATACAGTATTTTAGTGTCCATCATAATGGAATTACCTATATTAATCAACAGGTGTTATACTTTCTATTATCTAATTCTTAAGTAAATAATCATCTAATTCGTCACCCAAAGACATACCTTATCTAAATGTATGGCTTCTCACAGGGCTTCACACCATACATCCTTAGCAGGCTTAATGAACTGAGTACAGCTACTATGAGAAAGTGCAGTGTAGCATAGCAGGTAAGAGCTAGGGCTCTTGGCATCAGACTTCCTGGGTTAAAATTCCAGCTCTTACATTACTATTTAATCCTCACCAAGTTATTTAATGTCTGTGTACCTCATTTGACCTGTCCGTAAAGTAGGGCTGATAATATAGTGCTTAATCATAGGGCTGTTATGAGAATTACATGAGTTAATTCACAAAAAGCACTTAAAAGTGTGTGTGCCCTGGCACACAGTAAGCATCCTTCAAGTGATAGCTATCACTACCATTGTTAACATCATCATTAACTAAAAAATATCCTGTGAAAAGCATCTCTATGTACAAATGCAGAATTCTATTATATAAGAAGTCTACTTGTTTGATATTACTTTGGTAGGCTACCATTTTAGTAATTATTTTATTCTGGATTTTATTTATTATTAATATGATTATTATTTTGGAGACAAAATCTTACTCTGTTGTCTGGGCTAGAGAGGCATCGTCAGAGCTCAGTACTACCTCAAACTTAGGTGATCCTTACCATGCCGGGCTAATTTTTATGTTTTCTGTAGAAATAGGGTTTTGCTATATTGCACAGGCTGCTTACCAACTCCTGGCCTCAAGTGATCCTCCTGTCCTGGCCTCCCTAAGTGCTAGGATTACAAGTGTGAGTCACGACATTTGACCTTATTTTGGATTTTAATACCTCACTGAAATACACCACGGATTATACTCAAACAATAAAGAATTTTTGTTTTTTTGAAAAATAATAAAAAATTTAAATTTGGGTGGCACCTGTGGCTCAGTGAGTAGGGCGCGGGCCCCATATGCCGAGGGTGGTGGGTTCAAACCCAGCCCCGGCCAAAACTGCAACCAAAAAATAGCCGGGCGTTGTGGCAGGCGCTTGTAGTCCCAGCTACTCGGGAGGCTGAGGCAGGAGAATCGCCTAAGCCCAGGAGTTGGAGGTTGCTGTGAGCTGTGTGACGCCACAGCACTCTACCAAGGGCAATAAAGTGAAACTCTGTCTCTACAAAAAAAAAAAAAAAAAAAAAAATTTAAATTTATACAGAACCTTAAGACATAAGAGCCAAATATAAAGTGTGGCTCCTACTAGGATGTTGACTTAAACAAATCAATTCTAAAAGTACACTTTTCAGACAATTGGTATTTCTTTTTTATTTTATTTTTTTAGAGACAGAGTCTCACTTTATTGCCTTCAGTTGAGTGCCATAGAGTCACAGCTCACAGCAACTTCCAACTCCTAGGCTTAAGCGATTCTCTTGCTTCAGCCTCCTGAGTAGCTGGGACTACAGGTGCCCACCAGAATGCCCGGCTATTTTTTGTTGTTGTTGTTGCAGTTTGGCTGGGGCTGGGTTGGAATCCACCACCCTCAATATATGGGGCCACCGCTCTACCCACTGAGTCACAGGCGCTGCACAGACAATTGGTATTTCTAACAACAGTAGTTCTCAAATTTCAAATGCCTACACATCACCTAGGGATCTTGTTAAAATTTAGATTGTGATTCAGCAGTTCTTGGAGGGAGCCTGAGATTATTTCTAACAAGCCCTCAGGCAATGTCCATGCAGCTGGTCCATGGAGCATACTTTGAGTAATAAGGGGTTGAAAAACACCAGGAAACTACTATCCATTACATGTGTATGATAAAATTTGATAGACATTTAAATATGAAAAATGTCACAAAAAATATCAAAATTTTTCACAGATGCTCAAGGAATTATGTAGGGGTAAAATGACATAATGTCTGGGATTCATTTCAGCAAGTGACAAAAAAGATAAGATGAAGCAACTGTGACACAATCTTAACTGAAGAATCTTGAGTATTCATTGTACTCTTTTCTACTTTTGTGCATTTTAAAATTTTATAATAAAACATTTAGAAAGTACATTTCTTATAAGAACTTAGAAAAATTCCCATAGGGAACTTGAAGAAAATAATTGTATTCAAGATTTTTTCTAGTCCTATATAGATTTATTTTATTGTAGGCAAAAACAAAAATATTAACTGCAGGAAGCCTTTCAAAATAATAAAACAATAATAAAACTTTGTTCCCCCCAAGATTCATTTCCAATCTTAAGTTTTTATAATTTTACCATTAGAAGTTTCACATTTTTTATTTAACATCTTCCTTCCAGACTACCGCTTAGGTCTAGTGGTTTCACCCAAGAAGATCTATTTGTTTCTTGGAACTCAGATACCTACCTGTGATTGCTCCGAAGTGGCTTCAGAGTGTGGTCCATTTGTGACACTAGTGACACTTAAAGGAGATACTTCAACTGTGACATCATCTAGGCCCGGGATAGATGACAACTGAGAAAAGGAAATTAGTGTTGGTAAATAAGGATCACAGTCAGTGTATAAATAAGCTAAGTTTGTAGGAGTGCATCTTTTTAATAGCTGTCTTAAGTTCTAAGTGTATACAAATAGGTTCATAATATTGCATCTTTAATTCTCCATGACATACACTAAAATCAAAAGACAGTCACAACTAAAATGCTTTTGAAGAATTCTCAAAAATCTAATTTAGCTTATAACCATATTTATTTATTTAGAGACAGAGTCACCCTAGGCACAGTGCCATGGTGTCACAGCTCACAGCAACCTCAAGGTCTTGGGCTTGAGTGAGTCTCTTGCCTCAGCCTCCCAAGTAGCAGGGACTACAGGTGCCCACCACAATTCCCAGCTATTTTTTGTTGCAGTTTTCATTGTTGTTCAGTTGGCCTGGGCTGGGTTCGAACTCGCCACTCTTGGTGCATGTGGCTGGTGCCGTAACCACTGTGCTATGGGCGCTGAGACTTATAACCACTTTTAAAATATAGAAAATTCCAGTGTAAAGATTCAGAGCGTGGGTTTTAGAGTCAGATTAACTAGGTGTAAGTCTTAGTTCACTCACAAACTGGGTGACATTGTATACATTTTCTCACTGTAAGGTAGGGATAAGAAAATTTACCTTACAATGCTATTGTAAAAAGATTTTTTATTAAAAATACTTTAAAAAGATTCTGTATAGCACATTTGAAATTTGAATTACCTTGGATATAACAAAACTTGTCTTTACATTTTATTTTTTTTTAAATAATGTAACTGTTTATCAAAATGAGGTGGTTACATAAATAATGGAATACAATGAAGCCAATACAAAGAATAAGGGGAGACAGGTGCTGATTTGGAAGGATATCGACAGAATATAAGTGGGAAAAAGTATAGATGATGAATATATTATGCTCCTATTTTTTCACAACACAACGCTCACTTCTTAAAGGGTAAGCAAGTGACAGGCACACTGAACGAACAGGACTTTAAATGTATAATCATCAATTTTATTTTTGCCTCCACTATCCCTTTACGTCTGAAGTTCAGTGGGCTGTTTCTGTCTTGTCCCTGGAGTTTTCTGCTGACTTGTCGGTAACAAGAAACGAAAGTTTGCCACACTCCTTAGGTTGCAAATCCAGTCTCAGTTTGTGGCCAGTCTCAGTTATTCCTCAAAACTCCCAGCTTGACTGAATGTTAAACTTGATTCCCTTCCAGCCATGCCACTGTGGGTGTACCTTGTAGCTGTCTTTCTTTCTTCTTTCCTTGCTTTATTGTCTTTACATTGTAATGTATGACATAGTTAATTCATTTTTTTCTTTTTTTTTTTGCAGTTTATGGCCAGGGCTGGGTATGAACCTGCCACCTCTGGCATATGGGGCCGGTGCCCTACTCCTTTGAGCCACAGGCACCGCCATCATTTTTCTTTCCTTAAAGATTTATCAGTGAGTGTTAATAAAATGTGTTATTTCTTGTACACAAAAAAATAGCCTTGCTGTTGGGATTTCACTATGCAATGATTAAACATTTCAACCTAAAATAGTTAAGCATTTCAGGTTAGATTTGCAAGCTCCACACAAATCTTCTTTTCTGATTTTATCCAGATATCAATGACACACATTTGTCAGATATTTGACTAACTTTGGCAATTGATTCTAAGGCCATGGAAATAACTAAGGTTAACTTGCCCATATGATAAGTTAATGTGTGTCCTTGGACTCTAACTCCAGGAGAATTCCCCAAACATAAAAAAAGACCCATACTCATAATAAAGTATAATGAAAACATCAATGGTAATAAGATCTCAAGCAACAATATTCATTGAGAACTGTTGATGGATGACCATACTTAGTACAGTGACTACAGCCCAAACAATTTCAAGTGTGGCTGTTACATCTTAAACACGTTCAAGTCCAGACATTCTAAATTTATAAGTTAGAGAGTTGTTCTAAGAGAAATATAGTTTCTGAAGTCCATAAGGAGATACAGAAAGTACAAATTAGACATTATCGCCCTTATTTTAGGGATATGTTATCTTTTCCTTCCTCATAAATATTTGAACAAATATTTTTTTAGATCAATGCTTTTGGACCAAGTCACAAAAATACACTAGTATTTTCATAACTTAATAAACAGAAAAAAACACACGTACAATGTTAAAAATGAAACCAGCTTAAAACTATGTAACTTAAATGTGTTACTATTATTTAACAATATCTTCATGTTTTTAAATCAGACCAGCATTCTATTTTTCCTAGTTAGCACTTGTGATTTCTGACATTGAAAATACTATTCTTCATGAAGAATTAAGAAAAAAAAAAGAAAATGCTATTCTTTATTAACATTTAAGATATATACAAATGGAAAAGTTGATATTGTTTCCAAATTTTGCTCTGAGACATCTAAAGATTTATATAAATATTATTATATTATCAAAAGATAACTATTAAAATAATTTTGAGGGCGGCACCTGTGGCTCAGTGAGTAGGGTGCCAGCCCCATCTACTAAGGGTGGTGGGTTCAAACCTGGCCTTGGCCAAACTGCAACAAAAAGTAGCTGGGCATTGTGGCGGTTGCCTGTGATCCCAGCTACTCGGGAGGCTGAGGCAAGAGAATTGCAAGCCCAAGAGCTGGAGGTTGCTGTGAGCTGTGACGCCACAGCACTCTACTGAGGGCGACAAAATGAAACTCTGTCTCTAAAAAAAAAATTTTTTTTGAATTTTTCATCAAATGAAGCAAACTATAAAACAGCTCAGTTTGTTAACATGTTACTCACATTATGCTTTTGCCTAGCATAATGAAAGTAATTTCAATCCATGAGTAAATTTTAATTAATGATTTATAATAAATACCATTTCCTTTGCAATTGTAATACATTTTTTAAAAAAACACAACATTGTACCACTTTATAGATTTAGGAGTTATACTGAATCTATTCCCAAATGAAATTAAAGTTAGATATGACTCAGAAAGTTGGTATATGTATGGCAAATTTTATACCATAAATTATTCAGAAATACAAACCTTTGCATCTAAAATATTGAGAGTTGTTTCAATTTGTTGGATACGAAGAGAAAGGCCTGCTAGTTTCTGGAAAAGAAAAATTAGAGACATAAGAATAAAGTCTTTGGTTAAGGTAAACCAAAGACTTGTTAAGGTTAACAAGAACAACAAAGGGCAGATTTGAAAATATTAATACAAGCCACAGTAACTCATTTTCTACTATATCACCACTGTCTTATTTACATGGTAGGAATGGGAACTCAAGTATTCTATTACCTTTATTAGAATGCTTCATGGTTATTTTCTAAAATTATATCCACTAATAACTAAGTGATATTTTCAGCGTTAGCAAACTCATTACCAGAGCAGTATTCATTGGGACCAGAATGTAAGCTTAACCCGGGACAGAGCCTTTTGTTCACTGCAGTTCCTCTAGTGCCCAGAACAGTATTTGACACTTAACAGGAGCTTAAAAATTATTTGTTGATGAATGAAGGAATTCTTCAGAAAAAACAAAAGAAAAGAATAAAAGTCATTAAGGACAGCCCATCACTTAAACATATACTTGAGACCATATATGCATAATTCTTAAGTGTGAAAAGTAAAAGGAGATGAAATTGGAAGATGAGTAATTCATTTTGGAAAGAATTAAAACAAAAGAGAAAAAATCAGAGTACTAAAGAAGGAAAAAGAAGCAATCTACCATCAAAATGCGGGATAGAACAGGCTTGGCGCCATGCAAATACAGTGAGGCTGGCGGGTTTGAGCCTGGCCTGGGCCACCTGAACAACAATTAACAACTGCAACAAAAAAAATAGCCAGACGTTGTAGTAGGTGCCTATGGTCCCAGCTGCTTGCGAGGCTGAGGTAAGAGTTTGAGGTTGAGCTCAAGAATTTGAGGTTGCTATGAGCTTTGATGTCACAGCATTCTACTGAGGATGACATAGTAAGACTCAATCTCACAAAAAAAACAAAAAACAAAAAAAAACAAAGTAGCATAGACCAGATCGAAGAGCTTGCCAGGCTCTAGTTACTCTGTATGATTAAATTATCCATATACAGGGAGGAGAGAGGGTTTTTGGGGGGACCTCACCTAATGTGTATGATGCAATGGTACATTTCAAAACGATTAAGAAATGAGTATAATTGTGATGGATGTGTTACTTAGTTCAATGTAAGCATTTCACATCGTATATCGAAGCAGTACCCTGAACCCCATAAATGCATCAATGTACAAAGTTATGATTTAATAAAAAATGATTAAAAAAAATCCCTACATGCAAATCTCAAAAAAAGCTAAATAAAAAATAAATTATCCACATACATATACACCTACACAAATAAAAGTAACATCATAAAATATCTTATTTCATAAGAATTTTTTTAAAAAACTCCCTGATCCTAAACATTGTTATTCAGTCATACAGTCCAAGAGCAGTTAGCCAGTTTTCTAGTTGACATACATACAGCATTCCAACTGCCTTCTGGGGTATTATCAAGATCATGACTAAGAAGCAAAACTTTAATACCCTGAGAAGTGGTCACTTTAACCCACAATGAGAAGTGGGGAAAACTGGAAGTAGGCACAGGGTAGTTAGTGCTTCTTTACAGGCTACTTAGTTTTAAAATGAGCCTCTTGATACTCACAAAGATATAATCTAGAAATAAAACATTAGAGTCTAGTATTAATAATATCAAATCTAAGTTTAAGCATGACTTCTAGAATTTTTCCACATAAAGCTTTTTTTTTTTTTGTAGAGACAGAGTCTCACTTTATTGCCCTCGGTAGAGTGCCATGGCCTCACACAGCTCACAGCAACCTCCAACTCCTGGGCTTAAGCGATTTTCTTGCCTCAGCCTCCCGAGTAGCTGGGACTACAGGCACCCGCCACAACACCCAGCTATTTTTTTGTTGCAGTTTGGCCGGGGCCGGGTTTGAACCCGCCACCCTCGGTATATGGGGCCAGCGCCTTACCGACTGAGCCACAGGTGCCGCCCCACATAAAGCTTTTATATTAACATAAATATGGGCTTATAAAATGTATCATGAATAAATATTAGCTGTATTCCTGAAAACCATGGAATTTAATTTTTGGCTAATTTAATCAACCCGAATTTACTAGACAAGAAATCCTACAACAAATTAATTTGTAAAGTGAATAATAATGCCCAACTTAAACATGAATATACTGGTTTGATTAAAGTGAACCCCAAAAGACACAAAAAAACTGAATTAAAATTTAATTTTTTGTATACTTATATAAATATGTACTTTAAAGCAGTAATAAACATAAACATTTGAGCATTTACCTTCTATGTATGCTACACTATACATGCAACATATCATTCAAAATCTACACCATAACCACATGAAGTAGGAACTATATGCCAATTTTAAAGATGACAAAACTGAGTCATACAAGTAAAATAAATTGATCTGAAACCATCCTCTTCATTTGACTTTTGGGAGAACTTTACATTGTTAAAACATGATGGTAAACTCTTGTGCATTGCATAGACAGAATTTTTATTATCCATTGTTAACAAATGGTCAATCTGCTTCTAAGATGCTACTGTGCTGTATAATGGCAATCATATTTTCCGAATCTTGGTGAATTTCCTAAGATAGATGCTATTTATCTGGAATTATTTAAAAAATTGGTCTTAAAGAATTTTCAGGATTAGATTATAAAGCAAACTTGTCATAAATGGGTACTCCCTGGCTCATACAGCATAGGCTAAGGACTAAAATACAGAGCTTAGTAAATAAGGGCCTAAGGATGAAAATGTTTATTTGAAACATCATTGTTGATAAATGATAAACTTTCAAGAGCAGTAATTCTCTCATTCTTTTTTGGACACAGATTAGTTTAACTAATATGGCACTCTTTTGCTTTACCATTCATTTTACTACCATCATCTACTATAATCAAAACTCACCAAAATGAAATGACCTGGTTTTTTCAACAAAACAAGATTATACGAATAATTTATTCATGTAAACAAGGGAGTGATCTAACCATTGATATTTTAACCTGTAAAAACTTGTCTGAGACTTGGTGCCTATAGCTCAGTGAGTAGGGAGCTGGCTACATATACCGAGGCTGGCAGGTTCGAGCCCGGCCCAGGCCTGCTAAACAACAATGACAACTTCAACCAAAAACAAAAAACAAACAAAAAAAAACCGGCCAGGCATTGTGGTGGGCACCTGTGGTCCCAGCTACTAGGGAGGGTGAGGCAAGAGAATTGCTTAAGCCCAAGAGTTTGAGGTTACTGTGAGCTGTGATGCCATGGCACTCTACCAAGGGCAACATACTAAAACTCTATCTCACACTAACAAAAACTTGCCTGAATATCTTTGAGAGTTTAAGAATAAAATTTCTAAATTTAAATAATTATGGGAATTGGTATGTCAAATAGTTTTTGCTTGCTCCTGCTACTACCACCTAAGTTTTATATGAACATAAATATACACACTGACAAACACAAAGAATATTTTAGGAAAATTTTAGTTTTATACTGCATCTATTAAGTTTCAAGAATTTTCAAAATAGTCTAGTTATTTTTTAAATTTAATTTCATATTTCAAATTAATAAGAGGGTACCAATGTTTAGGTTACATTGTTTTCAATTCTAAGGTAAAGTTCATATTGTAGTCGAGCCCTTCACCCAGAAGGTATGCTGAACACTCTCGCATTGTGCACATTAGTTGAGATCTAGCCATTCACCCTCCCTCCTCCCACCTCCTCTCTCCCATCCCTCTTGCTAGACTATATTTGGGTTTCATCTTTTGTTTGGGCATGTAGTTGTTTATATATTGGTTTTGGTAGTCTAGTTATTAATGTACAAATTCATTTGAATGATGCTGGGTATGTCAAGAAATGATTTTGAAAACTTATATGTAGCATAGGAAAAGATTTTATATTTTCAGATTAACATATTTAATATTTTAGACTCTCAAAAAAACAGCTCTAGAGAAGATAGATAATACCTTTATAGATAATAAAATAACATAATTTATCCTAACAAAGATCTCCCCAAGCCAAGAGGAAAAGCCTTTTGTTGATCTGGTTTTCAAGTAGATAAATTACAAAGTGGTTCTGATCTGGAGTATATGAATCTGGATGACAGAAAAAGTTCTATCTTTATTTTTATGCACCTCTAACTTAAATTTGGCATTTTCTTTAAATTTAGTGAAAAAAATTACAGAAGTATTAGGACCTATGACTGTCACCAATAAAAATCACAGATTTTTTTATTACAATTGTTGAAGATTTTATTTATTTATTTATTTATTTATTTTTTTGAGACAGAGCCTCAAGCTGTTGCCCTGGGTAGAGTGACACGGCATCATAGCTCACAGCAACCTCCAACTCCTGGGCTCAAGCGATTCTCCTGCCTCTGCCTCCCAAGTAGCTGGAACTACAGGCACGTGCCACGATGCCTGGCTATTTTTTGGTTGCAGCCATCATTGTAGTTTGGCAGGCCTGGGCTGGAGTTGAATCCGTCAGCTCAGGTGTATATGGCTGGTGCCTTAGCTTCTTGAGCCACAGGTGCCTAGCCTGAAGATTTTATAATATTTCAAAATTCCGTTTATTAGACAGCCGTGACAGATTATATAATTGAATGCTTTAATATAAAGAACCTACTACTATTATCACAGTTGTTAGTGTTTTAAAGTGTTTTAAAATATATAACTGGTCTCTTTTGTAATCCTATGCATTTTATTTTATCCACCTAAAAACATTAATTCGTTCTCATTTAACGGCCAAAGTGTCCACAGAATATTTAAGAAAGAACCTCTGGTTATCAAAGATAATGCAGCCTAATAAATGGTTTTGAGTCTGTTCCAATGTAATTATTGCCGTAACACACATGCATACATACTCTTTAGGGAGTCACTATCACTTGAGAAACTACGCCTGGCTTCATTTATGGGTTACTGAAGTTCATTTCGAAGATATTTAGATCTGTTGCATTTTCTTTCTACAGTCCTCAAACCGCTATTATAAAGCAGGTTTCTCAACCTCTCCACTGACATTTGGACTGAAAAGTTCTTTGTTGTACAAGTCTAGTGTGTGTAGTACAGGATGGACAGCAGAATCTCTGGTCTCTACTTACTAAATGCCAGTAGACTCTCAAGTTGTGACAATCAAAAACACTTCTAGCTATTGCTAAACATCCCCTGGTTGAGAACCAGTGCTTTGAAGTGTGGATGACTACGGATGTAAGTCACAGGATGAATGGCAGCAACTGTCCTTACCTTTGAAAGTTTTAGCAAGAGGAAACAGAAAGGTAACAATGTTTCCCATCCATTTAATCATCCTCTTTATGAGGATTTTTTTTTGAGACAGAGTCTCACTTTGTCACCCTCAGTAGGGTGCCCTGGCGTCACAGCCCACAGCAACCTCCAGCACTTGGGCATAGACGATTCTCTTGCCTCAGCCTCCCAAGTAGTGGGGACTACAGGTGCCTGCCATAATGCCTGGCTAGTTTTTTGTTGCAGTTTGGCCAGCGCTGGGTTGGAACCCACCACCCTCGGTATATGGGGCCGGCACCCTACTCATTGAGCCACAGGTGCTGCCCTCTTTATGAGGATTTCATTTACCTTGAAATGTCCTGGTTTGTGATAACAGGAGAATTTACAAGGTACCTGATATTCGTCAGATAAGCTGAAATTCTCTTATCTGTTTATTTCTAAGGTAGTACATTCTGTTACAGTGGAAAAAAGATGAAAGAAAGAAATGTGGAGTTACTAGTTGAACATGGGAACACAAAACACATTTTTCATGGTTGTGAAATACCCAGCTTACATATCTATTTCTCTAAAGGAGAAATAGCACTTTAAAATAATATATCTCTTGGTATATCCCACTGTGTTCTACGTAACCTAGAAGTCAGCAAAGGAAGCAATCAATAGTTTTATTAAGATGCACCTGACATTTAAGCCCAGCAGTGATAAAAGAGATAAGAACAAGTAAGATTTTAAGCAAAAGATCATTTGATTAAAGGTTAAGTCCAATGATGGCCTCAAAAACTTAATGTGGAAGATGAGCTCTAAAAAATTTTTTAATTGTGTGAGAATTCTCAGCCCTTTTGCTTATACTTAAAGAGTTTAGAAAAAGGAGAAATTTCAGAAAATAAAAAAAAATTATTTGAAAATCCAGTATTCTAGACTTGTAACAAGTCTGAGTCAATCATCATTCATAAGCTATCCAGAAATTATATTATTATTTTTTTCTGTGATCTAGTTGTCAATAAACAGCACTTACTCAAAAATTGTCAGACATTATAAAGGTGAGAGGCTATCCTTGTTTCTGGGCAGCTCAGTCAAGTTGCTGTGTTTGTTTATTGTTTTGCTGTTCTAATTTTTAACCTGGTGATGAGGACTATCCTCAGGGTGTTGAGCATTTGCTCCTTTCTGCTAACAATCTTGGGATAGTCCTTTTCCATGTACTTAATCTACCTTGCTCTGGTATAAAAATTGAAGGGTGTTTTTTACTGTCATTTCCATATCCTATTTAAAGAGGTAGCAGTGCAAGATAAAATTCACTGGAAGCAAGCACCTAGTGTTTGGCAATAGCTGCATTGAATTGAACCCCTTATTCTATTATCATATTTCACTTTTGTCTTAGAAGGCAGAAGAAATTTTGCTATCAACAGAAACAACAGAATCTTACAGCAGTAAAAACAGTTTTCCTATCTCCATGCAATTTCTTTAATAGTACCCAGCTAATAAAAACTCTACTTGCTAAGCCTATACTTTATATAAGATAGAATGTTCATCTGTAAATTACCTAAGTCACGGCATTTACTTTTCTTTATCTTTCCTTAAATCCAATTTCAACCCATGTCTCTCATTTCCCTGTCTATCTTCTTTTTCAGCTTTTTAAAAGACATGGATTCTTGGATCTGGTACCTAATCCCTAACTGGGTACTTAATCCTTGTTTCACAAGTCATTTGAAGAAATTATTTTTATTTTCCCATAATATATATATTTTTTGTTCTGCTTTGTCCATGTTGAGAATTTGTAATGACATTTGATCCCAAAGTTATGTTTCTAGGCTACCTCCCCTAGCCATCTTTTGGATCAGGAATGTCAAATAATTTTAATTAAACTGAAACAATGTAAATGTAAATTTTTGGTGCAGGAAAACAAATAACAGATTTCCAAATAAAATATTTTTTAAACTGTGAAATTTTGGATTTCCTTTGTTCTCTTTAATTACAATAAGCCTGACCAAACTATCTCATAAAAATCTCTAAAACATGAAACACATTGTTCTTAGTAAAGTATCACAAGAATGGAGAAGCAAGTATTCAATGTATTCAGTACTTGTAAGAAGCCAGTAGATGATCTAATACAAGCCTACATACCAGAAAGACTCCAATCAATTCGAGGTGGTGGAAGGGAGATGGAGGGAGGTGGGCGAGAGGAGAGGGGGGATGGGTGTGCTCCCTCTTAATGGGCACAATGTTAGGGTGTATGGCATATCTCTTGGGCCTGGGACACAATCTAACAAATGCAAACATTGTAACCTATTTCTTTGTATCCTGACATTAATCTAAAAAACAAAACAAAACAAAACAAAAAACACCTTTAGAACACAAATTCGGTAGAGAAGGAGCGCAGGATTGATTACAACCAGAATCAACGAGAATTACACAACTGGGTGACAAGAGGTCATGATACATGAATACATAAAGATTAATTGTTTTATTCCATTTGTCAACTTCTAAAGTACAAGGTGATTTCTAGGCTACTCTAAACCATCATCAAGGAACCTACCTCCTCACAAACTGTAGAAAAGCGGTTGAGGAACTGCACAGTGTGCACCACAAACTGGTTTAGAAAAGCCACCGTTCTTTTCTGTTGAATAGCCGGCACCTGTGTTATGTAAAAACAAATAGGATTTCGTACAGGTGGACTGTACACCAAGCCATTCTTTTGATATTTGGACATAATGAGGGACTTTGCTGTGTGATATGAAGTTCTTGAAGGGGTGTGAATAGTCATTAACTTATTTTCTTAAAGTATAGGTGGGTGTCCGAAGATGACAGACAAATAAGAGTTTTAGCATAGGGTCTAGATTCACACGCACACATTTTAGCAGCTAAAAGCAATACACATAAATACACACAAACTTGAGGGATGAATAAAAGTGGTAGGGTCAGAGGTCGTAAGCAGACTGCCTTGCCAACTTGGGCCATAGAGACACGTGACATGGGGAGCGAAGGCTGGGAGAGGCAGATCGTCTTCTACATCAGCTAAGGAGGGGCCCTTTTTAAGGCGAACTGAGGGTATCTCCCTCCTGAGGCAGGCAGAAGGGGGGCCCGGGGCCAGGGACGGTGTGGGTCCCGGAGGGGTGAGGTCTCCCCGGGCACCGGACGTCGGTTCCCCATCCTCCTCCCCGTCACCGGAAGTCTAACTCGGTCTTTTACAAACCTTGGTCAGGTCTATGCCTGACCCCATGAGAGGCAGCCCGTCCTCATCCATCTCCTCTGCAGGCGGGGGACGCAGGACTCCCACAAACCCCTCCCCGATGGGACCCGCCCAACCCGGTAAGCCCGTCCCATCACTTCCCCACAGGCCCGCCCCCCCGGCCCTTCCTGCCGGAAGAAAACTCTTCCGCCCACCAATCAGTCGGCGGCTTCCGCCCGTCAATCAGTCGGCGGCTTCCTCGGGGCTCGCCTTTTCGCTCGGCATTCTGGGATGGGTAGTTTTTGATTCTTGTGACGGTCAAGCGCGGGATGTTGGGAGGTTCCTGTTTTAGTAAATAAAATCTTTAAAAGGGGGTAAAAAAAAGGAGTCAGGAATTATGTCCTTTTGAAGTTATCCCTGCTTAGTCATGTCTGTTACATAAATAGCTTATCTCTATATATTTTATCTTACTAAATGCTAAGAGACTGCTAGCTAGAAGACCTGGGAAATCAAAGATTGAGTCAGATGGAGCCCGCAGCACTGGAGAGGTTTTATGCTCTGAAGAAGAAAGGTTATACGGTTTGTTTTTAAAGATCTTTAAAACATCATATAAAATGTCAAATACTGTAAGTGAGGAACAAAGCCATGGAAGTAACAGCCACCTTTGAGAGATCTTTGAGAAGGCAGGTCAGTCATGTGGAAAGAGCTTTGTACCTGGAATTTGAAGATCTTGGTTCAGAGTTTGACTGTGAGTTCACCTGCAGTTAATCCAGTTCAACTCCAGCAGAGGACAGAGCTCTTTGATCTTGTCAGTGATGGAGTTAGAGAGGAATGGGCCATAGTTAGAGATGATTTTTTGAATTCAACTTCATCAGGGCCCAGGAATCGGAGCACCATGAGGATGTGCAATTTCTCTTAATTTCCTCTACTTACCAGAAGTATTTCCTCCTTGCTGCTTTTTTAGCAATCTTGGGGGTGTGTGTGTATAAGCCTAAGTGATTTTTGTGACTGAAGTCTTTCCAGACCCAAGTCTGTCTAACCAGCTTATATTGTTGGCAAAGTCTCAACCAGTCTCCTCTTCACTCTGAAACCTCCCAGGGTCCTGAAGGCTTGTTCTTCCACCCTCCTGTATGCTGACCAGGCCCTTCTCTCTGGGTATGGCAATGCCACAGCTCTCTGCTTAACTATGACCCTCTAGATGCAGACATCTATATAGAGTTTATTTCATTAAGGTCTTCTCACATTGCTTTTGAGGCTGTTGCTTTTCAACAGTTCCATGAAAAGTATGATTTTTATTTTATCTGGCTATTTTTTATTATCACCACTAGATAAAAGGCTTTCTCGTATCTTTCTATTCTTAGCCAGTTGCAGAAGTCTTACCATCCATCTCATCCATAGAGCTTTCCTTGACCCACCAAAACTTAACTGTTCTTCTAATGTATGTTTCTAAAGCATCTTCTGCTTAACTTTATCTTGGTACATATCATACTTGCTTGTTTGCATAAAATGCTTAATAGATTATCAATTTTGGGCAGAGACTCTGCCTTGTTCACTATGAAGGCTCTAGCCCAGTGTTTGACCCATAGTAAACCCTAAGTATCTGTAAAATGACATTTGGGCCTAATGACCTTTGTGCTTCCACATTTGACTTGATATTCCATGAACTCTTGATTTAGGGGGACTCAACAACTTTGAGTACTCACCTAATCATCTTCCCTGAGCAGAATACCCAACTGGCTAGCCTAGCCTTCCCTCCAGAGCCAAGAAAGTCTCCCAGCCAGGAGAAAAAAAATACAAAAACCAAACAGTCACTTCATGGTTATGGTTATATATTAGTAGCAGGGCATTTGTATATACTTATATATGTATATGTGTTATGTACACACGCATATATGATAAGGTCCTATTTATATACAATCATAGGCCACATAACAATGTTTCCATTCACGAAAGACTGCATATAACAGTGTTCCTGTAAGATTATATTTTTATTATACCTTTTCTGTGTTTTGATACATAAATACTTACTATTGTATTATAATTGCTCACAATAGTCAGTACAGTAGCATGCTCTACAGGTGTGTAGCCTGTGAGCAATAGGCCACACTGAACAGCCCAGGTGTGGAGGAAGCTATGCCATGTAGGTCTGTGTAAGCACACTCCCTGGTGTTCACGTGACAAAACTGCCTAAACCACACATTTCTCAGAACATATCCCTGTTGCTAACAAACACTTGATTGTATATAGTATAGGATTATAGAGATATGAACCTGTTCTTAGTTGGCAAATTGACAAAAAAAACTTCAAAAAGTGGTTTGGCTTCTTAAAAAGACAAATATAATGCTAGAAGATGTGATTTCTAGTTAATAGCAGAAGAGTAGCAGTTTGTTTCTGCCTCCTAGGACTCCTGGTGATTACTGTTCATCAGTCATCCACAGCTCCCAACAGCAGTGCCAGTGACATTTTAATAGCTAGATTTCTGGGACTATTAAAAACAATCTATAGCCAGAAGATTGGGCCAACTACCAAATATACTTTGCAATATGCACTCCTTCTTTCAGTCTCTCTTGAGCTGGTAAAATGAAAAGTATTACCAGATTTCATTTACTATCGTGAATTTTGGAGGCAAATAAGTACATTGTAATGGACACTGATTTCAAAGGGCAGAGCCTACATATTCTGTATATCCATTTAATAAAAAAAAAAAATCTTAAGAATTTTTCACTTTTTCAGGGCTTTGTTTTCATAGCAGATTACTGGAAAATTTCTATTAATGTTATCATGATTAAGTTCTTAGGTGGGGGAAATAATGAGAAATGGACCCCCATTTTTCTTTTGTATTTCTCCCTGCTCTGCTTCAGGATGGGATAGAGAGCCATTGTCTTGGTTCATAAAAGTCAGAAATTAAAATGAAAAGTCCTTCATTCTTACCCTCTCCCCCACTTCCTCCCCCAGGAGTGATACAAATTGTCTGTTGAGACTTGGTTAAGTGAAGGAATTCTAATCTAGTTATTTCAATTGTGTTAAGAATTTACCCTTTTCAGGCCACTCCTTTAAATTGTTCTGGCTTTCCTAACTTCATACAGAAAACTGGTTTGTAAGTTTATATCCTCCAGGCAGGAGACTAGATTCCTCTCTAGAAAGCTAACTACCTACAGGGACAAGACCTAAAGATATTTATAGTCAAGGAGTCCACAGTAAAACACCAAACAACCTAATGATAATTCTGCTATCTTTGATGGGGTTGGGAAAAATCCTCACTGTCCCATTTGTACCCATAGGATTTTTATTTATATAGGTGACTGAGTGATGACAGAGAGAAGCTAATGTCATCTAAAGAATTTATTACTTACATTTCCCAAGAGAAAAGTCATGACAGGCCAAGCAAGGCCTCAGGGGAAACACCAGAGTTTGGTCAGGAGACAGAAGCAGAAGTGAGGACAAAGCCTATCTCAGAGGTTTTATTGGAGTTTCTGCTGCAAAGACAAGGTAGGGTGGGGTAAGCTCTTGATGATTGGCTAGTTTCCTTAATTCTGGTGGGATTTCGGCATAAGGGAAGTGCCTAGTTGTCTGATGCCTGGCCCTGGGTTGATTTAGTGTGAGGGAAATAATGGCTTGGTGCATGAGAAGAATTAGATGAGGTGATACTGGCTCAGGATTGGCTGGACTACATATCAAGTAGTTTACTCTCTTTAAGAATTAGCTAACTCAGACCTGCGCTGTGACCCGCTATCGGCACCCTCCCAGACCTCCAGAAGAGCTGTGCCGGGACCCGTAATCGGCACCTCCTGGAGCTCTGGAAGAACTGCACTGGGACCCATGATTGGCACCCTCCCACCTCCGGAAGAGCTGCTCCGGGACCCATGATAGGCACCCTCCCGGACCTCCGGAAGAGCTGCGCCAGACCTGTGATTGGCACTATCGCACCTCTGGAAGAGCTGCCCCACAACCTGCAATTGGCACCCTCCCGGATCTCTGGAAGAACTGAACCAGGACTGCGATCAGCACCCTCCCGGACCTCCGGAAGAGCTGGCCCTCCTGGACCCAAAAGAGCTTGGCCAGGACCCGCTACCCTGCCCATTGGGCCTCCCCACGCCCTGACCAGGAACTCTGGGAGCCACGTAACCCTGCGTCCTCTCTCCTCTACTCTTCCTGGCTCCACACCGCCGGCTTGTCTGGCCAGGGACTCTGGCAGCCGCATGCCCTCTGGAGACCTCCCTGCCTGTGCCCGGAGCCCTTCTCCTGGCCAGAGACTGCTAGAACATTGGGCCCTCTGTGCCAAAGTCACTGGGCGCCAGGCGCTCCCAGAACTGTGTGCACACCCCCTCTCCCCTGTTGCTGGATGGGGGTGTCACACTCAGGAGCTACTCCCACAACCAGAACTCCCTGGCTGGAGCAGCCCCAGAAGAGCTACACAGGGTCACTCCCTGCAAAGATCCAGCAACAATAGAGTGATCCCCCCAGGTCTAATCTGGGAGAGACACCACCCCAACTCTGAGGACGGCCAGAGGCAACTGGTGAAAAACAATCATGAGATGAAATCAAAGGGAAAACTCTGGCAATATGAATAATCAGAGTAGATCAATCCCCCCAAGGAACAATGGGGCAGACACAGTACAAGATCCCATGCACAAACAAATAGCTGAGATGTCAGAAATCAAATTCAGAATCTGGATAGCAAATATGATCGAATTAGAATTCCAAGCAGTAACCCAAAAGATGCCTCAAGAATACAACGAATTCAAAGACCAAATGACCATTTTTTCAAAATGCTCATCATCTTTAATCATCAGAGAAATGCAAATCAAAACTATTATGAGATATCATCTAACTCCAGTGAGACTAGCCTATATCACAAAATCCCAAGACCAGACATGTTGGCACGGATGTGGAGAAAAGGGAACACTTTTGCACTGCTGGTGGGAATGCAAATTAATACATTCCTTTTGGAAAGAGATATGGAGAACACTTAGAGATCTAAAAATAGATCTGCCATTCAATCCTGTAATCCCTCTACTGGGCATATTCCCAGAAGACCAAAAATCACATCATAACAAAGATGTTTGTACCAGAATGTTTATTGCAGCCCAATTCATAATTGCTAAGTCATGGAAAAAGCCCAAGTGCCCATGGATCCACGAATGGATTAATAAATCGTGGTATATGTACACCATGGAATATTATGCAGCCTTAAAGAAAGATGGAGACTTTACCTCTTTCATGTTTACATGGATGGAGCTGGAACATATTCTTCTTAGTAAAGTATCTCAAGAATGGAAGAAAAAGTACCAAATGTACTCAGCCCTCTATGAAACTAATTTAGGGTTTTCACATGAAAGCTATAACCCAGTTACAACCTAAGAATAGGGGGAAGGGGGAAAGGGAGGGGAGGGAGGGAAGAGGTGGGTAGAGGGAAGAAGATTGGTGGGATTACACCATCGGTGCATCTTACAAGGGTATATGTGAAACTTGGTAAATAACAGTCTGTGAAGCTAGTGAATGATGCCCCATGATCATATCAATGTACACAGCTATGATTTAATAAAAAAAAAAACAAAACAAACAAACAAAAAAAAAACAACAAAGACCAAATAACCAAAGATTTTGACACATTGAGACAAGAAGTTGCATACCTCAAAGATCTGAGAAACACAGTAGAATCCCTCAGTAACAGAATGGAGCAAGCAGAAGAAAGGGTATCTGACATTGAAGACAAAGCTTTCGAACACTCCCAAACTCTCATAGAGGAAGAGATGTGGAGGGCAAAAATAGATCACTCTCTCAGAGAGCTCTGGGATAATTCTGAGAAAACTAATATTTGTCTTATAGGGATCCCCGAAAATGATGAAGTGGCTTCACAAGGCACAGAGTCTCTTCTCCATGAAATTATGAAAGAGAACTTTCCAGACATGCCAAGAGATTCTGAATTTCAGATAGCTGACAGTTTCAGAACTCAAGCATGACTCAACCCGAATAAGACATCCCCCAGACACATCATAATCAATTTCACTAAAGTTAATATGAAGGAGAAAATTCTGAAAGCAGTCAGATGACAGAAAACCATCACCTACAAGGGGAAGAATATTAGAATAACTGCAGATTTCTCTGCTGAAACCTTTCAAGCTAGAAGAGGATGGTCATTGACTTTAAATCTCCTAAAACAAATAACTTTCAACCCAGGATCCTGTATCCAGCTAAACTGAGTTTCATTTATGATTAATGACATTCACGTGTTGAAGAAATTTGCCACAACTAAACCAGCTCTCCAGGATATTCTCAGACCTATCCTCCATAAAGACCAGCATAATGCTCCCACCACAAAAGTAAACCTACCTAGAAAATTTTGATCAAATTCCAACTTCCACAGTCGCAAAGGGATAAAAATGTCCACCGGACACTTGAAAGGCTTATCAATATTCTCAATTAATATGAATGGTTTAAATTGTCCTCTAAACAGGCACAGGTTGGCTGACTGGATACAAAAACTCAAGCCAGATATCTGCTGCATACAAGAATCACGTCTTACATTAAAAGACAAATATAGACTCAAGGTGAAGGGATGTCATCTATACTCCAGACAAATGGAAAGCAGAAAAAAGCAGGCATTGCAATCCTATTCGCAGATGCAATAGGCTTTAAACCAACCAAAATAAGGAAGGATAAGGATGGACACTTCATATTTGTTAAAGGTAATACTCAATATAATGAGATTTCAATTATTAATATTTATGCACCCAACCAAAATGCACCTCAGTTTATAAGAGAAACTCTAACAGACATGAGCAACTTGATTTCCTCCAGTTCTATAGTAGTTGGAGATTTTAACACCCCTTTAGCAGCAGTACTGGATAGATTCTCCAAAAAGAAGCTAAGCAAAGAAATTTTAGAGTTCAACTTAACCATTTAACGTCTGGACATAACATACATCTATAGAACATTTCAGCCCAACAAAACTGAATACACATTCTTCTCATCAGCCCATGGAACATACTCCAAAATTGACCACATCCTGGGCCACAAATCTAACCTCAGAAAACTTAAAAAAAATAGAAATTATTCCTTGCATCTTCTCAGACCATCATGGAATAAAAGTTGAACTCAATAACAACAGAAATCTGCATACCCATACAAGAACATGGAAGCTAAATAACCTTATGCTGAAAGATAGATTGGGTTATAGATGGGATTAAGAAGGAAATCACCAAATTTTTGGAACAAAACAACAATGAAGACACGAATTGTTGGGATACTGCAAAGGCAGTCCTAAGAGGGAAATTTATAGCACTGCAAGCCTGCCTCAAGAAAACAGAAAGAGAGGAAGTTAATAACTTAATGGGACATCTCAAGCAACTGGAGAAGGTAGAACATTCCAACCACAAACCCAGAAGAAGAAAAGAAATAACCAAAATCAGAGCAGAATTAAATGAAATTGAAAACAAAAGAATTATACAACAGATCATTAAATCCAAATGTTGGTTTTTTGAAAAGGTCAATAAAATAGATAAACTTTTGCCCAACCTAACCAGGAAAAAAAGAGTAAAATCTCTAATTTCATCAATCAGAAATGGTAGAGATGAAATAACAACAGACCCCTCAGAAATTCAAAAAATCCTTAACGAATATTACAAGAAACTTTACTCTCAGAACTATGAAAATCTGAAAGAAATAGACCAATACTTGGAAGTATGCCACCTACCAAGACTTAGCCAGAACGAAGTGGAAATGTTGAACAGTCCTATATGAAGTTCTGAAATAGCATCAACTATACAAAATCTCCCTAAAAAGAAAAGCCCAGGACCAGATGGTTTTATGTCAGAATTCTACCAAACCTTTAAAGAAGAACTAGTACCTATATTACTAAACCTCTTCCAAAATATAGAAAAAGAAGGAATACTACCCAACACATTCTATGAAGCAAACATCACCTTGATCCCTAAACCAGGGAAAGACCCAACAAGAAAAGAAAATTATAGACCAATATCACTAATGAATATTGATGCAAAAATACTCAATAAGATCCTAACAAACAGAATCCAAAAACACATCAAAAAAATTATACACCAATGACCAAGTGGGATTTATCCCCGGCTCTCAAGGCTGGTTCAATATATGTAAATCCATAAATGTAATTCAGCACATAAACAAACTAAAAAATAAAGACCATATGATTCTTTCAATTGATGCAGAAAAATCTTTTGATAATACCCAGCATTCCTTCATGATTAGAACACTTAAGAAAATTGGTATAGAAGGGACATTTCTTAAACTAATAGAGGCCATCTACAGCAAATCCACAGCCAATATCATATTGAATGGAGCTAAATTAAAATCATTTCCACTTAGATCGGGAACCAAGCAAGGTTTCCCATTGTCTCCATTGCTCTTTGACATTGTAATGGAAGTTTTAGCCATTGCAATTAGGGAAGAAAAGGTGATCAAGGGTATCCACATAGGGTCAGAAGAGATCAAACTTTTACCCTTCGCAGATGACATGATCATATATCTGGAAAACACTAGGATTCAACTACAAAACTTTTAGAAGTGATCAAGGAATACAGCAATGTCTCAGGCTACAAAATCAACATCCATAAATCGGTATATATACCAACAATAGCCAAGCTGAAAAAACAGTCAAGGACTCCATTCCTTTCACAGTAGTGCCAAAGAAGATGAAATATTTGGGAGTTTATCTAAAAGGGACGTGAAAGATCTCTACAAAGAGAACTATGAAACTTTAAGAAAGGAAATAGCTGAAGATGTTAACAAATGGAAAAACATACCATGCTCATGCCTGGGAATAATCAACATTGTTAAAATGTCTATACTACCCAAAGCAATATATAGTTTTAAAGCAAGTCTTATAAAAGCTCCATTGTCATATTTTAAAGATCTTGAAAAAATAATACTTCATTTTATATGGAATCAGAAAAAAACTCGAATAGCCAAAACATTACTCAGAAATAAAAACAAAGCAGGAGGAATCACGCTACCAGACCTGAGACTGTAGTACAAATCGACAGTGATCAAAACAGCATGGTACTGGTACAAAAACAGAGAAGTAGATGTCTGGAACAGAATAGAGAACCAAGAGATGAATCCAGCTACTTATCGTTATTTGATCTTTGATAAGCCAATTAAAAACATTCAGTAGGGAAAAGATTCCCTATTTAACAGATGGTGCTGCGTGAACTGGCTGGCGATCTGCAAAAGACTTAAACTGGACCCACACCTTTCACCATTAACTAAGATAGACTCTCACTGGATAAAAGATTTAATCTTAAGACATGAAACTATAAAAACACTTGAAGAAAGTGCAGGGAAAACTCTTGAAGTAATCGGCGTAGGTGAATATTTTATGAGGAGGACTCCCCAGGCAATTGAAGCAGTATCAAAAATACATTACTGGGACCTGATCAAACTAAAAAGCTTCTGCACAGCCAAGAACATAGTAAGTAAAGCAAGCAGACAGCCCTCAGAATTGGAGAAAATATTTGCAGGTTATACCTCCGATAAAGGTTTAATAACCAGAATCCACAGAGAACTCAAACATATTAGCAAGAAAAGTACAAGTGATCCCATCTCAGGGTGGGCAAAGGACTTGAAAAGAAACTTCTCTAAAGAAAACAGACGCACGATCTACAGACACATGAAAAAAAGCTTATCATCCTTAATCATCAGAGAAATGCAAATCAAAACTACTTTGAGATATCACCTAACCCCAGTAAGTGTAGCCCTCATAACAAAATCCCAAAACCAGAGGTGTTGGTGTGGATGGAGAAAAGGGCACACTTCTACACTGCTGGTGGGAATTCACACTAATATGTTCCTTTTGGAAGGATGTTTGGAGAATACTGCCATTTGATCCTATAATTCCTTTACTAGGTATATACCCAGAAGACCAAAAATCACAATATAACAAAGACATCTGTACGAGAATGTTTATTGCAGCCCAATTCATAATTGCTAAGTCATGGAAGAAGCCCAAGTGCCCACTGACCCACGAATGGACTAGCGAATTGTGGTACATGTATACCATGGAATATTATGCAGCCTTAAGGAAAGATGGAGACTTTACCTCTTTCATGCTTACATGGATGCAGTTGGAACATATTCTTCTTAGCAAAGTATCTCAAGAATGGAAGAAAAAGTATCCAATGTACTCAGCCCTACTATGAAGCTAATTTATAGCTTTCACATGAAGGCTATAACCCAACTATAGCACAAGAATATGGGAAAAGGGCCAAGGGAAGGGAAGGGAGGGGGTAAGTCAGGGTGGAAGGAGGGTAATGGGTGGGGCCACACCTACGGTGCATCTTAGAATGGGTACAGGCGAAACCTACTAAATGCAGAATACAAATGTCTACATACAACAACTAAGAAAATGCCATGAAGGCTATATTTAAGTGTTTGAAGAGAATATTTCAGATTGTATATGAAACCAGCACATTGTACCCCTTGATTGCACAAATGTACACAGCTATGATTTAACAATAAAAAAAAATTAAAAAGAAATTTCCCACATTCAAATAATTTGTAATGCCTTGGCATGTAGTATATTTTTATTAACTTTAATGAAGGTCTATAAACAAGTCCTTCACATTTTTTTAAAGTTGTCTTTGTATGATGCCTAAGATAATAATTATTCAGTGTAAATGATTTCATAGACGTGAACAAATGGTATGTAATTATAAACTGCTATTCAAACCTTTCAGTCTGAAATTTTCATAATCTGTTGTTTCTGACCTTTTATTTATTTCTGGTAGCCTATTTCCCCCACAATCTATGAGGAAATTCATTTCTGTGTGTTTGCCATGGTGGTTTGCATATGCCCTTTATAAATTTTATTGATTTCTAAAAAAAAAAAATTAGCTAACTCGGGCAGCGCCTGTGGCTCAAGGAGTAGGGTGCCGGCCCCATATACCGGAGGTGGTGGGTTCAAACCTGGCCCCAGCCAAAAGCTGCCAAAAAAAAAATTAAGAATTAGCTAACTCTGGAGGAGATAGTCTCTTCCTGGGTTTATGAGTCCACAAGTGCCAGAGCATCAAGAATATAGAAAATAGGGGGAAGGAAAAGCAGAGAGAGGGGAGGAGGGAAAGGGGCGGGACCTTGGTGTGTGCCATACCTTCTGGGGGCAAGACATGATTGCAAGAGGGACTTTACCTAACAAATGCAATCAGTGTAACCTGACTCATTGTACCCTCAATGAATCCCCAACAATTAAAAAAAAAAAAAAAAAAAAAAGAATATAGAATTTAGCCAGGCATGGTGGTTCACGCCTGTAATCCCAGGACTGTGGGAGGCTGAGGAGGGAGAACTGCTTGAGCTCAGGAGTTTGAGACTTGCCTGAGCAATAGTGAGACCCCGATTTCTAAAAAAAATGGAAAAATCCAGCTGGGCACTGTGGTGAGCACCTGTAATCCCAGCAGTTTCAGGAGGCCGCTGGGATGCCCACAGCCTGAGACTGAGGTTTCAGTGAGCTATGACACCATTGCACTCTGCTCAGGACAGGGTGGGACTCTGTCTCAAAGAAAAAAAAAAAGTACAGAAAATAAGAGAATACAATTAATGGAAGTGGCTCTATGATGAATGGATGAAAATAGAAAAATACAGAATCTAAGGAAACACAGAGCACTCACCTTTCAAGATTTGGACTTTCAGATAATACTGCTGGTTTCAGCAAGGCACCTCACTTTTGAGTCTAGAGTCTCATTGATTCTATTTCTCAAGAACAGATAAGAGGGGAAACAGTACCTGCCTGACTATGCAAACCACAGGGAGGAGATAAGGGGTGGGGGAGTCCAATCATTCCTCATCCAGACTTTCAATAAGGCCTCTTTTAACACAACCACTAAAACATTACACTCCCCTTAGAAAAACTGGTTCCCCAAGTTCCTCAGCAGGGACACACTCTAGAACTTCAAGTGTCTTTGAACTTTGCTGCATTAGATGAAGATCATTAAGCCAATTTACTGCTTTTAATCCTTAGAACACTCCTTGCTGGCACCAGTCATGATACCCAAAACACGCTACCTAATACATACTATGTTTATTATTATGGGATATTGCTAATTTCTTTGTCAGAAGCCAGTTTCCCTTTCTTTATATTCCCTTAACGTGATGCCAAGAGCCCTATACATGGTAAACAGCTATTATTTCTAAGTTAAGAATTTTTCATACATGTGCACAAAAACATAGAAGAAAAATGCCATGCCAGTCATTTCTCTTAGGAGAAGTCATTACCATTTTTTATAGAGCTATGGTACTTACCTTAAATTCACTGAGTCAGATTTCCCCCTCTTTTGGTGCAGTAGAAATGAGGGAATCCTTAGTCATGAGTTTTTGCTTGGCTTTGCACACCTTTGATAGTACTCTGTCCTCTTCCTAGTCACCCTATTTATAAAAAAAAAAAAAAAAAGCAGTCAATGATACCACTATCATTTGCTTCAAATTAACCTCCCCTGGCTGTTTCAGTAAATAACTCAGCACCTGGACTTCTTAATGCGGTCAGGTTATTTCGAATCACAACCACTTAAAATCTCTTAAAAGTACTCAACATCATTTCTTCCTCAAGCCTTGTTTTTAGAGTCCAAAATGATCACATTAGTGCCTCTACTATTGATTACCTTTTAAAAAATGACTGGGTCAGAAGTTATGAGCCAGTCAACGTAGAAAAGTGGTTCATGTTTTCCAGTATAGGAAGCCCTTTTATAATTCCTGGGTTTATGAGGCTACAAGTTGATTGTAGCTGGGCATCTCATATCCATTGAGCAACTACATACACATTGTTGAAGGAGATTTAAAATTGGAATATTAAATGGAAATAGGTGAGCAATATTGAGAAATATATTTTAAAATACAAAAATTTTGTTTGAAGATTGTATCTCTCCCTTTTGTTTTCCAGCCTATTAGTTTTCCTGTAATACATCCTGGCTTTGAAAGTCTTGCCTCCTATATATCACACAGGAAGAAATGGTTAAATGGTTAAATGATCCTGGCTTGCTTCCAAACTCCAGAGCCAGAACAGGAGTCACATGATAAGATACCAAGGTAACAGCTACACCTCTATCTATCTGGAAACTGTTTTACCCTCTAATATTTCTGAATGAGATCTCCAAATGCCACCATCTCTAAATGGGTATGAAGGGGTCACTGACAAGGTCCTTTCCCTTACTACCTGTTACGGTGTTTTTGAGGAGCAAGTTGCAGATGGTAGGACACCTGAACCCAATGTGTTAGACATATATGAATGAGTTTGATTTTTGTGGCTGCCAATATTATCCCAGGATACCACAAGCTCATAGCTTTTAAGAAGAAAGAGAATTTTGATACTGGTAACATGAATATAATTTTGAGATACCCTTGCAACAGGTTGGGGAGCAATGACCCAGGGTTTTGCTTTGTAAACCATCCATCTGCCCAGTAAATGTGTTTATTTGTATTACTAACTTAGTATATATGACTAGGTCCTATACTTGCTCAAAATCAAGTGCCAGGGAATTTTATTAAATAAATCTAATATTAGAGTTACACAGATTTCAGTTGAGGGCTACTTGCACAGATGTTCCTTGGGAACAGGCAATTTGGAGAAATGCATCATTAGCTGTTCACAACACAGCTTGAGGCACTGGTGTCCAAATCTCAGAAAAATCAGTCCTACTGAACATTTGGCAAAGTATTTAAAATTCCAGAGTATCTAAATCTTAACAAAAAAAGTATTTTTTTTTTTGTAGGCTGGAAACAAAAATGAACTATTACACAATAATTACACAAAATAAAGTATATATAAGTTGCTTTATTCGTAATAAACACCTAGGTTTCATTAGTATTAGAGGAAGAAAGAACTAGAAATGAACCAAAGAAACATTAAGATGGTAGAACGTTCACTAAAAAATAATTACATCGCTCTGATTTAAACTTAATATCAAGTAAGAAAGTAATTTACCATTATAAATTGAGTAAAAATGAACCTAAGTGACTTACTTGGTTAGACAGTTTTCTACCTTCTTTACCACTGGGGTGTAATTTATCACTTGTTCTCTCTGGCTTAGAGGTTAGTTGTTAAGATTTTACTTCCTTTATACAGTGTCTCAAAAACAGAAATTTTATAAAACAGTATTAGAAAGCTCTTGAGATCATTGCAAAGATGAACCTTAATTTTGGCCAGATCCTAATCTTGTCTGGATTTGGCGCAATGGTAGTACAACAGCTGTGTTTGTAAGAAAGATTAAAGTTTTTTGTTTACCATTAGAAACAAAGACAATATTTATTGTCTTTTACCACAAAGAGACTGAAATTCACCTCAATACAGCATTATAAATGCAGTTAGTAGAAATGCATATTTCAAAAATCTTTAAATCAAATTTTTGCAAAGGTTGAGAAACCTGGTGGCCTGAATTTTGTGAGCTTACTTTAAGTGTTACAAGTCCCAAGGCATACTGTATATTGTTAAAAATTAGTTGAAAAGGCAAACAGCTGTATAAGAATAATCTAAGCTAAACAAAAATAAGCTGATCCAATGAAATTTTTAGATAAATGTCACTTGATCTTTAAGTGCAACAATTGTTTTTACTGGGGTAGTTCGAAAAACAGCTGAAAAGGCCAGAAAGCAGATTGTTTTTGATTTTCCATTAAGTTTTACGTCCTGCATACAAAAGAAACTGCTTGAGTTTGAGCAAAAGATATATCATAACATGTGCATTCTTTTTTTTTTTTTGTGAAATGAGATCTTTAAGTCTGATCTCCTGATTACTTTGTTGTTATTGTGCTTAGGTAACAAAGGGTTGCTATAAATTAAAACCATGTTAACAAATAAAAGGAAAATTTCTAGCTATGCTTTAAAGGGCATTATTTCTCTAAATGTGTAATTAGAAATGAATGTCAGCTTTTTAAAAATACTTTTCAAATGCCTGTTAAGTGTTTTTGAATGAGCAAGGTGTTAAGATTAAAGAAACAAGAGTGTTCTCTCCTGTCCAGCATACAGTTTGATAAAGATTTATTGGAACAGAATGATGCTTCTGAGGACTTGACCAAAGTCTCAGGAGGAACATGTTGAACTGGATCATCATAATGATCATCTTTGCTTAGCAAATTTTATTTGGGCTCAGAACTAAGGCTACCACTAGTAATGGTAAAAAGTTAGGTTAAATTGAGTTTAACTTTTTGAGCTATAGAAAAAGATAGGAGATAGTCTGGAAAAGCTACCTTTTCTCTGCTAAGAACCATTAAAATTAGTCTTGGGAACAATATGGTCTTTGAACTTCCCAATCAGCATTTCTGGGACAATGTCAGATTTTGAACAATTACAAAAAACCAGACACAAATGTGCAAACCAGATTTCTATTTCTTCTCCACTGACATGAGATTTAAAACAGCAACAGAAACATTTCTAGGTCAGTGTCAATATGCAGTCACAAATTACCGAAGAAACAAATTGGAGTGCATGGGTGTGTGATTTTGTGTTTTGGCATGGAAGAGACAGTGAAATATTCACAACATACAAGCCAAATCATAAAAATAAAATAGGACTTAGGATCCCATCATTTTGAAAGAGTGGGATTTAGCTCTGACATCTTGCAGATTTGTGATATCCTGACTTTTGCTTCCATAGTCCTAAATAACACAAGTTTTAGAACAAAAGTACAACTTTTTTTTTCTTTTTCCTCTGTGATGTTGTGGTGAAGCAATTCTGAGGAAAGCTTGATTTCAACAGAAGAAAAACCCTCTTAGACATATTTATAAACAAATATGGAAAAACTCAAACTGGGACATACAGTATTAGATCTTTTTATTTATTTATTTTTATTTTGACACAGAGCCTCAAGCTATTGTCCTGGGTAGAGTGCTGTGGCATCACAGCTCACAGCAACCTCAAACTCCTGGGCTCAAGCGATTCTCTTGCCTCAGTCTCCCAAGTAGCTGGGACTACAGGCCCCCACCACAATGTCCGGCTATTTTTTGGTTGTAGCCGTCACTGTTGTTTGGCAGGCCCTGGCCAGATTCGAACCTGCCAGCTCTGGTGTATGTGGTTGGTGCTTTAGCTGCTTGCGCTACAGGTGCCACCCACCGTATTAGATCTTACGTTATTTATCAGAAATTAGAAGTGATGACCAATAATTCCTCATAAATATTTCCTCCTGTTTGAGTCTTAAACATATTTCAAAGAACAAAGTTTACTAAGGGAAAAGAATATCATTACAGCATTTCAAAATAATTGAATACAATAAAGTTTAACAATGAAGTATAAATTGAAAATGGTCTCATAGTGACATTTAAGATCTAAAGAAAGGTTAGAGTTCTCAATGCTTATGCAGAATGAAGTACATTGCACTCCTGAAACTAAGAGGTAATGGTAACCATCTCATTTCTTGATATTGTTTTATTTTATAGTTACTATATTAATTCACAAATGGAATCACTGTTTTCTTTGAGGATAACACTTCCTACCTCTTTTTGGTGTAACTGTATTTACATGACCACCATGAGTTCTTTTCCCAAGATAGCCTTCCCTAATAATATATAGCAGTTCTATTGGATGGTTTCATCAGACAACTTTTAATTTGGATAAGCCCTTACTCCAGAGAATCCATTTCCCAGATATCCAAGCCCAATGTGCTCATCTCCTAAAACTCCATCACTAAATATAACCTCCCCAATTCCTGCATCAATTTTTCTAAGTATAAAACAGCAATTTTCAAGTATACTGGCCCGAGGGATGACCTCCTTATTTTTTGGATGCATCCTGAAATGACAAATTCTTGTAACAGTCACTAATTCTGTATGACTTTGACCTATCCTGATGCTTTTAGGATTGTTTGTCCCATCACAGAGACTGTCAAAAAGAACCATGTCAAAACTCTTTGTCCTTTGCTTTTTCCTTTAAGTTCAAAATCTGTTTGAAAATTAGGAAACAATTTATATTATTTGGTAATAATGTTTTACTGTATAATTGGCTTGGAAATTGCTGTGCAATTTTTTCACCTATACTTTAAAGCATGTAAACAGTTGACCCCTGAACAAATAGACAATTACAAAACTGCACTGAATGTTTTTTTTTTTTTTTTGAGACAGAGGCTCACTATGTTGCCCTGGGTAGAGTGCTGTAGCGTCACAGCTCACAGCAACCTCAAACTCTTGGGCTTAAGCGATTCTCTTGCCTCAGACTCCCAAGTAGTTGGGACTAATAGGAGCCCACCACAATGCCTGGCTATTGTTTTTGTTGCAGTTTTTTAGTTGGCCCAGGTGGGGTTCTAACCTGCCACCCTCGCTATATGTGGCTGGCACAACCACTGTGCTAAGGGGACTGAGCCATGAACTGAATTTTTTTAATTACTCAGAGCATTGACTCTATAAGATAATTATTGTGAGACATTTTATGAATAGAAAACTTGAGTAAAAAATATTTATTAGTATTATTAATTAAAATTTCTAAATTCTCAAAAATAAGAACTATACATCTATGAGCTAAATCGATAACGTCTGTAACTCTGAACTGTGTTAAAGTACAGGCACACGTTAGGTATTTTCATTCACCTTTATTTAATTCTCATAGCATGAATGATTTGTATCTGTATTTTTACTAGAGGAAATATAGCTTCAGAGAGGGCATTAACTAGAAGGAATGGACAGTTTGTAGGAATTTATTTAACTCTATCCCTGATTGACAAGCAGAATCAAGATCTTATATTCCTCTGAGTATATCATGATGTGTCACAAAAATATGACATGGCTATATTACATAATTCTGACTTTAGTGATCTTTGAGAGTATGAACACACTTCTATTGCTACTAGATACCACCTTAAAAATATTTAAGGTTCTTGGTAAGAAAGGTGAAGATCTATAATAAAAGCAGAGGCTGTTGCAAGTATATAAATTTGCTTTTCAAGGTAAGCTTTATCTCAGGTGTTCTAAGAATGTTGAAACATTTAGTCCCAAAGGAATTTGCACACAGTAAACAGAGTTGAATGACATGATCATCAAATTTTTAGGAAATTATAAACCATTTTTTATATTAAATTGAATAATTCTTTATCTTTACTGGGAGTTATGGCATCCCTACACATACAGACTGCTAAAACATGCACACATACACATACATACATTCAACCACTTTTAGAGTTCCCTGAGTCCTTTTGTAAATGTTTGTCTCTGAGAATTAGGAAAACAGTATACATTTAAAGCAAAGAAGATAGGATACACTTTGATTAATCTTTTGAAAAATTAAAAGCATTATTTTTCATTAGTTATCTATGCCCTGGAGCAGAGCTGCTGAGTCAATTACACAGTTTTATAAAATGATGAAAAAAAATATATGTATGTATACACACGCACACACAGAATAGGAAAATAATTTTTCAAACCATTTATATTTTATTTAACAAAACAAAAACAGATATTTTTAGAGTTTACAGTATATTTGATATAAAAATAAGGAATATTCCAAAATATGTAATAAAAATACAAAGTTTTTGAATCTAAGTACAGAGAAAATTCTTTTACATTTCAGTCACCCAGAACAACAGCTTGTGGTCTCCTCCGATTGCACACAGTGGGAGAGTTCGATGCCAGGAAAGGCCAGATCCAATGGTCACAGAACCAGTGAGTATGGGCTATGAAATATGGGAAGAATTAAAGAAGCACGCTAAATCCTCAAAATATACAAATAAAAATTACTTTCAAAAATAAGAAGTGCACTGATAATTATCTTTTGCTTAAAGCAGAAACATAATTAAAAAATATGTTCCCTTCAGAGGTAAAATACACAGTATGTACTTGCAATAGGTTGGAATGAAGGATACAGTCCTTCTTTGAATAACCTGTACAGCCTGGACCCTTTTATATAGCCCATATCAAGCAAGCAAGCACGCAAGCAAAATTAAATCACTATGTTTAAATGAAGGAGAAAACATAAAAGCAAGAAGAAATAAGAAGTTTCTTACATGGATATTGGCAAAAAAAAAAAAAAAAATCTGTAGCCACTAGTGATTTAAATATAAAAAAGGCTTCTCTTTCAATTTAAGTAGATAACAGACATAAATGTCTTCAGTTACAAATTTGGGGGCTATGTGTAGAAAAGTTAACTACACAAATTAAGAAAAATACATATGCCACAGAACATTTCTACATTACCTGAGGGTGTCCTAAATGATGAATTTGAAACTGGCTTGCCATTTTGCCAGGATAACCAGTGGTTGCAAACAAGTTTTCATTAATTGTGGACCACCTAAGAAATAAGACGGTATAAAAATAAGTACAGTATCCTATGGATAACCATAAGCTTTTCTGAAACAAACAGGTTATTTATTTTTGCACAAAAGCGATAATTTTAGTAATTCTGAATGTGTTAATATGACTTTACAATTAGACTGGGAATTCCAGGCTAGTTAGCTATACCTATTTTCTCATTTTGTGAATATTTATTAAGTGTTTATTGTGTACCACTTCATTAAGTTTCAAAGTTACGCAAGGTTAACAAAGTCTCTTTCATATAACCAGAGGACTACCTGTGTGTAGGAGACACAAATGAGAAATCAGACAGATAAAACAGCTACTCTGCTCTTTTTTCCAAGCTTTGTGAATCCCAACTTTGTTCGGAGCACAGTATGTACAACTTAAGAAGACGAGACATAACTGGTTTAAGGCAGCCATAGCAATCCTTAATAAAAAGAAAGTGTGCCTTCCTCTCCTCTTACTTTAGATAATGTGGCATGAGACTATACTGCCTGGAACTCTCATAGCCATCTTCTCCCCCCCCCACCATGTTCCCCCATTCACAATACAGACCAGGCATGGGGCCTGGGCTGGGGTGTACATAGGGTAGGTTTACTCTGCCTCCTCTTTCTATGCAGTCAGTTAAGAACACAGCCTTTGGTAAGCACCAGGAGGTTCTCATAGCCATCTTATTGTAACTGTGACGCAGTAGCCCATGGGAATGGCAGAGCGAAAAAATGAAAAGGATCACCAAGCTCTTGATGACACTGAAGAGCTGCAAAATGAACCCTGTGACCTCCTCCTCCAAGCTTAAGTAACACTGATCCCCGATTTTAAAATGTACATTTGCTCACATCTCTGAAGTGAGGATACCTCTTACAATCTATGACATTGATATATTTAGTTGAGTGTATTTATTCTTAATGGTATTCCCAAGTCCTATAACTTTATTTGGTATATTTTAGATATGATAAAATATAAAATAAATACTTCATTGGTTTTAGTCTTTGTTATTTAGTTTTGCTGTTACTTAAAGTAGAAAGATTAATGACTATATGAGGGAATATATGGTGTCCATAAAGTTCGTGTGCAACTTAAAACTGCACACTATTTAAAATTGCATGTGAACTTTATGGATACCCTGTATTATGAAAAATGAATGAAAAGGAATAAGGTAGATATTATGTTAAAATGAAGAAAAGAATGTCACAGATACATGCTACCTAGCCTGCTTTCACTTAAAGCCAAGTTTTATGTATAAACATGAGATCATCTACATTTACATTTTTATTAGCACAAAACAATAAGAAGTATAATATACTCCAAAATGCTGGAGTGGTACTGGTGGAGTGGCTACAAGTTTTTTTTTTTGTGTTATAACATTTCTAAAAGGAAATATTTGGAAAACAAATCAACTCCTTGCCTAGACTAAAAGAGATTTAGTTGGGAAAGCAAAATAACCACTTATACAACAATCAGGAAAAAAAATCCAGTGCAAAGGAGAGGATTAGGAAAGTATTCTAGTACTGGCACAGCACAAAGACCAAAAAATCAATTATAACTTCAACAGAAATGGTACGCTACCTGAATAGGAAGGCTCGGTCCATGTGAACAGGTCTCTTATCTTGCGGATAACTGAAAGATAATATTTTGCATTCAATGAATTATGTGTTAAGACTTAAGCAGAAGAATTTAAGGTTTAAAAGGTATTTTCTTACTAAAGTACAGAAAAGCCAATGTACTTAAACTGCAACAAAATTCCAAATAGGTTTTCAGTTAAAAATAGATGAAATATGATAAAGATATGATTTAGAATCACTACAGGGCATCATCATTCAACAGGGTAGGTGGTTTTCTTCTTTTCCAACATAAGTAAACACTGCTTAGATCTAAGAGTTAATCTGCAACATATGATTACGTTAGGTAAAAGTCCACAGATCTGGCACATAGCTCTGTCATGTGAAAACCCATAGCTCTGGCCCTTCTATAGCATAGGTGTGTTTCACCCTGCAGTGTGGCCCAGTGGATCATTCAGCAGTAGTTAACTGACACTTTTTTATAAAACATAGATAAATATACTAAGGAAGTACCTGGACCGAGTAATATCCCAAATTAACCAATCATTTCCTGCAACAGCTCCAACTTTGAAGGTATTTTTTAAGCACCAGTGTGCTGACATTAATGGCATCTGTTCTGATTCAAGAGACAAAATAGCCTGCTGAGCCAAAAGATCATAAAACCGGATTATTCCATTCTTCTCGGCAACCATTAGCTGTAAAGACAGGAACATAAAGGAAAGTTGACTGCTTATCTCATTAAATCTGAGCAGTAAGCAGAGATTCAATGTTATACAGTAAAATGTAAACATTTTCATATACAGGTTGAACAATGTTAATCTGAAATGCTCCAAAATTTCAAACTTTTTGAGCAGTGACATGATGCAATAAGTGAAAAATTCTATGTTGAAGTAACTTATGCAAACTTTGTTTCATGTACAAAATTATTAAACATATTTTATAAAACTACCTTCAGGCCATGTACATAAAGTATATAAGGCATAAACCGATTTGATGTTTAGAATTGGGTCCCATCCACAAGATATTTCATTATGTATATACTATGTATAAATATTCCCAAATAAAAAAATCCAAAATCTGTAATACTTCTGGTCCTAAGCATTTTAGATAAGGGATACTCAACCTATATTACAAATGGAAGAGCAAATGTAATGGAAATAAGAAGGCCATTTAAAAATGTCTATCAAATATAAGAAATCTTACAGAAAACTGAAAACAGATAGAAGGTTAGATATAATTTTACATTTAATTATATATGGTCACCAGGAAGAAGAGATCAATCTAAAGATTCATTCTGAACAAAGTAACCTTTAAGATATGTTAGTTATGTTGCCCAGAAAGGGTAGTTAAGTATGTTATCTTTTCAACAGAGATATGTGTTATACATCCTTATGCAATTTAAGTTTGTTTCCAGAATAAAAGGCAGTTTGGCATAATTAAAGGGCATACAGGCCTGAGTAGTTAGGCTGCGGCTTCTACTTAAAAGTTGATGACTTTGCCACATGACTGGCAGCTTCCTCATTTCCAAGATGGAGAAGTAAGGGTAAGAATAGCTGCAGGATTGTTGTAATGATTAAATCAGTAATGTACATAAAGGATTCAATGCAATGCTTGGTATATACTAGACACTTCTCAAGAAATAAGAATTGGGTGGGGAAAGGAAGAGCAGAGAGAGGGAAGGAGGGAGATGGATAGGGCCTTGGTATGTACCACACCTTTTGGGGGCAAGACACGATTGCAAGAGAGACTTTGTCTAACAAATGCAATCAGTGTAGCCTGGTTTCTTATACCCTTAATGAATCCCCAACAATAATAAAATAAAATACAAAAAATAAGAGTTACTTTTTCTTCAGTATTTCCTTTAGTCCAGTATTTCCTTTAGCTGATTCAAGATACTTAAATTAATCAGTTTTTAATCTATTAAATATTTTTTCAAATGCACAAATTAGGTAAATCCTCACTTTACAAAATAATAAAATGTGAAAAAAACTTGTTTTTTAGACTCAAGAAATTATGATATTGGGATACCCATTTGTTGGAGAAAAGATAGACTGCTGTGAATATCTAAGTGAATGAGTAGTTGATGCCCAAACAAAATGCTTTGAAAAATTCTCTACATCTTCTGTAAATTCTTACTTTTTAAGACTGTTCTTTTAATTCTGGTTATATTAACTTGAAAACATTCCTGAAGATAAAAGTAGCAGTGGTGGACTGGCAAAATCAAATATTGGCATGAAATATCCTGGGCTCACTTAATCTGTTGAGCGACCTGGAGCCTGCCTTTTCCTTATCTGCAAAATGAGGGATAATTATATTAGACTCAAAAGTTACTATATGCCTAAAATGTAATTATACTTTAGGAAAGTACAAAACATCTTAAAAATGTCACTAACTCTAACAACTTATCTCTGGCTTAGAGCTTTTTGATGGCATTCTATTATTCACTTAAGAGTTTTTTACTGAGCATGGATTTATATATGTAATATGTAATATAGTCAGTTCTCATTGTTAATGGTACTTAAGTATATAAAGTTGTTGTGAACAATGAATTAGTGAATGTTGAACCATTGCTCCCAGGGGAAATAAAGAGTTAGTTAGGTTTCTACCTGATTCTGATCATATTTTTGATGAATGATCAATATATACCTTTTGAAAATTGTGTTTCTGTTTAAAGATACCTTATTTATTTCATTTTTTTTTTTTTTTTTGAAACAGAGTTTATTTTGTCGCCCTCGGTAGAGTGCCGTAGTATCATAGCTCACAGCAACCTCAAACTCCATCCTGGGCTTAAGTGATTGTCTTGCCTCAGCCTTCCGAGTAGTCAGGACTACAGGCAACCGCCACAACACCTAGCTATTTTTTGTTGCAGTTTGGCCGGGGCCGGATTCAAACCTGCCACTCTTGGTATATGGGTTCGGTGCCCTACCCACTAAGCCACAGGTGCCGCCCAAAGACACCTTATTTTTTATACAAAACACACACACACACAGATATGTTTTGATTCATTAACATAGACCTCACAACTAAAAGCACTGTAACTCATGCCTGACAAAACTTATCTAACACGTGTATTTTCTCCATAGGCATGGCCCAGCCTTCTCACACTTAAGAACATAAGACAGCACTTCACTACTGTGCTTGGGGGCCATTTCACACAGCAAAATCACCAACAAAAAGCACAGAAATGTGACGAACACGGCATTAAATGGACCATGAAAAGGACACTCATTTATAGTATGAGAGCTAAAACAAGAAGCTAGAGTGTTACCTTGTTTGAACTCAGCTGGGAAGGTGCACATTAGCTGACTTAATTTTTTTGTTGCTCTCAGTACGTCTCTGACTAAGAAAGTGCCAAGAGTTTTGATTTGGGGGTTATAAACAAATTTTAGGCAAATTTGCAAATACAAAATCTGTGAATAATGAGGATAGACTCTATATACATATACACATCAAACACTGTTAATTCCAAAATAAGTCATTTAAAGACATAATTCTTTTTTTTTTTTTTTTTTTTGCAGTTTTTGGCTGGGGCTGGGTTTGAACCTGCCATTTCCAGTATATGGGGCTGGCGCCCTATTCCTTTGAGCCACAGACGCTGCCCAAAAGACATTAATTCTTGATTTCTAAAAGCTTTCCATGTAGAAAAGAGAATTCTTGACAATAACTTAAGGCAAAATACCTGGGGTATAAAAAGAAATTACTTCAGAATACAGGTAGCCTTTGGAATTACAGTATTCTTAATAGAAGAGGTGTAATTTAAAATTTTTCTTTGAGAACAGGTAAATGCTTAAACAATACTAATACTACCAACAATAACTAAAATGAGGTCTTTGACAAATATACAACAAAAACAGTTTAACACTGAGTAAAAGCTTTTTAAAAAAATTTATTATTAAATCATAGCTGTGTACATTAATGCAATCATGGGGCACCATACACTGGTTTTATATACCATTTGACATATTTTCATCACACTGCTTAACATATGAGTAAAAGCTTTATATGTCCTGCTTTATTTAATTGTCAAAACCAACATATGAAAAAATTACTACCATTAATCCCATTTTTCAGATAAGGAAACTGAGTCTCAGAGTGACTAAAGTAACTTGTTCAAAGTCTCAAGCCTAGCCTATGATGGAGCCTGGATTTCAGCCCAGGTCTAACTATAGAGCACATATATTTCTTCCTATAAGGCTAGACTGCTGAAGACTGGTAAGTGGTTTGTGGTATGCTATGTGAGGTCTGATAATTAAGTTTGTGGACTTGTCTCTATGTGCTTATGACGGCAGCACTGTATAAACAACTTGGTAAGGTTCATAACCATGGGATAGTGATGTCTCATAGCCGTGTTTCTATCAATGTGTGGGATGTCTTGCTGAATGGCATTCATTATTGTTGTGTGTTTTTGTCATCAGAGTTTGAATTAGAGCACTAAACAAACATTAAATTTCTTGTTAAACTTGGCAAGAGTGGAAGTGAAATCAGGGACAGGTTAGTCCAAGTTTGGGAATAATGGCATGAAGAATATGGTAGTGTACAAAAGGATTAAATGTTTTTCTGAGGGGAGAGAAAGTGTCACTGATGAAGAGAGGTCAGTGTAGCCAGTAACGAGCAGAACTGACGAAAACATTGCAAAAATCAGATCAAACTGTACATCAAAATCATCAGCTGTGAGAAGCATAGCCGACTAAGTAAACATCAATAGAGAAATTGGAAAATCTTGGCATGAGAAAGGTATGTACAAAAAAAGGTTCTGAAGGAGCTCACTGATGAACAAAAAAAGAAAAAGAAAAAGAAAAAGGAGAGTCAAGTTTCCCAAGACCTTATAGAGAGGGAGAAAGATGTTTTGGGCCATCACTAGTGATGAAACATTAGTGAACCAATACAACCTTGAAACGAAGTGTCAAAGTGCACAATGGAAGTCAGCCAATTCTCCAGGACAAAAAAAGTTTCATTAGTCCAAATCAAGAGTCAAAATGTTGTTGCTAACCTTTTTTGATACCAGAGGGATTGTTCATTATGAATCTGTACCAACTGGACAGTTAACCAACTTTACTATCTGGAAGTGCTAAAAAGGCTGTGTGAAAAAATTAGATGAAAATGACCTGAGCTTTTCACTAACAACTCATGGCTCTTCCATCACAATGCATCAACTCTCATGCCTGTCTGTTAGGGAGTTTTTAGCTGGCAAACCAATAACTGCATTGGAACAATCTTCTATTCACTCATCTGATCTGACCCCCAGTGATCTTTTTCTTTACCCAAAGATAAAGAAAATATTGAACAGAAGACATTTTGATGATATTCCAGACATCAAGGGTAATATAATGATAGTTCTGACGGCTAGTCCAAAAAAAAAAAAAAAACTTTTAAAATTGCTTTGACAGGTGGACCACATGCTGGCATCAATGCCATAGCTTCCTAAAGGGAGTACTTCAAAAGTGAAATTCAGCAATGAGACATGTAGCCATTTTTCTAGGATGCGTTCATGAACTTAACTGTCAGATCTTGTAGTCTGGGGTGGGGAAGGATTAGAAATGAGAAGAGATCAAGGAAAACTTACAGGACCTACTAAATATATTTGGGATTTTTAGGCTGATTCGAAAAATCTTGAGGATTTCAGGTATAACTTACGAACTATGAAAGGGGTAAGAGGTAGCCTCCACAGCCAGACTGCCAGGTGGATTTCAGCTCTGCCTTTAGGAGTTGTGTGATTTTGGACAAATTACTTACCTTTGTGTGCTTCAGGCTCTCACCACTAAAATGGGGCTAATATCAGTATTTACTTCATAGACTACTGGGAGAATGGTATGAGTTAACTCACGTAAAGTACAGTTCTCTGCACTCAAAAACGCATTAGTTACTATTATAGGTTGAAGTCAGATTGAGAACTCAGTTCTAACAAAAATTTTGCATTGTTATTTACTGCTTCTGAACTTGTGCTCAACTGTTTTTGGGTGAAAGAGCAGAGGGGTAAAAAAGTTAAACAAGTTTGGAAAACTGCTGAATCTAAAAATGTTATGGGGGAAATTTTCCCTTTAGGACTTTTCAGAACCATGAACAGTAATAAACACTGAATTTCTAAGGAAGAAATATTTTAAGTAGCACAGAACATTGTAGTATTTGAACCAGATTGAGTTCAAATCTATTAACTATGTGATTGTGGGCAAATTACTTAATCTTCTGGTGTTTTAGTTTTCTCACCTACACAACGGACAGAATAATGCTACTGACCTCGCAGTTTTTTGTAGGGATTAAATGAGAGAATACATGCAATGTACTCAGAATGAAATGAATCTCATTTCATTTAGTTGTTCTCATTTAGGTTAGTTCAAATGCCAATTCTTCCATTTACTAGATGTGTGACCTTGGGTATTTAACTTCTCTGAGCCTTCCTTGGTTTCTTTATCTGTAAAATGGACATGACCACAGTATCTATCTCATAAAGTTGCCAAGGAGTCAATGAGCTAAGACATGTGAAATGCTGACTATGGACTGGCATAAATAAGCACTACATGTTTGCTATGATTAATCAAACCTAACTTGCGAAAGCAGGGCGCCCTAAGGAACTGGCATGAGTTCCAGAGAACAGTTGAAGGATTTAACTTTAAGAGAGATGAATGTCTCAAATTCTGTGAAAGACAAAATAAATACAGTGGCAGTTCAAGAGAAGACTCCTGTTGAATGATTACTACCTTCCTAAGGAAGTAAAAATTAAGGTTGATTAATGTAAAAACTTATAGTATATTTTTAGTCTTTTAGAAAGGTCTCCCTTGAATAGGAATTGACTACTACTACAGCTCAAGCAAATTTGCCTTATGCCACTAATGCTTTCTGTTTGTAAGTTTAAACTGCCCACTAGTATTAGATTGACCATCAGATGTTAGATGGCAGTCTATTAAAGGTCAGGAAAAGTGCACTCTGAATCAATGCCATTTATGGATGATGGTTGTCAAATAAAAACTTTAACAATTATAAAGAAACTTTTAAAAGCGCAGATTTCTAGACTAGTCCAAATGAATCTGTGCCAATTACTATCTCTGGGGTGGAAAAAGTCATCAATTTTTCTCCTCTATGTGGTGCATGTATTATATCTGTATATGTCTTTTTAGTTTGATAAAAGAAAGCTGTTATAAATAATCACCTTAAAAGTTTCCTCAGGATGCCAGCATACACTCATGCCAGGGGACTGAAGAACAAAATGAGCTGTCTGTACTCCTTCCAAGTTCCAAATCCTAATGAAAGAACAGGAGTGTAATGTTAAATATTCTTGATGTATCACTACTAAAAACATGAAATTTCCATGAATTTATTCAAAGCTATTAACTATAGATTTTAAGACAGGTATTTGTACTTAATATGTATTTTTTAAAAAAATTATAAAACTGCTTTTAGAAAACATGAAAGTAGTATGAAGAATTTAAGTTTACCATTCTCAATCCTAAAAAAAAAAAAAGAGCAACATACTTTTTCTCTCTAACACAGCAACACTGTCACACAGTAATCAAATTAAATTATTTATATACTCTTTTATTTTGTGGGGAAAATCTTAAAGTTTCTAGGTCCTCTAATCAGGTAACATTCCTACTTTAGTGGTTATTTCAATTAATAATAATTTCTGCCATGGCTGCTTATAAACACATACCCCCCCCACATATATATATATAGACACAAGGCAGTATCCCCCATTTTCAAAATAACATAAAAAAGCTAATATGAAGTAACATAAATTTAATGACTTAGCCATTTTCCATACTGCTTATTCCTTTTACCTTTGGGTTTCCCTCCCAGTGGCTACTTCCTACTCATACCTTTTCTAATTTGGCTTATTTCTTCAGTTTTCTCTCCTAAAGATGCCAAGCTTGATAGCTACCAGGTTAAAGATGGGCTGAAAGAACAGGCACTTGGTTCTTCCTCCTCTCCCTCTCCATAATAGTCACAAATCCACAATAACAAGGACTGGTTTACTCACTGACGTGGCTCTCCATCTCAATTGCTTTTCCAGCCCCAGAGGAGCACTGAGACTCAAAAATCTCATTCATGGTACTTCTCTGTGAGAATTGCTATTCCCAACACAGACTGCTTGTTTTCAGCTCATTCTTCACACTCAGCCAGTGCTGGCATAGAGTGGAACAGAGTTAGCACAGCAGGTGACAGAAGTCAGTGGGTGGTGCAACGTACCCACAGAATTATGGTCCTTAAGAACTGAACACATTCATTAGAATGCCATGGACTTCTTCTAGGCTTTGTAGTTCATATCTCATTAGGGACCAAAAAACAATTTCAAGAAACTCCAGGAACGTATTTTCAATGTCTAGGCAAATATTTATTTTAAAGAAAGTAGACATTTATTGGACAATCCTACTATTCTGCGCCAAACCACATTACTTCAAATATTTTTCTTCATTGTAGAAATTACAGGGGCTCCAATTCTTGAAACATCATAGTTACATATAAACTAAAACAACTGTTTTTCTAAATGATTATCTATTTGATCAAATAATTTAGAAGCACACTCCTTTCCCTTGCCAAATGAACACTCTTCATCTGTATTTGGAATACAAGGGAAACAGTTACAATTTAATTGAAGAAGGAGATCCCATTTACTAAGAGTTTATGCAATTGTGTTTCACTCCCTGCACTGAATGAGATTATTAATTATGGCAACTGAATCTTTCTTCTCTATTTATTTTAATTATTTATTTATTTTTAGAGGCAGAGTCTTACTTTGTCTCCCATGGTAGAGTGCTGTGGCATCATAGCTCACAGCAACCTCAGGCCCCTGGGTTCAAGCGATTCTCTTGCCTCAGCCTCTTAAGTAGCTGGGACTACAGGTGCCCGCCACAACGCCTGGCTATTTCTAGAGGCGAGATCTCACTCTAGGTCAGGCTGGTTTGGAACTCATGAGCTCAGGCAATCCATCTGCCTTGGCCTCCCAGAGTGCTGGAATTCCCTATTGATTTTTACATAACAAAGTGTTGGGCTAGAATTTATTTTGGCACTATTGAAACAGAGGGGATTTGTCTTAAAAACTCGATGAGCCCCAATAAATGTGGGTTTAAAATCTCTATTCTTTTGATCTTATTCTAATAGATTTTTGTTACCTATTATATGTTAATCAATTGAGTAAATATATACCAGAATACTTTCATGATTTTTTCCTTTCAAATGATGGAGACAAAAAGGTGAGATAGATGGTTAAGAATATTATACATATAAAAACAGGTCAATTAATAAAGTATAATACACCTAATTTTTATTTATTTATTTATTTTTTTGAGACAGAGTCTCACTATGTCACCCTTGGTAAAATGCCTCAGCAACCTCAGTTTAAGTGATTCTCTTGCCTCAGCCTCCTAGGAGCTGGGACTATGGCACCTGCCACAACATCAAGCTATTTTTTTGTTCTAGCTGTCATTGTTGTTTGGCAGGCCCAGGCTGGGTTGGAACTTGCCAGCCCTGGTGTATGTAGCCAGTGCCCTAGCTGCTGAGCTACAGGTACCAAGCCATTCACCTAATTTTTTTTTTTTTTTTTGGTTTTTGGCCAGGTCTAGATTTGAACCCGCCACCTCTGGCATACGGGACTGGCGCCCTACTCCTTGAGCCACAGGCACCACCCCATTCACCTAATTTTTAAACAGTATTTTATCTTGAATAGAACTTGGTATTAAAAAAAAAAAAGACTTAAAAAGGAGAAGGATGATACAGATTACTTTATAAGGGACTAGGATAAAATGATTTATGGTTTATAATTATATTGTTATTTAATAATTCTGAGCGGTTGCATAATCCAAGTACTAAGTATGCAAATATAACAAATTGGGCTGAAATGAGTTTTCCTAACTAAATTAGCTACAGATGGTACAATTTAAGTTGTTAGGTCTTATTTCTTTTTTGATAGATTCCACCATTAAATCTTTCTGAGATCCTTATTTGGAGCTCCACTCATTTTTTGTGTTTTTATTACATGTCTTATCTAGTTAATATTAGTTACATAAGATAAAGTCACATTTTTTAAATTTTTTGACAATTTTTTGAATTATACCATAAATAGTAAAAAGTACACATATCTCAAATGTATAATTCAAAAAAGAACACTCTCAAAGAGAACAGCACCCTGAAAAACACAGTATCTTCCTGATCCAGAAGTCACCACGTACTCCCTTCCTGTAATATTTCCTTGCTCTCTTAGAGAAGGTACTCACTATCTAACACCGCGGCTAACGTGTACCTGTTTTTGAACATCAAAAAAAGTGATGTTCATTTTCATAGGTGAGGTATTTTCTTGGCCTGGCTTCTTTTACTCATTGTTAGGTTTTGTAAGATATACCAACGTTGCTGCATGTGGTAATTTGTTCATTCTCCCTGCTGTATATAGTTTTCCATTAATTAAGCATGCTGCAACATATTTTTTTCATTCTACTGCTGACAGACACTTAGGTTGTTTCCAATTTTGGGTCATTACCAATAATGCTGCTATAAATCTTCCTGTACATATCTCTTAGTAAATATAGATATCTACATATTACCCCCCCTTCCCCTTATACACAGACACACAACATACAGAGACACACCCACCCACCCCTATTTGCTGGGTACACACCTAAGGATGGGCTTGGTGGATCCCAGCTTATAAATGTTATGTTCAAATTTACAAGACAGGTGTTGGTAAACAGTTTTCCAAATTGGCTGTACCTCCCATTTCTTTTTTTCCTCTCATACTACTAATACCAGTGAAGAAAGAAAAAACTTTCTCTTATTTTCTGACAAAAACAATCTTAAAACAATCACATGTATGAATGGCAAAAAGCAAAGCTTTTCAGGTGGTCTTCTTTTGTAAGGTAAACTCAAATCATCTCTTTTTCCCTTAGGTTTTGTGTTATTGTCATATATCCATGTAGGGATGAATTTGTATGTTTTAAAATGTAGTCAAAATAATGCAAGTAGCTCTCTTAACAGACCTTTTAAAGATTCTTCCTTTTTCCCTCTATAGAACTGACAAGAATCAGATTATTTCTGAAAATGCTCACACATGTATTTATTATGTGTTTACCAAGAAGAAATATGGGTTCTTTGTGTTGTAAACCCATGCTTATTAATGTAATTACATATTTAACATTACATAAACTCACAATATATGAAATTAAAAGTAAGTTTCTAAAAGAAAAAAACATTCTTAAATTAGGTATGTGTGACCACTAAAAAAAAATCAAACAATAAAAATCATAAAAACCTAGATGTATTCTGACTTAAGATTGCTTTAGACCAGGCGTCCTCAAACTACGGCCAGCAGGCTCCATGAAGTGGTGTGAATTGTATTTGTTCCCGTTTTGTTTTTTACTTCAAAATAAGATATGTGCAGTGTGCATAGGAATTTGTTCATAGTTTTTTTTTTAAACTATAGTCCGGCCCTCCAATGGTGAGGGACAGTGAATTGGCCCCCTGTTTAAAAAGTTTGAGGACGCCTGCTTTAGACTGTTGTTTTCATTGCAATGTATTATGGTTATGGTTCACACACAACAAGAAGTCCAATGCCAGTCAACGGACTCATAACCTTAAGGAAAAAAGCCTTGTTCTAATGACAAGAATGGAAAATGATCACTCATACATATATACATGTAAAAGAATGCCCATATGGGGGTGGAGCAAGATGGCAGCCGAGTAACAGCTTCCTTGCATCTGGGCACCGTGAGTCTGGGGATATAGGACTCCAGGCATCTCTGGCTGGTGGGAACTGCCTATCATCACCCCTGAGAGGATACAGGGAGTCAGCGAGAGACTTCTGGACCCCAAGAGGAGGACTAAAACAGTGGAAAACTGGCAAGTGGTCGCGTGTGTTCAATCCGCCTAAACCCACCCGCAACTGTTAAGTTCAGTAGCAGCGAGACTGCAAACCAGAAAGGCCTTACCTGTGAACTGTTTTGGTGTCTTTGGACTTGGCACTCAGCTGAACTGCCTTGGGGAGAGCCTGAGCGGGAGTGCGGAGAACTTTGGCCTTTACCTAGGGCCCCAGTCTGAGCCGCTGAGCCAGACGGAGCTAATAGAGTTTGGCTCTGGGTCACAGGCAGACATTGTGAGCGATCTGCCCTGGCAAGCTCCGCCCTCAGGGTCGCAGAGCTGGAATTGGGTGGGAGCTGGTAACCCAGCGACCAAGTAGCCTAAGGGCGGGGTCTGAGCCACCTTGCAGCCCTAACCCTCCGGGGCAGAGGGAGACCAGTTTTGACACACAGGGTAAGTGGATAGCCACTTCAGCAGTGATTCCAGCAGCAAGCACTTCCCTGAGAAAGCTTCTGCTCAGTAAGTGAACAAGTTCAAAGTGCCTTTTAAGTGGGCTGAAGAGAGATTTAGGGTGTCTACCTGCTGGGGTTCGAGAAACTAGCAGCCTCCAGTCGTATCAGAACTGTGATTAACATCTCATACCCCAGAAGACCACGTGTTGCCCAGACAATATTCAATAACATATACATACTGCTTTGTTTTTGGTTGCGTGTGTGTTTTTTTTTGTTTCTTTGTTTGTTTGTTTTTTTTTGGTTTGGTTGTTTTTTTTGTTTATTTTGACGTTCTAGATTGTTGTTTTGTTTTTTAAGTTCAACCTTTTCCATACAGATCCTTTTTCTTTCTCAATTTTTCTAGTTTAATTATAATTTCCCATTGCTGCATATTTCAATAATCAGAACTTCATTTTTGTTAGTGTTTCTACCACTATTATTTGGTTTTTCCAGCCAATTTTATCCCGTAAAGTTTTCTGTTTGCTTGTTTTGGTTTGATTTATAGCATTTTTGTCTTTCCTCTCTACTTGGTGGAGGTGGGGTACTGTGTCTGATCAGGTTAGCAAAGAGCTGCTGACCTCAAGGGAACCACCCCACTGGGCACCCCCAGAAGGTGTTTTTTTTTTTTTAAGGTTGTATCAAAGTACCCTACTGTACACCTATATTGCTCTGTCTCCCTCTTTCTGTGCCACTCTTCTTTTTGTCAATATTCCTTTCACCCAACCACTCTCCTTTCTCTATTTTTCTTTTTTTCCTTTTTTTCTTATCACTCGGTCCTCCTTTCTTTCATCGCTTTTTTGCTCTTCAACCTTCTCACCCTTCTGGTCCTGTAACCCTTAGTCCACAGGCACAAGAACTTAAAGAGCAAGAGGAATTGAAAGGAAAATTAGGGCAAGTAAACAGATAAAAGAAATCACCCATGAGGAAGAATCAGCAGAAAACTCCAGGCAACATGAAGAACCAGTCCAGAACTACCCCGCCAAGGGACCATGAGGTAGCTACTGCAGAGGATTCCACCTATACAGAAATGTTAGGAATGACAGAAAGGGAATTTAGAATACACATGTTGAAAACAATGAAGGAAATGATGGAAACAATGAAGGAAATTGCTAATAAAGTGAAAAATAACCAAAAGGAAATTCAAAAACAGAATCAAATAAGTGATGAACGATATGAAGAATATAAAAAGGATATAGCAGAGCTGAAGGAAATGAAACAGTCAATCAGGGAACTTAAGACGCAATGGAAAGTATCAGCAACAGGTTAGACCATGCAGAAGAAAGAATTTCAGAGGTAGAAGACAAAGTTTTTGAGATAACTCAGATAGTAAAAGAGGCAGAAAAGAAGAGAGAGAAAGCAGAACGTTCACTGTCAGAATTATGGGACTTTATGAAGCGTTCCAACATACGAGTTATAGGAATTCCAGAAGGGGAAGAAGAATGCCCCAGAGGAATGGAAGCCATACTAGAGAATATTATAAAAGAAAATTTCCCAAATATCACCAAAGATTCTGACACACTGCTTTCAGAGGGATATCGGACCCCAGGTCACCTCAACTCTAACCGAGCTTCTCCAAGACACATTGTGATGAACCTGTCCAAAGTCAAGACAAAAGAAAAGATTCTGCAAGCTGCCAGGAGTAAGCGCCAGTTGACCTACAGGGGCAAATCCATCAGATTGACTGCAGACTTCTCTAATGAAACTTTCCAAGCAAGAAGACAATGGTCATCTACCTTTAATCTACTTAAACAGAACAATTTTCAGCCCAGAATTCTGTACCCTGCTAAGCTAAGCTTCAAAACTGACGGAGAAATCAAATCATTTACGGATATACAAACATTGAGGAAATTCGCCACAACAAGACCAGCTCTACAGGAAATACTTCAACCTGTTCTGCACACTGACCACCACAATGGATCAGCAGCAAAGTAAGAACTCAGAAATTAAAGGACAGAACCTAACCTCCACACTGTTGCAAAAGATAAAACTAAGCAATGGACTCTCACAAAATAAGATGAATAGAATACTACCACACTTGTCAATTATCTCAATAAATGTTAATGGCTTGAATTCCCCACTGAAGAGACATAGATTGGTTGACTGGATTAAAAAACACAAGCCATCCATTTGCTGTCTGCAAGAAACACACCTGGCTTCAAAAGACAAATTAAAGCTCCGAGTCAAGGGTTGGAAGACAATTTTTCAGGCAAATGGAATTCAGAAGAAAAGAGGAGTTGCGATCTTATTTTCAGATACATGTGGATTTAAAGCAACTAAAGTCCAAAAAGACAAAGATGGTCACTTTATACTGGTCAAGGGAAAAATACAACAAGAAGACATTTCAATTCTAAATATTTATGCACCCAATTTAAATGCTCCCAGATTCTTGAAGCAGACCTTACTCAGTCTGAGCAATATGATATCTGATAATACCATAATAACAGGGGACTTTAACACTCCTCTTACAGAGCTGGACAGATCCTCTAAACAGAAATTAAACAAGGATATAAGAGACTTAAATGAGACCCTAGAACAACTGTGCTTGATAGATGCATATAGAACACTCCATCCCAAAGATAAAGAATATACATTCTTCTCATCACCCCATGGAACATTCTCCAAAATTGATCATATCCTGGGACACAAAACAAATATCAACAGAATGAAAAGAATTGAAATTTTACCTTGTATCTTCTCAGACCATAAGGCACTAAAGGTGGAACTCAACTCTAACAAAAATGCTCGACCCCACCCAAAGGCATGGAAACTAAACAATCTTCTGTTGAATAACAGATGGGTGAAGGAAGAAATAAAACAGGAAATCATTAACTTCCCTGAGCATAACAACAATGAAGACACAAGCTACCAAAACCTGTGGGATACTGCAAAAGCAGTTTTGAGAGGAAAATTCATCGCTTTAGATGCCTACATTCGAAAAACTGAAAGAGAGCACATCAACAATCTCACAAGAGATCTTATGGAATTGGAAAAAGAAGAACAATCTAAGCCTAAACTCAGTAGAAGAAAAGAAATATCCAAAATCAAATCAGAGATCAATGAAATTGAAAACAAAAGAATCATTCAGAAAATTAATGAAACAAGGAGTTGGTTTTTGAAAAAACAAATAAAATAGATAAACCATTGGCCAGACTAGCGAGGAATACAAAAGTAAAATCTCTAGTAACCTCAATCAGAAATGATAAAGGGGAAATAACAACTGATCCCACAGAGATACAAGACATCATCTCTGAATACTACCAGAAACTCTATGCCCAGAAATTTGACAATGTGAAAGAAATGGATCAATATTTGGAATCACACCCTCTCCCTAGACTCAGCCAGGAAGAAATAGAGCTCCTGAACAGACCAATTTCAAGCACTGAGATCAAAGAAACAATAAAAAAGCTTCCAACCCAAAAATGCCCTGGTCCAGATGGCTTCACTCCAGAACTATCAAACCTTCAAGGAAGAGCTTATTCCTGTACTGCAGAAATTATTCCAAAAAATTGAGGAAGAAGGAATCTTCCCCAACACATTCTATGAAGCAAACATCACCCTGATACCAAAACCAGGAAAAGACCCAAACAAAAAGGAGAATTTCAGACCAATCTCACTCATGAACATAGATGGAAAAATTCTCAAAAAAATCCTAGCCAATAGATTACAGCTTATCATCAAAAAAGTCATTCATCATGATCAAGTAGGCTTCAACCCAGGGATGCAAGGCTGGTTTAACATACGCAAGTCTATAAACGTTATCCACCATATTAACAGAGGCAAAAATAAAGATCACATGATCCTCTCAATAGATGCAGAAAAAGCATTTGATAAAATCCAGCATCCTTTTCTAATTAGAACTCTGAAGAGTATAGGCATAGGTGGCACATTTCTAAAACTGATTGAAGCTATCTATGACAAACCCACAGCCAAGATTTTACTGAATGGAGTAAAACTGAAAGCTTTTCCTCTTAGAACTGGAACCAGACAAGGTTGTCCTCTGTCACCTTTACTATTCAACACAGTGCTGGAAGTTCTAGCCAATACAATTAGGCAAGACAAGGAAATAAAGGGAATCCAAATGGGAGCAGAGGAGGTCAAACTCTCCCTCTTTGCTGACGACATGATCTTATACTTAGAGAACCCCAAAGACTCAACCACAAGACTCGTAGAAGTCATCAAAATATACAGTAATGTTTCAGGATATAAAATCAATGTCCACAAGTCAGTAGCCTTTGTGTACACCAATAACAGTCAAGATGAGAAGCTAATTAAGGACACAACTCCCTTCACCATAGTCTCAAAGAAAATGAAATACCTAGGAATATACCTAACGAAGGAGGTGAAGGACCTCTATAAAGAAAACTATGAAATCCTCAGAAAGGAAATAGCGGAGGATATTAACAAATGGAAGAACATACCATGCTCATCGATGGGAAGAATCAACATTGTTAAAATGTCCATACTTCCCAAAGCAATCTACCTATTCAATGCCATTCCTATCAAAATACCAACATCGTACTTTCAAGATTTGGAAAAAATGATTCTGCGTTTTGTATGGAACCGGAAAAAACCCCGTATAGCTAAGGCAGTTCTCTGTAATAAAAATAAAGCTGGGGGCATCAGCATACCAGATTTTAGTCTGTACTACAAAGCCATAGTGCTCAAGACAGCATGGTACTGGCACAAAAACAGAGACATAGACACTTGGAATCGAATGGAAAACCAAGAAATGAAACTAACATTTTACAACCACCTAATCTTTGATAAACCAAACAAGAACATACCTTGGGGGAAAGACTCCCTATTCAATAAATGGTGTTGGGAGAACTGGATGTCTACATGTAAAAGACTGAAACTGGACCCACACCTTTCCCCACTCACAAAAATTGATTCAAGATGGATAAAGGACTTAAACTTAAGCCATGAAACAATAAAAATCCTCCAAGAAAGCATAGGAAAAACACTGGAAGATATTGGCCTGGGGAAAGACTTCATGAAGAAGACTGCCATGGCAATTGCAACAACAACAAAAATAAACAAATGGGACTTCATTAAACTGAAAAGCTTCTGTACAGCTAAGGAGACAATAACCAAACCAAAGAGACAACCTACACAATGGGAAAGGATATTTGCATATTTTCAATCAGACAAAAGCTTGATAACTAGGATCTATAGAGAACTCAAATTAATCCACATGAAAAAAGCCAACAATCCCTTATATCAATGGGCAAGAGACATGAATAGAACTTTCTCTAAAGACGACAGACGAATGGCTAACAAACACATGAAAAAATGTTCATCATCTCTATATATTAGAGAAATGCAAATCAAAACAACCCTGAGATATCATCTAACCCCAGTGAGAATGGCCCACATCACAAAATCTCAAAACTGCAGATGCTGGCGTGGATGTGGAGAGAAGGGAACACTTTTACACTGCTGGTGGGACTGCAAACTAGTACAACCTTTCTGGAAGGAAGTATGGAGAATCCTCAAAGCACTCAAGCTAGACCTCCCATTTGATCCTGCAATCCCATTACTGGGCATCTACCCAGAAGGAAAGAAATCCTTTTATCATAAGGACACTTGTACTAGACTGTTTATTGCAGCTCAATTTACAGTCGCCAAAATGTGGAAACAGCCTAAATGCCCACCAACCCAGGAATGGATTAACAAGCTGTGGTATATGTATACCATGGAATACTATTCAGCCATTAAAAAAAATGGAGACTTTACATCCTTCGTATTAACCTGGATGGACGTGGAAGATATTATTCTTAGTAAAGCATCACAAGAATGGAGAAGCATGAATCCTATGTACTCAATTTTGATATGAGGACAATTAATGACAATTATGGTTATGGGGGGGGAAACAGAAAGAGGGAAGGAGGGAGGTGGGTGGGGCCTTGGTGTGTGTCATACTTTATGGGGGCAAGACATGATTGCAAGAGGGACTTTACCTAACAATTGCAATCAGTGTAACCTGGCTTATTGTACCCTCAATTAATCCCCAACAATAAAAAAAAAAAAAAAAAAAAAAAGAAAAAAGAATGCCCATATGTATATTAAAATAAGGTAAGTGGGCATTCTTTTAAAATGATGTTCTGAATTTATTGACACTTTGTTACCTAAAAAAACTACTGGTTTAGGATAAGGGGTTTCTACCACAAGAGGGAAAAAAGTCACAATTTGGAAATTTAAGTTTTAATATTTCCAAATTTATTTTCCAATATATTTACTTGTTTATAAGAAATAAAATTACCTAAATGTCAACTGCAACCACAGAAGGATACTTTTTGGGAAAGTGGTGCATCATAGAGAAAAGCTTTCAGCCTTCATAATAAACATAAAACACATGAAAAGATTACAGACCACATATAAAAGTAAAAAATTATGGCTTAAATGTTTTTCAGGTTAAAAAACTTGGCTAAAACTAGGACTACATGAAATGTACATATGTACATATTTAAATGTCTGTAAGAAAAATTTCAAAGGAAAAGCTTTTCAGGTGAAGTTAATCTGTTGACACTAAGAAGCCAATACAGACTGAATCAAAAAGCACTAAGTATAGCACCACTTCTCAAGTAAAATAAAATGACTGTTTAACCCAATTTGAAATACAATTCTAATGAACATCTCCACCCCTCCCAAGAGTGCAGTCCTAAATAGAACTCTTAGATTTAGTTGTAAAATGGAGGGATGAACAGCTACCCAGATCTAAGATTATGAATTGTACTTATTTTACTTTTAGTAGTTTATTGCTAAAATTATTGCCTCATTTCAGGCTGAGTGCTTTTCAGCAGAATATTAAGTATCCCTACCATATGGTATTTAAATGTCATTATCCCGTTTATTAGCAAAAAGGTCCCATAAATTGAGTGTTGGCATATTGGGGATATCCTAGTTATTCTCAAAGGTCTTTTAAACTGACAATTAGTAGAGGGAGATGTTCTGTTTGAGAATTCAGAAAGAGATTTCCTGAGTAATACTCTGTTCTTTTTATTTGTTTGTTCTCTATTTTTAATGGGCAGCTCATTGTCTGCTAAGGGGTTCACTGTAGAAAACAATTTCTGCTACCAAATGTTTTTGACAACACAGACAAAAGAAGAAATGGATGACATTAAATCACACATCTGTATCCACTTTGTCCTCTCTAATTGGTAAAGCTAAAATACATCATGACTGAAGCACATGAACTAGTGCATTGATTAATTAAATATGAGAACAAGAACAAAAGTAATACAGAGATGTTATAAGGATGAGAAGGCAATTGTACAATGCTGTTGGGTACATGAAAGGGACCTCCAGTGTTCTCAGACAAGAAACATTAGTTTTCACTGAATTTGTGACAGCAAAACGAGAATTTTCACTCTCATTTCCAAATAATTAATCATTAAGTTACTCATCATATTAGGGATGATTAAAAGAAGGGTAAGCCATGGTATATTTCCTTAGTAAGTAAGCGCACAATCAGAAAGGAAAGTGAAACACATTACAGAATAATTTAGTGCTAAAATATCTGGTTTTAAGTGCAAAAGAAGTCCAGAGATGAGGAACTATATTACTGAAAGCACAAATCTCGGGATTAAATTGAAAAATTTTGACAGTAGATATGGTAGGTTAGAGTGGTGAATAAACTTGGTTTATGGCTCAAGCCATGAAGAACATTGTCAGCTAGGCAAAAGCCTTATAAGTAGAGACAACAAAATGACATGATAGTTGAAAGTTAAAAATTTTGTAAGATTACTTACAGTATGTATCAATGTTTCAAATATAACAACCTCTTCTTGGGGAGAGGGAAAGTAGGAGGTAGCCTTTTTCAAACTTAATATTAATAACTATACCATACAAAATACAATATATCTAAGGTACAAAAAATCTTTTAAACTTATACTTTGCTATTTCATTTTGATTCCTTGAAATTATAAACAAATTCAGCAGAAACTACTATTACACAAATATGAAAAATTATCTGAGGCTACCTCAGAGGAGCATTACTAATATCTCATTTAACTTATATAGACATTAACATTTTTGTAGGATGGGAATTGTGAGAAATTTTGCCACATGTAAAAATAAAGCTCAAAATTAAACTTTCAACTGCAAAGAAATACCACATGGTAGTTTTCAAACAAATAACATATAATGATTTCATCTTTAAGGCATTTAGAGTAGAAAGCTTTTTCTTTAACATAAGCCTTAACACAAACACCAGTAAAACTCCCCAGAATATATTAGAATTTCATTTTTTCTAAGAAAAATTTTGATAAACTTTACAACTTAAAATTTGACTATATGCTGAATACTAAAGCTATAAATACTGAAGCTATAAAGTACTCCTTACCATTCACATGAATGGATCCTCAAAATAAACCTAAAAAATGTTATGGATATAATTCCCATTTATATAACTCACCTACTGTAACCACACGAGGGCCATGTAAAGCAAGCTTAAGTTACTCTACTCACTGATCCACACATAAGGGCACATGAGAAACACAACAAAGTGTTGAGTACTACAGAGTGAGTGGTTACTACCAGGACACAATCACGTAGAATTTTAGAAAAATTTTTCATCATGTTATTAACTTTTACTCTATTACAATCTTTAACGTACTGTCTCATTGCATTTAAGTTTAAAGAAGTCTGCAAATATCATCAGGTTTTAGTATAATATTTGAAGAGTTCCTTTAAAGACACATAATCTTTATTTTCCATTCCTGAAGGAAAAGTATTACCAAGGTTAACACTAGCTCTCAATTTTATTCCACTCTCAAGGTTTTTGTTAGAATTATGTAACAATTGATCTTGGTTTAAAATCTTACAATCAGAGAGAATTTTAGAACACAGCAGGGAACTTTATTTCCTGAATTATTTAAGCATAATATTATAATGAATAATATAAATTATGCTGACTTCACATTGTACTTAGAATTATTTAGGCATGCCTTATGCAATCATAAATGTGGATTACCTCCCAAGGAATGTTTCATCAACCTATCTTCAGAAGGCTCTCACTCATCTTTTTTCTGCTTCTCAGAAGGACGGGTTTTAAATAAGTATACCACATATTTTGTGATCTCATTTGGGGTATGGGAGGAGGACGAACACTTCTCCTTCTTAAAGGACGAGCACTTTAAGAACATTATGGATCTTAAAGGCCCTCAAATGTACATAAATAGAAGTAATATGGAGAAAAAACTAAGCTAGCACGTGGTACATAGGAGACATTTGATAAACGTGCTTTTTCCTCTTGTAATATTTTTCAAAAAACTTACTATTGGCTTAGTGACTAGCTTAGGTAATTTAAGTATTCCCTTATCCAGTGATCTGGCTACATTCCTAAAATAGAAAATCTTATTTTTTATTTTTTATATATCACCTCTTTGCTCATTCTCTTAAACAATGATCCAGCTATAACATGACAACTACAAATATTCCATGTTTATACAGAAAGTGAATGGCACATTATATGCCTCTATTAGATTAGTCTTAAACCAAGAATTCCCTGGTTTCTAGAAGTCTTTGTTTCTTCACCATAAATTTTTATCTAATATTTTAAAAGATTATCGAGGCGTGAGGAGGACAGGAAGGGGATTTACTTTTGACATCCTTTGTAGTTACAGTGAGTACTGGGTTTTCTATTTCTTTTGTATCCCCCAAAGTACTAAATATTGGCTACACTAAACATGTTTAATAAATACTTGTTGATCTGGCTTGTTCTTACAGAATGGTACTGTTTCTATTATACAAGAACATCTGTTATTTGGCATTGACTGGGAATAAGATGTTCTGCATTAGTGAGTTTTTAAAATAATAAGCTTAACCCATTCAATACTTAAGTATTACTTTTACCTTCTTTTGGCTATGGAAGATAATAAATCTTTCTAAATGGAATAGTACTTCTTCACCTCTCATAACAATTTCTGTCTTCTTTTGATGATGCTGGGTCATAACTATGAATATCATTATTTATATTTTCTTGTGCATATGAATATATAAATACAACATACACAGACACAAACATCATTATTTGCATCATCCTGTGTATATGTATATATACAATTAACTTATGTGTATTTGTATGTCTGTGTATACGTGTATGTTTGTATACCGTACAGATGATGAAAGACCACAAGGAAAATGGTGTTGAACATGAGATTGAATGGCACACAAGCCCATGATTTACTTGAGTGCTTTCCTTTTTTTTTTTTGTAGTTTTTGGCCATGGCTGGGTTTGAGCCTGCCACCTCTGGCATATGGGGTCGGCGTCCTACTCCTTTGAGCCACAGGTGCCACCCTACCATGATTTACTTGAAAATTTCTTTTACTAAACACACCTGTCAGATGCTTTTTCTTTTGGTAATGGTGCCATATTTTATAGAAGATGCAGCACATATAACAGTTGCATTCATATCTTCATCCACTCACTCACTGAGTACCTAACAGAAGGGCATTCTTTTAATTTCTGTGATGACTTCTGAAGCAATAAAGCAAGGCTGATGTCACAAAATACCTTGCTTTTGTCCAAAGCAATCTACCTCCAAAATTATTTTCCCCATCCTCTAAAAAGATCACTCTCTCAGCAGCATTCAAATCCTGTTACTGAAGCATTACTGATACCACACAGCTCTTTGTGGCAGCTTGCATTTAATTTTCTTCCTCATCTGAATAACCAGGCTAATAGGGTCTGAAGAAAGAATGTGACACCTTCATTTCAAGAATTGATACTAGGCTGTTTGGGTAAAGTTATGTTTTTTTTTTTTTTTTTTTTTTTTGTAGAGACAGAGTCTCACTTTATCGCCCTTGGTAGAGTGCAGTGGCATCACACAGCTCACAGCAACCTCCAACTTCTGGGCTTAGGCGATTCTCTTGCCTCAGCCTCCCAAGTAGCTGGGACTACAGGCGCCCGCCACAATGCCTGGCTATTTTTTTGTTGCAATTTAGCCGGGGCTGGGTTTGAACCCGCTATCCTCGGTATATGGTGCTGGTGCCCTACCCACTGAGCCACAGGCTCCACCCTGGGTAAAGGTATCTTAAAAAAAAAAGAAAATTCTTTGTCAACAGAATGATGATGACACTTCTATAAATATGACTCTACAAGTCTACCAATTTATTAAGCCCTACATAATGCTTGATTTCGATAAGGATAGGTAATACACACATCTGCTTTTTCAATAACATCATAACACTAAAAACCTTAAAGTAGAAACATTATACTTTAGTACTTATGAGCCAGAGTACTATGAAAGGGGAATAATAAGATAACCTATGATATAAGGTCTTTGAGGACTAAATGAGTCGATTCATACGAAAGTCTCAGAATAGTGCCTACTCACATATTCTTATTACTTCTTATCTAGGTTCCAGTACCTAAGCAGGCATTTTTGGTTATCCTAATGATTAGGGTGCTGAAGCCATTTAGTAGATGAAAGCTAGTGATGATAGTCATTTATATGACTTTTGAACAACAAAGCAAACTTTTGAAACCCGTGGAAAGGTGGAACATTTTAAGAGGAGGTATCTTCTACAATCTTTGTCAATACTTCCTTCCATTGTAAAACAGTGAATTATTTTAATACTATATATATTATAAAATGGCTGATCTGCAAGAATATAATTTCTTAGTTTTTCAATTTGACATCCTATAATCTGTCTTGCCATGTTATTCCTAACCTTAACCCAGCATTTCCCTCTTATCATATTTAATTTTGTTCTATTACTACTGACATGTGATTTTATTCTAAAACTGTGCGTTTGCTCAGGGATATTACACTGCAAAACTCCAGATGGCACTATTTACATTGTACTCTATGCAAATCAGAGATCCCTAGAGCTACCTCTGGCTTACATTTTCCTGTTATCTTATTTTTCTGATATCCAATCTTATTTGTTGCAAAGAGCGACAAAGACTATCTCACATGTTTTCGTATGTCATTGTACCTGAGAACATACACACACTGGTCTGTTATTTCATAACAAATGGTTTTCCTTTTATAGAAATGCATAACATAATTATTACAATAATTTTTTGTAATTATATATATGTTTATATATATATATATTTTGGAGACAGAGCCTCAAGCTGTCGCCTTGGGTACAGTGCCGTGGCATCACAGCTCACAGCAACCTCCAACTCCTGGGCTTAAGTGATTCTCTTACCTCAGCCTCCCAAGTAGCTGGGACTACAGGCACCTGCCACAATGCCCGGCTTATTTTTGGTTGTAGCTGTCATTGTTATTTGGCAGGCCCTGGCTGGATTCCAACCCGCCAGCTTTGGTATATGTGGCTGGTGCCTGAGCTGTTTGAGCTACAGGCATCGAGCCTAATTCTGTATTTTGATGCCTCTATTTTTTATAGGTTTCATTTGAGAATGCATGATGAGCATTATAATATGTTTATTAGAAAAGGTGGCATTGAGATTAATAAAGGATTGCTGAATTAAATGAGAACTCATTTTCTTACAAATTTGCTTAGATCACAGAATACTAGATGAAATCTTAGATAAAATTTAATCATCTTCTATGATAATATTTCACATTACGAGTAGCACCTTGGTATGAATCTTTATTCTGCTAGATTCAGAGTTTGTCAGTTTTCAATAAAATACATATATTTCACGAACCTATTCAGGGACAGATTGTTTTGAAAAGGTTTTTCTAAAACCACAAAACCATTAGCTGATTATAGTATTGTGTTTCTCTTAGAAATATCAAAGTTGAACATCAGAAAATATGCACAGATAAAAATACTAAATACTATTTTGTTTTAAAATTTATTTATTTATTTTTGAGACAGAGTCTCTGTTACCCTGGGTAGAGTGCTGTGGCATCACAGCTCATAGTAACCTTAAACTCTTGGGTTCAAGCAATCTTCTTGCCTTGGCTTCCCAAGTAGCTGGGACTACAGGCGTCTGCCACAATGCTCGGCTATTTTTTTTTTTTTTTTTTTTCTTTTAGAGACGGGGTCTTGCTCTTGCTCAGACTGTTCTCAAATTCCTGAGCTCAGGCAATCTATCTGCCTCTGCCTTCCAGAATGCTAGGATTACAGGAGTGAGCCACTGCGCCCGGCCTTAAAATTTATTTATTTAAATAGCTATTGGCTAAGGGAGAAATATTCCTTCTGCTCTATATAGCAGACTGTTAGAATAGATCTTATAAGATCACTCCCATGATATAATCTCCTTTGTTATATGTAATATTCTTTCATAGGTTATAGCTATTATAATGTTTTACACATTAAAGTTAACTTTTTTATTATGGTGGACCATGAAATTCACTATTTTAATCATGCTAAGGAATAGAATTCAGGAGCATTTAGTACATTATGTTGTGCAATCATCATCACTATCTAGTTCCAGAACATTTCCATCCAAAAAGGAAACCCTACTACACCCACTAGCAGTCACTCCTATTCTTTCCTTCCCTTCACTCTTGGCAACCACTGATGTACTTTCTGTCTCAATGGATTTGCTTATTCTGGAGATTTTATATAAACAGAACCATAAAATATGTGGCCTTTGGGTCTAGCTTATTCCACTTAACATCATTTTGAAGGTTCATCCATGTTGTAGAACATATCAATATGTCACTACTTTTTATGGATGAATAAAATTCTAATGTATGGATGTAACAGATTTTATTTACCCACTGTTAGACATTTGTGTTGTATCCACCTCTTGGCTACCATGAATAAAGCTAGGAATATTACCATTATAAGTTTTGTTTTAACAGCTGTTTCAAATTTTGGGGGGCATGTACCTAGGTGTAAAATTGATGGGTTACATGGTAACTTCATATTTAACTTTTTAAGGAACTGACAACTGTTTCCCACAGTGGTTGCACCATTTTAGGTTCTTATCAACAATGTTTAAGGGCCCCAATTTCTTCATCCACGTTCTTATGAATACTTGTTATTTTGCATGGTTTTTTTTTTGATAATAGCTACAGCAGTGAGTGTGAAGTGGTGTCTCATTGTGGGTCTGATTTACATTACTCTAATGACAGTCAAATTCTTTTCATGTGCTTTTTTTCCATTTGTATCTTCTCTGTAGAACTGTCTAGTCAAATCCTTTGCCCATTTTGTAACTGGGCTGTCTTTTTGTTGTTGAGTTATAAAAGAGTTCACACATTGTAAATGTCTAGATGTAAGACTCTTATCAGATATATGATTTGTAAATATTTTCTCCCATCTGTGAGTTGTCTTTTCACTCTATTGATTGTGTCCTTTGATAGGTACAAGTTTTTAAAGTCCAGTTTTTTTTTTTATTGTTGGGGATTCATTAAGGGTATAAGAAACCAGGTTACACTGATCGCATTTATTAGGTAAAGTCCCTCTTACAATTGTGCCTTGCTCCCAAAGGTGTGTCACATATCCAGACCCCACTCCCCCTCCTCCTTCCCTTCCTCTGCTTTTCCATTCCTCACCCCTTCCCCCTTCTCTCTCTGCTCTCCCGTTCTCCCACCCCCACCATGACATTAATTGTCCTCATATCAAAATCAAATACATAGATTCATGTTTTTCCATTCTTGTGATACTTTACTAAGAATAATGTGTTCCACTTCCATCCAGGTTAATACAAAGGCAGTATAGTCTCCACTTCTTTTAATGGCTAAATAGTATTCCATGGTGTACATATACCATAGCTTGTTAATCCATTCCTGGGTTGGGGGGCATTTAGGCTATTTCCACATTTTGGCGATTGTAAATTGAGCTGACATAAACAGTCTAGTGCAGGTGTCTTTATGATAAGTCCAGTTTATTTGTTCTGTTGCTATTTGTGCTTTTGGTGTTGTATCCGGGACCACTGTCATGAATATTTGATCTTAGGTTTTTTTCTGAGAGTTTTCCAGACATCTAGCTAGATACTGATGAGGACTTTTGAATCTGTGTTTTTAAGAGATGTTTGAAGTTTTCTTTTTTTGTGATATCCCTGTTTGGCTTTGGTAACAGGATAATGCTGGCTTCATAAAATCAGTTAAAAAGTATTCCTTCCTCTTCCATGTTTTAGAAGTGTTTGAGACAGATTGGTGTTGATTCTTCCTCAAATGTTTGGCAGAATTCACCAGTGAAGCAACTTGTCCTGGGTATTCTTTGTTGGGAGTTTTTTGATTACTGATTCAATCTCTTGACATGTTATAAGTCTATTAAGATTTTCTTTTTTTCTTGATTCAGTTTTTGTTTTTAGTAATTTGTCCATTTCATTTAGATTATCTAATTTGTTGGTGTATAACTGTTCATAGTATTATAGCAGAATCTTCATTTCCTAAGGTTGGTAATGTTTCTACTTTTTTAGATTTCAGTAGTTGGAGTATTCTGTTTTTTTCCTCTTCTGTTTAACAAAAGGCTTTGTTAATTCTGTTGATCTTTCAAAGGATCAAAACTTTTGGTTTCATTGAGTCTCTTTTTTTTATTCTCTGCTTCATCTCCTGTAATCTTTGTTATTTTCTTCCTTTTGCTAGCTTTGGGTTTAGTTTACTCTTTTTTTTTTGTTTGTTTGTTTCTTAAGATATAGGTAGGTTACTAATTTGGGACTTTGAATGTAGATACACGTATGATAGCTACAAATTTCTCTCATAGCACTGCTTTTGCTACATCCCATGAATTTTGTATATTGTTTTGTTCTTACTCATCACAAAGTATTTTCTAATTTCCCTCAAGAATTCTTTGACTCACTGGCTGTTAAAGAGTACAATATTAATTTCTACATACAGGCAGCCTCTGAGTTACAAATATCCAGTTGAAGTACAACTCACAGTTGTTACCAATGGGGGCTATTTCAGTAAGTCTCCAAGTTACAAACATCTGACTTATAAATGCAGGCTATTATGGGTAATAGGTAAATGTTATTTGTTCTAACTTACATACAAACTCAACTTAAGCTACAGAAACTATCTCATTTGTAACCCAAGAACAGTTTGTATTTGTAGATTTTCTAGTATTTCTTCTGTTTCTAGTTTCACTTCATTGTAGTCCAAAAAGATACTCTGTAAGATTTTAAATTTCAAAAATTTATTGAGAATTATTTTGAGGCCTAACATATGGTTTATTCTGGAGAATGTTCCATGTGTATTTGTGAAGAACACAAATTATGCTAATGTTTGGAGTGTTTTATGTTAACTATAGTTGGTTTATAATGTTGTTCTAGTTCTCTATTTCCTTATTTATCTTCTATATATTCTACTTAGCATTCTTTTTAAAGTATGACTTCACATGCATATAAAACTAATCCCAAGATGACATAGGCTTTGTCTAGGATTTCATTAATGTACTTTTACCACCAACGTGTAAATCTAGTCTATGGCTGGTATTACTTTAGTATAGTGATAAGAGTCATTTTGGGTATATAAATAGATCTTTCCTCTACCTAAATCAGATAGTTGCCATTTGGCTTGGCATTTTATCCTTAAAGTTAATGAAGGTGGTTGTGCTGAAATGTATTTCTATTGTAGTCCATTCCTTCAAATTCTTTCTTTTCTTGCTGTGAGAGTATACAAACTCACTTCTCCTCCTTACTTGAAACTTATTTTACTTGTATCTTCTGTTTTCATTTGTTCTTAAAATCTTATCTATATTGTTTAACTTTTGGCCTAAGAGGTTTGGTTTTAATAGCCAGAGTTATTGTTTACTTATGGTTGGTGAACTAAGCTAATGAATTTCAAAATTTAGCTCCTTAACTATTGCTACGATGATCTTGTACATATATCCCCAAATCTCAATGGCTTACAGAAGTAGCATAAATGTCTTCCTCATGGGTCAATGGGAAGCTCCATTTCATAATGCCAGATGGGTTCCTATCTGTTCCATGTGTTTCTCATTCTGAGATTAGTAGCTAACTAGGACATGTTCATCTCACAGCAGATGACAGAGCACAGGAGGTCAAGTCAAACCAGGTATAACATTTAAAACCGCTTCTGTCACACCTGCGCACAGTACATTGGCCTAAACAAGTCACAAAGCTAAGCCAAATCAGGTGAGAAAATCTCCTTCCATGGGAGGGAGAAAGGAGAGCAAATATTTGCCAAACAAGAATACTATCAACCATGAATTTTTACAAAATAAGACACTCAGGAGCAATACAGTGAATTTTTCAAGACATTAAATTTAAATTAAAGGACTTACTATAAAGTTAAGCCCTTTCTACTTTTTAGAATAATAGTCATTTTTTTTTTTTTTTTTTTTACAAAATGATTATAGTGGTAGAAGGTAGTAAACTTTTAAGATTCTTATACTTGACAAAATAAAAAGTTGGCAACCCTATGCCAGTTTCCGAAAATTTTGGAGAATTTTACTAGTCTACGACAAAATCTCAAAAGTCTACTACAAGAAAAAACCCCACAGACTATGTAGTATAATCCTAGGTCACTCTGGCTGTAGTTCACTATTCAGAAGGTATTTTTTAGCTTGCCAGGACACTTACTTTCCCCTTGTGCAGGTTTCATTATTCCAAATGCTTATGATTAGTAAAGTCCATGTTTTAAGAATCTAAATGCCATCATTTGTTTGTAATGATCTAATTTTTACCTTAAAAATAATTTCATTTACTCTTCAGGCTGCTACACAAACTTAGTTTTGTAATCTATGGGGCCTTGGATTCTTAATGTCTTGTTAATTTTTCATGTCTCTTGATATGAAAATTTTAATAGGCAGTACATAAATAATAATGGCCTGTGACTCTATAACTTTAAAAAGATGAGCTACATTAAGAAGATTAAAAATTTAAGAAGTAGCTAGCAGCTTTACTTTGAATGTGAAGTGATACATACTTAATGGTTCTATATGTGGTATGTATGTATTAATAAATACTAATGATTTTCACATAGCTTTATCCAACATTAAAATTATGCAAAATAGTTGTGCAATATTTTTTCTTTGTTCATGGTACTGTTAAAGCAAATGAAACAACTTACATCCCTTTAATGAATGATTCACTCACTCCCCTCCTGAATCGTCAGCTTACTTCCACCTGCTACTCTTGCTTTTCATCTTGTTCTTTACTTGTGATATTCTCCAGCTTTAGGCACTATTAACAATTTATAGCTACCTCATCTGTTCTAAACTAGGGGTGTGGGGTAGAAGAACATGATACTAATGTATTGTGTCTACTAAAAACCTCAAGTGGAGACTGTAGAACTTGTCAAAACACCAAATTTTTCCATGAGTTTTATGTAGCAGATAAGATTCACAGTTCATTATTAAACACTAGCATATTGAGTAGGATCTGTGAAGTAACTTCATAACATGGCAACTGCCTTTTATTACCTGACTGATTGTGTCCAATAGTGGAGAATATGATCCAATATAGACTTAGATTTCATAAATGTGCAAGTCTAAATAAAAGGCAAAGAAGACATCCACAAATCAACGAGGGAAGTTTCCATTAAATGGGATGAGAACTTAAGTCACTGGCTTTGAAACTCATATTTGTGTCATATTGATGATTTAAATAAAGAATGCTTCTTTTTGTGGAACATTTTGTGGGACTTTAATAAAAGTTATATTTTCTTTAATTAAAAAAATACAATTCTCATTGAAAGACATGAAAATTTAAAAAAGGGGTTTGTGAAATAAGCAACATACCTGCAGGTATGATCATCACTCACACTTGCAATTTCTTGGCCACCTTTGGGATCAAACACCAAACCATTAATGAAATCTGAATGGCCCTCTAAAGTCTGACAGAAGAAGAAAAATTAGTAAGAAAACAGGAAAATAATTATAAGATTCCTACACAATATTTTTACTTCATGGCCTTAAGAGCTTTTGCTGCATGCTTCTTTTCTATAAATATTTCTTAAGCAATCTGCTATTTTTAAAGCATGATTTATTTATACACCCACTTTTTCTGGAAGGTGTATCTTGGAAAGAAGTTGATCACTGAACACACTGCTATTAGCTTAGTCTTTCTTTTCTAGTATGCATTTCTTACAAAAACACACTTTTTTTTTTACCGTTCCTATCCTCATATCACCTCCTTTCTCACTTATTACATAAAACTTAAATAAAAATTGAAGCTAGAAAACATTTTAGGAATACCAAGATAGAATGTGTCTAGACTTTTACCTTATCCTTGCCACTGTGCATACTCACTACTACTTATCACACACACACACACACACACACACGGTGGGCTTCACCTCCTTTCTTCACCTATTCAATGTGACCGTCAGTGCTGGAGACAGCTAGTCACTGTCTGGACAGACAACAGGAGAAATACTGTTCTGAACATAGAACAAATGAGAAGTTCTAAGGCGGAAAACTATGTGAGTAGGCAAAGTTCAATTTGTCTAAATCAGTGGTTCTCAACCTTCCTAATGCCTTCTAATGCCGCGACCCTTTAATACGGTTCCTCATGTTGTGGTGACCCCCAACCATAAAATTATTTTTGTTGCTACTTCATAACTGTAATTTTGCTACTGTTATGAATCATAATGTAAATATCTGATATGCAGGATGTATTTTCATTGTTACAAATGGGTCGCGACCCACAGGTTGAGAACCACTGGTCTAAATCTTTATAGTTGAAATCCTAAATAGGCCTGTCAGATAGATATTGTTCTTCCCTCTCTCCCTTCCTTTCTTCCAAAAACTTAGTTTTGAGGTTAATAAAGTGAGTCTATATGGTACTTCTCAACACATAGAAACGTAATATTAAAAAAAGAAGTGGATTTGGTTCAACATTCCTATGTAACTTTAACAAACTCAGGCCCTTTAAATCATTCTCGAAAGCGTTCTGAAGTTAACATTAACATTAAATGTTTAATGTCTATTATAACTTAAGTTTTGATAGGTCAAAATTTTAGGTGACATTCACACATTTGATTATTCATGCTTTAAATTAACAAATACGTACAGTACATCAAACCTACTGCGTATAGCTTAGACACCTTAGAGCAGTTTTTACTATTTTCTTTTTTTGCAGTTTTTTTTTTGGCTGAGGCTGGGTTTGAACCCACCACCTCCAGCATATGGGGCTGGAGCCCTACTCCTTTGAGCCACAGGCGCCACCCTGTTTTTACTATTTTCTAAATGACTAAAAAGGTTTAGAGTTTGTTTTATAAAATTATATTTTTGATTTATTAGAAAGTCAAGAAGGCAATAGCATTCTTATAAGAAAACACGATGTAATTTCAAATCAACCTGAGGCCATATGGAATATACCTATGACTAAGCAGTGTTCTAACTTGGGGTGTCCAACCTTTTTTTTTCTCTGCCACATGTTGGAAGAATAAGTTTTGTCTTGAGCCACACATTAAATACACAAACACTAACGAATGCTAATTAGTTCAAAAAAGGTTTGTGTATACTTTTCGGATATCTGACACAACAGATAAGCCGAAAAGTCCCCACAAAATCATCATGCAACCTGCAGGCTGCAGATTGGGCACCCATGTAAGTGTTTTATATGAATTAGCTCAGTCAGTGCTAATAATCTATGAGGCAGGTCTCATCATTATCCATTTTATAGGTAAGGAAATCAGCACAAAGAGTTTAGCTTACTTGGTTACGGTCACACCATTACTAAGCAATAGTGCTGAGCAAAATCAAGGGGTATGACTCCTTTGCCTGTGCTATGCTGCACTGATAGACCATTTTCACCCTTGAATTTCAATTTTTACTCCATATGTGTGCATGTCTATTATATTCTTATTATATCCAACTGTGAATTTCTTCTTCTTTTTTTTTTTTATTTTCCTGACACAGAGTCTCACTCTGTTGCCTAAGCTAAGCCTGCCTAGCTCACAGCAACATTAAACTCCTGGGTCAAGTGATCCTTATGCCACAGAGTAGTTGGGACCATAGGTGACCACTGCAACTCCTGGCTAATTTTTCCATTTTTAGTAGAGGTAGGGTCTTGCCCTTGCTCAGGTTAGCCTTGAACTCCTGAGCCCAAAGGATTCTACTGACTTGGCCTACCAAAATGCTAGGATTACAGGCCACCACCTTACCTGGCCCCTAACTGTGAATTTTTATTATCTCTTATTTGCTGTTCCTACTTAATATTTTGATTTAATAAGTGGTATCAGATTTATAATCTGTAGTCATTGCTAAGAACTGAATTACTATAGTCTATAATAGAATAAATGAGATCCTAAATTACATTGTTTTAGTGATGGCCATAAAAAGCCACTTTAAATCAGGATAAATTCAATTTTAAAAAGCAAAAAATAATAAATACATGTTTTAAAATAAAGTCTGAAGATTTATAAATTATGCTGTCAACATACCTTATATTCATTTTTATCCTGAAGATCTGAAGTAAATAACCTAATTTTCATATCAGCAGCTGAAGTACAAAATCTGAAAGGAAAAAAACCAACAAGCCCATTTTTAGCTTCTGTAACAGAAATTTCTCTTTCTCCCTTCAGTTCATCCAAGTCACTAAAGCTTTTATCAGAACTCATAATCATGTTTTTTTTTTAGAAGGAGAAAAGAGAATGGTGTGGCTCTACTGTAAAGAATATTATATAGCCATTACTGAAAGTAGGAGGCATATAAAATATTTTATTTTGAGAACACACAAAATGTGAGTATATTCTGGATCTGTCTCTTAAATAATAACAGTGTAGAATTTTATACTAAATCAGCACATGAATTCAATTTTCAATGTTTTCTTAAAAGTATAAAATGATAGATTTAAAAAAGTACTTTCCTTTTAAAGCCAGGTCAACAAGACAGTCAGTTATCCTTAATCTTTTTTTCTATTTCTCCAAATAAATTACATAGATGAAATAAGATACTTTTTCTACACCTATGAAAGTTGGTATATTTATACCTACTAAAATCTGGAGCATTACTTGTACTGATCTTAAACATTTAAGACTTGTTTTATAGTAGCTCATCAAGAGATGTTAAATTAGAAAACAAAACCTAAGCATCAGACAACTATTTTTGTTCAACTATCTTACCTTTAATTCTAAATTTTCTACAGTCTTAGCATGTTAGATAATTGTTAAGAAATAAAAATTATACTTACATATGGAAAAACAAAATTTCCAATTTTTCTTTGATAAGAATATTGTATAAATCTAAATTTCTTCTTCAGTTCTGACGGAAGTTAAGCATTTTTTTTCTCAATTAATAAATTTAAGGACCTCCCTAAAGCAAGGCTATTGATCTATAGATCCATATGTTGGTAGATCTCTGCCACCACACCCCTCTTCCAGTGATTTGTCAAAATCCATGAAAGCAAATAGATCAAAGCTACCAGGAACTCTTTATTTGTCCAAGGTTTTCTCAGAAGAAGTAAAAGTTGTTGTGAAATAAAGTAACTGATCTCCCCCCACAATTAGGGCTATGATGTTTTGAACTATTCATAATCAGAGCTCAAATTTCCCAGTATTCTTCTTTCCTTGGTTATAGAGGGGAAGACACACAAGTACAGCAGGGAAAGGGGTGTGTGTGTGTGTGAGAGAGAGAGAGAGAGAGAGAAGCAAGGGAGAGGGGGCTTAGGAATTATCTACATCTTGTGGATATACCATTGAGTAATTTAGAGACAACTTTGTCGTTTTAAATTTTAGCAATTTCATTGTAAATACTTTAGAAACACAAACAAATTTTAATCATGGTAACTTCTTAAGAGAGATTCTTGCTTTAAAAAATAGATTCAGGATTTTTTTCTCTGTATCTTTTGATATTTTTTTTTTTTGGTAATTGCCATGCTAACTTTTTTTTGTGATCAAAAACACACTAACAGAATTTACCATCTTAATCCTTTGTAACTGTATGGAAATATTAACTATACACACATTGTTGTGAAACAGATCTCTAGAACTTTTCCCTCTTGCAAAACTGAAACTTTACTATTGATTGATCAGCAACTCCTCTCTTTACACTCCTCCCAATCCAGCACCTGGAAACTACCATTCAAATTTCTGCTTTTAGATATGTAAGTGAAATTATGCAGTATTTGTCTTTGTGTGACTGACTTGGCATCAAGACCTTTAAGTTCATTAATGTTGCAGCAAGTAACAGGTTTTCTTTCTCCTTTTAAGATTAAATATGATCCCTTTTGGAGAGATAACTCAGAGTAGGACTGTGGGATCATATTTTGAGTTTTAAAGGAACTTCCATGCTGTTTACCAAAATGGGTGCGCTGATACATCATTCCCACTAGCAATGTATAAGGGTTCCCTTTTCTCCACATCCTCACTAACACTTATTCATCCTTCTGATAATAGCCATTCTAACAGGCATGAGGTGACATCTCACTGTGGTTTAATTTGCATTTCCCTCATAATCAGTGGTATTTAGCATTTTTTCATATATCTGTTGGCTATTTGTAGGTCTTTTTTTGATAAATGTCTACTTAGGTTCTTTGTGTGTATATATGTGTATATATATATTTTTTGCAGTTTTTGGCCAGGGCTGGGCTTGAACCCACTACCTCTGGTATATGGGGCCGGCACCCTACTCCTTTGAGCCATAGGCACTGCCCAAGTTCTTCGTATATTTTTAAAGAGGGTGTTTTTCTTGATATTGAGTAGTTTGAGTCTCATATATACAGATAGATAGAGATATATAGATACTAGCCTCTTATTAGATATAAGATTTTCAAATATTTTCTTCCAATCTGTGGGTTGTCTCTCCATTTCTGTTAATTGTTTCCTTTGCTATGTAGAAGCTTTTTAGTTTGATACAATCTCATCTGTTTACTTTCCTTTTGTTCCTTATGGTTTTAGGGTCATATCCAAAATCACTGTGCAGACCAATGTTGTGGAACTTTTCCTCTATGTTTCCTATTAGCTATTTTACAGTTTCAGGCCTTATGTTTCAGTTTTTAATCCATTTTTCATTTGATTCAGTATGTGGGGGTGAGGTAATTGGCCAATTCTTTTGCATGTGGACATCTAGTTTCCACCATCATTCATTCCTTTCCTCATTTTGGATTCTTGGCACTTAAGTTGAAAATCAACTGACCATAAAAGTGTGGATGTATTTCTGAGATCTCTAGCCTATTCCATTGGTTGATGTAACTCATTTTAGATCAGTACCATGTTCTTTTGATTACTGCAGCTTTGTAATATGCTTTGAAATCAAACATTGCTGCCTGTAGCATTGTTCTTTTTGCTCAAAATCACCTTGGCTATTAAGGGTCTATTGTGGTTCCATACAACATTTAGAATTTTTTTTTCTATTTCTGTGAAGAAAAACATTGGAATTTTGACACATACTTCACTGAATCTGTACATATACAGATAGATATCTTACCAATATTAATTCATCCAATCTGTGAACACAGAATATATCTTCCAATTTATTTGTGTTGACTTCAATATCTTTAACAATGTTTTATATTTTTCTGTGTACAGATCTTTCACTCCTTGGTGAAATTTATTCTTAAGCATTTTACACTATTGTAAATGAGAATTATCTTAATTTTTCTCCCACATCATTCACTGTTAGTATATCAAAAAGGCTACTGATTTTTATCCTGCCACTTTACTGTATTTGTTAATCAGTTCTACCAGTTTTTTGGGGTGGTTTTTAGGGTTTTCTATGTAAGATCAGGTCATCAGAAAATAGACAATTTCACTTCCATCTTTTCCTATTTGGATGACTTTTCTTTCTTTTACGCCCAACTGCTCTGATAGGACAAATACTATGTTGACAAATCCACAGCTTAACATCACACTTAATGGTGAAAAGGTGATGGCCTTTCCTCTGAGATCTGGAACAAGATAAGGGTGCTCATTCTTGCTACTTATATTCAATATATTACTGAAGTACTAACCAGAGCAATAAGGTAATTCTACTTTTAATTTTTTGAAGAACTTTTGTATTGTTTTCCATAGCAACTATTTTATTAATATATAACCAACAGTACAACACGGTTCCAATCTCTCCACATCCTGGCCAACACCTGTTATTTACTGTTTTTTTTTGACAGTGGCCATCCTAATGGGTACAAGGTGCTACCTCATCATGGTTATAATTTATATTTCTCTAATGATTAGTGATATTGAACATCTTTTCATATGCCTGTCAACCAATTATATATTTTGATGGAAATAGTTACTAAAATCCTTTGATCATTTTTTAATTGGACTGTCTTTTGCTGTTAATTGTAGGAGTTTTTCATATATTATGGATATTAACCCCTATCAACCACATGGTTTGCAAATATTTCTCCCATTTTGAAGGTTACCCTTTTGTCTATGTTATTTCCTTTGCTGTGTACTAGGTTTAAAGTTTGATGTAGTCTCATTTGTCTATTTTTGCTAAGAAATCACTGCCAAATCCAATGTCATGATGTTCTTCCTGGATGTCTTCTGGGGGTTTTATAGTTTTCGGTCTTATATTTAGGTTCTATTTTGAGTTAATTTTTTAATTTCAAGATACTTTTTAAAATTTTTATGATTTTTTTTTATTATTGGGGATTCATTGAGGGTACAAAGAACCAGGTTATACTGATTGCATTTGTTAGGAAAAGTCCTTTTTATAATTGTGTCCCATCCCCCGTTGAGTTACTTTTTGTATATGGTGAAAGGTACAATTTTATTCTTCTGCACATATTCAGTTTTCTCAACCTCATTTGTTGAAGAGGCTATCCTTTAACCCACTGTGTAGGCTTGGTAACTTTGTTGAAGACCCTCTGACATCTATGTGAGGGTTTATTTCTGGATTCTCCATCCTGTTTAATTAGTCTGTTTGGCTGTCTTTATGCCAGTACCATACTGTTTTGATTATCACAGTATTTGTAACTGCAATATGTTTTGAAATAAAGAAGTATAAAGACTCCTGCTTCCCCCCTTTCAAGATTGATTTGGCTATTTGGGGTCCTTTGAGATGCAATATGAATTTTAGAAATTTTTTCCTATTTCTGCAAAAAATGCCACTAGATGGATAAGGATTGCATTGAATTCATAGATTGCTTTGGGTATCATGGACATTTTAATATTAAGTCTTCTAATCCAGGAATACAAGCTGTCTTTCCATTTATTTGTGTATTCCTTAATTTCTTTCTACCATGTTTTATAGTTTTCAGCATGTAAGTCTTTTGCCTCCTTGTCTAGGGAGATTCTTAAAGAGTTCTTATGAAAGGGTATACTATGCATTACTTTACTGCATAGTTTATTGTGCATTTCTAAGTATTTATACAGTGAATAAGAATGCTATACCATCTGTAGCAGACTAAATAGTAGCCTCAATGAGATATGTCTAAGAGCTAATCTGTGGGATCTATAAATGTGATACCCTAGTTAAAAACAGGGTTTTCCAAGCATGACTAAATTAAGGATCTTGAGATGTTCACCTTGAATTTACACTGGGTCCTAAATTTAATGATGAATGTCTATGTAAGACATAAGGAAAAACATAGAGGAGAAGGAGATGTGAAGATGGAGGCAGAGACTGGAGAGATGTATTGACAAGGCATCACAGACCCCTAACTATTAGTAGAATCCAGAAAAGAGGCATAGAACGGATCTTCTCTCAGAGCCTCAGGAAGAAACCAATCCTGGCGATATTACGATTTCAAACTTCTGGCCTCTAGAACTGTGGGAATAAATTTCTGTTGTATTAAGTTAGCACTTTTGTGATAATCTGTTACAGCAACTCCAGGAAACTAATAATTACCCTACGTCACATACAAATAATATTTCATTAAGGAGCTTAATAGAGTGAATATATTCAATCAATATTTGTTTAATATCAAATTATCCCCTGAAAATCTGCCATATTTTACCAAATAGATTTTTCATTTCATTAACTAGTTCAGCCTGGTCTTACCTCTACCTCTTCCTAGTTATGCAACTTGAATATGGCACTTACCTGCTCTAGGTTTTGGTTTCTATAACGTGAAAGGGACTGGATTAGTTCACTTCTAATGTCCTCCTTTCAGTTCATAAATGAAAGTACTCCACCAATCCCATTATAAAATGCAAATGTTCACTTCTTACAGCATATTTAGAAAAAGAAAAAAATGCAGATGTACATGTCTGTCCTTACTTTCATTTACTATAATGAATACCTATATTAATGGGTTCTGAAAACAGGGGCTTTGACTTGGGAAATTACAGGTCAGGCAAAAGAAAAGGAAGGGCCAAAATCCAATCAGGTCCACTTTATGGTTCTGATGGCAACTAACATGTTTCATATACAAAACCACCACCACCACCACCACCACCACCACCACCACCACAAAAGTCCTCCTGTGCTGCCTTAGCATACACATGGTATCACAGTTTGCTAAACCTCAAGTTTAAATATAAGGGCCTCATCTAATTCAGCCCAATATCCCCAGTCCAGACTTGTCAACCTTCCTTTGGTTCTATCTTATCAGTCCGTAACCCTATCCAATTTTTACATCTCTTTTGCAGCTAGAAAAGTGGGGAAGGAAAGAGAGGGTCTAAGAAACACTGAAGAAATATAAATGTCAGCTGTTATGGAACGAATATGTTTTGAGTACATTAGGGTATACCTTTTTGTAAAACGGACTGGCATTATTGACTCCTGAGTATATATTCAAAGAAATGTGCACATGTATAAATGAGGATATATGTACACATGAGGAATGTTCAATGCAGTGTTATTCATAATAACCCCAAACTGGAAACCTAGTAGAATGGAAAAAGTACAATATATTCACAATGAAATACTACACAGTAACAGAAATAACTAGATCTATAAGTAGAAACAAAGATGAATCTCATATACATGATGGGAAGTGAACAAAGCAGAACAAAAAGAATGTATGTAGCATTATTCTATTCATAAAAAGTTCCTAAGTGGGTAAAACTAAACTATATTGCTTAGGGATGCATAAGTAGCTAATAAAACTACAAAGAAAGTCGAGGAAATGATTATCAGAATAATCAGAATGAAAACTTTTAAGGTCAAGGAAGGTTAATTAGGGTGAAGCACATAGGGAACCTCAATTGCTGGTAATGTTCTATCTCTTGACCTGGGTGATGATTCCACAGGTGCCCCAAATAATTATGCCAAAATGCACGTATATACTCTATGCACTTTGGTGCATGTATGCTATATCATACATGCAAATAGAGCATAAGAAAAACCAAAAAACAAAGCTATTCTACCTAATTCTCCTCCTCTGAATTTGTTCCATTATTATTTGGGTACTCATTATTTCCCTGCTTATAAGAAACTTTAGGGAAAAATTTGCTACAATAGTGAGGACTGATGTTGAGGATCTTCTACAGATATCATCAATACTATGTGATAAATAAATCATAACTTTCTGTTCAAAATGTCATCTCTAAAACAGATTCAGGCTATCCTGGAAGGATTTCAAAAGCAATATCTCAAGTTGAAAGGTTTGCAAAGAGGTATACCTAAGCAGAAAAGGTCAACTATAATAAGAATGTCAGTGAACCAAGGATTTAGTGATCAAAGAATAGTTGAAAAAACATTAATGAAATAATTGTACCAGGATTAAAACAAAAAGAAAACCAAACATATAAAGCCAGAAAACTTTATGGGCAGCCTTGTATTGCTCCACTTTCTTTCAATCTTTGTTGCTACAGGGGTGTTTAAGTCATCCTTTCATTAAACTAGAAAACCTCAGAGGAACGAAGTAAGGTGAACAATTTATTCTTCAGCCAATGTGAATGAAAAGTATGAATGGAAAGAACAGGAAGGCAGGAAGAGAGAGAACAGAACTTAAGGAAACCATCAGGAGGGATTTCTTTCTAAATTTAAAGGTAGGATAAAAGTTTAAGATGGTAAGGGAGATGCTAAATTGTACCTTAGTCATCTTGACAGACTACTATGTAGTTGTGAAAAATTACTTTTTATTTTGGAATGCTATAAAAAATGTAAAGTTAAAAAAAGCACAGAAGGGTGGCGCCTGTGGCTCAGTGAGTGGGGCGCCGGCCCCATATGCCGAGGGTGGCGGGTTCAAACCCAGCCCAGGCCAAACTGCAAACAAAAAATGGCCGGGCATTGTGGCGGGCGCCTGTGGTCCCAGCTGCTCGGGAGGCTGAGGCAGGAGAATCGCGTAAGCCCAAGAGTTGGAGGTTGCTGTGAGCCGTGTGACGCCACGGCACTCTACCCGAGGGCGGTACAGTGAGACTCTGTCTCTACAAAAAAAAAAAAAGCACAGAAAACTACATAAATAGTTTAATCACAATTGGTATAACAATGAATAAAAACCGGAAAGGGTTTAGGGTGTATAAATGGCATTCATATCCTTTTTATTCCTGTGTTTTCTAAATTTTGTATGTTAGGCATTATGGTTTTCAGAATACAAATTCATAATTTATTTGAAAAAACAAAAAACAAAAAACTGTGTAGTCAGGTTGCTCTAAACATACTCCTTAAAATTAATGGCTGGTTAATGTCTTCTGAATTTTGTATAGGTCCAAAAAGGATTTGAGGCAGTTTACCAAAAAACAACCAAACAAAAACAAGCAAAATGATGAAAAATAGGAAATCCAAAAGGTTGCTTCGGGGATTGACTGAGAAGGAATATGAAGAAACTTTCTGGGTTAATAGAAACACTGTGCATTAATAGGGTGTGTGTTACCAGCTGTAATAGAATGGCTAAAATTAAAAAGATTGATAATACTAAAAGTTAGTGAAAATGAAGATCACCCTTAGATTGGTGGGAATACAAAATGGTAGAACACCTTAGAAACTGACACTTTCTTACAATGTTAAACACATATCTACCTTGTGACTCAGCAATTCTATGCCTAAGAGAAATGAAACCATATATTCACCAAAAGCTATACACAATAATACTCATAACAGTTTTAGTCATAACAGCTAAAAACTGGAAACTGTCTTCGTATCTACTTAGAGGAGAATGGATAAATTGTGGCATATTGATAACAAAGTAATGAAATATTACTCATAACTAAAAAGAAATACAACAATGTACATAAATCTCAAAAGCATAAAGCTGGACATTAAAAAAAACATATTCTGTATGATTCCATTTATAGAAGTTCTAGAATAGGCAAACTAACTTCTGGTAATAGCAGTCAGACAAAAGGTTGCTTCGGGGATTGACTGAGAAGGAATATGAAGAAACTTTCTGGGTTGATAGAAACACTGTGCATTAATAGGGTGTGCGTTATACAAGAATATACATTTGCCAAAACTGATGGAACTGTACCCTTAAGAGCTGAGAATTTCACTGTACCCAAATTATTCTTTAATTAAAAAAATTAACTGAGCTAAATAGTCAATTTATGGTTGCTGAGTACTATTTGGTGAAAGAAGGTATCTTTTAGATTTGACCTTTGTAGGAAGAGGCTAGTATTTTATAATCAAACCTTAAATAAGACGACATATTGTTGCTCTTGTAATGAAGGTCTCAGAAGGCACTGTTAAGATTTTTCTCTTGCAAGGGTACTTAAAGCATATAAAAAGAACAAAAAGCCATCAATCTTTTAAAATGCATTCACAAAACCTAAAGCCCATTCTTGTGATACCTCACTTAGAAGAACGGTCTCTAATTCCATCCAGGTTGTTACAAAGGGTATTAGTTCACCATCTTCCTTTTATGGCTGAGTAGTACTTCATGGTACTATTAATTTGGAACTAGTTGATCAACATTCATGTGCACATATGGTAGTAAAACTCAATGGAAACCAAGCAGGTAGGAGCAGGGCAGAGGGGATGGGTAAATTTACACCTAATGGGTGCAAGGCACACTATCTGGGTGAAAGACACACTTACAACTTTGACTCAAACATTACAGAAGCAATTCATGTAACCAAAACATTAGTGCCACCATAAAATTCTGAAAAAGAAAAAAGGAAAATGGTGAAAATTGAAGCCCAAGATCTAAAACTACATACAGGTTTATGTACTGTTAGACATGAAAATGTAATCTTGGCCTATGTATGGGATAGGGAGGATCTTTAATGTCTCAAACATATTTAGTTATTTTAATAGAGTTATACTTTCAATAAGTGGTAAATGCAGTGAAGAATCTGTGAAGACTTTGACTCAGATGAACCTCAGTTAAATAGCTTTGTACTCTGGTGCAAACACATGGTCATGGCATCACTGTCATGGCTGCGTATTTAAACCACAAATTAAGGGCGGTGCCTGTGGCTCAGTGAGTAGGGCACTGGCTCCATATACAGAGGATGGTGGGTTCAAACCCAGCCCCAGCCAAACTGCAACAAAAAACAGCTGGGTGTTGTGGCGGATGCCTGTGGTCCCAGCTACTCGGGAGGCTAAGGCAAGAGAATCGCCTAAGCCCAAGAGCTGAAGGTTGCTGTGAGCTATGAGACGCCACAGCACTCTACTGAGGGTGACAAAGTGAGACTGTCTCTAAAAAAAAAAAAATCACAAATTAAGATGATAAGCCCCAATTATTATATAATAGCAAATATCAAGATATTTACTGTCTGGAGTTGTGGAAAATGAAAACAGGAGGAAAAAGTCTCATGGTCAAAGACTTCAGATCACTCAACACAATCAATGTATATTAATAAATGCTGCATTTGATATTTTTAGACTTACTTGATTATTGGAGGCAATGCATCAAGTCTAGTCTCTGGACTCCACGCTATGCCATCAACCCTGACCCCATGGTGAAACGTTCTCAGTGTTTTATACTGAATTCCGTCAATGTCTGCTTCTTCCTCCTAAGCACAGTAAATGAAAACAAACAATATAATACTCTATCTTTCACTATAATGAAGAATTTATCAAGAAGCCATGTCAGTGCTTTTGAAAAGGTCAAAAGCAAATTATATGTTGAAATTAACTAGTTCATTTGGAAAAATCCAAAGCTGTGTAAGCCTCACAAAAATAATTCTTAAGGCAATAAAAACCAAATGATAAATGTTATACTTTATCTTAAGAAAACATTTCATAACAGATGGAATAAAAATGATCTGAGAATCAGAATGTTCCAGGTAAATGCATCACCATACATGGATTATCAACTGACAACATAAAAAAAATGCTGAAAATAAAATTTTGATTATGTGGAAAGTACTTTGAGACCTTATGATGGCTCTAAGTCATTACAGTCAGTGGGTTTTTTTTTTTTTTAACAGAAATTAGTTTTATTTACTCTAACTGCCCATTTTTAAAAAATTTTTATAATCAGTGTTAATTGTTAATATAATCATGTAATATTGTATATGACACTATTTATGTACAAAATGCTACAAATAATTAGCATCACTACTATTAGAGTTTATGAATACTGAACATGTAAATAATAATCTGATTTAGTCATAGATACTTGATTCTGGATATAAATGCATAAATGCTTCATAAAGTCAGCTCACAGGCCAGGTGCTTAGTACCTACATAAAGAAGGAGGCCAGACAGAGATCTCTGCACAGACCCAGAGCCCTTAAGGAAGAAGTAGGAAAAAAGAAAAAACCCTGAAGAGAAACTTGTGAGAAATCTCAAGCATTAGCTGGCCCTAGCATGAGTTTGGGGCTTGAATTCACATTAACTGTGTAGTCTATAAAATGGCAAAAAAAACTGGTCTTATGTTAGTAGAGGTCACAAGCACTAGACAGAAAAAAGGCAAAGTCTCTTTGGATGAATTTCCTCTACCTAGGCCTGCAAAAGTTCCCACAGAACTCATAGAAGTATAAAAAAATGAACATGGTGGCGAAAGGAGGAGGGAGGATGGGGAAAGGGGAGATGCTGATCAAAAGGTACAAACTTTCAGTTAGACAGTTTGAAGTCTATTGTGCACCTATGGTGACTAGAGTTAATAATTTAAATTTCAAAATTACTGAGTAAATTTCAAATGTCTCACTACAAAATTGATAAGTGAGGTAATGGATATGTTAATTAGTTTGATGTAACCATTCAACTTTGTATATATATATAAAAACATCATACTGTATCCCATAAATATGTACAATTATTTGTCAACTAAAAATAAAAAGAGGATGCTGGGTGTGTTGGCTCATGCTTGTAATCCTAGCACTAAGGGAACCTAAAGTGGGAGCACTGCTTGAGGCCAGGAGTTTGAGACCAGCCTGAACATGAGCGAGAATCTATTTCTTTAAAAAACAGAAAAATTAGCTGGGTGTGATAGTCTCAAATACTTCGGAGGCTAAGACAGGAGGACTGGCTGAGCCCAGAAGTTTGAGGTTTCAGTGAGCTATGATGATGCCACCATGTTCTAGCTCAGATCAAGACCCTGTCTCAAAAATGAATGAACTAAACTTTTAGAGCTGAGGATACCACAACTGAAATTAAAAAAAATAACAACAAAAAAGCAATGCTGGAGCGCGGTCATTTGGAATTCTTCTATGCCGTAAGCTCCCGGCTGGTGAATAAAGCCCTTCCTCTTATAAAAACAAAAAACAAAAAAAAAAACAATGCTTTGATGCAGTGGGAATACAGATTTGAAAAAATTACTCAAAATGCAGCAAGGAGAAGAAAAAAAGGGTGGTTAAGAGACACAGAGGATTCAGTGAGGGAGTACGAAAACACCAATAGAAAACATAAGAATATGTTCTTATGCTAAGTTCTGGGTTGCAGCAGGAGAGAATATAGGGAATGCAGGAAGAGGCAGTATTTGAAGAAATAATGGGAAAGGATTCTCCATACTGATGACATGCATCAATAGCCATATTTAGAAAGGACAATAAATCCCAGGCAGCTTAAATAAGAAATCTATAGCTAGATATTATATAGAGAAACTTCAGGAAACACACACACATACACTGAAAGATCTTATCAAGTGCAGTAGAAAGAAAAGACTATTCTTGCACAGAAAAGATTTCTTATAAAAGGGTAATAATTAGACCAACAATTGACTTTCAGAAGAACCAACTAAAGCTGGAAGACAATGGGATAATATTTTCAAAATGTTAAGAGAAAATAACTGTGGACTTGTAGATAGAACAAAACTAATTTTCAAGAATGAGGGTGTACCAAGAATTATTTTTAGAAAAAACAAAAAACCTAGAGATACCATCAATGAACTCTCACTAAAGTTTGGCTCTGTGTCCAAATCTGGCCTATGGCTTTGTTTTGTACAGTCCACAAGGTTGAGAATGTTTATATTTTTAAGGAACTGTAACAAAACAAAACAAACAAAACCCAAGTAATATGCAAGAGACCTTAAGAGCTTGGCAAACCCTAAAATACATACCCTCTGGCTCCTCTAAAAAAGTTTACCAACTCCTGGAGTAAAGGATGTGCTTTTGGGTGAAGAAAAATGATCCTAGAATGAAGGCCTGAGATTTAAGAAACAGTGGTGAGTTAAAAAGATCAAAGGCAAAGAGGTGGGTAAATGTAAGTAAATATTAATCACATAAAATAAAACTATCTATATTGTGGGACAAAATGAAAAGAAAATAAACTAAAATCTGGACAGTAAGTCTGGAGGAAAGATAATAGTTAAAATATTAAAGATTTACTCTTCTTCATGAAGAAGGTAAAGATTAATTTGACTCTAAGCATGCATGTTTAAATGTCTTTGGTGGTAATTAAAAAAAGAGAAATGGCACATCAGCTTCCATGTCATTTTTCTCCACTGTCATGGAGAAAAATGAAAGGAGGGAGTACAAAAACACAAATAGAAAACATAAGAATATGCATATTGCAAAGTTTTCAATAGTTAAAAAACTAAAAGTAACCCAAATAGCCACAATACAAGAACAGATAAATAAGCTGTGGGATATTCCTTATTATAAAACACCATAAAGCAGTGAGAATAAATGAACTTCAACATGGAGGAATCTAAGAAATACAATGTTAAACATTCTGTAACATAATACAGAATGGCACTGATACAAAGTTTAAAACATGAAACACATATTGACTTTATGTATAATTTTGTACCTATGCTAACACTATTAGCATAGGTGAGAAGGAAAGGCAGCAAGGGAAGGACACCCAGGAGGCTTCAAAACAATTGCTAATGTGCCATTTCTTTTTCTTTCTTTTATTGAGAGTCTTCCTACGTAGCCCTCAGTAGACTGCCAAGATCTCAGCTCACAGCAACCTCAAACTCTTAGGCTTAAGTGATTCTCTTGCCTAAGCTTCCCAAGTAGCCGGGACTACAGGTGCCTGCCACAACGCCTGGCTATTTTTTGTTGCAGTTGTCATTGCTGTTTTAGCTGGCCCACGCTGGGTTGGAACCTGCCAGACTCGGTGTATGTGGCTGGCACTGTAACAACTGTGCTACGGACGCCAAGCCATAATGTTGCATTTCTTAAGCTAGGTATTAGTATACAGGATCCATTTTATTATTATTATTTATACTTATATAGATAATGTGTTTTATAAGCATAAAATATTGCAATTATAATAAATCGTTCTGTTATTTAAATAGATACCTGAACTGAGTCTAGATGTTTTTCATGACTAATTTGTCCAAGTAATCTTCCGTATTAATTAACTATAGTTATCTTTTATAAAAAGTTATGGATTAAGTACCATTAGGGAAAAAATCCAGAGCAGGTAAAACTTGTTATTTAATGGAACATATATGTCTAAATTGACAGGAATCGCCTTAAGTCCTGTTTCAAGAATTCCATTCACTGTGAATCTAAATGCAAAGTTTTATAATGTCTATTTTAAATGAATCCAAGTGGATATATTGATTTTTCCAGGATAGCCTTTGGGAATCCTAGCAAAGTCATTTCACAGATTTGCTATATGTCTTTCTCTACATAATTCAAATGCCCTTTGAAAATGATTATAAATTTCAGGTGAACTTAGCATTAAGAGTAAAAACTTTTTCCATAAATGAAAGAAGGAAATAGAAATACACTTATCAAGGAAAGAAAAATATTACTTTGTAAGTTATGCGTATCATAGCTGTTTAGCTAATAGCCAGATGTGCCAAGACAGCAACCACTAAGCAATTTTAAAATAAGTTTAGGACTTCATGGTTTGGGTTACATCTATCTTTTCTACACTTGACAAATCAGTCTGCTAAAAATGAAATTTTTACATAAAAATACTCACCATTTTGCTACTGTGACAATATTGTTGACAATTAGGTCTTATAATTTGTTAACTGAATTATACATGGTTATAAGGAGAAAGAAATCCCAGGAACTGTATAGGGTGAGCTTTTTCTATTACCAGTGAAACCTTACTTCCTGACAGCACTATATGCCATTGAGCCAAGTAAAAGGCTAGGCTGTGTGTTGGTATACAGAGACAAATGCTATTTTGGATTTAGTTTGGGGTATAGGCAGTATTGTATAGGCAGGAAATTAAGACATTTGGAAAACTTGCTATAATACAAATGATTACACAAGACTTCAACATATTTGAGTTTGGGGCAAAGCAAGTTAATTGAAGGGCTACTCTAAGGGTTTGAAACTAGCAGGCCCCATTACAAGGCCAAACACAGAATTTCTATTAGACAAGACTGTGAAGTTTATCTAGTTCAATTCTTTTATATAATGGTTGAATCTCTAGTAGAAAATTTGAAAAAAAGGGACACCCCCCTCCCCCCCACCTAGCGAACACTTCCAGCGAGAGAGAACTACCTACTGCTTTGGGGAACTTATTCAATTGGGGGGTAGCTCTAATAATTAAAGGAGTTTTTCTTAACATTAAGCCATAATCCATTTCCATGAAAATTCTACTCTTTGCTCTAAGTTCCATCTCTGTGACCATACATAGCAAGTCTAATTCAGTGATAGCAAATACCTGGCCATAGCTGAGTTCCCCTAGATGAGCATATTCTAAGAAGCAGATTCAGCTTTGGTCTTAAGCACTATTAGCAACAACTCTGATGAAACAGAGGTGACAACATTGAGAACCACTTACCATTTGGACAGTTTTAAACATTTTAATACTACTTGGAATGCTGCTTTCAAATATATTATTTCCTATGAATTATAATATACTGCTGGGAATTAAAGTTTATATTATGATGTATGTTAAAGACTGGTAACTCACAGGGAAGATGCAGAGAGAATTGCACAAATATAGTAGCCACTAGATACTCACGGGAACTTATTAAGAAAGAACTTGAAATGTGGCCAGTGCAATCTGATACATTGTACACTTGATAAAGTGTAAAATACATATCATCTCAAAGACTACAAAAAGAATATAAAATAGCTCAATAACTTATACTGATTATATATAAAATATTTTGGATAAGTTGGGTAAAAATACTATGTTCTTAAAATTAATTCCACCTATTTTGTACTTTTTGTCAGGTGGCTACTACATTTTTTATTTGTAGCTCATATTATATTCTTCTTGACAGTATGGAATTAGTTCCCTTTGGCAGTTTAATCATTGCACTGACTCATAGTGCATTTTCAGGTGACTAAAATCCCTAAGTCACAATTCTCCCTTCCCAGTCCAGCAGGCTATCGTTTTATGATTTTATATTCATATTTATTAAATTTTAGCTTGTTCAATGTGCCCCATTAATCCAATCTACAAAAAATATTTCTCAGTACAGAGTCTGGCACACAAGTAATAAATACTTGTTAAGTTTGTTATCCAAAGCACTAAAGTATCCTTCTCAATTTCATGTTCTACATAAATCAAATGTACTTGTCTTAATCAATGTTCTCATCCAAGTTCCCGCAGAAGCCTCAATTAATAGACTGTGAATAGACTTACAAATGTTCACACTTCCGTGCTCTTTAAATATGGGGTTTTTATAGCAGTTTTCTTATTGCACTGCTTTGCATTTAAATATTTCCTTGAGGGCAAGGTCCTCACTTTTTTAACTTCCTGGCACCTGGTACACATTTCATGAATATTTGACAAATACATGACACCAGTTAAGAGAACTATCATTCAGTTCAGATTTCCATCATATTCAAAAAAGACAGCATGAGAATCTGAAAAATGCTGTTGAAATTCAAATTCACTACGTCTACAGTGTTTTCTTAACAATCTTAAACTAAGGATTGGTTTTCTGGCAAGAATATGAAAATCTTTCAAATTAATTCACCTTTACTTAGTTTTCTCTCAAGATAACAGGCAGGAAATTAGGTGCCACTTGAAGTTTCTAGTACGAGAAAATGAATAATTTCTTTTTCTTTTTTTGTAGAGACAGAGTCTCACTCTATGGCCCTGGGTAGAGTGCCGTGGCATCACACAGCTCACAGCAACCTCCAACTCCTGGGCTTAAGTGATTCTCTAGCCTCAGTCTCCCGAGTAGCTGGGACTACAGGCGCCCGCCACAACGCCCGGCTATTTTTTTGGTTGCAATTCAGCCGGGGCCGGGTTTGAACCCGTCACCCTCGGTATATGGGGCCGGCGCCTTACTGACTGAGCCACAGGCGCCGCCCTCTTTTTTTTTTTTTGAGATAGAATCTTATAATGTTGCCCTCAGTAGAGTGCCATGGTGTCACAGCTCACAGCAACCTCACTCTTGGGACTACAGGTGCCCACCACAATGCTTGGCTATATTTTGGTTGCAGCTGTCATTGTTTAGCAGGCCCGGGGTGGGCTCAAACCCACCACCTTCAGTGTGTGTGGCCAGTGCCCTACTCACTGAGCTATAGGCACCGAGCCATGAATAATGTTTAACAGTGTTTACCTAGATAATAACCTCAAAGGAAAGCTATAATTTAATCAGATATAGTCTTGTTTAAATTTATTTCCATGCCTGGCACAGAATGTGATTTGTATTCACTACTTGCTAAATAAATAAATTTATTTTTTTCCTTAGGTAATTTGGAAATTAAGACCTACATTGCCAGTCTCATAGGTCTGAGGATCAACTGAGACAATACACATGACCATAAACCATGATGGAATAATACAAATTTTTACTAGTTCTTGGTTTCTCATTTTCCTTCTTTCTCCCTTTTTCTCTACCACCTGTCATTTCTGCTGTTCTCTTTTCCTAGTTTGTTCTCCCTTCTTGACTCTCTCTCAACACTTAATAAATTAGAAATAAATATGTTTTGTCTATGTTTCTGAATAAAATTTTATATCCACAACTAATAATTTTTAAAGCAATGAAGTAAAAAGTTAGTTTCACCCGTAGGGGTCTGTTTTATTCTTTTGTAGGTTGATGACTTGCGTAGAGAAATGATTTCTTCTTTTTCAAGAGTATGTTAGGTTGTTTTAATTGTATGACTTTTTATGACCCCAATGTGGAAGTCCAGCTAAAGTCAGCCTGAGGGCCATATATGGCCTAAAAGCTAGAAATTTCTACCTCCACTCAAGAGACAATGTGCAATAGACTAGGAGCTCTCATGTTCTACTCAGACACCAATAAACTGAAACTTTTAATTAACATTTTCACTCAGGATAAATATAAATACATCCTAATTTTGTATAACACTTTACATTCATTGTACTGTAAAATACCAAACTGTACTTCTGATGTCAAAACACTGCAAAACGTGGAATGGCCTTGATAGTAAAAGAAGGAATGTTTAGAATAGTCTATCACGTCAGTGATAAAAGTTACTACACATTTTTGAAAACCGATCACTGCCAAATTATCTTATTAATTATAATTTGAGCAAATATAATTCTAATAATAATATTCTGGTAAACAAAGAATTAACCAGAGAGTTCCTAGGATTGAACTAGAACTAGCTTTCCTGTGGGAAAACATGGTGTATGTTTACCAAAAAGCAATTTTATTTTGGTGATTAAGTAGCAACGAAAATAATTTTATGGTTGGGGGTCACCACAACATAAGGAACTGTATTAAAGGGTTGTGGCATTAGGAAGGTTGAGAACCACTGCTCTTGATGTACAAAAAGTATGAGAGCATCTTAACAGAAAAGCTGAATATCATGAAAACCATAAAATCTCCTGAAGGTTTTACAGGCTTCAATATTAGCTTGTTTTTTTATGTTAAGAATGTAAAAAAATTGTAATGAATTTGATCTCATTTAATTGAGTTTTTTTCTGTACAAACCTATGTTTAGTTATTCATAGCCTTCCATTAACAGAATATTCCATTATTAATCATGAGGCAAAAGAGAAGCCTCATGATTAGTATCCTTTTTCACTATGTAATATCTGCACAAATCTCAGGCATATATTATTGAGAATGGCTTCCCTATTCTTCTTACCTTTTTGTTTTCTTTACATTCAAAGTCAATGTATTTTCAAAGCTTAGGTTTGGTTTATATTAAGTTTTCTTATTAGAGAAATATCTTGTCATTCACTGCAGTTTTGTAGACTAACCTGAAATGTACATGTGCCAATCACCACATAATTATTGCCACCATATGCAATCAGGTTTCCTGAATCCCCACTCTCAAAGGGATTAAATTCTACTACATGCACACAATCTTCACAATCCACAGTGTAGGCAGCATTTCTTGTGGGATCTTGCTTCATCTTGGAAGTCAAAACTCAGGCAGTTGTAAAAGACTATTGCCTTCTACTGGAAACAAGGTTCTCAAACTGTGGAGTACAGCACAGAAAAAATTAAAAACATTCAAAGTGACAGTCCTTCAGCAAACGCATTGAGATAAGGTTCTGACATTGCAATGTGCAGACATTTCAATAGAAACATGTCAAGTACTTACCAAGGCACAGAAACTGCAAGGAAAAAATTCAATTTAATATTAATATTAATGGTTCAACTCTTACTCTACAGCTTTCCTCTTTTCCACATTTGTAAATTATACCAGCAGAATATAACACCACAACATTCTGGTTAAATTACCTGTAGTGAGTACTTCAAGATGGAATCACTTTAACAGCAAATATATTTCATAAAAATTAATAACAGTTAACATTTATGGAGGACTATCTGTAGGCGCCATGTTAATCACTTAACTGATATCATCAAACCTACTATGTGTGCAAAACTAAACCCAGGCCAACCAATGGTCCTCATTGTACAGATGAAGAAATTAAGTAACTAACTTGCCCTCATATGCAGGGCCAGGATTTGAAAAGATTTTATTACATGTGGGGCACCAGTGCTAGAAAGAAAAATACAATCTCCTGGCTTGGAGCAGATCACAGTCTGGGGATAGTTATAATTCAGAGTGAAAAGTGCTACAATATAAGCAGATACGAAACGTAGGATCTGGAGGAAGGAGTGCCAAATGTGTGATAGAAAGCTAATATTCATGAAACCATACACAAAACCTCAACCTGTTAGGGTCGAGTGTGCATTCTGGAAACAGCATTCCCACACGAGAATGATAAAAATAAAGTTCTGTTTTGCTTTTTTAAACTAGATGCAAGAGTTGTCCTGAAAACAAGTTGGGCTCTGAAACACATTAAGCACTTGGTAAATATCTAATGAAAATTAAATGAGTCCCACCTCAGGGAACTTATAAACTAGCAACCTTAAGAATGGGCATCTGCGACTGGACGCTTACTAAGGGTGGGTGACCAGCAGGTGGCAAGGCGGTATGGAAGTGCAAAAGATCGAAGGTTTGGAAACTGGTCCCAGCTCCTTAATTACTGCTCATTAAACCAGCGCAAAAGGTCACTGTATTCTCAGGGTCTCCCCGTAAAAGGCAGGCAGGACTTGCCCTTCCTTCTAAAACTGGAAAAGCAGAGAAGGGGGTGGGGAACAAGAAGTCGGTGCAAAGAGCCTCGACACTTCTCTCCAGGCCAGGCAAATGCCCCGAGACCCCGTTCCCGCCTCCCAGCCCCCAAGGTCCGAAGAGGGAGGAACTCCGCGTGGTAGGGTGGGAGCGAAGGGGGTCAGAGAGCAAAGCGAGGCGACCCTTCGGGCTTCCCCAGCTATACGCACCAGAGAGCGCCGGGAGGCGAACTGGGGGTGTTGGTCTTCGCCGGGGGCAGCTGCGGCGCGCGCCAGCTCTGCTTCCGGGTCGGAGGGCGAGCGCAGCGATTGGTTGTCAGGACTTCCCGCGAGATTCGAAATTATAATCCGCGGCGACTAGTGCAGCCTCGAGAAGGCAAAAGACTTTTTCCTCAGTGGATCCTGCACCTCTCTGGTCACCCTGAAACCGGGTGAGTCTCACCTCTACCTCGCCCACTTGTCTTGTTTTTAAGTAGTGATGTAAGTTGTAGCCCGTGAGGGCATTTCGGTGACAGCAAAGTGCCATGTACCTCGTGGGGTGTTGTTTGTGTAGGGGCTTCGTGCTGCAGTCCAGTTGAATCTGGGGTGCTGCTCGGAGTTCATAGTGTCTAATGTAGCTGGAAGGTCTTGATGGGTCGTCAGCAGATTGAAAGGCTAAGGCCCATAGATGCCTACTTGAAGTTCAGTAGTTGGGCAGGAAGCGAGGGCTCTAGTCCCACGACGGATGTAGATTTCAATTCTTCAACTTTACCCTCCCTACTATGAAATCTTTCCAAGAAATCTTTAGGACCTGCACTCTGACAATGCTCGCAGCATCCACTGCCATTTTTGAAATGAGCACCTGCTAAGTAGCTGGTGGTAGGAGTAGGTGGATTGTATACTTGTTTCACTAACATCTCATAATTCTGTGAGGTAGGAATTATCTTTCCCGTTTTACAGGTGAAGAAATGTATGCTCTTCAGAAATTTTTAAATACCGAAGTATTACAGCTAATTAATGGGGGATCCTGGAAGTGAACCCTGTTGTATCCGACTCAAAAGTTCTTTCCCCCATCTCGCCTTGCCTCCCCAGTGACAATTTTTTTCCTCGCAATTTTTGTTCCAGTGCAGCTTCGGAACCAAATATTTTAAGACAAATGCTTAATTTGTCTAAAATGTTTATTATTGCTTTTACAACTGTTTTTCCTGTAGTGTGGCTTGTTTTTCGGAGTGCTTGCATACTAGTTGTCTCACTGACTCCTCACAGCTGGCTGGAAGGTAAGAAGGGAGAGTGTGTGTTATTCTTGTTTTTCTGTGTGATGTTACTTCTTAGGCTCCCACAACCAGCCAGCTACTGGAAGAGCTGGTTGGCAAAACAGTTGAGATGCCTGTTTTTGCGCAGATGGCTACTGAGCTGAGCATGTATTTTACAAGTTTAAGTGGCTGGAAAAAAAGGAAAAGAACAGTAATATTCTGTGATGTGTGAAAATTGCAACTTCAGATTTTAGTATTCGTAGGTGAAGTCACTGGAGCATAGCTGTGGTCACTTGCTTATGTATTGTTCGTGGCTATTTTCACACTAGAAGGTCAAAGTGAGTAGTTGTGATAGAGACTGTAGTCTACATGCCTCAAATACTATTTGTGCTTTTCTACAAAGTTTGCTGACCCCAGGATGAGACTGTTGGTTTTCTGTCTCCAATAATAATGCTCTTTAACTTTTAACTCAAAGCCACTTAGGCACTCATAATGCAAGATAGTAGCTAATGTATGTGTGCCAGGCAATGTTCTAAAGCTCTTCTTACGTCATTTAATTTTCACAAAACCCTGTGAAATTGAAACTATTAATATTTTCATTTTTAATACGAGGAAGCTGAGGCAAGGTGAGATGATGTAACTTGATCATGATCTCACAGCTATTAAGTGATATCAGAATGGCCTAATTCTGATGAGTCTTTGTGCATAGCTATCTAAACTTATAATACTACCTTTAAATAATACCAGTAAGTAATTTACTGTTAAAAATTTACTTCAGGCAAACTGACCATATCACTGAAGTGGATACTTCTTTATTTTTTTTCTTTTTAGAGACGAGGGTGATATTTTGAAGAGAAATATAACTCTTAGCTATTTATGAGAATTTATATTTATGTAGATATTTTAATCTATAGGCTTCTAGTTGTATCTTTAAATATGCATCACAGATTATGTCTATAATTTAAATGGTTATTTTGTATTTTTCTTGATCAGACAAACTCAAGATGCCTAGTAAACATCTGGGATTCTGCTTATGCCACATAAAAATAGAAGAGGGTAACAGAAGGAGTAAGTAAATAGAATGAGAATAGGAAAATATCTATAATAAGATGATGAGTATGTGAATATGTTGGAGACGGGTACTTAAAAGAAAGTAGGAAAAAAAATCTTAGCAGCTATCTCTGTAAACTTAGACAAAGGAGTTGGCTTCCTTTGAATATAGGCTTGAATATGTAAAACATTGGCACTACATCAAATTATTTTGAAAGGCTTTTGTCTGCATCAGGAGAAGTTATGTAATATAGTGATGTAAGAGCACAGTTTATGGAGTTAGACATCTTGGAGTTATGTCTGTTTATTCATTTATTAGATGAGTGACCTGGAGCATTACTTCAGGAAAAATGAAAGTAATAATAGACCTCTCTCAGGACACTTAAAATAACTGATTGAGAAAACCAATATTAAGCTTTTGAAAAGTATCTGGTTCCAATTAGGCTCCTTAATGTTAACTATTATATTGTGAATATATTGTTTATCTATTGCTGTATAACAAGCCATATCAAAACTTTGTGACTTTAAAATAATAATCATTTTATCTACTTATGATTCTGTGAGTCTACAATTTTGGTTGGATTTGGCTAGGTGATTGTGCTGGTGTTGCCTGGGATCACTTGTGGGGCTGCATTTCAACTGCCAGGTTGACTGAGGCTAGACAGTGTATGCCAGCCTCACTCAACGTGTTTATGAGTTGGTATTTGTTGTCACCTGGAGCACTTTTCAAGCAGACTCATTTGGACTTCATATATCAGTCTTTGACTGAGTGCTGCAAGTCCTTGGGTTGGGAGGCCCAAGACAACCAAAGCAGATGATTTGGTAGGAGGATTCACAGGACTCAGCATATAGTTATAGCTATGATTTACTGCAGCAAAAGGTTGCACAGTAAAATCAGCAAGGGAAAAGGGATATGGGGTGACGTTTAGGGGAGACCAGTATAAGTTTCCAAAGGCGAGCCTCGTAGAGTCACACAGGACGTGTTTAATTCTTCTAGTAATAGGTTATGACAACACATGTGAAATGGTGTCTACCAGGGAAGCTTGTTAGAGATTCAGTGCCCAGTATTTTAATCAGGGGCTGAACACATAGGCATCCTCTGTCTAGCATGTACCAAAATTCTAGACATAGAAGGGAAGCTAATGTTCAGCATAAATTATATTTGTATGTGCTGTTTAGCACAGTTAGCCACTCTTATTGGAAATCTTGTGGGAATTTAACTTCCCAGATTAGGGTAGAATAGAAGTCAGGCCTGCTGTATTAACTCTTCTGCACAGGCTTGTTAAGGCTTGGGCTTAGAACTCCCATAATGTCATTCTTGCTACATTCTGTTAGTCAAATAAACTTTCAAATTTGGCTTGTATTCAAAGGCATGGAAAAATTCATCATGTCTTTGGTGGTAATGTAGGGATAGGAGGAAATTGGCTATTTTGTTTTCTTCTTTTTTGCGATCTATCACGGATATTACCATTGGCCACTAAACAAATATTTTTAAAATATAGCTTTAATTAGCTATGTCTGTGTCATAATTATAAGTTTGCAGAATTTACATGTCTGTTTTGTGTGAATTTTCAGAATTCAAAGTTGGATGTTATTTCAAAAGATTTGGCTTAAAAATGCTAAAGGAGAGGAAAATATGATTGGGAAGAAATTGTATTATTCTGTTTTTCTAAATTTAATTAAAAGCAATCTTGGTAAATATGAAGTGACCTCTTATTCACTATGTAATTTTCTCTAACTGTGCTTGCTTACACATGTTCAATGTTAATTTCCAGTTAAAATAGGCACTTAAATGTTGTATTCTGTCCTACTTTAGCAGAATGGCTGTGCTTAATCAGAAGTCTGTCCTGGATATGATTAAAGAGTTTAGAAGGAATTGGCATGCTCTTTGCAACTCTGAGAGAACTACTCTATGTGGTGCAGATTCCATGCTCTTGGCATTGCAGCTTTCCATGGCAGAGAACAACAAACAGGTTAGTAAGCTATATTTAAATTAAATTGATTTTTTAAAATCGATTTTCATCACTGCCCTTTTAAATAAACTTAAGCTTAAACACCTTAAGTTCTTTGGTAAATATGCCCTCTTCTGATAAGATATTATTTTCATAAATGCCTCTGCATTTCTTTGAAGTATTACGACTGGATTTGAAATAAGTTGATCGAAAATTAAGGCAGTCATGTGTATAATTGAACATGGAACATGCATGTTTGATTTTCAATGGGGAGTTTTAAGGTAACGTGTCTATTATGGTTATTATGGTTGAACTTATTATTTTAATTGTTAAATCATAGCTGTGTACATTCGTGCAATCAAGGGGTACAATGTGCTGCTTTCATATACAATTGAAATATTCTCATGAAACTGTTCAACGTAGCCTTAATGGCATTTTCTTAGTTATTGTATGTAGACATTTGTATTCTGCCTTTAGTGAGTTTCGTCTGTACACATTCTAAGATGCACCTTAGGTGTGGCCTCATCCATTACCCTCCCTCCACCCCCTCCCTGCACCTTAGGTGTGGCCTCATCCATTACCCTCCCTCCACCCCCTCCTTTCCTCATAGTCTTGTGCTATAGTTGGGCTATAGCCTTCATGTGAAAGCTATAAATTAGCTTTATAGTAGGGCTCAGAACATCGGAAACTTTTTCTTTCATTCCTGAGATAATTTGCAGAGAAGAATATGTTCCAGCTCCATCCATGTAAACATGAAAGAGGTAAAGTTTCCATCTTTCTTTAAGGCTGCATATTATTCCATGGTATACACGTACCACAGTTTGTTAGTCCATTTGTGGGTCAATGGGCACTTGGGCTTCTTCCATGACTTAGCAATTATGAATTGGGCTGCACTAAACATTGTAGTACAGATGTCTTTGTTATATTGTGATTTTTGGTCTTCTGGGTATAAACCTAGTAAAGGAATTACAGGATCGAATGGCAGGTCTATTTTTAGATCTCTAAGTATTCTCCAAACATCCAGAAGGAACGTATTAGTGTGCATTCCCACCAGCAGTGTAGAAGTGTGCCCTTTTCTCCACATCCATGCCAACATCTCTGATTTGGGGATTTTGTTATGTGGGCTACTCTTACTGGGGTTAGGTGATATCCAAAGTAGTTTTGATTTGCATTTCTCTGATGATTAAAATGATGAGCTTCTTTTCATGCGTTTGTAGATCATGCGTCTGTCTTCTTTAGAGAAGTTTCTCTTCAAGTCCCTTGCCCATCCTGAGATGGGATCACGTGTTCTTTTCTTGCTAATATGTTTGAGTTCTCTGTGGATTCTGGTTATTAGACCTTTATTGGAGGTATAACCTGCAAATATTTTCTCCCATTCTGAGAGCTGTCTGCTTGCTTTACTTACTATGTTCTTGGCTGTGCAGAAGCTTTTTAGTTTGATCAGGTCCCAGTAGAGTATTTTTGATACTGCTTCAATTGCCTGGGGAGTCCTCCTCATGAAATATTCACACATAAAATATTCCTTCAAGAGTTTTTCCTGCACTTTCTTCAAGTATTTTTATAGTTTCATGTCTTAAGATTAAATCTTTTATCCAGTGAGAGTCTATCTTAGTTAATGGTGAAAGGTGTGGGTCCAGTTTCAGTCTTCTACAGGTTGCCAGCCAGTTCACCCAGCACCATTTGTTAAATATGGAATTTTTTCCCCACTGAATGTTTTTAATTGGCTTGTCAAAGATCAAATAATGGTAAGTAGCTGGATTCATCTCTTGGTTCTCTATTCTGTTCCAGACATCTACTTCTCTGTTTTTGTGCCAATACCATGCTGTTTTGATCACTATTGATTCATAGTACAGTCTCAGGTCTGGTAGTGTGATTCCTCCTGCTGTGTTTTTATTGCTGAGTAATGTTTTGGCTATTCACGGTTTTTTCTGATTCCATACAAAACGAAGTATTATTTTTTCAAGATCTTTAAAATATGACAATGGAGCTTTAATAGGAATTGCATTAAAATTACATATTGCTTTGGGTAGTATAGACATTTTAACAATGTTGATTCTTCCCAGCCATGAGCATGGTATGTTTTTCCATTTGTTAACATCTTCAGCTATTTCTTTTCTTAAAGTTTCATAGTTCTCTTTGTAGATATCTTTCACGTCCTTGGTTAGGTATACTCCCAAATATTTCATCTTCTTTGGCACTACTGTGAAAGGAATAGAGTCCTTGACTGTTTTTTCGGCTTGGTTATTGTTGGTATATATAAAGGCTACAGATTTATGGGTGTTGATTTTGTAGCCTGAGACATTGCTGTATTCCTTGATCACTTCTAAATGTTTTGTAGTAGAATCCCTAGTGTTTTCCAGATATACGATCATATCATCTGCGAAGAGTGAAAGTTTGATCTCTTCTGACCCTATGTAGATACCCTTGATCGCCTTTTCTTCCCTTATTGCAATGGCTAAAACTTCCAATACAATGTTAAAGAGCAATGGAGACAATGGGCAACCTTGCCTGGTTCCTGATCTAAGTGGAAATGATTTCAATTTAACTCCATTCAATACGATATTGGCTGTGGGTTTTCTGTAGATGGCCTCTATTAGTTTAAGAAATGTCTCTTCTATACCAATTTTCTTAAGTGTTCTGATCATGAAGGGATGCTGGATATCGTGAAAAGATTTTTCTGCATCAATTGAAAGAATCATATGGTCCTTATTTTTTCGTTTGTTTATGTGCTGAATTACATTTATAGATTTAAGTATATTGAACCAGCCTTGAGACCCTGGGATAAATGCCATTTGGTTGTGGTGTAAACTTTGTTTGATGTGTTGTTGGATTCTGTTTGTTAGGATCTTATTGAGTATTTTTGCATCAATATTCATTAGTGATATTTTTCTATAATTTTCTTTTCTTGTTGGGTCTTACCCTGGTTTGAGGATCAAGGTGATGTTTGCTTCGTAGAATGTGCTGGGTAATATTCCTTCCTTTTTTATATTTTGGAAGAGGTTTAGTGTTGCGTGACTGGAGACCTGAAAGAACAGTAGCTTTGCCGTGGGTATAAACTCGATTCTGTAATTATTAAGGGTAATCAAGAAACAGACTACATAGTTCTTCTTTAAAGGTTTGGTAGAATTCTGACACAAAGCCATCTGGTCCTGGGCTTTTCTTTTTAGGGAGATTTTGTATAGTTGATGCTATTTCAGAACTTGATATAGGCCTGTTCAACATTTCCACTTCGTTCTGGCTAAGTCTTGGTAGGTTGTGTACTTCCAGGTATCGGTTGATTTCTTTCAGATTTTTATATTTCTGAGAGTAGAGTTTCTTGTGGTATTCATTAAGGATTTTTTGAATTTCTGAGGGGTCTGTTATTTCATCGTTACCATTTCTGATTGATGAAATTAGAGATTTTACTCTTTTTTTCCTGGTTAGGTTGGCCAAAGGTTTATCTATTTTATTGATATTTTCAAAAAAACCAACTTTTGGATTTATTGATCTATTGTATCATTCTTTTGTTTTCAATTTCATTTAATTGTGCTCTGATTTTGGTTATTTCTTTTCTTCTTTTGGGTTTGGGGTTGGAGTGTTCTTCCTTCTCCAGTTATTTGAGATGTCCCATTAAGTTATTAACTTTCTCTCTTTCTGTTTTCTTTAAGAAGGCTTGCAGTGGGCGGCGCCTGTGGCTCAGTGAGTAGGGCACCGGCCCCATATGCTGAGGGTGGCGGGTTCAAACCCAGCCCCGGCCAAACTGCAACCAAAAAATAGCCGGGCGTTGTGGCGGGCGCCTGTAGTTCCAGCTGCTCGGGAGGCTGAGGCAAAAGAATCACATAAGCCCAAGAGTTAGAGGTTGCTGTGAGCCGTGTGATGCCACGGCACTCTACCCGAGGGCGGTACAGTGAGACTCTGTCTCTACAAAAAAAAAAAAAAAGAAGAAGGCTTGCAGTGCTATAAATTTCCCTCTGAGGACTGCCTTTGCAGTATCCCAGAGGTTCTGGTAATTTGTGTTTTGATTGTTGTTTTGTTCCAAAAATTTGGTGATTTCCTTCTTAATGTCATCTATAACCCATCCATCCTTCAGCATAAGGTTGTTTAGCTTCCATGTTTTTGTATGGGTATGCAGGTTCCTGTTGTTATTGAGTTCAACTTTTATTCCATGATGGTCTGAGAAGATGCGAGAAATAATTTCTATTTTTTAAAATTTGCTGAGGTTAGGTTTGTGGCCTATGATGTGGTCAATTTTGGAGTATGTTCCGCGAGCCGATGAGAAGAATGCGTATTCAGTTTTGTTGGGATGAAATGTTCTGTATGTATCTGTTATGTCCAGATGTTGAATGGTTAAGTTTAACTCTAAAATTTCTTTGCTTAGCTTCTTTTTGGAGGATCTGTCCAAAGCTGCTAAAGGGGGTGTTAAAATCTTCAACTACTATGGAACTGGAGGAAATCAAGTTGCTCATGTCTGTTAGAATTTCTCTTATAAATTGAGGTGTGTTCTGGTTGGGTGCATAAATATTAATAATTAAAATCTCATCATACCGAGTATTACCTTTAACAAATATGAAGTGTCCATGCTTATCTTTCCTTATTTCGGTTAGTTTAAAGCCTATTGTGTCTGTGAATAGGATTGTAATGCCTACTTTTTTTCTGCTTTCCATTTGCCTGGAGTATAGATGACCATCCCTTTACCTTGAGTCTAAATTTGTCTTTTAATGTAAGATGCGATTCTTGTATGCAGCAGATATCTGGCTTGAGTTTTTGTATCCAGTCAGCCAACCTGTGCCTGTTTAGAGGACAATTTAAACCATTCACATTAATTGAGAATATTGATAAGCCTTTCAAGTGTCCGGTGGACATTTTTATCCCTTTGCGACTGTGGAAGTTGGAATTTGATCAAAATTTTCTGGGTGGGTTTACTTTTGTGGTGGAGGATTATGCTGGTCTTTATGGAGGATAGGTCTGAGAATATCCTGGAGAGCTGGTTTAATTGTGGCAAATTTCTTCAACATGTGAATGTCATTGAAGTATTTAATTTCTCCATCATAAATGAAACTCAGTTTAGCTGGGTACAGGATCCTGGGTTGAAAGTTATTTTGTCTTAGGAGATTAAAAGTCAATGACCATCCTCTTCTAGCTTGAAAGGGTCAGCAGAGAGATCTGCAGTTATTCTAATATTTTTGCCCTTGTAGGTGATGGTGTTCTTTCATCTGGCTTCTTTCAGAATTTTCTCCTTCATATTAACTTTACTGAAGTTCATTATGATGTGTCTGGGGGATGTCTTATTTTGGTTGAGTCGTGCTGGAGTTCTGAAACTGTCTGCTATCTGAATTTCAGAATGTCTTGGCATGTCTGGAAAGTTCTCCTTCATAATCTCATGGAGAAGAGACTCTGTGCCTTGTGAAGCCACTTCGTCGCTTTCAGGGATCCGTATAAGACAAATATTGGTTTTCTTCGAATTATCTCAGAGCTCTCTGAGAGAGTGATCTGTTTTTTTTTTTTGTGTGTGTATGTTTTGTTTTTTTGTAGAGACAGAGTGTCACTTTATGGCCCTCAGTAGAGTGCCATGGCATTACACAGCTCACAGCAACCTCCAACTCCTGGGCTTAAGCAATTCTTCTTGCCTCAGCCTCCCAAGTAGCTGGGACTACAGGCGCCCGCCACAACGCCCAGCTATTTTTTGGTTGCAGTTCAGCCGGGGCCGGGTTTGAACCCACCATCCTTGGTATATGGGGCCGGCGCCTTACCAACTGAGCCACAGGCGCCGCCTGAGAGTGATCCATTTTTGCCCTCCATTTCTCCTCCTCTTTGAGAGTTTGTGAGCGTTCAAAAGCTTTGTCTTCAATGTCAGAAATGCTTTCTTGCACTTGCTCCATTCTGTTACTGAGGGATTCTACTGTGTTTCTCAGATCTTTGAGGGCTGCAACTTCTTGTTTCAATGTGTCAAAATCTTTGGTCATTTGGTCTTTGAATTCATTGAATTCTTGAGATATGTTTTGGGTTACTGCTTGGAATTCTAATTTGATCTTATTTGCTATCCAGATTCTGAATTCGATTTCTGACATCTCAGCTATTTGTTTGTGCATAGGATCTTGTGCTGTGTCTGCCCTATTGATCCTTGGGGGAGTTGATCTACTCTGACTATTCATATTGCCAGAGTTTTTCTGTTGATTTCGCCTCATGATTGTTTTTCACCATTGCCTGTGGCCATCCTCAGAGTTGGGGAGGTGTCTCTCCGAGATTAGACCCTAGGGGGATCACTCTATTGTTGCTGGATCTTTGTAGGGAGTGACCCTGTGTAGTTCCTCTGGGGCTGCCCCAGCCAGGGAGTTCTGGTTGTGGAAGCAGCTTTGGAGTGTGACACACCCGGATACAGCAACAGTGCGGGAGGTGGTGCGCATGGTTTTGGGAGTGCCTGGAGCCCAGTGACTTTGGCACAGACAGCCGAAGGCTCCAGCAGTCTCTGCCCAGGAGAACCGCTCTGTGGAGAGGTAGGGAGGGCTCTGGAGGGCTCGTGGCTACCAGAGTCCCTGGCCAGATGAGCGGGCTGGTGTGGAGGTAGGAAGGGTATAGGAGGGAGGATGCAGGGTTGCACGGCTCCTGCAGTTCCTGGTCAGGGCATGCGGAGGCTCCGTGGGCGCGGGTTGCCGGTTGGGGGTCACGGTGCAGCTCTGTTGGAGGTCTTGGCGGCGCCAAGCCTAGGAGTTTGAGGTTGCTATGAGCTGTGATGCCACGGCACTCTACCTAGTGCACCTTCGGCACACAGCCCGAGGTTCCAGTGTGCCAAAACCGGTCTCACTCTGCCCCTGAGGGTTAAGGCTGTAAGGCAGCTCAGTCTCCACCTTTAGGCTGCTCTGTCACTAGGTTACTAGCTCCCGCCTGATCCTTGCTTTGCTACCCTGAGGGTGGAGCTTGCCGGGGCAGTTCTCTCACAATGGCTCCCTGCAGCCCACAGCTGAATACTTTTAGCTCCGTCTGGTTCAGCGGCTCAGTCTGGGGCCCTGGGCAATGCCCAAAGTTCTCCGCACTCCCAATCAAGCTCTCCCCAAAGGCAGTTCAACTGAGTGCCAAGTCCAAAAACACGGAAACAGTTCACAGGTAAGGCCTTTCCTGTTTGTAGTCTCTCTGCTGCTTGCACTTATGGCTGCCAGCAGGATTAGGTCAATCGGACACATGCAGCCACTTGCCAGTTTTCCACTGTTTTTGTCCTCCTCTTGGGGTCCACAATTTCCTTGCTGACTCCCTGTATCATCAAAGGGATGATTATAGGCAGATCCCACCACCAGAGATTCCTGGAATCTTATCTCCCCAGACTCACCGTGCCCTGTTGCAGGGAGGCTGTTACTCGGCCACCATCTTGGATTGTGAATCTGTGAAACTTATTTTTGTGTAATGAGACTTCCCTTGTTCCCTAAAAGAAGTTCTAGAAGGCATACGTAGTAATGTTTCTTTAAATATAGTCACAAAGTATGTCAAGTTTAATTTTGAATTTTGATGTGGATTAATTATTCTTTAAGTTAGTCTATACATCAGAATCATTTGGGAAGACTTTTTAAAAAATACTGCCTCTTGATCCCCAAACCCAATAATTCTGATACTCCAGATCCCCACTGAGATGCTGTAAACTACTTTTTAAAAATCTTTCTAAAGTGATTCTTGTGTAATTAGCTATGACCAACCTAGTTTTTAGAGTGAGCCCTAGCTAAAGTCCTAGACTCTAACAGAAGTGTCCAACTTTGCTTTTTTTCTGTCACACATTGGAAGAAGAGTTGTCTTGGAGCCACACATTAAAAACACTAAAACACTGGGTATAGTGGTTCACACCTGTAATCATAAGCACTCTTGGAGGCGGAGGCAGGTAGTTTGTGTGAGTTCCGGAGTTCAAGCCCAGCCTGAGCAAGAGTGAGACTCCCATCTCCGCTGAAAATAGAAAAACTAGCTGGGTGCTGTGATGGATGCCTGTAGTTCCAGCTAATTGGGAGGCTGAAGGAAGAGGATTGCTTGAGCCCAGGAATTTGACGTTGCTGTGAGGTAGGCTGAGGATAGTGAAATGACAAGCTGATTTTATTTTACTGTTTTTATTTCTTTTCTTTTCTTTCTTTCTTAAGTTTTTTTTTGGTTAGAGATAGGTCTTACTTTGTCGCCCAGGCTGGTCATAATATCTTAATCTTATATGTCAGTAGTTTCCAGACTTTTAATTTAATACACCAGCAAAATTTTTAAAAGATACTGGATACTGTCAGATTTGACCATTTCTCCTTTTGGCAAGTAAGGTCACTGAGAAAAGAATATTTACTACATATTATGACCATAATTTGGAAAAGGAATATTTTAATAATCTACAAATTAGGAAGTATATAATCTTGAAATAGGGATAATCTTTCTTATGCATGGATAGTTGATAGTTTTGTGTATTTTAAACAACATAGACCTGTTAAAAAATTTGGAATGTAGACAGAATTTGAGAAAATTTTATGTAGTCTATCATTCTTTCGCCAATTATTATTATTTTTTTCTTTCGCCAATTATTTGTTGAATTTTTAGTATATATTAAACATCATTCTGAACATTGGTAATATAGCAATGAAGGAAGTCTGTGCCTTTAAGGAATTTATATTCGAGGGAAGAGAAATAGTACAGTAATAAATAAGACAGTGTTTTAAGTCATAGTAAATGTTATAGGGAAAAATAAAACAGAGGCATGTACAGAGGTTGGGATGGAAGGGTTGTTGCAATTTGAGATAGGACGGTCAGGGAAGGCCTCATCTAGAAAGTACTATCTGAGCAAAGATTTAAAAGGGGAGGGAACTAGTGGGTTTTTTTTTTTTTCTGAGACAGAGTCTCACTTTGTCACCCTTGGTAGAATGCCATGGTGTCATAGTTCATGGCAACTTCAAACTCTTGGACTCAAGCAAATCTCTTGCCTCAGCTTCCCAAGTCCCAATGCCTGGCTACTTTTTAGAGATGGGGTCTCACTCTTGCTCAAGCTGGTCTTGAACTCCTGAGCTGAAGCAATTCACCTGCCTCAGCTTCCCAGAGTGCTAGGATTGCAGGTGTGAGCCGCTGCCCGTAGGTAGCTATGGGGATTTTTATGGGAAGGGTTACCAGGCAAAGGGAACAGCAGGTGCAAGGGTTTGGAGGGGAATATGTCCAACATGTTTGAGTAACAGTAAAGAGGCCAATACAGCTGTTTATATAAATGTCAGTTTTCCCCCATATAGATTTCTTTTTTCCTTCTTTTTAACTTCTGTGTGCTAGGCATTCTGGTAAGTGTTGGAGTTAAAATGGTGAGCAAAGCCCTACTTAGTTCCTGCCTTTATGAAGCTTATTACCTAGTGGATGAGGCAGACTGTTAAGAAGAGAAATAAACAAACAAAGGTAAAATAATAGCTGTGAGAAGTATATGATTCTCTGAGACCAGGTAGTTGACCTGGTTAGAGAGATCAAGCTAAGATCTGGAAGGAGAGGCTTTAACTAGACAAAGGAGTGAGGAAAAATAAGGGTAGGAATGACACATGCAGAGGTGCTGTGGTAGGAGAATACAGACAAAGTTTGAGAAATACAAAGGGGCCAGTGTAGCTGGAGAGGTGGTGATTACATTCCAGTTTGTCCCTTATTTTTAATTGAAGTCATTACTAAAAATTAATTTATATAGGTATGCTGAAAAAAGAGAAATAGTACTTTTTTAACTTACTATTTTGAAAAATGTCAAACTTATAGAAAAGTTATAAGAATAGTACTAACTTTCTATATACCCTTCATTTAGATTCATCAATTACTAACATTTTGTCACATTTTCATATCTTTTTTCTACTTATGTATGCATATGTAGATATATGAACATAAATATATACATATATTGTGCACAAACATACATATTTTTATTCTGTATGAACCACTGATAGTAAGTAGTAGACATCTTGAGCTTTTATTCCTCAACACTTGGGAGCTTATATTTCTCATATCTAATGCTACTTTCTTATGTAATCACAGTACAGTTGTTAAGTTCAGGAAATTTAACATTGATGATATTCTATTATTTAATATACTATGTATAGTCAAATTTCAACAGTTTAATTATGTGTCTTATGATAATTTTTTCCAGTCCAAGATCACACATTATGGTTAGTTGGTATCCCTTTAGTCTCCTTTAATATGGATCAGCCTTTCTGTATTTCATGACTGATATTTTCAGGCTTATTTTTTAGAGTGTCTCTCAGTGTGGGTTGTTTTATTGGTTCCTTTTACGTGGTAAGTATTTTGACAGAAATAACATGTAAATGATGTTGCATCCTTTGGGTACATTGCATTGGGAGGAACAGGTTGTTCCATTATTGGTGATGTTGGCTTTCACTTTATTAAGGTCAGTTGATTTGTCTGCCAGATTTCTTCAATATAAAAGTAGTTTTATTCCTTTGTAATTTGTAAGTAATTTTTATGGAGATACAGTATTTTGTGACTCTGTAACTATCCTGTTCCCTAAAAAAATATAGTCCAGTTTTAGTATCTATTGATGATCCTTGACTATCCATTATTACCAGGATGGAGTTAGTTACCAGGTGATTTTTTTTTAATTGTATCATGCCTTCTCTAGTTAGCTGGCTTTCTATTATAAAGAGCTTTTCTTTTACCTTAACTGATTAATTAATCATTAGCATGGGCCGCAAAAATTCTTTATTTAATGGTGTATAATCCATGATAATTATTATTCATTTTGCTGCTTAAATTGCTCCAGAATTGGCTGATGGGAGCCTCTTTTGGCTTGCTTCTGTATCTTTTTGACATGTATCTGTTATTTTTTTGAGTATTTTGTACATTATGACACAAGATGTTCTAGGTTTATCTGTTTCTTTTCTGCTCCAGTCCTAGAACTAGACATTTTTGTCAAAGAATCTTTGTTTCTTTAGTGGGGAATGGCATTTAGAAAACGAGACATCTGTGCTGTAAGTGTAGTCATTGCTATTGGTGTGTTATTTCTCTGAGGCTTTTTTAGCAGAAAGAACTAGGAATTACATTTTCTCCAAGTTTATATTTATGCATCTAGTTTCAATCTAATGTGACAGTATTTTTCTTATCTTTATTCTATATTGTAACTCCTTTTTCACATGGAAGGTATGTTTTTGGTTCCTATTTACTTAATGCTCTTTCAGGGGGAGAAAAGAGGAACAACAGACTCCATTCAGTGAGAAGAGTAGACCAAGTTTCTAGTTTGCAAAAATTGCAGAAAGGTGAATGTAGGGCATAGCTATGTCTCTTAGTCTCCTTAATCAGCCAATATGGAACAGATAGGAATTCAGTTGAAAGGGACTTCATGAGGGACTAGTATCTCCTGAGGGATGACTTTTAGTCTTTAATGCTATTAGTAATGCAAAAGACCATAGAAGTTATTGACCAGAGAATGGCATGATGAAATAATACATGAAGAAAATAAATATATTTACACGACATAAATGTACGTGTAAATCTAGGGCAAAAGTCTGGAGATCAGGAGACCAATTAGGAGGCTATTGCACATCCAGGCATGAGATTATGAAGGTCTGAGAAAGCAATCATAACAGACAGGAAAGAAGGTATCCAAGGAGTATTCCAAGGAAAAGTTGGTAAGGCAGATTGATGAAAAATGGTGGTTGATGAAACCTGGTGAATAAGGAATGTAAGAATTAGAAAAGATTCTGTATTGGGGGTGTTTAACTTATAGCCCAGCCGGTTGCAGGTTATTTGAGAACTGTTTTGCATATCTGTGGTGTTGGATATTGTGAAAAATTTGCATGGATCTTTTTTTTTTTTTTTCTCATTGGCTTTCATTAATGTTTTGTATTTAGTCTTTGGCCCAAGGAAACTAACTCTTTGTATTCCAATGTGCAGCAGAAAAATAAGACATCCCTCCAAGTCTCTATCATTTGTATGGCCTGGGGAATAGTTTTGCCATTGACTTGAAAAACAAAATCAGGAAAGGGAATCTGATTTTTTTTTTTTCTTTTTTAGGTTTTTTAGGTGGTAAAAGGGGACCAAGGAGGGGATTTTCTTTGAAACAATGGTAGAATTCAAATAGAAATGTTTCTCCAGAGATGGCATTATTCTTTGGTAATACGTTCTAATGTTGACAGTCTTTATAAACAGAGATTATATCTTTATTTTTATTTTTATTTTTTTTGCCGTTTTTGGCCGGGGATGGGTTTGAACCCACCACCTCCGGCATATGGGGCCGGCGCCTTACTCCTTTGAGCCATAGGTGCCGCCCTATCTTTACCTTCTTTTCACTGTTATTCCACCTAATATCAATATCCCAAATCAGAAGTGAGAATATAGGTGAAGTTGTAAGATGTGTGTGATTACTCATGAGAATGTAGGGAAAATACTGTATTACGTAAAAAATAATAGCACTTGTTTCTAAAATGAGAAAAGAAATAAAGTAATATGTGAAAAGATAACTCAGAGGAGATAGGTTGTTTTTCAACTCAAAGTCATGAAGTCATTTCTCATTAGTCTCAAATGTGAGTAATTTATATGTTATTTGAAATTTAGAATCTAGTCTATTGAGTCAACAATGACATAAATCATAATTAGGTTCACAATCTACAAAATCTATTATAAATCAAAAGGTATATGAAATAGTGCATGTTTGTGATGAGAAATTAATGAAAATAATGCTGTCATTATTTTGTGACTGTGTCACTGTTTTGTGACATACCCGATTCAGTGTACTGTGTATAGATACGGCAGTGAATGAAACATGACAATCCCTGCTTTTTCTTTCATACAACCTTGTATTCATTTCACCACCAGATGCATACTTGTTGCCCACCCTTCTCTTCCATTTTCCCAATATACTTACGTTGTGATTTTGATTAGAGCAACTTTCAGTTACATGTATGTTATGTGACCACTTACATGCTATTAGTAGCATTTCTTTCTTTTTTCCCTCTAGAGTTAATGGTTTTGTTTGCTTAGATTTCATATACTTTTTACTAATTGTCTCCAAAGTCTCCCCCAGTTACCATTATATTCAAGCACATTTAAGTATTCGATTTCTAACCTCATTGAAGACATTTTTTCTGGACCTGTCTATCCTGTTTTGAGTCTGGGTTGATTAATGTTTAGGCCTGGTTCCATGTCCAGGCGTGCCCCATCTGTCTTCATCACCACCATTCTGAGGATCCCCGGTATCTTTGCAGAGTGGTACCTATGTTATTGGATTCCATGTTTTTCTCTTCCTTGATTAGCTTTTTTTGGTTTGGTGGAGCACATTTTTCAGTAGCTTCCAGAGAAAGAATGTAGGGGTGGTAGTTTTTAGAGATTTGATTATCTGAAACTATCTTTATTCTACTCTCATATGATGAGTTTGGTTGGATATTTATAACTCTCTGTAATTAATCATTTTTGTTCAGAATTTTGTCTTACTAATTCTTTATCCTTAGTATGAATTTTTTTTTCTTTTACTAGAAGCTTGTGGATATTTGTCCCCAATTCCCCAATTTTGTTATGTACTCTCTCAATGGGGCTTTTCAATATGTAAGCTCAGGTCCTTTGTTCTTGAAAATATTCTTGATTTTAACAAAAATTATTTTGTAAAACAGTTTCTTTTGGAATTCCTATTAATTGAATGTAAAACTTTTTATTGGAACTTAAAATTTTCTTATTTTCCTCCTTTTCCCCATTCTTTTGTTCTATTTTTAATTCCACTTTTTGTTTAACTTTTTCAAAAAAGACTTTATTTAGGTTTTAGGTTCACAGCAAAATTGAGCAGAAAGTACAGAGTTCCTGTGTACCTCTAGCCCCCTCCTATAGAGAGCCTTTCCCAGTAGCATTTGGTGTAATCAATGAACCTACTTTGACATACCATTATCACCCAAAGTCCGGAGTTTACGTGAGTTTTACTCTTGGTGGTGTGTATTCTTTGAGTTTTGACAAATTTATAATGGATATCCATTATTATAATATTGTATGGAATAATTTTACTGCCCTTCTGTGCTTTGCCTTTTCATTCTTCCTTCCCTCTAACCTCTGGGAACCACTGTTATTTTTACTTTCTTCATAGTTTTGCCTTTTCCAGAGTGTCATTTATTGGATTAATACAGTATATATGGCCCACACAAGAGGAAAAACTCAATTTAATTCAAGTTGGAGAAGGAGAAGGGAGAGGGATTGGTAGGTTCTCACTTAATTGCCACAGTGTAAGGGTATATGGCACAACTCCTGGGTGAGGGGCACAACTACAACAGGGACCTTACCTAACAAATGCAAACATTGTAATCTAATTGTTTGTACCTTTATATTAATCTGAAAAAAAAGAAGTTGGTACAACTTAAATCAACCAAAACCAAAAAATGCAGTATGTGTGGCATTTTCAGATTGCCTTCCTTCACTTAGTAATATGCAGATAAGGTTCTTCCAGTGTTTATCATAACTTGATAGTTCATTTCTCCTTACTGCTGAATTATATTCTAGTTTATGGATGTACCAGTTTATTTATCTGTTAACACTTACCTTGTTTTATTTTTCTTCCAACTGTTATCCAATATGATAGCTGATATTTAATATTATAGTTTTTGAGTTTAATAGTTGTTATTGTGTTTTCTGCTAACATTTTAGTTTCTAGAGGTTTTTTTTTGTTCTCTCTTTTCAAAATGTCATCTGGTTGCTTGACTGTGTAATTTTTCCTCTGAAAATATTAATAATATTTTGTTGAGATTTCTTTTGCATGCATAATATTTCCTCTAAGTTCCTTGTTATTGTTAGTAAAATCAATCTGTCAATCAACTAATGCCTATTGGATGTGCAGGGATGGGGCTTGTTAATCTTACCTTGCTGGGCCATTTGGTTGGGGAATCTCTGATGCTGATATCTTGATGGCGCCCCTTTTAGGTAGACAGTTTCTGCAGAGCAGGGTCTTCTTTCTTCCTGCATGATATAAAGTCAAGCTTGCTGATGTGTTGGGTACCTGGTGGGAATGTCAAAATTCAGGGTGTAAACTCATGTGAGTGAATAGTGGTAGAGGGGTTCTCTACATATCCTGTCAGCCAAGTTGCCCTATAGTATGTCTATTTTAAAATTATAACAGATGGTGTAAGTTCTTTCTACATCTTGTTTTGTTCATCCAACATTGTTTTCAAGATCTTTTGAGGTGCTGATAAAAAGTTTTGTCTGATTTATTATTTTTAACATTTGTACATGTGCCTTTATATGACTACTACATTTTATTTATTTTTCTTTATTCTTTTCTTTTTTTTGCAGTTTTTGGCCGGAGCTGGGTCCGAACCCACCACCTCCGGCATATGGGGCCGGTGCCCCACCCCTTTGAGCCACAGGCACTGCCCTACATTTTATTTATTAATGGATATTTAGATTGAAGTTTTTGGTCTGCCTTGAAATGAAATGTCTGTGCACTAAGCAAGTAGTTGTTCTCTAGGCCCCTTATTTCAGTGGTTATATGATACACAAACACATCTCTATCTTGCAAGTTGTTGTTAGAACTTACACTTAGGTCAGCAGTATAAGAGAGTACCATGTTCTTACTTCTTTCTCCTATTAGCCAAGTTTACTCACTATTCAGTAAACAACTATAAGTAAAGAGAAAAAATGGTGTTTCATTTTAATTTTTCTAATAACTATAATTACACATTTTAAAAAATACTTACTTGCCCATTTAGATATTCTTTTTTAAATAGTAGAGTCATTTCTAACGATTAAATAAACAAGAAACAATCTAACTGTACGTCATTTGGAGATTGGTTCTACATAGCAGTATAAATCACCAATGAAATAGTGTATAATCATTAAAATGTTTGGATATATTTACATTTATTGACATGGAAAAATATTCAGGATCCATTGTTTTATTTATTTTATTTTATTTTATTAAATCATAGCTGTGTATATTAATGCAGTCATGGGGGTACAATGTGCTGGTTTTATATACAACGTGAAATATTTTCATCAAACTGGTTAACATAGCCTTCACCGCATTTTCTTAGTTATTGTGTTAAGACATTTATATTCTACACTTAGTAAATTTAACATGTACCCTTGTAAAATGCATTGTAGGTGTGGTGCCACCAATTACCCTCCCTCCACCCATCTTCTCCCCTCCCCTCCCTTCCCCTCTCTCTCCCCTTTTGAGTTCTTCTTGGTTATAGTTGGGTTATAGCTTTCATATGAAAGTTATAAATTGGTTTATTAGGGCTGAGTACATTGGATACTTTTTCTTCCATTCTTGAGATACTTCGCTAAGAAGAATGTGTTCCAGTTCTGTCCATGTAAATATGAAAGAGTTAAAGTCTTTATCTTTTTTTTTTTTTTTGTAGAGACAGAGTGTCACTTTATGCCCTTCGGGTAGAGTGCCATGGCATCACACAGCTCACAGCAACTTCCAACTCCTGGGCTTAAGCGATTCTCTTGCCTCAGCCTCCCGAGTAGCTGGGACAACAGGAGCCCGCCACCATGCCTAGCTATTTTTTGGTTGCAGTTCAGCCGGGGCCGGGTTTGAACCCGCCACCCTCGGTATGTGGGGCCGGCGCCTTACCGACTGAGCCACAGGCGCCGCCCAAGTCTTTATCTTTTTATAAGGCTGCATAATATTCCATGGTGTACATATACCACATTAATCCATTCATGGGTCAATGAGCATTCGGGCTTCCTCCATGACTTTAGCAGTTATGAATTGGCTGAAGTAAACATTCTGGTGCAAATATCTTTCTTAGAAAGTGATTTTTGGTCTTCTGGATATATACCTAGTAGAGGAATTGTAGGATGGAATGGCAGGTCTAATTTTAGATCCCTAAGTGATCTCCAAACATCTTTCCAAAAGGAACTTAGTAGTTTGCATTCCCACAAGCAGTGCAGAAATGTTGCTTTTTCTCCACATCCATGACAACATTTCTGGTTTTGGGAGAGATGATATCTCAAAGTACTTTTGATTTGCATTTCTCTGATGATTAAGGATGATGAGCATTTTTTCATGTGTCTGTAGGCCGTGTGCTTGTCTTCTTCAGAGAAGTTTCTCTTCAAGTCCCTTGCCTACTCTGAGATGGGATCACTTGTTCTTTTCTTGCTAATACATTTGAGTTCTCTATGGATTCTGGTTATTAAACCTTAGTTGGAGATATAACCTGCAAATATCTTCTCCCATTCTGAGGGCTGTCTGCTTGCTTTATTGACTGTGTTCTTGGCTGTGCAGAAGGTTTTTAGTTTGATCAGGTCCCAGTAGTGTATTTTTGATGCTGCTTTAATTACCCGGGGAGTCCTCCTCATAAAATATTTGCCCAGGCTGATTTCTTCAAGAGTTTTCCCTGCACTTTCTTCTAGTATTTTTATAGTTTCATGTCTTAAGTTTAAACCTTTAATCCAGTGAGACTCTATTTTAGTTAATGGTGAAAGGTGTGGATCCAGTTTCAGTCTTTTACAGGTCACCAGCCAGTTCACCCAGCACCATTTGTTAAATAGGAGTCTTTTCCCCACGGAATGTTTTAATTGGCTTATCGAAGATCAAATAACGGTAAGTAGCTGGGTTAATCTCTTGGTTCTCCCTTCTGTTCCAGGCATCTACCTCTCTCTTTTTGTGCCAGTACCATGCTGTTTTGATCACTATCCATTTATAGTACAGTCTCAGGTCTGGTACTCTGATTCCTCCTGCTTTGTTTTTATTTCTGAGTAATGTCTTGGCTATTTGAGGTTTTTTTCTGATTCCATATAAAACGTAGTATTTTTTTCGAGATCTTTAAAGTATGACAGCGGAGCTTCAATAGGGATTGTGTTAAAATTGTATATTGCTTTGGGTAGTACAGACATTTTAACAATGTTGATTCTTCCCAGCCATGAGCATGATATGTTTTTCCATTTGTTAACATCTTCAGCTATTTCTTTTCTTAGAGTTTCATAGTTCTTTTTATACAGATGTTTAACGTCCTTTGTTAGGTAAACTCCCAAATATTTCATCTTCTTTGGCACTACTGTGAACGGAATAGAGTCCTTGACTGTTTTTTCAGTTTGACTATTGTTGATATATATAAAGGCTACCAATTTATGAGTATTGATTTTGTAACTTGAGATGCTGCTGTATTCCTTGATTACTTCTAAAAGTTTTGTGGAAGAATCTTTGGTGTTTTGGAGATATACAGTCATATCATCTGCAATGAGTGAAAGTTTCATCTCTTCTGACCCTATGTGGATACCCTTGATTGCCTTTTCTTGACTAATTGCGATGGCTAAGACTTCCTTTACAATGTTAAAAAGCAATGGAGACAATGGGCAACCTTGCCTGGTTCCTGATCTGAGTGGAAATGATTTCAATTTAACTCCATTAAATACGATGTTGGCTGTGGGTTTGCTGTAGATGGCCTCTGTCAGTTTAAGAAATGTCCTTTCTATACCCATTTTCTTAAGTGTTCTGATCATGAAGGGATGCTGGATATTATCAAAAGCTTTTTCTGCATCATTTGAGAGAATCATATGGTCTTTGTATTTTGTTTATGTGATGAATTGTATTTATAGATTTACATATATTGAACCAGCCTTGAGACTCTGGGATAAAACCCACTTGGTCATGGTGTATAATTTGCTTGATGTGTTGCTGGATTGTGTTTGCTAGGATTTTGTTGAATATTTTTATTTTTTTATTTTATTTTATTTTTTATTAAATCACAGCTGTGTACATTGATATGATCATGGGGCATCATTCACTAGCTTCACAGACCGTTTGACACACTTTCATCACACTGGTTAACATAGCCTTCCTGGCATTCTCTCAGTTACTGTGCCAAGACACTTACATTCCACATTTACCAAGTTTCACATATACCCTTGTAAGATGCACCGCTGGTGTAATCCCACCAATCCCCTTCCCTCTACCCACCTCCACCCTCCCTTTTCCCCTTCCCCCTATTCTTAGGTTGTAACTGGGTTATAGCTTTCATGTGAAAACCCTAAATTAGTTTCATAGTAGGGCTGAGTACATTGGGTACTTTTTCTTCCATTCTTGAGATACTTTACTAAGAAGAATATGTTCCAGCTCCATCCATGTAAACATGAAAGAGGTAAAGTCTCTATCTTTCTTTAAGGCTGCATAATATTCCATGGTGTACATATACCACAATTTATTAATCCATTCATGAATCCATGGGCACTTGGGCTTTTTCCATGACTTAGCAATTATGAATAAATTGGGCTGCAATAAACATTCTGGTACAAATATCTTTGTTACGATGTGCTTTTTGGTCTTCTGGGTATATGCCCAGTAGAGAGATTACAGGATTGAATGGCAGATCTATTTTTAGATCTCTAAGTGTTCTCCATATCTCTTTCCAAAAGGAATGTATTATTTGCATTCCCACCAGCAGTGCAAAAGTGTTCCCTTTTCTCCACATCCGCGCCAACATCTCTGGTCTTGGGATTTTGTGATATAGGCTAGTCTCACTGGAGTTAGATGATATCTCAAAGTAGTTTTGATTTGCATTTCTCTGATGATTAAAGATGATGAGCATTTTTTCATATGTCTGAAGGCCGTGCGCCTGTCTTCTTCAGAGAAGTTTCTCTTCAAATCCCTTGCCCAGCCTGCAATGGGATCCCTTGTTCTTTTCTTGCTAATGAGTTTGAGTTCTCTGTGGATTCTGGTTATTAAACCTTTGTTGGAGACATAACCTGCAAGTATCTTCTCCCATTCTGAGGGCTGTTTGCTTGCTTTACTAACTGTGTTCTTGGCTGTGCAGAAGTTTTTTAGTTTGATCAAGTCCTAGTAGTGTATTTTTGAAGCTGCTTCAATTCCCCGGGGGGTCCTCCTCATAAAATACTCGCCCAGACCGATTTCTTCAAGGGTTTTCCCTCCACTCTCCTCTAGTATTTTTATAGTTTCATGTCTTAAGTTTAAATCTTTAATCCAGTGAGAGTCTATCTTAGTTAATGGTGAAAGGAGTGGGTCCAGTTTCAGTCTTCTGCAGGTTGCCAGCCAGTTCACACAGCACCATTTGTTAAATAGGGAATCTTTTCCCCACTGGATGTTTTTAATTGGCTTGTCAAAGATTAAATAACGGTAAGTAGCTGGATTCATTTCTTGGTTCTCTATTCTGTTCCAGACATCTACTTCTCTGTTTTTGTGCCAATACCATGCTGTTTTGATCACTATCTATTTGTAGTATAGTCTGAGGTCTGATAGCGTAATTCCTCCTGCTTTGTTTTTATTTCTGAGTAATGTCTTGGCTATTCGAGGTTTTTTTGGATTCCATATAAAACGAAGTATTGTTTTTTCCAGATCTTTAAAGTATGACAGTGGAGCTTTAATAGGGATTGCATTGAAATTATATATTGCTTTGGGTAGTGTGGACATTTTAACAATGTTGATTCTTCCCAGCCATGAGCATGGTATGTTTTTCCATTTGTTAACATTTTCAGCTATTTCTTTTCTTAAAGTTTCATAGTTCTCTTTGTAGAGATCTTTCACATCCTTTGTTAGGTATACTCCCAAATATTTCATCTACTTTGGCACTACTGTGAATGAAATAGAGTCCTTAACTGTTTTTTCTGCTTGACTATTTTTGGTATATATAAAGGCTACTGATTTATGAATGTTGATTTTGTAACCTGAGACATTGCTGAATTCCTTGATCACTTCTAAGAGTTTTGTAGTAGAGTCCCTAGTGTTTTCCAGATATACAATCATATCATGTGCGAAGAGCGAACGTTTGATCTCTTCTGACCCTATATGGATACCCTTGTTTGCCTTTTCTTCCCTGATTGCGGTGGCTAAAACTTACATTACAATGTTAAAAAGCAATGGAGACAATGGGCAGCCTTGTCTGGTTCCTGATCTGAGTGGAAATGATTTCAATTTAACTCCATTCAATACAATATTGGCTGTGGGCTTGCTGTAGATGGCTTCTGTCAGTTTAAGAAATGTCCCTTCTAAACCGATTTTCTTAAGTGTTCTGATCATGAAGGGATGCTGGATATTATCAAAAGCTTTTTCTGCATCAATTGAGAGCATCATATGGTCTTTGTATTTTGTTTATGTGATGAATTGTATTTATAAATTTATATACATTGAACCAGCCTTGAGACTCTGGGAACCCACTTGGTCATGGTGTATAATTTGCTTGATGTATTGCTGGATTCTGTTTGCTAGGATTTTGTTGAATATTTTTGCATCAACATTCATTAGTGATATTGGTCTATAATTTTCTTTTCTTGTTGGGTCTTTTCGTGGTTTGGGCATCAAGGTCATGTTTGCTTCATAGAATGTGTTGGGTAGTATTCCTTCTTTTTCTATATTTTGGAAAAGGTTAAGTAATAGAGGTACTAGTTCCTCCTAAAAGGTTTGGTAGCATTCTGATTGGAAGCCATCTGCCCCCGGGCTTTTCTTTTTAGGGAGATTTTCTATGGCTGATGCTATTTCAGAACTTGATATTGGCCTGTTCAACATTTCCACTTCATTCTGGCTAAGTCTACGAAGGTGGCATGCTTCCAAGTATTGGTCTATTTCCTTTAATTTTTGTATTTCTGAGAATAGAGTTTCTTGTAATATGCATTAAGGATGTTTTGAATTTCTGAGGAGTTTATTGTTATTTTGTCTTTCCCATTTCTGATTGATGAAATTAGAGATTTTACTCTGTTTTTCCTGGTTAGGTTAGCCAAAGGTTTATCTATTTGATTGACCGTTTCAAAAAGCAATCTTTTTGATTTATTGATCTATTCTATAATCCTTTTGTTTTCAATTTCATTTAATCCTGCTCTAATTTTGGTTATTTCTTTTCTTCTGTTGATTTTGGGACTGGAATGTTCTTCCTTTTCCAGTTGCTTGAGATGTCCCATTAAGTTGTTAACTTCCTCTCTTTCTGTTCTGTTGAGGAAGGCTTGCAGTGCTTTTTTTTTTTTTTTTTTTGCAGTTTTTGGCCAGGGCTGGCTTTGAACCTGCCACCTCTGGCTTATGGGGCCGGTGCCCTACTCCTTTGAGCCACAGGCACTGCCCATTTGCAGTGCTATAAATTTCCCTCTTAGGACTGGCTTTGCCGTATCCCAGATAATGATAATTTGTGTCTTCATTATCATTTTGTTCCAAAAATTTGGTAATTTCCTTCTTAATCTCGTCTATGACCCAGGTATTCTTCAGCATAAAGTTATTTAGTTTCCATGTTTTTGTATGAGTATACAGACTCCTGTTGTTATTGAGTTCAACTTTTATTCCATGATGGTCTGAGAAAATGCAAGGAATGATTTCTATTTCTTTAAATTAGCTGACATTAGACTTCTGACCTAAGATGTGATCAATTTTGGAGTATGTTCCATGGGCTGATGAGAATAGTGTGCATTCAGTTTTCTTGGGATGAAATGTTCTGTAGATGTCTGTTAAATCCAATTGTTGAATGGTTAAGTTTAAGTCTAAAATTTCTTAGCTTAGCTTCTTATTGGAGCATCTATCCAACACTGCCAAAGGAGTGTTAAAATCTCTGAGTATTATGGAGCTGGAGGAAATCAAGTTGCTCAAGTTTGTTAGAATTTGTCTTATAAATTGAGGTGCATTCTGGTTGGGTGCATAAATGTTAATATTTAAAATCTCATCAGGGTGAGTGTTACCCTTAACAAATATGAAGTGGCCATCCTCATCTTTCCTTACTTTTGTTGGTTTAAAGCCTATTGTATCTGTGAATAAAATTGGAACACCTACTTTTTTCTGATTTCCATTTGCCTGAAATATAGATGATCATCCCTTCACCTTTAGTCTGTATTTATCTTTTAAGGTGAGATGAGATTCTTGTATGGAGCAGATATCTGGCCTCAGTTTTTGTATCGAGTCAACCTAGCGGTACCTCTTTAGAGGACAATTAAACCATTCACATTAATTGGGAATATTAATAAGCCTGGTAGAATTTGGGTATCGAGTTTTTCAAAAGTCCAGTGGGCATTTTTAGTCCTTTCGCCACTGTGGAAGATGGAATTTGATCAAATGTTTCTGAGTGAGTTTGCTTTTGTGTTGGAGGATTATGCTTCTCATTATGGAGGATAGGTCTGAGAATATCCTGAAGAGGTTGTTTAGTTATGGCAAATTTCTTCAACATATGAATGTCATTAAAATATTTAATTTCTCCATCATAAATGAAATTCAGTTTAGCTGGATACAGGATCCTGGGTTGAAAGTTATTTTGTTTTAGAAGATTAAAAGTCAGCGACCACACTCTTCTAGCTTGAATGGTTTCAGCAGAGAGATTTGCAGTCATTCTAATATTCTTCCCCTTTAGATTATGGTTTCCTTACATCTGGCTGCTTGCAGAATTTTCTCCTTCATGTTAACTTTGGTGGAATTAATTATAATGTGTTTGGGAGATGTCTTATTCTGGTTGAATTGTGCTTGCATTCTGAAACTGTCTGCTATCTGAATTTCAGACTCTCTTGGCATATCTGGGAAGTTCTCCTTGATTTTCTCATGGAGTAGAGCACCTGTGCCTTTCGAAGCCACTTTGTTACCTTCAGGAATTCCCATAAGGCGAATATTAATTTTTTTCAAATTATCCCAGAACTCTCTGAGAGAATCATCTGTTTTTGCTCTCCACTTCTCTTCCTCTTTGAGCCTTTGGAGCCTTCAGAAGCTTTGTCTTCAATGTCAGAAATCCTTTCTTCTGCTTGCTCCATTCTGTTAGTGAGGGATTCTACTGTATTTTTTAGATCTTTGAGGGCTACAAGTTCTTGTCTCAATGTGTCAAAATCTTTGGTGATTTTGTCACTGGAATTCATTGAGTTCTTGAGACCACTTTTGAAATGCTTTTTGAATTTCTAGTTCCAACTTTACCTCCATCCTATTAATCTTATTTGCAATTCAAATTCTGAATTCGATTTCTGACAACTCAGCCATTTGTTTATGAATGGGATCTTCTGTTGTGTCCGCCATGTTATTCCTTGGGGGAGTTGATTTATTCTAGTTATTCATGTTACGAGAGTTTTTCTGCTGATACCACTGCATAATTATTTTACACCATTTGGGTAGATGAGCAGATAAGATGAGGTTGGGTTGGGGGCTCCTGGAGTAGGGACTTAATCACTCTTTGCTCGAGCTTGGACTGGTGTCTGTACCTTTTCCCCTAGAGCTTTGCAAAGGACCCGTACAGTGCTATGGCCTGAGACACTAGGGACCTGCTTGGTATGGTGGGGGAATGTGGCTCTGTGCAATCCTAGTGAATCAGTAACTCTGAGTTGAAGTCTCAGCTGTATAGAAATACGAGCAACTAAGTAATCCCGCTCATTATGGGCAACAACTTGAAAAGGAAAAACAAATCTTCCCACAACCACACACCCAGGGTACCACTTTGGATAGTCCTTGGGTGACTGGCCCAGTTCAAGAGTTCCAAATCAATTGTCCCAGTCAGCACCCAGTATCAAGTGGGAGAGTTCAAAACGTCTCCAGCAACTGGATAACAGGGATCTGTTGGCAGCTCGAGTATGACTTGATCTGGTGCTCTGTGAAGTCAAAAGGACCCACCCAGCAAATGAATTAGTCTAGGAAGGTTGAGGCCTCCTTCCCTACCTTGTACCTCTGTCACACCCAGTGATTGGTAATCCCACAGGGCTGTGACCCAGTTCCCTCAGGGGTTTGCACCTGCCTGAGTCACAGGGAGATCTATATGTCTCCTCAGCCAGACTATCTTACTCTGCCACCAGCCAGCAGGGGGACCCGAAGGCTGACAACCTTGGGTGCTTAATGGAAGCTGGGGTGGTTCACTCAGTTCCAGCCCCGCCCCTGATTGATGTTGCTGGCATTTATAATCTTGCAAAATTTGGTTTCTGTCCTGGCTATATTCCCCTGTGGGCCAGGCATTGTTTGAGTTCACAGAAACTGTGCCTCAGCTCTGCCCTGTGCTGTTGCCTGGAGCTGGTGTCTCTGTCTCTGCAGCACTCTGTTGGGGTGGGCGTGGTTAGAGCTCATACTCAGCTCTTGGTTCTTGCCTCTCCCTGGGCTGGTGCTGTTGCCCTGCCTGCTTTTGTGTCAGCTATGATCTCCTGGGGGCTGGATCTGTCTTAGGCTCACTAAAGCAGCACTTCTGACTCAACCCCCACCCTGTGAGTATGCTATCTCTGTACATGCGTATTCTAGTCTCCATCCCTGCCACACCCCACCCAGGCAGGTACCTCCTCAGTCATATCCTTTGCTCACGGGGCCTGCGTTTCCGTCCCAGATCTTATCCGCTAGTGGCTGCCACTGGAGTAAAGGCTGGCTTTCTCTGGTTGCCAAGTGAGGCGGGGAGTGTCTCTCCAAAATATCTCCAGGGTGTGAGCCCTATTGTTCCCGCCACTGCTGCTATTGCTCTGTGCCATGGGGCACCGCTTCTCCCTCTCCTGTATGGCTCCCTTAGTCCACAGTCCTTTCTTTACACCCATGTCATAGAATCAGCATAGACCTGCAATAGCCCATGCCTTGTCCACACCTTTCGAGAAAATGCCCAAGGATCTGGACTCCATGGGGGACAGGCTTCCAGACCTCGAGGTGAGAGTGGAGGGGAGTGTTGGGAGTTCAGAGTTGCAGGTAGAGAAAATATACGGTTCTATGCCTGGCGAGAGAATGCCATGGCACACTAGTGGGTCCTCTCTGGGGAGGAGTTCCAGTTTTTAGAGGTCTCTCCTGTGGGATAAAATAGGAGGAGATCTGAACTCTGCTCACTTGTTGTAGAAAGTATACTGCCAGCCATTCTCATTGGGGAGGGGACTCACATCTTCTTGTCGATGGATTTTGTACCTGTTGTTTGTTTCCGTGGGATTGCAGCTTGCCTCAGCAGGGTTGATGTGCGTTCTTCAACCTTCTCTCTTGGCTCAGCTCCAAACCGTCAGCTTACTTGCTAAATTTCTGTCCTTTAATTCTCTTTCTGGACAGGAGCCTCTGTGGAAAGCTGGCTCCAGTCAGCCATCTTGCCTCCACCCCACTCAGGATTCATTGTTAATAAAACAAAGCAATAGTGTATAATAGGTAAAAATAAATGTTGTAGAGTCAATCTGCTTGAGTTCACAGCCCAGTACCACCTTTTCACTGGGTTACCTTAAGCAAATCACTTAATTAAAAAATCTTTTTTAAAATTTACAAATAAAAAGTTGTATTTATCCTGTACAATATATTTTGAAATATGCATACATTGTCAAATCCACGTAATTAACATGGATTACCTCATATATGTAGTATTTGTAGGGTCAAAATGCTTAAAGTCTATTCTCTTAGCAATTTTCAAGGACTCAACACATTTTTTCTAACTTATAGTCACCCTGTTGTACAATATGTGTCCCCATCTCCCTTGTCTATCCCTAGCCCCCAGGAACTACCATTCTATTCTCTACTACTGTAAGTTCAACTTTTTTTACACTCATGTGTAAATAAGATCACATGATATTTGTATTTTAGTGCCTGCCTCATTTCAATTACTATAAAATCTTCTAGGTTTATCCATGTTGTTCTAAATGACAGGAATTCCTTCTTTTTTATGGATGAATATTTTTCACTATCATTTTCTTTATTCATTCACTGATGGACACTTAGGTTGAGTCTGTATCTTGGCTATTGTGAATAATACTACAATGAACATGGAACAACAGATATCTCTTCCACATACTGATTTTATTTCCTTTGGCTATATACCCAGTATTGAGATTGCTGGATTATAAGGTAGTTGTATTTTTAATGTTTTGAGAAATCGCAATACTAATTTCCATAATGGCTGTACTAATTTACACTCCTGCCAACAGTGTGCAAGGGTTCTCTTTTCTCTATCACTTGTTATCGTTTGCTTTCCTGATAATAGTCATTCAAGGAGGTGTGAGGTGATAACTCATTGTGGTTTTAGTTTCATTTTTCTGATGATTAGTGATGTTGAACATTTTTTCATAAACTTCTAGGTGATTGATACATCTTCTTTAGGGTTTTTGGCTGGGCCTATGAATTAATTTGACCTTAGACAGATCAATAGGTGAAAATCATACAAATTTGTTCAATACAAGTTTTCTGTGGCACAGGAACCTTCATAAGGAAATTAAGACCCTAAGATAAGGTACAGTTGAACGCTTTTATACTGAATTGGACTAAGTCTAGTAGTAAAATGACAATGTGACAATGCAAAGGGTGTAGAGCTTGAGTAATGAGTTAGACGGAGGAGTGTCTGGGAAGATAAGGGTTAATTTAACAACGCTTGTTTATCATGCATTTCACTACATCTCAACTTCCCATCCTTGATAATAAGAGTGTTACTTTTCTTATTCTATAGCAAAGATGTTTTTCACGTGGGAATTTTATCTCCTGCTTTTAGGAATCAGAGGAAGTTCACAGTGATCTTGTACCTGCTATTTTTCAAATATTTTTAAAACAAATGTTCAGTATGCCACAGTGGCATAATTAAAGGTGATATTCATGTTTATAACTTCTTTAATATCTTCCAGTATGCTCCATTTTACCTATTAATATTTTCACAGTATACCTTTCCCTTACATTGTTCTATCAGGTTGGTGCAAAAGTAATTGCAGTTTTTGCATTGATGAAATTTGTTGTTTGATACTGGAATACGTTCTTAATAATATGGTTATGTTATATGTCATTTTAATGTGCATTTCTTGCTTTTTGTTTTTTTGCTAATGACTCATTGCTTGTTATTTATTTTGTATTTATTTTGGACTATGGAAATGATGTTAGACATAAAGCAAATTTGAACAATTTTCTTATTCAAGTTCAAAATGGGTTGTAAAGCAGCGGAGAAAACTCACAACATTGACAACACATTTGGCCCATGAACTCCTAACAAACGTATGGTGCAGTGGTGGTTCAAGAAGTTTTTCAAAGGAGATGAGAGCGTTGAAGACGAGGAGTGTAGTGGCCTGCCATCAGAAGTTGAGAGCAATGTTCAAAGGTGATCCTCTGACAAACACATGAAAAGTTGCCAAAGAACTCAACATCAACTATTCTACTACGGTCATTTGGCATTTGAAGCAAATTAGAGAGATGAGAAAGCTCGGTAAGTGAAAGACTCATGAGCTGACTGAAAATCAGAACACTTTTTATTTTCCAATATTGTCCTGTTCTATGCAATGAAGAGTCATTTCTTGATCTTTATTCAAGACTGTGAGGTGCCATGAAAAGTGGATTTTCTGTGACAACCATCAACAACCAGATCAGTGGTTGGGGCAAGAAGAACCTTCAAAGCACTTCCTAAAGGTGAACTGGCACCAAAAAAAGATCATGGTCACTGTTTGCTATTCTGAGTCCTGGCAAAACCATTACATCTGAGAAGTATGCTCATTAAATGGATGAGATGCACTGAATACTGCAACACTTGCAGTTGGCATTGGTCAACAGAAAGGGCCCAATTCATCTCCATGACAATGCCCAACCACATGCTGCACAACCAAGGCTTCAAAAGTAAAATGAATTAGGCTACGAAGTTTTGCCTCATGTACCACATTCACCTGACCTCTTGCCAGCCAACTACCACATCTTCAAATATCTTGACAACTTTTTGCAGGGAAAATGTTTCCACAACCAGCAGGATGCAGAAAGTGCTTTCCAAGAGTTTGTTGAATCCTGAAGCAGGGGAGTTTTACACTATAGGAATAAACAAATTTATTTCTTGTTGGCAACAATGTGTTGATTGTAGTGGTGCCTATTTTGATTAATGAAGATGTATTTGAGGGTAGTTATAATAATTTAAAATTCATCTTCCAAAACCACAATTACTTTTGCACCAACCTAATACTAGCATTTGTGTGGGAGATCTCTCTACTGAGTCTTAGATGTAATGCAGACTGTGTCTCACTATGTCGCCCTTGGTAGAGTGCTGTGGCATCACAGCTCACAGCAACCTCCAGCTCTTAGGCTTAAGCCATTCTCTTGCCTCAGCCTCCCAAGTAGCTGGGATTATAGGCACCCACCACAATGCTCAGCTGTTTTTGTTGTTGTTGCAGTTGTTTAGTTGGCCTGGGCCTGGTTTGAACTCTCCACCCTTGGTGTATGTGGCTGGCATATAACCACTGTATATGAGTGGTTTTTAAAATAGGGCATATGGTTTGTTTCCTCAGTTACCTTTCCCATTCACATTTTTAGTTTCAATGGTAGGAAGCTGGATGCTCACAGTTCATTTTAGAGTCTATTTCCTTTGCTGCTCATTGTAATCTGTATCTAAACTTGCCAATTTTATTGTTTGAGTATTTTTATTTTAATTTGTTCTTCTTTAGTAATCTGAAGAAATAGCACCAAGTAAGTGATCTGAGGATACTGAATCCTAGCCAAAGGTTAAGCCTTGGTGACCATATAATAAAAAATAATGAAAGAGTGTGAAACTGAGGCAGTTATAAAGAATAAATATTGTATTTTGATTGAAGGCTGTTATTATGAAATCAGACCATGTTTCAAATTATGTCCTTTTATTTGTTTATGAATACTTAAATACATGTATCTTATCAGAAAGCTGAGTGAAATCTCTAAAAACTTTTAAACTCTCATTTAAAATGTTTGATATATTTAAATATTCAATCTAAGTCTGTTTTTCTTTAGGGCTTATCTCTGTAACTGTCACTCAGTGCCTCCTTCTACTTGCTAATTTTCTACTTGCTAATTCACTTAATTCACTGTGAAAGTTCAGACTCTGGGTGGGAAAGAAGAGGAGAGGTGAGTTGCAACTGAGGTTTTCACAGTTTGTATGTGTGTTCATGTGTGTAATGATGATGGTGGGCTCCAGTTCAGTTTTGCTTCAACATTCCACATACGTGGTTAGCTCAGGCATTCTCAACTATGCTCAGAGTTCTGAAGGACTCATCAATGTGCACGAAACAATGTGCACATATGATTGCAGGTGTGTTATAAGCATACAATAAGTAATAAAAAGGTGAAGTTGGTTGTATGAGGTTGGACAGTTAAGTTTGGGAACTCATCCTAGAAAAAAATGCTACGTACCTTATTGCTTATCACTAGGGTCACCTCTGAAGTACTCCCCTTGGGCAGCTCTGCACTGATACTAGCACCTTCAGAGCAATTTTGGAACTGTTTTTTCTGGAATGGCCATCAGAGGTGTCCTCTGTGTGCTCTTCTGTGGGTTCCATTCACTCTGATTTTTCAGACTTCTGGAGTTCTTGCAAGGATTCCTTCTCATCTGGAGTAGCTGTCACTTCTTGTTTGTGGATTTTCTTTTGTTTAGATGGGGCTTTCCCTTCCCCCTTCACTCTTAAGGGTATGTATGTAAACATATATAGGGTAAGGACACTGGCTTTGCTTGTTGATATTTTGACAGGGGTCTAGGTTTTGAATGGATACATTGGTAATAGATATCCTTAGGGTGGTGATTTTCTGAATTGCTAGTTGAAGCCCTGTTAATCTATGTGGGTGGGTGGATTCCCTGTCTCTTGTTGACAAGGGAAGATGGTGGTGGTCTTTGAAATCTTTCTTTCCACAGCCCCTTCTTCCCCACCACAGCAGATGTGGGTGGAGGAATGAAGTTGGGTATAGCTGGGTTGGAAGAGCCTGCATTCAGGCTCCACAAAGGCAGTCACAAGAGCGGTCTTAGGGTCAAGGGTTAGCTCCCAGGCCACTGGGAAAAGTCACCAGGGAAGATGTGAAGTGGCCTCAGCAAGCTGGATAGTCTTTTTTGGGGAAGTGGCCATCTAGGATTCACAGCCTGGGAGATAGGAGTGGGAGATGGGAGTGGGTTTCACACTTCTTACTCTTCCCTTGCCTTGTGAATCTCCTTTCAGGATTTGGGTGCAAGCAGTTGCCCAGACTAGCTGAGCTCACTAGCAATGGTGCCATGGGCTGGGAGCTTCCCTTTCGAGGATTCCACTCTGGACTGAAAGCATGAGTTTCCTATTGGGATGGGTGCTCTGCAAGTGTACTAGGGCTGTGACTCACACCATATTCTTCTTTTAGCTCTACCCACATGGGCTCCCTCCCCTTCCAAGATTAGTTTACAGATCTCCCTTCTGTGCCCTTGAGTAGTAGATTTAGCCTGTTGGCCAGTCTTCTTGTCCCGCATTTTAATCCCTGACCTTGCCCAGGAGGATCACACTGGTCCTGAGTTTCCTGTGGAGTGCTCAGCAGGCTTTATGTCCCTCTGCTTGGGGGACGCCCTGCTCTACTGGAGCAACCAGGTAAGTAGCACCAGGGAGGGCTGGTGGGCAGCCAGCTTAGAGACAGAGCTTGGTGTGCTGCAGGCCTTTAAGAAGAAAGACATGGTGAGTGCACCAATAGAGGGGAAACAGCCTCTTCTGAGAGTCCTAGCTCACTTGTTCCTTGGGGCACCTGTGCTGACTCAGGTGAGAACTGGTGCTCTGCAGCAGTGGCTGGGGAGGGGAAGGATGAGAGGAGTCCCAGTGGGGGAAGTCTGGCACTCTGTCCCCTTCGTCCCTCTTGTTGGAAGGCAGCCTGGCTAGAATGCTCACTCTCCGAGAGCACATAGTTCCTCTGGGACTGGTCCCCTGTGGCCACTGCAGTCTGGGTAGGAGTTCTGGAATATTTTTGTGGGAATCAGTGATATGAAAAGTGAAGGGCTGAATCTGCCTGAGGAGGAGGAAAGCACACGGTGGGGAGTGCTCACCATTGCCTGACTCCAGTCTGTGGTGAGAGGGAGGGAACGCAAGGGGGCTGGTAGTCTGGTGCTTTAGTTTCAGTAAGCTCCCAGTTCACTGGTGGCAGCAGCTTTGGGGCTCCTGAGGGTGGAGAAGCTCTCCAGCCCTCTGCCAGAGGTGTGAGGGAAACAGAAACAAAACCCCCTCCTGCTGTTTCTACAGGGCTCCAATTTACTTGGAGGTTGATCTCTGCTGAAATCTTGTTCCTTCTTATTCTGTTCCTAAAATCTCCTGTAGGTTCTTACACTTTTTGCTCAGAATTACACCTGAGTCATGTTTTTTTTTTTTTTTTTTAACTTTCCCTTTTTGGGCAGTGCCTGTGGCTCAAAGGAGTAGGGCGTCAGCCCCTTATGCCAGAGGTGGCGGGTTCAAGTCCAGCCCTGGCAAAAAACTGCAAAAAAACAAAACAAAACAACTTTCCCTTTTTTCTAAGATGAACATCTAGTCAAGGATCTTGCCTCACCCTTCTAGGATAACTTCTGAATACCTAGTAGAGTTGTTAGTTTGTCTAATGTTGAAGATATTAATGATGAAGGTATTAATTTTATAATTTCATGGAAAGCAGTCACAGTAACTGCAGCGGACTGTTAGATTTGAAAATAACCAAACAGTGACCTAACAAATAAGAAGAAACAGGTTTTAAAACTGTATTACATATATCACCACCCTTCTCCCCAAAATAATTATTTTATTTTGAATAGTGGAAGAGGAAGAAAATTAACATTTTTAATTATCTACTATCAGGTGTTATTTAATTTGTATAATCTCATCTTATAACCAAAGAAACGGACTCAGAAGGCTATCAGTAGGTTACCCAATATCACACAACCAACTAGTGCTCTTAAGTAGGCCTTACTTTTCTCTAAAGATAACAAAATACTCAGTTAATTAAAAGTATAAAGTTTATTTAAAATTTTGATTGTAAAAATAATTTTGCTATACCATACCAAGTGCATGTGCTCTAAAAATATATATAACTTGCTTTTTCTTATTTTATTCTTGTGAAATACAATCCTTATGTTCATCAGAGAATTAAAGCATTGAACATTTTGAACTTCCTTCATATATTAGCCAGCTGGCATGTTTTCCTAGCAAAACATTTTCTGATTTGACCACAGACTCTCTTAATCAGTTGTTACTGGTTCGAATAATAGAATATGCTGTCATGGTGGGCACCTGATCATGAAAACTGATATCTGGAGTGCATTTTTATTTGGATTTAAAATGTTTTTACAATCCCAGTATAAACATTGTTAATCTAGTCAAAACCTTTTCTTACAAGATCAAGAGTTCGCATAGTTTTACTTTAACTAGTTATAGTCAACAAGGGGCGAGAATAAATTGTACAACAAAATCTTAATTTATTTTAAACATGGAGGATGTTATGCTAAAAACAGTTTTAGGAGGTTTTAAGAGAAAACAGTTTAATTTTGAAACTTTTAAATAACTGGATTTATTTAATTTAAATACCATTTGGAAATTTTCTGGTGTGTGAGCTTTGTGGGATTGGTAAGTAAAGTATACAGTTTTCTGTGCAATGCTGGGAAATTGTAATCCTGTCTTACACTAGGTAATGACCCAAGGTTTGAGAGTTCCTGATATTCTCCTGCTTGTTCATTAAAATAGTTTCATGAATTATCATTAATTTTCATATTCATGATATAACCCCCTACTTTAAAGACAATAAGGAAAATTTTCTTAGTTGTGTCTATATAGATTAGTAAAGAACTTTTTTTTTTGGAGACAGAGCTGGGGTTGAGTGCCATGGTGTCATAGGTCAATAGGTCGTTGCTTACAGCAACTTCCACCTCTTAGGATCAAGAGATCCCCTTGCCTTAGCCTCCCAAGTACCTGGGAAAACAGGTGCTCACCATGATGCCTAGCTAATTTTTCTATTTTTAGTAGAGATGGGGTCTCATTCTTGCTCAGGCTGGTCTTGAGCTCCTGAGCTCAGGCTATCTACCTGTCTTGGCCTCCCAGAGTGTTAGAATTACAGGTGTTAGCCAGTGCACCTGGCCAAAAGCTATTTTTTTAAGGCAATTTGTACACCTTGTCTTAAATTTGAATAGTGGCTAGTCAAAGTGGCTATTTATTATAAAAAATAGAAAAATACAGATTTACAGGTGTTAAATATATCGCTTGGTGCCCATAGCACAGTGGTTACAGCGCCAGCCACATACACCAAGAGTGGCGGGTTCGAACCTAGCCCTGTAAACCCGGTAACCTAGCCCGGGTTCGAACCCAGCTAAACTGCAACAACAAAAAAAAAATGGCTGGGCATTATGGCGGGCGCCTGTGGTCACAGCTACTTGGAAGGCTGAGGCAGGTGAATCACTTGAGCCCAGGAGTTTGAGGTTGCTGTGAGCTGTGACACTATGGCACTCTACCCAGGGCAACAGCTTGAGACTCTGTCTCAAAAAAAAAAAAATAAAAAATAAAATAAAATAAATAAATAAAGGTGTTAAATATAGAGGGTGCCAAAAAATATGTACACTTTTTTTTTTGCAGTTTTTGGCCGGGACTGGGTTCGAACCCGCCACCTCCGGCATATGGGGCTGGCGCCCTACTCTTTTGAGCCACAAGCGCCACCAAATATGTACACATTTTAAAAAAGGAAGAAACTATTAAATTTGTAATACTGAAGTCACATCTGACTTCTGCAATTACAAGAGGCTGTCAGTGTGACTTGTATTCATCTTTTGTTTTTGGTATTTACTGAATATATAATTTTAATGCAGTTTTCTCCATTTTTTAATGTCTATAAATTTTTTGGCACCCTCTGTATATAGAAAATAGTAGGGGCGGCACCTGTGGCTCAAGGAGTAGGGCACCGGCCCCATATGTTGGAGGTGGTGGGTTCAAACCCAGCCCCAGCCAAAAACCGCAAAAAAAAGAAAAGAAAATAGTATATTATTTGAATGTGTTTGATTTCATTCTATTCTTTGTTGTTGCAATTTATTTCTAGTGAACTATAGTCCTATTTACTCACTCATTTTCAATTTTTTTAAATTAAAAATGTGTTTTTAGAGACAGGGTCTCACTCTGTCCCTCAGACTTTGACATCATTTTAATTGTGAACTCAATTAGCTCTAATTAAAATTGAATTTGTATTTTTAATCTCAATTGTTAGGCAGGAGTACAGTGGCCCACTGCAGTCTCAAATTCCTGGGCTCAAATCATCCACCTGTCTCACCCGACCTGTACTAGCTAGGACTACAGATAACGCACCATTGCACTTGGGTTTTTCTTAAAATTTTTTTGTAGAGCTGGATTTTGCTATGTTTCTTAGGCTAGTTTTTAATTCCTGCCCTGCCCTTCCAAAGTGTTAGAATTACAGACGTGAGCCACTGTACCTGGCCCATATTTCAATGCAATTAATGGACAAATCTTGCTGTTAGCAGAAATTATTAATATATTAAAGAAACCTAACTATGAAAGGTAGTAACATGACATCTCACAAAATCATATATAGATGCTCAAAAGCATTCATTATTCATGCTGCATTTGAATGGAGTAGTTAGAATTTTTTTTTTTTTTGGAGACAGAGTCTCACTGTGTCTCCCTCGGTAGAGTGCTGTGGCGTCACAGCTCACAGCAACTTCAAACTCTTGGATTTAAGTGATTCTCTAGCTTCAGCCTCTCAAGTAGCTGGGACAAGAGGTGCCTGCCCCAACGCCCAGCTGTTTTTTTGTTGTAGTTGTCGTTGTTTGGCAGCCCTGGGCCAGGTTCGAACCTGCCAGCCCTGGTGTATGTGGCCGGCACCTTAACCACTGAGCTATGGGCGCTGAGCCAGTAGTTACAATTTTTTACTGAATTAGGGCTGATTTTTTAGAAGGCAGTATTATTAATATCTGGAATATTCATAAAGAGCAGAATACAGTCAATAAAAAATAAACCTTCAACATGTCTACTTAGAGTTTATCATGTGGATGTCGAATGAGAGTCTTTAAAGAAAGCTCTATATTAGATAAAATATTGACATGCAAATATGTTGGTAACATTAGTGGGTCTCAAAGCAACTGCATGTCACTGTAGCTAGACTACAGTTTGTTTTATTTCTTTTGATAGACAGTCAAAAAAGAAGGAAAAGGAATGTTTTCACCTCATTAGTACATCTGACAAGTTATACAAAGAAACTCTTCTATGGCTTTTTAGCACTTGTTACAGTTTCATGTGTCCATGAGCAGCAAAGAATCAAAATTATTCTCCAGCCCAAGGTTTTAGCACTGATATTTTGCTTTTCATATAACTAATGAAATGAAACACAATGTAAGACAATACTCTCTGACCATATTTTAAGACAAATACTTGTAACTTTATATTATGTGGGAATTCACTATGGTATTGACTATATTTTACTTTTTATTTATTTTTATTTTTATGTTATTTTATTTATTTTTTTATTTCATTTTATTTTTTTAGAGACAGTCTCACTTTATCACCCTCCGTAGAGTGCTGTGGTGTCACAGCTCACAGCAACCTCCAGCTCCTGGGCTTAGGCGATTCTCTTGCCTCAGTCTCTTGAGTAGCTGGGACTACAGGCACCCACCACAATGGCCTGCTATTTTTTTGTTGCAGTTTGACTGGGCCTGGGTTCGAACCCACCATCCTCGGTATATGGGGCCGGCGCCCTACCCACTGAATCACAGGTGCTGCCCTGATTATATTTTAAATAAGAGGTTAAAAATAGGTTAGCTAAAAGGAACTAATATTAACAAAAATCAAAGGATTTTCCAATCAATAGTATTTAAGTACAACTGACTGCCCACCCATTCTTCCACTTTGGGTAGATAAAATGTAATGAAGTTCAGGAAATAGGACAATGACCATGTATTTGCCAATTTTGTCATGTGCAAACTTGCCTTAGTTGTTCATATTTTATAAAATCATCAAAACCTTTTTCTTGTATATTTAGTTTTTGAAATTATTTCATTGTTTAAAACTTGGATGTTACTTCAAAGCCAAAAGAATGCAGTATAGATTTTACTATAACAAAATGTAATTTGTATTTTTTATGTCAATTTTAAGTTATTGAATATTCTGGCAATCAACTTTATCTTTCTTTTCTTTTGGTATCATCCTTTTCAGCACAGGGGAGAATTTACAGTCTCTCTCAGTGATGTTATATTGACCTGGAAATACTTAATACATGAGAAATTGAACTTACCAGTTGAAAATATGGAAGTGCTTGACCATTATGAGGACGTTAAGAAGAACTATGATGATTTCCTGAAAAATAGTAACATGTTAGATCTGATTGATGTTTATCAAAGATGTAGGATTTTGACTTCTAATTGTGAAAATAATAACATTATATCTCCTGTAAGTATTTTTAAAATAATTCATCTAGATTTATTTTGATTTTAAACTTTAGTATCACCAACTTGATCTCTGATACTTTTGTTTGTTCTAGGAAAATTTTCACTGAGGAAAAAATAGACAGGAAAATATATCCTTAGATTCATTTCTCAAAAACATACTAACTATAAATTCTAGTTGGTGCTAAAAGTGTCTTTAAAGATATATATCAGAATATTCCAAACAGTTCTGAATTTTCTGATACTGAATTTTCATGACTCTGATAAGTTTTCTTTTTTTCTTTTTTTTTTTCTTTTTTTTGTAGAGACCGAGTCTCACTGTACCGCCCTCAGGTAGAGTGCTGTGGCGTCACACGGCTCACAGCAACCTCTTAACTCTTGGGCTTATGCGATTCTCTTGCCTCAGCCTCCCGAGCAGCTGGGACTACAGGCGCCCGCCACAACGCCTGGCTATTTTTTGGTTGCAGTTTGGCTGGGGCTGGGCTTGAACCCGCTACCCTCGGCATATGGGGCCGGCGCCCTACTCACTGAGCCACAGGCACCGCCCAGTTTTCTTTTTTTCTTATCTTAGCTTTAATAAGGCAGGAATTATGAAGAATTAAGGCTACATCAATACAATTCTTGGAACATGGTATTTCAACATTGCCCCTTTTCCATTTACTCTCTACTTAGAATTCCTGTAAGAAACATGGCATCAGGGCACATATAAGGCTTTAGCAGACATGATAGCCCCTGATCTCAGTCTCAGAGATCTGTGAATCCTACAGGGAAGGTCAACAAATGTCTTCTGTGAGGGTACCCAGACTCCCTGAAGTAGTTGAAATGATGGGCTTACTTCCTATTGGTGAGGCTTGGGAGGACACAAGAATTTTCCTTGGCCTGAGTTGAGTGATTGGCAGCCTTTTCTCCACTGCTGCTCAATAGGCATGGAGACTGTCCCATCTTCTATAAGATACCTCAATAGTTTGATCTGAGCCCCAAAGAGCCAATGAAGAAAAACAACAAACCGACTCAGGGTTGCCAGGAGCTGGAGAAGAATGAGTCATCTGACAGCACACGTGCCCAGCAAAACAGAGCCTCTCTGGGTGGAATGAGAGCAACTTCAAACATAAAAATACTAAGTATTTAAGGAAATTCAAGGATATCAACCAACGTAAAATTTTCTAGACTTTATAAAAAAAAAGAAGAGGATTCAGCTGCTGAGACCTGAGTTCAGGGTGTTGGGGGTGAGTGGGTGCTGCAGCTGCCCAGAGCTGGAAAGTGATAAACCCAGAGGCATATGTTCTTGGGTTGAAGCCCTGTGAACATTAGAGCCCTTATTTTGTGATGAGACGTATGTTTTGGTGAGTTATTTTAAAACTTTGCAATCATTAAGAAGAAAAGTGTTTCATTGGACTTTTATTAGTTCAGTTTGTAACTACTCTTCAGATTTATTCATCAGTAGTTGTGTGTGTGTGCATACCTACATAATCTTAGATCCCTTAGAATTAATGAAATAATACAAAGATGTTGATTAGTATGGCAATCTTTGAAAGTGAGGATCTCTTTGTAAATTTTTTTTTCATGGAAATTATTATTTTGTTTGAAATATTGTGCTGCTTAGAACACTAGATTTACTAACATACCTTCCAAAGTGAAGCATCTCTTGGGGGCTATCTGTAGAGCGTGGTTTTTGAGACAGAGATCAAGCTTTTGTCCTGGGTAGAGTGCCATGGCATCAGAGCTCACAGCAACCTCCAACTCAGGCTCAAGGGATCCTCTTGCCTCTGTCTTTCCATTTTTAGTAGAGATGGGGTCTCACTTTTGCTCAGGCTGGTCTTGAACCTGTGAGCTCAGGCAATCCACCAGCCTCGGCCTCCCAGAGTACTAGGATTATAGAAGTGAGCCACTACGCCCACCACTTACTAGTTTATATACTTATAATTAAATTTCATGAAATCACTTATTATGAGTCATTAACATATAAAAGGGAAGGCAGACAAATTTTTCTTGACTCACTGTGAGTTAAGACTCTTCTTTGTCTTTAGTTTTTCCTCTTTCAAAAAACTTAAAGGCTGAAATTAAATTTCCAAGGTCATTTTTAAATTTTAAACTTGTAAAACTTGGTGAGTACATGTGCTATTTGAAATGGATTAAAACATTTTATTATGAAGTTTAATTACCATGTATACTTAATGACTACCAACAAATGTCATGTAATACTCTGGGTAGTGGAACTTCAATGACATTGAATAGAGTGCAGTGTGAAGTACTTTTTATAGTAGGAATAGCATTTTATTAGTAATACTGTATATTTCCTACAGATTCAACTACGGGATTTTCTATTTGGCAAACAGTATGCAGTAGGTGCTGAAACTGATCTTTATGTGCCAGTATCACCAATGGGTAAAGACAACCAGGATAATGAAAAGGTACCAATAAATTGTGATTAAATTAAAATACACTATGTTCCTTTCAAATCATTATGAATTTGGTAGTATGTTAACATTAATATTTGGGGTTTTTAAAAATTTTTGCAAGTTTTAAAATTTCTTTTCATTTTACAAGGTATTTTTGGAAGTCAGTATATTTCTAATCAATTTCTAGAGTGACTTTTTTGGGTTATAGTCTTGAAAAGATACATAGTAGAATTTCCATAGTTGACCACTTTTCTGTATTGACCACTTCCTTAAGATGACCTAATTTTCCCTTGGGTGGTTGACTTATAGTCTATTGTGCTTACTAATGCCATGCTAGAGTCTTTAAATAGATGAGTGGAATGAATTTGAGAAACAACATTTTTATTTCCTTATTTTATTTTACATTATTTTATTTTTCCTAAGACACTAAAATATTTCTTTTGAAATTCTGAAGTAATGAAGAGAAAGATAGAATAAAGGCTCAAAAAGAAAATCATCAGTTAAATAAAATATTCCACCAATATAGTAGTTTTAGTCCAATCTTTCTTTTTTTATTATTATACGTAAGTTGTTATGTGTTGGGAAAGAATGTAAAAAAAATACAAATTGTTAATCTTCTAAATTTAGTAAACCTGACTTTCTTCAAACTGCGATTGAATATCTGTATTTCAATAAGAATTAAGAGATAGGGGAAAAAAACTTGGAACTGCCAGAAAGCTTAAAGTAAAACTGTCCAGTGTCTAAACAAACATTGCAAATACTTTGTGGTATGAATAGTATCAGTTTATTAAACAAATAAACAGAACAGTATCCTTATTTTTGGTATCTTGGTAAAAGCTTCAATCTTGTGGAGTTTTTCAATTTAGGCCCTTGCTTCTGGACATGACAACTGTACTTATGTGGACTACTTTTCCAGAGAGCCTCTTTAAAACCCACTTACAATTACAAGAGCAAGGAAACCATAACAGCCATGTTATCTGACCATAATGATAGGGATAGATTTCCAATTGCAGCCATGAGTTAAAATAAACACTCTAACTGTGAGGACTCCAAGATGTTTTTCCCTGATGTTTGCTCAGCATTAAAGACCAGAAGGACAGAATTTGGTATTCTTAAAGAGCAAGTGTTAGACATGGGAGCTTAAGGAATAAGCTTATACCCAGTAAGGATCAGGCATATATGAACTAGCTGTCATTATTTTCAACAGCAGAAGTACAGTGAAACAAATTGCTTTAAGTTAAATGTAGGAAATGTAAAAAATTTCCTCATTACAAGGCAAAAATCACTTTTTCTCTGCTTTGATTTTTGGCAAATTGTGTTACGGTTGTACTATGAAGTTAGAATGGAAAGTTTTTTTATAGACCATGTGAGTTACTGTGATTTACTGTGAAATAATGACAATTTGAAATTACATTTGAAATATAGGCAGAAAGCAATATTATACCTTATTTTACAAAAATTTAGGCCAAATCTTGAAGTCTATTTTCACTGGGTTGTACCTTAAAGTACTTTGATTTGTAAGATAGTGTAATAAAAAAATTAGCACCTATTTGATTCTAGGTAAGTTTTTAGTTAATAGATTTTTAATTTTGAACTTTTTAAAAAGGTCAAATACATGTATTAATTTTTCTTTCATTCATCATTGAACAAAAACCGATTGAGAGCCTATTAACAAAAATAAATAATCTGCTATAATACATTCTTTTAGGCCCTCAGGGTTACATTATTTACTCTCAGAGAACTCATAAAGTAGTAGAAGAATTAAGAAATAAATTTTTAGAAGTTCTTGAAACCTATGTGGAGAATTATAATAGGGTAATATGCAGGTATCATAGGATGATATAAAAGAGTACTTGAATATGTACGACATACTGGGAAATCAGGGAGTTGCTCTGAAAATGTAACATTCAACTAGTATCTTTAATATTTAAGAGAAAGAGTTTCTTAGGGTTAATCTTTTTTATTTTTATTTTTTGCCTTTGCCAAAATAAGATATTATTTTGAAAGTCATTTGAAAGTCTAAGGAAGGAGCTCTAAGACGCAATGGATATTAATCCCAAATCCTTATTCTTTTCAATCCCCACCAATAGTCTCTGTCATGCCCCAAATTTGTTTTCTTTGGTAATTCCTATTTTTAGCTTTCTGAAGAAGAGATCTTTTTCTATAAGCCGTGTTCATAGCTTTTTTTTTTTTTTTTTTTTTTTTTTTTTTAGTAGAGTAGAGCTCTACTTCTAAGAAACTGTGTGTTAGTTGGAAATGGATTTTTTTAAAAAAAATCAAGGTGGATCTAATATGTTCAGTGAAAGGGGTAGGGATGTTGCTCAAAGATGAAATAGAAAGGTTTTCTAGCATATGGTTATTATCTTGCTGCAACCAGAAACCCACATGTGGAAATGGAATCCAGGAATACAGTCCTACGTGAAGTTTTTTTGTTTTTGCCTTGGTCCTCCTGTTGAAGTCTGGCACAACCGTCAACTCCTCCTCAGTACTATGATTGTGAAAGGAGGCTTTGTAAATTTCAGCAGTTTTAATGTTGACAGCAATGCTATAAATTATTGGAGAGTGGCTTTCATTTTCTCCCTGGTCATTTAATTCTGTCACACATAATGCTACTAAATAAAATGTCATCTCATTGTTGAAATCCCTGAGAAGTTGATGAGTATGTTTTTGTGACAACTGCCTGTTGTCACTGAAGCCTCCCACAAGGTGTACGTCAAGCTTTCCATATTGAACATGGTGGGAAAAGGATTTGATGGAGTTCATGATCAAGGGGACTTCAGGTTTGGTATAGGTTTCATGCAATGTGTTAAGCAGGTAGCTGTATTACCTGTGTATCTCAGGACCACAATGTGACAGGATGACATTGTCAGAGCCAACAATGGAGATCAAGACATCTTTTGGGGAAATAACTGCGAAATATCTTTGCTGACATGCAGAAGGCCCTGTAGGCCCACTCTTTGAACAAACTGACCTCTAGAAGTCTGGTTCTTTCTTCCAGAGGTGGATAAGCTTGAACAAGTTCCCTGGTGCCCCTCAACAAGGAGTGGAGGTGACTCCCTGGCAAGAATATGGAGGTGGTAACCTTCCCAATCCTGGGCTGCCTGCCACCCCTGCCCTGCCCTTTGGGCCGAGGCCAGGGTTAATCTTTAAACTTTTTTTTTTTTAATTTAAGTTTGGTTAAATTATATCTGAAATCCTACTTAAAGTAAAACCTTTTTCTATCTAGTGATGTTTTTAAAAAATTGGCCCTGACTACCTTCTGCTTTTCAAGAATTGTTTTTCATATGGAAATTAAAATAATACAAAAGCAGGTTAGCTTTAAAATTACTTTTAAGATGTGTATGAACTTGAAACTTGTTTAATGATTATCTAAGTAGCTTCTTAATGTTTTGTAATTTTCTAGTTTTTCTTATGTTTCAAAATTTTAAATGTGATTATATAGAATATGAAGCAATTTTAATTTTGATAAGGAAAATATCTTCTTAAGAGTTTGCAGATGATAAATTACTGGGACTTTAGCTAAGTTACTGAGGGATTTATAAATTTCATATGTTTTAAGAGTCAACTGAGTTCAGAATTTGTGAGTCCAGTATCTAAAGGAATAGGCAAGAAGAGGATTTCAAGTGAACAGTCTGGCAGTAACATTTAAGAACTAGAAAAAACAAGATTCAGAGCAGAAGGTAGGGTAGAAGTAGTTGAGAGGGTAAAAATAGTAAGATAATTCCACACAAGGAATTTAATTGTAATAAAATCCAATTTATTATCTTTTTCCTTTTCTAAATTGTGCTTTGGTGTCATATCTAAGAACTGTTTGCCTTATTCCAGGTCATGAAGCTTTTCTCCTATGTTTTCTTCGAAAAGTTTTATAGTTTTATGTTATACATTTAGATCTACAGTCCACTTTATAACTCCTGGGCTCAAGTGAGCCTCTTGCTTTAGTTTTTCTATTTTTTGGTAGAGATGGGGTCTCGCTTTTGCTCAGGTTGGTCTCGAACTTGTGAGCTCAAGCAGTCCACCTATCTCAGCCTCCCAGAGTGCTAGGATTACAGGCATAAGACATTATGCCTGGCCTGGATTTATTTGTTTTGTTTATGGATATCCAGTTGCCGCAACACCAGTTATTGAATAGACTGTCCTTTCTCCATTGTCCTTTTGCACATTTGTTAAAAGTCAGATTGCCTTATCTGTGTTCGCCTGTTTCTGGAACCTATTCTGTTCCATTGATGTTTCTGTCCTTTCACAAATACTACTCTGTCATGATTATAGTAATTGCATAATAATTCTTAAAATCCTTTCTCAGCATTTTTAATATGTTGTTCCAGTGTCTTCTGGCTTACATATTTCTTAATGTTAACCTTGTCATTGTTCCCTTATGTGTGTCATTTTGCTTTGGAAGCTCTCAAGATTTTCTCTCATCTTTGGCTTGAGATTATAGTAGATGACTGATTTCCTTTGTGTCTCTCCCAGTCTTCCTTAAGTAGCTTCTTGGATATATAATGTTTTCTGCCAAATTGGAGATGCTTGAGCATAATTTTGTCAAATATTTTATGACATGTATGTTTGACCTTTTAAAATGTTGACCACTTCCATATGTTGATGTGGAGGTTTATTACAGTCCATAGGGTGGTCAACTTACAGAAGTTCTACTGGCATTTTTTATACTTATATTGTGCTTGAATGGTCTATAGTGTTTGCGCCAGTAATGTCTACATGAACTGTGTGCTGTTTTTGCTTAACATTTGCTTGAATCTCTCCATTTTATATTTTGTTGGTTGTTTAGTATTGCCAAAGTTAGTGTCAAGTAACTCTTAGAAATTTAACATTTAACTTTAGCACTTATATCCAACACTGCAAGGAATGTACATATAGATTCAAATACATCTGATTTGCCCATACCTTAAGCATCAGGGGTCTTTGTTTTTTTTTTTTTTTTTTTTGTAGAGACAGAGTCTCACCTTATCGCCCTTGGTAGAGTGCCATGGCGTCACACAGCTCACAGCAACCTCCAAATCCTTGGGCTTAGGCGATTCTCTTGACTCAGCCTCCCAAGTAGCTGGGACTACAGGCGCCCGCCACAATGCCCGGCTATTTTTTAGTTGCAGTTTGGCCGGGGCTGGGTTTGAACCCGCCACCCTCGGCATATGGGGCTGGCGCCCTACCCGCTGAGCCACAGGCGCCGCCAGGGGGTCTTTGTTATTGTCTGTTGTTTAGTGGCAGATGTATATAGGGGAATGAGATGAGACCTCTTAAGTGCAGCTTTGAACTGTATGTTTGTTTATTTGGAGACAGAGTCTCTGTTGCCCAGGTTAGAATGCTGTGACATCAGCCTAGCTCACAGCAACCTCAAACTCCTGGGTTCGAGTGATCCTCCACCTTCCTGCCTGAGCCTCCTGAATAGCTGGGACTACAAGCACCCACAACAATGCCAGGATAATTTTTCTATTTGTAGTAAAAACAAGGTCTCACTATTGCTCAGGCTGGTCTCAAACTCCTGAGTTCAAGCAATCCTATTCCCTTGGCCTCTCAGGGTGCTAGGGTTATAGGCATAAGCCACTGTCCCCAGCTGAACTGTTATCTTTTATATCATTTTCTAAGAACTCTTTTCCAGTAATAGTTGTTATTTTCTCTTAATTTCTCATTACAGCAATTTGACTTCATGAGCAAGATGTGTTATTTGTCCAACTTAAGTTTTCAGTTTTTAAAGCAATTATCTTCGTCTAAAAAACTGCCTGGGGTATTGTGATTGAATGATTGTATGCATTTTTATAAGAATATTTATGGATTTAGAACGATTGCAATTAATAAATTAACTGTTTTATTGGACAGGTGCAGCTAGTGGCAAGGAAAATTATGTTTTCATATTTGAACCTGCTAGTGAATTCAAAGAATGACCTGGCTGTGGCTCATATTCTCAATATTCCTGATAGAGGGCTTGGAAGAGAAGCCTTTACTGATTTGAAACATGCTGCTCAAGAGAAACAGATGTCTATCTTTTTGGTATGAGTGTGTTACATTTTCAAGATGGTTTAAGATTTCTTGAACAGTGGATCCATGTACCCTGATGTAGAAGTTGTTGTAATTATGATGAAACAACTATTAATAGTTAATTTATGTTCTATCTCTGTATTTGAAAATCCATAGAATTTATTTTTTGCCGTATCTTTCAAGTTTGGCATGGAAGAATTTTTCTAAAGCATGTTTCCCTACATATGTTCTATAGAGTGCTAACCTTGATAAATTCTCTTTGAAAATGTTTCCAAAGGTAAAAATTCCCTGTTAAATGCTCCTTGAATAAATGTTTCCAAGGACAAAAAATTTAGAAATAGTTTGTACCCCTATTGTTTACAGTGTCTTCTAGCTTACATCCTTATACGTAATGAATTACGTTATAAATAATGAATGTTTTTATATCAAGAGATCCAAGAAGTCTTGCCATAAAGAAATCTGCTTAAAGCTTATAACAAATTAATTTTGTTATTTAATATTTTGTTTTCTAAGTTATTTAATCATGGAACTTTGCCCCAAATTATTGACACTTTATAAAATTTGTCTTTCTTAGATACACTTTGGAAAATACTGCTTTCTAACATTTCATCTTTGATGGAGATACTTTTATGTAGTAGTCCCTAAACTTTTTGGCACCAAGGACTAGTTTCATGGATGACAGTTTTCCATGGACTGGGGCAGGTAGGAATGTTGGGGGCAGCATTAGATTCTCAGGAAGTGTGCACAGGTTAGGTTTCCAGATGCAGTTTAAAACAGGGTTTATCATGCTCCTATGAGAATCTAATGCTGCCGCTGATGTGGCTGGAGGCACAACTCAAGTGATGATTTGAGCAATGGGGAGCAGATATAAAGACAGATGAAGCTTTGCTGGTCCACTGCTCACCTGCTGTGCAGCCAATTCCTAACAGGCCACAGACTGATACAGGTCCATGACCCAGAGATTGGGGATTACAGCTTTTATGTACAACCATCACACGTGTGTTTTTATCATTGTGAAGACAAATCAAAGTCCCTTTGAACTATACATAATGAAATAATCCTAGGATGTGAAAGCTAGATGAAATGTAGTGATTATCTAGTCTAAATCTTTATTTTACAAATAAAGAAGCTGAGCCCTGGAAGTATTGAATTCCCTGACCTGTTTAACACAACAGATCAGTTGACATTGAAATTTCTTTGTTTCATATAGCTATTTCAGTAGCCAGTAATCAATCTGTATTAGGATATAGTCGTGAGTGAAATCTTTATAATCAATGACATATTCTCATGAATATGTTCTTTAGCCTTTAATTTGTCCTTTTATTTAGCTCTTCAATCTCCACTTGCAGTCGGATGTCATTGCTACCACCCTTGATAGCATGAATTCTGATAATATTTGTTTCTTTGGTTATTTGATTATGAATCAAAGTGTGCCCTGAGCCATAAAATCTGCTTCACTTTAAACTGTATATCTAGAATATATTGATGTACCTAGCTTGTACCTATTTATGTAACTATGAGTTACAGTTTTAACTTCTAAATCATTAAATGTAATTAAGTCATTTGTTTTAATTCATAGGTGGCCACATCTTTTATTAGAGCAATAGAGCTTGGTGGGAAAGGATATGCACCATCACCATCTGATCCTTTAAGGACACATGTAAAGGGATTGTCTAATTTTATTAATTTCACTGACAAACTAGATGAGATTCTTGGAGAAATATCAAATCCAAGGTAACAACTTTTCATAAATCACAAATGTATTATTAATCTATCTTTAAAACTTCACAGAATCAGAGATAAGAATAAAGAAGATATTAAAATGACCAGGCATCAGGCTAAATAATAGGGAGAAGAAACAAAATATCTAGATGAATAAATTGTAATCACATGACTTTACCTAAGTGATTCTGAGATTTTTAAAAGTCAAAAGAGATGTCCAAACTAAATTTGGTTAGAGAAGAGCGTTACCGTTTATCTTTATCTGGAAGAAATTGATTTTTGTGAACTAGAAATGACCAGATAGATGATTTCTTTCAACTTTTTATTTAGCAAGAAAGGAAACTAAAGCCAGAATGAGTAAGAAAATTGACAAAGATATGAATTCTCGGGGCGGCACCTGTGGCTCAAAGGAGTAGAGCGCTGGCCCCATATACTGCAGGTGGTGGGTTCAAACCCAGCCCCGGCCAAAAACTGCAAAAACAAACAAACAAATAAAGACAAAGATATGAATTCTCTATTAATTATTTCTTATTTACTTATGTGTAAATCTTTGGTTCATCTGGGATTTATTCTATAAAACATTGGAGGTAAGAGGTTTTTTTTTTTTTAATCTGATAGACTCCCATTTATAATATAGATGTGTCGGGTGGTGAGTAATTTCAGAGGGCAGAAGTAGAATGTGTATGCTAGCACTCGCAATGGATAACCACCATATTCTAAGATTCTAAGAAGAATTTTTTTCGGAATTTTATTCTGAGTTGCATCCTGTGGATACTCATTAAAAAGAAGTAAATTTGGGAAGAGGATTTTGAAAATGACTTAGAGAATACCAGTGATATATTCTGAACTTCCAGATAATATATTGGCTGGCTATTTCTTCTGAGGTAGCAAACAATTAATTTTTAAAAATAGTTTATTTTTTAAAAAGCAATATGGATATAACTTGTGAAAGTCAAGGGGTGCTACAGATTTATAATGAAAAGTTTTCCTCTGAGGAACAGACTTTAAATGCTTTTTGTATCTGTTTTATATTTATCTCCCTTTAAATGAAATTTTTTTGTGTGGCTATTTTTGAATTTTCAACTTTAGACATTACCCGTTAACTTCCTACCATGGAAAATGGGAATCCACTCACCAACCCCCTCACAACCCTTTGCCCTAGATCCCCTTCTCTCTTCTTTCATCCTTCTAATATGGTTATGCTGCAATTTTGGTTAGATCACATTTTAGAATTTACATTATTATGACTGCAAATATTGCCTACAGCTAAGCTCTGTGATATACTTCCTTCCTTATACATTTTTTTCCTAGGGTTAATCATTATCTTTTTTTTTTTCTTTTGCTTTGTTTCCTGTATATTTATCATCAATTCTTCATCAGTCTGGACAGGGAAACTGTAAGATTTCTTCTTAATAATTGGTTTGCCTATAAGTTCTTTTTTGCCTTTGGAGACATTCCTTCTGGAGAGTTCTCTGTCTTCCTTTATTCTGTGGTTACTTTTTGCTCGCTAGGCCTGTGTCAGAGTGGCAACCATGGGCCTTCATCATCACCTTGTGAATTTTCTCTGCCTTTGTCTTGTTTCCTGGATTTCATGACTTTATTTTCAATTGGTAAACCCCTTATTTTTCTCAAATAGTTTTCTCAGAAAAAGTAAATAGTAGGGAAATATCTTCATTTTGGTCTCACATTTGATTGTATACGATATTATGTCATATTTCATTTAAGAGATTATTGCATTTAGTTTTTTTTTCTTTTTTATTGTTGGCGATTCATTGAGGGCACAAGAAACCAGGTTACACTGATTGCATTTGTTAGGTAAATTCCCTCTCATGATTGTGTCTTGCCCCCAAAAGGTGTATCACACACTGAGACCCCGACCTCCCACCTTCCCTCTCTCTGTTCTTCCTTCTCCCACCACCCCCCTTCCCTCTCTCAGCTCTTCCTCTCCCCTACCCCCCTCCCTCCTGTCTCTCTTTCTGCTCTCCCCTTCCCCAACCTCCCACCGTGTATTAGGTCATTAATTATCCTCATATCAAAATTGAGTACATAGTATTCATTCTTCTCCATTAGTGAGAAGGTGACTTTCCTAAAATCATTTGAAGCACCTTTTTTGTTCTTGTATTTGTCACTAAGATACTCTTTCATATTTTATTAACCATTGGGATTCTTTTTAAACTCTTTTCTATTAGAGATTAATTCTAGCAAAAAGCATATTGTGTTAATTATGTTTTAATTTTAGTTACATTTTATCCAATTCATTTCTGTGCTTTCAAGTGCAAATTTAAAAACCAGCAGAAAAAGAAGTCCTTGAGTCTACTCAGACTTCTGATTTCAGACGTATGGCAGACTAGGTCCTCTGATTGATGCTTTTATTGAAAATAATTAATAGGCTCGGCACCTGTAGCTCAGCAGCTAGGGTGCCGGCCACATACACTGGAGCTGGCAGGTTCAAACCCATCCTGGGACTGCCAAACAACAGTGACATCTACAACCAAAAAAGTAGCTGGTTGTTGTGGCAGGTGCCTGTAGTCCCAGCTACTTAGGAGGCTGAGGCAAAAGACTCATTTGGGCCCAAGAGTTTGAGATTGCTGTGAGCTGTGATACTAGTGGCACTCTACTGAGGGTGACTAGTGAGACTCTGTCTCAATAAAAATAAATAAGTAAATAAAATAATAATAATTCTGGATAACATATTTTAAAAATGCTTCCTTAAATTTGTTGATGAATAGGTAAATATAATTAAAATATAGGTCAAAAATGGGTGAAGGAGGAATGCCAGAGAGGCCAGTCAAAAAAGGAAACCAGCTATTATTTTGAAAGTGTTTGCTGAATTTGGTGAATTAGAGGTTCTTATTCTTACAGCTATTAAGGTCTAAGGGAACAAGGACAAAGCCCAGCGACTGCCCAAGGTGAGGAGTCTAATAGAAAACACATATTCACTCTACAGGGCTAGTTCCTCAGTGTAAAAATGAACTAAGAATAAGGGCTTTAACTTGATAAAACGGTCTGTATGAAAATCTAGTTAATTGTAAAATGTTTTAGCATTTAACTTAAGATTAACACAGAGTTTCTGCTATCATCATATCTTTTCAACATAGTTTTAGATGTCCAATTCAGTCTAGGAGACAAAAAAGAGAAATTGGTCGTAAAACAATTGAAAAGGAAGAAATAAAACTATTTGATGATGATTATGTATGTAGGAAACTCTTGCTTATTCCTTTTCATGAGAGACAGTGGGTGTTACTTGGAGGTTTGTCTCTTTTTCTGCCAAATCAGTGAGGTGTCCCCCCAGAAAGAGTTATTCTGCCATTTTGTAACTGGAAACTTCCTAGTAGTTTTGTATACAAATAGTAATATGAATAATAGTAAAATATGTATCTTTTGTCTTACTATTAAAAACTTTAGATTACTTCATGTCACAGTGTTAATTTATTCAACAATATATCAGTCATGTCTTCTGTGTGCCAAATGTATGCTGGTAATACGGTTCCTTTCTCAAGGAGTTAATTTTTTCATGACATTTTCTTCACCCTTGCCTAATCCTAAGAATTAACCTATGACACTCTTAAAACAATATAGACATCTACCGCCCTTCTCTGGAGAATGTGATTTAGTATGGTAAGAACTAGAGTTGATATTTTAAAACAAATGCTGCATATGATTCTGATCAGGAAAATGCATTATCATCATACATTAAGTTTCTCTGTGATTTCTTCTAACTTTCCTTTTCTGTCTGAGCTAGCTATTTAAATGTGAACAATCAAATTTCCAGGGTTTGTTAGGGAATTTGGCATTTCTCTAAAACATAAAACCGGACCGGGCACAGGTGGCTCACATCTGAAATCCTAAGAATCTGGGAGGCCAAGGCGGGTGGATTGCCTGAGCTCACGAGTTTGAGACCAGCCTGAGGTAGAGCGTGACCCTGTCCCTAAAAATAGCTGGGCATTGTGGTGGACCTGTAGTCCCAGCTACTCAGGTGGCTAAGGCAAGAGAATCGCTTGAGCCCAAGAGTTTAAGGTTGCTGTGAGCTATGATGCCACTGCACTCTACCAAGGGCGACATAGTGAGACTGTCTCAAAAAAATAAAATAAAACATAAAGCCTTGCAATAAAGCAGCGAGAGTGAAAAATTTATTTATAATTTCCTTTGTGCCATTACAAAAGAGAAGTCTAATAGCATACTCAAGGTAGAAAGTGTCCGAGCTGCCATTTGTGCTTTGGCAGCCTGACTTCATGGTTCATAGTCAGACTGGACCAGTTTCTCCTTTGGCACTGTACAGTGTGATACCACTAGGGATAGGGATTTCATGACTCAAAAGAGAATAGTCTTCTACTATTATTGGACATCTTTTAAGTTTTTCCTTAAAATGGCCCCAAATTCCTCCTATATGTTTTTTTTTTTTTTCCTCTTATATGTTTCTCACTTTGGTCCTGTATCAGTCCTATAGAGCAGGAGCTAAACCAGATTCTTTCAGGTTCAGGGTTGGTCTAAATAATATTGATTTCAGGTTTTTCAAAACACTTCTCTGTTGGCCACAGTTGGTCCAATCTCTGGTTTGCTTTGGGTCGGTACTAACTTGCTTAATTTCCTCTTTCATGTATAATCATTCCCTTATTAGATATGCGGTATCTTATGTGTTTCAGGACAGTCTCCTTCCTCCCTGCCTCAGTCCAGAATATCATGAATTCTTGGACAAGCTATTTAACCTTTATGAGACTTAATTTTCTCACCTTGATTTAGGAGTAATAATACTAATTTATTGAATTGGTTTTATGATTAAGTTAATGTAAGATTCTAGGTATTCAATGAAAGGTAGCTGTTTTTGTTATTTTTGTCGTATCTAAAAGTCTGTATTTTAAATATATTGCATGTATACAACTATATCTGAATTCATTATCTGATTTTGTATATAACTAAATTATTTTCCTTCAGTGTTCAAATCAAGGAAGAAGCAGCTTAACTTGTTGAAGTGACTTGCTTTTAGACAAACTTTTTAAATTGTGTTTCTAATGAGTCTCATCTTTTCTTAAATGCTTTATTGTTTGATTTATAAGATCAAAGCTATATTCTTTGGAAAGTGTTGATTAACTCTGAGAATTTTGTTTTCAAGCTTATAAGCATGTTGTAATTTGCAATACTATTATAAAAGCAATCTTACTTCTATTTTCAGCATTGCAGGGGGTCGAATACTGTCAGTGATAAAGATGCAGCTAATTAAAGGCCATAACAGCAGGGATCCTTTTTATAAAGCAGTAGAGGAAGTTGCCGAGGATTTGGATTTGAGGATTAAAAATATTATCAATTCTCAACAAGGAGGTGTAGCTGTTAGCACCACTGACATCAGTCCTGCACGGGTAATGAGCTTCTTATTTTTCATTATCCTCCTATACAAAACATTATCTGTTCTATTTATTGTAGATATGATTTACTATTTCTACTTATGTCAGAAGAGTGTGTTCTAAAATGATGTTGAAAATTTAAATTTCTCAATAGGATTATATAGGATTATGTTCAACATGGGTAAATCATAACATCCTTGGGCCAAATTGTCTGTATTTGTTAAAGTGAGGCATTGGATAATTGCCAGTATCCCTTGGAGGATATTAAGGTATTTTGTGATTTTTCAATAATTATTCTTAAAAAGCAATTACTTTCCCATTTATTCAGTTATAAAATAGGAGCCTGGTTTCTCTGGTTCTGACCTCAATACTAAACACTATAGGACAGCAAAAGACCTGTTAGAAATGATTTTCATCAGCAATTTACTTTTTCTTTAATATCTATGAGATCTTATTTTCTACCTCCATTACCACTCTACTGCAACTGAATTTTCCCCATACTGCAACCTTTTAACTGTATGTTCCCAGAACATTTGCCCCTAGCTTGATACTTTTACACAGATGATCAAATACATGGAATAGATTCTATCCTATAGTATCAAAGGAGAGATTAACTATGTTTTTAACCCTAGAACAGAATTTTGGAGTATGTGGTATAAATGAGTTTAACTTAAGCATAGTGAGGTAAAGCACCTTCCCCAGAGTTATACAGTACACACAACTAGCCAGAAATGCCTTCAGAGTTTATGCTCACATGTATCTGTATGTAATATTATATTATATATGTCTTTCTATTCATCTGTATAATCACTAGATTATTCCAGCTATCCCTATTTAACCTGCTTTTTTATCTCTACTATTACTGTTTTAATTTGGCCCCCTTCATTTCTGAACTGGTTTTTAATTTGCGGCCCTCTCTCCAGCTTTGATAACAGCCTTACCCCGTAATATTTTTAACACATTGCTATCACTGACATTTTTTAAAAGTCCAAATAGGCTTATTTTATTTCCTTGTGTAATTAAGCAAGAGATTTTATATCTTTAACAGATCAACTTAAAATTTCTTTGCATGGTATACAAAGCTTTCTCAGGTTTTATCCTTGTTCCTCAGCCATGTCACACTACCTGATCCCTGGAAGTGCCATGCTCTCTCCCACTTCTGTGTCTCTTCCTGTGCAGCCATCTTTGAGTCCAGCTTCATTGATCTTTTTTGTGTGCTCCCAGGGCACCCTTGTATACTTCTATTAGAAATAGCATTTAACATTCTGTAATGCAATTATTTGGTTACTTATCTTTTTAAGGTTGAGACTTAAGGTGGGTTCTTCAAAGGCAGTGGTTTTCACCTTCATAATTTTAACTTCAAACATAGTGCTTAAGATGGAGTATATGCTTATCAATGATTATTGCATGAACGAATGTCAACTACTTTTTCATTTTTGCATTTGATTAGATCTTTTGTGAGGTTGGTATTCAGATCATTAGAACCCATTCCTCTTTGGTGTAAGAGAAAAAATACACAGAGAGGTTAAGTCATGGGGCTGAGGTCACATGGCTAGATAGTGGCTAAATTTTTGTGATTCAAAGCCTAATATTATTTTGACTAGAGCCTAATGTTTTCTTTAAAAGACATCTATTTTTATGAATCTGGATTTTGATAAGATTGATTATGTAATGGCTTAAGAGAGAAATGTCCATATGCCTTACAGCCACTTCTTTTTGGCAATTTCTTTTGTTATTTCCACAATAGAGGAATGAGAGCAGTGGTACGTGAAATGGGAAAATGTGCCCAATTCACACAGCAGGGTAATTATTACATTTGCTTAAAATTATTTTTTCTTCTAGCCAAAATCTCATGCCATAAACCATGGCACTGCATATTGTGGCAGAGATACTGTGAAGACTTTACTAGTTCTTTTGGATGAAGAAGCAGCCAGTGCTCCTACCAAAAACAAAGCAGAGCTTTTATATGATGATGAAAATACAACTTACCATAATGGAACTTCTATTCTTACACTTTTTAGGTAAGTAATGTAGAAGTTATATATATAAATATTAATTATAGAGAATTATAAAAAATGTGTATGCTTATGGTGGGAAACTTGGAAATCATAGAAAAATGTGAAGAGAAAAAATTAGGTGAAGGTAGATTGAACATTTGAAGGTAAAGAGAATATATATAAAAGAGATAATATTTTTGAGATATGGCAAATGTTTTTGATTTCAGTATTATTTTTTGTTTTGAAAAATACAGTATAACCTTCAGAGTCGACCACTTTCTGAAGTTGACTTAATTTTCATAGACCAGACATGTAAATAGTAAAGCAGGCCTCCTTCCTTATATCGACCACCTCCATATGTTGACCAGTTTGTTACAGTCCCTTGGGTGGTCAACTTAAAGAGGTCTTACTGTATTTGCTGTGCTATGTGTCAAGAACCTTGCTGAATGTTTTCAGTCAAATTATCTCAACCCACACAACTGTCGCTTTTAACAGTATCCTAACTTTGAATAGGAGATAGTATTTGAATAGTATTCTGCCTATGAATAGGAGAAAGCATATAGGCCAAATTAACATCATATTGACATTTACTAGCTCTTCCTCACATCTGAAGAAAAATATTTACTAAATTAATGCTGGCATAAAGTGTAAGATGTTTGATACTGCCTTATTTTATTCAGGCTGTCAAAACAAAATATCATAAACTGAGCAGCTTAACACATAGAAATGTATTTTCTGTGTGGGCTGGAAGTCTGAGATTAGGGTTCCTGCATGGTTGGGTTCTGGTCAGGGCTTTTTCTTGGGTTGCAAGTGACTAACCTTTGCTTGTGTTTAGATGAGCTTTCCTTAGTGTGTGCACATGGAGAGAGAAATGTCTCTTTCTCTCTCTCTCTTTTCCTCCTATTCTAAGGCCAATAGTCCTATCGGATTAGGACTCTACTCAAATACAATCACATTTGGGGATTAAGGCTTCAACATGTATCATATATTTTGGGAGAATACAATGCAGTGGATAGCAGATGTTCTCCAGTTTTAACAACTGTTAGTTCTGTTATTGAGTAGATAGCTGATATTTTTAGTTAAGGGAATATTCACATTAAAAATTTTAGAGCAACCATTTTGTATTGTATTTAGTGCGTTGTAGAGAATTTTCACAAAATCATTCCACTCTTTGATCTTTTCTTTTTTTGTACTGGAGATACTTTTTAGAAGGTTGTTATATACCTATTTTGACTACGTCTTTTTAAATAAGAGATATTTATTTCCCGTAGTTCTGAAGACTGGAAGTCTAAGATCAAAGTGCCGGCAGATTCAATGCCTGGTGAGGGCCTGTGCCTCACAGATGATACCTTTTTGCTGCATCTTCACATGGCTGCAAAGGGAAGAGGGCAAACAATACCAAATGGGCTCCCTCAGGCCCTTTTATAAGGACACTGATTCTGTTCCAGAGGGCTGAGCCCTTATGATCGAATCACCTTTTAAAAGCCCCACCTCTTAATACTACAGATAGTCCCCAACTAATCATGGTTTTATGTAATGATTTTTCAACTTTATAATGATGTGAAAACTATACACATTCAGTAGAAACTGTATTTTGAATTTTCTTCTATTTTATTTTAAATTTATTTTATATACAAAAAGCTGGCATGGTTTCTTTCAGTGGGTGCATCAGATAATCAATTCAAGGAAGGTCATGTAGTCCAACTGAAAGAAACTGATGTCCTCGTGGAAACATTGGTGGCACATATTGAGGCCCTTATTTCCAGTGCCAGTTTGAGCAGATAGGACAAGAGCAAGAACCCTGGCTGAATTTTCACGGGTGGCTCCAATAGAGCTTCTGGTGACCCGTCTTGCTTTCAGTAGTGCAAAATGCAAACGGGTGTATTTGAATTTTACATTTGGATCTTTTCCAAGCCAGCGATATGTAGTATGCTACTCTCTCACAATGCTGGGCAGAGGCAGCCTGCTGCTGCTGTCAGTCTGCCATACAATCATGAGTATACACAATTGATACTGTACAGAGTATTGTGTTGCCAGATGATTTGCCCAACTAACATTGTAATGGGCTAATTCCAACTAATTCCATGTTTATGGTAGGCTATGCTAAGTGATGTTTAGTGGGTGTGTTAAATGCATTTTTGACTTAATGATACTTTCAACTTATAGATTTATTAGGCTGTAACCCCATAGTAAATCGAGCAGCATCTGCAATAGAATTGGGGGATTAATTTCAGCATGAATTTTGGAGGTGAACAAACATTCAAAGCACAACAATAACTTTTTGCCCTTTTTTTTTGAACATAGATCTCCTACCCAAGTGAATAAGTCATTGACGAAACCCTTAAGAGAACGTATCCATAAATCAATACAAGAGAAAAAGATTAAGGTATAACTTAATGTACTGCCATGAAAATGGTAAACATTGTTTTATTTTTAGAAGAAACAAATAAAAGCTGAGCTAGCACTGTAAATGTACATTGTATATGGCACAGTAGGAATTAAATGGAAAATGAGTTGTGACATACAGAGACTTTCTTTTTGTACACACTTAACTAATTTGTTTCTGGCTTATATAATCCACTGGATCTAAAAAAAGGGAAGGTATAATCAGTTGCTATTGTAAATGTTGAAAAAATATCCGCTGAATGAATGAAGGGGAAATGAGAAGACATGACTTTCTCATTTATATTTCTAATATTTTAAACTGAATCTTGAGAAACTATGTAATTGTAAATTTGTTCCTGTGTAAAGATACACATATAATTGTATAATGTCAGAATATACTTAATTTTAGTTGGAGGTAATATTTCGTATTGTTCTTGTCTAGACATGTTATTTATAGTTTCATTTACTTTGAACTAAGTTTTCCTGTCTTCATATGAAACATTTGTGCCTATTAGTAGTCAATAATGTGTTTCTTCGTGCATTTAAACTTTTCTTGGTCTTAGTTTTCAAAAAGAAATGTGGTTTTAACTTATTCATTTATTCAATGTACTTTTGAATGTCTACAATGTGCCAAACACTCTCATATAGTTGAGAATTTATTAAAAATTGTATTTATTATTATCCTTAAATTATCAAATAAGTATTCATCTTGATACAACAGAAAACTGTAACTTTTGTATGCCCTTAATTTTCCCATTTGGAAATTTAGTTCAAATTAGCAAAATTTTTAGTTAACCACCTGTTTCATCTATATACCATACACCTATTTAGTTTATTTATTAATAAGTCTTATCTTTCTATTGGTTTCTGTTGGATAATGGTGTTTGTGGGATACATCATTGAGGTATTTTTAAAGGGGAGGCTCTCATTCTGGAATGCAGTGGTGCAACATAGCTCACTGTTGCCTCAAACTTCTGAATTCTCCCACCTCAGCCTCCCAAATAGCTGGAGCTACAGGCATGTGCCATGAGGCCTAATTTTTTTTTTTTTTTTAATAAATGTTGTTTATTTTTATTTTTATTTTGAAAGAGATTGGATCTTGCCATATTGCCCAGGCTAATTTCAAACTCCTAGCCTTAACCGGTCCTATATTTTTGCGATCATAGGTGTGAGATGCCATATCCAGCCATTGTGAAATTTTTTTAAATTTTAATTTCAGTTTTATACAGTTTTATGCCTGGCAGGAGAGTACCATGGCATCCTAGTAGGGGAAGGAGGGTCTCTCCCGTGGGATAAAATGGAAGGACGTTTAAACTCTGCTGGCTTGTTTGCAGAAAGTATACTGTGAGCCGTTCTCCTGGGGGAGGGGACTCCCTTCCTCTTGGCAGTGGATTTTGTACCTTTTGTTTGTATCCTTGGGGTTGCAGCAGGGTTGATGTGTGTTCAGCTCCAAACCATCTATGTTAGCCAGTTTGATGAAAACATTTCAAATTGTATATAAAACCAGCACATTGTACCCCATGATTGCATTAATGTACACAGCTATGATTTAATAAAAAAAAGTTAATTGCAAAATGTTATGTGGGTACTAATGTTTTTGTTGCATGGATAGCTTTTGTGATGCTTACGTCACAGCTATTAGCATGACCATCACCCTAGGAGTGTTCACTGTACCAGCTACGTAGGTTTTTACCTATCCTTTCTTCTCCTTGCTTTCCAATGATTTTTACTTCTCTCTGCGGCCGTGTGTGCCCATAGGTTAGTTCCAAATTAATTGGCGAGTACAAGTGGTGTTTGTTTTTTTGTTCTTGAGATATTTGCTTCACTTAGGATAATGGTCTCCACTTCCATCAAAATTGCTGCAAAAGACATTAATTCCTTTTTTATGGCTGAGTAGAGCTCCATGGTGTATGTGTATATTATATATATGCTCACAATTTTTCTGTGAATAAAATTTGTTAACTTTTTGTTACACTACTGTAAGTATTTATAGTAAAGTGGTAAGATTTTTTTTTTTTTTTAAGGCATCCATCTATCCTTTGGACTAGACTAGAAGCAAATGTATTTATATAAATTCTTTAATTTTTTTCCTTGCTATGGGTAATGACAAGCTTTATTACTTTGATTTTAAAATAGTTGAGATATTTTCTTAGAACTAAGTGAATCAAAATGAAAAAGCCTATCTGAAGAATGAGGAGGTTTTTTTTAAGAAATTGGTTAAGAGTCAACTAATTACTATACAATATATAGAGAAATTTAGAAAGTTAGGAAATAGACGAGAGAGCATCTAATTCAGGCTCAATTACAGATATGGAAACCAAAATTCTGAGAAAGTACCTTATCCAAAATCTCATAACTACCACGGAATATTTTTAACAGTTTGCAGAAACATGATTAAATACTAATGTGATTATAATTACATTGCTTTCTTTACTTAGCAGTGCAGCTGGCTTTGTCTACACTGCTCTGAAATCAAATGTCAATAGACGAAGAAAAGAATTGGTGTTTATGTTTTATGGTACTCTCTATAACAGCAAAATATGGACATAATTAGTTTCTCAAGTATACAGCTGAACCACACCCAGGTAGAGAATTTGTTGGAATCACCAAAAATGTTGCCAATATTTACAACCAAGTAACTACAGAAAAGTAGTTTAGCAGCTTTTTACCTTATTACTCTATTACTTTTGCTTCTTGCCATACAGTTCTTTTTTTCTTAGTCATGGAAACACTGTACACTCACACTTGAAATACTGTCATAGAGTGAGTATTTCAAAGGTAGAGAACAACCAAGAACTTAGAATTTCAATGTATTTGATTGTTAAATATCCATGTCATTTTATGGGGCAAATTAACTCTTAGGTTTTAATTTGCTCATTCATAAATAGAAATAGGTGCTCCTGATGAAAAAATTTTATGAAACTGCTTTGAAAACTTTATTAACATACTCATTTTAGGTCCTCAACTTCTATTTCCTACTGTAGGATATTAGGAAACTTGTGTATGATGGTCAAATAAATTTTCTTGTGAAGGAAACAGAAGATTCTTCTTGAACTTTCATGGTTTTTATAGAGCTTTTACATAACATTTTCTACTCATTTCTTACTCCCAATTTCCAAGCACTTTAAATAAGTTATTAAGTCTCCTTATACCTTTTTTAAAATGATTTTTTAAAGGAGATACTTACCTCCTTAAATCCTTGTTAATCACCTTAGGTGTATTTCGCATACCAGATACGACTAAAAGGTGTTTCCTCATTTTGAGTCTTAATTTTTTTACTATATTACATATGTATCAGAATAATCATCATTTATTCACTTAAAGATGTTAAGTGAATATTCAGGAAAATACTGGAGCTGTTGGGACAGTAAAAATCAGGACTCAGTGTGAAAAACTAGGCTGGCTGTAACTCCATTACTTTCGTAAGCAGCCAGGCAGTCCAATGCTTATGGTATTAGAACATTCTTAGTTAGATATTTACATTAAACCACAGGACAGTGTTTTTCAACCTTTTTTTTTTTGGCTTAAACCACATAACTTTATTTTCTCATAACTATTGAGTCTAACAGGCCAAGATTGAGGTATTGGTAGTCTTGGTTCCTTCTGAGGGCAATAAGGGAAGGTTCTGCTCCAGGCACCTCTCCTTAGCTTCCAGATGGCCTTCTTCTCCCTGTGTCTTCAGATCATCTTTCCTTTGTTCATATTTTCTTTCTTTTTTTGTATTTTATTAAATCATAGCTATATACATTAATGCAGTCATGGAGTACAATGTGCTGGTTTTATATACAATTTGAAATGTTTTCATCAAACTGGTTAACATAGCCTTCCTGGCATTTTCTTAGTTATTGTGTTAAGACATTTATATTCTACATTTAGTAAGTTTCACATGTTCTCTTGTAAAATGCACCATAGGTGTAATCCCACCAATCACCCTCCCTCCACACATCCTCCCCCCACAACCTTTTTTTTTTTTATCTGATGGCACACTTGAACCTATAGTTAAACTTCTGTGGCGCACTTAAGTTGATCAAAAAAAAAGAAAAGTTAAAAAAAAAGAATATACTTACTATGTTTTGAACTTCTTTTGAAAGTAATTTAATTAATGGTCCTTAAAATTTTTTATGGTACACCTAAGATCCTCTCACGGCACACTGATTGAAAATCACTGCCCTAGGGTGCTAGAAAACTTGGAGTACATCCTAATTAAAATGGTGGATTGAGTTTAACTCATAGAATGTTCTTCCCTTGGTACTTAAAATGAATATAAAATACTAAAAACTAAAAAAAATCACCGAATGCAAACAACATAGAATAATGTAATCAGATGTGATGCTCTTCAAGAATGATAGCCAAGAAAAGAAACCAAAAGATTTCAGACTGAAGAGGCGCAATGAGTTAGCAACTTTATCTAGTCCCACTTTCCAGATATAGTACTAGTAAGTTAGCAAAATTCTGAGAATTACCACTAATATTTTCAAAGCTGAGAAGCCAACTAAGTGTGTTTCCTTATTATTTTCCTTACTTGTCAGAAAAATAGTAGAAGTGGCAACTGGATAGTAATGTGGACAAAAAGTGGAAGATGAACCCTGAGATTTACACAGTGAGAGAAGTGAAGGCTCTAGTGCTTCATGCTGAATTGGGGAAATTTTCCAAAAGGTCTCCTCCCATTTTAATGAAATGTAATACCTAAATAGATGGAGTGAAGTTTCTTACAGCATATATAACTCTTGGAAGAGCATGCAGAACGTAGAAATTCAGAATACTGATTCCTCAGATTAGCTCTCCTATATTCCCAAGGCTATGGAAAATTGAGGGATAACAAAATATACAGTCTTAAAAATAAGGAATATTTTCTCAGGAGAAAATACAATGCTCTTAGAAAGAAGGAACAGAATCAAGTAGTCAGTCACAGACTTGGAGACTTCATTTCTAAGCGAGATATGATAGGTCATGGCAAAACACCATTTCTGCTACAATAATGAAACAATAAAAGACAGATAAATTGGGAGCAGTATATTTTAAAGACAAAGGGGAGCTATGTAATGAAAGGAGTTGAAATAAACTAAAAATCTGGAAAGGATAAAGTCCTTTTGAGGAGCAGTCTATTATTGGCTGTTTTTTTTCCACTGGGATTTTTTTTTTTTTGTGCCAGTTTTGGGTGTAAATTGAGGATTGACGTTGGCCCCCTGAAGCTTAAAAATAAAAGGTAAATTGTAAATTTTCAGCTACAACTATCTCTGAAAAGATGAAAGCCAATATGAACTCTATCAAGGCAGAGAGAAACCAATAAAACTTTTGGGTATCTTGAGAGGCTGGTAACAGTTAAGAAATTTTAGGAGCCCTATATGCATGCAATTCTTTCACTTAGGACACATATTCTGAATTTCATTGTTGTGTGGGAGGCCAGGAACCTCAGAATGGTAGACCAAAATCACCTTTTGTCTTAAGGTATTTGGAAGACACGACTCTGCTTGAGGAGCTGCCCAGCCTCAAACACATGGCTGGTCTCCTTTTTCGTGGTATTTGCCACATTTGGAAATAAAGTAAGCTGGGAGGGCAAAGAGCAGAGCATAAAAATCCCTGAAAAACAACCTGAATACTCCAGACTTCCATGCCAAAGGCACAGAGATCCTCACCAGGCTCAGTTGAAAGCTTGGGGGGACATACCTAAGGAGATAGCTAAGGAGGAAGTAAAAACCAGAAGTCAAATGTGAGTTATGAAAACTGCAGTGTAGCTCTAATCCAGCTCAGTATTGAGGTTATCAGCCCTTCACTCTGCCTCACAAAGAAAAGGAGAACCCTTTTTTTTTTTTTTTTTTAAAGTTTTCATCCAAGGAGAACCCTTCTTGATGAAAGAGGTCATCTGGAGCCTCTATAGTTCCTTTATATGCAATATCCGGAATGAAATAAAATAACTGAACATGAAAAGAGGCAGAAGATTTGTTCCTTAATCAAATGAATCTGCCTGCATTGTTAGTGTTGGAGGCAGATTCACAAAAGATGCAGATATTGAAATTAGCTGCTAAGGAGTCAAAAAGAAGTTAACATGTACAAGTAATTAGAAGAAAAGATGTTCAAATATATGAAAATCGGAGTATTCCAACAGAAAATTAAAATCTATAAACCAAATAGATATTCTAGAACTGTAAAAACATCTGAAATTAAGAACTTATTATGAGTTTAATATCATACCAGAAGCAGCATTAGGTAGGATAAGTGGACTTGAAGATGGAATGAAAAAAAAAAAATCCAAACTGGACCAAAGGAAGAATAAACACTAAAAAAACAAAATAGAAGAGACACAGGAAAAAAGTCTAACATATGCCTAATTGGAGGCACAGAATGAGAGGAGAAAATAGGGTTGAAACTATATTTGAAGATACAGTAATTGTGATTTTTTCCAAAGGTTGGACGGTCTTTTCACACCAAGTGATCAGTTAACAGGAGAAACAAATGGTTTCCTTTATAAGGTTTCATATGTGTTTTAAATCTATGGATCCAGCAAACTAAAAAAATGTCCCAGAGTCCTTTGAGAATCCATCTGCACAAGACATAGATTGTAGAGCTTTATTCTGGAGTACTGCTCTCCAGTAGAACTTCCTACAGTGATGGAAATGTTCTGTGTTGGTGCTGTCTGTCACTGTAGTCACTAGCCACATGTGGCTATCAAGCAATTGAAAGAAGGCCACTGCAGTTGAAGAACTGGATTTTAAATTTTATTTAATTTTAAGTAAATACGTGGCTAGCATATTAAACAGTATCGTTCTAGTGAATTAAAGATATACATAAATGTAATAACTAGAGATCCACATTAAGTAGAGGAGATGGAAAGAGCGATGGTGCTTAGACCACAAGAGATTAGAATAAATCGGGTTTGAATAGGCAGAGAGAATGGAATAGAGTATTTCAACAAACAACCCAATGATGAAAGTATTAAATTGCCTTGGTGATGTAAAGAGAAGTGTGTTGGGTAGCTGAATAAATAATGTGTTGGCAAGGATAAGGAAAAGTGTGCCTTTTACGGTTATAAGGAATGGAATAGTATTTTGTGGGGGTTTATTATTAGAATATGTACATAAGAACCTGAAAAAGACAAAATATTTAAGAACCCAAGAGTGAATGGTGGATACAAAGAGGCTTAAGGACTTCAACTGTTTGGTTCTTTGTACTTAACTGTGATTTAGCTTTTCTCTGCATGAGTGTTTCTGTCTTAGTTGTGTACCAACTGGTTTTCTTACCCAGTTGAACAGAGTAGAGTTTACTCTATTTTTCTGTACCTATTTTTCTTTAGGGTGATTTAATTATTCTTTGCTAGTCTGCCTCTCTCATTTCTGTATCATGTGATTTCCTTACACTATACTAAGGAAAACAGTCTATTCTGTACATTATTTCTACCTACAAGCTTTCTCTTATTCATGGTTTTTGTTTCCTCGTAGCTTCTGCTTGCATACATTTGTTAGTCTGTTATAGTTTTACTTCTATAATTAATTCAACAAACATTAAGTACCTCTTGGATACCAGGTTTTGCTCTAGGTGCTGGAGATAGAACAGTGAACAAAACAGGCAAAACACTCTGCTCTAATGGACATAATTTTCCCAAATACTTGCGTGGTTGCGATGTAGGAATGTAAATGGAAACGCCCTGGCCTTCCCCCAAACACGCTTCAAACCTGGTTTTGTTTCCTTCTCTGAAGGACACTCCACCCTACCCCACCCACCTTGTAATACTTTTGCCATAGAGGTCAGCTCTTGAGCATAGAGGAAGAGGCCAGCACTGGGTCAGTGCCCAGGGGTCCTAAGTACCTGCAACAGGATCTAAAAGGTGGGTCATGCTCTCTTGGTGGGCATGTATGAGGTGCTGTGAGCTCCTCATCCTATAGGGAAGAGAGGGCCAGAGCCAGTCACTAGTTGCCACACTCTAAGGTTTTTGCTATTCATGGAATTTATATTTGAGTTGGGAGAAGCAGACAATGAACAAAATAAACAAGTAAAGTACAGAGCATATTACAAGGTTATCATGCTATGGAGTGGCTACTGAGTTCCTTAGTGTGTGTTTTGGTTTTAAATAGGATAATAAGTAGAGATCTCCTTGAGAAGGTGACATTAAGCAAAGACTTGAAGAGAGTAAGCAGGATTTTCCATTAGAATGAAAAGGGAATGTTTGTGTTAAGGTAAACTAAAATTGAATTTATTTTGGCTGAAATAAGGGTCAGGATTTATTGAGTACCTACTAAGTATAAGGTGTTTATAGTTGACATTTTGTCTCCCTTATCCCACATACTCCATCTCAAGTGTTAGAAGACATCATTTTCTAGATCATACAGGTAGTAATTAACAGAACAAGGGTTTATATTTTGGTGTCTGACTTTAATGTTTATATTATTTCCAGAGAGTAAATAAAGGCATAGTAATTATAATGAGAAGTCATAAAAAGATAATATTACTAATAAGGACAAAATATTTTCTTTCTGTTATTTAGCAGAGTAAATGAAATTTCACTGATGAGGAAATGGATTATTTGATGTTTACAAATTTATATGCTGTTAAGGATACTAAATCTCTATCTTGTTGAAAATGTGATTTAGAATATTTTTAGTTACATACTTAATAGATATATTGAGAATAATTTTCCTTTTTAATGTATTTATCCATGTAATGGGGGCTGGGAGTTTCATTTTCTTATTAATATGAGACGCTCTGAGCATGTCTGAGTTTTCATTGTTTTGACTCATTCATCTTAATTTAACTGGAGTCAGGTTTTCCTATGTGAAGTACTATTTTCCTCAAACTGGGAACTTACTAATAATTTCAGTTTAACAAGAGCTTGTGGCAAAAGGACTTTTCCAATTCTTGGCAGGTTTGAAGTTCATTGCAATTTTACTGTGGATAGAAATCTTTCCAACGTGGGGGAAATTTCTCTACAAAGGAAAACTTTCAGTCCTTTTCTCTCATGTGACTTGAACATGAAATGATTTTAACAGCCATGTATGAATCTGGACATTATTCTTAGTTGTTTAGTACTTCAAAAGCACTTTCAAGAGGGAATTGTTTTGCTTATTTGTGATTCCAAATCAAATACACAGAGAGATTTGGAAGATTTGCAACAGGAAGTAATCTCAATTCTGTGTAGCCACTAATCTTGTACAGAAAAATTCAACTTTCATGAACAAAGGAAAAGCAAACTCTTTTAAGTTATAAATATAAGCCAGTGTAGCTTACATTGTTTTAATAATTAGAATGAAGAAGCTGATTGTAAGTTCATTTTTTGAGCTGCCATCCTACAGTCATTTTACAGTTGATCTGGTCCTGAGAGATCTAATTCAACAGATTTTATTCTTATAGGAATACCCTTTTCCTGTATGTTATTGCAATAATAACTGCATAGAATCTGCAGAGATCTCTAGAGTTTATAGAGTCCTTTCATATTTTTTTACTTCGTGTAATTCTGATAATTCTCTGAGGTATATATTATTCCCATTTAAGTGTAGAATGAATGAGAGATCTAGTGGTTTGTCTAAGATTATCCAGTTAATAAATAATAAGGTCAGTATAGGAGCTAGGTCTTTTGATGGCACTGGTCCTTTTCCTATCACATCATCTTGTCTTTTTGTGATTCTTTCTTAGCTGACCACTACCCTATGGGCTCTAGCCAAGGTCATGATCAGTTAAAGTCTCCAGGTCTTTTTCATATGTTGTTTTTACATCAAGTTCTCTTTATACATTTGTAATTGATATTTTTGAACTTAAACGCAGGACTTTGTTTATCCCCAGCCATTTTCATCTTATGAAAAGTTTTTGTGATTATGGAAGGCATCCTAGTCATCTCTTTAGTATACTATGCCTGTCACATAGTTGGGACTTAATAAGTGGTGATTGATAAAAAAGAGATTTTTATATGGGGCAGGGAAAAGAAAACACATGTAATATTTTATGAAAAGAAAAAAACTCTGTCAATATAACTATTCTTAGTTAGGTCTTTTGAATATAAGTATTCCAAGGTCACCATAGTTGTTTCTTTTATTATTTCTTTCTCGTGTTTTCATAGATTTTATAAGTATTATTTTTGATGATAAATAAAATGGTTGATTGTTTTCCTTTTACAGCTGAACCTGTTCTCAGTACTTTAAGAATCCATTGCCATATAACTATTTTTCTGAGATTGTTTGATGGTCACTGAGGGGTCTAGAATTTTTCTAGAGGGTGGCCTGAAGACAGGAAATCTAGTTGTAAGGAGAGCTGTGGTGCTTATATTGTGATTGTACATTGCAAACATTTACATCACAAACATAGATTTTTACTTAGATTGTGTGTTAAAAGTTAATAAAAATAAGGCTTTCTCAAATTTTTATTCATATTAAATATGAGATTAAAAAAATCTCACCTCAATAATATAGTTATTATTTAGTATTATATTTTTCTTTTTTTTATTGATCTATTAGTAATAAACTCAATTGTTCCTTTTCTGTGACCATCCACACCATAGATAGATGTTATTGTAAGGGATTGCAGTAGTCACTTATTTTATTTTTATTTATTTATTTTTTTAAATTTCAGATTAATATAATGATAGATTAAGGTTACATTGTTTGTGTTTGTTAGGTAAAGTTCAAGTTGTAGTGGAGCCATTTACCTGGGACGTGTGCCACATACCCCTGCATTGTGCCCATTAAATGAGAGCATACCAAATCCCCTCCCTTCTTCTTCCTCCCCTTCTTGAATTTAATTGTGTTTTTCTTTTGTGTGGGCTTTGTTGTTCATCTACTAGTTTCATATTAATATTGAGTACATTGGATGATTGCTTTTCCATTCTTGTGATACTTTCCTTAGGAGGAGGTTCTCCAAATCCATCCAAGTAAATACAAAAGATGTGAAGTCTCTTTCTTTATGGCTGAATAGTATTCCATGGTATACATACACTACAGTTTATTTATCCATTAATGGGTTGATGGACACTTGAATTGTTTTCACATCTTGGCAATTGTGAATTGAGCTGTGATAAACACTCTAGTGCAAATGTCCTTGTGGTAAAATGATTTTTTTTTTTTCTGGGTAGATACCTAATAATGGAATTATGGGATCAAATGGAAAGTCTATTTTTAGCTCTTTAAGGATTCTCCATTCTTCTTTTCAAAAAGGCTGTGTTAGTTTGCAATCCCACCAACAGTATATAAATGTTCCCTTAGTGTTGTATTTTTATTTAGAGTGTTTTATGGATGGGGCTGATGGAGACTTTGTAGTGGGGAGGCTAATGCCTCCTAAACTACTTGTAGGTGCCATCACTATCTGGGTACACAAGGAGTGATCCAAGCCAGCCATCAGCCTCTATTTGCCTACATGGTCTTACTGTACTCTTTATAACTTTCTATAAGCAATAATTTTATAATTCTCTATAAGCAATAACTATAATAAAATAAATGTTTAAAAAGATAATGTCAAAGGTTAGTACTGGCTTTGCAGATGGAAATAAAGTTCTTAGATACTGCTATTACAGTAAATGATATGACATAATGCAGAATTAATTTTGTTAATATAATTTATTTTAATAGCTTTATTAATTGCGTTAAGAATTAGCAAGAATTCTTGTTATTTATAGGATCAATAAAGTCCAGAAAGGGCTAATTAAAACCTTCAGTCATATTTTAGGGCATCTAATGGTAGAGTTGTATAATGGGAGTGTTGTTCATAGGGACTCATGGAGGGAGTGAGAGGGTTGTAGCTCCATTTGTTTATTCATTTATTCATTTTCTAATTAAAAATGTATTTTTTTAATTATTTTTTTATTGTTAAATCATAGCTGTGTACGTTAGTGCAATCAAGGGATACAATGTGCTGGTTTCATATACAATCTGAAATATTCTCATCAAACTGTTCAACGTAGCCTTCATGGCATTTTCTTAGTTATTGTATGTAGACATTTGTATTCTGGCTTTAGTAAGTTTCGCCTGTACCCATTCTAAGATGCACGGTAGGTGTGGCCCCACCCATCACTCTCCCGCTACCCTCACCTCCTCCCTCCCTTCCCCTTCCTTGGCCCTTTCCCCATAGTCTTGTGCTATAGTTGGGTTATAGCCTTCATGTGAAAGCTATAATTTAGCTTCATAGTAGGGCTGAGTACATTGGATACTTTTTCTTCCATTCCTGAGATACTTTGCCAAGAAGAATATGTTCCAGCTCTGTCCATGTAAACATGAAAGAGGTAAAGTCTCCATCTTTCTTTAAGGCTGCATAATATTCCATGGTATACATGTACCACATTTGCTAGTCTATTTGTGGGTCGATGGGCACTTGGGCTTCTTCCATGACTTAGCAATTATGAATTGGGCTGCAATAAACATTCTGGTACAGATGTCTTTGTTATATTGTGATTTTTGGACTTCTAGGTATAAACCTAGTAAAGGAATTATAGGATCGAATGGCAGGTCTATTTTTAGGTCTCTAAGTATTCTCCAAACATCCTTCCAAAAGGAATGTATTAGTGTCCATTCCCACCAGCAGTGTAGAAGTGTGTCCTTTTCTCCACATCCATGCCAACATCTCTGGTTTTGGGATTTTGTTATGTGGGCTACTCTTACTGGGGTTAGGTGATACCTATAAGTAGTTTTGATTTGCATTTCTCTTATGATTAAGGATGATGAACTTTATGTGTTTGTAGATTGTGCGTCTGTCTTCTTTTTTTTTTTTTTTTGTAGAGACAGAGTCTCACTTTACTGCCCTCTGTAGAGTGCTGTGGCGTCACACAGCTCACAGCAACTTCCAGCTCTTGGGCTTGTGTGATTCTCTTGCCTCAGCCTCCCGAGCAGCTGGGACTACAGGCACTGCCACAACGCCCAGCTATTTTTTGTTGTTGTTGTTACAGTTTGGCCGGGGCTGAGTTTGAACCCACCACCCTCGATATATGGGGCTGGCCCCGTACTCACTGAGCCATAGGCGCCGCCCCGCGTCTGTCTTCTTTAGAGAAGTTTCTCTTTGAGTCCCTTGCCCACCCTGAGATGGGATCATGTGTTCTTTTCCATTTGTTTTTAAGAGCCTCTCTTTTACTTTTTTTTTACAAAAATAGTTTTTTGATATTGTACCTTTTCACACTATTTTCAGTTGTGCATTTTTGTGGTTAGAAGGAAGATAAACCCTAGTTGTCTAATATTTCATTTAAGCACATGAAACATACTTTTTAGTGATCTGAGAGATGGAGACGCTATAGACAGAAAATGTATCTTAAGAAAACTTGCTTTTATGAAGCAGCTGAACAAGAGATTATTCTAATTTTTTCTAAACTATAGTTGGTAGATTTCACTGCCTTTATTTTTGCTAACAACTGAATGAATTAATGCACTGATCTCTGAATATATGATATAATATATAACTACCGAATATGTAATGCATGCTGTGCTGTTGTTAGATTTCATTAACTGGGTCAGTAACTACTCTGTAAGTAATGTTCAGTACAATGTAGTTATACTTTGAAGTGTCACATTTTTGAATTATCGAAGTCCTCTTTATTGGATAATTTATTTGAAATTTAAACTTCATCTATTTCTGAAAAGGATTTAAGATGACTTCTAATTATTTGGAGAAATCTCATTATACTTGAGTATACATTGGCTAAAATTGTAGAAATTTGCATTGTCTGTATAGGCTACTTCATTCTAAATTAATTTCTATCCTTAAAACAGCTCTCTGGTTTTATGTTTGTAGAATACATTTCTAAAATTACTTTCTTTGCACCCTTTTCAAAGATTATGAATTAAATTTATCTTTCTAATTTTTTTTTACATATTTAGAAAGTTAGACCCTCCTATTTGATATTTGACGATAAATGAAAGGGTATATTTTGCATTTTTGACCATTAAATCAATTGGTCACATCTTTAAAGAATGATATACTTGAATCATCTTTCTTGTTTTCCTAAATACTTAAGAAGTAATGCCTTTCTAACACCACTTTGTTTTATCTTGTGGTTTCTTCGCTACTTTTCTGTTTTTATTTCCTTTGATCTCCTTTCTTTTTTTCATTTTAGCATTTTTCTCTTCCCCCATTTCTTAAATTTTTGCAGTTTTCTTTTTTGGCCTGGGCCAGGTTTGAACATGCCACCTCCAGTATATGGGGCTGGCGCCCTAGTCACTGAGCCACAGTTGCTGCCCAGTTTCTTACATTTTATATGATAATTTTTTTCCAAAAAGGTTGTGTTTTGTGTATTTCTTGGGATGAAGAACTTTTATTTTTCTGTGATAATGTATATCATGTATATTATTATCTTTTTGTAATTAAAGTTACTCTCTGAAGCAGTCCCAACAGAGGAATATGTAACAAAGATCTATGAAGAGTCTAAAATTTATTTTTTATAATTGTTAAAAAAAATTTATAGTGTAAGCTAGTATTGCTGAAAAGGACAAAAATCCCAGCCCTAACAATGAATGAGTTTATAAACTATGAAACATAAAAGGTTAAAGGTTCCCAATGAATACTGGAATTTTTAAAGAAAATTTTTTATGATCTCTTGGTTACTATAGAGTGTATTATCTATCTAGATTAAAAAACAAATCAAAATAATGAATAAATGGCATATTTTCTTCTTTCTTTTAGATGAAACAAACCTTAATTAGATCCCAGTTTGCTTGTACTTACAAAGATGACTGCATGATAAGCAAGGATAATTGGAATAATGTTAACTCCACATCAAAGCCTTTGCATGTTCTTCACATGGAAACTGACCTTTCTGGTAATTGACCTTATTTGAGTAATTAAGTAAAAATTTAATTTTAGTCAACTAGTTGATTTTAACTTAGGTAAAACTAGATTATTTTTGCAAAATACTACGAAGTGTAAAGATTTGTATTTTTAAAGGTACTGAGTTTATTTAAAAGGCTAAATCTAAGTACAGAATTATAGGTAGGAATAGGACACAGTTAAGTTTAAATAATTGTAGCATTTGTTTAAGGATTAAAACATGCCTTCAAAAAAATATTTGTTGGTAGGGATGAGAGAGGTGGCATGGTAAAATGAAAAGTAATGTGATAGTAATGTAACTATGTTTGTTAATCATACAATTTGTGATATTATGTTATTTTAGATAAGTTTTTAAATACTTTTAAAGCCATTTATAAAATTTATTGTAAAATTCTCATGTGTAATGTGCCAGATATTATATAATTCCTTTCCCCCTTTCATCTTGCATAACAGAGGGTATAAATTCACCTGTTGGAAGATCATCAATTGGAACAAGCTTTGGAAATGTTCATCTGGACAGGAGTAAAAATGAAAAATTATCCAGAAAATCAAGTAGTCAGTCAGGAAATAAAACCTCAAAAAGGAAACAGGTGGATTTGGATGGTGAAAACATTCTCTGTGATAATGGAAATGAACCACCTCAGCATAAAAATGTTAAGATACCTAGGACATCTAACAATTCACAGAATAAATTGGAATGCAAAGTAGCCAGACTAGCAAAAGGCAGTAAGTGTACCACCAAAAACAAATTGATTATTGGCCAGACAAAGTTAACTAGGTTTTTTAGACTATGAATTGTCTTTTATATGTTTTAGATTTATGCATATGTAGAACTATTCACCAGAGGCATACTTAATTTTTAAGAGCTCAATGTGTAAATGATTATGCTCTATTATTTTGGTGTGGAGTGTATGTATGGTTATTGTGTTAAGCATTATTCAAAAATACCAGTGAGTCATAATTATGCAGGATTTTCACAAAGTTTAATGCACAGAAAAAGCATATCATTTAGATTAATGATATATCTTAACACTGCTTTCTTTTAAAACAGACATTTAAAATAATGCACAAGTTACAGTAACATTAAGGGCTTTTCCTCCCACTGGCATTTAAATGATTTTGTTGTTTTCTTGAAAGATGATGTGGACCAACAGGTATTAGACTTGCCAACAAGGTCGGTAGACTCTTCCCAGCATACACCTGAGCACTGAAGGAAAAAGAAGTTTAAATTATTTAAAGTACTATACTTATCACACAACGTGTATTAGGAAAAAAAAAGATTGGCTCTATTATAACTAATTCTGAGTAAACCAAAATTATAATAACTGATTAAATGCATTTTGTTTGTTTTAATTTTTTTTAAAGATGGGGTCTCTCTGTGTTGCCCAGGTTGGTCTCAACTCTTGAGCTCAAGTGATCCTTCTGCCTCAGGCTCCCTAATAGCTGGGACTATAGGCATGCACCACACCCGTCTTAATTAAATTATTTTTAATCCCACATTTTTGGCAGATATCGCTTAATATCAGTTGTAATTGAACCATGGTCTTATTTGATTTTGTTACGATTAGGTCCAAATTCAGTCACTCAAGAGTTCTATTTTAAGATGTATGAACTGAAATTTAAAAAGACTACTCACTGTCAAAATCTCTCCTTCCTATGGGAAATTTAGCTGAGTTTTCTTCATCCCCAATTTCTCTCTTTTCTTGTGTTGATTCAACATTCTGAACTCCATTCTCAGCTGGGAAAGCTACAGATCCTTTTAGTGCAAGATAAGGTTTTATAGCCAGATTCAGGGGCAGACCATGATTTAAGAGATTATGTTTGGAGCCTGTGTTCTGTAAAGAGAAGTTTGTTTTTTAGCTGTCTTATTAGGAACGGAACTATAATACAGCTGTTTTATATTCTTACTGATCAATTCAAAGATGCTCTGGCCATTTTTGACTCTTTAAAAATACTTTAGATACAAGTTTATTGGGAGAAAAAAAGAATCCAGGATGGAAAGAACCACTTGGTATATATGAAATATCATCAGTTGTTCTAATGCATACTGTGACTATTTGTATATACTTTTGTTTATAAAATAGAGGTATCAATTTTACTTTTTGGAGGATTTATAAAAATCACTTACTTTTCATTAAAATAAATGACAAATTGCATTGGTTACATTTCCACTTACCTTTGAATTTTTGTTTTCTTCATTGTTCATGAAACTGCTCTCATCATTTTTATATTGTTCCAGGGAGGGAGCAACGACTGATTTTTCTGCAGTATCTTCCTTCTGAAAGGCTTTCCCCAGCCTAAATGTATTAAATACCATGTCATCTTCTAAATTTCTTATGGATTTGGATGCTGAAAGTAAAATACCTTGAGAAAACAAAGAAAAAGTTAGTATTAATATGTAGGAAGAGAGACTCATTTTTGCCGATCTTAGTTTGCCGTTCACGTAGAGTCGAAGGATATGCAAAATGAAGAAAAATTTCTCAGTCAGTCTGCTTGGTAAATGATTCTCTACCTTTATATATTTTTCAGCTTGAATAGAAAGCACATAAAAGAATTATACTTTCATCATTTTAGAAATGATTCATCAGATTGAGGCTAACCTTTTGTATAGCTGCTAATACCTACATTGTTTTGGTTTTAGTGGAATATTGTTTATTTTGAGTGTGAATTTTCTTAGAATCTGATTAAAGTCCTGAGTAGAATGCTTTCTGTTGAGTAGATTATAGTCTCTTGAAAATGTGTTATTAGGGAAGACCACAGGACATCAAGCTCTCTCTATATTATTGTTTCCTTCTGTGTATTTTCTGATTAAGTAAGATATTAAAAATGAAGTTATTTCATTCAAGGATGATAAGGATAAAAGTTTTATTTCCTTTTAATCCTGATTAAATTGACATAATCTTCAAAAAGGATTTACTCTTATGAATACTTGATATAGTCTTTGGTGATTAAAGTACCTATGCCTGTCAGTGTGAACAGAAAGCCATTCGTGCTATAGGAACAAGTGACCTGTCAGGTTTATTTTATCTCTGCATTTACAAAAGGATAATACTTACTGATATTTATTGATGGCTTTAGCAATTAATAAATAAGAGGTACACGAAAAGAATGTTTGTTCCCCATAAACATAAATTTTAGATGATATATGTTTATAACTTCTAATGAAATATTTCATAGTTAATATCTAACTTTGAGTCCATTGAGTAAAAGAATGGTGTTTGTTTTTTTTAAGTTACAGAGTCTTGCTCTGTCACCATCCAGGCTGGAGTGCAGCAGCATAGTCATAGCTCACTGTAGCCTCAATCTTCTGTGCTCAAGTGATCCTACCATTTGAGCCTCCTGAGTAGTTGGAATTATAGGCATGAGACCCTGTACCTCGCTAAGAGAGCACATTCTCGTGTGTGTGTTATGATACATATGTGTAGCATATGTACTTACAGGGTATACTTCTAGGTGTGGCGTTTCTGGGTCATAGAGTACATTTATGTTCAACTTCATTAATACCAAAGTGTTTTCCAAAATAGTAGTAAGCAGTTTATGATTCCACCAGCAGAATATGACATTGACTTATTGCTCTGTATCTTAGCCAACAATTGGGTATCTCATTGTTCTTTTAATTTCTATTTCCCTAATTACCAAAGAGGCTAAGTGTCCTTCCATATTTTTATGAGCCATTTATCTTTCTTTTTAGGTAAAAATATGCTGTCTTTTTTTTTTTTTTTTTTGGCTTTGTCTGTTTTTCTATTGGATCATCTTTTTCTAATTGATTTATGGGAGTTCTTTATGTATGCTGGATATTAATTATTTCTTAGTTATATATGTTGCAAATATTTTCTCTAGTTTTAAACCCCTTTAAAATATCTTTTTTTTTTTTTGGCCGGGGCTAGGTTTGAACCCACCACCTCTGGCATATGGGACCGGCGCCCTACTCCTTGAGCCACAGGCGCCACCCTTAAAATATCTTTTGTTGTACCAAAATTCTTTTCTTTTTTTTTTTTGAGGCAAACATCTCACTCTGCTGCACAGGCTAGAGTGCTATGATGTCATAGCTCACAGCAACCTCAAACTCTTCCACTTGAGCAATCTTCTTGCGTCAGCTTCCCAGTAGCTGGAACTATAGGTGTGTGCCACTACACCTGCCTAATTTTTCTATTTTGGGTATAGATAGGAGGTTTCACACTTGCTTAGGCTGGTTTGGAAATCTTGAACTCAGGCAATCCACTTGCCTCGGCCTCCCAGAGTGCTGTGATTACAGGCATGAGCCACCATGCCTGGCTGGTGTACCAAAATTCTTAATTTTGAGGTTTAAATTTTTTCATTTTTCTTTATGGTTAGTACTTCATTTATTTATTTTTTTGAGACAGAGTCTCACTTTGTCGCTCTCACAGCAACCTCAAACTCATGGGCTTAAGTGAGTCTATTGCCTTCAGCCTCCCAGGTAGCTAGGACTACAGGCGCCTGCCATAGCGCCCAGCTATTTTTTGGCTGTAGTTGTCATTGTTGTTTGGCAGACCCAGGCTGGATTTGAACCTGCCAGCTGGCGCCCTCGCTGCTGAGCTACAGGTACCAAGCTGGTTAGTCCTTTTCATGTGTTATTTTTTATAAATACTTCCCAATGCTTAAATTATTTCCGTATTTCCATATATTTTCATCTGAAAGTTTAAATATTTTGACTTTCACATTTAAATTCTTAATGCACTGTAAAATGAGATTCTGCCTCAACAACAATAAATTCTTAATGCATCTGGAATTTTGTGTATAAGAGATACAATTTTACTTTCTCTAGTACCTCTACACATTTCTTTATAAATGCTTTCTGTTCCCACTAATCTGCATGCTGCATGCGATTTCCATTGTGTATATGTATAGGCTCATTTCTGAACTCTATTCCACAGCCAAATTACAATCTTAGTTAATACAACTTTAAAATAACTTTTGAAATCTACTAGGTCAAGTTTCCTAGACTTCTACTCACCAACCTGTTTTTCTTCTATAGCAATTCTTTGACTTTCTTGCCATATTCTTTCCATATAAATCTTAAAATCAGCTTTTTAAGTTCTGTGAGAAAACTTGGTGGGATTTTAGGATACAGATTGAGTATTCCTTCTCCAAAATACTTGGGACCTAGGAGTGTTTTAGATTTTGGATTTTTTTAAAGTTTACAATATTAGCATTAAATTGATTGAGTATTCTAAACCTCCAAATCTGAAATCTGAAATGCTCCAATGAGTGGTGTTTTTTTGAGGGTCATGTTCATGCTTGAAAAGTTTAGATTTTGGAGCAGTTTGGGTTTTCAGATTTTGGATTTGTGATGCTCAACTTGTAATTGCATTGGTTCTATAGAATGCTTTTGGAGAGGTATTGACACTCTTAAGACAATTTATTTTATTACTGGTGAACATGATACTTCTCTATATTTGTTAAGATCTTTAATCATTTAATAACACTTTCTTCATAAAGATCTTGCATGTATTTAGTACACTATTCTTTGTAATTGAGTTATAATTAAATTTTGTATTTTTGGTTATTATAAATAGTATCTTTTAAAAAAGTTACCCTAACATTCCTAATACATGTACATGGAGTTGGCTTTTGTGTAGTGATTATATTCTTTTTAATTCTAGCAATTTATAAATGTATGGATTCTTTGGGGTTTTCTATAAAGACAATTGATATAAATTAATGGGCTTTTATTTCTTTCTTATAAATTTGTCTATTTTGTATGTTTATGTGTTTGTCTTGTGTCTTGCTGGTGTGTTCATATATAGTGGACAGAACCTTCAGTAAGTATTAGAAATGGAAATAACAAGACATCCTTGAGAGTTACTGATTTTATAGAAAATTATTTTTATGTTTCATCATTGATGAAACACTATATTTGCTATAGGTTTATTATAGACATTCTTTATAAAGTGCAGGATGTTCTTTTCTGTTTCTGGCTTGCTAAGTTTTTTTCATGAATTCTGATTAAATCTTATTGAATACTTTTCCAAATTCTCAAGTCTTTAGTAAATTAAATTAACAGATTTTGTGGTGTTAAATTAACCATGTGTTTATGAAACAAACTTTTTTTTTTTGAAACAAACTTTTAAATTATATTATTGGATTTAATTTGACAATATTTGGTTTAGTACATTTTACATTTATTATTGTGAATGAAATTGATCTGTAATTATGTTTTTTTTTAATTTTAAGTAAATTTACTTTAGGTTGTAATTATGCTTTTTTATGTTGATTTTGTCTAGGTTTGACATTAAGGTTGTACTAACTTCATAAAACGAATTTGGGGCAAGATTTATTCTTTTTATTTTGTCTCTTATTAAACTATTTGTGCTTGATGTTTTCTTGGTGGGATTTGGGTTTTTTGAATGATTGATTTGCTTTCTTCCATGGGAACATTTAGCTTCTCTGTTTCTTTAGTTTGTTTTAGGATTTATATTATTGTATAATTTGTCTATTTCATTTACGTGTACAGGTATTTTCTCAGAAGTAGATGTAATTACCTATTGATTCTCTTAGGCACTTTTTTTTTTTTTTTCTTTTTTTTTTTTATTGTTGGGGATTCATTGAGGGTACAATAAGCCAGTTACACTGATTGCAATTGCTAGGTAAAGTCCCTCTTGCAATCATGTCCTGCCCCCATAAAGTGTGACACACACTAAGGCCCCACCCCACTCCCTCCCTCTCTCTTTCTGCTTCCCCCCCCATAACCTTAATTGTCATTAATTGTCCTCATATCAAGATTGAGTACATAGGATTCATGCTTCTCCATTCTTGTGATGCTTTACTAAGAATAATGTCTTCCACGTCCATCCAGGTTAATACGAAGGATGTAAAGTCTCCATTTTTTTTAATGGCTGAATAGTATTCCATGGTATACATATACCACAGCTTGTTAATCCATTCCTGGGTTGGTGGGCATTTAGGCTGTTTCCACATTTTGGCGATTGTAAATTGAGCTGCAATAAACAGTCTAGTACAAGTGTCCTTATGATAAAAGGATTTTTTTCCTTCTGGGTAGATGCCCAGTAATGGGATTGCAGGATCGAATGGGAGGTCTAGGTTGAGTGCTTTGAGGTTTCTCCATACTTCCTTCCAGAAAGGTTGTACTAGTTTGCAGTCCCACCAGCAGTGTAAAAGTGTTCCCTTCTCTCCACATCCACGCCAGCATCTGCAGTTTTGAGATTTTGTGATGTGGGCCATTCTCTCTGGGGTTAGATGATATCTCAGGGATGTTTTGATTTGCATTTCTCTAATATACAGAGATGATGAACATTTTTTCATGTGTTTGTTAGCCATTCGTCTGTCGTCTTTAGAGAAAGTTCTATTCATGTCTCTTGCCCATTGATATAAGGGATTGTTGGCTTTTTTCATGTGGATTAATTTGAGTTCTCTATAGATCCTGGTTATCAAGCTTTTGTCTGATTGAAAATATGCAAATATCCTTTCCCATTGTGTGGGTTGTCTCTTTGCTTTGGTTATCGTCACCTTAGCTGTACAGAAGCTTTTCAGTTTAATGAAGTCCCATTTGTTTATTTTTGTTGTTGTTGCAATTGCCATGGCAGTCTTCTTCATGAAGTCTTCCCCCAGGCCAATATCTTCCAGTGTTTTTCCTATGCTTTCTTTGAGGATTTTTATTGTTTCGTGCCTTAAATTTAAGTCCTTTATCCATCTTGAATCAATTTTTGTGAGTGGGGAAAGGTGTGGGTCCAGTTTCAGTCTTTTACACGCAGACATCCAATTCTCCCAACACCATTTATTGAATAGGGAGTCTTTCCCCCAAGGTAAGTTCTTGTTTGGTTTATCGAAGATTAGGTGGTTGTAAGATGTTAGTTTCATTTCTTGGTGTTCAATTCGATTCCAAGTGTCTATGTCTCTGTTTTTGTGCCAGTACCAAGCTGTCTTGAGCACTATGGCTTTGTAGTACAGACTAAAATCTGGTATGCTGATGCCCCCAGCTTTATTTTTGTTACTAAGAACTGCCTTAGCTATACGGGGTTTTTTCCGGTTCCATACAAAACGCAGAATCATTTTTTCCAAATCTTGAAAATACGATGTAGGTACTTTGATAGGAATGGCATTGAATAGGTAGATTGCTTTGGGAAGTATAGACATTTTAACAATGTTGATTCTTCCCATCCATGAGCATGGTATGTTCTTCCATTTGTTAATATCCTCTGCTATTTCCTTTCTGAGGAGTTCATAGTTTTCTTTATAGAGGTCCTTCACCTCCTTCGTTAGGTATATTCCTAGGTATTTGATTTTCTTTGAGACTATGGTGAAGGGAGTTGTGTCCTTAATTAGCTTCTCATCTTGACTGTTATTGGTGTACACAAAGGCTACTGACTTGTGGACATTGATTTTATATCCTGAAACATTACTGTATTTTTTGATGACTTCTAGGAGTCTTGTGGTTGAGTCTTTGGGGTTCTCTAAGTATAAGATCATGTCGTCAGCAAAGAGGGAGAGTTTGACCTCCTCTGCTCCCATTTGGATTCCCTTTATTTCCTTGTCTTGCCTAATTGTATTGGCTAGAACTTCCAGCACTATGTTGAATAGTAAAGGTGACAGAGGACAACCTTGTCTGGTTCCAGTTCTAAGAGGAAAAGCTTTCAGTTTTACTCCATTCAGTAAAATATTGGCTGTGGGTTTGTCATAGATAGCTTCAATCAGTTTTAGAAATGTGCCACCTATGCCTATACTCTTCAGTGTTCTAATTAGAAAAGGATGCTGGATTTTATCAAATGCTTTTTCTGCATCTATTGAGAGGATCATGTGATCTTTATTTTTGCCTCTGTTAATATGGTGGATAACGTTTATGGACTTGCGTATGTTGAACCAGCCTTGCATCCCTGGGATGAAGCCTGCTTGATCATGATGAATGACTTTTTTGATGATAAGCTGTAATCTATTGGCTAGGATTTTGTTGAGAATTTTTCCATCTATATTCATGAGTGAGATTGGTCTGAAATTCTCCTTTTTGTTTGGGTCTTTTCCTGGTTTTGGTATCAGGGTGATGTTTGCTTCATAGAATGTGTTGGGGAAGATTCCTTCTTCCTCAATTTTTTGGAATAATTTCTGCAGTACAGGAATAAGCTCTTCCTTGAAGGTTTGATAGAATTCTGGAGTGAAGCCATCTGGACCAGGGCATTTTTTAGTTGGAAGCTTTTTTATTGTTTCTTTGATCTCAGTGCTTGAAATTGGTCTGTTCAGGAGGTCTATTTCTTCCTGGCCAAGTCTAGGGAGAGGGTGTGATTCCAAATATTGATCCATTTCCTTCACATTGTCAAATTTCTGGGCATACAGTTTCTGGTAGTATTCAGAGATGATCTCTTGTATCTCTGTGGGATCAGTTGTTATTTCCCCTTTATCATTTCTGATTGAGGTTACTAGAGATTTTACTTTTCTATTTCTAGTTAGTCTGGCCAATGGTTTATCTATTTTATTTATTTTTTCAAAAAACCAACTCCTTGTTTCATTAATTTTCTGAATGATTCTTTTGTTTTCAATTTCATTGATCTCTGATTTGATTTTGGATATTTCTTTTCTTCTACTGAGTTTAGGCTTAGATTGTTCTTCTTTTTCCAATTCCATAAGGTCTCTTGTGAGATTGTTGATGTGCTCTCTGTCTGTTTTTCGAATGTAGGCATCTAAAGCAATGAATTTTCCTCTCAAAACTGCTTTTGCAGTATCCCACAGGTTTTGGTAGCTTGTGTCTTCATTGTTGTTATGCTTAAGGAAGTTAGTGATTTCCTGTTTGATTTCTTCCTTCACCCATCTGTTATTCAACAGAAGATTGTTTAATTTCCATGCCTTTGGATGGGGTCGAGCATTTTTGTTAGAGTTGAGTTCCACCTTTAGTGCCTTATGGTCTGAAAAGATACAAGGTAAAATTTCAATTCTTTTGATTCTGTTGATATTTGTTTTGTGTCCCAGGATATGATCAATTTTGGAGAATGTTCCATGGGGTGATGAGAAGAATGTATATTCTTTATCTTTGGGGTGGAGTGTTCTATATGCGTCTATCAAGCATAATTGTTCTAGGGTCTCATTTAAATCTCTTATATCTTTGTTTAATTTCTGATTAGAGGATCTGTCCAGGTCTGTAAGAGGTGTGTTAAAGTCCCCTGTTATGATGGTATTATCAGATATCATATTGCTCAGACTGAGTAAGGTCTGTTTCAAGAATCTGGGAGCATTTAAATTTGGTGCATAGATATTTAGAATTGAAATGTCTTCTTGTTGTAGTTTTCCCTTGACCAATATAAAGTGACCATCTTTGTCTTTTTTGACTTTAGTTGCTTTAAATCCACATGTATCTGAAAATAAGATTGCAACTCCTCTTTTCTTCTGAATTCCATTTGCCTGAAAAATTGTCTTCCAACCCTTGACTCGGAGCTTTAATTTGTCTTTTGAAGCCAGGTGTGTTTCTTGCAGACAGCAAATGGATGGCTTGTGTTTTTTAATCCAGTCAGCCAATCTATGTCTCTTCAGTGGGGAATTCAAGCCATTAACATTTATGGAGATAATTGATAAGTGTGGTAGTATTCTATTCGTCTTATTTGGTGAGAGTCCATTGCTTAGTTTTATCTTTTGCATCAGTGTGGAGGTTAGGTTCTGTCCTTTGATTTCTGAGTTCTTACTTTGCTGCTGATCCATTGTGGTGGTCAGTGTGCAGAACAGGTTGAAGTATTCCCTGTAGAGCTGGTCTTGTTGTGGCGAATTTCCTCAATGTTTGTATATCCGTAAATGATTTGATTTCTCCATCAATTTTGAAGCTTAGCTTAGCAGGGTACAGAATTCTGGGCTGAAAATTGTTCTGTTTAAGTAGATTAAAGGTAGATGACCATTGTCTTCTTGCTTGGAAAGTTTCATTAGAGAAGTCTGAGGTCACTCTGATGGATTTGCCCCTGTAGGTCAACTGGCGCTTACTCCTGGCAGCTTGCAGAATCTTTTCTTTTGTCTTGACTTTGGACAGGTTCATCACAATGTGTCTTGGAGAAGCTCGGTTAGAGTTGAGGCGACCTGGGGTCCGATAGCCCTCTGAAAGCAGTGTGTCAGAATCTTTGGTGATGTTTGGGAAATTTTCTTTTATAATATTCTCTAGTATGGCTTCCATTCCTCTGGGGCATTCTTCTTCCCCTTCTGGAATTCCTATAACTCGTATGTTGGAACGTTTCATAAAGTCCCATAATTCTGACAGTGAACGTTCTGCTTTCTCTCTCTTCTTTTCTGCCTCTTTTACTATCTGAGTTATCTCAAAAACTTTGTCTTCTACCTCTGAAATTCTTTCTTCTGCATGGTCTAACCTGTTGCTGATACTTTCCATTGCATCTTTAAGTTCCCTGATTGACTGTTTCATTTCCTTCAGCTCTGCTATATCCTTTTTATATTCTTCATATCGTTCATCTCTGATTTGATTCTGTTTTTGGATTTCCTTTTGGTTATTTTCCACTTTATTAGCAGTTTCCTTCATTGTTTCCATCATTTCTTTCATTGTTTTCAACATGTGTATTCTAAATTCCCTTTCTGTCATTCCTAACATTTCTGTATAGGTGGAATCCTCTGCAGTAGCTACCTCATGGTCCCTTGGCGGGGTTGTTCTGGACTGGTTCTTCATGTTGCCTATAGTTTTCTGCTGATTCTTCCTCATGAGTGATTTCTTTTATCTGTTTCCTTGCCCTAATTTTCCTTTCACTTCCTCTTGCTCTTTAAGTTCTTGTGCCTGTGGACTAAGGGTTACAGGACCAGAAAGGTGAGAAGGTTGAAGAGCAAAAAAGGGATGAAAGAAAGGATGACCGAGTGATAAGAAAAAAAAGAAAGATAGAGAAAGGAGAGGGGGTAGGGATAAGGAATATTGACAAAAAGAAGAGAGGCACAGAAAGAGGGAGACAGGGCAATATAGGTGTACAGTAGGGTACTTTGACACAACCTTAAAAAACCCCACCTTCTGGGGGTTGGGTGCCCAGTTGGGTGGTTCCCTTGAGGTCAGCAGCTCTTTGCTAACCTGGTCAGACACAGTACCCCACCTCCACCAAGTAGAGAGGAAAGACAAAAATGCTATAAATCAAACCAAAACAAGCAAACAGAAAACTTTATGGCGATAAAATTGGGTGAAAAACCAAGTGATAGCGGTAGAAACACTAGCAAAAATGAAGTTGTAGTTATTAAAAAAGGCAGCAATGGGAAATTATAATTAAACTAGAAAAATTGAGAAAGAAAAAGGGATCTGTATGGAAAAGATTGAAATTAAGAAACAAAAGAACATCAACAACGTCAAAATAAACAAACAAAAAAACCCAACCAAACAAAAAAAAAAAAGAAAAAAAAAATACACAACCAAAAACAAAGCAGTTTGTATATGTTGTTGAATATTGTCTGGGCAACACGTGGTCTTTTGGGGTATGAGATGTTAGTCACAGTTCTGATACGACTGGAGGCTGCTGATTTCTCAAACCCCAGCAGGTAGACACCCTAAATCTCTCTTCAGCCCACTTAAAAGGCACTTTGAACTTGTAAACTTGCTGAGCAGAAGCTTTCCCAGCTTTCTCGCTGGAATCACTGCTGAAGTGGCTATCCACTTACTCAGTGTGCCAAAACCGGTCTCACTCTGCCCCTGAGGGTTAGGGCTGCAAGGCGGCTCAGACCCCACCCTTAGGCTACTTGGTTGCTGGGTTACCAGCTCCCACCCGTTTCTAGCTCTGCTACCCTGAGGGCGGAGCTTGCCGGGGCAGATCACTGACAATGGATCCGTGTGACCCACCGCCAAACACTATTAGCTCCGTCTGGCTCAGCGGCTCAGACTGGGGCCCTAGACAACGGCCAAAGTTCTCCGCACTCCCACTCAGGCCTTCCCCAAGGCAGTTCAACTCAGTGCCAAGTCCAAGGACATCAAAAGAGTTCACAGGTAAGGCCTTTCTGGTTTGCAGTCTCGCTGCTACTGAACTTACAGTTGTGGGCGGGTTTAGACGGGTTGAACACACGCGACCACTTGCCGGTTTTCCACTGTTTAGTCCTCCTCTTGGGGTCCAGAAGTCTCTCGCTGACTCCCTGTATCCTCATAGGAGTGATGATAGGCAGTTCCCACCAGCCAGAGATGCCTGGAGTCCTATCTCCCCAGACTCTCGGTGCCCAGATGCAAGGAAGCTGTTACTCGGCTGCCATCTTGCTCCGCCCCCCCCTCTTAGGCACTTTTTAAATCTTTGAGGCACAACTCTTTTGAGTATATTTATAAACAAAAGACTCTGAAATCCTCTGACTTCTTTGATCTTAGTGCTTTATCTTTTTAATGTTGTTAGCTGTTTCATGGTTTGTTTCCAGAGATTGAACCAGCTTTGGAGGAGGATGTTTAATCTATAAAAATTCCTGTTAATGGTAATCTTTTTTCTTAAGTGTTATTCTGGGAGTGTAATAAATATTTAAAAATTATGTATTTAGTTTTAAATTTCTACTGGATAAATGGGTTGGACTGATCTTCATCCAAAATTGGGACCAAATCCAAACCATTTTGATGATTTAGAAAAGTTAGTTAATATTTTCCTTTATTTCACTTCAACTGTCATAGCCTATGAACATTTAATGAAGTTTTCCCATAATCATTTAATTATGGAGATAGTTTATTCTGATATGCAGTGGAGCATAGTACATTTCTTTCTCATTGATGCTGAAGAGGAAATGTCTCAAGTGGTAGAAAGAAACTTTAAAGAAAAAAAAATATTGTCAGATGGGCTGACAGAAATGGGTGCTTCAGAAAACCTTGCAAAGACAAAAGTTTATGTCAAACGTGATCTTCATTTTCTGAACTACTACTAACACTACCTATTTATAAATCACTTTATTAAATTTTTCCCTCCAATTAACATATCTTTGCTATGTTTTGCCAATAAATTCACTGCAAATGAAATGACAGTTGATCATTAGTTTACTGAAAATCAGGAAATACTTAATGGCTAATTTTATAAATGTAAATGCCAATGTTGCTACTTATATTATCAAAAGATATAAGAAAACTTAAAATTGCTTCTCAGATTTCTATAGTGAGCAACCCATATACTTCTTCCTAGATTCTGCCGTTAACATTTTATTCCTGTCCCTCTATTCTTTCATCTCTTTATTAGACATCTTATTCTTTTAATACATTTCAAAGTGTATTACATATCTCGGTATATTTTTCATGAAATACTTCAACATGCATATCACCTGGAATTTAATACTCATTTACAGATTTTTCTTTTGAGGTAAAATTTATAAGAAATGAAATGTATAAACCATAAGTGAACTTTTGCTGAGTTTAAACATTGTATACACCTATGTAACCCAAACTCCTTTCAAGATATAAGTCATTGCCATCTTCCCAGAAAGTTATGTCTTGCCTGTTTATAGTTTATTTATACCACCATTTCTCCTCTCTTCCTGTTACCCCAACCCTCTGGTCTGAGGCAATTGCTATCTAATTTTTTCCACTGTAAATTATTTTTGCCTGTTCTGGAAGCATACATTACGTAGTTTTTTTATGCAAGGCCTATTTCACTCACCAGATTTGATATTCATCTGTGATGTTGTGTGAATCAGTAATTCCTTTAGTTTATCATTGTATAAATAAACCACAGTTGGTTTATTTTTCTTTTGACAGATTTTTGAATTGTATACAGTTTTTTGCTATTATGAATAAGGCTGCTGTGTACATTCTTGTACAAGTCTGTTTGTGGACATGCATTTTTATTTCTCTTCGGTGAGTACATAGGAATGGAATTGCCAGGTTTTAAGGTAAATGTATGTGTAATTTTATAATTGTCAGATTATGTTCGAAAGTTGTTGTACCATTTTACACTTCAACCAAGAATATATTGGCTGAGGTTTGGTTGCTCCACATCATTGCCAGCATTTGGTTTTTCATTTTGATAAAGCCTGATGTATCAATTCTTTTCTTTAAGATTATTGCTTTCTGTGTCCTAAGAAACCCTTACTTACCTCTAAGACATGAAGATATTCTCCTACAGTTATTGTACATGCTTTATGGTTTAGATATTACATTGATGTCTATGATGCCCTTCAAATTAGTTTTTGTATGAGTTAGAGATTTTCTTCTTTTCTTATGCATAGCCACCTTTTTCAGTACCATTTTCTTTGGTCCATTGTCTTTCTTTGGTGCATTTGTCAAAAATTAAATGGCTAAAAATCCAGACTTATTTTGGGGTTCTCTGATTTGTTCATTGATGTTTTTGTTAATCCTTGTTGCAATACCACATTATCTTGATCCAGAAAGAAAGAAAACATAAGTTATTAATATCAGGATTGAAAAAAGGGGACATTACTATAAATCTTATGGGCAAGAAAAATAAGTGAAAATTAAGAGCAACTTTTTACAAATAAAATTGACAATAGATGAATTGGGTCAAGAATTAGCAAACTTCATGGCTGGGAAAAATCAACATTGTTAAAATGTCTATACTTCCCAGAGCAATTTACAGATTCAACACCATTCCTATTAAAATACCAACATCCTATTTTCAAGACTTGGAAAAAATGATTCTGTGTTTTGTATGGAACCAGAAAAAATCCCATATAGCTAAGGCAGTAGTAAAAACAAAGCCGGAGGTATCACTGTACCAGATTTTAGTCTGTATTACAAGGCTATAGTGGTCAAGACAGCATGGTACTGGCACAAAAATAAGAGACACAGACATTTGGAATCGAACAGATAACCAGGAAATGAAACCAGCAACTTACAGCCACCTAATCTTTGATAAACCAAACAAGAATGTTTGTTTAGGGGGAAAGCCACTGGGGGAAAGACTCCCTATTCAATAAATGGTGTTGGGAGAATTGGATATCCACAGGTAAAAGACTGAAACTGGACCCGCACCTTTCTTCACTCACAAAAATTGATTCAAGATGGATAAAGGACTTAAATTTAAGGCATGAAACAATAAAAATCCTCAAAGAAAGAATAGGAAAAACACTGGAAGATACCGGCCTGGGGAAAGAATTCATGAAGAAGACTGCTATGGCAATAGCAATGACAGCAACAATAAACAAAGGGGATTTAATTAAACTGAAAAGCTTCTGTACAGTCAAGGAGACAACAACCAAAGCAAATAGACAACCTACCCAATGGGAAAGGATATTTGCATATTTTGAATCAGACAAAAGCTTAATAACTAGGATCTATACAGAACTTCAATTAATCCACAAGGAAAAAAACCAACAATCCCATACATCAAGGGGGAAGAGAGATGAACAGAACCTTCTCTACAGACGACAGACGAATGGCTAGTAAATACATGAAAAAATGCTCATCATCCCTAATTATTAGAGAAATGCAACTTAAAACCACCCTGAGATATCGTCTAAGGCCAGCGAGAATGGCCTATATCACAAAATCTCAAAACTGCAGATGTGGAGAGAAAGGAACACTTTTACACTGCTGGTGGGACTGCAAACTAATACAACCTTTTTGGAAGGAAATACAGAGAAACCTCAAAGAACTCAATCTACACCTCCCATTCGGTCCTGCAATCCCATTACTGGGCATCTATCCAGAAGGAAAAAAAACCCTTTTATTATAAAGATACTTGTACTAGGCTCTTTATTGCAGCCCAATTTACAATCGCTAAAACGTGGAAACAGCCTAAATGCCCTTCAACCCAGGAATGGATTGGCAAGCTGTGGTATATGTATCCCATGGAATATTATTCAGCCATTTAAAAAAAATGGAGATTTTGCAGCATTTGTACTAACCTGGGTAGAGGTGGAACACATTATCCTTAGTGAAGCATCACAGAAATGGAGAAGTATGAATCGTATGTTCAACTTTGATATGAGGACAATTAATGACACAGTGGGGGAAGGGGAGAGCAAACAGAGAAGGAGGGCGGGGGTGAGGGTAAGGAAAAGAAAAAAAAATAGTGACTAATTCTCACATAAATTGGATTCAATTTTGACTAAAGTACATTACTTAAACATTAATTTTTACTTCAACTTGTTAATATGTTGTTCAGGATACAGGATACTGCATCCTCATTTGAAAGTAAATTATGTTTGTAATTTTCCCTTTATAATAATTTTTTTTTCCAATTTTAATATCAGGTATATCCAGATTAAGCAGAATGATTTTGAAGTATTCTTTTTCTATTGTCTATAAGATTTGGCATGATCTGTTTTTTGAAATTATCTTTTATTTGTATTTATAAATATTGTCTATTTTTTGAGACTTTAGAAAATAAAATAAGAAGTTAATTGATGACTCCATATTGAACCTCAGAGTCAAAGCATTCTGTAATAGACATACTCTTATTTGACAGTATGAATGTTACTTTCTTTGCATTACTATTATTATTATTGCTTAATACTTCGTTACAGCAATCGTCTGATTTCTTTTTTGAATGTATTTATCTTCATTTGTTCTTTATGAGGTTTTTGTTTTTAGTCCTTATCTTAAACACTGCTATTGTTAAATGTTAAGCTTTTTAATTTTGTGAAGGCAAAAAGTGGAAACCTAATAAACACATGTATATGTTAAAAAAAAAGGCGGGGGGGGGCCTGTAAAGGGCCAGATAATAAACATTTTTTTGGAGACAGAGCTTCATGCTGTGGCATCACAGCTCACAGCAACCTCTAACTCTTGAGCTCAAGTGATTCTCCTGCCTCTGCCTCCCAAGTAGCTGGGACCACAGGCGCCTGCCACAACACCCAGCTATTTTTTGGTTGCAGCCGTCATTGTTGTTTGGCGGACCTGAGCTGGATTCGAACCTGTCAGCTTGGGTATATGTGGCTGGCGCCTTAGCCACGTGAGCCACAGGTGCCGAGCCCAGATAATAAACATTTTGGGTTTTCTGAGCCATAAAGTCACATCTACTCAACTTCACTGTTATGGCTGTGAAGTTGAGTTAAAGGCAGCCATGTAGAATATTGAATGATTGGGTATGGCTGTTTCCCAGTAAAGCTTTATTTGTAAACATTATTAAAAAGCTTTATTTATATAGACAATTTGAAGGCCATAATTTGCTGAGTCCCAAAACTGACAAATGCTATTATCAAAACAAACAAACAAAAACCCCACAAAAAACATAGTTTGTAAGACTGACACAAGAAAGAATAGGAAATTTATTTTTGGGTCTATTAAAGAAATTGAATCCATAAATTAAAATCTTTTATCACAAGGGAAATTCCAGTCCCAGATTGTTTCCTTGATAAATTCTTCTAAGCAATAATACCAATCTTACAAAACCTCTATTGAAAAATAGAAAATAGTGGAAATGCTTTGGTAGGAGGTGGATCAGTGTGATGGTCAAAGGATACAAGATTTCAGCTGGGAGGAGTAAGTTCCAGATCTGTTGTACAACCTTGTGATTATAGTTCACAACACTATTGTATACTTGAAAATTGCTAAGAGTGTAGGTTTTAAATGTTCTGTGGTAACTTTGTAATGTATCAACTTGCCTGGGCTGAATTATATTTTCTAGAATATCCTTCTCTGAATCTGTATGTTTCCAATTGGAGTGGGCCACAAGAGACATTTTTGTGTGTGACTTGGAGAGCAGAAGTGAAACAGAAGTCTCTTATAGCTTATCTGCTGCTTCATCTGTTGGCTAAGACAGCAGTAAGGCCCCTGGGGTCCACTTTCAGTATCTTTGGTTCCTGGGACATGTGCGTGTCCATTTCTTTGACAAAGGGCACTAGCTCTCCTGAAGTCATCTATACAACTTACGTCAAATGCAGCAAGATCTGGTGGGAGTTTCAGTTTATCCTCGTGGTTTTCAGCTTACGCTAGTGTATCTAGCTTGTTCTTGTTCTCCCCTACTTCACATCATCTTTCCTTCTCGGTTGCCTGCCCTGTGGACTCCAGTATCAGATAGAACAATCTACTTAATGGAAACTGCTTAATTAGCTTCCACAGTTGGATGAGATCAAATCCCTGTAACATCGTGTATGTGTTTCTATATATATATAAGTGTTTGGGTCTGCTTCTCTGAATGAATTCTTACTGATATACTTCCGAGCTTTTTTTATGAGTTTAGTATAAACTTGATAACCAAAATGTGATAAGGATACTATAAGAAGGGAAAATTATAGGCCAGTCTTTCTAATGAGCACAGATGTAAAATTCCTAGAAAACATTATCAAATAGAATTCAGTTACATGGAAAGGATCGTATTTCATGACCATGTGAAGTTTATTTCAGGAATGTAAAGTGGTTGAATTTTCAGAAAAATTAACAAAATTCACTTTATATGAATAAAGGAGAAAAAGCATGGTCATCTCAATAAAGGCAGAAGAGCACAGTGATCAGCTTTGCTCAGTGCTGTTGGAACTGAGAATCTATCTTCGATTTGCCCATGTGGTGGTCATTGGTGGCCTGATGAAGCAAGAATATTTCAGTGACACTGGCAGGCAGTGAAAGAAGAATGAGAAAAAATAAGTGACAACAGTGAATATAAATAATGTGCAAATGATTTATATTGAGGAATGCAGAAAAAATGGGGTTGTGGACAGAAGAGGGTATAGCGTCAGGGAACATTACTATTTATAGATGGAAGATGCTGTAGCATGGTGAGATAAGGAGTGGCATTGCTGAATTTGTGGGGCACACATAACAAGGTTTCACATGCTATTGACAATATAAAATAAAAAGGACATTCATTCTTTTTCTTTTTCTCAGTTTTTAAGTATGTATGGTGCAAAAAGATCAGTGAAGTGTGATAAGAGTGTTTGTTGTTCATAAGGTGCAGTACTAAGATTGGAGGGGGGAGAGAGGAGGCACAGAGCCGTTTAGAGATCAAAGTAGGGGAAGATAGGTGACTAGAGGGGCTCGCGTCTGGATGGAGAGCGAGGGCAACAGCAGATGGTCTGGTGGATTTGGCCAGAGAATTAGTCCTGGCACTGCCTTTGAAAGTATACATTGTGTGCATGCTCATGTGTGTTTTGTTGTTTATGTAGTTAGCAGGGATGGGCAGGGGTGGGTGTTTAGATCACTCAGTTTTCAATAGTGGAATAAGGAGATTATGCTTCTGAGAGAGTTTGAATTTGGTTGATAACATTGACTTCAGTTATTTTGTTAGAATAAAGTTAAGTCTATCTTTATTTTGAAGTCTCAGAAGGAAGATTAAAATTTTCCAGGACACAGGGTTGTAGGGAATTCTTAGAGATTCTTTCTAGATATGCGGTATAGCTGAAAGTGGTGAAGGTAGTAAAGCCCCTCTATTTTGCTCCATCAGGGGTGTCTCACCATGCTCAATGCTAGGTTTGTTGGATGGTGGGATGGAGATATAGGGGGAGTTTGTGATGTTCTACTGTGAACATGAGACCAGTTGAGAAAGAACATTGTTATTCTCAAGCTTTGTTCTAGTGTTTCAGCTGCTAAATGAGGATTAATTGATTTAAGTAATTATGTTGCAACAGTATATATTTGAATTATGAGCCTGCTTTGTATGTGGTTTCCTCTTTTTAGTTAATTGTATATGGATTTGAATTCATCTGGGTCTGCAAGCACTAGTGGACAGGCCACTTCCCTGGATCTCATTACTAGATGGTGTGTTGCTCTTAGTGACATGGAAACAGAATTAATAAAATTGTTTAAAAAGCCAAATGAAGAACCAGTTGTAGTGAATTGTAGATCACCAATTTTTAGAGTTTTAGACGAATGTCTTGAGAATTGCCTTAATATGTTATTGTCACAATTCAAGATAAAGGTAACATGAAGAGTTATATAAACAAGGTTAAAATTATGTTAGTTACTTTACAAGATAACAAATTTTTCAGTTACTTTGTAAAGATGGGTCTTGAGTATTGTTTTGATTCTCAGCAATTTTAGAGTCATTTGATAGTGTACTTACAGAATAGCAATATGATGACAGCATTCAGCATTGGGTTACCAGCAAGATTTGCTATATTGCATACATTGATTCATGATTTCAGGTTTCTTCACCATTATGGAAACAATGCATTGAGTCTTCATTGTTGCACATGTTAGGAATCTTATGTTTGTAGCCCTCAAACATTCCTACTTACCTTATTGAGGACTCTAGACTCTGAAAACATTTGAAATGTAGTGGTATAACTATGTAGGAGGAATGTATGATTCAGTTGTTCGACTTCATTTTCTTTTATAGACAGCAGTAAGGCCCCTGGGGTATAGATTGGATCAGATGAAAGCATCTTGCTAGATATTGGTATACATGTTAGTCTTTTTATTTAATGTATTTATTGTCCTCTCCCTTGCACTCTCTCTCTCTTTTTTAACCATCATTACTATGTTTACAATATTCCTTGCTGTTAAAATTCCCTCATCTTTTCTTTTCACCTGTCTAAATCCAAAATGTCCTTTAAGACCTTCTCTTTGGAGCTTTCTCTGAGCACTACAGCCAAATCTTCTTTTCTGAATTCCTACATTTGTATATGTTATCCTACTTAAATTTGTGGTAATCATTAGTTTATCAAGGCTCTATATATTTGCAGAAGCTTGTCTTTTTCTTGCAGGTTTTGGCTGGGGCCGGGTTTGAAACCACCACCTCTGATATATGGGGCCGGTGCCCTACTCTTTTGAGCCACAGGCACTGCCCCAGAAGCTTGTTTTGATGGCTTTATTTCTTTTCTTAGGATAAGCATGAAACAATTTATTAAGAAAGAGAAAGATAAGTTTACAGAGCAAGAGCAAGATATAGGCTTACACAGCAGGATACACTCGCCATAGACAGCAAATGGGCCCCCATTGCCGTGACAAAGGAAAGGCAAAGAGGTCTTTGTTTTCCATTGTTCCTAGTCCCTGTAACTTTGGAGTGCCTTCCCACTGTGGGCCAGGCGACTGCCCCACACTTTGACTCTGGCCTCAGGCATCTGACTTGCTATGTAACTAATGAGATATCAGATACCATGCAAACAGAGGATTGAGTTGGTCTTGCACATTGGGAATTCACCACCACCACCCCGCCCTTGAACTTCTGCCATCCCCATGAGAACGCTTTCTGCTAGTCTGGAGAGAGCCACTGGAAGGAGAGCCATGTTACTCCATTACAGCAGTTTCATTTGGGGTCAGCAGAGCTGCCTTGCTGACTGCCAGCTGACCCCCAAAGTTTAAGCATAAATAAATATTTATTGTTGTATGTTTTCTGAAGTTCTGCATGTGTTTGTTAACGCAGTATTATTGCAATAGATAATTAGTACAATGTCCTACATGACCCAGCCCGTGTATTCCTTGCTAAGTTTACTTTTTACTACTCCCTCCCTCTTTTGTCATTCTCCAGCCTTATTGGTCTTATTTTTGTTCCTACAGTATGCCAAGATAATTTCTGACTCAAGAACTCTTCCCTGCTATTCCCTCCTTCAGGAGCATCTTCCTCCTATTATCTGTATGGACATTTACCACTTACCATCATGAGGCTCAGCTCAAATGTCATGGTTTCTGAGTGTGCTTCCTTTTTTTTTTTATTCATGTTAAATCATAGCTGTGTACATTAATACAATCATGGGGCACCATACACTGGTTTTATAAACAGTTTGACACATTTTCATCACACTGGTTAACATAGCCTTCTGGGCATTTTCTTAGTTATTGTATTAAGACAATTATATTGTACATTTACTTAGTTTCACATGTACCCTTGTAAGATGCACCGTAGGTGTAATCCCACCAATCACCCTCTCTCTGCCCATCCGCCCCCTCCCCCTTCCCCATATTCTTAGGTTGTAACTGTGTTATAGCTTTCATATGAAAGCCATAAATTAGTTTCATAGTAGGGCTGAGTACATTGGATACTTTTTCTTCCATTCTTGAGATATTTTACTAAGAAGAATATGTTCCAGCTCCATCCATGTAAACGTGAAAGAGGTAAAGTCTCCATTTTTCTTTAAGGCTGCATAATATTCCATGGTGTACATATACCACAATTTATTAATCCATTTGTGGATTGATGGGCACTTGGGCTTTTTCCATGAGTGTGCGTCCTTGATCCTCAGCGCTAAGGGACCTCCTTCCCAGGTGTTTCCTTTTCCATTTCATTCTCTATATTTTACACTGTTTCTGTCTAAAATTGTCTTATTTGTTTACATGCTTACTGTCTGTCTCCCCCAGTGTCCATGAGGACATTTATCCTTCTATCCAGAGTATCAAGAGCAGAGTCTGGCACGCAGTAGCCTTTCAGTAAGCATGTGATTAATGTATGAATGATTTTTATGATTAAGGGAATAGGTGGTACAACGTATGATGTGTCCTGGAATATGATGGAGTATTTATTAATTTCTTAGCTCTGCTAGGACAAATTACCACAAACTTTGTGTCTGAAAGCAACAGAAATTTATTCCTCAGGATTCTGGAAGCCAGAAATCCAAAATCAGCATGTTAAAGGGCTGCATTCTCTTCAGGAGCTCCAGGGCAGGGTCTTTCCATGCCTCTTCGCTTCCAGCGTTCATTGGGTTGTGTCTGCCTGTGTTTCTGTTCTGCCTTCACTGGCCTTCTGATAGTGTCTGCCCCTGATATTTCTCTGCTTCTCTCTTATAAGGGTTCATGTGATGACATTTAGGGCCCTCGAGGATCATCCCCTCATCTCAAGAACCTTAAGCAGTTGCATCTGCTGTCAAAAGAAATATTTCAATCAAATTAAATTTAACAGAGTTTAATTGAGCAAATAACAATTTGTGAATTGGGTAGCCCCCTGAACCCAAATAGCTTCAGGGAGACTGTTGTGCTGTGTGTGGTTGGAGAGAATATATGGACAGAAAAAAGGACGTGGCATACAGAAAATCAGAGTAAGGTACAGAAACACCTAGATTGGTTATAGCTAGCATTTGCCTTATGTGAACTTGGTTTAAACAGTTAGTCACTTGTGATTGCCTGAAATCCAGTAATTGGTACAAGAGTAGGTTATGGACTGTGTGTGCTTCCAGTTAGGATACAGTCCATTTGTACAGAGAAATCTTTAGTCTAAACTTAAAATATATAAGGAGGCAGCTTTTAGCTAAACTTAATTTAACAATTCTTCCCCTTTGCCCTCCAATTTGATCATCCTCTCAATTTTCTGTTTTTTTAAGAGATTGAGTACAGAGTCTTGTTCTGTTACCCAGGCTAAAGAGCAGTAGCATCAACATACAACATAGCTCACTGCAGCTTTGAACTCCTGGGCCCAAGCAATCTCCTGCCTTAGCCTCATGAGTAACTAGGACTATAGGCACATGCCACCATGCCCAGCTAATTAAAAAAAAAAAATTATATATATATAAACAGGGTCTCACTATGTTGTCTAGGCTTGTCCTGAACTCCTGGCCTCAAGCAATATTCCTGTATTGGCCTCCGAAAGTGCTGGGATTACAGATAATGAGCCACTGCACCTAGGCAACCTCTCAATTTTGAAAGATTCACCAAAACTGTAGGTATTGATGTCAGTCTGTCCCCATAATTAATGTACTTATTTGGTTTCAAATCCCACTGGGAAATAGCAGAATAGTGGGTTTTATAAGATGGAAATAAGAACTTCCAGATACTTTTTTGTGAGGATTAGAGCAGAAGGGACCTCCTTATGGTGGAATCTCCTCCTATTTTCAGGAAAGGAACGAAAACCTGATCTATTTTTAAATCTATTTGCTTCCTTAAAGTTTTATTTTGATGTCACGTTTAGTGTGGATGACTCATTTTGGTTTGGAGTCTGGCCTGCTGGGGCCTACTGCATGTCTACAACAATGACCTCTCATAATTTTGTTTAACCAGGATCCTACTTAGGTAAGAGTATGGCCAAACTTTAGCATTGTTCTCAGTTACTGTCATTGTGGGTTTCCTGTCTCAGCACATGGTTCATAGGTTATAGTATTCTTGTAGTCATGCATTTCTTTGCATTTTTGTCATTCCAGTCAGAGAGACCATTTGACATTTTATGAATGGCTGCATGCAAACATTTACATCTTTTGAGAGGATATAGCATGCCAGGGAGACTACTATTATGACTATCAGGTGGATAATACCAGTTTGGAGTATGCTTCTTAGCCAGCATCCTCATATACCAAACCAACTAAAATCAAACAGATCAAAGAATAAGCTGCATAGAGTCTATTTGTTTCAGCCAAGGAACCTATTCATTTGTCACCTACAATTGAATCCTTGTAATAACCAATGTATTCATCCATGTGCAATAAGAAGTGTCAGCAACAGTACAGATTTTTCTCTGTTCAGCCAGTAAGTAATCTAGACCAATTCCATTATCTCACACAACTTCAGCAACAGAATTTAAATAAGTCTATTATGCAAGTATAGATTTTGTAGCAGAATCTGCTATAGAGCCTGTTATGAAGGACACATTTTTAATTTTTGCCTCATTTAACCAAAATATGGAAAATGAGACTTAGCAAATTAGGTTCATCAGAGGTTTGTGAAGGCCGCCTGCAATTTTTTTTTTTTTAAACCTATGATTAGGTTCAGAAGTGTGGACCAAGGTTCTGTTTCTGACTGATTATAGAGCAACAAAAGTACCTACATTGGCCCATAATCTTGCATCTACCAAGGAATCCTGTTGCCCATGTATTAGGTTGGCTGTGAAACTCTCCACAAATAAAATTATGCTCTTTAAATGTATACAACACCACTTTTCCTGTTCTATTGTTCACAGAGGCATAAGCAAGGAAAAAAGAGAGGCAAGTGTCTCATGATAGCAGGGAAGTCTTGATCCATGATCTTGGGAAAGCTGTCCACATTTCAGATGTCATCTGCTTTTGGGGAGAAATTTCCCTGGTTAACTTTACCTTAAGGTTTCCAGAGGATTTACACCTCCAAGAGTCTGGAGGGGCCCATCAGAGCTGTTAGACTTTGGATTCAAGATTTGAGATCCCAAAGTTTTGCTGCAGTGTAGGTGGCAGGGGCAGTCTTTCTGTGATGTTGTTTTCAGAAAACACGATCTCCAGGTTCTAGATTTTGAAGGGTTGATTGTCTTCAGTTGGTGGATCATAAAAAGCTTCCTTTACGTGGTGAAAATACACTTTGGCATAACGCACTAAGGCCGTGCAGCGTTTGGTACTATCGGGAGCAGAAGATACGTGAGGTTCTATTATCAGAGTATAGGACTTCCAGTGACTATTTTATAAGGAGTCAACTTCTGTCTTCCACCAAAAGTGGACCTGATTGTCATCAATCTTCAATACCCTCACCCAAGGCAGTCCAATTAATTTAGTTAGCTTTTCCTAATACTATTGTGTCTTTAATAACTTATTTAAATGTTTGACAACTTGTCCAGTGAAACAAAGTGCCTCTATCACTGAGAATTTCTCCAGGAATGGCCTGTAAAGGAAACATTTACCCTAATAACCCAAGTTTTATTATCTTCCCAAGATTATGGATTTGACAAACCAGATATTGGTCATAAACCATTTTGGCAACTTAGAATGGTCACCAAACTGATAATATATTTTTTAATAAGACTTGGATCATTTTATCTCTTCTATGATAAGTTGTGGAGTATAGGGCATTTAATAATGGACTCAAGACTGGTGGACTTGAGCCTCACCACGAGAGAAGGCTGAAGAACGCACATCAACACCGCTGAGGCAAGTTGTGATCACAAGGACGCAAACAAAAGGTACAAAATCCACCACCAAGCGGACGGGAGTCCCCCTCCCCCATGAGACCGGCTCTGGAGCCCCACAATTGAACAAGCGGGCAGAAATTAAAGGCCCTCCCACTACACTCCACGGGAGAGACCTTCTAAAAACTGGACCTACCTCCCCTACTGGGGTGCCGTGGCGTTCTCCTGCCGGACATAGGGCTGAATAAAACTTTGGGAATCCTTTGCCGGCAACCCTGAATCCCCGGCGCTCCCCTCCCGCCCACTGAGGTCTGGAGGCCTGTCCCCCAGGACTTCGGATCCTTGGGTGATTTCTCAAGGGGAGTGGACAGTCCCCGAGTTGCGACTGGTCAGCATTGACTCTGAGGCGCGCCGAGTGAGGAGAGGGCACCGGGCTGAGGGGGAGTCACGCCTCGCGGCACTTCCCTGCGGTGCAGTGCACCAACCCTCCCCGGGCATAGGGGACCCAAGACTGAATCAGACTCTGGCCTCCCCGCTGAGAGCTGAGAACCCCTACTCTCACTCGGGGTCTGAGGGCCTATCCCCCAGGAGTTTGGCTCCTTGGGTGATTTCTCGAGGGGAGTGCACAGTGCCTGAGCTGCGTCAGGTCAGCGCTGACTCTGGGATACGTGAGCGAGGAGAGGGCACTCCGCTGAGGGGAAATCAAGCCTTGGCGGCACTTCCCTGCGGTGCAGTGCAGGAGCCCTCCCCGGGCACAAGACTGAATAAGACTCTGGCCTCCCCGCTGAGAGCTGAGAGCCCCTACTCTCACTCGGGGTCTGAGGGCCTATCCCTCCGGAGTTCGGCTCCTTGGGTGATTTCTCGAGGGGAGTGCACAGTGCCTGAGCTGCGTCAGGTCAGCGCTGACTCTGGGATACGTGAGCGAGGAGAGGGCACTCTGCTGAGGGAAAATCAAGCCTTGGCGGCACTTCCCTGCGGTGCAGTGCAGGAGCCCTCCCCGGACCGTAGTATTGCGTGAAACTGAATGAAACTCTAGCTTCCCCCCGCCCCACTCCCAATCCGGGTCTGGGGGCCCATCCCCCAAGAGTTCTGATTCTTGGGGGATCTCTTAAGGGGTGTGGACCCAGCACAAACTGCAGCCGCTCAGTGCTGACTCTGGGGCGCGGGACAGAGGAGAAAAGGGTCGCCTGAGTGCCCACACCAGAGCAGCAGTTCCCTGGAGGTAGATCAACAGCCGTTTTTTCTTTAACGGCAGAACGCTCACTTCTGGATATTCTGAGGCCACACCCCCTGTCTCCCTGGGCAACCAGAGGAGGCCACCGGTGACACGGCTCACAAACCCAGAAGCCTCCAGGGCGGGGCCGACCCAGAGAGGTGTTCAGACGCAATTCTCCAGCAGCAAAGACGTTTGAACTCAAAACAGCCCGTCTCCTGTAGGCGACGACAGGAACAGAGACAGAACCTCACAAAGTTGTCTGTTCTGTTCTGTTCTGTTAGCAGCATCCATCAGGGACGGGGCTAAGCCTGAGTGAACACCTCCTTCCCATCACCTGCATCAAACACTCAAAGATGTCAGGCCCCATCTCCTCCTGCTAGATAGCGGCAGTCTGCGGGGGCCTGGCAGACTTCCTCGCGATTCAGGCAGGTGCAAACCCCTGGAGTGTCTGTTCACTGCAGGCAACTGGGTTAGCCATCTGCAGAGATACCAGTGACTGGGTCCGACGGAGGGGCAAAGTGGGGAAGGAGACGTCAACCTTCCCAGACTGCTCTGTTTGCGGGGTGGCTCCTCCTGACTCCACGCTGCACTGGGGTGAGCTGTCTCAGAGGAGTCACCAGGCCCCTGTGATCCAGTTCCCAGAGACCTCTTGAACCCTTCCACCTGAGACAAGTGCCGATTGAGACAGTTGATTCGGACCTTTTGAACTGGGCTAATAGACTGAGGACTTTTCAGGTGGTGCCCTGGGTGTGCGATTGTAGGAAGGTTTGATTCTCCTTTTCCAACTGGGGCCAGAGGTGGGCAGGCGGGGTGACTTAATTGCTGATTTTTTCACACAGCTGAGACTTCAAGCCAGAGTAGAAGTTGCAATAGGATCGAACAGAAACCAGCTGAAAACAAGACAGAACCACTTTGCTCCACCACACCAGACAGGGCCCCAGTTTCTCAGGCCACAACACTGTACGGGCCCTCGATAAAACCCCAGGGGAAAAACCAAAGGGAGTAAACCATGGGGCGGAATCAGCGGAAAAACTCTGGTAACATGAATAACCAGAATAGATCAACCCCCCCAAGAAAAGATACGGCAGATGTGATTGAAGATCCCATTCATAAACAACTGGCTGAGATGTCAGAAGTCGAATTCAGAATTTGGTTTGCAGACAAGATTAATAAAATGGAATTAGGAATTCGAGGAGAAATTCAAAAACTGTCTCAAGAATTTAACGAATTTAAAGACAAAACCACCAAAGACTTAGACACACTGAAACAAGAACTTACAGCCCTCAAAGATATGAAAAATACAGTAGAATCCCTCAGTAACAGAATGGAGCAAGCAGAAGAAAGGATTTCTGACATTGAAGATAAAGTCTTCGAACGCTCCCAATCTCTCAAAGAGGAAGAGAAATGGAGAGCAAAAACGGATCACTCACTCAGAGAGCTCTCAGATAATTCGAAAAAAAATAACATAAGGGTTATAGGAATTTCGGAGGCTGATGACGTGGCAGCCAAGGGCACAGAGGCCCTTCTACATGAAATTATGAAAGAAAATTTTCCAGACATGCCTAGAGAATCTGAAATTCAGATAGCAGACAGCTTCAGAACCCCAGCACGATTCAACCCCAAAAAGCCATCTCCCAGACATATCATAATTAGCTTCACTAAAGTTAACATGAAAGAGAAGATTCTCAAAGCAGCCCGGCGAAAGAAAACTATAACGTACAAAGGTAAGAATATTAGAATAACTGCAGATCTCTCTGCTGAAACTTTTCAAGCAAGAAGAGGCTGGTCATCAACTTTTAATCTCCTAAAGCAAAAAAACTTTCAACCCAGGATCTTGTATCCAGCTAAACTGAGTTTCATCTATGATGGAGAAATTAAATACTTCAATGACATTCATATGTTGAAAAAATTTGCCATAAGTAAACCAGCTCTTCAGGATGTTCTCAGACCTATCCTCCACAATGACCAACCCAATCCTATACCACAAAAGTAAACTCACTCAGAAACTTCGGATCAAACTCCAACTTCCACACTGGCGAAAGGATTAAAAATGTCCACTGGACCTTTGAAAAACTCGATACCCAAAATTCCACCAGACTTATCCTTACTCTCCATCAATGTGAATGGCTTAAACTGTCCTCTAAAGAGGCATAGGTTAGCTGACTGGATACAAAAACTTAAGCCAGATATTTGTTGCATACAAGAGTCACATCTCAACTTAAAAGACAAATACAGACTCAGGGTGAAAGGATGGTCATCCATATTTCAGGCAAATGGTAATCAGAAAAAAGCAGGTGTTGCAATTTTATTTGCAGATACAGTAGGCTTTAAACCATCAAAAGTAAGGAAGGACAAGAATGGTCACTTCATATTTGTTAAGGGTAATACTCAATATGACGAGATCTCAATTATTAATATCTATGCACCCAACCAGAATGCACCTCAATTTATAAGAGAAACTCTAACAGACATGAGTAACTTGATTTCCTCCAGCTCCATAATCGTTGGAGATTTCAACACTCCCTTGGCAGTGTTGGATCGATCCTCCAGAAAGAAGCTGAGCAAAGAAATCTTAGATTTAAACCTAACCATCCAGTATTTAGATTTAGCAGACATCTACAGAACATTTCATCCCAACAAAACTGAATACACATACTTCTCATCAGCCCACGGAACTTACTCCAAAATTGATCACATTTTAGGTCACAAGTCTAACCTCAGTAAATTTAAAGGAATAGAAATTATTCCATGCATCTTCTCGGACCATCATGGAATAAAACTTGAATTGAGTAACAACAGGAATCTGCATACCCATACAAAAACATGGAAGTTAAATAACCTTATGCTGAATGATAACTGGGTCAGAGATGAGATTAAGAAAGAAATCACCAATTTTTTGGAACAAAATGACAATGAAGACACAAGCTATCAGAACCTCTGGGACACTGCAAAGGCAGTTCTAAGAGGGAAATTTATAGCACTGCAAGCCTTCCTCAAGAGAACGGAAAGAGAGGAAGTTAACAACTTAATGGGACATCTCACACAACTGGAAAAGGAAGAACATTCCAACCCCAAACCCAGTAGAAGAAAAGAAATAACCAAAATTAGAGCAGAATTAAATGAAATTGAAAACAAAAGAATAATACAACAGATCAATAAATCAAAAAGCTGGTTTTTCGAAAAGGTCAATAAAATAGATAAACCTCTGGCCAACCTAATCAGGAAAAAAAGAGTAAAATCTCTAATATCATCAATCAGAAACAACAAAGACAAAATAACCACAGACTCATCAGAAATCCAAAAAATCCTTAATGAATATTACAAGAAACTTTATTCTCAGAAATATGAAAATCTGAAGGAAATAGACCGATACTTGGAAGCACGCCACCTTCCAAGACTTAACCAGAATCAAGTGGAAATGTTGAACAGACCCATATCAAGTTCAGAAATAGCATCAACTATACAAAACCTCCCTAAAAAGAAAAGCCCGGGACCAGATGGTTTCACGTCAGAATTCTACCAAACCTTTAAAGAGGAATTAGTACCTATATTACTCAACCTGTTCCAAAATGTAGAAAAAGAAGGAAGACTACCCAACACGTTCTATGAAGCAAATATCACCCTGATCCCCAAACCAGGAAAAGACCCAACAAGAAAAGAAAATTATAGACCAATATCACTAATGAATATAGATGCAAAAATATTCAACAAGATCCTAACAAACAGAATCCAGCAACACATCAAACAAATTATACATCATGACCAAGTTGGTTTTATCCCAGGGTCTCAAGGCTGGTTCAATATACGTAAATCTATAAATGTAATTCAGCACATAAACAAATTAAAAAACAAAGACCATATGATTCTCTCAATTGATGCAGAAAAAGCTTTTGATAATATCCAGCATCCCTTCATGATCAGAACACTCAAGAAAATTGGTCTAGAAGGGACTTTTCTTAAACTGATAGAGGCTATCTACAGCAAACCCACAGCCAATATCATATTGAATGGAGTTAAATTGGAATCATTTCCACTCAGATCAGGAACCAGACAAGGCTGCCCATTGTCTCCATTGCTTTTCAACATTGTAATGGAAGTTTTAGCCACCGCAATTAGGGAAGAAAAGGCGATCAAGGGTATCCATATAGGGTCAGAAGAGATCAAACTCTCGCTCTTCGCAGATGATATGATTGTGTATCTGGAAAACACTAGGGACTCTACTACAAAACTCCTAGAAGTGATCAAGGAATACAGCAGTGTCTCAGGTTACAAAATCAACATTCATAAATCGGTAGCCTTTATATACACCAACAACAGTCAAATTGAAAAAGCAGTTAAGGACTCTATCCCATTCACAGTAGTGCCAAAGAAGATGAAATATTTGGGAATTTACCTAACAAAAGACGTGAAAGATCTCTATAAAGAGAACTATGAAACTCTAAGAAAAGAAATAGCTGAAAATGTTAACAAATGGAAAAAGATACCATGCTCATGGCTAGGAAGAATCAACATTATCAAAATGTCCATACTACCCAAAGCAATATATACTTTCAACGCACTCCCTATTAAAGCTCCACTGTCATATTTTAAAGATCTTGAAAAAACATTACTTCGTTTTATATGGAATCAGAAAAAACCTCGAATAGCCAAGACATTACTCAGAAATAAAAACAAAACAGGAGGAATCACACTACCAGACCTCAGACTTTACTACAAATCGATAGTGATCAAAACAGCATGGTATTGGCACAAAAGCAGAGAAGTAGATATCTGGAATAGAATAGAGAACCAAGAGATGAATCCAGCTACTTACCGCTATTTGATTTTTGACAAGCCAATTAAAAACATTCAGTGGGGAAAAGATTCCCTATTTAACAAATGGTGCTGGGTGAACTGGCTGGCAACCTGCAGAAGACTGAAATTAGACCCACACCTTTCACCATTAACTAAGATAGACTCTCATTGGATTAAAGATTTAAACTTAAGACATGAAACTATAAAAATACTAGAGGAGAATGCAGGGAAAACCCTTGAAGAAATTGGTCTGGGTGAGTATTTCATGAGGAGAACCCCCCGGGCAATTGAAGCAGCTTCAAAAATACACTACTGGGACTTGATCAAACTAAAAAGCTTCTGCACAGCTAAGAACACAGTAAGCAGAGCAAGCAGACAGCCCTCAGAATGGGAGAAGATATTTGCAGGGTATAACTCTGACAAAGGTTTAATAACCAGAATCCACAGAGAACTCAAACGCATCAGCAAGAAAAAAACAAGGGATCCCATCGCAGGCTGGGCAAGGGATTTGAAGAGAAACTTCTCTGAAGAAGACAGGCGCACGGCCTTCAGACATATGAAAAAATGCTCATCATCTTTAATCATCAGAGAAATGCAAATCAAAACTACTTTGAGATATCATCTAACTCCAATGAGACTAGCCTATATCACAAAATCTCAAGACCAGAGATGTTGGCGTGGATGCGGAGAAAAGGGAACACTTCTGCACTGCTGGTGGGAATGCAAATTAATACATTCCTTTTGGAGGGATATATGGAGAACACTCAGAGATCTAAAAATAGATCTGCCATTCAATCCTGTAATTCCTCTGCTGGGCATATACCCAGAAGACCAAAAATCACAACATAACAAAGATATTTGTACCAGAATGTTTATTGCAGCCCAATTCATAATTGCTAAGTCATGGAAAAAGCCGAAGTGCCCATCGATCCACGAATGGATTAATAAATTGTGGTATATGTATACCATGGAATACTATGCAGCCTTAAAGAAAGATGGAGACTTTACCTCTTTCATGTTTACATGGATGGAGCTGGAACATATTCTTCTTAGTAAAGTATCCCAAGAATGGAAGAAAAAATATCCAATGTACACAGCCCTACTATGAAACTAATTTGGGACTCTCACATGAAAGCTATAACCCAACTACAACTTAACAATAGGGGGAAGTGGGAAAGGGGGGGGTGGGAGAGGGAGGGGAATCGGTGGGATCACACCTGTGGTGCATATTACAGGGTATTTGCGAAACTTGGTAAATGTAGAATATAAATGTTTTGGCACAGTAACTGAGATAACGCCGGAAAGGCTATGTTAACCACTGGGATAAAAATGTGTCAAATGGTTTATGAAGTGAGTGTATGATGCCCCATAATCATATCATTGTATACACTTATGATTTAATAAAAAAAAAAAAAAAATGACTCAAGAAAGATCAAGTGGCCATTCAGTTTCTCTGGGAGTTCACACTTAACAATGGATTTCTATCTTCTTAAATGTCAATTTTGTTTCTCCATATCAGGTGCATAGCAGTATTCAAATAGGCTATCACAGTTAATTTGACTTGGACCATGAAGTTCATTAAAAGTATCTTAAGAGTTTCAGTACTGGCTGATTTAGCATGAAAATCTATCCAAGTACTTCCTTGGTATTTAACTAATTTTGTCCTCCTTGTGTTAGCAGTTTTATAAACCAGTTAGGCTCTTCATTAGAATTCTGAGAATTCTTACCTAGTCCAAATGATATGATCTTAAAGTTATCAGAAACCTGTATTCAAGAGTGCTTTTCAGGGTGCTTTTTATCCTTTCTTTGAAACTCCTTGAGGACACAATACTCTAGGATTTTACTTGCTTATGAAGAGTTTTTAGAAAGTGCATCAGACTTCAGCAATAAACTAAAAGAGAAGGCTCCGAAATTAGACTACCCAGGGATACCTGCTGAAGTGCAGAAGTCATTTGTAAATGACTTAAAATGATCATAGTTAAATGTGTAATTGACAAGAAAATTTGGTTATTTCTGTGGCCTGCAATAACTTAACATAATAACCATAATTATGACTGATAAGACACCAAGAAGTTTCAGAATGTTAGCAGGCTTATGCAATTTTGGAACATATATTAGTAATATCCACAAAAACATAACTTGAAGATTAAATGTCCTTTCTTGGTAATGCTTCTCATTTAATTTAACATATTAGCAAGCCTGTTTATTATCTTTCTTTTGAATGCTACAGGAACCCTCTGTAGTTTGAAGTCTTTATAGCTAGTTTGAGGTCAAAAAGTCTTAATCTTGAATTTGAAATTTGATTTTGGGAAGGCTTTCAAATATATCACAGGCTTAAAATACTTAAAACAAGATTCATTTGAACAAAGTGATAATTAAAAGATTTTATAAAGCGAAAACATTTATTTATGAATAACTCAGTTTTTTAAAAATTCTGAAATCCGTTTAAAACCTACACTTCAGCAGGTATCCCTGGGTAGTCTAATTTGGGAGCCTTTATGTTTAAATGCACTTGTTTTTTTTGGAGACAGATTTTCACTCTGTGGCCTTGTGGAGTGCCATGGCTTCATTACAGCTCATAGCAACCTCCAACTCCTGGGTCAAGTGATCCTCTTGCCTCAGCCTCCCAAGTAGCTGGAACTACAGGTGCCCACCACAATGCCCAGCTACTTTTTCTATTTTTATTTATTATTATTATTTTTAGAGACAGATTCTCAAGCTTTCGCCCTAGAGTGCTATGGCATCATAGCTCACAGCAACCTCCATCTTGGGCTCAAGTGATCCTCTTGCCTCACTTTTTGTATTTTTAGTAGACACAAGGCTCACTTTTTGCTCTGGCTGAACTTGTGAGTTCAAGCAATCCATCCACCTCCGCCTCCCAGAGTGCTAGAATTACAGGCGTGAGTCAGTGCCCAGCCTCTTTTTCTATTTTAAGTAGAGACAGGGTCTCACTCTTTCTCAGGCTTGTGGTCTTGAACTCCTGAACTCAGGCAATCCACTTGCCTCGGCCTCCTGGAGGATTACAGGCATGAGCCACTCTGCCCGGCCCTTAAATGCACTTCTTAAAGTGCAGCAGCATTATTATTCACTTTTCACTGTAATTTTAATTCATTCTTTACTAAAATTTCACCATTTGTGTAAATATTTGCTGCTTCTGGGGCTTAATATTTATGTATCTATAGGTAGGCTTGGTGGGAAGATACTTTGTTCATCAGAAATTAGGGATTCTGTTTTTATGTTGATTCTTAGTTTTGGCTTTTATATCCCCTCGATCAACTTAGCAAATGATTTTTTTTCCTACCTAAGCATGCAAGAATAAGAAACCAAGGGGATAACCTAACCCCAGCAAGATAGCCCACATCAAAAAGTCACAGAACACCAGATGCTGGCGTGGATGTGGAGAGAAGGGAACACTTCTACACTGCTGGTGGGATTGCAAACTAATACAGCCTTTTTGGTTAGAAGTATGGAGAATCCTCAAAGATCTAAAAGTAGACCTTCTATTTGATTCTGAAATCCCATTACTAGGCATCTACGCAGAAGAACAAAAATCATTTTTCTACAAAGACATTTGCACCAGAATGTTTATTGTGGCTCAATTCATAATTGCTAAGTCATAGATGCGACCTAAGTGCCCCTCAACCCATGAATAGATCAACAAACTGTGGTATGCGTTGGAATACTATTCAGCCATTAAGAAAGATAGACACTTCACATCTTTTACATTTACCTGGATGGAGTTGAAATAAATTTTTAGTAAAGTATTGCAAGAATGGAAAAATAAACATCCAATGTACTCAATACTAATATGAATCAATATATAAACAATTACATGTTCATAAGAACAAAACACTAGTAAGGGGTAGAGGGAGGGGCTGAGGAGAGGACATTTGGCAGGAGGGAGGCCAGGAGGCGGGATCTCACCTACTGTGCACATTGTGAGGGTGTATAACACGCCCCCTGGGTGAGGGGCTCTTCTACAAATGGAAGTTTACCCTAGAAGTGAGAACAATGGAACCTAAAAACTTGTACCTTCATATTAATTTGAAATAAATAAATTAACAACAAACTAACCAATAAAAAATCTGTGAATTTCTGAAAGGTGCATTATTACAATTTACTGCCACTTTCTGTCTGACCCAGTCAGACCTTTGACACCTGTAATTGGATCCACGCCAGTTAATTATTAGATCTAATTTGATCCTGGACCCGTTCCAGTTTCTGTAGCAACTTTTGGATCTAGTTAAGATCAAAATTTGTTCTAATAAATTCAGCTCAAGACATGAATCTGGAGGTTCAGAGTCTGAGAGAGAACTTACTAATGATCCCCAGCTGCTGCAAGAGAGCAGTGGAACCTTGGTCTCAGTAGGTACCTCTTGGTCACTCTTCTGAGATCACTGGAGACTCTACTTTAGATCCTAGTCCGATACCATGTATTAAAAGAAAAGCTTTGGACAAATAAACAGTTTAATTGAGTAAAGAATGATCTGGAAATCTGACATCCCCCACCCCTGAACCAGAATTGGTTCAAAGAGACTACTCCCTGCTGTGTCATTGGAGAGGATTTATGGACAATAAGGAAAGTGATGTATGCAATATGAAAGTAAGGCACAAAAGCAGCTGGATTGGTTACAGCTTGGTATTTGCCTTATTTGAGCACAGTTTGAACAGTTGGCCACCACTGAGTGGCCAAAACATGGTGATGGGTAAAAGAGTGGGTTACGGTATGTTTATACATCCACTATGTATGGAAAAACCTCAAGGCTGAACTCAAAATACTTAAGGAGGCAGATTTAGACTAAACTTCATTTAACATTGTAACATTGCAAAGACCCCTTTTCCAAATAAGCTAACATTCATGAGTTCCAGGGATTTGACATGAATACTTCCTAAGTGCCATTTTTTAGCCTACCAGAAGTACACATATGATCAACTCCAGCATATGGAAGGCAGCATAGCGTAGTTTAAGAGCATATACTGTGAAAACAGAGTAACTGAGTTTTTATCTCAGTTTTGCTAATTATAATATGCACAGTACTTAACTTCTCTGTTCTTATTTCCTCTCTTGCAAAGCACAGATAACAATAGTATCTATTTCAAAAGGTTATTGTGAGGATTGATACATCAGCACTTAGAGTAGTTTCTATGATATAATAAATGTTCAATAGATGTCATTACACTTAGAAAGCAACAGTTACTGAGTATTTCCTGTGTGCCTTTGTATTTTTCATGCCTTAGCCAAGTGAATTAATCCTCACAACAGCCCTATGAGGTAGAAACCAAGTCACTTGTTCAAGGTCATATACCTGGTAAGTGGTGGTGAGATTGAAGCCCTAACATTCTGTCTCAGGAGTCTGTGCTATTAACCACCCCACATGTGGCTTGTCTTTATGATGCTACTGTTTTGAAATAATTGTTGTGAGATTTCTGTTGGCTGTTAACATTTCCAGGAAAACCAGAGATTTCTGGGTGATGTGAATCACAGAGTAGAAACCATGGCTTGGGTTTAGGTGGCTTCCCTATGGTAATATAGTAGTTTATTAGTCTCAAGACTTTAATTTTATTAGTCTTGAAAAAGTCTTTGTGAAAAAGGAATTGCTGGGACAGATTATAGCGACATATACCCCAGTTTGAAGATGAAGTAGAACCAGTTAGCATGCCTTTCCTCTCATTTTGCTCCATGCAGAATATACTTGACAAATGTCCATCAGAAGCACCTGCTTACCTACTGTTTGTTATTACAAGTATCTGTGAGATTAGCTTTTAACAAGTTGTAGGTATTATATAATTAAATAATTAAATTTAAAAAAAGTCTTTTCTTCTTAGATTGAGTAGTATCTGCTTCAGATCACTGGAATGTAAAATTAGAATGTAAGCTAATTGGCTCGGCGCCTGTAGCTCAAGTGGCTAAGGAGCCAGCCACATACACCAGAGCGGGTGGGTTTGAATCCAGCCCGGGCCCCCCAAACAACAATGACGACTACAACCAAAAAGTAGCTGGGCATTATGGCAGGCGCCTACTTGGGAGGCGAAGGCAAGAGAATCGCTTAAGCCCAGGAGCTGGAGGTTGCTGTCAGCTGTGATGCCATGGCCCTCTACCCAGGGCGACAATTTGAGGCTTTGTCTCAAAAAAAAAAAAAAGAATGTAAGCTAATTGAAGGCAAGAGATATTTTCTGTCTTGTTCCATTCCTTTTCCTACCACTTCTGCCCCACATATTCAACAGTCTTTTTTAAATTCAGCGTGCAGAGTAGACCTTTGAAAATGCAAGTCAGCTAGGTCACTTCACTTGTCCATGTAAGACCCTCCAAAGGTTTCGCGTTAGAATTACATTTAAGGTCCTTAGGCAAGTCTCCAAGCCTCTCCTGGTTCCCGTGCATTCTCTGTCTCGCTAATCTCCTCCTCTACACTACTATACTCGCTTACTCAGCTCCAGGCACATTTGCCTATTTGCTGTTCCTTGAACATGCAAGTTCCTTGAAATTGCTGTTTCCTTGCCTGAAACTCTTTTTTCCTCAGATATCTGCCTGGATTTCATGTTAACTTCTAAGTCTTATCTCAAATGTCATCTTTTCACGGAGGCCTTTCCTGACAGGCCCTTTGCCTCCCCATGTGTCTTACCTCCCTCCCTTGAGTTTTTTTCCATAAAACTTATTATCACCTTATATGCTATATATTTTACTCATTTTTTTGTTTGTTTTTTGGATCTCTTTTCCCACCAAAATGTAAGCTCTATAAGAACAGGAATTGTATCATTTTGTTCATTGCTGTATCTCTAGTGCTTTAAACAATGTTTAGCACACAATAAGCACTCAATAAATGTACATTGAATAATCGAATGAATGTTCTGCAATGTGACAGTTCAGTTAGTTATACAGTACTGCTTGAGATGGCATACGGCCTGCCTATCTAACACCATTATGACAATATTGTTTCTGTGGATTTATTCGTGTTATTAATGTTTGATTTTATAATCCTAACTTTTTTTTTTTTTATTGTTGGGGATTCATTGAGGGTACAATAAGCCAGGTTACACTGATTGCAATTGTTAGGTAAAGTCCCTCTTGCAATCATGTCTTGCCCCCATAAAGTGTGACACACACTAAGGCCCCACCCCCCTCCCTCCATCCCTCTTTCTGCTCCCCCCCCATAACCTTGTCATTAATTGTCCTCATATCAAGATTGAGTACATAGGATTCATGCTTCTCCATTCTTGTGATGCTTTACTAAGAATAATGTCTTCCACTTCCATCCAGGTTAATACGAAGGATGTAAAGTCTCCATTTTTTTTAATGGCTGAATAGTATTCCATAGTATACATATACCACAGCTTGTTAATCCATTACTGGGTTGGTGGGCATTTAGGCTGTTTCCACATTTTGGCGATTGTAAATTGAGCTGCAATAAACAGTCTAGTACAAGTGTCCTTATGATAAAAGGTATAATCCTAACTTTTTTTTTTTTTTTTTTTTTTTTTTTTTTATTGTTGGGGATTCATTGAGGGTACAATAAGCCAGTTACACTGATTGCAATTGTTAGGTAAAGTCCCTCTTGCAATCATGTCTTGCCCCCATAAAATGTGACACACACTAAGGCCCCACCCTCCTCCCTCCATCCCTCTTTCTGCTCCCCCCCCCATAACCTTAATTGTCATTAATTGTCCTCATGTCAAGATTGAGTACATAGGATTCATGCTTCTCCATTTTTGTGATGCTTTACTAAGAATAATGTCTTCCACTTCCATCCAGGTTAATACGAAGGATGTAAAGTCTCCATTTTTTTTAATGGCTGAATAGTATTCCATAGTATACATATACCACAGCTTGTTAATCCATTACTGGGTTGGTGGGCATTTAGGCTGTTTCCACATTTTGGCGATTGTAAATTGAGCTGCAATAAACAGTCTAGTACAAGTGTCCTTATGATAAAAGGTATAATCCTAACTTTTAATATTGTGTATTTAGAATGCGGTTAGTTCTCTCTACAGCCAAAGATGGCTAACCTCTCTTCTTCCTTTTCTTTAAGTACAACTTAAAAAAGTAGAATTCCCATGCAGAGAACCTATTGGTCATCTTCCTGCATTTCTTTTGGTTGTATATATTTTTTGAGTAGTGGTCATGGTCGGGGGGAAGGACACTTTATTGGAAAAACATGAGTTAGGACTCCTCATTCTCTACTTCAAACTCCAAGAAGTTCGTAAATGAAGCTTTAATAAAAACTAGTAGAGGCTATGAGGAATACAATGGGAATGGGATAGCCTAGTGTAGTTGTGCTAGCAACATTTCAAGTGTTCATTTGCCGGGCGGCGCCTGTGGCTCAGTCGGTAAGGCGCCGGCCCCATATACTGAGGGTGGCGGGTTCAAACCCGGTCCCAGCCGAACTGTAACAACAACAACAAAAAAAAAAATAGCCGGGCGTTGTGGCAGGCGCCTGTAGTCCCAGCTGCTCGGGAGGCTGAGGCAAGAGAATTGCTTAAGCCCAGGAGTTGGAGGTTGCTGTGAGCCGTGTGACGCCACGGCACTCTACCAAGGGCGGTACAGTGAGACTCTGTCTCTACAAAAAAAAAAAAAAAAAAGTGTTCATTTGCCACCTATAGCTAGTAGCTACCATTTTGGACAGTGCAGATATAATAGGTGTTATCATTGCAGAAAGTTCTACTGGAAAATACCTCTCTAAACAGTGGGAAATATGAAGATGAAAGTAGATAATAAGATATAATTGTTTTATGTTTTGTCTCCCCAGTGGGGAAATATAAGGAATTGTGTCTTGTAATTCTCTTTTACTGTACTTTTATTTATCAAACAATTATTTTGCCTCTAATAATACATGCCAGACTCTGTTGTAGGCACTGGTGATGGACAAGATTGTCTCTGGACTTTCTGTATGGAGTTTATATTTTAGTGGAGGAAATGGTCACTAAGTAGATAATCATAGAAATAAATATAATCTCTATAATCTGGATGGATAGCAAGCCGTAATGTGCATAGTCCCCCAGCTTCTCAGATACTGACAAATAATAGGTACAAAAAGCTAGATAGTAATTTATAGTTGAGGTCTACAAACAACATTAAAATTTCAGTGCAGTCAATAAATTTAGTAATATTCAGACCATTTTCTGTATTTTTCTTATTTCTGCATAGAGCAAAGATTATGTCAGTTGCCCTGTGGTTTCAAGCCACAGTTATTCTGGGAGTGCACAGTTGCCATCAGTGAGCAGTGGCTGATCCAAAAGAATTCCAGCCAAGGACTTGCTAGTGATGGAAAGAAATGATGTGTCTTGGCAGTTGCCAAAAATTATGTTTTTCTTGTTAATGGCAATCTTTTTATCTTGAAGCCCTTCCTATGATGTGATGTGTGCACATATGAATATTCTTTAAGAGGCAGAGATCATGCTGTCAAATGCATTCAAACAGTGCTTACCTATGTGAAATTTGAAGTTATACAGATGCCTAATAAGTGCTTTGATGTTCTTGCTGCTGATGTGGTTAATGATATTTCATAAAAAATGTTAGAAGTTAAACTACAAAGATTGTTATGTTAGCGTTGTTTATTATTTTAATTTTGTTTCTCTCTTCACATCATCAAGTCTCACTTATGCTGTTAAGTCTCTGAAATTCTTCTTTAATATGGAAGGGAGCATGAAGTGTAATTTCTTTACACTTTTTTTCTTTTCTTTTTGTTTTTAGAGTCTCATTATGTTGCCCTTGGTAGAGTGCCATGGCGTCACAACTCACAGCAACCTCAAACTCTTGGGCTTAAGCGATTCTCTTGCCTCAGCCTCCCAAGTAGCTGGGACTACAGGCGCCCACCACAATGCCTGGCTATTTTTTTTGTTGTTGTTGTAGTTGTCATCATTGCTATTTGGTAGGCCGGGGCCGGAATCGAACCCGCCAGCTCCGGTGTATGTGGCTGAAACTCTAGCCACTTGAGCTATATGCGCCAAGCCAGAAAACTGCTGTTTTAAGAGGGAGACTTCTGTGAAATTGCAGATAAGTCAGCTTTCAGGTTGTGACTTAAACCAGCTATATGGAAAACTAAAGAAATATATTTACTATTGAATAAATTAATGAATATTTTTGTTAAGTTTTGTTTCATCATAGCTAGTGAAATATTTCCTGTGACCTAGGTATTTATCAGGAAAGAAAAATCCAGCACATAGTAGGCACCCAATAAATCCTACTGAAATGAATCATATTGATCTTTCTATAGTAGAAGTTCATTAAGTGGTTTCCTTATTAATCTAGGATACTGTTACCCTAGTGTGGATGATTAATACCATTTAATGAGGGCGGCGCCTGTGGCTCAGTGAGTAGGGTTCAAACCCAGCCCCGGCCAAACTGCAACAAAAAAATAGCTGGGTGTTGTGGCGGGCGCCTGTAGTCCCAGCTGCTTGGGAGGCTGAGGCAAGAGAATCGCGTAAGCCCAAGAGTTGGAGGTTGCTGTGAGCCGTGTGACGCCACGGCACTCTACCCGAGGGTGGTACAGTGAGACTCTGTCTCTACCAAAAAAAAAAAAAATACCATTTAATGAAGGATATCATCATGCAAACTAAAATGATTCCTTCGTAGTTTAGTTTTCTAACTTTAAAACATGAAAACAAGTTTTTCTCAGTACTTATTTTAATAAGAATTTGCATTTGGCCAATAAAATATGTGCAAATAACATATATTTAGTGGAATTTTTGCCATTTTATTGTAAAATAACAGATACAGAAAAAGACAGATGTGTATATTAATGACTTAATAAGATAAAATAAACATCACTCAGGTCAAGAAATAGAACTTTTTAACATCCCCATAAATCCCTGCCTACCTTGTTTCAATCTCAAATAACCACTATCAGTATTTTTGGGTAGTAGGATTATAGGTAGTTAAAAAACATGTATTTTTCTTTATAGTATCTATATTCTGGATTTTCTTTTTTTTTTAATGTCAATATATTATGGAAGTTGCAATGTTTTGGTTACATGAATTGCTTTTGTACAGTTTGAGTCAAAGTTATAAACGTTCACACCATCCAGATAGTGTGCACTGTACCTGTTAGGTGAGGTTACCCCATCCCTCCTTGTCCTTTTTCACCTCCTTGCTTTTCATTGAGTTTTTACTACCAAATGTGCCGATGGGTCTTGATCAATTAGTTCCATAAAGTGTTTGCTTTTCCATTCTAGCACTATTTCACTTAGAACAATGGTTTTCAGTTCCATCCAGATTGTTACAAAAGGTATTGGTACACCATTTTTTTCATGGCTGGATAGTACTCTGTGGTATACATATACAGCATTTTATTAATCCACTCATGTATTGATGGGTACTTGGGTTGATGCCACATTTTTGCAATTGTGAATGCTGCAATGAACATTTAAGGGCATATGACTTTTTTTTTTTTTTTTTTTGTAGAGGCAGAGTTTCACTTTATTGCCCTCAGTAGATTGCCGTGGCGTCACATAGCTCACAGCAACCTCCAACTCCTGGGCTTAGGCGATTCTCCTGCCTCAGCCTCCCAAGCAGCTGAGACCACAGGCGCCCGCCACAACGCTTGGCTATTTTTTTGTTGTTGTTGCAGTTTGGCCGGGGCTGGGTTTGAACCCGCCACCCTCGGTATATGGGGCCGGTGCCCTGCTCACTGAGCCACAGGTGCCGCCCGGGCATATGTCTTTTTGATAAAATGATTTATTTTAGATAAAACCCAAAAGTGGGATTTCTGAGTCAAATGGTAGGCTTATGTTTAGTTCTTTGAGGTATCTCCATATGAATTTCCACAGAGGTTGTACCAGTTTGCAGTCGCACCATCAGTGTATAGGGTTCCTTTCTCTGCATATTCACACCAGCATTTGTTGTTTTGGGACTTTCTGGTAAAAGCCCTTCTCCTTGGAGTTACGTGATATCTCATGGTGATCCTTCTGGGGGGTTTTGATGGAGACTTTTAAGGCTATGAATTTTCCTCTCAGGGCTAATTTTGCTGAATCCTACAGATTTTTGATAACTTGTGTCCCCTTTGTCATTTAGTTCAAAGAATCTTATGATTTTCATCTTAATTTCCTCCTTGACCCAATTATTGTTCAGCAATAGATGCTTTTAATTTCCATGATTTTGTGTGTTTCTGCCAGAGTTGATTTCTAATTGTACTCCACTGGTAGAATTGAGTGTTTCTGCCAGAGTTGATTTCTAATTGTACTCCACTGGTCTGAGAATATACATAGTACAATTTTCTTTCTTTCTTTCTTGCTTTCTTGCTTTTGTTTTTGAGACAGAGTCTCATTCTGATGGTGTGGCTAGAGTGCAATGGCACCATCATAGCTCACAGCAACCTCAAACTCTTAGGCTCAAGTGATCCTCCTGCCTCAGCCTCCCAAGAAGCTGGTACTGTGCATGTGCATCACCACACCTGGCTAGTTTTCATATTTTTAGTAGAGACAAGGTCTCACTCTTGCTCTGGCTCTTGTGCTCTTGATCTCAAGTGGTCCTCTCACCTCAGCCTCCCAGAGTGCTAAGATTACAGTTGTGAGCCATCACACCCCAAGATTAATCACAGCAAAAAATAGTTTTGTGAATTTTCTGAGACATACTTTGTGGCCTAAGATATGTTAATCTTGGAGATTGTTTTTTTTATTAAATCATAGCTGTGTACATTGATATGATCATGGGGCATCATTCACTAGCTTTACAGACTGTTTACCAAGTTTCACATATACCCTTGTAAGATGCACCGCTGGTGTAATCCCACCAAATCCCTTCCCTCTACCCACCTCCCCCCTCCCTCCCCTCCCTTGGAGATTGTTTTGTATACAGAGAAGAACGTATATTCTGTAGTTTGGTGAAAGAATGTTCTATAAATGTCTATTATGCCCATTTGCGCTAGCAGGGATGTCCAACCTTTTTTTCCTCTGCTGCATATTGGAAGAATGAGTTATCTTGGGCCACAGATTAAATACACAAAAACTGATTATAAAAAAAAAGATTCATGCATATTTTTTATGGTATCCAACAGCACAGATAAGTAGAAAAGGAAGGTCCTCACAAAATTAGCATGTATTCCATAAGCTGTAGGTTGGACACCCCTGCTCTAGAGTTTCATTTAAGTCCCATGTTTATTTATTTTCTGCTTGGAAGGATCTGTCCAGTTCTTACAGTGGGTGTTGAAGTCTCTGGCTATTACGATGTTGCTGTTTATCACTTTGTTTAGATCTTGTAGGGTTCGCTTTGTAAATCTGGGTTGGGGGTGCACCTGTGTTAGGTGCATAAATATTTAGAATTGTTATGTCTTCTTGTTGAATTGTTACCTTTACCATTATATAATAATCGTCTTTGTCTTTCTTCACTTTTGTTGCTTTGAAGTTGATGTTTTATGAGAATGGCTACGCCAGTTTTCTTTTGGTTTGCATTTGCATGGATATCATTTTCCATCCCTTCATCTTGAGTCTTTGTGGATTAGAAGCATTTCCTGGAGACAGCAGATCTTTGGCTTCTATTGTTTTATCCATTCAGCCAGTCTATGTCTCTAGAGGGAAGATTTCAACCTATTCACATTTATTGAAAGAATTGATAAGTGGGGTAGATTTCTGTTCATCCTACTGAGTAGAACTTTACTGCTTTGTTTTACCTCTTTAGCCATTGTAGTATCTGGGCTCTGAACTTTAGCATTTGGGTGTATAAAATCTTGCACTGGTGGGTCTCTGTTTTGCTGATTAATGTATAATGCAGATCTGAGTACTTCCTCTAGGGAAGATCTGGCCTTGACAAATTCCCTCAGTGTTTGCTTGTTTGAGAAAGTATTTGTCTCTCATGCAAGAAACTTAGTTTTGCAGGATACAAAATTTAGGCTGGTCATTATTCTGTTTGAGAAGGTGGAGAATGGGGCCCTAGTCCCTTTTGGCTTTTAAGGTCTCTGTTGAGAAGTTTGCCGTTAGTCCACTGGGTTTTCCTTTGTAGGTTACCTGATGCATTCACCTTATAGTTTGTAGGTGTTCCTCTTTAATGTTAACTTTGGCCAGTCTGATGACTATATGCATTGGTAATTGCCTGTTGATGATGAATCTCCTAAGAAGCCATTAAGCTTCTAGTGCCTGGATGTCTAAATTTCTAGCAAGACTTGGGATATTTTCCTCAAGTATGCCCTCAAATAAAATTTCCATCCCTTGTGATGTTTCTCCTTCACCCTCAATGGTACCTATGATTCTTATGTTAGGCCTTTTTACATAATCCCATATTTCTTGTAGGCTTTGTTCATTCCTCTTATTTCTTCTGTTGGTATTATCTTCTACCTCTGAGTTTCTTCTGCCTGGTTAGCCTGTTCTTAAGGATTTTCATTTGTTCTGTGAATGAATTTTTTATTTCCAGAAACTGTGGTTGATGCTTTTTTAAAAATAATTCTATTTCTTTAGTGAATTTTTAATTCATTTCCTGCCTTGTTTTTGTGGTTTCTATGTGTTGGGTTTCTATCTTCTCTTGCACTGTTTCATTGAGCTTCTTTATAATCTGGAAATTCTGTATCAATCATTTCAATATTCTCATTTTGGTTGTTTTACATTGGTATGGTATTTTTTTCCTTTGGGGGTGTCCTTTCAATCTGAGTTTTTATGTTTCTAGAATTATTTTGCTGAGTCCTTCTCATTTGTAACAGCTGTCCTGCTTATATTTGGATTTTCTTTTGTTCAGATAATGACACACCCAGTTTAATATCTGAGACGGTAGGTGGTGCTTGTTGGTGAGACTCAACTACACCCTGTATGATTGAATCAATAAACTCTATAAAGAGCATGCAAATTGTCCTTCCTTGCCAGAAAGAATAAGCCACAGTGTTGTTTTTGGATCCTGTGACCAGATCTAGTCCCTCCAAAGTGCTTGTTTGCCCGAGGTGGTGGGTGAAGCAATGGAACTTCAGGTGAATCCTTATTCTCTGCCACAGGAGAGGCATGTGGAGGAGTGTGGCTGGGTGGGTCTGGGGTTCTGTGAGTTTCCCCTCAAGCTACATCATAGCTGACAAGGTACCTGTTTCAGCAGGGATCTGAGGTCTGCTCCCAACTTCTATGTAAAGCCACCAGGAAGTGTCTGAGGTAGGTTTACCCAACCAGAAAGTGTGCTTATGGAGGCTGGGCCATCTGATATTCATAGTCTGACATTCTGGAACATGTATTCTGATTTTTATAAATTAAACCTTGTAGGAAGATTATAGAAAATATGACCTAAAGACAGCTGACCTCTATACGTCTAATTTTATCAGGATTCATATAGGAAATATACTTTGATATAGGAATAGTTATTAAAAATTGATTCATAATTCACCTAGTTTATTTTATCCATTGCCATCCTTTATTGATTCCTGCTAATCCCACATGCTTTGTATTGAGACTTCTTTCTCCAAATGCACAATTTGATCTATTTTCTTGATTTTCAATATTCCCATGTTGTCTAGGATCAGTAGTTTCTTTTTTATTTTGATCCTAGAACTCTCCATGCCTAAAAAATTCCCTATGGTTATTTGTTTAAACATAATCCCATGCATTGAGTAGTTATGAATAGTTATCACTATTTAAGGTAATATTGACAAGGATTTGAGTAAAGATATTTTTGTCTCCAAATATTAGTAGTTGTGGTGATTAAGAATCTGAATCGGATGCACCACCTTTGCCTTAGTATGTTCTTTAGAACGTCCAGATTATGTCTGGTTATGAGGGTTCTAGGTCTAGGGATTTCTAGAAGCCTCGGTCTTGGGATTTCTGAGATGAGGTTGTTCAACAGGGCTTGTAGAGCTTGGCTTGTTCTTATGTGATCCCCTTTATATTTCATAAGAGAGAGACACTGACTGCATCAGTATAGGTTTCTTCATCAAGCAGAAGTTTTATGCCAAGCAACTTCAGGTGCATTTGACTTCATATTTAGCCACAGTGTGAATTTCATATTTATCACAGAGATGAAGATGAGACAGTGCTAGTGATGCTATGATTACAGTTACCCTTGCATTCTTGATTTTGATGTTTCGGCATTCCTTGAAACTCTCTTTTGACAAGGACCAATAATACAGAACTCTGAAGATTTCATTCATGGAGTTGGCCTCTGAACTGGCATTCAGTCAAGCAAATAGGCTGTAGTGAATTTATTGAGAATAACACAGTTCTTGATTGTATGTCTAATCCATACCAAATGGCTCAGCCAAGAAGTCTCCAACTTTCTCTGCTTCTCACACAACCTCATTTCCCATTTTGTTCCCAAGGGTCTGTAGAATTTAGTGAATCTTCCAAGCCTGACACCTTAAATCTGGTCATCCCCCTCTCTTCCATATAGTTCTTTTCCAAGATAGCATTGAGGATGTTGCCATGGTTATTTAACACTTAGTTGATATTGTTATAATAGGTTATAGCTATTGTATTTTATAATTATTATTATTATTTTTTGGCCCAGGCTGGGTTTGAACCCACCATCTCCGGTATATGGGGCCGGTGCCCTACTCCTTTGAGTCACAGGTGCTGCCCTATTTTATTATTTGTTTATTTATTTATTTATTTATTTTTTGAGACAGAGTTTCACTTTGCTGCCCTCAGTAGAGTGCTGTGGCATCACAGCTCACAGCAACCTCCAGCTCTTGGGCTTAGGCAATTCTCTTGCCTCAGCCTCCCAAGTAGTTGGGACTTCAGGCACCCACCACAACCAACGCCTGGCTATTTTTTTGTTGCAGCTTGGCCGGGGCCGGGTTCAAACCCACCACCCTTGTTACCCTTGGTATATGGGGCTGGCGCCCTACTCACTAAGCCCCAGGTGCCACCCATAGCTATTTTATTTTCATTCTTAACTAAGATTGCTTTGTTTTTCATTGTCACTATAGGTTTTAGGAACCTAGCACTCCAGTTTTGCTACTGAATGTTTTAGCTAAGTGGCAGGTACTATAGAATAGATTTTAAGAGATGGCTTCAGAGTGAATTTAAAAAAAAAAATACTTCCAGAGTTGATCATTTTACTGTGTTCCTATCTAGACCTATCTTCTCTTCATGCAGTTAGTTACAGCACCAAAGAGGTCAGTTTTTCCACTGTCTCTCCCAGAAAAGATCAGGAAGTGCAATAAGGTTCATGAAAATTTAAGCTTGAAGTTTAGAAAACTCAAAACAACCCAAACCCTCAAACATTCAGTTTGGTTTGAATCTTGGACAAAGGTTTGCTATGCAGCTAGTGGAGTCATTCCAGTTTAACGGCTGTAGTAACTTCATTTCAGGGCTAGTGATGGGGAAATTATGAAACCATAACTTGGATCTTATTTTAACAAAACCAAGAAATAAAAACACTTACTGGGGAATCTGCATGGGAAAGGGGGCCTACCTAACCCCAACTGCTGCTATTTTACTGTGGCAGCTCCTCTTACTATAGGAATTATGAAACCCATCTTTCCAGTTCCTTTAGAGAGCTGATTTTTGAAAGCAATTGAGTTGCCTGCATCCAATTTATAAGCCTCCTAATGTGCGCAACAGGGAAGATCTTTCATAGGTGATTAAATCCAGTAGAGTTAAGGCCCGTCATAGTGATTTCCCTCATGGTCAGCTTTCATTTCAGAAGTCATCCCAGGAGAACAACTGTAGTTCTTTACCTAGTTGGTTTTTGAAACAAATTTTCCACTTCAAAGAGAGCCCAATAATTTAGACCCCGTCTTCCTTGGATGCAATTTATTTGTTCCAGGGATAAGAATTCAATTTAATGACTATTTATTGAGTGGCTTCGTTATAACTGGCACTGGAGAATATGTTCTAGGGAGAGGTATACAACATAGAAAAAAATGTCCTTCAACGTCTTATAGGCCAGTCAATAATTAACAATGAAAACATCTTCTAAACAAATTCAGAAAAAGATTCATTCTGAAATAAGTTAGAAAACTTCAGTTGATTTCAAAACATACCTAATAGAGCATCTTACCTCATTTGCAGTTGGTCACATATCAAATACTGCGCAGCAAAATAAGGTTGAGCCTCAGGCTCTGCAGATATGGAACAAACCTTGAGGGGCCAAGAATCACAGAGACCCGAAGTTGTGAAGCACATCCTCTCAAAGGACTTTCGAATGACTGGGGCCTCGGAGCATCCAGAAGTACTGACAATTTAATACAGTTGTGTTTTCTTATTCAGGTAGAAATTTTGATTTGCCAGACAATACAAGTGACTTAACTAACAAGGTTTAATTAGTAAATAGCATAAGTATTTCCCCAGAGTATCTATGTTATCAAACCAGCTGTTTCTCTTAATTGTGGATATAGTTAGTGATTTTGGTTTTATTAAACATTCACCACTAAGTGATTGTTTCCACTATTAATGTAATCATGTTACTGTGAAATTTGAACTAATTCACATGAAATCTCTGAGTCACAAGCCAATGAAATGTAGTTAATGATAATTGTTGTAACTTGACATTTTCTTTTTTTTTGCATTTCTTTTAGAATAAAATATTGCTTTAAGTATTGTACTTTGATAACATCTATATCTAATTCCTTTCCATCTTTCTGTTTGTACTTTAGAACCACAAGAAGCAAGTCTGTTTCTTAGAGTATAAAGCCATCTAAGTGAACTTATCAAAATTTGGAGATTTTATAGAACTATTTTCTGAACTCATAATGATTACAGTTAACAGTGGAACAAGAGGAATATAATATTCTTTTTTTTTAATTTTATTTTATTTTGGCCGGAGCTAGGTTTGAACCTGCCACCTCTGGTATATGGGAGCGGTGCCCTACTCCTTGAGCCACAGGCGCCGCCCGGAATATAATATTCTTTAATAACTTGACATTTTATAATTTAATTCTGGCACTTTTTTTTTTTTTTTTTTTTTTTTTTGGGTTTTTGGCTGGGGCTGGGTTTGAACCCGCCACCTCCGGCATATGGGACCGGCGCCCTACTCCTTGAGCCATAGGCGCCGCCCTATAATTTAATTCTGAATATTTATCCAAGCCATTAACAGGCAGCTAATAAATCCAATAAATACTAGGTAGAATCCTGTACTTAGAAGGTGAACCGGTGGTTGAGGAAATGAAATAAACCTGAGTGTTAAATGCAGGGACCATCAGTTTCAATCAAGGAGATAATCATTTCCAGATGGGGAAGGTTTGAGTGTTCTTGGGTATTGTGAAAGTGGTGTTGGCCTTTGAAGGGCGTATGGATTTAGAGAAGAATGAGCAGAGTATTTCAGAGGTGAGGGATTAATGCATTGCAGGGGTCCTCAAACTGCGGCCCATGGGCCTCATGAGGCCGTGTGATTGTATTTGTTCCCGTTTTGTTTTTTTACTTCAAAATAAGATGTGTGCATAGGAATTTGTTCATAGGTTTGTTTTTTTTTAAACTATAGTCTGGCCCTCCAGTGGTCTGAGGGACAGTGAACTGGCCACCTGTTTAAAATGTTTGAGGATGCCTGCATTAGAGGCTGGAAAATTCATACTTTGTAGGTACAGGGAGCAATAAGAGGATCTCTTTGCTGGGCTTAATACAGAATTGATGTAGGAAAGTACTTGAATTGGAGCTTGAACAGTAAGATGAAAACAGATTTTGGACGACCAAGGCAAGAAGTGTGAGCTTTATCCTTAAAGGTACAAGGAGCTATCTAAGTTCTTTTTTTGTTTGTTTGTTTTACTCCCATGTTTTATTATGATGTACTTCAAAAATAGAGCAAAGTAGAAAGAATAGAAAATTGAACATCCTTATACCTACCAACTGGTTCGAACGATCATTATTAACCTTTAGCCATATTTAGCTTCATTTTAGCACTATCTTAAGTACAAATATCATGAACTTCACTCCTAAAAACTTCAGCATTCATCTCTGTCTCATCCATCTGAGCTGCTTCACATAATACTATACATTGGATGGCTTATAAACAACAGACATTTATTTCTCATGAGCTGTTCTAAGTTCTTGAGATGAGGAATGAAATTGTGAAGTAATGTTTTAGGAAGATAACACAGGCAGTAACAGAATAAATGGAAAAGGAAGTGGCTGAAGATAGGACAATGGATTAGAAAAAATGCCTAAAAAATATATCATTAAAATTTAATAGGGGTAACAGTGTTAGAAAGAAAAAATATTAGGAAGAGGAATCATAACTGTGAGATTATTAGATGTGGGAAGTTAGGGATAGCTTAAGATAACATCTTTTGGTTTTATGTGCAATTTTACAACCCCTTTATATCAGGGAGAATGCACAGCATTATTATAAATGAGAAATTTGGAAAATAGACCAACTTGGAGTTAGGGGACAGAAGAGGTCTTTTTTAGCTGAATTGTTCTTGAGGTAGTGACACATCTTCTAATAAGCAGTTAGAAATGCAGGACTTAATTTTGTGAGAGAGAGAGAAGGGTCAAGATTAGTAATAAAAATTGGGAAATCATTTATATATAAATAACAGCTGAAGTTGTAGAGGTAGATAAGATCACTAAAGGGCTTAGACATATTAGAAATAGCAAATAGCTGAGATATGAGCTATAGGGTATATTCACACTTAGGTGATGAAAGGTGAAGAGAAGACAGTGAAAGAGTCAGAAAAGAACGAGACTGAAGGGCAGAGAACCAGAGCATGATAGAATCACAGCAGTCAAACACGTGATGAGTTTTAATAATGGTAGTGATTGGCAGTGTCTCATACTATAGGGAAGTTGTGCAGAATGGGAAATGGAAATAGGCACTGATTTTAACAACTAAAAGTTTTGGAGCCAATTAAGAATAACTGTCACAAAGCAGGAAGAGCAGAGCCAAATTGTATGAGAAATAAGGAGGCAGTGATAGCAAGGAAGTATAAGAAGCAGGTATATGGGACCCCTTGGGAAGAAAGGAGGAAAAAGAATAGTAGCAAGGTGAGTCCCAGGCCTTCTCCTTTTCAGACCATATACTCTCCTCAGGCAGATACAGACTCTCGTATAGACTTGCCATTTATATGCCAATACCTTCCATAATTATAGGACATTGGATTAGAAAACTTTTGCCCTTGCCTAAAAAAAAAAAATCATAAAAATTTAATGTATAACAGGGGCACAGTGATAGAAAAAAATGTTAGGAAGAGGAATCATAACTCTCTTTCACAAAATTGAGTCCTGCATTTCTAACTGCTTATTAGAAGATGTGCCACTATCTCGAGAGCAATTCAGCTAACAAAGACCTCCTTTGTTCCCCTAACTCCAACTGGGTCTATTTTCCAAGCTCTCAAATTTAGACCTTGCTCTCTAACTCTGATATATTGATAACTCTTACTTTGGTATCAAATATGCACTTTAATTGCAATATCTGAAACTAAACTTATAATCTCCCCTTCCCACTATAAAAACAAATATAAGTAAGCATAAATAAACAGCAACCAGGTCCTCTTCTAGTGTTATCTATTTTGGCAAATGACATAACATACTACCCAGTCGCTCATGCTGGAAACCTTGGAGATATTTTTGTTGCTCCCCTTCTCTCTTCATCCCTCTCAGCTAATCTGTCACCAAACCTTGTAGAAATACTTCTATTCATATCTCCTGCCCACCAGAGTGGAAGCCACTATTGTCTGGATAAATTGAACAGTTTTTACTCAGTTCCTATGTGTCTGCTCTTGGTGCTCACAGAAGCCAGGGTGATCTTTTAAATCCACAAATCTGATTATTGTTACCCTCTTATTGAATACCTTCTAATGGCTTCTTGTTTCCTTTAAATCAAGCAATGTTATGGAAACAACTTTGTTAGCATGGAGTAACTAACTCTGTATAATGCATCAGGGACACCCACCCTAAAACAATGGCATATGAACCACCTTTAAGAGTTTTCAGTTAGAATGGAGAAAGAAGTGAGGGTGGCAGAAGACTATTCTAGCTTAGGGAATAGCATGTGTGAAGGTAGGAAACAGGTGTTCAGAAAAGGGTGACAAGTTCACTAGAAAATGTTCAGGTATGGGAAATGGCTGCGGAAGTCAGATGATGAAAGCCCTTTCATGTCTGGATTTTATGGAGGTTTTAAAGCAAGGGGTAATGTAAATATAGATTTATTGGATTCATGCTATGTCAGAGGGCAATGTAGACTGGAATATTTGAGAGGGCGAGAGCAGGGAGAGCAGTTCAGAGCCAGTTGCAGTTACCCAAACAAGATGATAGAGGCTGGAAAGAAGGGATCAAGACTTATTTAGAGTAGGAGCCACACAGTCCGTGCAACATTTAAGGATAGGTCTCTTTTAAACAATGTTATTGTGAGTAGATTTACGTGCAAAACCTCCTATATGGCCCTGAATTGACATGTTATTCTGTCATGTTATTCTCATACGTACCCTGAGAATGTATTATTTTTGAGATATAAAATGTACTGGAGATAAATTTGACAATCAGTTTATGCCTGGTCAAAGCTGCATTAAAAATCAGCTTAATAAAAATAATTTTAAGAATTCTGGCACCTAGGTTCTCCACAGTTCTGCCTCTGAATAGTTTTTAAAACTTGGTCAAGTTATAAACTCAATCTTGGGCTTAAATTCTTCTTTGTAAAATGAGGGAGCTGACTGGAATCATTAGATGATCTGTAAAGTTCCTTCAAGTTCCTTGGTCCCTGTGTTACCTATCCAGGGTATTTATCTAATCTAGGATATTGTTTGAGTCTTACCAGTAAGAAGACTGCTTTATAGTTTCTCGAAAACATAGCCTTCTCTTTGAAAGACTAGTGTTCTGGGAACTGTTCTGAATAACATTTATGGAGCAACTTTGCCTTAGAAAATACATTATAATTTTCTTTTAGAGCAGTTTTTCAATCCATTCATAACTAGGTATCAAGAAAAAAATCTTTTCAGTTAATGAACCTGTTTGTCAGTTATAGTTTTACTTAATGGGGTGTGCTCTTTTCTCTACCCCAAGGTTTCTCAATCAGGAAAAGGTTAAACACAGATTCGTTCTCTAGAGTTTAAAGACCTTTCATGTCAAGAACTTGTATAAACTTATGTGTTGCTTTTCTGTAAGTCCAGTCAATTTGTAGAAGGCTGGAGACATATATAATTTAATTTAACAAAATCTAAGCTTTCTATCATATATGAAGCATCATGGAGAGAAAGATGAATAAGGTACAATTTCTGTCTTCAAGGAAGTATGTTATTTAATAGGAGGGCCTAGAATGTTAACAAATACTCCAAATAAGTACATTAAAAGGGTAGTACAGTATAAGGGGGTGCTCAATGTAGGATAAGTATGATTATTGCAGCCTCAGAGTTGCAAATTAGAGTAATTGCTTCTCCTAAGTGCCATTCCTACATTCTTCCTGAGCAGGTGGATATTAGAGTAACCCAGGTCTTGAGTCAAAAATAATTAATCAGCTTGTATTTAGCAAGTATCTATAAAGGGTTTTAGTCAATTTCATTAACCAATTTAGTCCACAGCATATTGTTCATGTAAGAGATACAAAAAGGATTGGCTCCTTGAAAATGGTTGATTAGTTATAAATAGACTCAGTCTAAATATTTGGCAAGACAAAGATGAAAGCTTTTATGAAGTTTGGCAATTGTGGCAACGTATTGTCAACTGTGGTGCTGGAAGTCAAGTCATTAGGGAATCACATCAACAGAGTTTAGTGTAGGACTAGGCAGAGAGGCATGCTGACATAAACAAGTTATCAAGCTGCAGACTAAACTGAAGGATGATAAAGGAATGATGCTTTACAGAATATTGTATGGGTATTGCATTTTTTATGTACACCACATCCAACTCTTAGATAAGTGTCATCTTTAGATTTTCTGGGTTGAAATTAACATAAAGGTGACAAGATTAGATAGATGTCTAAAGATAGGGCATTTATCTCATTCAAAGTATGTGCTAAAATATTCATGTTCTGTAATTCACTCACCTGAAAGATAATGATGATTTCTGGTGGCAAAAAGATGTTCTTTCCTATTTTGTCTTTGTACCCTGAGGATAAATAGTTGTAGGTGAAGTCAACCTGAAATAAATTGTACATAAAACAAACTTTCAGATCAAAAAGCATAAGCTAGTAAACCAGGAAAGTTACATACATATGTGTGTATGTATTTTTTTATAAACTTAGTATATGTTTTTTGTCTTCAACTAATTGTGAAAGCCATTGAAAAGTTTGATTATTTAACATAGGGAAAAATCTGTCTGAACTGTGACAAAATTTCTTTTTTTTTTAGAGACAAAGTCTTACTTTGTTGCCCTCGGTAGAGTGCCATGGTGTCACGGCTTATAGCAACCTCCAGCTCTTGGGCTTAAGCCATTCCCTTGCCTCAGCCTCCTGAGTAGCTGGGACTACAAGCGCCCACCACAATGCCTGGCTATTTTTTGTTGCAGTTTGGCCAGGGCTGGGTTCAAACTTGCCACCCCTGATATATGAGGCTGGCGCCCCACTCACTGAGCAACAGGTGCCACCCTGTGACAAAATTTCTTATCCAGATTTACTTCACTAGGTTCTTAAGTTGGAACAATCCTCCCAAAGAGTATTGAAAAGTCTAAGCCACCATAAATTGTCTTCATTGACTCTAAGCTTCTATTCCTCTGCCCCTGGTGTCTGTTTTTACATTAAAGCATTATGTTTAAAGAAACTTTTGTTAAAATGAAGTCTATAATCTTGTAGGAGTAACATTATAATAATGCTAACATATTATACAAAATTACTATAGTATTAATAATATTAACAATTAAATGCTTTGTTTCTGGCATTGTACTCAACACTGTTATCTTAGTTAATACTTATAATATCATACTTACATGTAATAGACAGAATATAATAACATTGTATAGTATTTCTGAGGTTGGTACTATTTAATCACTTTTAAGATGTGCATTTTTTGAAATTTAAGCATTCTGAAATTGGACATATTTTACAATTAACAGCATCTTACAAACATACTAGAGAGCATTCATTTCTTTCTTAGTAATATGTAAAATCACAGTGAGTCTGACGATAAGAAAGCATCAAAGATTAGGTGAAATGTAATAATCATCCACCATCCCCTTTTACCCAGTGTGACCTAAAAGAAACTGAGACTTGAAGAAGTTAAGCTGTCCAAGATCGCTGAACTGGTAAGCCTTTGAGCCAGGATTCCACAACAGTTGTCTAACTCAATCCAGAACCAATGCAGCCAGCACACCATGCAGCCTGCTGGTGACAGCACTTCATATGATTTAGCAAAATTAATGTATCTGAATAGCCATCTCCAGAGAGCTGGACACTTAGGCAAATACAATTGGGAGGACATGGAATTTTTAAGGTCCAGAGTGGATTGTGGAGTGAAGTGGCACAGTGGAGGACACTTATGAGTGAAATGGACTCTGAAGGGACAGAAAAGCTACAGGAACATAGGGAAGCCATGAGTGGAGGCCACTCACTTTACTATTTTGTCCAAGTCCAGACCTGCATGTGCAAATACTTCTATATAGGACACAGCAGGAAAATTCTTACATGTCAGTGATAGTTATATATCTCTGTCTATATATTATCTATAACTACATGTATACCTATGTCTACATTTATATTTATTGACAGAGAAAGAGATGTAGGTAGAGAACATTACATCCTAAACATTATTTTATCCTATAGTTTGAATCTAAAACCTTTTGTTTTTTATTTGCTTTTTTCTCTAGCACAGAGAAATGTAACCTAGCACAGTTCAACATAAATCTTAGGAAGGTCAAACACTTACTGAATAAGTGAATAATAACTTGCTCTTCACCTCAAATACCATACAGAATCTTGGAAACGTATTTGAGTTTAAAAGAAGGTTGCTTTACGTAGGAGTAAGGAACCTCTCAGAGTTGTCTCAGCTGCAGAAATAACAAAGAGCACTGCAATTTCTGTTCCTCCTTGTCAAGAAATGAGGTAGGCAAACTGAAGTCAGTCAGGATCTAGCCCTGCTGCTCTGCCTCCAATAGTACAGATGGGCCAAGGAAAAGACAAGCCAGTGAAAATACTGTCAGTACTCCCTGTCAGCCCCAGTGACCATACACATAAACACTACACAGACTAACACGTACACACACACACGTATATAAATTTATGTATTTTCTTTTGCCTATGTGTCTAGTCAGCTTAAATGGGTCGACTCGTGTTTTGGCTTCTATAACCAAACCAGACTCTTTGGCTCAGCTCTACCTGAAAACTTTCTGGCCTGCTTGGGTATACTGAAGTGGTTTGAGTTTCTGAGAACAAATAATTAGGCTCTAGGAGAAGGCCAGGGTTATACAAAACCCGTTCGTTTCTGCTTCTGTGGGTTCTGGTGTCTCTGTAAAAAGGAAAACAAAGTTAGATAAGGACAGTGTTCTGCTATGTGGACTTCATGATATTTTTCCTTTAGTGTTATCAGAACATTTATTCAACTTTTACTGTTCTAGACTTAATAAACTGAGGGTTTAATATTTTTATGTTATATCTTCTTTTAACCAACTATATATGTGATATGGATATCGGACTCACAATCAATGTGGGTGTGGCCCAGAAAGCCGACCTCGTCTGTTATTTATCCTCACGCTTTGGGTTTCCAAGGTGATAAAGTTTCAAACTCAATTTAGGAGCATCATCAGCTCAAAAAGTTTGTGAATATGATATTTACTTATTATATTAAACTTACTCCACCATCTTTTTATATCTTCCTGTGGTATATTTTTTGTATCATAAAATCTCTGGAGATCTGTGTTGTTGGGAGATTGCTCAGTGACAACAGAGACTAACTGAAGCATTGACTCCATGAAGTGATTTTTGGTGACCAAGGGGCAAAAACTGGGCCAATATAAACCTTCTCTCCTGGTAGTTCACAGGGATAGCATTTAAACCAACTTTTAAGTGTTTTTTAAAATGTAGCAAAAATTCAGAGAGCTGAAGTCTCACTTTTATGTCTTTTTCCTTTGTCCGAGATGTTACACTCAGAAATTCTACTGTATTAATCACATTTAGGCAGTTTTCCAAATTATGAATCATCTATAATTATTTTTAATATATACTCATACTAATAACTTCTAGTGAATGTCCACTTACCCAGGGGCAACCACTAGTATTACTTTTGTAGAAATTACAGACATTTAATTTTATAATAGTCATAGCCTTGTATGTTAAACTTGGAGCGAGGTAGGTAGGGAAGAAGGTAGAAAGCACCTTTCTCAAATTCAAGCTCAGAACTCGTGTCCAGAGGAAATAAAACAGAAACCTCCTTCCCAAATGATAAGGCGTTTTATTTCCTAAGAAAAAGCAGGAAAAGGGCCGGTGGTCTCCTCAATGACTTCATTTTCTATTTCCAGTCTCATTTATCAGATAGTATTTTAGGATTCAGTGATTATCGGTGTCACCTACAAGTTATAAACAGAATTGAAAGTTACTTTGACCAATGAAGTGGAAAAAAAAGAGATGATAATAGGAGTACTGTTTGTGTTAGAGGACAAGGTGAAGTCAGAAGAAAATAAAAATAATCCACATGAAAGATTCTGTGTAAGTTAACTAGATAGCCATTATCCTACTGCTAACTCCAAATAATTTTTTGTCGAGTAATCCTAATTCCTTAACTTAAAAGTAAGGACAAAACTATTATGGGAAACTGGTTTAAGACCAATACTTGGGCATTAGCTAGAGAGCTAGGGAAGAGTGTTTTATCTTCCATTTATCTTCACCCTTTGCTTTTCAAACTGTAGGCAAAAGCTCCACCACCTTTACAGGTTCTGGCTTATTCTATTAATTTGAATATTTCCTTGTTCTTTTGGTTTTTATAATATCAATTCCTTTTCAGTCTAACACATTCTGGAGCTTACTACTGAGCATATAAAGAAAGAAGGTAAGAAGACATCAAATTTTAAAAGTTTAGAAGTGAATGTCTGACATATTCCTTCATGGTACAAATGCAATGTTATAACTCTTCAGTGGTGATTTAGTAGCCGTCGAATTGTTGTTTCCATGTGTTTAAGTCTGCTTGTTTCTTTAGAATGCCAGAGAGTTTTGTTTGAGACCTTCAGCAATTGGCTTGGTCTGATTCCTGGTGACATAACATAGTAATCAACCTGGGTATTATACTTTTCATTGGAATGCTGAAAATTTACACACTTCAGCAAAGACCAGCAGGCATTTTCACCAACAGGGATCGTCAGCCACATGAAGATGGCCAGATCTTCCACCAGAAACAGATAAATGATGAATTTTGGGGTCCTGTTAAAGGGGTCATTCTTATAATTATGGAGAACTTCTGAAAATGGAGTTTGATTGCCTGGCCTTCTTTTTACCTCTGTACAGCTGGGGTGACAGACTTGTAGACCCTGAAGCTGATGATGTTGACAAAGAGGAGAGCCAGGGTGAAATAAGAAGCCACAGTGATGATGCTGAAATCTCCAGGGAAATTAGCATGATCTGAGTGGGATGAAAGACAAGCTCAGCTTGCTACACATCATGCCAGAAAACCAGATGGTGTATTGCACAGGAAGCTCCAGAACAGGCTCCCAAGCAGCCCCCCTTCCATACCTCCTTACCCTATCACTGGGCCTGAAGGGTTGGTCCTTAGAGGACAAAGAGGAATTAGATGGAATTGAGTGGCCTCCAGTGGCTCTACAATGAGGTTTTCCAGCAGGGACTGGAGAAAAAGGGAAAATGAAAGAATCACGCCATTGGTTCTCCCAAGTCCCTTTACTCTTTTTGCTTCGTGTTTAGGCTTTGCCTACAAGTAACGTTGTGGTATCTAGCCTCCTAGACTTTATCTATTCTTTTATTTGCTAACTGGAGCTTTTCTTGCTTAATATTTCATTTAAAAATCCCTTTTACCTTTGTATTTTCCCTCATTGAAAGTGTTCTTCAGTTGTTTTCTTTCCAATTATCTCTCTACGCCTGTCCTAATCCCATTTCCCAGAGGTAGTCTCCAATAATGTTTTGATATGTAGAATTCCAGACTTCCTCAATTATTGTATATGCGAACTGGAATCACAGACTATTATAGCTGGAATGTACCTTGGAGATCATCTTTCTATTTCTCTATCTCCACTAACTGTCCTGCCTCTGCAGGCTTCCAGAGGTATATAGACAGACTGGACGCCCCACCTGAAATCCCACCTCCACTAGGAATGGATAAAACTGGGTGCAGAATCCAGGTGTTTTCACTTCTAGTTAAGGGACCTTTCCAACTTCATCCCACAATTTTATATTCCTAGGCTGTTGGATGCCTTAAAGAAGTAGATTCTTTAAAATGGATTTGGGTGATTGATGGTTAAATTTAAAGTGGCTATAGTTCATCTCCTTTTCTCCTTTGGCTTCAGTGACTGGCCTCTGGAGCAGCTTTCTTGTACTCAGATTGTCCTGTGATCCACTATCATACAGTAACTTTTGCCTCTCTTTTCTCTTTTTGGTCATTTGGTTGGGTGTGGCACAATAGTTGGTGCTTTTGCTTCTAGAACAGTGGTTCTCAACCTGTGGGTTGTGATCCCTAACAGGGGGTCGCCTAAATACATCTTGCATATCAGATATTTACATTATGATTCATAATGTAAAAATGATTCATTATGATTCAGTAGCAAAATTACAGTTATGAAGTAGCAACGAAAATTAATTTTATGGTTGGGAGTCACCACAACATGAGGAACTGTATTAAAGTGTCACGGCATTAGGAAGGTTGAGAACCACTGTTCTAGAAGGATGGAACTAAAACCAGCCAGGCCATTTGAGTTGCTGATTTTCGGAGTATCTTCTGAATGAAAGTTCTCATAAAAACCAGGATTTTCTCCTGGTATGGGACATCATGTTTTGTATTCATGTACTTTCAACTGAAATTTGTAGTTTATCAATAAATTAAGACCTTATCTTAAACTTCTAGCTTAGCCTTTTTCTTTACATGTAGTATTTTTTTTTTTTTGAGACAGAGTCTCGCTATGTCATCCTCAGTAGAGTGCTGTAGCATCACAGCTCACAGCAACCTCCAACTCTTGTGCTTAAGTGATTCTGTTGCCTTAGCCTCCCAAGTAGCGGGGACTACAGGTGCCTGCCACAACGCCCTGCTGTTTTTTTTTTTTTTGTTGTTGTTATTGTTGTTGTTACAGTTGTGTAGCTGTTGTTTAGCTGGCCCAGGCCAGGTTTGAACCTGCCACCTTTGGAATGTGTGGCTGGCGCTGTAACCACTGTGCTACAGGCACCAAGCCTACACGTAGTATTTTTAAACACACTCCTTTCTAGACTTTCATTCTTAAGTTCAACTTGAGCACCTCCCACATTCCCTTTTATAGATATAAATGCACACTTTCTCAAAAAACCCCAAATAAAACCTTTAGCTCTCATCCTACCTCCACCCGCTAACCACTCTCAGAGCTTCTCACTCATCTGGCCCACCTGGAAGTCCTGGGATCTCTCTTCTCCACTCTGGCCGCAGTGTCTGGTCTTTGTTCAAGGCCCATCATGTCTTCTGAGCTATAATAAATATACTTTTGACACAGAACTGATAGCACATTGTGGATAAGGGATTTTGTTTTGTTTTGTTCTGTTTTTTTTTCCCCCTCAAGGATCCAAATTGACCAAACTTGAATTTTGAAGGAAGAACATGTCAAGGGGTGAATGCCAAGGAGACGTACTCTGCAAATGTGTTTTTCAATTAACAGAGTACAAGTGAGCTCTTCTGAGTCTGGTGGTGGTGATTGTTGCTTGGGGATCTCTGTCTTTCACGTAAGCCTCTGCCCGCTGTTTCCCTTTGTGTGTGTTGTGTGTATTTGCTGGCATGTTAAGCAAGTATCACTACAGAATAAGGCTTTCATATTTACCTTTCATTTCTGCTTTAAGGATAAAATGTGTTTTACAATTGGGACTGCTGCTATGACCAATTCTGTAGTGTTGCCTTCAGTTCAGGCACATGCCTCTGAAACCTTAATCACAAACAGATGCTGCTCTGAATCAAGTGTTCCCCTCTCTGGCTACTCAGCCTGAGCAATGAGCTGCCTAACTTGGATCCTGCAGGCTTCTTGAAAAACTCCACAGGCTGCCTTACTAGCACACTGGTAACATGCAGAAGATTGATATTTTCCAGGCCCAAACAGGACTTTGAAATAATACCTAGCAGTTGTAGAGAGTTATTTATTTTCCCCTCCTCCCACAAGTGTTTTCACATACATGATCTCATTTTATCCTTCAAATAGTCCTTGGAGTTAAGTAGGGAAAGTAGTATTATCCCCTAGGAACCTGAGGTCCAGAGATGTTAAGTAACTTGCTCAAGGTCACACAATTAGCCTTGACTCCTAGTCCTGTGTTCTTTCCACCAAAACAACACTAGTATTTACTTTGTCTTGTTTCAAAGTTGTTCAAAGTCTTTGCAGGTGCTGTTTGAATCCAAGCTGTCATTCTTATAGCTTGAATCTAAATTAAATTTGTAATATCTTTTAGTATTTTTTTCCCCTAGTCCTTAAATTATGTCTAAGGCAGTGGTTTTGTGGGCCTAAAAATTATTTGTGGAGCTTGTTCAGTAGATCCTGGTTCAGAAGATCAAAGATGCAGCCCTAAACTCAGCATTAAAAGAACAAAAACAAAAACCACCATGTGATTCTGAATCAGGAGATCTGTGTAAACACTATTCTAAGAACTAAAGTTAAGTAAGTCACTTAAGATGTCTGAGGCTCAGTTTCCTCATTCAAAAAACAAAGGCAAGACTAGAGTCAATTACAAAATTATCTTTAGACATTAACATGGATTTTAATCTACCCTAAACTTAACACCTTTCATCAAAATTTCCATTATGGAAAAAATAGTAATTGTCTAGAAAAAAAAATGCCTTGGTGGTAGAAAGTGAAGCCTCAAGGGCTGGGTTTTCTGGAGAGGGAGGAAGAATAGAGGGGAGTTTGTAGAAAGACATGATGATGTTGGGAATCCCTAATGGTAGATGGCCAAAAAGGGCTCTAGGGAAAGAGGGATGATTGGCACAGAGTTTTAAAATGTTTGTCCTGTGATTCCCATATATTCACAAAACCTGTATTTTATGTGACTGGAATTATCTACAGGAACTAATGAAAAGGCTGAGTTTTACTTCCAGATTACCGTAATGTAGAACTGAGCAGATCGTACGAACATAAGTGTTGAGAATTCTTGTGGAGAACTTCAGGTATCTGCAGACTAGAATTGGAGGCTTAAATCCATTTTACCTAGCTATCCATGGGACAGATGTGATCAGGTGACATCTGGGTTAATATATGACAGTGAACATGAAGATATATATTATAGAAAATATTTTTAAACACTCGTGGCTTTATACAAGCTAAGAGTAGGTATCTCATAATAAAGGTGCACATTAAGAAAATAAATGTGAAGCAGGATATTTGTTAACAGAGTAGGTAAAGTTCAAGAACCTTGAGATGCAGTTCCAGCTGTGGCCCAGTCTGAGGAATGACTTTCACTAAATTTTAATACCCGTATTTTCTTTCCTATATGGTATATAATGGTAGTTCACACGGACTGTTGATGCCTTTAATGCAGCAGCCAGAGCCATAAAATTGGGACTTTCTACTTCTGGAAATATTTTCTTTAGGATCTTGAGAAACAGTTCTTGGTCTGAAGGACCAGAGAGTGGGAGGAGCAAGGCAGAAGACAACAGAACCAAAGTGTTAATGACATCAATATAAGGAGCAGGAATGTCCTTTTTTTGCAGAGAAACAGCAGCCCATATACTCTTCCTTTAAAGATGGAGACCTCCTTTTATCATAAGGACACTTGTACTAGACTGTTTATTGCAGCTCAATTTACAATCGCCAAAATGTGGAAACAGCCTAAATGCCCACCGACCCAGGAATGGATTAACAAGCTGTGGTATATGTATACCATGGAATACTATTCAGCCAATAAAAAAAATGGAGACTTTACATCCTTCGTATTAACCTGGATGGAAGTGGAAGACATTATTCTTAGTAAAGCATCACAAGAATGGAGAAGCATGAATCCTATGTACTCAATCTTGATATGAGGACAATTAATGACAATTAAGATTATGGGGGGGGGAAGAAGAAAGAGGGATGGAGGGAGGGGGGTGGGGCCTTAGTGTGTGTCACACTTTATTGGGGCAAGACATGATTGCAAGAGGCACTTTACCTAACAATTGCAATCAGTGTAACCTGGCTTATTGTACCCTCAATGAATCCCCAACAATAAAAAAAAAATAAAATAAAATAAAGATGGAGACCTCACCTCCTTCATGTTTACATGGATGGAGCTGGAACATATTCTTCTCAGTAAAGTGTCTCAAGAATGGAAGAAAAAATATCCAATGTATTCACCCCTACTATGAAACTTACTTAGGACCTTCACATGAAGCTATAACCAAGTTTCAACGTAAGAACAGGGGGAAGGGGGAAAGCGTGGGGAGGGAGGGGGATTGAAAAGATCACACATGTGGTGCATCTTACAAAGGTACATGTGAGCCTTGGCAAATGTGGAATGTAAATGTCTTGACAAAGTAACTAGGATAATGCCAGGAGGGCTATGTCAACTAATGAGATGAAAATGTGTCAAATATTCTATGAAACAAGTGTATGGTGCCCCATGATCATATTGATGTACACAGCTATGATTTAATAAAAAAAAAATAAAGATGAGACCATGTTCTTATGTGAGGTAGGGATACTAGAGAGAGTCCTTGTCTTTTTCACAAATTAGGGGCTGAGATAACAAGATTCAATTGGAATGCTTTGGTTGGATGGTTTTAAACCCTTCAGTAAAGAAAGAGAATTAAGATTATCTGCTAAAAAAAATAAGGGCTGGGATCATCAATCCTTATTAAGTGTGTTTCAAGAGACGGTTGGACTAGTTTTGGGAGAAGTAAGCTAGGGAGGCAATGATAAATTAATGGCAGTAATACCTATGAGTGGCTAGGGCCAAAGAGCCCCTGTACTGTCTTATGTAAATTTCTAAAAATAAAACCTCCCTTCACCTTCTGTCAATGAAATTCAACTCCTTTTGGGAATACTCAAGTGGGCTTCTTATTCTCCCTGATGGGACCAGGAAAGCAGAAAAAAATCAATATTCTTTTGGATTTCCTTTCGTTTATTCTTATAATTAGCAAATATTTGTTGAGCAGCTACTAGTCTATGTGCTCTGGGTTCAGTAAAGGAGCTTGTTTTTAATCATTTTACTGTAATTTCTCCAGATTATCTTTTTTTTTTTTGGTTTTTGGCCGGGGCTGGGTTTGAACCCGCCACCTCCGGCATATGGGACTGGCGCCCTACTCCTTGAGCCACAGGCGCCGCCCTCCATTTTACTGTAATTTCTTTGGTAAAAGCATCTCCTTTGACGCTTACACTGTTGTTATCATTTCTAAAATTACCCATTTGTTGAAGGTTTTGATGACCATCTTTCAAGTCTCGATTATGTGTTTAAGTAGAGCAAAGCATTCTTTGAACTATTATACCATTCTAATGATGGAGAGCCATAATCTAAATTTCTCTTCTGTAAGCCACTGCATACAACTGAAAAGATTTATTAGGTATCACAATCTTGTACTGGGACAGCTTAATTTATTCAGAAAATTTCATCATGAATGTGATGGCCATACCCGTGATTTGAACTTTTTCTCAAGAAGTTTTAATCAGGATTTGTTGCTCAGTTGTATATTTTACATTATGGGATTGAAAAAGGTTGCTTTCTCTAACCTTATAAATCCCCAAATTCTGGACTTTTGTCCCTATTTGTGTATTGGTTAATTCTTTAACACATCTCTTTCTTCTAATACCTTACTGGATTAGTTTTCTAGAGGTAATGTAACAAAGTAGCACAAACTGCGGAGCTTAAACAACAAAAATTTGAGAAAGCCCTGATAGGGAAACCTACAAGAGTTTTCTCTCTCTCGTAATTTGAGGATATGCCATACAAGCATATGATTCCTTTTAAAACATGACCTTGTTTTCTTATTTTGCCATGGAAACCTGATCCTCAGTGTTTACTTTGGCTTCTACCACATTCTGACCACCTGCATACATTTGTTCCACTTTCTTTTCTGTTTCAGTATCTCTCATCTTGTCCCGTTCAGTTGTTGGCCAGTGTGTTCTATCTTGCCACCTCCACTTCTTCAGGAGCCTTACTTACACCAACAAATGCCACCTCTTTATTCTTTATTTTTAGTTCTCACTCTTGACTAGCACTTTTACTTGAGCTTACTCATTTGCTTAGTTTGGCTCTATCTTAAAAAACCATGCTTAGACTTCATACTTTGATTTTCTTTGTGAATATCTTCATATATTTTTCTTATGATCTGCTCTCCTTGCTTCTTGTCCACAGGCTGGACTTTGAAGCCTTTTATTTTCCTCAGATTGATAAATCACATGGTTAAAAATAAAAGGCATTAAATATCTCATATTCTATGTTCAGAAAGCCACCGGATTGTGAACAGTCACCATGACCATAGTAAAAGACCAGTGTATGGGCAAATAGACAACCATGCTGGAATGTAGAATGATTAAAATCCCCCTGAGTATCACACAATTCATATTATTTTAACTAACAGTTCACTGTATATCCAGCCTCTAGCAGCATCAACATTCAAGGATTCATAGTCCATTTTTTGATATTTCATGAGATTTTGAAGCTTTTCTTTATTCTGAGAATCTGCCAATGATATTTGGAATGCAACTTGACACTTTCCCTGTTCATGATTTTGGTAAAAATGTACTGCATTTTAATGAAGTAAATGTTAAACACAGTAGAAACTCTGTAAGTTTACCACCCAAGGAACTGTAACAAACTGGTCAACATACGGAGGTGGTCAACATAAGGAACTAGGCCTACTGTACGCATATATGCATGTGGTGCTTGCCTGGTCTATGAAAATTAGGTCAACTTAAGGAAGGTGGTCCATGTAGGGAGGTGGTCAACTATGGAGGCTCTATTATGTTCCTACATAAACTCTGACCAGAAAATGTTGTATTGGGAGATTCATGCATTTATAAAGTTTGGTCATTTAAATCTATGTCAGAAACATAATTAACTAGGTACACATTCTGCAGAGCTGCTTGGATTCAGCAACCTTATTGTTATTAATGGCTATATAGTATTCTGTTTGTATGTTTGTCTGTACTTCTTCTGTTTAACCATTTTCCTGTTGATGATCATTAAATTGCTCTCAAATCCTTGTAATTTTTTATTATAAAAATTCTGCAATTAACATTTTTTTGTGTGTATATTATATATATAGTATACACATATATCACTTATATGGGTGAACAAGGAAATTTATAGCATAAACTCCTGTAAGTAAAATTCCTGGGTCAAATTTTATGTGTACTTTTAATCCTTGTAGATATTGCTAATTGACCTTCATAACATTGTACCAATTTATCAGCCTACCAACGATGGACCTGAGTGATTGTTTCTCCATACCTGCATGACTATAGTGTTAGCAAACTTTAAAAAGAAAATCTATCTGAAAATTAAAAAATTACTTCTCATTGAGGTTCACATTTGTATTTCTTTTATTATGAGCGAGGTTTAAAATGTTTTCATGTTCATTCTTTCTAAAAATCATGTTTACCTAGAATGTTTTGACAATTCATATTGAATGTATGCATGTAATAATGAAATAATTGCATTTGAACCTATCATACTTAAAGGATATTTTTACTGTATATAGAATCTAGATTGAGGTTTTTTTTCTTTTAGCAGTTTAAAGAGGTTTGTGTTCTAGCTTAAATAGTTTATGATGAGAAATCTTCATTTAATCTTGTTTTTGTTCCTCTGTTCATCATTGTACTTTTTTCCCCCATCTGGCTGTTTTTAAGAAGTATTTTTATCATCAGTTTTGGACCATTTATTTGTGACATGCCATTTTGCTCCTATATTTGACTTTGCTTCCAGACCTCATATAATTACTTTTCTCACTATAGTGTGTTTTATTTTAAATACTTGAAGATAGTTACACTAGCTATTTTAATCCCTATGTTGGCTAGTGTCATCATCTCTGTCAATTCTGATCTTTATCAATCCCCTTTCTATTGTTTATAGTTCACATTTTTCTGCTTTTTGGCATGCTCAGTAATTTTGTGTTAGATGCTGGTCATTGTTTCAACAGGTGGGTAATTTACTTGCAGATCTGTTTGATATCTTTGAGCCCCTTTTAAAAACAGGTGTACTGCATCTAGAACAGTAACTCTAGAATACCAGTGTTTCTATTAATTTTTTTTAATACAGTTTCACTCTGTTGCCCAGGTTGGAGTGCAAGTGGTATCATCATAGCTCACTATAATTTCAAACTCCTGGGCTCAAAAGATCCTCCTGTCTTAGCTTCCTGAGTAGCTGGGTCTATAGATATGCACCACCATGCCTGTTTGATTTTTCTGTTTTTTGTATAGATGAGGTCTTGCTAGGTTGCTTAGGCTGGTCTCAAACTCCTTCCCACAAATGATCCTTCTGCCTCAGCCTCTCAAGGTGCTAGGATTACAGGCATGAGCCACACCATCTGGCCTTTATTTTTATTTTTCTCTTGGTTTCAGTTGTTTCTATTTCCCGATATACTTTATAATTTTTAATTGAATGAAAACATTGTATATAAGAAAATTATAGAGATAATGTAAGGGCTTCAGTACTTTCCCTTCCTTCAGAGAGGATTTGAAGTTGCTTCTGACACTTAAATACAGGTTTGAATTGGGCTGGTTCAAAGTTGGATTTCAGTGTACATGAAGGCTAATCTTTTAATTTGGCTTATCTCTTAAGATATATTTCAGGGAACCTAACTAAATGCCTGGCATGTTTATCAGAGATTCTGCTCCTTGATGAGCCCTGAGCTCCAATTTTTATCTCTCTAGTAATGGTAAACTGCCCTAAAGTTTTGCTCTACTTCTTAGAACTTCTATGGTCTGAATTTTGTCCCCTTCCAAATTCATGTTGAAGTCCTAACTCCCAGTACCTTGGAATGTGGCTGTATTTGGAGATAAGGTCCTTAACACAGTAATTACGTTAAAATGAGGTCATGCTGGTATCCTTATAGAAAGAGAGATTAGAATACATAAATGGGGAAAACTGCCATGTAGAAGCCAAGGTGGGAGGCCTCAGAAGAAACCAACCCTGCCAATAGCTTGCTCTCGTACCTTTATTCTTCAGAATTGTGAGAAAATAAATTTCTGTTGTTTAAGTCATCCAGTCTGGGTTATATTATTATGACAGTCCTAGCAAACTAATACAGGAACTAATCAATCAGCACACATCTGCACATTTGGTAGTAAAACTCAATGAGAAGCAAGCAAGTGGCAGGAAGAAAGAGGGGAAGAGTACATTCACACCTGATGGGTACAATGCACCCCATCCGGGTGATGGGTACCCTTATAACTTTGATTCGAACGGTACAAATGCAATTCATGTAACTAAAACATTTGTAATCCCATAATATTTAAAAAAAATAAAAAGAATAATAGTCACTGCCAGTTATTTTTCTCTGTTCATTTCTTGACTGACTGGAGTTTATTGCCTAGGAATTTCCTCCAGAAGGGTTCATAGAAGTAACAATATTTGTCTATTTCCCTTATACTTAAGTGACAGTTTGGTTGGACACAGAAATCACGGATCATATATTATTTTCCTGGGTTCTTTGTAAGTATTATAGCTCTATGTTCTAGCATCAAATATTGTTGTGAAAGATGAAGCTGGTTTAATTTTTCCCCTTTTTATTAGATATGGGAAAGATATGACATTGTAACAAAGTACAAAATATAAGGAGTTAAATGAGATTGAATTTGGTATCTCTCTCATGTAACAGTCTGTCTGGTCTGAGTTATCAGAGCCACTGCTGGGTAAGGTTATCTAGAAAGCATCCTCCATATTGTTGCTCCACCACTCCCTCGGGCATTTTCTGATCTCCAAGATCAAAAGTGAGGTGTTGGCATATCTATGTATTTCTATACTCCAGCTTGCAAAAGTAGAAGAGAAAAATACAAAGAAAGCAGTTTTCTTTCAATTGCAAATGACTTTAGTGCATATCCAGTGGTTCAGGACTTACTCATTTGGCCATCCTGCTTGAAGTGAAAGTTAGGAAATACAGTGTGTATGGAGTGGCCATATAGTCAGAATTAAGAGAAAATTTAGGAGGAACAAGTAGAACTCTACCTCTACCTTATGCCTGGAGTTTTTTTTTTTAATCTTTGAAGTCTAGCACTATCACTAAGATATGTAGTATGTTTCAGTATTGATAATATTACATGAGGTTTTTTATTGGGTGGTGGTGGTCGTATCAATTTCCAGTTTAAGCCATAAATTGAAGTCTCATAATTCTTTAAAATTATGTCTCAAAATTTTCTTATATGTTTTGTTTTTGTTGCCCCCCCCCCACTCCCTTGGTCTGCTCTCCATATGTATCCTTTTGTTTGCTTTTCTTAATCCTGTTCTTTTGTCCTTTTATTTCAGTGATGGCTTTTTGTGCTGTTTAATGTGGCCTTCATTTCTTGGATGGATTTATTTTTTCTTCTATTTATTTCTCAAGTCTGCCAGCTCATATTTCATCTCCTCCAGTTTTCTGCTTTGAGCTTTTGATTCATTAGGTGCCTCATACTCACGACCTTATGTTTGGTCATGATTTTTATCTGAGCAGTGGCAATATTTTTCTGGTGTTCATCACCTGCCACTTGTTTTTCTCACATTTTTCTTCATTTTCCCAAAAGTAACTTTGCATAGATACTTGGCTGATTCTTCTCTTCATTGTTACTTTTGTGAATGAGGTGAATTCTTTTTCTCTCGCAGTTTTTGGTGGGGGGTGGGTTTGAACCCGCCACCTCCGGTATATGGGGCCGGCACTCTACTTCTTTGAGCCACAGGCGCCACCCATTGAGGTGAATTCTTAAAGTTATTTGCAAGTGGTTCCTTCAACAGAGGGAACAGTGTTCCAGGCAAGCAGTAACTTTCCTTCACAGCAAAGCTACTTATGATGCGGTGTGTGTGTGTGTGTGTGTGTGTGTGTGAATTGTTTTACCCTTCATTTCTCCCTAGTTCAAGGAAAGTAGTAGTTGCTAGGCTTCTCATAATTCAAGATCCCTTTCCATCTTTCAAAGATGTGTTTCCTTGGTTAGCCCCATTTCTCCTGCCCATTCTGTGGGTTAAAGAAGGTCCAGAGAAGCTCCCTCTAAAGATAGATTACCCTGTTCCCATTGGTCCAGACAAAGCTTGTGGTTGCCCCTCATGTTGAGCCATATACTTTGAACAACTGTGCTCTGCCTGATTTATTTAAGCTCTTTGGACACAGATGTTTCTTTAGGTATTTTCCTGCACCCTTGTTTGACCTTCCCTGTAGGCGGCTGTTTCTTGAATGTTACAATTTAAGGTTACAGGTATCTCCTAACTTTATCAAAAATTGTTTTCTGTTTTTTCAGTTTTTACTGTTTTTAATGATTCCTTAAAGAAAATTGTATTGGGTCGTATTTAGTCTGGCATTTTCAGATCAGATACCACAAATATCAGTTTAGAGAAATCCTATATTATTTTGTTAGAATTAGTTTCCCTAAGTGGTAAGTTTACAAAATTTTAAGAATTCTAATCTGCTTTTAAAAAGGTTTATAAAAAACTCTGCCTTTCTTCCCATATATGAGTTTCCATTTTCCTATACCCTTTCGAATACATATATAGAGCTTTGCCTATTTAATATTCTAACATGATATGACTCTTAGGTACCATTTTTAATTGTTAGGTGACAAATATATCTTCTTTTGAGAATTTTCTATTATTGTTGTTCAGTGATTTTTGTTTTCTTTGGTGCCTTTGTCAACTTATTATGGAATGACATTAGCTTTTCCTTAATTGTATGCTGCATATTTTTTTCTCAGCCATTTACAAGTTTTATTTTTATTTATTTTTATTTTATATATTTTTTTATTAAATCATAGCTGTGTACATTAGTATGGTCATGGGGCACCATACACTTGGTTCATAGACCGTTTGACACATTTTCATCACACTAGTTAACATAGCCTTCCTGACATTTTCTTAGTTATTTTGCTAAGACCTTTACATTCCACATTTACTAAGATTCACATGAAAGAGAGGGGAGGGAGGGGGGAGGTAGGTGGAGGGAGGGGGATTAATGGGATTACACCTGCGGTGCATCTTATAAGTTTTATTTTTAATATATTCCTTTACCAAATAAAAGTTGTTATTATAATTTTTGTTTCTTGAGATAGAGGCTCACCATGTCACCCTTGATAGAGTGCTGTGGCATCACAGCTTATAGCAACCTCAAACTTTTGGGCTTCAGCCATTCTCTTGCCTCAGCCTCCCAAGAAGTTGGGACTACATGTCATTGTTGTTTAGCAGGCCCTGGTCAGGTTTGAATCCGCCAGCCCCGGTGTATGTGGCCAGCGCCCTAACCACTGAGTATGGGCACCAAGCCAATAAAAATTATCTTTATAGCAAGTTAATATTTTCCCACGTAGCTTCTACCTTAGGATCTTTTGTACATATTTACCATACTGAGATTATGTATCTACATACATGTGGATCTATATAAAAAATATGACCTATAACACTAAGGGAATTTGATATGATATGATATGATGATATATATATGATAAGTCTAATGAATCTCTAGTAAGTCTGGAATTTGTTTTGAATGTGGTATAAAGTTCTATTTAGCTTATTTTCTGCAAAATTTTAAGTTATGTATTTCATTACCATTTATAGATCATTTATTCTTTCCCATTTATTTAAGAGGCCACTATTAACACATTACTCTTATATTTATACAGAAACACATCTAAGCTTTAAATTTTATTTTATCATTTACTTGTTTTTATGGCATCACTACAATATTGTAACTATCATTTTATGTATTCAAACGTTTTATTTTCTGGCAGGGCAAAGTCCCTATTATTACTACAATTTTCAAAATCTCTTACTTAGTTTCATGTGTTATTCTTCCAGATGAACTTTGGAATCATTTGTTAAGTTTCCAAAAATAAATCCTCAAACCCACTGGGATTGTACTGGGATTGTACCGAGTTTATTTATTTATTTGGGAAGAATTGACATCTTGACAATATTAAGTCTTCTTAAACGGTAACATGATATAGTTCTCCATTTAGACAAGTTTTCTTTTATGTTCTTCAATAACAATGTGTGGTTTTCTTCACAGAGGTTCTGCACATTTCTCAGGACTTTAACTCTTAGGTGATATATATTATTTTGCTATTATAAGTGTAATTTATTTCTAACTCATTATTTCTGGAATGTGGAAAAAAATTGAGCTTTATTTTGTAATTGCTACTTTGCTAATATTTCTTGTAAATCCTAGTTGCTTTTCAGATTATTCTTTTGAATTTTATGCCTAGATAATGATGCCATCTGCAAATAAGCTTAGTTTTTCCTCCTGTTTTCCAGTATTCATACTCCTTAATGGTTTTCGTATCCAATTGGATTGGTCAACTTTCCCAGAACAATGTTAATTAACAAAAGAGCAGGCAGGCATGCTTGTTCTTGATTATAGTAGAATACATCTATTATTTTACAGTTAAAACAGATTTTTTTTTTGTAGACTGCATGTAGTTGGGTTTGTACAAATGTTTTACTTTTTATTTTCTCCTCTAACAATCACCATATTTTAATTAGTGTGTGCATCATTTTCCCTTAATGTAACTATCAATATGGTTGCGTTTAGTTCTACCTTTGTGTTATTATTATTATGCTTATTCTTTCTGGGTTTATTTCTTCTTTTTTTCTCTCTCTTTGTTTGGGTAATCATTTTTTATTTATCTATTGGCTCGTTTTCTATTTCTCTTTAATCTTTTTTCTTTAGTGCTTGCTCTGGAGATTATGTTATCTATATATAACTTTAACGTTAATGTCGTTCCAGTTCCAGTAAGATGCAGAAGCAAAATTTGGAGCCACATAAAGTTTTGGACAAAGGAGTGAAATTAAACTGATAATTGGCTTTTTTTTATGAGACAAAGTCTCACTCTGTACCCCTAGGTAGAGTGCCATTGCATCATACCTCACAGCAACCTCAAACTCTTGGGCTCTGGCGATTCTTTTGCCTCAGCTTCCCAAGTAGCTGGGACTATAGGCGCCCGCCATGATGCCTGGCTATTTTTAGAGACGGGATTTTACCCTTGCTCTTGCTCAGGGTGATCTTGAACTCCTGAGCTCAAGCAACCCACATGCCTTGTCCTCTCAGAGTGCTAGGATTTCAGGTGTGAGCCATCATGCCTGGCCCTAAACTGATATTTTAACAAGATAACTTTGTTGCTCTGTAGAGAATACATTTTAAGGTGTAAAGGCTAAAGCTGGGAGACTATTGCAAATACACAGGAATTTCCTTCTAAAACGAAAACTTTTTCCTGGGAAAAAGTATGAATTGTGTCCAATGCTTTTTCTGCTTCTGTTGACGTAATTATTGAGTGATCTTTTATTCTGTTAATGTGATGCATTACATTGATGTAGTTTTAAATGCTAAACCAACCTTGCACTCCTGAGATAAACTCTACTTGGTCACGAGGTACTACTATCCTTTTTATTTTCTTTTGGATTTGATATGATAATATTTTGTCAAAGAATTTTGAGACTATGTTCATGAGGGGTAGGAGGTCTGTAATTTTCATGTTTTACAAAGCCCTTGTCTAGTTTTGGTATTATGTCATGCTGGTCTCATATAATGAACTCTTCCTCTTCTGTGTTCTGAAAGATCTTATGTTAGACTGGTAGCAATTCCTCCTTGAAAGTTTGAAAGAATTTACCAGTGAAGCCATCTGGGCCTGGAATTTATTTTACATGAAGAATTTTTTTCATTCTCTCAGATTTCTTTTTTATAGCCTTATTAAAATTTAGTCAACAAATAAAAATTGTATGTATTTATGATGTACAATGTGATGTTTTGATAGATGTATACATTGTGAAATGATTAAATCAAGCTAATTAACATATCCAGGACCTTACACACTCACCAGTTTTTGTGGTAAGAACATTTAAGATTTACTCTCTTAGCAATTTAAGTATATCTTATTATTACTTTTATTTCAGTAGATTTAGGAGTACAGGTTTTTTTTTTGTTACATGGATGAATTGTATTACGCTGAAGATAGGGTTTTCAGTGCACTTCTCACCAGAATAATGTACATTGTACTTGATAGGTAGCTTTTTGTCCTTCAATCCCCCCTCCCCCTTCTTAGTTTTCAATGTCCATTACATGGCGTGATGACCATATGTATCCCTCATTTAGTTTCTACTTATAAGTGACAACACGTGGTGTTTGTTTTTCTATTCCTGAGCTATTTCACTTAGGATAATGTTCCCTAGTTCTATTCAAGTTGCGGCAAAAGACATTATTTCATTTCTATTTACAGCTAAATAGTACATATATATATATATATACACACATACATTTTTTGTACATACATATATATGTTTATATATATGTATTTTTTTCAACTTTACGCTAAGATAGGGGAAGAGTATTGGTGGAGTGAATTGGTGATCTAGGAATCCTATTGATTCTTTGTCAGACTTTTAATCGGTTCACTCATTTTCAGCTACATAGTCATCTACATAGTCTCTTCAGGGATACCTTAGGTTTCCAAACTCTGAAGCTCTCTTAAAGTTTGTAGCCCAAATTAGCTTCATTCTGGTCTTCCTTCATGGCCATTTCGTTTTCAGCTTTCTGTGGTCAGTTTTACTTATCCATCTGCTTCGTTTCTAAATTTAATTGCTTTTTGTCATCTTTGTTATTCTCTTTATACCTGTGAGTTATGCTAACACAACTCCCTTAGTGCCATTTTAGTGAGGTTTCGGGAGGAGTTAGTGAAGATTGGGTTCTGCTTTTTCTGTTTAACTATAAATTGCCTAGCTTTAGTTTTATTTTTATATAGGAATCATCTCTCTCTCTCTTTTCAGAGCCTGTTCAACCTTAGACATGTCTTTTCAGCATAGAAAACATTTCTTGTACTTTATCACTAATTACAATGTATGTTCTGTTTTCTCAAGCCACCTTTTCTGGGAACCATATTCAGCCTCCCCTTGGCAGAGCCGATCTCTCATTCTCTGTATCTCCCTAGCATTTTGTAACCGTGCTGCTGAAGTGAGCCCTCTTTTAGAATGTTGAATAATCTTCATGATCGCACTTACCACAGTGCTTTGCCAGTTAAATTTTGTACTACCGTGTATTCCTTCTCTGACTGTAAATTCCTTGAAGACGTAAATCACATCTGCTTGGCACAATAGCACAGTCAATAGATGACAGTGGACTAAGTGAAACAGGGTAAATGGGATCCACAAAGCCAGATTTCTCATAAGGTGAATAAGCAGAGAGAAGAAATGAACAAAATGTTTTTGTTTTTTTGCAGTTTCTGGCCACCTCCGGCATATGGGGCCAGCGCCCTACTCCTGTGAGCCACAAATAGGGAAATTGAAAATAGGGAAATTTGTCATAATAAATTAAGGACTCTCTATGCTACAATTTAAGGTTTATTGAGAGAGAGAAGGCAGGAAGAGGCATGAAAATGAGGGTTGAAGGGCATTTATCAGAGGTCAATGAGGGAAAGACTTTTACTGAGTAAGAAGAACATGTGCATTGTGTTGTGAGGAAGAACTAGCAAATGGCATTAGGTAGGAAAACAGTCCTGTGTACAGAATCCCATTTGATTCTACTTGAACGATTTCATTCTAAATCGAGCTTTAAAATCCTTCTTGCTGTTTACATTCTCTTTTACTTAAGGAGGAGACTGTGGTTTCACGTGAGACCTAATAGTTTTGGTACCATTGGATAGAGTTGTCTAGTATTGAATGCAACTGAGAATGGATGTACAGGGATTTCATGTGCAGTATTTCTGTGTTGATAGAAGAATGTGTTGTCTTCCCTTCTATATAACATGCTAGCAAGAGGTTAGGGAAGGAGGTTTAAATGAAATACTCTCTAGGATGCCTATCTTAATTCACAGTACTTGTAATGATAATTTTTTTTTTTTTTTTTTTTTTGTAGAGACAGAGTCTCACTTTATGGCCCTCGGTAGAGTGCTGTGGCCTCACACAGCTCACAGCAACCTCCAACTCCTGGGCTTAAGCGATTCTCTTGCCTCAGCCTCCCGAGCAGCTGGGACTACAGGCGCCTGCCACAACGCCCGGCTATTTTTTGGTTGCAGTTTGGCCGGGGCCGGGTTTAAACCCGTCACCCTCGGTATATGGGGCTGGCGCCTTGCCGACTGAGCCACAGGTGCCGCCCACTTGTAATGATAATTTTAAGGAGAAAAAGCTTATTAGCTATTACCTACAAGATTTGAAATATAATGCTTATATTTGAAGTATAGAAAAGGATAATTATATGTAATATTTCAATAAAAATATTTTTGGGATAGATAATATGAGTCAACTATATCAATAGACCCAATTTACCCAAGAAACGTGCATTTTGCATGTGCTTTTGTCAAAATATTAAATTCATTACATGGTCATATTATTTCCTTCTTTAACACATTAAATTACAAAATAATTCATTTAAAATATATATTCATTTCTGATTTTCTGTGAGGGATAGGTTCTAGGACCCCTCTTGATTACCAAAATCCATGGATGCTGAAGTCCCTTACATATTATGAGATGACATGGTGTTTGCGTATAATCTAGGCACATCCTCTTATATACTTTAAATCATCCTTAGATTACTTATTATACCTAATACAGTGTAAATGCTATGTAAATAGTTGTTATACTCTACTGTTTAGAAAACAATTTCACAACAGACACAACCATCCATTTTTTTCTCAATCCATAGATGCCAAACCCATGGATATGGAGGTCTGACTGTAGTTAAGTTAAAGCTGATTTTATTTATGAAAGATAGTGTTAGTGTGAAAACTATTGCTGATTAGCTTGAATTAGAACATTAAATTTAGGTGTATTCTCTGACTTGCCTCTTTCGATAACCAATAATTGTAGATAGGGAATACCAGACAGCAGCATGGATCTGGGTTCCCCATGTAAGAACATGCGACTTTAATCTGAAAACATGTGAGAATATGGTGGCTAAGTGACCATGAAGTGCAGAGTTGTTCAGTAGTTGGTTACCAATGTTGCAAGAAGGTGGTAATCACATGTAATTCTAGCAACAAGTTAGCTACTACTATAATTTTGAAGTAGGGATAAGTATAAATGATATTTTTTAATATCTGTAACAACTATAGTTTGATATGAAAATACTGGTGATTTCTATTGGTTTATTGTTTTTATGTAAAATTGAGAAAATTATCAGGTTTATTTTTAATAAAAAAATAAAAAAGATGTAATTTTTTTCTCCCCACCCATGATAATGAACCTCTCAAATTCTACCTTTGGGCCCTACATTAAGCACATTTGCCTTAGTTTTTTTTTTTTTTTTGAGACAGAGCCTCAAGCTGTCTCCCTAGGTAGAGTGCCGTGGCATCACAGCTCCCAGCAACCTCAAACTCCTGGACTCAAGCGATTCTCTTGCCTCAGCCTCCCACGTAGCTGGGACTACAGGCGCCTGCCACAATGCCCAGTCATTTTTTGGTTGTAGCTGTCATTGTTGTTTGGCAGGCCTGGGCTGGATTCGAACCCGCCAGCTCTGGTATATGTGGCTGGTGCCTTAGTCGTTTGAGCTACTGGCGCCGAGCCTTTAGATTTTTTATTTTATCCCACTTATGACCCTCTGCCACATTAGTTATAGAGTGATAGACAATAACAGTGGAGCCAGTCTCAATTCCTTCTCTGTCACAGTGCTCTAGCTTAACTGGTATTGAGTCTTAAAGAAGGTTTTTAGAAAAATTGTAAATTCTAGATGATAAAATCTGAAAAGAGTGAACTAGCCCAAAAGCCATGGAGCGTGATTATTTTCAGATTTAAAAAGAGCCTTGCAGTAAGAACAAACTTACTGTCCTTTTCCTCGGTACTTAAGAAAGGTTGAGCCCATTTTTCTTTCCATATTGAACATTTCCCTTTGTCAATTACAGGGAAAGATGTGAATCAGAGACACAAAATGTGATGTCTCACCCTTAGAGGTATAAAGGTAGAATTCACTCAACAGAGCTATCCTGCAAAGCATCTCTTCATTAATGATTTTAATCATTTTAATCAAAGCAAATAGTCTGGATTTATTTAGGGTTTTTTTTCTGTGTGTGTGTACATGTGTTAATGAAGATAGTGTGTGAAAAACAAAATTGATTGCTGCTATAGGCATAGATCTAGTCAGAAAGCTGTAGAAAACCCTAATCCTATATGTTTTTCAAACATATACATTTAAGATAGGTATTATTTGAGCTGTATATAGTATAGCAACTATCTTAATGGAAAGTAGCTTTATGATAATAGATCCAGACATTATGGCTTCAAGGCTATTATAATTTAAGATTGTAAAATTAAACACATCGTTTGAAAGTTGAACATGTTACCTAATTCTCAAATGCATATTGTCTTTGGAGGTTTGTAAAAATAATGAAGACTCATTTTGTGTGGGATTCTCAGCTAAGAACAAGGAATAGGGACTATTAAGATTTGAGTTTGAAAGTCTGCAGGTTCTACTTTTGTTATGCAATAATTCTTCATCAATAAGTACAAAATGGATACTAGCAAAAAAGCCTACTTTTAAGAGAAATCCATTTAAAATAGGACAAAAATTTTCAGATATCAAGTGAAAAAAGGTTTAATGAGGACATTACCTTGAAAAATGAAGTAAAACTCATTAAAACAAATTTATTTCACATTATTAAATTTAGCTTATAACTATGCATTGATTTAAAACAAGGAATGAATCTAAGGTGGATTTTTTTGGCATAAATTTTCTGAGAAATGGTATGACATTCTTCTCTTTATGTTTTTGATTTTTGTTAGTGTGATAATGTAGAGTCAGTTTTTACAAAAATTTCCAAGGGCTTCATCAATTTTCCCAAGGGCCTTATTTTGTACTGTTTTATTCAGATATCCTCTTTGCAGTGACTATCTTATTTTTTTCATTCTTCAAGACTCAAATTTTTCCTCTTCAGTCTGTTAGCTTTGCATCGTGAAACATTGTAGACACTGAATTTTCATGAGGGCAGATGTTAGTGTATCATATGAGAAGGGATGTTGGGTGGTAACTAAATTTATAGATGTCTGCTTCTACAGTAAACATTTTCCAATTATGACTATTGCTCTATATACATCTTTCTAATTGGAAGGGTGGGGGAGGAACTCATCTGCCAACTGTTTTTCACGAAATTATTATTATCTCCCTTTTAGTCATGAAAACACGTGGAAAAACAAAGTCGTGGTAGCACTAAAACACAGGCATGTTGACCAAAGGTCTGTCCTATTCCAACAGGAATTTCCAACAGTCAACTTGTAGAAAGGGCCCTGAGGAGGATTGAGTTGGTAAATAACTGGATATTTCTACCCATTCATACTCTGTCATCTAACTTGGAGACAAGAAGCTTTCACTGACTGGGAGAGAAAAAGGACTAAGAGTGTCTTCTACATTCTGTAGTCAGTCTGTTTTTCATATCTGTTTTCTAAAACTACGCAGGGCAGTAGCCTTTATCTCAACTCCCTGTTACTTCTTCTACGTCTCAAGTTGTCATTTCTAAGCCCATTTGGGGATGAAAATTTGCTATAATATATTACAGCAGGAGCAATGGACAATCAGTGATGTTTTGTGACTAGAGATATGAAGACTGTAATAACAATTAGGCATAACGACACTGCTATTATTACTAATAGTAATAGTGGCTAACATTTATGGAGCTCATACTAGATAGCACATAATTATGAATTCACCAGATCTTTACAACAACCCTGTGAGTTAGGTACTAATTATTATTTCCACTTTGCTAATGAGGAAACTAACACATACAAAGGTTGAGTAACTTGCCCAAGGTCACATAGCCAATAAACAGAAGTTCAGAATTTGAATGAAGTATCTAATTCCAAGATCCTACCACTTTAAATGTCTTCCACTGTATCTGGGTCAGGTTAATATTCAGATTAATACTGATCACTAACTTGTAACTCTTTTTCTCTTAGAATCTCTGCTTTCAAGAGGATAGTTGTCCCTGAGATTCTTTCCTTAGGTAAATAATGTACTGTGGCAGAAAAAAGCATGTGTTTTAAAAGTCTAAGCCTTAGGTGAAGTTAGAAGATTTCAGGGTATAGAGAAAAATGTTTCTGAGAAACATTGAGAAAGCATGGCTGCTTCTTGCTTTACCAGACAAGTAAAAGTTTCCCTAGGTCTGAGAGAAAAGAGGTATATGGAGGGGAGTTAATGAAAGTTGGGAGTCTAGGGGTCCCAGAGACCAGGGGCAGGGTCTCTTCCCCATGCTCTCCAGGCTGACAGCTATAGTCGTGGGTGCCAAACCTTCAAGAGGGCTGGGCTGATAGCTTGAACATTGTGCCCACGGTATCCCAGGAGATAGGGTCACACCAGCCTCATGGGAGTCATGTGCTTCAGTGTGTGCCGCATGAAAACTGCGTATCAGAAAGAAGAATCCTGTTCCCCTCTCAGCATGATATAGAAGAATCAGAGAGAAGCGTAGATCCAGATGTGCCCATTTGGATAGGAATCAGGACAGCTTCTTGCTAAGCTGTGTGGGCTCATGACTGAAGACCAGTTGGGATAATGCATGTTTCAGTCTGTGTCTGTGTAGAGAGGTGATCCGGGTATCTGCTCTTTCCCTTTCCCCCAAACAACATCTTGATACTTTGTAAGCTCCCTGGAACTTAGAAACAACTCTACAGAAGAGAAAGGTAGTCGGAATTCCAGATTTGTAAAAAATGTACTGCTATCTTAATATAATTTATGTATTCTTACTTACTCAGATGTACGGTGTAAGACCTAGTCTAGTTTTTCTGGCTATTTTTTTTAGTTAATCTTTCCAGAAAAAATTATGTTATACCCAAATTGTTCAATTTATCAAGCATTTACATGTACTTATGTATTCCACCTCACCAGTTTTAATTCATTTTTTAAAGTAGATAATATGTGTGTTTGGTAAAAAATTCAAAAGTTGAAAAAGAAGTCTTGTTCCTCAGTACTAACACTATTATTTATTTTTTATGTTTCCTAAGATTTCATGTGTACACATTCTCAAATATATAGTCTAAAAACAGACCTACAATCATAACATAGTTTATATACTGCTCTGTACCTTGCCTTTTCTGTGTAAGAAGGAAAAGATGTTTTGGATATTATTCTGTAGTTGTATTTGGCATTCCATTCTAAGGATGCATCATGATTTACTTAAGCAATCTCTACTGATGGGAATTTAGGTCATTTCCAGTTTTTTGCTATGAGTAGTCCTGTAATGAATTGTTTGTACATACATCTATTCACATTTATTTGAACATATGGGAATGATAATTCTGTAAGTAGAATGTAGTAATGATACTTATGTAATTGAAAATATTAGCAGGCATTGCCCGGTGGCTCTCCATAGGGACTGTCATACCTCTTTTTTTTTTTTTTTTAGCAGTTTTTGGCAGGGGCTGGGTTGAACCCACCACATCCAGCATATGAGACCAGCGCCCTACTCCTTTGAGCCACAGGCGTCGCCCCATGGGAGTGTCATACTTTTAAAATTAATGCTAATTTGGTGAATGTGAACTAAAATCTTATTATTTTAATTTGTATTTTCTTTATTACTACTGAATTGATTATATTTTCATGTGTATATTGGCCATTCAAGTTTCTACCTCTATAAATTACCTGTTCAGATCCTTTGCCCATTTTTCTTTTTGGCTGCTTTTCAATTTCTTTTTAGGACTGTACCAAGTGAAATTCCCACTGCAAAGTAAAGAGGTACCCATTTCCGTACAGGTGAAACTTACTAAAGGCAGAATACAAATGTCTACATACAATAACTAAGAAAATGCCATGAAGGCTATGTTGAACAGTTTGATGAGAATATTTCAGGATGTATATGAAACCAGCACATTGTACCCCTTGATTGCACTAATGTACACAGCTATGATTTAACAATAAAAAAAAAGAAAAAAAAAAAGAAGTACCCATTTCCATGTATTATCAAACTTTTTTCTTACTCAAGGCAAAGAAAAAAATAAGTCAATGATTTATTTATTTATTTATTTCCCCACCCTTTCCCCCCAAGATGGAGTCTAAAGCTGTTACCCTTGGTAGAGTGCCGTAGTATCACAGCTCACAGCAACCTCAAACTCTTGGGCTTAAGTGATTCTCTTGCCTCAGCCTCCTAAGTAGCTGGGACTACAGGTGCCTGCCACCATGCCCGGCTATTTTTTTGTTGTGGTTACCATTGTTGTTTTAGTTGGCCTGGACCGGATTTGAACCTGCCAGCCTTGGTGTATGTGGCCGGCACCCTACCCATTGAGCTATGGGTGCCACTGAGTCAATGATTTATATCCAGCTGAATTGATCTTCAAATATGAAGAGCACAATTGAACTTAAAAAAGCATGCAAAAACTCAGGAAATTTTATAAAGCTTCAATAATCATGTTAAAACAATGTAATAATGGCATAGGAATAGGCAACTATATTATTAAAGGAAGATAGTTGATCGTATAAGAATTTAGTATATTATAAAAATTACATTTTAAATCAATAAGGAAAATACTGGGATAATTAGCCACAAATAGAGACAAAAAATATATAGATTAAAATTAGTTTTCCTACCTATACATGTGGGAAGAAAATCTAGACAATTTGAAAAATTAAAGTTTTGGGTGGTTCCTGTGGCTCAGTGGGTAGGGCACCGGTCCCGTATACTGAGGGTGGTGATTTGAACCTGGCCTCTGCCAAACTGCAACCAAAAATAGCTGGGCATTGTGACGGGCTTCTGTAGTCCCAGCTACTCAAGAGGCTGATGCAAGAGAATTGTCCAGGCCCAGGAGTTGGAAGTTGCTGTGAGCTGTGATGCTATAGCACTCTACTGAGGGTGATAAAGTGAGACTTTATCTCTAAAAGAAAAAGTAAAGTTTTATTTAGTAATAGATTTAAAAATTTGTTCTGTGGCCTTGATTTCCTTTTTTCCTTTGAGAATCCTATTATACATATATGTTTGATTTCCTTTACCTGTTCTGTGTGTGTGTGGGTATCAGTTTCTCTAAAATCCTTCTCATTTCTTCATTTCTATTTGATTTTTTAAAAACATTTTATCCTTTTCATTCTCTATTGCCATAACTGGTGTCTGTATACTCCTGTGTTCCTTTTGGTACAGTCTTCAGAAATTTACTGAGTGTGTGCTGGTTGCCTGTTATATCTTTATTTCACTCTCCTTACACACATACACACACACACACACAGACTTCTGATATATATAAATAGAAGTAAACATACAACATGGCCATGAAGTTCGTTTGTAATTTAAAATCATTGTCTGTTTTAAATTGCACACAATGTTATGGTCACCCTGTCTATATGAAGCCTGACAATTAAGTTTGTGAACTCATCCTAGAAAAAGTGCTACATACCTCATTGCTGAATAACGGTATCGTCACTTTTGAGGTACTCCCTTTGGGAAGCTATGCACCAGTGCCAGAGTGTAGTCCACCCTTCAATGCAATTTTGGACTTCTTTTTCTGGAATGACCATCCGAGCTGTCATGGTAAGAGGTCTAACAATTAAGTTCATGAACTCACTGCCATGTGCGTGCATTGCACAAACAACTCACAAATCAATCCGTAATGTTGGTATATCATTGTCTCACAGCTGTGTCTGGCTCGATGTGTGGTGGTTTCTTGCTGAGTGGTGTTCATGATTGTTGATGTGTGTCGTATGATGACAACTCTGATGGTCATTCCAGAAAAACAGTTCCAAAATTGCTTTGAAAAGTATATCAGGCTTTGGTATTAGTGCATAGCTTCCCAAGGGGAGTACTTCGAAGGTAACTATAGGGATATTCAGCAATGAGGTATGTAGCAAGTTTTAAAGGATGAGTTTGTAAACTTAATTGTCAGACTTTGTATATATTTTCTTGGGTTTAGGATTCTAATTTAGTAATGTTATTGACACGAAGATATTTCTTTGTATTCTAATTTTCATTCTTGTTATTGAGAAGTTGGCTGTCTTTCTCATGATTATTTCTCTCAGGATAATTATTTTAAAATGTAGGTTTCATCCACCAGATTAGGAGACCTACTACCATTAAAAAGATAGTTTGTTGTAGGTGGCACCTGTGGTTCAGTGAGTAGGGTGCTGGCCCCATATACCAAGGGTGGTGAGTTCAAACCTGGCCCCGGCCAAACTGCAACAAAAAATAGCTGGACGTTGTGGCAGGCGCCTGTAGTCCCAGCTACTTGGGAGGCTGAGGCAAGAGAATCACCTAAGCCCAAGAGCTGGAGGTTGCTGTGAGCTGTGATGCCCCCGCATTCTACTGAGGGCGACAAAGTGAAACTCTGTCTCAAAAAAAAAAAATAGTTTGTTGCTCACAGCTCTCAAGGGACCTGGAAGGGACCTGGATGCCATGTAGAGCCATGTGGGAAAGCACCAGGTGGTTAGGGAACATAAGGAATGGTGAGAAAACTTAGGCAAAAGCTTTATTGTCGTTTCTGCAGGAGGGATGTGTATTAGTCAAGGTTCTTCAGAGAAACAGAACCAATGGTGTGATAAAGAGAGGGATAAATAGATTTATCATTCGGAGTTGGCTCTGGTAATTATAAACTGAGAAGTCCCTCAATCTTTAGTTAGTAATCCAGAGACCCAGGAGAACTGATTCCAGTCCAATAGTTCCAGTTCAAGTCCAAAGTTCTGAGGGCTAGGAGATCGTTTAAATTCCTGTTCAAATTTGGTTTAAGTTCCAATTCTAAAGTTGGCAAGCTCGAAAACCAACAACAGTTAATTTTTCAGTTCAAGTGTAAAAGCAAGAAAAGACCAATGTCCCAATTCAAGAAATTAGGCAGGAGGTATTTCTTTTTACTCAGCCCATTTTGTTTTATTCAGATCTTCAATTGATTGGGTAAGGCCCACAACATTTGAGAGGGCAATCTGCTTTATTCAGTTTACCTATTTAAGTGTTACTTTTATCCAGACAAATCCTCACAGACCTACCCAGAGTAATGTTTGGCCAGACATCTGGGCACCCTGTGGCCCAGGCAAGTGGACATGTAAAATTAACTATCACAGGACAGGTGATGAAGAGTAAGTGGTTTCAGTGTTAGCTAGTTTGAATAATTTCAGCAAGCTGTGGGCTTCAGATGTCCCAAGTTGTCTGGTACCTGGCCCTGGGTTGAATGGAGCAAGTAAACATTGGCCTGAAGTGTAAAAGCCAGATACGAAGGGTGAGGAGTGGAGTGGGGGGCAGAATCTGGATAGGCTAGTTTGCATATGAAAGGTTTAAGGTGTTTGCTATCCCCAGGAATTTGGTAACTGGTTGGTGAGGCCTTGGATGCCAGAGCATCAAGAATGCAGAAAATAAGGATGTATAGTTAATACAGTAATCTATCCTTTTCTCTGGTTGCTTCTAAAACTTTCTCTTTTTTTTTTAAAATTTTTTACTCTGAAATATCTAATTGGATGTATTTTTATTTATCTGGCCTGTGATCCTTTGGAATTTTTGATTATGTGGATTGATATCTTTCATCATCTATAGAAAATTGCCAGTCATTTATCTCTTCAAATATTGTTTTTGTTAAACATGTCTTTCTGAACATGTCTTTTCTGTTTCTTCAAGAAACCAGTCATTGCCCTCTCTATTTCTCTTGTCTCTTAACTTGTCTTTTATATTTTCTGTATTTTTCTTTCTCTCTATGCTGCAGTGAGTGTTTTTATGGTCTGTTTTCCAGCTCTGTGTTTCTGTTTCTTTGTTCAAACACATCCAATTCACTTTTTCAGATTACATGTTGTGTTTTCATTTCTTAAGGTTTTTATTCACTCTTTTTCACATCTTGTAGGTCACATTTTATGGTTTTCACTTCTCTTCAGACATTTTTGCTTGTGACCTTATTTCTTCAATGAAAGAAATTACAAGCATATTTGTTTTATGGTCTGTGCCTGATTATTCCAATATCTTAGATCTTTGTGGGTCTCTTTTTGCTGGCTGTTTGTATTTCTGTTCTCACTCACGGTATCATTTTCCTTGTAGGCTTGGTTAGTTTTGACTGTGTACCACCAGTGGTTTTTTGTTTGTTTGTTTTTAAAAAATTATTATTATTATTATTTTTTTTTTATTTTGGCCGGGGCTGGGTTTGAACCCGCCACCTCCGGCATATGGGACCGGCGCCCTACTCCTTGAGCCACAGGTGCCGCCCTGTTTTTAAAAAATTATTTGTAGGGATTTGCTAAAGCTTAAAGTTTCTCCCTCAGTTAGGATTTGCATTTGCTCCTGTCAGACCTCTAGATGCCTAACCACTCCAGAATTAGTTTAAACTAAATTTACAGTTTGAGATTTCCTGGACCACCCCACTGACGTGAGATGACTGAAAATCCAGGCGAGAGTTCAGTTGTGGCTACCCTTTTTAATGCAGAAGTTTTGAAATCCTAATTTCCCTTTCTATTCTGCTCATCCTTTTTTCTTTCTCATCCTAGAATTCTTTCTTTTTCTTTACATTTAAAAATAGTGCTGGAATATTTTAAGGTGATAGTTTCCTAAAATTAATTTTTCCTGCTCAAGTCCTTTCACTCTACTGATTTCATACTTTCACCCCTACCTGCAGTTAAATAAAACAGTTATTTCACCTGTGTTCATTTCTTCTGATCATTTGTTTAGAAACAAAGTCCTTCATATCTATCACTTTCCTCTTTTCGTTCCATTTACTTAATGTTGTTGGAGCGTTTTCAAGCTTATCTGCCCTCATAAATGCTTTTTGTTCCTGCAGTGGTGTTGCTATTTTAATTTCAAATTTTATTGATGTATATTTATCTGATAGTGTTTCCTTCATTATAGCTTTTAAAAATTTTTCCATTTTTCTCTTGCTTGCTATTTAGTAGTTTTTTTAAGTCATGTTTTAATCCATGATTTTTGTAATTTTATTGAATACTATTTTTTAGTATAAATAATTTACAAAAATAATCATATATTATCAATCATTATGCTTATATTTTTCCTTGTTTGAGGAATCTTTGTATTAGTCTACTGTTTTACTTGTTCATTTTCCATATTTTTATATCACTTTTTAAAGCTGAGTGAATAACACATTTATTTGTATGTACTGTCTATTTTGGATGCACAGAGGAAAATTAAGCATCTATTGATCTACCCAGCACATAGGTAGTAGTGCACATAGTGTATAGCACAAGGAAGCTGGTCATCAAGGTAACATTTGTGTGAAATATTATGCCCTTTTAGTTTCCTATGGAACCCAGAAGCCATCAGGATTCCTGAAATTTTAAACTAGAACCCAGATATTTTAGTAATTGCACATCAAGTGCCTACTTTTAGCTAAGCATCTGCTACACAATAGCTTTCAAAATAATCGAGGCTTAAAAGGTAATACAAATAGTGCAAATGGGTTCTTCATTTCTTTTCCAAGAAAAACCTACTAATGGGTTGCTGATGAGCTAATCAGGTCAAGTATCCTCTGAGTTGCCCTCTTATACAGAGTCAGCAAGCATAACATTGTGTTAACCTATTGACACTGAGGAAATTTGTTTTCCATCTGACCTTTTACAGTAACTACTCAAAATTACTTTCTCTTCAACTAACAAAGTTAATGAATAAATTATTCAAGTTTGACACTCATAGAAAGTAACATTTTACATTTTTTGTTTTGCTTTTATTCATATCATTTTGTTTTCTTTCTCAGTCATTACTTCTTTCCCTAGGAAGAATTTTTAATCTTTTCTGGTATTTTGCAGTGTGGCTTAGAGAGTCATGCTCTTGGACTATCCGGAACCAATCACATATTTACAAAGCGATTTCTTATTTTTCAGGTGTAACATATATACAAGTTGAAATGGTCACATAATAGCTTTGTAAATGCATAAAGATTTTATTAATAAAGAATTTATCACTACATAAATAAGATAGAGTAAAAGTTTATTTTGGGCTACATATAAATAAAGGGGTTTCTAAAGAAATAGTTATTAAAATAGAAGTATATGGGGCATCTTCAATATGAGAATAAACTCTTCTTTAAAATAGAAAGGCAAATTATGGATCCTTGCTATCATTCTTTATGAAATCTTGATTCTAACTGCTCCACTTACCAATATTTTAAGTTTATTTCTCTAAATTGCTAAAAATTTCTTCAAAATTATCTGAAAGTCCAACCTTTTATCTGTTTCAAACTATTCTTTTCCCAGTAGGTCCAAGCTGGATGTTTACTTGTAGTGAATATGATTGTAATGGTTTGCTATATTGAGGGTTATAGCTTCAAAGATGGCTATCCAATTCAATTCCAAAGGTAAGCTTTCCTTCACTCTTTTGTGGTTGGACTGATTTTAAATACTTTTAAGAAAATAAGCGTCTGCATATTTTCTCTGAAGACTATTCTGACAATTGCTATCCTAAGAGTATTATTATGTAAGCACCATTAAATCCAACTTAACTTACCAATTTTCAGAGACAAAACCAAGCATACTCACATTTGATTTATCATGAAAATGCATACAATATGTTACTTTAATATTTTCCACCAATGTAAGTGACTAGATAGCAATATTATTTTATGCTTGTTAGAAATAGTCTATAAACTTGAAAAAAACAGAGCATTTTGGATTATCATCAGCAAGTAGTCATTGTTCCTTTTGGAAGATGCTCCTGGTCACTAAAAAGTATATTGTTTTAACTCATTAAGCTGGTTTCAGAGATGCACAAATTACATCAACAGCAACATTTCTTTCAGCTAAATATACAAAATGGGATTTTGTTCTCAATATGTTCATTTACTTTGAAAAGTCTTATAATAGGGCTAGTTATTAATATAACATTATTAAGTATTCTTGTAATGGAGAAGCAACTTATTTGTGAAGCAGAAAGGAATGTTTAATTGATAACTGCTTTTGTTATTAAATATAAACTTTTCTCCTGAACTTTAACTTAATGTGGGGGATGATGAAAGATGTCTTCTGTATTTTATTTACTTATTGCCAGGTATTGGATAGTCATAATATCTCTTTGGATTTTTTTTTTTTTTTTTGTAAGTAGAAAAAAATAGGCCTTGCATGGAAATTCTTAAGAAATGTGAGAGAGCTGGCATGGTTGGAAAGGTTAGTAGTTATAGAAAAATATTTCAAAAATATAAATGCAGCAGTTTTCAACATGGTTTCATGCCCAGAATAACTTTTTGGTTTTGTTTTTCATTTTCAACATAAATATCAACTGCCACTATGTAATTGAGTCACAAACACATTTGAATTCAGGAATTTTTGTACTGAAATATTTCTCTGTGAAGAAATCCCATCTCACCAAACAGAAAGATTTTGTTACTGTTTGTGTGTTTTAAAAGTGAGAAGGCCTTGCATTACATAATTCTCTGTTGGGTATTTTATGTATCTGTATACTTTCTTATTCTACTCCCCCTCTTATTTTGTATTCCTCAAAATATCTAGGACAGCATTTTTCAATGCTTATATACACTTAAGAATATAGTTTAGTGGCTAAAACCTTGGCTTCTGTGGCCGGACTGCCTGGGTTCAAATCTTGGCTCTATAACTTTTAGCTCTATGACCTCCATGATTCCCTCAAACCTCCCATGCCTCTGTTTACTCATCTGTAAACTAGAATGGAAATTAACTGTTGATGGAATAAATGAGTAAGCACATGAAAGCTCTTAAAATGGGAGCTAGTACATATCAAGTTCTTAGTCAATGTTAGCTATTAACAAGTATTTATTAAGCACCTATTATACTGATACTGTGCTATAGGTTCTGGGGATGCCACAATGAACAAAATAGGCATATTTACTTCTCTCATAGAATTTGAAGCTTGATGGAAGATTGAGACAAATACATAGGTCTTTATAGTATGGTATGATAAATGCTGTCATGGGATAACATAGGGTGCCACAATTACCTTACCTTACCAGACTAAGATCAGGAAAGTTTTTTTGACTAGGTGATGCCTAAGCTGAGATCTGAAGGATGGGAAGGGGTTTGCCATGTTGATAGTGAATGGAGTGGGGGAATAGAATTTCAAGCAAAAGGGGTAGCCAGAGGACCCAGGATGAGAAAGTGCCACCCGGGAGAGAGAGCATGGCACATTTCTCTGAGGCCATGATAATTTTTTCCCATTCCCCCTTCTCTCTGTTCTTCAGATAGCGTAATCACTGTCAATCTATCTTTAAGTTTGCTGTTTCTTCTGCCAGTTTTTGTCTATTATTGAGCCCCTTTGGTGAATTTTCATTTCAATTATTATACATTTCAAGTACAGAATTTCCATCTGGTTCTTTTAAAATAATTTCTATCTCCTTATTAATATTTTATATTTGATGTGACATTATAATCATAACTTCCTTTACGTTTTTAATCGTGGTGACTCTTATTTGAAAATATTTGAAATTACTTCTGATGACTACTCTGAAGACTTTTTCTGTTAAATCTGACATCTGGTCTCTCTTATAGGCAAGTTATGTTGTCTACATTTTTTTTTTTGCCAAGTATGGGCTATTCTTTCATACTTTCTTTGTATTTCTCATGAGTTCTTGCTGGAAACTACATTTTAGATAGTATATTGTAAGAACTTAGGGTATTGGTCTTCTGGAGCTTGTTATTATTTGCTTAATTACTTGTTTATGTATTGATAAGATTATTTTAGTGAGATCTATTTATCCCTGTATGATAAAGTCTCTAATGTTGCTCTTCAGGAGATACAGTGAGAGTATGTCCACAGTCACCTGAGAACACAGTGGATTTGGCAGGAATCTCTTCGTCTTTTTTGCCAGTCACACTCAGATATTAAGCTCTATTAATTTCTGTTCAATTGCTCTTTTGCTTTCAGCAATGCCCTGAGATATAGATTGTTCCACAAACTAACTCAATAAAATGTGGGTTCTTTGTGAGGTCAGTATTTGAGATTTGTTTTGAACTTAAGAGGGCTCCTTCTAGCTGTCTCTTTTCCTCTATAGCAAACTATCCACTTAACAATTTGGGCTATATCTCTAATGATTCTATTAATTTTCTCCCAATTGCCTTTTACAAACCTTCATTGTTTTTGAAAGCAATTTTAGGCTTGAAATTTTCCATGGTTTATTAGAAATGAAATCAATTTCTTTGGGAAGAGATTTGGGGAGTCCTTGTTTGGCTAAGGACTTTTTTTTTTTGAGATAGCTCCTCAAGCTGTTGCTCTGGGTAGAGTGCAGTGGTATCACAGCTCACAGCAACCTCAAACTCCTGGGCTCAAGTGATTCTCCTGCTCCTCCCAAGTGGTTGGGACTACAGGCACCCACCACAATGCCCGGCTATTTTTTGGTTGCAGCCATCATTGTTTGGCAGCCTGGGCTGGATTCAAACCCACTAGCTCAGGTGTATGTGGCTGGTGCCTTAGCGGCTTGAGCCACAGGCACCAAGCCTGGGATTCCTTGTTTTAAAGCCTGCTTCTACCTTTGGGCAAAGTCTGGTCCTAGAGTAGGTGCAATACTTCTCTTTAAGGGATACACCCACTTCAGGAGGAGCAGAAGTTCCAGTTTTCCTCAGCTTGATTCTTTTGCTGTGTCACCCCTACCCTCTGAGCCAGACAAAAGGGTGAATCTTAGAAGAGCCCACATGAACAGCTCCAACTTTTTTTCTTTTGGTAAAGAAATAAAGAATTCATTGGTAAAGACTTCATTATTCTGGATCCCTGGAGTAGAGACTTTTTTGACCCAACAAGTGATAGGAGCTCTGGCAAGTAGTGTGAACCACAATAAGGTGTTTTGTTTGTTTGTTTTGTTTTTTTGGTAGTATCCAATGAGACTTTGGGGAGGTTTCCTTTCCTAACTAATGTATCTTTCTATATACTTGAACTATTGGGTTCCTTCAAGACATTGAAGGCAGAATAAAAATTTCTCTATGTGGCTTAGTGTCTTTTCATTCAAGTTTGATATGTTGTATACCTTTATTAATTAAAGAAAAAATGTGTAGGCATGGTAACATGTTCCTCTAAAATCACAGAATAGTGGATTTTTTCTTTATTTTTCTTTTAGAGTCAGAGTCTCACTCTATCACCCTCGGTGATATGTGTGCCATGGCGTCACACAGCTCACAGCAACCTCCAACTCCTGGGCTTAGGCGATTCTCTTGCCTCAGCTTCCCAAGTAGCTGGGACTACAGGTGCCTGCCACAATGCCCAGCTATATTTTTGTTGTTATTGCAGTTTGGCTGGGGCCATGTTGGAACCCGCCACCCTCAGTACATGAGGCCAGCGTCCCACCCACTGAGCCACAGGCGCCACCCAGAATACTAGGTTTTTTAACATGCTCCTTTCTGTATACTAGCTTTGCTTTTTAATAAATACAATAGTGAGGAGAGTGTGTTTATCAGTGTTCACTCTCCCAGTATAGGAGAGCCTTCTTGATCTAAAATGATATGTGCAAAATTCCCTTGGTTGTTGCAAGGTCATTAATTGTTGACATCGTCTATTATGTCTAGTCCATGTGTTATGAGAGCTTGTCTGAATAAGGACAAATGTTAACCAAGCTTTTTTCTCCTGCCTCAATTTTTTCCTTTGCCTTTTGGTGTTTCTTCTACTTTTTGGCACCTCCGCTAGAATATTGGAAAGAGTAAAGAGAGGAAATGAAGCTTTTTTTCCTACAAACTAATAGCTCTGATTTATAGAGGGTGATGTTTTATCTATTTACAAGTTTCAAAATTGTGTGTGTGTTGGGGGGGAGATACTGAGAGAAAGATTGAGAGAGAGGGGTGGAGAGGGAGAATATGAATTAAACATGGTTTCTTAAGAGTTTCCACATTTTCAAATTTTAGGAATTTACCAAGAATTACAGTCCTTTATTAACTGAAAATATCCTCCATAATAATTAAAATTATTTTATTATCAAGTGTTATCATGACTTTCTGTGCTAATATCACTAAAAAATGTTTTAATTAAATAAATCCCTATGTATAATTAGATTTGTGGCAAATAATTTTTTGGGGGGGGAAGGGGGACAGTCTCATTTTGTTGCCCTGGGTAGAATGCCATGGCTTCATAGCTCACAGCAAGCTCAAACCCTTGGTCTTAAGTGATCCTCTTACCTCAGGCTCCCAAGTAGCTGGGATTACAGGTATCTGCCACTATGCCTCCTTTTTTTTTTTTTTTTTTTGTAGAGACAGAGTCTCACTGTACCGCCCTCGGGTAGAGTGCCGTGGCATCACACGGCTCACAGCAACCTCTGACTCTTGGGCTTACGCGATTCTCTTGCCTCAGCCTCCCGAGCAGCTGGGACTACAGGCGCCCGCCACAACGCCCAGCTATTTTGTTTTTGTCGTTGCAGTTTGGCCGGGGCTGAGTTTGAACCCGCCACCCTCAGCATATGGGGCCGGTGCCCTACTCACTGAGCCACAGGCGCCGCCCTCCTTTTTTTTTTTTTTTTTTTAAGAGATGGAATCTCACTTTTGCCCAGGCTGATCTCGAACTCCTGAACTCAAGCAATCCAGCTGCCTCAGCCTCCTGGAGTGCTAGGATTATAGACGTGAGCTACCGCGCCTGGCCTACAAATGAAATTATTGTTTGCCCTTGAGCTAAATCGAGCCAACTTTAAATTTAGTTGGTATGTGACTCACTTATTCTTTTCTTTTTCCAAAAGGAGACTATCTGTTTAGTTTGTGGTTTAAATCATGGAAGCATAGTAGGTACTTCTCAAGCAATTCCTTAAGACCTGGGGATTCTGTGTTTGAAGGGATCTTGAGGCCGATACAGGGGTGACAGTGTGAGCAGTATCCCTGTACCATTTTAAAGCTCTTCTTACTTAGTAAGAGATGTTTTCTGAGATGGACAAGCTAAGTAGAGTTTATGTAATAAAAATGAATGTAAAATTCAGCATCAGTCTACTTCTCAGGGCTTTCTGGGTGTGGAATAACCTAGTATATCAGTAAGGATCAGCCTGGGTGATATCTCTGTGAGAAAGGATGCCCAAACCTTGAAGGCTTACAACCTCAGATGTTTATTTTTCCTTATACCACATACTTCCCCTGTCTCTCTTCCTCCCATTCCTCGAGAGGCTTTATTTTCTTGTACTGTTGATAATTTCTCTTGAGTCATAATTTTCTCCTGGCTAACAGGGGGAATTTTCTGGAGTGTTAAAAAGCAATGAGTAAGGACACTGGTTTAATATTTTCAAAACACTGGCCCCATTAAATATGTAATAAAGCTGAAATGTTACATAAATATGAAAGCTATTCGAAACGTGTTGATTAATTGGATATAGGAAGAGAAATAAAGGCTGACTGCTACATTTGTGGCCTAATTTAATTGGTGGATGGTAATGCCATTCAATAAGATAGGTATGGCTGGGAGTGAGGAAAAGGGTTTGAGGGAGAAAGTCAAGAGTTTTGTGAATTTTTGCTAGCTTAGAAAGGTATAATTATGAGTGATTTTTTTTTTCTTTCTCTCTCCCCATGGTTTTTTTTTTTTTTTTTTTTGGTCCTACATTTTTCTTAAAAAGATGCTTTGATAATAAAAATAATTTAATGACCAAAGAAAAAATTCCAACGTCTGGTTCTGGGATATTCCGGTCTGGGTTGGGCCTGATCTGAGAATGAGGAATGTTGCTGAAGGAGCCTGGGATGAGCTTCCCATGCTTGCTTAGATGATTCTTCCTGGGCAGACAGGGCACAGCATAGGGCCCAGCTTGCCAAGGTGGTGCTAAATGCCTACATTTGGTGGAGAGTGGTTTGATGGATACTTTTGCTTTTTTAAAAAATACTTTTCAGCTTGAAAACATTTCCAATTTCCATCTTTTTCATGCGAATTTATTGAACATTAAGTAAGTCAAATGTCAAATGTTTTTCTCATTAACTAGAAGACTTAATCATGTAGCATGACAAAGGAAAGAAAGACAAAAAGAATTCACAATTCCCAAGAATGGGCAGTTCCTTCCTTAAAGGGATGGATCATTCAGTGAAGCTGTTTGTTCGTCCTGGGTTTTCTCTAAGTTTATTGTCCTCACTTTGGCCCAGTTCAGACTCGAGTGTCTCTGATTACTCTCCTCAACCCCATCACTCTTTCTAGGGCTTGTGGTTTGAATACGGGGCTACCCAAGAGTCTTAGGAGGTCTTAGGCAAATAAATACCCTTTACTTTCAACTCTCTTTTGGAAAGGTAAAAATGAAGTGGTTGTACATGGCAAACTATGTGCAATGTAGGATAATCCAGTTAACCCAGATTATGGTGACTCATGCTTTTTCTTTTAACTATTGCTGTTGAGAACTCTTACAGAAGAATTTAATTATTTCTTACTTTATTTTATTTACTTATATATTTAAGTAGATTGATTTATTCTATGGCAAATGAGAATGTAGCAGAACTTCAGAATCATAGGTCATAGACAAGGTATGGTTTGAATTGTTTCTTCCATTATAATATAGTAATGTAAGCTGTTTATTCCTAAATGCATGTTATATATTGATTTTCTAGTGGGTGCTCAGAATTAGTAAAGTCCCGGTGCACCGCATGATCTAGAAGGCTTCTTAGAAGAAAAAGAATTGGAGTTGGCATCCGAAGTCTAGCAGAGGGGGCAGTGGGAAGGGCATTTTCAGGGAGGAAAGAAGCAAAGGCAAAGAGATAAAAAAGTGAAGTAAATGTTTGGGTGGGGCAAGGCAGCGATAGCAGTGAGTGGATTATTTTGTTTTGCATAGAAACTTTCTTATCTGCACTATTAATCCTGTTAACTCAGGTTTCATTTAGTTGTTACAGTAAAGCCTCAGTCCCTTTCTTAACCTTTTGAGGTTTTCTTATTTATAAAATAAGATAAAACATATCTATCAGCCATAGATTAAGTTATTAAATGATTAAATGAGGTATGATGCTAAAAGAAAGGTGTTGAGCAGTTTTCCAACTTTATTCCAACTAGAATTCAGTTTAATTCTAGTGCTGTTACACTATCAAGAAATCCCATACTTTACCCCCACTTGTAGATAATTTAAATTTGGCTATTTTTGCATTTCTCTAGACCAGTTTCTAGTCCTCTCTGCTTTAGGAGAATTTTTGTTAAACCATCCACAAATGCAAAAGAGACCAATATCATATTTGAGAGCTTTAAATAATTTATCCCTAACTAGTTCAAGGTGATCAGAGCATAGCAAACTTGAAAGGGAGTAGTTAGATGTTAGAAAAGTGTCTTAGTCCATTTTCTGTTGTTGGTAACAGAATATGTGAAACTGGGTAATCTATAAAGAAAAGGAATTTGCTTTTTACAGTGTGGAGGCTGAGGAGTCTGAGGTTGAGGAGCCACACCTGGTGAGAGCCTTCTTGCTGGTGGGGACTCTCTAAGAGTCCCACGGCAGTGTGGGGTAGCACATAGCAAGGATGCTGAGCAGGCTAACATGTGAACTCTGGTTTCTTTTCCTCTTCTTATAAAGCCAGCAGTTCTCCTCCCATTATATCCCATTAATCCACTGATCTATTGTTAATCCATGAATGGATTAGAGGGCAGACCCATCATGACCCAGCCACCTCCTAATGCCCCCCCCCACCTTAATACTGCAGCCCTGGGGATTAAATTTCAATGTAAATTTTAGAGGAGACAAATATTAAAACTATAACAAAAGGATACTTTTCTTTTTGTAGTTATGTCAACGTCTTTCATGACATAAATTTCACTGTAAACAATAGGCAAAATAAGTGACATTGTCCAAGGGATGCAATCAAGAGCTAACTGCTATTGCATCTAATCCACAGAGGAAGGTGACTCAGGTCTGGGAAGGAGTACTGCCTTATGTCTAACTCCCATGGCAGGTTAGACTATTTATGTCAGCTTGAATTGTTGTGATGGGGTCGTCTGCATCATTTGGTTCTTGTCCTTGTGACTCACTGCTTCTGCTGTAGAGTTAAACTCCCCGCAGTGGAAAAGGAAGGAGTTACTTGTCAGACCATATGGAGTAGAAAACTGCAGATTGACGTAGGTTCTGTGGAAGCTGAAAGCACATAAACTTAAGCCTCCCAGAGCATCTTGGAAAACTCTTTTAAATCGCATCGTTCATAGAGGTATTTACTTTTCAGGGTCTATTTTGAAACCTTAAGATTTCAAAACTAATTTGTGGGAAATGAGTGAGAGAGGACAAATTGTACAAAGTATGCAATTTCACTGCCTCTGCTTACGTTTCCAGGATGGAGAAGGTGGAGAGAAGAATGCCTCCCTTTCTTTTGCTGTAATTCTGCCTAGGCTAGGGAGTATGGCTATGTCTATGGGTGTGTAGGAGATTCTTGCACATTAACTTTGTAAACTGGGTTTCTATAGTCCTGTGCTGGGCAGAGTATTCACTTAAGGTAATGTCAAGAAGTATGGATGAGCCAAAAAAAAAAAAAAAAAAAAAAACCCAGGAAAGATAAAAACACACACGTGTGTTTATAAGTAGTATTAGATAAGGCCCTTCCTGGCACATAAAACTAAAAATTCATAGATTTATTCATTAATAGAGGCCTTATCTCCATAGTATACCTGGATTATACTTAGAACTGCTATAGAGGAATCTAGCTTCCTTCTCTAACTTGTTTATCATAAACACACTGAGTAACTACTGTGTACCTGGCATGTGTTACATGCCAGGGGTAGAAAGATGTACAGGACATGATCCTGTGGGAATTGCAGTCTAACAGAGAGAGGAGTGTGTATACCAGTGGTTCTCAACCTTCCTAAAGCCGCAACCCTTTAATGCAGTTCCTGTGGGTCGCGACCCACAGGTTGAGAATCCCTGTCTCAGAACAATGTGATAAGTGTTATGATAAAGGAATCTGTAATATGCTGTGATAGCAAAGAGGACAAAGCAAACTTGCTTATGAGTGGAAGGACAAGCCAGAGGTAGCTCTGTAGAAAAGCTGACAGGTCTGGTAGGATGAGTAGGAGAAGGCAAGCACTATACAGTGACTCAGGAAAGAAGCATAGCCTTGTGGGGAAGGGCTGGGGAGGGAAACTGTACACGTTAGATTATTAAATAGATGAGCCTTCACTTCCTTTAATTCCTGTGGGATAAATGACCCAAGTAAAGCAGAAATACCATTAGAATATCATCAAATAAAGCTCTTAATTAATTATCTGAGAGATAAAGATAGGAAGAGTGAGAAAGTAGAAATAGACTTTAAGTTAGAACAACAAGAAAAAGGGACGCTGTCAAGAAACGTGGCATACTTAGAAGAACTGATTTGTGAAAAGACTATATCAGGGACATGCTAAGGAAACCAACAAAGGATGGTGAGGAACCCAGGGGTTAGCAACAGCATGAAGCTATTGCTATTCTTGGTCCTGAAGGGACAAGGGGAAGAAATGCTATTATTAAGCCCAGGGAGTGCTGGAGTCAGGGAGGAGGGGAAATAGTTGATTAGAAGCTATGGCTGTAGAGGAACACTGCTTGTATCAGAACTATAAACAAACAGAGAAGAAGCAAGGAACAGAAATCCCAAATTCATCTTGTTCTACCCTCTGATATTGGACATGGAAACCAGAAGACCAAGGAGCTCAGATAATGAATTCTGTAGAGATTAGCCCTTAGATTGCTTTCCAGCCTCCAATACCATTTTTTTAAAAAATTTCACAATATTATGGGAGTACAAATGTTTTTGCTTACATATATCTATCTTTTTTTTTATGCTTACGTCAGGGTATAAGTGTGCCCATCACCCTGATAATATTCACTGTATCCATTAGGTAGGTTTTTACGCATTCCCTCCTCACCCTCCTCCTGCTTGATTTCCACTGAGGCTTATTTCTCCGTATGCACATGTGTCCTCATCAGTTAGTTCCCATTTAATAGTACATGTTTGTTTTTCCATTCCTTAGATATTTTGCTGAGGATAATGGTTCTCACTTCCATACAAATTGTTGCAAAAGGCCTTAATTCATCCTTCTTTGTGGCTATGGTGCATCTTAGAATGGGTACAGGCAATTGCACTAATGTACACAGCTATGATTTAACAATAAAAAAAAAAAATCCACTCATGAATTGTGGGCATTTTGATTACACATCTTTGCAATTGTGAATTGTGCTGCAATAAACATTTGAGTGCAGGTGTCTTTTTGATAAAATGACTAATTTTCCTTTGGGTAGATGTACAGTGGTGGGATTGCTAGATCAAATGGTCTACTTTTAGTGCTTTTAGTTCTTTGAGGAATCTCCATCCTGCTTTCTACGGAGGTTGTACTAATTTGCAGTCGTAACGATCATGTTTAAGTGTCCCTTTCTCTCTGCATGCATGCCAGCATCTATTGTTTCTGGACCTTTTAATAAAAGTCATTCTTACTGGGATAAGATAATATCTCATTGTGGTTTCTAATTTGCATTCCCCTGATGATTAGTGATCTTGAGAATTTTCTCATAAATTCATGGCCATTTATCTATCTTTTTTTGAAAAGCTTCTGTTCATGTCTTTTGCCCACTTTTTAATGCTTATGGATTTGCTTGAGTTCTTGTAGATTGTGTTTATTAGTCCTTAATCAGATGTATAGCTTGCAAGTATTTTCTCCCATTCTGCAGGTTGCCTATTTGCTCTGTTGGTCATTTCTTTGGTTGTGCAGATTTTTAATTTATTCAAGACCCACTTACTTCTTTTCATTTTGCCATGATTGCCTTTGGAGTCGTGTTCATAAATTCTTTGCTTAGGCTGATATCTGGAAGAATTTTTCCAACATTTTCTCCTAGAATTCTTATGGTTTTGTGTTTTTATTTAAGTCTTTTTATCCATCTTGAACTAATTTTTGTGAGTAGCCAAAGAGATGGATCATGATTCACTTTTCTGCAAGTGGCTATCCAATTTTCCTGGCACCATTTATTAAATAGGTCATGTTTTCCCCAGGGTATATTGTTGTCTGCTTTTTCAAAGTTCAGTTGGCTGTATGTAGAAGGTTTTATATCTGGGTTCTCTATTCTGTTCCATTGATCTCTATTTTGTGCCAGTACCATGCTGTTTTGGTTATTGTAGCCTTGTAGTATAGTTTGAAGTCTGGTAAAGTGATGCCTCCAGATTTGTTCCTTTTACTTAAGATTGCTTTGGCTATTTAGGCTATTTTCTGGTTCCAAACAAAGAGTAGAATTATTTTTGCTAGAGCTGTGAAGTACAATGTTGGTATTTTGATGGGGATTGCTTTGAAACTGTAAATCACTTTGGGTAGTAACAATGTTGATTCTACTGTTCCATATAAGCATGATATGTTTTCCTATTTGTTTATATCATCTCTGATTTCTTTCTTCAGTGTTTTGTAGTTTTCTTTCTAGAGATCTTTCACCTTGGTGTTAAGTATATTCCTAGGTATTTTATTTTCTTTGCGGCTATTGTGAATGGTATTGATTCAATGCTTTGACTCTCAGCTTGACTTTTATTGGTGTATAGGAAGGATACTGATTTGTATACATTGATTTTGTGACCTGAGACTTTGCTGAATTTAATTATCAATTCTAGGAGTCACTTAGTGGAGTCTCTGGCATTTTCTAGATATAAGATCATACTATTGGCAAACAGTGATAGTTTGACTTCCTCTTTCCCAATTTGGATATCTTTATTTCTTTCCCTTGCCTGATATCATGGACTGGGACTTTGGGCATTATGTTCAATAGAAATGATGGCTGTGGGTACTCTTGTTACAATTCTTAGTGGGAATGTTTTCAACTGTCTCATATTTGAGTATCATCTTTGTTGTGGATTTGTCATATATGGCTTTTATTATCTTGAGATGATATGTGACTTCTATGCTTAGTTTGTTGATGGTTTTAATCATGAAAGGCTGCTAAATTTTGTCAAATGCTTTTTCTGTATCTATTGAGATGATCATATGGTCTTTGTTTTTGCTTCTGTTAATGTAGTGAATCACATTATTACTGAGCCATTCTTTCATCCCTAGAATGAAGCCCACTTGGTCATACTGCACTATTTTTTGATGTGATGTTTAATTAGATTGGCTAGTCTTTTATTGAGGCTTTTTGCATCTACAATAATAAGGTATGTTGTTCTGTAGTTTTCTTTTCCTGTTGGGTCCTTTCCTGGCTTTGGTATCAAGGTGATACTAACTTCATAGAATGAGTTGGTGATGATTCTCTCCTTGAAGTTATGGAATAATTCCTGAACTATTGGGATAAGCCCTTCTTTGTAGGTCTGTTAAACTTTGGCTGTGAATTCATTTGTTCCAGGGCTTTATTTTGCTAAAAGATTTTTTGTTATTGGTTCAATCTCATTGCTTGTTATTAGTCTGTTCAGGAGTTCTATTTCTTCCTGATTGACTTGTGGGAGGTTGTGTGTTTCCAGGAATTTATCCATTTCCTCTACATTTTCAAGTTGTTGTGCATAAAGAATTTTATGGTACTCATAGATAATATTTTGTATTCTTGTGATATCAGTTGTAATATTTCCTTTTTCATTTATGATTGAGCTTATTTGGGTCCTTTCTCTTCTATTTCTCATTAATCTAGCAAGAGGTCTATCAATTTTGCCTATATTTTTAAAGAACCAACTTACTGTTTCATTTGTATTGTTCCTTTGTCAAGACCAGACCTGTTCCACTGGAAATACTTAGAACTACATTATCCATGGATCGTTACAGTATACATCCACCAGTGTAAAACATCCAAAAGCTAAACTTCAAAGGAACTTGATAATTCCTTTGTATTGTTTTTGTTTGTTTTCCATTGTGTTTAGTTCTCCTCTGACCTTAGTTATTTCTTTTCTCCTGCTGGTTTTGTGTTTGGTTTGTGTTTCTGATTCTTGTTGGGAGACATGATATTAAATTGTTAATTTGTGATTTTTCTGTCTTTTTGATGTAGGCATTTAAGGCTGTGAATTTTCCCTTAGGACTACTTTTGCTGAATCCCATAGATTTTGGTAGCTTATGTCTCCACTGCTTGTCAATTCAAGGAATGTTTTGATTTCCATCTTAATTTTATTATTAACAATTATTTTATTTTATTGTTATTTATTTAATTGTTAATTTTATTACTAATAATTGTTCAGCAGCAAGATGTTTATAAAATCAATCTTGAAGAATGTTGCATATGCTTATGCAAAAAATGTTTATTCAATAGTTTTTTGGTAAAATGTTCTGCAAATGTCTGGTAGGCCCTTTTGTTCTAGAGTCAGTGTTTCTGTCTTTATTTTCTGCTTGAATTATCCGTCCATTTCTCTCAGTGGGGTGTTAACCCTTGGTAATTATGATGCTACTGTTTATCTCTTTGTTCATTGATAGTAGCATTTGCTTTATCAATACGGGTGCTGTTGTGTTCAGAGCATAAATATTTAGGATTGTTATTTCTTCTTGTTGAATTGCTCCCTTGACTATTATATAATAACCATCTTTATCTCTCTTTACTATTGTTGATTTAAAGTCAGTTTTATCTGATATGAGAATGACTACACCTGCTTTCTTTTGGTTCCCATTTACATGAAATATATTTTTCCATCCTGTCACTTTGAGTCTGCATGAGTCCTTGTGGGTTTGATGTGTTTCCTGGAGACAACAAATGTTTGACTTATATTTTATAAGTCATCCATTAATCTAGGCTATGTCCCTTGAGTGGGACATTCACACTGTTCAGAATGATTGATAGAACTGATGTGTGAAATGTTCTGTTCATCCTGTTGTGCAATATCTTTTGCTTTGTTTTACCTATTAGTGTGAGTTCTGAAGTTTAGCTTTTAGTGTGAGTTCTGAAGTTTAGCTTTTGGATGTTTTACACTGGTGGATGTATACTGTAATGATCCATGGATAATGTAGTTCTAAGTATTTCCAGTGGAACAGGTCTGGTCTTGACAAATTCTCTCAATGTTTGCTTGTCTGGAAAAGTATTATTTAGACTTCATATATGAAAGTTAGTTTTGCAGTATACAAAATTCTAGATTGGCAGTTATTCTGTTTCAGAAGATTAAAGATGGGACCTCAATTCCTTCTGGCTTATGAGGTCTCAGTTGAGAAGTCTGTAGTTAATCTGATGGGTTTTCTTTTGTAAATTACTTTATAATTTTACCTCAGAGATGACAAGAGTTCCTCCTTCTTGTTGACTTTTGGTCAGTCTGATGACTATGTGTCTTGGTGTTTGCCTCTTTGCAATTAATCTTCCTTGTGTACATTGAGCGTCTAGTAACTGGATGTCTCAATCTCTAGCAAGACCAGGGATATTTTCCCCAAAGAGATTTTCCACCCCTTATGCATTTTCTTCATCATCCCCATGGGTACCTGTGAGTCTTATATTTGGATGTTTTCCATAAGTTCATATTTCTTGTAGGCTTTGTTCATTCCTCTTAATTCTCAGTTTTTTATTTTGGACTGATTGAGTTAATTTGAAAGAGATGTCTTCAAACTCTGAAATTCTTTCTTCTGTCTGGTCTAGTCTATTTTTAAAACTTTCCACTGTATTTTGTATTTCCTTAAATGAATTTTTCATTTCCAGAAGTTCTACTTAGGTTTTTTAAAAAATATGTTGATCTCTTTGGTGAATTTTTTTATTCATTTCCTGAATTGTTTTTCTGGTTTCTTTGAGTTGGTTTTCCATTTTCTCTTGGATTTCATTAAGCCTCCTGATGGTCCATATTTAGAATTCCTTATCTATCATTTAAATATTTTTATTTTGGTTGCTATCCATTATGAGAGAGCTGATGTTTCCATTTAAGTATGAAACCCTGATTTTTTATAATTCCAGAATTCTTTTGCTGGTTCCTTCTCATCTTGGGCAGCTGTCACTTCTTATTTTTGGATCCTTAGTGTGGTGGCTTTCTCAGTTGCTAGTTGTTTGTAGGCTATAGCAGTGGTGAGCTATAGCCTAAAATTCCACTTTGTGTGTTAATTTATATAATGATATATAATACTAAAGTTGTCCCCAGTGAAAACTCCATTGGATCCCTTCTCCATGGATAGAACCAAGATAGACTATATTCTGGATCATAAAAGAACAAAGTTAAAGGACTAACTCAGAGAAAGTATGTTCTCTGGGTTACAGAAAATTAAAATAATAAAAGATCTGAAAATTCTCTAGTTCACTGGATAAACACTGAAAACATAGACTGGTGATAGGCAGTGAGTTGCTTGGCCTGAACTCATTCTGAAGGCAGTGAGCCTAAGCTAGGGCATCCTGTGTGTACATTGGAGGGTAATGACATTCACTGTGCCAAAGTGTGTGTACTTGATGACAGTGTTGTGATCAGGCTTTGTTTGCAATCCCAAAGAACCCAGAAAAGTTAATTTTAGTAGTCTTGATTTGGACAGAAAAATCCTCTTCAAAATATATAATTGTTTTCTTTATTATTATTTCTCATTAAGAAGAGAATAACTATGCATTCCTAGCCTAATCTGAGCATGATAGAATCTACTTCATTATGAGATACTTTCCTAATAATCACCAATATTTTGTAGCATAGTACAAGTTGCAAATGCTTTCACATGGATTATCTCATTTTTATCGCCTCCATTTGGCAGGTGAGGAAACTAAGCTCAGAAATGACTTGTCTGAGGATATACAGACAATATATATACCAAAGTTGAGACTCAAACTCTGATCTTTTTTTCTTGTCATACATGTGTAAAATTATGGACCATACCTCAGAATAGGAGATAAGAATTTGCAATGAAAGCAATATTAAAATTGGATTAATACGTCATTTTATCTTTTATCGCTCTTAAGCATGACTGGATAGTCTTGTTAAAGATCTTGTAATCTCATCTGATTCAGCCCTGCTGATCAAATGCTGTTATACATAGTTTATTTATTTATTTATTTATTATTTTTTTAAATTTAATTTTGTTTTATTATTGTTGGAGATTCATTCAGGGTACAATAAGCCAGGTTACACTGATTGCATTTGTTGATAAAGTCCCTCTTGCAATTGTGTCTTGCCCCCAAAAGGTGTGGCACACACCAAGGCCCCAACCCCCTCCCTCCTTCCCTCTCTCTGCTCTTTCTTTCCCTACCCCTCCCTCCTTTTTTCTCTCTCTGCTCTCCCCTTCCCCTACCTCCACCATGACCTTAATTGTCATTAATTGTCCTCATATCAAAATTGAGTACATAAGATTCATGCTTCTCCATTCTTGTGATGCTTTACTAAGAATAATGTCTTCCACTTCCATCCGGGTTAATACCAAGGATGTAAAGTCTCCATTTTTTTAATGGCTGAATAGTATTCCATGTGTACATATACCACAGCTTATTAATCCATTCCTGGGTTGGTGGGCCTTTAGGCTGTTTCCACATTTTGGCGATTGTAAATTGAGCTGCAATAAACAGTCTAGTACAAGTGTCCCTATGATAAAAGGATTTTTTTCCTTCTGGGTAGATGCCCAGTAATGGGATTGCAGGATCAAATGGGAGGTCTAGCTTGAGTGCTTTGAGGTTTCTCCATACTTCCTTCCAAAAGGGTTGTACTAGTTTGCAGTCCCACCAGTAGTATAAAAGTGTTCCCTTCTCTCCACATCCATGCCAGCATCTGCAGTTTTGAGATTCTGTGATTGGGCCATTCTCGCTGGGGTTATATGGTATCTCAGGGTGGTTTTGATTTGCATTTCTCTAATAGATAGGGATGATAAACATTTTTTCATATGTTTGTTAGCCATTCATCTGTCTTCTTTAGAGAAGGTTCTATTCATGTCTCTTGCCCATTGATATATGGGATTGTTGTCTTTTTTCATGTGGATTAATTTGCGTTCTCTATAGATCCTAGTTATCAAGCTTTTGTCTGATTGAAAATATGCAAATATCCTTTCCCATTGTGTAGGTTGTCTCTTTGCTTTGGTTGTTGTCTCCTTAGCTGTACAGAAGCTTTTCAGTTTAATGAAGTCCCATTTGTTTATTTTTGTTGTTGCAATTGCCATAGCAGTCTTCTTCATAAAGTCTTTCCCCAGGCCAGTATCTTCTAGTGTTTCATGCCTTAAATTTAAGTCCTTTAACCATCTTGAATCAATTTTTGTGAGTGGGGAAAGGTGTGGGTCCAGTTTCAGTCTTTTACATGTGGATATCCAGTTCTCCCAACACCATTTATTGAATAGGGAGTCTTTCCCCCAAGGTATGTTCTTGTTTGGTTTATCAAAGATCAGGTGGTTGTAAGATGTTAGTTTCATTTCCTGGTTTTCTATTCGATTACAAGTGTTGGTGTCTCTATTTTTGTGCCAGTACCGTGCTGTCTTGACCACTATAGCTTTGTAGTACAGCCTAAAATCTAGCATGGTGATGCCCCCAGCTTTATTTTTATTACTAAGAACTGCCTTAGCTATATTTTTTTTTTCTGGTTCCATACAAAACGCAGAATCATGTTCTCCAAATCTTGAAAGTACGATGTTGGTATTTTAAAAGGAATGGCATTGAATAGGTAGATTGCTTTGGGAAGTATAGACATTTTAACAATGTTGATTCTTCCCATCCATGAGCATGGAGTGTTCTTCCATTTGTTAATATCCTCTGCTATTTCCTTTCTGAGGATTTTCGTAATTTTCTTTATAGAGGTCCTTCACCTCCTTCGTTAGGTATATTCCTAGGTATTTCATTTTCTTTGAAACTACGGTGAAGGGAATTGTGTCCTTAATTAGCTTCTCATCTTGACTGTTATTGGTGTATACAAAGGCTACTGATTTGTGGACATTGATTTTATATCCTGAAACATTACTGTATTTTTTGATGACTTCTAGGAGTCTTGTGGTTGAGTCATTGGGATTCTCTAAGTATAAGATCATGTCGTCAGCAAAGAGGGAGAGTTTGACCTCCTCCGCTCCCATATTTCCTTGTCTTGCCTAATTGTATTGGCTAGAACATCCAGCACTATGTTGAATAGTAAAGGTGACAGAGGACAACCTTGCCTAGTTCCAATTCTAAGAGGAAAAGCTTTCAGTTTTACTCCATTCAGTAAAATATTAGCTGTGGGTTTGTCATAGATAGCTTCAATCAGTTTTAGAAATGTGCCACTTGTGCCTATACTCTTCAGTGCTCTAATTAGAAAAGGATGCTGGATTTTATTGAATGCTTTTTCTGCATCTATCAAGAGGATCATATGATCTTTATTTTTGCCTCTGTTAGTACAGTGGATAATGTTTATGGACTTGCGTGTGTTAAACCAGCCTTGCATCCCTGGGAGAAACCTACTTGATCATGATGTGTGACTTTTTTGATGATAAGCTGTAATCTATTGACTAGGATTTTTTTTGAGAATTTTTATATCTATATTCATGAGTGAAATCGGTCTGAAATTTTCCTTTTTGGTTGGGTCTTTTCCTGGTTTTGGTATCAGGGTGATGTTTGCTTCATAGAATGTGTTGGGGAAGATTCCTTCTTCCTCAATTTTTTGGAATAATTTCTGCAGGACAGGAATAAGCTCTTCCTTGAAGGTTTGATAGAATTCTGGAGTGAAGCCATCTGGACCAGGGCATTTTTTGGTTGGAAGATTTTTTATTGTTTCTTTGATCTCAGTGCTTGAAATTGGTCTGTTCAGGAGCTCTATTTCTTCCTGGCTGAGTCTAGGGTGAGGGTGTGATTCCAAATATTGATCCATTTCTTTCACATTGTCAAATTTCTGGGCATAGAGTTTCTGGTAGTATTCAGAGATGATCTCTTATATCTCTGTGGGATCAGTTGTTATTTCACCTTTATCATTTCTGATTGAGGTTACTAGAGATTTTACTTTTCTATTCCTCGTTAGTCTGGCCAATGGTTTATCTATTTTATTAATTTTTTCAAAAAACCAACTCCTTGTTTCATTAATTTTCTGAATGATTCTTTTGTTTTCAATTTCATTGATCTCTGATTTGATTTTGGATATTTCTTTTCTTCTACTGACATTAGGCTTAGATTGTTCTTCTTTTTCCAGCTCCATAAGATGGCTTGTGAATTTGTTGATGTGCTCTCTTTCTGTTTTTTGAATGTAGGCATCTAAAGGGATAAATTTTCCTCTCAAAACTGCTTTTGCAGTATCCCATAGGTTTTGGTAGCTTGTGTCTTTATTGTTGTTATGCTCAAGGAAGTTAATAATTTCCTGTTTTATTTCTTCCTGCACCCATCTGTTATTCAACAGAAGATTGTTTAATTTCCATGTCTTTGTGTGGGGTCAAATGTTTTTGTTAGAGTTGAGTTCCATCCTTAGTGCCTTATGGTCTGAGAAGATACAAGGTAAAATTTCAATTCTTTTGATTCTGTTGATATTTGTTTTGTGTCCCAGGATATGATCAATTTTGGAGAATGTTCCATGGGGTGATGAGAAGAATGTGTATTCTTTATCTTTGGGATGGAGTGTTCTATATGGGTCTATCAAGCATGACAAATATTGTTACTTCTATGAACTCTTCTGGAGGAAATTCCTAGGCAATAAACTCCAGTCAGTCAAGAAATGAATGGAGGAAAATAACTGGCAGTGACTATTATTCTTTTTATTTTTTTAAAAATATTATGGGAATACAAATGTTTAGTTACATGAATTGCATTTGTACAGTTCGAGTCAAAGTTTCAGGCCTAAGGGATACTCTGAAGATGTTAGGTTTCTGGGCTCGTCATCAAAATACAGAATATATTCATAGTCCCTTCAAATTTCCTTATGTTCTTTGCTAAGCCTTTCTTCACCCTTTCCCAACCCAGCCACTAGGCTGATTTCTGTTGTTATAGATTAGTTTTCATTTTCCAGAAGTTTACTTAAATGGAACATGTAAAATGTACATATTCATAAAAAATGTATTTTTTTGATCTGGTGTCTTTCACTTGACACAATTATTTTGAGATACAGGCATGTTGTTACATGTATCAATAGTTTATTTTATTTTATTTTTTTAGTTGCCAAGCAGTATTCTATTGGATAGTTGTACCACAATCCATTTAACCATTCACCTGTCAGTAGTAGTTGTACGATAATCCATTTAACCATTCACCTGTCTAGTTTTGGGCTATAATGGAAAAAGGAAAATTCATATGTGAATACTTGGATAGGTATATGATGTCATTCTTCTTGAGTAAAGACCTAGAAATAGAATGGCTGGATCATGTGGTATATGTGTGTTTAGTTTTTCAAAGATCTATCAAATTATTTCCCAAAGTGGTTGAACTATTTTATTCTCCCACTGATAATCTATGAGAATTCTAGTTCCTCTATATACTCACCAATATTTTTGAATGGTCATTTAAAAAATTTTAGCCATTCTTGTAAGCACATAGTGGTACATAGTATCTTGTTGTGTTTTAAATTTGCATTTTTTTCTAATGACTAATGGTGTTAAAAACCTTTTCATGTACTTATTTTCCATCTGTATATCTTCTTTGGTGAAGTATCTGTTCAAATATTTTGTCTCTTTTTTTAAAATATTGAGTTTTGAGAGTTTTTAAAAATATATGCATTCTGAATAAAATTTCCTTATAAGATTTATGATTTGCAAATATTTTCCTACAGAGTATGACTTCTTCTTTTATTCTGTTAATATTTTCTGTTCTTAAAGGGAAAGAAAGTTTTAGCATGTGATTTTTTTTTAGAGAGAGAGTCTCACTTTGTTACCATGTGTAGAGTGCTGTGGCAACTCAACTCACAGCAACCTCAAACTTTTGGACTTAGGTGATCCTCTTGCCTCAACCTCTCAAATATCTGGGACTACAGGTGCCTGCCACAGTGCCCAGTTAGTTTTAGAGACAGGGTCCTCTTCCTCAGTCTGGTCTTGAACTCGTGAGCTCAGGCAATACACCTACCTCAGCCTCCCAAAGGGCTGAGATTACAGACGTGAGGCACTGTGCCTGGCCCTACATGTGAAATATTTTATAAACTCTTTTAAGTTCAAAGAAGAGCATAGGTGGACCTGGGAAGAAAAAAGTATTAGCAAACCATTCAATGGATTGACATTGAATGGCTTTTTCTGTAAGGTTTTTTTTTTTTTTTTTTGAGTCGTTTATTGAGTGACTTTTATATACAAACCATTGTAGTATAATTAAGGTTTGTGTTAAGTAAACCATGAAGTAAAGTTGAATTTTGAACTTTAAGCAAATGTTTTAGAACAGCCACCACTTTGGAGACTCGTGGTTGCTCACATTATAATGCCTGGTATATAAATAGTCTAAGCTAAAATACTCATGCGTCATATTTCTGTATCTATACCTATATATGAGCATCATCATTTACATCAATCTATTTCTATTCAATATAGGTATGTATAACTTGCAAAAAATATCAAACTTGCATTCATATTCAACTGGATCTTTGGTCAGACATAACCAGTGGGAAGACAGTTGTGAACTCAAAGGTAAACTAAATGATAATATGAAAATACATATCACAAAGCCCATGCATTTTACTCCACAAAAGAAACAAGGATTAGTCCTCAGTTACTTATCCAGACAATTATTTATAAAGCAAGATACATTATAAGCAGTGAGGCCACACTGACAGCATGTGGAATAACAGTTTACAATGGCGAGAGGGGAGAGAGAAAATACAGATCTCCAATGTACAGTGTACAAAAGTCTGGGTTTAGTTTATATCACTATAGAAAGCCTTATAAGCATGAATTCCCCAAAGGGCATTGAGTCATCAAGAAGTTTATAATAATTTATCTCAGAAATGGTTAGAATAAATTATAAGTTCTTAAAGGGAATAAGGTTTTATGGAATGTATAATTAACTCCTTAATAATATAAGAGAATTTATATTATGATCTGAGGCCATAAAAAGTAAAAGACTTACAAAAGAAGGAACTCAAAGTGCTGAATAGAGTTAAGGTAGAGAGTTTATCTTGAAAATGCTTCTGCTTTTCTAAATATAGAATAGAAGGATACAGATTATCATCAGCAAGAAAAGAAAAGAAATGGATATCGAATGGATTTTTGTACTATGAAAGTAATTGAAAAAGGAAATTCCCAAACAACCAATTGTTAAATCTCCTAATGTTAAAAATCATCTAAAATGGGGCGGCGCCTGTGGCTCAAAGGAATAGGGCGCCGGCCCCATAGGCCGGAGGTGGCAGGTTCAAACCCAGCCCCAGCCAAAAATGGGAAAAAAAAAAAATCTAAAATGATTTTAAGTGTCTTAGTGCTTATGAGTATGGAACTCAGAAACAGCCCAACCCAGATTTGAGTCCCAACACTATCAATGGAGTAGATTCCATAAACTCCATCTTTCTCTTCTGCAGAATGGAGCTAAAAGTTCCCATCTCATGGCTTACTAGGGAGGAATGCATGAGATTCAGGTAAAGTGCTTAGTACAAGACCTGGCTGGAAGTTTTAAATGCTCAATAAATACTAATTATTACAATTATTATTATTATTTCTTCTAGGCAGAAATCTGAAGAAGTATTGAAAAATTCAAGTAAGAACATCAGCTGTCATTATACCATAATTTGGGATTGAGGATCGAAATCAGGTTTTATTGTCATCTGTTTGTGTTTCTCTGATTTTGATAGAAAAAAGTTGAGGGAGCCTACAGAAATAACTGACAGCTTAGGAGGGTATCTTTTGGTGTTTTGTGAGCTTGGTCTGGGTTGCAGACATAGTTCTACCTACGCGACAGACGGCGAGGTCACGGAAGCTAAGTGTTCTTTACTGTGGCACCCAGGTTGAAGACAGAGTTAAAGTACATCCCAGGTCACATAACTCATTCTCTGTTCAAGAATCTTCCCTAATTCCTGATGCCATTTGGGAACTGTTTCAAAGGCATTCCAACTGCAGAATCATGCCAGTGCGCTGGTTATCAATTATTTTGTTGATCCTTTAGCAAATACTCAAACTGATTTTTCTGCCCTCCTGAGACACAAATCATGAAGCCGGTCTTAATGGCTTTGGCATCCCCTCCAGTCCCAAAGCGCGCAGAAGAGCAATGCAGGACTGGTTGGATCGTTTTCCCACACAGAAAACGGGATGGATCGTTTTCCCACACAGGTCACGCTTGAGCCCAGGCAGATAGAGAAGATCTGTCTTTAATGAGAGAAATGCACCATTACTTGGTCATAAATTCAACTTAATGGTAATTTTAGTAGGCAGCTCACCAAGGACTTGTAGAACACAAATCAAAAAATCCAAAATCCCAGGCATATCCTCTTAGAAACTCTTTTAGCAACTCCATTACATTTTCTTTTTAAGGAAATCACTTTTCCTAGTTATGGTCTTTAGTCGCTCCAGGTAGATTTGCACAGAGTCTAGAGTCACTGTGGCAGCAGAGCAGGGAGTGGATGGCATGCTGCTCAAATTATTCTGCCAACAGTAGGCCTGGACTTCAGTTGTCAAGGAGGCCAAATGAACCAACACACAGATTCGGGATACGGCCCAGCAAAAGTAGTTTGTGGTGAGAATATTCAGATGATTCTGTCTACAGAAAAGTTTTATTTTTTCAGATCTTCATGTCCTCAGTCAATTCCAACTGATGAACATACTCAGATCACACAACAAGTTCTTAATCCTCCAAGAGCGGACTTGGTTTGAGTTGGGTTAGAAGTATGTATACAGTGTATTCAGACACAGTGCTACCAGACACCCTCCCCCCGTACTCTTAGAAGTAGACAGAATGCATCATCTTGTATGTGTCCATATCCTGTGCTCATTTTGGTCATAGAAACTAGCAAGCCGTATTGTGCTTAACTAGTCACAGGTGCCTGTCTTCTGATAGTTACGGTCTTCTACCTGGTTTCTACCTTCTACCCTCTGTACTGTGTGCTCCCCAGTACTACGTCCAAATCTGTCGTCGTAGCTTCTAGTTCAGTGACTGACATGTGACAGATGCAGAGTTAACATTGTTGGCTGGACAGAAGTATGAATGAAGAAAGTTTATGCCTTTCTAGTGAGGTTTGAATTTTAAGTCGGGGAGCCTGGTAAGTAGCCATTTCTTCCTATTTGGGGAATGATATACCTGACCAGGTGAGGACAATGGAGAAAAAACAGAACTGAAGATGACTGCCTCCTGTATGTATGGTAACTTAAGTCTATTAAAAATATTACTTCATTTATTTGAGCAAATATGTACAGAATGCCAATACACTCAAAGCATAGTGCCAGGTACTGAAGAACGTTCCACTAGATCTAAGACTCAATGTATAATGCTGCTATAAATTCTCTCTTTTTCAATGTCATAGCTCTACCTAGAGAAGAGACGTGAAAAATTCTTGCCCTCCTCTCAGTTTTGTAAATGGGTCTACCGATAATCCTCCCTTCATATGTAGAGGGGGGTTGACTGGTGGTTTATTTCTGTTTCTATTCACACATTTGGAGTATGGAAAGGCTGCAATTAGAGCCAAAAATGGAGGCCTGGAACACCCAGGTGATGGCATTTTTGGATTCTTAAAATCCTCTTATATCAAGAGTGATGTAATTCTCTATATCCAAAGCAGTGGCTTTCCAGCTTGGGTGGGCATCGGAATTTCCTGGAGGACTTATTAAAATATAGGTTGCTAGTTCCTACTTGCTGAGTTCAGTAGGTCTGGGGTGGGATTTTAGAAGTTATATTTCTAAGACGTCCCCTCAGATGCAGATACTGCTGGACTAGGACCACCAGAGGCCCTAGCGCTTACTTTTCAAATCTAATTCTCCCTTTAGCTGGTGGTCATCCCACAGAGAGACTCCATTTGTATGGTTTGTCAGAGTAGCCTTGGACTGATTTCAAAGAATCTGTTTGAATTATTTACTTTGTAGCCATTTCTTGGTGATCTGGGGCAATTATTTTTATGCTTTTTGTTCTTTAATCCATATTCTTCCTTTTGTTGCTTAACTCACTGGCTGCCTCTCTTCCTGTTAGTTGGGAATGAAAACAATGATAGTATCAGTGAAAGCAACCTGGTTTTAACCATGACTAACATAAGGATGCATTGGCCTTGTGTGGCTAACTGTGTAAAACGATGCATTTAAAGTTAGCCTTTGGCTCAGCACCTGTCACTCAGCAGCTAGGGTGCCAGCCACATGCATTGGAGCTAGTGCGTTTGAATCTAGCCCGGGCCTGCCAAACAACAATGACAACTACAACCAAAAAATAGTCGGGCGTTGTGGCAGGTGCCTATAGTCCCAGCTACTTGGAAGGCTGAGGCAAGAGACTTGCTTAAGCCCAAGTGTTTGAGGTTGCTATGAGCTGTGACACCACAGCACTCTACCGAGGGCAACATAATAAGACTCTGTCTCAAAAAAAAAAAAAAATAATAATAATGTAGCCTTTGGATTCTTTATTCCTCATCTGCTCTGACTAGGAAATTGTAGTGTCAGTCTAAATGGGGAAATGTCAGCCAGGTCTTTCTATTTTCTATAGATAGCTCCTATAGTTAGCTATCTAGCCAAGCTATCTAGCTTTCTGATTACACAGTTTTTATAAAGAGAAAAAAAATTTTTTTTCCCAAGAACTATTTTTAGTTAGTTTCCCCTCTCGTGATGAAAGGCTATTCTAGCCCAAGATTCATTCAGGATTCTTCCCCATTCCTTGTTGCCACCCATCCTTCCCTGACCCCACTCACCCTCAGACAGTCAGGGAATTAAAAATATGTTGGAAGATTGTAATGGTGTCTGCAGAACAGAATTACATTCCTCTATGTAGCATTTGGCCACCAAGCAGGCAGATAGCACAGTCTGTCTAGCTCTTTGGTAATTGGTTTCATGATATTTTAATTGTGGCATAGCTTAATCACTGGCTGCGCACAGATTATGACACATAGTTAAAATAATTGTAGGGATTTGATAAAATAATGCTTCTTTTCTAATGGCTCCACACTATTCACAGAAGAGAGAGCAAAGCAAGATAGCCAACTGATGCCAGCACTAGTCATTTTCTTCATCTCGTTAGGGCTGGCCAGTGTATTATACATATATTCTTTTATTTTAGGTCATTTTCCACCTGCCAATGAAGATATTTTATCCAGTACTCAATGATTCTGATGATAGTGTGAAATGAAACACTCCCTGTTTAGATCCCTTTACTAGCTAATACTTAATATAGGCTTCACAACTGGTAACCCAGGCAGGCCACATCAACTCTAAATCCTGTGGTTTATCTATATAACCAATGGCTATCATCTCCACTATCAGTTCTTTAATTTTAGAAGAATTTCATCTGATAATAAATATTTTTTTCACACAATTATAAAAAATATTAATCTTACCTTAATCTGTTTTACATTTTTAAAGGCCAATATGATGTGGTCTTTACTTAAAACATAAATCTTTGTTAGAATGATGGTGATGATTAATTTTATGTTTCAATTTCACTGGTCTAAGGATGCCCAGATAGCTGGTAAAGTATTATTTCTGGGTCTGTCTATGAAGGTGTTTCTGGAAGAAATTAGCATTTTAATCGGTACACCAATGCGAGTGGGCACCATCCAATCCTGTCCGGGGCAAATAAAACGAAAAGGCCAGGGAAAGGTGGATTTACTCTTTCTTCCTGAGTTGGGACGTCTATCTTCTCCTGCCCTCAGATATCAGAGGCCCTGGTTCTTGAGCCTTTGGACTCTGAGACTTAACACCAGTGCTCTTACTTCCCACAAGACTCTCAGGCCTATGGCCTCAGACTGGAAGTTATACTGTCATCTTCCCTTGTCCTCAAGCTTTTGAACTTGGACAGACCTGTACTCTCAGCTCTTGTGGGTCTCTAGCTTATAGATGGCATGTCGTGAGACTCCTCAGCCTTGCAACTGCATGAGGCAATTCCTGCAATAAATCTCCTATATCTGTATCTAGATCTCCTCTTGGTTCTGCTTTCTGAAGAACCCTGACCACACAATTTATATGGTTTATTGAGTTTTCAGTTTTTGGAGGAGGCCCTGGTGCAACTTTCTTCAGTCGTTCAGAATCCAGGTGCATCTGACACCAGCTGCCTCCACTATGCTGCCTAAGTTTGACCCCAGTGAGATCAAAGTAATGTATCTGAGGTGCACCAGTGATAGTGCCATGTCTGCCCTGGCCCCAAGATAAGCCCCCTGGTGATGGGGTGAAAGGTTGGTGATGACATTGCCAAGGCAACCAGTGACTGGAAGGGTCTGAGGATTACAGTCTAACTATCTAGAACAGATAAGCCCAGACTGAAATGGTACCTTCCGCCTCTGCCCTCATCATCAAAGCCCTCAAGGAACCACCGAGAGACAGAAAAAAAAAACAGAAAAACATTAAACACAACAGAAATATCACTTTCGATGAGGTTGTCAACATTGCCAGACAGATGTGGCACTGATCTTTAGCCAAAGAACTCTCTGGAATCATTAAAGAGGTCCTGGGGATGGCCCAGTCCTTGGGCTGCAATGTTGATGGCTGCCACTCTCATGACATCATAGATGACATCAATAGTAGTGCCGTGGAATGCCCAGCTAGTTAATAAGTACAAAGGAAAATGTTTCAATAAAGGATCATTTGACCTCCCCAAAAATAGAAAGTAAAAAAGTTCTGGGATGTCTTTGAGAGTTAACATTGCCTGATTGACATTTTTAAGAGATCAGTCTGGTTGATGATATTCAATTTATAGGCAAGAATGGAAGCAGGAAAGGCAGTGAGGAAGCTATTGTGTTGACCCAAGTATTCTCGACTTGGATTAGGATGAGTATAGTAGAGGGATAGGAGTAGTAGAAGATTAAAGATATTTTGGAGCTGGAATCTACAGGACTCACTGATAGATAGGGTCTGGGGATTAAAGAAATGAATGGAATCAAAGCTGATGCCTAGATTTCTGGCCTAAGAAACTGGTGGGTGATAGAACCATTAACTAAGATGGAAAAGACTAGGGAATTCAAGGCTTTTTTTTTTTTTTAGATATTTTGAGTTTGAGATAGGTATTACACATCTAAATAGGAGTCTAGTAGATAGCTAAACATGTAAATCTAGAGCTCAGAGGATAGGCCAGAGTTGGAGAAGTATATGTGGGAGTCCTTACTGTACAAATGTGGTATTTTTTTTTTCCTAAATGTATTTATTGCCTCTGCTAGATCTCAAGTTGAGTGAATTAAGTGCTGAAGTATGCATGACTGTCCTGTCCAACTAGAGCATATGCTTTCAAGATGTTATGTTCTTTATGATGATCTTAATGAATAATAAAAGGTAAAATGGTGTGATTTTAATGTAATTTTTTTGTTCATTTCTTTGTTTAATAGCATATAAACCCCAAATTTAGATATTCAAATAAGTCATCTTTCAAAGTAGCCAATTGGCCCAAGAATTTTTTAGAACTTTCATGGAGTGGTTGGGATTCCTTTTTAGATTTGCTCATGTCACAGAAGCAAGTTAGCCTAACTTTTTCATAACATTACATCTCATTTTTGATTAGAAAATAGGACAATCTTGAAAATTTACCTGCTACTGGACTTGTAACAATAGTAGCAGCAACAACAACAGCACAGCAAGCCAAAACTAAATACATCACTATGGGGAGATAACTTGGCACCACTGATGATTTTACATTGACTTTGTCACCTGCTTTGGAAGTTCTCAGAATAATGCCTGGATAGGTTTTGAGCAATGAGGGTACAACTGGAGTTAGGTACACAATCTTTCCTATGATAACTTTAAAGGAAATGCTGTTTATTTAGTTTTAAAGCTTTAGTTTTATTTATTCATTTATTTATTGATTCATGAAAAAATATTTATTCCCTCCCATGAGTCTGTTTGCTTTTCAGGTAGTTACAAATGGTGAGAAGAATAAGATATGCTGGGCCTGGTGGCTCATCCTATAATCCTAGTACTCTGAGAGGCTGAGATGGGAGTCTCCTTTGAGCTCAGAAGTTTGAGACCAGCCTGAGCAAAAGCAAGACATGGTCTTCTCCTAAAAACAGAAAAAGTTTTAGCCAGGTATTATGACTGGTACTGTGAGTCCCAGCTACTCAAAAGTTCAAGGCAGGAAAATAGCTTGAACCCAGGAGTTTGGGGTTGTGAGCCATGACACGCTAGCCCAGGCAACAGAGTGATACTCAAAAATAAATAAATAAATAAGAAAGAAAAAGAATAAGACAATGTTAATTTTCTTCATCTTTGGCCTAAAATGTTATTATCTCTTAGCCTTGAAAATCCCCATTTATTTGCAAATGACTCAATAAATGTACTGAGACAAATAAAACATTCAAATGAAGGAATAAAATTTTTTACCTTTTCTTCCCCATCTGTTTTCCTTTTTCTATTACATTCATGGAAACCTAACTCCCAACCTCTGATTTTTATGTCTCCTCTGTTCCTTCATACTGTAAAATCTGCCTCAGTCATGAAACACTTTTCTTTCTTCCCCATTTTACTCCATCGAGGTGTTGACACATCTCTCGAATAGGATTCTAATGTACTAATTAATTCATAGTAAGGTATAAAAATGATTTGATGCTGATTTGCCATGGCCTGAATTTTTATTATAACAACAGAATAAGACTTAGATCAAAGAGATACATCCCTACTGAAGGAAATGAAGGCATTTGCAAGTAGTAAAATGATACATTTCTTGGCTGAGAGCCTCCTCCATGTCTCTGAAATCACAGCCTATGCAATTTACTTAAATTGCCAACATAATCTCTAGGAACAGACAACTTTCAGTTTCTCCTTAATGCTACTATTTCTTTTTCTGTTTAAGAGACATTCTGCAGTGCTCACATGCCATGTAACATATTAGCAAGTGACCCTCCTTGGCTTTGCTTAGCAGGGTGGTACCTATACACTGTCCTGGGGCTCTCCACCACTACAGCTCCTTTAGTCTTGTGCAACATATTATTACAATCAGCTTCACTTGTTTCCAGTTCTTTCAGCATCTGTAGTGGCAGCTGGTGCATCTCCCACTTCATCAGGAAGTGCATTCAAGGGTATCCGGCTAGAAAGTTCCCCCAGCAAGCATTTCTTCATGTTGAAAAATGTAGGAGCAAGGTTTCAGTTGGAGGTATTCATATCTGGGGTCAAGTAAGGTAGAGTAAAGTCAGGGGGAATCTTCTATCATCAAAATGTCTTCAGCACGGGTAAGGCCAGTAAAACATCTCAGTAGACTGGCATTCCTCTGATCCTGGTTTTAATCAGAAAAGGAATGAGTAGAATTATGCGATTGGCACTGCCCTTGTTTGTATTCTAAATTCTCAAAGGGAATTGCTTTCATACCATGGGTTTCCCCCAAGATCTACAATTCTGATTACCAAGGTTCACTTTTGTGTGGGGTTTCCTGCATTTTGCCTTGGGACACTCATGCCTGTCTTTCTGGCAGTTACTAGGAAAAGTCCATCGTACCAATTGTGATTTTGCTTTTTCTTCCTGAGGAAACGACCTCTGTTGTCCTCTGTCCACCTTTCCCTCCAGAATTCTGTATAAATGTGTAATTGCATGACAAAGAGGGTGGTGATGATGACTGGCACATGTTAAAAGTTCTCGAAAACTGTTCTACCCTGTTGTCCCGAAAATAAGACTTCCTCCGAAAATAAGACCTACTTACAGGAAAGATAAGACGTCCCCTGAAAATAAGACCTAGCGCATCTTTGGGAGCACACCTGAAAATAAGACGGGAAATAGGGTAGTTAATTAGAAGGAGCCATGCTTTAGGAAGTTCCCGCTTGTGAAAAAATAACTATGGTCCAGAGTATTAATTTCTCTTCAACATTTTCTCTCTAGGCAAGAGCTTTGTGACAGCCCCCAAGGTCATTCATTTTTGTCTTTATAATTCATAGTATGTCACATTGTCTAGTAATCAGTATTACAACCAGAAGTGTTGCTAGACTTCAACAATTTTTGGCTGCTGTTGAGACAGATGTGTCTCTCGAAAGGTGAATTGGAATTAATTGGAATTAAACTGAAATGTTTGAGAAAGCTAACAATTATTGAGTGCTTATTTTATGCCAGAAAATATGCTAGGAATTTCTGATGCATATATGATCTTAGGTCATAGTCTCAATTTTTTCACTTGTTATTTGGAACATAAATATTGCTTTTATTAATGTGGTCTGAAATGTCACCTAGGTAGTTTTGTACTTGAAGAAGAACGTGTAGTTAGTGTTCTAAAAGAGTCACAGAGGTAGGAAATAATTTGAAATTAGACTTATTCATGAAGTTCACAAACATGAACAAATTTCCACTATGGAGGTCGTCCACATGACCAGAGTCAAGTGAGCTCACAAAATTTTATGAATTTGGTATTGAGGTAGGCATTAGAACTATTCAGATATTTCCAGACTTCCTCTTCCTGAAGCATTACTGTGACATATAACATATTAGCAAGTGGTCCTCATAGTTAGACTGCATTTTCCCATGTCCTTGAAATTAGGTGTGCCTCCATAACTTGCTTTGGCCAATGACCTGTGGGCAGAATCGATGTGTCATCGTTAGGTGGAAGCCTTTAGGTCCAGTACGTGAGTCACCATTTTCCCCTCCTCCAGTCTTGGTGACCAAGAGCATTCCAGAGGGTGAAGTCTGCTAGCCTGAGTCCTGAGTGAGGATAATGTGAAGCCAAACTCATTACCAATCCAATATGACGTAAGTGAGAAATAAACCTTAATAACTGTGTATCATAGAGATTTGGGGAATGTTTGTTAAGGTGCCACAACCTAGATTATTCCAACTAATATAGGCACCATCCATCCAGAAAGTAGAAACTCAAAAAGTCCTTACTAAATGTATCTGGTTTTTTGTCTGAGCAGTTTAACCAGAAGTTTGAATCGATCAGGCTCTTGTAGTGGTTAGTTTGCTGGTTGAGAGGTCTTGAGAGCTCTTGCAAAGTCAGGCTGCTTCCATATGAGACTCTAGCTAGCTCTGCTGCTTTCCACCTGAGACTCTAATGAGTTACTTAATTTATCAGAGTCTCTGTTTCCTCATCTGGAAAAAGGGGGCGAAAGTAATATCTACCTTATAGAACTATTATGAGATGAAATAAAATGTTGTACAAAAAGGCGCTTAGCCTGGAGGATGTCACTTAGTAAATTTTCTACAATACACAGCTGTCACTGTAATATCCAGTTACCAGTACTGTTTTTATGCAGCCTATCTTTCTGCAGTCAGTTTGTATAACTGATCTTTAAAATTCCTTCCTGCTCTAAAACTCTGAGTTGCCCTGAAATATTTTACTCTCTGGTAGCTAAATTTCCTGAGAGTCGCTTTAAGTTGTGGTTTAAATTTTATGGTGCACGTGGGAACTGATACTAGCTGAGTTTCTCTGGCTTAACAAGAAATTCATCTACAAAAGTCGGTTTACCCTGCCTCCCCTTTCTCTTACTCGGCCCACTACATCATTCCAGAGGTTTTCCAGAACTCTGCTTCTTTCTCATTCTGAAAGACATTTTTTCATTTTGGCTTTTGACACTGATCAACATAAATTTTTCTTTTAATGGACTTGCCCGTGTATGTACCAAATAAGACCAAGGATGCATCAATAAAATTTTCCCAAGCAATTGTGCAAGTTTTTGGTAGTGTTTTAAAATCTGGGGACACTGAAGAGGAGAGGCAAGAAACATGTTCTTGGACACATACTGACTAACATTACACCAAAACATTTCATATGCATGTATTTTCTGGAATATGTCTGATTTCCTGTGTGTATTTGCCAGTGTTCTCTTTAGGAAAGAGTGCATGGAGCCCTGAACAAGCAGTGATTGGCTAAAAATGTTTTGTTGAAATATAGAAGTGTCGTCAAGTACTTTATTAGGGTGGTAGGATCAATAACTGTTGCTTTCGCATGCAGACGAGCACTGTAGAGCTGGGAACAGGACTGGGTAAGGAAAATGGCTTTGCCTAGGTGGGAGGAGGAGGCTGGGACGCACAGCTGTGTCATGTGTGAGCAGGGAATGCCAAGTTTCTTTGTAGAAAATACAGCCAGTGATGGGTTGAATTCCCGGGTCAATAACCTGAGAGAGGAGAGAACAGGAATGAATGGAAAGCAGGAAAAGCAAGCCTAGGGGCTGAGGGGAGGGGAGAAAACCTGAGGCAGGAAGAAGGACAAAATCGGAGAGGATGCAGAATAAAGCAGGGTCACAGTCAAATCCCTGAGGGCTAACTGTCAGAGACAATCCCAGTTTATTTAGTCCAGAGACAGGAAAAAGGACATCCTCTAAAGGGACCTAGGTTATAGGCTGGAGGGAGAAGATAGATAACAGGAAAGAACCCAAAGAGCAATGTCCCCCCACCCACCACTTATCTTTTCCCTAACCCTTCTCAAATGACAATGGTTTAACCTGGGGCCAGAAGGTAGAAATGGAACAAATTGAAAAGAGAGAGAACCTCAGTGTCCCCAAGCCAGGGGACTGACACTCAAGACCTGGCAGGAAGGCCAGCATACTGAGGGGACCGGCAGTGACAAGCCATGCCAGGAAGGGATTGTCTCATGCTTTGCAAATGTTATTTTATAGAGTAAGTGAGGATGTGCTGAGCTTACCAGCAGCATAGCATTCCACTCAACTCTGAACCCTGAAATGTCCTCACGGGTGGTAGAGTGCCTTGCCCAGAGTTGGTGCCTAGTGACATGTGTGAGAGAGACCACTCCAGAGGAAACTGAGTCAAGTGTGAGTGGAGTGGGAAAAAGGGCAGGAGAGGTATACTGTGCTGGAAAAGCAACTTGGGAGTGGGAACGATTCTCTCCTCTCCATCCTCCAACCCTCAGATGAGGTGAGTCATAGGAAACACTAATTGGTAAATCCATCATCCTAAGTAGGCTGCTTTCATGTAATGGCATTGTGTAATTTGCCATAATGTTTCTATTGTTTAGGCTGCATTGAAAGGTCACTGATAATCCAGAGCATATACAGGAAAAGTTTGGAAGACAAACAAAGGCTAGACGAGGTTCCCTAAGCCACTGTCAACTCAGTGTCATGAATGCCTATCTATTTTTCCCTTGCAATCTTTATGAATCCCATAGAATCAGATCAGATTCAGCCTTCAGGTACTTTGATTCTCCCAATTTAGATCACTAGACCCCAAGACTTCCTTGACTTGCCTCTTACCTTCTTCTGAGGGAGGCTTCCCAAATGTTTTCTGGGAGGATGGTCTTGGGTGTTGTTACCTCAAACTCGGGTTCTCCATTTGCCTAACATCTGTTTTGTGCTATAATAAAAGAATACTACAGACAAGGTGATTTGTAATAAACAGAAATTTATTTGGCTCATGGTTCTGGAAGCTGGGACATCCAAGACTGAGAGGCTGCATCTGGTGAGGACCTTCTTGCTGTGTCATAACATGACATGACAGAAGGCATCATGTAGGAGAAGTGAAGGGAGAGAGGCCAAACTCAACTCTTCATAAAAAGAAGGAAGGAATCTACTGCCATTTTTTTTTTTACTTTTTTTTTATTGTTAAATCATAGCTGTTTACATTAGTGCAATCAAGGGGTACAATGTGCTGGTTTCATATACAATCTGAAATATTCTCATCAAACTGTTTAACGTAGCCTTCATGGCATTTTCTTAGTTGTTGTATGTAGACATTTGTATTCTGGCTTTAGTAAGTTTCGCCTGAACCCATTCTAAGATGCACTGTAAGTGTGGCCCCACCCATTACCCTCCCTCCACTTTAACCTCCCCCCTCCCTTCCCCTTCCTTGGCTCTTTCCCCATAGTCTTGTGCTATAGTTGGGTTATAGCCTTCATGGGAAAGCTATAATTTAGCTTCATAGTAAGGCTGAGTACATTGGATACTTTTTCTTCCATTCTTGAGATACTTTGCTAAGAAGAATATGTTCCAGCTCCATCCATGTAAACATGAAAGAGGTAAAGTCTCCATCTTTCTTTAAGGCTGCATAATATTCCATGATATACATGTACCACAATTTGCTAGTCCATTCGTGGGTCGATGGGCACTTGGGCTTCTTCCATGACTTACCCATTATGAATTGGGCTGCAATAAACATTCTGGTACAGATGTCTTTGTTATATTGTGATTTTTGGTCTTCTGGGTATAAATCTAGTAAAGGAATTATAGGATTGAAGGGCAGGTCTATTTTTAGGTCTCTTAAGTATTCTCCAAACGTCCTTCCAGAAGGAACGTATTAGTGTGCATTCCCACCAGCAGTGTAGAAGTGTGCCCTTTTCTCCACATCCATGCCAACATCTCTGGTTTTGGGATTTTTTATGTGGGCTACTCTTACTGGGGTTAGGTGATATCCAAAGTAGTTTTGATTTGCATTTCTCTGATGATTAAGGATGATGAGCTTTTTCTCGTGTGTTTGTAGAAGTTTGTCTTCTCGTGCGTCTGTCTTTAGAGAAGTTTCTCTTCAAGTCCTTTGCCCATCCTGAGATGGGGTCATGTGTTCTTTTCTTGCTAATATGTTTGAGTTCTCTGTGGATTCTGGTTATTAGACCTTTATCGGAGGTATAACCTGCAAATATTTTCTCCCATTCTGAGGGCTGTCTGCTTGCTTTACTTACTATGTTCTTGGCTGTGCAGAAGCTTTTTAGTTTGATCAGGTGCCAGTAGTGTATTTTTGATACTGCTTCAATGGAAGGAATCCACTTCCTTGATAATGGCATTAATGCATTCCTGAGGGTAGAACCTTCATGACCTAATCATTTCTTAAAAGTTCCATGTTTCAACACTGTTGTACTGGGAGATAAGTTTCCAACACATAACTTTGGGGAACAAATTCAAACCACTCATTTATTTATATATCCTTAGGAAATTGCCTTAATTATCTGATCTTCATCTATAATTGGGTACCAGCCTCTACCTCAGAGAGAAGTGGTATAGACTGATGACAAAGTATGTTAGTGACAGGACTACATCTCGCATAGGAAAGCCCTCTAATAAATGTTTCCTTCTCTCCGAATGCTGAGTGCTTAGGATGTCTTCTTTATCCAAGTATTCCTTGGGGAGATTGCCCTAGAAGAGAGCAAACCAGTTCAATGTGAGGATCTGAAGGACCCTGCTCCAGAAACAAAGTTTCTCCTAAATAGCCAAACTAGCATGTGCAATGGACTGTTCATTGTTTTTTTCATCTCCCAGCTTCAGACATCTTCTTGGAACTCTGGCTGCCTGAGTTAAGCCACTAACATACCCAGCAGAAGACTGGGTATGAGAATTGGTGAATTTATACCCTACTAAGGTCAACTTTAAGGAAACAAGTCTCACCAAAGGCTAGGGGTGATATAAAATAGGGGGCATTTGCTGAGTGTGCATTCTCAGGACCCATAATTCCTACCAGAAGATACACTTAGGTGCCTCAGTGACCCTTTACCTTATTACCCAAGGACCCAGTGTGGTCACTTCATGATTATAGCAGCATCCATTGATGTTTTAGCCACAGTTTATAAAATAACCAGTAGTCACACACATGTGACTCTATAATGATGACTCATCTTTCAGCCACAAGGCCCAGGAGAGACTGCGTACTTCCAGCCTGGCTATGACCTTCCCTGGCCTGCAGTACTGGTGCTGAAGCCTGCTGTGAATCAGAAGGTCAAGGTCAACAGTTTCTATTATGTGGCCACTTGTGCCTTCTGCCAGACCCTTTGAAGAGCTCCTGCCAGCTGTATTGCAGGGACCAAATTTCCACGTTCCATTGCCAACTGGTTTTCAAGTCAGTTTGGTTAACAGGAGGTCCTGGAGGGCAGGATGAACTAGAATATTGTTCCTCCTTTTTGCCTCAAGTTGAGGATTCCAGCACTGGCTACTTTTTGTTTGTTCATGCAATTTCAGCTCCTGTTGGTCAACACAATCCTTTGTGTTTTAACTACTGTAAAGTGGCTCTTACTATGGTTGTAACTCTTAAAAAACTGCTTTAGTTTTAGGTCGTGGTGATACAATATTCTTTCCATGTCCCTTCAGCCCTATAATTGCTGGCAGATTTCTGGTCTTGCAAATGTTTGGCCTTTTAGCTCTTTCATCTCCTCTGTAAACAATTCCCTGTATTAAATTGGCACCTGCCTACCTTTCTTACTTTATTTCTTTCCACTCATTCCACTGCCTGTCATTTTTAAGCATATAGGTAAGACTTGATATTCTGGCCTTAAGGATTTGTACCAGCTGTTCCCCTAGCCTGGAATCTTCCTCCCACCCACCATGTAGTCACATGGTTTAATCTCTCACTGCATTTGGATCTCTGCTCAAATGTACCCTGCTGGTGAAACCTGGTGAAGTGCCCAACAGTATAAGCAGTACCACCCCATTCTCTGTCTCTCCCTGTATCGATGCTTTAGTTTCTATCACAGAACTGGCAACTATATTACATAGTAGATACTAGACGTATATGTGTTTCTCTCTGTCCCTTTCCAAGGGAATATAATCTTCATGAGGAGAGAACCTTTTTATTTGGTGAATCTTCTAAGACTAGAATAGTGGAGGTGCTCAAATGTTTGTTGAGTAAATGATTTTAAATTATTGATTAGTGGCAGGGGAAAGATTTGTTAACAGATCATGAAAAGCATTGGAAATCAGACAAAGATGTTTGGGTCTTTCACATTTCAAATAGCTATCTAAGGCAAAATAGGTGTTTTAGGGAGTTTTTGAAATTGTTTAGGGAGCTTTGCCATCTTCCAAGTCCTTCAGTCATTCAGAATTGTGCCAGTGGCTTGTTCTGCTCTAAGAATGGTTTTATGGTGATACGTCCTCTCAGGAAGTGTCCCTAAACTTCCCTTCTGATCAATTTTCTTTCTTTTTCCAGTTAACTGCTGTCTCTCTCTCTCATCTCTATCTCTATTTCATTTAACATTTTCTTTTCCACGTGATATATTTTGATTATCCAGCAACTGCTTCATAAAGATGGTAGGAAAGGGCCCAATACCTTTGTTGTTGGCTGATATCCCAGCATCCTGATGGATGAATGTGTCATTTGCCTCAGCATATCAGTTTCTGAATGCCATCCTAAGGCAGGGGTCCTCAAACTGTGGCCTGCGGCCACATGAGGCAGTGTGATTGTATTTGTTCCCATTTTTTTTTACTTCAAAATAAGATATGTGCAGTGTGCATAGGAATTTGTTCATAGTCTTTTTTTTTTTTTTTGTAGAGACAGAGTCTCACTTTATGGCCCTCGGTAGAGTGCCATGGCATCACACAGCTCACAGCAACCTCCAACTCCTGGGCTTAAGCGATTCTCTTGCCTCAGCCTCCCGAGTAGCTGGGACTACAGGCGTCTGCCACAACGCCCAGCTATTTTTTGGTTGCAGTTCAGCAGGGGACGGGTTTGAACCCACCGCCCTCGGTATATGGGGCCGGCGCCTTACCAACTGAGCCACAGGTGCCACCCCATAGTGCTTTTTTTTTTTTTAAACTATAGTCCAGCCCTCCAACAGTCTGAGGGACAGTGAACTGGCCCCCTGTTTAAAAAGTTTGAGGATGGCTGAAAGAAGAAGGTGGCTCCGGGAATCGAGCAACGTTTCTCTCTAGAGCTGGGCGCTGAGCTGGGGGCTCCTCTTCAGCGGTTCCATCTCCTAGAGATTCCAAGTTTCTCTGTAGCAGCCTCTGTCACCCTGTGACCTGCAGATACTGGGAGATCTGTAGGGAGGACACCGGGACATCCTTGAAGCTGGGAAAATAGTCTTGGTATCTCTAAGCCATCACTCATCACCTCTCTGGAGAAAAGCAAAGAACCCTGGAAAGCAAAGACACAACAGACAGTCAAGCACCCAGTTCGGCCGGGGCTGGGTTTGAACCCGCCACCCTCGGTATATGGGGCCCGGTGCCTTATCGACTGAGCCACAAGTGCCGCCCCTAAGACAAGTCTTTTGAGGCGCTTCCTCAGGCTTCGGCTGTGTGTTGGCCAGCCACCTCCTGGTATGTGGCTGGAATAGCACATGTAGACTGTTTTAAAAGTTACCTTTACTTTCCAAGGGGCAGTGAAGTTCTACTCAGCCAGCTGTGATGAATCCAGATGATCATCACTTCACCCCGAGTCTATGTTTATCTTTTAAGTCCACAGGCACGAGAACTTAAAGAGCAAGAGGAAGTGAAAGGAAAATTAGGGCAAGGAAACAGATAAAAGTAATCACTCATGAGGAAGAATCAGCAGAAAACTCCAGGCAACATGAAGAACCAGTCCAGAACAACACCACCAAGGGACCATGAGGTAGCTACTGCAGAGGATTCCACCTATAAAGAAATGTTAGGAATGACAGAAAGGGAATTTAGAATACACATGTTGAAAACAATGAAAGAAATGATGGAAACAATGAAGGAAACTGCTAATAAAGTGGAAAATAACCAAAAGGAAATTCAAAAACAGAATCAAATAAGAGATGAACGATATGAAGAATATAAAAAGGATATAGCAGAGCTGAAGGAACTGAAACAGTCAATTAGGGAACTTAAAGATGCAATGGAAAGTATCAGCAACAGGTTAGACCATGCAGAAGAAAGAATTTCAGAGGTAGAAGACAAAGTTTTTGAGATAACTCAGATAGTAAAAGAGGCAGAAAAGAAGAGAGAGAAAGCAGAACATTCACTGTCAGAATTATGGGACTTTATGAAGCATTCCAACACACAAGTTATAGGAATCCCAGAAGGGGAAGAAGAATGCCCCAGAGGAATGGAAGCCATACTAGAGAATATTATAAAAGAAAATTTCCCAAATATCACCAAAGATTCTGACACTGCTTTCAGAGGGATATCGGACCCCAGGTCGCCTCAACTCTAACCGAGCTTCTCCAAGACACATTGTGATGAACCTGTCCAAAGTCAAGACAAAAGAAAAGATTCTGCAAGCTGCCAGGAGTAAGCGCCAGTTGACCTACAGGGGCAAATCCATCAGAGTGACCGCAGACTTCTCTAATGAAACTTTCCAAGCAAGAAGACAATGGTCATCTACCTTTAATCTACTTAAACAGAACAATTTTCAGCCCAGAATTCTGTACCCTGCTAAGCTAAGCTTCAAAATTGACGGAGAAATCAAATCATTTACGGATATACAAACATTGAGGAAATTCGCCACAACAAGACCAGCTCTACAGGAAATACTTCAACCTGTTCTGCACACTGACCACCACAATGGATCAACAGCAAAGTAAGAACTCAGAAATTAAAGGACAGAACCTAACCTCCACACTGATGCAAAAGATAAAACTAAGCAATGGACTCTCACAGAATAGAATACTACCACACTTATCAATTATCTCAATAAATGTTAATGGCTTGAATTCCCCACTGAAGAGACATAGATTGGTTGACTGGATTAAAAAACACAAGCCATCCATTTGCTGTCTGCAAGAAACACACCTGGCTTCAAAAGACAAATTAAAGCTCTGAGTCAAGGGTTGGAAGACAATTTTTCAGGCAAATGGAATTCAGAAGAAAAGAGGAGTTGCAATCTTATTTTCAGATACATGTGGATTTAAAGCAACTAAAGTCAAAAAAGACGAAGATGGTCACTTTATATTGGTCAAGGGAAAAATACAACAAGAAGACATTTCAATTCTAAATATTTATGCACCCAATTTAAATGCTCCCAGATTCTTGAAACAGACCTTACTCAGTCAGAGCAATTTGATATCTGATAATACCATAATAACAGGGGACCTTAACACTCCTCTTACAGAGCTGGACAGATCCTCTAAACAGAAATTAAACAAGGATATAGGAGATTTAAATGAGACCCTAGAACAACTGTGCTTGATAGACGCATATAGAACACTCTATCCCAAAGATAAAGAATATACATTCTTCTCATCACCCCATGGAACATTCTCCAAAATTGATCATATCCTGGGACACAAAACAAATATCAACAGAATCAAAAGAATTGAAATTTTACCTTGTATCTTCTCAGACCATAAGGCAATAAAGGTGGAACTCAACTCTAACAAAAATGCTCGACCCCACCCAAAGGCATGGAAATTAAACAATCTTCTGTTGAATAACAGATGGGTGAAGGAAGAAATAAAACAGGAAATCATTAACTTCCTTGAGCATAACAACAATGAAGACACAAGCTACCAAAACATGTGGGATGCTGCAAAAGCAGTTTTGAGAGGAAAATTCATCGCTTTAGATGCCTACATTCGAAAAACAGAAAGAGAGCACATCAACAATCTCATAAGAGATCTTATGGAATTGGAAAAAGAAGAACAATCTAAGCCTAAACTCAGTAGAAGAAAAGAAATATCCAAAATCAAATCAGAGATCAAGGAAATTGAAAACAAAAGAATCATTCAGAAAATTAATGAAACAAGGAGTTGTTTTTTGAAAAAATAAATAAAATAGATAAACCATTGGCCAGACTAACGAGGAATAGAAAAGTAAAATCTCTAGTAACCTCAATCAGAAATGATAAAGGGGAAATAACAACTGATCCCACAGAGATACAAGAGATCATCTCTGAATACTACCAGAAACTCTATGCCCAGAAATTTGACAATGTGAAAGAAATGGATCAATATTTGGAATCACACCCTCTCCCTAGACTCAGCCAGGAAGAAATAGAGCTCCTGAACAGACCAATTTCAAGCACTGAGATCAAAGAAACAATAAAAAATCTTCCAACCAAAAAATGCCGTGGTCCAGATGGCTTCACTCCAGAATTCCGTCAAACCTTCAAGGAAGGAATTCCTGTCCTGCAGAAATTATTCCAAAAAATTGAAGAAGAAGGAATCTTCCCCAACACATTCTATGAAGCAAACATCACCCTGATACCAAAACCAGGAAAAGACCCAAACAAAAAGGAGAATTTCAGACCAATCTCACTCATGAACTTAGACGCAAAAATTCTCAGCAAAATCCTAGCCAATAGATTACAGCTTATCATCAAAAAAGTCATTCATCATGATCAAGTAGGCTTCATCCCAGGGATGCAAGGCTGGTTTAACATACGCAAGTCTATAAACGTTATCCACCATATTAACAGAGGCAAAAATAAAGATCACATGATCCTCTCAATAGATGCAGAAAAAGCATTTGATAAAATCCAGCATCCTTTTCTAATTAGAACACTGAAGAGTATAGGCATAGGTGGCACATTTCTTAAACTGATTGAAGCTATCTATGACAAACCCACAGCCAATATTTTACTGAATGGAGTAAAACTGAAAGCTTTTCCTCTTAGAACTGGAACCAGACAAGGTTGTCCTCTGTCACCTTTACTATTCAACGTAGTGCTGGAAGTTCTAGCCAATACAATTAGGCAAGACAAGGAAATAAAGGGAATCCAAATGGGGGCAGAGGAGGTCAAACTCTCACTCTTTGCTGACGACATGATCTTATACTTAGAGAACCCCAAAGACTCAACCACAAGACTCCTAGAAGTCATCAAAAAATACAGTAATGTTTCAGGATATAAAATCAATGTCCACAAGTCAGTAGCCTTTGTGTACACCAATAACAGTCAAGATGAGAAGCTAATTAAGGACACAACTCCCTTCACCATAGTCTCAAAGAAAATGAAATACCTAGGAATATACCTAACAAAGGAGGTGAAGGACCTCTATAAAGAAAACTATGAAATCCTCAGAAAGGAAATAGCAGAGGATATTAACAAATGGAAGAACATACCATGCTTATGGATGGGAAGAATCAACATTGTTAAAATGTCTATACTTCCCAAAGTAGTCTACCTATTCAATGCCATTCCTATCAAAATACCAACATCGTACTTTCAAGATTTGGAAAAAATGATTCTGCGTTTTGTATGGAACCGGAAAAAACCCCGTATAGCTAAGGCAGTTCTCTGTAACAAAAATAAAGCTGGGGGCATCAGCATACCAGATTTTAGTCTGTACTACAAAGCCATAGTGCTCAAGACAGCATGGTACTGGCACAAAAACAGAGACATAGACACTTGGAATCGAATTGCAAACCAAGAAATGAAACTAACATTTTACAACCACCTAATTTTTGATAAACCAAACAAGAACATACCTTGGGGGAAAGACTCCCTATTCAATAAATGGTGTTGGGAGAACTGGATGTCTACATGTAAAGGACTGAAACTGGACCCACACCTTTCCCCACTCACAAAAATTGATTCAAGATGGATAAAGGACTTAAATTTAAGGCATGAAACAATAAAAATCCTCCAAGAAAGCATAGGAAAAACACTGGAAGATATTGGCCTGGGGAAAGACTTCATGAAGAAGACTGCCATGGCAATTGCAACAACAACAAAAATAAACAAATGGGACTTCATTAAACTGAAAAGCTTCTGTACAGCTAAGGAGACAATAACCAAAGCAAAGAGACAACCTACACAATGGGAAAGGATATTTGCATATTTTCAATCAGACAAAAGCTTGATAACTAGGATCTATAGAGAACTCAAATTAATCCACATGAAAAAAGCCAACAATCCCATATATCAATGGGCAAGAGACATGAATAGAACTTTCTCTAAAGACGACAGACGAACGGCTAACAAACACATGAAAAAATGTTCATCATCTCTATATATTAGAGAAATGCAAATCAAAACAACCCTGAGATATCATCTAACCCCAGTGAGAATGGCCCACATCACAAAATCTCAAAACTGCAGATGCTGGCGTGGATGTGGAGAGAAGGGAACACTTTTACACTGCTGGTGGGACTGCAAACTAGTACAACCTTTCTGGAAGGAAGTATGGAGAAACCTCTAAGCACTCAAGCTAGACCTCCCATTTGATCCTGCAATCCCATTACTGGGCATCTACCCAGAAGGAAAAAAATCCTTTTATCATAAGGACACTTGTACTAGACTGTTTATTGCAGCTCAATTCACAATCGCCAAAATGTGGAAACAGCCTAAATGCCCACCAACCCCGGAATGGATTAACAAGCTGTGGTATATGTACACCATGGAATACTATTCAGCCATTAAAAAAAATGGAGACTTGGGCAGCGCCTGTGGCTCAAGGAGTAGGGCGCCAGTCCCATATGCCAGAGGTGGCGGGTTCAAACCCAGCCCCGGCCAAAAAAAAAAAAAAAAAAATGGAGACTTTACATCCTTCGTATTAACCTGGATGGACGTGGAAGACATTATTCTCAGTAAAGCATCACAAGAATGGAGAAGCATGAATCCTATGTACTCAATTTTGATATGAGGACAATTAATGACAATTATGATTATGGCGGGGGAAGCAGAAAGAGGGAAGGAGGGAGGGGGGTGGGGCCTTGGTGTGTGTCACACTTTATGGGGTCAAGACATGATTGCAAGAGGGACTTTACCTAACAATTGCAATCAGTGTAACCTGGCTTATTGTACCCTCAATGAATCCCCAACAATAAAAAAAAAAAAAAAGTTTGAGGATGCCTGTAAAAGCTTTGGCTTGGTGCTTTTTTAAACAGAGTCTCACTTCGTCACCCTGGGTAGAGTGCCATGGTGTGATAGCTCACAGGAACCTCAAAGTCTCGGGCTTAAGTGATTCTCTTGTCTCAGCCTCCCCAGTAGCTGGGACTATAGGTACCTGCCATGATGCCCAGCTATTTTTAGAGTCAGAATCTCGCTCTTGCACAGGCTGGTCTCAAAATCTTGAGCTCAGGCAATCCACCTTCCAGACTGCTAGGATTACAGGTGTGAGCCACTGTGTCTGGCCCTGGTGATATTTCATTATCAGGATGTACACACTATTGCTCAGATGGCTGGTTCTAGATATAGCATTACTACTTTACTGTCCAGAAGGACAGCTGAGGTGGCCTGCTTTTCCTGCAGTTCTGTCCAATACCCTGCTTCAAATCATTGATACTTTATGATTTCTCCAGAAACTCTTCATGTTTTTCCAGGCTTTACTGGTCTTCCCTTTCAGCTCATTTGCTCGTTTCACATGTGTAGTTTGTATCTCACTTTTAATCCCTTAATTATATACCATTAGGCACGTTATTCCAGCAGGGTTCCAAACTCTTTTCTGCTTCTACGTAGTTATAAGTTTACAAGTGCTCATCACTCATATCTCTCTTCATCGTTCATTATCAGTACTGGTGAGTTTGACATGCTCTGTTGTATTTCATTGGAAAACTTCTGCCTATTTCATCTATCTGAATTGTTTTCCTCAATTAGATTATAATTTCTGGGATCTTTGACTGTATTTCGTATTTCTATAGTATTCCCACAGATAGTAGCTTAATCACTGGAATAGTATTGGTGCTCTTTTCAACCAAAAACAATTGATTGAGAGATTTTTTTTTCTTTCTTTCTTTTTTTTTTTTTTTTTTTTTGAGACAGAGCCTCAAGCTGTTGCCCTGGGTAGAGTGCTGTGGCATCACAGCTCACAGCAACCTCCAACTCCTGGGCTCAAGCGAGTCTCCTGCCTCCGCCTCCCAAATAGCTGGAACTACAGGCACCCACCACAATACCTGGCTATTTTTTGGTTGCAGCTGTCATTGTTGTTTGGCAGGCCTGGGCTGGATTCGAACCTGCCAACTCAGGTGTATGTGGTTGGTGCCTTAGCCACTTGAGCCACAGGTGCCGAGCCAGATTGATAGATTTTTTTTAAAAAATGAGTCCTAATTGAGTTTTTTACTAAAATATAGGTGAGTCATAATGACATTTGAATTTCTTTATTTCCATCCCAAACTCTCAGTAAGGCTATACTTGTTTACTCTGTTCTCAGATTGATCCTGTAACTTTGCAATGTGGGTGAAGGCCCTGTAGTGCCATGGAAAACCCAGTGGTAATTCTGTAAGCATTAAAAGCATTAACTCTATTCGAAGGATGGGAAAGATCAGGCATATCTGCCCTGCTCTCCCTCAAGCCTCCTCCAGCCCAACCTCCAACCTTCAAGAAAGAGGAAATGCAGCTGGAGCGGGAATTCAACCATGACAGCAATCAATCAATCTGTCAGCCTACGTAATAAAGCCTCAGTAAGAACTCTGAATGCTGAGTCCCATGTTGGTAATACTCTGTATTGTTATACCTTGATACTGGAAGGGTAATGCATCCTGAGGACAACCGAACCTTTACATTTCCTTCTAGACTGTTCCGTGTGTCTTTTCCATTGGCTAATTCTAATCCTTTCCTTGTAATAGCTGTGACTGTGAATATAATAGCTTTCAGTGGGTTCTGTGAATCTTTCTAATGAATTGTCAAACACGAGGGTGGTTTGGGGACTCCCCCCAAACTTGCAGGTAGTATCAGAAGTGAGAGAAGTCTGGGGGATTGCACCCGAAGAATTTGAACTTTGACTAAATCCAGGTAATAACACACTCACGTTCCCCTCCCTTCCTGGAGTTCAAACCTTTACTGGAATCGTAACTTTATCTTGGTGTAGTTTGGGAGAGACAGGACTGACTGTTGCTCATGTTTCATTTCCTCAGCCTCTCAGTCTTTGCTCACTCTCTCCCCATGTTCCTCACCTTGTGCTCACCCCTGCCTCATCTCCAAGCTGCATGGGGGTAGAATAGGTAGAAAACTGCACCCTGCTAACCCCAAACTCACTATTTGGGGTTCTCGAAAAGTCAGATGTAGTCTTTTGAGACTCAGAGAAAACATTGGCCACTGTCCCAGAAACATAAAGCTTCCAATGAAAAGTGGGCTTTTGTACCTCCAGGGCAGGCCACCAGGGCCCAAGGATGCTGGGTTTCCTCTCCATTAAAGACCTTTTCTACCCTCTCTAGGCACTTCGGAGGTTGGCTTAGCCCTGTACTCCGCAAACTTGACTGATCATAAGAATCACTTGGGGCTCTTGCTCAATATTCAAATTCTCAGCGTGTATCGCATGGAGATTTTGATTGTCGGTTTGGCTTTTGGCTCAGGAGTTTGGTTTAATTTAAATAACAAGTGCCCCATTTGTTCTTATAATCATCTACCACATCCATGTGTCTGGAGTTCTACTTTGTATGTATTTCTAAGTTTCAATTGCCATCTTACATATTTTTCTTGTTTCTGCTGGTGTTAGGAAACAAACCTGAGTCTGTTTTGTTAGAGGAGTGGTGCCCTAGTCCTCGTGCTGGGGCTGGCAGCTCTCCGACCCTCCTCACTGGCACTGCGATCTTTCCTGTGCCCCATCCCACTGTCTGTACTTTTGCCACACACAGATGGATACCTGATATGATGACAGACTCCACAAACAACTTCATTTAATTCAATAAACATTTACCGACAAGAGTTATGTCCCAGGCACTGTGCTAGGTGCTGACTAGATGAAAAAAGGAAAATAGAGTTTAAAGGGTATGACAGACACATAAAGAAACAACCATGATACTGTGTGATAAATGCTTTAGCAGAGGCATTTACAAAGTGCTATGGAAACTCAGATGGGAGAGTGATTAATTCCTCCAAGGAAGGGTCAGGAAAAGTCACAGAGGAGAGTTTACATTTGGGAGGTGATCAAAAGTTCTCTCAGAGGTCAGAGAAGAGGGAGGGCATTCCAGGTGGAGAGCAGAGCTGAAATAAATCCAAGGAGAAGGAGAGCGTTTCATCTACTCCGGCACTTGGGCTTAGTAGCCTGGTGGGCCAAGAGCAGTGCTTCTTCAAGTGAGGTCCTCGGGCATCTTCATCCAAATTCCTCGGGGAGCCTACCGGTAATGTACATTTTAAGAACTCTACCTCGTACTCACTGATTTGTAATCTCAGGGATGGGGCCTAGCAACCCTGATTCTTTACAAGCCCTCTCGGTGACTCTTAAACCAAAATAAAGTAGTTCTTCTCTCCCTGGGTTCATTATAATCATCAGGGGCTTTAGAAATACTGATGCTGGATTCCCACCCCCCAGAGATTCTCTTGTAATGAGTTTAAGGTGTAGCCTGGGCATCTGGGTTTTTAAAGTTTCCCTGGGGATTCTAATGCATAGAGCCATTGCACCTAAGTTTGAGAACCACAGTACTAGAGTGTCAGGTTCAGGAACTCAAAGCAGGCACACAGTGACCTGCTATAAATTATGATGTCACTCTAAGGAGTTCCTGAAGGGATTTCCATGCCATGTTTGGGAGTTCGATTTTGACTTTTAGGTGGTTGAGAGACAAAGGGGTAAAAGTTCACATATCTATTTGGGTGTCATTAAATGGTGGTGTTAGGAAACAAGCCTGAATCTGGTTTGCACACTCTTTGTGTTGGTAGAGGGGATGCTTTGCTTACATCTCCATGAAATGGGCTCAGCTATGCCCTCAGAATATCTGCTTCCCTGGTAACTGGGCTCTGAATACTACCGTTGCTTTCTTCAGAGACACAGTTAAGAAATCCTCATCTGCATCCCAGGCAAATTCTGAGCTGTGCAAAGCTACAAGAAAGCAAGATTGAAGGGAATCGGTGGTGAGGGTTATACATTTACATAGTCTACCTTAGGTTTAGGGATTGGGGGTATAGACTTTAATGAAGTCCTCAAGGTTCAGGAACAGAAGGAAATGTGTGGTGTGGATTGCAGTGCCTTCAGAACACAAAGGAGAACTTTGGGGATGAACACAATGGCATAGAAGAGAGAGAGGTGAGAGGTGACTGAGAACTTAGAAACAGCTGGTCACCATCCAAGGGTGAGGCCCAAGGTTGAAGCAGAATGCGGTGGGAACAGATGTGAAGTAGAAGGAAATATATATTTTAGCATCTCTTTCTCAAAAAATACCAGCAATTTGGACCTACGAGAGACTTTGAAGGTCAGTTATCCCAACCACAACTTGCTCAAGACAGAGCTTGATTATTAAAAACAGTAGAGATTTGGCAACTTCATGGTTTGTGTAATAGTGAAAGTCAGTCCAAAATAGTAATTCAGGCTAAAAATCATTTGAGGGCCTGAATTATTCTCTTTTGATTCCTGTCTATCGTGTTAATGAGGAATAGTTAAATCCCCGTTTTGCTTTGATTTTCTTTCCTTTCTACTAGTGTATAACGTATATATGGTAAAACACACAGATCTTGTATGTGTAGCTCAATGAATTTTTATATATGTATCCACACATATACTTATCTCACAAATCAAGATTTAGAACACTTTGACAACCAGCGAAAGTTCCCCCATACCTTTTCCCAGTCACTAACCTCTCCTAAGGGATATATCTAATTACTGTCACTATATTGTACCTAGGTTTGAAGTTGACATGAATGGAGCCACACAGGATATGTGTATAAGCCTTCGTGTGTGACGTTTTTCCTCATCATTGTGTCTGAGATTTATCCATGTTGTTGCATGTGCCAGTAGGTCTTTTTCTTTTATTGCGATATGTGATTTGCAGAACTATTATAACAAGAATATCAGCACAGAATATTAGCTATGCCTAAGGAGAAAAAGTCAGAAGATTGGGGTTCTAATTTTACCGTTAAGTAGCTATGTGAACTTCTCTCTTGGCTCATTTTACTCATCTGTGAAAGAAGAGGTTGGATTAAAGAACCACTGGTAAATTTTCTAACTCCAAGGGCCAACAACTGGTATATGAATCACAGACCCCACAAGAAGCTGGAAGATAGTCACAATCATATATATGACAAAGAATCCAAACCAATAATGAATAAGCGACCCTTCAAATCAATAAGCAAAAAAAAAAGATTAAAAATGGGAAACATGCTTTGTGTGCATGTGGGTGTGTATTTGTTGCCATTGTTAAAATGGAGAAGAAATTGTTGAGTGGGAAATCTTGGGGTCACTATTACGACCATGCAACAAATACTCAGAGATGTCTGTTTACATGCTGCAGAAGCTGATTTTTGTGAAAGGATCGCTTTGTTTTATTTTCTGTAAGGGAGGCACCATGTTTAATTTTAATGAATGCATGAAATGCACATGAAAGGGCTTCATAAACTGTAAAGCTCTCTGCAAATGAAAAGCATTATTATTCTTCCAGATACACTGTGAACGCAGCTGACATCAGCTCCCATTCATCCCAGTTGCAGGTGTAGCCACCAACAAGAGTAGTTTCCTTTGTTCCTTTGCCATGGCTGTGGGAGAGCATCTGAACCCAATACATAAATAACAGCTGTGATTTTAATTGAGACTTTTGAGTGGATAAGCAAGGTGTACCCTGAACGCATAGCAACAGATAGGTTTTCATTTGAGCAGCCACATTATTTCCTCAGACTTTGAAAAGGGAAAGTTTTAACAGGCCTCTTGGAAGTGACCCTTGTTTTCCCCCCACCTGTTCACAGTTACTGTCACAGAATGCGTCATCTCTCTCCCACGCACACAGTGGGAAAACAACTTTGCCATCCAGAGCAAAGGAAGTTTTTGTGCTGTGTCAGGGATGCGAGAGTCTGCATATGGTTCATTGTCTCTTTCCCAATTAGGCTCCCTCCCTGGATGCTGGAGTTTCCTCCCCAGGGAGCCTGCCTGGGATCCTTATCATTTTGGCAGAAATAAGTTCAGCATGAGAAGCTGCTGCAAACCAGATTTTTGCCAGTATGCTTGTGGTCTCTGCTTCGCCTATTTTTTTTTTTTTTTTTTTGAGATTTTGCAGCTCTGGTCTTGTCTTAACAGAGTGAGAAATTGTACCATCAACATAATTAACTGTGATTGGTGAACCCAGGGGAATTTGCTTGTTCACTCACATTTATTTGTTTTGCGTATCTTCTTCTTTTTATTTATTTATTTATTTTTTTGCAGTTTCTGGCCAGGGCTGGGTTTGAACCTGCTACCTCTGGCATATGGGGCCGGGGCCCTACTCCTTTGAGCCACAGGCACCACCCTGCTTTGCGTATCTTCTTGAACAATGATATCCCCATGGTTCTGCCCTTTGACTGGAGTGACTAACTAGTGGGTATTCTCTTTCCAGTGTTGTGCATTGATGTGTTTCAGACTTTGTATTTGCCCTTTAAAGTTGCCCTTATGATAGATTTAGCAGCTCTGCAGTAACACAGACACCTACACACACAAAACTGATCTAAATATTATATATGTGTAGAGTGGAAGGAGTTCTAAAACCCAGCAAATCTGAATTTATCACTACACCTTTGTGATAAGCCTTGGCTACTTTATCTATAAAACAGGATTAAAATGTCTCCTTTGCTCTGAGGATTGTCATAGGGTCAAGAGAGGCAACACATGGTATACCTTCCCTGAGAGGGTCAGGCCCACAGCAATTGCCTGCATGGCTGGGAAAGATCACACAGTGTGAGAAAATGGCTAGCCCAAGTTTTTCAGCAAGTTAATGGCAGGTGTAGGACAAGAGCTTGGGCCCAGAGGTCTTTTTCCACTCTGGGGCAAAAGAGGTCACATCCAAGAATTGTATCCATGGGTCTGGAGAGGGGGTAGCAAGACAAAACAAGAACAAAATGAAACAAAACACTCCAAGGTGAATGATAATGCTTTGGTGATCTCTTATAGTGAGTGGCCTAGAATCGTGTTAAAGGGAGGTTTTTGGATTTGTTTTAGAAATATTAATCTCTGTTTATAGCATTTCTTTCTTCTGTGTTCAGCCAAGGGCATCTATATTGTTTTGAGGAAAGTTGGCATTGTTAGAGTAGGACAGCAAAAAGAGACTAATAAAATAGGTTCGTGCATTCCATAGCAGAAGCATAGATTTGAAAATTAAAGCTTTGATTCGCAAGACCCAGGTTTTGTTGAGCGAGAGAAAAGCTCTTGTGAATCCAAAGGGAAGGTCTTTAAGGAAGCAGGTTGTAGAGTCTATGACGTAAAGTTAGGGTACAAAGAGAATAGGGGAAGGTCCAGGTTATCTTGCCTCCCTGTTTGAGCCACGGAGTAAGTGGCAGTCACCTGATTGAAGAGGGAGAAGAGAAGTGGTGGGTTGAGGGTTGAGAGAAGGAGGACAGACCTGAGGGCCCACATGGAAGGGAGCAGGGAAGTGTAGAGGGATGGTGTGCCCTGCAGACTGTGCATGGGCCTTTAGGGGAGGACTGTGTTAGCTGTTTCTCTCAGCCTTGTCTGTTGAGAACCTTTCATAAACATCTGCCTATATGTCAACCCATGGATTTTCATGGAAGTGATACCCTACAATGTTCCTGCATTTTGCTAAGCTCCATATAAATTACACATTTGAATATCTCTTTTTCAATAGTCAAGGATACTAATAAATAGCATGAAATATAGGCGTGGTTCCCAGAAGACAGTTAATGTAGACAGGGTAAGCTCCCAACATTGGTACTGGGTGCACCAGCCTTCCTCATTACTTACGGTTCCTTATAGAAGTCAATATGTTGTGAGGATAAAGAGCATGGTCTCTGGAGCCAGGCTGACTGCTTATATCCTGGTTCTCTCCCCATATTGGCTGAGAAACTTTGAGGAAGTTTATGAAACTCTCAGAATCTTGGCTTCTTTGTCTTCCAGATCACACCATCATGACTTCTGCCACAGAAGTTTTGCAGTTATTAAATGAATTCATACGCATGACAGACTTAGAACAGTGCCTGGTAGACGGTTCAGGATTTCAGTGATTGTTAGTTGTACTTCTTACTTCCTCTGCTCAGCCAATCCGGGACAAATGTGTCAGCATGTGTGTGTGGTACAGAGTGGACAAAATCTGACTCTGACCATTGTTGTTTTTTTAGTAATAATTAAGAGTTACCTTTTCACCCTCTCTACTTTCTGGGGCTGTCCATTTGATTTTCTATTCATTCATTTGTATACGCTTTTAAGAAATATTAACTTAGCCCTTTCTATGTGCCTGGCAGACACTGTGCTAGGTGCTAAGATAAAATGGCATATAGGATATGCATACCCCTGCTTTCACATAGTTTATAATCCCAACCAGTCTATTTGAATAACTCCTTTCCCTTTATCTGATTTGGGGGCCTGGGCCAATCTCCTGAGCACATTTCCTAGTGCTGGCAATCTGGGATGCTGCAGCAGTCCATAAAATGCATGGTATATGGGTTTAATAATGTCAGGGGAAATTTTCAGTTAATCCCTGGACTGTGGGTACACCCAGGATTCAAAGGCCAGACCAAAACGGCACGAAGAGAAACAGAAAACTGGTAATTATCTGGTGAATTTGGGTCATGTGGAAAGCCAAACCAAATTACTTTCACCAAGGAAAAAATGATTTTTTTTCTCTTCAAAAGAATTAGTTTTGGTCAGATTTTTCTGGGGTCTTCCTGTCCCTTCTTTGCTTTATTAGACCAGCTATTTCCTAGAAACCAGCACATCACAAGTAAGATTAATGACAAGGAGTTTGAAGGAAGTGAAAACTGCCCATCCATGGGAATTTAGGAGGCCTAGTCTTATTCCCAGTATATAAGATAGATAATACATGTGGAAAATTTAAAGCTAAATTGGTGAGACTATCATAAATCCAATCAACTCTCAGGCGTTCTAATTTGAACTAAGTCTGACAGCTTCTGTTTGTGAAACAAATGTTTTGAGTTTAATGTTTTCTTACACCTTTGCATGTTCTAAATTTTAATATATTATGAATTTGCATTTCTAAGGCAAAAACAAATGAAGGGTACATGCTTAATTTTTATGTTATGAGTCATTTATTATACTTTTAATAGAGGATTTCAATGTATTCCTCATTCAGAAAATGGTAATGGAAATTGCCTACTTCAACATGTAATCTATAAAATCTTGTTAAGTAGTGTAATGAGAATTTGTCACTTTGTCACCTAGCTGACCTTTTACAACCCTGAAACTCAAAGTGAAGTGACAACTCCCTCAATTCAGACAAAAAGGCTGCCTATTATACTGTGCTCTCACCAAGAAACTCCTTCAGCCAAACTTTCAGCTAATCCAAGTCAATTTTTAAGCAAAGTGCATAACCAGAAATTGGCACAAACATTTGTGTATCATCCTTTCCATATTCAAAAGCTGTCTGAGACTCATTTGATTAAGCATAAAAATAACTCTGCGAATGTCATTAGAAAGGCTGCTGAACATTCCATGTTTGGTCCCTTGAATCTGTATTCTGGGGCTGCGTTATTAAGTCACTGCTAAGTCGTTTCTCTTGTAAGAACCTGATCATGCTCTCTAGAGTCTGAAAATATTATTTTCATATTGAGTTTAGAAAGTTTAGTTTTTCTATTTCCATTCAACAGAAAGGAAACAGCTGGTAAGTTAGAAAAGGCCATTACAGTTTATTTGGCTACTGTAATCTCCACTGGCTTCTTCAGTTAATAAACCATCTTTATTCCAACCAAGGCCCCCTCCCTGCCAAATCTCCTCATTAAACTGTGTTGTGATTAGAAAAGAATAAATGACACTTTATTTCATATGTGGTTCCTTCCAAGCTTCCATATCCTCCTTTAAGTTTTCCTCTTACACAACTTTTCCTTGGCCTGGGGCGTTTCTTCTCCTTGGCAGCCCTTCCACACAGGATGTGTAAAGTTCTTGACACATCTTGTAGACTACTACTGAATGAAGCACCTTCTCACTGGTTCCTGTGGGCTCAGCTGTTCTCCATGCATGTATTTATTCCACAAACAATTCTTACACACAAAATGGCCTGTGTGCTTTACAATCAAGTGGTCATCTCTGAGAACAATATAATGGTTCAAAAATAAAACCCCCCTTTCACTTCCTCCCCAGATTCATTTTTCTGTTAAATGTGGGAACTTCTTTCCAAAGTCAGGGAAGGCCAAAACGCATGCTGCAATGGTACAATAAGTTCCAGAAGTGGACAGAGGTCGCCTGAAAAGGTGCCAATTGGGGAACTTTTTAAAGATGGACATTTTAGGGTCTCCATTTCCAGAAGTTCTGAGCCAGTTTAGGTGGGGCTCAGAGGTGTCTTATGTGTGTCTAGAGGTGTCTTATGTGGTCCCAGTGATGTGCAGGACTAGAGTGACAGCAGGGGGTACAGGTACCTGCAGCAGGTGGTGGGGAGAGAAGAGAAAAAGATAATTGGTGTATACAGATTCTTTCTTGGTTCATTTATAAGAACAAAAAGATTACTCTTCATTTTAGTGATGGGGAAGTTCCTAGCATAGTTTTAATGAAGAAAAACCAAAAACTATTCCTCAAGTAATCCTTTAGTTTCAAAAACTCAATGCTAAATAGAGGGTACACGTTTGATTGATTGTAAGGAGTTTACTGAAGGTTAAAAAAAAAGTAAAACTTCATGCATCATTTATCAAAGACTTTGACCTTTCTCCTTGGTACTTCAAGCTGTGGCCATAGTGACAAATGGTCATACTCGTATCAGTATACCTTTGTAATCCTCAACTTCAAAAGGACGTTCTCTGTTCATCCATTTTTTCCATGAAGGTTGTGCTACCCACTATAATGAATATTTTTTTTTAACTCCCATTTCAAACTTCTACATCCCCAGAGCCCCTCCCATTGTCCTTGTTTTTGTCCTTGAATTCTCCTTCACAGAGAACATACACATTACCAGATAGGCACACCCCAAGTTTTCTGCCAAGTCTATAAACCTATTTGCAGCCACATTTCTTCTTTTTCTTCTTCCCTTCTGTTATCATTGAGAAAGTAGCCTTTCTCCTATCAAAGACCTTTTTTTTTTCTTTAAAAGTCTGGGTTTTAAACTTTCTAATCTACTTTTATCAAGTTTTCTTTTTTCTCTCTTTTTCACCTTTAACCTCCACATTTTTCCCTAAATCATTTATTGTTAGTATATACACCTTTTCTAGCATCTCCCGTTAAAAACAAAATAAGTCTCTCAAACCCATATTGCTGTTTCTCTGACTCCTTTTTTGGTCAATATCCTTTGAAAAGGTTTTCTATTTTTTTTTTGCATTTCCTCACGTCTTACTCATTCTTTACTTTAGCCTCAATGTGATGTTAGTTCTCCCTAATCCACCAAAACTACTCAAGAATAGCACCCATGTCTTTTATGTTGCAAAAACACTTTACTGAATGAACGTTTTATCACTTTATAATGTAGTAGAATGCTGACTGTCTCCCTATGACGCTTGGTTATCCTGACATTAATTTAGGGAAATTCTCAAGTCTTTTTATTTCAAATACTTCTTCTGTTTCTTTCTCTTCTCCTTCTACTTGTCCTATTGTACATATGTTACACCTTTTGTAGTTGTCCTACAGTTTGGAGGTATTCCATGCTGTTTTTTTTCCTAGTCTTTGCTCTTCACTTTTTGCAAGTTTTTCCAAGCATATCGTCAAGCTCAGAGATTGTTTCCTTAGCTATATCCAGTCTACTGATAAGCTGCATAAAAGGCATTCTTCATTTCTGTTACAATGTTTTTTAGCTCTAGCATTTGTTTTTGGTTCTTTCCATTTCTCTTGTTTACATTGCCCATCTGTTCTTGCATCGTGTCTTTTTTATCTGTTAGAGCCTTTGACATTTTAATCATAGTTGTTATCAATACCTGATCTGATAATGCCAGCATCCCTGCCATGTCAGGTTCTCATGATCTCTCTATAACTTCAGATTGTGTTTTTTGCCTTTTGATATGCCTTGTAATTTTTTGAAAGTTAGACATGATGGATCAGGTGAAAGGAACTGCTATAGGTAGGCTTTAGTAGTGTGGTGGTAAGGTGTGTGGGGTGGGGAGCAAGCTACAGTCCTGTGTTCGGGTCTCAATCTTTTGGTGATCTTATGCTTTTAAACTGTGAGCTTCACAGGTTTCTCATTTCTCCCTGCTTAGGTGACACAGAATGGCTAGAAAGAGCTGGAGTTGGGTATTTTCCCTTCCGTCAGGTCAGTTAGGCTCTGATAATACCCCAGCAAGGTGAGACTCTTGTTAACTGTCCAAGGGCAGACCTTATGAGGAAGAACAGAATGATCTGGCATACTTCAGAATGGTTTCCTGTACCCTCCCCTGCTGGAAGCATGAGGGGATCTTTCTCTGGATGTTTACTGTGGAAATCCAAGGGAGGGAATGTTTCTCCAGATGTTTGCTGTGGGGATCTGATTGAGCTTCTGGAGGTAAATCTTAGAATATTGTGGAAGTCTCCTTTGACTGGGACTCATGAGTATTTAACTGTGTGACTTATCAGAGCTGTGTCTCTAGGAATTCGTCAATTATAGTGCAGGTTTGCCTACCTGGCACTGGTTCCCTTGGTGGTTTCTGATCATGGGTCTCTGTTTGGTGAGCCATGGTTCTATATTCACTTGCCTGTCTCTTCAATCTTGGGGGCAGCAGATTGCTTTGTGTCTTCCCATCTCTTATGGATCTAAGAAGAAGTGTTGATTTTTCAGTCTTTTCAGCTTTTTACTTGTTGTTAGAATGGAATTTCAACTTCGAAGCTCCTTACCTGCAGAACTAAAACTGGAAGTTCCTGTGTTAAGAACAGACTGTGGAAGGTGCCAGGACAGTTTTAGCTTCCTGTCTATAACAGAAATCTATAACAAATTACCACAAAGTGCGTAGCTTAAAATAACAGAAATTTTTTTCTCTCACAGTTTTGTAGAGCGCCCTAAGTAGAGCATGAAGGTGTCCGTAGGGCCATTCTCTTTCTGAAGGCTATAGTGAAGAATCCTTTCTCGTTTCTTCCAGCTCTGGTGGCTTCTGGCATTCCTTGGCTTGTGAGCATAACTACAGTCTCTTCCTTCATCCTCACATGACCTTCTTCCCTGTGTCTGTGTCTCTGGGTGTGAATACCCCTATTTTTGCTCTTATAAAGATACCATTTATTGGATTTAGGGCCCACCTTAGATCCAGGGTAATTTAAGTGTAGGATTCTTGATCACATCTGCAAAGACTTTATTTCCAAATAAGGTCACATTCATAGGTAGGGGAGAATGATTAGGACTTGAACATAGTTTTTGAAGGATACACTTCATCATACTACAGCAGTAAGAAAACAAATTACAAATTTAAGTGAGTAGTGGAAGGGCCTGCAACGAGGGTATATGCGTGAAGATTGTGGAAAGTTGGACTTGGAATATATTTTTAAGAGAGAAGTTATGGAATTTGATAATGGACTCAATTCATAGTGTGACAGACATCGAAAGTGACTCAGAATTTTGACCAGCCACTTTGAATAGTGGTACTATTTACCGATCTAGGGATATGCAAGTTTTGGGGGGAGAAAATCATTAAGATTTCCCCCCTAATCACTTTACTTTAATGATATAGTATAGAATTTAAGAGGAAGTTTTCTTGAATCAAATAGACCTGGGTTCACAAATAATGTTGTGCCTTCGGGCATATTAATCTCATTTGGTCTTGGGATCCCTATTTCCAAAATTGATATAATAATATCTCCTTTATAACACTGTTGGGAATATAAATGTGATTATGCCTGTGAGATACTTAATAGTCAGTGGCAAACAGGCAGTATGAAAGGATCTTACAAGAATTCTCAAGATCTCTTCAATTGCAGTATTCTTTCATTCTGGTATCAGTGTGGTGGATTAGGAAGTCTGATACAGCAGTAGAATATAGGTTAGACTAGAATGGGGAGAGAATGAGGAAGGAAGCCTGCTCAATTGTCTCTTGAGAGATGTCAGAGTCAGAGGCATGAGAATAGAGGCAAGGGAGAAAACAGAGAGGATGCTATAGAGGGAACTGCAAAGAACTTTGCAAAAGAGGCACTGTGAGAAAAAATAAAGATGTCTGACTACCTAACTCTGGAAAGCTAGAATAGAGTCATTGATGGAAATGAGAAAGGGCACATTCAGTTTGGATTTACCAAACTGAACTATTGGTAGTATGAGATGAGTATGAGTAGAACCATGGCATGCAGTAAGTACTCAATATATGAATGGTTGATAGATTTCCTAGGTCAGCATTATTCAGCAGAATAGAAATATGAGAGCCTCAAAAGTAAGCCATGTGTAGTTTGATTTTTTTCTGGTAACCACATTAAAAAAAAGTAAAATGAAACTAATTTTAATAACTTTAACCAAATATAACCAAAATATTCCAAAATGTACTTAACGTAAAATATTGATTACATTATATTCTTTTTCATGCTTCGTCTTTGAAATTCTATATATTTTTTATTCCTAATGCACATCCTAATCTACACTTGCCATACTTTGAATGTTCCATAGCTTCTGTATTGGACCGCATAATTCTAGGTGGAGATGATTTGTTGGGTAGTGAATTATAATAGCTGAATTTCAAACTGGAGATACCAGTCTAGCATCATCTACACAGAAGAGGAAATCAGAAAAATAGGGTGAAATTTGTAAGAGGGAGAATGGTTGAAGAGAGAAGAATCCAAGACAGAAGGAAAACAATTCATTCTGAAAAGTTTGGCTTCACTTTTAGACTGCCCAACCCCAGAAAAGAGGTAATTTAGTAGTAGTGATTCAATTCATGTTTTAACACAGTGACTACTTGTTTTCTTTATTCTTCTATGTGCAAGTACCCTTTCATGTACTTGCTTATTGTCTATCTGTTCATCACTATACTGTAAATCTGTTTTGCTCATGGCTGTATTCCTAGAATAATATCTCCCACATTTTAGAACTCAGTTAATGCCCATGAGATAAAAGCTAAATCCCTGCCTTTAGAGACTTTACAATATGATTTGTAGAGAAGTGTTACTCAAAGGAAAACAAACTATTGATAGATTAGCACATAATTGAGTCTCTAATGACTGAATTGCTGATGCAGGATCCAGGAGTCCAACAGAGAGAAAGATCCATTGCATTCAAAGTAGCCTTGAAATACAGAATTGGAACCTGATCTATGTCTTAAGTGATTATTAGCCTTTAAATATTTGGAGAGGAAGGAGATGCTTTCTAGGTAGTGTTAATGACTTATGTAAAAGTGGTATGCATATGAATAGTTCAATTGTTTTTAGAAATTTTTAAATTTCCTTCTTTATCTCTTCTTTGACCCACTGGTCATTCAGGAGCATATTATTTAATTTCTATGTGTTTATATATTTTCCAATGTTCCTTTTATTATTGATTTCTAGTTTTATTTCATTGTGCTCAGAGACAATACTTGGTATAATTTCAATTTTTTTGAAAATTTTAAAACTTTTTTTGTGGACTGGCACATGTTCTGTCCTTGAGAATGGTCCATGAGATGAGGAGAAGAATTTGAATTCTGCAGTTTTTGGATGAAACGTTCTGTAAATATCTATTAGGACCATTGGTCTGTAGTGCAGATTAAGTGCAATGTTTCTTTGTTGATTTTCTGTCTGGAAAATCTGTCCAATGGTGGAAGTGGAGTATGAGGTCTCCAACAATATTGTATTGGGGGTCTTTCTCTCTCTTTATGTCTGATAATTTTTGCTTTATATTTCTGGGTGGTCCAGTATTAGGTGCTTATATATTTAGAACTGCAGTATTGAATTGACTCCTTTAACATTATATATTGACATTTTTTGCCTCTTTTTGCAGTTTTTGTCTTTCCACTTCCATCAGGTTAATACAAAGGATGTAAAGTCTCCATTTTTTAAAATGGCTGAATAGTATTCCATAGTGTACATATACCACAGCTTGTTAATCCATTCCTGGGTTGGTGGGCATTTAGGCTGTTTCCACATTTTGGCGATTGTAAATTGAGCTGCAATAAACAGTCTAGTACAAGTGTCCTTATGATAAAAGGATTTCTTTCCTTCTGGGTAGATGCCCAGTAATGGGATTGAAGGATCAAATGGGAGGTCTAGCTTGAGTGCTTTGAGGTTTCTCCATACTTCCTTCCAGAAAGGTTGTACTAGTTTGCAGTCCCACCAGCAGTGTAAAAGTGTTCTCTTCTCTCCACATCCATGCCAGCATCTGTAGTTTTGAGATTTTGTAATGTGGGCCGTTCTCACTGGGGTTAGATGGTATCTCAGGGTGGGTTTGATTTGCATTTCTCTAAGAAATAGGGATGATGAACACTTTTTCATATGTTTGTTAGCCATTTGTCTTCTTTAGAGAAGGTTCTATTCATGTCTCTTGCCCATTGATATATGGGATTGTTGGCTTTTTTCATGTGGATTAATTTGAGTTCTCTAAAGATCCTAGTTATCAATCTTTTGTCTGATTCAAAATATGCAAATATCCTTTCCCATTGTGTAAGTTGTCAATTTGCTTTGTTTGTTGTCTACTTAGCTATACAGAAGCTTTTTAGTTTAATGAAGTCCCATTTGTTTATTTTTGTTGTTGTTGCAATTGCCATGGAAGTCTTCTTCATGAAGTCTTTCCCCAGGCCGATATCTTCCAGTGTTTTTTCTATACTTTCTTTGAGGATTTTTATTGTTTCATGCCTTAAATTTAAATCCTTTATTCATCTTGAATCAATTTTTGTGAGTGGAGAAAGGTGTGGGTCCAGTTTCAGTCTTTTACATGTGGATATCCAGTTCTCCCTGCACCATTTATTGAATGGGAAGTCTTTCCCCCAGTGTCTGTTGTTTGGTTTCTCAAAGATTAGGTGGCTGTAAGATGTTAGTTTCATTTCTTGGTTTTCTATTCGATTCCAAATGTCTATGTCTCTATTTTTCTGCCAGTATCATGCTGTCTTGACCACTATGGCTTTGTAGTACAGCCTAAAATCCGGTATGCTGATGCCCCCAGCTTTATTTTTATTAATAAGAACTGCCTTAGCTATTCGGGATTTTTTCTGGTTCCATACAAAACGCAAAATCATTTTTTCCAAATCTTGAAAGTACGATGTTGGTATTTTAATAGGAATGGCATTGAACAGGTAGATTGCTTTGGGAAGTATAGATATTTTAATAATGTTGATTCTTCCCATCCATGAGCATGGTATGTTTTTCCATTTGTTAATATCCTCTGCTATTGCCTTTCTGAGGATTTCATAATTTTCTTTCCTTCACCTCCTTTGTTAGGTATATTCCTAGGTATTTCATTTTCTTTGAAACTATGGTGAAGGGAGTTGTGTCCTTAATTAGCCTTTCATCTTGACTGTTATTGGTGTATACAAAGACAACTGCTTTGTGGACATTGATTTTATATCCTGAAATATTACTGTATTTTTTGATGACTTCCTTGAGTCTTGCGGTTGAGGCTTTGGGGTTCTTTAAGTATAAGATCATGTCGTCAGCAAAGAGGGATAGTTTGACCTCCTCTGCTCCCATTTGGATTCCCTTTATTTCCTTATCTTGCCTAATTGTATTGGCTAGAACATCCAGCACTATGTTGAATACTAAAGGTGACAGAGGACAACCTTGTCTGGTTCCAATTCTAAGAGGAAAAGCTTTCAGTTTTACTCCATTCAGTAAAATATTAGCTGCAGGTTTGTCATAGATAGCTTCAATCAGTTTTAGAAATGTGCCACTTATGCCTATACTCTTCAGTGCTCTAATTAGAAAACGATGCTGGATTTTATTGAATGCTTTTTTTGCATTGAGAGGATCATATGGTCTTTGTTTTTGCTTCTATTAATAGGGTAGATAACGTTTATGGACTTGCATGTGTTAAACCAGCCTTGCATCCCTGGGATGAAACCTACTTGATCATGATGTATGACTTTTTTGATGATAAGCTGTAATCTATTGGCTAGGATTTTGTTGAGAATTTTTGTATCTATATTCATAAGGAAATTGGTCTGAAATTCTCCTTTTTGGTTGGGTCTTTACCTGGTTTTGGTATCAGAGTGATGTTTGCTTCATAGAATGTGCTGGGGAAGATTCCTTCCTCCTCAATTTTTTGGAATAATTTCTGCATTATGGGAATAAGCTCTTCCTTTAAGTTTTGATAGAATTCTGTTGCTCCTCAATTTTTTGGAATAATTTCTGCAGTACGGGAAGAAGCTCTTCCTTTAAGGTTTGATAGAATTCTGGTGTGAAGCCATCTGGACCAGGGCATTTTTTTGTTGGAAGATTTTTTATTGTTTCTTTTGATCTCAGTGCTTGAAATTGGTCTGTTCAGGAGCTCTATTTCTTCCTGGCAAAGTCTAGGGAGAGGGTGTGATTCCAAATATTGATCCATTTCCTTCACATTGTCAAATTTCTGGGCATATAGTTTCTGGTTGTATTCAGAGATGATCTCTTGTATCTCTGTGGCATCAGTTATAATTTCCCCTTTATCATTTCTGATTGAGGTTACTAGAGATTTTACTTTTCTATTTCTAGTTAGTCTGGTCAAAGGTTTATCTATTTTATTTATTTTTTTTAAAAACCCAACTCCTTGTTTAATTAATTTTCTGAATGATTCTTTTGTTTTCAATTTCATTGATCTCTGATTTAATTTGGATATTTCTTTTCTTCTGCTGGGTTTAGGCTTAGATTGCTCTACTTTTTCCAAGTCCATAAAATAGCTTGTAAGTTTGTTGATGCGTTCTCTTTCTGTTTTCTGAATGTTGCACATCTAAAGCAATAAATTTTCCTCTCAAAACTGCTTTTGAAGTATTACACAGGTTTTGGTAGCTGTGTCTTTATTGTTGTTATGCCCAAGGAAGTTAATGAAAGAATTGAAAATTTACCTTGTATCTTCTCAGACCACAAGGTACCAAAGGTAGAACTCAACTCCAACAAAAACGTTCAACCCCACACAGAGGCATGGAAATTAAACAACCTTCTGTTGAATGACAGTTGGGTACAGGAAGAAATAAAACTGAAGTGGGTTTCTTACAGACAACATATAGTTAGCTCTTATTCTTTTATTCATTCAACCACTTTGTCTTTTGATTAGAGAGTTTAGTCCATGCACATTCAATGTTAATATTTGTAGGAAAGGACTTACTCCTGCCATGTTGCTATTTGACTTATGGTTGTTTTGTGGTCTTTTCTTTCTGCCTAACTTCCTGTCTTTCTTTGTTAAAACTGATTTTGTCATAGTGTAAGGGGTATACAGCATGTCCCCTGGGTGAAAGGCTCAAATACAACTTGAATTTTACCTAAGAAATGAAAACAGTGGTACCTAATCATGTGTACCTTCATGTTAATATGAAATTTTAAAAAAGTTATTTTGCCTGATGGTATATTTTAATTTCTTGCTTTTTATTTTCTGTGCATATGTTGTAGGTTTCATGATTTGTGGTTACCATAAAGCTTGCAAAATATATTTTATAGCCAATTATTTTAAACATTTGATGACTCTGCTTATAAACAAACAAACAGAAATCTAACCAGAAATTATACCTTCTAACTTCATCCCCCCCTACTTTTTAACTTTTTGTTGTTTCTATTCATATCTTTTAATGCCATCTGTCTCTCAAAAAGTTGAAGTTATGTTTAATAGGTTTGTGCTTTAGTCTTCCTACACAAGATTCAAGTGGTTTATGCACAGCAATTATAGGAATAGAGTATTCTGTATCTGTGTCCTTACTGTTATCAGTGATTTGTATACCTTTAGAGGATTTCTTATTGTTTGTTAATGTCCTTTTCTTTGAGATTGAATGATTCCTGTTAATATTTCTATTATATCTATCAGCTTTTGTTCATCTGTGGAACTCTTTACTTTTTGTGTTTGTAGGATATTTTTGCAAGATATAATATTCTAGAGTTAACGTTATTATCCTTCAGCTTTGAATATGCCATTCAACTTTCTCCTGGCCTGTAAGGTTTCCACTGAGAAGTCTGCTGCCAGACATACTGAATCTCCTTTGTAGGTTATTTTTTTTTTCTTTTTTCTTGCTTACCTTAGGACATTCAAGGTAGTCGTGTTTGGCTTCAATCTGTTTAGTGTTCTATGACTTTTTTGTACCTGAATATTAATGTCTTTCTCCAGGTTTGGATCGTTCTCTGTTGTGATTTCTTTGAATAAGCTTTCTACACCAATCTCTCTTTCTCCATCCTACTTAAGGTGAATAGCTCTTAGATTTGCCATTTTAAGGCTATTTTCTAGATTTTGTAGGTGTGTTTCTTTCTTTATTATTATTTTTTTCTTTTTTCTCTTCTGTGTATTTTCGAATAGCCTGTCTGCAAGATCACTAATTCTTTCTTCTTCTTGGTCAATTCTGGGGTTGAGAGACTCTGATACATTTCTAGTTGGTCAGTTGAATTCTTCAGCTTCAGAATGTCTTCTGGAGTTTTAAAAATTATTTCAATCTCTTTGTTAAATTTCTCTGGTAAGCTTCTGATTCCTTCTCTGTGTTGTATTGAAATTCATTGAGCTTCTTCAGGATAGCTCTTTTGGATTCTTTGTCTGAAAGGTCACATATCTTCATCACTCTGGGATTAATCACTGGTACTTTATTTAGTTCAGTTGGTGAGGTCATTTTTTTCCTGGAAGTTCTTGATGCTTGTGGATATTTGTTGATGGTCTGGGCATTTAAGAGTTAGGTATTTATTTTAATGTTAATAGTCTGGGCTTAGATGAAGCATGTTTTTTGAGAAGGCTCTCCAAATATTCAAAGAGAATTCTGTGTTGTGATCTAACTTGCCTCTGCAGCTGTATCAGGACTGGGAGTTTCCCAAGTCCAGTGTTGCTATGACTCTTGCAGATTCCTGGTGGTACTGCTTTGGTGGACTTGGGTAAGATACAGGAAAATTCCCTGGGTTACCAAGCAAAATCTCTAACTCTCTTCACTCACTCTGTGTGCTGGAGTTGAGGGAAGGGTGACATGGATACTACCTCAGGAGTAGGAAGCGTGACATGGGTACTACCTGATGCCATCCTTGTCTCACCCAAAGCCTGTGGTGACTGCTGCCTGACTAACACTTGCCCTTAGCAACACATTGGATGTTTGTTTAAAGCCCAAGGGCTCTTTAGTCAGCCATTGATGAATCTTGCCAGGACTGAGTCCTTCCCTTCAGGGCAGCATGTTTCCTTCTGGTCCATGGTGAGTCCAGAAATGCCATCCAGGAACTAAGGCCGGGACTCAGGGGCTTCAGGATTCTGCATTATTTTACCACAGCTGAGCTGGTACCCAAGTTGCAATATAAAATTCTCTGAATTCTTCCCTTTCTTTTCTTAAGTGGAAGAAGACTTTCCCTGATTTTTGGTTCTTCGTTATGTGCTTGCTTACATGAATAGTTGTTGAACTTTCTGTTCAACATGATCACTGAAATTTTATCTTCAGCCATCTTGCTTTGTCCCCCTGCTGAATAGTTTATTTGTAGTAGATACTGGGGAAAAGTAAGATATCAAGTTAGAAGGGGAGCCATTGAAGTTTTTGATAAGGTATGCTAAGCACAATTTAAAAAATGATGTGTAACATGGATTGAAAGGAAGAACTGGTAGGCATTTATTGCAACTGTACAGAATGCAATTGGAATTGGACTGGGGTGATGGCTTTGGGGATAGGCAGAAGGAGAGAGATATGAGGGATTTGAATAATGGCCTCGTTGGATTTGTTCTGGACTAAAAGTGCATTGAATGGCTGAATGTATTGCTCAGGACAACTCCAAGGTTCTGAACTTAGTTGACTGAATTATGGTGCCATAGACTGAAAGTTCCAAACAGTAAATTGCTTTTAGAGGTGGAGACTGAGAGAGAAAAATGGGTTGAAGTCAAAATGTTGGATGATATCCATGTGGAAATTTCCAGTAAGCTTCAAATGACTAAGAGATTCAGACAACACAAGCTCTTTCCAAATCTTCTGTTCTTTTTGCCTATATAGAAAGTGTTTATGTTACGTGTTTCCCTGTGGCTCTGTTGATTACATTTTTATGTGTGGTTTGAAGCTCCTCTGGCTTCAAACCTGTATTTGTTTTGGGCATAGTTGGAATGGAGTGCTAACGAGCCCAGGGTCATGGGTTTGATCCCCAGAAGGGCCAGTTAGTTTCATAGAGAGGAAAATTGCATTCCATGGTTCACAGACTTCACCCTTAATCCTGTCTGCTTGTCTCTAAACTATGTAGCATTAGTCCTGAGGGGCCTCAGTGAGAACATGAGAGTAGTTGTGTCCAATCCATTTAAACTATTGGAAGAATAGCTCCAAGTAGGTTTATCTGGTTTGCTTGTCGAGAAAGCTTTGTTTGCCTTCCTTTCTCAGTTTTTGGGACAAAGATCATATTTTCAGAGACAACACCATAAATAAATAGCACATAAAACTATCATGTTCATGTCTGCCCACGTCTTCCTTCTTACATTCATTTACTTTTTTTTTTTTTTTTTGTAGAGACAGAGTTTCACTTTATCGGCCTCGGTAGAGTTCTGTGGCGTCACATGGCTCACAGAAACCTCCAGCTCCTGGGCTTAGGCAATTCTCCTGCCTCAGCCTCCCGAGTAGCTGGGACTACAGGCGCCCGCCACAACGCCTGGCTATTTTTTTGTTGCAGTTTGGCTGGGGCCGGGTTTGAACCCGCCACCCTCGGTATATGGGGCCGGCACCTTACCGACTGAGCCACTAAAAGAGTGTGATGATCCAGGAGTGTGTGGTTCTTTGGTGCAAGTGTCTACTTGTAAGTGTTGGAATATTATCAGTTTAACTTTGACAATTAACTTTCTAATGTTGTCCAAATAAACCCTGGAGAGCATAAATGCACCCAAAAGACTCTCTAAGCAAACCTTTGACTGACAGATTTTTCCTTATCAGTCTGCTTTAGCTTGTTGTGTACTCTTGCCAGGAAACACAAGTTGACACAGAAATCTTGTGAAGTGTTGTACAGGGACATAGCATAGAATGTGCAGTGTTTTTTAAAAAGGATGACACTATCCAAAGAACAGCCTTAGACAAACCCACAGAAGACATCTTCCTCATAAGTATAGTCACCAGTACCTGCTGGGATATAATCTAAAGTCTGTTCTTGTGGATACTTCATTTTTGGAAATCAACCCTAGATGTTCTCAAATTGCTCTTCTGGTTGACTGATACACCCTCGGTCCTATGAGAATGACCATGAACAGAATTTGTAATAATGTTACCCATATAGTGAAAGAGTCAAAATAAATCCCTGTAGCTTAAGAAGGATTTGAAAATAGGTTCACTTTTCTTTCAGGGAATTGGAGTTTGCCACACAAGGGATATTTCTATTAAATATTATTTGACATTATGGAAAATTTAAAAGGAGGAAGAGTAAGAGACTAGACCATCAAATACTATGTAATAGATTGCTAAGAATAACAGTGACATGTTAGAAGAATATGCTATGAAATAAATGTGATTAAAAGTAACAGGCAGAAAATTATATGTTGATGAATACAGTAAAACTGGTTGAAAAATTATGGGTGTTTTATGGTTTGTATAGAATGACAAGCAACTGACTTATTTGCATTGTTCCTTTGACTGATTGCATTGATGTGCAGTTATTTCGGTATTATATAGGGACAGCCTGAAAATATCAAATAAGTTAAAAATCGTCATATGAAAAGTTTATAGCTCTGCTGGTTGGGCTGTCATGGAATAAAGAAAGAGAACAACTTATAATGGCACAGCAAGAAAATGCTATACTTGCAGCTTTATATCTGCTTTGCATTGTGAGGATTTACTTCAATACTTTTCTCCTGATTTTGTCAAGTCAGAACCAAATTAGGGGGAAAGGTGGTCACTTGGTCAGTGTCAGAAAAGTTGAGTCTGAATCTGAGTATCTATGGAAAAAGGCGTGATGAAGCCAATGGACAGAATTCCACCGTGAGTATTTTAGACCCTTAATAACTTTCACTCTTAATAATAATGACAGAAATAGTGGTAATGTAAGTAATAGTAAAAATGCAGACATTGGCATTATGGAAAATTTATGGTTTAGTCTCTTACTCTTCCTCCTTTTAAATTTTCTGATGAGCAGACAAGTGGTGTGGATTGTGCTAGTGGTTTTACCTACCTATAGAAAAATTAAAAGAAAAATTAAAATTCTATGATGAGTTTTCTATAAAGCTTATTTTATTTTTATTTAATTTAAGGGACTGCCATTTATTCTTAGATGATATTCAAACTATGTTTTTAAAACATTCATTCCTTGTTAATGACACAATGGTAATGACAGGTGGGGTTTTTTTTTTAGATGTTCTTGTTTTAGACAAAGATTTTGCTACCTTTTGTCAATTTTTCTCAATTTCCCTTTTATGTTTAGAAATTCACTATTTCGAGAAATGTAGAAGTTTAGAAAATATTATATGATGATGTTTAATCCTCAAGTACTACCCTGTTTCCCCAAAAATAAGACATCCTCTGAAAATAAGACCTACTTATAGGAAAGATAAGATGTCCCCTGAAAATAAGACCTAGCGCATCTTTGGGAGCACACCTTAAAATAAGACACTGTCTTATTTTTGGGGAAACAGGGTAATACAAGGGAGATATTACTGTTGTTATCATTTTTCTAAGAGAGGAAACTGAACCCCACAGAGGTTGTTTTAATTTGTCCAACGCACCCAGCTAGAAGCATCAGAGCCACGGCACAATACACATCTGCTTGATAAGAGCACCCATGTCTCTTACCACTGTGTTATTCCTGTTTGTATTAGTTAGAGTCCACTGAGAAGTGCAGACGCCATCCTAGGTATTTTAAACAGAGAGGATTTAATATAGATGATGAAAGAAATGACTACTCAAATAAGGGAGGGAAGTCAACCCACAGATTACATCAGAAGTCACTGTCATCCCTAGGACTAGAGACACAGAGAGGAGGGTAGAAAAGCCATCTGGATGGTTCTAGATCCATTGGGAGGACAGAGTTCTGCTTGTGCTAGAAGACAGGGACCACAGAGGGAAGAGCCTCAGCTATTGCTGAAGATCCTGTTCAGAAAAGGGGGAAATACCCTGGCTTCTTCCTTCCTTCTATCCTCCACGTTTTGCTAGTGCCTCCTATTGGCCAAACTTTTTCAGAACCCAGAGAATGTAGATGTTGAGAAATGTAGTTCCATGTGAAGTTGAGAGGGGCAGAAGAATAAGGAGAGAAATTTGGTTCTAGGATAGCCATAGCATTGAGTATTTTAGTTCATACAAAGGTAGTTGAATTAGAACTTTTGCACCAAATAAGATGGGGAAGTAAAATCCTGTGTAATGTTTCTTTCTCTCTTACTGTTGTCTCTTTCCCTCTCTCTGGGAGCTATCACCCTCTCTCCAATCTCTCTTTTACCTTTTAGAGATTTGGGGTTGGGAAAGATAGTTCTGTATCTATGGGGTGGGGTGAGAGGTTCAGTCAGAGAACTTAGATAGAAAAGTTATCATGAATAGAGTCTATGACCCCCCCCAAATTTCTAGTTAGAGTGAAAGACCTTCCTCAATGTCTCCTCTGAAGCTTCTCTGGGGGTTACACAGGAGTCACTGAGTTAAATAAGTAGAGTTAGGAAATTGCAGGATGGTTACTTAATCTTTAACATTCTTCTCTTTAACCTAAAAGAGAAACTTCCCTGCCAGGCCACACTTCCTACCTTACTTGAAGTCCAAGGTCAAATTTTACTTCTGATATGCTATTGCAATTGTGTCAAATCCAATTTACATCTGTTTCTGTTTTTAGTGATTGCTTTCTTCTTTTCCAAGTTATGTCATTCCATCACAGGGTGAAGAAAAGAACATTTAGAAACCAGATGTTGCATTAACCATAACCATTATCTTTTATGGGATCCCAAAGAGGTTTAATCTTTATCTATAAACAGGTAAGGAAGAGACAAGCTTTCCACTCAGCTTAGCCCTTAGGATGCCTCACTGAGAAGAGGGCAAAGGCTCTGCCATCTATGTTATGACCCAGGGAGGACCGTGATTGATATGGGTAGCTCAGTAGTTCAACTCTATCAGATCCACAGTTCCCCTTTTTATAGCTAGTATCTTATGATGTATCTGTTAATGTCCTCAAATGAAATTCATTGACACAACTTCAGCAAAAATTAAATGATACCTAAACTATAATATGAAGGAGAAATAAAAGAAGAAAGTTTATAATAAAATAGCATGCATTACAAGACAGAATGCTGAACTCTGCTAGAAAATATAATGAAGCAGTTAGATGTTTACACCTAAGTGGAGAATCAGGAATGTGACTAATACAGGTGCAAAGCAGAGAGATTCAAGTAGCACAATTAGGACTGCCATTGATGATGTAATATTCTAAAACAGTAGACAACACTTGGTAAAGTTCTAAATAAAAGGAAGTACAATGTTACATGGTAATTACGTTGCTGAAAATATTTGGTTTATATGAAATCATGCAAAAATGCTTTTGAGTTTATAAATAAATTAGAGTTATATTCTAGACCTAAGTGATTATAAACAGGGTTATCCCTTACGTGAAATGTCTAGAGACCTGGCTCTGCCCAATAAATGCCAGAAACACTTTCCCCAATCCTTGTGACAATTCCATGGGTCCCCACATGTTTCCAAAATGCCATCGAGGACCAGCACTATAATCACTGGGAACCCTAGGGTAGGCTGATTGAGCCCATTTTAAAGGTCATGTAGTTTGATACATGAATGTAGATCTCATGAAATTCAAGGCTATGTGTCCACACTTTTTCTCTGGGAGCTCTGATTCTACCATGCCCCTTGAAACCACACGGATTTTGATAAGCTGTCAAGAGAAAAATTAGGTGGATTGTTGCCAGGGCTCTTGGTAAGATTCTTTATGCTCAGCTTCCAGTTTCACTTAGTGGAAATAGTTTATTTTTGGACTGTCTCAGGGCTAAGACATAACCTTCCTCACTGAGGTATCCTGAGGTTGATTTACCCTGGGATGTTACATACACAATGTGAAACACTGTCTAGAACTGGCTTTGAATGTGAAGGTGAATGAGAAAAGGAATGGCAGTGAGTTGACGATACATTACCTCTATTGGTTATTGTGCAGAAATGCTTGTTTATCTCGATAATATCATAACAAAAATAGTTGATCACTCAGAGTTGCAATTAGCTCTACCTCTGTCTGGAGAAGGTAAAACCAAATTCCAAACTGTCTTTATGTCTGGATTGGGTCTGAATGTTGAAGTAGTCAAAGCACAGCTTCTGATGTCCTCATACCCAAATTTAAGCCTCCTCAGCCTGTCTGTGACCTTCAGTAAATTAAATAATGTCTGAGTTTCCATTTTCTTATCTGAAAAATAGTGTTCATAATAGTGCCTGATGCATGAGATTTTCATAAGAATGGATGAGATACATAGTTAAACCCCTTGGCATAATGACTGACCCACACACAGTAAGTGCCTAGCAAATATAAACCATTGTTATTGTGGGAGTGGTGATAATTATCGCTGCTAAAGATCTTATAGAAAGAAAAAATATTTTTAAAAGAAGCTGTAATTCAATGTAGATGATTTTACAGGAAGATAGAATTCTTCCTAGGGATAGAATTGCTCTTCGTTTAGAAAAGAACACCTTTTGGACATATTCAGTAATGAAAGGTGAACCAGCTCTGCCCCCACCTCCACCATGGACAAAGCTGTGATGGAGGAAGATGGTTCGCACACAAACAAAATAGAATTTTCTTGCAAGTTCTTCCTAAGGAAAGGAATAGAGAGTTGGATAGAAAATAGTTTCCAGGAGAGTTTGCAGAAGACAGGAATGGTTATTACCACGAGGAGCAGAGGTACATGAGTAGCCAGAAATTCCACAGTGACTTTGTGATGATAGTGATGTTTGACATTGAATTGGAAGCCTTTTCCTTCCCTGTGCTTAATTACCTCTCCATTATCTAAGAACCTTTGGTGAAAGGGAGTAGTTAGATTAGCCTAGTGTGCATGAAGGGAGATAGGGATTATTCTGGGCGGAGAGGGTGAAGAGAAGACCAGGGTCACAGGATGCAAAATGTTGAGAGAATGAACAGGAAATTTGGAGGAAGAAGGGGCCTGAGCAATGTTAGTCCCAGGGAGACTAACAGCAGGTTTGGGTGTGAAGGTGAGCTTGGCTACCAATGGCATGTCGGAAAGTATTAAGAAAAACTTTAGAATTGTACCCTCAATGAATCCCCAACAATAAAAAAAAAAAAAACACCTTTAGTATTATTTCCTTAAAATCAAGTATAAAACTTGTGAGCCTTTTTAATATTTGGGTTACTTTCCAAATAGTTAATGATAGATTAAGAAAAAAAAAAAAGAAAAATGGAATGAGATAGTTTTAAACAAGAGGTAAATTACCAATCTTTATGCCTTATACGTCTACAAATGCTGTCGTGAGTTTGATATTCACAGTATCTATTCAGTGAAAGAATTAGGAAAATTTATTGAAACAAAAACTTGATGCTGAGAGATCCTATTCTCAATAGGGGAGTGTACTAAATCTCCCTTATCTATTATGTGCCTTATGTTATTTATATGTTTGGATTTTTTGGCAAGAAAATCTTTTCCCAAACACTTTGCATCATGGAACTCATTGTGAGCGTACCGTGAGTAGGGTCAGTTACTTTAACCTGCTTTATTGTTAATTATATAGTGTACAATTCACAGATCTCTAACATAGTTTGTGCAAGTCCTTTGAAATATTTATTTGTAAATATAATCTGTAAATTCTATAAGATAGCTCCATTTTTGTGTAGCATAAGTTTTACTCTTCTGAGTATGCTTTCATGTTTATTTGGTACGATGACCTTAATAAGACAGCTATATATAATAGTAGTATTCTTAAGAAATGACACATTACACCAATATTATCCAAAAGAACTAATTAATCAAACATGATTAATTTTAATGTAATTACTAAAGAAAGATATACCATTTTATTATGACACTCTAGCCATACATTTTCAAAATATGCTTATTAAACAGTAAATGTAAGATAATGATTCATTTAGTTACATTTTTGAGAAGTCATTAGGATTGATATTCCTCTGCCATAAGTGAATTGAATAACAATTTCAAATATAATCAGAATTAATTTAATAAAAAATATGTTTTTCAACTAAGACAGGTATAATGAATGACCAATCATTAATTCTGGTTTCAAAATAGCAGGGAAAATTAATTCAGTGTCTGTAAGTTTACTTATCACAGTTGACCTATAAGTGTGATAAAAATTCATGAGGCAAAATACATGATGTAATCCCAATTCTCATAGTTCATTAACTCTCTTAGCAAAAAGAGATCTGACTTGATATTTGGGGCCTTTATGTAAACTGAATATAAGCTGCATGATGTTTGAAAGTTTTTGATATTTTGAACAGACATTTTAATGATACATAGACACAGATAAGAGATGTGAGTAGACAGCTTGAGGTTTCAGAGTCCCTCCTGCAGTGTGTTAGCAGCAGGTACAAGATAAATATCAAAACAAAATCAGATTAAGGGATTAACAGGAGTAACTTTGCTATGAGTCAGTAAGTGGGGTCAATGGTGGCTTGAAAGGGATTTTAGAATTCTGTTTTCATTTTTCCTACTTTACATCAGTGCATTTTGGGCAAAAGAAGATGAGTAATGTTTACTTTCAAGCCTGGGCGATTTGACAAAAGGCAGATTCTAAGGACTGTGAAAAGTCACAGGTGATTCAGCTCGAGTTATTAAGTAGGAGAAATCTATCTCCATTTTAGCTTGTATTTCAGATAGGCAGTAACATTTGGATTTTTGTGTCCTCTCCCTCAATTTCTCTCTCTCTTTTTTATTAAATAAAGGGAAGTGTTGTTTTTTTCTTTTCTTGAAACACTGTAACAATCACAGCTGAAAAATGGGGAGAGAGAAGGACCCCGTTTAAGATTAATGTAATCATACATTAAAAGGGAATATGTGAAATGTATGTCTTTAATAAGGTTCCTTTAATTCTAAGGTTTCAGCTTAGTCAGCTCTCTGTGAAATTCTAAGGCAGATACTAAAATAATAAGGACTGGGACGAATAAAGACAATTTCACAAATCCCCTGGGCCTCTGTCTCATCCGTGAGAGATTTCCTTAAAAAAAGAAACATACTATATACTACTTGCTCTAGAGAGGACATGGTTATTTAAATTGTTATCTTTATCCTGTACCATATGCACTTAAAGCTTCAGTCTTCTTGTCCTCTTCTTTTTTTTAAATAGAAATTACACACACACAAAAAAAATCTATGTATCACTTTCTAATAACTAAAGGAAAGTCTTATAGAATATTACAAAGAAATAAGCAGATATGTATTACAGGAATAAATGCTAGCATTGCAAATGAAGCAAAAACAGAGAATCAACAACATTTTCCTTTTGTTGTTGTCCCCTCAGATTCTGGCCGTTATGACCTTTGCAAGGGAGGGGCATAAAGACTCATAATTTTTTATATTTTGAAATAAATGATGCCATAACGCAAATCAGATTTATCTTTGGAAAACATTGATGGGAAGCCCACATAATTTGCATGGGAACACTCTTTCTTATAAGGAGAGCCAAACAGGTTCTGAGCTAATAAGTTAGTACAATCTTTTTAAGATTAAAAATAGCAAAACATTTTAAATAGTCTGATTATAGTTTTAACAAGTCAAACATACATTTCTATCTAGCCTATAGTTTTAAAATCTATATGGGTTTAATATTATCATTCCTCATTCCAATATAAAAAAAAGAAGAAAAGGACCAAGTCATTTTGAACATTAAGATATTCATAAAGACTGTATAGAGTGAAAAAAAAAAAAACCCAAAAAACAAAACAGAAAACAAAAAAAATCTTCACAGATTGTTAGCCATCTCTTTCAACGATTTCTCATAAATTCTTCTCTTTATCAGTAGATAACCCTCATCTCATAAGGAAATACTTCCCAACATTTCCCAGTGAGATCAGTAATTGCTTTTTATGAGAGCTACTGTTCTCTGAGATGTTTGGGTGAAGGAAGAATATCTTCTATAAACCAGTAAATGCCAAAAAATACCCAAGGGGGATGTGGCAGAAGTGATTTTTATCAGATAAATATCTGTATTTTTTCTCTTTTTGTTTTTATTTTCTCCACTTGCTGAATATCTGTTTTAGAACAGAGAGCACAAAAATCAAGAGTAACCTACTCATCTTTTTAGTTCTGCCATTTGCCTACTAAGATCTTTTTTCTTGCTTTCCATTCATACTACATGCTCTTGATCAAGGTGTTCAGATTAGATAATATATTGCTAATTTTGCTAAGTTTGAGAGCCAACAAAATAATGCAGCCTTCTAGCTTTTAAGAGTTTCCATCTCCTGCCCCTGTACCCCCAAATTCACAATTTGGTGAACTGTATACTACTTGCGAGTGATCAAAAGTTGAAAGGTGGTGGTGGCTAGACCTAATGCTATTTTATTAAGCCATCTATCTATAGAATTGTTGTTTTCATACTTTAAAAAAATATGTCTATGCTTTCTTTTTTTATCTTTTTTTTTTTTTTAAGTCAAGTACTTTCTTAAAGAAACAATAGCACCACATTGGCATAGCTGGCCAAACAATAAATGGGAAAGCAAAATGTGCTATGTCTTTCATTCTAAGCCTTCTCCCAAGGGTAGAAACTAGTAACAGAAACCCTGGAGCCACAGTACCAGAGATGGTTTCATCTACACAAACATTGACATTGCAAGAAGGGGAAGGATTCTGAAGGGAGGCAAAGAGTTTTGTTTTTTATTTTTAATAAGAATTTCAAGGAAGTGATTTATTATCAGTATTACATTAGATTCTTAGTATGAATGTTTGCATATGTGTGTATTTGTGTGTGCGTGTAGAGATTTTCTTGTCCCCAGAAGAGCAGATTCTGATGAAGAGATGCATTAATCTTTTCAGCGCAGCCTCCTCATCTTGAAATGTTCAAATAATATTTCATTCTAGTTAGGGAAGTGGGAACAGAAATTTGACCTAGTTATTGAGTATTGTTGATTGTCAGTTAAATTGCAAATAAGCTCATAAGTCGAAAGCTCATTTTTACCAATATGTACAATTCTTTTACAAACATCTTGAAATTGGCCATTTTAAAAGTCTAAAGCCATGTAATTCTAAAGCAAAGCCTATACAGTTTGAGCGGTGAAATTTAGGTGCACCTTCAAGCAAGCTTGGATTACTCTGCTATAGTACTTAGCCATCAACTGACTTTCAGATTAAATCATTTGTCTTCTAGTTTAAATCATTTAAAAATAAAATAGTAGCAGTGGTATCATTAGTTATTTTTAATTAGTTGATTTATAACCAGTTGTAGAGGATTGCCTGGAGGAAAAAGTTAAAAAAGATAATATGGCTTCACATATTTAAGCTTTCCTCATGGAGAGATTTTTGACTATGAATAGAATTAAACGAATAAAATAAATCATGGACACTCTTAGAATTGTCATATCCAATTATGTCAGAGAACCTCTAAGTCTGTGGAAGACTGCCTGTAAAGCTTCGCTGAGGGTCAGTCATTTTAAAAGTACACAGTGGGAACAAAAAATAAAAATCTGAAGTGCTGTTTACAGGCCGAGGGCTAAAATGACATCTAGTTTCTTTTTCATCTGTCTGCAGTGATCAGGACGCTGCCCAGCATGACCCTGGGGGGCCTCAATTCAAGTGTAATAAGGCTGGACTGAGAGTTTAAATGCTCATTGACTGAGCAGGAGTGCTCCACTAAATAGGCCCTTCCTTTTGCATACATTCAGAAATCCAGGAAGTTTTTTTGTTTGTTTATTTTCTGGCCTCTGAATCTTGAGGTGACCCAGTGGGAGGAAAACTGAAGATGTTGTTTTGTTCTTCATTTATACTTTCCAAGAATATAAAGGATAACATTTGCATGTAATAATCAAACCTGGGTGCTTTTTACTGAAATGTTCTAAGGTAAATAAAAAGATCTGAATGCTAGACAGTTCCTTATTCTAATCAGAAAATCTTGATCTACAGACAAGGACCACTTTCTAGGTTACAATGGGCCCATCCTCACCCTGGGATTTTCTTGATACCAATTTTCAGTTGAATGGATAAGACACATCCGCAGAGAGCTATGTGCTATCCTTCCAAGAAGACATAAGGGGAAATTTCTAACTGTGAAGGAAATGTTTGCCACTCAGCTAGCAACATGCTCTAGTTAAGCATGTTTTAACAAAAATTAAAAGAAATGTGTATATGTATATTCAGTTAAGAATAAGAGTAAAGTCCATTAAAGAAAGCAATTTTGTGACTTTTTATTAGATATTATTTCAAAATTTAAAATCTTGGATCATTTTTCTTATTGCCTAGAAAGAAGGAATAAATGTGCTTTTTAAAATTAATAGAGCATCACTTACAATATTAAAAGAGGTTTTATTAGATATTTAGCAAACTGCTTGGAAGAGTCTGTGAGTGCTAGAATTGGGTAGTAATTAATTCCTTTTCACTGATATAGAAATCTTCTCATTTTTCTCCTTTTGTTCTTTTCTTTTCTCTCTTTCCACTTATCTTTATATTCATAAGTCTAAATGCAGCATCCAAAATCGAATACTAAACCAAATATTTCTAACTTTTTAAAAAAGTGTTTAAAACGGTATTGAGCTTTTAACAACGAGTTAGTTGGGCAGTTTAAATGGATAGCTTCACAGACAAGAGTTTGGATGTCAGGATTAATCTCCAATTATGCTGTGAATGGGTTGTTTATAGAATTCCATCCCAGCAATGCAAGGGCTCTGATTTTGTACCCTCATAGCAACCCAGGGTAAAAATCTTACGCTTTATCATTTTAATCCTCATACCACCCCTTTGAGGTAGGTAGATGATGTATTGCCCCCATTTTGCAGATGAGGAAACTGAGGCACAGAGAGGTGAAGTGACTTGCCCAAGGTCACATAGTGGTGAATCCATGGCAGAGCTGGCAGATGTTTGTGTCTGCAGTGAGAAAAAGAAACCAGGACTATTAGAATTCCTAGCCCTCTGCATTTCCCATTCCGAGGCTTCCTCTCTGGACTCGCGAATCAAATTTGTATTAGTAGACTTTTGTGCCTTAAGTTCCTCTTGGAAGGTGTAATTGGGGGGTGCTTTCCCTGCTTTCCCCTATAGATGGATCTGTCAGTCCTCTTTCTCTGTCTTTCCTCTTTGGCTCCAGGCTTCCTTCTGTTTTGCTTTCACCTTTTACCGTTTTAGCCAGACTCTTTCATATAACAAACTACAAAATAGCACCATTGTACTAAAAAACAGAGTTTTACATACTGTTCGATATATCCTGTATTACTGATATGCTAAATTTACATAGTGCTCTATATGGAAAAAATAAAAAGAGAAAAGTTACTAATCGTTTTGCACACTAACTTATCATTTGAGGGAACTGTTTAGAGTTTAAGAGACTTTCTACATTTAAAACATATGCCTAAAAATGATTGGCCTCAAAGTTGTAATAATTGCATTGCTTTTGTAAGCATGATGTGGAAAAATAAAGCTTTGTGTCTAAAATAAGTGCATCCAACTTATATTTGGTATAAATGCCACAGATGGAATCTGGCGGGTTAAAAATTGGTGTGCTACTTGACTACTTGCTGCTCTTTGAGGAGGCCAAATTCGGCAAATATAAAGGTTATGAAGAGAGGTGGTTGGAGACAGACAAACGAGATTATCAGACACTGTAAAACAAACCGCCTGTGTTGTGTAGAAAGAAGTGCAAATAAGGAAACAATTCATAAACCACTTAGACAAGGTTGCTGAAGGAATGGCTCCAGCAGCCAAGATTCAGAGAGGAATTTAGTGCAACTGGATCTATACAACACCCATGCATTTGTGGCTCTTGAGAGGCAGGGACTAAGATATATATATATATATATATATATATTTTGTTTTTTTCTATAGAACATTATTGATAAAGGATCAACAGCAATCTACCAACTCCAGGACCATTTTTGCAAGGTGCAAAGCTTTAACAATCACTCCTAAAGACAATGTTGGAATGTTTACTTGTATATTTCATTGGGGGGAATGCCCATCTTTTAAATGTTATCAAAATTCTTTTTTTTTGGTAGGTGTTCCAATGTTCAACAGGTAACTCGTATAGAGCAAAGGATCCTGTGGTGACATGTCATTCTTCACTCCTCAGGAGAGTCTTCCTACATCCTGTAGTTCTTGTTTCCTGCACTCCCTCGACTTGCGTTCTTCAAATGTACTTCCTATAAATAAGGGAGAAAAAGTGGCATTAACTTGATGAGGCCTTATGTACCCATTCTCTCATTGAACCTTAACCTTTCGTGTCTTATGCCTTACCAGTCAAGCTAATAGGGAACTTGAGTCTTGGTTTTTTTTGAAAGGACCATATTCTATGTATAGGTGGACCTCACTTATTTATTTATTTTTGAGACAGAATCTCATTTTGTGGCCCTTGGTAGAGTGCCGTGGCATCATAGCTCAAACTCTTGAGCTCAAGGGATCCTTTTGCCCAGTTTTTTCATTTTTAGTAGAGACAGGGTCTCACTCTTGCTCAGGCTAATCTCAAACTCCTGAGCTCAAGCAATCCACCTGCCCCGGCCTCCCATAGTGCTAGGATTACAGGCATTAGCTACCATGCCCAGCCACTCAGGTTTTTTCTATGTACCCTGGTGATATGAATACCACAGATTGCTTTATAAGCATACACAGATGCATTTCCATCCATCTGCCTACATCACAGATTCATCAACAGGAAGAGGATTCTGAAAAATCCTGCTTTCTGGCCTATAGCTCTTTTCCTAACCACCACCACCACCACCACAAGAAAAATCAATCACCTTTTGGAGTCATCCTCTGTTGTTTTGTCACAATTTGTTGTGTTTTAATCTTTGTAAAAAAAGATATTTTCCTTTAGAAAACTCCTCCTCTAGAGAAAGGTAGAGTTTTAGAAGTAGAAGGCTGAGAAGTTTTGTAATTAATTTTGAATCTGTAAATTCACAGATATACTAAGCTTATCTCAAATCCTAGCTCTTCCTTTTTCTAGCTATGTGAACTTGTGCAAGTGACAATCTCTTGTATCTCAGTTTCTTCATCTGTAGAATAGGACAGTAATAGTATCTATATCATAGAATTGAAGATTAATGAATTGAAAATCACTTCCAATAAGCTTGGCACATGGTAAATGCTATGCGAGCATTAGCTGCTGTGATTATTTACTCATTTTCTATCTTCCCTTTATTAGCATCTTTATTGAGAAATAACCATTCTAGGAGTAGAAATCCTGGGTCCTTTGGTTTGGTGCTGCCATTCACTCATCATAGGTAATGCTGTTATTTAAGGAATATTGAGTGTTGTTTAGAATATAAGCCCTTTGGGAGCAGGGACTTGTCTGTTCACTGTCATAGTCCTAGTATCTGGGACAGTGCCCAGGATACTGCAGGTGCTTGATAAATATCTGCAAATGAATTGAATGAATGAATGTGAGGTACCCGCCTCATTATGTACAGAACCAAGTCATTATACTTTACCTGTAAATATTATTTTATCCTTGAATATGTTTGTTTGTTTGTTTGTTTTTTGGCTGGGGCTGGGTTTGAACCCGCCACCTCTGGCATATGGGACGGGCGCCCTACTCCTTGAGCCACAGGCGCCGCCCATTATCCTTGAATATGTTTGAATAGCAAAGAATTTAGATTAGGAGATTTGAAAAAATAAAGAAGGAAATGGCATTTACATGCATAAACTTAAGGTACTTCTTTTCTTGGCGTTACTTTTGCTGGAGGGCCCTCTATAGGAAGATGTAATGGGAAGTTATTGATATAAAATGAAGTTTAAGGAGCCACTGTATCCCTTTTCTGTAGGATATGTTTTCAGCAGGACCAAAAACAAGAGTTCTCACCATGATGTCTGGAATTGCCAAACCATTCCTTCCACCTAAGGTGACAAATGCCCACCAGATCACGTTGTTAGGAGCTACCGTACCTTAGAGATCACTCAGACCTGAGACCTGGAGAGGGTGAGAGGTTTAAGTACTGAGACTGGGAAAATAACATCTATTGGCTAAGGCCCGTGGGGATTTGGCGTTTTTTTTCACACATTTTTCAGCTCTTTTTGGAACATCAGCGTTATCACGAAATCCTTCATAAAAAGTCTCTAGTACTTTGTGAGTTGATGGTCAATATCCTACTGACTGAATAGAGAGGAGATGGCATAATAGTGTAAAAGTATTTATTAAACTAGCTAGTTCAGTGGCCACTGCAAAGAAAGCTGTTGGGAAGAATCAGGGCATTTGTATAGAGTAGCTTGAAATGCCACCTATACATTTTAATATACTGGCATGTTTTCTTTAAGTTCATACAAGTCCATTTAACATGCATTTATTGTAGTCCAAAGCATCTACCATTAAGCTATTGGCACACTTGGGTTCCTTATCTCACATCTTATGCTACTTTCCTAAAGGAGTTCTCTAGAAAAATAAAGGAAAGATATATGAGGCCACAGAGTAGCATCACTTATGTTCCCAAACAGTAGTTATCAAATTAATTGATAGGCAGAGAGACACACTAATTTGAATTTTATCTCTTTTTTTTTTTTTTCTGTTTTAGGAGGCTTACCAGCTTTTATAAAAAGATGATTTATAGGAATCTGCAATGCCCAGACTAAGAAAACACTCAAGAATGAAATGATAAAAGAAAGTCTCATGAAGACTTTAATCTCCTCTCAAGTTGAGTTAATTCCAAATTTTTAGAAGAAAACAGTAAGGTATTTTCTGGGCTTCACTCTTCAAATTCATGGGGGCTATAGCAAAAAGAATTGAAGTTAAATTGGCCAGCCATATAGATCTTATCTTTTGTCCTCGACCTAGAGATTCTTTTTCTTTTGCCTCAAAAGGTATGAAGTGCTAAGTCTGAGCAGAGGGACCCTCTGGCCTGTTTCTTTTGTGTCTGTCTCAGCATCACAGCAAAGCCATGGGCTGAAACTCACTTGAGTAAAGTGGATGCTGCTCCAAGTAGCATGGTTCCCATGCACACTCACAAATGGTGAAGGCCATTCAAACCAGCTGGGATGTTGTCTGGTTTGCATTTGGCTCTCTTCCCAGGCTCTCACATGTGACTTCTTTGTTGCAGACAATGACAGGGACAAAACAAAAGCACTCAGGGACTTGGTCTCAGTTGCATCTGTTGTTTTTCTCATTGTCTTAACTTAATTACTCTGGCCACCCTTGACAATGGGTGGCAAGTGGAGGCGGATAGAAGCAGCCTTGCTTGTTGGAGCTGGCACCCACCTTCAATGCACTTCTTGAAGGGTTATGAAACTGTCCCACATTCCACCAAGCAAAAACTTCTCACTTCAACAGTTTGTCCAAGACAAACAAACCAGCTGAAACTGTTTCTAGTATGCAACTAGACAGATTTTTGAAGGGAAAACAGTAGTGAGTAAATACTGTTTCCTATTGACACCAGGGAAGGTAAGACCATTAAAAAATTTTTTTGATCCTTCAGCTTACTAAGGTTGATTAAAGAAACATATCCTTCTGAAGGAAGGGTCAACCAACTCATTAGAAACTAAGTTTGAGAAGAGCTTAGTTAGTGATAGACATTATTACACATTGTGTACACAGATACTTAGGAAGCTAGAAGAGGCCCTGAAGAGACCATTCGCATTCTCTCCTTACCTTCTGCCTCATATCCTAGCATTTTCCTCCTATCCAGAGGAAAGCTATCCACAAACTTTTCAATTAAGAAAATAATAATAATAGCAATAATAATAATGCTGATGATAATAATCTTGCTTAACATTTGCAGAAGCTTTACAGTTTGCAGAATAATCTCACTGAATCCTCACAACCACCTCCTGAGGGGATGTGATGTGGTTCACATCAGTCCCACTTACAAGCTGAGGCTGTCTAAGATTTAGTAACATGCTTTAGTGCACATTGGAACAAACCAATAGGCCTAGGACTGAAATAACAGTTCCCATTGCTTGAACATTTATTATGTGCTGGGTACTATATAATGCAGGTTAATTGCATACGTTTTCTTATTTAGTTATAATTCTTTCTGAGATGAGTGCTGGCATCTTGACCACTTCACCTTTAAGGACTCTGAAGCTTGGAAAGGGTGAACAACTTGCCTGATTTCTTACAGTGAAGACATATGGGACAGTGGTTGGGATTTGCACCAGTTTCTTCAAACTCTATAGCCACTCTGCTATCTTACCTACTCAGAGGGGAAAACATCTGGTGCCTCAGAGTCCAAATCTCTTTCCAACAGCAATAGTTGATGAGCCACCTGTGATCCCAGATGGTGGTAGATGACACTGGTTTAGAGGGTAAGGCAGTGCCTTGGGGCAGAGCACTCTTAACTAGGAGGGTGAGTGCCCTTCCCTTACCATAAGTGGGAGCTGGGCCCTATTTGTAATGGTTATTTATAGAGGACTAGTGCATAGTATTCAGTTAGCAAAAGCTCACCCGCTGGGTATTATAATGCCTTCTTTTCTCCCTGCCTATCTTTATGAGACTTTTCCTGAGAGAGAGAATCTAAAAGAAAGATGATAATAGTCTCTTTACATTTTAGGGAGGAAGCAGTGATGTTTTCAATGGACTATGTTTCCATCTCCACCCACTCCAAACAAGTTAAGTATTGTATGACATAAAGTCTAAGAAAAGCCTGGCACTATAAAAAAATACTGGGAAAATACTGTCCAGCATGGAATATTAGCAGTGCCATACACAACATAAAGTACTAACTTGGCATTGACCCTCTGCCCAAAAAAGGGTTAAATGGGAAAGAAAGAGCAGTGGGTGACTGGAGAGACGGTGGTGTTATCAGCTCTTTACCTGTTGAAAAGGATGTGCGTAGCAATTTTGCAGGCTTGGCCTGGGGATATGTGAAATTTTGGAAGGTGATTTTGATATCTTGGTATCAATTTTAATATCTCTTTCCTTCAGGGAATCCCAAGTTCAAATTCCAGGAGAGTTGGGTCAGCCTTTCATCTCCAGGAGCCAACCAGTTTGTCATGACATCTACTTGGTGCTTTGGGATATGACTTTAGAACCGAAGGACAAGGTGCACCACGTTCTAAGAGACCTGAACTCCCTGTTCATGTGGCTGCCTCTTTAACGAAGAGTGAGAGGTGTGTACTTACTGGACACAAGGTTGGTTTGCCCAGCCTCATGTTTCTTTCCGGAAATCTCATCTCGCTTTTTATGTGACTATGGTGGGAATGGCCTTTTCCCCCTAATATGACCCTCTTCTTTGGCAGGCCCCTCCCATATGCCACTGACTGAGTGTGATGGGGACACCAAGGCACACTCCTTCCTGGGAAATACAGGATGCTTTTTTTGGCCAGTGTTGGCTGAAAGATTCCTTGCTGGCTTTGCTGAACTTTACTTTCTGCAGCAGGTGAGGATATGTCCACCCAATCTTCTCTCCCTCCCTCCTTCACTTGGGGTAGGACTCACTTTCACACAGGGATTCCTCGTGATAAAAGCCCAGTCTCATCTTTTATTTCTCGGAGGCCCTGGGCTTACACACCTGCTTTGGAGTTGTGTGACCTTTGAGAATCGCTGTGTTGGTCTCTCCTTAGTTTCCTGTTCTGTAAAATGAAAGGGCAGGAGAAGAACACCCACCCCGTGGTGTTGCTATCACTGAATGTTATAACACTTACACATTAACTGAGCAGAGGGGATAGTTGTGTGCAGGGGAGTCTACTATTTCAAGGACACTTGATTTAGATCTGTTATGCGAACTTGACTGTTAGCAGTATTCTACCTTTGTTAGAGCATTGATGCGCTACAGGGTAAATCCTGCATGTTTGTCTCACCACTCAAAGGTAAGCTCCTTGAGAACAGGCAAGCATAGTTCCTTCACCTCTGTATCCTCCCCAAATGCAAGTATGGTGCTTTAAGCAAAGTGACAAACTGAGAAATGTTTGTTAAATTGATTTAGATTTGCTGCAGGAGTGGAAGAAAAGTATTCAAGTCAACAGCAAGCATTGTATGGCTGCTTTCTTCCCCCTGTGCTTACAAGGGAAGATAGCACAGAGCCTCTTCCTGTCTCAGAACTTACAAGTACCAGGCTGTGGTATAGTAAGTATCAATTAAGAAATGAAGGAGGCTCGGTGCCTGTGGCTCAAGTGGCTAAAGCACCGGCCACCTACGCTTGAGCTGGCAGGTTCAAATCCAGCCCGGGCCCGCCAAATAACAATGACGGCTGCAACCAAAAAATAGCCGGGCAGGGCGGCGCCTGTGGCTCAGTCCGTAGGGCGCTGGCCCCATATACCAAGGGTGGCGGGTTCAAACTCGGCCCTGGCCAAATTGCAACCAAAAAATAGCCGGGCGTTGTGGCGGGCGCCTGTAGTCCCAGCTGCTCGGGAGGCTGAGGCAAGAGAATCGCTTAAGCCCAGGAATTGGAGGTTGCTGTGAGCTGTGTGAGGCCACGGCACTCTACTGAGGGCCATGAAGTGAGACTCTGTCTCTACAAAAAAAAAAAAAAAATAGCCGGGCATTGTGGTGGGCGCCTGTAGTCCCAGCTACTTGGGAGGCAGAGGCAGGAGAATCGCTTGAGCCCAGCAGTTGGAGGTTGCTGTGAGCTGTGATGCCACAGCACTCTACCCAGGGTGACAGCTTGAGGCTCTGTCTCAAAAAAAAAAAAAAAAAAGAAAGAAAAAGAAATGAAGGAGATAGAGTAATGCACGGTTAGCACACTGGAGTTCATCTCGGGTTTAGGTTCTGATTTGAGCACTTGTTAATGCAAGAGTTTGGCAAGACATTTAGCTGTACTCAGCCTGAGTTTTCCTATCTGTACAGCAGAGATAATTATAATACTCCCCCATCGGCTTATGGTGCAATCAAATGGGGTGATTTGCTATAGGACTTACCACAGGGGATGTGCCTAATCAATATCAGCTATTATTGTTATTAATCATTCATTACTATTTTCAAAGCACTTTTCATGCTAGGGTGCTGCTGCCCTTTGTCTGGCTGAATCTGGGGAAAGAGTAGTTACCATGTGGGTTATCAGAGCTCCCTTGGATGCTGGGGTAGCAGACTTATAGCTCTTTTTTTCCTAGTCACCAGTGCATCAGTAGGATGCCCAGGAATCTTGTATGCTTCCCATTGTTATTCCCAGATTGTCCTGACTTAGCAACCTTCTTTCTCTCTCTCTCTTTTTTTTTTTTGAGACAGTCTCACCTTATCACCCTTGGTAGAGGCATCACAGCTCACAGCAACCTCCAACTCCTGGGCTTAGGTGATTCTCTTGCCTCAGCCTCCGGAGTAGCTGGGACTACAGCAGTCCGCCACAACACCCGGCTATTTTTTTGTTGCATTTTGGCAAGGGCCGGGTTTGAACCTGCCACCCTTGGTATATTGGGCCGGCGCCCTACTCACTGAGCCACAGGTGCCACCTCACCTTCTTTCTCTTTAAAGGACACACCAATGTACTCAGCCCTACTATGAAACTAATTTATAGCTTTCACATGAAAGCTATAACCCAGTTATAACCTAAAAATATGGGGAAGGGGGAGAGGGAGGGGAGGGAGTGGGGAGGATGGGCGGAGGAAGGGTGATTGGTGGGATAACACTTACGGTGCATCTTACAAGGGTACATGTGAAACTTAGTAAATGTAGAGTGTGAATGTCTTAACACAATAACTAAGAAAATGCCAGGAAGGCTATGTTAACCAGTGTGATGAAAATGTGTCAAATGGTCTATCGCATTAATATACACAGCTATGATTTAATGATAATAATAAAAATAAATAAAAAATAAATCTTTTGAAAGCAAAATAGATCAATAAAGGACACACCTGACTCCATCTCAAATAGTTCTGCTTGTGATATAAGAAATCTCTACCAAGATGGTTTAAAAGCTTGGAAGAAAAAAAAAAGAAAGAAAAGAAAGGAAATTAGGCCAAAGCCATACTTTGTCTTTCTGGCAAGAGGTATTTATGTTGCCTTTAATGGTCTTGAAGGATGTTGTAAAATACTTGAGGCTTCAGGGCTGCTTAGATTGTTGATTTTATGGACAGCTTGTTTAGTTAGCTGTTTGTGTTTGTGTTACATTTTTAAATTTAAAAAAAGTTTAAGCACTGTCTTTCCCAGAGGGAGTTGATTTTGGAATTGTTGAAAGGTTCAAATGTGGTATTTTAAAAAGTGAAACACCAGATTCTAGCAATTTTACTGATATGTGCTTAAGATTCAGCACATTCTTACCTAAAAATTGGATTTGATTATTCTTTTTCTCTTGTGCCTCCAAAATGCCATTGTTTCATTCTATGTACAACTTAATAGAGTTAATTAAACTCGTGTATGCAGGAATTTATGTCACAGTGAGTGTCCTTGGGAGATGTGAGGCCCAGGGTTTTACCTTTTGGTATCATTTCAATGCAATAGTGACGAGTTCACAGGGTTATTAGGAAAGGGTGTTACTCTCTTCCACTCATTCTTTGTGTGTGTGACAAATCTGGGGAGAACATTCCAATGCTGTGTTCCAAATTTTCCTCCTCACTGAATTGAGAGAAATTTTGGAATTTTGGAAAGCCTTCCTGAACTTTTAGGATGAACAAAATAACACTATGACAAGTTAAAGTGATTTGCATCTGTTTGAGGTGATGGGAGCCTTCAGCATATAAAAGTAAACACGCAGAGTGCCAGCCAGAGCTATTCCAAGGCAGAAAATGGTGCAAGAACAATTCATGCCTGCATACACTTTGAAAAAACTCAAAATTGGTGTGTTGTGCCAAAAACACCTCTACCTCCATCCTAGCATTCTTTTGAAGAAAGGAACAAATATCATAATTTACAGAGAGACAAACCAGAGCATTCAATAGCGACCTGGGCCAACCAATACTAACAAAATAACAATAATGACCCCATGGACTTATTGATTCATTTACACTCTTTATTTCTGCTAGTCTTCTAATGCCTCATGAGCTAGTCAAGAAGCCAGAGGGCACATTTGCACCATGACATATGCACATTCTCAAGTCTAGATTTTCAACTGATTAAGCGTCTTTATTCAAATCCTCAACTTGCTATGGTCTCCCTTCTAGTCTTTTGGCATTTTTGTCTTGCCATAATTGTTACCCAAAGCTATGAAAATAGGACATTGCATTTTCCCAGGTGGCAGAGCTAGTTGGTCTTTGATTATTTAACCTCTTGGTGATGGTTAGACAGAAAGCCCCATGTAAATGTTTATACATTTTATGCAGAATTTTTGTAGAAAGTTTTGCCATAAATCCCAGCTTGGAAGCCTAGGCCATTTGGCTAGTTTGGGTTAGGTGTAACATTTCTTGGTCTCTCCCTAGGAATTTTGGAGCTATTTTATCCAAAACAAGAGTTGCCATTATGCTCAGCTTTTCATAGATTTTGCTCTTAACATCCAATCTTCTTATGGACATTCTGACAACAATGCCAAGGAGAACAGTGTAACCCATTGCCACCTTTTTTTCCCCAGAGTGACAACAACATGAACCTACTCAAATAAATGTACATTCCCTTATCTGACCCAATCGAATGAAAGCATATGCCAAAGTGAAGAGTGGAAGTAAGAGGTTATGGTTAAGAAAGGGGAAAGTAGTTGAAGAGGCACTGAATAGGTGATGCCAATAATCCCAGTCTAACGGAAGTAGGAGAAGGAGATGATGACAGATTGTCTGGATGTACTGAGCTTTAACTGTAATGATTCAAGAATTAGATCTGGAAGTTTCAGAAGTTGCAAACTGGTTTATGGGAAAGTTAGACCTCAAATGAGATTGATCTACGGAGTCCTTCTCTGTAGATCACACAGACAGTGGCTGAAGTCCTCGGTTTCTTAGAAGATACGATAGAAAGAAGAGTAACTTCTTTCTGCTCCTTCAGTAATGTTCCCTTTATTTCCAGAACGATATTTAATCTAGGACTAGAACCGTAAGGCCTTTGGGAAGACAAAGCATTCCTGCAGTTTTTGGTGAATGAAGATTAGCTTTTTCAGAGGAATTTACCCTCATTGAAAGAAAAGCCAAGAAACCATAATTACCTGTAATTTTGGAAAATCATTTACTCCAAATCACCTCTGGATACAACAGTGCTAGGACACAAAGCTACACATACACACAGACACAAACACAGCAGAGAAAGTAATCCCCTTCCCCATAGAACTGTTTGCTGTAGTTAATTACAGATACAGGGACACTTAAACTTAAAAGCCATTTGGCAGCGTCTCTAGCATTCGTATTTCCAACCAATGAACTTCTACTTCTTTAAAGAGTGAGTTTCTTGACCAATTGATCTTAAAACTGTAACCACAGTAAGTTAATAAAATAAAGATGAGAATTTTCCAAATTGTTTTCTGGCTCCTGTTAACTCATCTACCAAGAGCCCCATCTAATCTATAATTGAGTTCCTGGTGTTTTAAGAACTTTCTTAATGGCTCTTTAGACATATCAGACAGGGACTCATAGACCTACTATTCCATGCCTCTCATCATTTTCCTGCTGTTCTTAATTTCCATTTCTCTCTCCTGAAGTTTAACATAAGTTTGTATTTATAAATCCTCTCTTTTGGTTGCTGGATAAAAGTGGAGTAGTTCTAAAGGCATCAAGGAGTCTAATTAAAGAAGGCCCCCAAATATGTGAGCATCAGGGAAAAGTTCTCATCTCAGGCCCTTGAAGATGCAAAAGCTGATCTGGAAGTTTAGTAGCTCCTGAAGAACCTTTGCTAACCTCAGCTATTCCTTTAAAAGTAGACCTGCCTCGCTTAGATCAAATGAATTGGTAACTGGGCTTTAAATATTGAGGTAAATAAACAAGCTGAGAATTCCACAGCAATTATTCCAAACCTTGTACTGTATAAAATGAGATTCTGTTTCATCTAAAGCTATTAATCTTTTCATTGCTACCAAAGTCTTCCAAATCAACTCTGCCCTAGGATTAAAAATCAACTACTTGTTATATAGGAAATACTGCCAAATTCCTTATTCTGTTACATGGGAAAGTAAAGAGAATAAACCCCATTTTCCACCATGGATGCTAAAATGGATGCGAGAAATTGCAAAATTTATCACCTAAGAAAACATTGTTTTCCTCTAGTGGGAGGGAGGTGGCCAGGGGATGTAGAAGAGAGTAGGGGAACTGGTTTGGGACAACTCATTTCTTTGCCTCCTTTTCCACCCTTGCATCCTAACAGAGTACACATTAGAAGCTGTATGAGGTTTTGTTTGTTTTGAAGAGATGTTTGAGAGAAGATCAAATGCTTGTGAAAAGTACTGCATCGGCGGCAGCCTTAGAAACTGAAGTGTCCCGGAAGTCGTGTAAGCCCGGAAATATCCCACATTTCTATTTATTTTGGCAATTTTACTTAAAAATAGCTAGAGCTAGAGTTCATGCTACAATTAAATTTTCCCCAGGCACCATGAAATGAAAACACATATTATATTTGATTTTAACTAGTTGAGAAAAATGGTGGTTTTCTGAAAGTTCATTGTATGACCCTGAAATAAAAGTTAACAGTTCTTCACGTGGGAGAACTATGCTACCATTTCAGTGGGAAGTATTTATAGAATCAGGGGTTTTCTAGGTTGGAAGAAGTCTTAGGTCACTGAGTTCTCTTCTTCTATCACATGTTTGAAACTCTGCTACCACATTACAGAAAAGTGTTGGCAAGCTTAGACTTGAAGTTTTGGTAGTACAAGACTAACTTCCACTTCAAGATACCACATTTTTTTTTTTTAATATGGCTCTAATTTTCAGAAGGAGGTAAAATAATATCAACTAAAACTTTTGTAGTCCTTACTGTGTGTCAGACATCATTTTAAGCACTATAATATATTTGTGAAGTACATCCCCCCAAAGAGACACATACACAGTCTATATGTATAATATCAATAAACCCTCACAACAACTCTATGAGCTAGATTCAATTGTTACCCCTATTTGACAGATTAGAAAACTGAGGCATATATAAGTTAGATGATTTGTCCAAAGCCACACAGCTAGGAATCGAGAGAATCGGGATCTAAACCCTCTAAACCTAGGCAATCTGACTCTACATTCTATACTCTTTTTTTTTTTTTAAATATATTTTAAGACAGAGTCTCACTTTTTTGCCTTTGGTAGAGTGCCATGGCATCATAGCTCATAGCAACCTCAACTCTTGGGCTCAAGTGATCCTCTTGCCTGAGTTTTTCATTTTTAATAGAGATAGGGTCTCACTCTTGCTCAGGCTGGTCTTGAACTAGTAGTGAGCTCAAGCAATCCACCTGCCTCTGCGTGCCAGAGTGCTAGGATTACAGGCATGAGCCACCGAGACCAGCCATTCTGTCCTCTTAATGATTATATTTCAGCCTCTCTGATGGGTATAACTTTCCTTCATGCCTAATATAGAAGTTTGCATGTTGTAGATGCTTAATAAAAATATTTTTAACCAATTTTATTTCAGGATTATGATTCTATACAAACTCCAATTACTTTTACATACAATCATCAAATTGCCTTAATAAATATAGTTGAAACATCAGAATTTTAAATTATGATTTATAGCCTGCCTACTTCAAGAAAACATGAGGGAAGTAACACTTGGTGGGGTAAGATGATAATTAAATTAAGGCTTATCAGAGCAGTGAACCCATCAGGCCAGTACCTTATTCAGGCAATGCTAAATTCTCCTGCTAAGATGTCCATCATGGGCGGCACCTGTGGCTCAGCGAGTAGGGCGCCAGCCCCATACACCGGGGGTGGTGGGTTCAAACCCAGCCCCAGCCGAAACTGCAACAAAAAAATAGCTGGGCGTTGTGGTGGGCGCCTATAGTCCCAGCTACTCAGGAGACTGAGGCAAGATAATTGCCTAAGCCCAAAAAAGCTGGAGGCTGGGCTCAAGCAATAGTCCTCAAGCAAGAAGGACTATAAAGTGCTTCATTGATGCCTATAGCAATAGGTCCTTGAACCATTTGTGCCATAGAAGGAAATTCCAAACATGCAAGAGCTGTAGAAACATAGCTCCTATGTAGGGTAACAGGAATTACTATGTCTTATCAGTACAACTTATTTTTATGGTCCTTCTACTATTCATTTTATGGTCTTACTACTGTTCATCAGCCTATGTCACTAATTTGTCCATCTGTCCATCCATCCATCCATCCTTTTATCCAGTATTTTATGCCATGTATCACTTGGTGCTTCAATATTGATACTAGAAAGGAATACATGGAAAGGTAATAATAGATTTCCCCTGTTTTCTTAATTCATATTATTTGATAAACACAAGTAGGCATTTAAGATAGTTGCTTTGAGTTGATAGAATTCATTCCAAAAAGAAGTATGTTTTAATGCAGAGTTGGAGCATTAAGCATTCTTTAACTAGGGAAGTTTTTTTCTTTTTCCTCTCTCCCTCCCTACTTCCTTCCTTCTCTACTTCCTTTTTTTCTTTTCTATTTTTTTTTTTTTTTTTTTTTTACTTTAGAAAAGGAATTTAATAGAGGATTTGGGCATCTGAATGATTGGAGGGGGGGCCTACGTAATTCCTTTGCCTCAACCTCCCCAAAAGCTAGGACTACAGGTACGTGACACCACGTCCAGCTGATTTTTTTTTCTTTCTTTGTGGAGTCAGGATATTGTTATATTGACTGAGCTGGTCTTGAAATCCTGGGCTCAAGTAATCCTCCTGGCTTGGCCTCAGCCTCCCAAAGTGCTTAATTTCTCTTGAAGGAAGTTCATCACTGGGTGTAATTATAGTTTACCCAAAACTTTCCATGGGGTATGGATTCTTAATTCTTCTTCTGAATCATGGTCCCTTGAGGAGTCCTCTGTATTTAAAGAATATTCTAAAGTAATGGTTGCAGTAGATACTGGACTGTGCCTGAGGCTGGTTTCAAAGCATGGACATCTTAGCAGGAGAATTTAGCATTGCCTGATAAGGTACTGGCCAGATGGGTTCAATCACTGCTCTGATAAGCCACAATCTACTTTGCAACCACAGCAACAGCGGCTTAATTCCCATCTAGGACTTTGGCAAGCTTGTGATTGGACCTTTTCCTCCCAGATTGAGCCTTAGGCATCTCCTTCAAATTCAAGTGATCCTGAGTTTTCAGTGAACATGGAGAATGGGTGATCCTGGAGTAGAAAGCACAACAGGGGCACAAAGGACCAGACAGAAAGACGATTCCTTTATACCATAGTATAAGGCATCTTCAAAGCAGGCGACTTGAGTTCACCTTTTAATTTAATTGTCATCTTACCCCACCAAGTGTCATCATTTGCTTGGTGGAGCACTTCTCTCTTGTACCCACTCTCAGCTTTTATACTTCACAATTTGGAGGATCTTGAGACTTTTTGTTTTATTACCTATGAGCACCTCCACTGATTTAACCAAGGGAACTAAGACCTGAATTCTGTGATTCTACTGAGCTTTTCTTCACCCTCAGGGAAATCCAGCACTCTTGCTCTCATTTACTCCCTTCCTTCTGGTGGAATAAAAATAGTGGGAGACTGCAGGTGGCCATTTTCTGTCTCCTCCTTTCCTTTTAGAATTCTTTCTCAGTCAATTCACATTGACTATGTGCTGTTATCTCCTGACCAGGAGGAAAGCAGCTTAGAGCTCAAATACATCTTTATCTATTTCTGGATCTCCTATCTTTAAAATGAAGGAATCAAACCAAATGATTTCTGAGCCTCTTCCAGCTCTTCACATAACATGGCCCTAGGGTTTTTATGGAGCAGACATTCATAGGATTTTAGATTTTTAAAATCTAGATCTATGTGTATGAGTGGGGTGGGGTAGGGAAGGGTTTCCTAGGAGATATAATCAAAAGGCAGTAGTCAGACATCAGAAATCTTTTGTTATGGGCTGAATTGTGTCCCCACCCCAGTTCAAATGTTGAAGTTTTAATTTCCAGTCAAAATATGACTGGTCTTATCTACGGTCATACCACCCTGAATGTGCCAATCTCGTCTGTTCTTAGAAGCTAAGCAGGGTCGGACCTGGTTAGTACTTGGATGGGAAATAGTGTTTTTACAGACATAATTATGTTAAAATGAAGTGAATGGGGTAGGCCTTATAAACAGGATATTTGGACACAGAGATAAAGACACAAGGAGAGGAGGCCATTTATAAGCCAAGGAAAGCAGTCTGGGGCAGGCCACCCTCCCTATGGCCTCAAATGGACTGATACCTTGATTTTGTGGCTTTCAACCTACAGAAATGAGAAAATAAATTTCTGTAGTTCATGCCATCCAGTCTGTGGTACTTTGTCATGGCAGACTAAGCAAACTAATACATCTTTTATATCTGATTCCAAAGTGCAAAAAAAAAAAAAAAAGTTCAGTGACCTCCTCTCAAAGGTTACCTCATAGGCCTCACAGGCGTTTAGGCAAATACTGATGCCCTTTGGTATGAACCGTGGACTTGACTAAGAAATACAGCCTCCAATCTCAGCAGGAAATGAAATCTGGGAACTTGTATGACACAATTCAGTCTTGCTGAGAATTTGGGGCTAATATTTAACTCCGAATTGACACAGGCAATTCTTCTATAACAGATTAATACAAAATTTTAAAATGCATATGCAACTCTTGATTTTTATCTAGATATCTGAAATCTTTTACTCTTTTTTAATTGTTTTTTGGGGGGATGAGAAGTGGTATGTGTTATTTGCTGCTTCTTTAATTTTTATTCTTTTTTTCATTCTTGCCACTGTCTTTCTGTGGGCTTTCTTGGGCTTTATATTTTTCTTTTCCATTTTCTCCATGTTTCTTAGCCACATTCCTGTAACAGGTTATTTCTTCTTCCATCACGTCTTCATCCAGCTCCAGCAGGCCTCCTTCTCTTCCATCCCTCTATTACATTTCCTGCCTTTCTTCCTTGCTGTCTGTTCCTCGCTCACCATCTTCACCTCTGTTTGCTTAGTTCTCCTCTCCTCCAGTTTTATTTATTTTTGCCTCTGTGTTCAGCATTTCTAGTTCCAATTTCCCTCCTCTGCTCTTTCTTCCTTGCTCTGATCTGCTGACTTGCTTCTGTTCCCCTCCTGGGCATTTCTTTGGCCCACCTTTCCTTCTCTTCTGAGATTTCATGTTCTTATTGGTAGATGAGAGCTGATACTGTAAACATTACAAAAATAACTGCATTGAGAACAGGTGGTTCCTTCCGTGTCCCCCAAAACAGAGCCTTTGGGTCAGCCCAGAATGCCTGGGCTTCATATGATGCAGGAGACAGCATTGGTGTTGAAGAGGGCTCTGTATCTCAGTCACAAGACCCATCATTCCAGATCTTTAGGACTCCTCACTGACAACTAACCCCACTCCAACAAAAAATTAAGAGGCACTGGGTGACCTGGAAAAAGAAAGAATGAACCTGCCCTCGCCCCTTCAAACCTATGTTCCTGCCAAGTTTCTTCTGTGGTCCTTGCTCCCTGATTCACTATCGAGCTACTGTTCACTGGGTCCTGCCTTTAAATAGTCCCCATCCTTCCCTATGGGTGGCACCCTGAGTCACATCCCTGCTAAGCTTTCCCAGTCCTCCCCCAGCCTCAGGTGCAATTTAGGGTCAGGAAGCAGCAAAATTATCATTGTAAAATCAATCTCTCATCTTGTGCCTTCCTCACAACGTTAGCTCCAAATATTCAGCCCACACCTTGGCATTTATTTTTCAACAGAGCTTCCAAGGATACCTTTCCTTACTCGTCTTTTTCACTTTCTTTTCTTTTTTTTCTTTTGGTAGAGACAGAGTCTCACTTCATGGCCCTCGGTAGAGTGCCGTGGCCTCACACAGCTCACAGCAACCTCCAGCTCTTGGGTTTAAGCGATTCCCTTGCCTCAGCCTCCCGAGTAACTGGGACTACAGGCACCCACCACAACACCCGGCTATTTTTTTGGTTGCAGTTTGGCGGGGGCCGGGTTTGAACTCACCACCCTCGGTATATGGGGCTGGCACCTTACCGACCGAGACACAGGCACCGCCCGTCTTTCTCACTTTCTTTTTCCTCTTTCACCATGTCTTTAGTTCTCTTTCTTTTTTACTTAATGACTCAAGTTTTAGTTACTCCCTTACATTCATTTGTTCATTCATTCATTCTCTCATTCAACAAAAATCTATGAAGTGACAGAAAGTGCACCAGATCCTTTCTGCACTTACAATGGCACAGGTGGTACTTCTAACGTTTGTTTATGGTCTAGCTCTTAGAAAAAGACGCCCGCAAATTTTGATCAATAGAAATTTCTAGGTGTTTTTGTGGCAAAACAGAAATTTCTATTTTTAATGCATTTTTTTCTTTAATTGTGCTTATACTGAATATGAATTTTGAATAGTTTCCATTAGTCTTTTCTTCTCCTTTGCACAATTTCAGAGTTCCAGAACTTGAAAGGATACATGCTTTATTACTAATTATAAGTTTGACGGATATTACCACTGGTCCAATAGGTACTTTGTGCAGGCAGGTGAGAAGCATCTTATGAAGTATATGCATTAATTTTCTTTATTTTGACAACAACTGAATGTGGTAGATATTACCATTATCCTGTTTTACTGATGAAACTGAGTTTTGAATAGGTTATACTTTTAGGCCAAGGGCTTTTACTTGGTGAATAGGGAGGTGAGGACTTCAGTTTTGCCCGATATCAAAGCCCGTGTTTCTTTAGTCACTGTTTTCCAATCCTCAAATAATCCATAGGAGTGGAAGTGGAAATTTGCCATGCTGAGTAACCATAGGGATAGGCCTGGAATCCATCCCTTTGGTTAGAATGGACCTTTTCCAACCCATAAGCCAGGAGGCTAGCGGGCAGAATATCTGTTTGGCCCACCCACACGTGTGAGATAGATCACTGGAAGATAGCAGGATCCCAACCAGGTGGGCCTACCTTTTGAGTCTTGGGCATGTCGGTGTGGCGTTGGGCGCGGACAGAACGAGCAGACTTGGCAGGCTTGAGGGGTGCACAGTACATCTCCAGCCTCCTCAGATCACAGCTCCGGAAGCAACACTCGTCCACAATGCCTGTCTGAGGTGCCCTTCGACTGCTGGAGCCATACCCTGTGGGCTTGTCTGCAAATCAAGCAGAGAGGCTTCATGTAAGGGGACAATCTGCTAACATCACAGTCTTCCACGCTGTTCCTGATGCCTCTCCTCTCCCCACATCTAGTCAGCCAACCATTCTCCAATGTCTCAACTTTTACTTGAAGCTTCCCCAACAATTACTGATCCCATGGCTCCTTCTGGATGTGTGTGTCTCCTGGAGTCAGTGCCATGCTCATTAGCACTCACTCACTCAGCACACTTTTGTGTTAATTCTCCCTGAGTTTTCAGCAGCCTGCCGTCCTGGATCTTATCGATACCCAATTCTAGTCTTTCATCATATATTGCCTTACTTAGAAGGATGGTAGGAATATTAATTAAAGGAAGATACATGCACTGTTTTTTTCATCACTTTAGCAAAGCTGAGTAGTATTTACATACAGAACAGTTCACATGTTTGCTTTTTTGCTTGACTATACAGTCAGGATGAAAAGCAAGGAAGTTTAAGTCTGGAAAAGCCTCCTGAGTTTACTGATGTGAAAACCGAGACTTGGGGTTGGGAATGATTTGCTCGAGGTCATTCGGGCCCCAAGGGCTGGAGTCAGGATTCAGACTCAGATCTACTTGCTACAAAGCCCATGTGCCTCACTGAGTGCAGGACACCCGTTAAATGGCCCCTTGACAAGTTACTTAAGTCTCTGGGTCTCAGTTTGCTCATTTGTATAATGGAGTTAACAATATTTTTCTGTTAAGAATTGTTTGAGAATTACATGAGATAATGTGTGAATAATGATTGGCACAGCTCTTGCCCCAGATTGGGCCCTCAATAAATACTGGTTTGCTTCCTGAGTAGCCTTTCCCAGGTCTTAGATGGTCAGTGAAGAAGCAGTGTCACCACTGACTGCAGGTAGAAGCCTTGGGCCTTGAAACTGATAACAATGCCAAGGCGATAGGACTCCTTCTCCCAACACTCCCGTGAGACCAGAACAATCAATTCTGTTTTCTTATCCAGACTGAGACAATGAACTGACGGGTCCACCTTTTCTGTGATTCTGATTGCCCAGAGGGAACACCATGAATAACAATTCTTTTGATATTTACAAATCAATCAGATCTCTTTACTTGGCAAGTAGGTTTTGGTTTGGTTTGATTTTGTTTTGGTTTGGGCACACTTTTCCTGGCTCTAGATTTTAAAGAGAGGGCAAAACAACTTTACATGGAACTTAAAATGTACCTGAGTTATTTGTAAACTTTTTGTCATAGCAGACGTTTTGTTAAACCAAATCTTACATATGTATCAGTGTATGAAACAGACAAAAGTGAGTCTGCTCTGGCTCAGGCAAGGGCAGAAGGCTTGGATCTTGCTCTTTTCTTCTCTTCCCTTATCTCCTTTGGTGGTGGTGGTGGTGGGGAGAGGAGGGCTGTATCTTCTCCACTAATGTCTAGGCTTTGTGGAAGAAAATTTGTAAACCACTACTACAGAAGCATCCAATCTGATGCATATTCAATCTTAATTCCAGACAGAAGAAAGCATTATATTTTAAATAGAAAGTCTTACGTTTGCATAATAGTGACACCATACTTGAGGATGGGGTTATGAAAGTCAAAATCCTCATGTAGTTTGAACTCCTTCAATTGGGGAGATCAGGCCCTTCGTAATGGCCTGCTACCAAACTAGTTTGGCCGCCTCACTGCTGGCAGGGCCAGCCGTCCATGGTATCCTCTAAGAGCCCAAATGTTTTCCTGATGCTTGGCACAGGAGCCTGGTGGCTGCTTCCTCCTGTGATGCAGGTTTATTGTCATTCTTAGGGCAGTTGGAGATAGTAACTCAGGGTTCATTTGTGGTCTCTGTGGGCGGGATCTGCTGCTCCCTCCCGGAACAAACCCTGTGGGCTCCTCATGGTTGTGAGGCTTGAGAGGGACCCCGCCCTAGCAAGCCAGGAGTCAGCTGGTCCTCTGAGCAATGTAAACAATGTTTTTTTGTTTTTATAATTTTTCTTGGAACTATAAACTAGAGAAAAGACACAAATGGGCTTACAAGGTTCTTTGTAATCCACAGAGGACCTTTACATACTATTTGCTAAGTGGTTAGCCAGTAAAGTGTAGCTGATATACTTTGGTTTTTCTCTTGGGATGGGAAGGAAGCAGAAAGTGACTTGGCCTATTATGTGTTGACTGTCCCTGTAGTCCATCCACCACAGGTAGTGATTGCTATCCGTTGAAACTATAAATTTCTTAATGGGATATATTTGGAATTCATGTGTTGATTGTGAAATAATTTGATGTTTGGGGGTAGGAATTGTTCCAAAAACTTTCAAACTTAGCTAACTCAGAATCAACTGATTTCAAAATTCATGCTTTTGGATTGAACATGGAAAGGGGTAGGCTTTGGGATTCCAGGACCCATTAAGAATTTCCATTTTAAGTGCTTCTAACTTAATCCTGCTTCTGAGATCTCATAGGTGATGGAGCTTCCTGCCTGATACAGGAGGCAGACATCAGCTTTCATCTTGGGATGGCAAAGATTTCTGTGAATTGCATATTCCCTTGTTGGTGACTATCAACAGCCATGAAACTCACCCCACGTTTATTTCCTCTTTTAAAACAGAAAGTGGCTGGGCACCTGTAGCTCAAGTGGCTAAGGAACCAGCCACATACACCAGAGCTGTCGGGTTTGAATCCAGTCTGGGCCTGCCAAACAACAATGACAACTACAACCAAAAAATAGCCAAGCATTGTGGTGAGTGCCTGTAGTCCCAGCTACTAGGGAGGCTGAGGCAAGAGAATCACTTAAGTCCAGGAGTTGGAGGTTGCTGTGAGCTGTGATGTCACAGCACTCTATCCAGGGCGACAGCTTGAGGCTCTGTCTCAAAAAAAAAAAAAAGTTATAAAATAGAAAGTAATCATTATCACAGAAAAAATAACAGCACACACCAGGCATCTGGTTTCTCATCTCTCTTAGATGAGCTCAGAGTAAGATATGGCTCAGCCAATAAAATAGCTATACTTTTTAACCTTTAGATTGATGGATATAAGAACAGAGAATTTTAGGACTTTGCTGTAATGTTCCTTATAAAAGTTTATCTTATGCCTCTGTTTCTTTGAAAGTGTTGTACACAGACTTAGATTTTGCTTTAAACATAACTACCAGTTATCTCTGGCTCCCACAATCCTGGAGAGATACTTTCCTTTGTCTACAAATGGACTCCTATTAGTTAACTGAAAATATTTGAATATAAGAAATGTTTACCTCTTGCCTTTTAAAGTTTAGTTCATTCTTAGTATAGTGTCCTATAAGGCTTGATTTCTGGTTCTACATAAAGATATTAACAACCATCATTTTTCAACAATTGAGAGACTATAGTTGAGGGGCAAAGTTTTCTCCTGTATCTTCAAATACTGTACATTGTTTATTTTTCCAGAACCATAGCAAAAGTATTTGCTACCTTTATTAAAGTTCTAAAACTAGAAGCCTATAATGTGATTGATTAGAAAGGCAATTAAACCATTTTCTCCAGTATTTGAGACTTTCTTATTTGAGAAAAAATCAATTATTGTCATCTTGACTACTTTTTAAATGAGATGGAACAAATTGTTCCAGCCTTGCCTTTGGAAACTCTTCCTCAGGCACCAAGTGATTCTGCTTCAGTGGGCAGAATCAGAATTGGTAGGAGAATAGAAAACAAATATTGGCTTAACGTAAGAACATATTTCAAACATTTTGAACTTAAAAGGTTTAAGGCTTCTTTGAAAAAGTAATGTACTCTCCATTGCAGGAAGTAAAACCTGTATGAACACCTGTCAGAGATCCTTGGAACAGATTCCAGTATTAAACATGGTGGATGACTGTTGTGGTCTTTTCTGTTCCAAAGATTCCATGACAGGTGAAGAGATGAAGGAGCAAATTCATTTGAGCCAAATATTCAGTATGGTTGGAAGCCACTTACATTGTCTTCTAGAAAAAGTTTAAAATATTATCTAATTTAAAAGGTGAAAAATTGTTTTCTACTTAATCTTTTGAGTTTGTCCAGATGCTCAAAATGTTTTATATTGCCCTTACTCAATGCTACAGAAAAGAACAGGTAAGTAGGATAGTCCCTTCTACAAGGAGGTACAGTCCCAAAGTTGTTGTATTGGCATTATAAAATGTCTGTGTATTCACTCAACTGTTAGAGTGAAAAGTAATGTGCAACATTTTTTTGGACAAAGTCTTGACCTTGAAAATTGATATATTTATATATTTATTTTGTCAATAGTTTTGTTTGAACTATTGACAAAATAGTTCAAACCTCTCTTTGTTTGAGAGGTTTCATAGAATGTGGACAGAAAACTTGTCTTGCTTACCAGACAAGTTGACCACCACCAAACCTAGACTTCGACTCCCCTATGAGTAGACACCATGTTTAGTCACAATGCACTGCTGTATCTTGAAAGTTGGGCAACAGAATTCCAATGGATAAACAGTTGGCTTCTGTTAATAATAGCACTTCCTTTTAAATAATGCATGGTCAGTGGAGTAATTCAATAATCTTCAGGGCAAACTTGCTAGTTATAAGGCTTGTGGGCAGAATTGTCACATCATCAAAACCGCACCAATTAGCTGAGTCTCACATTTTGTCATGGATGCAAACAACTCATTCCCCTACCTCTCTGAAGGGAAATGGGTAATGCTGAGATTTAACTGGGATCATCACTTCTAGAACAAAGAACTCTGGTCATTCATCACTGATAAAAATGGGACTAGCTCTACTGGTATAGCATGTATGCTTAAGTTTCTTATGGGTTTCTGGATATCCAGCTGAGATACTATATTTGACTACCTGACTTTAATTTCCTTTGAAAATTTCCTTCTTGCTTACTGAGAATAACATAGTTAAAGGCTATGCTTTAATATGTTAACTCTATTATTGAAAAGGGAAGACATTGGTTTGCAGAATTGGTATTTAAATAATAAAAAATGCAAATATTTTCCAAGTAGGAATACATCTAGTTCTGAAAACATATATTGATACATGTTACTTTTTGGGTTCTAAGGAAGATAACTATTCCCTAGAAATTTGCTAACACTAAGAAGTTTTGAAGTGAATCAGTTTTTTTCAAAAGTAAGAAAAAAAAAGTAAGCTAATTCAAGTTTTTAAGGGTTATTTCTAGAAAATATTCAGTTATGTGCTTGATAGAAAACACAAATGGGATTATTAACAAACAAGAAACTAATTTGTACTTAACTTTGATCAACTAAAGATTGATTATACAGCCAAATATCTTAATTTCTTATTATTCTGTCACTTATCTAAAGAAGCCAGAAAATTAGTTTTTGTAGCAATTATTTATTTTAGACCTTTAGGCACATTGAAAATTTGGAATAACCTGTTAAGGGTTTGCTTGTTAGGGCAATATTGCTCTGGTAGACATCTTATCTAATATAAATTCATCTAGTTGTCATAATTTTGTGTGGGATGCTAGTAGGAAAGTTGGGTAAGATGTGAGTAATCTTAAAGTAGTCTTCAAGCATTTTAATTGCGATTTTCATTCATGGACAAAGATCACTTTCTGATCTTTCCTACACAGCTGATGGCTTTATAAGGAAAACTGGATTCCTTTTATAAATTCCTAATATAAAGAAAATTGTGGTTAGATTATTATCCAAAACCAAAATGTAATAGATTGAACGATTGCTAATTCCTGAATTCATAGAATTTGCATTTAATTTAAGTTATTTTGAGAGTCAGTATTTTACCTTTTAAAATTTTTCTAAAGAGGCTCTGTGCCTGTGGCTCAAGCTGCTAAGGCGCCAGCCACATACACCAGAGCTGGTGGGTTCAAATCCAGCCCGGGCCCACCAAACAATAATGACGACTACAACCAAAAAATAGCCGGGCATTGTGGCCCGTGCCTGTAATTCCAGCTACTTGGGAGGCGAAGGCAGGAGAATCGCTTGAGCCCAGGAGTTGGAGGTGGCTGTGAGCTGTGATGCCACAGCACTCCACCCAGGGTGACAGCTTGAGGCTCTGTCTCAAAAAAAAAAACCTAAAGAAATCACACTTGAATTGAAGAAATTATTGGTTTATATGTATTCATGTGCTTAGTTAAGACCATATGGAAGAAAGCTTTTATTGCTGTCAACTGGCCACAACTATATGCCTGTGGAATGACATTAAGTGTGTACACACACAAACTCAAACGCATATTGAGGAATTAAGGGAATTATTAGCATCAAAGCTGATGTCAAACATTTTGAAATTAAGATTGTTTTTGACAGTTTTTCTACAATATACATATTGCCTACTTTATACTTTGCTGGTGGACCCTGTACATTTCTGATTTTCTGTGGAAGGATATTACCAAGTAAGATTGACCTTTGGCATTTATAAAAGTGAACACTGAGAAAATGTTCTCTTTTTCTATGAACTGTGTGTCATAAACTTTTCTTGAAAACCTATCAAATTTAGGCATTGATTTCACTTTTGGCCTGTGTTAATTTTTAATTGCCAGTGTTTGCTGGTCCCACTGCCTTTCAATTGAACGAGGTCATCTTTTCTAGGAATCATGGCTCTGTAATACCTGCCCCCATCCTAACCACACAGCAACTCTTTCTTGGCTACCAAATTTCCATAACCCAAAAGACCAAAGTCTTCCCGTTACCCCATCAAGTCCATGTTTATATATGTCTGTGTCTAAGAGGATTGAAGCAGAATTCTATGGAGCTGCTCCTTTCCCAAGAGCCTCCTCTCTTTTGGAAGCCCAACTCAAAAGCAGGTGTGAAAAGAGTGCTCTTCAGCCCACCTTGCTTTCTAAGGCCAGGGAGCTAAAGTGCAAGGCCTAGGGGCAATAGCAACTAGAGAGTCAAAGCAGAAACATTACTGTTTTAGGACTCTTTGGAGAAATGGGCCGACAGAGTGGGAAGCACGTGATGTATTACTTTAGCCTAATACAATGCCCTAGAGGATGAGCATCTTGCCAGGACAGCACAATTTACTAGCTTAGGTCTGATTCCAGGGCTTGGAAGAGATAGACGTAGCCAAAAAAATTATACTTTGGCTACAGAAATGCTTTGCTGGACAGAAATTGTCCTAAGAGAATAGTTTGGTTTATCAACGTCTAAGGTGAAAGATAATCAAATGCCAAGGGGTCATTTTTATATTTGAATTATTTCAGTGGGGCTGCTATATAAGTTAGCTACCATTTCCTAGTTACATAGTTTTTATTATTTAGAACGTATTACAAGATTTGAGTATGATCTGCCTGTGACATCTATTATGCTAGTAAGAGAGGCAATACGTGGAGTGATAAAAAGCACAGGTCTGGGAGTCGGACAAGTCTGGATTCTACCACTTATTCACTGTTGACCTACTACTTGGCAAGGTACCAAATCTTCTTAGACTCAGATCCTTTTATGCAACAAAATAAATGGATATAATAAGAGTATCTACCAAGATTGGCATGAAGAATAAATGAGAATCCATGTAAAGTATTTTATATAATATCTAATATGTGGTAAACTGTGTAAATATTGGTTATTATCATCATTACTATTATAGAGTTGAGTTGGTTAACATAGTAAGCTGGGCAGGTATTCTTTTGCTCCGTTAATCTTAAAAATGCATCCTTTAGAAAATTTGGTTAATGAGATGGCCTTTCTAGGTAGAGGAGGACTGTTATTTTTTAAAATAAATGAATAACTGTTCCCTTGAAAGGATATCCAAACTTTATGTTGTATAGACTGTTGTAAAAAACATATATTGTATAATTTTAATCTAGCGTAGACATTCTATGAGAATGGATCTTCCAATCAAGACAATAAGGCAAGTCATATGGGCTTATCTCAATAACACCTTGTCACCTGTGATTTATCCCAAATAATCTACAATTAAAATCATTGTCTCTTCATGCTGAGTGTGGTGGCTTATAACTGTAATTCTAGCACCCTGGGAGACCAAGGTGGGAAGATCATTTGAGCTCAGGAGTTTGAGATCGGCCTGAACAAGAGAAAAAAAAAAAAATTAGCTGGATAGTGGTGCAAGCCTATAGTTGTATCTACCTGGGAGGCTGAGGCAGGAGAATTGTTTGAGCCCAGGAGTTTGAGGTTGCTGTGAGCTATGATGATGCCACTGTACTGTACCCAGGTGACACAGAGAGAGAGAGAGAGAGAGACTGTCTCAAAAAAAAAAAAAAGAAATCATTGGCTTTTCAGTGTTAATATCCATCATCTTGTTTCAAAACAATGCTGCATAGCATAGAATGAGTGTGGTGAAATACATGCTCAGAAGTGGTTTTCAATTACTTTCAACTAGTGTGTGTGTTTCTTTCCTCTTTCTCTACTTTAGGCCTCATCCCTTTTCTTTTTTTTTTATTATTTTTTTATTAAATCATAACTGTATACATTGATATGATCATGGGGCATCATACACTCGCTTCATAAACCATTTGACACATTTTTATCACAGTGGTTAACATAGCCTTTCCGGCGTTATCTCAGTCACTGTGCCAAAACATTTACATTCTACATTTTCACTTCTTTTCTTCTTTCCTCCCCTCCCCTGCTATTGCTAACCATTGATATTCTTTTTACTCACTGAGAAACTTTAGGGCAAAAAGTCTTGTGTCATTGCAGAGTTTATGGGAGGCAAGAAATTAGTTTAGTTCCCTCACTGTAACAAATGAAAATGAGGGCTCCCTCTCCTGTCAGCCATGCTTTGTGAATAAGCGGTCACCAAGTATACGATGTCATCAGGCCCACTTAATCACTACTCCATTTGGACCCATGCCTGAATGAAATGAAAATAGACAATAAGAGAAAGAATAAGAAGGGATGTTGAGGAATCACACATATGGGTGTGGGTTATCTTTTTTTTTTTTTTTTTTGAGAAAGACTGTGACGAAAATTGAAAGCTGAGTCTGGCTCCAACCTGGAGATTGTAGCCATGCCACCAGCATTATCTCCCATACTTACTCTGCTATTGTTAGTTCGCTCTTTCAGATGTGGGAAGAGAGGCCTCGTAGGCAAAACACAAGGCGTTAGTGAATAAAGAGTAACGCCCCTCTTTTTGGTGCCACAGAAAAATGAGTCAGCCAAAAGGGTATTAAAACACATTCTCTTTATTTTTAGTTTCACTCCAAAGTCTATCATTTCTCTTTTCTTTGCAACTTGGCACCTGCCCTGCATTTTCAGGGACCTCCCTCCCTGTCAGTCTCCTCATGCAAGCCTCTGTTTGCACTGCCTGGGGCACATCTGGACATTGTCCCAGGGGTGGGAATGACACAGTCAGAATGGCAGGTGAAGGGGTGGTGGCTGCCAGGGAGGGCTGGCATGTCTGGAGGGGGAGTGTTGGGAGGTGGAGACCCAGGAAAGAGAGGTACCGGGCATGCATCAGGAAGTAAACTTCTGGAAGACAGCCCCCACAGCAGCAGAGATAGCCCTTGGCACTGCCGCAGCAAAGGCAGCAAGGAAGGAGGGAGGGCGGGCGGGAGAAGATGGTTTGGTGTTACATGATTGATATAAATAACTGCATGGTGTACACTGAGTGCCAGTTGGGATGTGTGTGATATCCCTTTTATGCTGGTGTGTCAACAGTGTTGTTCTTGGATTGAGAGGTTCTGGGGAGTGTTTCTAAAGCACCTAGCACAGTGCCATATGCAGCCAGGGAATAAAAAGCAGGCAATATGGTATGTTGAAAACAACACTGGATTCCAGCCCCAGCTCCTCTGTGGACTCACAAGTCACCCAAACTCCCTGAGACGTAGTTTTCTCATGTAGACAACCAAAGTACTGGATAATATCAAGCACCCCTTCTAAAATGTGACTGTAAGTATTATCTGGATGGCGATGCTACTCACTTTCTAGTCTATAATGTATATATATGGCATATCAGTGCTTCTCCTTGATAATGGGAATATAGTAGCAAAGTGAAGTTTGGTGAGAGAACCAGCAGTTTCCTCTTTGTCGGGCTTAATTCTAGATATAAACAAGATTTGAAGGCTGAATTTAAGGAAAACAGAAGTCAGTGATGAAGGCAAATGAGGAAAATCTCCAATTGGGAGTTGGGTTCGAGTAAGAGAAGGAGACAAGACCATCTATGGAGATTGCCGAAGCCAGCACAAGGCAGGATACGAGTGGGAATCCAAGGGAGGACAAGAGAGAGCCTTCAAGGTAAAAGTCATTTTCTGGAGCTGTTGAAACATTAGACAAAGTCAAACTACATTTTGAAAATCAGAGTCCCCAAGGAAGAGGGATGGTCCTTACTTCTGTGGACACTTGGAAATAAGAGTCAATATGAGAAGTCTTTCTAGAAATTGCTGGGTATAGCCTTTTTTTTTGCTATTACCTTTCACAAAACTATATCTTCAAAAGGTAAGTAAGTGACTCTCTCTGCCTGAGGAGGGTTGTTAACACTGTCGACCACGATGCTTAACTTCTAGTGTTCAGCATAGGCCACTGGTGTGCTTTGCTAATTTCCTTAGTGTCTGTCAATATTGTATGAATCCTCTGTGTGATATTTTTTTCCTTTCACATGGACAGATGCACAGTTTCCCTGGAAATTTCCAGCTACAATTACTTTTATCTCATCTCTGACAATGTGAATGAGCTTCCAGACAGACCATCATCTATGCCTTTGGAAGCCAATGCTTGCCCAGAACACAAAATCAGAAGGTGAAGATTATGAACATGGTTCTTCCAATGCCACTCCTTTCTTAAATAAAACAAACTACAGCTAAGATTAGTAAAATTTAAAACCCGTGGAGACTGCTCAAGCAAGTCATAGTAGTGTTCATCAAAACAACAAGCAAGCATGCAGACTGAGGCTGAATAGTTCATTTTGAGTGTGGTTATATTATTTTGGGAAATTTCAGATAAAATTTCAACTCATCAGACCATTCCATTCTTTTTTCTTTTCCTTTCTGTGAAATTTTGCTGCTATAATTTTTCTCCCCTTTCCTCTTAAAATCCGAATGGTTAAATGTGACCAAGAGGCTTTAAGTGTTTTCCTCCAATTACAGTATTTTAGAATTTCATCTATCTTTGGATATTACAGTCAACTCAAGGTCAACTAAAGTGGTTTCCTGTAATCTTCTGATAATCATTGAGCCTGCTAGCTTTTAACCCCTCCTAATGTCTTACCTCCTGAAGATTATTATTATTTTTTTTAATTGAAGAAGTGAACTGTGAATAAGGAGAAAGGGCAAGATAGAGAGGTGTGATTAAGTTGTAGCTTGTGTCCAAGCTAAAGCATGTTCTCATCTTTATTTCATCCAGGACCAACATCATGCCTACATTCCCAACCCTTATTAATGCTTTTGAGCAAATATAATTATCTATCAAGAAAACTCTCTGATTCTCTTATTTATTTTATTAAATTCAGCAAAGAAAAAAATTTTTCAATTTGTGATACTGGCTGGAGAAATCACAGTCTTTTTTATTTTTATTTTTTTCTTACGCACACAGACATACTGAAAATGGCCACATCACTCTGTTCTGGGACCCACTCTGAGGCAATAGACTCCTGGACTTCTGGCCAGTCATTTACTTCTGTGAATTTCCTTTCTGAGAACTAGAGACTGTTGCCCCAGAAGTCATTTTCCAATTTATCACAGAACCTATCCACAGTTGCAGAATTAGTTGGCCTCATTGAGAACAAGCAATATGAGGCCTAATGGGACACACAGCTGGGGAGGCTCCTTTGGTGCAGTGACATTGGGCCAGGATGACTGCTGTGGGCCGTGTTATTTCCCCTGGCACTTGCCTTCTTTCTGCTCTCTTTGGCTCAGCTCTGGGTTGGAGAAAGCTGTGTGAAGGCATTGCTTATGCTAATACTTAGGTGTAATTAGTTCTGCCCAGCTCTAGCAAGAGTGAGGGCCTAAGTTCAGGGGCTAAATGCTCTTTTCTGACACACAGTTTTTTAGCAGGGCAGCCTCCATTCTCTCATTCTATCCTTCTGGCCAATACCTGCTTCCTTGTAACCCCATGTGAAGCTTCTCACCCTTGGGAGAAAGGAGAATATCAAATCCATTGATTTCTTGATGGGTATGGCCTCCCTAATATCCACTAAGTCAGCTAGATGCGTATTTGTTTGTAAAACTTCATCAAAGACCTTTAGGGAAAAAAAAAAAGACCTTTAAGTTGATGAAAGAAATGACTCTCAAGATTTTGCAGCAGCTACCACATAATAGGGATAGGAAGAGAGGAGTGGAGCTGTGGATTGTGAGTAGTAGGATAAGAGAGTGTGGAGAGAACTACACAGATCTTCATTCCTTAACTCTAAGTTTAGCCATTAAAGATGACTCAAAGAAGAGAATTTTAGGAAAAGGGGAGTTGTTGGTTCAAGAACATTTTAATCTACTTCTAAAGACTTGCTAATTTATTTTTCTTCTCAAGAAACTTCTCCTTCTTGTCCTCATCCTTATTTATTCTGGTTCAAGAAGATAATCTGGTAAAGGTCACTGGTGAAGTCCTAGCCGCCTCCTATCTTCTCATCGAACCAGCACTCCCACAGTCCACAGAGATTTGTGTTGGCAGGCATTTCTCTCAGTTGGAATATGAAACATCATAAATTCCTTGCATTTTCTGAACATCTGTGCCTTCTTTTGCCACATCTTTTTTCCCTGGTACTCAACAGGCCACAAATCACCCTGTACTTCTCTTTCCAGGTTGTTGATATCTTAATATTCTCTTTTCAAACCAAATGCCTCTGTTGTCTCTGACTATGGCTCATGGCTTCCCAGCTTCCTCAACTCCCCCATCTGGATTAGTCAAATGTAGCATCACCATCAGGGTCTCCTTCTCTTAGCTTTCTATCTGGCCTGAACTTCTGCATTTCTGTAAATGTCAGAGTTACAGTGCAAACCATGCCAGCTGGCTTGAAGCATAGTTAAGCTCCCCAGCATGATTTAAACACAGTAGTGCAGATAATACCCCTGCACAAGCAAGAGCTTTGAGAAGACTCAAACCTAGAGGATACCAATTAGCTCATCAGAGAGAAGGCATTATAATAAGACTCAAAGGGCTAAGCAAATGAAATTGGAAACTATTCCATTAAACACAAGCTTCTCTTTGATATTTAGAAAAATCGAGACCTTTGAAGTAACACACTACCAGTAGTTTCCCCCATTTATTGAGTGCTTCCTATTAAGCTAGTATGGGAAATATTATTTTTCATGTCTTATCTCATTTACATCCTATAGCCTCTAGATGTAGCAGGAATTATTTCTATATCCATTTTATATATTAGGAGGCTGAGGCTTGGCAAAGTTATGTAACTTGATGCAAATCATACATCTAGTAAGTTGTGAAGCCAGGTCACCTTAAGTGGGGACAAATTTAAAAGAAGGAAAATTCTCTGGTGATGAAGAACTCTGAAGCTGATACTATTACTGGGATTCTCAAGGGTACATGATGTTAATATCCATAAAAAATATGACTGAGGTCATCTAATTATTGGTAAGCCCGCCAATCCCAGAATTAGAGCAAATCATGGAGACAGAGATTTATCCTAGGCATTCTGGGGAATGCCAGAAGGAGGCTATGCATGGCTTATGCCCTTGAGAGAGATCTGTGTACTTGTGTACATTAAGCACTGAATATGCATGGCTGGATATTGGATGCTCACATCTCACCCAGTACACTGTGACTCTTTCAGTTTCAGATGGGTAGAAACTGTCATGTAGCCAGATCATCCTGTTTCCAATCCCCTTGAGTTGCACAAAGTTCTAACAACTTTAGCTGACATCGAAATAGAGTTTTACCCATAATCTTGACTTCCCAAGAAATCACATTATCTTCATTTTAAAAATTTCTTCCTAGTTCTCATCCAGATACATATATTACTTCAATATAACTATAGTCATGGCCTAAATTTAATGTAACATGGTGTTTTCCCCCACTTACCATTATATTGTGAACATTTCCCCTATGGCCACATAGTCTTCATAATTATAATTTTAAGACTGCAGAACTGAGATTTGCCATCCTTTGTTTATTTAATCTTTTTTCCTATTACTAGACATGTAGGCTATTTTCAGTTTTATCATTATTTAAACTAATGCAGCAATAATTGTCTTTTTTCACATAACATTCTACTCATAGGTCATTTATAAGAATAAATTCCCAAGAATGGAATTACTGAGTCAAAGGGTATTATCAGACAATCCTGTTTTGATGAAAGCCCACAATTTTGTATAATGACCAGAGGAATTTAATCAACAAAGCAGTGAATTATATCCAGATTTTCTCCCAGGTTTAGAAAAGAGACAGCCAAGGTGGAGCACAAACAGGAATCTTACCTGCATCTGTGAAGCAGAATAAACGAACCAATTTCTGTTTTCAATTACTAGTGCAGTTTCTTTTGAAGGAAACATGAGTGTAACTAAGACTTGAGCTTGGCATCCAAAGGTTTTTTAAGTGGAAGAAAAACCAAGGAAAACGAAATTGATGACAAGAGACCCCGGTTCTCAACTTTCAAAATCACTAAGTACCTAAGAGATTTCTTCTCTAGGGTAAGGATAGGGGTTTAAAGAACACAGATACCAAGACAACACCAGACCCCAGTGTACGGAGTAGGAGAGTTTGCGTTGTAAGTAACAAAGGTTCTGCTCCCATTCTTCTGAACCTACGTCCTATCTGGAGAACCTGGCTCCTGCCCAACCTGATGTCTTCCAACCTCCTTTTAGGGGGGGTGGTATCCCTGACAACCTGACTTCCCATCCAACCCAATATCTGGCCAAACATATCTGTCCTCCTTTTACCACATTATTCCTCTCCTACTTATGATCACAAATGTTTATGAAGCAACTGTCTACATGCTGTTGTTAGCACTGGGAACAAGAAGCCAACAAAATAGACACAAATGGGACAACTGGTCACCATCCTTTATAACCCTGATTACTGTGACAGCCTTAAAGGAAGCTGCAAAGATGCTAGACTCAATAGGTCCATGACAATTGCCCAAAGCAGCTGTTGAAGTCTCAGTCTAGCAAGAGATAGCACCTCCCCATGAAAATTCTTGTCTATTTTATTCCCATAATCTCTCTGAATGTGTATGATGATTATTTTGTGCATTGTAACTTAGCACTTCACTGTGTATTAGCCTTTATTTTCTGTTTCATCAAAACCAGCCCATTTTTCCAACTTAGTTTTAAGCATCTTGAAGGCACAAACTTTAATCTCTTGCCTCTATCTCTGGAAGCACAACACTGGGCAGTTACGCACCTCGCAAGCGATCACTGGTTAGTGAATTAACAAATTGGGTGCATAAACAGTACCCAGAGAAAAGTAATATAAAGAAATTTATACTTTAGAAAGAAGAAACCTGCCATCAAACTAGCTTTGCATCTCTATTCCCTCTCTTGTTAATAGGGAGTGATAATAGTATTTACCTCTACAGGGTTGCTGTGAATTAAGACACAAAAAGAGCTTGGAATAGGGTGTGGGATGTCATCTCAAATGTCATCTCACATCACCTTCCTTCGCATCACCATTATGACTTGATTGTGAGATTGTGCCGAGAAGTGGTTAGAACAATGGAGCCCATTTGCCTAAATTCAGACGCTGGCTTCTCTATTTTTAAGTCTGTGACTGTAGGTAAATTACTTAATCTCTCAGATCTCATCTGAAAGCGGGCAAATACCCACTTGCTCATAAGGTGCTTTGATGAAAGCATGACTCTTATTTGGCCCAGAGTCAGTGAATGGCCATTATGTAGCTGGACTCAGTGCTCAGAATACAGAAGAGGATAAAAGAGACCCAGGGAGCCGGAGGACCACAATGCATGTCGGCATTATTGATCCATATACCCCACTCTGGAGAATGCCCGGCAGTTCACAAATCACTTTCACACATGCTCTGTGCTTAAGTCAGGTCAGCAACCTGATGAAGCAGATGGAATCACTCCCATTAGGTAGATGAGAAAACTAAGAGTGACTTATGAATCTGGAAGTTCCTTTGATTTCAAATGGCAGGACTGCTCCACCCATATGCCTGTCCCCAAGCCACATGAAAGGATGAATTTCAGGTTTATGTCTGTGGGGGTTTCTGAAGCAGCCAGTGCCCAACATGATCAGCACACCATTGGGTGGGTGAATACACAATTGTACATGCCAGTGGTTTTCAAACTGAAGCCTACATTGGCATCACCTGGAGGGCTTGTTAAACTGCAGGTGGAGGGGCCCCACTTTCAGAATTGCTGCTTCAATAGGTGTGGGAGTGGTGCCCTGGAATCTGCATTTTCAAGGAATTTTCAGGTGGTGCCAATGCCTCTGTGTATATGTGATCAAGTCCTAAGAGTTCAAGGGAGAAGGGAAGAGCTAATAAAGACTGCAATCCTGGAAAGACTTTATACTCTTTAAAAACTGCAGAAAGGCTTCATATCACTTGTGATAATTGCCTAATAAAGGTATCCACATGTTAGTCTGGTAGCAGAACCAGTTTTATTGCAAAACAGAAAGAAAAAAATCATAACTCTCCAAAATAAGAAACTAAGCTGAAACAAAAAACACATGTTGACCTTTTTCCTTCCCAGTACTTTTTATTTGCCACAGTCTGTGTCATTCTGAATTCCAGCTAGCACCTGAACACAACAAGCCAGGTCTCAGGGAAGGAAATCAGAGCCTTAACAAATTTTCCAGCCAAATGGAAAGCTAGGAATACAGGGACATCCCCTGATATTGAAAGCTGCCTTTTTCAAAGTACCAAGTTCAATTTATTTTTTAAGCTTTCAAAATTGTCAGGTGGGTATTCAAGCCAATCTGCTCAATTGTAAAACTTAGCTCAGGAAACAGACTTCCCAAGGACACAAATCTATCTTTTCTATGATTTCATGCTTTCTAACCTCCTACGAGGTAATTCAGGGGAAGCCAAAAAAGGTGAGGTGGGTTTTGAGCACACCATCAAGATCATAATGTCAAAATATCCTTTCATGCATCCTCCAACATTCATGGCAAAGGAGAGCATAAGGGAAACACACCACCAGTGATTGCCTGCAGAACCAAGGTGGTAATACAAACCAGAGGACATTCAATTTGCCAAAAGAAAAATTATGATATGTTATTTGTCAGTCAGGCTACACATAAGCATCACAATTTCTCCAGCAAGTGTCAGGAGTGATCTCGCCGGAAAAGGAGGGTTAATTAATCCAGGAAAACAGGGTTAATTAATCCATCTGATTCCATACAGAAGTGTCAGGAAGAGGGCAAATGACATTCTGTTTCTTTTCCGAGCTTATGAGAGTGTGTGTGAAGCTTTCACAGGTTTAAATCAAACAGTGCCTCACAGGCAGGAAATCCGCCTTGGAAGTGCTGGGAGGGAAGTCAAGGGCTACTGCTGGCTTGGCAATTACGACCTTCCTCCAGGTCCTTATCCCATTTCCCTTTAAAGAAGCTGGGGCCAGGGTGTGGTGGCTCACGCCTTAATTGTTGCATTCTGGGAGGCTGAGGAGGGTGGATTTTATCTGAGCTCAGGAGTTTGAGACAAGCCTAAGCAAGAGCGAGACCCCATGACTACTAAAAAAAATACAAAAAGTAGGGAGGTGTAGTTGTACACACCTGTATGTAGTCCCTGCTTCTTGGGAGGCTAAGGCAAGAGGATTGCTCAAGCCTAAGTGTTTAAGGTTGCTGTAAACTACATTGATGCCACAGCACTCTACCCAGGGTGACAGAGTGAGACTCTGTCTCAAAAAATAAAAAATAAAGAAGTTGGGTTTTTAATGATTGTCTTTTTAGTCACTTCCTTCCCATTGTCTTGCTAGGTCATTTCAGCACATGCTTTCTTCACAAATCCAGTTCTGGAAAAGATCAGAGGAAAAAATAACCTCATTCACTCATGGAGAAGTCAACTGGGTATCCCCCATGCTGATGGGCACTGCTGTGCTGAAGGTTCTCCCTGGCTTCCCTAGCTATTTCTCATGAAGTGGGCCCCTCAGGACCCTCTGGGAAGGAGTTTGCTATAGGCACAGAAATATGTATTAGCCTTCCAGGTGTACTGTGCATTCTACCAAAGTTGAAGGAAGGTAAACCACTTGGTCTGGTCCCAAAGAGCCCACAGGAATTAGAAAAAACATGGACCTTGATGATCTTTCTACTCTGTTGATTGTTTCCTTAGTTGTGCGGAAGCTTTTCAGTTTGAGGTAATGCCATTTGTCTGTTTTTGCTTTTGTTGCCTGTGCTTTTGGGGTCTTATCCAAAAAATCCCTGCCCAGAACCAGTGTCAAAAGACAAATATGGCATGATCTCATATGTGGAATCTGTAAAGAAGTCAATGTTATAGAAGTAGAAAATAGTGGCTACTAGAGGCTGGGGTAGGGAGGAGTGGGATAGGGAGAGACTGGTTAACGTGTACAAAGTTCCAGTTAGAGAAGAGGAATAAGTTCTGGTGTTCTGCACAGTGGGTGACTATGGTTAGCAATGTTGTATATTTCAAAATAGCCAGAACAGAGGATGCTGAATACTCTTACCATAAAGAAATGACAAATGTATGAGGTGATAGTCTAATTAGACTTCTGCACAGTATACATATGTATCAAAATATCACATTGTACCCCATGAGCATGTACAATTATCTCTCAATTAAAGACATGCAAACCTAAAAAAAAAATGACCAAGAGGTCTACATGATCTTGAGCAGAAATTTATTTGAACTTTAGCCCCGGACAGGTCCTCAGAAATCCTCCAGTCTGTGGAACATTTTGGTAGAAGGTCTGTGAACCCTCTGCAAGTGTATAATTATGTGGGTGTGTGTATGTGTGGATTTTTCTGGAAGGAAGCAATTTAGACACTCAGAAGATTCCTTGAAGTCTCCATTGTCTGAGGAAACTGCAGAAGCACAGGCCTGGGCTTGCAGGGAGGCTGAGGCACATGGTCTCTCAGTTAATTATTTACCTTGTCTGCCCTGCCATCTTCTCTCTACTATGCCCTGCAGAAACAGCTGGGAATGGGCTGCCTATTGCGTGCTTGTGATTTGGAATCACACCCCAAATATCAAATCCCATGTCAAAGGATACCAAGGATTCAAAACATCTTCTCAGTGCAGTATTTACCTATTCACCTAAGAGTGTCCTTCAAAAGGCTCCATGCAATAAACTTAGGAACTTGCTGCAAACATTACCTTATTTTGGGGAGTCTTAAAAGTTCACCAGCCTATTCAAAGTTATCAGAAGAGCTTATTCAAGTTCTGCAGTGAAGAAATAGATCTGGCGGTACCAAAGTCCACTCCCCTCACTCTTAATAGACCACTGAATTCCTGTTTTTCGGGAATGTCTATTAACTTTCTGAGGAACTAAGGTACCTGAATCCTGAAATTCCTTCTGTTTATCACTTCTTTTGATTAAAGAACATGGAAGAGTCCTTGGGGAATGTAAATAATTAACTGAGGAACCATGCATTATCAACCATGAACAACCCTGCAAAAGTTGGTTCTGGGTTGGGAGGACAGAACATGAGGAAGGGGTGGTTTGCTAAATGAGATTGGTTCAGAACAACAGAGCTCTGCTAAACTGAAAGGTCTTCAGGGACTCCTCCTCAGGGAGGGGTCTCCTGTCTACTCCATCTAAGGCGACACCACCCTCAGGCCTATCATTCCATTGTTTCTTTTAAAACATTTATCAAGATCTGACAGGGTCCTGTTTATTTATTAGTTGACCTGTACTTTGTCTCCCCTTCTCCTTCCATTGGAATGTGGCAATCAGTGAAGCTAAGAGACATTTATTCTCTCTTCACTGCTATAATCACAACACCCACAACAGCTCTGGGTAGAGTAAGTGCTTAAGAAATATAATTTGTATAAGCGTATGAACCTATTAGTGAACAGAGAAAGAAATGGTGATTTGTTCATTGTGGCATTCCCAGTGCTGATCATTGGTGCTCACTAATAACACCAAATAAACGCATGGAAAGAGGGGGCCTGCATCATTTTTTCATGCTCCCCCATGCTTGGGGATATTGGGAAGAATGAGTGCTATCCAGACCTTGCTAGGACTCATATACATAGAGATTCCTTCCTCAAGGACAAATAATAGAATAGAATGTTTTTCAGCTTCTACTAAGTCAGGAAAAGAAATGTTAGAAGGTAGGATTAGAAGTTATAGACCTTCAGCAATTTAGTAAGGGGGCGTCATTAAAAACAGAAAGATGTTTACAATAGACAAAAATGGGCTCCATCTGGCTGAGACAAGTACTGTAGCAAAATAGCTGTGGGCCCTGAGTGAGTGAGAAAGTACTACAACGAATTGTAATATGAGGCGGGCGTATGTAGAGAATTATGAAACGAAAGAAAGCCTAGAGAGTAATCTTTCCACAAAACTTGGCATTGCTGAGATTTTAATTAGAGTGGGAACTCAGATTTCATCCTCCTGTTTTAAGACTCATTTGGAGAAGCTGGAAAGGATCCAGCAGGAGTAAAAAAAAAAAAAAATGATTAACTGGGTAGAAAATAAAGTTAAGATCTAGCTCAAAAAAGAAAGGGCTAGAAGTGACTTAATCACGAGCACCAGGTATAAGAAGGGTTATTATTACACAGAAGATTCTTCCTCATTTCCACAGAGGACCTGACAAAGGAAAACAGCCATGAGATACATTGGAAGCATTTCCACTTGAACATCAGAAAGAATTTCTTGATTACAAGGGGGAAACATGCTGACCCAGGGTGCTGTGTGAAGCTGAGCAATTGTTACCCTGGAGATCTTTAAACGCAGGATGACAACCATCTGCCTTGGAAGACTTAGATAGAGGCAGGGGACTGGACCTACGGACCTCTTGGCTTTCCTTCCATCTTTGATTCTGTGTTCAGAATCACGGCCACTAAGCCTCCCTATTTTACAGGAATCCTCCATTCCTGTCATAAGACAGACCCCACACTGTCAAAATCCGAATGGCTTCCCCCGGGAGGAGCTGGATTGTTCTCTTCGGAATGGGAAGGAAACTGATCGTGTTGCCTCAGCTGCTTCCGTTCTCCAGCCCCCACAGTGAGAGGCCAGCTTTGGTTCTGATGGGCCTCCCCCAAACTGGGATGGGCCTGCTTCTCCACCTTGTGTGGGACTGAAAGATTTGGATCCACCAGAGGCAGCCAGTTTCTCCAAGCATCATGAAATGCCAGAGCTGCAAGGCATTTCGGAGCTAAACCAGACCCATCCCCTTACTCTTCAAATGAAGAAACTGGGAATTTGTTAGATTAAATGACGCTCTCCAGGTCACACAGCTGCCACTTTTTACATGGGACTAAAATCCAGGCTCTCTGGCTCCTTATCCTGTCTCCGCACTGCCTGTGTTTGTACTTCAGTTAGAAGAAACATTTTCAACACAAATAGAATGTCTAAAAATCATGTCATCAATAGCTGGACTGCAGGTAAAGAAATGAGCAAGAGAGAGCAGAAAGTCTAACAGCAGAATTTCTGGCAGTGTTACTCAGTTTGAAAGAGCAAGGATAGGTCATCCAGACTTTGTAGCAAGTCAGTTTCTCCATATTTAAGTGAGGCATTTGGGCCAGCAACATTTGAAGGCTTATATCAATGGCAGTATGTTATGATTCTGTGATTTGAAATTTTAGCTATAAAAATAATAATGAATTTTTATTCAGCGCACTCAGCTGCTGGGCTAAAGAAATGAGTTTGGGGGGAGATCATTTGTGATATAATTGGATGGTGCTCACTCATTTTTGAGGCTCTAAAATGGCAATTTTCTTTCTATTTTTAGAAATAATTTGCAAATTTAATATGGGGGGAGGAGCATGCTTCAGGTATCACCTGTACAAGGAAACTTTCAGGCCTTTTCGTCTGTGCTGCCCTCTCTGTGAGTTTTCGACTAGCACCCTTAAAACCCACCATAATTATCTTCTGAATGCTCCATTACAATTTAGTATCTCTAAAACAAAAGTCAACATCATTTTCCAATGACCAAAGTCAACATCAACCAAGATCAAGTCAACGAAAGTCAAATCCTCCTCTGCATCATTATTTTCTTGCTCATCCAGACTCAAAATCTTACAGTTATCTTTGTTTTGACTACTTTCTACTGTTTCCCCCTATCTGAGTAGACAACCTATTACATGAAGTCTTTCATTATCATAGGTCTCCAGTCCCCTCTTACTGCCCATTCCTACTGCTCCTATGAAATTTCAGGTATTTACGATTCTCCTGCTTCCAGCTTTTTCCTACTCTTTAAAAAGAGCTGGAAAAAAGGCAAAAGGTGATAGGGAATGTCAGGAGTCAAGAGTGACAAGTAGGGAAGTGGGCTATGGAGTAGATGATGCCCCAAACCTCTTGGGCAGAGGACAGGCTTCTAGAATGTGAGAGTCATAACATCTTTATGAAGATGTTAGAGAAAAATGTGACCCATGGAGACTGGAACACCTGGGGACATCTGGTTTATAAATATACTGTCTCATTTAGTTGTTACAATAGTCCTATGCTATTATCTTTTAGTTGAAAATACTGAGCCATAGAAAAATGTATTACTTTGTCTGAAGGTCACCTGCCTATTCAGTAGCCAAGCTAGGATTCAAACTCAGGACTTAACTGAGCACTACGTCATTCAACTCCACTGCTTCTTACCTTGAGTAGAAACTGCCTGCCTAGACAATGGGAATGAGCTTAATGCATCTCAAAGGATCATGACACAATGGTAAATAAAACCCAGTATTTTTTTTTTTTAACTCATTTACCTGATAGGACAATCTGGATGCTGCAAAATAGGTACATGTTTCTCTACCTTTTCCCACAATGACTTCCTACATTAGTTTGCTTTGCCTGGTAAACAGGGTGAAGTGAAAATGCATGCTTCTTGTACTTTAAAAAGCCCACATCCCCAGAACCTCATCATTTTAGGCTCTTTTTGGAGCTCTGCTGATCCTAATTGTCATCTCCTATGGTGCTGAGAAGTTTATTAATTGTTTGACACCATCCAACAAAGGCAGAGAAAAAAAGGGCAACTGAGGATAAAGGCAGTCTCTTGAGCAGCCGCTCATTTGCTCTAGTGCATCTGCCTAATGGATAGGGTGTGAAATTGCTCAAGAAACATGGCCGCTAGAAGCTTTGTTAATGTTTTTGCACCCAAGTTGATCAACCTTGAGCAGAGACAGTCTTATATGGAGACAGGATGATAATAATAATAAATGTTGACTGAGCATCTACTATATGCCAGGCACCCTGGGTCATTTTCTACCTGTATTGTCCTATGGGGACCTAACAGGGAGGTGCCATTGCTGTTTTAACAGCGTGGGAAATGGCTCGGAGATCACCCAGCTCATTAAGAGATCACAACAGAATTGATGTCTGGAACAGGCTGACACCAGACCGACCTCTGAATTTGCAGTGCCTTGATTTTGGCCACCTTAGTGACAAGATTTAAAGAGTGCAGTGACACTTCTGACAGAGACTCCTAATGATAGACCAATGTTTATTCTCCCTCCTGCAATAATAGAAACCCTAATTTTTAGCTGACTATATATTTCTAGCCTCCCTTACATCTATATATGGTTTTGTGCTCAAGTTCTAGACAATGGAAACAAAATGAAAGTGTCACATGACAGCTTCTGGGATCCTTCTTTACAGGACAATCAGAATGCATCCTTTTTTCTTTTTTTGTAGAGACAGAGTCTCACATTTTCGCCCTCGGTAGAGTGCCATGGCATCACACAGCTCACAGCAACCTCCAACTCCTGGGCTTAGGAGATTCTCTTGCCTCAGCCTCCCGAGTAGCCAGGACTACAGGTGCCCACCACAACACCTGGCTATTTTTTTGTTGTTGAGTTTGGCTGGGGCTGGATTTGAACCCGCCACCCTCGGTATATGGGGCCAGCGCCCTACCCACTGAGCCACAGGCGCTGCCCAGAATGCATCCTTTTTTTGTTTGTTTTTGTTTTTAATCTTCCCACTGGCTGGAGCATGGGTATAATGTTGGACCTCCAGCAACCATCTTGGGCCATGAAGACAATGGCCACAATGCAAGGATAGTACAACAAAACGTTTAGAAAGAACTACATCCTTTAGGATTTTGTGGAGGAGAGCTGCTCTGGTGCAGCAGATAGTTCAGCAGCCCTGAATTATGTATCTTGGGATTACTACAGGAAAGAGAAATAAATTTCCCTCTTACTTAAGCCAGTGTAATGCTGGAACTTTGCGACAGAGTATTTTCATGATAACCTCTTCTTGAATGAACAAAATGATAGGTCACTGTCTGGTTACTGATGCCTTAAATGTCTCCATTACAGATTTGTTCCACTGAATGAGGTTATATTTATACAGAATTTCTGGTAAGGAAGGTAACGGTACTGAGGGTACATGAATAGAGAAGGAGTAGGCAGAAAACTGGCAAGCTTGAGGTGCCTATAATTCTGCAACCCCTAGAATTCTGATGCAGCCATAGGGGTCAGGGGCCAAGATGGAAGGGGAAGAACAGAGTTGGAGCTTCCTTGCTCTTGATATTATAAAAAGAAGAAACCCTACTTATATTTTTTTCTACTTAGCAGTTTTTCCAGAGCTATTCTCTTCTAGGAAATTTACCCCAGATCTGTGATTACACAGAGCAAGAGTTCAGATTACATCAGTACTGGATTGACGGTGATGATGACACCTTTGCATCAGCAATACTAGACTAGAACAGGAGAGTTAGGGGCAGATGAACAAAGCATTCTCCCAAACCTCCCTCAGCTTCACAGGGGAAAAGGGGAACCACCTTCCATCAGCGGTCATTCCTCGATTTATTTACTTATAAATTCATTCAACACATTTATTTACTATCTATTATGTGCAAGGCATACTTTTATTAAATATTAAGGAAATTTAAATCCCTGGTGACAAAACTGTTTCTCATCTAGGTAGCCTTCTTGCAGAACTAAGGTGCAAATCCATTTAAAAACAACTCACTTTAAGAAGCAAGAAAAACTATTGATTATCTGCTATTTTAATGAGCTGCTCTAAGTGCTCTGTAATATGTGAAAATAGATAAGACAAATCTGTGACTTTCAAGGAGTTTGTGATCCATCAAGGAACAGAGATAACTCATAAAAAAGTATACCATAAAGCAGAATAAGGGTAAGTGCCTTAGCAGGTACAAGGTTCAAGGAAGGTTTGGAGGAGGAACTCCACTAAATCACTGAGGCGTGGCCGCCATCAGTACAGGGACGATCATCTCATAGATTAGTATGACACCCCATTGCTGCGCTTTTCTGTTTGCAGAATGGGGGAGGCAGTAGAGTTGGTTTTTGTCCTCGCCCCTGGAGGAATTTCAGCACAGGCCTCTGTCAGGATGTCAATGAAGGGACTATTTTCTCAGCAGAGATATTGTATAAATTTAAGAGTCTTTTCCAACCCTACAACTCTGTGGTCCTTCTACCTCTGTTCTTGACACAAACTAATGCCCTCTGGATTACCTGGGGTTTCTAAGTCTTGTCATGTTATGTTGTAACCACTTGGCAGAAGTGAAGCACAGATGTGCACAGGTAAAGAGCCTTCCAAGGAGCCCCATCTCAAGGGCTCCCCTTCCATCTCATCTAGTTCAGTCGAGAGTGAGGGCACATCCCTAAGAAGGGAGTGCTCTACCTCGTCCAATGTGAGGTCACAGGAGGAAGACTTAAAAAGTGTCTTATTAAAGTGATGAATTTTTTCCAAATGAAGAAAATCCATCTAGGGCATATTTGTTTTATTAGTTGTGAATTTTCACATAGCAGAGTCTCCACAGGGGAAATGCTCTTCTCCAGAGCTTTTCTGTTATTCCTCTGCTTCTTTTTCCTTACTAAATTTAATGCTTTTCTTGCTCAGTTCACTCAGGTACTGCCCCAAACTGAAACTCACCTTACTTTTACACAACTCTCCTAGGAACTTTGAAAAAGAGCAAGAAAGCAGTCCAAAGAGCAAAGTGAACTCTCTTGGATGTGACAGGAAGCTTTCTCTTTGTCTTTGTAAAGCCTCCCTTGCTCTGTTGGCACCTTCATTTATCCATGAGTGAAGACACAACCACCATACAATGACTCCCAATCACTTTGATTATAAATTAAACTGATAAAATTCTGCTTGTCTGGATTTCTTTTCAGCCTCCATTCAAAAGCTAAAAGGTCATGCAAATCCAATTTGGAGATGGTGGTTGTTGCTCCCTTTGTGTTGACAAATATTTCCTTCTTTCTAATCCCTTGGTACACTTAAACAACTTCTCTTGCTATTTTAAAATTCCTTATTCTTGGTATCTCTAGGTTGTTTGTTCATATAATAGACTTCCACTTATGCACCTCGTTTTCCAATTCTACTAAGATTCCAGTAATATCTTGGGTGGATTTTCAGAAGAAAAGTTTTGGGTTATTTATTTTTTCTAAACCTCTGTTAATTAGAGTCAGGATTGGGATCCAGGGATATAGAATCACAGAGAGTCAGCATTGAGAGAGATTTGAAAGGATTTTGTCATGGTAGGTTTGTCCAATGGTGTCAGTGCACAGTAGGGAGAAAGATTTTGGAGAAAAACAGAAAAGCTACTGGTGAGAAAATAAATTTCAAAACATATACTTTAATGTTATATCATGTGAGTCACACAGTTTTGATGAATGGCCACTATACCTAGTCTACCTCATTTATCCCCAGCTCTATTCTGCTAGGTAGACCAGTTGACTCCTGGGTATGAATTGAGTCCATCAATGAAGTTGTGTCAAAACCTGTAACTTCTTTATGCACTTCATCTTCAAAGGTCAGAGACTCCCAGTGCTCCAGAGAGCATTGCAGTACATCTCAAACAAATAGTGTGAAAACTCCTGAATGTTTTCTATCATTCTCTATTTTTTTTCTTTTATTGCAGTTTTGGCCAGGGCAGGGCTTGAACACACCCCCTCCACCACCACCCCCATATGTGGGGCTGGTACCCTATTCCTTGAGCCACAGGCGCTGCCCTCATTTTCTATTTTGTTTGTTTACACAGAGTGGGTAATGAACTTCCAGAAGTTTGAGTTTAGGGACCAGATATATGCCTGTGGACAGTGAGGCCTTCTTGCCACAGTGAATCTAATTCCAGTTGTTTTAACTGTGGGTGTGCAACAACGCATGCTGTAGAGAAGTTTCAACCAGTGTGGCGCAAGAGAGGATCATTAATTAAATTATTTTCTAAAGTTCAAAGCACTTCTTTAAAAAGAGTGTTTTTTTACTCTTTTTTTTTTTTAAATCATCAATGTAATTTAAGTGTGCATAGAAGTTTAACTATGGGTTCAAGTGTGCTGTGAGATTAAAAAAAAAGATGGAAAAACACCACCGTAGAGGGTGAAAGGAAGAAAACGTGAAAAGAAGAAGGTAAAAGATTGATGAGAAAGATATTCCAATGGTTGGTAAGGAAATAAAGCTTGAAGACTAGACTATAGCTCTCCTTTTAGGTGTGTCCAGTATACAGTGTGTCTCTTTTCTTGTTCTTCCTCAGCACTTGCCGTCTGCACCTTCCTGGCTGATGTGTAAACACCGAGGGCAGGAACCCCATCAGTTTGATGTTTAGCATTATATCCCCAGCACTTGCTACAGAGCCTGCCATATAATAGATGCTCAGTAAATATCTGTGCATTTTCCAATCTCACCCTGGCACTCAACCTTTCAGATCTATAACACTTCATCTGTATTAGGGTGCTTGCCAATTAGATAAATGTAGCCCATTCAACCTGCTTGTTTGACATATTTCCAGAAGGCACAGTGGTGTTCTCACTGCTGTCATTGACTCTATGGGTTTGGAGATAACTAATAACAAATATTAAAAGTATACTTTTTAAAAAGATAAGGCATTCTCTGCTTTTTGGCTAACCTTATCTATGGGAGAAAGAAATCTTCTTAGCCAAAAAAAAGTTGGGTGAAAGAAGAAGAGCTTGGGCTGGAATCTGCCAGAGAAATTTGGCCCTTAGAGACATCTAAGCAGCAAAGCAATTTAAGGACATGGGCCCTAAAAAAAAAAACAAAACAGCACCTGCTTTGCTGAGCACTCTTGTCTGGAAATTGCTGGGTTAGCAACACGTTGCACCCTGTGAAAATTTGTGACTTCAGTGTTTTTTAAAAAGGCTTTAATTAAATTGGGTGTTTTTGAATCTCTCTCAGGGAGTCAGGGTTTGGGGATCGAGGAGCTGAGAACTTTATTAGGATGAAAGGAGCCTTCTCAGAAATCCTGGAACCCCACAGTTCCTAGCCATCATCGATGTGTGGCCGTGTTTTTGCCTTTAGAAGCCCTGTTGCCGTTCACATTCTCTTGCAGCCAAGCAAGGCTAAACCTGGAATGGTGTCCTTGGTACGTGGCCTGGGATAGTCCACACTGTGCTTTTCCAAACTTTTTTATGGGTCATAGGTTTGCAGGAGTGGGAAAGTTCCCCATAGGGCTCAGCATTTTTAGGTTTATTGTTTTATTTTGTTTTGAATTTGAAAAGATGATTTTATAGAGGTGTGGTAGGATTAAGGGACATTTCTTCAGACCTCAGCCAGTGGCCTCTTGTATTTAATTCAATTCAGGCAATATTAATTGAGTACTTTCTATATGCAAATCACTTTCCAAGATTCTGAGGATATAAAGAAGGATGTGATGTCAATTCTTGACTGAAGAAGTTCACAGATGAACACAGACTTCAATGTAAGTAAAGCTGGGAAAATTACTGTATGAACAAGTGAATAGGAGCCTGGAATAGGGAATGATAAATTCTTGCTGATGGCATTGGAAGAAGCCTCACTAAGAAAGAAATAGAAGAACTTGGCCTTAGAGGCTACTCAGCATTTTCACAGTGAGGGATGAGAGGACAGAAGAAAAAGCAAAGAATAAAAATTTGCTATGCACAGTATGCTGTCAAGGTTACCAGACACCTAAACCTTGGTGTTGAGGTCAGCTCCATGAATTAAAACCCTTTTGTTTTACCCATTTAGAAGCAATATATCCATGGCCTTATTTATCGAGTAAGGTTAATGATAGTGCCTATTTCACAGACTTGTCTGAGGATCGAATGAGTTAATGCACATAAATGTTTAGAATAGTGCTAAGCATATAATAAGAGCTTCGAAAGTACTAGCTATTCTTATTCTAGAACATTCAATATAAATGTTATGCCAATATCTTTTTCAGCTTATCTTGCACTATTCTATGTTAGCATAAGACTCAAACAACTGCCTACAGGTCTGATGTATCTGCAAACACACTCCTTACTTTGCTGTCTATGTGCTTTTCTACTGACCTAGGTGGGTTCCCTGCCTTATGTTTCTCCATCTATCAAAATCCTACCTAATCCGGACCTACCTTAAATACCAGCTATGACTTCCAGACAAGTATGAGTAACCTCATTGCACTCCATAGGCATTGTGGCAAGTTTTTGGAAGCTCCCCTTCTAAAACTTGCCATTAACCAAGGCTACTACCAATCCTCAAGAGTGACTCATGAGGTCTGGAGAATGACAGTGTTTTCCCTTCCTTCGCCCTAGAAGAAAGTGTATGCACCAGGGGAAAGGATGGATTCGTTTTACTGCTATTCCTAGATTTCCATGAAAGATGATAGCAACACAGAAGGAACAAGATAAACACTAACATCTGACAGTCACCTGCATGTGCCAATATTTACTTCACTGAGTCTGAAGGCCATTGCCACCTTTGTGAATAAACCAGGACTTGACGCTCTTCATGACACTCCCCAGAACATTCTAGGCCAGGCTATTTAAGAATAGAAAAGGTCCTTAGTTCTTCAGTTTTGAAAATTGTTCACAGATTGAGCCAGAGGAATGATTAAACCTGGATGGAAGATTCCCCATGAAGGGATCAATTGAATCAGAAGCCAACATAGGACATATAGCGAGGCTGTTGGGTAGAAACCCAAAAATTTGATTGGGAATGCAGGGATGAGTGGGAAGAAAAATCTGTTCCTATTTGCTGTTTGCAGTCAGGGAACAAATTGGTGATCTCAGGCTCATGCCGCCACCTGCCACTGTGTTAGAGTCCCCTGTTAATGTGGTGCTTGGCAGAGAGGGTCAGGGCTGAACACACAGGACCAGAGCTGCTTTTCCACTTCAGCTCTCTCAGGCCTGGAGAATCTTGGCTGAGAATGTGGGGGAAGGGAGGACATGGCCCCAGCCACCCACCATGCCATTCTTGGGTTTTGATTAAAGAGGAAAATATTGGCTCTGACATTCTTGATTTGCAAGATCCAAATGTATTTTGACTTTTTAGAAGAACTAAGAGCTCAAGTTTCACGGGAATGATCCTGCTTAGAACTTCTGACTCAAACTTAAAGCCATCCGGCTTCTCAGTAGTTGAATGCACAGCAAGTGCAGTTAGCAAAGTGACATTGCTATGGCTGCGGGTTGCACAACAGCACAATGTCAGCCTTCTGATGGGGTTGGGCTGTTGAGCAATGCTGCTTGCTTGGAAGAGAGAGGTCACACATGGAAACCTGTCCAGTGGTTCTAAGCATTTTACATCTTTATAAATATTCAATATATTTCTTTACATGTTGGGACTCAGGTTTTCCAAACCCCTGATTTGTGTTTCTTCCAGAAATCTCAGGTCAGGCAGTGAATTTCCAGTCGACAAGTGAAGTTCATTCTAAAATATCTCCAGTGAAACCAGAATATGGTATTTCAAGGATGGGGAGGAGCTTCTTAGAGGGGTCCCTGCTCATTGCATCTGCCCTCTCCTGCCAGCCGCCTACCCACAGCCCTTTCCTTAGTGCTGAGTCTGGGGTAGGTGAAATCAAAAGCCCCCAGTGAGGCAAGGTAGGTAGACTCAGAAAGGATATCCCATCTCTTCCTCCTAGCAGGGAGGAGACATGCATTCCAGTGTGCCTGGTACAGGACCGAGGCACCTGCAATGACTCGTCCCAGAATGAACCCAGCAGACAGGGTGGGTAGGAAACTGTCAGTTCTCTCCCTGGCCCTGGGAAGAGATGAGTCATGAAAACGGGAGGAGGATAAGGAGTTGGCTAACCAGACCTAAAGAGATCCTTCTGGGTATTGCCCCCTCCAGAATGAAAGAAAAATGGCTCCACAGCTGACAAGCACTTAGTAGCAACAGTCTACGGGGTATGGTCTTTCCCTCCTGATCTTCCCTGTGTCCCATTGGTCACTATGCTAAGGAGTGTTTATTACTAAGGACGTACATGTATGTAGTGATTTGGTAACGAGTCTCCTTCATGAAAAGGAGAACTTTTGTAAGAGGCACAGTGGCTATCTAAGCAGCATCTGAAAAGAAAGTGTTGCCCCCTTTTGAATTCCTAACACTGACATTCAATCTTTTTAGTTAAAGAAAGATGTGTGTGTAAGTGTGGGGGAGTCTAATCTAGAAGGTATGAAAAGATAGTGAGGAACTGATGGAATATGAAGAAATGTACTTCAAAGACTAAAGAGGATTCTAAGCACAAATGAGAAGAAATTTTTCATTTAGGGAAAATCAGGGAGGAAAAGGCATCAAATCTAACTGTTAGCACGTAATAATATTTTGTCAGGAGTTTTTCCGTCATTTCTGTTCAACTACAGAGTTTCAGCTAGCATTAATCTTCTAATCAAAAGGGAACAAATCTATTTATAATTGACATAAATGATAGGCCTATTTATAGTTCTCTTTGGTGTTCCATGTTTCTCTGTGGGAGATTTTCCCTGAAACAAAAGCCTACTTTTTGAAGCTACTGTGTTCCAGGGGCAGCCTTGATCATTTCTGCTGCCCAAGAGATATATTTAATTAGCCTCTCATCCCTACTTATGGGATGGCGAAATGTGCAAAGTACTGACCAATAATACAGCAATTTCTACTTTGCCCTTGTAATTCCAACCCACAGAAATCATACATGACCCCAAAAGAAATGGCAGTGCCCAAGCCCCACAGGAAGGGGCATGAATGCTGTCTGGGCTAACCCACTTTCAACTTCAGAATATACTCAGATCTGGCTCTCTTTCAATTTCAGCAACACTGGAATTATCTCTATAAACCAGTAGCAGACCTGGAAGCTCTGAGAATTTTGTGATGATTTCATAGTCATAATTTCACCTGATACTCGCAAAAAAACCCTTTTGGTAGGCAGGTAGTGATGATTGTACACATTTTACAAAGGAGAGGATTATAACCCAGCTAATTCAGGGCCCTTCAGAGGGTCCAGGTTTCCTCACCTTATATTCAGAACTCTTTTGATGCCCAATGTTGTCTTTCTGATAGCAAAATAAATAGTATTCAATTGTACTCACAGTTGGATTTCTGCTTAATTCAGAAAAATTTATGTTTTAGGGAATTTTTGTACTCAAAGGAAAGTGCTTGTGTTCTCTGCCTCAGATCCTATTTGGACTGGGCGATACAGAGGATTAGGTGAGTGGGTAACCTCACGACTGCAGGTAGAATGTGGATGTGTCATTGAACTGGAGTCAGAAAGATTGGCCTGGCAGGGTCACAAAGGGAGGTTTCTCATGACTCAAAGTCAAAGTAGCTTCTTTCTGGCCTTTCTCAGGCTGCAGTGTGTAAAGGTGGCAAATTCTACCTTTAATTAATTTATTTTTGTAGAGACAAAGTCTCATTTTGTTGCCCTCGGTAGAGTGCCATGGTGTCACACAGCTCACAGCAACCTCCAACTCCTGGGCTTAGGCGATTCTCTTGCCTTATCCTCTTGAGTAACTGGGACTACAGGCGCCCGCCACAATGCCAGGCTATTTTTTTGTTGCAGTTTTCTGGGGCTGGGTTTGAACCGGCCACCCTCAGTATTTGGGGCCAGCACCCTACTCCTGAGCCACAGGCACAGCCTGCAAATTCTACTTTTTAAGCATTAGTGAGAGACCTCAAAAGATTATACATAGAGAGAAGAGAATGAAAATTATTTGTATTCATTTAGAATTTTTATTTTTTTATTTTTTGAGGAAGAGCCTGCCTAGAGTGCCTGGCTAGAGTACAGTGGCATCCTGACAACTCATTGTAACCCCGAACTCCTGGGCTCAAGGAATCCTTTAGTTTCAGCCTCCATAGCAGCTGGGATTACAGGCATGTCCCATCACTCTGGCTAGTTTTTTCTAATTGTGGTTGTGTTTGTTGCGGGGGTGGGGGGGCAGGGGCGGGGGTCAGTAGTTCTTGCTATGTTGCCCAGGCTGGATTGGAACTCCTGGACTCAAGCAATTCTCTTGTCTTAGCCTCCCATAGTGCGAGGATTAAAGGCCCAAGCTACCTTGCCCAGGTTCATTTGGAAATTCAGTAAACATGTTTTGAGATCTGCCGTGTGCAAAAAGAATAGGGAAAAATCCCCCATTTTTATATATTTACTTTAATGCTATAGATTTGTAATGCCTTTTCCTGTGTATGGGTAAGGTTGTTTTCTGAACCATGTTGAAGGTAACCTTAAGGTGGACTTTCCATAAGTTTTTGAGAACATGCTCATTAATTTTAGTTGTCTCCTGTCTTTCTTGTTTTAGCTTTCCCTTGGTTTCTAGCACTATGTTAGGTACATGGTAGTCCATAAAACATTGCTGAATTTAATTACATTAAAAAGAGTGACTTTCTTCTTTTTTGGTCAATATTTTATTACTGATCATTCCTATTAAAATTTACCAACCTGGATCCATTTCTGAAGTCTGAGATTTGACTCTATAACCTTGGAGCTTGATGGTCCTTCCACAGGGCAAACAGAAATGAGAGCCCCGGTCTAGGTATTCAGACACTTTAGAAGTTGGCACCTTCCAATGTAGCATGCAGAGCTGTTTCCACCATGGTATTTGTATTCTCTCTGGCATTGGCTCAATCCATTGTTTCAGCTGGGCCCCCAGGAATAGACTGACCTCTATAATTCTAACACACAAGTTGAGCATACTAAAAGATTTGTTGATGCTCCTTACAGTGTTTTAATCTGGAAATCACAGCCAGCTTCCAACAAAAAGAATCATGTTCTGTTTACCTAAATTCCCTCAGTAATTTTCTTTAGATACAGCATTTCTCGCTCCCTACTTGAAAATGCCTAAAAGTCCATGGAGGCCTTCCTACTCAGCCATGTCTGCATTTCAAATGAGTTACTGCCTTCTTAAGGGCACACGTAACTAATCTAGGCCTGTAGGCTAAAGAAAAATGGACAACTTAATTAATTCCATGCAAACATTGACTGCACTGTGTATGAGGGAGTAAATGGGATCTTTTAGAGATTAAAAATACATAGCCCTCACCTTTGAGGGGCTTACAGTTAAGCAGATGGAATAAGACATGAATACTCCAGAAAACACAATATAAAACAGATTATAAGTGCTATAAGAGTAGTATTATTGCTTTCTTCTTTGGAAGGGACGAGAGCTGACATCTGGTAGAAGATTTTACAGAGGAGGTGACATTTGAGAGAAGAACAGAAGGAAAGTCCAGGAAAATAGAACATGTGATAGTAAGTCATCTAGGTTGGATGTTGGAATATGTAGGGGGCACTTGAAAGCTCAATGAGTCAACTGAGTCAATGTCTTAATGACTAAAGCAAGTCATGTGAAGTGGGAGTGAAGTGTGCCAGCACAAGGCAATAAGGAGTGGTGGGGGTTGGGGTAAGCCAGAAAGCATGTGTCAATATGAAGGGGAGACTCATTTAGTAAATACTAGCAGATAATTCATATTTTTGTAAAAATATTGTATTTACCAAACAAAACCATTACGAAGACTGGATACAACTTAAGACTGTCAGTTTGTAGACCTCTGCTGTAAGGAAACGTTCAAAAATGCAATTGGAAAGTCAGATGGAGGCCTTATATAAAATGCCTTACTGTCTAATTAGGGAATTTGGACTAAATTTACTTTGCCATGGATGGTCACTGGAAGTTGTTTAGAAAAGGGATCAAGTGATTAAAAGTGTGCTTTAGAAAGATTAATCTCATGGGTGGGATGGCTGGTGTCAAGAGAGTGAAGTGAACACAGAGTGATCGCTGAGGAGGTTGTCATAATAGTTTCAGTGAGTAATAAGGACCTCAATGTTGGGTCTGGAAGGATCTTCCAGTGAACTGGGAGCAGCTGTTGTGGATTTGATGCAGAGCAAACTATAATGCTGCAATTTGCTTTGTCTGAAGAGTTGCATTCGATGGTCTTCACTATCCTAGACGCTCCGGGTGATTGCACAACTTGTCTATTGTTTTGTCTGGGAACCTGGCCTTCCCTGCTTCACAAGATCACTGGTCCAAAACTCCACTTGCTCTTGAGGAAATATCCCTTTGATAATGTCCATAGTATTGAATGTTCGTGTTTTTTTTTTTGTTTTTTTTTTTAAAGATCTGTATTGTTCCTTCACTAGGAGGACTTGATTATCTTTTTTGTGTGTGTGTGTGTGTGGCTTTTGGCCGGGGCTGGGTTTGAACCCACCACCTACGGCATATGGGACCAGCGCCCTACTCCTTGAGCCACAGGCGCTGCCCTTGATTATCTTTTATATTCTGGCTGAGCTGTACTCTTGCTATGTTTGAGGAGAGTAATAGAGTTTGATAAAGACCAAATTGTTTCTTCTTCATAGGAACAGGGGATGGTTAGCCTGATGACTGGCTGAAAATGCAAAGGCAGTAAGTGCATGTTGAATTGAGTGGTGTACGGTTGATAGCCAGAGAGCTCTTGCATATATCTGGAGCAGGAGTTGCACGGGGCAATATATGCTGAGGCCAGATGGTAGAATGGATAAAGTGAGCCTGGAAGGCATTGTGGTCAGCCAGAGGGGCACACACCCCGCATAAAAGGCTCAGGCCAAAAGCTCTACCTGAGAAATGCAGGCCCAGCTATGCTGGATCACTCATTTTAACACCAGTTGTTAATTTTTGTTTTTACATAAAATCTCTTGATTTTTTATAATTCCAACATTTAAGGAATATATTGGGTGGATCAAACAAAACATGTCTGTGGGCTAGATTCAGGTGGGGTGAGAGTGAGGACTAAGGACAGCCCCTATTTTTTGACATCTACTTTAAAATATTAACTCCAGGAGCACAGGGCTGGAGTTAATTCCTGTGATCGTCAGTGTTTGGCTCACCAGAAGGCACTCAGTAGATGGTGTGGGCTGGGATATTAAGCTTGGGGGTTTCTGATTTCTATTTCATGGGTCCTTGTACACTAGAGTAAAACCTCTTTGAAGGCATGGCTTTATTTTGCCTTGGGTGTTGCTAAGCTTCTATAATTAAATTGGTTAGTGCTATAATTTTACTTCCATACATTTTACTAAAGCACTGAGCAAGTGTAACAAGCAAAGCAATCTAACAATGAAACAAACAGTAAGCTCCATATCCAGTCCGAATTCTTAAAGGCTTTTAGAGATTTCCATGAACAACAGGAAAAGTTTGTTCTGGAAAAAGTCTTAGAGATTATCTTTTCAGCATTCATTCAGTGAGTAGAGTGCCAAAGAATTAGGGATCCCATTGTATTAAAATAATGTGGATTAACTCTACACAAATCAATTGTATGATTTTGGTCTAAGTCCAGTACCACCTTATCCTAGCCAAGAATATAGTGAAGAGGTAGCATGTACTTAAAGTTCCAAGAAAATACATGTGAAAAAATGTGCAAAGTATATGGATGAAATTTTTTTTTCCCCATAAAATTTGGGAAAAGAGATCACAGTTATCCCATTTTAGGGGTTAAATGTCTTGGTTCATTTTAATATCATTGTCCCAATGGCAACAGGTTTTGAGACCCAGAGGACTCATCATCACATTTACCATGTTATTCAGGGGCAGATTTCTGAGTAAATCTAAGATTTTCTAACTTCCCAATCCAAAGCCCTCCTTTTTCTTTTTTATTTCTAGTGTCATTTAAAACAACAGACTGGCCATCTCAGTGTCATTTAAAGCAACAGATTGGCCATCTCTCACTTCTATCTGCTCTGCTGTGGGGCAACATCCTTCTCAAGAAGCATGTCCTTCCTAAGGTACATAAACTTTCATTATGAGCTCAGGCTGGGCAGTTGAGTTCCAGAATGGGCTTGGGAAAGGCTGGAAGCCAGCTGTGTCTCTCTGAAAGGCAGTGTTCAAGTTTACCCTTCATCTTCCAATAGGTGACAGAAATATGCTTTTCTCATTTTAAAATCATTTCTCTAAAATCTCAGTGGGAGCCCTAATGGAACTAATCAACTTGGACTCCCAAGAAATAATTCTAGAACCTGGCTGAGCATGAAAAAGACAGCAATTTGATATGAGTAAAACACACAGTTGTCCACTCAATGCAATTAGAAATATATTTTTTTGAAACACTCTTGTTTGGCTATTCTTGAAAAATGTAACTATTGAAAAAGAAACTGGCACGATCTTAAGGACTGGAGCTCAGTTCCTGGCCCCAGTGATGGGCTTGGAAATTGCAGCCACAGCAATTAGGAGTTCCAATTTCCAGTTCACAGAAGGTCAGGCAATGGGGTTATCCTTGGAGCAGTTCTGTAATTCCTTGGAGGAAAGACTCTACCAACTTGAAGGAATCAGAACTTGATACAGGTGAATCAGCACATATATTGTTAATGACCACATGCAAGTTTGGCCCCAGCATCATTTTCCAATTCTTCCATGAGAGCTGAGCTCTATTTTGTATCCTCTCACTTATCAGACCAGAGCCACCAAATAGCAAGTTCTTGTTATTTTCTACTCTTCTCAAACCCTAATGTACATTCTAATCCCTTGAGTATCTGGTAAAAATATAGATTTTTATTTAATTGGTTTGGTATCAGGGTCCCCACTCTACTTTTCTAACAAGCTCTTAGGTTGCTTTGCATACAAAGGCTCTGGAATAGATCTATCTTCACACACTAAGCTTTATTTTTACTCAGCCACATTGATAGTGCCCCTTAGATCACTGGTGAATCAAACTGAATCTATCCATTATAAATAAGAGATTGTTTATTGCCATAAAACACGTCCCATAGCCATCAATCAAATCTGGTTTTTTCTAAAAGATAGACTTATCTGTTCTTTATTATTACTGCCGTTTGTTATGTGTATGAGGAACACTGACATCATTCATCTTGACTGAAACAAATCACCACTGAATGACTTTGAGCCACTAAGTGGCCAGTGCCTACTTCAGAACCCATCAGAGGTGAGTCTTTCGTTTACATGTCATGGTGCTTTTATACAATATTACTGAACCCTTTTCTGACTTATCTGGCCAGAGATTTCCGTAATTGCATGCAAAACACTAATAATCTACAGACATGCCCGTCAGATTTGTGGCACTAATACCTTTCACAAGTCTTATGATTCGCATGTCTAATTTAAGGGAAGCCTGAAATGATGCCTATTGTACGTGTGTCATTGATCCTCTCAGAATTTATCCCCACATATCTGTTCCATACTAGGAGGCAAGAATCAGCAGAAAAGAAGGAATCATTAGAGAGCCAAAAACATCTCTGCACCAAATTGAGAGAGTGGAATTATAAGGTGAAGGCAATTAACTGGCAGTTGCGTCTATGCTGAAAGCACAGTCATCCTTTAATAGGGAACATTTGCTGTGCTTGACAAACTCGCAGTGAAATGGTTGGATCCATAGGAAGGAACATGCTGAAAATGGTTTCAGTATGATCCTGTTTTTTCACTCAATAGCCATTGATTGAGGCTGTCCAGCCAAAAACAATGAAAAAATGAGCCAACAATAGTCTTACCCTTTGACCATATTAGATATAGTTGCAGCTGAAATTTGTTATATGTTTCGGGAATAACAAAGCATCCATATGGAACATGTATTTGGCACTGTGGCAGCTGATGAAACCAGGAAAAATTAGACAAATTATCAATCGCTTGCTCCCAAATTACCCCCAAAAGAAATTAGATCCATTTTCAGTAGCTTTGCCTTCAAATTTCTTCATTCCATGAGTCACCACTACCTTCTGCCAAACTAAATATGTCTATGAACGGCTGGAAAGTTTAATGGAAAGAAACATAAAACTCAAAATACGTAGGAAAATTTAAGCTTCTTCATGGAAGACCTTCATGGAAGACCAGCAAGTCAGAAATGTGAGGAGACAGAGACAACACATTGACAATACCTTTTGTTTTGAGTAGACCCTGAGTTAACAAGGCTTACAACATACACATGCTGGTCAACCAGATGATGTGACTTCAAATGAAAATTAGCTGTTAAAAAATTAGCACTTGTATACTTCTTTTTCTTTTCATCAGACCACTGGGGTTGATGAAGATTCATAGCCAAGTTGATCAGATTTGGGATAAAGAGAATTGATAATGTCAAATGGGTGGCAGAAATTGGGGGGAAAAAGTTTTTATGAATGGTGAAGAACTTGAATTTTCAATGACTATGCTGATGTGTGCCATCAGAAGAAAATGTCCTAGCAGTTCACTCTGAGTTTTTGGACTGCGGCTAGGAGGATACATCCTTCACGTGAATGTAAAGAGTCCAGCTGTGCAAAGAGCTCTGGCCTGAGCGTGAGGGGACTGAATTGTAGTTCTGGCTTTCCCACCGGCATGCTTTGCAACTTCATGCAGGTCATGTTTTTTCTGGACCTTTATTCCCTCATCTGGGAAGTGAGAGCACTAGAACAGATTGAGTCTATATGGTTCTTCCTAGCTCTCCAATTCCTCAACTCTGCTTTGGCAAATAGAAACCACTTGTAGAGTTCTGGAGGGCTGCTGCTCCAGCTGTTCTGCCTCCCTCAGGGCTGATTGGTTAGGATGTACCCTCTGTTGCATGCCTTCTCTTGCCTCCCATTGTTCCTTTTAAATAAGTAAATAGAGCAGAGTTTCTGTTCTCAAAACTTTTTCCAGGGGCAGAACCTATCTGTGAGGGTCTTCTAGAACAGTGCTTCTCAACCTTCCTAATGCCTCCTAATGCCCCGACCCTTTCATACATTTCCTCATGTTATGGTGACCCCCAACCATAAAATTATTTTCCTTGCTACTCCATAACTGTAATTTTGCTACTGTTATCAATCGTAATGTAAATATCTGATATGCAGGATGTATTTTCATTGTTACAAAGGGGTCACGACCCACAGGTTGAGAACCGCTGTTCTGGTAGCTTTTGAAAATTCCCTGTTGACTAGAATTAGCTGACACCTGAGCTAAGGTTTTTCAGGATGGCAGCAGTGAAGGGGTGACACCTCAACTAGACTTTTTAACTTTTTTCTTCTATAATTTTAGTCTCAGATCCACGAGGACAGCAGTGGCAAATTGGAAGTGTTGGGATATATTCTGGGGACTGGATGAAGGAAATAGATTTGGAATGACTTTTTCAATGTCAAATCAAGGAGTTTTAAGTAACCCACTCTGGATGCTGTGTGGGACAGAAAAAAAAAAAACTATTAAAACATAGTGTGTGTTTTCCTGAAAGAGCTCAAAATAAAATAGAGAGAATGAAAATTACCAGCAGCAGCAGTAACCAGTATTTGATTGTGTGGTTCAAAAGTGCCATTACTGCGTCAAATGTGCTTTCTCTCTCTGGAAGTCATTGGATGTGAAGTGCTTGGGATAAGAAGAACCACACGGTCCCTGGTCCCTACCGTGGGTGATAAAACTCAACAATTTTGATTTTATCCAAGCTATGCTCAAACAAAAAAATTCAATTCCCCTAAGTCAGCCTGTAATAAGGGAACAGTTTAGATGTGCAACTTGAGAGTGCAAAGATGCTTTTGTGATTAGTGACTATATTCCCTCTGCTGAACACTGCTTTTTTTTTGAGGCTAAGCGGAAATCACCAATAGCTGACTTGCAAGAAAAGAAATCTTTTGCCTGTGTGGGATACCTTAATGACTACCTCACCACCTCATGGGGAACAAACTCTTTTTTTTTTGTAGAGACAGAGTCTCACTTTATGGCCCTCGGTAGAGTGCTGTGGCCTCACACAGCTCACAGCAACCTCCAACTCCTGGGCTTAAGCGATTCTCTTGCCTCAGCCTCCTGAGTAGCTGGGACTACAGGCGCCTGCCACAACGCCCGGCTATTTTTTGGTTTGCAGTTTGGCAGGGGCCGGGTTTGAACCCGCCACCCTTGGTATATGGGGCCGGCGCCCCACCGACTGAGCCACAGGCGCCGCCCGGGAACATACTCTTTAAGCAAGCTCTACTGGAGGTAAAATGATAGGTACCATCTCCTTTCTGCTTCTTCCAATGAGAAGAAATAAAAAGTGATACTGAGTGAGCATTCTGTAGACCATTAATTAACTCTTGGGTGGTCTAAATGTCAAGTGATATGTGAACAGGAGAAACCAACATGCTCTTCTTTTTAATTAATAAGGTTGAGTACTTATACTGCCAAATAATTTTTTTCTAGTTTATAATTAATGCATAAAGTTTTACAGAAGTCACACCATGGACCTAACTGTGGATCACTATTAAGGAGATAAGGCAAAAAGCATCCAATTTCATCCACTAACACTGACATATTTGGATAGCCCTCTCAGTTTCCAAAGCCGTTCTATAGTTGAGCCTCAGAACAGCCTCTGCAGGACAATACTTTTATTCCTCTTTTATGATGAGGAATGTAAGGCTCCAAGACATTAAGCAACTTCTCTAAGGTCACCGGGCTGTTCCACTGGGTAGCTGGGCCAGGCACACATGTGGAATTCCAGAGTGTTTCTGGGCAATCAAATGACTGTGACAATATTCAGATAGGAAAGTTATAAGAAAAACGGAGGAAAATCATGGCCATTATCTTTAAACCAGCCCCCCCTACCCCCCACCACTTATGAAGAATTGAGAGTTTATTATGTAACTGAGAGGGGAACAGCCACAAATGCTCAGGTCAATGATGACCAACTTCTTTTTCATTTCTGCAAGCTGGTCATGATAAAATTTCTAAGCCCACAGGTTTGCTCTGGAGACCAATTCTGCCAGCCCTTATTTGTTTTACTAAAATAAATGAGTTCTGTAGCGATAAGGCAAAAATGAAGTTCTGAAAATACCCTTTAAATAGTCAATAGGAAGAGTTCTTAATTTTCAGAGGAAACCTTTCAAAACCACAGTGACTCTTCTCACTGTTTGCTCTGGACATTTGACCACAGACTCCCGATTAACTAGTGACTGATGGTTTGTGTATTACTTCCACTCATGGTTTGCTAAGTTGCTTCTCTTCTGAAGACTTATCTAGTTCAAGTGGAGGTGATTTCACTCCTCAGGGGACATTTGGCAATGTCTGGAGACATTTTTGATGTCATGACTGGGAAGAGAGGACTACTGGCATCTGGTGGGTAGAGGCCAAGTTTGTTGCCGGGTATCCTACAATGCACATGACAGCCCCTCCCCCATTAGAAAATTATCTGACCCAAAATGTCAATAGTGTCAAGGTCAAAAAACCTTGTTGCCAAGGGCACTGTTGGGGAAAGCTGAGTGGGGAGTATGAGAATGAACCAGAATTTAAAAATGTATCACTTGGTCTCATAAAGGGACTGGAGGTATGGTAAGTGAGGAGGGAGAAATCTATAGTGTCTTCAAATCCCATTTAATCCACCATTCTAGCTCTTGTGCTCCTTTCCCCAGTTTCACAGATAATCAGGAATTGGCTGCATGAGAGTTGGCTCAGCACAGACTTTCTAAATCACTTGCCTCTGATGAAAGACCCATTTCATCAGGGTAAATGGCACAGAGGTAGTAACATCTTCCCAGCAATCTTTACTGAATTGCTTTTATGTATGACAAATTTTCAAAGTTTAAAAAGTTCCCTCAAACAGCTGTTTAGTACCTCATAAAGAGCACAGATGAAAGCAGAAAATCAGAAGAGATTCATAGACTATGCTTGGAAGTCTACAAAAAAATCAGGTGTAAATTTCTTTTGGCCTAGGACTGGCAGAGAAATCTCCCTACCCCCAACACACACATACAAGCAAAGAAAAAAAAAAAGCTGATCCAACAACTGGTCAGACTGTTTCAGATTTTCCAGGAGCACAACTTTGCTAAGTCATTCCAAAGCAGTTCTACCAAAGTTGACATTGGAGAGAATGCCCAAAGAGTAAGAATAATATAATATATAATAATAGTCTAAATAATGACCTTGAGTGGACTTGGAATGCCCAAAGTTCATCTGAAGGCTTTGCACACCATAGAGGAGACAGGCAGGGAATCATTTTTTGTTTGTACAAATTTCTGCAGCAAGTGAACAAAAATACTAACCTAAGTCTCAGGAGAGTTTATTGGAACGAAGGAACCTGGAAGTTCTATGTTCATTTGATGAACTTGATTGGAAGCTTCTTCTGGCCATTTTAATTTAGTTGCTGCTAAACGGAGGAATGTTGCATGGGGGTCAGAAATCAACAGTATTTTATTCTACCTCTGCCACTAATTAGTTGTGTGACCTTAGACATGTCACTTCTGTATGGGTTTTATGCTTAGTGCTGGACTAGGTTATTTTTCATGAGTTTCCAGTGAAATTATTTCCTTTGAACAATCAGGTAGTTTTAAGAGGGAGCTGTTAGAGACATGTATATTTCATCAATAATCATGTTCTTGGGTATCTTCCCTGGGGTTTCAGTATTTTTTTTTTCTTTTGGCATGGAAGCCCTTATCCCTGCAGACAGAACGCCTGACGTTTAATGCAAAAGGTTTTAATTTAAAAGACTGTGTGGTCTTTGCTGGTTGCACAATTTTTCTTTGTGTCTGTACTTCTGCTCATCAAATATTGCAGAGCCATTAATTACCTTAGGACAAATGCAGAGGGCCACCTGCAAAGGTTCTGGCCAATTGCATAAAGCAATATGCCAGATGTAAAGTAAGTGAAGGGTTTTTCTTGGTATTTAAGGTTCAGTGAAAAAGTAAGAGGGGCAGCTATGCCAAGAATGAAAAGCCAGAGCTTGCCAAGTGCTTCTTTAAGTGGCTTTAGCCAATGTGAGACTAAACAATGCATTAAATAGGCATACAACTTACTGCAGTGAAGGAATTGCATGTCAAATAACACCTCTTTGCTATGTTTTAAACATGATCTCACATGTAGATAAAGACAAACAAATGCTGTGTTGTCATCTCCTTAGTCCAACAGCTAATAAGGCCTGGGGGTTTGATCTTCCCAAACAACCCAAAGTAATTCTTTGGGATGTAAGAGCCAGCTGATGCTCCATAGAGAGGTGTAGAATGGGACTCTGCCAGGGCAGCAGCTCAGGGCAAAAATGACTTTTTGTCACCATGGATTGTCAAAGATGTCTGGCTATAGAAAAGAGCAACAAAGCCTTTGCAGCCCGTTGTTGAGAACAAACAGACATTCTCCTTGGGAGAGGACTTCTGTCCATTTCAGTGTGTCTGAATCTTTTGTGTGGGCTATGAAATCAGAAAGAAGGCTGCTAGTGAGAAGTGGGCTTTACTGGCAGCCTCAAGCAATGCTAGCATGGCACAGGATGTCTGGACAAAGAGGCCTACTGACTTTGCAGAATGCCAAAACTTTCTCTTGGATCCAAAATGTATACCCCACAAGCCACTGCCGATGTGAAGCATTCCAACATGAGTGATCTTCAAACAACTGGTTGGGTCTTCTGTGGCTGCTCCCACAACTCCTTACATGGTTAGGTTGGGGACATTTCTTTCTGCCTGGATCATTCTTTGCATTATGGTATCTTGTGAACACCTCCCCCCTTTATCACCACTTTCACAGCACCCCGCGAAAATTCCTGGTCCAGCGAAACAGCCTTTCTTAATCAATTAAATTAACAGATGCGAGAAATGAAGCACTTGAGTTTGCTGGCAGAGGAAGAACACTTGAACCTGGCCAGAGGAGAGGCTCCCCCAGATCATATTGCATATCCTATTACTCACAGGTGAGTGGTAATATTCTGTCTGGGTGGGGATGAGAATCCAGCCTGGGAAGGCTCTTATACAACAGCAGCCTCTAATCAAAGAGGACTTTTCTGGTGCACCCTGAAGAGATTCTATTAGGATTTCCTCAATTTTCCCAGAATGGGTATCCCTTTCCTGCCTTCCTGAAAGGAAGTGTTTAAAATCAATTGAGTCACCCCAGGATCCCTATTCCTCATCCCTCGGAAAAGATTTGTGGTTTTGGAAGCATCTCCCTATGCTACACCACTTTGGGTCTTTAAACAATGCAAAGGACTGAATGAACATGTTTCTTAGAGACAGAAGAGCTTGGCTTTGGTTCTGGACCCATCCGGTGAGGGAGGTCACAAAGTCTCCGTGTCTCACATTTCTCTGATGAAGCAATAGCTCTTGCCCTCCAAGACTGGGGTAAAGAGACAAAGTGAGAGAGCCAATACAACTGGGTTTTTAAAAAGTAAATATACTAGACAAACATTGGGTATTCTTGTCACTGGTACTAATACTACCACCCAATTGTTACTGCTGCTACGTAACAGGCTTTATCAGCCGCCTCCAAGGATAGAAGATGAACATATAATGAATTGGGCTGTTCAGATCGCTCAACCTTTGCAAGAGATTCTGTAACTGATCTCAGAAGAGAATAAATACGTGTAGTAGCTAAGAAGTGTACAATGCTTATTACGTGTCAGGCAATATTCTAAGTTAATATACTCTAACCTTAACTAATTTAATCCTTCCACCAACTCTACAAGGCAGGCATTACATTTTACAGATGAGAAAATTGATTAGCAAAGAGGTCAAGGAACTTGCTCAAGGCCACCCACCAAATAAGTTGCAGAGTGGGGGTCCAAACCTGGATGCTTGGCAACAGAGGCCATGCTCTTGGCCTTGAACCCTTCTCTTTCCTGCTTGTAATTCTGCATCAGGGAGGGGACAGTCTTGAAGAGCATTAACATGTCACAGAAATGTAAATTATTTTCTAATTTTTCACAGAAGCCATCATTTCCTTAGTGGTGCCTTGGTTGTATAGACTGGTCCCCTGGGCATATTTAAAGAGTAGTAGTAGCAAGCATTTGGAATCAATATAAAAACTCATTGCTTTTTTAATTTTAAACAGTATCTGTGGCCTATTAGCTTGGTGGTACTAATGATGGCAGGGTCATAAGATCAAACCCCACATGTACCAATTAGTTTCAAAGAGAAAGTCTTTTCCCTTAGCTAGTAACTATACGGCTAACTTTGACCAGCTGTCACACAGACGCATGGCTGGCCGTCTAAGGAGGATCCAGCAGAGGGATGCAAGTGGCACAGCTCTGATTCGAAACAAAGCTAATGGCAGGTAAGTGTGTCTTTGTCCCGATTTGCACACTCTCTTCTTTAATTGAAAAGATAGTATTGGCTCAGCACCTGTAGCTCAGTGGTAAGGGCACCAGCCACATACACCGGGCCTGGTGGGTTTGAACCCAGTCTGGGCTTGCTAAACAACAATGACAACTACTACAACAACAACAACAAGAACAAAAATAGCTGGGTGTTGTTGTGGGCAGCTGTAGTCCCAGCTACTTGGGAGGCTGAGGCAAGAGAATCGTTTAAGCCCAAGAGTTTGAGGTTGCTGTGAGCTGTGACACCATGGCACTCTACCAGGGGTGACAAAGTGAGACTCTGTCTCAAAAAGAAAAGAAAGAAAGAAAAAGAAAAGCCAGCATCAATAGACTGAGAAAAGGCTTTCAGTGAAGGTTAAAAACCTCAACGTTCTTATTTGTCATCTCGAATTTATCCTCCTTTATTTAGGGCAACTAAGAGCAAACCTGTTCACTTGTCCTCACAGCCAAGAGAGTGAAAAAATGTAAAGATGAGAACTGTCAGCTGGCCCTTCCTAGCCAAAAGAAAAAAAAAAGAAAAGAAAAAATGATGGTCTATTTGCACGAGGCGTGTGCTCCTTTGGTTTCTTTCGTCCAAATGACCTGCATGTGTTTGGTCATATCTGAGCTTCTAGCCATCCCTGAGGAGTTGAAATCCAGCTTAAAACAAAACAAAACAGAGAAGCTGGCTCCTCTTTCTTTAAGTGGGTGGAATCTCCTATCTTTGGGGACCAAGAGAAACTATGTAAATAAGATAAAGGAGACTAAATGTTCTTTGGTCACTACTTAAGTCCAAGGTTCTCCTTTCTTCAATAGCACCAAAGCCTTGTTAATTATAACCTAGACTACAAGTCTGTTAAACTTAGAAGAGGTCATTTACTTTAACAAAATCCCCTTGTTTTATAGACAAGGACATTTCAGCCCAGGAAGTTTAAATGTCTGGCAAAGTCATACAGCTAATGAATGACAGGTCTGGGAGCAGTTTTCTGAGCATGATATATCAAATGAAAGAAGCTTAATAATAATAACCTAGATCTAGGAAGGTTGTTGCGATCAATAACAATGAAAGTTAATTGCAACATTTCATTTAAACGCTTTACAAAACAGCACATTTTAACACATGAAGAATGCCATTTGTTTATCCAAACCTGTTCTTAATAACTATACATTAGAAGTATGTTTTATAAAAGCTATAAATCTGGACTAGCTGAAAGGGTATCCAACTTTCTTTTCTAATTGATTTACTTCTCCTTTTCCCCAGATCGCTGAGGTAAAGCATGTACAGTTTATTTAAGGGACTGTTTATACACTCTTAAAACTCAAAAAGACCTCAGAAACTCTCTTTCTTTGGGTTGCTCTTAATTGAAACCATCCAAGATGGTTGGTTGTCCGTCAATTTTTAAAGTATCTCCAAGGAGAGAAATTCCACATAAAAGCATGTTTTAAAATGGTTAATCACCATGGTTGTCAAAAATTATATCTATGGCAAGCTTAACTTCTATTTCACCCGAAGCTCGTTTCCTCTTGCTGTGTTTCATGCAAAACAAGGTTATAAAGAGCCACCCTGAAGGAGGGCTCCATCGATCTGCTGGGATAATATCTGGCGTTTTCCTTGACGTGCTTTCACCTCTACTAAGCCGACATTTTTCTCCCAGGATAATGAGAGCAAAAGGCTGGCTGATAGACTCTCTTACTCTGATCTATAGGGAAGAATCAGTAATTAGCTCTTCACTGAATCTTTTATTTCTTAAGATGTCTGAGGAAGATGCATTAACTATTCTTGTACTGTTCCACTTATGCTGAGAAGATGTTCATGACACAGATAATCTAGGCAAGGTTGCTTCCACTGTGCCCTGGTAGAATTTGGGCTTGAAAGGAAATAGGAGCTCATTCACAACATTGAGTCAATCCACACAAAATAAGCAATACGCTAATTTTTATTTGGAAAAATTCTAATAGAATTAAAAAAAAACTCTGTTAAATATTCTGTATTGACAGAGAGAGAGAAGCAATTTTTAAAGATGTTTGAGATTAAAACTAAGATCAGAAACTACTTTCCAAGAGGAATTTGAAGCAGCTTAAAATAAAAGGCACAGTCACACTAAAACTTTGAAAATAAGAGTAAATACAATAATAAGAGTGAAGGGACAGAGGATAGAGGTGGGGAAAAATGTTTCCCTCTGAAAAGTATTTCAAAGACTTTAAATACTTAAAGCTGACTTCTCCATACACAGCAAATCTCAGGGGACAAAAAACGAACTCAATAAAATTTGTCGACAACAGTTAATTCTGCAAGAATAATTAGCTCAGACACTAAACAGGTCATCAGTGTAGCTTGGGGATGACCAAAATCAGCCTCTAAGTCATTGTTAGTATGTGTTACATTTAGTTTTAAAAAAAAAAAGAAGAACAGTTTTATCAAATAACTGGGTAAGCTTGAGGCAAGAAGTATTGTCCATAGTACTTGACAACCCTAATTCTTCATGGTTCTTAAGAATAAGATCCCAAACAAGCAATTCCATTCCATTCAATTGTACGTAACTGGATTCAGTTCAATTCAATCTTGTCAGTTCAACAATCAAATATGAGCACTACTATATTAACCATTGAGCTAGGCACTAGGATTCAGGGGTAAATAAACATATCCTCTGGCATCAAGGACCGAGAGGACCTGATAAGGTAATGTCACAAATGAGACACAATAGTCAGGAAAAGCAGAAAGGATATAATCGATACTGCATGGTTATTTTTCCTTTATGACTCTTAACGATATTTATGTGTATTTTTTTTTTTTTTACCACTTAACTGTGAGCTTCTTCAAGGGAAAGTCAATCACTCATTCATTTCTAGGCATTGTACATGATACATAACAGACACTCCATCAACGTCATGAATTAAATTAAAAGAATTCAAAGGAGTTAACTTCTTTTGTGGAAAGGATATCGTCCAATTGGTTAGAAAGTTAACAAGAACACTTTTGTGCATGAGAATCTGTGTCAGACTTACACAGATTAACATAAGCCATGGAATTCTATAAGGCAGAATATATGAAACATACTCTCAATGACAATACTGACGGTAACATGTGATTTATAAAACCACTCCACCTCAGCATCAAGAGTTGCTATATATAATTTTTCCCTTCAAGTTTATTAAAATGGATTTTTTTTTAAATTGGCTAAAATTTTATGATTATAGTAACAGAATAAAAGAACTCTTTCAGTGCCTTGGAATTGGTTTCCATCATAGTTGTCCAATTCTCTTAAGTGTCTGTATGAATATACACAAGTATCATACAGCAATGTGGGACCAAACCATTCCTTCTATCTTTTTTTTCATTATCTAATGCAGATACTGCACACAAGGAAGGATCCAGTTTCCATGCACAGAGCATGGAAATTCTGAGGCATGTCATGCTGAACATCACAACTCAGCCTGGCGCATTACAGAGGACACTTGTAGGCTTGGCAATTACCTAGTGAACTGGATCAAAGGAAATTGCACAAATGGATTATCAAGACCAAAAAAAAAAAATCCTCTTAGGCATAATAATAAGTGAGAACCACTTTTTTCATTTTTTTTTTTAAATGTGGATCACTAGCAGCAAATTATAGAATAATTACAACCCACTGTTGGGTCATGTGGTGTCACTCAGTTACTGTCCACAGGAGGTTTTAAAGGGAAAACAAGTGTACTATTTATTGGAAAAGCACCCACCTGATGTGCTCATTCATCTATCTTGCAACAGAACTGGATGGAATTGCTTTATTGCCAGAAAAATAAATGAATTTCCTCAATTAAAGCACTGACTGGAAGCAGAGCATAGGCATTTGACTATCACACAGGAGAATTCACTTCTGATTGTCTGTCACTAGTGATTCAAAAACTATTTGTTGCCAAATCCATTGTAAGTGCAGGACCGCCCCTTCCTATCTCCCCTATTCACCTCCAGACTGGTATACACAGAACCCTCTCCCCTCTCCCCAGTCATACACTAACAGACACACAATCTGCCTAGAGAAAGGCTGACATTTGGGAAGCAGATGAGAGAGACTTCCAATGTGTGAGTCATCACAGGAGCTATTCAGAGCTTAGTGGGTAACTGAGGTAAGCTGTCTACACTTGAATGATAGGAACCTTTAAGAATGATTCATCCTCAGTTTCCTGGAACTCTCTAAAATTCCAAAGAATTATACAGAATGAGCATCTGGCTTGAAATCTTTCACTGTCCTTTAACATACAATGAGATAGATGCCTGTGAGTCACCTTTAAGTGATCAGTTCCCTCAGGTACCATTGATTTTGTTTATGTTTATTATTTGCAGACCTTGACTTGGCTGTCTAGTTCATATTGACTGTCGACTTTCTAATTGCCTAAGACCTACTTATGAGATAACTGACCCTGAATTTGTCAGAAACTCTTCTCCAGAGGGACATACAACTAAAGAGAAGAACTATGCCAAAAGAGAGCAATAACAACAACAACAACAAATCAAGGTCGATTTACACAGAGGGCAAGTTAGCGCAGCATTTCAGTTTGCATTTAGAGAGAGTCTGTGTCTCTCCAAACATGACCTGGAGTGAAGTTCACCTTTTGCCTGTCTGTTCATGATGATTTCACATTGCATGGGGACAACTGGGGTGTATCCCCTTAATTCTTTCCCAATCCCACAGGACTGGAGAGTTTCTATTATTTTAATCCAAAATACATGGCATTAAAAACAGCCTTACATGTGCTCCATATATTTATGTGTGCACTCATAGGTCTTGAAAACAAACCCCCAATACCCCAGGGTCATTGACAGGAGTGGATAGAGAGGGTAGATCCTAATAGTTGAAGGGAGGCTCAGCAGGAAGTAGTTAAAGACAAACTGTTAAGGAGGAAAATTCCATCCTAAATCTGCAAAACCTGCCAAAGCTCCACTGAAACACTATGCTTACTTTAAGGTGAGGAATCTCGGAGGCCTAGGACGGCTGCCAGCCATGGGCAGTCATTCAGTTATTCACACACTCCCTGCGGTTGTAAATCCACAGAGCCATAGACTTCAGGCTATAGCAGCGCAGTGAGAGGGAGGGCTACTTACTGAAATAAAAGCCCCTGTCTCCACACACAAACTGGAGAGCGTCCACCAGCTCAGCCCCGCACAGCGTCTCGGGTCCGGCCGCGGCAGAGCTGGTGAAGGTGAGTAAGCACAGGGCCAGGTAGAGGAGATGTGAGGAGGACGTGATGTGCATCTTGGCCTGTTGGAAAAACAGAAGAGGGTCAGCTTTCCCCTGGGTCCTCGCAAGGGGGGTGGGGGTGAGATGGGTGCATTTAACCCCCAGTGTTCCCTTACTATCATTCGCCAGAACTGCCTGGCACAGAAGTGCAGCACAGTGCTTGAGAGCCCAGCGGGGGGCGTGGCGTCAAACAACCTGTGTTTAATCCCCTTGCTGCTGTGGACCCTTGGAGAAGTCCTCCCTGAAGCCCTTCTTTATGGTTCTGTTTTAATTAAATAAGATAAAATAGCTCAAAACATTTGCTATGTAGACGAAGGATGCTATTAGGATAGTGAGATCCCACACCGCTCTGAGATCCAGGTGATACTTTCGAATTATCAAAGGTTAAACTGCTCAGTACAGATTTGGCACCAAGTAAGTTTTGTTCATTTAAATTCTCTAAGACAAAAAAGTCGGCTAGCCACAGATGGCATATGCATTCATTATTGACCAGAATATTAAATTAACCAGAACATCATTTCCTGGCTGCTGACTAAAAAGAATATACTGCAGCCAAAAAAAAAAAAAAAAAAAAAAGACTTGTAAAAATAGTATGTATCCTTATAGGCTTTTCTTTCTTTTTCTTTTTTTTTTTTTTTCATTTAATGAAAGAGAGAGAGAGATTTCTTACTTGGGGTGTATCAGCAGTTGCCACAACCACAAATGGAAGGTAAAAACCGGAAACAAGAACAAATGTGAGAAATCAGGAATGAAATTGGCTCATGCTAAGTAGATACTACTCCTGCATTCTAAATCCCCTTGCCTGAAGTCCAATATCAAATCAACACTTGCGCCCTGAGTCCCTCCCCCGTACAAGGCACTGGGCTTAAAACCTACAAAAGCCTTTTTTTTTTTTTTTAAATAGTCACAGGAATTCTGACTTCATCTCCTGGACTGAAGGGACTTATGTGTCACTGTATCCATTTTGCAGCAAAATATACCGAGGGACCCCTGGTTGGCATGACTTAGTCATGATAGACAGCCAAATGGCAGCCTTGCCAAAGCAGGATTCCTGTGGCTCAAGTCTCCATCCTCAGTCCAAGTAGTAGAAACAACACGCTTAGGTGATCATTAAGTTTTTCCCTATTGCTACTTATGGCCCAAAGATGTGGTTTCTTCTAGGAAGCCTCCAAGGTGAGTAGCTTCACCTCTTTCAGCTGTATCTTTCAGCAGCATTGGAAGGGCCACCGACAGGATGTTAAGTGAGGGACCCTATGAAAAAGGTCATGGAGTTATGCTGGAAGCTATAATTATAAAAAGAGGTTCTTTTGACCCTCCCAGTAGTGGCAGGTCCATTCGACCTCATCTCTTTTGGAGAAACGGACTCAGTTGTTTATTCTCTGACCACCCTCCTCGCCCTCCCTGAACTCCCAATGTAATGGCTTAGCATCAGTGGCAGAAGTTTCCTCCATCATTCTAATTAAGATTTCCATTGTGGAGGCCAGACTTTCAGCCCAGCAACTGGGGAGGGGGGCCCCAAACCCCTGACTCTCGTTAACACAACATAAATATTTAGTTAATGCTTGTAAAACAGTTGAACATGAAAAGCACCCTCTCCTTGCAAATCATCATAAATAATGGACATAAAATAAAAGAGGTAAAAGCTCAACTGAACATTTTTTTGCATATTCTCAAGAGGACCTCTGCATGGAAACCTTCCACCCCCACATAGCCAAAGACACTGGGACAGCTAGCAGCCAGTTATCATCCAGTCCTCATTTTTCTTAGTTATAAAAGAAGCAGCAGGGAGTTTCCCCTTTTAATATTTCCAGTGGAAACCTCAACAAATCCAAACCAACTGGACTTCATGGCCATTTTCAAAAGAATAAACCCATAATTGATCTTACACATCACACCCGTATACTCTGGCAATGGGCCAATTCTGGAAAATATACTATTCAACAATCCTATTTCTTCACCTCTCCCTTCTTTGTTGAGTTTACAGTATTGCTGAAGATTAAGCACCTGCCATTATAGACGCCTTCAAGTTCTTCAGTTTTTGTGAAATTTAGTGGGGAGGGGGACATTCAACTTATAGCCTTAATGAATTCAAATGTCATTGGATGTCAAAACGATATTTTTAATAGTCATTCCTGGTATCATACGTGTAAGTCCAGCAATACATATACAACTCTAGCATTTAAGAACTTCACATTTTTAAATAGGTTTTTCTTTTTCTTTCTTTTCTGAGTTAGATGTCAGATAAATACCCGTACTTATAGTTCTAGGACAAGATAGAACCTCTAGTGCATTTCCCTGTAGTTCAGGGAACAGTCCAGTACGCCCACAGAGAACCAGAGAATGTATCACATTATGTTCCCCCCAAAGAAAACAATAACGAACTTGCTTAGGAGTTAAAAGTGTGAAACAAGTGGCCCCATATGCTCATCATTTCCTTGGCCTTTCATTTTGCCAAACACAAAAGAAAGGAATAGAGAGAAAGGAAACATGTGATAGAAAAGAAGGAAGAATCAGAGAAAAGAAGGAAAAAAATTCAGAACACTCTTCCATAAAAATCATTCACAAATCCCAATTTTAAAAGACCTTGCTTTTTATCTTAAATAAATGGAATATCAATTGATTCCAGATGTCTGGGCTACAATGAAAATGCCCAGTAAAATTTGAGGGCAGGAATCATAAGAAAATACTCACTGTAGGTGTAATCATTTTTGTTTGTTCCAGGTCTTTTACGGCAGGTCAGGGTGGGTATTATGAGGCTGATGTGGATGAAACCCTGAGGACTTAAAAACATGTGCTCCTTTGTGGGTGGGGTTTGTGAAAGCATCTAGTTACATTTGGACACCCAGGCAGGTATTCTATGAGCCTTGGTAAACTGCCTTTTGTCCATTCAAACAATGAACAAATTGCACAGCTGGGATTTAAATCAAGCTTTCCCCCCCAATCAAACCACTAACTTCCATTGTGTGCCTATTGAAGCTGCCCAGAACTGTGACCCAAGCTCTGGTGGGCTCCTTTCCTCCATTCCCCCCACCCCCACTCCCTTGGAAATACCTTGAGACTCAAAGTACAATCAGCTTGTGCGTTCTGCCTCTAGGCAGGACACCTTCACTGTCTGGTACATTTGAAAGACCACACAGCTCCCTCAACTCATCCTGATGGAAGCCAGGAGAAAGTAACAACTTAGTAGGAGCTCCACTTCTGAAGTGTTTAGCATACATACACAGCAGGAAAAGTGAATGAGGAGACAGTTTTCTAAACCCGTAATTAATGCAGAAATAATACTCCACAGCCTCTTTTTATGATCATCTAAGTCGGGAGACAAAAACCCCAGCTGCCAGACCACACAGTACACATACGCAGACTGACATCATCTCTTTTAAAGCAGGGCGGCCAGCATGTGTTGGCATCTCAGAAACAGCAGGCTCAGGTGCCTGACGAGGGGCTCTTCCTTAACTCCTGAGCCACTTCTTGGACTAAGAAAAGTCCTAGCAGGGAAGCGTTTGAAAGCAGCGAAAAGAATGCTGCCCTCAGTGGCCGAGAGATGGGAGACGCTTTAGGAATGGAGAGCCCTGGGGCAATTGCAACCCTGGAGCCAGTGACAGCGGCGGAAAAGTGCGTGCAAACTGAAAGAAACACAAGTCTTTAAGGATATGATTCTGCTGAGAACAGAAACTAGAACTTCAGCCAGTGATCGGAAACAGAAGTCGGTGCATTGACAACAGCAGCCAAATTTACCTAAGGAGGCTTTACAACGCAGAGCATAAAACCAGAGTTTTACAACACAGAACCCTCAGTCCAAACTTCACCCATGAAAGCCCTCTTCAAAAGAGAAAAGTTGGGCAAGCAGCTGCTAGAAAGTTTCTGTTTTCCATATACAGTATGCATTTGTTTAAATTACTCGAATATGCAGGACAGCAGGAATTGTCAAGGGGTTCTTTTTTGGAAGAACAAATTAAACTTCACTCTAACTCTCTGGGCATAAGCACAGGGTTCCAGAACCTTAGCTCCAAAGATCATATTTAAAAGCTTTAATATCATCTAAAATGTAAGTCTTCGTATGGGGCATGCCTTATAAATAAAATCCTGGCAAGTTACACACACACAGAGACACACACACTCATGCACACAAACATGGTCTTAAAAATAAAACATCTGCACCTGCAAAAGAAAAAAAAAATCCCCAAGTTCCTATCCATGCTCTATATCCGTTAGCCATAGACAGGATTTAAAGGAATCTTCTATAATAACACCACGGAAGCCCTGCAGAAGTGGAGGATTTAGCATAAGTACCTTGCAATAGTTTCTACTCAGACAGATATCTGCAAATGCATCCATCTCCCCAGATATGTTTTTTAGATCCCACAGAACTGCATATTCAGCAATTTATAAATAACTCCCAGTTCCGAAACAATGAAAATTTTAAAGTGAATAACAGTTGTAGACAGGAGCAAACAGTACACAGTTTAAATAAAATTCCCCAATGACTTCAAAGAGTAAGAAATATTTACCTTCAAGAAATCACACAAGCAGCACTTAAATAATTGGGTTGGAAGACTGCTGATTTTCCCCATTGCTTCTGAAGTACAAAGTCTGGAAATGAATTGGTTAGCAGGAATAATGAAGCAAAAAGAAATCCAGAGAGATGGGAGATGTTGAGAGCAATGTCACATTTCAATTTTGAGGACTTTATTCCATTGCGCAGGCTCTATCTGCTCTGAATTTAGCAGTGACAGTGAGATTTAGCAAACAGAAGAGGGATTTAGAGAAAATCCTCACATTTATCTACAAAACACAGACACTGTAGACAGGAAACAGCTGGGGGAACATTTGCCTTCTCTCTCTCTCCCTCTTCTGGCAAAGTTATCGAGTAAGGACTTTTTTGGGCATGGTGACAAATAACATCATACCTTTGCATTTTAAAACTAGAGCACAGAAGCATTTTTTTTTTTCCCTTAAAAGAATGTGTGTTAGTGACAGGGTTAGGAGATATTAAAATACTTAGGCTGCCACAGAAAATAAGGATCTGTTCCCTGATTAACTTTCTACCGGGCATAAAGACACACACGTCTGCTCATACACCTTACCAGGATGAAAGTAATATATGTGGGGGATGGGTGGGCAAGCATGCATTCTAGAGAAAATGTAAAATTAAAAAAAAAAAAGAAAAGCAGCAGCAAGGAAGAAAAGAGCCTTTCCCGCAAACCCGACAATTTTAACCCTAAAGTGACTGGGGTAAGGTGGATCCGAAGACAGTGCTCCGGTGACCCCTTGCCCTAGTAGCTGAGTAAGGGGAATGATGTCATTTCCTAGAACCTACAGAAGGGGCGGGCAGCTTTGTACAGGCTCCTGTCAGGACGCTGTCTCATCCTTCTTTGCCTGCGAGGAGGCAAAGACTATGCTACGCTGTAAAACCAACTGAAAAATAAAATCTTTTTTCTTCGTTCTTTTACCGGGCTACCTATCACCGTCCCCCACTCCTACTCCCCACACCCCTTGGGGAAGGGCACCTGAGGGGTGAACTATTTTCCCTTTGTGTGTATTTCTCTGCAAAACTTGAACCTGTGTGTATGTGTGTGTTTTCACGTGTGCGTTTGTGAGAGAGAGCGTGTTTTCTTTTTCTAATTTGTGTGTATTCTAAATAACACCAGCTGGCTAGCAATACCCTCTGGAGGGTTGTGATGTCATTTAAATCCCTCAGCTGGGTGAGTGGCCGGCAACATGGTCCAAGCCAGCTGTTTTGCTATTTATAATGCACACTTGCCTTTCCCATTGAGAATTAAGTTCTGATCTTTTGTTGATATAATTTGTACCTATTTCTCTTTGGTTTTGCGAAGCGGTAGATAAGAAAGTGGATTATGAAATAAGGTTGCAAGAGCCCAGAGCAGATGTACCACTTTCCCTACATCTCTCTCCAAGTTTGGTTTCCCAGGAATGGTGGAAATAACCTGGTCCTTGCATTTTTTTTTTTTTTCCCTCATGATTCTCAGGGGACTGATGCACAAATTGAAAATAGAGGTCTGCTGGGAACCCTCGTCTGGCTCTTCTTTATGATATCTTATGGCCTGGAATTTGTAGAGGTGGGTGTCCTCAGAAGAAAACCTGTTTGGTTTTGAAAGGGGGTTGGGTGTGGTCACGTCTTCTGTGGGGTTAATGTCTACCTTCCAGAAATAAGTCTGGGATCGTGTTGTCTCAGTGGTGTGCTCTATTCAGCGTCATTTTGTGAATTCCCACTATGTGCCCAAACCCACATCCCTAGAGAAGCAAAGAGGAATAAGAAAATCCACCCCTCCCCCCAGCCTGGGCCTTTTAGGGGAGCAGCAGAGACAGAGAGGAAGAATGTCACCGTCAGATATTGGGATGTGCTCTTTTAAAAACCGCAGAGTGAGCAGTGGGAGGGCGCAACACATCCTTTGAGAAGACATGGAAATGAAACCTTCTTGAAAATCTAGAATGGGGGAAACAGATTGGGTCAGGGGAAGCTTTGGGGTACAAGATTGGGGAGTTTCAGCAGCTGGGATTTGACCTGAAGGGTATAAAAGAACTGGCTCTGTGGGCATCTGTACACGTGTGGGTCACCCCGCATTCAAGAATACTCCATGGTTTCCTCTAACAAACTATCTTCCTCACTGGATTTATGACTTGATTTACCAAAAATCTTTTTTTCCCCCTGCAGCTTTTACAGATCAGACAGTGAAAAACAAAGTGCACGCTCCTCTAAGGGACTTCAATGACGCTGGTTGTATGGGACCAAAGAGTTGATCTCACCTGTCTCCCGGATGAGAAAGAAGCTTCTTTTTCAAAACTGGAGAGTCAGGTACTAGATGGAGTCTCAGCACGAATTCCTCTTTTCACCACTGGACACCTTCCTGGGTGAAGGTAGGACTTTGTCCCACTCCATCCCCATCGCAGTTTTAACCTATTTTAATTGTTATGAAATGTCCTATGAGCTAACTATATTTCTCCAAGTCTCTCTCTCAGTCTGAGGTGCTCTCTTGGCATGCCCGGGTGCACAGATTCCTTTGTCCAAAACCATTTCATATGAAAGGCTGCTTTGGGGACAGAACACTTACCACTCCTGTGATACCAACACACTGACTCGCAGTCTCTTAGTTTTATAACCCCAATTACCCTTAAAGGATAATTAGGTTTTAATTTATGTCCCAGTTTTTATGTCACAATCAAAGAAAACTGAAATTTCAGTGAATCATAATTGTCATCAGCTGTGCCATGGAAACATTCCGATGAGAGCTATCAGTTTCCAATGGGGGAAGCAATTTCCTGAAGTGATTAATGTACATTTCAATTTGGAGAATGGTCTATATTTCTGGGGAGCCCACAACAGAGCAGGGCAATAATTTCTAAAGAAATGGCCATTTTCTTTGCCAGTTCCAAGAGTCCATATGAAAATGAAAGGGCAATAAACGTGCCACAGGATTACTTTTTAATGACTGAGTTCTGTACCTATTTAAGAGAAAAAGAAACAAAGGCACCTATTACTAGAAAGTCAAGGTTGTGTAGTATATCTTATGCCCAAAATAAGTTCAGGTCATGAAGTCCCGTTGGAAAGAAACATCCAGGGTCATTCGAAAATTAATGAATGATTATGTAGTCTCTCGCCTGGAAAAATCTGACAGTGAGATATGGGAAATGTGTGGCACCAAAATAGCTAACTGCAAGATGTGCTCATCCTGAGAACATCCACTCCTGGAAATTCAGACATTCACAGTTTCACCTTTTGCATGTGCAATGCCTGTGGGATATAAATAACTCTTCCCCTAAAGCCTTCTTGAGTAGTGTATTTGCATAAAGCACACTTCTGACACTTCCATTAAAAAAAAAAAAAAGTTCAGGGCGGCACCTGTGGCTCAGTCGGTAAGGCGCTGGCCCCATATACCGAGTTTCAAACCCAGCCAAACTACAACCAAAAAATAGCCGGGCGTTGTGGCGGGCGCCTGTAGTCCCAGCTACTGGGGAGGCTGAGGCAAGAGAATCGCTTAAGCCCAGGAGTTGGAGGTTGCTGTGAGCTGTGTGAAGCCACGGCACTCTACCGAGGGCAATAAAGTGAGACTCTGTCTCTACAAAAAAAAAAAGTTCATTTCCTTACAGGGTGGGCCGGCTGAGGATCATAGAAAGGGGATGTGGGGTGGGCAAAGCCCTAACCTTTCTCCTTTTTGCTCAAACCATGTTCCCAGTTTCTCCTGTGTCAACTGGAGAGGAGCGCATCCAAAAAGTAATTTTATATTCATGTAAAATGGGGCATATTTACAATTTATTTCATTAATGTCTAGCTGAATCCCAAGAAAAGCTCCCAGAATAGATGTTTGATGATAAGGGAACTTTGGAATCAAATAAGGGGTGAAGCCTAAGGTTCTAGGGCAGCGGTTCTCAACCTGTGGGTCGTGACCCACAGGCACTGTATTAAAGGGCCGTGGCATTAGGAAGGTTGAGAACCAGTGTTCTAGGGCAACCCATCAGGCAAAGAAGTTGGGGAAACTTTTGGATGTTTCCCTTGGATCGTGGTTTGTGGGGAGGGTTGGTCTGGGAGTGTATTCTCCAATGTTTGAGGTCAAGAGCTCATCAATTCAGAATGTGAAACTCAGAGGAAAAGACTGGCCCTCAAAAGCTCAACACGTTGCAGGGCAGGAGGGCTAATGTCAGCTGCAAAGGATCTGCTCGGAAGGAGCCCAGGCAAATCTGTTATTCCCCAGGCAAATCTTCTCTAGCTCAAAGGAACGGCTCTAACTTCTTAAAGGAATATTTTCCCCACAGCTAGAGAAAACAGTAACAGGGAAGAGAAAAGAAATCAATGCTTTCTTTTCAACTTGGATCTTATTTTTTCTAAAATGTCAAAAGGACAAATGCTGGAAACAGAAATGAAACAGTTCTGGTTGTGTGAACAGAGTAAGTCTTCATTGTGGCAGGGGAGGAGGCGCTGCATGGGGGTAAGGATGGGTTGGGGGAAGTGAGAGAATCCTAGGGCTCACCACACTTGCCCCACATCGAATGGAAAGTGGGGAAAAGAGAAGCCAACTCCAAACTTCAAGGGTAATACCCACACTAAGCGCTTTCTTTGGGAACCAAAAATTGTGCGCGCCCTCTAGTGGGCTTCTGGGAAACTGCCATGGCACTGCACTGTGGCTGCGTGGTCTGGCTCGAATGGAGGGAGGAGGAAGGGTATTTGGTGGGATCTAACCTAATGTACATAATGCAATGATACATTTCTAAACTATTAAGATGAATGTACACAATGCAATGATACATTTCTAAACTATTAAGGTGAATGTCTTACCACAACAAATAAGTAAGTGAGGAGATGGTTATGTTAATCAGTTAGATGTAAGCATTCCACATTGTATATCAAATCAGCACAGAGTATCTCATAAATGCATTAATGTTCACAGTTATGATTGAGCAAAGAATTAAAAAAAGAAAGCCCCAAATTTAAATATACTTTCAGCCGCACTTATCTTTAGTTTTCTTAAGTCTTTTGAAATAAGATACATATTCAACTCACTGTAGTTTAAATAGAAAAAAAGTGCTAAGGGACAAAGAAAGGTCGTAAACTTCATGAGGCATGGACGGCTTCTTCACGGCCTCAGTCCCAAGGCTTTGTTCATGGTATGGACTCCACACATTCTGTTGAATGAATGAAAGTTTGGGAGGTAAACGATGATAGAGGGACCCTATAAAAAAATCACAAACTCTTTGAGAGTAAAATGATCAGCTTTCTCATTTTACAAATAAGAAAAATGAGACTGGGAATTGGGTGGGTGTCTGGTGGATAGAAAAATGACTTGTCAAACAAAACAAATTGAGGTGCTGGCAAATGGGGCTCAAACCCAGTCTCTTCATGCGCTCTGCACGCTTTCCATCCCGTCAGTTTTCAAAGTATGGGCTAGAAGTCCTGTGATCAAAGGCCAGGGCATTAAAGACTCATTTAAGTGTAGAAGTGGGGCTGGGCTGGTGGTGCACACCCGTACTCCCTGCTACTTGGGAGGCTTGGAGGATTGCTTTAGCCAGGAGTTCAAGGCCAGCCTAGGCCATATAGAGAGACACTTATTTTAGGAAAAAAAGTATAGAAGTGATTCCATTTTCAATTCTCTTTCTATCCTGAATTTACCAAGGAGTAAGTCTCAGTTTAACACTAGTCTGTCTTCTGTGTTTATCTAGCACTTGCTAATCTCCCTTTTTAACAAACAGAAAGTGAATCTTATTACATAATTTAATAATATTGTTTTTATGTAATTTTTTTTTTTTGAAACAGAGTCTCACTATGTCACCCTTGGTAGAGTGTTGTGGCATCACAGCTCACAGCAACCTCAGACTCTTGGACTCTTGGGATTAAGTGATTCTCTTGCCTCAGCCTCCCAAGTAGCTGGGACTACAGGCGCCTGCCACAACGTTCAGGTGTTTTTGTTGCAGTTGTCATTGTTGTTGAGCTGGCCGGGGCTGGGTGTATGTGGCTGGCACCATAACCCACCACCCTCACTGTATGCGGCTGGCATGTAACCAATGTGCTACGGGGGCCGAGCCCTATGTAATTTTTTTTTTTTAAATATCTTCTATTTAGGGCACGTGATGCTGTATTTAAAATAAATATTTTAAAGTTCAGTTTTAAAACATATGTATCTAAGTCTTGAAGACATCAATTCAAGAAAAAATATGTTTAAAGGAAGTAAATAATAGTACAGGTGGCCAATAGTTATGACTAATAATGTGTAGGTGGTGTTGCAAAGTCTGATGTATGGGATCCCTGCAGTGTAACTTGCCATTTTTTTTTTTTTTTTTTAGACTGAGTTGCACTCTGTCCTCCTGGGTAGAGTGCAGTGGCATCATTATAACTCACAGCAACCTCAAACACTTGGGTTCAGGCAATCCTCTTGTGTCAGCCTCCTGATTAGCTGGGACTATACTTGCCCACCACAACACCTGGCTAATTTTTCCATTTTCAGTAGAGATGGGGTCTTGCTGTTGCTTGGGCTGGTTTGGAGCTCCAGTGATCTACTGGTCTTGGCCTCCCAGAGTGCTAGGATTACAGGTGTGAGCCAGTATCTTGCCATAGGGTTAGGAAAAAATACATAGCCACAATGTAAAGACAGTGAACAAAGAACGGATACATCAAAAATGCCACCGTACAAACATATTAATTATGTTTCTAGATGATTTAGATCCCCTTTAGGGTCACACATTTTTCACTCCAGTCTTTCACAGAACCTGGAGATATCGAAAAGGGGTTGGCAGAGAGAATAAGCGTTTGAATTAGGCCTTGAAGCATAAGTTTACTTCCAAGATGGGAAAAACAGCAAAGGCTATTCCAGGCAGAGGGAACAGCATGAGCAAAGTTATGTAGAAAAGAGGAGGCCTCAGTTGGGTGATGTGGGAGGTGAAGCCGTAGCCATGTTCTCAGAGTCCTGTACTGTGGAGCCCTTTTATCCCCCTCCCACCACCTTCCATCATCAGCCTTCTTGGAATAGTTAAGATAATTCAGAGTCTTAATTTCCTTATGTTTCCTTTGTATACAAAGATTTGTGTGTAACTAAATCTGTGACTAACCCTGGGAGTGGCACAGTGCCTCAAGGTAACATATGACAACAGACCCGGGTTACTTTATAATCTAGGTCCAAGACAACAGTCCTGGGTGAGAACTGAGGGACAGACTGGTTACCTGATCATCTTGCCAGATATTCTATTTTTAAAGATGACTCGTAGTGTTTATACTTTAGGAAGTAGATTTTTCATAGGTAAATGAAAGGATTATACTTGATAAAGATTTTTCACTTAAGGGTTGAGCGGTCTTGTTCTTGGCACATTCTTAATTTCCTAGGAAAACTGGTTCATCAGAGCATCTGCTCTTCATGTGGGTCATTCAAGGACATTTTGTTATCTGCCGTTTGAGTGTTGGGAACACAACATCAGCCTCAATCTTTTACTTAAAACTGCCTACTGGGACACCTTTCAGACTATTTCCTGTTGGGGTTCCCTGCATGAGCAGAAGTTTGAGTACTTAATTGTGAGCACGCTAGAGGAGCCCTTGGTAATGACCCATCTGGTAAGCATATACTCTTGGACATCGTACCCAGTCTTCTGCCCAGCACAGACCCTTGAGCGTGGAACAAACACCTTGCAGCCGCTCAGATGTAACAACACACTTTGCTCCTTTTCATAATACCTTGGTGAAGGCCTCAGCTTCTTTCAGAGCACAAAATACTCTATTAATCCCAGTTGTATTAGTTAGTGTTCTCTAGAGAAATAGAATCAACAGGATGTATACATGTTTATATGGAGAGATTTATTTTAAGGAATTGGCTCAAATGATTGTGACAGCTTGGCAAGTCCAAAGTCTGCAGGGTAGACCAGCAGACTGGAGAGCCAGGGAGGGCTCCACAGGCAGTCTGGGGGTAAAGCTCCCTTTTCTCTGGGGGAAGTCAGCATTTTTCTCCTAAAACATTCAACTGATTAGATGAAGTTTCTAACATGATGGAGGGTAATCTGTTTTTACTCAAACTTTACTCATTTAAATGTTAATCTCATTTACATCTAAAAGCAAATTATGGGAAGATATAGAATGATGCTTGACCAAATGTCCAGTTACCATGGCCTGGAACTCTCCCTGTCAACTCTAAGCTGACACATAGAGTCAGCCATGATACCAGTGGCTCTCAAAGGGTACACTCATTGATCCTCACTTGCTCAAACTGGGAAATCATCATCATCATCATCTTTTCCAAGTTGCAAAAAAGAAAACTCAAGTAAACAGATCATATTTTCCAGTTCTGAATTTTTCCCCATATATTTTTCTTAAACCTGTGTCCCCTGCACTGACAGTTTTCTGATTGTTGCCAGAAGGAAGTCATGGAGCACTTTCCGTGGCTGTCAATAATATTTAATGAAAATGCATCTCATTCGTGACAAGAAAAGAAACCCTGTTTTGTTCTATTCTGCTACTGAGGGTGGACAAATGGGCAGAGAACACACACACACACATTCTCTCTCTCTCTCAGCACTCAAACACATGCTCACAAACTTGTACATACACAGTTGTGCTCAGTTTCTCTAGATAATAGAAAGTATGGTCACTCCCTTGTAAGAACATTTGCTGTTTAGACCAGAAGTTTCAGGCCTAAGGTGGTGTGTGGTATGGGTGATGTCCTGTCTTCTGGCAAAATACAGACAGGAGAGTTTTTCCACATGCCGAAACCTCCAGAGACTTGACTGTGCCTGGCTCAAGGCGGGACCTGGCTCAGTGTGGGACCCGGCTCTTTGGGTAGCAGGATGAGAAATGATTTTCACATTCTTAATACTTTCCTTCATTTTCTAATTTTTTCAGAACTTAAAATTTTTTTAGCAGCTGTTACTTTTATAATGAAGGTAAGTGTCATCAGACACTTGCTGGAAACGTCATTGATAGGTGCTATGTGTGTGATCTGTCCTTGGCGTTGACTGAAGACTTAGCATATACGAGTGTGTGGTTGTGTTCCTAGTCACTCACTTTTCCTCTTTACAAAACTTTTGAGCTTCTAAAAGTCTGACCTTGGTCTTGGCTGGCTTATTGGACATCTATCTGCATTCACTCATCAAGCCTCACCCTCGTTCTTGCACCTTCTGTTATAAAGCCTTTAATATCCATCTTTTTTCTTTTCATTTTTTAGCCAATCTTCTCTCATGCAATCTAGCCAATATCTGCTTGTTAGAATCATCTTTCTCACTTACCACGTTCGGGAGCATGCAGTGGCTCTTGCGGAATGCTCCAGTGACACTGGAGTCTCCCTCCTGCTGTTCACGACACCCCCCTCCTCAGCAGCCTCATCTCTGGCTGATGCCCACCATGGCTTCTTCTTAACTAACCTGTTGTGCATCAGCATACTCCTAGCTCTCAGCACTGTCCTTAGTTTTCAATAGGTGCTCAATAAATATTTATAAATTAATAATTATATTAGTAAAAAAGACCATTGTTGAATTAGTCTTATATTCAGTTCTTTATTTCACATTAATCTTAATGATCTCATTTAATTATCACATACCTCAATACTGGATACTCATATTCTAATACTCATACACATATCCAAAAATGGATACTCTGTTTCCATTTTTATTTCAAAGTGCTCAAGGAGGAAGGGCAGTTCTTGGAACACACCCGTGTAGCAGATTCTCCAAAATACTTGTTGGATAAACAAAAAGAAAATTGAGCAAGGGGAAGTAAAATGATTTGGCTGATGTCACGTGGCTAGCACATTACAGATGCCAGATTCAAATTCAGGTTGGTCTAATACACAACACGACGTGTCCTATGAGTCCAGCAGTACAAGGCCCCGCAGACTTTTCACTGTGTTTTGCTCCCTCTAATAAAACAAAACAAGCAGCCAGAGCGGCAGAAATAGGCAATTACTCTCGAGAAGCAAGAGTCCAAGCCAGAAGCTCAGGCAAAGCCTAACTTCAACAGGCAGCCACTTTGACACTTTCATTTACAATAAGAATGGAGGCTAGGTTTAGATAAGGTATAGCATCTAGGATGCCAGACATCTACTGAATCTGTAGGTAATCAGTGAGTATCTGCTGAATCCCAGTCTGATTTGGATACACTTATTCTGATAAGACAAAGAGGCCTTAATATTTCCCAATTAATAACCAAAGAGGGACTACTTCTCAGAGCCCTAGAGCAGGTGTCCTCAAACTTTTTAAACAGGGGGCCAATTCACTGTCCCTCAGATGATTGGAGGGCTGGACTACAGTTAAAAAAAAAAACAAAACTATGAACAAATTCCTATGCACACTGCACATATCTTATTTTGAAGTAAAAAACAAAACGGGATTTTGTGGTATAGGCTAATCTTACTGGAATTAGATGATATCCCAAAGTAGTTTTGATTTGCATTTCTCTGATGATTAAAGATGATGAGCATTTTTTCATATGTCTGTAGGCCGTGCACCTGTCTTCTTCAGAGATGTTGGTGTGGATGTGGAGAAAAGGGAACACTTCTACACTGCTGGTGGGAATGCAAATTAATACATTCCTTTTGGAAAGATGTTTGGAGAACACTTAGAGATCTAAAAATAGATCTGCCATTCAATCCTATAATTCCTCTACTAGGCATATACCCAGAAGACCAAAAATCACATCATAACAAAGATATTTGTACCAGAATTATTGCAGCCCAATTCATAATTGCTAAGTCATGGAAAAAGCCCAAGTGCCCATCGATCCACAAATGGATTAATAAATTGTGGTATATGTACACCGTGGAATATTATGCAGCCTTAAAGAAAGATGGAGACTTTACCTCTTTCATGTTTACATGGATGGAGCTGGAACATATTCTTCTTAGTAAAGTATCTCAAGAATGGAAGAAAAAGTATCCAATGTACTCAGCCCTACTATGAAACTAATTTATGGCTTTCACATGAAAGCTATAACCCAGTTATAACCCAAGAATAGGGGGAAGGGGGAAAGGGAGGGGAGGGAGGGGGGAGGTTGACAGAGGGAGGGTGATTGGTGGGATTACACCTGCACTGCATCTTACAAGGGTATATGTGAAACTTAGTAAATGTAGAATGTAAATGTCTTAACACAATAACTAAGAAAATGCCAGGAAGGCTATGTTAACCAGTGTGATGAAAATGTGTCAAACGGTCTATAAAACCAGTGTATGGTGCCCCATGATGGCATTAATGTACACAGCTATGATTTAACTAAAAACACAAAACAAAACGGGAACAAATACAATTCACACCACTGCATGTGGCCCGTGGGCCATAGTGTGAGGACCCCTGCCCTAGAGTCTAGGGCAAACTCAGTCTTTGGTGTCTATATTTCTTCAGGCTAAAGAAGCATCTACAGGTTGTCCTAGAGTGTACAACACAGCCAAGTCCTCTCAGTCTGCCCCGAGTCAGTGCAATGGGGGTTCTCAGAGATCTATTACTCTCCCTGTTCAGCAGTTCTCCAGTGAGCTCTTGACAGTTTGGAGGCTTTCCTGCAATTCACAGTGGGATGGTCTTACAGGTTGTGTGCTCACTGACCAGCATTTTGGCTTTGTGTTTGCGGTTTATTCTTTGTGGGTTCCCCCCTCCTTTCTTTCCTCTCTCTCCCTGGCTAACGAATACTAGCTGAACTAGTTCCCTTTAATCAACCGCTCTCCGGCTTCACATCCCTGATTCTTCACAAGGAAAACGGTGACTTCAGATTTGGATCTTGCTGGGGTTCAGGCACTGCTAACCCACTGGCAGGCGCCTGCCCAGCTTGGGTTCCTGTCAAGGTAGCAACCCCACATCCTGGATTGGCAAGCTTCTCTGCAAGGTGCCAAGGTTGTTAAATTCATTCCATTGCTTCGGAGAGCAAGAGACATCAGAGGCGACTGTAGCATTTGCAAAGCTTAGAGAACGCCTGGGGCTTTTCGGTGAGGGTATCTGTTTTCCCCAAGAGGCTATCTAAGCCAAGTCTCCCAACATCAGGCCTTTTCCAACCCCTTCGCTTTTGTGGATTTTGTAGATAAAGCAAATGTTTTCAAACCACAGAACATTCACCAGGTGCTGCCCCCAAGGATAGGCTCAGAAAGGCAAGGAACTGCAGTCCAAATTCAACCAACTCTTAGGACCCAGACACAAAACACAAAACCCAAATCTTCTGGGGATTGAAAAGGATCTTTTCAGTAGGAGGGAAAGCCAGAGGATAACTAGATAATAGCCACCGGGAATAACTAGATAATAGCCGTCATCAGCATTCAGCACCAGTGGTAGTAAATTTGCATTTTTGCTGTTTATGAATACTGGTGTCACAGGGTCTCCATTGAGCCCTTTTAAAAAAAATTTTCAGTGGCACTCATGTCACAAGCATGCCAAACCCAGGGCTGTGTTTATCCTACTGCAGGGAAGGAGAGGGATTTTCTTTGTGAAGGGAAAGCCTTTGTAAGCCATTATTGAAATGCATCTGTGGAAGATGCAACTCTAGAGGGGGGCTGTCTAACCACTCACTGGGAAGCCGGGTCACCCCAAACTGGAGAGAATTTCATTCTCATAGAACCACTAAACTTTGCCACCCAGAGAATATGTGAACATAGATCTAGCAGGTTGGTTAAGTCCAGAAAATGGTCAGGAAATGCCAGGCTGGGCTCACATGGTGCTTTGAGCTCCAGCATCATGTTGAATGGGAACATTATTTACTTTCTGAAATAAATGTCATGTGGCAAAATCATGCCTTATACAAACCAGCTGAAGTGTGTGATGTAACTATGTTAACACGTTTTTATAGTCCTGAAAGAACGCATTGGGATCGGGTCTATCAGTAATCATCTAAAGAAGCCAAGTATACATTCCAGATGTTTATTACGTCTCCACTGTTTGCTGGGAGCAAAGTGGAGGCTTTCTCCTTGTCCAGAAAGTCTCATTTTAGTCACTGAGACAGAGACACACTTGAAATCTGGTATGTTTGGAATTACCATGCTTAATCCCATAGTTCCAGTTAAGTGTGTGCAAAACAAAACAAACACATAAAAAGCAGTGGGAAGGAAAACAGTAAGGAAAAGAGAAAAAAAAGAAAGAGCGAGCAAAGGCAATAACATAGGACCTTTCTGTCTGAGAACTTGCTTTCCCAGGTCAGCCTCACAACGCCTTGCTCGTTTCTCCTGGAAAGGATCAGGGACGCAGAAGTAAAGACAGAAGGGTTGTTCTACTGAGTAACTGACCCGGGTGAAACCAGACAGTTCAATGGCCTGCGCTGTCCGAAAAAGATGCTTTTATTTGTTGCACTGCTTAAATTGCAAAATCTCTTCCAAAAGGAATTAGTTGTAAGCAGCCTCTAATGAGTTCCCTTAAAAAGTATTTAGACTGTGGAAGTCTGCTTCAAAATGTTCTTTGTCCCGGAGGGTGATGAGATGAATCACATCAACTTTTTTCGTTGTTGTTGGAGATATTATGCAATCCGTACACTGTCTCAAGCCCTTTATAATTCAACTCATGCGGACCTTTGCCAACATGCATACATGCGCGCGCGCACACACACGTACCTCACATTATATAATTTTCATCTGTTCTGGACGTATTGGTCTTCTTACTACACTTGAAACACGCTTATCTTATTTGTACCTTTTACCTCTGCCCCGACCCTTTTGGCTGAAAAGTCCAGTGCATTTTACCACCTGTTCTTCATTAATCCTCTGCCATCTCTTCTGTGCCTTCATCCTGCACCAGCTAAGAATGAGGATTCACCTCTATGAACTCCTATTTAATCGGTTCATGTCTTCACTTTTGTAAATATGTAGACATTTATCCATATATTTATTTATTCCTTCACTCATAAAATAGTTATTGAGCCTAATAGGCAACATGTGGAGAACTGGAAATAATAGTGATGTGTAAAGCCACACACCATCCCTCCTCTTGTGGAACGTCCTGTCTCCTGGAGGAAGACAGTCATGAATTAAGTAATCATATTAATGAGTGTATACTTGTAAGTTCAGCAATGTATCGTGCAAGAAATGGCTGTTCTTTTTGTGCTGTTTGCTTGTGGTTTTAAAGATGGTAGCAAAGGGGCCTGATCACAGTCTGGACTGAGAGGGAAGGAGCAGGGGAGTCTTCCTTAGGGAAAATAGGTGTGGGCAGAGAGGACGACCTCTGTTTCTCAGAGCAGGTTTTACTCAGCACCCACCTTTGTCTTTCAGAGCTCCAACAGGGATGCAGGGACTCGGCCCTTTTTGTTGCTGTTGTTGAATGAAAAACACCTTGGGTGAGGGGTGGGCATTTGTATTGTTCCTTCATGTATGCGTCATTTACTCATAAATCACTTCTTTATCCTCTCCCCCTCCCCCCCATGCCAGGTCTTATCCCAGACTCTGCCTATGCAGTGGTGAACTAGACGAAGTCACTGCCTTTGTGGGACTTATATTTTAGTGTGTGTGTGGGTGGGTGGGGGAGATGGAAAATAAACACACACACACAGAATGATAAGATAATTTCAAGAAGTGCTGAGCATAACAGAGAAAGTGAAACAGGGTAACTGCACGTGGAAAAGCCAGTCTAGCTTAGTGAGAGTTAACTTAGAGACACAGTGGAATTGACCCAAAGACGAGGTTGGGTGAGGGGAGAGACCCATTTCTGTCTCATTTCCCTAATTTTCTTCCAGAGGCCACCATTGTATTGGTTGATCTCCTGCAGGGAGAATCTTTTCCTCTCCTATTCTAGGTGTACAGCTGAGACCCCCTCTAACAAAAGATAGATTAACAGGAGGAAGCATACGAATTTAGTTAACATAAATTGCATGAGACACAAATGAAGAGCCAAAGAAAAAGGTAACCCTGAATGTTTTTAGCTAGGTCTGATGGCAAGGTGGAGAGTTGTGCACAGAAATGTGATTAGAAGGTAAAATCGAATGGTCATAAACTAGGGGAAACCTGTCAGCCCCTGTTTGTTCAGGCTCTTCTCTGATCCTTCATCTTCAGACGTAAGGATGCTCCTGTCCTATGGGAATAAGAAGGGAATATTTCACACGAGGCTCTTATGACCTACTTTAGGGGAGAAGGGTCAGGGGAAGGTGAGAGTGATGTTCTTACTTCTTCTGGTTCCTCATATACACTGGGATGTCATATTTTGGGGTAAAGTGTTCTTAACCTCATCACTGTCATCTGCATCTTTCCAGTGCTGTATCATCCGTATTCCTCTACCCAGTACCTGGATTAATTGATTATGACATTGACCCACTTTGAAAAGAGGCCTCCTAGGAACACAAAGGGAAAGAGCTGCTGTGGGCTTTAAATAAACAATTGAACCCAAAGTCATTTTTTAAAATGCAAGGAGAAAGTAGGCTACACTAGAGAGATGGTAGACAATTTTAGTTGAAGAAAGATTAGAAATACATGAATCTAAAGCTAGTTCTTTAAAAAACAATTGGATAGGTAAAAATTACCTGTTATCAGAATTATAGTTTATTTATTTGAGACAGAATCTTGCTCTGGTGCTTGAGCTAAGTGCAGTGGCTTCATTGTAAGCTCACTTCAACCTTGAACTTCTGGGCTTAAGGATTCTCCTGCCTCAGCCTTCTGAGTAGGTGGGACAAAAGGTGAGCGCCACTGTGTCTGGCAAATTAAAAAAAAATTATTTTGTAAAGACAGGGTCTCACTATGTTGCTCAGTCTTGCAATCCTCCCACTTTGGTCTCCCAAAGTGTTGAGGTTACATATAGGAACCACTGTACTCACCTCGTAATCACAGTTTAAAGAAGCAATGATAAAAACTGAAAGCTCAAGTTGCTTCAGACCTCTTAGCTGGCAGAATAAGCTTAGAACATAAGCCAAAGCAAATGTTTTTCTCATTTGAAATGGTAGTTTCTATAAATTAAAAGCACAGAAGTAGGAAACAAATACCTGAATGTTCTTAAGAAATGAGCAAGCAAATAAATTAATAATTCTCAGTTAATTCACGTAAGTGCTACAGGTAAAGATTTAGGTGTATTTGCCACGAGCCAGCTAAGGTTTCCTCAGGAGCACATGTGAAGTCTTCCACAGTGACCTGGGCAGTCTGAAGTCTACCTGAAGCAGACAGATGACTCTCCACTGTGGATATCAGCAGATTCACCGAGGGCCTCTCTAACCGTAACCCTCTAGCCAAAATCTCCATGCAGAAAAGGTCAGGGAGCTCAAAACCAACACCCTAAGCCACATTCTCTCTCTGTGCCAGCCCCAGGATTGCTAGCTCTGCCATACCAGGCCAGTTTTTGATTCTAAAGAGGTAGCAGTCATTGTTCTTATTTACTGTTGTGAGTATTTATGAAACACCTGTTAGGTGCCCCACCCCTTTGGTAGGCACTGTAGGTCTACAAAGAAGTATAACTGATCTACAGCCTTGAGGAGCTTGCCATCCTATTGAAGACACACAAACTGGCTGGGTGTAGAGGTTCATGCCTGAAATCCTAGCACTCTGGGAGGCTGAGGGATGTGGATTGCCTGAGCTCAGGAGATGGAGTGAGACCAGTTTGAGCAAGAGTGAGACCCCATCTCTACTAAAAATACAAAAACTAGCCTGGCATGGTGGTGGGCACCTGTAGTCCCAGCTACATGGGAGGCTGAGTCAAGAGAATCGCTTAAGCCCAAGAGTTTGAGGTTGCTGTGAGCTATGACCATGCCATGGCACTCCACCCAGGGCAACATAGTGAGACTCTGCTTCAAAAAAAAAAAAAAAAAAAGAGAGAGAGAGAGTAGCACAAACTACAAAGAAATTAGAGACAATTTTACCATGAGGTGTTCAATTGAACACACTATCAGTTTCTAAATTATGTGCTTTTTGCTGTGGTGGGCAGAGAAAGGACAATGGCTTAAGTGGGAACCAAGGCAAGCCTCAGACCAGCAATAGATTATTCAGTTTTGATAAAAAAAAAAAAAAAAAAAAACCCTAGAAGAATTACTGATTATGTGACCTTGGGCAAGTTATTTCTTCTCTGGGAATCTCTTTACCTATAAAATTAGCAAATCTACACCTACTCGTAGATTGAGCATACTATCTGTGTGTAGTAGAAGCATTACTCACAGAGTAGGTGTGATTAGTATGAGGATATTTGGACCTATTTGTTAAAACCTACTAACCTATAGCATTCTTCAATTTGGAACTCATCACGTTCCTATCATCTACATACAGAGTTTCCTGACAGCCTCTCCTTGGTAGAAAAATTGGGCCAAGGTCAAGGTGAACTGTTTCAAGTTGATTTTGGTGTTCCAAATTTATTTAAGCCTTGAGAAATAAGCCAGTTAACGCGAATGGTGGCAAAGCCCTTGGGAAGCATTACCTACTATAAAATTCACCACTCCCGTATTAATCCAGAGTGGACACCAAGTCTAAATATTCAAACTTAATAGTTATTTGAAAGAATTCAAAGTTCTGAAATTTAATTCACACCACAAATAGCCCCATTGATCTTTCTATCACATTTACTAGCTGTAATTTAGAGGGCTGTGACATCAGCTATTAGGGGAATACCATGCTTGAGTATTTATTTGATTTTTTATTTGATTTTGATGAGAGAGTGGCAGCTGTAATCTTTGTTATGTTCACTCTCTGGATACTGAGCTGAGGTGAAGTGAGAAGAATGCACAAATGTAGGTCAGAGAGGATCAAATCCCTTCCCTCTGTCTACTCAAGGAAAATGGCTTCCATTAAAAATACAGTGTCTAGAAGGTTACGGTTCCCAGGGATCTTAATAGGAGTTGCTTTGGAGTTTCACATACAACTAATAGAGCTTCCCCTGCTTTTAAGTAAGATTATGTTGCCTTCTAACACTTTCCACCTCATCACTGAAAACTGTGCCCACGACTAGTCTCAGAAAGGAGGCTGCAATCAGGTCCTTCTGAAAGACCACATAGATGAACACGCTTTTGATCCTTCTTCACACCTCAGCACAGGGGCTCTGAACTGCTCTGCCCATCTCTTCATCTGACTTAACTTCCTGCTCCTCCCTCAGTTGTACCCTCTGGAGCTCACAGCTGTCATTAGCAAAACCCCTAATTTCTTCATCTTCTTTTGCTTCCGTTTTGGGCACTGCAACCCATTTGTCTCTTGAGGATGGTTTCTTGATTTCGCCTATTCCCCTCTTTATTCCATGCACAGCATTATGGAGATGATGGATGGGGACCTCCCTATTTCCTCTGACTACTTTCAGATGTTTTTTCTTCTTCTTTCCTGAACCATTCCATTTCCAGATCCTCTCAAGCGTAAGTGATCAGCCAGATGTTTTCATTTAAGTCTCTAAAGTTTCTGGGTAGTATTCTTTTGAGGACTTCTGCTGTAGAGAATTTTGAGTAAAGTGAGATTTGCAAAGGGTTTCTTGTTCTTGAAAATGTGGAAAGACAAAGATTTGTTGTCTGCCTTTCTTTCCACCATTGTTTTTGTTGTCATTCTTAAGTACTCCAGCACATGGATTGTCCATCTGACCACCTGGCTTCTCAACTCCTTGACTTTCCTGCATCCTGTCATCTGTTTCTCTACCCTACCTCAGGTGTCAAGCCTGATCCTTACACCCTAGACTTGGTTAACTGTGTTACCTCCCAGATCTCCATTGCACATACCCCATTGTCTATATACCATAATCTGTTCTTCAGCTCACTTCTTCTAGTACTCTACCTCCAATCTTTATTTCCCCCCAGTGGGATCTCTAACCCTTTGATAATTCCGGTTCCCTTATGCCCTCCATTCCCCATTCCCCATCTCAGATTCTATGACCCCTCACTTGACTCCAACCTCTGTGTGTATAAACCTTGTCTAGGTCTCGCTTCCCATCACACTTGTCTGGCAGAACCCCAACTCTGAATCTCTGTTCACTCCATGCCTGTAGCTGAGCAGCTGAATCTGGCTGGAGAAAACACATCATCAGGCTGAGTGGCCTCACTTTAAATCTTTGACCACAAACACAAACCTTGCCAGTCTTCGGCATTGCCTGGAAATCCAAGACCTCTCCAGAAACAATGTGAAGAATATTGAGGGGGAACTAAACTAGAAGCAAGAAAACGGTAAAGAATTCAGATGAGAGAGTCACATGTGAAATGGTGGGTCCATGGACTAGATAGGTGGTCATAGGGATGTAGGTCATGCCTGTTAGCAACAAGACAAAAGGTAACAATTATCGGTGAGCCTGGGAAGAAAAGGGAACCTTCGTGCACTGCTGATGGGAATGTAAACTGGGATAGCCATTACGGAGAACTGTAAAATGGTGCCTCAAAAAAAAAAAAGGGTAATTTATCCAAAAGATTTGAAATTAGTTTGTTAAAGAGATGTCTACGTCGCCATGCTCACTGTAGTGCTGTTCACAACAGTCCAATTATGGAATCCATAAGTGTCAATAGCTGAATGGATAAGGAAAATGTGGTATATATACATAGGGGAATGCTATTCAGCCTTAAAGGATCCTGACATTTGTGACAGCATGGTTGGAATTGGACAACATTGTGCTAAGTGAAATAAGCCAGGCACAGAAAGATAAACAACTTGGAATCTAAAACAATAGGACTAATAGAAGCAGAGAATAGAATGGTGGTTCCAGGGGGTAGGAGTTGGTGGAAACAATAAGCAACGTGTACGAAATTTCAGTTAGGCAGAAGGAATATGTTTTCTTTTCGTTCTGTTGCACCGTGTGGTGAACATAGCTCATAACAGAATATTGCACATTTCAAAATTGCTAAGAAAGTAAATTTCAAATGTTCTCACCACAAAAAATGTGAAGTATTTGAGGCAATGGATATGTTAACTAGCTTGATTGAATTATTCCACATTGTATTCATAAATCATAACATTGCTTTGTGCCCCATAGATTTATATAATTATAAAATGTCAGTTTACAGTAAAAAAGGGTAGAAGACTGGTTCACAGAAATCAAGTGAGTGAGGGTTTCAAACAGGAGCAGGCGAGGCAGACGACATTGAACTCAAACCCGAAGTATCCCTCGGAGTCACCCAGAGGACCTGCTGAAATGTGGATTGCTGCCCCCATCCTAGAGTTTCTGATTCAGCAGCTCTTGGGTTGGGCCCAAGAATTTAAGTCTCTAAAGTTTCGGGATAGTACTCGTTTCACTTTTGAGGACTTCTGCTGTAGAGAATTTTGAGTAAAGTGAGATTTGCCAAGGGTTTCTTGGTCTTGAAAATGTGGAACAGGAGATCAGTATCTGTGTTGTGTTGGGGGGAAGAAAATGCAGGGTCAGGAATGGCTGGGGGAGAAGATGTGGAGGACAGGCACTTCTTTCAAGGTGTAAAAAATGGAAAAGAGAGGGGTTAGCTAGAGGGACTTGCAGAGGAAGCTTTTTAATGTAAAGATGGAAGAGATTTGGTCATGTTTATTTGAGGGCGTCAAAGAGCCACTGCTTTACTGCCTTGAGAAGCAGAAGATACAGGAGGGGTGGGAGATTGGAGGGGGCCAAGAGAACAGCTCAGGTCCAGGGCAGGAGGCGCCGGTCCCTGAGGGTGGTAAACGGCGGCAGGTGTGGAGAGGCTTGTAGATGGAGGAGCCTGAGTTTGAACTGCCTGTATTTGCCCTTAAGGTAAAGAATAGGCTCATGTGTTTAGATCAAGGGACAAAGCAGAAGAGCAGAGGGTTTAGAGAGCGAGGAGGAAGTTCGAAATAGCTGCTGAGAAGGAAGGGAGAGAGCTGATCGTAGACAAGCATATGCTTTGTTCAGAGCACGGAGAACTCAGCTGGAGTCTGTGACTGCACGGTGGACAGACTTCTCCCAGCAACCCTTGGCAGCCCTAATTTAGGAGCAGAGAAGGCAAGACCAGGCTAAGGGTGACTTTCTTGTTCTTTTGAGAACAATAATACCTCCATTAATGAGTGCTCTGGGAATAAAGTTCTTTACTCTGAAAAACAGGCAGTCTGGAAAACAAAAACATGTCCATAAATCACGGAAGCAGAACATTTGTAGCCTTATGACAAAATTGCTCAGTATGCAGTTTCTTTCTTTTCTTTTCTTTCTTTCTTTTTTTCTTTTTTTTTTGTCTTGGATCAGACCCTAGTATAGATCAACATGTAAAATCTTTGAAGATTATCTTCTGAACCAGGTCCCTGTGACCCAGGTTTGACATCTCCTGTTTTTTCAACCCCACCCCTTAGCAAACCTGGGAAGGGTTTGATAATCAATCTTGTTGCTGATTACAGATAGTTGGAATCCCTCATTCATGTGTTGCTTTGGTCAAGGGTATGTATTTTAAATGCTTTTGCTACAACTGTGGAATGATCCTGGACTTTTCTTCCTTGAAAGAAGTTTAGGTGTTGGCTTAAAGGTGAAGAGAGAAGTCATGGACGTAGTATATCTGCTCCCCATTGCTCTGGATTGGACCCCGGGGCCAGAAAGGTGCCTAGCACAGAAAAGCCTTAACAGATATCTAGTGAATGAATGGACAGATGAATTAATGAAAGAATAAACAGTGATGCTGAACGGGAGTGGGATGGAATTGAGCTGGAAATGGGGACAGACATTGTCGGTGGAAGTACGAGTTATTGTAGCCTTTATGGAGGGTCCCTCTTAGCGGGGTTTCCATAGAAGTAGACCCAAGACAGAGATTTGAGGGCAAGTACTTGTCTTTGTCCACTTTGTGCTGAAACAAGGTAATTTACAAAAAGTGAAAACTTATTTCTCACAGTTCTGGAGGCTGGGAAGCCCAAGATCAAGGTGCTGGTGTCTGGTGAGGCCTTCATGCTGTGTCCTCACGTAGTTGAAAGGGGAAAGGGCAAGAGAAGGTGAATCTATTCCTGCAAGCCCTTCTCATAAGTGCATCAATCCTTTAATGAGGGCAAAACCCTCACAACTAGATAGGATGGCTCCACTAGGCTCCATCTCCCTCACACAGTTGCACTGGGGAGTAGCTTTACAACCTATGAATTTTGAGGGACACATTCAGAACATTAGTAGTTTATTTGGGAGGTGACTCTAGATAGCACCAGTAAGGGAGACGGAAACTGAGAGAGGAAAGAGAAGTCAACGAAAAGACCTGTACAAGACCTGTACAAGAGTGTTACCATTGCGATCAATCAAGACTCAATAACTGGGGACCTCTGGAAGTTGTCTCTGGCCAAAGGGCAAAGAAACTGGGGCATTTATACGTCAACTCCTATTTGTCACTGGCTGAGGACTGCCTTTGGGTTATGTTCACTTTCTGACATTTCCAGACAGCCCTGTGGGTGGTCACAGCCCACTCGTACTGCCAGGGAAATCCCTCAGGAAGAGAAGGCCGGGCACTTACAGCAGAAAGTCATGAATGATTGAGGATGGGGTCCGGCGGGGCATCAAGAGCAAAGTGACAGGGACCATTTGGGAGCATTTTCAATATTTTAAATGCACATGCCCTTCTGTGTTGCAATTCCACTCCTATAAATTCATGTACTGGATAAATGCCCACATGCACAAATACATGTATGTACACACAAGAATATTCATTGCAGAATTATTTTGGCAAGAGAATATTGGACCCAATCTCAATGTTCACTGAAGTCCTATGTAGCTGCCAAATAAATAAAGAAGATCTACATGCTTATACTGATACAGAGGAAGGATCACCAAGAAAGACCACTTTTTATTAAGTTAAAAAAAGCAAAACACATAATAGATTGAATAGAACAGTATGCGAGTTCATGTGCAATTTAGAATAGTGTGCAACTTAAAATGGCACGTAGAATTTATGGCCACCCTGTATGTAATACGTATCATATGTAATAAATATATGTACACGTATTTTTCTATATGTATAAAATATTACTGGAAAATACATAAGACACTGGAAACAGTGATTCCACCAGTGTGGAAATTGGGAATGGAAGAAAAGGCAAAGTAGGAGGGAGACTTTTTTTAAACTATAGGCTGTTCTATTGTATGAAAGTTTTTAAGAAACATGTTCATGTATAAGCTATTTTAGGAAACTAAAAATTTTTTTTTATTAAATCATAGCTGTGTACATTAATGCGATCATGGGGCACCATACACTGGTTTTATAGACCGTTTGACACATTTTCATCACACTGGTTAAGAAAAAGCCTTCCTGGCATTTTCTTAGTTATTGTGTTAAGATATTTATATTCTACATTTACTAAGTTTCACATGTACCCTTGTAAGATGCACCGAGGAAACTAAAATTTTAGGTGAGCAGGAGTTGTTGCCTGTGTACGCGTGTAAACGCATTGTATTTAATACAACAAAATACAAGCTTCTTCCCCTACCTCCACTCCCAACCTTATAATCCCAAGGGAATTGAATCTTAAAGGATTCCAACAGATTTCTGCAGCTCTTAGATGCCCTGCTGTTGGCATTATTCCATTCCAAGCCCATCATGAAAGTGACCCCTCTGGGATTCTTTCCCTGTTGCATTTTTTGGAGATCTCTCCTTTCCTGTGACCCAAAGACATGACAGCAATAAGTGTGTCTTTAAGACAAACACAGACAGCAAATAAGTCCTGGCTCAAACTGGCCTAGATGTTCTTGATAGTACATTTCCACTTGAAATATTCTTTTCCTTGAAGAAAGTCCCTCAGGTGGTCATAACACTCCCTCTGGCATGGAAGTCACTTCTTGAGGACACTCAATGCTTTTCAGCATTTGGCTGGGCAGTGGCGTGTCACAGAAGTGTCTAATTAACATAGACCTTCATTTGAGGAACTGGTGCTTTTTCTGGAGTGCTGGGGGATAGAGGAACTAATTTGCCCTTATGAAACTTGTGAGCTGCTGCTGTTTATTCTGCTTTCTCAGCCTCTTCATGGGGAAAGATTAATCAGCTAATTGCTCAATTTAATCAGTACCAGCAGCCACATTTAGCATAGAATGCCCCGATTAGATTGTTTAATTTTTGGCAAGGGATGGGGGAGAGGTAGAGATTCTCCATTTCTCTTTGTTGGTGCCACTGAATAATAACAACAAAGATCTTAATTTCTCATCTGCATTATTGCAACAGTGACCCAGCAGGCTTTTCCTGTATCCAGCCACTTTTTAAATCATCCTTCAAGATGTGGCCATGGTGATCTTTCTCAAAAGTGAATATGAGTCTGATGATCCATTTCTTGAAAGCTCTCAGGGAAACTCTATTTTTCCTATAAAGTAAAATACATTCCACTTATCAGGGTGCTCAAAGTCTTTCATGGTCTAGTCCTACCAAACTTTCCAGCCACATAACTTACCACTTCCTATATTTTTATGCTTTCTGAAGTGTTTATTAATCTTTATATACAGCTTGTGTTGTCCTTTATTTCCAAGGTCAGAAGGCTAGACCTCTGGGTTCCCATGACCCTGTTAGGATATTTCTCTATCACAGTATTTGTTACACAGTACTATAGTTTTGTGTTTTCTTAACTATATCCCTTGTATGGAAAAATTTTCCAGATAAAGCCTTTTATTTTTATATTCAGAACATTCAGTAGGCACTCAATAAAAGTTGTTTGCATTGATTAACTTCCCTCTATCCTTTTCCTGTCAAGAGCCTCTGCTTGAATGCCTCCACTTCGCCACCTCTGTAAACCTCTCTTACTATTTTAACTGTGGTTAAGAATAGTTCTGTAGATTGGGTTTTCCCAGCCCAAAGACTGGGCAATGGAGATTTGTGTGCAGAAATTTTCGGGGAGGTCTCTCAGGATCAGCACCTGTGGAGGAAGTGAAAGAAGCAGACTGAGAAAAGAGAGAAGCTGGGCTGTGCATGTGGTGATAGCGTGTCCTGAGCTGACCTCACAGAAGGCTCTAGAGCTTGGGTAGTCCTTCAGAGTTGGGACAAAGAGGCTGAGCTTTTATATCCCTGCATCAACCAAACCTTGGATACAGATTGCCCCCGAAAAGGGTCTCTTCAGCCAAGGGCAGTTACTGCGGAGGCCTGTTGGTGGACAACGCATCCAGCATCTGAGGGACTAAGCAGGAATTTCAGTTCTGAATGGGGGCGTGGACAGTACAGTGTATTAACTGCCAACATGGACTCTGGCATCAGATTGCCTGTGTTCAGATAGAAGCACACAAAGTGTTCAAGTTATCCATTGCTTTGTGAGAAATTACCCCCAAACTGAATGGCTTAAGACACAATGGCCCAAAATGTCAAATTTGAGTAGGCTTCAGTGACTTTGGTGGCATGATGTCAGCTGGACGGCTCATCTATGGTTGGAAGAACCACTTCCAATCTCGCTCGCCCACCTGGCTGGCAGTTTTAACCTGGACAACATGGTGAGGGTTTCCTCACAGCATGGTGGCTGGATTGCAAGGATGTACACTCCAAATCAGCTAGGCAGAAGCTGGGCCACCCTTTATGACCCCACCCCAGAAGTCACAGAGCATCGCATTTTGGTAGAGGGTCATTGCTGTGGTGTGAACGTTTGTCTCCTCCCAAAATCACATTGAAAAGCAATTCCTACTGGAACGGTATTAAGAGGTGGGACCTTAAAGAGGTGATTAGGCTGAGAGAGTTCTGCCCTCATGAATAAGTTAATGCTGTTATCACAGGAATGGAGTAAGAGTGAGTTTTTATTAATTTCTGTTCATTATAAATTACCTAGTCTCAAGTATTCTATTATAGTAACACAATTCTATTTTAGCAACACAGGTGTCAATGTTATGTTGCAAGAAGAGGATGTTGTATTGAAGTTACTGTTATGGTTATGTTTGAAAAATATAATTTTTCACACACACCCCCCGGCCAAAATACACTCATAACTCTGTCTCAATAACCCCAAGTGTGGGTTGGGGGGTACATCAGGTGCGGTATCAGGTGTGGCCAGGTCTTAAGTACCATTCTAAAGACCTGACTGAAGGGGAAAGTTATCTGCTTCCCTCCATGTCCACCATATAATGAGGGACAGGCATAGTACAATCCTGATAGCTATTTCTATTCAAATAGGAAGAAAAAAAGAAACACACAACTTCCATGGGGCTATGATAATTTTTAATTCAGACAGATGCTTATTGTTAGTTCCTGGATTAGGGCTCAAGCTATTGCCCAGGAATGGTCTGCACAGCTCTTGGTTCTGCTGCTGACTCTAACGTCCATACTCTTAATTATCCTTCATCTTCCATAAACTGTAGCCCTTGCTTACGGCTGGGTAATTTTCTCAGCTGCAAACTGAGAAAATTCTAGTCCAAAACACTATTTTAATCACGTATAGTCTCTGTAGACCAAATTGGCAGTGCTTTTACCAGAACAATTCTCTTAAAAACTCTGTGGGTTTTCCATGAATCGCATGATATATACCCGTTAGACAATAGGCAAACCCACAAACCTATGTGAGACAGGCTCTTCTTTTTCACTGTCCCTGGGACTGTCCTAAAGGACATCATTCTTAGGATTCTTGGAAAGCCTGTAATTTAGTGGGGAGGATCTGTGAGATATGTGCCTCATACTTTTACAAGTGCTTTTATTTGAACAGAACTCTGAGGTACCACCTTAGATATTTCTGAGGTCTTAATGGGATATATAGTCATACTCTGCTTTGGATCATAGTTGCCTTGAAGACATCTATAGATGTGAAAATCTCGGAGAGGCTGGGAATGAGAAACAGTTTTATTTTCAAACCCAGAAAGTTCTGGCTCATTTGTATGTAACAGTTTGTTCTTTAGCTCCTTTCGCTCCTCTCACATTTTATCATAGATAGTGAGAAGAAACAAGGGGGTTCTTCCAACCTTCTTTTTGGAAATCTCCTTAGATAAATTGTCAATTTTACTAGGTACACTGCCTTTTGACCATGCTCTCCCAGGTGCCTGAATTGCCAAATTTTCTGGCAATACACAATATGGGAACATGTTCCTCTAGTATCAAATAACATTTTATTCTGATAGTCTATCTCCTTGAGGCCTTTTCGGCCTTTTAGATCTGAAAGAGGTGTTTTAGTAACACTCTCTTTCAGATCTTTTAATTATCTGTGTATTTCCCCAAAGCCAATGCCATATATTTTACATTGTTTATGGCAATACTCTATTCCCAGTACAAAAATTTCTTTATCTATTGTTCCATAAGAAACCACCCCCAAAACTTATGGCTTAAAGTAAAACCAGTCATTTGTCTGGTTTATGTATCTTTATCATGGGCAAGGCTCAGGAAGGATGTTTCATCTCTGCTTTACCCATTGGGGTGGCTTATATAGTGCTGGAGGGTCCACTTACAAGATGGCTTATTCACATGACTGGCAAGGAACCAACTATCACTTCCTCTTCACAGGACCCTCCCCAGGCTGACTTAGGCTTTCTCACAGCACTATGTCAAGATTAAAAGGGCAAGAGCCCTAAGAGAACCAGGAGGGTGCCGTATCACCTTTTATGACCTAGTCTTGAAAGTATGCACCACAGTCTTTGCCTCACATCAAAAAGAGGAAACATGGACCCCATTGCTCGATGAGAAGAATGTCAAAATCCCACTGTAAAAGGAGAATGTGTGTTGAGGCATATTGTTAAGGCCGTATTTGAAAAATATAAGCTAACACAGGCATATCGCTTAACTTCTCTGTGCTCCAGCATATTCTAAAAGTGTAGCACTGAGGAGAGGGCACCCTATGCTGCTGTTAGGACTAGCACAGGGTGGAGAAGGGACCCTATGTTTTTTTTTTTTCTTCTTTTTTTAGACAAGATCTCACTTTATTGCCCAGGCTAGAGTGCAGTGGCATCATCATACCTCACTGTCTCGACCTCCAGAGTAGCTGAGGCTGCAGGTGACCACCACCACTCCTGATGGATTTTTCCTTCTTTCTTTTTTTGGTGGAGACAGGGTCTGGCTATGTTGCATAAGCTGATCTGAGGTCCTGGCCTCAAGCAATTCTCACACCTTAGCCTCCCAAAGTACTAGGACTATAGGCATGCCACCATGCCATGAAGGGCCTATAAACTACAGCCCAGGGTCAAATCTGGCCTGCCATCTCTTTGTGCCAATAAAGTTTTATTGGAACATATCACGTTCATTCATATATATATTATCTAGAACTGCTTTCAGATTGTAACAGTAGAGTCAAGTAGTTGTGACAGAGACCATATGGACTGCAAAGACTAAAATACTATCTTTAGAAAAAGTTCAATAATTCCTGCTTTTTATCCTACTCACTCATAGAGTGAGAGATAACCTTTCTGAGTGCACTCTACTCTGTTCTCTGAGGATTAAGTGACAAGTTAGGAGTACAGCAATAACTTTTTCCCCCTATTATTTACTGTGTACTTTGTTCTGCACTGTAAAATATTTTACAAATAGTCTCTCCTTTCATCCGTAATAAATGCAAGGGCAGGCCCTGTTTTGACTCCTAATCTATGTCTGAGACAAAGGAGTACTCAGATTAAGTAATATGTCTCATTGTAAAGGGCTAGAGCTGGAAACCCAGCCCAGGTCTTCCCGAGTGTGGAGCTATGCTCTTGACCCCAGCAGCCCCCCTTTTCAGCAGGCCCTGCAGTCTGCTTGTCTCAGAACAGCCCCTGAGACCTACTGCACCACACACATGCTGTTCTCAAGCTTCTCCACCCTGGCTGGCTCTACACTGGAATTATGTGGGGAGGTTGTTACAAATGCCTGTGCCTATTACAGCTAAAGACCTATGAACTGAGAAAGTTTGTAATGGATCCCCAGGCATTTCTATTTTTGACAAATTTCCTTGGTGATTCTGTTCTCATTCAGGGTTGAGAACCACTACTCTCTATTCTCTAAAATCCTAACTCCTATGTAGGAGTTTAAGGAACAGCACCAGCAGTCCCCACACTTTTTGGCACCAGAGACTGGTTTCATGGAAGACAATTTTTCCAAAGATTGGCAGGGAGGGGAGGATTGGTTTGGGGATGGATTTAAGCACATTACATTAACCGTGCACTTTATTTCTACTATTATTATGTTATAATATATAATGAAACATCGTACAACTCGACATGACGCAGAATCAGTGGGAGCCCTGAGATGCACAGTTCACAGTAGGGCCTGTGCGCCTCTGAGAATCTAAGGGGGCTGCCGATTGGGAAGGAGGCAAACTCAGGTGTTGGTGCCAGCGATGGAGAGCAGCTCAAAATGCGGGCTCGCGTGCTGCTCGCTTCCAGCAGTTTCGACTGGAACTGGTCCACGGGCCGGGGAGTTTGGGACCACAGGATGGTCCCATTGCCCTGCTCACATCTTTCTATCATGCCTCACTCCTTCTATCGTACCGTTTCATCTACCAAGAAACCACGGGCGAGGCTACTAGGAGAGCTGAACCAGCCAGGAGGGAGGCACCTTTGTTCCCACCTGCCCTGGCTCTTCCTTCCTGAGTACATGTTCTCCTGGGAGGTAGGAGGAGCAGAGAGAGGCAGCCCAGAAATGGACGGCTAGGAGAGAAAAGCTGGGAGAGGAAAAGTTGGCAGCTTCTGGGTGCTAGGGAGCAGCTTCTGGACCAGCAGATTGATTGAGTTTTTATCTTCACTTTTCTTCTGCCTTCAAGTATTAACATATTTGCAGAGGATTTGAAAATGAAACTGAAATGCAAATAACGGTTCTTTTGGCTCTAACCAGGCAAAGGCAGAGAAATTAACGATTTTTAAGTCATCATCGCACACAAACTCCTTTAAACCTCAGTACTTTGAAGTAGTGCAGCAATTACATCTCCATTGTACATGAAGTTGTTTAGCTGTTGGTTTTTTTTTGAGCCAGAGTCTCAGTTTGACACCCTCAGTAGAGTGCCATGGTATCATAGCTCATAGCAACTTCAAATTCTTGGATTCAAGCAATCCTCTTGCCTCAGCCTCCCAAGTAGCTGGAACTACAGGTGCCTGCCACAATGCCTGGCTACTTTTTAGAGACCAGGTCTTACTCTTGCTTAGGCTGATCTTGAACTCTTGAGCTCGGGCTATCCACCTGCCTCAGCCACCCAGAGTGCTAGGATTAAAGGCCTGAGCCAGTGGATCTAGCCCAGTTGTTTGGTTTTATTTATAGAAGTTGTGATACCTACATAAACGTTTAGTGAGTTGCCCAATCAGCAGGGCAGGAATTTATTTCATCCCTAGTCTTTGGTTGCAAGAATGGCAAGAGAGAAGCTTTCTAATCAAGGGGCTCACATTCATGAGTAATTGAAAAGCATTGTACGGCTTTGGCAGTGGCTTTTGACAAATTATAGATTCTTTAGCTGTGGGAAGAGATGTTTTCTTGCCAATTTTTCTCATTTAACCCATTGCAAAACTTCATGATGTTTTGCAAAACTTGACAGTCATTTGGATTTTTAAAAATTTATTTTGTAACACAGATGTCAGATGAGTACTCCAACTTCTATAACCAAACATATTACCCGAGAGTGATTAGTTGCCTGGGTTTGCCTCGGACTGAGGAGTTTTTGGGATACAGAACTATCACTACTAAAACTAGGAAAGTCCTGGGTGGTCTGAGATGAGTTGCTCAGTCTGTTGGTTGACCCAACTTGTATCTGGAACTCAGCTAGTTCATGACCTTCCCCCAAACAGTCTATTCATCAGTATTTCATGATGAACATTTCTCATCTCTTTCCTGTCTCCTCATCCCTCCTTCAAATACAATTCTCTTGTCTTCTGCAAAGAGATTCTGCCCCCTTTCCACAAGGGTTCCAGCCATGTCATGTTCCTCCCAGTAAGCCCATCACAACATTCCTTGAAACAAACATTGTGCTCTCCTGAGGAGGAATGTGCCTGACGATTCTCCTCTTGTCATGCTACTGTTTTTCATATACCAACTTGTTCCAAAGGGATAATGTTTTGTGAAGAGCCCTCCCAATCTGTGATAATCTCCCCTCATTTGTCACACGTGTAGGAGCCACGATGCACTTGACACATAGTACCACATATGAAGGACACGACTAGCTCTGTGGTTCACGACAACTCAGTTAGCTCCTTTGAGCTTGGGCACCTCATTTAAGTAATGGGAGAGCAAATCAAAATGATTTCTAAATTCCTTCCTGCCCTGACATTCCTTTGTATTATGCACTCAGAGGAATGCAGCTGGTCACATGAATCTTTCACATGTAGTCTGGAAAACTCACAAAAACATTGTTTTAAACGTGCCCCAGTAGGGAACAGGGAAATAGCAACAAGATTTATATGCAGCCTTTTGCTAACCACAATGTAACAATGACCATTGTTTCAGAGGTTGGGGTCTTTGTTCTTTTCCCCTGTGGCAGGGTATTATTTAGAGCAGCGGTTCTCGCTGTTCTCAACCTGTGGGTCACGACCCAGAGGAACTGTATGAAAGGGCTGTGGCCTTACGAAGGTTGAGAATCACTGATTTAGAGAGCTATTTAGGCAATAACTACTTAGAAACAAACAGATGTGTCCTTTTCCCCACCTCATTTTGAAAGTGTTATAACTATACAGATTTCAGAAAATTTGGAAAATATATAAAGCACAGAAGATGACAAAACTCATCAATAATTCCTCTGTGCGGATCCTGCCGCTGTTAAACTTTTGGTGCATTTGGTTACAAAAAATTGCATCATTTTGTTTTTATAATTAGTTTTATTGACTCAGCAATTGATTATACTTTCTCATTTTGTCACGAGATTTCTAGTGGCTCAATTGAATTCTGTTTTGCAGATAGCCATAATTTATTCAATTAAGACCCTCTGGCTTGATGTAATCAATTGGATATTGAAGGATTTCCCCACCTCCCAAGTTTTTTTTTTTTTAGTAAACAAATATCTAATGAATTACTTTTTTTTTTTTTTATCACATATTCTTATTTCTGGCTACTTCCTTTCCATATATTCTTAGTGATGAATTTCTGGCATATATGTTATATATATTTGGGGGTTTTAATAGGAACTATCTGTCTTCCAAAAGGTGTTCTCCATTTACACTTCCCCTAACAGGATAGAAGAGTGAGTCCTCCTAGCAGCTTTGCAAACAACTGGACATGACCAGTGATTATCTTAGCCAAATGGTTTGTGCAGGGCAAAGTCAAACTCTGGCAACACTGATATTGCTCTTTGATAGGAGCATGTTTATAATACATCCAAAAATAGAACAGGAAAGCAAAAGTGACATGGATCATTTGGGAGAAACCAAATAAGTACTGAAGCATCTAAACACAAATCAGGGATTCTTAACCTGGTGTCTATGAACCTTACCCCAGATTCCCATGCAACTTACTATTAATATAAGGGCCTGCACCAACCTTAACCTTCAGACCTATTAAAACTAGAGACCATGCTACCAGGAGAAAATTTGAGGGCAAAGAGTTTATGAGGGAAGGAGAAGGAAACCAGTCCGCAGTGAGGGCACTTGGCATATGGATCAACTCATTTCATCTTTGAAACATATCCTGGATGTATTTACAGCCATTTTATGGATGAGGGAGCTGACAACTCTGAGAGAGTCTGAAATTTCCCCCATGGTTATGCAGCTATTTATTAATTAAGAACATCCCCGGTAGCTGAACCATGGTTTTTCTGACTCTAGACCATATTAGTTCTTTTTTTTTCCCTTTCCTGACCATTCTATTTATTTAAAAAAATTTTTTTTTATTAAATCATAAACACATAGATCATGCATACATTAATGCATTTATGGGGTACAATGTGCTGATTTCATATAGAATTAGGAGCGTTTACATCACACTGGTTAATATATACCTCATCTCGCTTACTTTATTATTGTATTTAGACATTTATATGCTATACTTAATAGATTCGACATGTACCCTTAGGTGTGAACCCACCATTCACCCTCCCTCGATCTGACCTCCTCTTCCATTCCCCCTCCTCCCTCCTTCATCCTGGGCCATAGTTGTGATCTAGTCTTCATATGAAAGTGTGAGTGATTGGAAATTGGTTTCATAATAGTACTGAGTACATTGGATATTTTTTCTTCTGTTCTTGAGATACTTTACTAAGTAGGATATATTCCAGCTCCATTCATGTAAACGTGAAAGAGGTAAAGTCTCCATCTTTTTTATTTATTTATTTTTTTTTAAGTTTTACTTTTTATTACTTAAATTTTTATCATACATTTTTCTCTATGTTTTCGTATACTCTTCATCCACTTTTAGGAACTGGATAATATTCTACTTGGGGATTATCATACTTTATAAATCCATTTCCTTGGCATTGAATTTCAAACTCACTTTAATTCGCATTTCTTTAATTATTATCTCCATCTTTTTTAAAGGCTGCATAATATACCATGGTATACATATGCCACAATTTATTAATCCATTCATGGGTCGATGGGCACTTGGGCTTCTTCCATGACTTGGCTATTATGAATTGAGCTGCAATGAACAATCTGGTGCAAATATCTTTGTTGCCAAATGATTTTGGTCTTTTGGATATATATCTAGTATAGGAATTGCAGGATTAAATAGCAGGTCTACTTTTATTTTTTTTCAGGTCTACTTTTAGATCCCTGAGTATTCCCCATACTTCTTTCCAAAAGGGATGTATTACCTTGCACTCCCACCAGCAGTGCAGAAGTGTTCCCTTTTCTCCACATCCACGCCAACATCTGTAGTTTTGGGATTTTGTTACGTGAGCCACTCTTACTGGAGTTAGATGATATCTCAAAGTGGTTTTGATTTGCATTTCTCTGATGATTAAAGATGATGGGCATTTTTTCATGTGTCTGGAGGCCATGTGCCTATCTTCTTCAGAGAAACTTCTGTTCAAGTCCCTTGCCCACAATGAAAAGGGATTACTTGTTCTTTTTTTTTTTATTAATAATAAGTTTGAGTTCTCTATGGATTCTGGGTTATCAAACCTTTATCAGAAGAATAACCTACAAATATCCTCTCCCATTCTGAAGGCTGTCTGCTTGCTTTACTTACTGTGTTCTTGGCTGTGCAGAAGCTTTTTAGTTTGATCAGATCCAGTAATATATTTTTGGTGTTGCTTCAATTGCCCAGGGGGTCCTCCTCATAAAGTATTCTCCCAGGCCAATTTCTTCAAGTGTTTCCTGCACTCTCTCCAAGAATCTTTATAGTTTCATGTTTTAAGTTTAAATCTTTTATCCAGTGAGAGTCAATTTTTGTTAATGGTGAAAGGTGTGGGTCCAGTTTTAGTCTTCTACAAGTCGCCAGCCAATTCTCCCAGCACCACTTGTTAAATAGGGAATCTTTCCCCCAATTTATATTTTTGATGGGCTTATCAAAGATCAAATGATGATGTCTGGGTTCATCTCTTGGTTCTCAATTCTGTTCCATACATCTACCTCTCTATTTTTGTGCCAAAACCATGCTGTTTTGATCACTGTAGATTTATAGTATAGTTTGAAGTCTGGTAGCATGATTCCTCCTGATTTTTTTTTACTTCTGAGTAATGTCTTGGCTATTGGAGGTTTTTTCTGGTTCCATATAAAATGAAGTAGTATTTTCTCCAGATCTTTAAAGTATGACTAGGGATTACATTAAATTTGTAATTGCTTTGGGTAACATGAACATTTTAACAATGTTGATTCTTCCCAGCCATTAACATGGTATGTTTTTCCATTTTTTAACGTCTTCAGCTATTTCTTTTCTCAGTTTCATAATTCTCTTTATAAAGATCTTTCAAGTCCTTTGTTAGGTAAATTCCCAAATATTTAATCTTTGGCACAACTGTAAAGAGAATAGAGTCCTTGACTGTTTTTTGACTTGACTATTATCGGTATATATAAAAGTTAGTGATTTGTGAGTATTGATTTTGTATCCTGAGATGCTACTGTATTCTTTGATCACTTCTAAGAGTTTTGTAGTTGAGTTCCTGGGGTTTTCCAGGCATAAAATCATATCATCTGCAAAGAGTGAAAGTTTAATAAGTGTTATAATTTCTGTTATAACACAAAGGCCACTCTGGAAAGAAAAAAATAAAGCCAAGATTGAACACAGAGTGCAAAAGCAACAGAATAATGCCTAGAACACAGCAGAACTTGAATGCATTTTTGCTGAGTAAGTAAATGAATGACCAGTATTTCCTTCTAATCCCTGGCTGTGAATGTCAGAAGCAATGGAAAGGCAGTTGGTAAAGCTTTCTCCTCTACAGAGTTCTTTGGTTTCCATCTTCGCCCTTTTAATTATGCCATATTTTCTTCACTCCATATTCACTTTGTGTGCCATGTCTGGCTGGAAGAGGTGGGCTGGAGATATGTTAGGCTGATATAAGCTTTCTGGTTTTGGTAGGTAGCATACAGGCGCTTTCATGTTGGTTCAACTTAATAGCTTAAATCTGAAATGCTGGTGTTTCTATTTTAAGTGTTTATGATGGAAACAGAACCACTTCCTCTTCTTTCTCAAGATCTTGTGGACACTGTTTTCCTTTCTAAACAGGAGGGAAGACCAAATTTTGCTTGCTCTTAATGTAACAGCACTTGACATAGCACACCATTGGGGCAGAGCTTTGGGCAGAGCTTGTGGAAGGGAGAATGAGACAACCTTTGACAGGGAGGTAAATATAGAGGTGTTTCTTTTGTTCATCAGGAAACTTACTCCCTGACATAGGGATTGGGAGAAGGACCCCGACTCCTTTAAGGAAATTAAATTTGGAGCCTGGAGACCTAAGCCAATTAGGATTCTTTTAACTTTTCCTAGAATCTTAGGCCAAGCTAAGCTATGGTGTATGCAATGGTCTGAATGTTTGTGTTCCCCCAAATTTCCTGTGTTTAAACCTAACTCTTAAGGTGATGGTATTAGGGGCTAGGCCCTTTGAGGAGGTGAAGGTCATGAGGGTGGAACCCTCATGAATGAGATTAGTGCCCTTATAAAAATATTCCGAAGGAGCTCATTTTTTCCTTTCTACCATGTGAGGACATAGCTAGAGGTCATCCTCTATGAACCAGAGAGTGGGTTGTAACCAGACACCAAAGTTTCCAGGATCTTGATGTTAGACTTCACAGGCTCCAGAACTATGAGAAATAAATTTTGCTAATTTATCCCATTTTGTGGTATTTTGTTATAGTAGCCTGATTGGAATAAGACAGTATGTTCAAGGGGCTTTGCAGTGTGCTGGGTTGAGGACCCAGAGATATGACGCAGTTCAGGTAATCTGTATTCATGAGCTTTTGAAAGTTGCCCTTAATTCATCCTTCTAGTGTTATCAAGCCTGTTTTCTCCACCAGGGATTGTACCAGTTTTTGGAAATAGAACAGAAGGTAAGATAAATGTTAGATAAATTATCTTTTTTCATGATTTTTCTATTCTAATGGAGAACAGAGACAAACAAGGGAACAAATAAAGCAAATAAGATAACTGTGTCATGATACTGCTATAAATTGAAAACCCAGGGTGATGAAGTGGAGAGTAATTGGAGAGGCCCATTGGGTTGTCCCAGGACAATTGATCAGATGTTTAGAAGATGAGGATGAACCCATCTTATGGATGAAACAGGCCAGGAAGAGGAAAAGTTAGGCACCAGGGCCTGAGGTGGGAAGGGGTTGGTATGTTCTGGAGTCAGGGAAATGAAAAGAGGCCAGTGTGGGAGGAGAGGCACTAAGAAATGAGTCTGAAAGACAGGCACAAGAGAGGATGAGCTGGAACTTGGGGGCTCCACTTAGGAGTTTGAGTGGCTTTTCTCTAAGAACAGTGGAAATACACTGAAGGGTTTTCAGTGGTAGAATGACGTAAGCAGAATTGCCCTTTAAAAATTTCACTCTGTTTGCTCTCTGGGAATTGTAGATGGGCAACAGAGCATCCGGGTAAGAGACTTCTAAGCCGTTTGGCAAAATCAGTGCTGGTCTTTGACTCTTTGTGAGATCTCCCAGAAAAACACTTGGGAAAACATCACTGCTGCTCTTTATAAGTACCTAAAATTCATATTGAGATGAAATCATGGACTAAGTCTAATGAGAACTATTTGGCACTCTTTTATGAAGATTGTAAAGGAGATATAGAAACAAAAATTTGGAAAAGTACCCCAAAAGTTCATGCATGTTTTAATAAACTTAATTAATAAATCATTCATTTTCTTCATTCTCTTATGTAACAAATATTCACCTGTGTCGTGATTCTGTTATGTATCAAATATTTAGCCTTTTACTTGGTGCCAGAAACTTCTCTCTGTCCAGAGATTTCAATGGGGGAATAAACAGATAAGATCTCTGCTTTCCTGGGGCTTATTGTTTACTCTTGGCAGTTTTCATATCTCTTAAGGACTCAGGCATGTTACAAATTGAATAAGTTCTACAAATCTGCTGAATATCATATTACTATAGTTAACAATACCATTTAGTGCACGTTAAAATGTGGTAAAAGGATAGATCTCATGTTAGGAGTTTTTACAACAAACCAATGAACCCAAACAAGAATAATAGGAAACTTTTGGAGGTAATGAATGTGTTTAATACCTTGATTGTGGTGCTGGTACCATAGGTATACACTTAACGCCCAAAACATTTATACATTAAATAGGTTCAATTATTTGTATAGCAATTATACAAATGAGGGTGTTAAAGCATAAAAATGAAATTATGAGGGTAATAGAGCATAAAAAGGAAAGAAGAAAACAAAAAACAGCTGAGCCAAGTGGAAGCAGTGGAAGAGCAATGGGAAGAGACTTGGCTTTTCCTGGAAGTGGGAAACTCGGTCAATACTGGTGGACAAGCAAGTAATGCTGAACAAGTCATTAACTTCTCTGGACCTGTTCCTTCCTTTGAACAGGGGAGAAGAGCTGGGGAGGGGGCCGTACACTCAGATGAAGTGTAAGGCTTCGTTCAGTGTTGAAATTCTATCATGTAGAAGTTGCGTGAAGGGATCAGAGTGATATCACTTGATCAATCTTAGCACCACTCAAAGTAGGACAAGCGGACATTGTAGGCCTCCAGTGTCACCCTGTGTGACATGGCCCTCTCCATGGACAATAGTCTGGTCAAGTCCCCAGGCCTGCTTACCAGTTCTGGGAAATAATGAGCCAGAAAAGCATTCTGAATGCTTCACAAGGCTTCAGGCTGCAGCCAACCAGGTCTAAGCATGGGAAATTCTACTGTCCGGATGACCTGGTTTCTTTAACACGCACACAGAAATGCCAGCTTTGGGGTGAGGAAGTACTGTTAGATTAAAGAAAATATTCTTCTTAGTAAAGTATCTCAGGAATGGAAAAAAAAATATCCAACGCACTCAGTACTACTGTGAAACCAATTTATAATCACTCACACTTGCATATGAAAAATGAAATATAACTATAGCCTAGGATGAAGGAGGGAAGGGGAGGGAGAGGGTAAGGGAGGGGGGTGGGTTAATAGAGGGAGGGTTAGGAGGGCGACTACACCTATGGAGCATATCGTAAGTACAAGTTGGATCAGGTGTAGAACACAAATGTCTTAATGCTGTAATTGGGCAAATGAGGTGAAGGCTATGTTGATCAGTAGGATGTAAGCACTCCAATTTGTACAAATAATCAACATGTTAAATCGCATAATGGCATAAATGTATTTATGATCTATGTACAAATGACTTAATAAAAAAAAGAAAAAAATGAGAAATATTTCAATCAAAAGCCACGGTGATTCCTTTTGTTTGGATCCTCCTTCCTGTAATCTAAAAGTAGAATGACATTTTTTACACAAATAAAAATAAACCCAGACTGGACATGACATGACACTTAGGAATTATTATGAATTTTGTTAAGGATGATAAGGGTGCTGTGGTTTCGCTACAGAAAAAGAATTCTCAGGTATTTCATGCTACGACCTGAGTGACACTCGATGGAATTATACTAAGTGAAGTAAGATCCCAAGTGACAAATATTGTATGTTTGCACTTACACGAAGTACCCAGGGTAGTCAAATTCTCAGAGGCAAGAAAGACAGGGGCTGGAGGGAGATAGGAATGGGCAGGTAGTGTTTAATGTGGACAGAGTTTCAGTTCGGGAAGCTTAACAAGGTTCAAGATGAGGGTTGTACAAGAGGTGGACATACTTGATCCTGTGAACTTTACACTTAAAAATGGGTAAAATGGTAAATTTCATGTCATGTTTATTCTATCATGATAAAAAAAGAGTCCTTAGGTGTTAGGGATAAATGCTGGGGTACTTATAGGTGAATGAGATAATGCCTGGGATTTGCTTTAGAAACATCTAGTAGAACAAAAAAACCCCCCAGAACATGGAGAATAGGGAGGAAAATGTGTCTACTAGTTGAGGCTGGGTGATGGATAATTGAGGCTAATTATACCATTCTTTTACTTAGACGTGTTCAACGCTTTAGAATACAAAACTTAAAATACCTCTATCATGATTTGGTATGTTGAATTTAATTTTCTAAGATGCTTCTGTGTATTTATACTCATTTTAGGTGATTCAATTAAAAAAAATAAAGTCATACTCTGCAGAGTTCTAGTAACATGAGCTATCATGCCATGAAATTGAGCATAAAATAGGCACAAGCCTTGGGAGGATGTCGTGAAGACTGTCCAATGATGAGCAACCGCGTCCTGTGTTATCCAGGGACCCTTGTGCTGGCCTTGTCAGATTACTGGGAAGAGTAAACAAAATTCTATTTATCAGTGGTCTTCATTGCTGCCTCTGCCTTAGAAGCACTGGGGAGCTTTTTAAAATCCTGATGCTCAGGTACCACCCCACATCAATACCACGTGAGCTACAATTGCTGAGGGTGGACCCCAGCGTTAAAAAAAAAACAAAACAAACTCCCTAGGTGGTTCTAATGTGCTGTTAAGGTCAAGAGCTGCCAGTATTCAGACCTGATACATAGTAGGTGTTCACAAAATGCTAATTGAAAGTACATCTGGAATGAATTGCTTATTATGCTGTGTTTAAGCTATTTGATAAAGCCTTTTAAGGAAAATAATTTATATGCAACCTTTTCTTCCTCCCACCCAGGGGATCCAACTATCAGAAGCCATAAATTTATTTTTTAAGTCTTTGCTAGAGCAGGCACACTTATGCCCAAGAGAGTACTGTGGTGGCTCTTAGCAAGAGCCTGGAAAGATAAGAACAGCTTCAGAAATGTTTTTGGGGCATCACAAAAACCCCATTGTAACACAATGCTATTTGGAATAACATTAAAGAAAAGTGAATTATGCCCGTTTATCAAAGGGAAAATGAAAGCCCCTTGGACACAAGTTTTATTTTGAAGCTGAAGCCTTTAATCAAACTGACAATAAAAGATACGGTCCTTCTATGAACTCAGGAATGATAGGCAGTCATTTGCAATCTCAATACAGGACTGCTGGTAGTTAACTCCATGTTAAACCCCCAGTGTATTAAGAATGGACAGATTCGCGGAAAGGTTACAGAGAAATGGAGTCTTTATCCTGATTCATTTAACTGAATGTGGAATACAAACAAATCCACATATCTTCCTTCCCTCACCTCTGGGCCTTGGAATTTGGGGAGAACATTTAGAGGGCAATCACTTCAAATAGACTGACAAAAACCACATGTTCTAAACTTTCATTGCAAATAAGTCTTCCCAGTAGTGATAGAAGAAATGATCCTCAACTTGAGATGAAGGGCTGAGGGTGTCTTTTTGTTTCTCTAGAGTCAAACGGAGTGAATAGAATTGCTGGATTTAGCAAATACAAATAGTGAATGCTCGATTAAATTCAAAGTTTAGGTAAATATTTGTAAATATCGCCTGGGACATACTTATACCCCTAAACATTCAGTTTTTAACTGAAATGCAAATTACATTGGCCATCCTATATTTTATCTGGAAACTCTAGAAAGAAGAAAAGGGAAGTCTTTCCTTTCATATGTACAGAGTCCAAATATCTGACTCCAGCATGTCTAGGAAGTGCACAAAGTCTATGAATGTCTAGAACATGGGCCAGGAGCGTGGCATTTGCAGCCAATATCAAGCTGTCATTGTATCAGTTAGCAGTTGCTGCATAACAAGTCACCCCTAAACTCTGTGACTTCAAGTAATAATCATTTGTTAATGCAAGCACTTTTGTACATTGACTGTGGTTTGTTCACCAGCCTGGATTTGGATGAGCATCCCTGTCCCTATAGTAGGGCTGTGATTGGGTTCAGGCGTTCAGCTTAAGGCAATGGCAGCTGGGGAGGTTGTCCTCAACAGGTCTCTCTCCTTCCTCCTGGGACCAGTGAGATAATTGATGTATGGACTTCTCGTGGTGATAACAAAGGCACAAGAAGGCAAGTGGAAAGATGTGCAGCCACTCCAGCTTGGAACAAGCTCACTGTCATTTCCACCTGCATACCATTGGCCAGAGCAAGTCACATGGCCAAGCCCAAAGTAGAGGGCTAGAGAAGTACATAGTAAATTCCACCTATGAAGAGGCCATGGCAAGGGTATAAAGTGGGCTAATTAAGCGAGCCCAATTTAATATTGAATACAGTGCAAGCAGGCATAGGGAAGTTGAGGTTCAGCAGAAGGAAGCTGAGTTCCCAGCACCTTCATAAGCAAAAAGGACCCAGATGTGCAGGAAAGAGGAAGCAGGAGGGCAGTTCCCTAGTTCCCTTTGATGCAAGGCTTACTTGATTCTTAATTTGGAAACTTGAATCAAATATTTCCATGTTTGCCTATGAAAATTCTCATGGACTTAGGTGACTGAACACATGGGTGGGGGTTTAATAGTCTGGGCTGTGAAAGTTTGAGGGCAGGAGTGTGGTCTGCAATTCTCTGACACTTTACAACTTACATGTGCCCCTTGCCACCTCACTCAGCTTTTGTTACTTTTGCAGTTGAATAGGCAAGACACTGAGCTGAGGCCATTATAACAGACAACTCATTTGCATTCTTTTTTTTTTTTTTTTTAGCTGGGGACATGTTTGAACCCACCACCTCCGGTATATGGGGCTGGTGCCCTACTCTTTTCTTTAGTCAGGACTTTTTTCACTGAAGGAGGAGAGACCTAACTTAAACTACTTCAATCAAAAGAGAAATTATTAACGCAGAACTAAAAAGGTTGGGGATACTAGCTTCAGGCAAGGCTGGATCCAGGTGCACAAATGCTCTCCCAGGGATCTGTGTTTCTCCCTTTTTAGGCTCTGTTCCTTTGTGCTGGCAAGCTTCTGCCTCACAATGCCACAATGACTGCTGAAAGCTCCAGATTTACACTCTACTGAGTTGGTAACCTAGGTAGACTCATCACAGCTCTTCTTCTTTAGTTCAATGAAAATTCTGGCATTGTGTTTTAGGTTGGCTGTGGGTCAAAAGTCCACTTCTGTACCAATCATTATGACCAGGATGTTGATCAGACCTGGATGCCCAGACCTGGATCATGAAGTTTGATCAGCCCCAACAAAAGCAGGGAGAGGGTGGGAAAATTAAGGAAGTATGAAGACAGATGGTACATAGGTGCGAGGCAGGCAAAAAAGCAACAAATACCTCTCTCTCTAATGATTCCCCATGTTTCTTAGAGTAAAAGGTCCTTTGGCATCTGCCTTCCCCACCTCTCGCTGACCCATCTTCTTCTATTCTCCCCCAGGTCACTCTACTCCAGCTGTCCTGGCCACCTTCCTCTCACATGAGCATTCCAGGAGCACCTGTGATAAGGGCTATGTGCCATATATTTGGTCGTTTTCTCATGGAGACCTTACCTGAACACTTTGTTTTAAATAGCAATCTCGTCCCCCATCACTTCTAATTCTTTTTCCCAATTTACTCTTTGCTTCCTTTTTTGGATACGATTTCTCAGATTCTATCATTTCCTTATCTATCATGTTTATTGTTTAGTGTCTCTACCTCCCCTCCAGTTTCCTGTCTGTCACCTGTAGAATGTCAGCTGCACTGACAGAGGTCTGTGGGTCATTCACTTACATGTCGAAAGTACCAACAGTACTGCCAGGCACATAGTAGGTGCTCAATAAGAATATGTGGAATGAGCCTGGTTCTGAGAGATGCTAAATATCAGGTCAATTGAGAGGAGAGGAGGGATTAGCCAGGGTTGTAATTCTCAGCAATTTAACTCTTCAACTCCCCAATCCTGCACCTGTGAGAGAAACGTAATTTTTTTCCCTCGTGCACCTGGACAAGTCTTGCCCAGCATGCACTATCAGTCCCTGGAAGCTTTCTTGAGATTAGAAAGTGATGCTCTAGTCTGGCACCCAGGTGGGGCGTAACAAGGAAGTATTAGATGCCTTGTCTGGTGGTGGTGGCAGTAGCCAACGGGTGGAATGTGACTAATGAGGTAGGTTAGCATCAAGGCAGAGGTGACAGACATTGAAAGAGAGAGCAATGTCAAAAACAAAATTAGTTCTTTTTTTTATTAGAAACAAAAACCTTGTAAAGGACAAATGAACATAAATATATTCAGAAAAGGAATCAGACAATTGCTACATCGAAATATTAAGCAAGAATAATAATGCAAAGAAAGTAACATTCACACTGTCAAGTAAGAGTATGTCTATTATAGAATGCTTTGACTCTGAGATCAGTATAGAGTCATCAGTTAACTTCTTATTTTTTTTTTAAGTATCAAAACAAAATTTGTTCTTCATCTTGTATGCCTTGCCTTGGAATACTCATTCTAAAATCATAGTGTAGATTATGGCTGGTGGTATGCCCATAACCATGAGGTGTCTTTATTTTTGTCTTGTACTAATGGGTGAAGGCTCTTTTTTCCAGACTAGGGCAACTCTCAAGATCACTGTCCGGTCACCAAGATCAAAGCCTCCTGCAGGTGTGGGCAAGGAACTCTCACTGTGTTCACCTGAGCCACAGCTTTGCATATTTCTGGGATGTGAACAGTGTTGATTGGGCGCTTGAGAGACTGATGCTTGCTGCTCACTCCCATTTAGTCTGGTGAGGAATGTGTGTTTGTTCCTCAGTCTACCTAGGCTGCTCCATTGAGAAATGCTATGGAGAGATGGGGAGTGTGCTGGGCCGGCAGTGGGTGTGGATGTGTGCCTCTTCCAAACAGAGGAGCATTTGGAAGAGCTAATGCATTTGGAAGGCCCTGTTTGAAAGGTTATTTATTTCTTAGGAGCTTTCTGAGAAAGCTGCACTTTAGCTTAAATAACAAGACCAGTTAAGCAGCTTGTGGTTAAAGCAGAAAAAAGGGTAGACCCCAAAGTAGCACTAAGCTTCCTCTTCTCTTGAGGACCCCCATAACAGATCTCTGGGAATGTCTCTGTTGGCTGGTGACTTTGTGTGTGGCTCACCCTGACATTTTAGCAATGATACGCAGAATGCAGAGTTATGGTGGCAACTCAGACACAAGGAGGAAATAGTTGGGAAAGCTGTTCAGTAAACCTCTGCTTCTCAGGTTCTTCGTTTGTTTGTTTTTGGTGTGTGTCTTCCATTTTTTCTTTATCCGATCGCAGGATGCTGGTTACTGAGTTCTTGACTGTACTCAAGAGACAATGTAGAATAGAATAGACATTATAGAATTTGGCAACAAGGCCTGTGGAAGTGAGAAAGACCTCGGGAAAAGGCACGAGGTGGCTTGTGTCAATAGACTGCAGCTGTCAAAGCGGGGGAGGTGGGAGAGATGGCTGAGAACAGTGTTTCTCAACCTTTTTTATCTCACGGTACTTGAACCTATAGTTAAAAAATATATATACTGGGGCGGCGCCTGTGGCTCAGTGAGTAGGGCGCCGGCCCCATATGCCGAGGGTGGCGGGTTCAAACCCAGCCCCGGCCAAACTGCAACAACAACAACAAAAAAATAGCCGGGCATTGTGGCGGGCGCCTGTAGCCCCAGCTGCTCGGGAGGCTGAGGCAAGAGAATCGCGTAAGCCCAAGAGTTGGAGGTTGCTGTGAGCTGTGTGATGCCACGGCACTCTACCCGAGGGCGGTACAGTGAGACTCTGTCTCTACAAAAAAAAAAAAAAAAATATATATATATATATATATACTTACTATGCTTTGAATTTCTTTTGAAAATAATTTCATTGATGATCTTTAAACATTTTCATGGCACACCTAAGATTCTCTCAAGGCATGCTGGTTGAAAATCACAGGCTTAGAGAGAGAGGAACTGCTACTTTGCACAGGCAGAGAATTTCCTCTGAACTTTCAGGAACTTTTAGCAATTGTTATCCCTGCAGAGCTGGACGGGACAGCTGGGGGAGGGATGTTCAGGTGAAGGAGACTCCTCCTAACCAGCCCCTCACTCTTTGCACTTTTTAGTTAGGTTACTTCCATATCTATTGTGTTTTAACTGAAATTTTTTGAAAAGACTGATTTAATTAGAATGAAATAAATCACAGGGACTGTATTCACTCTACCTTTATTCTCTATGATCCAGGGAAAAGGGCTTCATTTACCAGCTGTGTGGATGCTGGAAAATTATTAACCTGCCTTTGGCCTTTAGCTCATCTGGAAAGTCGGGTCAGTCATGGCACCTGCCTTGAGGCGGGGGCTATGGGTTCAGTGAGCTCAGGTGCGGAAAAGGCTAAGGGCTGGTTAACACTCACGCCACCATGCCAGCCATCACTGGTGTGATTCCAGTGCGGGCTGAACATGGAATGAGGCAAACCAGGCTAGCTTGTCCTAAAGACAGTCCCTAATGGTCGTGGCAAGTGACAGCAGCAGCTGTCTCATGGGCTGTTGTCTCTGGCCCCATGCTGGGGCTGTGATGGACAGGGACGTCTGGTGGGTAGATGGCTCCTGAGCACCAGGGACGTCAGAGGGGGAAGGAGCAGCTGCTTGGGACGGGAACTGCAGAACAGGCAGAAGGTAAGGTTGATGGGGTCACCAACACACCTGCCATCATCTCAGGAAAATAAATTGTCTGCCTCCCATCATGTCCTGAATGCATCTGAGATAGATCTAAAAGAACAGAAAAGGTGGTGCGGCCCCTGTGGTAAAGGGGAAAACAAGGATGTATTCTTTAATTCGGTTTCATTGTCATCTGCCCCCCTCTCCTAGTAAATGTACTTTTCCACTGAATATGTCTGGGGCTAGAAGATCTTAGCCACATCTAGAATAATAAACGTACTGAATATAAGGAGTGAATGGAGCCATAGACCTCAAAGTAACAGAGAACACTGTTTACACTCACTTATACCACCAGGACGTTTACTTATCGCATACAGTGGGAAGTTCAGCAGTAAGTTGGACTTTAGGTTTTATTTGTCTAATAAATTCACAAAATTCAGGTTTTCGCTGTGTCTGTGCTCTACCCTCCTTGGTGTGTGAGTTGTGTTCTTAGGCTGTTTCCCAAGATGTTTGCCAATGGCAGGTAGGGCAACATGCTTTCTTGTTTTCAACCAGTGTGTGTGGAAAAGAGTGAGGAAGAGAGAGGGAGGGAGAGAGAGAGAAGGAAGGACCTCTCTCTAAGCCATGGAATAAGCCCATCTTTGCAGTAAGACTGAGCCAATTTAGGATATGCACTCATTCCTGGACTAGTAATAGTGGGGCCAGGTGGATACCTTGTGCTGATTGGCTAATGCCTGGAATTTTAAGCCAATCATTAGCAATGGGAAGAAGTTATTAGTATAGACCCGGATTTTCAGACTCAGCACTATTGACATTAGGGGCTGGATCATTCTTTCTTGTGGGGCTGTCCTGTGACCTGCAGGGTGCCTCCCCATCCATCTCTGCCCACACAATGCAAAGGGCAAAGGCCACATGCATAGAGGGGAGCCTGGGAGGAGGCAGGGCCTAGATGGGGCAGGATCTTGTAGACCATCTTGAAGATTTCTGTGTTTACCTTAGCAACATCAGGAAAGGATCAAAGGGATAAATGATAATTGTAGCCAGGGTCTGGAGGAAGAACAGATGCCAACAAGGAGGGAGAACTGGTGGACCAGACATTGCTGCAGAGAAAGAGATACAGCAATGTCAGCTGAGCCATTTCAGCTGGAAACTGGGGGGAGTAGAAACAGGGAGAAGTGGATGTATTTGAGTGCTAATTAGGAGCTAAACTAGATAGAACACTGTACTGGAGTCACCATGGGGGTGAGGAAAGGAGGATATTGAGAATGACTCCTGGGTTTCTGTTTTGCTCACTCTGGGAACACTGGAGATGGATCAGATTGTAGAAAGAAGACCGTGTTCTAGATATGTTGACTTTGAGCCCTGTTCAGGATAGCCAGGTAGAAATGTCAAGCAGGCAGATGGAGGAATAATCATGGTGTTAAGTGGAGAATATTGGACTGGAGATAGGACGGGCATGATGAGAACTCACCTTGAAGGACTCTAGCATTTAGTGGATGGATAGAGAGCCACGATTCCTGGAAGGAGAGGCCAGAGGGGCAGAAGGAGCGAGGAGGAGTGCAAGGGACTAGGGGAGAGGGTTGTGTCCATGGGAAGGGAGATTTTTGAGAGGGAGGGCTCGATCAGCAGTGTTCTGTGCTGTGGAGAGGAGACAGAAGGTCAGGACCAAAGCATTGCCCTTTGGATTTAATAATATAGAGGCCATTGATGACTCCAGCAAGAACCATTTAGAAAGCTGTATGTGTTGGGATCAGAAACCAGGTTGGAGAGGCTGGATTAATTCATGGGGAAAGCCAAAAGGCATGGAGTAGGTTCCTCCTGAAGAAGTCTGGCTGAGGAGAAAGGAAAGGGGAGGCTGGCTGGAAGGGGAAATGAGGGCCGGGGAGAGTTTTTCTTCACGACAAGACACTCAACCATGTTTAAATGGTTTTTGGACATGGAAACAGAGGTTTGAAAATACAGGAGAGACACAGATGTAGAAAAGGCAGGGAGGGAGGGAGTCCAGACCCCATGATCTCAGGAAGGATAAAGGGCACCTCTGCTGTCATAACCAGAGAGGAGGGACATGGATGTAAGTGGATTGAAAAGGTTCATGGCTGGAAGTTGCTGGCATTCCTGTTTGAACTGTTCTACGGTTCCTGTAAAGTAGGAGGATCAGTGTCTCTATAGAACGTGGGGGAGAACATCTTTAGTCAAATATGTTTGGAAATTCTGCGTTAAGGTTAAGAAGTTATTTTACCCCTAGGACTTTACAGAGCCCTTAACACATGAGTTCTTGGTGAGTGTTCGAGAGGGGTGGTAGAGGGAACAGCAATTCTCAGCAGATCAAAGGGCTTTTGAAGCATCTCATAGGACTAGGGCATCCCAGCAACACATGCTAGGACAAGCTACACATCGTGCGACACCTTGATTTTATGGTGGAAGAACTGGCACCCAAAGATGGGAAGGGGCTTGGAGAAAGTGGCTTGGCATGATCAGCAGCTGTGGAGGGCACTTTCGTCAGGAGCACAGTGGCTGCCCCAATCTCTACCTCTGTGAACACAGCTGTCTTCTTACTTGTGACTCTAGCCCTCAGCCAAAGTTGGGGCAATCTGTTTCTCCTTTGAAAGATGAAATGAGACAGAGGTGATAAACCTTAGTGTGTAACAGGAAAGGACACAGGTCTCCTGGCTCTGAGTTCAGCCTGCCTGGAGTCCCTAACAGAATGAGCTGTGCGTTCTTGAGCAAGTTACTTAAATCCTCTGTGCTGTGACAACCTCACCTGTATGCAAGGAGTGACTGTGACATCCCTACCACAAAGAAGTGTTGTGATGATTCAATATAATAATACCTTAGAATAATGTCTGACCCAAGTTGAGTCCTAGTAACGGTTAGCTATTCCTGGGAGCACACGGAATCTGTGTTCCGACCCATAAAGAAGGCAGTAGAAACAGCTACTCTGACAAAGGAAAGAAAAGGTAGAAAAGAAAAGTAGAGAAAGCATAGTCTTTCCAGAGGGCTGGATCTGCCTTTGGGATTTGTGAGACACCTGTGTGTCTTTGCAATAACCCCCCCGTTAGCTGAACCTAGCTCAGCGCCTTGCACACTAATAGACATGATGACCACAGTGGCTGAGACAGGATTTGAACCTGGGTTCCCTGGCTTCTGGTCCAGTGCTCTGATAATGACCATGTGCAGTTTGTTTAGGACTTAGATGTAACTCATTAAGAAAAATCTCCTTCGGGCGGTGCCTGTGGCTCAGCGGGTAGGGTGCCGGTCCCATATGCCGGAGGTGGCGGGTTCAAACCCAGCCCCGGCCAAATTAAAAAAAAAAAAAAAATGGCGGGCGCCTGTAGTCCCAGCTGCCCGGGAGGCTGAGGCAAGAGAATCGCGTAAGCCCAAGAGTTAGAGGTTGCTGTGAGCCGTGTGACGCCACGGCACTCTATCCAAGGGCGGTACAGTGAGACTCTGTCTCTACAAAAAAAAAAAAAAAAAAAAAAAAAAAAAGAAAAGAAAAATCTCCTTCCAGAGGAAGAAAGCAGATCTTTGCAGCCGGCAGCAGATTGTGTCTGGGTTTAAATTTAGTGTCCTTGGTTTCAAGAGAGGCAGAGGTTTGACCTTCCAGCTGTGCAGGCAGCACCTGACTGAACGGGTTGAGATTCCAGGCACAGGTAGGGGTGGGAGGGACTCCCAAAATATGCTGGCCTCCCCTCTCCAAGATGTTCAACTCAACGGTTCATCTATGACAGCATCTAGAAATTGATGCAATTGGATAATGTTTGCCTGTTGCTGACTCCAAAGTTTGGCTTGCTCACTTCTCCTGGCCTGGGATGCTTTAGCCTTCCTTTCCTACCTTGCTGTGGGGCTCAGACTTGAGTAGGCTGCTGCATCACCTGCAAGAGCTTGTTCAGCTGTTCCTTTTCTTGGCTGGTCCCTGGATTCTGACTTGGTCAGTCCGAATGGGACCAGGACTCTGTGTAACAAGCACCTGGGATGATTCTCATATAGGGCATTCAAGGCATCGCTCTTTGAAAGCATTCTATACTCTTATCTAGATATTCTAGAAAGAATTCCAGAATTGAGAAATATGGAGAGTAGGATTTGGAAAAACGATTTTGATGTTGAAAGTCAGAGTTCTATAGGGGATAGTTTTATTTTTTTTATTTTTTCTTATTGTTGGGGATTCATTGAGGGTACAATAAGCCAGGTTACACTGATTGCAATTGTTAGGCGAAGTCCCTCTTGCAATCATGTCTTGCCCCCATAAAGTGTGACACACACCAAGGCCCCATCCCTCACCCTCCGTCCCTCTTTTTGCTTTTCCTCCCCCCCATAACCTTAATTGTCATTAATTGTCCTCCTATCAAAATTGAGTACATAGGTTTCATGCTTCTCCATTCTTGTGATGCTTTACTAAGAATAATGTCTTACACTTCCATCCAGGTTAATACGAAGGATGTGAAGTCTCCATTTTTTTTAATGGCTGAATAGTATTCCATGGTATACATATACCACAGCTTGTTAATCCATTCCTGGGTTGGTGGGCATTTAGGCTGCTTCCACATTTTGGTGATTGTAAACTGAGCTGCAATAAACAGTCTAGTACAAGTGTCCTTATGATAAAAGGATTTTTTTTCCTTCTGGGTAGATGCCCAGTAATGGGATTGCAGGATCAAATGGGAGGTCTAGCTTGAGTGCTTTGAGGTTTCTCCATACTTCCTTCCAGAAAGGTTGTACTAGTTTGCAGTCCCAACAGCAGCGTAAAAGCATTCCCTTCTCTCCACATCCACACCAGCATCTGCAGTTTTGAGATTTTTGTCATGTGGGCCATTCTCACTGGGGTTAGATGATATCTCAGGGTTGTTTTGATTTGCATTTCTCTAATATGAACATTTTTTCATATGTTTGTTAGCCATTCGTCTGTCATCTTTAGAGAAGGTTCTATTCATGTCTCTTGCCCATTGATATATGGGATTGTTGGCTTTTTTCATGTGGATTAATTTGAGTTCTCTATAGATCCTAGTTATGAAGCTTTTGTCTGATTCAAAATATGCAAATATCCTTTCCCATTGTGTAGGTTGTCTCTTTGCTTTGGTTATTGTGTCCTTAGCTGTACAGAAGCTTTTCAGTTTAATGAAGTCCCATTTGTTTATGTTTGTTATTATTGCAATTGCCATGGCAGTCTTCTTCATGAAGTCTTTCCCCAGGCCAATATCTTCCAGTGTTTTTCCTATGCTTTCTTTGAGGATTTTTATTGTTTCATGCCTTAAATTTAAGTCCTTTATCCATCTTGAATCAATTTTTGTGAGTGGGGAAAGGTGTGGGTCCAGTTTCAGTCTTTTTTTTTTTTTATTGTTGGGGATTCATTGAGGGTACAATAAGCCAGGTTACATTGATTGCAATTGTTAGGCAAAGTCCCTCTTGCAATCATGTCTTGCCCCCACAAAGTGTGACACACACCAAGGCCCCACCCCCTCCCTTCATCCTGTTTCTGCTTTTCCTCCCCCCCCACATAACCTTAATTGTCATTAATTGTCCTCATATCAAAATTGAGTACATAGGATTCATGCTTCTCCATTCTTGTGATGCTTTACTAAGAATAATGTCTTCCACTTCCATCCAGGTTAATACGAAGGATGTGAAGTCTCCATTTTTTTTTTCAGTTTTTTTTTTTTTTTTATTGTTGGGGATTCATTGAGGGTACAATAAGCCAGGTTACACTGATTGCAATTGTTAGGTAAAGTCCCTCTTGCAATCATGTCTTGCCCCCATAAAGTGTGACACACACCAAGGCCCCACCCACCTCCCTCCTTCCCTCTTTCTATTTCCCCCCCCATAACCATAATTGTCATTAATTGTCCTCATATCAAAATTGAGCACATAGGATTCATGCTTCTCCATTCCTGTGATGCTTTACTAAGAATAATGTCTTCCACGTCCATCCAGGTTAATACGAAGGATGTAAAGTCTCCATTTTTTTTAATGGCTGAATAGTATTCCATGGTATACATATACCACAGCTTGTTAATCCATTCCTGGGTTGGTGGGCATTTAGGCTGTTTCAACATTTTGGCGATTGTAAATTGAGCTGCAATAAACAGTCTAGTACAAGTGTCCTTGTGATAAAAGGATTTTTTTTCCTTCTGGGTAGATGCCCAGTAATGGGATTGCAGGATCAAATGGGAGGTCTAGCTTGAGTGCTTTGAGGTTTCTCCATACTTCCTTCCAGAAAGGTTGTACTAGTTTGCATCCCACCAGCAGTGTAAAAGTGTTCCTTTCTCTCCACATCCATGCCAGCATCTGCAGTTTTGAGATTTTGTGATGTGGGCCATTCTCACTGGGGTTAGATGATATCTCAGGGTTGTTTCGATTTGCATTTCTCTAATATATAGAGATGATGAACATTTTTTCATGTGTTTTTTAGCCACTCGTCGTCATCTTTAGAGAAGGTTCTATTCATGTCTCTTGCCCATTGATATATGGGATTGTTGGCTTTTTTCATGTGGATTAATTTGAGTTCTCTATAGATCCTAGTTATCAAGCTTTTGTCTGATTCAAAATATGCAAATATTCTTTCCCATTTTGTAGGTTGTCTCTTTGCTTTGGTTATTGTCTCCTTAGCTGTACAGAAGCTTTTCAGTTTAATGAAGTCCCATTTGTTTATTTTTGTTGTTATTGCAATTGCCATGGCAGTTTTCTTCATGAAGTCTTTCCCCAGGCCAATATCTTCCAGTGTTTTTCCTATGCTTTCTTTGAGGATTTTTATTGTTTCATGCCTTAAATTTAAGTCCTTTATCCATTTTGAATCAATTTTTGTGAGTGGGGAAATGTGTGGGTCCAGTTTCAGTCTTTTACATGTAGACATCCAGTTCTCCCAACACCATTTATTGAATAGGGAGTCTTTCCCCAGGGTATGTTCTTGTTTGGTTTATCAAAGATTCGGTGGTTGTAAGATGTTAGTTTCATTTCTTGGTTTTCAATTCGATTCCAAGTGTCTATGTCTGTATTTTTGTGCCAGTACCATGCTGTCTTGACCACTATAGCTTTGTAGTACAGACTAAAATCTGGTATGCTGATGCCCCCAGCTTTATTTTTATTACTAAGAACTGCCTTAGCTATACGGGGTTTTTTTCCAGTTCCATACAAAACGCAGAATCATTTTTTTCCAAATCTTGAAAATACAATGTTGGTATTTTGATAGGAATGGCATTGAATAGGTAGATTGCTTTGGGAAGTATAGACATTTTAACAATGTTGATTCTTCCCATCCATGAGCATGGTATGTTCTTCCATTTGTTAATATCCTCTGCTATTTCCTTTCTGAGGATTTCATAGTTTTGTTTATAGAGGTCCTTCACCTCCTTTGTTAGGTATATTCCTAGGTATTTCATTTTCTTTGAAACTATGGTGAAGGGAGTTGTGTCCTTAATTATCTTCTCATCTTGACTGTTATTGGTGTATACAAAGGCTACTGACTTGTGGACATTGATTTTATATCCTGAAACATTACTGTATTTTTTGATGACTTCTAGGAGTCTTGTGGTTGAATCTTTGGGGTTCTCTAAGTATAAGATAATGTCGTCAGCAAAGAGGGAGAGTTTGACCTCCTCTGCTCCCACTTGGATTCCCTTTATTTCCTTGTCTTGCCTAATTGTATTGGCTAGAACTTCCAGCACTATGTTGAATAGTAACGGTGACAGAGGACAACCTTGTCTGGTTCCAATTCTAAGAGGAAAAGCTTTCAGTTTTACTCCATTCAGTAAAATATTAGCTGTGGGTTTGTCATAGATAGCTTCAATCAGTTTTAGAAATGTGCCACCTATGCCTATACTCTTTAGTGTTCTAATTAGAAAAGGATGCCTGATTTTATCAAATGCTTTTTCTGCATCTATTGAGAGGATTATGTGATCTTTATTTTTGCCTCTGTTAACATGGTGGATAACGTTTATGGACTTGCATATGTTAAACCAGCCTTGCATCCCTGGGATAAAGCCTACTTGATCATGACGAATGACTTTTTTGATGATAAGCTGTAATCCATTGGCTAGGATTTTGTTGAGAATTTTTGCGTCTATATTCATGAGTGAGATTGGTCTGAAATTCTCCTTTTTGGTTGGGTCTTTTCCTGGTTTTGGTATCAGGGTGATGTTTGCTTCATAGAATGTGGTAAGGAAGATTCCTTCTTCCTCAATTTTTTGGAATAATTTCTGCAGTACAGGAATAAGCTCTTTCTTAAAGGTTTTATAGAATTCTGGTGTGAAGCCATCTGAACCAGGGCGTTTTTTGGTTGGAAGATTTTTCATTGTTTCTTTAATCTCAGTGCTTGAAATTGGTCTGTTCAGGAGCTCTATTTCTTCCTGGCTGAGTCTAGGGAGAGTGTGTGATTCTAAATATTGACCCATTTCCTTCACATTGTCAAATTTCTGGGCCTAGAGTTTCTGGTAGTATTCAGAGATGATCTCTTGTATCTCTGTGGGATCAGTTGTTATTTCCCCTTTATCATTTCTGATTGAGGTTACTAGAGATTTTACTTTTCTATTTCTCATTAATTTGGCCAATGGTTTATCTATTTTATTTATTTTTTCAAAAACCCAACTCCTTGTTTAATTAATTTTCTGAATGATTCTTTTGTTTTCAATTTCCTTGATCTCTGATTTGATTTTGGATATTTCTTTTCTTCTACTGAGTTTAGGCTTAGATTGTTCTTCTTTTTCCAATTCCATAAGATCTCTTGTGAGATTGTTGATGTGCTCTGTTTCTGTTTTTCGAATGTAGGCATCTAAAGCAATAAATTTTCCTCTCAAAACTGCTTTTGCAGTATCCCACAGTTTTTGGTAGCTTGTGTCTTCATTGTTGCTATGCTCAAGGAAGTTAATGATTTCCTGTTTTATTTCTGCCTGCACCCATCTGTTATTCAACAGAAGATTGTTTAATTTCCATGCCTTTGTGTGGGGTCGAGCGTTTTTGTTAGAGTTGAGTTCCACCTTTATTGCCTTATGGTCTGAGAAGATACAAGGTAAAATTTCAATTCTTTTGATTCTGTTGATATTTGTTTTGTGTCCCAGGATATGATCAATTTTGGAGAATGTTCCATGGGGTGATGAGAAGAATGTATATTCTTTATCTTTGGGATGGAGCATTCTATATGCGTCTATCAAGCACAGTTGTTCTAGGGTCTCATTTAAATCTCTTATATCTTTGTTTAATTTCTGTTTAGAGGATCTGTCCAGCTCTGTAAGAGGAGTGTTAAGGTCCCCTGTTATTATGGTATTATCAGATATCATATTGGACTGAGTAAGGTCTGTTTCAAGAATCTGGGAGCATTTAAATTGGGTGCATAAATATTTAGAATTGAAATGTCTTCTTGTTGTATTTTTCCCTTGACCAATATGAAGTGACCATCTTTGTCTTTTTTGACTTTAGTTGCTTTAAATCCACATGTATCTGAAAATAAGATTGCAACTCCTCTTTTCTTCTGAATTCCATTTGCCTGAAAAATTGTCTTCCAACCCTTGACTTGGAGTTTTAATTTGTCTTTTGAAGCCAGGTGTGTTTCTTGCAGACAGCAAATGGATGGCTTGTGTTTTTTAATCCAGTCAACCAATCTATGTCTCTTCAGTGGGGAATTCAAGCCATTAACATTTATTGAGATAATTGATAAGTGTGGTAGTATTCTATTCATCTTATTTTGTGAGAGTCCATTGCTTAGTTTTATCTTTTGCATCAGTGTGGAGGTTAGGTTCTGTCGTTTAATTTCTGAGTTCTTACTTTGCTGCTGATCGATTGTGATTGTCAGTGTGTAGAACAGGTTTAAGTATTTCCTGTAGAGCTGGTCTTGTTGTGGCGAATTTCCTCAATGTTTGTATATCCATAAATGATTTGATTTCTCTGTCAGTTTTAAAGCTTAGCTTAGCAGGGTACAGAATTCTGGGCTGGAAATTGTTCTGCTAAGTAGATTAAAGGTAGATAACCATTGTCTTCTTGCTTGGAAATTTTCATTAGAGAATTCTGCGGTCACTCTGATGGATTTGCCCCTGTAGGTCAACTGGCGCTTACTCCTGGCAGCTTGCAGAATCTTTTGTTTTGTCTTGACTTTAGACAGGTTCATCACAATGTGTCTTGGAGAAGCTCGGTTAGAGTTGAGGCGACCTGGGGTCCGATAGCCCTCTGAAAGCAGTGTGTCAGAATCTTTGGTGATATTTGGGAAATTTTCTTTTATAATATTCTCTAGTATGGCTTCCATTCCTCTGGGGCATTCTTCTTCCCCTTCTGGGATTCCTATAACTCACATGTTGGAACGCTTCATAAAGTCCCATTTATGAACATTCTGCTTTCTCTCTCTTCTTTTTTGCCTCTTTTACTACCTGAGTTATCTCAAGAACTTTGTCTTCTACCTCTGAAATTCTTTCTTCTGCATGGTCTAACCTGTTGCTGATACTTTCCATTGCATCTTTAAGTTCCCTAATTGACTGTTTCAGTTCCTTCAGCTCTGCTATATCCTTTCTATGTTCTTCATATCATTCATCTCTTATTTGATTCTGTTTTTAGATTTCCTTTTGGTTATTTTCCACTTTATTAGCAGTTTCCTTCATTATTTCCATCATTTCTTTCATTGTTTTCATCACGTGTATTCTAAATTCCCTTTCTGTCATTCCTAACGTTTCTTTATAGGTGGAATCCTCTGTAGTAGCTACCTCATGGTCCCTTGGCGGGGTTGTTCTGGACTGGTTCTTCATGTTGCCTGGAGTTTTCTGCTGATTCTTCCTCATGAGTGATTTTTTTTATCTGTTTCCTTGCCCTAATTTTCCTTTCACTTCCTCTTGCTCTTTAAGTTCTCGTGCCTGTGGAAGTTGCCTGTCGGTTTAGACCAATTGAACACTTTCACGGATTGAACACGTGACCACTTGCTGGTTTTCCATTGTTTTAGTCCTCCTCTTGGGGTCCAGAAGTCTCTCGCTGACTCCCTGTATCCTCTCGGGGATGATTATAGGTAGATCCACCAGCCAGAGATGCCTGGAGTCCTATCTCCCCAGACTCACGGTGCCCAGATGCAAGGAAGCTGTTACTCGGCCACCATATTGCTCTCTCGACCCAAGAGTTTGGTGGGGTGGGATATTTTTTAACTTGAGCCTCAGTTTCTGGGTCTGTTAAATGGGGCTAATAATGGAGAGGCTTCTCTCTCAACATTGTTGCACAGCTCAAATGAGCTCAATGCAAATGAGGGATCAAGGACATACAGCTTGTTCTGTTAGAGACTCCAGTTAACAGGCTAAATGCAAATGAAAATAGTCTGTAAGCTGTAAGGCCAGTGGCAGTAATTATTTTGTATTAAAGGAAAGTCTCAGTGCTGGCTATGTAACCTAACACTTAAATTTTCAGCAAGAGATGGCTGAAGCAGAAACCACATTTTATTTTCCACTGTTTTCCTTGATCTAGCTCAGTGTCTAGTTGTAGCAGCAAGCTTAATTTTTGTTGATAAGGACCCAATATTTTTAAGCTTTTTAATGCAAATAAGTCATCATCCAAGATGCTGATTGGCTGACACCTGTTCTATTTGGTCAGATACTAAATAATGAAGAGGGAAAAACTGGTTATTAATGCAGAGAGGCTAGGAAAAGGCAGTGAATAGCAGCACAAAAATAGCCTCAATAATTATAAGTCTTACAAAGCCTGTTGCGACATACTTTATGAGTCAAAAATGAAGTGTGTGTGACATGAAATGAATCATTCTGTGAATAAGAGAAGGAATCTTACTTATTTAAATGTGTTTTGTCAGCAGTAATGCTCTCTCCTGAATAATGCATGCCCTTAAACAAAAGTGATGGATAGCTTCGTTGTTCTAACATAAACGAGTTACAATTCTTTTTGTAAAAAATATGTATTCACGGTAATTCAGCGTTAAGTTGGCCCTGGCCTCACCTTAATTAAAAAAGTCACAACACACTTAAGTAAGTTTTCATGTATCAGCCCTTTGCTCTTTGGGGATAGATGGTTAGCATCCTTCTTTGACTTTGCAATCAGATGAATAGCAATAAGAAGACCATGTATTTGTACTTACCTCCCTTCAGAGCAATCTTTCAGTATTGCTAAATGCTATTCTCATAAGCTGCTTATTTAATATAGCAAAAAATACACTTAAAACTAATATACTCATATTTATACTTGTATTGGTTTTAATTATTTCCAGTAGAATGTTTTGTTGGTGTATTGGTATCTTGTTTCCAGAGCAAAACTGAGTCAGATACATTAAGGTTACCAACTCCACTGATTTGTTGTGATGTGTTGGAGGTTTTGATTTCAACAAATAAATTCCTTCTTCCACTTCTGAGTTGGACACAATTGAGAAAATCATGCAGAATTCAGGCCTAAAAAGAGATGCATATTTCTCCTTCATGAATGATAAGCTGCTAAGAAGGAGATTGTAGATCATAGCTAAGTGCATTTGCTAAGAATTCCTTCAAGAGTTAGGTAGCTAAGACTGCTATTTGTTCTCAATATCTTCTTTTTCCTTAGTAATAGAGTTCCCAGGCTTTAGTGAGCACATGGTCTCCTAGGGAAAAAAGATATTTCTCAGCTTTCTTTGCAGCTAGATGTTCCCATGTGACTAAATCCTGGCCAACAGGGTTCAAGGTGTGTGTATAACTACTAGGAAGAGTCCTTAAAGTCCATCTTTTGTGCCTTTCTTCTTCTTCCTGGCTGAAAGGTGGATGTGATGGCTGGAACTCAGGAAGCCATATTGGGCCATGAGGTTCTACCTACATATTCATAATAATGGAACAATGAGATAAGAAGTTATTGGTTTTCTGATAGCTATGAAGTAACATACTCACCCCGAACCACTTACCTCTGGATTTTACTTGCATTAAAAAAGTATAATTTTCTATTTGACTTAAACCCTAATTATTTTAGGTATTTTTGTCATTTGCAGCAAACTTAATCTTAAGTTATAATGGCAGTTACAGGTCTCTTCCCCAGAGACATCCAGATCTAATGGCAGAAGGAAGGCCAAAATGTGGCCTGCAAACAGATCACAAAAGAAAATTATTTGAAAGTGGCTGAGCCATTAAAATCTTGTCCTTTCTTCCCAACACCAGTCAGGTTAGTCATTGTCTACCCCAGAGAAAAATGACTGGGGTAACTAATGGAAGACACATGAGGTTTGAAAAAAGGGGGCTTCTTCTGAACATGAGAAACATGAATGCACCAAAGATGGTAAATTCTGTGGGTCAAAGGGAGAGGTTCAGGAAAAAGCGAGCGAGGCATTAGCATCTTATATTTGAAAAATGAGGAAAGGAGTTTGGAGAAAGGAGCAGTTATTTTTGGCTGAATTGAGACTTAAAAGTCCTAAGTGTTAGATTAAAAAGGATCTTCAAGAACATTTGGTCTGTCTCTGTTTTGGTTGCTGTGACAAAATGCCATGGATTGGGTAGCTGCTAAACAACAGAAATTTATTTCTTGCAGTTTTGGAGGCTGGGAAATCCAAGTTCAAGGTGCCCACAGAGTCAGTGTTTAGTGAGGGCACATTTCCTGATTCACAGCTAGCACCTTCTCACTGTTCTCCTGGAGTACAGGGGGTGAGCCTGCTCTCCAAGGTCTCCTTAGTAAGAGCGCAGAACCTGTTTGTGATGGCTCTGCTCTCATGATCTTATCACTGCTAAAAGCTCCACCTGTGGAACATATCCTAATTAGTAAAGTATCTCAAGAATGGAAGAAAACAAATATCCAATGTACTCAGTACTTTTATGAAACCAATTTACAATCACTCACATTTTCATATGAAGAATAGATCACAACTATGGCCCAGGATGAAAGAGGGAGGAGAGGGACAGGAGAGGGGAGGGGAGGGGGGAGGTCAGATCGAGGGAGGGTGAATGGTGGGATCACATTATGGTGCATCATGCAAGGGTACATGTTGGATCTATTAGTATAGAGCAGGGGTCCTCAAAGTGCGGCCCGTGGGCCACATGAGACGGTGTGATTGTGTTTGTTCCCGTTTTGTTTTTTTTTACTTCGAAATAAGATATATGCAGTGTGCATAGGAATTTGTTCATAGTTTTTTCTTTTAAACTATAGTCCAGCCCTCCAACAACCTGAGGAACAGTGAATTGGCCCCCTGTTTAAAAAGTTTGAGGACGCCTGGCTTAGAGTATAAATGTCTTAACCTAATAAGTAAATGAGATGAGGTATATAGGTGTGATGTAAATGCTCCTAATTCTATATGAAACCAGCACATTTTACCCCATAAATGCATTAATGTATACATGATCTATGTGTTTATGATTTAATAAAAAAATTATTTTGAAAATAAATAAATAAATAAATAAATAAATAAAAGCTCCACCTCTTAACATCATCACCTGGGGGAGGGGGTGTCAACACACCAATTTTGGTGACACTATCACACAGACCATGGCATGGTATAATAATCTTCATTTCACTGATGAGAATCAGAGAGGCGAAGAGACTTTTTCAAAAGTTGGTGACAAGTTTTCTGTGGGTGTCATTGAACTAACCGGGACCAGAGTTCCAATCTCTCAAAGATCTAGGGATTTCCGCTGAGAATTTGATAAGCAGGAGGGGAAGAGGTTGCATGCAAGCGGGAGAGAAAGACATGAACAAAGGCTGAAAGAGAGCGTTGACGAACCATGTCCCACAGACGGCAATGTAGACCTTTGCTGTTACAGCAGGAGATTCTCGTTGCTAAGCAAGAGAGTCAGGGCTCATTTATACAAGTTATTTATTTATTTATTTTTTCGATACAGTCTCACAGTGTTGCTCCGGGTAGAGTGCCCTGGTGTCATATCTCCACAGTAACCTCAAACTCTTCAGTGCAAGAGACGCTCTTGCGTCAGCCTCCCAAGTAGCTGGTATTACAGGCCACGATGCCTGGCTACCTTTTCTATTTTTAGTAGTCAGGGTCTTGCTCAGGCTGCTCTCATATCTCCTGAGTTCAGGCAATTCACCCAGCCTTGGCCTCCCAGAGTGCTGGGATTACAGGTGTCTGCCCCTGTGCCTGGCCCATACAAGTCATTAAATGCCAGATAGAAGAGGTATGAATTTTGGCAAAGAAGAAGCCAGCAAGGCTTTTGGAGTTGGTTATTGTTGTGTTACCCTTGATTACTGTACAAAGGGTATGTTGTGGGACTTTAGTCTCACCAGGGTGGGAGGTTGGTGAAAGCATCTCCCCAGCCATCCGCAGACAAGGCTCAAGCACCTCTGCTGGCTTGTGCTCTGATGTGACTCCCACCCTCTCACCCCCACACTCATGTCTTGGCAAACTTCTCCTTGCATGCGGTTCCAGCAAAACCAAGGTGCCTGCCCACTCCCTGCTGCCTCCCTCTTCTGGGCCTTTTGCTCTTGCTATTCTCTCCTGCAGTCGCCTCCCTACCTTATTTGTTTGACTCTTTTCAACCTTAATGTTTCAGCTAAGGCATCATCTCTTCCAGAAAGACTTAGGTCAGTCAGGTGAGGGCAGGTTATGTTGCAGCAACAAACACTTCCAGATTTCATGGATTACAACAAATTTCATCTCTCATCCCCATTACATGTTCATTACACGCCAGCAAAGGGAATCTGATCATCACAGGAGATCCGTCCTCCAGGATGACGGAGGCTCCATCTCAAAACACGCCTCACAGTAGTTGAGGCAGGGAGACGAGAACATGGGACACCCTGTGCTGACTCTTAAAAGAAGGCACGCCACCCTGGTCACGTTGTGTTGGCCAGAGAAACCAGCTAGCTAACTTGCTTCCATGAGGCAGGTCAATAGTAACAGAATCCTTCCCACTAGGAGAGCAGGTAACACAGAGGACAGCAGCCCACCACACCTCACCTCCCCTTCCTTGGGCTCTGCAAGGCTTGTGTTTATTTTTCCCTTAATGTCCTAACCTCAGGTTAAGCACTGCACCATTGGCAGGCACATTCATTCAATCCTCATCGTAGCTCTGTGGAGTCAGTATTGCTTGAACTAAAGAATGTTTAGTTCTCAACATTCTTAGGAGGAGAGACTATGAATCCCCATTTCACAGATGATGAAAGTGAGTCACAGGACTGAAGCCAGCTTTCAACAAAGGCTCCCGTCCAGAAGGAGAGTTAAGGGACAGGAATTTAGTAAGTATCCTGGTGGACTTGAGCCTCACCAAGAGAGAAGGCTGAAGAACGCACATCAACACCGCTGAGGCAAGTTGTGATCACAAGGACGCAAACAAAAGCTGAGACTTCAAGCCAGAGTAGAAGTTGCAATAGGATCGAACAGAAACCAGCTGAAAACAAGACAGAACCACTTTGCTCCACCACACCAGACAGGGCCCCAGTTTCTCAGGCCACAACACTGTACGGGCCCTCGATAAAACCCCAGGGGAAAAACCAAAGGGAGTAAACCATGGGGCGGAATCAGCGGAAAAACTCTGGTAACATGAATAACCAGAATAGATCAACCCCCCCAAGAAAAGATACGGCAGATGTGATTGAAGATCCCATTCATAAACAACTGGCTGAGATGTCAGAAGTCGAATTCAGAATTTGGTTTGCAGACAAGATTAATAAAATGGAATTAGGAATTCGAGGAGAAATTCAAAAATTGTCTCAAGAATTTAACGAATTTAAAGACAAAACCACCAAAGACTTAGACACACTGAAACAAGAACTTACAGCCCTCAAAGATATGAAAAATACAGTAGAATCCCTCAGTAACAGAATGGAGCAAGCAGAAGAAAGGATTTCTGACATTGAAGATAAAGTCTTCGAACGCTCCCAATCTCTCAAAGAGGAAGAGAAATGGAGAGCAAAAATGGATCACTCACTCAGAGAGCTCTCAGATAATTCGAAAAAAAACAACATAAGGGTTATAGGAATTTCGGAGAATGATGAAGTGGCTGCCAAGGACACAGAGGCCCTTCTACATGAAATTATGAAAGAAAATTTTCCAGACATGCCTAGAGAATCTGAAATTCAGATAGCAGACAGCTTCAGAACCCCAGCACGATTCAACCCCAATAAGCCATCTCCCAGACATATCATAATTAGCTTCACTAAAGTTAACATGAAAGAGAAGATTCTCAAAGCAGCCCGGCGAAAGAAAACTATAACGTACAAAGGTAAGAATATTAGAATAACTGCAGATCTCTCTGCTGAAACTTTTCAAGCAAGAAGAGGCTGGTCATCAACTTTTAATCTCCTAAAGCAAAAAAACTTTCAACCCAGGATCTTGTATCCAGCTAAACTGAGTTTCATCTATGATGGAGAAATTAAATACTTCAATGACATTCATATGTTGAAAAAATTTGCCATAAGTAAACCAGCTCTTCAGGATGTTCTCAGACCTATCCTCCACAATGACCAACCCAATCCTATACCACAAAAGTAAACTCACTCAGAAACTTCGGATCAAACTCCAACTTCCACACTGGCGAAAGGATTAAAAATGTCCACTGGACCTTTGAAAAACTCGATACCCAAAATTCCACCAGACTTATCAATACTCTCCATCAATGTGAATGGCTTAAACTGTCCTCTAAAGAGGCATAGGTTAGCTGACTGGATACAAAAACTCAAGCCAGATATTTGTTGCATACAAGAGTCACATCTCAACTTAAAAGACAAATACAGACTCAGGGTGAAAGGATGGTCATCCATATTTCAGGCAAATGGTAATCAGAAAAAAGCAGGTGTTGCAATTTTATTTGCAGATACAGTAGGCTTTAAACCATCAAAAGTAAGGAAGGACAAGAATGGTCACTTCATATTTGTTAAGGGTAATACTCAACATGATGAGATCTCAATTATTAATATCTATGCACCCAACCAGAATGCACCTCAATTTATAAGAGAAACTCTAACAGACATGAGTAACTTGATTTCCTCCAGCTCCATAATCGTTGGAGATTTCAACACTCCCTTGGCAGTGTTGGATCGATCCTCCAGAAAGAAGCTGAGCAAAGAACTCTTAGATTTAAACCTAACCATCCAATATTTAGATTTAGCAGACATCTACAGAACATTTCATCCCAACAAAACTGAATACACATACTTCTCATCAGCCCACGGAACTTACTCCAAAATTGATCACATTTTAGGTCACAAGTCTAACCTCAGTAAATTTAAAGGAATAGAAATTATTCCATGCATCTTCTCGGACCATCATGGAATAAAACTTGAATTGAGTAACAACAGGAATCTGCATACCCATACAAAAACATGGAAGTTAAATAACTTATGCTGAATGATAGCTGGGTCAGAGATGAGATTAAGAAAGAAATCACCAATTTTTTGGAACAAAATGACAACGAAGACACAAGCTATCAGAACCTCTGGGACACTGCAAAGGCAGTTCCAAGAGGGAAATTTATAGCACTGCAAGCCTTCCTCAAGAGAACGGAAAGAGAGGAAGTTAACAACTTAATGGGACATCTCATGCAACTGGAAAAGGAAGAACATTCCAACCCCAAACCCAGTAGAAGAAAAGAAATAACCAAAATTAGAGCAGAATTAAATGAAATTGAAAACAAAAGAATAATACAACAGATCAATAAATCAAAAAGCTGGTTTTTTGAAAAGGTCAATAAAATAGATAAACCTCTGGCCAACCTAATCAGGAAAAAAAGAGTAAAATCTCTAATATCATCAATCAGAAACAACAAAGACGAAATAACCACAGCCTCATCAGAAATCCAAAAAATCCTTAATGAATATTACAAGAAACTTTATTCTCAGAAATATGAATATCTGAAGGAAATAGACCGATACTTGGAAGCACGCCACCTTCCAAGACTTAACCAGAATCAAGTGGAAATGTTGAACAGACCCATATCAAGTTCAGAAATAGCATCAACTATACAAAACCTCCCTAAAAAGAAAAGCCCGGGACCAGATGGTTTCACGTCAGAATTCTACCAAACCTTTAAAGAGGAATTAGTACCTATATTACTCAACCTGTTCCAAAAGGTAGAAAAAGAAGGAAGACTACCCAACACGTTCTATGAAGCAAATATCACCCTGATCCCCAAACCAGGAAAAGACCCAACAAGAAAAGAAAATTATAGACCAATATCACTAATGAATATAGATGCAAAAATATTCAACAAGATCCTAACAAACAGAATCCAACAACACATCAAACAAATTATACATCATGACCAAGTTGGTTTTATCCCAGGGTCTCAAGGCTGGTTCAATATACGTAAATCTATAAATGTAATTCAGCACATAAACAAATTAAAAAACAAAGACCATATGATTCTCTCAATTGATGCAGAAAAAGCTTTTGATAATATCCAGCATCCCTTCATGATCAGAACACTCAAGAAAATTGGTCTAGAAGGGACTTTTCTTAAACTGATAGAGGCTATCTACAGCAAACCCACAGCCAATATCATATTGAATGGAGTTAAATTGGAATCATTTCCACTCAGATCAGGAACCAGACAAGGCTGCCCATTGTCTCCATTGCTTTTCAACATTGTAATGAAGTTTTAGCCACCGCAATTAGGGAAGAAAAGGCGATCAAGGGTATCCATATAGGGTCAGAAGAGATCAAACTCTCACTCTTCGCAGATGATATGATTGTGTATCTGGAAAACACTAGGGACTCTACTACAAAACTCCTAGAAGTGATCAAGGAATACAGCAGTGTCTCAGGTTACAAAATCAACATCCATAAATCGGTAGCCTTTATATACACCAACAACAGTCAAATTGAAAAAGCAGTTAAGGACTCTATCCCATTCACAGTAGTGCCAAAGAAGATGAAATATTTGGGAATTTACCTAACAAAAGACGTGAAAGATCTCTATAAAGAGAACTATGAAACTCTAAGAAAAGAAATAGCTGAAAATGTTAACAAATGGAAAAACATACCATGCTCATGGCTAGGAAGAATCAACATTATCAAAATGTCCATACTACCCAAAGCAATATATAATTTCAACACACTCCCTATTAAAGCTCCACTGTCATATTTTAAAGATCTTGAAAAAACATTACTTCGTTTTATATGGAATCAGAAAAAACCTCGAATAGCCAAGACATTACTCAGAAATAAAAACAAAACAGGAGGAATCACACCACCAGACCTCAGACTTTACTACAAATCGATAGTGATCAAAACAACATGGTATTGGCACAAAAACAGAGAAGTAGATATCTGGAATAGAATAGAGAACCAAGAGATGAATCCAGCTACTTACCGCTATTTGATTTTTGACAAGCCAATTAAAAACATTCAGTGGGGAAAAGATTCCCTATTTAACAAATGGTGCTGGGTGAACTGGCTGGCAACCTGCAGAAGACTGAAATTGGACCCACACCTTTCACCATTAACTAAGATAGACTCTCATTGGATTAAAGATTTAAACTTAAGACATGAAACTATAAAAATACTAGAGGAGAATGCAGGGAAAACACTTGAAGAAATTGGTCTGGGTGAGTATTTCATGAGGAGAACCCCCCGGGCAATTGAAGCAGCTTCAAAAATACACTACTGGGACTTGATCAAACTAAAAAGCTTCTGCACAGCTAAGAACACAGTAAGCAGAGCAAGCAGACAGCCCTCAGAATGGGAGAAGATATTTGCAGAGTATAACTCTGACAAAGGTTTAATAACCAGAATCCACAGAGAACTCAAACGCATCAGCAAGAAAAAAACAAGGGATCCCATCGCAGGCTGGGCAAGGGATTTGAAGAGAAACTTCTCTGAAGAAGACAGGCGCACGGCCTTCAGACATATGAAAAAATGCTCATCATCTTTAATCATCAGAGAAATGCAAATCAAAACTACTTTGAGATATCATCTAACTCCAATGAGACTAGCCTATATCACAAAATCTCAAGACCAGAGATGTTGGCGTGGATGCGGAGAAAAGGAAACACTTCTGCACTGCTGGTGGGAATGCAAATTAATACATTCCTTTTGGAAAGATATATGGAGAACACTCAGAGATCTAAAAATAGATCAATCCTGTAATTCCTCTGCTGGGCATATACCCAGAAGACCAAAAATCACAACATAACAAAGATATTTGTACCAGAATGTTTATTGCAGCCCAATTCATAATAGCTAAGTCATGGAAAAAGCCCAAATGCCCATCGATCCACGAATGGATTAATAAATTGTGGTATATGTATACCATGGAATACTATGCAGCCTTAAAGAAAGATGGAGACTTTACCTCTTTCATGTTTACATGGATGGAGCTGGAACATATTCTTCTTAGTAAAGTATCCCAAGAATGGAAGAAAAAATACCCAATGTACACAGCCCTACTATGAAACTAATTTGGGACTCTCACATGAAAGCTATAACCCAGCTACAACTTAACAATAGGGGGAAGTGGGAAAGGGGGGGGTGGGTAGAGGGAGGGGAATCAGTGGGATCACACCTGTGGTGCATATTACAGGGGTATTTGCGAAACTTGGTAAATGTAGAATGTAAATGTTTTGGCACAGTAACTGAGATAATGCCGGAAAGGCTATGTTAACCACTGTGATAAAAATGTGTCAAATGGTTTATGAAGTGAGTGTATGATGCCCCATAATCATATCATTGTATACAGTTATGATTTAATAAAAAAATTAAAAAAAAAAAAAAAAAGAAAGTGAGTCACAGAGAGGTTAAGTGCCTAAGCTCACATATTAAGTAGCAGAACTAGGATTGATCACAGGCAGCTGTATCCAGAGTCTGTGTACTGAACATTTATGATAAATATAATGTGATTGGTTATGGGTCACCCTGTGTTTTAAGCATCTGACGTGTATTAATTCATTTATCTCCTGCAACAAGAACCTTTGGGGTAGACATTCTTCTCCTTGTCATTCAACACACATGAAGCTGTGGCTCAGAGAGGTTAAGTTATCTGTCCAAGCTCACACAGAGGGTTTTAATCCGGGGAGTCTGGCTCCAGGGCCAATGCTCTCAACTACTGTGACATTTTGTCACAGAGCTTGTTCACTTATAACCTACCTGATACAGACCTTTCTGCAATGGAACCAGATGAGTTTCAGTCCAGCTTTAACAAACAGCACACACTCAGACGAGAATGGCCAATCTATCCCATAGAGCAAGCTCTGTATAGTTTAGTGAGCAATTAAGCGTGTGTGTGTGTTTCTCCGTGATTGATAAATGTCTTTCAAGTGCAGCGTAATTCCAGTGTTATATCTAATCCCACACTGCTGGAAATTTGGGACATTTTCCTTTGATATGCCTGTGAACCCTGTCTGTGCTCTGGTTCTGAAGACAAACTATTCTGTGTCCCAGGGTGATTCACATCTCACATTGACCTACTTAGATTAGTATGTTCATTTATTCATGCATTTATCAAATTGTTCAACAAATATTTATCAAGCCCTGCTAAGGTACTATTATAAATACTGAGGATATAGAATTGGAGACAGGGAGATACCTGTCCTTGCAGAATTTATATTTTAATGGGGACAGTCAGATCATACACAAATAAATGAGTGGTAAGAGCTATGGAGAAAAATTAAGGTGGAAAGGGAGATAGGAGTGTCGAGCAAGAGGGGAGTTTCTTATCTAGATGGGAAGTGGGGAAGACCTTGGGGAGATGAGTCCAGTAGGTGAAGGTGTGAGCCACGTAGATGTCTGTGAGGCGTGTTCTATATTCGAGAGAACAGCAAGTGCAAAGGCCCTGGGGTGTAAGTGACAGGCATGAGGAGCAGCAAGGAAGGTGTGAGGCTGAGCAGAGCAAAGAGGCAGAGGCTCGTGAGACAGAAGACCTTGGGGCAGTGGGAGTGGACACGTCATCTCGGGCTTCAGAGGCCACAGTGAGGCCTTCAGGTCCTATTTTGAGTGTGAAAATCACCTCTGAGGGCCCTGAGCAAGAGTCACTACCCACAAAACACACTCAGGCTGCCATGCGGCCAACAGGGATATGGCATGGGCTACCAAGAAGGAGCGGTTGGATAAATTACAGCACAGTCAGACCTCAGATTAAGCCATTACAGAGATTGACTTAGAGTTTGCCAGTTGCTTAGCAGGGAGTTCCACAAGGAAATGCTGAGGGAGAAAGCCAGCACGTAGAAAAGTATGGGCAACAGCCTGCTTTTGTAAGGGCTTTCCCCACGTCCCACAGGCATGTGAATATATCTATATGGATTTATGGGGAAAATTATGCAGATACATACTAGGAGTTCACAAGGCTACATAGGTTATGAAGGGAGTGATGCTTCTAAGGGTGGGAGAGAGATGAGGAAGATGACAAGTTCAGCAAATTGGGTTCCAAAAAACCAGTACATTTGAACAAATCACATTTAAGCATTTGTGGAAAAAAATGTATGTGGGTATGCACAAGCACTTGTAGATGTATATTGTATAGTATTTATTGCTTGTATTACATGTATATTATGTTACAATATATAAATAAGAACAAATCTTAATATAAATATGGCATCAATCCTATGACGTGGCAGGACTAGTCACTTTTACATGTGGAAAGTGAGACTCTTCCCAGGGCCCCACAGCCCCACAGCCACCACACAGGTACAGTGAGATTCCCAGAGATCTGATGCCAGAGCCTGCATTTTTCTTTCTTTCTTTCTTGTTTTTTTCAGTTTTTGACCAGGATTGGGTTTGAACCCACCACCTCCAGGGTGGGTGCCCTACTCCTTTGAGCCACAGGCACCGCCCCTGCATTTTTTCTATTTCCCCACATTATTTATGCCTGTACCTATATTCCTCCTCCTAAAGGGGAGTAATTTACCTTAGTGAAATGGAAAGAACAGACACAAGATTTTCCACGAAGGGATAAAAGATTTCCTGAAATTTCTGAACTGTGGAAAAGCCCTTTAGTTCCTGATTCAGATCTGCAGGGGCTGCGGCCTTCACAAAAGGGAATATTTACAAGAATGTCCCAGGAGCTGATTTTCCCCCTCCCTGAAAGGCAGATGAAAAGTAGGGTGAACTGGAAAAGACGAATTGCCCATTTGGAAGGAAAATCAAAAGAAAGAATACCCTATTATGAAACAAACAACAGAAAACAGTAAGCATTGGCAAACGTGGAGAAATGGAAACCTTTGTGCATTGGTGGGTTGTAAACTGGTATGGCTACTGTGGAAAACAGAAGGATAGTTGCTAAAAATTTTTGACATAGAGTTTCCATATGATCCAATAATTCCGTTCCATATACCACCCCTCCAATTGACAGTGGAGTCTTCAAGAGATATTTGTACACCCGTGTTCATAGCATCATTATTCACAATAGCCAAAAGGTAGAAAGAACCCAAGTGGCCATCGACTGATGAATCAATAAGCAAAATGTGGTACAGACACACAATGGAATATCATAGCAAAAAGGAATGAAATTCTGATACGTCTTACACCATGGATGAGCCTTGAAGGCATCGTGCTAAATGAACTAAGCTAGACGCACAAAAGAACAAATATTGTGTAATTCCACTTGTCTGAGTTACTGAGTTACCTAGAGTAGTCGAGTGCATTGAGGCAGAAAATAGAAGGGTGGTTGCCAAGGGCTGAGGGTAGGGAGCCAGGGGCAGATAATTTTTAATGGATATAGAGTTTCAGTTTGGAAGATAAAAACGTTCTGGGAAAGAATGGTGATGATGGTTGTACAACGATGTGGATGGATTTAATGCCATGAACTGTACACTTAAAAATGGTTAAAATAGTAAATTTTATATCAGGAATATGTTACCATAATTTAAAAGAAAAGAAAGGTGAAAGAAAGAAAGGATGTACTGAATGACTAAAAATCTACCATTCCCAGTGCATGGATTCCCAGGAAGATCCTATCAGGGAGAACTTGCCGGAGCCCATGGCTGCCTGCCCCCTCCTGGAACCTTCATAAAGTGGGGCTGATGCTCTGTGCTCCGCATTTCACAGTGTTTGTGATCTCCCAGTGACCCTGGGGGTGCTGCAGCCAGCCAGCTCTTCTGGATGTGTTCCTTGTGCCGTGTATGATCTCACAACCTGAACAATTGTGTCCAGATTCGGAGGCTCCTAGGGTAGGAGGAATGACAGTGGCCATCAGCCCCAGTGACAGACCTTGGAGACATCATGTTCAGAGCAAACCTGGTGGCATTGGGGAAAATGCTAGACGCACACTATGGCAGGAAAAAGGGGTGTGGAACTCTTCTGGGAGCAGAGGCAGTGATCTAATTGGAATTTCCAAAGGTTATTTAAGTCTCCATTTCAGCATTGGTTGTATTTAACCACCTTTTTTTTTCCTCCTTCAGGCTGTCTTAGGGAAACATTTCTCCCCAAGGAGAAGAGTAATTCATTTCACTTAGTTGGAAGCAGCAGGATGTCACAAGAACACCTTAGTTGTGGCTGTGCGTCTGCCAGATCTGTGATGCCAGTCCCCAGTAGGGAGAAAGATCTATCACTGTCCCTCCGTGTGGCTCATTTCAAGTGCCTTGTTAGGGACAGGAACACCCTGTTTCTCATCCTTTCTGCTCTCTAACTGGCCCCTTGCTCCACGAACCTACAAAGGAGAGGATGTTCTGCTTGAGGACATTCTGCGTGAGTGCCTGGCAGACACCTGTGAGCACAGACCGTATCTTTCAAATCAGGCATCACCTGGTTGGGCACGCAGCGCCGCCAGGGAACACCTGCCCTCGGTCTGGGCAGCCACGGGAAGGGAGAAGTTTGAGCTGAAGATCTGGGACGCTTCTGCCGCCGGGAGGAGGAAGGAGTAGCAGCTCCTGAGCAGCAGGACTCAGTTCATGTGGCTGAGAAGAAGCTGCTGCTTAACTTGTGGGGACAAAGATTTAACCGTGGGAAAAAGAAATGATTCCACGAGTGATCAGGCATTCACGGCTGCAGGTATTCCCTTCTTTGACTGTGAGCTAGCTCTCCAGCCTTACCTTTGCCTGGACTGTGAGTATGCACCATGGAGTTTGTTTCCCCGTCTGACCGTCCTCCCTAGGTCTGCTGACCTGTTCTTCCCATGAGACGCTCACTGTCTCCATCTCTCTATATAAAGATTAATTCCTCGGGAGTGAAGTAGACTGAGTCCCACATCCCGAGGCCTAGAGGTTGGCCACAGGGCAGCTCTTTGGGGCACCAGGAGGGATACACCCTAGAGGCATCTCGCTGTGAGGATAGAGGGGGGCCCACCCACACCCCATTGTCTGGGAACTGACCGAAGTCCAAGTGCAGTCGCTTTCCCTGGTTGGCTTTGTTAATTCATCCCACATGTTTCCTCTGCTGACTGGTAAAAGAAAACTCCAGTGTCAGGTTGCGCCCGAGGCCGAGTCAGAGCGGCTCCCCCTGACATCTCTGTGACCCTGGGCAGAAGCTCCTGGGGCAGGGCAGCATGACCACCATCCACGAAGAGTGTGTGTGTATCACAGTGAAGGCCGCACGGGGCGAGGGCCTTGGCAAGTGCGGCAGAGGAGCCGCCCTCTCGGTGGTCTCCCTGCCGGAGTGTGAGGCCGGGGCAGCCTGGCCCGTCCCTCCCTTTGGTGGCTGGGGCCTTCCTTCCAGGTGCTGTCTTGGCCTTCTGAGGATGGGTTTGGTTATCAAATCTATCAAGCGCGGTTTTACTCTCTGCTCACTCCATTTTACAAAGTGGGTAATAGCTCCACTTTCATTTTGGGATTCAGAGCAGTCAGGGAGTTTGCTGGAAGTTGCTCAGCACGGCAGTGGTGAAGCCTGAGCTTGCACACCTGGTGGTGCAGACGGTGCACTTTTCTCCTGCTCAGGTGTGGTTTTGCAGAGCCCTAGCAATGTGGTAGGAGAAGGCAGCATCTTGCAGGGAGGGTGCCCTGAATTGGTCCACCACCTGCTCTCGGTCAGTCCCCTCACTCATGGGGAAAACCAAAGGGCTTGGAGGATCTTAAGGTGCTATTAATACTCTCCAATGCTCTGACCCACACTCCCCATTTTTTGCTTGTTTTACTTTCTCTCCAGTATAAACCCATTTCTATTTTGTGTTTCCTTAGATTTCAAGACTTCAAGGGCATTTGTCTCCCTCCCAGCACCAGGCCAGCTCTTGTGACAAGGTGAGCAAAGTGTTAGGGCTGCAGGGCCAGGACGGCAGTGCAGGGCTTCTGGGCTCCTGCCTGTGCCAGCACCCCTGTCCTTGCACTAAGCTGACCACATAACCTGAAAGTCCATGCAGTTGTCACCACTGAGAAGCCTTCTCTACCATAATCCTGTGCTCCAGCCACCCCTGAGGAAACTCCATCGTGGCTGCTAGGATTGTTCACACCTGTTTTTGCAGCTGGACTGTTTTGGCCTCACTGCCAATTGGTGTATTTGTCTTTTCTACAGATACATGGGCCTCCTAAAGGCAGAGAATGTGCCTTTATCACTTTTGGTATAATAGTGCCTGGTACCTATCGCATAGCAGAAACTCAACCAAAATTTGTGGGGTGAAGGAAGGACAAGAGAAAGGAATTCAATCTATTTGGCTTTTTTTCTGCAGTTACAAACTTTTAGAAAATCTGCGAAGTGCATGGGTCAGTCAGCAGGGCTGCGCCACTGTAGAAAGGGGTTTTGCTTGGTTACTGGTCTCGACTCGCCCATCTCTTCCTTCTCCCTCACCCTCACCTTGTCTCTCCCTCTCTCTCACACTCTCTCTTTCACACACAGCCTTACCTTCGAGCAATACAGTCAATTTTAATGGGCCTCATTTCCTTTCCCTTTAAAACCTAGAGAAAGACCATGAAGTCCTCTTTAATTTCCCTTTACTGAAACTCGTGGGTAATGTTTAAATTCTTCAGGCCCATTCGTCAATGATCACCTCTTCTCTTCCTGTTTCCTCTGGGAAGCATTAATTTTAATTATTATTGTATGTATATGTATGTGTGTGTGCTTATGTTTATAGCATCAAGCAATAATACGTTTTTCAAAGCTGGTTTCTTAAAGCATCTTTGAAACATTTTCTGTTACTTATTTTTCTAAAATACAAGGAGTGTGTCAGACTTACAGAAAAAAAAAATTATGGGCTTAGAATAGTGTTAGCTGGGCACACGTGCAGTCCTTCCTATAAGTTGGGTCTGTGTGCTCAGAGGGCTTAAAATATTTATGGCAGTTTTCTTTTTCTTTTTAATTTATTTAATTTTTTTATTAAATTTTATGGCAGTTTTCATGCTGCCATTTGAATCTCTCGAACTTGGCAGAAAACACTGCTTAGTCCACAATCACAGATTCTGCAGTTATTCAATAAATACTGATAGAACATCTTCTATGTTCTGGGTATGGCTCTGCAGTATTGAGGCTGTGGTAACACAGATAAGTTATTGGGCTTCGTGCAATTTGCATCATGTGGAGAGAGAAAAGAGCAATAAGAATAAGCAAAGAAATGAATATATACACAATAATTTAAAATAACCTGAGAGCCATAGATGTGGGTGACCTGTTTCAGGTAAGTAGGCAGGGGAGGCTGCTCTGAGCTGAGACCAGGAGCCAAGGGGAGGCGAGGCTTCACACTGCAGGAGCAGCACCCACAAGGCCTGTGGTGTGAAGGAGTTTGGTGTGATTTGGAACTTGGCAGAAGGCCAGTGAGGCTGTAAGCAAACGTGCAGAGCAGAGGAGGTACAAAGGGCGACGGGAGGAGGATGCGAGGGTCACACCGTGACCTTGTGGGCCAGGGTAGAGCAAATGGATCTCATCCAAAGTTCAGGGGGAAGCCATTGCTCATTCTAAGCCAACATGGTGTGGGCCACTGTATTTGTAAAGAAGGTCTGGGGCAAGGCAATGCTGGAAGCTGAGGACTGGTGAGGAAACAGTGTCCTGTGTCTGTGTGAGGGGTGATGGTCTAGACCTGCTGTGATTGAGGGAGAGGAAGAGAACTGGGTACATTTGCGTATGTTTGGGTGGCAGAGAGGACAGAACTTGCAGACGCTTTAGGTGGGGACATTCATGGCAAGGATACCCTGCTGGGGAATGGGAGAATTAAGAGTTCAGGTGCAGGACACTGCGAATCATCTCTTCCTTTGAGCCGTGCAGCCAGCACAGTTGCGCCAGTGAGTGCAGGCAGTCAAGTCAGTGGCTGTGTCCCGTGTTTGGCAAAGCCCAGTGTCAATGTTGGATGAGATTTCTCAGCTAGTCTTCAGGGCACAGGAAAAAGAATTAAAATATCAAGTAGGCCTGAGCCCTTGAGTGCCTCCTATGTGCCGTGTGTGGTACTGATTGCGAGGGTGGACAAGAACGTTCAGCAATTTTATCAATGACAGCAATGTCAGGTGTCTGTGGAGCCAGAGGCAGAAACTACTCTCGGCTGGTGAGTGCCTGAAGCCTCACTCTATAGAGATGATGACATTTCACCTGAGGCCTGAAATTTGCACCAAGGTTTGCCAAGCAAAAGCAACGGGACCTCCACTGCCAGCAGCGGTAAGGACAGAATGAAGCAAGTCAGGGATGTGTGAGAGGATTTACCGAGTTATGGAGGAAGAGCTGCAATTCGGTACAGCTGGTGCGTAGACTGGGGGAGGGGCAGGAGTGAGGCTGGCGCAGCCTCGTGCGACCTGCTACAGGGTCTAATCCATACCTTTTGTAAGATGGTCATCAGTAAAGGTTTCTAAGCAGGGAACATGCCACAATTAAAATTTCATATTAGAATAATGGTTTTGGCTGGGGACAGAGAATAGACTAGGGGAGGGGGGGTCAGGATAGAATTTAGGGGTCCAGTGAGGAGGCTAAAACAAAATTCACGAGAGGGTTAACAAGCACCTAGAAAGTCTAGTGACAGTGATCACAGCTCACAGCTCCACTGTCCTTCCTCTGTTCTAAGTGCTTTACATACATTGACAAACACCTTCCTTATGACACTTCTGCAAGGTCAGTTCCATTTATTGCTCCCATTTTACAGACTAGTAAACTGTGATGTAGAGAAGTAAAATTGTTTGCCCCAGTCATACATCGCCCGGTAGGCGGCCGAGCGGGGATCTGACCTCAGACAATCTGGCTCACAGCTGAGGAATGAATAGCGGCCTGGGAGAGGAGACAGGCGTGATGTGGAGGCAGAACTGAGCCAACTCGGTTACTCCCTGGGCAGGTAGGAGGAGGGTGGTAAAGGAGAGAGAGGGATTGGAGAGACCCTGGAGATCGTGACTGAGCTTGGCACAGGTGGTGCTGGAGACAGCATCAGTCCATCCTTTGTCCGGGTGACACTTGGGGTAGCAACTTGGAAGGATTGCCCCAGCCACTTGTGTGGCGTTAACAGAACCCTTGTAACCTGTTTCCTGGCTTGATCTAGGCGGATGGGGTTTCCCCAGTCAGGAGTGGCATGCATATATATAATATGAAGATTTCACTGGAATCTCACAGGGATTATGATCCTGGATCCTGCCCTTCCGACCTCCCAGGGATACTGTTAGCAACAAATGAGATGAAGAGAGTCAGCCCAGCGAAGTGAGAAGCCAGAGGCTTCGGCTGGAATTCCCTACTAGTCCCTGAACCCTTTCAGGAAGTCAGTGAATGTTACTGAGCCTCAGTCTCCCCGCAATGCAGAGAGATGCACTTTGCAAATGGCTGGGCACCTCCCAGACAAGCACAAGGATAGCCGCTTCCCTCGTAACTACGGGCTCCACAGGCGGGTGCGGTCCAAGCAGATCATTTCCATTGATAGACACGTGTGTAATTGTCAAATGCAGGCAATATATCGACTCAAATTTTAAAATGATGCTCTGATCACTGAACATTTTAAAAATGTTATTGATACATTGTGTATATTTTCAGGGCATGTGTGGTAATTTAATATATTCATATTATTTATAAAGATCAAATCAGTATAATTGGGATACTCATCATTTATATATTTGCCTTTTCTTTATGCTAGAAACATTCAAATTTCATGCAAGGGTGGGGAACCTGCAACCTTCTGATTTCAAGATTGTCCTTTTGTAAGCACCAAAGGAGGCAAGGAAAGCTTCATCTTTTTCTGCTGTACCCCTTTTAATGAAAGGATTTGTTATGTAAATCTTGGATTCAGTCAAAAGGGTCCACACATGGCCTTCAGGCTACAGGTTCCCTACCCCTGAGTAGACATCACTGAACTTGAAGCCTTGAAAAGAGATAGTATATATCATGTCCTTCAGGCATTAAATACACATGATGTTCTTTATATGTGTGGTAGAACCTCTGTAAGTTGATCACCCAAGGGACTGTAACAAATTGGTCAATAATGGAGATGATTAGCATAAGGAACTAGGCCTACTGTACTGATATGTACACGTGGTTCACATCCAGACTATGAAAATTAGGCAACTTAAGGAGGTGGTCAGTGTAGGGAGGTGGTCAAATATCAGAAATCTCACAGTGGTATCCCAGCCAGGATCCAGTCATTAAATAAGCATTTGTCAAGCACTGACCTGGACACAGAAATGAATCATTCAGAAAGTGAAGACAGGCAATAAATAAACAAGTAATAAAATAAGTAAGCTATCTCACTTTAGATTCTGTTAAGTACTGAGAAGGAAACAAGGGTGATGAGGAGAGGGTAGCAGCCTCTTCACATGGGTGGGAAGGAAAAGGCCCTGTGTTTGGGAAGAGAATGCTCTGGGCATAGAGATGACCAGAGCCAAGACCAGAGTGGTTCTCAACCTGTGGGTCGCGACCCCTTTTAACAATGAAAATACATTGCGGCATTAGGAAGGTTGAGAACTACTGACCAAGACCCTTAGCTAGGGACCAGTCTGCCCTATTCAAGAAACAAGAAGGCCCGTGTCTCTGTAGTGTTGTGGTTGAGGGAAACAGGAACAGTCAATGAGTCTGAGGTGGGTGGGGACCAAATCGTATAGAGTTTGACTTCATTCTAGGGTTAAGTGGAAGCCATCAGAGGGTTTGACGCAGGACGACATCATTTGAATCAAGCTTCCCAAAGTCTTCTCCCACCGCTGGGTGGAGACAGGATTGAGATGGGACAAGAATAAGCAGGGCAATACCAGATGAGGGACAGTCATCTGGGTATGGGGAGTAAGAGAAGCTGGAGATATGTCTGGGGGACTTGCCAATGGGTTAGACATGTGCAGTGGGAGAGAGAGGTGCTGAGACAGGCTCCTAGGTATTGACCAGATAAGGAAGCTCTTGGATGGAACTTTGGGCTGCCTCCTCATAGGTCTGTGCTTTCTTACAAAACTGTGGTCAATGGGGACCTTGGATTTTTTCCACACTCAGGACAGTCCTATCATCAAAGAGAGCAAGACCTGCTCAGCACAAGAATTTTTGAGACATTTAGAGCTAGAGATGGACCAAAGAAATAACAAAAGTTGAGGAGTAGAAGTGGGGAGAATGTTCTGGTTTCTGTCTTGTCTTTAAGACTGTCTATTGACGACTTCTCTATCCCAGTGACTCCTCTTCCTGTCTATAGACAAAGCCAGGAGTAAAAAAAGAAAAATAAAATCCCTGGAATGTGATCTTTACATCCATTTCAATCCTGGCTGGCTGTTACTTCTTTTCCTATGTTTTTTTTTTTTTCTCTGAGATTATCCACTATACTGAGCCACAGAAGAACAGAGAATGGAAGGTGGGTGGGGAGACACTTTGGGGATGGGACATTAAGGAGTCAGCTTCATGTGTTCCTCTTCCAACTTCACATCTTAGGCTTAGGGTCACTTCTACATCCACCACGGGTGACTGAATTGCAAGCAAGAGGTATGCCTGGGAGAAAAGCTTCTCTAAGAGGATTCCAGCATTTCATTCCCGCCATCTTGTAGCTCTGCCCCACGTTAACCCTGAAACAAGAAAGCAGGCTTAGTGGAGTATTTATTTCAAGGTTTCATAATCTCCCATTTGACAGCAGCTGGTGGTACAAAGTGTGGAGTCTACTGGATCTGATTATGTAACAGATGGTTCTGTTTTCAAATTTACTCCAAATGTTCAGATGCTTTTTCACTAAATTCATATTTCCCATCTGATACTACCCCCTGGGGCTCAGCTTTCATCTGGGTTGTAGTTTGTAAGACTTTTTTTTTCTTTTTCCTTTTAATTTTCCAACAGAAAGAGAATCCCCAAACACCACCAGGCTTATACAGGGGCTGAACAATGACTGAAGATGAATGAACACAGGAAAGTTGTTCTCTGAGGCAGATCTTACCTCCATCAAACCTCCTGCCAGAGGTGGGCTCAGATATGTCCCATTTGGAGAAGCCTCAAAACCCAGCTTCAACAACCTTGAGATTTGAACAGTCTGTTCCTTTCCTCCGGCAGCACGTGTTGTCAGCACATCCCAATTTTTAGTAACACATTCAAACTCCTTTAGCAGAGAATAAAGGCACCGTAATTGTGTTAGTGGCCCATTATGTGTCTCTAGTTGTGTCACCTTGTTCCTTAGAAGGGTTTTCTGTTCTTTATTTTCAGGTCCTTTTCCCACTGCTGTGAATTAATGGTCTTCCTCTTCTTTCTCTCCACTCCAGCTGCCTACAGCTGTCAGCCACCCACTCCAGCCCAGCCTTTCTAGCGTTTTCATCTTCCTGCCAGCTTTACAAAATTTAATTTATAACAAAAAATGTTGTTTGAGCCTTCTTTATATATTTCTGGTTTCTTTCATGATTGAGAAGCCTCCTAGTTCTCTAAGCACCTGTTCCTGGGAACTTCTTTTGATGATGTTGTGTTTTTCTTTGCCCAAGTGCATGTTTCCGGGGGACACAGGAAAGAGAAGAGAGGCCTGGGAAGGCAGAAGGTGCCCTGGAGGTCTGAAGGGAGGCTGGTGCTGGCGGGGAGTGGGCTGGTTTGGAAAGCTGGTGCTGAACCCTTGGGTGGCTTGCCTGTAGCCACCATTCACATCATAATAAGGGGATGGTTGTCACCTCTGAAGCTACAAGGCAATGAGGCTGGAGCCCCCTGGAGTTGTGCAAAGAAGGGGTTCTCCCTCCAATGAGCTGTGAGGCGGGGGACTGTTCACATCTCTGGGATTTTCCCATCTGATAAAGATTATATGTAATGACAGCTACATTTGTTTCTGCTGCTGCTTCTAAGGCCATTGTGACGAAAAGACCCATCCCTGGTTCCCACTTTTTCTAGAAACAGTTCACAAACTTAATTGACCGTGTATATAGTGACTAGGTAAGGTCACACCCATGTGGAAAGGTGTGGTTTTCTTAGAAGGGAGATGTCATTTCCTGAGTCAGTCAAATGAATAATAGACAAATCCTCAGATAGAAAACCAGATACTAAAAAATGGCTCTTAAGTTTCTTTGTCCTAGTTTGAGTTCCTTGAGTCTAGATGTCAAGGAACTTGTGCCTCTAGACGCCGGTGGTTTCGGTGCAATGCCCACCACTGAAGGGTGGTCCTGCAGCTCCAGCAGGACGAGGTCCATGGCCACAGAGGGTCAATGGCCAGGTGGGTCATATTTCCAAAGTATGTTTTACATACTCTGTTTTACATTATCCTCTGGGCCTCATTTCTGTGCAAAGGCAGAGAAAGTGTTGTTCAGCAGAATTAGTCTTAGAAATACACTGTAGCTATGTGCAAGAAAGTCTTTAGTACATTTCTAGCGGAGAGGGGTGAGATCCCATGTGAACACTTAAGAAGTGGACGATGATTGCTAAACTACTAGCGTAAGATGAGGAAAGGAGCTGGTGTGGACCCTGACGGACGGAGCAAAGGACAGAGAGATGAGAGGGCCGCTGAGAAGACAGAAAGTGAGGACACTTGGGGACAACAAATGTTCAAGAAGGGAATTTTCACTTGTTTGATATATGTGATATAAGCTCTCACTTCCTCTTGGTTCTCACATCAAATTTTTAGTAGAGTCTGCGTGTGTGTGTACACATGCACACAATCCTTTTCTGGGTATGTGAATAGATGTTGATTTCTTGTGCACTGTTTTATTCAATGGAGAGACAGAGACAGCTTTTGTGAACAGGAGACCCAGGGCAGAAGGGATCCTGACAAATTGCTGGGCTTCTGGGGGTGGGGGGGTATGGGAGTTGGGGATGGAGGGGGCAGAGCAGGTGGTTTAAAGGAATTTCTTCTAGAACAATAGGAGAGGGAGGAATCCAGCTTACATCTGCATTTTCTTTCCTTTTGTTATTACTGAGCCTTTAGAAAAGTCTTGTTTAAACATTCCAGCTTGGTCTCAAGCTGTAGTACAGACTGTTGAGGGAAGGCTCATGTGTCCACACTTGGACCAGAAAGTGCAAAGGGGCGGGAGGGAGAAGTGCCCTCTCTGCTCCCCTAGGCTACCGCCCTGGTGGAAATTGTTCTTCATGAGAGATGATCACAGGGATGGTGACTTTTGAGCGCAAGTACCATGGTTATAAGAACTAGCTTTCCTGGCCCACCCCCACATGGACATTGCCTCTTCACTGCCATCCTTGAAACATCTAGGGTTTTATTTATTTATTATTTTTAAAAGACATTTGATGTCCTTTGATCCATCTGTTGTATATTCATCTATTTCACATGTTTGGAGTTTGGGAACCACAGGAAGGGCTGTGTTTTCATAAATCTTAAATCATTCCATGATACATGTCTGTGGAAGGTTCCCCCTAAAATAGAAATGCTCTGATAGATCCCACGGTGTTAATATTTTAAGTAGTTGATAAATGGGTAAAAATGCAATTTAGTCATTAAAGTTTAAAAAATTCTGACCATGCTTCTTATCTACTCAGCTGTGTTCTCTGAGCTCATTTTCCTACTGTATTTAATATGCATTTCATTGATAGCTCCTTCAATCTGTGTAAGAGGACACCAAGGAGTCAAATGCATGAGATATTTAGTGTACAAAAAAAGGACCTTCCCTAACAGGTAATTTCCTGAGAATGCTGTTTGAGTCAAGGTGCTTTGGATGCAGGGAATGGATACTCACAGAAACTGGTTGAAATATAAGGAGAAATTTTATAGAATTCCAAGGACAGGAAATGAGTAGTCCTACCGTTCAAGTTCCTACCTTTTTTTTTTTTTTTCTGCTGTGGACAGTGGCACTGTGGGTCTGAATCATCTATTGGACAGGTTCTGAGGCAATCATGGAGCTGTGAGATAATGGCTAGAGTGGGCAGATTTACACCTGATGGTTTTCTAACTGGGTGGGTATCCAGAGCTGAAGTACTGCACCTTAGAGAGTGAGGAGATTTCTTGGTTCCTAAGTAAGCTAGTTCAGGAGATGTGGGAGCAGCCTAAGTGCCATCTGGCTGAGATTGAGCAGATAGAGAAATTGAAGAGGAGAGAGTTTTCATTTTATGTATTTAATTTCTTATACTTCGAGTTTTAAAAAGGGTCTTTGTGTGGGGTTAAATATGCAGGTTTTCATTTCACTGGAAATTGAGTAATTAGAGGGAATTTATGTCGCGTAACTTGGAGACAGTCTTCATTGTATTAGATGGTTTTATTGTATAACTTCTGGCAAGTTCTATTAGACCATGTGACTGGGAATGATTGGAGATGGAAATAGAATAGAGAGCCCATCTTTAACCTATGAGGAAATTGGCCTTAGAGGGAATAAATGTCCTTCTCCAACCCAGACACCTCTATGGGTAGCAGTTGAATGGCTCATCCCAGAGATCTAGGAGAGGACAGTCACAGAGGACAGGACAGAGTGGGCTGCTGTCCCAGATTGCCCAAGGCTGAGGGGTCCCTAGAATATGAGACTTTCAGTCCAAAATTATAAATATCCCAGGAACATCCTGGGATATTTACAGCTGGTCACCCTACCCAAAGGAGGGAGCAAACTGGCTTTGAAACATGGCCAGGCTTTGTCCCTTGGGTGGTGGTGATGAGGAAGATGAGGAGGAGACAGCTTCCCTGGTTGTCCATAGATTCCTGCTTAACAGGCTCTTGCTTCCTTGCAGCAGGGGGTCTCGGTGTGGTCCAGCTTCTTATATAGTGACTGGTTGTTAAAAGGAAAAAATCAGAAGCTTCCAGTTCTCCTAAAAGCTTAGGCTTGAATATTTCTTTTTTTTTTTTTGGTAGAGACAGGGTCTCACTTTATGGCCCTCGGTAGAGTGCCGTGGCCTCACATAGCTCACAGCAACCTCCAACTCCTGGGCTTAAGTGATTCTTTTGCCTCAGCCTCCCGAGTAGCTGGGACTACAGGGGCCCGCCACAAAGGCTTGAATATTTCTAAGTGTTCTTTTCACCACATTCTTTTCATTAAAGCACACCCAGACTTGCCTGAATTCCAAAGGGCAACAAATGGTCCCCTACCTCTTGATAGATGGACCAGCTTGCACATACAGGAACAGAAGATATTGACAATGCCCATCCTTGAGGACTACTGGCTACAAATACTGTTTTGTAAATTAGGAGGCACATAAGAATGTAAAATGTTAATGTCCTAAGAGCCCATTATATGGCAGGTTCTGTCTACACTGAACTAAGTCAGATAGTGGCTATCGTTAAGAACTTATATTCTAGACAAATAGACAGATGTGCAAATATAGCACGATGTAGGGGCATATGTATAAATACATATACATATGTATTACAACATGTATGTGCCAGTGAAGTATTATGTATGTTATATAGAAAGCAGTGATTTCTTTTTCCTATTTTGGGGCAGTAAAAAAGCGTCAGATTTTACAGACGATATAGGGGTTTTGAGGGATGAATAGGAGTTTATGTGGTAGAAGTGTAAGAGTATACTAGGCACTGAGAAATCACAGACAGAGTTGAAGGAGCAGGTCCAGAACATGATGAGAAGGACCTTGTATTCCATGTTGTACAACTGTACAACTGATCCATTTTAAAGCAAGGGAGTGGTTTAATCAAGTTTAGGTTTTGTTTTGTATTTTATTTATTTATTTTTTGAGACAGAGCCTCAAGCCGTTGCCCTGGGTAGAGTGCCGTGACATCACAGCTCACAGCAACCTGCTCCTGGGCTCAAGTGATTCTCCTGTCTCCACCTCCCAAGTAGTTGGGACTCAGGCACCCGATGCAACGCCCTGCTATTTTTTGGTTGCAGCCGACATTGTTGTTTGGTGGGTCCGGACTGGATTCGAACCCGCCAGCTCACGTGTATGTGGCTGGCGCCTTAGCCGCTTGAGCCACAGGCACTGAGCCTGTATTTTATTTTTTTTAATATTTATTTTGGCACCAGTAAATAGTAGTAACAGCTAAAACTTAATGAACATTTACTGGCATTGTTGTACACACTTTAAAGTCATTCCCTGTCACAAGAACCATGTAAGGAAGATCACCATTATTATCATCCCCATTTTGCAGCCAAGGAAACTGAGGCACAGAGAAGATAAATTGTTTGTTCAATAGCACTCGGTTGCGCCTAAATTTGAACCCAGGCAGTCTGTTGCCTGGGTTCACCACTGTGCTATATTGCCATCTGCTTGCTTTATGGAAGATTATCTGGTATCAGGAGAGACTGGAGATGTTTCTACCACCTCAAAGACCACTGTAATAATTCAGGTGAGTGTTGTGAAATCCTGAAGAAAGGCAGCAATAGCAGAATGAGGCGGCACAGATGAATCCCAAAGCTGTTCATGGAACGTAGATAATAGAATTCAGTGGCCAACTGAATATGGAAATTAGAGAAAGAAAAATTGAAATTGACTTCACAGTTTCTGGTTCAGGTGAGCTGACAAATGTCAGTGCCATCATAGTGAGTGAGACATAAAAGAGGATAGTTCGGTTTGGATGGGAAGACAGCTCAGGCTTGACACTTTGAGTTTGAAGTGTTCACAGGACAAATGAGCAGTGGTGTATGGGAGACAGTGGCAAGTAAGAATAGATCCCATGAAAAAGGCAGTTTCAAGGAAGGAGTGGTCCCAAGTGCCAAATGCATTAAGGAAGGTCAAATAAGGTAAGGCGTGCAGAGCCACCATCGGATCTGTAAACACAAAGGTCAACGTGACCTTGACAAGAACAGAGTGAGTGGAGGGGTGGCTGGCAGCCAGACTGCTGTGGGCGAGGAGAGGGAGGAAGTGAAATCAGCACGGGGTGGCCTAGATTTCCAAGAACTGGCCTGGGAAGGGGAGAGAGAAGGTAGGAGCCACATAGAGGTGAGGGACGAAGAGGGCATTTCATTGACTGACTTGCTTGTTTTCACAAAGGATAGGTTTATTTTCTGAGGTGGGGAAATCTGAGAAGAAGAGGTTCAGGATTTAGGAAGCAGAGGAGCACAACTGATGGCTCTATGAGCCTAAGTGGCTCCAAAGGAGGCTAAACAGAGGACAGGGGAAGGATTCCCTTTGGAGAACATTTATCCTTTTAGAACAGGAGGGAAGAAAATAATGTTATAAAAATGTTATATTCATAGTTGAGTGAGGGAGGTGGGGTAGGAAAAGGAAAAGTTTCATAATAATCTTTGAGAATTACTAGTAAATATCATTTTCCCAGTGAAGAGATGAGAGCCCTGGGGTGGGACAGCGGAGGTTGGAGTACCACTCGGTAAACAGGATGGTGGGACGCAAGTCACACTGATGGAGAATTTGTTATGTGTTAAGCACTGGGCTGGATCCTTCCACATAATCACAGGGATAATCATCAGGAAATGATAGCTGGGGTCCCTTCAAATTGTCTATGCATAGCTGATGCTCCATAAAGATCTACTGAGTGATTGCAGATCGCTTTGTGTGGCCCAATTTGTGGCAGGTGCCTCCTCTGAGTCAATCACTGAATGATGATTGGACATCTATTGTCCAATCAGCTGCTAGAGTGAGGCGAGGATGAGGGAGGCTCAGGAAACTTAAGACAGTCCTTGCTCTCCAGGGGCTTCCAGGCTAGCTTCAGAGGTGTTAGCTAGTTCTGTCCTTCCGTTCCCAGTGTCTCACGCTCTTTGGGGATGACCCAGCATCTACGATGGTACCTCAGAGGACTTCGACACCAGCTCTACCCAGAGCCGGATAGTGGCTCCCAGTTCTATAACTAAGACCCCACCTCCCCGCGGTGGTGTTACTGAGAAATGCTCCTCATGCTCAGACCCCTGCTTCTCAATGTCTGGTCCCCTACACAAAGTACCAGTACCTTGTTTGAAATGTGAATTCTCAGGCCTCTCAGGAATTCTGGGGGTGGAGCCCAGCAATCTGTGTTCACAAGCCTTCCAGGTGACTCTGATGTCACTTGAATTTCAGAACTATTTCCACCAACCATGCGTGTCACAGTCTTGTCCTGATCTCACCTCACTATAGCAACGTGTCTCGTGTTTTGTTAAACACGTGTTTCTTGAAATCACTGACCTGGTCAAGCCTGTGCATTTGTGTGTATAGGAGAGGAAGGGGAGGCGAAGGAGAAGGCGCCAGAGGGAAAGAGCATGTGGCTTCTGTCTGTTCTTCTCAGTGAGTGGGGAGGACGATGTGCTGCGAGCAGGTAGGGAACTTGGGGCAGAAAGACACATGGCCTCCCGGAGCTGGAATGGACTTTGGCAATGGCCCCGGTCAGTGGTCCATAACTTTTTTGGATCATAGATCTTTTTGAGAAGAATATTGTTTAAGAATAATTTTATTATTACCATTATTTATCCAATGATTACTATGTACCAGCACCACATGTTACATGTCATCACATTTCATTCTTATCAACAGCTTCTAGTTTATCCAGTTTTTAGAATAAAAAAGATGAAGGAAAATAGCTGTCCCAAAGTCACATGGCCAGTAAGTGGCAGAGCTGGGTTTCAAATTGAGATTGAGATTTGTCTGTCTCTAGGCTCCTAAACCACTAAGATGTAAGAAAGGCTTTGGACTCCCTCTTTTTCCTTCTCCCCGCCAATCTCTTACACACACACACACACACACACACAGTTTTGTCAGTGATTTAAACATTGGCTAATCTGTGGCTGGTATTATCTCTGTTCATCTGCCCTTATCTCGAATGTAGAAAGCCTATTTTCCCAAATTCATTCTTCCTACAGCTGTGTTCCACATTTCCAGTAAGGTCCGTGGGGATCCCTGGAAGGCGGGAGATGTCCTGAGGCAGCACCAGCTTCCCATCTCCTCCATGGACGGCAGTGTTCTGATGCTCTTCTTGTTCTTCCTTTGTAACCTGTTGTCTTACCCGATTTCTTGAACGAGCCTGTCACATTTTCCCCTCCGTGCAGTCACTTTCACAAGAAGTAATTTACCAAGCAGGCAGGGCACCACGTCCTAAGGAATCCTTTTTCATAAGTATTGCATGAATCAGCTCTGTGACTACATTCTGCCTTGGCCCGGCTGGAGCAAAGGTCCGTTCTGGAAAAAGCAGTCAATGTTCACCACCCCCCACCACCTCACCTCCGACAGCCTTCCTTTCTCACCAAGCTGGGTCACCAGAGCCCAAGGACTACAGTGAGGCTTTCTGCATCTGTGACAATCAAGGTAACAGAGGAAGATGTGGGCAGTACGCAAGGCCCACAGATCAGTGGTCTGAAGCTACCCTGAAAAGGTGGCTGCTGGGGTCACTGGCTGGCTAGAGCTTTCCAGGACTTTCAGTTCTCTGTTGGGCTGGAAATATATTCAGGGCAAAGGACTTGGGCTTTTTCCCCCCTTGTGGTATTTGGCCATGTTGAGCTCAAATCCTAGCTTAGCCCTGGCAGGGCTGAGGACTGTATAAGTGAAAAATAGTGGAATGAAACCTCAGAACATGTATGACCTTCAAGAAGGTTTGGTTTGGACTGGATTCTAGAAATGGTCTGAGTTTTTTGGTTGCAGACTTTTTTTTTTTCCAGAACTCCTTCATGATTTCTGAGAGGCATCTGAGGCCCTGGGAGGGCCTTTCTTGGCCTCGCCTGCAACCCCACCCCCAGCAGTTTCACTGGGGATGGAAGAAGGACAATGTTTGAAGTTATTGTTAAATGAGGGTCACGTACCCGGAACTGGGCTAAAGAGATTTATAGCCATCCTCGCACTTAAGTTTCATAAGATTCCTGTAAGGAAAGTATTGTCATGTTCATTGTCTGGGGAGGAAACTAAGGTTCAGAGCATTTTTTGCCTTGTCCATGATCTCAAGATAATGGCAGCGCAGGGTTTGAGCATCAGGAACTTTGGAGTGTGAGCTCTGAATCACCATGTTGTACTCCTCTCCTTTTCCTTGTTTTTTTTCTTTCCTTCCTTCTTTCCACTGTTTTCTTCTCTCCTCTTCTCCCCCTTTTTCTTTTCTCCCTTCTTCCTCTCCCTCGTATATCAGTCCAGGCAATCCAGCCAGTGTTCTGGGATGCTTGCTGGAGGCAAATGACTCGGCTGGGCTCCCGGAGATGCAAAGGCTGAGAAGACACCTGGGTGTCAACCGAGAAGGCCTTACAAAAAGGTCCTTGAGGAGGGTAGGTTGGGGCTGGGGCGGTGAACCTGTTCTTTATTGGGTGGGTTCTTCATCTCAGTCTTGTTTCAGCATGCTCCCTCTCTCCTTTGGTTTCCAAATGAGGTGCTCCCAAACTTCTGATTCGCACATTCTAGATAATCAAGAAGACAGAAGCAGTGAGGGGACCTGCTGTGAATTATTTTTTTGTGTGTGGCTTCCTGGTTGTGACTAACACCATATGTTTAAGTTAGAAAAATGAGGGAATGAAATTGATTTAATTTATTCAGGGATGATGATATGACCTAAGCCTGAATAATTAGAGATCTTCTTTGAACTTTTATTGGCATTATTTCTGTTTCTCTTGGGATGAGGTGTTGTAAGGACTCATAGGCTTAGGGCTGCCTGTAACCATCTTGCTACTCTATGGAGAATACTGAAAATGAAGTCCTAGAACTCAGAATGAGAAAGAGAAGATTTCTTTTCTTTTTGCAGATTTTGGCCGGGGCTGGGTTTGAACCCGCCACCTCCGGCATATGGGGCTGGCTCCCTACTCCTTTGAGCCACAGGCACCGCCCCAAACTTACTACTCTTTTTTTTGTTTTTTGTAGAGACAGAGTCTCACTTTATCACCCTTGGTAGAGTGCTCTGGCATCACAGAAAGAGACGATTTCTAAAGACAAGCACTGGAATGCTGGATCTAGCTATGCCTGAAGCCATCTATTAGTTATATGAGCCCATAAATTCTTAGTTTTGCTTATGATGGTGAGAATTGGGTATTAGTCATTTATAAATGAAAGATTCTAAGCAGGTGAAAATAGATGGAGACACAGGGAACCAGGTAGGCAGGACACCTGGACAAAAGCTGACCAGAGAGAGAAGTCTGGACAGGAACCATTCCTGTCTTGCTCACTGAGTATACCCAGCACCTAGAATAATGCTTGGCACATAATAGATACTCAATAATTACTAATTGAAGAGATAGAATTCAGGTTGGATCAGGCAAATGGCATGTCCAATTTTGCTGTCTTAAGATTAGAGAGCTGTAGTGGTATGTTTAACCACTTGCCATTCTTTTACATATAATATTTCCTTCTGTTTCCTCCTGATTTTTAGCAGTCCTTTGAAAAAATTCAAGCTTGTCTTTCATGCCAAAGGGGCAAAAGAGAGAAGATCGATCTAGGCCTGGGTTGAAAAGAGGACACAGATGCCCTTGGAGGTCGGGCATGATAGATGAGGTAAGGGAAAGATTTTCCCAGCACCATGATCTGAAGCTGCAAGGAGAGGGCCTGAGAGCAGGGGCAGCTTTCCCTCCCTCCTGCCCATTGTTTTCTGTTTCTCCAGCGGAGGGTTTTGTGTCAGCAGTAAGTTTGGTAGGTTGGATCGGCTCCCTCAGTCACTTGTAAGTCTTTTTCTTTCTCCTCCTTTTCCTTCTTTTCTGCTTCTCTTCTTCTTCTTCTTTTTTTTTTTTTGGCTGCAGTTTTGGCCGGGGCTGGGTTTGAACCCGCCATGCTCGGTATATGGGGCCGGCGCCCTACCCACTGAACTACAGGTGCTGCCCAACTTCTTTTTCTTCTTTATGCTGTCCCTGTTTTTAATGAGTTTTGCCTCTACCCTACTCTCTTTTTTATCTTCTTTCATTTTGCCCCCCTGTTGTTCCCCAGTCATTGTTCCTCAAGCTACGTGACTTTCAAGGGCTGTCCTCCTGGTCACCACTCCTTGAGCTCACCCCCAGCTGTACATCTGCTCTCTGCCTGGCCTTATTTCACATCTTGCGTATGGTACAGACAACATGCACCTGGAGGAACATGCCACAGACCAAAAGGACAGAGTCCCTGGAGAGGGGACCAGAGTCTGCCATCTCTAAGTGAGTTGGCTTACAGCCAAGAGGACTTGATCATGGCCAGAGTGTTCTGTGCAATTTTCCACCAGCTCACTTAATAAAGGTTACCATTGTTCACCCATTAGATGATTAGCTGGGGTGGTGCGAACGAGCACAAAAGAAGGTTCAGTGCATGTAGAGACCAGAGAAGGGTTAAGACATAGAGAAAGTGAGGAGTCATTGGAGCCTCTCCTCCAGAAGGCTAGATCTTGGCCAAGTTAGTTAACCTTTTTGTATCTTGGTTTCTTTCTCTGTAAAATATAGGTAAATTATCTTACTTACCTGTCAGGAGTTGTGTAAGGATTAGAAGATATAGTATATATAAAGCACTTCCTTAATAGTTAATGACTGATCATTTTGGGCCTACTTTCACAGCTACAGAAACAAAGCATATGAAGTTATGAAATTTCTCTGCCCCTCGTCTTCATGAAGAAGAAATTGCTTAGAAACCAATTTTTACTACCATGAGATCTATAATAGTTTCTCAGCCTTACAGCAGGAGTCATAAACTCAGAAGGCTGGTGAGGCCAGATAGATAATGTAAATGAGAGAAATTGGTTTGGTTTACTCGTTTACATAGTGTAATATGGAGCAGTGGGGACTGTGGCAAACTGGAGTGTGCGTGCTTCCTCCAACATGGCAATGTTGTCCAACTTCAGCCAGTCATTTCCTTGTGGACTGTGGGCCTAAAAGTATCAGATATTTAATTTCTTCTCAAGAAATAGGAGCTTCTGAATTTTTAAAGGTGAGATTTGCTGAATTTTGTAATGTTGTAAATTCATTCAGATTAGTCTGGCGTGATCATTTATGTGGTCGCGACAAAAAATGACAGCAATGACAATAACCATGAGACATTTTCATGAACCAGACAGGCACCTCTGGAGGTAGGACGCATTCTGCCTCTAGACTGTCTCTTTGGCTTCTCTATTAGGGCCCCTTTTGCATGTAGAAGCTTCTTCACTAGTTGGTACAACAAATTTGATCATCTCATGAAGCACTTAGCATGACAACACGTTCTAAGATACATATTTCTGAAAAGGTTTTATATACACGCACACACAATTTATTACCCAATATCAGTGCTTGACCAGGCTCTATCCTTTATGGAGAGTTTTAACAAAGGTAAGGCCTGGATTTTAACCTAATATCAACGCGAATGTTGGGTCAGGAGCTCAGAGAGAGAGAATCGAGTGGGAAGGAGCATGCCTCTTTTTCTTGTGGAAAGTGTTTGAGGGGTGGCAATTAAGGACCCAGGGTAGTTGAAAGTGTCTCTTCCAAATCTGAAATTAAACCAAACTTTCTGAACTGCTTTTGGAAAACCAAGGCTTGGAGGATTTTTTTGACTTTCATCCCTCCTGCGTCAGCATTTGGAAGAGAAACAGGGAACAATTAACAATTAAAAGAAACCAACTGTATGAACCATCAGTAGATGTGGGGCTGGGGGCAGAGTGAAAGACTAATGATTCTAACTTTTTAATTGTGTGAAGCCTAAAGAATTATGGAATTACCTAGAACTTAAGCTTTTCATCTTTTTTTATTTGATCTCTAGCCAAGTAACTACTGTAGAATAATTTAATATTCTCTGAGTCTTCAATAATAAGGCTCGCAATGTGATAGTTAAATGCACTTAAAATTTTGATGAGATCATTAATAATATCTCTTGTCAGTGACTTAACTCAGCTTAATAATAACTTCCTTGTGACTTTCGTCAAATAGATTTTCCTGGGGATATTAATTTCCAAAAGTTTATGGATGTCCTTCAATTGTTAGCCAGTGACAGAAATAGCTTTTCCCCCCCCCGTGGCATGTTTTGAGGTTTTACCCTTACTTCTAAGAAAAAGGCGATAATTGTGTAAACCAACTACTCATCTGTGTTTGGCATCAAGATTTAACCTAAAACCTGAAGTCATATTTTTTAAAAAGACTAGTTTCATGTAATTTTCACAATAGCGGCATGCCAACACCAACTATGCTAAAATGGCAGCCTGTTATTTTACAAGTTATATAAGTCTAATAGAGGAGGGGAAAAAATTCCTCTCCCCACCTCTCTTTGGGAACAGTTTCTTAGAATTTTCCTGACTAATGCCTCCTTGTCTCGCGTCAGTCTGCTCATTTCTTATCCTCTGCAGCTCACAACCACACAACCAATCCAAACCCACTTCCATCCCAGAGCCAGCCTGAGTCTTCAAAGCCATCTGTGTTTGTATCTGCTCCGTGGTGGGGAGGATAATCTTGGGACAGGTTCAGCACAGAGTGGTTCATCAAATTCTAGAACTATCGAGCTGTGGGGAACCCTCTGGAATTAGAAGGAAGCATGTGAGGGGGGGAGAAAAGGAGAGGAGAGAGAATGACTTTATATAGTGAACAGTGTTCATTCAGAATTTGTCACTTTTCATAGGAACCTGGCTGAGGGCAGGGCCTCTTGCTTGTTTGTTCAATGAATGAATGAATGAATGCTATAAATAGGGCCAAATGGGGTTTGGATACACTTACAGATGGTGTGTGTATAACTGATTAGAAAAGGGGAATTCAATTCTTTTACATTTTGGCCCCTCTACTTTCTTTTCCTGTCCTCTCCATCCTCCTTTTCCTCTTCTGATTATGGGAATTACTGGAAAGAGTGATCCCTGCCCCTGAAATCAGGAGAATCTCTTCTGTAGTTATGTAAAATGTAAACTTACGTTCTTTGAGAATTCCTAAAAAACAAAAAAAGATAGAACGTTCTATATGATCCTTAAGGTCCTTTATCCCTCCAAAGGCCTCTGATTACACTGATTGAAAGGTCAGGTTAAAAGACAATCCTTTTCTAGGCCTGCGGGGAGACAGAACATGTTCAGAATTAGAGAAACGATGGTATAAATGAGCATAGGCTACAATCCAAACAATGAGTGTGTCTAGATGCTGTAGCCCCAAGACATGATGTTCTTTTACCTATTGGAGGAACAGCTTGGACTGCATTCCTTTCCCCCCCCCCCCCACCCCCCCCCGCTCTTCTGCTCTTCCAGGCCATCTTTCTGCAACTTCTTCCTTTCCCTATGGTATCTCAGAAGTGAGCTCAGACCTCTTCTATTTGACAAACACCAATGGGGTCATTCGAGAGGTCTTACTTCAACTATTGTCCAGCATTCTTCATTTTGTCTCACCCCAATTTCAGCAGTCCCTCACTTCCACTTCTCATCTCCCTCTCATTCCTCAGCCCTCTCTGGTCTCAGCTTCACCACCCCGTACCCCAGGAATCAACTATGGCCCCACACCAGCTGAGTTCTCTGGCCCCATCCCCTAGAGGCGTCCAGGCCTTGGCTTTGTTACATGGACCACTCCTCTTCATTTGTCACCACCTCAATGATGAATCACGATCTTTTTGATATTCTTTGCTCCCTTGGTTCTCTGCTCTCCTTCTCTGCCTTCTTTTCTCACCATTCCCACCATCTCCTTTGTGAAATCCTCTTCCCTTTGTCTCTGTCTCAGATGCTGGTACTTGTCCCTTTTTGAGTCCAGTGCTCTTCTCAATTTATATGTTTTCTTGGGGCAATTAAATTCACTCTTATGATTTTATTCAGAACGTATGCATTTCTGCCTTGTACAATTCTGCTTTTCCTGAATATCCAACTTATTTGCTCAACTGTCCACTCACAGGGCAGTTTTATATTAGTGCCCATCACCTGGAGATTGTCAAGGACCTACCAATACCTGTGAGACCTGAACCAAACAGTAATGAACTCCCCAAACACAAAAACAACCCTGAAGGAAAACTTAATAAGTGTTATTTAAAGCACAATCTTATGTCTATTTCATTTAAAAGTAGATTTACTATTTAAAAATGTTTGCTTTCTAGACAATTGGAAAAAACCATAACCATTCAAAAATTAAATTGCAAAAAATTTCAAAACTAAGTATTATAAAAATCCTTTCAAAATTTTATTGCAAACTTGTATTTAATGTGGGATGTGGGAACATTTCAGTATGTTTGCTATGATGTGGGATGGGGCTTCCAAAAATAAGAATGCCAGGCCCTTGAAGGCCTTATAAACAGCACCCCCCTCTTGTATTATCTCCATCTGGATATTCCACAGGCATCTGAAGCTTTGCATGTCCAAGGCCAAGTGCATCTTCTTCCCTCTCTGGTATTCCCTGTTTTAGTTGGCATCACCCAATCATCCAAGCTGGAAGTCATCCTTGGCTTTTTGATCTTACTCAAGTCTCCTCAAATCCCCCCATTCAGTCAATTGCTATACTGATTTTTCTCCCAATTGTGTATTAAATCCATTCATTTCTTCCCTTTCTCACTGACCGCTCTTGGTCATGTCCTGCTCACTCTTCACCTCGCCCCTTGTAGTACTGTTGCGAGTGGTCTCCCTGCATCTGCTCTGTCTGCTCTCTCCTTCTAGTTGTCTTAAAATTCAAACAAGGACTTGTCACTCCTGCTTAAAATGCTTTGGGGGCTTGCTTGTGATTGTGAAAGAAATCTGAGCTCTGTAGCAGAATACACAAAGACCTGGTCTCCAGGTCTATATCTCCAGCCTTATCTCTCACCAGTCCCTGCCTGGCATTTGGCCCTTGACTGTGGTTGATCCTTGCACAACAGGGGTTTGAACTAGGCAGGTCTGCTTACATGTGGATTTTCTTTCAAACGAACATGGGTAGAAAATACAAATACACCAAACCCGCACATGCGGAGGGCCAACTTTTCATACACACAGTTTCCTCAGGTTGACTGTGGGACTTGCGTGGGTGTGGACTTGCGTATACGTGCATGAGATGGAAGGTCCTGGAACCACTTTCCCACATGTACCACGGGACGACTTTGCCTTCTAGGCAGCATCACAGCATTCCTGGCGTCTGGGTTTGCTCATAATGACCTCCCTGCCTGGAAAGCACCTTTTCGCCTTTCTCACTTACCTTCTGTTAAATCATTAAGACTCAGCTCAGGGGTTTCCTGTTTGAGGACACCTTCCAAGAACAAACCTGGATGGAATTCTATCCCCTTAGCATCTTCCTCTACTGCAGACTTACCACACTGCAACAATTTATTCACATGTCCTTCCCTGCCCCCTCATCAGAATGTCTCTAGATGGCAGGGATGCTTCCATTCTTATCTCCAAATTGCCATGCCAAATGCAGAAGGGAGTCAGCTTTTAACTCAGCCTTCCATTATGGTTTCTCAAGTATTAACCAGTCTGGGATCCCAACTCTTGACTAGAGTACTAAGGTAGAACCTAAAGATGCCCCGCCCAGCAATGTGTCTGAAATAACTCCTATCTTGGGATTCTTCAAGGTTTAATTGAGAATGGCGATCACAACTAGTCTGTCACGATAACACAATCACAAGTGACTTTGGAAACTATATCTTAGATATCAAAGTCCAATTGCTTCTCCCTAAGAATTTGCTAAATCCTCTTGACTAGTTATAGCTAGGGAACTGTCTCTGTGTAGTTCTGGTTCTTATTTTTATAACTTCATTCACTTTCTGCTGATACTGTTATGGGATCTTATGTCCTTATGATTTCTGATGTTTTCATGTAAAAATAATTCTCTCTGGGTACCAAGATCTTTATTAAAAAGAAGCCTTGGCTTGGCACCTGTAGCTCAATGAGTAGGGTGCTGGGCACATACACTGAGGTTGGTGGGTTCGAGCCTGGCTGGGGCCTGCTAACCAATGACAACTGCAACCAAAAAAAAAGAAAAAAAGCCAGGCATTGTGGCAGGTACCTGTAGTCCCAGCTACTCAGGAGGCTGAGGCAAGAGAATCACTTAAACCCAAGAGTTTGCGATTGCTGTGAGCTGGGACGCCACAGCACTCTACCGAGGGCAATATAGTAAGCCTCTATCTCAAAAAAGAAGCCTTATTTTCTTTGTCTATTGCTCAATGTCCAGGCTTGAAACAGAGTCCCTGTTTAAGGAGATTGCTTTCTCTGGTGCTCTGCCAAACATTCTCTAACAGGTCCCGATTTCTCTGGGGCCTTTGCTTCTGCCGTCTCAGCACGACCACAGCAGAAAGTCAGCATGGCAGGTGAGAAAATGAGTGAGGAGACAGATCTGTCTTCTAAGGGCCTCTTCAGTAAGCTTGCCAGATGTAAGAGAGAGGGAGGAAAAAACCATATAGAATTCCCAATTAAATTTAAATTTTGGGGAAAAAAAGACTTTTAGTATAAGTTTGTCCTATGAAGAAGCAATATTTGGGACATAACACTAAAAAAAATGTTTATCTGAAATTCAAATGTAGCTGGCACCCTATATTTTATCTGGCAGCTCTACTCCGAGATTGTACTCTCGGACCCGCATACACTTCACATGCATGGATGTTTTTCACTTTTACAAAGAAATATCTTCACTCCTCTTTTTCCCAAAGCAGAGAAGCCCTCTTACTCTGTCTTCAATTTATCTACATGAAACACAGGCCCGAAAAATGGTTGTTTTCTTCTTACCTCTCTCATTAGAAAACATCTCAATTATAGTGATACTTGGCATCTGGCATGAGACCTGGATTTTGGGGAGTCAGGGGTACTTTGTTCTGTGGGGAACCAATCGCTGTTCCTGGCTTCTGTTTGCAGACGTCTATGCTACTGAGGGAATTTTCTAGGTGCTCTAGTCTAGAAAGTTTGCGGAGGGAGAGAATGGCTTTGAGAAAAACTAAAGAGCAAGAGGGGGATTCTCCCAGATTAAAAAAAAAGAGGAAAATATTTCTCAGCAGTAGGAAAGGGTCAGAGGTTTGTGGAAGTGTTCTTCTCTTCACCTTCACTCCCCAGCAGGGCTCCAAGGAGGTGGCTACATTCAGAAGGGGCAGTGGGCAAAAGAGGCTGAGAGTCAACACTGGGCTCCCCTGAGTTGCATCACCATCCCACGGCCTGAAAGAGCCATTTGAAGAGAAAACACAAATTGGCTGATTGATTTCTGCAGTGATTGGTGAATAAAGGAGACTCCCCATTTCAGGACCCTACTTATGACCTATAGTGCCAGGCATGAGGGGACATCCCAAATGATCATTGTTGAATACCCCAACTGCATAGAGTAATGAGTTCTCGGAATTGAAATCAGTAAATTTTTAAAGCTCAAAGGAATAGGCATAAAGTGTTGGGGCTTGGAAAATGATACCCTGGATTGGAGGCCTCTGAAGCAAAGTCAGAAACCAGTTTCTCTCCGCCCTCCTGGTCTCCTATCTTGCCCCTCATTCTTCCTCCATATGAGCTGTGGAAACTAGAATTCCTCTTTCCGAAGGCAATCATGGAAACCAGGACCCCTTTCCCCCCAAATCCAGCCATAAAACCCTAAAATATTTCTCTGATCCCACCCTCCTTTTCCATAAATAAATTCTCTGGGCTTCCTCGTCTGATTGTAGGTCATAAGGCCCCACTCTAGGAGGGGTCCTGCCCCATGCCCTAGAGGACAGAAAACTGTACATGCAGGCTGAGAAGTATCTACACAGACAGGCCTTGCTAGGCTTCCCCACTGAGCCTATTAGTCTTAAGTCATAATCATTTTGTCCACTCCTTTCTACACAGCTGTGCATACTTTATCGGACCTACACGTGAAAATGGATAGTTTTCCCTGCATCTTTTGGTCTCCATTCTGAAGGCTCCCCTGTTTTATAAAACTATGATTTAATACATTTTTATTCCTTTTCTTCTGTCTTCTTCTTTTTGTCAGTTAATTTTCAGCAAACCTTCAAAGGATGAAGGGAGAGTTTTCTATTTGCCCCTATACAAAAGGAATAGGAATATTTATCCAAATCCATGAAATAAGGTTGCTACCTGCCACCCCTTGGTACTTGCTGTACAAATGAGAAATGTACAGATAACACTATACCTACTCTGGTGGCAACAGCTCAAAGATTTATTAGACATTTCCCTTCATTCAGTGTCTTGGGCGCACGTGGTCAAGCCTAGGCTTTTTCACAGACTAAAAGATATAAACATAGAAATTCTTCCATTACTCACCATAATAAATGCTTGTATTTTTGCTTAGAAAATTCTAAGTATCACCACTATATAACTCACCTAGATTACTACACTCCCTACCTCCTGACAGAGTTGTTTCCCCAAATCCCTAGGTAGCATTAACTGTAGTTAGCACAAGACCGTGATATGGCTCTTACAATTAATCCCAGAAATGTACCTATGATACAATAATAATAATGATAAAATAATAGCTATTGCCATATATAGCAGCAATTATAACTATTACCCTGTTTCCCCGAAAATAAGACAGTGTCTTATTTTAAGGTGTGCTGCCAAAGTTGTGCTAGGTCTTATTTTCAGGGGACGTCTTATCTTTCCTGTAAGTAGGTCTTATTTTCAGAGGATGTCTTATTTTCGGGGAAACAGGGTATTACTACTTTACAAATGAGGAAACTAAAGCACACAGAGGCTATATAGCTCACTACTTATTGCATAGTAAATTCTAGAGCCAGGAAGTTTTGGGTCCAGAGTCTGAGCTTCTAAACTGCCCTCCCATCTGTTTCTAGGATTTTCTATTCCTGCTGCCTGAATGCTCTGGCCTTGACCTTGCCAGTCCTCCCATTCTATGTTCTCATGGTCTCATGTGCTTTTCCTTCATGACGGCTACCATAGTTTGTAAGGATTTGATTATTTTCTGACTCCAACAAATAAAGGTGAGGATACTATGAGGGCTTTGCTCACTGAGGTCAAGACTTATAACTGTCTTTCTAGCCCATTCTCCTCTTTTTTCCACGGTGACAGAATTATGGACAGGCACATGGCTGCTTAACTACTTGCATTTCCCTGCCTCCCTTGTGTGTGACCATGTGATTCAGTCTTACCATATACTATGTGGGGACAAATGATGGTTGCCAGTTTGAACCAAGTGTGACCGGGTGCTCACCACACAGAGGCTGGGTAACAAAGCCTCAAGGAACAGCAGAAGGTAAGTAGTAGAGCTACCCTCCAACCTGAACACTTACACAAGAAAAAACATTTCAATCTTCTTTGAACTACTGGCTTATTCTGGTTCTCCTTGTTACAGCAACCTAACCTCATCCAAACTCACCACTGCATTTCTGGACTCTAACACAACATCTATCACAGACAGAGGCTCAACATATACAATAGAACCTCTACAGTTGACCATTTCTTTACATTGACCACCTCCTTAAGTTGACCTAATTTTCACACCCTGGACATGTACCATATGTACGTGTCAGTACAGTTGGCCTAGTCTTATGTCAACCATGTCTGTATGTACCAGTTTGTTACTGTCCCTGTGTGGCCAACTTACAGAGGTCCTACTACATTTGTTGTAACTAACTGAATGTTTATGTAAATAAATGTTTTCCCCACTAATGTGTGCACAGAATACCTTGTAAGTTGCAACTGTAGGTTCTAGTTATTTTCTTCTGCATCAAGCACAGAATTGAACATAGAGGCTAAGGAATGAATGAAGAAATGGTGGAAAGAAACTTAGGGCACATGTATGTTCACATTTGCACATTTTTTATATCTTGACAGCTATAGAAACACTTTTCAAATAGTTATGATATATTCTTACATAAAGAACAATTTGATCTGAAGTTCATGTGTGAAGTATGTTCATGTAAGTTAATTATCAAATCAGAATAATTGGAGGAAAGTTAGAACAATGTGTGGTTTTTAAAGGACCTGGATTCTAGTTCTAGTTATAGCTCTAGTCCTGTTTGTGTTGTTGGATAAACCACTTCAGTTCTCTCAGTTTGAGTATCTGTTAGATGAAAGAGTTATAAAGTTTCTTCTTGAAAAGAAGAGTACTTCTTGAGAAAAGACTACTCTGTGACTCATGGAAATGATTACTTTCATTTTATGTTATCATGTAATGTAGGGGAACATTAATGTGGGACATTACTGTGAATGTTAATTTACTTAATAGACTTAGTACTATGGTTACCTTCAAAGTACTCCCCTTGGCCATCTTTGACCATAGTGACATTCAGCAATGGGGTGTGTAGCACTTTTTCTAGTGAGGAGTTTGCAAACTTAATTGGTCTCATATCAACTAATTTCATCTTCAAAAGAACACTTTGGAGCATTAACTCCATTTTTGTAGATGAGGAAGTAGGTTGTATAAATTTCTCAAAGTTCTAGAGCAATGGCAGTGTAAGAATTAGAACTCAGACTCTCTGGCTCAATGGGGCTCATGGTCTCTGTATAAACCACTTCTCCCTAGCAAGAGACCTATTAGATAAAGGAATGAGAAATTCAGGGACAACACCAGGGTGGGAGGAATCATCAGCTTCCATATGGCCTTAAGACTATTGGGCCGTGCCTGATGCTGGAGAAATAGAAAGGCAAAAAAAACCAGGCCTGACACCTGGGGTGCACCTGGATCTTGAGGTCATGTGGAGGAAGAGTTGCAAAGGAAGATGAAAAAGAACATTCTGGGAGATGTCAGAGGAGAGGGTGTAAGCTGGAGACACTGGGGTTAGCCGTAGCCGAGAGAGGAGAGAAGTGCTGTGAACAAAACAGGCTAGTCCTGTGTGGATTATCACCGAAAGGTCAAAAAGGCTAAGAGAAGGTTGGTGATAACATAAAAGGGCAATTTTGAACCTGGACTGAGCTACCTCAGTGTTTGGGGACAAAGACCTAACAGGATCAGGAGAGAATGTGAGGAGAAGCCAGACATGTGTGTAAATAAATCTTTAGTTATCTTGCTGTGACGGAGATCATAGAAATGAAATCACAGGGTGAAAGGAGCAGGCAGTGGGTGTGGTCAGCAGAGGGAGAAGCACGCAGACCCACGTGTCTGCACATCGTCATGGGTACGGTGATGAGAGAAGCAAAGCACGTTTGGTTCTCTGATTCTAAAGCTCATGTACTTGATCTCTACATAAGATCATCTCTCATAACCCCATTAAAGAGGAAGTGAGTGAACAGTCTTAATAATTTTGAAATAGACTTCAGATATGATTTTTTTCCAGAGAAAGCTAGGAAGCTGTGCCAATATAAAAGCATGTGAAAGTGGTCCTCCATGCTGGGGTCACACTGTCAATTTCTTTATCTTCATCTTGTCACCTTACCCGTCACATAGACAAGAAGGTAATTCAGGGAGGGGCAAGGATCTCCACTGCAGTGGAATACTTTGCTCCTAGGATGTCTGTTTTTGAACCAAGATTTTGGCTTCAGTCTTCTTTTAGTTATGTGACATCTGTGCTTGGGTAGTTTTGAAAGCCAAAAAGTTGCCTCATCATTCGAGAATTGGATTCTGTATATGAACAGTCAAGTCCTAGTCAAAATAGAAATAAAAACTGTGTTTACATACACGGTGACATTAAACTAGCCACTCAGTCATTTATCCTGCAAAAGTTTATCGATCTTTCACTCTCTCATGTAAGCACTGTGCTAGACGCCGGTGAGATACGAAATGAAGAAGGCACAGCCCCTACCCCCGGCTCTTAAGAGTGGGGTGAGGAAGAAAAACTAATAGCACTAGATGTTGGGGAACAGACTAAATGCAACGTTGGTGGTGGCTAAGGTGGCCCTTAATCCAGTGATTGGTATTCCTAGAAGAAAACTGAAACACAGGGACGTACCATCTGACAATGGAAGCAGAGACTGGGGTGATGCAGCCGTAAGCTAAGGTCAGCTGGGGTGGCCAGCTACTGCCAGAAGCTGGAAGAGATGAAGAAAGATTTCCTTGTACAGATTCCAGAGTGAGCATGGCCCCGCTGTCACCCAGACTTGGACCTCCAGCCTCCTGTCTAGCCTCCGACTTCAGAGCTGAGACAGAATAAATTCTGCTGCCGTAAGCCCCCCTGGCTGTGCTCATTTGTTGTGGCAGCCCTCAGAAGCTAACACATAAGGTTGCGGTTAGTATTATACTTGTTAAAGTGTGTAAAGTGCTTAGAACAGTGCCTACCACATAGTATGTGCTCAATGGTATATACACCATTATTACATTGTGCCTGGCCACTGTTCTGCACACTTACCTGGCCAGGCTCACCCCATTAGGGAAATATCCTGTTGAAACAATTGTTAATTATGTGCCAGCGGGTGCTTGGGAGAGTAAAAGGGATGGTGGGCGATTTACTTACCAAGCAAATGTTTTGTGGGAGGTTGCCCACTTCACCGGGTGCCACGAGCTTCAGAAGTCAACGTCAACACTTTCTCTGCACACTTCCGTCCCCTCCTGGCCACGAAGGCTTCGATTCTCCTGCTGCCTGCCACCCGATTCACTAAGGAAAACAACCACATTGGTTTGCTGGACTCGGCTCACGAGAAATAACAGAAATTATTTCCTCACAGTTCCAGAGGCCATGAATCTAGGATCAAGATGTCAAAGGACTGATTTCTTCCGTCTTAAAGATAGTCATTGCCTTGCTGTGCCTTTCATGGCTTTTCCCTCGTGTGTATGTGTGTGTATGATAAGTGGTCCTGGTATCACTTTTTTGTGTCTAAATTTTCTCCTCTTAGAAGAACACCAGTTGCTTAGATGAGGAACCATCCTAATGGCCTCACTTTAACTTAATCAATTCTCGCAAGGCACAAACACAGACACGTTCAAAGGTGCTGGGGGTTAGGGCTTCAGTGTATAAATGTTGGGAAGACACAATTCAGCATTCAGGTCATAACAGCAGTGCGGGACAGGTGGACTGCTAAGGCTCAGACGTTGGTTTGAAGCTGTTTGATCATCTTACAGAGGCCTCATAGCTCAGGAGGGCCAAGGTCAGTGATCTCAAGTCCTCTGTCTGGATTGGCAGGAAGTGGGATGGGAGGCGGGATGGGGCCTCCATGTGGTTTCTGATGGGGTGGGGATGGTGCACCAGAGCCCTGGTCAGAGAGATGGGACCCTAACCACACTCCTTGCTGTAATTGCCTGTTTCTACGTCTGCATCCCCCTTAGACTGTTATTTTCTGGAGGACAGAGACCATTTCTATCTTGCTCATCTTCAGATTCCCCGATGCCTAGCACATAGCTGGCATATTTGTGGAGTGAATGATTCACTTTGGCAGCCTCTTCCCTGTGTGAAAATTACTTTCTGTATAATGAAAATGAATTCTTTTTGCATCTAGAAACCTTTAGTCTCCTCTTTTCTTGATCTTAAAGACGTCTAATTTTTTTACCTTTGGAAACAGCTGATGCTCCCAGGCAGAAGGGCTGTGTATTCGGGGTCTACTGCTCTCCAGGCACTAAGGACTTCACAAGTATCACATTTAATCCTCCCTGTAGCCCAGGAAGGCAGCTGTCCTTGATTCATTCTAATAGGTGCAATATCCTCCACTCAGAGAGGGGAGCTCTCTGTCCTGGGTGGCACAGTTGGCAAGTGACCGGGTTGGAAACCCAGGTCTCTCTGCTCCTAAAGGTCAGGCCTCTTACTGCCTCACAAACAGCATTCCTCACTCCGGTTTGACAATGCCTATGGCTCTTCAGGATGGGTTTCCAAGGACGGCCAGATCTCTAGCTGTTCAGACAAAGTAATTCTGAAAGAATTGAAGGCTTAGTTCATGAATGAACCAAAAGATGATATACATTGTTAAGCCAAGTAACAGTTAAAAAAAAATTTAAAAAACCCTTTGTTTAGAACTCATGATGCTGGGGAGGAAATCTCCAAGTGGCCCTAGGCTTGGTCTCCCTTCTGTTTCTTTTAGTGTTTGCTATTCTGTGGGGGTTGGATGGTCTCTATGGCCACAAATTGGGATGAAAAAAAAATCACAAAAGGAGATTGGTTTGTATTTTCTTCATCAACTAAACTTGAACTGTGAGATTTTTCTTTCTTTTTTCCTTTTTTAAAAAGCCAATTTGACTTATTATCTTAGTACTGTGGAAACACAGCCCTGGTGATACCCTGTGATGAGTTTGGTATTCTTCAACATCTAAACACAGTGAGGGTGACTTAAGGACAGAGTTTCAGCTTTGCTTCTGACTCCCCATGGTTTTGTGGGTTGAAGTTAATGTTATTTGAAAGTTTTTGTATGTGTGTGGTTGAATATATACTATAACTTTTTTCTTTTGTGACAACAAGATTTATACTGGCGGTGTCTCTCATACCGCTGGAAACTGGAATGAAACCTACAATGTGAGCCCCTGAGAGTTTTAAAAAGACAGCAGCCATTATTTGGCAATGATGGCTTCAGGCTGCCCTGAAGCCTAGTTAGAGACTTGTGCTCTGTCCTGGCTCGCATGTGAACTCGGCGTGCAAACAGCCTGTCAGATATTTAATACAGCACATAGGCACTTACATGAATTCACCACCTTCTCCTTAATTAACATTTCTTCAGTGAGTAAGACTTCAGGGAGAAAGAAAATGATCCGATGGAATTGTATTAAATGCCAATTTGCTTCCCAAGTTTCTAACTCTTTCTTTTTTTCCCATTTTAGATGACTTGGCCTGAACCAAGTATAGAGGCTGGCATTTCATTGTGTATATCATTTTGGCTCCAGTGAACTGCTCCCAGTAAAAATGAGCCTGTGAGATGTAGCTGTTTTAAGCAAGGGCTAACAATACAAGCCTTTATAAATCATAAATCCTCTTAACCTCAAACAATTTGGAGTCACTAACTGTAATCTATAAGGTTTCAACTCGCAGGGATTTCATTTCTTCTTGGTGCCTTTCAGGCCATTGGGCAAATATTTATAAGAAGTTCTCAGCTATTAAGAGATTTTAAATCACTGTGTGTGAATAGAAACTTCTAGTCTATACCTTCTTAGATTTTTTGATATGGGTTTTATGCTTATCCTTTTGTTGAGTACTTTTGATAATTTTGACAACCATCTTGTTTAATTTCTTTTAGTTATAATTTTTACTAAACAATCCCTAGATAGATGCTATTTTTAATATTTATTTATTTATTTTTTTAGATTTAGGGATCTTGCTGTGTTGCCCCATCTAATCTTGGGCTCAACAGTCCTTCTGTTTCAGCTTCCAAGTAGCTGGAACTATAGGCACGTGCCATTGTACTTGGCTTGATGTTATTATTTTGATAGGATAAATGATGAGGTGGACAAATTGTTATTGTATAATTCTTACTTTTGGTAGAATTTTTCTGCACTGTGTGTATTTATGTTCTAGAAATCACTGCCAATTATTACTTGATACAAATTAGGATCCTTTAACACCAGTAATAGTAAAGAACTCTAGAAGACTTGAGCAGAAAAAGAATTTATTAGAAGGATATAAGACATTTACAAATAAAAGAGAAAGCTAGAGACTCAGACTCTGATGAATGGAGGATTCTGGAAGGTCTAGGGAGCTAGGCAGCAGGAGCTATCGAACTGTCCCAAGAGCATTCTTCTGAGAAATGAGAAACCAGTGAACCCCACTCACTCCTGCTGCTGTCACTCTGATCAAGATTCACAATAGTGTCAGAAGGCACAGTCTGATAAGCACAACTTGGTCACGTGCTGTATCCTTGCATAGCGGAGCACAGGCTGCCCACAACCCCCCAACAATCCATATAATGGAATCTCCCTAAAAAGAAACAGGACAAGATGAAGGAGGAAGACTGGATACCAGGTAGCTGAAACCAAACGCCACTCCTTGCTAAACACAAAGCAAAAGATTCCATTTTTTTCCTCAAACCTACTGCAAGAATTCCATGAGGTCCAACAAGTCTCCTTCCAAATTAATTTTTACCTCTGTAAGAGGCATCTGATCATCTTAGATTTAATTCAAAGATGCTGTTGTGAAATTCTTTGGCTTCAAAGTGGAGAGCGTCCTGGGAACAATACCCTTGATTCAATTCCACTCTGTAAGTCGGGCCGTTTAGAAGAATGGCAAGGATCGTCCTCCCAGCCCTAATGAAAGTTAATGATGGAGAACTGGGCTACATGCTTCTAGATGGTCACTTCTTACGAGCTATTTAACTTTTACAGCTTCATTAAATGTTTTATGGCCAGGTTTATTTCATGTTTTATTACAGCTTTGTAGGATGGCCACCTTTAAGAAGCCTGACAGATGAGCACAAATGTTTTGCAAATATTGCGGGTAAGCCAGTTTCTGGGTAAAATCATGTTTCATTTTGACAATTTGTGGGGGCAGGTGGGAGGGGTTCTCTTTCGTGAAGCACAGCAGAGCTGTGACCTGTCCTATAAAGCTGGAAAGTTCAAGATTGAGCAGCCCATCTGGTGAGGGTCTTACGCTGCTTCCACTCATGGCAGAAAACAAACGCAAACAGGGACCAAGCAGGAGGAGGAGCCTCACAGTATAACAACCTGCTGTGCTGAGAACTAATCCATTCCTGAGGGGGCAAGAGCTCACTCAGTGCTGTGATATGACTCTAATCTACTCACGAGGGATCTGTCCCCACAACCCAACACCTCCCTCTCGGCCCTGTCTCCCCACACTGCGCTGGCGATTAAGCTTCAGCATGACTTTCACTGGGGACAAACCACATCCAAACCACAGCAGCCTTTCAAACATTCTGAGCGTCAGGTTCCTCGAGTGATAACAGTCACCCCTTAGTGTAGTGAGGATTAAGTGAAATGTGACAATATATCATGTGCCTATCACAGTCTTTGACATCTACTACATATTAAGCTCTCAATTAATGATAGGACTAATGTCATATTGTACTCTAAAAATGCGAGATATTACACAAAGCCAAATTGTCTAAAGCATTTATTCAGGGTGCTTTTACCAAAATAAATGGCATTTCAGCTTAATTCTTCATTACAACATTAACATTGGAAGGAAAAAAATTGAATTCTTGATAAAAACTGGAATCTTTTTCCATGGTCCATGAGGCTTTGATTTCCAAATTGCTAGGTAAAAGACATTTTGCTTTGTATGCTTTTACTTAACTGTTTAAGTTTTGTGGAAAAACAAAAAAAGGAAATCTGGTAAGTGGGAACCAATCTGGAGATCTGAGCTCTAAAAAGAGCAACCTGAAGCAAGACACAGGTGGAAAGAGTATTGAGGAGGAAAATTTAAGAAATAGCACTATAAATTCAGAATGCATACTGTCAGTAGTTCTTAAGTTGACTGTAAGAAAAAAAAAGATGTCTCAAAGATCAGTTGATAACTTGAATGACCTTCACATCAGACTGCCAGGCAGTGAGATCTCTCTCATAAGAGTGGGAAATAAATTGGACTTGGGAGTCAGAAGCCTTGGTTTCCTTATGTGGAGTTAATACTCACCTAGTAGTCTTGTTAAAAGGAGTGAGCTATTATATGTAAGGTGCTCAGAACAAGGCTCAGAACACTAAGTAGCAGTCGTGATTATTACCCACCTCATAGGTTTATTGTAAGGGGAAATAAATAGACTATAAAATATTTTTAGTTTTATAACATATATTTAATATGTATTTGGAGGGTTCCTAACTCAAATGTTCAGTTTCATCTCAATGGAGCCTGGATAAAATTTCAAGTGCTCTTGGCATTTGCCTACTTCCTCTTCCGTTTTCTGCCATGAGCTGAAGCAGAAGACTCTTCCCAGGTGGGTTGCTGAATCTTGAACTTGCAAGCCTCCAGAATTGCAAGCCAAATAAACTTTTCTTTATTATAAATTACCAGATTATAGTGACACAAAATGGGCTCAGACAGAGGCAGAGCTGAGTTTCCAGTTTTAGTCTCTGTCCCCGTTGTTCAGTGATCCTTCTGTTATTCCAGGTGGACTTTCTCTGGGCCGAACGAGGACCCTGAACATATCCAAGCTCAGCTCACTGGGAAAATTTTCTGAAGTATTATGACATCTGTGTGGAGGAGACATTTGTGTGTAGGTGCCTTTGATCCAATCCCTTTCTGGCCTTGGACTTTACTGGTAGGAAAGTCTCCCATCTTATATTTCTGTGCTGCACTTTCCTCCTCCAGCAATCTCAGCCCCTACTGTGAAGTTCAAATAATTCACCAGGCACATTCAGGACCTGAAAATTGACATGACTCTTGATCTCTGTGAAACATGACATTTTGTGCATGAATACATATGGATACATGTATGTTTAGAGTGTGCAGTGGCATGTGGGCAGGTAGAGAGACATTATCCAAAGATATAGGTGTACCTGCTGTGTCCATTTGAATTCCTATAGGGATAAGGGAGTAAATCAAAAGACGCGTGTTTCTAAGTAAAGCTTGTGTGTATAAGTAAGTGTAAGGGGTGATTAGCAATGCTGTGTACATATTGTGCATGGCCTGTGTGTATGTGCAAACACAGAAGTGAAGGTGTATGTATATTGATGGCACAAATGTGCTCCATGGGACAAAAATATATCTGCATCCCAGGCTTAAAGTTTATATATAAGGAAAGTATATGAATTCAAAGAGCTCAAGATGCATTCCATAAAAGGTTAACAGTTCAAATTTACCCTAGACTAATAATATATGACTTCCCATTCAAGTTTGAAATTCCCCTTGCACTCAACATTAAGCTAATCTCAAAAAATCACAACTGGGTATAGAGTGGACCAATTTGGATATTACCTTGAGGAATCAGGACAAAAAGGGTGGCCTCACAGGCATGGCTGCCATTGAGACAACTCTGGAGCTGCCTAGACATGATCATTCTATTTACCTTTCCTCCTTCCTCCAGAATCGGCTCACTCACTAATCATTGTTGAGCCTCTTAAGTACAGCAAAATGTTGGTTAACTAGGGGAGAGGGTAGAGCAAAGAAATCGGGAATTGGGTCTGTCGGGGGCTAACAATTTTATCTGGAAAATTCACCTAGCCTCTCAGGATTTCAGTCTTCTCATCTACTAAATAGATACAGGAATATTTGTGCAATCTACTTCTCAGAGTTGTCTGAAGCAAATGAAAAGAATGTGAAACCTTAAGAATAGCAAATGTTTAACTTGTAAACCAAAATAAATTGTTATGATGTTGTTGTCTGGGAACTGAGCTGCTGAAAGCATATTTTTCTTGGGGGTTCTCTGCTAACTGGTTAAATAAAATGAGCATGCAAGCACAGAAGCTGGAAGATTTGAGTTTTAAAGCTACCTTTTTTCTCTTTTTTTAAAGAGACAGGTTTTTTTGCTTTGTTGCTCAGGCTAAAGCATAGTGGTATACTCAGCCCACTGAAGCTTAAAACTCCTGGGCTCAAGCAATCCTGAGGGCTACTTGTATCAGCTTTTGGAAGAGTAATCAGTAGGCATATCATTTTCCCTTTGGAGCCTTAAAAGTGTCCGTATCTTTAAAATAGGTTGATCATACTCTAATTAACTCACAAGATTGTTTTAAGGAGTACACGAGATATAAGAGTACATACTTTGTAAGCTTCAAAATACTATGCAAACGATGAGGGTATTAATTAGTATTTATCTTGTGAGCTACTAGCATGATCTATTTTCGTCTTGGTTCATGTCACAAAAGAGAAGGCTGAAGGACTTTGCCAATAAATACACATTTTAATTATCTCCTGTCTCCGAACACAGAATTAAAAGTGGCTGGTGTTTGTGGATCCAGATGTGTTATTGTGAACTGGGATGAAGAGGCTCTGTAACCACTCATGCATCTTGAAAATTAATTGATCATGCAATATACAACAGTTGGCTAGTTAATTAACATTTGAGTAATGATTGTGAGTCATGCTACGAACCTGTGTGTTTTTGTTTTTATATCTGCAACTTAACAGCTAGACAGTAATTGATTCATTCATCAAATGGTTACGGAGTTCTTACCTGATTCCAAGTAGAAGATAGACATACAGAGGGATGAAAAATATGTGGCCCCTGTCTGCAAAGAACATTCACTCTAGTTAGGGAACAGAGGAGTAAAAGGTGCAATAGGTAACAGAGTAACAGAGGAATATACAGGTGTTGGTGTTGTAGGGACAGAGGAATGAGACCCTCAGCCTGCCTAAGTGTCAGGGAAATTGCCCCAGATGTTGTAATTATGATGGAGCTGAGGTCGGCAGGCTCAGTGAGAATTTGCCATGCAGACAGAGGGAAAGAGAGATCCAAGGTGAAGGAAATGACATAGATAATACAGGTGTGGAAGTGTGAAAGTACACTGTACATAGAAGAATTGCAAGTGGACTGATATGACCAGCTAGGATGCATGTGAGAATATAGCTAGAGCATCTCTCCTCAGGTTAGGAGAAATAGGGACTAATTTATTAAGGACATGAAATTCTAAACTATAAAACTTGAATTCTTTTTTGAACTCAGATATTAAAAGAATTATAGGGAGGTAAATGACATGATCAAATCTGCATTTTGGAAAAAATCAAATTCGAACTACTATCAAACATCTGGTACATAATGTATATGAAGTTCTCACAGGTGAAAATATCTCACGGATCCAGATTATCTGGAACACGTAAGAGAAAGCACGTTGGGAACCATAGATTTTTGTCCTTGATTTGGTTTACAGAATAAGATGAAAAGAATTCATGGAGGGGAAATTTATTTCTCAGTCCATTAGAGAAACAAAAGATAAAGGTCTGGTAGATGACAGTGTTTGGGCAAGAATTTGTTCACATCAACTCCCTCTCTCCTCCTAGTATTTTCATGGGAGAACTCTTTAAGGATGTGGACAAATGAAGTCATATATCCTATTATTAGCAAATATTACGGGTCTCTCCTTCTTTTTGAAGAAGAAAAGAGAGGCTGGTGCTGTGGCTTCAATCTTAGTACTTTGGGAGGTCAAAGTGGGAAGATGACTTGAGGCCAAGAGCTCAAGACCAAACCAGGCAACATAGCAGTTTGATTACTTTATTTGCCCGTGCTTCTTTCTTTATTTCCCCATTTTCAGAATGAGGGAATGATGTGTGTTTTGCTCTGCTCAAAGGGGATAGGAACCATGATGAACACATAATTTAAACTTGGCCAGTCAACTTCTTTCTTCTAGAAAATCAGAATAGAGACATAGGCGTGCTAGGCAGATTCAGTTGGTGCTGAAAAAGAGGATAGGTAGGAATGCTTTGGGGGTCATTTTCTTTTCTGTCAATGGAGAAACAGAGATCTGGATTGTGTAGAGGAATAGATTAAGAAGATGAACAAAGAAAAGCAGAGACAAGAGACCACAGCATGGGGAGATACAGAATGTAGCTACTCTGGTCCCTGACAACTTTCCAATTCCTCATTCCAGGCTCCCAAGAGGCCTCACTAGACTTCCTGACTTTGGGTTCAATGAATTACATTTGTATTATTTTAAAAACATCTCACTTTTGGCTTACCCTAATTCTGAATGGGATATTATTATTTGCAATGAAATGGCCCTTGACTGAGAAAGGATTGCAAGAATACTAAAAACAAAAACAAAACAAAACAAAACCCCAATAGTTGTGTAGACTTCTGTTTTGAAAGTCAGCTGGAAAATAGTTTCTACTGTAGCATTTTTTTTTGATTTCCCACAAAAATACATATAAATTAAAGGATTTAGAAACAACTAACAATAACATTGAAAATTGTGGCTGGTAGTCAACTTAATTCAAGAATCAAGAGAGTTGATTTTCATTACTTACTTGACTTAACCTTTAAATGGCATTTGTCTCTGTTCTCTTTCTTGAAGCACTTTCTTTAGCTCCTATGCCTATATTCTTCTGATAGTTTTCATTCTTCTCTAGTTTTGTCTCTTTCCTCCTTTCCCACTCGACCCTTTAATAGTTTCCTTAACATTGTTCCTAAGCCATCTTTACTCTCACCCCACTTAGGCATTTCCACTCATGCACATGACTTCTCCATATGCCAGTGATTTTTAAGTCTATATGCTCAGCCCATAAGTCTTGACTGTAAAAACATTTTTAAACTAGAAATTTCTATTGGGGTGTTGCAAGTGTAGCTCATATAAAACCCAGATCCTCCTCTTTCCAGCTAAATCTGCCCTTCCTTCAATGAATATCATCCTCTCAATCTGCCCAGTCATTCAAACTAGAAACTTGGGAATTCTATATTCCTCCCTTTCCTTTCTCCTTAATATACAATCAGTCATCACCTGTTTTGAAGTCTACAGACCCCCCACTCCCACCGCCAAGACTTCCACTGATGTTTGGTTTAGTGTTAGAAATCTCCCGCTGGTGTCCCTCACCTCCTGCGCAACCCTGATAGGCTCATATCCCTCCCCATCCAACCCTCAGATCTTGGCAAAATCTAAAGCTTTTTGTTCATGTGTGTGTGTACATGTGTGTATGAGCTTGTGTGTGTGTGTGTGTGCTTATAAAGTGGAGAGAGGCAGATGATGAAATAATTCTAATAATAGTGGATGATAGGAATTGAGTTTTAAATTAACACCCTGAGCTTGCAGCATCAGATTACAATATAGGAAAATAAGTATGCTAACCTGGGGATTGGGCAGGAATGAAATGCACGGATTCATCATTGCTCTAGCACTCCCATCCACCAGTTTTATAGCTGATAAAGGAATGTTTCCATAGCATGACATAGTATAAGCCCACCCCACATACTCTTTCTGGGGGACAAACTCTGTCTGAAAATATTTTTCCATGTTTAAAAATGATTAAAGATGGGAAAAAAAAATCAATGAAAAGAATACCATAGAGTAAGGGAAAGGAATAAGTATCAAAAGACTCAAAGGAAGAATCTATTTCTGAAAATAATCTATTGCAGTGTATTAGTTAAGGTATACCAAAGTTGCTGTAAACAAGATAGCCTAAAATAAAGTGCTTGAATAAAAGTTTATTACTCTTTAATATAATGTAGGGACAGTAGTCAGGGCAGGAGAACAGCTGTTAGAGAAGTTCTTCTTTCCTGTCTTGTTATTCTGTAATCACCTAGAGCAATGCTACTCAAGTGTGGTTGACACCTGTGCTGATCTTGGGACTTTTTACCACAAGTCAGCAGTGGGACAAGTACAGAAGTTGAAAACATGTATGTCACCTCATTGTGCACTGATAATTTTAGGGATAAGTGTACTTATCACTGACCAATAACAGATGGTTTGCAGATTGTACCTGTCTGCAGACCATGCTTTGAAAACACTGTATTAATAGGCCACCCTCATATTTATGCTTCAAACTTGGCTAACTAGCACAAAGAGAAGTGATAAGAAATATTTTTCATGAAAATCAGGCAACAATTAAAATATACCAAAAGGAAATTATTATGATAGGATAGAATGAAATATAATAGGATATGCTAAAAAATATAAAAAGAGAAAAGGATGAGATAAAAAAAGGAAATGATGGGATAATGTTTAAAATTTAACAACTTTAACAACTTTCCTAGAAATAGAAATCATAATCAATGCTGGACACAATTAAACAAGGGGTGTAAAGGATAAATCCAAGTTGTTCCAGAATGTAGGGAAAAAAGCTCATATAAATGTAAAAATCAAAAGAGAAGATGACAGATACGGAGGAAAAAGAAACAGAACAAAATGATTATTCTTCTGAAAAAGTAAAATAGCACAAATAGAATCAAATTATTGATAAAAATATAAGACAAAACAATCTTAACTGAGATGAGTGAGGGATATTTAAAGATTTAAGGGTTCATCTCATTCCAGGAAAAAAAATCAGTGAAAAGAGAATTAAACTTACTTTTATCCAGGCAAAATTTCTGAACTGGGAGGATAAATAAAAATTCAATGAAAATCCAGGCAGAAAAATTAATAATAAGAGAAATCTAGGCTTATTCTACTTTATTTTTTTATTTATTATTTTTTTTTGCTTACTCTACTTTATAGCAATGAATTCAGTGATTACAGAGTTTTAAGGGAAGAAAAAATAACTATGAACCAAGAATTTTGTATACAACCAAGTTATCTTAACTCTTTCATGTGGGAAAGTACTAAATAGTCAATGAATTAATTTGTTCTACAAATATGTCCATACTTTAGACATAATGATAAGTTTATACATATAAACTGAGAAAATAGATTCATCATGTACCCTTCTTGAAAATTATTAGCTGAAGTCATTTTCTAACCTACTGGAAACCAAAGCAAAACAAAATAATCCAGTCTGATAAAGTGACTGTATAAAAGTTTTGGGCAGAAGAATCGAAATCAGGAAAAGTAAAAAAGTAGATAAGACCAAATTACTATAAATATTATAAAAGAATTAAATGTAAATTTCATTTTTTCCTTCAAGTTGAAACTATAAAATAGTATTATTAAAAATTATCTGGATTTAAAATCAAGATTATGTCCATAAAGATCATGAAGTGAAGAAAAGAAGGGAGAAAATTAGGGGATAAAAAAGAAACTTTCTGATAGGTAACGAAAGAAAAAACACTTTTGAAAATCTGACAAGTAGCAATTTATATAATTAATAATAAAGCTTCAAGATAGTATAGTACAGGATGACAGATTATATATGTTAGTTTTAAGTAAGAATATTCATGGAAAAATTTTCCTTTTTTTTTTGTTTTCGAGACAGAGCCTCAAGCTGTCCCCTGGTTAGAGTGCTGTGACATCACGACTCACAGCAACCTCCAACTCCTGGGCTCAAGCGATTCTCCTGCCTCTGCCCCCCAAGTAGCTGGGACTATAGGCGCCCGCCACAACACCCGGCTATTTTTTGGTTGCAGCCGTCATTGTTGTTTGGCTGGCCTAGGCTGCATTCGAACCCGCCAGCTCAGGTGTATGTGGCTGGCACCTTAGCCGCTTGAGCCACAGGTGCCGAGCCCAAATTTTCCTTTTTAAAAGACAGGTTTTCAAACTAGATTTAAAAAAGGTAATTATTTGTTTTTGATAAGGAATGTACTTAATACATCTTCAAAATTTAAAAGCAAAATTATGAATAGTATATGTTTCAAATTCAATGAGAAAGTAGATATTTTAATGTTAATGTTAAAGCAAAATTTGAAAAAATTACACATGACAAATTATTTTTGACACACAGTAAAGATATACCTATTTTGAACCTTATCTTGCTAAATACTACAATATTGAACTAGATAAGTCAAAGACAATTAGAAGTACAAATAAAATTGAATAAGCACATATTCAAACTATATCTTCTCAGCCCAGAACTAGAAAAATAAAAGATACATTTAAATATTGAAATGATATTTGCATTTAAAAATCGAAGAATTTTTCTTGAAACAAAGCCGATACATAGACAAAAATGGAGAGTGGAGATCTCAAAATTAAGTTAGGACAGCTTTCACAATGAGCCTCTTACAGGCAGGGACTCCACGTAGGAAGCCACAAGTCATAAGGAAGACAGAACTGCTCAGGATACAAGGATGAGGTGAAGGAGGGAGAGGGAAGAGAGAGAGGAGGGTGAGGAGGAGAGGGGAGGGGAGGGGAAGGACAGGAAGGGGAGAGGGAGGGGGGAGGGACTCACAACTAAACATCAATAAACTCATGAGCAATAACTACATTGGTAGAGTGTCATAACAAGACTGGCAAATATAAAAACTCTTATCTTAAAAGAGTATTAGCAAATCAGTCAGAAAAGGATTTTATTTGTTATTGTTCTTTAAAAATGGTACTACAGTTTTAATACAACCACCAACCTTCCCAAAATAATGCGAACATTTTGTGCCTAGCAGTATCCTGCTTGGTGATGCTGCTGTTCATACATAAGCACTTTATCCAATTACCAGTGTTACAGAGTAACTTAAGGACTTGCTTAGACAAAGGTAAACAGACACTGTAGGTTATTTTTCTTTTACTGCCTAGTTAATTGCAATTACATGTTAGTATTATGTTACTGCTCTATAAGAATATACTGAACTGTCAGGTCATTGCTATTTAAACATCTCATAAATAAGAAATGAACATGAACCAATTTATTGAAATTAGAAGGTAAGAATACAGCCATTCCAGTTTGGGATATTTTCAATACTTCGGTTTCATTTTCAAAATGGACAGTGACAGAGTTTCCCTACGTTTTATGTGATTCCACTTTAAATTATGTGCCCAGATGACATATTTAATTTTAAAATTGCATGGTTCCCTGATACATTATTCAAATACTCTAGAAAACAAATTGTGATTGGTTAAATGTATCATAGTTAACTATCACGAAACATCAGTGGAAATAAAGGAACCATAGAAAGAGGAGTAGTGAAGAATAAGAAGAGTTATCAGAACTAGCTGAACATTAAATGGACAAACAGATCCAAGAAAACACAAACCTCTAATATTCTTTCAGGAAAGAACCTGTTCTGTTCACATTAATATGTTCATGTTTTGTTCACCTTAACCTTATGCTCAATACGATGACAGTTCTTTTCCTAGGGTTTTTTTTTAGGTTTGCCAGTTAATTTTTATTGCCTTGTACATTAAAGAACACAGTTAATAAGTAGAAAACCAGCTAATAAAGCTTAAACAAATTGTTAATAAATGAACTAAATACACAGAATACTTAAACCATATCTCTGTTAACAGTGAGGCATCTTTATCCTCAGTTGATTATCTAATACATTTCACCCATGTAACACTTGTATCAAAGACACCTCTAACATGAATTGCCTAGGTTTAGGTTGAATCTAAATGTAGAATAACAGAAAAATAATTTCAGCCTTTGAAGTGCATGGCTATAAGGTATAATATAAAGAAAAGAAAATGTTTTATTAATACTAGCCAGGCAATATTATTGGCCAATCAGTATAGAGAAACACCCTATCAAAAATCGAGTTTGTGGGAATTTTTTCTTTTTTCTTTTCATGTAGCATTTTTCTTTTTTTCTTTTATGAGACAGAGTCTCAAGCTGTCCACCTAGGTAGAGTGCCATGGAATCATCATAGCTCATAGCAATCTCCAACTCTTGGGCTCAAGCAATCCTTTTGACTCAGTTTTTCTATTTTTAGTAGCAATGGGGATCTTGCTCAGGCTGGTCTCCAACTCCTGAGCTCAAGCAATCCACCTGCATTGGCCTCCCAGAGTGCTAGGATCACAGATCCATGCCTGGCCTCAGGTAACATTTTAAAAAATCAAAGTTAAAGGAAAAAAAAAATCCACGATGAACAAAATATCAAATTTTAACTTTTTAATTTTTTTCTTTGAGACAGAGTCTCAGTATATCTCCCTCAGTAGAGTGCTGTGACATCACAGCTCACAGCAACCTCAAACTCTTGGGCTTAAGCTTTCCTAGTGTTTTTGAGAGACTGTCTTTAAAATGCAATGCTGGGCAGGCACTTTAGGGACTATATGGTTAGAAAAAGTGGAAAATTACCAACTATAAATTAACATCAATACTCAAATCTGTATTTTTGGCCAGACTATTAGATATGTATACATGTATATATCTTAACTCCTTCATTTTTAAAACCTATATTTACTAATATGAAGAATCATTTAAAGCATAGTTTCTGTATCATAAGATAATTTTTAGAACCCGAGAGAGATCTTTGCTGACCTATGCAATAGTGATCAATATCCAGAAAAGCTATGTTATTTGGTACTTTACTAACTGGAATTTTTGAATAACCAATGCTAATCTTGACTCCACTAGACCGCTGCACCCCAAATGCCCTAATCACGCAAGAGAGTACTGCCTTGTCCTCTCATATACACAGATGACACCCCCCTGCCCGGGTCACTCATAGAATGCAGGTCCTCAATAGCATTCTATGAGTGACGGGGTGGGGGGGGGTCATATGTGTATATGTGCATATATGTATATGTATACATAACTCTCTTGTTAAGTGGGATTAACAATATGATGTTTTCAGGGTGGTAAGATAGGAGAAGGAAAGGGGAATCAGAAGAGAAATACCCTGGGGGTCAACAGGAATTCTCTCTTAACTAACACCAATTTTAACTACTTTTCACATTCCTGCTATGCTGGATAAAAATGCTTTTTCTGTATTATTACATTAGCAGGGAAGCAAAGCAAGCACTTGGTACAATAAGGTAGCCTAGTCCTTGTACCTCTCGTGACCAAAAGAATGTATAGAAATCATTGCTATCAGTAAAGCACCTCAAGAGAGGACTGAGAAAAGTTAGATACAAAGTTTTGTTTGAATTACTTTACATACTTTAAATACCAAAAAAGTTTCTCTTAGAACAATTTATATATGTATGAATAAAAACATGAAGAACCAAAGATCCACGAAGTGACTTTGCTAAAGAAAATTACAGGGAAATTTTGGATTAATGGAATGGAAAGAACTGATTAAAGCACTAATTTAAAATACACTGGAGTCTCCTGTAAATCACTTTCTCCAATAAATGCATATTCAAAGAAAATCTTTTGTCAGAGCCACAACAATCTCACAGTACCATTAAGATAATAGAAAATGAAAGTGCAAAGATTCCAGTAAATTAGTAAAATTAGTAAATTACAAATAATTTACTAATGTGCCTTTAAACCACACGCTTTAAGTTTAAACTAACTTATGGTTTAAAAATAAAAGAAAAATGTTAAGAACTTTTTATTATACTACGTAGTGATTTAGAGGTTATGAGGATTTAATTTTTTAATTATACAAGGCACTTTTTAAGGCTTTATCTAGAAAAAAACACAGTGGTGTATTTGCTTATTGTATTCTATATAGAATCATTTTGAACAAAGGATAAAAGGGCTGGGCAACTCTCTAAAGAATAAATACAACCTTGGCTTTTTTGCCAACAAAAATTCAAAAAGAAAAGACACTTGAAAATCTAACCCTATCTTGTTTTTTTTTTTTTTTTTTTTCTTTTTTTTTTTTATTGTTGGGGATTCATTGAGGGTACAATAAGCCAGTTACACTGATTGCAATTGCTAGGTAAAGTCCCTCTTGCAATCATGTCCTGCCCCCATAAAGTGTGACACACACTAAGGCCCCACCCCACTCCCTCCCTCTCTCTTTTTGCTTCCCCCCCCATAACCTTAATTGTCATTAATTGTCCTCATATCAAGATTGAGTACATAGGATTCATGCTTCTCCATTCTTGTGATGCTTTACTAAGAATAATGTCTTCCACTTCCATCCAGGTTAATACGAAGGATGTAAAGTCTCCATTTTTTTTAATGGCTGAATAGTATTCCATGGTATACATATACCACAGCTTGTTAATCCATTCCTGGGTTGGTGGGCATTTAGGCTGTTTCCACATTTTGGCGATTGTAAATTGAGCTGCAATAAACAGTCTAGTACAAGTGTCCTTATGATAAAAGGATTTTTTTCCTTCTGGGTAGATGCCCAGTAATGGGATTGCAGGATCGAATGGGAGGTCTAGGTTGAGTGCTTTGAGGTTTCTCCATACTTCCTTCCAGAAAGGTTGTACTAGTTTGCAGTCCCACCAGCAGTGTAAAAGTGTTCCCTTCTCTCCACATCCACGCCAGCATCTGCAGTTTTGAGATTTTGTGATGTGGGCCATTCTCTCTGGGGTTAGATGATATCTCAGGGATGTTTTGATTTGCATTTCTCTAATATATAGAGATGATGAACATTTTTTCATGTGTTTGTTAGCCATTCGTCTGTCGTCTTTAGAGAAAGTTCTATTCATGTCTCTTGCCCATTGATATAAGGGATTGTTGGCTTTTTTCATGTGGATTAATTTGAGTTCTCTATAGATCCTGGTTATCAAGCTTTTGTCTGATTGAAAATATGCAAATATCCTTTCCCATTGTGTGGGTTGTCTCTTTGCTTTGGTTATCGTCACCTTAGCTGTACAGAAGCTTTTCAGTTTAATGAAGTCCCATTTGTTTATTTTTGTTGTTGTTGCAATTGCCACGGCAGTCTTCTTCATGAAGTCTTTCCCCAGGCCAATATCTTCCAGTGTTTTTCCTATGCTTTCTTTGAGGATTTTTATTGTTTCGTGCCTTAAATTTAAGTCCTTTATCCATCTTGAATCAATTTTTGTGAGTGGGGAAAGGTGTGGGTCCAGTTTCAGTCTTTTACACGCAGACATCCAATTCTCCCAACACCATTTATTGAATAGGGAGTCTTTCCCCCAAGGTAAGTTCTTGTTTGGTTTATCGAAGATTAGGTGGTTGTAAGATGTTAGTTTCATTTCTTGGTGTTCAATTCGATTCCAAGTGTCTATGTCTCTGTTTTTGTGCCAGTACCAAGCTGTCTTGAGCACTATGGCTTTGTAGTACAGACTAAAATCTGGTATGCTGATGCCCCCAGCTTTATTTTTGTTACTAAGAACTGCCTTAGCTATACGGGGTTTTTTCCGGTTCCATACAAAACGCAGAATCATTTTTTCCAAATCTTGAAAGTACGATGTAGGTACTTTGATAGGAATGGCATTGAATAGGTAGATTGCTTTGGGAAGTATAGACATTTTAACAATGTTGATTCTTCCCATCCATGAGCATGGTATGTTCTTCCATTTGTTAATATCCTCTGCTATTTCCTTTCTGAGGAGTTCATAGTTTTCTTTATAGAGGTCCTTCACCTCCTTCGTTAGGTATATTCCTAGGTATTTCATTTTCTTTGAAACTATGGTGAAGGGAGTTGTGTCCTTAATTAGCTTCTCCTCTTGACTGTTATTGGTGTATACAAAGGCTACTGACTTGTGGACATTGATTTATATCCTGAAACATTACTGTATTTTTTGATGACTTCTAGGAGTCTTGTGGTTGAGTCTTTGGGGTTCTCTAAGTATAAGATCATGTCGTCAGCAAAGAGGGAGAGTTTGACCTCCTCTGCTCCCATTTGGATTCCCTTTATTTCCTTGTCTTGCCTAATTGTATTGGCTAGAACTTCCAGCACTATGTTGAATAGTAAAGGTGACAGAGGACAACCTTGTCTGGTTCCAGTTCTAAGAGGAAAAGCTTTCAGTTTTACTCCATTCAGTAAAATATTGGCTGTGGGTTTGTCATAGATAGCTTCAATCAGTTTTAGAAATGTGCCACCTATGCCTATACTCTTCAATGTTCTAATTAGAAAAGGATGCTGGATTTTATCAAATGCTTTTTCTGCATCTATTGAGAGGATCATGTGATCTTTATTTTTGCCTCTGTTAATATGGTGGATAACGTTTATGGACTTGCGTATGTTGAACCAGCCTTGCATCCCTGGGATGAAGCCTGCTTGATCATGATGAATGACTTTTTTCATGATAAGCTGTAATCTATTGGCTAGGATTTTGTTGAGAATTTTTCCATCTATATTCATGAGTGAGATTGGTCTGAAATTCTCCTTTTTGTTTGGGTCTTTTCCTGGTTTTGGTATCAGGGTGATGTTTGCTTCATAGAATGTGTTGGGGAAGATTCCTTCTTCCTCAATTTTTTGGAATAATTTCTGCAGTACAGGAATAAGCTCTTCCTTGAAGGTTTGATAGAATTCTGGAGTGAAGCCATCTGGACCAGGGCATTTTTTAGTTGGAAGCTTTTTTATTGTTTCTTTGATCTCAGTGCTTGAAATTGGTCTGTTCAGGAGGTCTATTTCTTCCTGGCCAAGTCTAGGGAGAGGGTGTGATTCCAAATATTGATCCATTTCCTTCACATTGTCAAATTTCTGGGCATAGAGTTTCTGGTAGTATTCAGAGATGATCTCTTGTATCTCTGTGGGATCAGTTGTTATTTCCCCTTTATCATTTCTGATTGAGGTTACTAGAGATTTTACTTTTCTATTTCTAGTTAGTCTGGCCAATGGTTTATCTATTTTATTTATTTTTTCAAAAAACCAACTCCTTGTTTCATTAATTTTCTGAATGATTCTTTTGTTTTCAATTTCATTGATCTCTGATTTGATTTTGGAGATTTCTTTTCTTCTACTGAGTTTAGGCTTAGATTGTTCTTCTTTCTCCAATTCCATAAGGTCTCTTGTGAGATTGTTGATGTGCTCTCTGTCTGTTTTTCGAATGTAGGCATCTAAAGCGATGAATTTTCCTCTCAAAACTGCTTTTGCAGTATCCCACAGGTTTTGGTAGCTTGTGTCTTCATTGTTGTTATGCTTAAGGAAGTTAGTGATTTCCTGTTTGATTTCTTCCTTCACCCATCTGTTGTTCAACAGAAGATTGTTTAATTTCCATGCCTTTGGATGGGGTCGAGCATTTTTGTTAGAGTTGAGTTCCACCTTTAGTGCCTTATGGTCTGAAAAGATACAAGGTAAAATTTCAATTCTTTTGATTCTGTTGATATTTGTTTTGTGTCCCAGGATATGATCAATTTTGGAGAATGTTCCATGGGGTGATGAGAAGAATGTATATTCTTTATCTTTGGGGTGGAGTGTTCTATATGCGTCTATCAAGCATAATTGTTCTAGGGTCTCATTTAAATCTCTTATATCTTTGTTTAATTTCTGATTAGAGGATCTGTCCAGCTCTGTAAGAGGTGTGTTAAAGTCCCCTGTTATGATGGTATTATCAGATATCATATTGCTCAGACTGAGTAAGGTCTGTTTCAAGAATCTGGGAGCATTTAAATTTGGTGCATAGATATTTAGAATTGAAATGTCTTCTTGTTGTAGTTTTCCCTTGACCAATATAAAGTGACCATCTTTGTCTTTTTTGACTTTAGTTGCTTTAAATCCACATGTATCTGAAAATAAGATTGCAACTCCTCTTTTCTTCTGAATTCCATTTGCCTGAAAAATTGTCTTCCAACCCTTGACTCGGAGCTTTAATTTGTCTTTTGAAGCCAGGTGTGTTTCTTGCAGACAGCAAATGGATGGCTTGTGTTTTTTAATCCAGTCAGCCAATCTATGTCTCTTCAGTGGGGAATTCAAGCCATTAACATTTATGGAGATAATTGATAAGTGTGGTAGTATTCTATTCGTCTTATTTGGTGAGAGTCCATTGCTTAGTTTTATCTTTTGCATCAGTGTGGAGGTTAGGTTCTGTCCTTTGATTTCTGAGTTCTTACTTTGCTGCTGATCCATTGTGGTGGTCAGTGTGCAGAACAGGTTGAAGTATTCCCTGTAGAGCTGGTCTTGTTGTGGTGAATTTCCTCAATGTTTGTATATCCATAAATGATTTGATTTCTCCATCAATTTTGAAGCTTAGCTTAGCAGGGTACAGAATTCTGGGCTGAAAATTGTTCTGTTTAAGTAGATTAAAGGTAGATGACCATTGTCTTCTTGCTTGGAAAGTTTCATTAGAGAAGTCTGAGGTCACTCTGATGGATTTGCCCCTGTAGGTCAACTGGCGCTTACTCCTGGCAGCTTGCAGAATCTTTTCTTTTGTCTTGACTTTGGACAGGTTCATCACAATGTGTCTTGGAGAAGCTCGGTTAGAGTTGAGGCGACCTGGGGTCCGATAGCCCTCTGAAAGCAGTGTGTCAGAATCTTTGGTGATGTTTGGGAAATTTTCTTTTATAATATTCTCTAGTATGGCTTCCATTCCTCTGGGGCATTCTTCTTCCCCTTCTGGAATTCCTATAACTCGTATGTTGGAACGTTTCATAAAGTCCCATAATTCTGACAGTGAACGTTCTGCTTTCTCTCTCTTCTTTTCTGCCTCTTTTACTATCTGAGTTATCTCAAAAACTTTGTCTTGTACCTCTAAAATTCTTTCTTCTGCATGGTCTAACCTGTTGCTGATACTTTCCATTGCATCTTTAAGTTCCCTGATTGACTGTTTCATTTCCTTCAGCTCTGCTATATCCTTTTTATATTCTTCATATCGTTCATCTCTGATTTGATTCTGTTTTTGGATTTCCTTTTGGTTATTTTCCACTTTGTTAGCAGTTTCCTTCATTGTTTCCATCATTTCTTTCATTGTTTTCAACATGTGTATTCTAAATTCCCTTTCTGTCATTCCTAACATTTCTGTATAGGTGGAATCCTCTGCAGTAGCTACCTCATGGTCCCTTGGCGGGGTTGTTCTGGACTGGTTCTTCATGTTGCCTGGAGTTTTCTGCTGATTCTTCCTCATGAGTGATTTCTTTTATCTGTTTCCTTGCCCTAATTTTCCTTTCACTTCCTCTTGCTCTTTAAGTTCTTGTGCCTGTGGACTAAGGGTTACAGGACCAGAAAGGTGAGAAGGTTGAAGAGCAAAAAAGGGATGAAAGAAAGGATGACCGAGTGATAAGAAAAAAAAGAAAGATAGAGAAAGGAGAGGGGGTAGGGATAAGGAATATTGACAAAAAGAAGAGAGGCACAGAAAGAGGGAGACAGGGCAATATAGGTGTACAGTAGGGTACTTTGACACAACCTTAAAAAACCCCACCTTCTGGGGGTTGGGTGCCCAGTGGGGTGGTTCCCTTGAGGTCAGCAGCTCTTTGCTAACCTGGTCAGACACAGTACCCCACCTCCACCAAGTAGAGAGGAAAGACAAAAATGCTATAAATCAAAACAAGCAAACAGAAAACTTTATGGTGATAAAATTGGGTGAAAAACCAAGTGATAGCGGTAGAAACACTAGCAAAAATGAAGTTGTAGTTATTAAAAAAGACAGCAATGGGAAATTATAATTAAACTAGAAAAATTGAGAAAGAAAAAGGGATCTGTATGGAAAAGATTGAAATTAAGAAACAAAAGAACATCAACAACGTCAAAATAAACAAACAAAAAAACCCAACCAAACAAAAAAAAAAAAAGAAAAAAAAATACACAACCAAAAACAAAGCAGTTTGTATATGTTGTTGAATATTGTCTGGGCAACACGTGGTCTTTTGGGGTATGAGATGTTAGTCACAGTTCTGATATGACTGGAGGCTGCTGATTTCTCAAACCCCAGCAGGTAGACACCCTAAATCTCTCTTCAGCCCACTTAAAAGGCACTTTGAACTTGTAAACTTGCTGAGCAGAAGCTTTCCCAGCTTTCTCGCTGGAATCACTGCTGAAGTGGCTATCCACTTACTCAGTGTGCCAAAACCGGTCTCACTCTGCCCCTGAGGGTTAGGGCTGCAAGGCGGCTCAGACCCCACCCTTGGGCTACTTGGTTGCTGGGTTAGCAGCTCCCACCCGTTTCTAGCTCTGCTACCCTGAGGGCGGAGCTTGCCGGGGCAGATCACTGACAATGGATCCGTGTGACCCACCGCCAAACACTATTAGCTCCGTCTGGCTCAGCGGCTCAGACTGGGGCCCTAGACAACGGCCAAAGTTCTCCGCACTCCCACTCAGGCCCTCCCCAAGGCAGTTCAACTCAGTGCCAAGTCCAAGGACATCAAAAGAGTTCACAGGTAAGGCCTTTCTGGTTTGCAGTCTCGCTGCTACTGAACTTACAGTTGTGGGCGGGTTTAGACGGGACCACTTGCCGGTTTTCCACTGTTTTAGTCCTCCTCTTGGGGTCCAGAAGTCTCTCGCTGACTCCCTGTATCCTCATAGGAGTGATGATAGGCAGTTCCCACCAGCCAGAGATGCCTGGAGTCCTATCTCCCCAGACTCACGGTGCCCAGATGCAAGGAAGCTGTTACTCGGCTGCCATCTTGCTCCGCCCCCCCATCTTGTTTTTAAGCATCCACTACTCTAAATTTTCCTTTTATCACTAAAACTTCTTTTCCCCCCTATGGAATTAAAAAAATAAGAAGCAATAATTACTTCATGTTAATGTAAGGATAATTGGTTAGTGTCGTGATTTAAAGATTATAAATAAGGGACCAAGAAGCTTAAAAAAATAACACTAAAAAAGAAATGTGGCAGATAATTGCTTTTTGTTAATGTCTCTATAAAAGGCTCCATCATAATAATTGTAATATTATTTTTAAAATGTGATATATATGGAAAAGGACTTTAAGTAAATAATTTAAGATCCTGAAACATGTAAATAATGAACTCTTGAAATAAGAACAGGAGCTTATGAAACAAGAACAAGTGACTATATGAGCATTCTATGAGTGACCTGGGGGGGCAGGCGTAATATGTGTATATGTGTTGGTGTATATGCACATATATGTATATGTATGTGTTTGTGTATAAAAATTCATTAGGTATAGTGAAAAGCATAGACTTGAAGAACAAACAAGCCAAAATTTTTAACGGAGGAATTCTTTTCACCATACAGTATGTAATAAAATAGAGGCAGAAAAGAGAAAAGGAAAATTACACAGAGACAAGATCTAAAAGTTCCAATACTCATATAGTAGAAGTATTAGAAAGACAAAATAGTTAAAATGGAGGAGAGTTAATATTTAAAGAGTCCACCAAATAAAAACTCAGAAAAAACAACCCCAAAATAAGCCTTAGATTATTGTAAAACATTAGAAAATAAAAGTATAAAAACAATTCCTAAAAGGTATGTGGGAGAATGATCAAATTGTCTCCAAATGAATGAATATCTCTTTAAAATTTTTCATCAACAATATTAGAAACAAGACAATGGAAACTATTTTCAAAATGCCTGAGGAAAAATATCCTGTTAAATCTGGAACTTGATACCCAGTCAAATTTTTATTTAATGAGGATAAAATAAAGACATTTTTAGATAAGCAATAAGCAATAAAGTTTACCAACTAAGCAAACCCAGGCAAATTTTTGATACCCAGGCAAATTTTTATTTAATAAGGATAAAATAAAGACATTTTTAAATAAATAAGCAATAAAGTTTACCAACTAAGCACACTCTCAGAAGTAGGTAGGGGAAAATACTAGTAGATAATATAGTCCAGCCAGAATCTAAAATGAATCCCAAGAAATACAAGAATCAACAAAGAAAGCAGTCTAAATACTCACTGTATGAAAAATTGTTTTTTAAAAAATTGTTAAGTTGTAACTAAAGTTATATTTGAAAGTTTAGGAGAAGGGATACCTAAGAGAAGTAACTACACACTGAGCTTCTTAGCTTCTTGTCATATTTGGAACTGGGGAGAATATTAATACAGATTGATTCTATATTATTTTGGAGAAATACAATTTAAGGCTAAATAAGTAAAGGTAAACACTTGTTGATGATAAATGTAATGATAACTTGAATTCAGTACAGGGAAAACACAACAAAAATACATACAATCTATTCAAATGCTCAAGAGAGGTGAAGCAATGACATAGTAGGGGGAAAACATAAATTAAGATTAAAGGAATACGTGTAAAACTATCAGTAGGAAGTATATAGAAGTTTGAATTAAACATTTTACAAGTGTGATCAAATATTAAATAAAGAACTCTGAATTTAAATAAAGAGGAATAATGTATCTTTTATTCAACTACCACAAAGAATAAGAGCAAAAGATGATTATAAACATGTCAAAAAAGGAAACCTCAAGACTAACATTGTATAAATCATGTTTGCTAACTATAGTAACATAAAACTAAAAGCTAGCCATAAAAATAAAGCTTTCCCAGAGGAAAATAGCTGGAAATTAAAACAAAACACAAACATATTAATTTAATTCATAGATATAATGGAAATAACTATTTACAATTGAATTAATTAAAATTGTAGTATATTAATGAAATTGGTACTTTATTTTAAAATAAAATTTATATTTTTAAATGGTTTATTAGAAAACAGAAAGTATAAAAATAAATTAGTCTTCACAAGTAGGAGGCTAGAAAAAAATTCCAAAGAAAATAGAATGGAGAAAATAATCATGAGAAGCAAGGTTTAAATTAGAAAAATGCACAAATACCAAACAGTAGAGTTGATCAATAAAACTGACAGCTAGTTCTTTGAAAAGTCCTGTAAAAGAAACAATGCTCTGGAAAAACAAAAGCAACAAGAAGGAAATCAAAGTACAAAGAGAATCCAAAATAAAAATAGAGCCACAGAAAAATACTGAAAAAATAAAAGAAATTATGAAAATTTCATGAACTTTGTACCAAGGAATTTGAAAGTTAAATAAGAATATTTTAAGGAAGATATTGTCTTAAGATATTAATTTATGTCACAAATGAGCATGACAGCATAGGCCAATAAACATAAAAGAAATGGAAATAGAAGCCAGAAATATTTCCTAAGAAAAGGCACTAGGCCCAGATGACTTTATGAGTGAGTACCAGCAAATCTTCAAGGAACAGATAACTCATCTTATGCAAACTATTCCAAATAATATAAAAAGTAGAAAAACAGCCAACATATTTTATAAGCTAACTTAACATTGATATGAAAGCCAGACTGTATTCGGATTTGGTCTATTATTTTCCCTTTACATTAATATTATTCAGAAGCCTTAGAGTTTATAGTTTCTGGTCCTGATGTGAAGGGGAATGTTTTTCTATTGTTTGTACTAATTGGTTATTGCAACTTCAAATATAATTCTAAGTGTTTAAAATGATTCTGAAATCACTTTAATGGGGTTTGATAGGAAAGGAGTTTGTGAAGGAATTAATTCAGTTTTATGCTTGATTTCAATAGATCTTTCATAACTTCATTTTTATAGTAATTTATATAGTGTAGACATATACACTGATTTATGAATATTTCTTTGGAAAAACAAAAAGGATGAGAAAATGGTCTCTAGGTTCTCTACTGTCATACATCAAGATTTCCTTTCATCTTTCTACATTTCATAGATATCTCTATATTTAAGATATGGAGAGCTACATAGATATTAGTCATCATGACAGATGTGGTCACTCTGCTGTGACAGGCTTGGGAAACAATTCTGTGTCTAATCTCAATGAAACATGTTTTCTTTTTGTAGCTTATTCTGTCTATCAATTTTTTCTGGGACCGTTGCTGGAAAGAGAATGACTAATTGGGTTGCCACATTTACTGCTCATAAGTTGGAGACTGAGGTGGCTCTGGCCAGAGGCACACATTTTCAGAGCTACCACTTCCTTTATTTTACCGCTTTTTGGTGTTTACTTTCCTCTAGTGTTGCAAGGGGTTAAATAGCACTGCATGTCCATATAAGGTAGCGTAAAGTACATGTAGCACCAGTCCTGGGTTCAGATCCTGACTTCATTATTTCCTAGTTGTGTGATCTTGGGCAGGCTGATTAACCTCTTTGTACCTTAAGCCCCCTGGTTGAATAATGGTATTGTTACAACTTCACAACACAGAGTTGTTATGGGGAATATATTACATAATATATACAAAATTATTCAGCACAACCTTCTATTATATGTAGCTGACACTCCATATATGCTAATTTCCTTGCCCTTAAACAATTTATATACAAGCTTGGACCCAAATCAGCTGACCATAGTGTCATTTTGAAAAAAAAAATGTTTTTTAAATTTCAAGCAGCCAAATTTGACAATTGAATTTTAGAATTATAAATAACCAGAAGTTGCCCATAAGTACTTAGGATCATAGCACTTAAGAAATTGAAAAACAATTAAATATAGTTACAAACCTATATATTCTTATGGGTAGGAGCTGACTTCTTAATGCCTGCTAAAAAATAAACACTCAGATATTTGAAAAATGAAGGTGATTAATTTATATGTATAATTATTAACAAAAATAATTAAGATGATTTAGCACTTCCACATTACAAAGCACCACAATCTTCTTTGTTTTCTCACCAAAGCCCAGGGAATAAGTTCAGCCAAGTATTAACATCCTCATTTTATAGTTGAGGAAACTAAGACTGAAAACCTTTCAGTGACTGTCTTAAGACCACAGTTAAAACTTGGAGCTAAAGTTAGCTAAATCCTTTTTCAAAACCCTATTTTTCTCTTGTGTTTTGGGGAAAGTGTGTGGGCTAAATAGATTATGGATAGAAGGTCATAGGAGAGTAATTTGGCAATGTCTGGTAAGATTGAAAATATGCGAACTTTATGATCCAGCAATTCTGCTTTTAGGTATATACCATTGGGAATCTATCTACAAGTGCACAAGGACACAAGAACAAGAATGTTTTTGCAGGATTGTTTGTTAATAGCAAAGTTGGAAACAACTTAAAGTCTATCTGTAGGAGAATGAATAAACTGTTCTCTTCAAATGATGACATGTCATACAACAGATAAAATAATAGGTTAGCTCTCAGAAATGCGATAGTGAATGAAAAAAGAAATTTTAGAATGATATTATATATTAATAATAATACTTTTATAACATTTTAGAAAAGTAGAATTCTAGATACTGTTTACTAACCTACATGTTCTTTCTATGTTCTATATTGTAACAAAAACGTAGCATTTGTTATCAAAATAGAAAGACGTTGTCTGAAAGAATTCATACCAATTCATTTTATCTATGAGGTTCTTGTTTTCTTTTTTATGTAAAAGCAAGAAAAAACATGACAAAATGTTAACACTTGTTAATTTCTGGTGTTGGGCCCATGGATGTGTTGCCTTTATTATTTTCTCTTTTATGCAAAATTTAAGTTTTTAAAAAATAAGAAAAAAAGAAAAAAATGCTCATTTATGGAGCAGTACAGCACAATGGTTAAGAGCATGAGCTTCAAAAATAAACTAAATTTGAATTTAAGTTCTGCCAAATATAAATGCTGTTAAAGTGAAATAGGTCTCTATGTTGCAGGACTTCTCAGTGCCTTTAAAATGCTGATGTATGTTGTGAGCCTTTAGGATGAGAATATGACATTCAGAAATTCCCAATGATCAATTGTCTTCATGCTAGAAAAGGTCTCCCTTCATCTCTTTTCCTATTTAATCAGACTGTTGTGTTTTTTGTATTCTCACTATCTCTAAGATCTCTTTCTTTATAAAGGCAAGGTATCCATTCTTCTTTTCTCTACTCCTCAACAAAGTGGCTTTTAAAAGTGGACAAATTCTGAGCAGCCCAAGGATTCATAGGAGAATTGAGATAACCTCTTTCAAAATCATTATGGTTTATTTGATGTGGGTAATTTTTAAAAATTCTATTTATTATTTAGTAGTATATATAATTTTCAACTTTGGGCAGTAGGTATAAAATATCTAGACCACAGCATGAAATCCAATTCCCTCTCAGTTACTCAGAATCTTTGGTTTGTTCAGTGTTTGTGCTTCATATTAACGTGAAGGTCCACTGGGATAATGTCTTCTGAAATGTATCTTTTTTTTTTTATGGGTTAAAAACATAGCTGTTTTTATTAAAAAGTATTATTCATTCTTTTTTTTCTTTTTTTTAATTTAAAAAATTTTTTTTATTGTTGGGGATTCATTGAGGGTACAATAAGCCAGGTTACACTGATTGCATTTGTTAAAGTCCCTCTTGCAATCCTGTCTTGCCCCCAAAAGGTGTGGCACACACCAAGGCCCCATCTCCCTCCCTCCTTCCCTCTCTCTGCTCTTCCTTTCCCCACACCTCCCTCCTTCTTTCTCTCTGAAGAGTATCTTAAATTATAGTTTGCACCATACCCTAGGTGGCCTGCTCATTCCTTAGGAAATTCCACTAGAGATATAGCAGAAGGTGTGACATGTGTCACTCATAGAATACAGTCTCCTTCGTATTCCATACAGATCCTCAAACCCTTTAAGTTGGATTTGAAACCCAACCTGGGCACTTGCTATTTCACCTTGCTCTACTCTAGACTATTTCCACATCCAAAAGAATAAGGAGACATTGATACCCCTTCAGGTTAATATATATAAAATATTGTTTCTAGTTGATAGATTGAAGATATACATTTCTAATTTCAACATTTAATAAATTGGAATGCATCTTTAATTCTTGCTTTTTTGACACATTTTAACATCATTAGGAAAACTACATCTTTTTGAGAAATAAAGAGCTTCTTACATTTGATGGAAAACAGCATTTGTCATCAGTCCTGTCTTTCCAACCAGATCCTGGAGGCCAGGAGTTCTTTTATATCCCATCCATCTTGTATGCTGTGATCTACCCTAATCATGCAGTCCATGAACATGCATTTGCTTATTGAAAGGAACATGGCAGGAATAAATAGCAGACTCAGAGTCTTAGCACTACCCCTTGTTAGCCATTAGATTTTAGAAGTTCCTTCATCTTTTGTGCCTCCACTCTTCTCCATATAAGACAGTGGCATTTCCTGCCATGTGCATGTCTCATGGTAATGGTGAAGATCAAATGAGATAATGCATGAGAAATACTTTATATATTCCATAATGGTACCCAAGGGCACCCAAGCATTTCTCAGTCACTGTTGGGTTGACGAGCTGTTTCTATGTAGGATCTTCTACATATTACAAAGTGAGGGTTCCATATAAACTAAAGCCAAGTTGTTCAAAGATAGTATTATTTCTATGATTTCAAGAACTTCTTTCATTTTGCTCAAAGCTGACAGATTTATGATATAATGCTTGTTTTAGTGTTGGGTATAATATTCAACCTGGGCTGGGAGAAAATTGAGAATTAACGGTTTTATTCCAGGTCCTGCTTCTAACCTTGGTCTCCATTTGACCTCGGGTAAATTCAGATCTCCTGGAGGGCAAGCTGTCCAGACAGAGAACATTTAGCTGTGGTTTACCTTGGATTTGAAATGTTTCCCCTAGTGATTTATGTCTCTGACATGGTCTCATTTTATATAACCCCAAACAAAGCCTCATTTGTTTCCCTTGGCCTCTTTGAAATCACCAGAGCTGCTTACTCCATATATTCAAATTTTACAAAATTCTCCAGGATGTATCCCCTGTGCTAAAGCCAGGCCTGCTTTGTTGCTTAGCTTGGTGATCTTCTGGGCCTCTCTTGGGATTTCCAAACTTGTGTTCTCATGGCAAAATGAACCAAAACTGACAGAAAAAATATATTGGTCTTTATAACTGAGGCTTGCGTACTCACTTTCTAGGAGTTAAGCTCTGAGTGTCAGGTCTCATCTGTTGTGATCTAGGAGCATGGGATGGATTGTATTGAGGGCTCAGCGCTGCAGTGACCCCCAGACAAATATCTTCTTGTAATTTCCACCAACTTCTTAGTTATAGAAGCAATTGTTGAACCTTTACTGTGTCTGGTTGGATCAGTCATAGACCAACAAATGTGTTTCTTTATGTACCAGTATGTGCAGGAGACATTTAATCACAGGAGACAAATACATTATCAGTTAATAGCACTGAGTTTTGGTGTGAAGAGAATTGTGTAACTTCCAAGCATCTGAAGGACCAATCTGGCTATCCCTATAGACTGTGGATGAAAAAAAAAAAGTTGGACTTTGGTATAATTTATAAACAAACTTGAAAAGAAGCAGGTGACTGGGTATATTACTGCGATTGCTTAGTATGGAAACGACATCAGAAACCAGTTAATTTGGACCATCATGGTCCTCTGCACTGCTGGGGCACCTGTCCATAGCTGATGAATGTTGTTAATACTTCCATATTTTACTTAAATTTTGAAATAGATGAATGACCCGGGACACTAAAGAGGAGAAAAATGATTAATATCCTGACTTTCATTCTTATAATCTTAGAGCTGATGTCACTCAGTTGTTGGATTATCTGTTCTCTGAAAGTTCAAATCCATTTGTGCTCTGGCCCTTTCTAGAGAAATTCATCTGACATCCTTAACACACTGTGATGAACTCTGTCACAGCCACCTTCAAAGACTGCATCCCTGTTCGATTTTGGATGAGTTTCTTGCTCTAGTCCCTAGTGACTAAGTTCATTAGTAATGTGTTGGCAGGTGTTATGGCTCACATTCTTCTGAATTAAATGGGATTTGAATGTGATCCTTCACGTGCTCTGCTTTGAATTTGAGGGAGCATGTTTCTACTCCATGGAGATGGAGGTATCTATACATACTCAAGAATGAGAGAAAAATTAAAAGCATTTCATATCACTCTTTTCTTGTTGATTTTTAAAAAGCTGTTTAAAAAAATATCTTGGACGGCTCTGAGGAGGCTCATTCCTCCCCTCAAAATGTCAACGTTTTTTCTTATATCAACGTTTCTGGTATTTTCTTTTGGGATAAATGTAATTCAGAACTATGTCTATACAATCCAGTGAAATGGAGAATTTAAGATAATCCAACCATGATAAATAATATTTCCCCTTAACTATTAAAATATTTTAGGTAAACGTGTTTTTAAAAAGTTTAAGATCATCTAGACCAACTCAATTCTCTAGATTACTTTGCATAAACATAGGGTATATGTATGTATATATAGATATATTTTAAAAGGTCATTAACTATAAAAAAGCCAGAGTTAGATAAATAGTATTTAATTCATTTTGACTCTAGTTTCCTCTAGAATTTAACAAAGCATTCTGTGTCCCTTCTTTACCCCATTATATTCTCAGAAGCAGCTGCTGTTGCCTTGGCCACAATACAGCATTTATTTGCTGATTTTGGGACATTTATGTCCTAAGTTGGCTGAGCTGTGGGGATGCTGAACTTCTTGCAATACAAGGCTACAAGCCATGGGTCGTGGGCCTTCAAGGCACCTGTGAGAAGAGCTGGTCTGTAAGCGTGTCTTGCCAGCTCTTGGTTCCCACTGATCATGTCCTAAACCCAGGGAAGGCTCCAGTGGCCTCTAAGTGATTGAGATGGGCAGACGAAAGCAGGGCATACCACTTTCATGAAGTCAGGATCTCTTCTGGACTTATTAAAAAATCTAAAGATTCTTCTATGCAAGCTGATTTTTATGCTTTTGGCTTTAACTTGAAAAAGAGGGAGGCAGTCCAAACCAAAAGAAAATTTTTGGACTTCTCCATTCTGGGGCATTTTGATCCAAACTGAGTCTACTCTCAAAGACTTCCTGCAGGGCACTAATTAGTTCAAAAGCAAATTATCTTCTATGCCCTGTGTCTTCTATCCCCTATGCAACTGCAGTGGGTCAGTCTTCCCTTGTCCAGAGAACCTGGCTAAAGGACAGGAGAACTTAGATAAGGATGTAGGGGGAAATACCACTTCTAAGACACAGGTGTCTGCTTTGAAGCCTTCAGTGGCTCGTGATCTAAAAGTTCCTCCGTGATCTAGTCCCTGACACCCATTCCCATCTTATCTCTTGTTACTTCTTGCCTTGTATTTTTTGTTGTAGCAATTTGAGAGCATTTGAAATTCTGTGCTCCCCAAGCTAGCCCATGTTCTTTCTTGCCATTCTGTTTTGGTTTAGGTGTTCTTTCTGTCTGGAATGCCTTCTTGCTGGTAACTTCTTATCTCCCTCCTGTAGTTTCCTCTGCCCTCCACCTTAAGACACTGCATTGCTATCATTTCCCCTGAAAGTCCTCTTAGATTCTGGGCAATTCTTTCTGACCGTGGGTGTGCACATACCACATAATTTTACAACCATCTGACTGTTTAACTCCTCCATCAAACTATGAGATCTTTAAAGCAGAGAGTGAGTCTCTTTTATGTTTATTGTTATTATTATTATTTTTTTTTGATGCTTGATTTAAAGACTGGAGCACAGTGTACACTCTAAATAAGTGCTGAATAAATTGCATGAATAGGTAAAGATTTCTGGGTAGGTAAGCGGTAATGCTTTTGGTCAATTGTTCCATTCAATGGTGAGCAGAGAATCAATCACATCCCAATAATAATAACAGTTATGTCTTATCTGAACAGATATTGCCTGACAAGTGTTTTCAATATGTGCAACCCTTGGAACAACACCATGAGGTAGTTACAATGTTTATCCCTATTAAAACTTAAGGGAATGATTATGATGAGAATTAGGATAATTACAATATCAATAAGGAATTTAACATTTTTTTAGAAAAAAACTTTATAAGAGAGAAACAATATTAAGCGATTCTCTTAAAGCCACACATAGTCACAAAAATCAGAGCTTGGGATTGCAAACCAATGCCAATATGATGTGCCTAATCAATGATGTGTTATTTGGAGGCAGGTGTAGAAACTGGCCATGTTGGAGACCAATTGAAATGCCCCCAAATGCAATTAGACTTCGAATTACTCTTCTGGGAAAACTCTACAAGCAGTAGAATCAAGACATATTTCATTCAGTCAAGGGCTGGCAGAGTCTTTGTACACATGGGCTCCAAAAGGCAGGAACAGCTTGTTAATCTGGCATTTAACTACCAGAAATTTCTATTAACAATTATTACTGGGAAGAGTATTTGATGCATAATGATGGCCCTAGGGTATTGCTTGGTCATGAAATGCCTTCTGAATCAAAGAAAATTGAAGTTGTATTCAGTCTTAAGTTAATACTGAATTTGTTTTATGTCTTCCAAGTTTTTGGATATGAGTAATCTCTGAATAACTTATATATACTTAACTATATTAAATATTTTAATAATAACTCCACCAAAGATAAAGTTAATAATTTCAAACTTGACTATTTTTTCTTCAAAGATGTATAGATGTAATTTATTAAATGCAAATTCATGATAAAAAATATGAATTCAACATAACTTTTGGTTATTACACATGTATACTTTCCATTACTGAACATCATTTGCTCATTTAATAAGTATTTATCAAGTACCTACCATGTGGGCAGGTACTGTGTTGGGTACTGAATATACAAGTGTGGTTAAGGCAGACACATTCCTTGCCCTTCTAAAATGAGGGAATTGTGAACATTTTTGGGGTTAAAGAAACTAATTCTTATTCTCAATGATTAATGCTATTGTGGGCAATATTAAGACTCCAAGGTTGATTTAAATAAATTCTACAACTGAACTAAAAGCCAACTTCTATGTACAGAAAAGAAGAAGTATTAGACTCGAGAAGCATGAAAGTGCATTTATTGCTTGGGGATGCACAGGTAGGTAGGAAGCAGGTGGTCCTTAATGGAAGACATCCTTCATTTGGTCAGACTGTCGAGGCCTAAGGAGTTTGGGCTTAATCCTATAGAATGGATGGCTAATCGTCTTCCTTGTGCCAACACAGTGGTGATGTTTTCTTGAAGAACTATGATCAGATACCTTTTGCACTTCAGAAAAAGTGCTGTGAATGGTTTTTGATGTTCACCAAAGATGTTGGAGGAGGCAGGGCAACCCCCATGCAATGAATGCATGTGCTGCCTCATCCTTGGAAAATGGAAAACCATCAATCAGTCAATTGGCCAATAGTCATTAGTCAGCATATGTCATTTGGATTAAATGTCCAGGACAGAGCTTGGTACTTTGGGAAAATAAAGAGAAATATTAGATGTTGTATTTCTTTTTATATAGCTGGAAGGAAGTACAGTATATGCAAGGCACAGTCAGACTCCAGAAGAAATTATTAAATCTTGACCTTTCTTTATGGACTGGCTTTGACGTGTGGAAATACGTTAGTTTCCTGGAGGATAATTCAAAGATAAGGATGGAGAACTAGACAGACCTCTTTTGTCATTTCTCAAATGTCCTGGTGACCAGACATGATCAGAGCTTTGGGAAGGGAGGTTAACAGACTGTAACAATCAACTAAACAGGTCTCCAGTAGAGTGCTGGCCAGGCAAAGTGCACATGAGGTGTGGGCTATGAGTTTAAGTTTTTAGGTCTCCAGTTCCCTTCCCGCTCAGAGCCTTCAAGTTAAAGATCCAAAGCTTGAATCGGCTCTCTTTGGATTGGCAGTTCACTTAGACCACTGGAGAGCTGAGATTTGTTTGCTTTAAAGTTTTCTCCAAGTCATATTTAATAGGCAGATGTAAACTTATATGTTCTCCTTCCAACAACTCTTGGATCCTTGTATTCCTTGATGCTTGCACTCTTTTCCCAGGGTGTTTTCAGCAACATAATCTTTACTTTGCTAAAGGAGAAGGGCCTTTGGCTTGTGTGATTTCCCACCACCCTGTCAGTTATTATGTCTGTTTTCTTGAAAAGCCTCATTCCAGCTTGTTTATGATGGGCCTTGTGGTCAGCTGCAAACTTAGTTTGCAGTTTTTGGTAACATTTATTGTTTTCATCTTATTAAAGAAAAATGCATGTCAGTGGTTGAAAAATGAAAAATATAGTGAAGCATAAAAATGAAAATTCAAATCACGTATAATTCTATCACCCATTATTTATTGAGAATTTACCATATTTCAGTTTTTCTGAATCTATAGATGGATGAATGAAAATTAGAGGTTCCTGACTTACAGAATCTATAGAATAGAAGCAACACACACAAAAAAGGGAAATAAAGTGTTTTGATGCCACACAAAGTCATTACCATATATGTATCAGAGATTATGCTAAGCATTAAGGATTCCAAAAATGAAGAAGATACACATAGACATAGCTTTTTTTTTTTTTTTTTTTGAGCAGTGTCGAGCCTTACTATGTCACCCTCGGTAGAGTGCTGTGACGTCACAGCTCACAGCAACTTCAAACTCTTGGGCTTAAGCGATTCTCTTGCCTCACCTTCCCAAGTAGCGAGGACTACAGGTACCTGCCACAACACCTAGCCATTTTTTTTGTTGTAGTTGTCATTGTTGTTTAGTGGGCCCAGGCCAGGTTTGAACCTGCTAGCCCTAGTGTATTGGCCAGCACCCATTAGATGAGCAATGGGTGCTGAGCCCCCCTTTTTTTCTTTACAAAGTTTAGACTGCTGTTAGTTATATAGATCAATATAGAGGTTATTATAATACAAAGGGGTAGGTTAGAAACAGCTTAAAATAGTGGCTGAGGACATACATAACTTTGAAGCCACACCATCTGGGTCAAATCCTGGTTCATCCACTAACTAGCTATATGCTGAATATGGTCAGGTAAATCAGCCATTCTGCTCTTCAGTTTTGTCACTGGGAAAACAGAGGCAATAACAGGTTTGTTTCATAGATTCATGCAAAGCAGTTAGAGTAAGGCCTAGTATAAAGTGCTCATACATATTTAATTGTCTTTTAAGAACTATGATATGGAAGCATATTTTATGTTATTTACATATTGGAGTGCATGAAAGGAGCACTTGATTTAGATTTACAGAGTAGGGGAGGTCAAGGAAGATCCTTGAGGAGGAAGAAGTAGCCTGAAACCTGAACAATGAGGAGGTAATATGGCACATTTGGGAGTGCGCAATGTGTGTGAGGGTGTAGTTCCCGTGCAAAGTCCCAGATGAAAGATAGTGAACGGCTTTCAAAGAACTAAAAGAAGTACAGTATGACTGGAATGGAGAGTTTGAGGGTCTTTCACTTATTATTTTGTAACAACCCACCTCAAGATGCTGTTGCTTTGAAATACAGAGGGTTGGAAAACAACAATTCAAATAACTGAGAATTTTGCATCAGAAATCAGAGACAAAGGGAGATAGTGGAACAACATCTTTAAAGTGCTGAAAGAAAAGAACTATCAGGCCAGAATTTGATGTCTAGCAAAAGTATCCTTCAGGAATCAAAACAAAATAAAAACTTTCTCAGATGAAGGAAAATTGAGAGAACTAGTTACCAGCAGACTTGTGGTATAAAATAAATACTAAAAAAAGTTCTTCAAGCTGCAGGAAAATTGTAATAGGCACTAAAAATTTCAGGAATCAAGAAAGAACAAACAAATGGTTTATAGCTGGGTAAATACAATAGAACTTTTTCTTATTTTAAAATTCTTAAAATTTACATGACTATTGAAAGGAAAATGTATTAACATTGATGGGATTTTTCAGCATATGCAATACACATGACAACTACAACATGCAGGGGGAGAGTAAAGACATCTATCTGGTTGCAAGTCTTCCATATATTACTTGAAGTGGTAAAATGTTAACTTTAAGCATGCTGTGAAAGATTAGGCATACATATTGTGATTCCTAGAGCAACTCCTAAAACAATACAAAAAGATATATCCAGAAATCCAATAGAGAAATTAAAATAAGGCAATAAAAAGTATTCAAATAATTAAAAAGGCAGGAAAGGAAAACAAAAGAACAACAACAACAAAAACAGGATAGAAATAAAATAGTAGACTTAAATATCACCATATCAAAAATTGCATTAAATATAGATAGTCTAAACACATCAATTAAAGGACAGAGATGGATTTTTTTTTTTGGTAAAAAAAAGACACAATTATATGTTGCCTGCAAGAAATCCACTTTAAATATAATATATGGACAGGTTAAAAGTAAAAGGATAGAGAATATAGTATAATAAACACTAATCAAAAGACAGCTGGAGTAAATATATTAATATTAGACAAAGTAGACTTTGTAAGAAAAATAATACTACCAGGGCTAAACAGGAAAATTACATAATGAAAAAAGATTCAATCCACCAGTAAGAAATAACAATCTTAAATGTATATATGCCAAAACTACATGAAGCAAAAAACTGATAGAACCTAAAGGAGAAACAGATAAATCAATTATTGAAAGTTTCAACACTCCTTTCTCAGTATCTGATGAAAGATTAGAAAGAAAATCAGGAAGAATATAATAGGTGTGAATGTGTTCAATCAACTTCATCTGATTACCAATGTACCAAACAAGTGCTGAAACACATTATTTTGAAGTGCACATGAAACATTCACCAAAATGTAGACCATATTCTGGACCATGTGTGGAGGGTAGATAGTCAACAATCACTTAGCAGATTTTTTTTTTTTTTTTTTTTTTTTTTGTGGTTTTTGGCCTGGGCTGGGTTTGAATCCGCCACCTCCGGCATATGGGACCGACGCCCTACTCCTTGAGCCACAGGCGCCCCCCAGACTTAGCAGATTTTTTTTTTGTTGTTGTTTAACAGGCCCTGGCCAGGTTCAAACCCACCACTCCCAGTGCACAGGGCCAGCGCTCTAACCATTGAGCTATGGGTGCCCACCCACTTAACAGATTTTTTAAACATTTAAATTACACAGCATATGTTGTCTGACCATAAAAATAATTGAAACACAAATATATATGTATATATGTTATAAATATATAATATATAATGTTATGAATGTATAATATATATAACATTTACAAATATCTGGAAATTAAACAATGTTCTTCTAAATAACCTGTGGATAAAGAGGTAGTCTGAAGAGAAATGAGAAAACTTAATAAAAAAGAACTTAATGAAAAAGTAATGAAATGAACTTAATGAAAATATAACATTAAAATTTGTATGCTGCAACTAAACCAGTACTTCAAGGGAAGTTTATAGCATTTAGTCCTTATAGTATTTATTTAATATAGTATCATAGTTATCAACTACTTATGTTAGAAAAGAACAGTAAATAATCTAAGTTTATGTTTTAAGGAACTAAAAATAGAATTAAACTCAAAACAAAATAAAGGAAATGATAAAGGGCATACATTATAACGAAATGGAAAATAAAAATAAAATGTAGGTTTTAAAAAATCAACATTAATAAACTTCTATGTAAATAACAGAGAAAATTTAAAAAATAGAAGAGATACAAATTACCAATATTAAGAATAAAAGGAGCTTTCATTACAGATCCTTCAAGCATTAAAAGCATAACAGTAGTACAAAGTTCATAAATTTGACCCCATAGATAAAATAGACCAATTCCCTGAACACAAACTGCCCAGAACTTACACAAAAGCTATCACTTTTCTTGACTGTTATTTTACTGGACTGGAAATTCCTTAAGGATTATAACGGTGTCCCATTTTTTAAAAGATGAATATCCAAGGCCTATAGCCTGCATAACACAAAAGCAGTGACTAAAAGATATGCATTGAAAGAACTGATGGATCTAACATTGTAATGAATTTCTTTTTAACCAGGAACTTCCAAATTTAGAATCAGCTCTAACCATGGGGCTTTAAGGGGCTTTTAGTCTGTTTTTAACCATCATCTCTTTGTCTTCTTCATGCATTTCTGCTGCTTCTGTGGGAGCAGCTCTAAAAGTGGAGACCAGAACTCACAGGCAAGCCTACGCCTTGTATGAAAAGCTCACTGCTGTGGATGTGCAATCCCAAACTAGTAGCAGATAAGGTTTACATAATAGTTTCTTGGGTAAGTGTCTGTGTACTAGGGTGCTAGGTACCTCATCATTGCCAAGTTGGAGCAAAGGTAGGCTACATTGGTCAAGCCTTAGAAACATTTCAAAACTCAACCATGAAGTGGTGTTTTTACTTGTTAGTTTTATGTTTTGGGGGGATGTAGGTAGAAATGAGATGCTTCAGCAGTGATTAAAGTACTTAGGGTACAGACATGTTTGTGTTTTGACCTTCAAAGCCAGATACCTAAACACAGACACACTTTAAAAACTTTTAATTGTTCTCTTGTTCAAAGATAACCTTGAAAAAAGCCTATTTTACCAGTTATGATAAAAAGTGTCATTTTATCAGTGACAAAATGTTCGTGGGACAAGAGTTTTCTAGAATAAGCATTTTTAAAACTCAAATCCATAGATTATGAGGATCCTGAAACTAGTCCATAGGTATCACAGAGAATTTTTTTTTTTCCCCTCACAAGAGAGATCTGCAGGTTATGGCTACAGGCCACATTCAATTCTCCACCTGCATGGAACACATTATTCTTAGTAAAGCATCACAAGAATGGAGAAGCATGAATCCTATGTATTCAATTTTGATATGAGGACAGTTAATGACCTAGTACATGGCGGGGGTGGGGGAAGAGGAAAGCAGAGAGGGAAGGAGTGAGGGGGGTGGGGTCTCGGTGTGTGACACCTTTGGGGGCCAAGACACAATTATAGGAGGGACTTTGCCTAACAAATGCAATCATAGTGTAACCTGGTATCTTGTATCCTCAATGAATCCCCAACAATAAAAATATTCTCCACCTGATTTTGTACATAGTATTTCCCTGGAGCTCAAACACACCCATTTATGTGTTGTCTGTGGTTGCTGTCAAGCTACAGAGATAAATAAGTTATGGGGTCATTTCCTCCATACTAAGTGATTATGTCTCCTAAGAAAGTAGAAAGGGCTGTAGAGAGAGTTGTTGAGCCTTAGATGCTTTGGAAAAGTCTATTAATTGGAAAAAATTTAGGAAGGTATAAAGCATATTAAGAGAGGCGGCTGCATAAAAAATACATGTTTACCATAATTTTGCCCTCATCATGCATAAAATTTTTTCTATGCAAGAGAAAATAGATTATTAAAGTACTGTTTATGATGTTATGTGGACATCCTTAATGGATTGCAATACTACCATTTGATGTCATAGTAGGAAATTGTTTGATGTTTAAGAAAAGGCTAAAAGTATGTTATTATTTTCTTTAAAAATAAGAGACTTGGGGGTGGGTGGTGGAGACCAGATGGCTGACTGAAGCCAGCTTTCCACAGAGGCTACCATCCAGAAGAAGAGTTAAAGGACAGAAATTTAGCAGGTAACCTGGTGGATTAGAGCTGTGCCAAGAGAGAAGGATGAAGAATGCACATCAACCCTGCTGAGGTGAGCTGCGACCCCAACGATAAAAACAAAAGGTACAAAATCCATCACCAAGCAGACAGGAGTAACCTCCCCCATGAGAATGACTTGGAGTGCCCCACAAACAAACAAGCAGAGTTCAAAGGTCCTCCCACTACACTCCACGGGAGAGACCCTCTAAAAAGTGGACTTACCTCCTCTACTAGGGTGCCACGGCGTTCTCCTGCCAGGCATAAAACTGTATAAAACTGTATATATCCTCTACCTGCAATTCTGAGCTCCCAGCACTCCCCTCCACTGTCACTCTGAGGTCTGGAGGCCTGTCCCCCAGGAGTCCAGATTCTTGGGTGATTTCTCGAGGGGTGTGAACAGGGCCTAGACTACAGCTGGTCAGTGCTGATTCTGCGGCACAGGAGTGAGGAGAGGACGGTCAGCTGACAGGGAACCACGCCAGAGTGGCAGTGCCCCGAGGCTCAGAGCAGCAGCCATTTTTAGCAACAATAGGGCTCAGTCCTGGATATTTCAAAGCCACATCCCCTGTCTCCCTGGGCAACCAGAGGAGGCTGGGCATCTTCTTAGGTGGCAACCACCGCAGAACAGATCTGGGACTGAAATGCAGGCCCCAGGAATAAAGGGTTTCCCTGAGGAGGTACTGGCTTGGGTGGAGCGCGGGGACTAGAAAATGCACACACACAGCCAGGAAATTCCCAGAGCAGGGGCTGACCCAGATGACTGCTTTACTGAGCCTAAGAGGCACCCAGCCCTCAGGGGATCATCAGCCTGTAGACAAAGGAAGGCAGTAGGCTAGAACTGACAGCTAACCATGCTGCAAATACAAACCTGCAGAAGCAAAGACAGGGCCTGAGGTGCAGGTTCTGGGAACTCAAAACAGCTTCTCTTCTGCAGGGGAATTTAACAGGAACAGAAACAAATTCCTGCAAACTTGTTCTGTTTGGTCAGTAACATCAATCATGGGCAGGGCTGGAACTGAGCTAACACCCCCAGCCTCCATCAAGCACCCGAGGTTGTCAGGCCTCACCTCCCCCTGCAGGATAGAGGCAGAGAGCAGCAGCCTGGCTGAGCAGATATAGATTTCCTGTGATTCAGGTAGGTGCAAACCCCTGGAGTATCTGCTCACTGGAGGCAACTGGGTAACAGCACTGTGGGGCTATCAGTGACTGGGTGTGACAGAGGTGCAAGATGGGGCAGGAGGCATCAACCTTCCCAGACTAATCTATTTGCTGGGTGGATTCTCCTGACTTCATGGAGCACCAGAGCAAGTCATAGCTGAGTTGTCACCAGACCTCTGCGATCCAGTTGCTAGAGGCCTTTTAAACTCTCCCACCTGAGACAGGTGCTCACTGAGACAATTGATTTGGACCTTTTGAACTGAGCCAATCACCTGAGGACTATTCAAGTAGTGCCCTGGGTGTGTGGTTGTAGGAAGGTTTGATTTTCCTTTTCTACTTGTTACCTGTGGGGGGCAGGGTGAATTAATTGCTGGTATTTCTCCACAGTTGAAACTTCAACCCAGAGTAACTGTTTCACTAGGGTCGGACAGAGAACAGCTGAAAACAAGACAGAAACACTTAGCCCCACCACACTGAACAGGTCCCCAGTTTCTCAGGCCATAACACTGTACAGGTCCTGAACAAAGCTCCAGGGGAAAAGTCAAACGGTGTAAAATAATCACGGGGCAGAATCAGTGGAAAAACTCTGGTAACATGGATAACCAGAATAGATCAACCCCCCCAAAGCTGTTCATAAACAGCTAGATGAGATGTCAGAAATCGAATTCAGAATTTGGATTGCAAACAAGATTAATAGAATGGAGGAAAATTTGGAATTAGAAATTCAAGGAGCAATTCAAAAGTTAAAATTAGAAATTCAAGGGGAATTTCAAAAGTTGTCTCAAGAATTTAATGAATTTAAAGACAAAACCACCAAAGAATTTGACGCACTGAAGCAAGAATTTGCAGCCCTCAAACATTTGAAAAACAGTAGAATCCCTCAGTAACAGAGTGGAGCAAGAAGAAGACAGGATTTCTGACAGTGAAGACAAAGCTTTTGAACACTCCCAAACTCTCAAAAAGGAAGAGAAATGGAGATCAAAAATGGATCATTCTCTCAGAGAGCTCTGGGATAATTCAAAGAATGCTAATATCCACCTCATTGGAATCCCTGGAACTGATGAAGTGGCCTTGCAAGGCACAGAGGCCCTTCTCCATGAAATTATGAAACAGAATTTTCCAGACATGCCAAGGGATTCTGAAATTCAGATAGCAGACAGTTTCAGAACTCCTGCACGAATCAATCTGAATAAAACATCCCCCAGGGCATATCATAATTAACTTCACTAAAGTTAATATGAAGGAGAAAATTCTGAAAGCAGCCAGATGTAAGAAATCCATTACCTACAAAGGGAAGAATATTAGAATGACTGCAGATCTCTCTGCTGAAACTTTTCAAGCCAGAAGAGGGTGGTCATTGACTTTTAATCTCCTAAAGCAAAATAAATTTCAACTCTGGATCCTATATCCAGCTAAACTGCATTTCATTTATGATGGAGAAATTAAATACTTTAATGACATTCATATGTTGAAGAAATTTGCCATAACTAAACCAGCTCTTCAGGATATTCTCAGACCCATCCTTCATAATGACCAACCCAATCCTCTACCACAAAACTAAACTCACTCAGAAACTTTTGATCAAACTCCAACTTCCACAGGGGCAAAAGGATTAAAAATGTCCACTGGACTTTTGAAAAACTCGATACCCAAAATTTTGCCAGATTTATCAATATTCTCCATTAATGTGAATGGCTTAAACTGTCCTCTAAAGAGGCACAGGTTAGCTTACTGGATATAAAAACTCAGGCCAGATATATGCTGCATACAAGAGTCACATCTTACCTTAAAAGATAAATATAGACTCAGGGTGAAATGATGGTTGTCCATATTTCAGGTAAATGGTAATGAGAAAAAAGCAGGTGTTGGAATTCTATTTGCAGATACAATAGGCTTTAAACCAACAAAAGTAAGGAAGGATAAGAATGGTCACTTCATGTTTGTTAAGGGTAATACTCAATATGATGAGATTTCAATAATTAATATTTATGCACCCAACCAGAATGCACCTCAATTTATAAGAGAAACTCTAACAGACATGAGCAACTTGATTCCCTTCAGTGCTATAAAAGTTGGAGATTTCAACACTACTTTGGCAGTGTTGGATAGATCCTCCAATAAAAGCTGAGCAAAGAAATTTTAGATTCAAACCTAACCATCCAACATTTCAATTTAGCAGACATTTACAGAACATTTCATCCCAACAAAACTGAATACACATACTTCTCATCAGCCCACAGAACATATTCCAAAATTGATCACTTCTTAGGTCACAAGTCTAACTTCAGTAAATTTAAAGGAATAGAAATTATTCCTTGCATCTTCTTGGATCACCATGGAATAAAAGTTGAACTCAGTAACAACAGGAATCTGCATACTCATACAAAAACATGGAAGTTAAATAACCTTATGCTGAATGATAGCTGGGTCAGAGATGAAATCAAGAAGGAAATTGTCAAATTTTTGGAACAAAACGACAATGAAGACATGAATTATCAGAATTTCTGGGATACCGCAAAGGCAGTCCTAAGAGGGAAATTTATAGCACTGCAAGCCTTCCTCAAGAGAACGGAAAGAGAGGAAGTTAAAAACTTAATGGGACATCTCAAGCAACTGGAAAAGGAAGAACATTCTAATCCCAAATCCAGTAGAAGAAAAGAAATAACAAAATTAGAGCAGAATTAAATGAAATTGAAAACAAAAGAATTATAGAATAGATCAATAAATCAAAAAGTTGATTTTTTGAAAAGGTCATTAAAATAGATAAAACTTTGGCTATCCTAACTAGGATAAAAAGAGTAAAATCTCTAATTTCACCAAGCAGAAATGACCAAAGACGAAACAACAACAGACTCCTCTGAAATTCAAAAAAATCCTCAATGAATATTACAAGAAACTTTATTCTTGGAAATATGAAAATCTGAAGGAAATTGACCAATACTTGGAAGCACGCCACCTTCCAAGACTTAGCCAGAATCAAGTGGAAATGTTGAACAGGCCAATATCAAGTTCTGATATAGCACAAACATACAAAATCTTCTTAAAAAGAAAAGCTCGGGACCAGATGGCTTCATGTCAGAGTTCTACCAAACCTTTAAAGAGGAACTAGTGGGCAGCGCCTGTGGCTCTGTCGAAAGGCACCGGCCCCATATACCGAGGGTGGCGGGTTCAAACCCAGCCCCTGCCAAACTGCAACCAAAAAATAGCCGGGTGTTGTGGCGGGCGCCTGTAGTCCCAGCTGCTCGGGAGGCTGAAGCAGGAGAATCGCTTAAGCCCAGGAGTTGGAGGTTGCTATGAGCTGTGTGAGGCCAGGGCACTCTACCGAGGGCCATAAAGTGAGACTCTGTCTCTACAAAAAAAAAAAAAAAGAGGAACTAGTACCTATATTACTCAACCTGTTCAAAAAGGTAGAAAAAGAAGGAAGACTACCAAACACATTCTATGAAGCAAACATCACCCTCATCCCCAAACCAGGATAAGACACAATAAGAAAGGAAAATTATAGACCAATATAACTAATGAATATAGATGCAAAAATATTCAACAAGATCCTAACGAACAGAATCCAGCAACACATCAAACAAATTATACTTCATGACCAAGTCGGTTTTATTCCAGGGTCTCAAGGCTGGTTCAACATATGTAAATCTATAAGTATAATTCAGCACATAAACAAATTAAAAAACAAAGACCATATGATTCTCTCAATTGATGCAGGAAAAGCTTTTGATAATATCCAGCATCCCTTCATGATCAGAACACTTAAGAAAATTGGTATAGAAGGGACTTTTCTTAAACTGATAGAGGCCATCTACAGCAAACCCACAGCCAATATCGTATTGAATGAAGTTAAATTGAAATCATTTTCACTCAGATCAGGAACCAGACAAGGCTGCCTATTGTCTCCATTGCTCTTTAACATTATAAGGGAAGTTTTAGCCATCACAATTAGGGAAGAAAAGGCGATCAAGGGTATTCATACAGTGTCAGAAGAGATCAAACTTTTACTCTTTGCAGATGATATGATTGTATATTTGGAAAATACCAGGGATTCTACTACAAAACTTTTAGAAGTGATCAAGAAATGCAGCAGCATCTCAGGTTACTAAATCAACATTCATAAATAGGTTGCCTTTATATATACTAACAATAGTCAAGATGAAAAAACAGTTAAGGACTTTATTCCAGTCACAGTAGTGCCAAAGAAGATGAAATATTTGGGAGTTTATCTAACAAAGGACATGAAAGATCTCTATAAGGAGAACTATGAAACTCTAAGAAAAGAAATAGCTGAAAATGTTAACAAATGGAAAAACATACCATGCTCATGCTGGGAAGAATCAACATTGTTAAAATGTCCATACTACCCAAAGCAATATACAATTTTAATGCAATCCCTATTAAAGCTCTACTGTCATACTTTAAAGATCTTGAAAAAATAATACTTTGTTTTATATAGAGTCAGAAAAAACCTCGAATAGCCAAGACATTACTCAGAAATAAAAACAAAGCAGGAGGAATCTCGCTGCCATATCTCAGACTATACTATAAATCGATAGTGATCAAAACAGTATGGTACTGGCACATAAACAGAGAAGAAGATGTCTGGAACAGAATAGAGAACCAAGAGATGAATCCGGCTACTTACCATTATTTGATCTTTGACAAGCCAATTAAAAACGTTCAGTGGGGAAAAGATTCCGTATTTAACAAATGGTGCTGGGTGAACTGGCTGGCAACCTGTAGAAGACTGAAACTGGACCCACACCTTTCACCATTAACTAAGATAGACTCTCACCGGATTAAAGATTTAAACTTAAGACATGAAACTGTAAAAATACTAGAGGAGAGTGCAGGGAAAACTCTTGAAGAAATTGGTCTGGGTGAGTATTTTATGAGGAGGACCCCCGGGCAATTGAAGCAGTTTCAAAAATACACTACTGGGACCTGATCAAACTAAAAAGCTTCTGCAAAGCCAAGAACACAGTAAGTAAAGCAAGCAAACAGCCCTCAGAATGGGAGAAGATATTTGCAGGTTATGTCTCCAACAAAGGTTTAATAACCAGAATCCACAGAGAACTCAAATGTATAAGCAAGAAAAGAACAAGTGATCCCATCGCAGGCTGGGCAAGGGACTTGAAGAGAAACTTCTCTGAAGAAGACAGGCTCATGGCCTAGAGACATATGAAAAAAAGCTCATCATCCTTAATCATCAGAGAAATGCAAATCAAAACTACTTTGAGATATCATCTAACTAACTGTAGTAAGATTAGCCCATATCACAGAAGCCCAAGACCAGAGATGTTGGCATGGATGTGGAGAAAAGGGAACACTTCTACACTGCTGGTGGGAATGCAAATTAATACATTCCTTTTGGAAAGATGTTTGGCGAACACTTAGAGATCTAAAATACATCTGCCATTCAATCCTATAATTCCTCTACTAGGTATACACCCAGAAGACCAAAAATCACATCATAACAAAGATATTTGTACCAGAATGTTTATTGCAGCCCAATTCATAATTGCTAAGTCATGGAAAAAGCCCAAGTGCCCATCGATCCACGAATGGATTAATAAATTGTGGTATATGTACACCATGGAATATTATGCAGCCTTAAAGAAAGATGGAGACTTTGCCTCTTTCATGGATGGAGCTGGAACATATTCTTCTTAGTAAAGTATCTCAAGAATGGAAGAAAAAGTATCCAATGAACTCAGCCCTACTATGAAAATAATTTATGGCTTTCATATGAAAGCTATAACCCAGTTACAACCTAAGAATATAGGGAAGGAGGAGAGGGAGGGGCGGGAGGGGGGAGGATGGGCAGAGGGAGGATGATTAGTGGGATTACACCTGTGGTGCATCTTACAAGGGTACATGTGAAACTTAGTAAATGTAGAATATAAATGTCTTAACACAATAACTAAGAAAATGCCAGGAAGGCTATGTTAACAAGTGTGATGAAAATGTGTCAAATGATCTATAAAACCACTGTATGGTGCCCCATTATGGCATTAATATACACAGCTATGATTTAATAATAAATAAATAAATAAATAAAATAAAATAAGAGACTGCAGGTTTCCACTATCTAAATGTTTGCTATCTGACAAGTTTTTAGGAATGGGTTATCTGGGTAAAGGGGTGTACTTGTACATTCCTTTTTTTTTTTTTTTTTTTTTTATTGTTGGGGATTCATTGAGGGTACAATACGCCAGGTTACACTAATTGCATTTGTTAGGTAAAATCACTCTTCCAATCATGTCTTGCCCCCAGAAGGTGTGGCACACACCAAGGCCCCACCCCCTCCCTCCTTCCCTCTCTCTGCTTTTCCTTCCCCCCCATGACCTTAATTGTCATTAATTGTCCTCATATCAAAATTGAGTACATAGGATTCATGCTTCTCCATTCTTGTGATGCTTTACTAAGAATAATGTTTTCCACTTCCATCCAGGTTAATACGAAGGATGTGAAGTCTCCATTTTTTTTAATAGCTGAATAGTATTCCATGGTATACATATACCACAGCTTGTTAATCCATTCCTGGGTTGGTGGGCATTTAGGCTGTTTCCACATTTTGGCGATTGTAAATTGAACTGCAATAAACAGTCTAGTACAAGTGTCCTTATAATAAAAGGACTTTTTTCCTCCTGGGTAAATGCCCAGTAATGGGATTGCAGGATCAAATGGGAGGTCTAGCTTGAGTGCTTTGAGGTTTCTCCATACTTCCTTCCAGAAAGATTTACAGTCCCACCAGCAGTGTAAAAGTGTTCCTTCTCTCCACATCCACGCCAGCATCTGCAGTTTTGAGATTTTGTGATGTGGGCCATTCTCACTGGGGTTAGATGGTATCTCAGGGTGGTTTTGATTTGCATTTCTCTAATAGACAGGGATGATGAACATTTTTTCATATGTTTGTTAGCCATTCATCTGTCTTCTTTAGAGAAGGTTCTATTCATGTTTCTTGCCCATTGATATATGGGATTGTTGGCTTTTTTCATGTGGATTAATTTGAGTTCTTTATAGATCCTAGTTATCAAGCTTTTGTCTGATTGAAAATATGCAAATATCCTTTCCCATTGTGTAGGTTGTCTCTTTGCTTTGGTTGTTGTCTCCTTAGCTGTACAGAAGCTTTTCAGTTTAATGAAGTCCCATTTGTTTATGTTTGTTATTATTGCAATTGCCATGGCAGTCTTCTTCATGAAGTCTTTCCCCAGGCCAATGTCTTCCAGTGTTTTTCCTATGCTTTCTTTGAGTATTTTTATTGTTTCATGTCTTAAATTTAAGTCCTTTATCCATCTTGAATCAATTTTTGTGAGTGGGGAAAGGTGTGGGTCCAGTTTTAGTCTTTCACATGTGGATATCCAGTTCTCCCAACACCATTTGTTAAATACGGAGTCTTTCCTCCAAGGTATGTTCTTGTTTGGTTTATCGAAGATTAGGTGGTTGTAAGATGTTAGTTTCATTTCTTGGTTTTCTATCGATTCCAAGTGTCTATGTCTCTATTTTTGTGCCAGTACCATGCCGTCTTGACCACTATGGTTTTGTAGTATAGACTAGAATCTGGTATGCTGATGCCCCCAGCTTTATTTTTATTACTAAGAACTGCCTTAGCTATGCTGGGTTTTTTTTGGTTCCATACAAAACACAGAATCATTTTTTCCAAATCTTGAAAGTACAATGTTGTTATTTTGATAGGAATGGCATTGAATAGGTAGATTGCTTCAGGAAGTATAGACATTTTAACAATGTTGATTCTTCCCATCCATGAGCATGGTGTGTTCTTCCATTTGTTAATATCCTCTGCTATTTCCTTTCTGAGGATTTCATAATTGTCTTTATAGAGGTCCTTCACCTCTTTAGTTAGGTATATTCCTAGGTATTTCATTTTCTTTGAAACTGTGGTGAAGGGAGTTGTGTCCTTAATTAGCTTCTCATCTTGACTGTTCTTTTGGGGTAGGATTCCTATTGTTCCTTGGTGCAAGTTTCATCGACCCACTGCTACAGGTCTTGTGTTGTTTTTTCCAGTTGCCTCGCAAAAGCTAGAATTCTCATCTGTAGTGGGTGATCTCTGGTCCCTAGGTGCCAGCTGCCTCTGCCTATTTGCCTGGGTTTCCTGGCACAGCCTGCTCTCAAAGTCTGTTGATTCTTCTCCCTTTCTGTTCCAAATGAGCCTCCTTTGAAGCTGTGCATGCCTCGGCAGAAGTCCCACCCTTTACTTAAGCAAGTTCAAGTATGCGTGCTGCCTGTTCCCAACATTCTCTTTCAATAAGGCCCTTTTATGGGTCAGGATGTGCTGTGCTTTGCCTTGGACCTCTTTGATGCCCCTTGCTTTACTGACTCATCATCAGTTGTCAGTGCCATTCTTTCAAAATGCTGTTGTGCATGTGGGACTGAACTCTCTCATAGCTCCAGTAGCTGGATCTGGGCTTTATTCCTCCCAGGCACTGGTTCTGATTCCAGATCCCCTCCCTCCATTCCCAGCTGTTCTGTGCCACCAGCTACAATAAATACAGCAATGCCTAATCAGGTTCAGTTACATACCAGGCTGCCTTTTGGGGACTTGTTTGCTTCCATTGCCTTTTGTTGGTTCTTTTAACCTGATCTGCCCAATATAAAATGTTGGGTAGAGAAACAAAGGTAGCATGTGGGTAACATGATCACCTGAGACTTGGGTCTGCATTTCTGTAATAAGCCATATGCAGTGAACTCTAGCAGGGCTGAATCCCAATCATGATACAAAGAATCTATGGCTTGGGAGTCTGGATTGTCTCTTTCCATTCACTGGTTGTGAGACCCTGTCTAAGCCTCAGTTTCTTCTTTCACAAAGTGAAGTAGATAGTATCCACCTTAGAAGGTTGTTATGAAGATGTAAAGAACCTAACCAGCATCTGGACCCAATGATTGCACAGAACCAAGTAACTGTCTATGCCTTTCCCTGGCCTCAAACTTTTTTTTTGTTTTGCAATTCATCAGGATCTCAGTATGCAGAGGCATCCTATTGTTCCTCTTTGGAGTTCCAGAAATGAGACTTTAGAGTGCAAAAATATGTTTGAACTAAAGCTTTTCACACGCAGAAGCTAGCCAAGTCCCACTTCATCTATGTTCTTTTCCTCAAGAGGAATCTTTTCTCCCTTCTCTTCTCTCTATTAGCCCCTCTTTCCCCAGTATTGTTCACTTTGTCCTAGACTTATCTTTGCAATATCTCCCTAACCTTTATTTGGCCATCTTTCTTACACAAGAAAGCTTTATTTATTTTTTCCCCTTATATTTAGGAACGAAATCATAGGCTTATAGAAAGAATCAGAATTAAAGTCAGAAAATCTCGCCCAGCCTAGGATCTACCCCTTACCAGTCACGTGATCCTTGAAGGGAAATTCATTTTGTTGTACGTCATTTTTCTCAACTCCCTGATCTTCAAGAGTTGAAAAACTCTACAACTCTTGATTACTAAGAGATATTCCTCTTATAGCAGAGTCTTACATACTATTGGGAGATGACCTGAAGAAAATCTATGAAGTTCTAATCCACTTCAGGGGAGTCAAGTTGAATTTTTCAAATTCATGGGTTGACTGGAGGTGAAAGATAAGGCATGAGAAACAGTTTGAAGAATGCTTCTATTCAACTCAAATTGTTCCATGTCCCTTCTCTGTCTACACATACCTTCATAAAAGAGGGACAGCTTTAGAAATTTTATTCTTTTTATGGTAGTTAACATTCAATGTTTTTGCACCTTGCAGACTGAGGGCTAGGGGTGGTTTTCCAAGTGGTATGAACCAAATGAGTCTTTTCATTTGCCTTTGGACCTTGCATGAGAGAGTCCTCAAGTGACTGACCTCTACAGAAGGGCCACACCACCCTCCCCAAACTCATTTCTCTTTAACTCACAGCTCACTCTATATCCATTCTGTCTCCTTCGTCATTAATTGACCCAATCTTTCTCTACTTACTGCACCACTGGTGGTCTTGGGTGTGTAGCCCAGATGTTTTCCCCAAGTGACTAGATTACTTTTCAAGTGGCTTCACAGAGCAGATGTTCCCATTTACCTCCTTCCCCTCCCCAGTCACCGATTGCCAAATCTTTACACTTCTTCAGAGAGCACATCATGTTGCTGCTGTGTGTTTGATCAGGAGAGTACAAGCAGGAACAAGAGAGCCCCACTCTGAAGACTGTTTGGCAGGCGAGCTCCTGGGTGTAAGTGTGCTCTCCCTCCCTCTATTCCCATTACAGTTGTGAGCAGATGTTCTCCACCAGACAACTGGCTGCTCTTTCTCTGGCTCCTTCCACCAAAGTTCATTTTCATTCCCCTGATTCACAGTCATCATGATGTGCCCAAGATTCAACCATCCTCTTTACTTCATCCAGGGCTTTGCTTGCTCAGCCTCAAAAATCTGTTAAGTGGAGCATGCCCCTCAACCTAGACTTCAGTTACCAGGTGCTGCCTAGCATTTCCCTCATTTGAGTCCATCATGTTGTCTGCCCTCTGCTTCCCTTCTCAGCCCAACACTTACACCAGCCCCAGCTCCTCCGCACCATTGCCATTCCAGCCATGTTCTCTCTCATCTGAGCTTTCCCTTCTTTCTGGAGTATTCTTGTTTTTCACTTTCCCTGGCTGATTCCTGCTCATCCTTGAAATCTCATGACTTTCTCTCTGAACTCCACCTGCCAATCGTAAATTCCCATAAAGTTTATGTTAACTCCCACTCAGCCCTCATTTCTCTGTATTATATTCATCTTTTTACTTATCTCTCCATTTGTCCTTACTTTAATCTTGAAATCTGGGCAAATGTGTTTTCCCAGTATCAAACAAGAGTGTCATAATGGATTCCAGCTTCCTTCTTTGACAGTGTTCATTGAGTGTCTACTTTGTGCTAAACACACCATGAGATCTTGCAGTCATCAAAATGAGGGAGGGATTGTCCCTGTCTGTTGAGGTCACTTTGTGGATGCCATTTATTAGGGCCTGGGACTGGTTGGTCTCTAGCCCCAGCCTATCTAGCTGTATTCTGGATGCGGACTGCTATGCTGTTATCTCACTCAGGAACAATTGCTCTTAGGTGCCTGAGGGCTATTTACTTTAGCAGAAGGGAGAAAAAGATAGATAGTCTGTGAGGGTGAAGTAGTCTTAGAATAGATCTTAGTCTTCAGCAGAGAGATGCCATACTGCTGTTCTGCAGGCAGGAGAAGTGACAGAGTGGGAGTAAGCAGGTCCATGATAGAATGTGCATACTCCCGACTGCCTTTTCCTCCAGCCTAATATAAGGCTTGTCTCCTGACTCTTACACCACAGGTATAGAGACTGCCAATTCACTAATGCTCTTGTCTCATGAGCTCTCTCATGCTTGTTAGGAGAGCCAAATTCCTCCTCATGCCCTTTTCACCAAGGTGTTCCATTATTGAACTACAGGTGTTAATTATAACTCTCACTCCTCCTAGCCATAGGCTATACAGGCTGCTACACCAGTCCTCAGCTAGTTTAAGTTCTACACACAGGCTGCAGAAGTAGTGTGATGTTACTACAGGGATGTGTGTCCAAAATGACATGGAAAAATGATACCTGAACTATTAAAGTAAGCAACCTTGAAGGTAAATCCTAGAGGAAATATGGCAAAGCCATGTTAGTACTAAACACAAATGGGAAGTAAGAGATGGTTTAGAGCAGTGATGGGCAAACTGCCTACTAGCCAAATGCAGCCTGCTGCATGTTTTGTAAATAAAGCTTTATTGGAAAAAATAAAGCCATGCATATTCATTTCCATATCGTGTATGACTTCTTTTAAGCAATGGCAGAGTTGGGTAGTTGTGACAAACTGGATGCATGGAAGTCTAAAATATTTACTGTTTGGCTTTTTACAGAGAAAGTGGGCTGACCTCTGGTTTAGGGCATGAAAATTAAAAATGGCCTAGAAAATGTTAGGGAAAAGTAGAAAAGGGTAAAATTCTTTAAGTAGATTTTAAAATATATTATACAGCTATATAATCAACACAGTGTAATACATATTTGGCAAAAGGCAAATAGCTCACTGGAAAGAACAGAAAGCCAATCATCCAAGTTCAATACATTTTTGTTAGATATAGTGATCCTATTCTACTATCTAACATTAATCTTAGTGTAGGTTTGTACCCTTTAGCCCACTTCTATTCCTCCTTCCCCTTCCCCCCACTCCCTCTTCATGGTTTCTGTTACATATAATGTTTTTCTACCCTCTACATCCATGTGTTCATTTTTTTTTAAATTTCTCATATGTAAGTGACAACATGAGGTATTTGTCTTTTTGTGCTTGGCTTATTTCACTTAAGATCATGATCAGTTCTATCCATGTTGCTGCCAGTGACATGATCTTATTCTCCTTTATGGCCAAATAGTATTTCATTGTGTGTATATACTACATTTTCTTTATTGATTCATCCGTCTATGGACACTTAGCTGAATTCAGTATCTTCACTATTATGAATAGTGCTGCAATAAGCATGTGAGTGGAAGTATCCCTTTGATATATTGATTTCTTTTTCTTTTGGTAGATACCCTGGAAGTGAGATTGCTGGATTCAATAGTAATTCTATTTTTGGTTTTATGAAAAATCTCCATAGTGGCTGTATCAGTTTACATTCTCACTAACAGTGTATAAGAGTTCCCTTTCCTCTGCATCCTCATCATCTATTATTTTTTGTCTTTTTAGTATTAGCCATTCTGACATATGTAAGGTGATATTTGGGATTTGCATGTCTCTGATTAGTGATGCTAAACATTTTTTCATATACCTGTTGGCCATTTGTATGCCTTCTTCTGAGAATTATATATTCATATCTTTTTCTCACTTTTTAATGAGATTATTTGTTTCCTGCTACTGTTCTTATATATTCTAAATATTAGTATGCTGTCATATGAATAATTTGCAAGTATTTTCTCCCATCTAATAGTAGACCCCATCTAATAATTTGCAAGTATTTTCTCCCATCTAATAATAGACCAATGTCCAGGAGAGTTTCCCCCAGATTTTCTTCTAGTATTTTTATAGTTTTGGGTCTTACATTTAAGTCTTTAATCCACTTTGAGTTGATTTTTGTATATGGTAAGAGATAGGTGGTCTAGTTTCATTCTTCTGCATGTGGCTATCCTGTTTTCCCAGCACCCTCTATTGAGAGGATGTCCTTTGCCCAGCAATATAAGTTCATGTTGGCTTTCTCAAAGACTAGTTGGCTGTAAATATGGAGCTCTACTTCTGTGTTTTTATTCTGTCTCATCAGTCTTTGTCTATTTTTATATAATACCATGGTGTTTTGGTTACAATAGCCTTATAACATATTTTGAAGTCAGATAATGTGATTACTACAGCTGTGTTCTTTTGCTCAGGATTCCTTTGACTTCTTGGCCTCTTCTTTTGATTCAGTATGAATCTTAGGATTATTTTTTTCTAATTATGTGAGGACCAATGTCACTATTTTGATAGAGATTACATTGAATCTGTAGATTGCTTTGGGTTATGTGGTTCTTTTCTTTTATCTATGTTTTTTTCTTTGTTTGTTGTTGTTTGAGACATATTGTCATAGCTCACAGCAACCTCAAACTTTTTTGCTCAAGAGATCCTGTTACCTCAGCTATTAACTGGGGCTAGAGGCGCCTGCCACAATGCCTGGCTAGTTTTTCTATTTTTCAGTGGAGATAGGGTCTTGCACTTGTTCAGGCTAGTCTTGAGCTCCTGAGCTCAAGCAATCCACTTGCCTCAGCCTCCTAGAGTGCTAGGATTACAAGTGTAAACCAGTGCACCCAGCTAATGTGGTCATTTTAATGATATTAATTCTTGTAATCCATGAACATGGGAGCTGTTTCCATTCGTTTGTGTCACTTTCAATTTCTTTCATCAGTGTTATATAGTTTTCCTTGTAAACAACTTTCAGCTCCTTGGTTAAATTTATTCCTGGGTATTTTATTTTTTGTAGCTCTTATAAATGAGATTGTTTTCTTGATTTCTTTTTCAGCTAGACCATTGTTGGTATATAGAAAGATAAGTAATTTTTGTATGCTTATGTTATATCCTGCAACTTCACTAAATTCACTCATCAAATTTAAGCAATTTGGTAGAATCTTTAGGTTTTTGTAGATGAGATCATATCATCAACAAAGAGAGGCAATTCAACTTCCTTCTTTTTAATTTGGATGTATATATATTTTTTTCTTGCCAGATTGCTTTGGCTAGGACTTCCAGTTGAATAGGAAAGGCTTTCAACTTTTACACATTCAGCATGTTAGCTGTGGGTTTATTGTATACGACTCTTATTATTTTAGTATGTTCCTTTTCTATGCCTAGTTTATTGAGAATTTTTATTGTGAAAGGATTTTGAATTTTATCAAATGCTTTTTCTGAGTCTATTGAGATGATTGTAGAGTTTTGCCCTTCATTATGGACACATTTATTGATTTGAATATCACATTTATTTATCACATTTATTGATTTGAATATGTTTAATCATCCTTATATCCCTGGTATAAATCCCATCTGATTGGTGTGTATTATCTTTTTGATGTGCTGTTGGATATGCTTTGCTAATATTTTGTTGAAGATTTTTGTGTCTATGTTCATTAGGGAATTATTAGCCTATAGTTTTCTTTTTTTGTTGCATCATTCTCTGCTTTGGAAGTCAGGGGAAATGCTGGCCTTGTTGGGGGCAGGATTCTCTCCTCTTCAATTTTTTGGAATGATTTTAGTAAGATTGGTATTAGTTCTTTTTATGTTGGCAGAATTTGGCTGTTGGGAGACTTTTTATTGTTGATTCAACCTTGTTACTCATTATTGGTCTGTTCAGGAGGTTCTATTTCTTCCTGTTTCAATCTTCGTAGGTTGTATGTTTCTAGGAATTTATTCATTTCTTCAAGATTGTCTAGTTTGCAGTATGTGTTTGTTCATAGCAGTCTCTGATAATCTTTTGTATTTCTCAGGTATCAGTTATATTTCCTTTTTTAGTTCAGATTGTCTTTATTTGGGTCTTCTCTCTACTTGGTTAGTCTAGCTTGTAATAAATCAATTTTTGTTTATCTTTTCAAAGAACTAACTTTGCTATTTGTTGATCTTTTATTTTGCTTTTTATACTCTGTTTCTTTTAGTTCTGCTCTGATCTTTATTATTTCTTTTATTTGTGGATTTTCTGAATTTCTGGATTTTCTTTTAGTTTTTGGAGTTGATTTGTTCCTACTTTGCTATTTTCTTGAATTGCATCAATAGATTGTTAGTTTGAAATCTTTCTATTTTTTGATGTAGGTATTTATTTCTATAAACTTTTTTTTAACATTGCTTTTGTTATAGCACAAAGATTTTTGTCTATTGTGTTTTCTTTTTATTTCAAAACAATAAGGGGGCACAAAGGTTTTAGATTGCATGGATTGCTTTTATAATATTTGGGTCATGTTTATAGGTATGCACTATAGTTCACAGTACCCATAGGTAGGTTTTTGTTCCTACTTTATTCCTCCCTTCCCCATGGTTGATTTCCACTGAGTTTTACTTCCCTTTGTGCATATATGTGCTCCTTGGTTAGTTCCAGTTTAATTAAGAGTACATGTGGTGTTTGTTTTTCCATTCCTGAGATATTTCACTTAGGAGAATGGTCTCTAGTTCTATGTATATTGATGCAAAAGTTATTTATTCACTCAGCCACTTTTTGTGGCAGAGTGGTACTTCATAGTATACATATACTGCATTTTATTAATCCACTCATGAATTGATTAGCACTTGCATTGATTTCACATCTTTGCAATTGTGAATTGTGCACCAAGAAACATTTGAGTTAGGTGTTTTTTTTTTTTTTTGTAAGAAAAGGAAGGTTTCTTAACTAATGTTGAGGGGAACCAAATGATTACTAGAAATCTAAAATATTGGGTTTCAGACAGCTGCCTCACTCCTTGGTTCTTAGAGTGGTCTTGGTCAAGGAATGACCAGACACACCAAAGTAAGGTAAGCATAAAACAAAATTTATTGAGAAAGAGAAAGAGTTCCTCTAAGTTTTATTCAACTGTGTTCTGAGAAGATACTTGATATGATTTTGATTTTTAAAAAGTTGTTGGGATTTGTTTTGTGGCCTAACACATGCTCTATTCTGGAAAATGTTCCATGTGCTGATGAGAAGAATGTATATTCCGCACTTGATGGATAAAATAGTCCATAAATGACTGCTAGGTTCATTTGAAGTCCCAATTTACATCCAACATTCCTTTTTTAATTTTTTTGCCCAAATAACCTGTCTAATGCTGAGAACGGGGTCCCCTACTATTATTGTATTGCAGTCAATATCTCTCTGTAGATCAAGTAATTTTTATATTATGAATTTGAGTACTCCAGTGTTAGGTGTATATATGTTTGGGATTGTTATATTTTCTAGCTGGATTGATCCCCATATCATTATGTAATGAACTTCTTAGTCTTTTCTTTCTTTCTTTTCTTTTTTTTTTTTTTTTTTTTACTATTTTTGACTTTAAGCCTATTTATCTCATATAAATAGAGCTACTTCTATTTCCTTTTTGTTTTGGTTTACAGGGAATATCTTTTTCCATACCTTTACTTTTAGTCTATATGTGTATTTACTGCTAAGTTGAGTTTCTTAGAGGTAGCATATAGTTGAACCATGTTTTTTTTTTTTTTTTCATTTAGCCATTCTGTATCTTTAGAAAAAATAGTTTTAGGAGGTATGCGTTTAATTGTGTTATATATATGTATTGTAGAGTGGTGAAGTCTGGACTTTTGGTGTACCCATCACTTGAATAAGGCATATTCTATCCTATAAGGTAATTTTTCATCCCTTACCCCCTTCTGCTTAGACCCCTTTTGAGTCACCAGTGTTCATTATTTGTGCCCTTATGTAGCCATAATTTAGCTCCCAGTTATAAGTGAGAACATGAAGCATTTATTTTTCTGTTCTTGAGTTACTTTAAGTCATTCAATATCTTCTAAGAGGAGAATTTATCCATTTACATTCAAGGTTATTATTGATTTGCGAGACTTTCTTTTGGTCACATTGTTCATTGTTTCCAGGTTATTTATATACTATCTTTTCCTTTCTGTATCTTTTACAGTTTTCCATTGTGGTTTCGTAGATTCCAATAGTACCATTTGAGTCTCTTCTTTTCATCCATTGTATGATTGCTTTACCAGTGAATTTTATACTTTCATGTGTTTTCATGATGATAAATATCATCCTTTCACTTCCAGCTTAGGTCTCCCTTGAGAATTTCTTATAGGACTGGTCTAATTGTAACAAATTACCTCAGCATTTGTTTGAAAATGACTTTTATTTCTCCTGCATTTATAAAGAATGCTTTTACTGGATGTAGTGTTGCTGGGCTGCAGTTTTTCTTTCAGCATTTTGTATATATCTCACTCTCCTATGGGCTTTAAGGTTTTTGTTGAGAAATACACTGTTAATCTGATGGAGTTCCCTTTAAAGGTGACTAGACACTTTACTCTTGATGTTTTTATGATTTGATCTTTAATTTGACTTTGGACAGCTTGATTATACTGGGCAGTGGGAATTTTTCCACTGTAGCTGCCTGGGCATCATTGAACCTCCTGTATCTGTATGCCTAAATTTCTTGCTAGACATGGGGAATTTTTATCTATTATTTTGTTAAATAGATTTTCTAATCATTTATTTTTGTCTTTGTCCTCTGGGACACAGATAATTGCTAAATTCAGTTGCTTTATGTTCTCCCAAGTGTCAGGAAGACTTTGCTCATTCTTTTTTATTCTTTTTTCTTTGTTTTTGTCCAACTGAATGATTTGAACAGAATTGTCTTCTGAGATTCTTTTTTCAGCCATATCTAGCCTATCATTGAAGCTTTCAAATATATTTTGTATTTTCTTTGATACATTATTCAGTTTCAGAATTTCTACTTGTTTTTTATTTAATATCTGTGTCTTTGATAAATTTCTTTCTAATTTGCATCGTGAATTATTTTTGTGATTCCATTTTTCTGTTTTTAAGAATTCTCCTATACCTCGATGAGATTCTTTAAAATTAATATTTTGAATGAAAGTTTCTTTTTGATTGTGATCTATTGCTAGAGAATTATTGTGTTCATTTGGAGATGTCATATTTCCTTGCTTTTCATGTTTCCTGTGTCCTTACATTGTATAAGAGTCACTTCTTATTTTTGAATTTACTTTTGTACATTTCCTGAAAATGTATTTAATAGTCTTTGTTTGGCGTGGTATTTTGGCTTTGATTCTGTAGTCTGTATGATTTCTTTAGTTGTAAACACAGTTAGTTGTATTTGTGATTTATTCGGTGGGTTATAGTGGTGAGTGAAAGCTGTGGTGAAGTTATACTGGGGACTGGTATGTCAGGTGGGCTAGTCTTCAGGTTCCGGTAGTGACAGCAGTGGCCTGAGTGTGATTATCTTTGAGCCCAAGGTTGGTGTGTGCTGACACCTGTGTTCGTGGGTACTAGTGGGTTGATTCTTAAGCCTCCAGGTGGCTTCCTTTGATGCCAGTAGTAGCATTGGTGGATCTGGCTGATGGACAGACTCTTAGGCCCCTGGAGAATAGGCACAGCATGAAAAATGGGAAAAGCAATGATATAATAATTGTCTAGGTCCCCTGTGGTATGTGTTATGTTAGCAGCAACTGTGATGGGCTGGGTGGGCCAGTCTCCAGGCCTATAGGTAGTGCTTGCAAGTAAATGCCAGCTGAGGTGGTAGTGACTGGAAGTTTTGGCCCAATCTCAGGCACCCAGGAGGAGTGCTTAGGTGCCCACAGTGATGGATTATGTGGGGCAACCCATAGGACCCTGGACTAGGTGCTCTATCTTAGGCATGGTGGAGGGCCGGTTAAAGTTGAGCTAGTGCTCAGGGTTCCCTCAGTGGTGAGAGTAGGCACTAGCTGTGGTGCCCCAGGTAGGGTGCTTAGGTTAGAGGCAGTAGCAGCTGTGCTGAAGATTCATCACTGGAGAAGATGGGGCCTCCCTAGATAGCCACAGCCCCTTTTTGTCATGCCCCATTCCCAGCCAGTCTTGTACCCCTGCCCTGGATGTGGGAGTTCAGACCCAGCTTATGACCCATTTTCAGAGGTGACTTTTGCCCTACTCATTTCCCCCTCTCAGATTTAGGCAGCGCTTGCTTCCTGGCACCAGCTGCTGCCATCTAAACCTACTCACTTTCTAGCCCCAGCTGCAGGAGCATTCTTGGAATGCATTCCTGTCCCAGGAGGGACAATCTGAGATTCCATAACACCCTAGTCCTGGTGCCACTGGGTCCCAGTTTGCAGTTTGCCAGAAGCTAGTATTGAAAATAGTGCCTTACTGTAGTTGTTTAAATCTCAGAAAGGGTATAGGTCCCAGTACAAGCTTTCTCCCTTAAGCAGTTCTATCCTATAGGCACCTGGCAGCCTCCCATGTTAGTTTTAGAGATTAGAAGGGGTGAGGGGGCAAGGGCCAGGATTGGGTGATTTCATGCCAGGGATCTGGGTCTCTGGGGAGTCACTCCCAGCTGTCAGCTGATCCTGGCTAGGGAGACTGCTTCTCCCCGTCTCCTTCTTTGCTTTTGTGTTCCCTGTCATGGTTGAATTTCAGCACCATCTCTTGATAATATACTCAGAGTGTGTCTGCCTATACACTACTCTGGTTCTTTTAGGTGGAAGAGGAAAACACAAAATACTTCTAATTAGTCACCTCAAACCCCTCCCCAGTATTATTTCTTTCTTCACCATTGTTTCTTTCTGGGTTCAATTTCTTTTTTCTTTTCTTTCTTTCTTCCTTTCTTTCTTTTTTGCTTTTTTTTTTTTTTTTTTTGCAGTTTTTGGCCGGGACTGGGCTTGAACCCACCACCTCTGGCATATGGGGCTGGTGCCCTACTCCTTTGACCACAGGTGCCACCCTGGCTTCAATTTCTTTTTTTTTTTTTATTGTTGGGGATTCATTGAGGGTACAATAAGCCAGTTACACTGATTGCAATTGTTAGGTAAAGTCCCTCTTGCAATCATGTCTTGCCCCCATAAAGTGTGACACACACTAAGGCCCCACCCCCCTCCCTCCATCCCTCTTTCTGCTTCCCCCCCCATAACCTTAATTGTCATTAATTGTCCTCATATAAAAATTGAGTACATAGGATTCATGCTTCTCCATTCTTGTGATGCTTTACTAAGAATAATGTCTTCCACTTCCATCCAGGTTAATACGAAGGATGTAAAGTCTCCATTTTTTTTTAATGGCTGAATAGTATTCCATGGTATACATATACCACAGCTTGTTAATCCATTCCTGGGTTGGTGGGCATTTAGGCTGTTTCCACATTTTGGCGATTGTGAATTGAGCTGCAATAAACAGTCTAGTACAAGTGTCCTTATGATAAAAGGATTTTTTTCCTTCTGGGTAGATGCCCAGTAATGGGATTGCAGGATCGAATGGGAGGTCTAGGTTGAGTGCTTTGAGGTTTCTCCATACTTCCTTCCAGAAAGGTTGTACTAGTTTGCAGTCCCACCAGCAGTGTAAAAGTGTTCCCTTCTCTCCACATCCACGCCAGCATCTGCAGTTTTGAGATTTTGTGATGTGGGCCATTCTCACTGGGGTTAGATGATATCTCAGGGATGTTTTGATTTGCATTTCTCTAATATATAGAGATGATGAACATTTTTTCATGTGTTTGTTAGCCATTCGTCTGTCGTCTTTAGAGAAAGTTCTATTCATGTCTCTTGCCCATTGATATACGGGATTGTTGGCTTTTTTCATGTGGATTAATTTGAGTTCTCTATAGATCCTGGTTATCAAGCTTTTGTCTGATTGAAAATATGCAAATATCCTTTCCCAATGTGTGGGTTGTCTCTTTGCTTTGGTTATTGTCTCCTTAGCTGTACAGAAGCTTTTCAGTTTAATGAAGTCCCATTTGTTTACTTTTGTTGTTGTTGCAATTGCCATGGCAGTCTTCTTCATGAAGTCTTCCCCCAGGCCAATATCTTCCAGTGTTTTTCCTATGCTTTCTTTGAGGATTTTTATTGTTTCATGCCTTAAATTTAAGTCCTTTATCCATCTTGAGTCAATTTTTGTGAGTGGGGAAAGGTGTGGGTCCAGTTTCAGTCTTTTACATGTAGACATCCAGTTCTCCCAACACCATTTATTGAATAGGGAGTCTTTCCCCCAAGGTAAGTTCTTGTTTGGTTTATCAAAGATTAGGTGGTTGTAAGATGTTAGTTTCATTTCTTGGTGTTCAATTCGATTCCAAGTGTCTATGTCTCTGTTTTTGTGCCAGTACCATGCTGTCTTGAGCACTGTGGCTTTGTAGTACAGACTAAAATCTGGTATGATGATGCCCCCAGCTTTATTTTTCTTACTAAGAACTGCCTTAGCTATACGGGGTTTTTTCCGGTTCCATACAAAACGCAGAATCATTTTTTCCAAATCTTGAAAGTACGATGTAGGTACTTTGATAGGAATGGCATTGAATAGGTAGATTGCTTTGGGAAGTATAGACATTTTAACAATGTTGATTCTTCCCATCCATGAGCATGGTATGTTCTTCCATTTGTTAATATCCTCTGCTATTTCCTTTCTGAGGAGTTCATAGTTTTCTTTATAGAGGTCCTTCACCTCCTTCGTTAGGTATATTCCTAGGTATTTCATTTTCTTTGAAACTATGGTGAAGGGAGTTGTGTCCTTAATTATCTTCTCATCTTGACTGTTATTGGTGTATACAAAGGCTACTGACTTGTGGACATTGATTTTATATCCTGAAACATTACTGTATTTTTTGATGACTTCTAGGAGTCTTGTGGTTGAGTCTTTGGGGTTCTCTAAGTATAAGATCATGTCGTCAGCAAAGAGGGAGAGTTTAACCTCCTCTGCTCCCATTTGGATTCCCTTTATTTCCTTGTCTTGCCTAATTGTATTGGCTAGAACTTCCAGCACTATGTTGAATAGTAAAGGTGACAGAGGACAACCTTGTCTGGTTCCAGTTCTAAGAGGAAAAGCTTTCAGTTTTACTCCATTCAGTAAAATATTGGCTGTGGGTTTGTCATAGATAGCTTCAATCAGTTTAAGAAATGTGCCACCTATGCCTATACTCTTCAGTGTTCTAATTAGAAAAGGATGCTGGATTTTATCAAATGCTTTTTCTGCATCTATTGAGAGGATCATGTGATCTTTATTTTTGCCTCTGTTAATATGGTGGATAACGTTTATGGACTTGCGTATGTTAAACCAGCCTTGCATCCCTGGGATGAAGCCTACTTGATCATGATGAATGACTTTTTTGATGATAAGCTGTAATCTATTGGCTAGGATTTTGTTGAGAATTTTTCCGTCTATATTCATGAGTGAGATTGGTCTGAAATTCTCCTTTTTGTTTGGGTCTTTTCCTGGTTTTGGTATCAGGGTGATGTTTGCTTCATAGAATGTGTTGGGGAAGATTCCTTCTTCCTCAGTTTTTTGGAATAATTTCTGCAGTACAGGAATAAGCTCTTCCTTGAAGGTTTGATAGAATTCTGGAGTGAAGCCATCTGGACCAGGGCATTTTTTAGTTGGAAGCTTTTTTATTGTTTCTTTGATCTCAGTGCTTGAAATTGGTCTGTTCAGGAGGTCTATTTCTTCCTGGCTAAGTCTAGGGAGAGGGTGTGATTCCAAATATTGATCCATTTCCTTCACATTGTCAAATTTCTGGGCATAGAGTTTCTGGTAGTATTCAGAGATGATCTCTTGTATCTCTGTGGGATCAGTTGTAATTTCCCCTTTATCATTTCTGATTGAGGTTACTAGAGATTTTACTTTTCTATTTCTAGTTAGTCTGGCCAATGGTTTATCTATTTTATTTATTTTTTCAAAAAACCAACTCCTTGTTTCATTAATTTTCTGAATGATTCTTTTGTTTTCAATTTCATTGATCTCTGATTTGATTTTGGATATTTCTTTTCTTCTACTGAGTTTAGGCTTAGATTGTTCTTCTTTTTCCAATTCCATAAGATCTCTTGTGAGATTGTTGATGTGCTCTCTTTCTGTTTTTCGAATGTAGGCATCTAAAGCGATGAATTTTCCTCTCAAAACTGCTTTTGCAGTATCCCACAGGTTTTGGTAGCTTGTGTCTTCATTGTTGCTATGCTCAAGGAAGTTAATGATTTCCTGTTTTATTTCTTCCTGCACCCATCTGTTATTCAACAGAAGATTGTTTAATTTCCATGCCTTTGGGTGGGGTCGAGCATTTTTGTTAGAGTCGAGTTCTACCTTTAGTGCCTTATGGTCTGAGAAGATACAAGGTAAATTTTGAATTCTTTTGATTCTGTTGATATTTGTTTTGTGTCCCAGGATATGATCAATTTTGGAGAATGTTCCATGGGGTGATGAGAAGAATGTATATTCTTTGTCTTTGGGGTGTAGTGTTCTATATGCATCTATCAAGCATAGTTGGTCTAAGGTCTCATTTAAATCTCTTATATCTTTGTTTAATTTCTGTTTAGAGGATCTGTCCAGCCCTGTAAGAGGTGTGTTAAAGTCCCCTGTTATGATGGTATTATCAGATATCATATTGCTCAGACTGAGTAAGATCTGCTTCAAGAATCTGGGAGCATTTGAATTGGGTGCATAAATATTTAGAATTGAAATGTCTTCTTGTTGTAGTTTTCCCTTGACCAATATAAAGTGACCATCTTTGTCTTTTTTGACTTTAGTTGCTTTAAATCCACATGTATCTGAAAATAAGATTGCAACTCCTCTTTTCTTCTGAATTCCATTTGCCTGAAAAATTGTCTTCCAACCCTTGACTCAGAGCTTTAATTTGTCTTTTGAAGCCAGGTGTGTTTCTTGCAGACAGCAAATGGATGGCTTGTGTTTTTTAATCCAGTCAGCCAATCTATGTCTCTTCAGTGGGGAATTCAAGCCATTAACATTTATTGAGATAATTGATAAGTGTGGTAGTATTCTATTCGTCTTATTTGGTGAGAGTCCATTGCTTAGTTTTATCTTTTGCATCAGTGTGGAGGTTAGGTTCTGTCCTTTGATTTCTGAGTTCTTACTTTGCTGCTGATCCATTGTGGTGGTCAGTGTGCAGAACAGGTTGAAGTATTTCCTGTAGAGCTGGTCTTGTTGTGGTGAATTTCCTCAATGTTTGTATATCCATAAATGATTTGATTTCTCCGTCAATTTTGAAGCTTAGCTTAGCAGGGTACAGAATTCTGGGCTGGAAATTGTTCTGTTTAAGTAGATTAAAGGTAGATTACCATTGTCTTCTTGCTTGGAAAGTTTCATTAGAGAATTCTGCGGTCACTCTGATGGATTTGCCCCTGTAGGTCAACTGGCGCTTACTCCTGGCAGCTTGCAGAATCTTTTCTTTTGTCTTGACTTTGGACAGGTTCATCACAATGTGTCTTGGAGAAGCTCGGTTAGAGTTGAGGCGACCTGGGGTCCGATATCCCTGTGAAAGCAGTGTGTCAGAATCTTTGGTGATATTTGCGAAATTTTCTTTTATAATATTCTCTAGTATGGTTTCCATTCCTCTGGGGCATTCTTCTTCCCCTTCTGGAATTCCTATAACTCGTATGTTGGAATGCTGCATAAAGTCCCATAATTCTGACAGTGAACGTTCTGCTTTCTCTCTCTTCTTTTCTGCCTCTTTTACTATCTGAGTTATCTCAAAAACTTTGTCTTCTACCTCTGAAATTCTTTCTTCTGCATGGTCTAACCTGTTGCTGATACTTTCCATTGCATCTTTAAGTTCCCTGATTGACTGTTTCATTTCCTTCAGCTCTGCTATATTCTTTTTATATTCTTCATATCGTTCATCTCTGATTTGATTCTGTTTTTGGATTTCCTTTTGGTTATTTTCCACTTTATTAGCAATTTCCTTCATTGTTTCCATCATTTCTTTCATTGTTTTCAACATGTGTATTCTAAATTCCCTTTCTGTCATTCCTAACATTTCTGTATAGGTGGAATCCTCTGCAGTGTCTACCTCATGGTCCCTTGGCGGGGTTGTTCTGGACTGGTTCTTCATGTTGCCTGGAGTTTTCTGCTGATTCTTCCTCATGAGTGTTTTTTTTTATCTGTTTCCTTGCCCTAATTTTCCTTTCACTTCCTCTTGCTCTTTACCTTCTTGTGCCTGTGGAAGTTGTGGGCGGGTTTAGACGGATTGAACACACGCGACCACTTGCCGGTTTTCCACTGTTTTAGTACTCCTCTTGGGGTCCAGAAGTCTCTCGCTGACTCCCTGTGTCCTCATAGGAGTGATGATAGGCAGTTCCCACCAGCCAGAGATGCCTGGAATCCTATTTCCCCAGAGTCATGGTGCCCAGATGCAAGGAAGCTGTTACTCGGCTGCCATCTTGCTCCGCCTCCGAGAAAAGTGTCCTGGCTTCAATTTCTTATTGCTGCATTGTAGCTTTTAGTAAAATGTCTTTTTGCTAAGGTAAGTGAGTAGTAAATTTTCTGTTTTTGCATATGAAACATCTTCATTTTACTCACCTTCTTGAATGATAATTTAGCTAAATATAGACTTCCATCCTCACAGATCATGTCCCTCATCACTTCAAAAACATGATTTCATTGTCTCCTGACAGGTTTTAGTGGGTGAAAGAAGTTTTCTATAGGCCTAATTATAGAACTCATTCATCTGTATAAAAATCTATCTTTCAATTTTTGTATCTTTTAATATATTTCCTTTGTCTTTGATGCTCTGATGGTTCCCATGGTGTATTGGGATTTTTAAAAATGTCTTTCTCCAATTCTAGAAAATTCTTAGCTAGAATTTGATGATCAACTTTGATGATCTCTTCTTGCTGATTTCTCCAGTTCTTTCCTAATTGAGATCTCATTAGCCATTTGTGTGAGATGCTCACCCTTTGTTTCATGTATTTTAATAGTATTTTCCGACTCTGAGTGTTTAGTGAGCCCTGTCTTGCCATTTGCTAGCACTTTTTTTACTGTCTACTGTGTCTTTATTGTTTAACCAACCATGCTTCTGATTTTAAAATTTCAATACATTTTCTATTTAAAATTTTTCATCTTTCAAGTGAATGAAAAGATGAGCCACAGACTGGGAGGAAATATTTACAAAAGACATATAAATTAAAGGTCTATTACCCAAAATAAAAAAAAAATTCTAAGACTCAACAAAAAACTAAAAATCTCACCTTAAAATGGGCAAAAGGCCTGTTCAGATATCTCACCTAAGAAAATACATAGATAACAAACAAACATATGAAAATATGCACATTATATACCACTGGAAAGTACAAATTCAAACAATAACAAGACATTATTGCATGCTTAGTAGAATGGCCAAAATCCAGAACACTGACAGTATGACATGCTGAGAAGGTTGTAGAACAAAGAAACTCTCATTCATCACTTGTGGGAATGCAAAATGGTATAGCTACCTAGTAAGACACTTGGCATTTTTTTTTTTATTAAATCATAGCTGTGAACATTAATGTAATCATGGGGTACCATGCACTGGTTTTATATACAATTGGAAATATTTTCATCACACTTGTCAAGATAGCCTTTCTGGCTTTTTGTTAGTTATTGTGTTAAAACATTTATATTCTACATTTAGTAAGTTTCACATGTACCCTTGTAAGATGCACCATGGGTGTGGTCCCACCAATTACCCTCCCTCCATCCATCCTCCCCCCTTCCCTCCCCTCCCTTTACTCATATTAATAGGCTATAATTGGGTTATAGCTTTCATATGAAAGCTATAAATTAGTTTCATAGTAGGGCTAGGTACATTGGATACTTTTTCTTCCATTCTTGAGATACTTTGCTAAGAAGAATATGTTCCATCTCCATCCATGTAAACATGAAAGAGGTAAAGTCTCCACATTTCTTTAAGGCTGCATAATATTCCATGGTGTACATATACCACAATTCATTAATCCATTCATGGGTCAATGGGCACTTGAGCTTCTTCCATGATTTAGCAATTATGAATTGGGCTGCAATAAACATTCATTAAACAAATATCTTTGTTATAATGTGATTTTTGGTCTTCTGGGTATATACCTAGTAGAAGAATTATAGGATTGGATGGCAGATCTATTTTTAGATCTCTAAGTGTTCTCCAAACATCTTTCCAAAAGGAACGTATTAATTTGCATTCCCACCAGCAGTGTAGAAGTATTCCCTTTTCTCCACATCCATGCCGACATCTCTGGTCTTGAACTTTTGTGATATGGGCTAATCTTATTGGAGTTAGATGATATCTCAAAGTAGTTTTGATTTGCATTTCTCTGATGATTAAGGAGATTTCTTCAAGCGTTTTCCCTGCATTTTCTTCTACTATTTTTATAGTTTCATGTCTTAAGTTTTAATCTTTAATCCAGTGAGAATCTATCTTAGTTAATGGTGAAAGGAGTGGGTCCAGTTTCAGTCTTCTGCAGGTTTCCAGGCAGTTCATCTAGCACCATTTGTAAAATAGGAAATCTTTTCCCCACTGAATGTTTTTAATTGGCTTGTCAAAGATCAAATAATGGGGCAGTGCCAGGGCTCAAAGGAATAGGGCGCCAGCCCCATATGCCAGTGGTGGCAGGTTCAAACCCAGGCCCAGCCAAAAACTTCAAAATAAATAAGTAAATAAATAAATAATAAATACAAATAAAATCAAATAATGGTAAGTAGCTGGGTTCATCTCTTGGTTCTCTATTCTGTTCCAGACATCTACCTCTCTGTTTTTGTGCCAGTACAATGCTGTTTTGATCACTATCGATTTATAATATAGTCTAAGGTATGGTAGCGTGATTCCTCCTGCTTTGTTATTATTTCTGAGTAATGTCTTGGCTATTCGAGGTTTTTTTATGATTCCATATAAAACAAAGTATTATTTTTTCAAGATCTTTAAAGTATGACAGTGGAGCTTTAATAGGGATTGCATTAAAATTGTATATTGCTTTGGGTAGTATGGACATTTTAACAATGTTGATTCTTCCTAGCCATGGGCATGGTATGTTTTTCCATTTTTTAACATTTTCAGCTATTTCATTTCTTAGAGTTTCATAGTTCTCTTTATAGAGATCTTTCACATCCTTTGTTAGATAAAATCTCAAATATTTCATATGCTTTGGCACTACTGTGAATGGAATAGAGTCCTTGACTATTTTTTCAGCTTGACTATTGTTGGTATATATAAAGGCTACTGATTTATGAGTGCTGATTTTGTAACCTGAGACGTTGCTGTATTCCTTGATCACTTCTAAGAGTTTTGTAGTAGAATCCCTGGTGTTTTCCAGATATACAATCATATCATCTGTGAAGAGCGAAAGTTATATCTCTTCTGACCCTTTATGGATACCCTTGATTGCCTTTTGTTCCCTAATTGTGATGGCTAAAACTTTCATTACAATGTTAAAGAGCAATGGGGACAATGGGCAGCCCCATTGTCTGGTTCCTGATCTGAGTGGAAATGATGTCAATTTAACTCCATTCAATAGATATTGGCTGTGGATTTGCTGTTGATGGAGTCTATCAGTTTAAGAAATGTCCCTTCTATACCAATTTTCTTAAGTGTTCTGATAGTGAAGGAATGCTGGATATTATCAAAAGCTTTCTCTGCATCAATTGAAAGAATCATATGGTCTTTGTTTTTTAATTTGTTTATGTGCTGAATTATATTTATGGATTTACATATATTGAATCAGCTTTGAGATCCTGGGATAAAATCCACTTGGTCATGGTGAGTAATTTGTTTGATGTGTTGCTGGATTTCGTTTTTTAGGATCTTGTGGAATATATTTGCATCAATATTCATTAGTGATATTGGTCTATAATTTTCTTTTCTTGTTGTGTCTTTTCCTGGTTTGGGGATCAGGGTGATGTTTGCTTCATAGAATGTGTTGGGTAGTATTCCTTCTTTTTCTATATTTTGGAAAAGGTTGAGTAATACAGGTACTAGTTCCTCTTTAAAGATTTGGTAGAATTCTGGCACGAAGCCATCTGGTCCCAGGCTTTTCTTTTTAGGAAGATTTTGTATAGTTGATGCTATTTCAGAACTTGATATAGGCCTGTTCAGCATTTCCACTTGATTCTGGCTAAGTCTTAGAAGGTGGCATGCTTCCAAGTATTGGTCAATTTCCTTCAGATTTTCGTATTTCTGAGAATAAAGTTTCTTGTAATATTAATTAAATTTTTTTGAATTTCTGAGGAGTCTGTTGTTATTTCGTCTTTGTCATTTCTGCTTGATGAAATTAGAGATTTTACTCTTTTTTTCCTGGTTAGGTTAGCCAAAGGTTTATCTATTTTATTGACCTTTTCAAAAAACCAACTTTTTGATTTATTGATCTGTTGTATAATCCCTTTGTTTACAATTTCATTTAATTCTGCTGTAATTTTGGTTATTTCTTATCTGCTCCTGCATTTGGGGTTAGAATGTTTTTCCTTTTCCAGTTACTTGAGATGTCCAATTAAGACGTTAACTTCCTCCCTTTCCATTCTCTTGAGGAAAGCTTGTAGTGCTATAAATTTCCCTCTTGGACTACTTTTGCAGTACCCCAGAGGTTCTGATCATTTGTGTCTTCATTATTGTTTTGTTCCAAAAATTTGGTAATTTCCTTCTTAATCTCTTCTATGACCCAGCTATCATTCAACATAAGATTATTTAGCTTTTATGTTTTTGTATGAGTATGCAGATTCCTGTTGTTGCTGAGTTCAACTTTTCTTCCATGGTGGTCTGAGAAGATGCAAGGAATCTTTTAAATTTACTGAGGTTAGACTTGTGACCTAAGATGTGATCAATTTTGGAGTGTGTTCTGTGGGCTGATGAGAAGAATGTATATTTAGTTTTGTTGGGATGAAATGTTCTGTAAATGTCTGTTAAGTCCAAATGTTGAATGGTTAATTTTAAATCTAAAATTTCTTTCCTCAGCTTCTTATTGGAGGGTCTATCCAACACAACCAAAGGAGTGTTAAAATCTCCAACTATTATGGAGCTGGCAGAAATCAAGTTCCTCATGTCTGTTAGAGTTTCTTTTATAAATTGAGGTGCATTCTGGTTGGGTGCATAAATGTTAATAATTGAAATCTCATCATATTGAGTATTACCCTTAACAAATATGAAGTGGCCATTCTTATCCTTCCTTACTTTTGTTGGTTTAAAGCTTATTGTATCTGCAAATAGAATTGCAACACCTGCTTTTTTCTGATTTCCATCTGCCTGAAATATGGATGACCATCCCTTTACCCTGAGTCTATATTTATCTTTTGAGGTAAGATGAGATTCTTGGATGCAGCAGATATCTGGCCTGAGTTTTTGTATCCAGTCAGCCAACCTGTGCCTCTTTAGAGGACAATTTAAGCCATTCACATTAATTGAGAATATGTTTAAGCCTGGTAGAATTTTGGGTATTGAGTTTTTCAAAAGTCCAGTGGACATTTTTAATCATTTTGTCATTGTGGAAGTTGGAATTTGATCAAAAGTTTCTGAGTGAGTTTACTTTGTGGTGGAGGATTGTGCTGGTCATTATGGAGGATAAGTCTGAGACTATCCTGGAGAGCTGGTTTAGTTAGGGCAAATTTCTTCAACATGTGAATGTCATTAAAGTATTTAATTTCTCCATCATAAATGAAACTCAGTTTAACTGGATACAGGTTCCTGGCTTGAAAGTTATTTTGTTTTAGGAGATTAAAAGTCGAGGACCACTCTCTTCTAGCTTGAAAGGTTTCAGCAGAGAGATCTGCAGTCATTCTAATATGATTCCCCTTTTAGGTTATGGTTTTCTTACGTCTGACTTCTTTCAGAATTTTCTCCTTCATATTAACTTTGGTGTAGTTAATTATGATGTGCTTGGGTGATGCCCTATTTGGATTGAGTTTTGCTGGGGTTCTGAAACTATCTGCTATCTGAATTTCAGAATCGCTCGGCATGTCTGGAAAGGTCTCTTTCATAATTTCATGAAGAAGAGCCTCTGTGTCTTGTGAAGCCACTTCATCAACTTTAGGGATTCCTATGAGGCGAGTATTAGTGTTCTTCGAATTATCCCAGAGCTATTTGAGAGAATGATTCATTTTTGTTCTCCATTTCTCTTCCTCTTTGAGAGTTTGGGAGTGTTCAAAAGCTTTGTCTTCAATGTCAGAAATCCTTTCTTCTTCTTGCCCCATTCTGTTACTGAGGATTCTACTGTATTTTTCAGATCTTTGAGGACTGCAAATTCTTGTCTCACTGTGTCAAAATCTTTGGCGAGTTTGTCTTTGAATTTGTTGAATTCTTGAGACAACTTTTGAAATGCTCCTTGAATTTATACTTCCAACTTTGCCTCTATTCTATTAATCTTGTATACAATCCAAATTCTGAATTTAATTTCTGACATCTGAGCCATCTATTTATAAATGTGATCTTCAGTTGTGTCTACCATATCTTTCCTTGGTGGGGTTGATCTACTCTGGTTATTCATGTTACTGGAGTTTTTCCACTGATTCCACCCCATGATTATTTTACACCTTTTGAGTAGATGAACAGATAAAGAGAAGTTGGGTTGGCGGCTCCAGTAGTGATTAACCAGCCCTTTGCCCAAATGGTGGGACTAGTGTCTGTATCTTTTTTTCTAGAACTTTGCCAAGGACCCATACAGTGTTACAGCCTGAGAAAGTGGGGACCTGCTTGGCATGGTGGGGCTAATTGGCTCTGTCTTGTTTTTAGCTGGTCTCTGGCCAGCCCTAGTGAATCAGTTACTCTGGGTTGAAGTCTCAGCTGTGGAGAAATACCAGCAATTAAGTCACCCCACCCCCCACAGGCAACAATTGGAAAAGGAAAATCAAACCTTCCCACAAGCACATACCCAGGGTACCACTTGGATAGTCCTTGGGTGATTGGCCCAGTTCAAGAGGTCCAAATCAACTGTCTCAGTCAGCACCTGTCTCAGGTGGGAGAGTTCAAAAGGTCTATGGCAACTAGATAGCAGAGGTCTGCTGGAAGCTCAAGTATGACTCGCTCTGGTGTTCCATGAAGTCAGAAGAACCCATCCAGCAAATAAATTAGTCAGGAAGGTTGATGCCTCCTTCTCCACCTTGAACCTCTGTCACACCCAGTCCCTGGTAACCTGCAGAGCTGTTACCCAGTTCCCTCCAATGAACAGATGCTCCAGGGGGTTGCACCTGCCCGAGTCACAGGGAGATTTATGTCTTCTCAGCCAGACTGCTGCTCTCTGCCACTATCCAGCAGGGGGAGGTGAGGCCTGAAAACCTCAGGTTCTTAATGGAGGCTTAGACGGTTCACTCAGTTCCAGCCCTGCCCCTGATTGATGTTGCTGACAGAACAGAACAACTTCGCAGAATTTGTTTCTGTCCTGGCTAAATTCCCCTGAGGATCAGACGCTGTTCTAGTTCACAGAAACTGTGACTCAGTTCTGGTCTGTGCCACTGCCCAGTCTTGGCTGCAGTTTGTATTGTGGTGGCACAGGCTCTGCCTGCCCACCTTTGTCTCAGCTATGATCCCCTCAAGGTTGTGTGTATCTTAGGCTCAGTAAAGCAGTCCTCTGGGACAGCCCACCCTGGGAGTTGCCATCTCTGCATGGCATATTCTAGTCCCCTGCTCTGCCCAGGCCGGTACCGCCTCAGGAAAACCCTTTATGCATGGGGCCTGCGTTTCCTTCCCAGATTTGTTCTGCCAGTGGCTGCCACTGGAGAAGATGCCCAGCCTCCTCTGGTTTCCCAGAGAGATGGGGGGGGGTGTGCCTCCAGAATATCCAGGGGTGTGAACCCTATTGTTGCCACTGAGGCTGCTGCTCTGTGCCTCAGGATACTGCCACTCCTGTATGGTTCCCTCTAAGCTGACCATCCATCTTCTCCTTACTCCTGTGCTGCAGAATCAGCACTGAACAGCATCAGTCCATGCTCTGTCCACACTTCTCGAGAAAATACCCAAGAATCTGGACCTCATGAGGGACAGTCTTCCAGACCTTGGGGTGAGAGTGGAGGGGAGTGTTAAGAATTCAGAATTGCAGGTAGAGAATATATACAGTTTTATGCCTGGCAGAAGAGTGCTGTGGCACCCTGGTAGGGGAAGGAGGTCTGGTTTTTAGAGGGTCTCTCCCGTGGGATAAAATGGGAGGATTTTTGAACTCTGCTCGCTTGTTTTTTATGGAGTACTGCAAGCCATTCTCATGGGGGAGGGGACTCCTGTCCACTTGGCGATGGATTTTGTACCTTTTGTTTGTATCCTTGAGGTCACACCTCACCTCTTTTGCAGGGTTGATGTGCGTTCTTCAACCTTCTCTCTTGGCTCAGCTCCAATCCACTGTCTTACTTGCTAAACTTCTGTCCTTTAACTCTCCATCTGGATGGGAGCCTCTGTGAAAAGCTGTCTCCTGTCAGCCATATTGCCTCTGCCCCCCTGGCATTTTTTTTTTTTTTAACTGAACACATACTTGCCTTAAAAATCATTCAATTCTATTTCTTGGTATTTACTCAAATAAGTTTAAAACTTATGTCCACATAAAAACCTGCACATGGATGCTTGTAGAATCTTCATTCATAATTGCCAAAACGTAAAAGCAACTGAGACATCCTTTGATGGGTAAACGGATGAATAAACTGTGGCATATCCCAACAATGGAATATTATTCAGCACTAAAAAGAAATGAGTTATCAAGTTAGGAAGTGATATGGAAAAAGCTTAGATGCATATCATGAACTAAAAGAAGCCAATCTGAAAAGACTAAATACTGTATGACATTCTGAAAAAGGCAAATTTTGGAGACAGTGAAAGGATAAATTGTTTTCAAGGGTGAGGGAGACAAGGGAGAATTAATAGATGAAGCACAAAAAATTTTTCAGGCAATAAAACTATTGTTTATGATACTATAATAGTGGGTACATGTTACTATGCATTTATCTACTATACAAAACTTGTAGAGTAAACCCTAATGAAATTTACAAATTTGGAGTGATAACGATATATCACTGTAAGTTCATTTATTGTAACCAAGGTATCAATCTGGTGCGGGATGTTGATAGTAAGGGAGGTTGTGTCATGCGTGTGGGCAGGAAATATCTGAGAAATCTCTACCTTCTGCTCAATGTTGCTAGGAATCTAAACTGCTATTAAAAATAAAGTATTTAAAAGGGGAAATTTTTTCTATGTGAGTTTTATTTTCCAATTTGATTCTTCTTTTAAAAATAGTTTTATCTTGCCTTTTAGTGTTCTTTAAAAAAAATCTTTATGAACATTTACATTTTCATATCTCTTTGATATAAAGGTTTGAGCTGGCAATTCCATCCTGTTTTTAATTCTGTGAAATGGTCAACTCAACTTTAAAAAATTGCTCTTGTATTATTGTTTCACTGTCTATTCTATAATTCCTTTTAGAAGCTTGTTGAAACATCTCTGTTTTCTGCCTCCTACCTCTTAACTACTCTTTTATTTGAAAACAATACAAAAGAAAAAACCTTTTCATTTTACTATGTTGCATTATAATGATAATTCATGGTTTTGTCCTCTTATTTACTAATTCTTCTATTTAATGATGCCCAGTAAGTTTTTTCTCCCTATTTATCCAATATTTCATTTCAATCATTTAAAAACTTCCAATTCAATAGTGTCTTACAATTTAAGACACTATTTTTTGTATCCAGTTGTTACTGTTTCATGTATGTTGTGTTTGATAATTTCTTATTTTTATAGGTGGTATTCTTCCATTTATCTTCTTACACATTCTAAAAATAATTTTTAAGGCCTTTGTCAGAACTCATTTATGAAATTTATTTTATCTTGAGTCTATTTATATTTGGATAACTAATTTTGTTAATTCTTGTACTGGTTAGGGACAATGGAAATATCCCTCAGATAAACAGAAAACCTGATTAAGTCTAGCTTTCACCAAGAGGGATTTCTGTTTCACATAGGAGATTTCAAAGTAGATGGTATAGGACTGTGTAATATACAACAATATCACCAATGATCCAGTGGCTTTATATCTTTTGTCCTCAATTTCACAAGTTGGTTGTTTGCCTTCAGGCATCATGTGTGCCCTTTAGACATGAAAAAAAAAAAAAAGAGGATCAAATAGGACTTTTCCCTATTGAGGCTTTGTCTTTTGTTTTGTGAGGAAAAAAAGTATGTCTTCCTAGGAATTTCTGCTTTTCTTTCATTGTTGGGGACTGTGTCACACATTCTTCCATAGCTGGAAGAGATGCTGGCATAGTGAGTGTTTCTTTTTCTGGCCTCTATAATAGAGGGAGGTGAGGAAAAGGGAAATTGGGAAAAGACATTAAGTCAATCTACCTTATTTTCCACTGTGTTACTGCACATCATTAGATTCCTTTAAATGTTTTGAAACATTTATTTGCAGAAGGTTTTTGTTTGGTTTGGTTTTTTCTTTCTTTCTTTATACGTATTCATCCTTCCTTATTAATGACCTCAATCTATCCCCTAACCTCCAATTTGAAGAAGCAGATCTGTTAGTGATGATGCAGGGTTTTTGTGTTATGGTGCCCATTGGGTCTCCACCTGTCCAGTCACCAAGTTTAGATTGCTTTTTAAATTTCTAGAAGTAAAACTATATCTATGGCCTTCTTCTTCCCTTGAATCCTAATATTGTATAAGCTTAGAGCAGCAGGGAGGAGAAAAATGTTAGCAATTTTTTGCAGACAGTTCTGAGTGGAAGACTAATTATAGTCTCCCATCTCACATGGAGATTATTTTCTCCTCATTAGTTCATAGATGCCAAGCTTCTGGCCACTGTTACCAGTTTCTAGATTTAGAACCCAGCATGCCTGTTTATTACTTAGTATTTCTGTTTCATTTCAAGTTCACTGAAATTTTTGTCTTTTTAAAAAATAGTTTAGCTACTTCTTTTTGGTTTACTCTTCTTACATATTGACTGGTGTATCTCTGTGTTTGCAACGGAGCAATGTGTTGATGTATGAACTAATCAAACCAGCTTGAGTGTAACTCCATTCTTGATCACCCAAGTCTTTTGCATTGTTCTACATTTGTTTTCTTGTGCAATTAATCTTTGAAATATATTTGTGAGATTATTAAAGGCAGAGATAATGTGCTTCTACAATATATTTCCCTAAAAGATTGAAGGATTGATACACACTCAATCCTGAACTATGAAGACCTACTATAGATGCATGGTGGCGCCAGTCACTAGAGTTCTGGCTAATAGACTATTTGGTGTGTGAGATTTTCATTCATATATATATATATATGTGAATGAATATTCATTCATTATATATGTGTATATATATATATATATATATATATATATATATATATATACACACACACACACACATTGAATGGGAAATTGAAGGACAGGATTTAAGCATCCAAACATTTATGTTGACCCTATTGGAGATTGCAGAGAGGATGTTTAAACTATTCCAGTAATTTCTTGGTCTACTAATTTAAAGAAGAAATACTGGAATTAGACAGATCTGACTTAAAAGTCTAGTTTTCTTATTATTAGTTAATGTGAACTTGGTCAAGTCACTTACATTCTCTAAACCACTGGATTTTACCTTAAAAATACATATAATAATAATATCAACCTCATAGAGTTGTGGCAAATGTAAGTAAGATAATACATGTAAAGCTCTCTGCACAGTGTCTGTCATGAAGTAAACCTATTCTAGAGGGTACCTGTTATTATCATCTATTTATTTTCTAGACAACCATGAAAAGGCAAATTTTCTTCTTTTCATTTTCAAGAATTGAGGTTTAGTATAACCAAAGTAAACATGGCTAACCCAAGGTAACCATTAAGCCAATCTTTAATTGGTGTTTTGTAATTTCAGATCACAGCACATGCCTTCTTCGTACCTTTGACTATTGACTTTGTCTGAGGATTGTCTGAGAACTGCTATCTAGCTAAGGTGAAATCCTAACCAGGTACTTGTTGTACAATTAACAAGTCCTACTCACCTATGCTCATTAAATTAGGAAGATCAATTTTAATTTCTTTTCGTCTGTCAATGGCTGTGCATCCTCCTGACCCTACCCCATCTTGGCCAATTTTTTGGTTTCTACCATTTCCTATTGTATCATCCTTTAAAAACTGCTATTTGCCTAATAGAACAAAATAAGTGTTTACTGAGTGGAAAATTCTCTTTGCAATGGTGCTGAATACTAAAATATTGTATCCACACTTTGCTTTCCCTCCACAGAGTTCAAAACCTTAAATAATAACTTCATGCACTGCTCATATACTTTGACCAAAAAATATGCAATAAATCACAGGACTTTTTTCAATCCTAAAATCTCACTGTAATTTTAAGCAACTTCAGGGAGCATTATCATGTGATTTTCTTCTTAGATATCACAGTGAAAATTTACTGAGAGACAACCATTGATTTTTTTCTTCCCATCTTAGTAGCTGTTGCCAATGAATTATGGTAGCTATGGGATACTTTTAAAGTTATTTATGTCACATGTGAAGATTGAGTAGGCGATCAGGATGAATCATTTGGGGACCTATTTGAGTTCGTTTGTGCTGCTGTGACAGAATACCTGAGACTGGGTTAATTTATCAAGAACAGAACTTTATTTCTCACAGTTCTGGAACCTGGGAAGTCCCAGATCAAGGATTCAGCATCTGGCGAGAACCTTCTTGCTGCATCATTATAGGGTGGAAGGCAGAAGGGCAAAAAGGGATAATCTCTGTGTATTTACATGGTAGAAGAACAAAAGAGCAAACCCACTCCTGCAAGCCCTTTTTTAGTGACATTAATCCATTTGTGAGGACAAGAATTCAATGAGCAATGTCTTTATTTAGGTGTCTACAATCACCTCCACCTAAGTGAATTCACCATCTTACTATAAATAGATTTTCCTGGAAACAGACTCTTAAATGGAGATTTGCATGCAGGAAGTTTCTTGGGAAGTACTCTTGGCAGCAACCCACATGAAAGGGAAGGAGGAAAGCAGGATAGGGAAAAGGAAAATTTGTTGCCATGAAAATCCCTTACTGGGGCCAGTGCCCATAGCACAGTGGTTACGGTGCCAGCCACACACACCGAAGGTAGTGGGTTCAAACGCAACCTGGGACAGCTAAACAACTGCAACAACAACAAAAATATAGCCAGGAGTTGTAGCAGGCACCTTCATTCCCAGCTACATGGGAGGCTGAGGCAAGAGAATTGCTTAAGCCCAAGAGTTTGAGGTTGCTGTGCACTGTGATGCCCTGGCACTCTACCGAGGGCGACATAGTGAGACTCTGTCTCAAAAAGAAAAAAAAAAAAAAAAGAAAGAAAAGAATAAAAAGAAAAGGAAGTCCCTTATTGGTGGATCAGATACTCTTTTTTTTCTTTTCTCTTTTTAAATAAAACTGGAGCAACACAGGCAGTGTGAATAGAAAGTAAAAGTAACATGTGCAAGTTTCAGTGTAACAAAGAGAATTTTGTATTTAAGAACAAATTGAAAGTTTAGAGCTCTTCCAAAGAGAGTTGGAAGTGGGTCCCTCTCAGGAGTAGAAGAGGCGAGAGAGACCAATCAGATACTCTTTAAGTTCTCTGAATGTGATGCTGGCTAAGGTTCTGTTGGCAGGAAGGGCAAAGTCATGCTTGTAATATGTGTCAATTTGTGAAAATGAATTGCTTCCCTTTCTAGGGTGAAAGCAACCTAATGTAGCTGACTTGTCTCCAAGTGGCTGGCTCTGGTCCTTATGGGATTGTGCCAAATTGAGTTTTCAGTGTTGGTCCTCTGTTGTTGGCAGGTTGGACATTGGCAGCTAGGTCAGCATGAAGAGTGGGAACCCATGCCGTTAGCCTGTGCCTAGCTTCCATACTTGCCAGCATGGCTGCTCTATGCAGGTGCCTATGGTGCCATCACCAGAGCGGCCAATGACTAATGTCAGCTGGTTGAGTTATTCTTTCCACTTGATTGTTTATGCCTCTTCCTTTGTGGATACTCACTAGTGGGACTTAACACGTCATATAAATTGTTCACATTTCATTCTTAATTTCACAGATCAATGCAGATACTAAGCCATACACACCTTCTCCAGATCTCCTTGTTTTTTTTTGTTGTAGAGACAGAGTCTCACTGTACCGCCCTCGGGTAGAGTGCTGTGGTGTCACATGGCTCACAGCAACCTCTAACTCTTAGGCTTATGTGATTCTCTTGCCTCAGCCTCCGGAGCAGCTGGGACTACAGGCACCCGCCACAACGCCCGGCTATTTTTTTGTTGCAGTTTGGCCGGGGCTGGGTTTGAACCCGCCACCCTCGGTATATGGGGCCGGCGCCCTACTCACTGAGCCACAGGCGCCGCCTGATCTCCTTGTTTTTGATATCCCAGGTTTTCAAGGCCTTGAACCAAACAACCAAGCCATTCACCATTGCCTGTGAATCTATGAATAACCTTTTCTCAAGCCACCTTTTCTCTTTCTACATAAAGTGGGTAATCATTCGCACAACCCGATGTTCTACTCTCTAGGGGGATTTTCTGTCGCCCCTTGATAGTCACCCGTGAGTGGAACTATATTATATTAGCAATCATTTTTAGTTTGAACCTACATGCCAAGTCAACCCATTCATGAACTAGTTTGGTATTTTTCTTCCTCTATCGCTTGGTCAAAAGAAACCGTCATGCAGGCATAGGTGTGATTTGAAGAAGAGGCATCAGTGCATTTACCACTGGCCATTCCTGGGAGACTCTTCATTATGAGCCATTGGTGGCCACACTCCCAGCAACTGGACCAATGAGAGTCTAAACCTGGGTAGTGAGGCATAGCAGTCACTACACTATTTCTGCATTAACTTGCTCCTCATGCACTTTTTATCTTTTGATGGAACCGCCACCCATGTATTCAATGAGGTTGTAAATATGTGAATCACTCTTGATTTCTTCTCCATAACCCTTACTTCTCCATCCCAGACGCCTTCAGTCACCAATTGCTGATTGCTAGATCTCCATTTCTACTCTGTCTCCTCTTCATCACCACCAGCTTAAGCAGCAGAAATAGGAATGACCAAATCTAAATTTCAGAAAAATCATTTCAGTCTCAGTGTGAGGAATAGATTAATGGAGGTGGGACTGGCAATATGAAAAACTTAGGGGGTTAACAAAAAGAGCTATATAGCTTGAAGGTTGGTTTAGATTGGAATGTAGAGAAGTGGCTAAATTCTGGCAATTTTCATAAGGCAGACTTGGGAATGGTAGAGAAATGCAGAATGACTTCTAGGTGTCACCTTCAACAAGGTAGAGAAGAAAACAAGGTCATTTAATTCTAGGCTATGTGCTAATTATTCTATAATCATCTGGGACCCAGAAGACCCATATTTCTTATTTAGGTCTTAATAGCTTTGGCATTTGCTATGGTTTGACTGTGTCCTCCACAAAGCATGTACTAGAAATTGAATCCCCAATGTGACATTGTTGGGAGGCGGAGCCTAGTGAGGGTGATTAGGCCAGGAGGGTGGAATGGATTGATTAATGTTATTATCTTGGGCATGAGTTTGATAAAAGAGAGAGTTCATTCCCTTTTAACTCTCTCTTTTCTTACCTCCCATCTTTTTTCCTTCCCTCCCTCTCTTTCTCTTGCCTTTTACCTTCTACCAGAGGAGTGATCCTGCAAGAAGGTCCTTGCCAGATACTGACCCCTTGATCTTAGACTTCCCAGCCTCCAGAACCAAACATAAACTTATGTTCACAAGAATCAAGAATCTCTTCTCAGAGATTCTGTTGTAGCCATACAGAATAGACTAAGACAGCCTTGCATCATCTCTACATCTAGGGATCTTTGGCCAAAAAAAAAAAAAAAAAAAAAGAGAGAGAGAGAGAAATGACTATAATTGTCAGTCTTAGAGACAGCACTTTGTGATCATAAAAGATTTTGACTTTTCTCATTTATCTCTCAGTCTGTAGAATCTAATAATTACCTGGCACACAGTAGGCATACAAAAATTATTTACTGAATTGAATTAAACTATTTTTAAACTATTGAATCATTACTTGCTAATTGAAACCATGGGCCTCCATATTCCATACATTAGCTATTAGGAAATAAGGGAGGCAAAGTTCCCAGGGTAGCATTTGGGTCACATCCATCCTCACTTTCCACTATGTTTTCTGTGTTGGAATAAACTCTGAAATTCTAGGGTTGACTCTTAATAATAACAAGACAATCACTTGGATTCCTTGGAAATCACTTTGGATGATTTATCTTCATGGAGGACATGGTCAGGACAGGCAAAGCGAAATGGCATTTGGCTTTCCAACATTTCCTAATAATCATCCTTAACAAAACTGTTTCAATATAGCCATTGAATGCTAAACCTGGAAAGGGCCTTAGAGATTGTAAAATCCAACCTCTTTCTCTTATGATGAAGATAGTGAAGCATGATGGAGCTAAGCAAAGCTACTCAATGTTTCATAGGTAATCAGTGATAGAATGGAACCCAAAAGCCATTGTTCTGTCTTTTAAACAAGGTCAAGCCAGGAAGCATAATTTGAATGACTAATGTATTTTAGGCAATTTTAGAACTACTGGTGCTGCAGAAAACAATCTCCTGGCTTTTAGCTTACTGCCTGATGGGAGAGAGACACAAAATCAGATTTTAACATCATAAATTTAGGAGCATAATGCAATCTTAGTTAATTTCCATCATTGGTTGAGAATTTATAGAATGTTTGATCACTTTGTATAGCCTATTAGTTCATTTAATGTTCTCATGAACTGCTTTATCTATTAATTCCTTCCCAACTCCAAGCAGTAAATAAAACTGGAAGTATACATTGAGAGGATTTCTTTAAATCAAAATGCATGTTCAGGTCATTACCCTTTATCTCACAGCTGAAGGTATCTACCATATAGATTGTGGGTGATCATCAGACCCTACCTGTTCCAAGTGTGTGTGTGTATGTGGGGGGGGGGTTTGGGAGGGGTAAGGCATAATCAACAACTCTGGAAACCTTATGAGGACCATTCAATAGGAAAGCTCTGTGATATTCTTAGCAGGTAGAAATTGAGCTTTCCATGTTTATGATTTCTTTGGGGACAATATAGGAGTATTATAAGACCATAAGGTCGTATTTAAAGCTGGTGAAAGGCCGTTTAAGGTTTAGAAGGCAATGCCAGAATACTGATCGGGGTTTTTGACAGCTAAGCCATGAACATAGCTTTTTACTGCTTCATGCAACTGACAGCTGAAAACCTCTGACATCAATTTACATTTTGACAGCTCCCTAAATACATGATACCCATGTCCTGAAATGCTTTATAGGAAGATTGGGCAATTGGCTGTTAAAATCAAAGAACTTCAATGAAAACAGAATTTAAAAAGCCAAGATTTACTTTGAGACTTTTACTGATCCACATGGGGAAAATGTGTTCCCCCTAGCCTCAATCATTCCAGTGAGGTGATGTCATCTAAACCAAGAAAGACTCAAAAGGTTGCTACATAACAGCTTGCATATTTTTAGTGCTTCTCTCCCTAAAACTTTTGATACCAACTAAACTAGTTCATTATGTAATTAGAGAAGAAAAGCACAGAGTATTTAAGCTTACTGTAGGCTTTCTACATCTTCTTTATTTTATCATTTGTTATTGAGCACTTTTTTATTTGCCAAACATTGTTCTGGGCCCTGAGAAGAAAGTGAAGAAAAATAAATGGAGTCCCTGACTTTAGAGAGCTTATGTTCTAATTTTGAAGATGAGTGAGTATAGAAAAATAAATACATAAATAAAATGATGCTGATACCAAAAGAAACTTTGCAGTTGGCTAAGTATGAAGGGTGTTTTATATGTTTCAATGACATCATACAAAATTCAGCAGAATTATCCATGATGATTAGGGCAGTATAAATTGTATAACATCATTGTAACCCTGTTTGGTGGTACTTAAAAACAACCTTGATAAGTTGACCACCCAAAGGGACTTTAATAAACTGGTCCACATATGGACCTGGTCAACATAAGGAACTAGGCCTATAGTACTGATACATATGTGTGGTGCATGTCCAGTCTGTAAAAATTAGGTCAATTTAAGGAGGTGGTCAATGTAGGGAGGCAGTCAATGATGGAGGTTTTACTCAACCATTCTGTTTCCAGTTCTATTTCCATAAATAAGTTATATATAAAGACAGATATGAGGATTTTCATAGCACTATCCCTGGTTGGTCCCAAATAGAAAACGATCAATATACATATACATATCAATAATAGAATGGATAAATTGTCATATTATCCATATGCTAATGTAATAGAGTAAAATACAATAGTGAAAATAAACATACTACTGCATGCAACATGAATGAATTTCATAACATAATGTTGAGTTAAATCCCAACACTAAGAGTATAGTATCTGCCTTTAGGGAGAAGAGGTAGATAGTGACCCTGCAGGGGTACCAGAGGGGCTTCTAGATTGCTGTCATTTCCTGAGGTGGGGGGTAGTGGTTACACGAGTGCATTCTCTTCATAAATATGTATTAAAAGAACTATGATTTCTGTGCTTTTCTATGTGTGTTATGTTTCAATTAAAAATATACATAAAATACTGAAAGAAAGAAAGGGTCTTCTCTTTTCCAGGGAAGCTCATGTATTATCTTATCAAAATCATGTATAGTTGAAAGAAAAAATCTTGATGATTAGGTGATCCAGGGATCCGCAAACTCTAGTACTGTTTTTATACAGAACATAACCTAAGAATATTTTTCACACTTTAAAGGGCTGTAAAAGAAGTAGGAAGAAGAGAAGGAGGGCTCAGAGGAGGAGAATATACCGCAGAGACCACATGTGGCCTTCAAAGCTTAAAATAATATGCTTACTGTCTGTTCCTATAGAGAAAAAGGGACTGAACTGTTGTAGTCCAACACCCTCCCATTGTGGAGATAGTGAAACTGAGGCCAGAAAGAAATGACATCCAGCCCATTGGCAGCAGAACTAGGACTGTAGGTTAGTTTTTTTTTTTTTTAACATATGGACTGCTCTTTCCACCAATTAACGTGCTTAATCTATAACGTCCACTCAGACTTCTCACTAGACCTGGGTATCCCCATCTTCATGTTGCCCATGGGCAACTTAAGCTCAATTCATCATCTTCCCTATCCACAGCTGCCCAGCCAAGCCTGCTCTCTCAACTGTCCAGCCACCGCTCAGGAACCAGTGAGGCAGTTTTCACTCCTCTTTCCTTTTCTACAGCTCATGTCTAATTGGTCACCAATGGTTTGCAAATCTCATGTTGAAATGTGGTCCCCGGTGTTGGAGGTGGGGCCCAAAAGGAGGTATTTGGGCCATGGGATTGGGTCCCTCATGCGTAGATTAAATCCCCCCCTTAAGGGTGAGTGAGTTTTCACTCTACTAATTCCCTGGGGAGCTGGTTGCTGAAAAGAGCCTGGAACTCCGTACCTCTCCCCAGGTGACCTCTGCTCAGATCTGCTCCTCTGGGCCTCCTGCCATGAGCACAAGCAGCCTAAGGAGCCTCACATGTGCAGACATTCAGACTTGAACTTACCAGCCATCAGAATTGTGAGCCAAAGAAACCATTTTTTTATTTTAAACAAATGTCCCAGCCTCAGGTATTCCTTTGTAACAACACTGAACATACTAATATACCTGTCAATTCTATCCTCTTCCCTATTCCAACCACTGCTACCTCAGATTAAAACTTCATCTCCTCCCTTCAGAAGTGCTGGTTGGTCTCTGACTGGCCTTTCCATCTTGCTTTCTTGCAATGCATCCCAAACTAGGATAATCTTTCACAACTGGAGATTTGACATCCCACTTGTCTAGGATGGAAGTGGAAGACATTATTCTTAGTAAAGCATCACAAGAATGGAGAAGCATGAATCCTATGTACTCAATCTTGATATGAGGACAATTAATGACAATTAAGTTTATGGGGGGGGGAAGCAGAAAGAGGGATGGAGGGAGGAGGTTGGGGCCTTAGTGTGTGTCACACTTTATGGGGGCAAGACATGATTGCAAGAGGGACTTTACCTAACAATTGCAATCAGTGTAACTGACTTATTGTACCCTCAATGAATCCCCAACAATAAAAAAAAAAAAAAAAAAAAAAAAAAAAAGAAATACTTAATTCAATTTCCATCACCAAGATGGAAACCACTAGCCAGATATGGCTATTTATGCATAAAGTTAAATTAATTAAAATGAAAGAAAATGAACAAACAATTCAGTGCCTCAGTCGGAGTAACTACGCATCAAGTGCTCAGCAGCCACAGAGGCAAGAGCATTTGCCACATCAAAGTGGCTGCACAGCTATGGAAAATTTCCATCAGCGCAAAACGTTCCACTGGGCAGTACAGTCAACACCTATGGAAGAATGTCTGAGCCCCTTAACATGGCCCATAAAGTGTATCATTGCCCGGCCCCTGCCTTGTTCTTCAGTCACCTCTTGTCATTTCCCTTCTACAGCTTTGTATTTCAGTGAGAGTAAAGTGCTCATAATTTCCAAAAACACAATATTATATATGCCATCAAGCTTCAGCATGCAATATCTTCTGCCCAGAAAGCCCATCCCTACTGCCAACATTTACTTGTTCAAAATCAACTCAAAATGTTACCACTTCTAGGAAAACATCTATGATCTCCCTTATTCCTCTTCTGGCCATTTCTACACTACAGACAGATTTTTGTCAGTGCATTTATATAACATTGTATTGGAATTTGTTTTTTATTGTTCTATATACTGCGAAAAATCCTTGAAGGGGTTGGCAAATGTTTGCTGCAAAGGTCCTGATCGTAAATACTGTTGACTTTGACAGCCTTGAAGTCTCAGACACAACTGTTTAACACTGCTGTCCAGAGAGGGAAAGCAGTCACACCCATATGCAAATGAGTGGGCGTGGCTTGCATTAGCTAGTAGCATCCTCTTCTGACTCCAGGTCAGAAAAGATTATGATGTCTCCCTCAGGACATGTTTTTGAATAGGACGAATGAGTGTGGGAGAACAAAACTAAACATCACTGGGGGATGAGCTCCTGAAAACTTCACCACCAGGGGAAATGATGTGGGGTGTTATTACGCTTATTGAGATTATTTTTCAGGATCTTGAAACTTAATCCTGGTTTAAATTTTTAAAAAAACGGTGGCAGAAGATTTTGTTATTTATTTCATTCACTGTTAACAAGCACACATATCACTACATGGCAAATTTGGTTTTTCAAAGATCTGACCATTGTTTTAATATAACTGGCTTTCTTTGTAATCTTCTGTACTTTATTTTAAGCATTTAAAACTGTTTTTCTGAAGTGATCCTTGGGCTACATCAGACAGCCACAGGGCACAGAACAGTTAAGGACTCCTACCTGTGCCTAGGCTCTGTCTGCCGGCGCAGGCAGGGAGGGACTTGTCACTCTGTCTAGACTGCAGGAGATCACCCTGCAGCCGCAGCTAGTGAGCCCCATGTGGTGTTTGAGCAATTACCCAGCCAAAAAGCTGCCTACTGGAACCCTCCCCACCAAAGAATGCCTGGCCACTTTCTGGGTGTTTGTCTGGATTTGGATTCTCCAAGGGTTGGAAAATCTGCCATCCCAAACACTTTCCCCTGCCTTTGCCACAGAATGAGCTAATGGGACCAGGGCTCTACCTGAAAGCTCTTTTTAGCTCTTTTAGAGGGCTGGGAGGAGAAGAGGGAGAGGCTGTGAACCCCAGAGCTATGGACTTTGGCTAGAGCTAAATGTGCATGGATTTATACCAGGGAAAGAAATCGTGGCCTGAGAGTCTATGGCTGAGTGGATGCTAATTATATATATATAATAAAAAAAAATATATATATATATATATATTTTAATCACATTCTGCCTCAGGCCAGGGCTGAAGCTGCTAAGAATAAGTGTGGGCTGGAGAATTTTTTCTTATTGTTGTTGTCAAAAGCTTTTGTACGTTCAAATATTTTGTAACACAATTGAATGCACTTTGAATGAATTAGATAAACAAGGGACTCTGGTTAAAGATGAATCTCCAAAAATTCACAGTTGCCCGATCAATTATGTTTTGAGAAAGAAAGCTTAAGTGCTGGTCAGAGAAGACAGACCTCCTTGAACCCAGGTTTAGAAATGCCCAAACCCTTAAGTTATCCAGACTCTACTGATCATTGAGCTAATGGAGTCTGTCAGGAGGCAGGCTGACTTGGATTAAATTCCAAGTTCTGCAACTTGCTAGAGATGTGACACAAATAGTCACTTGGTCTCTGTGACCTTCTATGTCCTCATGTGTAAAATGAGTATAATAATACCTACCTCTATTCCCAAGACAAGAGAGTGTAGATTTGCAATTGCTTTGTGTTGGTCTCTTTGTTTTACTAATTGAGTTGCACAGGCTCCTGTAGGGCAGGCACAGTGCAGAGCATGCCTCCTTGTCCCACAGCAGGGCCACCTCACAATAGGCGCACAACAGCTACTTGATTGAGATTATTTTTCTGTCTTCCTTGGGCTGTGTGATTTACCTTGTCCATTTGGGTTGGGATATGAGTACCAAATGTTTGTTCCTCGTACTATTTACATACCGTATATTATTTACTAATATTTTACTACTAATTTTAACAGGTCATTCTTCCTGTCTCCCACCCTCATCTCACCTTTTCTCAAGACATTCTAAAAGTGCAGGTGGGAAGTGTGGCTTTTGAGTGCACATTACTATTGTACATTCACAACCATAGAGGGTCCCTAACTTCTGATAGTGCAAAGGCAATGCACATTCAGTAGAAACTGTACTTTGAATTTGGGTCTTTTTCTCAGCTAGTGATATATGGTACAATATACTCTCCTGATGATAGGCAGAAGCAGTGACCCCTGCTCTTGGTCAGCCACCCAATCACAAGGGCACTGCACAATCGGTACTGTATTTACAGTGTAATGTATTTAATAAATTACATGAGATAGTCAACACTATACTCTAGAATAGGTGTTATGTGTTAGATGATTTTGCCAACTGTAGGCTAATATAAGTGTTCTGAGCACATTTAAGGTAGGCTAAGCCAAGCTAAGCCATGCTATTAAAAGCATTTTCAACTTGCTATATTTTCAACTTACAATGGTTTTTATTAGGACATGACCCCAGTGTATGTAGAGGAGCGTCTGTATTTGGTGGGTCTCTGCACTAGGGTTATCGCCCCCTATCACATTTAGTGGCACTAAGTATCTCAGTTCCTGTGTAGGCCAGGAGATTTCCAAGTTGAAAATTATCTTGGAGGATTCTGTGGGTTTTTTCTTGTCATTCAGGGAGGCTAAGGTGCTTAGGTAAATTTCTGGGATCCAACAGCCACCTATTGATGGAAGTCTTCAAAAGTAAAATGAAAATGACTCCAAATGGTCATTCATTTAGGAAATAGTTATTAAAATATTGGTCCACCTGGACTGCTATGATGGATGAATCCCGAGGACAGGGTTCATATAGTTGGTTCATTGCTGGGTCCCCAGTGCCTTGAACAGTGTCTGGCTCAAGAAATTTTTTTTGAATCAATAAGAGCAATATACAGCTAGATTCCTGCCTTCAGGGATTGTAGATGTATAAATGATTATGAGAAAAATGAAAGCAAGGGAGAAAACAGCTTGGTCAGCATGAGGGAGTCATGAAGTCTTCATTAAAGAGATGGCACCTGAGCTGAGACTTGAAGGATGCTCAAGAATTTTGTAGTAAGCAAATGATGAAATTATGGCCAGAAGAACTAGTGTGTACAGAGGATGCACAGGGGAACATAGCATGGTATGTTACAAGAATTGCGAGTAGTCTGGGATTGCTTGTGTGTTTAGGGAATGGTTAGACAAAATGGTAGAAGACAGATCATGAATGACTTTTCTCTCCCAGCTTTTACCCATGACCTTGCGGGGAGTTCCCTATAATTGTTGACAGGAAGCACAAACTTGGTCTAGCTTGCAGATGGCAATTTAGGATTTGCAGGCATCACCCAAAAGTAGACAGCTGTAGCACCACAGACCCCTTCTGGGAAATTTCTGAGAAACAGCAGTGAAGGGAATAGAACTTCAAGCAGTGACCGGATTGATCCTTTGCTTGCAAAGAGAAGTGTTCAGACATGATTCCATACCTATTCATGTTCTGTCATAAAGGATGTGGCTGGATATTCAGGCATGTGGAAGAAACATTGGAAAATTGGTGGCAAGGAAATTTGGGGAACAAGTATATTGAATGAACCTTTCTGAGTGGGTAAAAAAATGTGAAGATATTTGTGTCTCATGTAAATGCTCACCACAGGTGACATTAGCAGAGGAGAATTTTAATATTCTAGTGGATAGGCTGACTATTCCATGATACCAGTCATCCTCTTTTCCAGCCCCCTGTCATTGCTCATTGAGCTTATGAAGAAAGTGGTTATGGTGATAGGGATGGAAGTTATACATGGGCACAGCAACAGATTTCTACTTTCCAAGGCCAGCCTGGCTATAGTCACCACTGAGTGTTCAATCTGCCATCAGCAGAGACCAACACTGAGTCTTCAATATGGCACCATTCCCTGGGGTGATCAGCCAGCTGTCTGTTGGCAAGTTGATTACCCTGGACCATTTCCATCATGGAAGGGGAAGCATTTTGTTCATACTGGAATAGATACTTACTCTGGATGCAGATCTGCCTTCTCTGCATGTAGTGCTTCTGCCAATACTACCATCTGTGGACTTACAGAATGTCTTATTGACAGCCATGGTATTCTACAGGGTATTGCCTATGATCAAGGAACTCACCCTACAGAAAAAAAAAAAAGTATGGCAATGAGCTCATGCGCATCAAATTCACTGGTCTTACTATGTTCTTTCCCATCCTGAAGCAGCTATCTTGATAGAAGAGCAGAATGGCCTTTTGAAGACTTAGTTATAGGGCCAGCTAGGTGGTAATACCACGCAGGGCTGGCATAAGGTTCTCTGGAAGGTTGTGTATACTCTGCTTCAGTGTCCAATACACGGTGCTATTTCTCCAACAGTTCATATTCATGGAACCAGGAATCAATGGTGGGAATGGATGTAGCATTATTCACTGTTACCCCTAGCGATACACCAGCAAAATGTTTCTTCCTGTTCCCACAACATTATGCTATGCTGGCCCAGAGGTCTTAGCTTCAAAGGGTGGAAGTCTTCCATTGGGAGATATAGTTGAATTCCACTGTTTTAAAAGTGTTCTTCAGACACTTAAAAGGGGAAGGGGAGAGCTACAGAGAAGGAGGGAAGGGCTGAGGGAAAGGCTGAGGGAAAGGAAAAGAAGAAAAAAAAAAGAACAAGAAAAGAAAAGAAAATAGTGACTAATCTTCACATAAATTGGTTATAATTTTGACCAAAGTATATTACTTAAACATTAATTTTTAACTCAATATGTTAATATGTTGTTTAGGATATTGTATCCTCATTTATAAGTGACATATGTTTGTAATTTCTCCTTTATAATAATATATTTTCTCCAACTTTAATATCAGGAATACCCAGATCAAGTAGAATGAATTTGATGTATTTCTTCTTTTTCTATTGTCTACAAGACTTAGCATGTTTTTTTGAAATTGTCTATAAGACTTAGCATGTTTTTTTGAAATTATCTTTTACTTTTATTTATAAATATTGGTTATCTATTTTTTGATACTTAAAAAAAATAAGAAGTTAACTGATGACTCTATACTGAATCTCAGAGTCAAAGCATTCTATAATAGACATACTCTTATTTGACAATGTGAATGTTACTTTCTTTGCATTATTATTATTATTGCTTAATATTTTGATGTAGCAATTGTCTGATTCCTTTTCTGAATGTATTTATGTTCTTCATCCTTTACAAGGTTTTTGTTTCTTTTTTTTTTTGAAGCACAATCATTTTAATATACGGATTTTCGCTTCTGTAATTCATCGTTGATTTCTATGCATGAGCACCCATCCAGTTTGACTTGCTGCATATTTATTTTCCAATATAGAGCAATCTTCACTAAGACATGGTTAAGCTGAATCCTTTAATCTTAAACAGCATGAAGTACCTTGTCCACAAAGAGCTTTATCTACTTGAACATTTTCAAAGGACCCTATGAGGTGGCTCAGTATGGTGGTTTTTTACTGAAATCTCTTATTTGGAAGATGGCAAAATAGAGCTGGACCTTCCTGAGCCCACTGGTTGCTGGTATTCACATCACAGCTTGCTTGGGGAAGTGGTGAAGGCGGAATAACAAGAAGATTGCCGCCAAACACAGCTGGGTGAGACAGCTTCATTTTTGCAAAGTTGACCAAATTATGAAAACCTTCGTAATGGTATAATTTGTTCCAGGGTTCTTTTGACATTTAAGAAGGGAAATATTAATCCTGTGCACAGTGTCTTTATTAAAGTACTCTTATTTACAGCATTCCGGAGTTTTCTTCTCGGCCATTGTCCTATGGTGAGGTGATTGATTACACTGGAGGCAGAATTGAAAGTTGGAGATACCTCCTTTCCTAATCGGGATCGATGACAGCCTTCTCATTTCCTGCCAACTGGATCCGACCACAATTTTAACCCTGGTGGCTGCACATCTTCTTGAATAATACCGGCCCAATTTATGGCTTGTTCCTTCTGGTACTCCTCCAATTTCATTCGGGGTCGGAAGTAGATGGGATAGAAGGCGGCGCCGATCCGGAAGACGAAGCCACCGAAAATGAGCGCGGTGCGCAGGTTCCGGGACATAGCGCTGGGCCCGGGGCTGCCCTGACCCACCGAGAGACTTTCCCTCTCGAAAACCTTGCTCAGGATTCAGGTTTTTGTTTCTAATAAAAAAAATAAATAAAAATTCAGATTAATATAAGGGTACATACGATTAGGTTACATTGTTTGCACTTGTTAGGTAAAGTCCAAGTTGCAGTTGAGCCATTTGCCCAGGAGGTGTGCTATATACTCCTACATTGCACCCAATAGGTAAGAGTTTATCACACCCCTTTCCCCCTCACCCCTTCTTGAATTTAAATGTGTTTTTCTCTTGTGGGTGTGTTGTTAATCCACTTGTTTCACATTAGTATTGAGTACATTAGATGCTTGTTTTTCTATTTTTATGCTTAAGAGGATATTCTTCAAATCCTTCCAGGTGAATGCAAAAGATGTGATGTCTCCATCTCTCTTTATGGCTGAATAGTGTTCTATGGTATACATATACCACAGATTGTTTATCCACTCATGAGTTGATGGGCACTTGGATTGTTTCCACATCTTTGTGACTGTGAATTGAGCTTATAAAATCATTTGAGTGCATATGTCCTTATGGTACGATGATTTTTTTTTTCCTTCTGGATCAGTGGTTCTCAACTTGTGGGTTGTGACAGGCATTAGGAAGGTTGAGAACCACTGTTCCGTATATAGATATCTAGTAATGGGGTTGCAGGATCAAATGGAAAGTCTATTTTCAGCTCTTTGAGGATTCTCAATGCTTCTTTCCAAAAAGGCTGTTATAGTTTACAATCCCACCAACAGAGTATAAGTGTTCCCTTCTCTCCCCACCCATGCCAGCATCTGCAGCTTGGGACTTTGTGATGTGGGCTATTCTTGCTGAGGTTAGGTGATATGTCAAGGTTTTTTTGATTCGCATTTCTCTGAAGATTAAGAATGATGAGGTTTTTTTTTTTTTTTTTTTTTTTTATGTGGTTGTGAGCCATTTGTCTGTCTTCTTGGTTGAAGGTTCTGTTCATGTCTCTTGCCCACAATGATAAGTGGAGTTTTTGCTCTTTTCTTGTTGATTAGTTTGAGTTCTTTGTAGATTCTGGTTATTAGCCCTTTGTTATGTCAGAGTTATAACATGTGAATACTTTCTCCCATTCTGAAAATTGTCTGTTTGCTTTAGTTGTTGTGCCGTTAGCTGTGCAGAAGCTTTTTGGCTTGACCAGGTCCCATGACAAAATAAGAAGGAAATACTCATGACAATTTCAGTCCTCATTTCTGGACTCATTTATTTATTTTCGGTGTTTCTGCAATTGCCAATGGACTCTTCTTCATAAAATCTTTTCCTAGGCTTATATTATCAAGAGTTTTTCTGATACCTTTTTTCTAGAGTTTTTATTTCATGTCATAGATTTAAATCTTTTATCCAGTATGAGTCAATTTTTATAAGTGGTGAGAGGTGAGGGTCCAGTTTCAATCTTCTACATGGGGCTAACAAGTTCTCACAACACCATTAATTAAATAGGAACTCTTTTCCCTAGTGTATACTTTGGTTTGGTTTGTCAAAGATCAGATTATGATATGGAAGGCTGGTTTCATCTCTGGTTCTCTATTCTGCTCTGTAGATCTATGTCTATTTTTGTGCTAGTACCATGCTATTTTGATCACTATTGACTTATGGTATAACCTGAAGTCTAGAAATGTGATGTCTCCAGAATTGTTTTCATTTCCTAGAATTGCATTTGGCTATTCAGGGTTTTTTCTGGTTCCATATGAAACGAAGAACTTTTTTTTTTCAAGTTCTTCAAAGTGTGACATTGGAGTTTTAATGAAGAGTGCATTAAATCTATAGATCTATGAGAAGTATGGACATTTTGACAATGTTGATTCTTCCCAGCTACAAGCATAATATGTTCTTCCATTTGTTAATGTCTTCTGGTATTTCTTTTCTCAACCATTTTGGACTTCTTATGCCTCTGAACCAACAGGCAAAGAAAGGAGCTACAGTGTTTGCTGGGGTGATTGAGCCTGACTACCAGGGGAAATTGGAGTAATACTCCACAATGGAGGTGACAGAAGAATGTCTGAACTACAGGACTACAACAGATCCATTAGGGCATCTCTTAGTGTGTGCCTTACAATTAAGGTCAATGGAAAACACAACAATCCAATCCAAGCAAGACTACTAATGACCCAGATCCTTCTGGAATAAAGGTACGCATCAGACTCCCAGTTAAAAAAACCTACCTTCAGCTGAGGTACTTTCTTAATAAAGGGAATGCAGAAATGGGTAGTCAAAGAAAGTAGTTAAAAAATACCAGTTGCAACTGTCCACATGACCAGCTCCAGAAATGAGGACTGAAATTGTCATGAGTATTTCCTTCTTATTTTGTCATGAATATGTGTGTATGTCTCAAATATCTTCATATTCTTTTCTTTTATGCTCTTATCATGTAAGATAAGATATATTGACCTCATATCATAGTATTGAAGTATTGTTAAATGCATTATAGTGTTTAAGTTATAAGTTATCAAGAAGAAAGGTAAACATCACTTGAGGTTCAAAGACTTAATATTTTCTGAGGAAGGGCTTTAGTGCATTTGTACATAGGATAGTTGTATCAAATTAGATAGAATTATAGCCATAATAATTAAGTATGGATTAAGTTGTGCATGAATGCCAAATTGACAAGGAGTTAACTTGTGATGGCCACTTTTATGTGTCAACTTGACTGGGCCACGAGGTAGCCAGATGTTTGGCCCAATATTCTTCTGGGTGTTTCTGCAAGACTGGTTTTGAATGAGATTTACATTGAAATTGATAGACTAAGTAAAATGGATGAGCCTCATCCAATCAGTTTGAAGGCTTGCAGAGAACAAAAAGACTGATCTTTCAGATCAAATTCTTCCTCCCTGACTGCCTTCAAACTGGGACATTGGACTTGTCTCTGCCTTTGGACTTGAACTGAAGCAATAGCTCTTCCTGAATATCTTAGTCTGCCAGAATTTGGATGGGAACTGCATCTGGTTTTCAGGCCTTTGGATTCAGTCTGGACCCAAACCATTAGCCCATGAGCCAATTCCTTATAATAAGCCTATCTTTTCTCTCTCTCATATATACAGTAGAGCCTCCATAGCTGACCACTTCCCTACATTGAGTACCTCCTTAAGTCGACTTAATTTTCATAGACCAGACATGCAGTGCATGTACATATTAGTAAAGTAGGCCCATACTACATAGACACACACACACACAGGGGGTGCCAAAAAATGTATGCACATTTTAAGAAAAGAAAAAGCTGTATTAAAATTGTAACACTCAATATATACTGATAATAAAAGATGAATACAAGTAATATAAGTCATGTTGAACACTTCTTGTAATGGCAGAAATCAAACATGAAGAGTATTACAAATTTAATACAGTTTTTTTCTTTCTTAAATGCATATACAGCTTTTGGTGTATATATATATATACATATACACAGACAATATAAAATGTATATGGTATATTTTATATATGCACATCTTATTAGTCTGATTCTCTGCTTACCCTAATATATGTTTTCAGATTTTAAAAGATTCCTGTTTAGAATAATGATGATAATGATAAAAATCAGAAGAATAATAATTAATATTAACTGAGCACTTATATGTGCTAGGGACATTCTGAATGCTTTACAAAGATTAATTAATTTAATACAACATCCTATGAAGAAACTGGGTCATAGAGATGTTAAGTGACCTGCTCAAGCTTTTACATCTGAAAAAAGCGAGAGCCAGGATTTGATCTCAGGATATTGTGATGTCAGAAATTTTGGCCTCAAGAAGCCCATAATTTCACTCATTTACCTACATGCTTTACTATCAAACACAATGTCATAATCTCTTCCTTTTTCTCCCTCTTGCTCTTACTGTCACTGTCATTCACACACACACACACACACACACACACACTCTCTTTATATGAATCTATAAAGTAATATGTCCTTAAAATATATAGAACCATATTAATTAGGAGTTGCATTAGCATAGTCAAAGAGACTGTTCTATAAATGTTTTCTATCAATCCTGGACCTTTCTCTCCAGGATTTCCTCCTCCCTCCTTGAACCAAGGAGGGCACCAACCCAGAGACTCATAAATCACATTTTATCTGCATCTGTTTTGCTTTTTCCACTCTTACATTTCACCTTGGTTGAGCTGTGTCTCTCTCCATCATGTATAAATGCTTCAGGCCCGCATTCAAGGGAATGTATCCAGCAAATTCAGGAGCCCTCCCTGTCAGCACGGGGTTGTTCAAATGCGGGCAGCGGTCCATCCAATAGGCACACTGTCCTCACAACACCCATTCAGCTGTTGGCCAGCTACACCTTGCAGATTCCTCCCTTGACCTATTCCCAGATGCTTCTGACCAGTTTTCATTTCATTTGTATATTTGTTTAATTCAGTGAAGCTTATCCTTGCTAGGACTGCAGAGCAAATTGGTAGCATGCCGTCTGATAATTACGAGGTTGTCATGGGCCTGATAGCAATGCCCTGCTCTAGCTCTTCAGAGAGCTCCCAAGGATGAATGCTCTTCATTCTTTTGGATATACAGCCGACAACTAGCATGTCCTGAGTTGCCCTAATAACAAAAGCCCATTCCCTCTACACACCAGGGGGAGAAGAGGACCAGGTTGATTTTTTTTCCTTAGTGATCTGCTGAAATCTCTCTCAGATTGACAGTCATCTTTTTCATAACACTGAAAAGATGTAACTGTAGCTTAATCATTCCCAAATGAATCCTGAAAAATATTTGGAAACAGTACACTTATACAAAATCATTTCAGCATTACTAGAAAGTTTCAGCCATTTGCTATAAACTTGTACTTTTAAGTGGCGACCGTGTGGTCTGCCTTTGGAACATCCAGTTCTTTATTTTTTATAGAATTAAAACCCCTGACACTTGTTTTAAGACCTAAGAAAACCTTTGGTGCTTAGCAAAATGTAGAACCTGGCATGGTCATAAAGAAGATGTATTTGATTTTATTCCTTGAAGTCATTAAAACAACAACAACAAAAAAGACGCAGGATACTGTCTGTAAGAAAACTAAAATGGCAGCTGCAACTTCTTCTCAGAAGTGTCTGGGAGGAGACATCTGAGGTCACTTCATATTCTCCTGGGTTCCAGGAAAGTAATTTACTCTTCCCCCTCATCTCCTCACCCTTCTAAAGCATACAACATTGGAGAGAAAGAGAGATCCAACTTTCTTCAGAGCCTGTCTTGATTGAGGAAGTTAACACTTCAAGAAAAGGATTCTGTCTTCTTGCAGGACTCTTGAAAGGATCCTTGCCAAACTCAACCCCACAGAGGAAAAAAATTTTTTTCTAGGGCTTAAGAATTATTCACTGCTTGCATTAGCAATAGAACTTGTGAAGAATTTTATCAAATAGTATAGTTTGTGGGGTCTAACTTAAATGAAAATAACCTAACTTCAAAATGAGGGACTAGGTAAAAAATTGAAGAGAAGGTTCAGATGTCAGGAAAAATGGGAATTCACAGTCCACTCTTGGGCAGAAGAGCTATCACATTGAAATCTAGTGCCTGCAAGAGATGAACACAACTGGTAGGGGGGCTAACTCTTTTGGGAACATAAGGAAGACAGTCTCTCAGTTCAATCTATTTAGGATTAATATTATTTTGAGGGATGGAATTGATGTGTTATTAGCAACACCCTCCTGCCAGTCTGCCCTTTAGCTTCTCTGGGTTTTGGGAAGAGTTTAGGCAAAAGGTGGGTCATAAATGGATATGGGACCTTCACACAACCTCTGTCATAAGTTGATTTGGGGGGGCCTCGCAGAGTGCTTGACCCAAAAGAAAGGCTCAGTACATTTTCCACGTTAAAGGAATTAACTAATTAGTTATAGAAATTAACTAATTAACTTCATATTTATATAGGCCCATCCATTGGCGTGGCATGTATTTCAGTGCAATTTTGTTCCTTCCAAAGGAATTAAAAATAAGCAAATTAAGCAAAGAGGAAGAATGAGCTAATTTGAACACATGGTATCTAGCCTTTCATAAAGACCATGTCTTTCCTTATAGCTAGTTAATTTAGTGGTCCATGGAACAAAGGAACTGCATACCATGAAATGAAGCAAAGATAATTAAGGCTATAATGGAATGTTAAAATTGAAATTATGACCAGGCTCCACAGTGCAATCAATGAGAACTTCCAAAAATAGGCATCAAATTGCATGGTTACAATAAAATGATTCTGATGAACTAGCTGATAAAGTTTTGACCCGCTCAGCCAGGTTAAGACTACCAAAAGAGAGAGGGGGATGGTGACATTCTATCTATGCTGTAACATCTAATCTATTGAGAGGAAACTACTGTGTATTTGGGAAAAGAATCTGAACTCTTTAGGAGCACCTATAAAACAAGGGGGGCTGTCCCATGTTTTGGCATTGTAGTCAGTAGAAAATTCCCCTGGACCATATTTCCAGGACATGTGGGACCAAGGGATGCAAAGTGATTTCCTAGGACCCTATGTGGGCTAACCAGGAGAGAGAGCCAGAGATAGGCCATTTCTGATTCTTGAGGTAGAGGGATGCCAGAGCAAGAATCTGTGGGTGAACACCTTAGGTGAGGAAGCAACCATTCAAAAAAGAGATGTACCCAGGTCTAGGTACCCAGATGTACCCAGATCAAGGATCTTAGGAGGGAGGAACCAGTCCGGAACCTCCTGGAAGTACATCAGAACATTCCCAGGGAGACAGTATGGACCAGGCCCAGAGAGCAGGGAACCAGGCTTTGAGGTCTCTTTAAGACCTTTCTTTATTCCTCCCCGCTGACCTTGGCGAGGTCAGAAATTGCTGACTACCTAAGGAGGCAGTGAAAAATAGAACCATGAGGTAGAAAGTATATAGGAGAAGACAACCAGAGTCCCCCTTTCTCACTGCAGTTTTCCAACCTGAATTATACTCAAACTTAGGAGGAAGGAATAATTAACCCCAATTAAAGTTGGGGTTTTTAAAATGCTATTTCGGACTAACATTAAACTTTCTTTTTTTTTTATTTATTTTTATTTATTTTTATTAAATCATAGCTGTGTACATTGATATGATCACGGGGCATCATACACTCGATTTATAGACCATCTGACACATTTTCATCACAATGGTTAACATAGCCTTCCTGGCATTATCTCAGTTACTGTGCCAAGACATTTACATTCTACATTTACCAAGTTTCTCAAATACCCCTGTAAGATGCACCACAGGTATAATCCCACCAATCCTCCTCCCTCTACCCACCACCCCGTCCCTCCCCTCCCTTTCCCACTTCCCCCTATTGTTAGGTTGTAACTGGGTTATAGCTTTCATGTGAAAGCCCCAAATTAGTTTCATAGTAGGGCTGAGTACATTGGGTACTTTTTCTTCCATTCTTGAGATACTTTACTAAGAAGAATATGTTCCAGCTCCATCCATGTAAACATGAAAGAGGTAAAGTCTCCATCTTTCTTAAGGCTGCATAATATTCCATGGTGTACATATACCACAATTTATTAATCCATCAATGGGCACTTGGGCTTTTTCCATGACTTAGCAATTATGAATTGGGCTGCAATAAACATTCTGGTACAAATATCTTTGTTATGTTGTGATTTTTGGTCTTCTGGGTATGTGCCCAGCAGAGGAATTACAGGATTAAATGGCAGATCTATTTTTAGATCTCTGAGTGTTCTCCATATATCTTTCCAAAAGGAATTTATTAATTTGCATTCCCACCAGCAGTGCAGAAGTGTTCCCTTTTCTCCACATCCACGCCAACATCTCTGGTCTTGAGATTTTGTGATACAGGCTAGTCTCATTGGAGTTAGATGATATCTCAAAGTAGTTTTGATTTGCATTTCTCTGATGATTAAAGATGATGAGCATTTTTTCATATGTCTGAAGGCCATATGCCTGTCTTCTTCAGAGAAGTTTCTCTTCAAATCCCTTGCCTAGCCTGCGATGGGATCCCTTGTTTTTTTTTTGCTGATGCGTTTGAGTTCTCTGTGGATTCTGGTTATTAAACCTTTGTCAGAGATATACCCTGCAAATATCTTCTCCCATTCTGAGGGCTGTTTGCTTGCTTTACTAACTGTGTTCTTGGCTGTGCAGAAGCTTTTTAGTTTGATCAAGTCCCAGTAGTGTATTTTTGAAGCTGCTTCAATTGCCTGGGGGGTTCTCCTCATGAAATACTCGCCCAGACCAATTTCTTCAAGGGTTTTCCCTGCACTCTCCTCTAGTATTTTTATAGTTTCATGTCTTAAGTTTAAATCTTTAATCCAGTGAGAGTCTATCTTAGTTAATGGTGAAAGGTGTGGGTCCAATCTCAGTCTTCTGCAGGTTGCCAGCCAGTTCACCCAGCACCATTTGTTAAATAGGGAATCTTTTCCCCAACTGAATGTTTTTAATTGGCTTGTCAAAGATCAAATAACGGTAAGTACCTGGATTCATCTCTTGGTTCTCTATTCTGTTCCAGATATCTACTTCTCTGTTTTTGTGCCAATACCATGCTGTTTTGATCACTATCGATTTGTAGTAAAGTCTGAGGTCTGGTAGTGTGATTCCTCCTGTTTTGTTTTTATTTCTGAGTAATGTCTTGGCTATTCGAGGTTTTTTCTGATTCCATATAAAACAAAGTATTGTTTTTTCAAGATCTTTAAAGTATGACAGTGGGGCTTTAATAGGGAGTGCGTTGAAATTATATATTGCTTTGGGTAGTATGGACATTTTAATAATGTTGATTCTTCCCAACCATGAGCATGGTATGTTTTTCCATTTGTTAACATTTTCAGCTATTTCTTTTCTTAGAGTTTCATAGTTCTCTTTATAGAGATCTTTCACGTCTTTTGTTAGGTAAATTCCCAAATATTTCATCTTTTTTGGCACTACTGTGAATGGGGTAGAGTCCTTAACTGCTTTTTCAACTTGACTATTGTTGGTGTATATAAAGGCTACCGATTTATGGATGTTGATTTTGTAACCTGAGACGCTGCTGTATTCCTTGATCACTTCTAGGAGTTTTGTAGTAGAGTCCCTAGTGTTTTCCAGATACACAATCATATCATCTGCGAAGAGCGAAAGTTTGATCTCTTCTGACCATATATGGATACCCTTGATTGCCTTTTCTTCCCTAATTGCAGTGGCTAAAACTTCCATTACAATGTTAAAAAGCAATGGAGACAATGGGCAGCCTTGTCTGGTTCCTGATCTGAGTGGAAATGATTCCAATTTAACTCCATTCAATATGATATTGGCTGTGGGTTTGCTGTAGATGGCCTCTATCAGTTTAAGAAAAGTCCCTTCTAGGCCAATTTTCTTGAGTGTTCTGATCATGAAGGGATGCTGGATATTATCAAAAGCTTTTTCTGCATCGATTGAGAGAATCATATGGTCTTTGTTTTTTAATTTGTTTATGTGCTGGATTACATTTATAGATTTACGTATATTGAACCAGCCTTGAGACCCTGGGATGAAACCAACTTGGTCATGGTGTATAATTTGTTTGATGTGTTGCTGGATTCTGTTTGTTAGGATGTTGTCGAATATTTTTGCATCTATATTCATTGGTGATATTGGTCTATAATTTTCTTTTCTTGTTGGGTCTTTTCCTGGTTTGGGGATCAGGGTGATGTTTGCTTCATAGAATGTGTTGGGTAGTGTTCCTTCTTTTTCTACCCTTTGGAACAGGTTGAGTAATACAGGTACTAATTCCTCTTTAAAGGTTTGGTAGAATTCTGACGTGAAACCATCTGGTCCCAGGCTTTTCTTTTTTTTTTTTTTTTTTCCCCCACGCCCCCCCCCCGGCTTTTGTTTTTAGGGAGGTCTTGTATAGTTGATGCTATTTCTGAACTTGATATGGGCCTGTTCAGTATTTCCACTTGATTCTGGCTAAGTCTTGGAAGGTGACGTGCTTCCAAGTATCAGTCAATTTCCTTCAGATTTTCATGTTTCTGAGAATAAAGTTTCTTGTAATATTCATTAAGGATTTTTTGGATTTCTGATGAGTCTGTTGTTATTTCGTCTTTGTCATTTCTGATTGATGATATTAGAGATTTTACTCTTTTTTTTCTGATTAGGTTGGCCAGAGGTTTATCTATTTTATTGACCTTTTCAAAAAACCAGCTTTTTGATTTATTGATCTGTTGTATTATTCTTTTGTTTTCAATTTCATTTAATTCTGCTCTAATTTTGGTTATTTCTTTTCTTCTACTGGGTTTGGGGTTGGAATGTTCTTCCTTTTCCAGTTGCTTGAGGTGTCCTATTAAGTTGTTAACTTCCTCTCTTTCCGTTCTCTTGAGGAAGGCTTGCAGTGCTATAAATTTCCCTCTTAGAACTGCCTTTGCGGTGTCCCAGAGGTTCTGATAGTTTGTGTCTTCATTGTCATTTTGTTCCAAAAAATTGGCGATTTCTTTCTTAATCTCATCTCTGACCCAGCTATCATTGAGCATAAGGTTATTTAACTTCCTTTTTTTTGTATTGTATGCAGATTCCTGTTGTTACTCAGTTCTAGTTTTATTCCATGATGGTCCGAGAAGATGCATGGAATAATTTCTATTCCTTTAAATTTACTGAGATTAGACTTGTGACCTAAAATGTGGTCAATTTTGGAGTAAGTTCCGTGGGCTGATGAGAAGTATGTGTATTCAGTTTTGTTGGGATGAAATGTTCTGTAGATGTCTGCTAAATCTAAATATTGGATGGTTAGGTTTAAATCTAAGATTTCTTTGCTCAGCTTCTTGCTGGAGGATCCATCCAACACTGCCAATGGAGTGTTGAAATCTGCGATGATTATGGAGCTGGAGGAAATCAAGTTACTCATGTCTGTTAGAGTTTCTCTTATAAATTGAGGTGCATTCTGGTTGGGTGCATAGATATTAATAATTGAGATCTCATCATATTGAATATTACCCTTAACAAATATGAAGTGACCATTCTTGTCCTTCCTTACTTTTGTTGGTTTAAAGCCTACTGTATCTGCAAATAAAATTGCAACACCTGCTTTTTTCTGATTACCGTTTACCTGAAATATGGATGACCATCCTTTCACTCTGAGTCTGTATTTGTCTTTAAGTTAAGATGTGACTCTTGTATGCAACAAATATCTGGCTTGAGTTTTTTTATCCAGTCAGCTAACCTATGCCTCTTTAGAGGACAGTTTAAGCCGTTCACATTAATGGAGAGTATTGATAAGTCTGGTGGAATTTTGGGTATCAAGTTTTTCAAAGGTCCGGTGGACATTTTTAATCCTTTAGCCAGTGTGGAAGTTGGAGTATGATCCAAAGTTTCTGAGTGAGTTTACTTTTGTGGTATAGGATTGGGTTGGTCATTGTGGAGGATAGGTCTGAGAATATCCTGAAGAGCTGGTTTACTTATGGCAATTTTTTTCAACATATGAATGTCATTGAAGTATTTAATTTCTCCATCATAAACGAAACTCAGTTTAGCTGGATACAAGATCCTGGGTTGAAAGTTATTTTGCTTTAGGAGGCTAAAAGTCGATGACCACCCTCTTCTGGCTTGAAAAGTTTCAGCAGAGAGATCTGCAGTTATTCTAATATTCTTTCCTTTGTACGTAATGGTTTTCTTTCGCCAGGCTGCTTTGAGAATCTTCTCTTTCATATTAACTTTAGTGAAGCTAATTATGATATGCCTGGGGGTTGACTTATTGGGGTTCAATCGTGCTGGGGTTCTGAAGCTGTCTGCTATCTGAATTTCAGATTCTCTAGGCATGTCTGGAAACTTTTCTTTCATAATTTCATGCAGAAGGGCCTCTGTGCCCATCAATGCCACTTCATCATTCTCAGAAATCCCAATTATTCGTATATCTGTTTTCTTCGAATTATCTCAGAGTTCTCTGAGTGAATCATCCATTTTTGCTCTCCATTTCTCTTCCTTTTTGAGAGATTGGGAGCGTTCGAAGACTTTATCTTCAATGTCAGAAATCTTTTCTTCTGCTTGCTCCATTCTGTTGCTGAGGGATTCTACTGTATTTTTCATATCTTTGAGGGCTGTAAATTCTTGCTTCAGTGTGTCTAAGTCTTTGGTGGTTTTGTCTTTAAATTCGTTAAATTCTTGAGACAACTTTTGAATTTATCCTCGAATTCCTAATTCCATTTTATTAATCTTGTCTGCAATCCAAATTCTGAATTCGATTTCTGACTTCTCATCCAGTTGTTTATGAATGGGATCTTCAATTACATCTGCCGTATCTTTTCTTGGGGGGGTTGATCTATTCTGGTTATTCATGTTACCAGAGTTTTTCCGCTGATTCCGCCCCATGGTTATTTTACTCCCTTTGATTTTTCCCGTGCGGCTTTATCGAGGGTCCATACAGTATTGTGGCCTGAGAAACTGGGCCCTGTCTTGTGTGGTGGGGCGAAGTGGTTCTGTCTTGTTTTCAGCTGGTTTCTGTTTGATCCTATTGTAACATTTACTCTTGCTTGAAGTCTCAGCTGTGTGGAAAAACCAGCAATTATGCCACCCCCCCCTCCACCCACCTCTGGCACCAATTGGAAAAGGAAAATCAAACCTTCCTACAACCGCATACCCAGGGCACCACCTGAAAAGTCCTCAGTCTATTAGTTCAGTTCAAAAGGTCCAAATTGATTGTCTCAATCGGCACCTGTCTCGGGTGGGAGAGTTCAAGAGGTCTCCGGGAACTGGATCACATGGGTCTGGTGACTACTCTGATATGGCTTACTCCAGTGCTGCGTGGAGTCAGGAGGAGCCACCTAGCAAATAGATCAGTCTGGGAAGGTTGATGTCTCCTTCCCCACTTTGCCCCTCCATTGGACACAGTCACTGGTATCTCTGCAGATGGCTAACCCAGTTGCCTGTAGTGAACAGATACTTCAGGGGGTTGCACCTGCCTGAGTTGCAAGGAAATCTGCCAGGCCCCTGCAGTCTGCCGCTTTCTAGCAGGAGGAGATGGGGCCTGACATCTTTGAGTGCTTGATGCAGGTGGGGGGGGGGGAGGTGTTCACTCAGGCTTAGCCCCGTCCCTGATTGATGTTGCTAACAGAACAGAACAGAACAGAACAGACAACTTTGTGGGATTCTGTCTCTGTTTCTGCTAAAATCGCCTGCAGAAGATGGGCTGTTCTGAGTTCAAACGACTTTACTGCTGGAGGTTTGTGTCCGATTACCTCTCTGAGTCGGCCCTGCACTGGAAGCTTCGCGGGTTTGTGAGCAGCATCAGGCAAATCCTTTGCTCACTGGTGGCCTCCTCTGGTTGCCCAGGGAGACAGGGGGTGTGGCTTCACAATATCCAGAAGTGAGCCGTTTTGCTGTTAAGGAAAAAACAGCTGTTGATTTGCCTCCAGGAACTGCTGCTCTGGTGTGGGCACCCAGCCGACCCTTTTCTCTTCTGTCTCACGCCCCAGAGTCAGCACTGACCGGCCACAGTTTATGCTCTGTCCACACCCCTTGAGAGATCTCCCAAGAATCCGGACTCCTTGGGGGCAGGCCCCCAGACCCCCGAGTGAGAGTTGGGGGGAGTGCTGGGAGCTCAGCACTGGAAACGGGGAAGCTATAGTTTTACTCAGTTTTATGCCTGGCCGTATTGTTGCCCAGGGAGGGCTGCTGCACCGTGCTGCAGGGAAGTGCCGCCGGAGCGTGACTCCCCCTCAGCCAAGTGCCCTCTCCTCGCTCGCGTGTCTCAGAGTCAGCGCTGGCCAGTCGCAGCTCGGGCACTGTGTACTCCCCTCGAGAAATCACCCAAGGATCCGAACTCCTGGGGGACAGGCCTCCAGACCTCAGTGTGAGTGGGAGGGGAGTGTTGGGGGTTCAGGGTTGCCGGCAAAGGATATTTAAAGTTTTATACAGTTTTATGCCTGGCAGGAGAACACCATGGCACCCTAGTAGGGGAGGTAGGTCCAGTTTTTAGAAGGTTTCTCCCGTGGAGTGTAGTAGGAGGGCCTTTAATTTCTGCCCGTTTGTTTAATTTTGGGGCTCTTGAGCCGGTCTTATGGGGGAGGGGGACTCCCATCCTCTTGGTGATGGATTTTGTACCTTTCGTTTGCGTCCTTGTGATCACAGCTTGCCTCAGCGGTGTTGATGTGCATTCTTCAACCTTCTGTCTTGGTGCAGCTCAAATCCACCAGGATACTTACTAAATTTTTGTCCCTTAATTCTCCTTCTGGATGGGAGCCTCTGTGGAAAGCTGGCTTCAGTCTGCCATCTTGTCTCTCCCCCCAATATTAAACTTTCTAAACCAAGACTGTGCTCTTGAAATATTTGTACAACTGTCTACTACATGCACAGAAAGGTCACATGGCTACTCATAGGCATATCTTGGGTTTTGGGGGTCTTATTCACACAAAGAATAAAAATGTTGACTATAGAGAAAGAAATAACAACAAACTACAGATTTTTTCAAAGTTGACAAATATCAAAAAATAAAATGTTTAATTGTTTGGCACATTGATATAGTACTTTCTGTGACTATAGTTTTGCTTGCATGTTCTTTTATTGCTTCATATGACCATGGTTTAATAATATTTTCTGCAAAGATAATAGAAAAATATTGTCTTTATGTTGATCAGACTTTGTTTACAGTACCAGTATAGATTTATGCTCTACAAACACAAGTACAATAATACATTTTATTTCATTTGCTTTCCCATTAAAAAAGGGAAATCATAGATGCACTTGGCATCTACAATTACATAGACCGTGTTTCCAAGTTTGATGTAAGTAAGCATCCCTGAGAACTGAATCCTCTGCTCACAGTCTTATGTGTAAAATGATTAGAAAACTTTTAAAAGTCGAATTTCTGATTCAGTGCCATTCAAACCTGGTTTTTCCTCTACTACTCATATACTTCTGAAGCCAGGCACTGTGGATCAATGTTCATATCTGGATACAGCCTCTGTCCTTGGCCTTTTTGTGGTGATACCAGTGAGTTGGCCAGGTGAGTGACAGAAGCAAAATTCAGACATGCCCGTTTTCATAGAGCTTTTAGTCTCTAGAAAGAAACAGGTGATAATCACAAAAAGCACATGAGATACATGTTTTAGAGGAAAAGAGCATTGCTCTATAAGAGCATACGTGATAGAAACTCACCAGTGATTATTTTATACTGGATAATGGAGTAAGTATGAAACAGAGGCCCAAGTGATGTGGCTATAAGTCAAGGAAGTCTGGCCCACTCCATCTTAAAGCCCTTGAGTGAATAACATTATCTCCAAATCCCATTTCTTACTGTGCACTGTGTGTTGGGTATTCTGCTTAGTCCCTATCCTTGGGCTTTTTTCTTTTTTTTTTTTAACCACATCTGTGACCTACTCTGCTTAGCTAATAGTCCTGTCTTCCTGGAGACTCAGTCTTCCTTGAATCTTAAAAGACTTCTTTGAACTCAAGTTGCCTCTTGGCATCTCACAGCCCGATTACATAGGTTGGGCTTCTTTCCAAGTTGAGCAAACTTTCACAACCACCTTTTAATTCCACACCCTATCCTGTCACCATAACAACTCCCATCTCATAATACACAGTGGGAGTGGTCATTCTCAGGAGAGACAGGATAAATGAACCCACCAATGTAATGCTTACCTTAAATTTATCACATGAGGCAGGAATGAAGAATCAGTCAGAAACTGTAGCAACGGGCAGTATATATGTGTATATAACAGAATACCATGTGAATCACTTTAAGTTCTTGGGAAAATGCCCAAATGGTTCATTTAAAGGGAAAGGCAGGGAGCCCAGTCTGCTAGGTCAGAAAGATATCTCTAAGTTCCTGTGTCTGGCCACTAGGTTGAGCCACTTAGATGTGAAGTCCTAATGTCTAGGCAGTAACATTTACTATGTCCTACCTAAATGTTCACCTCCCTTTATCCACTCTCTTTGGATAGTGCTGCATCATACTGTCCCTTGGCCATGGGACTTGTTTTGGATAATGTGAAACAAGTGGAAGTCAGGACTGCTTTCCCTTGTTGTTCTTGGAACCTTCTGACTTCCATGTGAAGAAGCCCAGGCTAGCCTGATAGATGAGGAGAGACCTAAAACCTGGCTGCCTGCCCCACCTCCTTCAGCCACCACCTTAGCCAGCAGCTTATCAACTGAAGAGTGAAATGGAATAAGGGATTTACTATAGGACTTGAACCTTGCACAACTGAGGAGACCACAAAGGAGAGAGGGTAAAGAAGTCACTGAAGTAAAGCACATAGTCAAGAAGAAAAGCTGGGAACAAAGCAAGAGAGAATGAGGGCAAACTGGAACCAAGGTCTGTCTTCAAATTGAAATAATCCCCCTGCTATGGAGCTATGCATATGCCTGGCCCAGGACTCAGGGAAGCTGGAGGAGAAGATCCATGGGAGTAGGAGTAATTGTGACTCTTGCTGCTGCCCAATGTCAACAGGAGAGCCAGCAGATCAATGATATGACTGAGCTGCATATCACTGGATAGGGCCCTGCATTAGTGAAGTACAATAGTTGCTGCTTCACTTCTACCCTCCAAACACTGTGCAAATATCTTGTGTTGTCTTCCCTAATCCAGAATTACACAGAGAAAGGAATTCTAAGAAGTGTATTTGCCGCTAAGCTAAGTGAATGCAATGTAACCACCATACTGATCTAAGTCCTCCAGCCTCCAGCCAAGAGCCAGACATATGAGCCTACTCAATTGAGTTCGACCAAGGTCACTCATACCAGGAGAACTGTTTAGCCCAACAGAAGCATAAGCTAAGTAAACAGTTGTTTGAAGCTACTAAGTTTGTTGTACAGCCAGACCTGCTACAGGTCATATCTAAAAATGGTGAAATGGATAGGTAGCAGAGTGGATAGGGACACAGGTAGAAGCAAGACTTCATCATGCATATCTTACTCAATGAAACTTGTACTATTTGTTCTTCAACTCATGTATGTGTATTATTCCTGAATAAAGAATAAAATTAATTAAAAAATGTTTTGGCACAGTAACTGAGATAATGCCAGGAAGGCTATGTTAACCATTGTGATGAAAATGTGTCAAATGGTCTATGAAGTGAGTGTATGATGCCCCATGATCCTATCAATGTATACAGTTATGATTTAATAAAAAAAAATAACATTATTCATTAAAAAATAAAAAAAAATTAATAAAATTAATTTAAAAAATTTGGGAGGGAACTTCAGCATGTTACCAAAAAGCTTGTTAGCTATCGCAAAAGGCACTATCTAAATGGGAGGGGGGGGTTGGAATTCAAAAGAACAGAAGAGATATGTCCAAGTCGATTGAGCCCACCCACATCCCACAGGGATTCATTTTCTTATCGTAGATATGCCACAACCATGACACTAATTCATCTGGCCAGCATCCACCTGGAAGTCAACCTGCCTTTCTCTTTTTGCATCTGTTACTCTAATCTATCAAAAAGGTTTTGAACTTCACATATGAGGTATCTCTTAAATATGCTACCATATTTTTTCTTCACTGCTGTCCATGTGGTCCCCATATTATCATCTCTTGCCAAGATTATTCCAATATATTGACATATATTCATGCTGCCATATTGCTTTCCTCTAATCCACTCTCATATTTAACAAATGTCATCCCTGTCCCCACCTTCTGCTTGAAGCTTTCATTATCTTTCCATTATGTTTGGAACTAATGGAAACTATTTGTCCTGTTTATTTTACTATTATTATTATTAAATCATAGCTGAGTACATTAATGCGATCATGGGCACCATACACTGGTTTTCTAGACATTTTGACACATTTTCATCACACTGGTTAACATAGCCTTCCTGGTATTTTCTTTTTTTTTTTTTTTAATGTTGGGGATTCATTGAGGGTACAATAAGCCAGGTTACACTGATTGCAATTGTTAGGTAAAGTCCCTCTTGCAATCATGTCTTGCCCCCATAAAGTGTGACACACACCAAGGCATCACCCCCCTTCCTCCATCCCTCTTTCTGCTTCCCCCCATAACCTTAATTGTTATTAATTGTCCTCATATCAAAATTGAGTACATAGGATTCATGCTTCTCCATTCTTGTGATGCTTTACTAAGAATTATGTCTTTCACTTCCATCCAGGTTAATACGAAGGATGTAAAGTCTCCATTTTTTTTAATGGCTGAATAGTATTCCATGGTATACATATACCACAGCTTGTTAATCCACTCCTGGGTTGGTGGGCATTTAGGCTGCTTCCACATTTTGGCGATTGTAAATTGAGCTGCAATAAACAGTCTAGTACAAGTGTCCCTATGATAAAAGGATTTTTTTCCTTCTGGGTAGATGCCCAGTAATGGGATTGCAGGATCAAATGGGAGGTCTAGCTTGAGTGCTTTGAGGTTTCTCAATACTTCCTTCCAGAAAGGTTGTACTAGTTTGCAGTCCCACCAGCAATGTAAAAGTGTTCCCTTCTCTCCACATCCACGCCAGCATCTGCAGTTTTGAGATTTTGTGACGTGGGCCATTCTCACTGGGATTAGATGATATCTGAGGGTTGTTTTGATTTGCATTTCTCTAATATATAGAGATGATGAACATTTTTTCATGTGTTTGTTAGCCATTCATCTGTCATCTTTAGAGAAGGTTCTATTCATGTCTCTTGCCCCTTGATATATGGGATTGTTGACTTTTTTCCTGTGGATTAATTTGAGTTCTCTATAGATCCTAGTTATCAAGCTTTTGTCTGATTGAAAATATGCAAATATTCTTTCCCATTGTGTAGGTTGTCTCTTTGCTTTGGTTATTGTCTCCTTAGCTGTACAGAAGCTTTTCAGTTTAATGAAGTCCCATTTGTTTATTTTTGTTGTTATTGCAATTGCCATGGCAGTCTTCTTCATGAAGTCTTCCCCCAGGCCAATATCTTCCAGTGTTTTTCCTATGCTTTCTTTGAGGATTTTTATTGTTTCATGCCTTAAATTTAAGTCCTTTATCCATCTTGAATCAATTTTTGTGAGTGGGGAAAGGTGTGGGTCCAGTTTCAGTTTTTACATGTAGACATCCAGTTCTCCCAACACCATTTATTGAATAGGGAGTCTTTCCCCCAAGGTATGTTCTTGTTTGGTTTATCGAAGATTAGGTGGTTGTAAGATGTTAGTTTCATTTCTTGGTTTTCAATTCGATTCCAAGTGTCTATGTCTCTGTTTTTGTGTCAGTACCATGCTGTCTTGACCACTATGGCTTTGTAGTACAGAATAAGATCTGGTATGCTGATGCCCCCAGCTTTATTTTTATTACTAAGAACTGCCTTAGCTATACGGGGTTTTTTCCGGTTCCATACAAAACGCAGAATCATTTTTTCCAAATCTTGAAAGTATGATGTTGGTATTTTGATAGGAATGGCATTGAATAGGTAGATTGCTTTGGGAAGTATAGACTTTTTAACAATGTTGATTCTTCCCGTCCATGAGCATGGTGTGTTCTTCCATTTGTTAATATCCTCTGCTATTTCCTTTCTGAGGATTTCATAATTTTCTTTATAGAGGTCCTTCACCTCCTTCGTTAGGTATATTCCTAGGTATTTCATTTTCTTTGAAACTATGGTGAAGGGAGTTGTGTCCTTAATTAACTTCTCATCTTGACTGTTATTGGCGTATACAAAGGCTATTGACTTGTGGACATTGATTTTATATCCTGAAACATTACTGTATTTTTTGATGACTTCTAGGAGTCTTGTGGTTGAATCTTTGGGGTTCTCTAAGTATAAGATCATGTCGTCAGCAAAGAGGGAGAGTTTGACCTCCTCTGCTCCCATTTGGATTCCCTTTATTTCCTTGTCTTGCCTAATTGTATTGGCTAGAACTTCCAGCACTGTGTTGAATAGTAAAGGTGACAGAGGACAACCTTGTCTGGTTCCAGTTCTAAGAGGAAAAGCTTTCAGTTTTACTCCATTCAGTAAAATATTGGCTGTGGGTTTGTCATAGATAGCTTCAATCAGTTTTAGAAATGTGCCACCTATGCCTATACTCTTCAGTGTTCTAATTAGAAAAGGATGCTGGATTTTATCAAATGCTTTTTCTGCATCTATTGAGAGGATCATGTGATCTTTATTTTAGCCTCTGTTAATATGGTGGATAACGTTTATGGACTTGCATATGTTAAACCAGCCTTGCATCCCTGGGATGAAGCCTACTTGATCATGATGAATGACTTTTTTGGTGATAAGCTGTAATCTATTGGCTAGGATTTTGTTGAGAATTTTTGCATCTATATTCATGAGTGAGATTGGTCTGAAATTCTCCTTTTTGGTTGGGTCTTTTCCTGGTTTTGGTATCAGGGTGATGTTTGCTTCATAGAATGTGTTGGGGAAGATTCTTTTTTCCTCAATTTTTTGGAATAATTTCTGCAGTACAGGAATAAGCTCTTCCTTGAAGGTTTGATAGAATTCTGGAGTGAAGCCATCTGGACCAGGGCATTTTTTGGTTGGAAGATTTTTTATTGTTTCTTTGATCTCAGTGCTTGAAATTGGTCTGTTCAGGAGCTCGATTTCTTCCTGGCTGAGTCTAGGGAGAAGTTGTGATTCCAAATATTTATCCATTTCCTTCACATTGTCAAATTTCTGGGCATAGAGTTTCTGGTAGTATTCAGAGATGATCTCTTGTATCTCTGTGGGATCAGTTGTTATTTCCCCTTTATCATTTCTGATTGAGGTTACTAGAGATTTTACTTGTCTATTCCTCGTTAATCTGGCCAATGGTTTATCTATTTTATTTTTTCAAAAAACCAACTCCTTGTTTCATAAATTTTCTGAATGATTCTTTTGTTTTCAATTTCATTGATCTCTGATTTGATTTTGGATATTTCTTTTCTTCTACTGAGTTTAGGCTTAGATTGTGCTTCTTTTTCCAATTCCATAAGATCTCTTGTGAGATTGTTGATGCACTCTCTTTCTGTTTTTCGAATGTAGGCATCTAAAGTGATGAATTATCTTCTCAAAACTGCTTTTGCAGTATCCCACACGTTTTGGTAGCTTGTGTCTTCATTGTTGTTATGCTCAAGGAAGTTAATGATTTCCTGTTTTATTTCTTCCTGCACCCATCTGTTATTCAACCGAAGATTGTTTAATTTCCATGCCTTTGTGTGGGGTCGAGCATTTTTGTTAGAGTTGAGTTCCATCTTTAGTGCCTTATGGTCTGAGAAGATACAAGGTAAAATTTCAATTCTTCTGATTCTGTTGATATTTGTTTTGTGTCCCAGGATATGATCAATTTTGGAGAATGTTCCATGGGGTGATGAGAAGAATGTATATTCTTTATCTTTGGGGTGGAGCGTTCTATATGCGTCTATCAGGCACAGTTTTTCTAGGGTCTCATTTAAATCTCTTATATCTTTCTTTAATTTCTGTTTAGAGGATCTGTCCCGCTCTGTAAGAGGAGTGTTAAAGTCCCCTGTTATTTTGGTATTATCAGATATCATATTGCTCAGACTGAGTAAGGTCTGTTTCAAGAATCTGGGAGCATTTAAATTGGGTGCATAAATATTTAGAATTGAAATGTCTTGTTGTATTTTTCCCTTGACCAATATGAAGTGACCATCTTTGTCTTTTTTGACTTTAGTTGCTTTAAATCCACATGTATCTAAAAATAAGATCGCTACTCCTCTTTTCTTCTGAATGCCATTTGCCTGAAAAATTGTCTTCCAACCCTTGACTCGGAGCTTTACTTTATCTTTTGAAGCCAGGTGTGTTTCTTGCAGACAGCAAATGGATGGCTTGTGTTTTTTAATCCAGTCAGCTAATCTATGTCTCTTCAGTGGGGAATTCAAGCCATTAACATTTATTGAGATAATTGATAAGTGTGGTAGTATTCTATTCGTCTTATTTGGTGAGTGTCCATTGCTAAGTTTTATCTTTTGCATCAGTGTGGAGGTTAGGTTCTGTCCTTTAATTTCTGAGTTCTTACTTTGCTGATGATCCTTTGTGGTGGTCAGTATGCAAAACAGGTTGAAGTATTTCCTGTAGAGCTGGTCTTGTTGTGGCGAATGTCCTCAATGTTTGTATATCCATAAATGATTTGATTTCTCCATCAATTTTTAAGCTTAGCTTAGCAGGTACAGAATTCTGGGCTGGAAATTGTTCTGTTTAAGTAGATTAAAGGTAGATTACCATTGTCTTCTTGCTTGGAAAGTTTCATTAGAGAAGTCTGCGGTCACTCGGATGGATTTGCCCCTGTAGGTCAACTGGCGCTTACTCCTGGCAGCTTGCAGAATCTTTTGTTTTGTCTTGACTTTAGACAGGTTCATCACAATGTGTCTTGGAGAAGCTCGGTTAGAGTTGAGGCAACCTGGGGTCCGATAGACCTCTGAAAGCAGTGTGTCAGAATCTTTGGTGATATTTGGGAAATTTTCTTTTATAATATTCTCTAGTATGGCTTCCATTCCTCTGGGGCATTCTTCTTCCCCTTCTGGAATTCCTATAACTCGTATGTTGGAACGCTTCATAAAGTCCCATAATTCTGACAGTGAACGTTCTGCTTTCTCTCTCTTCTTTTCTGCCTCTTTTACTATCTGAGTTATCTCAAGAACTTTGTCTTCTACCCCTGAAATTCTTTCTTCTGCATGGTCTAACCTGTTGCTGATACTTTCCATTGCATCTTTAAGTTCCCTAATTGACTGTTTCAGTTCCTTCAGCTCTGCTAATCCTTTTTATATTCTTCATATCGTTCATCTCTTATTTGATTCTGTTTTTGGATTTCCTTTTGGTTATTTTCCACTTTATTAGCAGTTTCCTTCATTGTTTCCATCATTTCTTTCATTGTTTTCAACATGTGTATTCTAAATTCCCTTTCTGTCATTCCTAACATTTCTGTATAGGTGGAATCCTCTGCAGTAGCTACCTCATGGTCCCTTGGCGGGGTTGTTCTGGACTGGTTCTTCATGTTGCCTGGAGTTTTCTGCTGATTCTTCCTCATGAGTGATTTCTTTTATCTGTTTCCTTGCCCTAATTTTCCTTTCACTTCCTCTTGCTCTTTAAGTTCTCGTGCCTGTGGACTAAGGGTTACAGGACCAGAATTGTGAGAAGGTTGAAGAGCAAAAAAGGGATGAAAGAAAGGAGGACCGAGTGATAAGAAAAAAAAAAAACGAAAAATAGAGAAAGGAGAGGGGGTGGGTAAAAGGAATATTGACAAAAAGAAGAGAGGCACAGAAACAGGGAGACAGAGCAATATAGGTGTACAGGGGGGTACTTTGACACAACCTTAAAAAACCCCCACCTTCTGGGGGTGCCCAGGTGGGTGGTTCCCTTGAGGTCAGCAGCTCTTTGCTAACCTGATCAGACACTGTACCCCACCTCCACCGAGTAGAGAGGAAAGACAAAAATGTTATAAATCAAACCAAAACAAGCAAACAGAAAACTTTATGGGATAAAATTGGGTGAAAAACCAAATAATAGCAGTAGAAACACTGGCAAAAATGAAGTTCTAGTTATTGAAAAAGGCAGCAATGGGAAATTATAATTAAACTAGAAAAATTGAGAAAGAAAAAGGATCTGTATGGAAAAGGTTGAAATTCAAAATAAAACAACATCAACAACATCAAAATAAACAAAAAAAAGCAATCAACCCCCCCCCCAAAAAAAAACAAAACAAAACAAAAAAACACAACCAAAAATAAAGCAGTATGTATATGTTATTGAATATTGTCTGGGCAACACGTGGTCTTCTGGGGTATGAGATGTTAATCACAGTTCTGATATGACTGGAGGCTGGTGATTTCTCAAACCCCAGCAGACAGATACCCTAAATCTCTCTTCAGCCCACTTAAAAGGCACTTTGGACTTGTAAACTTGCTGAGCAGAGGCTTTCCCAGGAAAGTGTTTGTTGCTGGAATCACTGCTGAAGTGGGTATCCACTTACCCAGAGTGCCAAAACTGGTCTCACTCTACCCCTGAGGGTTAGGGCTGCAAGGCGGCTCAGACCCCGCCCTTAGGCTACTTGGCGGCTCAGACTGGGGCCCTAGACAACGGCCAAAGTTCTCTGCACTCCCACTCAGTTTCTCCCCAAGGCAGTTCAACTGAGTGCCAAGTCCAAAGACACCAAAACAGTTCACAGGTAAGGCCTTTCTGGTTTCCAGTCTTGCTGCTACTGAACTTACAGTTGCGGGCAGGTTTAGACGGATTGAACACTCGCGACCACTTGCCATTTTTCCACTGTTTTAGTCCTCCTCTTGGGGTCCAGAAGTCTCTCGCTGACTCCCTATATCCTCCGAGGGGTGATGATAGGCAGATCCCACCAGCCAGAGATGCCTGGAGTCCTATCTCCCCAGACTCACGGTGCCCAGATGCAAGGAAGCTGTTACTCGGCTGCCATCTTGCTCCGCCTCTTCCTGGTATTTCTTAGTTATTGTTCCTAGACATTTATATTCTACATTTACTAAGTTTCACATGTACTCTTGTAAGATACACTGCAGGTATCTTGTATCTTGTAAGATACACTCCCTCCCATCCCTCTCCCCCTTCCCCCTATTCTTAGGCTATAACTGGGTTATAGCTTTCATGTGAAAGCCATAAATTAGTTTCATAGTAGGGCTGAGTACATTGGATACTTTTTCTTCCATTCTTGAGATACTTTACTAAGAAGAAAATGTTCTAGCTCCATCCATGTAAACATGAAAGAGGTAAAGTCTCCTCATTTCTTTAAGGCTGCATAATATTTATTCCACAGTGTACATATACCACGATTTATAAATCCATTAGTGGATTGATGGGCACTTGGCCTTTTTCCATGACTTAGCAATTATGAATTGGGCTGCAATAAACATTCTGGTAGAAAAATTTTTGTTATGATGTGATTTTTGGTCTTTTGGGTATATACTTAGTAGAGGAATTATAGGATTGAATGGCAGATGTATTTTTAAATCTCTAAGTGTTCTCCAAACATCTTTCCAAAAGGAATGTATTAATTTGCATTCCCACCAGCAGTGTAGAAGTGTTCCCTTTTCTCCAAATCCACGCCAACATCTCTGGTCTTGGGCTTTTGTGATATGGACTAATCTTACTGGAGTTACATGATATCTCAAAGTAGTTTTGATTTGCATTTCTCTGATGATTAAAGATGATGAGCATTTTTTCATATGTCTGTAGGCCGTGCGCCTGTCTTCTTCAGAGAAGTTTCTCTTCAAGTCCCTTGCCCAGCCTGCGATGGGATCACTTGTTCTTTTCTTGCTTATACATTTGATTTCTCTGTGGATTCTGGTTATTAAACCTTTGTCGGAGACACAACCTGCAAATATCTTTTCCCATTCTGAGGGCTGTTTGCTTCCTGTACTTACTGTGTTCTGGGCTGTGCAGAAGGTTTTTAGTTTGATCAGGTCCCAGTAGTGTATTTTTGAAGCTGCTTCAATTGCCCAAGGGGTCCTCCTCATAAAATACTCACGCAGACCGATTTCCTCAAGGGTTTTCCCTGCACTATCTTCTAGTATTTTTATAGTTTCATGTCTTAAGTTGAAATCTTTAATCCAGTGAGAGTCTATCTTAGTGAATATTGAAAGGTGTGGGTCCAGTTTCAGTCTTCTACAGGTTGTCAACCAGTTCACCCAGCACCATTTGTTAAATAGGGAATCTTTTCCCCACTGAATGTTTTTAATTGGCTTGTCAAAGATCAAATAACGGTAAGTAGCTGGATTCATCTCTTGGTTCTCTATTCTGTTCCAGACATCTACTTCTCTGTTTTTGTGCCAGTACCATGCTGTTTTGATCACTATTGATTTATAGTATAGTCTGAAGTCTGGTAGCGTGATTCCTCCTGCTTTGTTTTTATTTCTGAGTAATGTCTTGGCTATTCAAGTTTTTTTCTGATTCCATATAAAATGAAGTATTATTTTTTCAAGATCTTTAAAGTATGACAGTAGAGCTTTAATAGGGATTGCATTAAAATTGTATATTGCTTTGGGTAGTATGGACATTTTAACAATGTTGATTATTCCCAGCTATGAGCATGGTATGTTTTTCCTTTTGTTAACATTTTCAGCTATTTCTTTTCTTAGAGTTTCATAGTTCTCTTTATAGAGATCTTTTATGTCCTTTTTTAAGATAAACTCCCAAATATTTCATCTTCTTTGGCACTACTGTGAATAGAATCATGTCCTTAACTGTTTTTTCAGCTTGACTTTTGTTGGTATATATAAAGGCTACCAATTTATGAGTGCTGATTTTGTAACCTGAGACTCGGCTGTATTCTTTGATCACTTCTAAGAGTTTTGTAGTAGAATCCCTGGTGTTTTCGAGATATACAATCATATCATCTGTGAAGAGAGAAAATTTGATCTCTTCTGACCCTATATGGATACCCTTGATCACCTTTTCTTCCCTGATTGTGATGGTTAAAACTTCCATTACAATGTTAAAGTGCAGTGGAGACAATGGGTAGCCTTGTCTGGTTCCTGATCTGAGTGGAAATGATTTCAATTTAACTCCATTCAATACGATATCAGCTGTGGGTTTGCTGTAGATGGCATCTATCAGTTTAAGGAATGTCCCTTCTATACCAATTTTCTTAAGTGTTCTGATCATGAAGGGATGCAAGATATTATCAAAAGCTTTTTCTGCATCAATTGAGAGAATCATATGGTGTTTGTTTTTTAATTTCTTTATGTGCTGAAGTATACTTATAGATTTATGTATATTGAACCAGCCTTGAGACCCTGGGATAAAACCGACTTGGTCATGATGTATAATTTGTTTGATGTGTTGCTGGATTCTGTTTGTTAGGATGTTGTTGAATATTTTTGCGTCTATATTCATTAGTGATATTGGTCTATAATTTTCTGTTCTTTTTGGGTCTTTTCCTGGTTTGGGGATAAGTGTAATGTTTGCTTCATAGAACATGTTGGGTAGTCTTCCTTCTTTTTCTACCCTTTGGAACAGGTTGAGTAATATAGGTACTAATTCCTCTTTAAAGGTTTGGTAGAATTCTGACGTGAAGCCATCTGGTCCCGGGCTTTTCTTTTTAGGGAGATTTTGTATGGTTGATGCTATTTCAGAACTTGATATTAGCCTGTTCAACATTTCCACTAGATTCGGACTAAGTCTTGGAAGGTGACGTGCTTCTAAGTATTCGTCAATTTCCTTCAGATTTTCATATTTCTGAGAATAAAGTTTCTTGTAATAGTCATTAATGATTTTTTGAATTTCTGAGGAGTCTGTTGTTATTTTGTCTTTGTCATTTCTGATTGATGAAATTAGAGATTTTACTGTTTTTCCTGGTTAGGTTAGCCAAAGGTTTATCTGTTTTATTGACCTTTTCAAAAACCAACATTTTGATTTATTGATCTGTTGTATAATTCTTTCGTTATCAGTTTCATTTAATTCTGCTGTAATTTTGGTTATTTCTTTTCTTCTACTGGGTTTGGGGTTGGAATGTTTTTCCTTTTCCAGTTGCTTGAGATGTCCCATTAAGTTGTAAACTTCCTCTCTTTCCATTCTCTTGAGGAAGGCTTGCAGTGCTATAAATTTCCCTCTTAGGACTGCCTTTGCAGTATGCCAGAGGTTCTGATAAATCGTGTCTTCATTATCATTTTGTTCCAAAAATTTGGCAATTTCCTTCTTAATCTCATCTCTGACCCAGCTATCATTCAGCATAAGGTTATTTAACTTCCATGTTTTTGTATGAGTATGCAGATTCCTGTTACTGAGTTAAACTTTTATTCCATGGTGTTCTGAGAAGATGCAAGGAATAATTTCTATTCCTTTAAATTTACTGAGGTTTGACTTGTGACCTAAGATGTGTTCGATTTTGGAGTATGTTTCATGAGCTGATGAGAAGTATGTGTATTCAGTTTTGTTGGGATGAAATGTTCTGTAGATGTCTGCTAAATCCAAATGTTGGATGGTTAGGTTTAAATCTAAAATTTCTTTCTCAGCTTCTTATTGGAGGATCTATCCAACACTGCCAAAGTAGCGTTGAAATCTCCGACTATTATGGAGCTGGAGGAAATCAAGTTGCTCATGTCTGTTAGAGTTTCTCTTATAAATTGAGGCGCATTCTGGTTGGGTGCATAAATATTAATTATTGAAATCTCATCATATTGAGTATTACCCTTAACAAATATGAAGTGACCATTCTTATCCTTCCTTACTTTTGTTGGTTTAAAGCCTATCGCATCTGCAAATAGAATTGCAACACCTGCTATTTTTCTGATTTCCATTTGCCTGAAATATGGATGACCATCCTTTCACCCTGAGTCTATATTTGTCTTTTAAGGTAAGATGTAACTCTTTATGCAGCAAATATCTGGCCTGAGTTTTTCTATCCAGACAGCTAACCTGTGCCTCTTTAGAGGACAGTTTAAGCTATTCACATTAATGGGGAATATTGATAAGTCTGGTAAAATTTTGGGTATCGAGTTTTTAGAAGGTCCAGTGGACATTTTTAATCCTTTCGCCACTGTGGAAGTTCCAGTTTGATCAAAAGTTTCTGAGTGAGTTTACTTTTGTGATAGAGGATTGGGCTGGTCATTATGGAGGATAGGTCTGAGAATATCCTGAAGAGCTAGTTTGGTTATGGCAAATTTCTTCAACATATGAATTTCATTAAAGTATTTAATTTCTCCATCATAAATGAAACTCAGTTTAGCTGGATACAGGATCCAGGGTTGAAAGTTATGTTGCTTTAGGAGATTAAAAGTCAATGACCACCCTCTTCTGGCTTCAAAAGTTTCAGCAGAGAGATCTGCAGTCATTCTAATATTCTTCGCTTTGTAGGTAATGGATTTCTTACATCTGGCTGCTTTCAGAATTTTCTCCTTTGTATTAACTTTAGTGAAGTTAATTATAATATGCCTCAGGGATGTCTTATTCAGTTTGATTTGTGTTTGGGTTCTGAAACTGTCTGCTATCTGAATTTCAGAATCTCTTGGCATGTCTCAAAATTTCTGTTTCATAATTTCATGGAGAAGGGCCTCTGTGCCTTGTGAGGCCACTTCATCACTTTCAGGGATTCCAGTGAGGCTCTCCATTTTTCTTCTTCTTAGAGAGTTTGGGAGCCTTCAAAAGCTTTGTCTTCAATGTCAGAAATCCTTTCTTCTGCCATTCCACTCTGTTACTGAGGGATTCTAGTGTATTTTTCAGATTTTTCAGCACTGCAAATTCTTTGGTGGTTTTATCTTTAAATTTATTAAATTCTTGAGAAAACTTTTGAATATCTCCTCAAATTTCTAATTCTGACTTTTGAATTGCTCCTCAAATTTCTAATTCCAAATTTTCCTCCATTCTATTATTCTTGTTTGCAATCCAAATTCTGAATTTGATTTCTGACATCTCAGCCAGCTGTTTATGAATGGGATCTTCAGTTACATCTGCCATATCTTTCCTTGGGAGAGTGGATCTATTCTGGTTATTCATGTTACCAGAGTTTTTTCGCTGATTCCACTCCATGATTATTTTACACCATTTGACTTTTGCCCTGGAGGTTTGTTGAGGACCGATATAGTGCAATTGTCTGAGAAACTGGGGACGTGTTTGGTGTGGTGGGGCTAAGTGGTTCTGTCTTGTTTTCAGCTGTTCTCTGTCTGACCCTAGTGAAACAGTTACTCTGGGTTCAAGTCTCAGCTGTGGAGAAATACCAGCAATTAAGTCACCCTGCCCCCCACAGACAACAATTGGAAAAGGAAAATCAAACCTTCCTACAACCACACACCCAGGGCACTACTTGAATAGTCCTCAGGTGATTGGCTCAGTTCAAAAGGTCCAAATCAATTGTCTCAGTCAGCACCTGTCTCAGGTGGGAGATTTTAAAAGGCCTCTGGCAACTGGATCTCAGGGGTCTGGTGACAACTCAGACATGACTTGCTCCGGTTCTCCATGAAGTGAGGAGGACCCACCCAGCAAATAGATTAGTCTGGGAAGGTTGATGCCTCCTTCCCCACCTTGCACCTTTATGACATCCAGTCACTGATAGCCCCACAGGGCTGTGACCCAGTTGCCTCTAGTGAACAGATACTCCAGGGGTTTGCACCTGTCTAAATCACAAGGAAATCTATATCTGCTCAGCCAGGCCGCTGCGCTCTGCCTCTATCCAGCAGGGGGAGGTGAGGCCTGACAATCTCAGGCCCTTGATGGAGGGTGGGGGTGTTCACTCAGTTCCAGCCCTGCCCCTGATTGATGTTACTGACAGAACAGAACAACTTTGTGGGGATTTGCTTCTGTCCCTGCTAAATTCCCCTGCAGAAGAGAAGCTGTTTTGATTTCTTACAGCCTGCACCTCAGGCCCTGTCTTTGCTCCTGCAGGTTTGTATTCACAGCATGGTTAGCTGTCAGTTCTAGCCTCCTGCCTTCCTTTGTCTATAGGCTGACGATCCCCTGAGGGCTGGGTGCATCTTAGGCTCAGTGAAGCGGTACTCTGGGTCAGCTCTGCCCCGGGAATTTCCCGGCTCTGTGCATGCGTTTTCTAGTCCTCGTGCTCCTCCCAGGCCAGTACCACTTCAGGAAAACCCTTTACTCATGGGGCCTGCGTTTCCGTCCCACATCTGTTCCTTAGTGGTTGCCACATGAGAAGATGCCCGGCCTCCTCGGTTTGCCCAGGGAGACAGGGGGTGTGGCTTCGCAATATCCAGGAGTGAGCCCTATTGTTGCCCAAAAAAGCTGCTGCTGTGCACCTTGGGGCACCGCCAATCCAGTCGCAATCCCTCTCCAATCCAGTCACAATCCCTCACCAATCCCTCTCAGCCAAAGGTCCTATCCTGACTCCCATGACACAGAATCAGCACTGACCAGCTGCTGTCTAGGTCCTGTCCACACCCCTCATGAAATCACCCAAGAATATGGACTCCTGGGGGACAGGCCTCCAGACCTCAGAGTGAGAGTGGAGGGGAGTGCTGGGAGCTCAGAATTGCAGGTAGAGGATATATACAGTTTTATACAGTTTTATGCCTGGCAGGAGAACACCATGGCACCCTAGTAGGGGAGGTAGGTCCAGTTTTTAGAGGGTCTCTCCCATGGAGTGTAGTGGGAGGACCTTTGAACTCTGCTTGTTTGTTTATGGGGCACACCGAGCCGTTCTCATGGGGGAGAGGACTCCCGTCTGCTTGGTGATGGATTTTGTGCCTTTTGTTTGTATCTTTGGGGTCGCAGCTCGCCTCAGCAGGGTTGATGTGCATTCTTCAGTCTTCTCTCTTGGTGCAGCTCTAATCCACCAGGTTACTTGCTAAATTTCTGTCCTTTAACTCTCCTTCCGTACGGGGGCCTCTGTGGAAAGCTGGCTTCAGTCAGCCATTTTGTCTCTGCCCCCTCCAATTTTTTTTTTTTCTTTTGAGACAGGGTCTCACCCTTGCTCATAGTGGTCTCAAACTCCTGAGTTCAAGTACTCTATCTGCCTTGGCCTCCTGGAGTGCAGGAATTCTATTTGTCCTGTTTAGAAGATCCTGCAAGACCCTGCAACCCTGCTCCTGCCAATCTCTCTGATCTCTAGTGTCACTGTCCCAGACTTACCCCACTAGACACCAATGACAGTGGACTTTTTCAATTTTTCATATACTCAACTTTTTCATGCCTTTGACCTTTGAATATGATAGTCATTATGCTTGTCATTTCTTTCTCTCCCCAATAGAATATAACTTCCATGAAGGCAGGGGCCTTGTCTACCTTGTTTATAATTATATTGCAAAATCCTAGCACAGGGCTTTGCACAGTGGAGGACTTGACAAATATGTGACAGGTGAAAGAATAAAGGAAGCAAGAGGAAGTAATCCATCTCCTTTCAATTCCGCTTGAGTATATTCATTTTTATTTTTATCTGTTTATTTATTTATTTTGAGACAGAGTCTCACTCTATTGCCCAGGCTAGAGTACCATGGCCTCAGCCTAGTTCACAGAAACCTCAAACCCCTGGGTTTTAAGCAATCCTCCTCTCTCAGCCTCCCAAATAGCTGGGACTACAGGTGCCTGCCACTACACCTATGTACTTTTTCTAATTTTTTAGTACATATGGGGGCAGGTGTCTCACTTTTGCTCAGACTGGTCTCAAACTCTTGAGCTTAAGTGATCCTCCTACCTTGGCATTCCAGAATGCTAGGATTCAGGTGTGAGCCACTGAATCCAGTCTGTATCTTCATTTTTAAACATCCACTGTTTCTCCTCCATATAAACTTTTTTCTTAGATTTATTTATCTTGCTGTAGCCAGAACTTTATTTCAGGACTCTGCTGCAGTATCCCTTTCACAGAAAGACCTACCCTGAATGCTATCTCATGTAATCTGTACTAGATCTGCACCAATCCCTTATCTATTAATCACTCTTTGAAAATACAGTATTTGTGTCTTTATATGATTGGCGGACCTGTGCTTGTCTTATTAAGAGCTATGTTAGCAGCTAAGAACAGTGCTTAACACATAATATATATTTTATGACAAATAAATAAGGAAGGAAGGAAAGAAGGAATGAATGATAATCTTGTCTTGTTCTTACTAGCCTCCCTCTGAAGACTGGGGATCTTTATCTGTAATTTTAGCCTAGTTCCTAGAGCTCAGTCACCACTAACAGGGGTGCTCATTGCTAAGCATATTCAGGTATATGAAATTTCCATCTCTGGGCCACATCTGTCTCCTGGAACTCACCTTCCCATGTTATCTCCTGATTACTACCAATTTGCCTGAACTTCAACAAGATTTCTATGTTTCTTTGTATATCACGTGTGACTTGCCAAAGTGCACCTGCTCTCTCACTCTGTGTCTCTCCATTGCACCTACTTTGGAAGCCCTGGGGCCTATTCCTTTTTACCCCCATGTTCCTCAGTTTGTTCTATGTAACCAGCTACACTTTATCAACACCTAAGATAGGACTGAGGGAACAAAAAAACCAAGTTCACAAAAGTTTAAGGAAACTCAGTGTGATGACTAACATTACAGTGCTATCTTGACTGGGCTAGGTGATGCCCAGATAGCTCATTAAACATTATATCTGAATGTGACCATGAAGGTGCCTCCAGAAGAGATTATTATTTGAATTGCTGAACTGAATAAAACAGATGGCCCCCCCCGATGGGTGGGCATCATCCAGTTCATGGAAGACCTGAACAGAACAAAAAGGCAGAGGAAAATTGATTTTACCCTGAGCTGCAACAGTGATCTCCTGTCCTTAGTGCTCTTGTCACTCAGGCCTTTAGATACTGACTGGAATCTACACCATCAGCTCTCCTGCTGTCAGGCCTTTGAACTATACCACCAGCTCTTCTGGGACTCTAGCATGCAGACTGTAGATCATGGAACTTTCAGCCTCCATAATTTCATGTGCCAATTCCTTATAATAAATTTCATTTACATATAATTATACTTTGTAAATACATATGTGTGTGTGTGTATATATATATATATATATATATATATATATATATATATATATATATATATATATATCCTACTGGTTTTGTTTCTCTGGAGAACCCTGGCTAATACACTCTAAAATGTCTCTTGAAGCTTTAAAGGTGGTTTGCAGCTACATTACTCTTCTAAACAACTATAGAGATCACATAATTTGAATATATACTACAATGTATTCAATCACTCCGCTATTTGTGGCCATATACTAGTTTGTAGCTCTTACTGTATAATGTTTGTCATAAGCATCCTGTGTAGTCCTCCTTAAAGGCATTCACGATCATGCCATTTATGTAAAAAATGAACATTTTCCATGGCATGGGCACATATACATATATGCACATGAATGCATAGAAGCAGTCTGTTAATAGTAGTTACTTCAGGGGATCCATGTAGTATTTATAGAGACTTTCTCTCTCTCTGCAATGTTTTAGTTATATAATAAGGAAAATGCAAGCAAGCATTACTTGCATGATTAAAGATGAGAAAAAGCATTAATCAACCAAATATAAGCTAAAATATGTTTTATGAAAGGAGGGAAGATTAGCATTCCCCTTGACAGAGGAAGTAGAGGCACTCAGAACCAACAACACCCATTCAGTTGAGCATTACCACCTACTTCACAGCATCTGACCAGGTTCTGTAGTCTTTGCTAGCCATCGTACATGCAAAATGGTGTTTTTATTGGGGTTAGGGTGGGAAAGTCTAGAGGCACCCAGAGGGATAAAACAAGCTCTCTGGAACCCTGTGTAGATGGGTTTATTTTTTCACTCAATATCTAATAAATTCCATATTCTTATTAAAAAAATAACCTCCTTTTTTCACAGTACCTTTCCGGGGGAATAGTAGAAAGTGATAATGTGACTGGACTTTGTCTTTTCCCATCTCTGGGGTGAAGCTGTGGAATATTGCAAAGGGTAGGCAACCAGCTTTCTCTAGAGGACGCCAAATGGGTAGCCCCTCTCCCAGCTCGTCAGCATGGTGCCTTGTCTTCTTTTGGTGCATTTTAAGTGCTTCCAACTTTTACTTTCAATTTTGTCTCTTGCGTAAGGAGTTTTGTCTGATAAATGGAAACATTTCTTAGCATTTTATGACAGGAGATTCTTGGAACATTAGCTGAAGCTCTGCAAAATCTATCCAGGACTTCCCAGAAAAGTCCGGGCCCAGAATCTGCAATTGCGTCCCAGTGTAGCACTTGGGTTCCACAGCTAAGGCAGAGGGATGTCATAGGGTTGTCATCTGCTGTCTGGGCCATTGAAATATGTTAGTAAGCAGTAGTGACAATAAAACAGGACAACTTTGTAATTTTTTGGGCTTTCTATCCCCAAATGCTTCGTAACACATCACACATGTTTCAGACATAACAATATGATAATTTCAGGACAGGTATCATTATCTCTGTTTCACTGAGGGACTCTGCTCCAGCCATGCTTTCCCTTAGCCAAGCAGCACAGGACCTTTGGACTTACTGCTCCTCTGTGTTTTATCCATATCCTCTGGCAGGATTCTTTCATCTTTCAGTTAAGCAACCCTTAAAGTCTTCTCTTTAAAGCAACCCTCTCTCACCACCCCGGTACTCCTGTACTTACTTTCTATTTTATCACCACATCATATTCTGTAAAGCACACATCACTGTCTGAAACTATATGGTTTATTTACTTATGAATTGTCTGACTTCTCCCAGTTGGATGTAAAAATATCCTAGCACTTTGTCATGTTCACTGCCAAGTGCCCAGCATAGTTCCTGATGCTCTGTGGGCACTCAAAAATATCTTTGGAATACATGTTTGGTTTTCCAGGGATTGAGCTAGAGTGTGGTAGGAACATTAGAATTACCTAGAAGGCTTTTTTAAAAACAGGGCCACCCTCCAGAGAAGCCCATTTACTTGGGGCTGCATTAGGGGCCAAAGCTTGATATTTTTAAAAGCTGCCTGGCAATTCTAATATATGGCCAAGATTGAGGACCCTGGGCCAGGTAATTGTTCAAGTTCTTTCTGATGCCGTCACAATTCCCCAGGATGAAGATTATGGTGATGGGAACCACAGTTGTCATAGGGGGAGTGATGAGATAAAGTTGAACTTGGACTACCTTATAAAATATGCAAGTGAGTCCAGAGAGGGGAAGACATGCCTGAGATCACCTGCTTTGTCAGAAGAACTGAGACCACAACCCTTAACTTCTGGTTACAAAGTGGGGCTCTCTCTGTCTCCCACTTCTTAGATGCTCACTTACTCTATGATATTCTGATAGAGCCAGTGGAAATCAGTCCACAGATTTTGACTACCCCTCTTCAAGCTTAGCATTGCTTTTAAATGGAAGATCTGCTGAAAAGGACTAACTTCTGGCTATGAGCCTCTACTCATTATTGTTCTTGTCCTCCAGTTTTTCCTTCTGCTTCAATTCTCTTATTCTATTTTTCTCTCTGTAATTTTACCATTTTCTATTCCCCCTAGAACTTTGTAAAATGCTTTGTCAACTCTTTATAATTTTTATTTTTTTCTCTCCTCCCCCCCACCCCCACTTTTTTTAAGCTGTAAAACTTGGAGAGTTTTCTGCATAGCATTGTGGGCAATCTAGGGACAAAAAAAGAAAAAAACCTCTTCATCTAAACATTCCATCTCATCCTAATGCAAGGAGGGCACGCAGATTATACTTCACCACAAATCCCAGATGCTCTCGTCTGCTCAGAGTAGAGAAATGGGGAGAGAATTGGAAGGCAGGCACTTGACTCTCCTCTAGACTGGGAGTTGCAAAGTTCCTGGGAAAACAATAGACCATCAAAGAATTTGGAGAAGATGGGTCACATGAATTTTTGAGTTTTGTGAGTCTCTAAACAAAATTCCTTCTTCTGTCAATTAAACGATTTATGAGGAGTGAAGTTTGCACATGGTTTGGACACACCATGCTCTGGGGATGAAAAGAGAAGGAACTGTGATTTTATTTGGAAGACCTTTTGGACTGTTGGCTGTCTAGTACTGAGAATAAAATCTGGGTGCAGAAAGGAGGGAGTGGAGGTGGAGCTGATGCAGAGGAAAGGGGTGGATTGGATAGAATGTGCTTGCAGCTGTGGGATGTCTGAGGGGTCCCATTTCCCTAGATTCTGGTAGGGTCTCCTTTATTTCTGAAGAGGGATGAGGGACACAGTTCTCTTGGCACTGGTGGGAGCTGGGTGTCTGTGCAGATAGATATGAATCTCAGCAGACCGTAAACTCTTCCCTGCTGCATTGTTCATGGGAAAAGCCAGGTGGGACATGGCACAATCTTTCCATGACCACATAGCACATACTGTTCTCCGATTTGGTACTTCACATTCTCCAGTGGAAAATTAGCAAGCAATGCTCATTTGTGTCCGTCTTTCCTCATAACTTAAATGTTGCGAGCTTTAACCAGGACACCTGTGTTTGTTGAGCAATCACGAATGAGACTTTTGAGAGGTTTATAAGACTAGGCAGTGAAAGGGATGAGTAATGAAACAGAGGTTCCCCCTGGGGTAGAAGAGAGTATATGGGAAGATGTGGTTGGAAGGGAGTAAAGAAGAAAAGGGCAGTGCTAAAAACTAGCTTCTTTATTCATCCATTCAATACTTTCATAGCTATTCACTGAGTGCCTTTATGCAAGAGGTACTTTCCTAAGCCCAGAAGGTATATCAGGTGAATCCTGGACTCTGGTCACCATATTCCCACTTATCTTCTGTGGAGACTTTCCTCGCTCCTAAGATGCTGTCTCTTCCCTATGCTTTTGTGCAGACTTCTCCTTTGGCACTCATCTCATTCATTATATTCTCATTGTGCACATATCTGCCTGCTTCTTAAGGCTCTGAGCTCTACAGGCAGGTATCATGTCATAGTCACCTTTGACCTCATGCCTCTGAAGGTGCTCAATAAAGGTCGATTAAATGAATTTGACAATCGGTTGGGAAAAATTGATTGGCCTTCACATATTTATAAATATAATGAGGAGAATGATGACGATGATGTTGATGTTGAGGAATAGCTTTAATTTCCCAAGCTATTCTAGGAACTGAGGAGGAACATTTGGAAGTGATGTGATGAGACCCATGGATCTTCAATTTCATTCTCCAGACAATCAATGAGCTTGGACCGATCCCACTGATCAGTGGGTAGGCCAAGGTAGTGGTAACGTGGACAAGATTTCTGTATCCAGAGTTTATTCTCAGTGTCATTATTTAGACAGAGTTGATACAATTTTGGTTTTAGTTTTTTTTTTATTAATGTTAAATTAGTGTGTTCCTTCCCCAACTCATTGTTCCCTCTCCCATTGTCCCCAAACTGTGCTCTCAGTATGTGTCATCCAGGAAGTATTCAGCAGCAGTAACAACAATGATGATAATAACTAATGTTGCTCGAGTCTTTCTGTGTGTCCAGGTTTATTCTGAGTGCTTTGCTTCTTTCATTCCATGTATTTCTTCTGCAATCTCACAAAGCTGGTAGTACTATTATTCTCATTCTAAAATAAAGAAATGGAGGCACAAATTGTTGAACGGATGTGCTTAAGGTCATACAACTTATTGGTGGGATAGAAGCAGAATTCCTGCCTAGGCTCTGTATTGTTACCTTCTCTGCTGTGCTATCTCCCTCATTTGGTTGTTTACAAGAAATTCATGCACATGGAGGGATAAATATGTTTCATTTCTCATGCTGAAGATCTGTTGCTTGAAGGAGACATTCCTTGAACTTCAAGACTGGGCATCACCCTCTCTGAGAAGTCATCCTTGATCCCCTCCAGACTATGCCAGATACTGCTTTCTAAATTTCCATAAAACATTTGTTTTTTCCTTTTCTTAACTATAACCATTTAATTTCTTGACTGCTTCCCTTATAAGTCTATGAGTTTCTTAAGGACAGATGCCTACCATCTCTTAGTGCCTAGCATTCAGTACTCAAGAAATGATTAACTTAATTAATTAGTTAATGAAGAAAAAAAATTGCAATTTACTACTGACTTTTCAAGAGCCTTACCATAAGAATGTTTGCTGATATATTTATTCTTTTTGTCTACTCATTTATTCTTTCAATAGATTTATTAAAGGAGGACCTATCTGTGCTAAGCATCCTTCCCAGGAGCTCAGGATATCAGGATGAGAAAATATACATTGTTGCCCTTCACAAGAGGATAAAAGTCTACTGTTGGACATCTAGATATTAAATGGAATTGTCTAATTATGAATTGGAATATTGCTATGGGAGAAAATTACAGGATGTTTCTGGGGAAATATAAAATTGAACTAAAGGATTCCTGGGCCCATGGGAAAAAAAAAAAAAACCATATTTACCAAAGTTTCATACCAGAGTTTCGAGTGGGTCATTCTTTGATTCTCAAGGTATACCCTGAGTCAATAGCCACTGATTATAGCAGGCAAATTGAATACAGACTTGACCAAGTCTGGGCCAGTAAATAAGTTATTCTTAACAAGAAGTCTTAGTGACTTCAGTAATCATTGAATACAACTTCACATACACTGGAGAAGCTCACATTAAGCTTCCAGGTAAAATGATTGTGCAAGAAGAATGTTAATCAGTGTCGTTTTATAAGGATTTACTCAATATCCCAACATTATTCCTAGGAACAAATGGAAAACCAAGTGTCCTCCTAGAAACTTTTACGAGGCATTTAGGGACCTATCTTGGTGGCCTCCGGTACTTTAACACAGAATCTAGAGCAAGTTATCCAAAACTATGTCTGAGTTTTGCCAGGTACTTATTCCAAACTCATATTGGTGCTACCCTCTGGTGGGTAAAACCAGATAACAGAGTTTGAACTTCTAATCCTGGAGAACATTCTGGTAGAGTGAGTTTTTGTTTTATTTAGAGGAGGGATCATAAGATATTATTAAAACAACTTGAACATCTGGTTTTGGGATAAAGTCATTTTATTGTGTGACTGCCAAGCCACAGAGCCAATCTTACCAAAAGCCTTCCTCTCCCCCAGCCTTACGTAAAGCCTAAGACCCAACTATAACAATGTACACCCTCCAACACAAACGATGAGGAAAGGGGAGCAGAATGAGGTCTTTGAGACTCAATGAAAATTCACCTGGTGGTTGGAAAATCAGAGCAGTAAGAAGTTAGACTTTTTTCTGAATCTGTTTTCTCAAGCTAGTTGCCCCCTGTTCAAACTCTCAGTGCAAACAAAAAGGAAGCAATATTTTAAAGAGGTGTTCCTTGAATTCCAGTAAAAGTCCTCCACCCCTCCTCCCACCACCACTGCCTGTTCTCCCATCAACTTGAAGGGCTGATGTCAGTCTTAGAGAAAGTAAGAATCAAGTTTTAACAATGACCTTTAGAGAATAAATGGAATGACCCTATTCTCTGTGTGTGCATCCGGTCCTAGTATGGTCCTCTGCTGCTGTTGGCCAAATGCTATAGGCATGCCATTAAGCTATTTAGATTCATTCATTTATTTGAAAATTGTTGAGCACCTATCAATAGCAGATTCTGTACTAGGCACTGGGCTCTATGACATGATGGCATTTATATTTTAGGCAACCAAATTGCAATTCAACAGACAACAGACACAAAAAATGCCGGGGGGAAAGAGCTATGAAAGAAATCAACAAGGTTATGGGAAAATTCTTACTATCAAACCCACAGAAAACCTATTTGTCAATGGCGATACCCTTTCCCACATTCCAGACAGTCACCACTGATAGATCAGATTGGCAATCAGCTGAAGTCTCCCTAATGATCTTAGGTAGACTCCGTTTCCAGGTAGGGATGCTAAACCACCCCCAAAGTGGACATAACTATGTCAGACCTGCTTAGTCATAGTATCAAAGAGTTGGAAAACATTGTAGACTGTACAGAAGACCTGCTTTGATCAAGCCCCTTGTTTTGCAGTGACCTGCAGGGGGGGCAGTAACCTGCCATCATTTCCCAGCATGTCCCTGACTGGAACCTGTGTCACATGACTTTAGTTCCAGGACATTTGCTGTTGTCTTCAATAGAGACTGTGGCATTTTTGTCTTATCTCACCCAATCATCTCTCCATCCCTTTATCATGCTTTTGTAACTTGAAGAACCCAGGTGAAGGAGGAAAGTAAAGATGCAAAGGCCAGAATTAAGTCATTTTTGTGGTTGGCAAGATGTATCAAAGAACAGTAGGTCGTGGACACTTAAACAGGGAAAGTGTATCAGAACCTGGCGACTGACCAGAGATTAGATTCTTTCTTAACTGTGTCAGAATTTCCAGAATGTGGAAAAGGCATCTTTCTTTTGAGTCTTTAAGTCATCTTCTCAGGGTGGGGATTTGAAAACAAACAAACAAACAAAGAAACAAACAAACAGGAGGGGGTAGAAGGGAAGGAGATAGGGAGGAAGGAACTGAATTATTTCCTCTTTATATTTGCAATTTGCTATTGCATTGACTTCCTACCTGATGCAAATACTGAGAATGATGTAGTATGTGCCAAAGTGACAATGCTATTTTTTGCATCTGATAGCAATTCGCCAGAGGATGTCAACTATAAACAGGTTTTTAGGCTGACAGTCCAAGACTCCTCAAGGATTGACTCAGCAGTTATTTTGTCCAAGGTACATAGAGCAAGTTTCCTAAGTCTGGGTCATTCTGATAAATTCTTGAAAACAGGGACCCCAGTCGGAAAAGGGGAGAACATCAAAGATCTCCTGGGGCTGTAACCAAGAGTTGGCAACTGGCCTGTGTCCTCACTTCACTCCAGCCCTGGGGCCTACAGCAAAAGGAAGCTCACTAGGCAGAAGTCCTGCTTTGCCCTCCTGAAGGCCATCTGCTTCATTGCGGCTCCCCTGAAGAATCAGAGTTTCTAGATTTGAAAAAAGTCTCAAAAAGATCATCTAGTCCAGCCCTTATTTCATGGAAATAAATTAAAATTGTCATTAACAAGACTACATGTACTACAAGCTCTCATATAGAAAGAGGAAGGGTTAGAGATTGAGTCAGCAGAGGGGTCTCTGGAAGACCTCTTGCAACAGAAAGTGACTTCCAGGCTCATGTAGGAAAAAAATATATATATAGAATACAATAAGACAGTAGTCTTCAAACTTTGGCATGGAACTAGAATCACCTTCAGGACTTTAAAAACACGTATTGTTCAACTCTATCCCCAGAGCCTGTAATTCTAGTAGGTCTGGGACTCTGCATTTATGACAAGGTCCCATGTGATATCATTGCTGCTGATTCAGAAACTACACTTTGGAAACTTCTATTAAAGATGGGAAAGAAGAAAGCAAATGCACCAAGCCACCTACCCCGTTTCCCCGAAAATAAGACATCCTCCGAAAAATAAGACCCACTTACAGGAAAGATAAGATGTCCCCTGAAAATAAGACCTAGCGCATCTTTGGGAGCACACCTTAAAATAAGACACTGTCTTATTTTCGGGGAAACAGGGTAGTGCCTTCACTTGCTGGAGGCTTCAGGGAGGGAGTTAGTGAGTAGGTAGTTTCCATAGTGAGACAGAGGGAGGTAGTCTTTTCTTTCCATTAAATGTCATATTTGAATGTAGTGGGGGTGCTAAGAAAGGAGGTCCCCTATGCCAGATGGTATAGGCCACAAGAATAATACCCTAATGCAATTCATGTAAAAATCCACATGATATGGTGAGCCCTGGAGGGAATAAGGGACTGATGGGATCTGCTAAATTGGGGCTGGATTGGGTAAGTAGGAGAGGGACCCGGACCGGACCCAGGTCTCCTGCTTATCTTCTCTCCTTCACTGTATCGCTGAGTGTGTTACAACTTTAACTTGCTGTATGTTGGGGGTCAAGGGTCCCAGTTCCCAGGACCCAGTTGACCTAGTTCAATTACTCAGCTAAACTAGAAAGTCCAACTGAGGCACAGGTAATCAAAAGCAAAAATGAATGCAAACTGAAAATAAAACTGGAACAGCACAGGCATGGTGCACAGACAGAAAAGTAACCTGCTCAAATTTTATTTAGGAAGAACAAAGAGAAAGTTTAGAGCACTTCCAAAGAGAGTTGGAAGTGGGTCCCTGTCATGCAAGAGAAGAGCCCAGAGAGATAGAGACACAAAAGTGGTACAGAGGTATAAAGACTCTCTTTTTCTCCATTTGAAATTGGTTACAACTCTTTCATTCGTTGCTCTGTGCTGCCAGGCAGTATCACCCTTTTCTATTGGTCATTGATCATTGTCTCTTTCTATTGGCCATTGCTTACCTATGTTACCTCATACCCACATTCTTTCCCTGTTTTGGCGGGGACTGTTGAGTGGTGAATGTTCCAAGGGCCTCCCAGACTTCCTTGCTCAGCAGGCCAAGCTTTTCTCCCACCCCCCTTGAAGCCCTGTTCTTAGTGTCCCTTCTCACTTTGATTTTTGAATTAGGTAAACTTTTATTCATATTTAGGAGATTGCCACATGGGAGAACAAGTTGGTAGGGCTTAATACCAGCCCCAGGGTCCTAATACCAGAAAAATCACCTTCACTCTTGGCATCTCTGCTCGTTCATCTGTAATCTGAACTAACAATGTTTTCCCTAACATCCTGCTGAACTCTGAGAGCCTAAGGAGACGAGGTATACAAGGCTCTTTACAAAAATATAAAGTACTATAAGAGTGGAAGAGATTATTTTTTACTCATTCAACAAAATGATATTAGGAATCAATCATGAGCTGGACTCTGAGGACATTGTGAAGAATAAACTAAACAAGGTTTGCAATTGCCTCAGTGAAGGGGAGGAGGGGGAAATAATGAACTTTCTTTTCAATCACCTATCCTGACCTTGCAACTACAGGAGAAAGAGGTATTGAAAGGACCTTGCATTGGAGTCACTGGCTCCCAATCCCTATACTCAATGAATGGCTTGGAGCAGTTATTTAAAACCTCTGTGGCCCCTTTTTTGTTCATAATATAGAGATAAGTTGGGGCTAAGATTCAGCAGTACTAGTTGGTGAAACATTGAAAGAATTCTGTCTTAGTTGGTAAAAGTTACTGCCATTGAAATATTCTCCATTCTTAGCATTTGGGCCACAACCTGTCCTGGAACACCTGGACATTTCTGCAGGCCAGAAAATAAGAAGCAATGCCTAGCACGGGTGGCAGATCCGCCCTGCTCGGGAGCATCTTCGAGACAGTTTTTGGTTGGCTCATGGCTATGTTACATTTACTGTCAAATATTTTGGCCATTAAGTGAATATCACTTGCCTACATGATTTTTATGATGAATCTATAATGATCTCAATAAGCAAATGTCTTGGTGCGTGCTCAGGACAGTTTAGTTTCCTTCTAGGCAAAAACCAGTTTCTTAGTAATGGAGGGTGGGCAGAGGTGGGCTGAAAGGAAAGAAAGGTGAAGAGCCAATTGAGAATCAGCAGAAGAGTGAGGTGTGAGTGAGAAGGCAGATCCTCTGGACCTGGGATGCTGCCTAGCAAGTGCCTTCTTGGAGGCCAAAGAGAAAGCAGAGCTCGGGGCTTGTCCAAGGGCTTGTAGTTCTTTGAATGGAGCACAAAGTGTTATTGTTACGTGGTAACAGCCCTGGCCCACATCGCTAATTTATTCCATTCTAATTCTAATCTCCTCTTCACTGGGGAGACAAAAGTCTGAGCAGTTCTCTCTTGCACGCCCTGCAACCTGCTACTGGGAGAATGGTTTCCTTGTTTTGCTGGGACTCTTCTCATGTTTGCACTTTCTTGGCAAACCTGCCAAGAGAGGTATCAGAGTCACTGGGCACACCCCGAACATTGATATGCTTGGAATTTAATCAAACATCCCACAAAATGGGACTATTTACCTTACCCCTGGAAGCACCCACTTTAAAAATATTTAAAAGCTATCAAAATACAAATTATTAGGACTCTACCCTTCAAAATGAGCTTTTTAGGATTTATGTATTTTGATATTCGCCTCACTCTTCCCAAGAAATGAGGTCAGGCATTTCCCCGATTCTGACAATTCAGTGCAGTGAGTAGTAAAAAGATGGCTGGGGTCCAGTCTTATTTTTCAATGATACTTCTTTGCCTTGTTCTTTGGTGCCTCTTTGCCTGCAGGAGGGGCCTGGAATAGCCTCTCCCAGCCATCTCAGGTGGCATGGTCTTTTGGAATGACCAACTTCAGAATTCCACCCCTGTGGCTTTGAGGTCTAGCTAGGAGCAGACCTCATCCTGAAAGTCAAGGCATTCAGGACCTGGAGGGTGCAGGGTGCAGGAGCAGAGAGAGAAACAACTTTGCTGCTTTTAAATTCCTTACTTGTAACATGCGCTTTGTCACCTGACCCAGTCTAGGAGTTGCTTTAAAACTTCTCTGTGAGTCTCGGACCCACCCTCCACACCTGACTCTCCAAAACAGCAGTTCTCAACCTATGGGGGTCGAATGACCCTTTCACAAGGGTCATCTAAAACCATCCCATCCACCCCATACAAATACAGGTGTATGAAATTAATTTTATGGTTGGGGGTCACCACAACATGAGGAACTGTATTAAAGGGTCACGGCATTGGGAAGGTTGAGAACCACTGCTCTAAAAATGTCACTGGTTCATCCACCTGACTGGCAATATCCTTCTTCCCTACTCACCGTTCCTCTCCACCTTAACATGTCCCTTTGCTCTTATCCTCTCTCCCTCTTTCCTTTGGTCTCTGAGGAAAGGTTTGTCTTCCTTGCCAAGTTGAAGCGTGGGCTGAAGATCACCCAATGACCTCTCTTGGGCGACTTCAAGCTCATCCTTTCCTCTTTTGGGAAGAAGGATCAGCAGCCCCTCCCAGCATGTAGAATCTACAAAAATGCCCCCCTAATGCCCTTCAGCTAGCACACCCCCTTCCTTTTCCTCCCTCAACAGACTCTTAGACTTAGTAGCCTGCCCTGGCTGCCTCCTCTTCCTCTACCCCTCTCCTTCCTTACAACCTTGTAATCTGACCTCACACAACCTTATTGAAACAGTCTCATAATTGGTGACATTATGATTTTCCCATTAACTTCAAATCCTCAAAGTCACTTTTTCTTTCTATCTCAGTCTTACACTCATCCTTGATCCAGGATAGGACCCTGTCCTCACAATAGGACCCTGTTGGCATCCCTTTTCTTCCTGAAATGCTCCCTGCTACACCAGAATGGTTCTCCTACAACCAGGGGACTGTTTTTTGTAAGTTTCCTAAATGGCTCCTCCTTGGCAGAAAAAGAAAAGCATTCCCAGGATTCCTCTTCTCTCCTTCCTTGACTTTTTCTCCTCCCTCCTCTACTCCTTTCTGTTCTTCTCCCCTCCCCTTTCCTTCCTCTCTATCTCGTCCACAGCCATGGTTTCCGAGACGACCCCAGCTCTCTGCCTCTCTGGAAGTGACTTCCATATCCTTTTCTCCAGAACTCTTTTCCTCCTGGGTCCCAGTCCCAAGACTCTTCCTGCCCAATTTCCCTGCAGTGTGTGCTGCTGGCATCTCAACCCAAAGGGTTCAATATCCAAATCATTCCTTTCTCTTTGAAACAGACTCAGCCTCTGGCCTATTTTTGTAAATCGTATAAATACCTTAGTCATGCAAACTGCAAACCTTTACCTCTTTGCCCTGCTTCACCTCATTTATTTGACTCACTTTTTATGCCTTTTTGGTTGTTTTCCACGCTGTCTCTGGGCTCCACTTCTTCTCCAATGCAGCTGTTGTTATCACCCAAATGTCTACTTTCTCCTTTTGCCTGGACTCTTGGGACAGCACGTTAGGTGATTGCTTTCTTGACATTGTTTTCCCCTTTTCCAATTATTTACACACCCCAGACAAATTGATCTTCTGAATGCTCACTTCTGATGAAAGTCTTCCGTGGTTTCACTTGTCTGCTCAATTAAGTTCATGCTCTTTAAAATCCCATTCAAGGCCCTAAAAGATCTTTCCAGGCTTAATTTTCAGTAATGTCTTAACTTTTTTTCCCTAGTCAACTATTATGACTCAAAATTTCCCAGGTAAGCCTAGTGATTTCCAATTTCTGCCTCTTTGTTATTCTTTCTTTTGCACACCCTCCTCCAAAACACTTTTGCTCAAATGCAATGGAGTCTATCCTTTCTATGAATCCTACAAAATGTAGCTTGAGCTTCCTTGTGACCTGGACCATTATTTTCTTAATATTCATATTTTGAGAGAGTAATTTCTCTACTTCTATCTCTTGCAGTTCATAAAACCTTTTAAGGGAAATGAGTAAATCATAGGCCTTTTTAGAATCTTGCATAACACTGGGGGCAGTATCTGTTGCATAGTAGGCTCCATTTTATATTTATTGAATATTGAATAAAATAATCATGATATTTTTAGTAACTTTGTAATCTGTTTTTTAGGTTTTAGAAAGGTCTTCATTTTTTCTTCTTCTATTTATTTTTTATCTTAATGAATTGACCGGAAAATACCAGTAACTAATCCCTCACATAGACATTCTCACAACATGCTCATTTCTGCCCAAAGACTATTTTCACCAACATTTTGCAAGTGATCATGCCTTCTGATTTAAATAATTTAGTAAAAATAGGAAACACATATCTGACAGTAATGTACACTAGGTCATGATATTAAGGAATTAGTACTTCTTTTGAAAAAAAGAAAAGAAAACCCAAGTAGTCAAGGCTTTGTAAGAGTGAAACACCCAAAGTACTAAGCAGAAAGTCTCACATACTCTTTCCAAGCACCCAACCCTCTACCCTTACATTCTGCCTGTGAGAGGATTTAGAGAAAGACAAATTCCCTGCTGGTCCCCTGCTGGTCTTTGCATTTTTTTTTCATAATATACATCCAGAAAAGAAAAATTAACCTAGTCAACTACTTGGATGTTGGATCTCCAAAGTAAAGGAAAAGAACTATTTGGAAAATATCCTAAATTATTAACTAACAACAACAAGAACAACAAAACCCATTTAATTATTTGGTTTAGACACCACAGCTCAAAATCTTGTTTGTTCTTCCTACTGGATTACATGTGTTTCTGACCAATCACGACAGAATGATTATAGATAATTGATTTACATTTACAGACTACTTCTGGAAACTTTCCTCTCTCCCTTAACTCAGATTAAATCTGACAATGTGTATAGAGCAAACCTGTGCCCAGCCTGGAGCATGTGTTGACTGAGAGCAAAGCAAACAAAATTTTGTCAAACAATTGGTTGTTGACAAAATTCAACTTTTGTTAAATGGGGAAAATGTGTTTGGCAGGTGGGTTCCAACTCCTTTAAAGCATTTTTTAATGGGGTGTGTGTGTGTTGTTTTGTTTTTATTTCAAGTGACATTGTGTGTACCCTTGGCTAGCTGCAGAATGGAAACAAGCAGTCCTATCTCACTCTGGGCGATTGGAGCCCTCTTCAGTAGGTAGATCCCTCCAGCCATCTTGGACCATTTCTGTGCCAAAGGCAAAGTTTCCTTCTTTCCAAACTTTGTTCTGAAGTAAGTTCAAGGAAATTCAAAACAGCAAGGTTGAGTGGAAAAACTAAGAAGTCTTTTGTTCAGCAAGTACAGTTTGAATTGTGTCAGGAAATATTGCTACTTCCATTTCATTACACTTTACTTGGGAGAAATATATATACTTAATTTTAACAGAGTCAGGAGAACTCTCAGTCAGGAGGTTGTCCATAGCTGAGTCTCATGGACAGATGGCCGGCTCAAACACATAGCAAAGGATCTGTTGTGCTCTTGCCAATTCCATTTCATGAAATCTTTTTTGGTATAAACTGGAGAAAGCACTTTGCTCAGTTAAAGATTTTATTTTATTTTATTTTTTCCTGCCAGTTGTCTTTGCCAAGGTCAATGTTTCTATTACATGGGAAGTATACACGCCCCCTGATGGCTGATTTACACATAGGCATTTTCTTAACCAAAAGACACAGGGGTCTCAGTAGCTAAAATGCCCTAGTGTGGTGTATGTTTGTTTAACAAATATTTACTGTGTTACTGTGGTGTGCCAGGCAATATACTAAGTGATCGAATTTGGGAAACCCATGGTCTTGTCTTCCTCTGGGTCTGCCCCATGTAACCAGCCATTCCACCTGCTCAAGGCAACTATTTCATCTTGTTGTGCTTCATTCATTTTCTCAACAGTGAGCTATATTATATCTACATTACTTATCCCAAAACAAAGCATCAAAGATCCAAAAAGATAAAATAACAGCAAGAGTGATCATGAGCTGTAAATTAGATGAGGTCACTCCAATGCTTAAAATAATTTAATGTCTTCCTATTGCCCTTAAAATAAAATCTAAGCTCTTTTATGGATTCAAAAACCCAGCATCTCACACCATTCTCTCTCTGGAGAATCTCACGCCTTTATACCACTCAACTTTCATTTTCCTACAAGCTCAATCCCTCTCCCTCCTCACCCCAAGGCCTCTATATGCACTTACTCCTTTTCATAAGCTTTCTCCTATTCTTCACCTACTAATTCTTATTTATCTATTTTTTTTTAAAGGATAAGATCACATTCTCAGGAAATCTTTTGCTAATCACCAACTCTAAAAATAATTCTAATTATTATTTCATTTTATAGAATATTATTTTCTCTCATAGCTCTTACCCTATACAGAATATATGTATACATTTACATAGCTTTTTAATTTACTAGCTTATCTACTAAAATGAAAGTTCTGTAAGGGCAGATATCATGATTGTATAATTCACAGCTATATACCTTGCACCTGTAAATAACATCAGTCAGAAATCTGAGAGAGAATGAATGAAATCCGTGGAGTGTTATATATCATTATATAATAAAAGCAATATAATATGTAATATCTAAAAAAGAAGAGGAAATAAAATTCAAGAAGGAGAAGATTGATATATTTTGAAGTATTAATGAACTATGAACTTTAAAAATTATTTGGATTATGTATTAACTTATGTAATCTGTATTTCATGACTACTTAATAAAATAGAATTATATAATTTTATAACTTAATATAAGTTTGCAGATGATAAAACTAGGGCCTAGACACATGAATTGATGAATCCAAGGTCATATAGAGGCAGAAACAAGACTAGACTATATGTCTCTGATTCCTACCCTCGAGTTCTTTTCACTACATTGTGCTTATTCATGTGTGTCATTATTTTTATAAGACCTCATTTCTTATAAAATGAGACTTATTAAACTCCTGTATTAATTCTAGACTAGAGTGACCATAAACAAATTGCTAACTAATTATCAAGCATCTTCCACCCTGATGTCCTGGAACTAAAACAGATGTTTATCTCAGCTCAACTCCCTTCCTTATTTCCGTCTTTTTAACTTTTCCCTTACTGAAAGCATTTTATCATTCTTTGTGCTCAGAGGGTACTTTCTATGAGGGAAACTTATTCCCTCAGTTCTTGGAAATTTTCTGGATTATTTCTTCTATCATTTATTTTCCTCCATTTCCTGTGTTTTCTTTTTCTGTTGGATTTTTCATTTCTGCTCTCTTAATGTTAAGTAACAATAATTCTCTTATGCTTTCTTAGTATTTCTTTTGGTAACAAACTTTTCTTATTTTAAAGTTACAATGTCCTTCCTTAACTTTTTGCAAGAATAAATGGTATTACATTTGAAAAAATTTCTTTTTGTCTTTTGCATTTTTGTCTTCATGTTTCTTGTCACTGTTTTTCATGCTAACGCTTTCCTCAAATGTCTGGCGATTCTTAGATGTCTATTAATAGAGGAGAGGATAGGGTTGCCAAATATAACATGTAGCTCTCAGTTGAATCTGAGTTTCAGATAAACAATGAATACATTTTTGATATGTCCGAAAGATGACGTTTTTATTAGCTAAGTCTGGCAACCCTAGAGAGGAACAAGAAATGGTTAATGAAAGGTCTGTGTGTATTTGTAGGAGTTGCTGACTGCTGGGCATTTCATTAGGGCATGCCTGACCATCAATTTCCTTAGACCTTTACTGTTGAGCTGAATCCCTAGACCAGAATCAGTCGGTCTTTTCCAGGGGTCCTCAAACTTTTTAAACAGGGGCTAGTTCACTGTCCCTCAGACCAATGGAGGGCTGGACTATAGTTAAAAAAAAAAACAAAACTATGAACAAATTCCTATGCACACTGCACATATCTTATTTTGAAGTAAAAATACAAAACGGGAACAAATACAATCACACTGCTGCATGTGGCCCGCGGGCCGTAGTTTGAGGACCCCTGCTTTAGACTATAAGCCTAAAGCTTGGCTGTCGGTGTCCTGGGAGCCAAGGTGGGCCAGGAGGATGGGGTTCTCATCAATCAGGATGTATGCTTCCAGGAAATTTTAGTAATTCTCCTTGTTTTCAGTAGGGTACCCCTGCCTTCAGTAGTGCCTAGTGTGTTCTGTCTAGGATCTTTCTGATACATCCTCTCCAGGGAGTAAGTCTTCAGTCTTCTGCCAGGAGGGTGAGGGAACTGCTTCTCAAAGAGACTATTAACAAATCCTCCATCTGCCCCAGCTGCATCCTCACTTTCGCAGGTACTTCTTGCTTTCAATTACTGAGCTTTTTCAGTGCAAATCAAGTTGCTTCTGGGTTTCCCCCACTGTCAACTTAAATTTCAGCCTTCATGGGTCTGCTAAGCCAGTTACCACTCAACCATCTGCTTTCCATCTTCCAAAATGTTGTTGTTGTTGTTTTTCTCCTGATTCTTTTTATTCTTATGAGCGAATGTCTTTAAAATCAATCCCTTTACTGTCTTTTCAGTGGGTTTGGGGGATGCAGTGTAATGTAAAGCATATGTTAAAGCTGCCATCTTTAACTAGAAGCACAGCCATGAATTTTCAAAGTGACTACAGGAGAGTCATTTAATTCTTCTTTTCTCAATTTTCTTTTGTAAAATGAGAAGGTTAAGGGAGATGGTTGTTGATAGACCCCACGCAAAAATTTTATGATTGTATAATCTCCTGCATATTGTTATTATTAACTGAGGCCATCAGGTAACAGCTTCCTAAGCCTTCAAAACAAGTTCTGTTTTTAGTTTTTTAAGGAGGAAACAAAGGCATAGTCTCCATTTTCAATAATATTAAGACTTTTAACTGCCACTTGCCATGAGGAGAACTTCAGCAAAGACTTCTCTGAGGCGTGTGTTCTCTCCAAGAAAACAATATTAACTTCTCTCAAAAGGCTGCTGTGATGAGCAGATGAGTTAATTCATGGGAAAGGATTTGCATTGTGGAAACTTGCTACGTAAGTATTAATTGATAGAGTAATTTTTTTAGTATCTTCTCAGCATAATAGTTCTTGGTCTTTCTGAAGTCTTCTGATGGGGAAATCATAGTATTTAGTCTTAATTGCCTGGCTTTATTTTAACTACAATTATTAGCCCTGAAGGCTCCCAGTGAATCTGTTCCTATAAATTACTGAGTTCTTAAAGACTTTAGTATTAAAAGTGCCACTCTTGACTGAAAACTGCTTATGTGTCAGATAATATGCTAATTGCTTTGTATACATTTTCTCTAGCCTTTACAACCATCCTGACAGATAAGCCCTATTGAACCCATTTTACAGATAAGGATATTGAGACTGATGGAAGTTAATTAATTTGGCCCATTTCACTTACTCAGTAGATTTGGGATTCAAACTAATAGGTCTTTGTGCCACCCAAACCCACATATACGTTTTTCCTTTATATCATAATGCTTTGTTAACTCTCTACTGACCTCTACTATGTCTTATAACACTGGAACCAGACAGTGAACAAGTTTCACCTGATAGCAATAATTTGATGCCTTCCTAGTCCACAGTGGATTCTGAGTTCTGACCAGAAGAACTGGACATGATTTCTCGGCCCCCCCGCCCCCACTTTGCTCCTCCTGTTGTTCTCCTGAGATGTCACATGCCACTTCACCCTCTCTGCCCGGTGACTGTCAACCCATTGTGTGGGGCTCCATTAAGGTCTAACTTCTTTGTGGAGCTTTGCTTTAACTTCCCTAAGCAAAATTAGTTGCTCTCTTCTCCAAGTTCTCTGAGCATTTTAGTTTGATCTCAGTAAAATTGCCTCTCTTTAATAAGTTTTGACTTAAAAATATGGCAATTTCATATCATTTAACCAAATACCTCCTTATCCAAATCCTCCAAATCCAATTGGATTTATCCCAGCGATGCATTGGATTTATCCCGGGAATGCAGGGATGGTTCAACATAGACAAATTTATATACATGACATGCCATATTAACAGAATGAATAACAAAAAACACAGGATCATCTCAATAGATAAAAAAACAGCATCTGACAAAATTCAACATTTTTTCATAATACAAATTCTTAGCAAATTAACTACAAATTAGTTATAGAAGAAATGTACTTCAGCACAATGAAAGCTATAGATGAGAAAGTCACAGGTCATAGCTAACATCATACTCAATGGTAGAAAATTGAAAGTTTTTTCTCTAAGAGCAGGAACAAAACAAAGTTGCCCTCTCTTTCTACTTCTACCCACCATCTTACTAGAAATCTAAGAGCAATTAAGCAAGAGAAACAAGTAAAGGCATCCAAATCAGAAAGGAAGCAGTTAAGTAGTTCCTGTTTGGAAGTGAAGTTGCAAGTTCAAGTTGTCTCTTGACTTTTGAAGATAAATTATTTAGGAAGATTATAGGAAGGAGGTGATAGTTATAAAAGGGAGGAGGAACAGGATTTAGCAAATTGTGAAGGTGAGGAGGAGCCTTCCAGATTGCAGGAACTTAAAAGCAAAGAGATGCACAAATGTAGATAACTCTTTGCTCACCCCAAATGGACCAAAGAAGCACCAAGGCATCTAATGAACTAATTCACCAACACATCATCTTGGGCTCTTGAAAACGTGACTTTATTTTGTGTTAGCCCCTTGTAGTACTCACAGAGAGATGTTCGTTTCCCACAGGGTGAAGTCCATTCTTCTTTGAGAGGAATCCTGAACAGATATACAAACAAACGGAAATAGACCATTTAAACCCCAGCCTGCAGTTCAAACGTCCCAGCCATCAAAGCTGGCCAGCCCAAATCAGCTGCTTGGGATCATCCTTTGAGGTTCAATGAACTAGGGCTTTGTTAGACCAGGAGTGAGAAAGGATTTCAAAGACAAGGGCCCTCCTTGGGAAATGATTTCCTGGTGACCTCTTCCAATTACAGGCTTTTTTCTCAGAATACAGTTAGCCCCTAATCCTTATTCCTTCCACTGAGAATCTCTTCTAACCCCTCAGCCAAGCATGACTAGAAGAAAACAATGGGAGGGATGGTCACATCTCTCCAACCCATGACAAAATTTTACTGATTAACCTGCAGCTCAAACATAAAATAAGGAGAAAAGATTTCTTCTATTTTTCTTTTTATTTTTTTTAATTAAATCATAGCTGTGTATGTTAACGTCATCATGGGGTACAATGTGCTGGTTTTATATGCAATTTGAAATGTTTTCATCAAACTGGTTAACATAGCCTTCACGGCATTTTCTTAATTATTGTGTTAAGACATTTATATTCTACACCTAGTAAATTTCACATGTACCCTTGTAAGATGAACCTTAGGTGTGGTCAATTACTCTCCCTCCACCCATCCCCCCTCTCCCCTCCCTTTCCTCTCCGATTTCTTCTATTTTTGACTCTGCAAATTCAGGATAACTTGATCCTGTGTCTTTATGGCATGGTTTAATTTCAAAACACAAAAGGATGCTGAACATTAAGCCTCACAATTAGATCATTTGTTCAGATTCCAGCCTCATTATTACTGTCTACTTTATTAGCTTCATCTACAGCTGTTTCTTTTTTCTTATTAATAATCATTTTTTACTGATACATACTATGTGTACATATTTGGGGGTATATGTAATAATTTGATACATACATATAATATATAAAGAAAATCAGGATAATTGGGATTCCATCACCTGACAACTGTTTCTGAGGATTTTTAATGCCTTTGGTAATTCTGTTTGGAGTTTTCAGCTAAAAACAAACCCACATTTGAGCTTTAATGTCAGGTGTTGCTTTTTTCTGTAAATTAAGATAATAATAATTTTAAAAAGATACATATCATAAATTCAGCTACCTACCTTTGACCTGGGGTTATATTGCTCAGAGATTGATAAAAAGATTTCCTATATATAGAATTAACATAATATCAGGAGAGGAAATAACAGAAAATGAGTATGAATGAATCTAGTTCCTAGAAGTAAACACACACACTGGGACTCAAATATCAATCATGTTGAGAATGTTCATAATAATCTTCTGTTTAATAAAAAAAAAAAAAAACACCTGTAAAACAAGACTGGGAGAATCCTGTTTTCTGACATTAGCTAGTTGAATGACCTTAGGAAAGTAACTTTGTGCACTGATGTCTGCCAGGCAGTGTATGAAGTTTTCATGAATGAACTCATTTACTCTTCATGGCAAGTATTATTATTATCCCCATTTCAGAGATAAGGAACCTGGTACCCAGACAAGTTAAGTAACTTACCCAAGGTCACAATTTTCAAAACCAGGTGCTTGCCCTTAACCCTTTGATCATTGGGTGTTCTTTAAAGTCTCACACAGCTTTAACATTTTAGGCTTCCAAATGCTTTAGTTCTAAGGATGCTCCTACTGTTTTTTTTTTTTCCTAAAATTATGTATAATCCTACCAGCGACATGTTTTATGAATTTTTGTCTTTATAAAACATTTTGTTTTGAAAATATTTCAATCTTAGATGAACTCTTTGACTTGATTAAAATTTTAAAAGAGAAGATAAAATAAAAAAAACAAGGAAGGGGCGGTGCCTGTGGCTCAAAGGTATAGGCTGCTGGCCCATATACTGGAGGTGGTGGGTTCAAACCCGACCCTGGCCAAAAACTGCAAAAAAACCCATACAAACAAAAAAAAAACACAAGGAAGGAAGAAACCTCCACCAATTACTTCATGAACATTTGGCCACAAATGAGTGACATTTAGCTCAACACAAAGTCTTAGCTATTTTTTCCTGAAGGGAACTGGGGCATCATCAATTGATTGAAAGAAACCTGAAGAGGTGGAAACTTCAATATGCCACACGTGTGACACAACCGAACTAGAACATGTCCGCAAGTATTTATTCATTCCTCTGTCCTTCTTTGTTTGTTTTCAAATAGCCTCATTTAACCAAGAATGATTTGGGATCCTACCACCCTCATTCTCCTTTTAAAACTGCACACCAGAAAATTATCATGGCAGGGTTCAGCACAAGGACTCAGGAGGCAGGTGCCTGCGTTAAAACCTGTGTCTTCTGCATATTCATGGACTGTGATAATACTATTTAACCTCTCCGTGCTCCAGCATTCTCGGAGAGAAGACAAGGACACCTTCTTCTCAAGGTTGTTTTGAAGGTGAACATGCCGCGGATACCTATCAAACACCCAATACATGATGACTACTATTCTAATTATCTTATAAGAACCCAATTAGAGGCCCTAATCACAAACTTTTAACTCTCCTGGAACAAATCTCTTCTTTCATGAACTTCTACACAATCAGGAAAATTAACTCCTTAAGAATGATTTTTGAGCATTTTCCATGAACCAGACACCAGTCTAAATACTTTGCGAATATTAACTCAGGAAATTCATCCTTTGGATGTCACCTGGTAGGTCCTGGTACTACACCTATTTTATAGGAGAGGAAACAGGCACAAGGAGGTAGGAAATCGACCTGAGGTCAGTAAGGGAATCAATGATAGAACTGGAGTGCAAAGCCAGGCCCTTGGGCCCTGAGCCCCCAGTCCTGCTCTGTTCTGAGCTCCCAACTGCCTCTGCTTTGCTGTTTTCCTCCTGCCCTGCCCCACTCAGGGCCTTTGCATAAGCTGCTCTGTCTGCCTAGAACATGTCTGAACTGACCCCAGACAGCCCTTCCCATGGATAATTCCACCCTTCCCTCCCTCAGGACTCCCCTGTCTGCTGTGCCACTTTCCAATGCTTAGCAGATCACTTGTACTTCTCCTAAGGCTCATCACTGATGCCTGCCTCTCCACTATAACTGCTGCCTTATTTCCAGGCCCCCGATGGGCTATAGTCTTAATAAGGGTAGGAACTAGACCTTACTTATCTTGGTCAGTGCCTACTATCATAATACCTGAGAGCACAAAATCCTTTCATTCACCGCTTTACTAGGCACTTACGAGGCCCCTAGCCTTGGGCTAGGTCCTGGGAGTACACTGGTAAACCAAACAAAACCAAACAGAATAGTGAGAGGAAGATTTTAGAAAAGTGGTTCAGATTCTAGATGTTGAAGCCAGATTACCTGGGTTCCAATACAAACTCTGCCAAGTTTTGTGAGGTTGAACCAAGTTACTCACCTTCTGTCCCCTAGTTCTATCATGGTGCTATGTTTATGAAAGTAGCAACCTTACACCAGGCACAGTGGCTCACACCTGTGATCCTAACACTCTGGGAGGCAGAGGCAGGTGGATTGCTTAAACTCAGGAGTTCAAGACCAGCCTGAGCAACAGCAAGACCCTGTCTCTACTAAAAATAGAAAAAACTAGCTGGGCGTTGTGGTGGGTGCCGATAGTCCCAGATGCTTGTGAGGCTGAGGCAAAACGATTGCTCAAGCCCAAGAGTCGGAGATTACTGGAGCTAGGACATCATGGAACTCTACCTAGAGCAACAAAATGAGACTCGGTTTTGAAAAACAAAATAAAGAATGCATCAAACTTACAGGGTTGGTCTGAGAATTAAGAGTTAATGCATGTGAAGTGCATAGGACAGTCAAAGCTGTCCTACAAAGCACTCAGAGAGTCAGTTCTTATTGTTAACTGTCATAGAGCTTATTGTTAACTGTCATAGAGCTTACATTCTGCGAGGTGGGGTGGCAAAAGGACAAACATACTGCAAAGAAAAAAACAAAACAACTCCTGGTTTTGTTGATCTTTTCTGTTTTTCTAGTCTTTATTATTTGTTTCTAGTTGGGTCTTATTTCTTCCTTCTATTAAATTTGGGCTGAGTTTGTTCTTCTTTTTCTAGTTCCTTGAGGTATAACATCAGGTTGTTTATTTGAGATCTTTCCTCTTTGTTGATGTAGACATTTATTATTATAAATTTTCCTCTTAGAATGGCTTTTTCTGCATCTTATAAGTTTTGTTATGTTGTGTTTCTTTTTCATTTGTCACAAAATATATTTTAATTTTCCTTTTAATTTCTTCTTTACTCCCTGGTTATTTAGGGGTATGTTGTTTAATTTCCATATTTTTGTGAGTTTTCCAAAATCCTTTATGCTATTGATTTCTAGTTTTATACCATTGTGGTTAGAAAAAGTGCTTGATATTTTAGTCTTCTTAAATTTTTTGGACTTATTTCATGGCCTAACATATCTATCCTGAAGAATATTTTATGTGTACTTGAGAAAAATGTATATTATGCTTCCATTGAATGGAATGTTGTATATATGTCTGTTAGGTTCATTTTGTCTGTAGCATAGCATAGTTCATGTCCAATGTTTTACTACTGATGTTCTTTATGGATAATTTGTCCATTGCTAACAGTAAGGTTTTGAAGTCCTCTATTATTATTGTATTATATAGTCTGTCTCTCCCTTCTTATCTATTAATATTTGCTTTATATGCTTAGGTGCTTCAATGTTGGGGGCATGTGTATTTGCAATTGTTATATTCTCTCGATAGAGGTTAATCACTTTTATCACTATATAATGATATTCTTTGTCTCATTTTACAGTTTACATTTCTCATTTGGTTATTTTTCATAAAACTGTTTTGAGCAGTACCTAGAGTATAGTAAATTCCAGATAAATATAGTTATTGCTAGTTATTATTAGATTATTAGTTCTTTTATCATTATTCTTGATATATGGTACTCAGCCTTGTTACATAATGGAAGATTTAATACTTCTTTTCTTATGTAATATTTGGACAGTCCATGGAAAACACTGTAGGGTTCCTGGATGGAAACCTAACCATAGTTCCTCTAGAAATTTACAGAGATTCAATTAGATATGTGTGTGTGACTCAATGAATTCTAAGAGGAATTTGCTTGATGGGACTTCAGGGAATGTTTACTCAAAAAATTGCATACAGAAAATGTGGTTCTTTGTAATTTAGTTCTTCCTGCTTTTTTCTTCTGACTACCTGAAATGCAGAAGAATTTGATTCCTGTTTATGTCACAATCATATTGTGATCATTAAGTAACAACCATGATACCATCACTTTGCAGACAGTGAAGCAGAAAAATAGAAAGAGGTTAAATCCCTGGAAGCATCTTTGGACAACTATACCACCCTAGATGAATTTCTTCCTGGATTTTTGATATGTGAAAGAAAAAAAATGCTTATGTACTAGAGCCATTACTTTTTGTTCTTGTAACAGAAAGCATTATTAAAATAATGTACTATTTTTACCTATAGGGAAATATTTATGTAAATTTTGAATGCTTTATACAAATGAATATAAAATGGATGCACACACAAACTACTGCTAAGGATCACATTTATAGAACATATAACAGATGAAATAAAAGTTTTAAAATTTGTTTTTCCCCAAATTATAAAATACAAGTGTTGTTCCATATGATAGTAGGCAAATAACTTATTCTGGAAATATCGAAAAGAGGACTTTTTGACTGATAATCTCTGCTTGATGAAGATTTCTTGGTTAAATTAAGTGCTGCTTAAATTCCATTGAAATGATATTTTTTAGGCTGCTGTTTAAAGGAACAGATCTCCCTAACTGGCATGTATTCACACACATTGATGTGCTTGACACCATGCTAAGCTCTCTTGAATTCTCTCTCTCTATTTATTTATTCTTAGTTAATCAGTTATTTCTATAGTAGACTTAAGTGATAGGTATTTTTTTTTCTAGTATAGAGAGGAATATTCTAGGCTTAGAAAGATAGTTTACCCAAGGTTAAACCAAGATTATGTATGGCAAGCAACAGAAATTAAATTGGGTGATGTAATCAAAAAAAGAAATGTATTTAGAGGATATTATGTAATTTGCAAAATTGTTAGGAAGGCAGGAGTACCAAGTTCAGAAATTATTTAGCCAGAGTCAAGGTTCATTGACACCACTAATACCCAGGCCACTGATACTGAACCTGAGTATTGCAGCCCTAGTAACTTGGTCTTGCTATGACCATCATTACAGCAAAGTGGCTTCTACATGGTCTGTTTCTCAGTCTAAGTCAGGTGTCCTCAAACTTTTTTTTTTTTTCAGTGTAATAAAGAGACGTTTTACTTAATAACAAAGGGAAAGTTTAGAGCATTTGGAAAGGGAATTGCAAGTGGGTCCTTCTCATGGTGGGGAAGTGAGATGGAGCCGTAAACACCCTCTTTCTCTCGCTCGAAATTGGTCATGACTCTTTCATTGGCCTCTCTGCACCTCTGGGCATTATTGTCCTTTTCTATTGGTCATTGATTACCTAGGTTACCTCATGCTCCCATTCTTTTCCCTTGTTGGGGAGAACCGTTGAGGGTGGATGATCCTGTGGGCCTTCTGCCCTTCCTGGTCCTGCAGGCCAGGTTTCCTTCCCATCCCCTTGATGTCCTTTTCTTTGTGTCCCTTCTCAGGCACATACCTCATCTTTCACCCCAGATTCTGTTTACTGACTGTGTAACCATAGTCAAGTCCATTCTTTCTCTGAACTTCAGTTTCCTTATCTATCAGACAGTGAGGACAATGCTTGCCCCATAGCGCTCTTCTGGGAATCAGACCAGACAATTCATGTAAAGCTCGGAGCACAGCGTGTGGCACCCAGAAATCACACAGGAGATATTGCTAGGGAGGCTGTCTGCTTTTTTAGCATGTGAAGGCCTAGGGCCTGAATCTTTTTTACCTTTGTGTGACTAATGCATAAGAATCAAATCATTTTAGTTTGAAAGAAAAACAAAAAGAGGTTTTGCCTTGACAAGGCACTCACACATGAATAGCGGGGAACTGTTCACAGTTGGGCTCAATCTGCCACGTCAGACATTAGAAGAAAAGGCTCGTTCAAGAAGGTTACTTTCTAAAGTGCAGTGGAAAAGAGCCTAGTTCCAGGAGCTGGTGCAAGCAAAGGAGGAGCCTCAGGATTGCTTCCTCCCGGCTGCACTGAGGCATAATTGACAAATACAATCGGATGTATTTATGCTGTGCCGGCACATGGCATTTTGATGTATGTAGACATTGTTAAGTGATCATGACGACTCAGCCAATTCGTCCTCAAACTTTTTAAACAGGGGGCCAATTCACTGTCCTTCAGACCGTTGGAAGGCTGGACTATAGTTTAAAAAAAAAAAAAAACTACGAACAAATTCCTATGCACACTGCACATATCTTATTTTGAAGTAAAAAACAAAATGGGAACAAATACAATTCACACTGCTTCATGTGGCCTGCGGGCCGCAGTTTGAGGACGCCTGGTCTAAGTAGTTCCTAATTTGTAAACTTGACTGGTTTTGTCTGCTTGGTAGATTCTATATCTGTTGCTGAAAGTTCAGCTGTAAGGGACATTAGACAGAGAATTTGCTTTTCAAAGTAGGAGATGAGCCTTCCCGATAAAGATTTGTAGAAAGAAGGGATTTTTCAAACATTAGAAGGTATTTTAAATATTAGCCCACCAAAAACAATGATTTTGCACAGCTAAGTCAGAATTCAAACCCAGATCTCTCCAACACCAAAGTCTGAACTTTTAACCATCCTAATGGCTCATAATTTGTAGAACAGAATCTAGCTCCCACATTTTTAAGATAACAGGGTTCTAACTGTTAAATCCAGGGAGATGGAAACACTGTTACATGTGTTTCTAAGTTACCTTTTCCCTTTATTCTTTTTAGAGAGTTCATTCAGGGTGGGAAGGCATTTCCACGGAATGGATTAATCCAGAGGGAGCATCATTTTCTTTGACAACTGTGCTGACGGTATTACTTGAAATGAGGACGTGGTGTATCTCCTTTGGAATCAGAATCATTAGGAAAAAAATCCTTCACCTCCCCTTACTCTCCTGACAGGTGAGGTAGGATGAGTCTTGGCTACCACCTGGCTGTTCTCTGTACTTTCTTCCTCAGACACCTCCTTGCCCTTGTGGAAGAATGGGCAATCTAGGTGATGAGAACTTAGACCATCTTTTCTTACGCATGGGTGGAATCATTCTCAAAGGCCTTGGATCGTGCTCTGTTTCTTCCTGGTGTTGCCTTTGACCCTTGTTTTCTGTCTCCATGTGGAAACAGAGACAGAGGGAAATCACCAGCCTCTTTTGACTGCTCTCCTTTTCTGTCATCTGGGAGCTGGGGTGGGCTTATGACTGGCTAGATGTGTAGGCTTAGGGGCTAACTGGAGGTCCACTTCTGAATACAGAGAGTCTCCAGGTCTGAAGTTAGAGATGTGGTTTACCAGATACCCTTTATTTCCACTTTATCAGGTTATTGATAAAGTCAATATTTTGGTTCCTATGTGGCTATTGATCATGAACTAGTTTTAGATTGAGGAAACTTCAGATACAGGCCCTGTATCTACTTAATACATTTGACAAATCACTTAGCTTCCCTGAGTTTCCCAACTATGAAGTAGGGATAATAAGATCTGCTTCACATATAAATAACCACAGTAAAGGCTAGAAAAGATTGTTAAGTGTGTTACATAGGCCAGGTCCATAGTAAGTACTTTAACCATATGAGCTAAAAAGGAATTTTAAAAAACAATAGGAACTATTTACCTTTTAAAATAAAAATACCAGTTATTGAAACTGGTAAAAATTAGTGTTAAGTTCTAATTTGGTAGAATTTAGACAAAGTTTACTTAATTGCATACCATTTTCCCTCCTAAAAGTAGCTATTATACTGAGCACTTACTCTATGCCAAATACTTTACCAAATTATCTTATTTAGCCCTCACAAAAAACCTCTGAATTCAGTGCTAGTAAAAGGAGTCCCATTTTATAGATGGGAAAACTGAAGCTCAGCTATGCTAAGTTGTAAGTGGCAGGCCTGAGGTTGGAGCTCAGTTCCAAAATCAGTGCTCCTAACCATACATTCTTCTGAGGTTACAAAGGGAAATTTGGCCCAGCCCCTCCCATCACATGATTGTACATCCCTAAGTGGTGGAGTGTGAATGAGGGAGTTAACATCCCCTGTGAAAAGGGGATCAGAATTCAAGCCTAAGTCTGTGAGCTGTAGCACCTGCATTCTGAGATGCTAAGCAATGTCACCTTTCATCCTGGGTTCTGTGTGACTGGTCTGCACAGGTGGACGTGTTCCAAATTCTGGCATTGAAGTCTGTAAGAGAGCAGTGAGATGGAGCACTAACTGCTCAGGCCATCTGGATACCCTGTCGGGACTCATTGGTTTGTTTACTCATCTCAGTTTGCTACACAAGTGGTAAGGAAAGTGGTCAGGGGCCTGGTTTCATTTGGAAAGCTCTGGGCTGTTATATTCCTAGGTTTTCCCCCTCTGCTGAGTCTGATACCTATTCAGGGGCAATGTTCTATTGAATAAGCAAGCTGTGTTTCAAGGTGGCTATCTAGTTCCAGAACAGTCCATCTATTCAGAATCCTATCTCTTGGCAATGGGGCTATCAGGATTATTGGCATGATGATATGTTCTAGCTCTTTCTTTACAAGAAGGTTCCTATGAAAAGAGTGGTGTTGGCATTGGATGTCATTTCTAGTAGCAGTTTTCCTGGTACTGGCTGCAGGGACTGCGTGGGAATATCTAATCATACTAAAGGAATGAAGGGAGGATGAGAAGGAAGGGAGGACGGAACTGGATATCCAAAGGGCTAGTCCCAGGCCTGCCGTCAGCCCTGCATATCTGTCATGAGCCCACACAGTGGTCCTGGTAGGATCCGTAAGGCTAGGAAGAAACTGTGTCTTTTGTGTGTGTGTGTGTGTGAGAGAGAGTTGTGCTCTTATCAGTTGCTCTTTTTTTTTTATTAAATCATAGCTGTGTACATTAATGCAATCATGGGATACAATGTGCTGGTTTTATATACAATTTAAAATAGTTTCATCGAATTGGTTAACATAGCCTTTCTGGCCTTTTCTTAGTTATTGTGTTCAGACGTTTATATTCTGCATTTAGTAAGTTTCACCTGTACCCTTCTAAGATGCACCGTAGGAATGGTCCCACCAATCACCCTCCCTCTACCCATCCCCGTACCCCTCCCCTCCCTTACCCCTTTCCCCATAATCTTATACTGTAATAGGGTTATAGCTTTCATATGAAAGCTATCAATTAGTTTCATAGTAGGGCTGAGTACATTGGATACTTTTTCTTCCATTCTTGAGATACTTTGCTAAGAAGAATATTTTCCAGCTCCATCCATGTAAACAAGAAAGAGGTAAAGTCTCCATCTTTCTTTAAGGCTGCATAATATTCCATGGTGTACATATACCACATTTTATTGATGCATTCGTGGGTTGATGGGCACTGGGGCTTCCTCCATGACTTAGCAATTATGAATTGGGCTGCAATAAACATTCTGGTACAAATATCTTTGTTATAATGTGATTTTTGGTCTTCTGGATATATACCTAGTAGAGGAATTATAGGCTCGAAACTCCAGTAAGGCTCACAAAATTCCAAAACCAGAGATGTTGACATGGATGTGGTGAAAAGGAACACTTCTACATTGCTGGTGGGAATGCAAACTAATACGGTCTTTTTGGAAAGATGTTTGGAGAATACTTAGAGATCTAAAGAAACCAGTGTATGGTGCCCCATGATTGCATTAATGTACACAGCTATGATTTAATAATAAAAATAAATAAATAAAATGGGAAAATGTGGAAAAAAAATAAAGATGCTCTTTTAAAATAGAGCTCAGACTCCAGAGTTCATTTGATAAAAATTTAAGAATTTAAGCCTCCCCCAGTGTTGTCTATTTTTTTTTTTTCTTCTGAAGTTCTGACTTCAGGCTTTTCAGTGCCTTAAGATCTGAGTTTGTTATTCTGGTAATTGAAATAATGCCAATATCTATTTATTCAATCATTCATTCATTTATTAAGAATCACTGATTGAATACATCTCAGGTGTAAGGCAACATTCTAGGGGTTGCAGGTCAGAGCCACTTTGTGCGCCCTGAACCACCATCCAGAGCCATCCTTCTTTGGAAAACAGAAGAATAGAAGCGAGGTATAGTCCCTGCACTCAAGAGACTTAGCATCTAAGGTCAGGAGAGGAGTTGAATAGCAGGTAGAAGGAATGAAAGATTCATTTCAGCTGGAAGGTTGTAACGTTAGAATTGGGTGTGAGGATGGATGTAGGATCAGGAGACATGGACATGTGGGTATAGGTATTGACCTTGGAAAGAGAGCATAGTGGAACAAGTTTTAAAGGGACAGGAATTGGCTGGCGTGTGTGTACAGCACAAAGAGAAGTACAGTTGGAGGTAAAGCATGTGTGACAAAAAGTAAGAAACAAAGCTGAAGTCCCATTGAGATCTTGAATTCTAAAAGTTTGCATTTGACTCTGTAAGAAGTCACGTAGGTGGGTGATGTGAACAGCATATGTTTCAGGTAAGTTAATCAAGTTGGAACATCAGTAAGGAAAGAGACTGGTATCAATCAACTGGATGACTGTGTGTCATTTAACTATCTTTATGCTCTGATTCAAGCTCTCAATTTTGTATATTTTACAGAACATTAGTGCTTTTTTAAAGCAAACTGTTCAGAGTGTGCCAGGCTAACTATTAGGTAACTATACACACAAATTAAAATTGAAACATGTTTTTGTGATGTGGCTCAACCCCCATGGGTGAATTTATATATATCTGAAACTTTATATCTTATCCTAGCTTTTCAAAAAAAAGTTAGAAAAGAAACAGCATTTCAGTATTTGAGGAATTCCTAGCAATGCTCATATGGGGCATTTTATTCAATGGTAAAGCTCTGATGTTACTCCACCTGTTTAGACCAAGGGGGTTATCGATGATAGGAGGTTTCTTCCAACCTCACTGATGATTACTTGTATGGGGAGTAGGTGCCACTAATGGGACACTCCTGGATCTTGTCTCATTTCTTACTTCTGATGGGAGTGGGGTCTGATTGGCGAGTTAGGTAGGGGAACTGAGCATGCATCGTTCAGCCGCTCTCTTGGGTGGGAGCTGCCTGCAGCAACCATGTGTTCTGCTCTGGACCTCCAGGCCATAGGCTCTCCCAGGGTAAGACTCAACATCTGGAGACCTCTAGTACTTGTGCTGCTGGCCACAGGGTGGGTAAATTGATCTCATTCTGGATTTTGGCGTTGAGAAGTCTGTTGGCTTAGCATTTTGTACAAAATTCTCAAATATGACGGTAAAGGTGATGTTTGGATTTATCATCTGCCTTTCTTGCTGGTCTTCTTAATTGTCTCAGAACCTAGGCAGAGGAAGAAGGATGCTCCTTATGGGGCCCCTATAACTTTAGCCATATGGTGAGGGGGACGGGGAAGTATTTGTGTTTTCACAGAGAGCAAGATGGTATTCTTGTTTTGTGCAAAAGGACAATCTGTTTCTGACTCCAAAACCAAGGAAAAGGGTACTCTTTCTGCCAGATAAGCTCAAAAATGCATATTACAGCTTGACATCCCCATGGAGAAGGCCAGTACCCAGGAGTGAACTTAGTCATCAAAGAGAACTCAGGCTCAGAGTGCAGCTGGGCAAGACAGAGCTGCAGCCTCACGGCCCCCTGTCCTTGATAAGAGGAGCTGGCAGGCAACCTTTTGCAGAAGAAAGCAACATCTTATGTAGGAATCAAATAGCAAAAATGGTACTTGAAGTAAGTTATAAGAAAGGACTAACTCCTCTCAGCCATTGATCTTAAGAAACATAGTAGGCTGAATAATGGTCTTCCAAAGACGTCCTGATCTCAGAGCCTGTGAATATAACCATAATTATAACTATAATATAACCATCCCTTATACAGCAAAGGGACTTTGCAGATGTGGTTAAGTTAGGAGTGTTGAGATGCAAAAGTTATCCTGGATTATCCAAGTGACTGAATGTTATCCCCAGGGCCCTTATAAGAGGGAAACAAGAAGGTCAGAATCACAGCAGATGTGATGACCCAAGCAAACATCAGGGATTCGGGGGAGAGATCTGAAGTTGCTGTATTTCTGGCTTTGAAGATGGAGGAAGGGTCACCAGCCAAGGAATGTAGGGGGATCTAGAAGCTGGGAAGGATGAGTAAATAAATTTTCCCTGGAGAGCCTCCTGAAGGAACCAACCTTATGGACACCTTGATGTTGGCCCAGTGAAATGACTTTGGTATATTACAGGACTGCATGAAAATAACTTTGGTTTTAAGTTTGTGGTTCATTACAGCATTCCAGTATGAAGCTATTATGAGGACCCGAAAACAAGAATTAAACATTACAGCAAGGACACCTGGAAGAAGTGGGTCCAATTCTGGAAAAATAACCCCTTAGCCACACTGGCTAAGACCTGTTACCAGCTACTTATTAATAAGAAGGAACTGAACACTAACTTGAGAGCATTCATACTGAATATGCTTCAGTAATTCATTATGTAAGGGTTTGTGTTTGTTGCTGATTGTGCTTAAATGCATATTCTCAACAAATTCTTTCCTCAAAAATAGATAGTTAAATCCTTTAGGCATTGTTTCTATATTTTTTAACCTAAATAGACTTGTAATTAGAATCAGGGGATCTAGTGTTAAGAAGGGGCAAATAGGTAAAATCTGTTTTCCAGAATCTAATATTGAAGAAGCCCATTTCTAACTGGCGGTGTAGTTTGTTACCATATAATACTTGGTTCGGTCAGTTTTTAACTTAAAATTCTCTTTGGTTCCCCATTACCCACCGAAGAAAACCCACATTTCTTATGCTAGGACAGTGGTGAGAGAGGAAAATTTCCTTAGTGGGAAGGACTTTGAGCAGCATGTTAGGTCATCTGTGATCCCCAGAGTGAAAGGCGGCCGGAAGCATGGGTCCATATTGATTTGTGGACAGTTGGGTGGTCAGAGGCTTAGATGGAATAGGATTGGAAAATAAGTGACAAGGAAGTCTGGGGAAGAAGCCTGTGGGCAGACTTTTCTGAATGGACATGAACTGTCAAGATATTTGTGTTGCATCTAAATGCTCAGCGAGCTCATCCCTGGAGAGGAGATGATTAATAATCAAGCGAATAACATGTGGCACTCTGTAGATGTTAATCATGCTCTTTACCCAGCTTGTTTGTTGGGCTTATGAATGAAGTGGTAATGATGGTGGCAGGAATGGGCTTAAAAACATGGACTTCATTCAATTCACTATAGCTACACATCAGAATCACAGGGAAACTTTAGAAAAAAAAAAGGAGATTCTTTGTTTTCCCTCCAGCTATTCTGACTCAATATTTCTTTCTTTCTTTTTTTTTATTTTTTTACTAAATCACAGCTGTGTACATTAATGCAATCATGGGGTATAATGTGCTGGTTTTATATACAATTTGAAATGTTTTCATCAAACTGGTTAACCTAGCCTTCACGGCATTTTCTTAGTTAAGACATTTATGTGTCTCAACCTAGTAAATTTCACATGTATCCTTGTAAGATAATATTTCTAAGGATGGAGTCTAGGTGCCTGTATAGGTCCTAAAGTGATCCTCACACCACTAGTCCCTAACTTGCATTTAAAAACCACAGTCTATTGCATGCAGCGACCTCGATTCTTGAATTTTGTATTGTCAGTATTGCTGCTTGCTAGCTGTATTACCTGAGTTAAGTCATTTAACTTCTCTGAGACTCAGTTTCATCTGTAAAATGGAAATAAAATAGAACTTTATCAATGGGTTATTGCAAGCATTAAATAAATTAATGCATGCAAAGTGCTTAGAACGGTGCCTGGCGCATAGTAAAATAATGAAGTAGTTGCTATAGTTATAATAATCGTCATTATTCAGTGATGTGAGAGCTCCCCTGCCACAGCAGCCATCCTGCTGGATTTGGGAATCTTGCCCCATGACTTCCCAGTGTCAGAAGGTCACATTCCTCTCTTAACTATGGCAGGAATAGTTGTTGGTCACCACCATACCAACACTTTGTCCTTACTAACGTTCAAATCATTTATATTAAAATTTTAACCCTGACAGAATCCCACTTCCAAAGTAATGTTTTTCTCAACCGTGTTTGGATGAGGTAGTCTGATATATAACTCAGAAATCCAAAGAAAGATATAGGTTGACTTGATTTTTCCCGCTGCCTCCTATCATATAATAAGGGCACGATAATTTTTTTAATGATGGCATTATAGGATGTTATTTGGTGACTGTGCCTAATGAGACTATTATGAAATAATATTTATTCAATTCAATAACAATTTATTGAGCTTTTTGGGTGTATGTATGTCAGACATTGTGCTAAATCACAGGCTGACAAACTTATAGCCTATGAGTGAAATTGGCCCATAGCCTGCTTGTAAAATTAAAGTATCATCAGAACATGGCCACATTCATTCATTGTTGCTTTTACACTATAATCCCAGAATTGAGTAGTTACGACAGAGATTGTACAGCCCTTTACATAAAATGTTTGTGGACCCCTTTGCTAGAGGTTTAGGCTACAAAGATGCAAAAGGATCATTGTGGCTGGTCTCAAGGAGTTTCCAGACTACGGAAGGGGAGAGAAGAGAAAACACAAATCCTGTATGGTGGAGCAATTTCTCTATTAATTGTGTGAACCACATGAATGAGATTATAAGGGAAGAAATGATTAGTTCTTTCCATAAAGTTTGTTAAAAAGTCAACGTTTGGAGGGGAGATGAAATTTAAGGTGAGGATTCCAGTGTATAAGATTTTTTCTCAGTGGATAGGAAAAAAGATATTTGAGATGAGGCTTCAGTATCCAAAGCAAGTAAGGAATTCAGCAGAAAGACTGGGAATCACTCATTAAGTTGCCCCATTGCAGGGATTGCATCTCTGTGTGTGTGTGTGTGTGTGTGTGTGTGTGTGTGTGTGTGTGTATGTGTGTATAGGAAGAGTAAGCTAGGCTAGTGGTGAGTGGATAATAGAAAGAGTGAGTGAAAAATAAAACTCTTAACTATGACAGGGAAATCCCATTCCATCTTCTTTTAACTGTCATCAGGGCTGCTGTAGCTTCAGGCTGACACACTCTTTTCCAAGTGATATGGTTATCTCTAGCCATGTAAGGATGGGGAGAAGCGTGGAGTCGGTCACTGTGACATTAGCCTTCTAATTTATGTTTGTGTTGAGATGTTTTCAGGGCAAAGTTATGTTTTAGGATTGGGAACTCTGAGATTCCTTCCCTTGAATTGCTTGCCAATTCCTTATAACAGGAACTTTATTTTCCAAAGCATGGTGGGGATAACACCAAAGAGAAAGTCCAAGATCAAGGAAGAAATGTCTGGAGATCCTTTGCACAATCATAAAAAATGACAAGTGAATATTGGATTGAAGATGAGAAAGCCAATCATTTTTGTAGGAAGGGATGTTCTAAGAAGAGCTTTCTCCCTGGGAAGAGAAAAATAAAACTGTGGAAATGTCCCCTCAGATAGGACATAAGAAATGCTCTTCTCCCAGCATTCCTTTGTCTTTGAAATCTGGCTTTTTGATTGTTCTTTCTTTGAACTCTGGCTTTGGGTGGGAGATGGATTCAAGCTCCACAATTTTCTGTGGAGAGAAGAAAGGTGAAGTGGGAAGGACATTGGGAAAAGTTGGGAGAAAGTCTTCCAGGGCTGTAAAATCATAAGCATCGTTACTCCATAATAATTCTTGACATTTCAGCATATTGTATTTGATCCGTTCCTTGCATATTTCTAATTGTTGGCTATTGCAAATTGATCTTGAATACAATATCATTTTGTTAGTAAAGAATGACAGACTGGGGTCTGTTCCTTTACCTTGCTGTGCTTCCACCTTTCTGCATACTGACGTCTTTATCTGTAAAATAAGAGCATTAGAAAAGCTAGCACAGAGGTGTAGAAGTGTGTTGGATTTGGGGTTAAGAGATTGTGTTTCCCCAAAAAGCTCTGACTCAGCTGCCTCTAACTTGCAATTTAATTACTTTGCCATCTTGAAAAAAATAGCACCTATAATGAGAATAATACCGACCTACTGAAAGGATTAAACTAAGTAAAGGAGAATTATGAACTAGTTCTAGGGTTTGCAAAAGATAAGAAGACTTAGGGACATTCAGATGGTAACTTTTAAAGGTGCCTCATCAATGTCTTTAATATGTGCCAAAGACTTACATGCTTTTGGAATTCAGGGTTATTTTGTGATAGCAAAAATGAAATATAATCGGAATGTTTAACTAATGGCAAAATAAATTGCCACTTTCTAGATGATTATGGGGATATCAAAATAATGTTTATGATTCTATAGTACCAGGTGAAGTCCCTACCGATTTGTCTTTAAAATAACAATAACAACTTATAAAATGTGTTCAACAATCATGTCATAATGGGTGGTAAGTTTTTTTTTTTTTTTGAGGAGAAAATATGAAATTGTGTGGTGTTATGCTGGAGTGGGGGAATCTCAACATGAGATCTGAACATGACTGCTGACACACTATTTACTTATCACCAGAATCTGGGACAATTTTGTGCACATTTTTATCATCAGTGGAGCTAGAATGAGAAAAACAATCAGTGACCGTCCAAGGCATCATCCAAGAACACTGAGAAGTTCTGTACTCCTGGGGCAAGGTAGGATGATATTTTTATTTCTACTCCATTGTCTGTTTTCTGGATCAGCAAATGAAGACCTTTACTAATCAGAATGTGGGTAACCCTGTTTCTACTGGGTAAGTGCTGGGTTTTAAGGAAGTTGTGGTAGTCTTCTTCCCCATCCTGTTCCTGATCCATCTTTGAAGATTGATTTGCAGAGTGTTCCTTCCAGAAAGCACAGCTGGAATTTGGGGGGTGGTGGTGATACTGGTGAGGTGGCTATCTCTGTGCTTCTGTGTCCCAGGGGTAGAGTTCCTGTGAGCAAAGTACCGTATGGAAGGCAGCAGTAGGTAAACACCCTTCTGGTAACAGCACAAGGTCTACAGTGTAGAGTTGTACGGAACCACACAATAGAGGCAGGAAACATTCCACTGTGGGCCAGAGAGCTCTCTTGGGAAAATGCCTCCTAGGTAAAACTAATAGCTGCATGAATTAACTGCATTCCACTTATGCTTAAGTGTAAATGATGGATATGAGAGGCAGAGAACAGAGGTCATACTAAAAATAATTACAACCAAGAAGTAAAGTATCTCAAGAATGGAAGAAAAAGTATCCAATGTACTCAGCCCTACTATGAAACTAATCTATGGCTTTCACATGAAAGCTATAACCCAGTTATAACCTAAAAATAGGGAGAAGAGGGGAAGGAGGGGAGGGAAGGGGGAGGTGGGCGGAAGGACGATGATTGGTGGGATTATACCTGCGGTGCATCTTACAAGGGTACATGTGAAACTTAGTAAATGTAGAATGTAAATGTCTTAACACAATAACTAAGAAAATGCCAGGAAGGCTATGTTAACCAGTGTGATGAAAATGTGTCAAACGGTCTATAAAACCAGTGTATGGTGCCCCATGATCGCATTAATGTACGCAGGTATGATTTAATAAAAAAAAAAAGATTGCAGATTGAAACTTACATGTAAATAAATAAATAAATAAATAAAAATAATTACAACTTTCTTTGTCTAGAAATAATCTTTAGCACATCATTTCAAAGGGCCCATTAAATTCCAAGTAAGCAGATATAAAAATATACTCCAAGATTGTGAACATTTTATTAAAAAGGGCAAGTATAAATAAAAATCTGGCAAGGATCATGACAATAAAATTAATTAGCCACTGATTACTTACGGATGTTTTTGGCTACCTACAATAGAAAATCCAAATACTGGTAGCTTAAAGAAGATAAGCTTTCTTTTTCACACTTGTAAAAGAAGTCTGGAGAGGAAATTCAGACCTGGAAAGGCGGCCCCTGCTATCTTGCAAGTGAGCTGGCTTCTTCTAGTTTCCCCCTTGATTTCCTCCAGGTATCCCCTCAAGATGGCTGCCAGGGCGCCAGCCATCGTGTCTGGACAGGGAGACGAGAAGAGGTGAAAGGCACACAAGCTCAGTGGAGATTCTTTCACCTTTACTGACTTTTCTCAGATGTCTCTATGGGGTAGCTGCCACCTAAAATTAATAGATGGGCCAAGACCGTGATAACAGGGCTGTTCTTTCTGCAGGGCAGTTTGGGAAATGTGGCTTCAGCTGGGAATATTCCTACACCCAACCAGATCAGGGTTGGTTAGCAAGAAAGAAAAGTATGGCTATTGGGTCAGCAATTGGCACTGTCTCCCACATCTACAATTCTAAAAAAAGTCGGGGTGACTTTTGGGTGTGAAATAGCACCAATGAACAAAACAATGCCTTTAAATATTTTTTGCAGTTTTTGGTCAGGGCTGGGTTTGAACCCACCACTTCAGGCATATAGGGCCGGTGCCCTACTCCTTTGAGCCATAGGCGCTGCCCAATGCCTTTAAATTTTTAAGGGAAAAAAATGTGGGCCTTAATTTGAGCCTTATATACATGACCATATGTAGTGCAGTCATGATTCAGATGAGAAACTACAAAAGAAAATTTCCAGCATATAAGGGTTTAGAAAATATACCATCTGTGTGTACTTCTTTAAAAAAAAAAAATCTCAAATAATTTATGCCAGGTGACTGAGAGACAAGTCAAAAGCAAAAACTCCATCATGTTAAATGTAATAGAAAACACTATAGGTAAGAACTGAGCTCAGTAAACTGAGGCACTGATGAAGCAATTATTTTTAAATATCTATTTTTAATACAATTAAAATCAATGCAATGTCTAATTAGATACTTCAGTGAATTATAAACAATATTTTTGTAAGAACATCAATTAACAAAGTTGATTCAAGAAGATACAGAAGGCAGAAAAAGATGACTATGTGTGATGGTTTTGAAAAATGTTATAAAAGAATTGTGGCAAAAGGTTGAAGGGCCAAATTTTATTGGCATGTTCTTTTAAACTTTTAAAGAAAATACAATGCCTATATATTGAAGGAAAAGCTCTGTACATATGAAAAATGAAAAGTTTTCCAATTGATCTGTAAAATTTCATATGCCTGAACCTCCAATTATAACCAAAGAAAATGATAAACCAAGTTCTCATAAATATGAGAGTGTGTATATATGTATAAAACATTGGCTAATGTAATTCTACAGTACAAAGCCACTTTGAGCAAGGAGTATTTATACCAAAATTGCAAATTTCATTTGTAATTATGAATCCATTAGTATGTGAAATAAAAAAAGAAAACTTAATGGTCACTAAATGAATTCCCCAAACCTATTTAATGTGCAGTTTCATTAAAATCTAAAACACTAATATTAGAAGATTACTTTCTTAACAATTGTAAAAACAATTATCTTAAACCAGAGATAGTACTTAAAATATCCAAATTATTTGACTAAAACTAAGATTAAAAGAAATATGTTGCTGCCACCACTATTATTCTACATTGGGAGTTCTAATCAAAGCAGTAAGACATGAAACAAGTGTAAAAGGCCAAGGTGTTGAGAAGGAAGAAAGAATATCTTATTTACAGATAAGTCGATACATTACTTAAAAGTCATAAAAGAATCAATTGAAAACTGTTAGTGGTTTAAAAGTTGAATACTACATAAATATTCTTAATCAAAATTCTTTTGAATATATATTAGAATCATTTGAAATATAAGAAATGTGGCAATCACAAAATATATCAATATATAAGTACATCTTAAACCAGAGATAATACTTAAAAATATCAGAATATAAAGATATAAAATATCAGAAAATAAAGGATACATAATAATGTATCAAATATACCTGTGGGTATATATTCTATATGTAATATATCATATGTAGATAACTAGAAATATAAAATACATAGATAAATATAAAGTATTAGTCATACACGACATAAAATACTAGTCAGGAATTAAGTGAGATTTATACTAAGAAAACTATAATTACAGAAGAGGCATGAAAGAAGACTTAAATAAATTGAGCGCTTGCATTTTCTGGAGGAAGAGGGGCCTAGAATAAGCTTTTAAAAAGTGCTTCTTTACAAATCAATACATAGAGTTATTATAATTTGGATTAAAATTCAGATGAGATTTTGGGAAAGAGACAAGGGAGGTAATTTAACAAGATGATCTTAACAGTCTTGCTGAGGGCAAAACTCTTGCTGGTTGGTGAGAATAGCTGTCAGCGCCTACAGTGTCCTTATTCTGGGATCCCTACTAACTCTCAGCTACTTCCCTGCCTCTGGGACTAGGTTGTGGCCTCTCTAGGCCAACCTGATAAATCACCACAATCTCTTGGAGAAGGAGTTAAGGTCTTGATCTTCTCTTTACCCTAAAAGCCCTGGACCCTTGAGCAAAATTTCCATATGTTCTGCCTTAGTCTTTAGGATGCCAATATCAACATTTTGACTTGAAAAAAATTTCAGGCAGCCAGGCACAGGGCTTCATGCCTGTAATACTAGCCCTCTGTAAGGCTGAGGCAGGAGGATCACTTGAGCTCAGGAGTTCAAGACTAGACTGAGCAAGAGGGAGACCCTGTCTCTACTCAAAACAGAAAAATTAGCCAGGCATTGTGGTGGGCACCTGCAGTTCCAGCTACTCAGGAGGCGGGGGCAAGAGGATCACTTGCCTCAAACCCAGGAGTTGGAGGTTGCTGTGAGATAGGTTAATGCCAGAGCATTCTAGCCTGGGCAACAGAGTGGGACCCTGTCTCAAAAAAAAAAAAAAAAAGAAAGAAAACAATCACATGTAATAAAATTAACTTCTACCTCACTAGAGGCACCATTAAATTGATATTTTTCAAAATTACCTTTAATGAGTCTATATTACCCTTAAATCAGAAATAATGTTAACCTTATTTTTTAAATTAGGGAGAAGAGTTGAAGTTTCGGGGCTGGGTGCAATGGCTCATGCCTGTAATCCTAGCACTTTGGGAGGCTGAAGTGTGAGTTGGCTTGAGGCCAGGAGTTAGAGACAAGTCTGATCAACACAGTGAGACCCCATCTTTACATAAAATAGAATAATTATCAGAATGTGGTGTGCACCTATAGTCCCAGCTTTTCAGAAGACTGAGGCAGGAGAATCGCTTGAGCCCAGAAGTTTGAGGTTGCTGTGAGCTATGCCACTGCCCTCTAGCCCCACTCTAGCCAAAATTAAAACTGGAGGAAGACCTTAGTAGCCTCTTAAATAGTTGCAATACTGTTAAGAAAAAAAAAACAGTCTATTCCAATAACTGCTGCTGTCACCAACTCCCAATAAACCTCATCTGGGGCTCTAGATAAGTTAACTCATAGAAAACCCCTAAATCAGGGTTAAAATTATACTAGTCACAGAACATAGGACATGGATTAAATGCGAACATAATTAAACTTAAATTTGGTTAAAATTCCATTCCATATTAAAGAATCTAGTTACCATGTTTTATATATTATCTGAAATTCTGAAACTTATAAAATCAATTAAAAAATCATACTAATTGCTTGGGGGGAAGTGGCCAGGAGGGTAACTGATTAAATAACGGAATTGTTATCTATTCTTTGGCTGCCTCTCTCACCTTCCTTTCTCTCACTGAACCCCTTCATCTCCAGCCTTGAGTTTATAAAATCCAGAGCCATCACCAGCATTTCCTTTGCTGGGCCACCAACCCCAGTTTGGGTGGGATGTGGGGGCAGAGTGGACTCTGGTCGGGTGTGGCTTCTGTCCTGGCAGATGAGAGAGGAGGAGGCCTTGCCTTCTTGTTCCTCTTTGATCTCATAGCCCATAAAAGAGTGTCTGGCACATCATAGGCACTCAGTAAGTATCTGTTGAATAAAGGTTTTTACTGACTTGTGATCGCTTTACTATTTTCTCACAGATTATTTGCCTTTCACTCAATCACAGTCAATTTGAAAATTAGTTAAGACCTTGCAGCTAATTGAGAGTTGGTTGGCACACATGACTCAACCATGAGAAAACAAAATATAATACCATGCAGGAGGGAGAAAAATAAAAGGAAAAGGTATACATCATAAGCGATAACTGTACTGACATTGGACAGTGTGGCTTTTCTGCATTTTCTAAGATATTTAAAGAATACGCACTAATTTTATGATTAAAAAGCAGCTTTTAAAAAAGTATTTTGAGATATGTTTGTACTTTTGAGTGAATTTCAGATTTTGCTATTGAACTTCGATGTCATCAAGTTCAACTGATTTGGTAGTTTCTCAAACAACCAACAGACCCAATAATAAAAAACAAAGCAATGTAAACCAAAAACCTCAAACATCCAGATTTGGGATTTGTCCCTAATGGGACTGTTTACTTTATAATTGCTCTATTCTTAGGTTAAAACAGGGAAGGGCCCATCTCTGCATGAGATTGCCTCTTAATACTCTAGAGGTGACAGGTGTACTTACAAGAACAGGAAGTAAAGGTGGACAAACCTTGATTGCTGCCCCCCATACTCCTTTAGAACCTAACTTATGTTACTAGTACAGAATTTATCCTCATGATTTTATGATGAGGTTTTATCCCTCTCTCTGTTAGTGAACCTGCAATTTACCAACAATAGGACCCATGCCTTGCTCACACACCCCTCTCGGGGAATAGGCTAGCTTCCTGTGTAGCACTGTCATGCTCAGACTGCAATCTCCGCGCTGCCCCCCTTTCTAATGCACCTGTTGTGATCACAAGGCGTATGGCTAACCATGCCCCTTTTGAATTTATGTGGCAGGATGAGGGATCTCTAGTAGAATAACGACCCTGGTCTCTTCCATGTCGGCTTCTTGTTCTCTTAACCAATGGAGCTCAGCCAGGGGTGTGGACCTGCTGAGTGGCCAGCATCATCTTGAGCTGGCTGCCCGCTAGACAGGAGAAGGTGAAGGTGGTCCCAGATTGCTTGGGAATGGGTCTTGTTGGCAGAGGGCCTGCCTGATGTTTGGCTCTGTCTTCCTGCAGGGACTCTAAGTCAGATCATTAAACTGCACCGTTGTGAAGGTTTGAAGTTTTGTGGAGATAAATTAGTTCAGAGGCACATTAGAAAGCCCCCTGGCTAAGTAAGCCACCTGCTCCAGTTTTATCAGTCCCAAAACTAGTGTTTTGGTTTCTATCACTCTGCCTCCTGTATTTCTCTCTCAGATGAGTCAGAACTTGGGTGAGGAAGAGAGTGCTGGGTATAATGACATAATTTCTTAAAATACTAAATTATTTTGAATGTGATAACTGTATTGTCTGCTAGACTGAAGGCTCTTGAAAGCAGATTTCCTGTGTATTTCACCCTGGTTTTCGCAATGCCCATCACTGTGTCCGGCATCTCATAAGGTGTCCATCAGTATTTGTAGAATGAGCAAATAAGTGAATTTACCTTTTGATCTTCCCTTCTTAGTACAGTCCCTCACACAGAACTGGTGCTTAGTAAATACTAGTTTGAATAGGCACTCAGATTTGAAAGATGGGGCTGGCAGCAGGGGACACATTCTGGCTGACTCTTCTTGGCACTTTAACTCATCTCTTTTTTTTCCTGGGTGAGTGCAAATAGCCCCTTGAGCCCACCTGTAGTTTGTTTGTTTGTTTTTTTTTCTGTGTTATTTCTCTTCATCACCTCTGCTCAGGGCATGGGAGGAGGGGTATAGTGAATGGAAATCTATCAATTTCCTACCTTTTTTATGGAAAAATTTCTTTTTTATTGAAAAAGACAAATTTGGAGATAAAAGAAGAAATAAGGGCATGTAATAGTAATGGTAATAGGATTTAGAATCCTCTCCACCTTCCAAGTAGCACCAAGAACCTTTTAAGTATGTTCTTAAGTGACCCTGTCCAGGCGCCAGCCCATCTCCCAGATCTGGGGGCTCACGTGGGTCCATGCCTCTCCCTGAGGAGTCCATCTAGTCTCTTAACTAAGAACAGAACGTTTTCTTCATTTCCACCACACAGCAGAATGATATTATGAGCAGAACGTCTGTAAATCTTATGTGTGGGCCCCAGGCTGTACCACTTTCCCACACATAAATCTTTGTATGAACTTAGGTCTGTTGATACTTGTCTTCATAGGTGGCTCTGGGGCCAAGCACATGTTCTTTTGAGTATAAAGGACTTTCCTTTCTAATGGTAATAAGTCCACAATTTTAGAAGGCTGGACAATGGCTCAAGGTCATGTTATTTGTCTGCCTTTTTCCTCCTGGAGTGCTCCAGCCTGGGTGACTGGAAGCCCACTCCGTCAGCTGCAATCTCAGCCTCTCAAGAGTCTGCAAGTGTGGCCTACTCACCAACCCAGGGCTAATGTTTCTCCTCAATGTCTGCATCCCAGCCTCCATTCTCCCTTCTCCTAGGGCATGGAGATGCCAGTGTCTTAGAGGTCAGTGAAATGATGCCTGACCTTGAGCAGATGGCCAAACACAGACGAGAAAAAAGAAAACAGCTGGTGCTTCCATATGCTAGAAAGGAATAAAAGTAATGCAATTACTAAAGGTCATACTTTAGAAAAAGTTACTTAACCATCTGGAAAAAAAGGTTTATTATAAATTATTAAGTGAAAAGAACAGGTTATTAGACAGCATGTATACACATAGTGTAATGCACATAGCTAAATAGTACAGATTGATGGATCAGTCAATCAATCATGATAATCAGTGCGTCGAAACACTGAGAAGCCCTTCAACCCCCTCAACCTCAAACTGAAGAACTGTGTTTCTGTACCCTTCTGTTTTGCCCTATACCAGCAAGAGAAGCAAACAGAATAGAATACATTTCTGGAAGGAAAACAATATTAACTATCACTCAGATGCTAACATGCAGAGAATCCAGAGCATTGTACCACACCAAAGAATCACCGCAGGTCACCGGGGGCTCTTCTTCCTCTGGGCTTTCCCTCTCTTTGCTTCCTCTTTATCTTTATGGTTTTCCCATCCCATTACACACTCCTGTATCATCTCACACCACCTGGACATTACTAGATCATTACCATCTCCATAGAAACACGTTTAAGGCTTCCAAAGGTTTCAGAATGAGAAAATTTTGAGGTAAAACCCTCTTGCTAACATTTAGCCCACCACATATAATGTAAGGTTTATAGTAAATGACACCCTACCAGGGATATCAGGAGTGACAGGGACAGAACACCCTGTCTGGTTTCATCGACTTTGCCACGTAATTAAGCAGACATGTGATGAAAGGTTTTAAGAGAAGATATTCAACTTTTATGGAAAACAGAATTTACCCAGTCAGAATCAGGCTAGACTTACAAGTTACTTACTTCTGCGTTCTATGTTTTAAAGTACTCTTTTGCTTCTCTCTCTTCCTCATCATGTTATAGTCTTCCGTGGCCAAAAAGAAAAAAAAAGAAAAAAGAAAAAGAAATAAAATGGCCTCACTCACCATTCGCTTCTTAGAGGAAGTTTGATATGTGAACTCTCCTGCGTAACTGAAGCCATGGCTTTTGGACTGAGGTTGAACTTACTGGAGCCAAAAAAGATGTGAAAGACCATTGTCTAACAATAAAGACACTAGAATAAAATAGACAGGGAGGTGAGCTTTCTAAGGTTAGATTAGCAGAGGTCCTCAAACTTTTTAAACAGGGGGCCAGTTCACTGTCCCTCAGACCGTTGGAGGGCCGGACTATAGTTTAAAAAAGAATATGAACAAATTCCTATGCACACTGCACATATCTTCTTTTGAAGTAAAAAAACAAAACAGGAACAAAAACAATCACACCACACCATGTGGAGTTTGAGGACCCCTGGATTAGAGGATGCATGTTGGGGTGGGGGGAGGTAGAGAAATGGATAGCTAGGATTGGGCTAGACCTTTGGGGCTGAGGAATCTTGACTTGGTCCTGAAGGCCATTGGAAAGGCAGCCGTAGAGTTGAGACAGCAGGGCCTCCCTCTCCTGCGCCTCTACCATTATCTCTCCCAGCTTCTGCTCCTGGCTCATCTCTGTCTCCCCTTCCCAGGTGGAAGTCACTTATAAGTCCTGGAGCCTTGCTTTTGTGATTCTGATGCAGGGCATTAGACCTAATTTAATTTGAAAATAATATAGTAAGATGAAAGGAAATCCCACTTGAGCTTCTCATTTTAAAAAGAGTTGAAAAAAAAAAGATGAAGTGAGCTCCAGACCTGAACCTCAAAGAAGGCCCTCTGGTCAATGGTGGCAGACGGGCCGGATGTTTTTCCTATCTGGGTCTTATCCCCTCTGGCACAGGGCTAGTGGAGTGAGAGCTGCACCCCACAGAAGTGCAAGCCAACTTGCTGATGCTGCCCTCTTATTTAGCTCATGGAAATTTCATAGCATCTAAGGTCTAGCTTTCCCCTCGGATTTGAGGGGAAACCATCTGTAGTCTTCTTGAACTAGCTTCATGGAAGGAACTTTGTTACTGTGCAGAATTTTCCCCAAGATTAATTGAACTTGACATCCTGAACGTCTTTTGCATGATGTACTAAGGTAGTGTTTTTGAAAAATGTCAGTATCTGATTCTTGGTGTGTGGTTTTTAGATGTCGAAAATATTTCCACATCTCAAATTCCCTTTAAGAAGCTGGAATGCAATGCATTTCTGGGTTTTCTTCAGTTTGGTTAAATCCCCACCTTGCTATATCGGTACTAAATATACTCCAAATCAACAATTTATCACAATAACAAAAAATCCTGAATGATATCCAGAGCGCCTGGCCTCGGTTCAACACCAACCATTCTGTAGTTTACGGGAAATTAGGATCACAGGCCAACTTTACATTAAATGAAAAGCATACGCTACCATCTTGTGGACAAAATACAAATAACACAGGTATGGTCAGGAGGACATGCCATCTTTTGCATTATAGCAAACACCTATCTTGTCCTGGGTCCCCACGAGCATTCATGATGCTCAACCCATGCAGTTTGGAATTTTGGTCCTAAATCATTTTTGTCAAAAAAATTGTTGTAGTTCAACATGAAGAAACAGGAGCTTACTGAGAAAGTTTTATAACATAAATACTTAACGTCAGGGTCCTCATGTAACCTTGGTCTTTGACTCCTATCTCTCCAGTTTTCGTTCTTCTTATTGCAAAATGGAAATATTGATTCTGGTCTTCTCATATAAGATACATAGACTTTTGGGTGATGTTGACAGGATTATGTTTGCACAGTGTTGAGTTGAATGGTCTGTATCCAAGAGAAATTAATTTATGAGCCAGTTATTTTCTAATGCAAAAATTAGTTGTTTTTCTTCTGGATGAATTTTACATGCACACGTGCACACACACACAACAAACACAGATGCATACTCGCTACTTACTATGGTAATAAAAGATAACATTCTAGAATATAGAAGCATGAATGCTGTCATCACAATTAGACCAAGTAGCAGAAGTCATAAAATCTTGGCATCTTAGCGTAGGCAAGGACCTTCAAGTTCATCAGATCCAATCACTTTTCTAATGCTTGAATCAATTTTACAATACCAATGTCCTCTTTCAACATCTCTTTCTAGAATATACTAGCAATGGTAACCATGTAAAAGACAGGGAAATGGGAGATTTCTAATACAAATTTCCATGAATGTATTTGTGTGTGTGTGTGTGTGTGGGTGGGTGAAGAGAGAGAGAGATATTATCTAAATTGGTCTAGTCATTACAGAATCTCTAAGGAGGAATCTTTAAATACAAGCCATTTCCCACCCTTAAAGCTCTAGTCTATTTACAGAATGCCAAATAGCTTCTTACCCACTAGAGCTCAGAAGACTTTCTAAAGTTAGAATTTTCAAGTGTTAAATGTTCTTTCACCTCTTAAAAAAAAAAAAAATCAAGCTATCTACCACAAGCTGAAGGTTTGTTTTATTCCCTCAATCGTTCCTTTAAGCCGTCCTATCTAAGTTGAGGCTATGTGTAAATATATGTTTGTGTGTGTGTGTGTATGTGCAAGTTAGGGAAATATGTGCAGGGGTGTGTGTGTGTGTGTTCTGGGTATGTTTCTTACTTATAGGAAAATTACTATAACCCCCCAGGTTAGTACTTGTGGCAAAGTACCCCTTAAGTTGGGGGAGGCCTATCAATATCTGTTTTGTTGTGAGAAATAAAATATAGCAGATCTTACACAGTTTTCTTAGCTGTAAAGAATGAAGTAATCTGTATCTTTTCTACCTCCCATAGAGATATTTTGAAGATTATGATGCCATCATCTCTCATGAGCTCGCTCATCTCATGAGTTCACTCATCTAAGCATATATACATGTGTGCATGTATACAGAGGGTGCCAAAAAAGTATACACATTTTAAAAAATGAAAAAGCTGTATTAAATTTGTAGCAATCAAGTCACATTTGACTTCTGCAATTACAAGAGATATAAGGTATATATACAAGATGACAAACGTCACTGGTATATATTGAATGTTCTAATTTTATTTTATTTATTTTTTTCTTTTTTTTCTTTTTATTAAATCATAGCTGTGTACATTAATATGATCATGGGGCACCATACACTTGGTTCATAGATCGTTTGACACATTTTTATCACACTAGTTAACATAGCTTTCATAGCATTTTCTTAGTTATTTTGCTGAGACCTTTACATTCCACATTTACTAGGATTCGCATATACCCTTGTAAGATGCACCGCAGGTGTAATCTCAAAATCCCCCTCCCTCCACCTACCTCCCCCCTCCCTCCCCTCCCTTTCCCCCTTCTCCCTATTCTTAGGTTGTAACTGGGTTATAGCTTTCATGTGAAGGTCCTACATTAGTTTCATAATAAGGGTGAGTACATTGTTCTAATTTTAATACAGGTTTTTTTTTCTGAATGAATTGTTCACTGAGTATGTTGTAATAGAAATACATTATGATTTAGAAATAGAAATACATTATGTAATAGAAATACTGCCCTCACGACAAAGAGCCTATTTCAAAAGAAGTGTGCTTCCCTCACTTTACTGTCAATGCTGAAGTTCTGGGTTTTTGTAAATAGAAAAGCCCTAAAACCACCACAAAATGATGCCAATGGTGACAGCAGCAGTAGCAGAGATAGTTCACTACTAGAACAGGCCTTGGTTCCCAGCATTGGCTGTAGAAAGAACAAGCTAGAATTAGAAACTTTATTACTGGAATATTTTTACACTGCTGATAGGACTGCAAACTAATACACCCTTTTTGGAAGGAAGTATGGAGAATCCTCAAAGAACTCAAATTAGACCTCCCATCTGATCCTGCAGTCCCATTACTAGGCATCTACCCAGAAGGAAAAAAAATCATTCTATCATAAGGACATTTGCACTAGACCAGGCATCCTCAAATTTTTTAAACAGGCGGCCAGTTCACTGTCCCTCAGACTGTTGGAGGGACGGACTATAGTTTAAAAAAAAAACTATGAACAAATTCCTATGCACACTGCACATATCTTATTTTGAAGTAAAAAAACAAAACGGGAACAAATACAATTCACACCACCTCATGTGGCCCGCAGGCCGCAGTTTGAGGACCTCTGCACTAGACTATCACAGCTCAATTTACAATTGCCAAGATGTGGAACAACCTAAATGCCCACCAACCGAGAAATGAATTAACAAGCTGTGGTATACGTATACCATGGAATTCTATTCAGCCATTAAAAAAGATGGAGACTTTACATCTTTTGTATTAACCTAGATGAAAGTAGAACACATTCTTGTTAGTAAAGCACCACAAGAATGGAGAAGCAAGAATGTAATGAACTCAATTCTAGTAAGAAGGCAGTAGATGAGCTAATACAAGGGGGGATAGGGGAATGAGCAAGTGGGGAGAAGGGAGGAGGGAGAATGGGGGTCACGGTGTATGGCACACCTCTTGGGGGTGGGACATAATTATAAGAGGGACTGTATCTAATAAATGCAATCAGTGTAACCTAATTCTTTGTACCCTCAAAGAATCCCAAACAAAAATAAATAAATAAATAAAAGAAATTGTATCACCACACATGAGTGACTGCCCAGGGCTCCAGAACAATTCTGCTTCCTTCCTATTTTGAGTTTTTTGACCTCCCTCCTTGGGGGTCTTTGGTGGGTCATTTTTTTCATTATATCCTAATGGCCAAAAGTATAAATACGGTCTCTGAAGAGAGGCCATTACTTTAAAAGTCTGAGAAAGCTTTTCAAGAAAAGCTGGATATAGACTGTGCCTTGATTAGCTATAAAACCACCAGTACTGATGCATCTTAAAAATCAATAAGAAAGTTACCTCATCCCATGATAAGAAGCAACTTTCTATATCTTGTAATTTTCCACAATTTGGGCATAGTATTTTCAGTTTACATACATTTTTATGTAAAAGATGAATCATTGAATACTAATATAAGCTTATCATGAAATCGTCAATATTCTGTGCTAAAGAAGACTTAGTTGCATTCTTACAGAGTTAGAAGAAGTTAAAATTATTCTCGTCTCTGAAAGACCTTATCTCCAAGTTAATAGTGGAACTCCATTAGAATAGTGAAACTCAACTTACCACTGTCTAGAGTGTTTCCCACAGTCCATCTTTTAAGTTCTTATTTGTTCTGTATTTGAAAACCATGTGTAAGAGCCATAAAAGATAATCTGAGAGTCAAGACATGGTAGAAATTTGAGGAAGAGTCCAAGAATAAGAAGAGTGATATTATTTGAGGAATATCTATGATATGCCGAGTATCACACACTACCTCCAATCTTTACAATAACTTGACTTTGGTGCATAAGTTGCAAAGTTGGAAGTATTAGACTTGAAACTCAAAATCTACACCCTGATTATGCCATGTGTATAGTCCTTGTCTGAAGACTGAAGTGTGACAAGGGTGAGTTTTTTTTTTTTTTTTGAAGTGTCTGTGACAAGAGCCCACTTTATTGGGAAGCAGAGTGCTGCACACTGACCAGCAGATGAAGGCCACCCAAGGGGCAGCTTATACATCATATTCCAAAAGATACAAAGGATGTTTGCTAATATCAGTCAAGTGGAACATGGACGACTCTAGGCAGCTTCTCCAACCTCATCCCTCTGGGGTCAGGTAAACTCCCATTTTCCTGATAGTAGCTGTGGTTCACTAGAGATAAAGCCCCTCAGGGGTGCCTTCTTGTTTTTTATACAGAACACTTTCTTTAGATTTTTTGAAGTCTTCATTTGTTACTTTCATTCTACGTTCTCTTATACCCATCTCTTCATAATATTCAGGATGGGTGAGACGAAGCTCCACAGATTCCTTAATTTCCTGGATTTGGTTGTCCAAGCTCCCAATATCAGCATAGGTCTTTTGGGGGGCCTTTTCCACCTTCATCACTGTGACCAGGGAATCTGTGTCATCCATCAGCACCCCTATCACAGCATGCACCTTGTGGTTGAGCAGGACCGAACAGCCTGGTTCCAGCAGATCCTTGTCAACAAATGAAAGGATGCTGACATAGTGTTCTGAGCCCACAGATGTAGACACAATGGCATGATTGTCATCAATGATCTCTTCCAAGGTTCCTACTGACATTGGGGTCCCCCTCAGATCATCCACTTTTGATCATTCCTCCTCTTGCTTTTCTTCCAATGGTTTCATTTGTTCCTGATTTCTAATGAATTCCTCCTCCATGAGAAGATAGTCTTTAATTCTCTCTAACTTCAACAATTTTAATCGGCACTGAGTGTGAGGTGTCACCAGTGGTAGTTTACTGGCTGCATCTGGTCCCTTTGTTTTCTTCTTCTTTTTCCCCACTCTGGTTGGTACAGGGGTTCGTATTTCTTTTTCTTATCCTTGTCATCCTTCTTGCCACCTCCAGGACCATGGCCACCACTCTGACTTTGACCCATTTTGCCTCGGCTGCTCGATCTCCAGGGTGAGTTTTGATAGACAAAGAGTAAATTTTATAAAGCAAAATAAAGCAAAATACCCACCTAGAAAGTGTCCGATGAGCATCCTGGCTGTTTAAGATTGGGACTTGAGAGAGAAGTCAAAGCAAGTGATATGGAACTTTTGGTCACCTGCATAGACACCAGAGCTAAAGCTATGAGGAGTGAAGGGACGAAGGGACGATACAGAGAGAATGGAGCAAATATGCTGATCCTGGAGAATGCCCACAGGCACCTGGGTCGGATTACCCAATGTGCCTCTGACCTGCAAGCAAACCACGAGGCAAGAGGTGGATGTCCTCACAGACCATTTATCGATCAGGCACCTGCAATGCAGAGAGAGAAGTGACTTGTTCAAGGACAGACATCAAACCAGTATCCAAAGTGGTACCATAAACCAGGGCTCACATACTCCAGCTCATTGCTTTTGTCCCACAACTTTAAACTACAGTCCTCCTGACTTTTCTAAGCCTTTTATTATCGCCCCATCAGGTAAGAACAAATAAATTCTGAAGAGAGCACACCAACTCCACCCAGGCTTCCATCTCTATTGGCCTGACAGTTTTCTGTTTCCCTACTAAAATGATCCCATGTTAAATCTTGGTGTACATGGAGGGCAGAAGGCAAGACAGTGTGGGGAAGCAGGAGTCAGTATGAGTTTTCTCATTTAATTAACTGTATTCAACAGAACTAATGCCATAAGCAAATTACTAAAGGCCAGAAGTATATCCCTTAACAAATACTTGGTCCCCAATTTTTTTTTTGGCCCATTAGTGACCAGAAGAATAGCCTCATAAACTAGGGTCTGCCAAAGCCAAAAGAAAAATGTGTATAATTGGAAAAAGGTTGAAAACAATCCTGGATAATAAATCACACTTACTCAGTTCCTTGGTCCTTCCAACTCTACAGCGAGCATCACATTTCATAAGGGAGCCATGGAGATGAGGCAGATGCTGACAAGGAGTCTGTTCTTACTAGGCACCAGAGGGAGACCCTGGAGATGAGTGAAATCAGTCGTTTACTTAGATTTCACTCATTTCTTTGAAGGCTGCATCATGCTCAGGAAGGCCATGGCTGCCTGCTCCCCTTGAGGTCCAGAGCAGGGCCCAGTGGCTCGACCATTATCTACAGGGAAGCTGGCAGGAAGAGATCAACAAAAAAATCTCTTCTAATTGGGTGCTCTGATAATCTCCTCCGTTGCCCTGCAGAAAGGCCAGCTACCTATCTCATTTCCTTGGACCGCCTGGAGTTACAATTTTTTCTGACATTTATTGGATCTTTCTCCCAGGGAGATAGCTGTTCAGCAAAAGTAGAGCTCCTCTGCCACCCGAGGGCATTTTCTTTAGCATGTGGATACACATGCATGCAGGCACAGACATGTTCACACACTAGTGTCTCGCACAGATTGAAACCAGCTGAAATAGTTTTGTCAGGGAGTACCAAACTTAAGTCAGTCACAGAGCTTGATGTGGATTCTCCCTGTTTGCTGGGATAAATTCTCTGAATGTTTATGCCCCAGCCAGGGATGTGTGAATCTGGTTATTCAATATTCATCCATGAAGGCATTGTGGGCCTCTTGCTTTTATGCCCTTGACTCCTAGGGGAGGCAGAGGTGCTAAGACACCTTGACCTCCCTGCCAAGGAGTTCTCATTACAGCCCGGCTTGTACTTCCATTTGTCTCCTCTATCTTCCCTATAAAGTGGTTTTGTCAGCCATTTCCCACATGGAAACACGTCCAACCATAGATGGCAAGTCCTGCATGTGTGTGTTGTACAGTGAGAGCTAGGAAAAAAGTTGGCTTCCAAGAAACTTTCTCTAGAAGTGGCCCCTTCTCATTATTGTTAAAATACTCTGTTCACTTTGCCCATTTTATGACCTCTTGTGAAAAAAAAGGTCAATCTGTTCATTATCATATGGGAGCATTCAGTAGCTAGACTATTGTTCAGTCTAAGAGCAATACCTTCATGTAAGGGTACCCCCATTCGTAGAACTAGGAGTCATTTCTGGGTGCCATGAAGCCTTTGTACTATGACTTGAGGGCCCCTTTCCTCTCTCAGTCCATCCCACTGCATTTTTTATAGCCCTGTTAAGGTGAGCTCTGGGGACACGAGGACCTTGCCTATCTCAATCATTGCCATGTTTGCACACCATGCAGGGTAAACACCCACTGAACAAATGCACAGTGGAAACCAGAAGAGCTGCCATTTGAAGATCTCTGTCTCATCACAACTGCGAGGCAGAGATCTCTGAGTAATGGACCATACTTCCCACTTTCTCAACTCATAACCTGCAGACTTTCTAAATTTATTTTATGCTTCTGACCAAGGGAAATTTTTAATAGACATGCTAATTATAGTCTTTTTGCAAAGAATGAAGATGATATATGTCTGTTTGGGAATGTGGTGTGTCAATAAACACTATTTTATCCTTCACAATAAGACTGTGAGGAGATTAACAATCTGACTCAACAAGTCAGCAACCTGAAGCTCAAAGAAATTAAATAACTTGTTTAAGGTCAACCCAATCAGCAAGTGGGGGATTTGAATCCAAACCACCTAAGACCGAACTTGTACTTAGATTCAATCAATCTACCTTCTGTTTCAGACCAAGGGCTCCTGTTTCCTTTTTCAAAATAGTTGTTCTTCTATAAACTGTGATCCCTGGGCCAGCAGCCTTCATGTCAGCGACTCTTGAACTTCAACTCAGCCCTATTGCATCAGAACCTTGATCAAGAGCCCCTTGATCTTGCATGAACACTGAAAGTGTGTTGGTCTACACACAACACAAACAGTGGCACATTCTGAGGGAAGAAGTAAACACAGAGAAAAATGTGGAGTGAGGTCAGAGCTCACAAGGAGCTCACAAGGGAAAGCCTGCTTCCTATAAGCATTGTGCTGAGGGACTCGACAGGGAGCAGGTCATGGGCACGGGGTAGAGCTCGGGCTCTCTCCATGACAGCAGCCCTCCTGCCTTAGCACAGTAAACCATTAGCTTCAACCAACACTAAAGTGTGACTTTAGGGTTTAAGCCTCTGTTTAAGCCTCTGACATTCTTTCCTGGTTTACTCAGCATCCAGTTAGGTACTGTATCCTAAGAAAATCATTCATTTGATGCAAACCATGGTTTACCCTAGCATTTATGTCTTCCTAAAGGGGTAAATAATACCAATTGCCTTAGACTTTGATTATGAAAATATGAGTTCAAGTTGTAGCATCATTGCCTACTATTCCTGTTATCTTATGCAAGCCATTTTCTTATCTGCATAATACAGATAACACCAACCTCCAGTTGCAAGATTACACCAGAAGCTACAGACATTAAGATCATCAAGACAGGGGTAATTCATATTCCATCTTGGTAGCTCTGAATGAAAGTTTCTGAACACACTTTGTAAACCATGGCATAATTACATATCCAAAATGTTGGAAGTATATAAGGATGTGTCTTTCTCAAATACCTCACTGTTAAATTCTGCCCTGGATGAATCATAGTCTTCTCAGTGAGGTCCCCCAACTCACTCTAGATAGAGTAGTCTCTCTTACTTTGGATGAATCTTAAGTCACTTGAAGAAAATTGTTCAGTATTACCAGCATTAAAAGTCTGGGCTGTGGAGTTATTGGTTCAAATCTGGGCTCTACCACTTAATATTCAGGTGATCTTGGACAAATTACTTAACCTCATGAGGTTTAATCACTTCATTTATAAAATAGAAGTAATTTTAATAGTGCCATTTTACTTATAGTTGAACATACAGAATGAGATAATGTTAAATCTATGCTGGTGTAAACTAAGGGCTTATGTATGTTAGTTACTCTACCCTGAAGTATCTTTAATGCTCACATTCTTAGAATCCTAATTCTCCTAGAACCTGCATCTTGGCGAAGGATCCTTCTGTATTCATAATCTTTCATCTTCTTTCAATTTTTGGTGTGTTAATTTTGTCTCTTCCTGGATTGTAAGATCCTTGAGGTATTAATATTTTGTAGACCACCTCCTTTAAGACCACTGGCTGTAAATAGCATTTTCAGCACCTGTTATATGCCAGGCACTGTGAAAAGTAATTGCCATCAATGAGAGAGCACCTATTATGAAGTAGGTACTTTACTTTACTTCATTAATCCCCATAACATCCCTATGTGGTAGGGATTATTAACCCCATTTTACTAATGATCTTTGAGGATCATTGAAAATTAAGTAACTTCCCTATTAGCCATATGGCAGGGACTCAAACTAAAGACTGTTCCCAAAAATCATGCCTTTTTTACATTGCTTAGGTGCTGGGATGCCCCCATTATCTAGTACCATTACCCATAAACATATAATAAAGGAGCACTTCTCAAATCTTTAGGTGGATGAGAATCATCTGGAGGCCTTGATAGACTTCAGTTACTGGTTCAGCAAATCTGGGGTGGGCCTGAGATTCTGTATTTCTAGCAAATTTCCAGGTAGTACTGACACTCTGTATCAAAGGCCACACTTTGAGTAGCAAGGTTGTAAATAGTTGTCCAGTTGGTTGGTCAATACATGAAGTCTCTAGGGTCTGCATCTTCTAAACTTTTGGGAGATAGGTGTGGGCAGTGTTGGGGGGTGTGTGGCTATTTAGTGAAGCTGAGTAAGTAACCCATCCTCTAAGTATTCCTGACTGGAGAGGTCATAACTTGGGGCCATTTTATCTATTTCTCTTAAAATCTATGGCATCAGCTATTCCTCAAATGTCTCTGATGATCAGAATCACTTGGAGTACTTATAAACCACACCACCTTCCCAGCTTCTCTCAGAGGATGGGAACCATAAATTTATAATTTTACTTCAGGTGACTCTTAATATCAGAAAAGTTTGATAAAAGCTCTGGAAATGCTATAGAAATTGCAAAGGGTAGGCAATAAATGAGGGGTGGTATAATCAAAGATGGACCAATTAGTATGGGAGTGGAAGGGGATTCAGTAGGGGTTGGAGCTCAGCCCTACATAATGGCAAGGGTAAAGACAATGGTTGTCCAGGCACACAACAGCAAAGACATGATTAATTGGTTCTGAATTTTTGTGGGATCCAGTTCAAGGCCTACTGTATTTTTAAATGGTGTATAAATGTGTTCTATGTGGGTCATCTAAAAATGTTATAATAAAAGGTAAACACACATACACACACACACACACACACACACACACCTGGCTCTATACTTGAGTGAGACCAAAGCCAAAGCCACATGCAAACTAGAAGTTTGTCTAACATGATAAATCTAAAAACTTGCTGTGCTCCCAACTGGGGGATAAAAACATATAGCAGAATAGCTAGAATTAAAAAGACCAACAATATCAGGTGCTGGTGAAAACAAAACCCTAGGAATTCTTGTGCATTGGTACAAATTGGTACAACCACCTTGGACAATTATCTCATGGTATCTACTGAACACCTTCCCTATGACCCAAGAATTTCACTTCTATTAATAGATAGAAATCAAACAGAAATTTACAAATTTCTAAGGGCCCTGAAAGTCGGAACAAGAATTTCACTACAGCATTATGTGTAAGGGCCTCAAACTAGAAATAAATCAGGTTTTGTTCCTCAAGAATAGAATGGGAAGACTACATTAAATTCACATGGTGAAGTTTTATACACTTATGAAATAAAACAGTTACCGAAACAAATGGACACAGAAAAATGTATGAAATGATTTTTTTTATATGAAGTTCATAAATTGACAAAACTTACCTACGGTGTTAGAAATCAAAGTGTGGTTATCTTTGGGGAGATGGGAGGGGTTTAAAGCCTGGAAAGAGGCATGGTAAGAAGGCTTTTGGAGTACTGATTCTATTCTATTTCTTAACTTGGATGGTGGTTATATGGATATCTTCATTTTGTGATATTTATTCAGCAGTACACTTAATGAATTTATGTTTTCTTCTATAACAATATTCCAAGAAAACACAAACATGGGTACATACACACACATGCACACACACACAGAGGATTTTAAAATAAGGGAGAAGGCCCCAGTTATAGGTGTTCTAGGTCAGGTTTGTATTGGCTCTGTTTCTCAAGATGCATCTCTGGTATGTGACACTCAAGTGATATTTGGGGATTCCTTTATCTTCAATTGTATGGTATAAAAATAATGTTTTTCATATGGAAATCACACTGGCTCTTCCCAAACCCTGTATTTCTGCAGAAAATAGCTGATAGAGAGAAATGCAAATCAAAACTACTTTGAGATACCATCTAACTCCAGTGAGACTAGCCTATATCACAAAATCCCAAGACCAGAGATGTTGGTGTGGATGTGGAGAAAAGGGAACACTTTTGCACTGCTGGTGGGAATGCAAATTAATACATTCCTTTTGGAAAGAGATATGGAGAACACTTAGAGATCTAAAAATAGATCTGCCATTCAATCCTGTAATTCCTCTACTGGGCATATACCCAGAAGACCAAAAATCACGTCATAACAAAGATATTTGTACCAGAATGTTTATTGCAGCCCAATTCATAATTGCTAAGTCATGGAAGAAGCCCAGGTGCCCATCGATCCACAAATGGATTAATAAATTGTGGTATATGTACACCATGGAATATTATGCAGTCTTAAAGAAAGATGGAGACTTTACCTCTTTCATGTTTACATGGATGGAACTGGAACATATTCTTCTTAGTAAAGTATCTCAAGAATGGAAGAGAAAGTACCCAATGTACTCAGCCCTACTATGAGACTAATTTAGGGTTTTCACATGAAAGCTATAACCCAGTTACAACCTAAGAATAGGGGGAAGGGGGAAAGGGAGGGGAGGGAGGGGGGAGGTGGGCAGAGGGAAGGGGATTGGTGGGATTACACCAGGGGTGCATCTTACAAGGGTATATGTGAAACTTGGTAAACGGTCTGTGAAGCTAGTGAATGATGCCCCATGATCATATCAATGTACACAGCTATGATTCAATAAAAGAAAAAAAAAAAGAAAGAAAGAAAATAGCTGATAGGCCACATCCACCTTCTTCTTGGAGAAGTATTTAAGCATCACTCAACCCTATGAGTCTTATTCTTGTTTGTGGGAAAGGGCCAAGAGTCATTGCCTCAGGAAACCTGCCCTAACCATTGAGTATCACAGATATTTCTCAATAGGGCATGGTCAGTCTTGGCAATAACTTGGTGAACTCAGTGATCAAATGTTTCCACTCTCCATCTATCCACCCCCTTCCCACGAATATGTATATGCCTATTTATTCTGGCTTTTGTGACCAACCTTGCAAAATCTACCTTCCATGGCTCCCAAGGCATGAGGTTTGGGTTTTCCTAATTATCCTGCTGGTCATTAGTTCTGGCTTCATCTTCAAGCCAGAGGCCTGGGTGGTCTTTGAGAAACCCAAGGAAGAGGTCATTAACAAGGGATCATCTCCCCAAAGTGACTTTTTATGGAGCCTCCAGCGAAAATCTCCCTATAGTCTTGTCTTCCAATTGCGTAAAGATAGTATCATGTGAGTTCTCCACAAGACTTGGAAGAGCTCTGAAATGATGCAAATGCCAATCTCAAAGTAACCCAGAGCAAATAACTTATTTTAATAAGTCAGTCAAGAGATACATAAGGAGGGATAATATGCAAATAACTATAGTAAAAGGAAATGAATTACAATAGTGGGCCAGTGATTTACCTTATTTTTAGGGTATCTATCTAAAAACTGGACCTCAGTTTTTAAAGTAAAGCCAGACAACTGACACACAGCAGGCCTAATGTGGCCTATGGTAGATTTGGTTTGACTGTACAATATTTTAAAACTCAGGAAATTCACACCAAAATCTATATTTATGGCATCTTTTTTAACACTGTAGGACCTGGCAGCATCCCTACTTGTTAACAATTTGCTGGCGCCCTCACTTCCCATTGCTTAAGTACACTAGAATGGCTTCACTTAGTTATATTATTTGTTCGACTCTTAAGGAATTTGTGTTTTCTACCCAATTATAAAAGTGTCTGTCTTCATAAACAGGTTTGGTGAAAGGGATTCTCATCTGCCCCCAGGTTCTGTTGATGGGATGGGCAGTCCCATTTTTATGATGTCACCTCTCATTCTCCATGAGAAGTCTGGCTGAATTCCCCAGAATGGCACCTGATTCCAGGGTGGCCCTTCCCAAAGCATGCCAGGAACTTCTGAGCTGGCATGGGGAAGTGAGCAAGGGTAATTCTTTGCCTGGAATTTTGGAATTAGAAAACTGAGTGACTATCTTCAGCTAGAGAAAATTGGAAGGATTGCAAAATGTACATTGCATCCCAGCAAGCCAAGCCCCATGAGAGTTGAGTTATGTGGTGGAGCTGGTCCTTGGAGAGGAGGAAATGGATCTCATGTTCCAAAAGGGGCAGTGGTAAGACACCAGGTTGTCCCAAAAGGCTGAGAGCACAGCTGTGTCCCCTCTATTTCTTTCCAAATTCTAGTTCTGGTGAAACATAATGTGCTTGGTTTCTAATCCTTGGATGTCTGTGAGTTAGAGGAAATTTGCCCCACTTGTCTTATAGCTACCCTGTTTCCTTCAGGGGAAATAATACCCTGAATTTTGTTAAGTGAACCATCTCAACGTGAGAGAAAAGACCAAATGGAAATGAACCCAAGAGGAGAAAGACCCACACCCTAAATATTTCAGATGTTTTCTGTTTTCCCAGAAATTGTTTTACTCATCAGAAGGCTCCCTAAGCCTTTGTTCAGCATATTTGCCTATATTTAGGGCCCAATTGTGACATACAATATTCATGAAAGTAAATTTATAAACATTTATTGAGCATGATCTGTATATGATCCATCATGGTAGGAATTGAGAGAGAAAGAAAGATGACCCAAATCTTCACAATCTGGGAGCTTCCAACCTCATGGGGAAGACAGAACAGAAGGAAATAAACACTCTAGTAAATACTTGTAGGTTCTCAGAGTCCTTAGGAGAAAGAGGGGAATATGTGGCATGCTTTATTTATTTTTTTTATTTTTTGAGACAGAGTCTCAGTTTGTCACCCTCGGTAGAGTGCTGTGTGTGTGGCATCATAGCTCACAGCAGCCTCATACTCTTGGGCTCAAGAGATTCTCTTCCCTCAGCTCCCCCAAGTAGCTGGGGCTACAGGTACCTTCTCCAATGCCTGGATATTTTTAGAGACCAGTCTTTCTCTGGCTTAGGCTGGTCTCGAACCTGTGAGCTCAGGCAATCCACCCACCTTAGCTTCCCAGAGTGCTAGGATTACAGGTGTGAGCCACTGTACCCGGCTCTGCGGTATGCTTTAATTGGGGGTGGGAGGCAGCTGAGTAATTTGGCTTCTTAGCCAATGAGAGAAGACAGTGACAGATGGGGAGCAACTTATAAGGACACACGGACAACAGGATGATGTTGATGGACGTGGAGGGAGGAGACAGAAAGAGAATAAGACAACTGGAAGCCCAGCAGGGCAGACAGAATGATCCCCTTCACAGGGGATGGGGGGCATCCCTGGATGACACCCAGGGTGCCTACCACAGTGGCACCAACACTGGACATCAGGAAAGGTCAGAGGAGAAAGAGACCTCCGTGGACTTGGAATCCTTCCCAAGGAGACTGGCCTTCAATGGGGATTTAAAGCTTTTTTTTTTCCCCTATAGGATTCAGAAGAAGGTGAGATGCAGCTAGAGCTTTCCAGGTGAGGTGACTCACAGGAGCTAAGTCATAGGCGCTCCAAGGGCCTGACTTGTGTGTGTGCTGGGGAGCCAGGAGGGAGCAGACTAGCCTTCCTCCTTCCCTGGTTCACAGCAGAGAGTGGTGGAAAAACACTGCTGATAAGGCCGTCTGGAGCCAGCCTGGGGAAGGCCTTGGATTTCAGGACAAAGGGTTTGGACTTGATCCTGGAGGCAGTGGGAGCCAGAGAGGACTGGGGAAAAGGACTGACTTGATGAAAGAGTTCCTCATTCACTGAAGAAAAGCACCAGCACAGCTCATTTTTCTCCTTAGAAAACAATTGCAGAATTTAGCTTTAAATGCACCCCCAACTCAGTGCAAAGCATATACCAGCCCCTGCAAGGCTCCCGGGGGGAGTTCACGAGTTCAGACTCAAAGCGCAAGATGTGTTTTACTTGGCATTCAAGCATGTCTGTGGGTGATGCATGTCCTCAAATAAGGACAGACCGATATGATTAAGCATTTTGTATCAATTGACTCTCAATGGTGCCTTTTCCCCCACTGTTCAGCCTCCAGCCCCTCCATTTCCAGATATCCAGAGGAAAATGGCTATAAGACAGATTGTATATTTTCTGAATGGCAATTTTCTGAATCTACCCCTGTGTGGGGTAGATTCTCAGGATAAGGGCTTTGCATGAGTTTTTTTGCAAGAAAGCTACTGCTTTCTTGAGGTCACTAAGTCTCCCTTGGTCATTAGTAGGGTGTGAAAACACCTAACATCTTGTCTGGCATGTGGCAAGTACTCAACCTGAACTTGTTTTTGTACTTAACTGTGTTTACGATGCATAGGGTTTTAAGCAAAACCTTTGAGGTATTTCTCCTCTCTTTCTCCCTTCCTTCTTGCTCACTGCCTTTCCACTCTTCATTTCTCTTCCCATTTTCTTTTAGGTTTTCTTGTCAGTCCACTCATCTCTCTTCCCCCTTAGTTTCCCCTTTTCTTTTTACCTTCTATCTCCTAGTAACTTTCCTTTTCCCTACAGGAACTGGGAAAGACAAGGGTGTGTGGGCGGTCATGGCACCCCTCCAAGGAAAGTGTGAGGCTTTGGGCAAAATAGATCTCTCATTTCTTCCAAACATAGGTCTAATCTGAACTGTCTCCAGGCTCCAGTCTCTGATCCAACTTCAGTGGTTTCACTTGGACTCCATGAGAAGGGACCCCAGGGAGGCTGTGTCGTTAGCGTTGTCTTGGAGAAAACCAGCTTTCTGTGCGCCTACTTGTCTCACAGATTGGGGCATCCACGTTCCCTTTTCCTCCCTTGAGCCCGAGAGAGACTTCTGAGTAAAATGCCTGACTGAAGAGAAGCAGGACTTCATTAAGAGTTTGATTTATCCCCAAATGATCTATTGTTATGCATCAAACATGTTTTCCCTACGAACCAGTTGGCAGGGAGCACACAGATAAATTACTACAAGATGTAACCAGACAAGCTGTTCAAAAGGGAAATGGTTCTCTGTGTGTGGAGCTCAGGAGAGCACATCTATAAACATGTGTTGGGAAATCAGTTTGGTATAAGTTTGCAGAAAGAAATGGGCGGCTGACTCCGGACTACCAGCTTGTTGTGAGATAGCTCACTGTCCTTTTGAGGTCATCATTCTTTGTCTCAGTGGTGAGGATGAAAAAAACAAGGGTACAACCTACTCTGAAGTGGCCCCAAAGGGAAAGAATACCAGCTTTTTGGTAGGCAGTTACAAATTCTCTCCCTAGGCACAAATCATATTATTAAACTTGTTTGCTGGAGAGAATAGATCAGAGTGATTCTACCAGCATATAACAATAGTTAGTTGATGTTATGATAGATAGCAAAATAATAATAGTCATATAACACTAGAGCACAGTGCTATATAGTTTAATATGGAAGAAAGTATATTTTCTTAAGTGCGCCATCAGAGAAAGAGGACTGTGAATCTCTAGCCCTGAACTAGCTCTGGGACTCTTTGAATGTTTCTTAACTATTCTGATATTGTTCTCTTTTATATAAAGGGCTTAGGTCTATACATGTTACCTCTTGTCCCCCAAAATCCAAAGTTCAAAATACTCCAAAATTTGAAACTTCTTGAGTACTAATATGGTACCGCAAGTGGAAAATTCCACGCATAAATACTTAACTCAAACTTTGTTTCATGTACAAAATCATTAAAAATATTGTATAAGTTACCTTCAGCCTTTATATAAGGTCTATACAAAACATAAATACATTTTGTGTTCGGAGGTGGGTCTCATCTTAAAGATACCTCATTATGTATTTATAAATATTCCAAAATATTTAAAAAACCCCAAATCTGAAACACTTCTTGTCCCAGGCATTTTGAATAAGGGATACTCAACCTGTATTACTTGCTATGACAAGATGGTTGTAAGAATTACATGACCCATGGAGCATGCCCAACAACTGGACGGTGGCAATACATTACAATTAGTTTAATTAAATGAAATGAAGTTTTTTAGTGCCTCTATCACACTAGTGACATGTCAAGTGCTCAATAGCCACGTAGGGTTTGTGCCTATGGTATTAGGCCATGCAGATATAGGACATTTTCATGATTATAGAAACTTCTGTTGGACAGTGCTGCCTAGAACATGCCAGACACAAACTCAGTACTTTACACATAATTTTTGTCTCCTGTTTCATTTTCAAATACTTCTGTACATCGTACCTGATTAATGGTCTATGTATCCAGCACAACTGGAATGCCCTTGACAGCTGTAATGCCCTTGATAGCTGTCTTAGTCCATTTGTGTTTCTGTAAAGAAGTACTTGAGGCTGGGTAATTTCTAAAGAAAAGCGGGTTCGTCTGCAGGCTCTGCAAGAAACGTGGCACAAGCATCTGCTTCTGGTGGGGGCTTCAGGAAACGTTTACTCATGGCAGAAGGCAAAGGGGACCCTGTGTGTAGGTGATCACATGGTGATAGAGGAAGCAAGGAGGGCAGGGTAGAGGGCAGGGGCAGGGTCTTTTAAACAACCAGCTCTTGTAGGAATTAACAGAGCGATAACTCACTTGCCTCCTACTCTAGGGAGAGCATTAACCACGAGGGATCTACCCCCATGACCAAAACACTTCCCACTAGCCCCAACACTAGGGATCCTCCAGCATCCCAGCTCAAATTTCAACATAAGGTTTGGAGGGTCAAATATCCAAATAATAGCAACAGCTTCTTGGACAAGACTGTGTCTGTACATGGTGCTCTAACCTGGCTCATATCTACAAAGCACGGTAAGTGCTGAGAAATGGGAGAGGGTACAAAACAGAGGATTTCCGGGTCTTTCCTTGAAAGACACCAAATATATATATATGAGAGGCCTAGACTCTAACCACAAAACGTGCCTCAGTACAGATGACAGTGGGAATAAAAACAAAGTGGAATCGGCAAAGGAAGAAAAAAAAAACCCTGTAAGGGTAGCCACCAAATACTCTTGCATTAAACACGATGATGGACTTGTCCTATATCCTAACACACTTAAAAACCTCCTAATGTTCCATTTAGTGTCTCGGAAAAATCTCAGAGTAGATGAAAGCTAGCCCAAGATATGCAGCTGAAGCTTAAGACATTTTCTCAAGGTCAAAGGAGAGTTATTCCAAATTAGCTTTCATTTGGTTGAGGACCATCTTGACTTTCTGGGGTGAAGCCATCTATGCAGCAGCTGATCGGATTGTAGCCTGCCGAGAAGGGCCTCTGTATCTTTAGAACCTATTTCCTGGCAGAAAAATAAAATAAAAAGCAACACAAGGTAAGGTTGCCTTTCACAGACAGCAGTGGAAAGAACCAAAGCAATAGCTACATTGATTCAGGCTTATTATGTACCCTGTTCTATTATGTACATAGTTCTATTAATTAGACACATACAGACCATCTGATTTAATCTTTTCCATAACCTTATGAAGTAAGAACTGTAAATATTCTCATTTGATAGGAGCACAATTGAGGCAATGAATTGTTAAGAACTCATCCCTTATCCCTCATCCAAAGTCAGGAGATAGTAAGAGGAAGAGCCAGGATTTGACTCTGGGGGGTCTACCAGGAGTTCACGTTCTTAACCTTTGTGCTCTGTGGCTGTCGGGGTAAGTGATCTCTCTGTGTCTTTTTTCTTAGTTAAGTTTCCAAAAATAGCCTTGGTGTGTGTCACACTTTATGGGGGCAAGACATGATTGCAAGAGGGACTTTGCCTAACAATTGCAATCAGTGTAACCTGGCTTATTGTACCCTCAATGAATCCCCAACAATAAAAAAAAAAAAAATCTTAAAAAAGAAAAAGGTTCCAAAAATAATGAATTCTTATGCAATGTTTAGGGTTTTTCTTCTGTAACTTTTCTGGTCATTGTAGAAAGCCCTAAATATCATAGAAAATGATAGTACTAAAAATAATGATAGAAATACAGCTTTCTAGATAAGGCGTCTTATTGATGGTATGTAAATAAACATCTCATGAATAAGTGAAAATGCAAAATGCAAATGAGATAGATCATTTTATCTCTGAGGGTGTGGAACCATTTTGTCTTGAATGCTTGGGTAAAGAATGTGTCAAAAAAAATGGGCACTTAGATAGGGAGGAGAGCGCCATCCACTAGGATCTGTAGGCCAGCTGCCTGTTTTGTGAATAAAGTTTTATTGGAACATAGCCATGCCCAGTTGTTTATAGACTCTGTCTGTTTTCTCAGTACAGTGATACAATTGAGTCATTGTGATACATTGTATGACCTGCAAAGCCTAAAATATTTACCATCTGCCTCTCCTCTTTACTGAATAAGTTACCTGACCCTTGACTTAGAAGATGGTGAGAAAACAGGATTATGTTCTGACACCGAGTCTTAATCTATATCTGTCATTTTCAGTAGGCTGAAAATGTAGGATTTCAGTGATAAAATATCAATACAATTTGACATTGCTTCGTTTTACACAACCCAAAACGGCAAATAAGAGGCGTTTATAGATCGTTGATACTAAACCGTTGATACTAAAGCAATGTTGCAGTTCTGAACTTGAGAACCAAAGGAGTCTCTAAAAAGATACTATGCGAAGTTGCTCTGTGATTCTCCAACCTCCTGTCCATTTCTGTCTGGTAACTCTAATCACAAGTAATCATTACCATTCTTGCTACTCTTTTATCTGCAAGGGTTTTACCTCCGCTACCTGAGAGTTTCTTGAGAGGAGAAGATGTGTCTTTTGCTAGCCTGGTACTTAACACAGTGACTGGTAAGTAGCAGGCTCATAGTAGTAGCTGAATGAAAAGGGATAGAGCATGGAATTGAAAAAGTTCATGCCTAGGAGAGTTAGAGGAGTGGCTATAGCAAAGGAGAGTTAGGCCAGAGTGCTGTCTTGAAGGCTGGGTGAGCCTGCAGTGACCTCACAAGGGTAACAGGGCCACTGCCTAACCCACGGGTAAATACAGTAGACTCTCCATAGCTGACCACCTCCCTACATTGACCCTCTCCTTAAGTTGACCTAATTTTCATAGACTGTACATGCACCACATGTACACACCAGCATAAGTCAGTTCCTTGAGGGAGGTGGTCAACTTACAGAGGTTCTGCTGTATATCTCAGGCTGAGCCAGGAAATTGTGGCTTGTGTTAATCATACATTATATGCTAGAGACATACCATTTTTAGCTTCTTGTATTTTCTTGATTTAATCTTTACAACTCAAAGAAAATAGATTATTTTCTTTATTTTATAAGTGAGGAAACTGAAGCACAGAGAGGTTTATTACTTTATCCTATGATACACAGCAGAAAATGGTAGAAGTAAGTTTGAAACCCGAGCAATCTGAATCCAGAGACAAAACTTGCAGGAACTGTGCTATTCTGTTCTCTATGTGGCTGTGTCTATGACCTCTTCCTCTTTGATGGTTTTCAAGACAGCCCATAGGGCGCTGTCCCCTGAGAGTGTGTATTTCTACTTTTCATAGGAAACCGAACACCCTAACCCTAGTTTGGTGTACAAGTGTGCATGTCACAGCCAACTTCATAGTGACTGGCCTCTGTGAAACAAAGGACAGCTTGTGAATAGGATAGGCATCCCCTGCTCCATTTTCTTCATATTTCTAGCTCTCATTAGACATTTTCTACTTCAATTATGCTTTTCTAGGTAATTGAAAATACATTGTCCCAAATTTTCAAATACTAGAAAGACTTTAGATATAAATCCTTGCCAGTCATAATTTAGTCTGGGGTCCAGTAGTATCAGTGTCACTGGAGCTTGTTAGAAATGTTGAATTTCAGTCCCCGCCCCTCCTGCCCCACTGAATCAGAATCTGCATTTTAGCAGGATGACCAGGTAATTCCTGTCTCAAGTCTGAGCAGTATCAACATTGTAGAATGATTATCATTGACTCCCCCAAAGAGAACAATCTGGGTTCCTCTGGTTTGGCAGGAATGAGAGGAAGGCTGATAAAAGCTAATATGCTTGAGGCAAAGGCCTCAACAGAGTTGTGAAAAGAACTAGTTGGGTTACAGTTCTGACTGCATTTACAAAACCTAGGGCTCAGGCTGCTCACCACACCAACCAATTCAGAACCCGTGGGGGTGGGATGTAGGCATCAGGACTTCCTAGAGATCCTGGGGGTGATTCTAGTGTGCAGCAATGGTTCATCCCTTGGCTGTAAATGAGCTGTTCTTTGCATGGGAGAGAAGAGCAATGCTCTCTCAATATTTGCCTTGAGTCTTTCCCCTGAGATAGACCCTTTACCCAGATCCTCTTCACCAGGATAACTAATACTCACCTTTAATATCTCATCTTAAACCTTAAAGTTCTTTCCTCCAGGGAAGTCTACATTGGGTGCCCCTCCTACTACTCAACTCCTTCTGTCACAAACTTTCCCGTGTACTTTTCTCTGCATCCCCTTCGACTCAGTATTTCACGATGGCAACACTACATCCACCTTGATCAACATGAACAGTGGCAGGTGCAGTTAGCACTCTGCACACTGGCCACGTGTCAGTCCCCATGCATGTATTACCTCAGTTAAGACTCATCACAATCCTGTTATCCCCATTTTACAAGTGACAATCTGAGGTTTAAGAAAATTAATTAACTTGCCACAGGTCGCCCTGCTTGGAAGTCCTCAGCACTAGATCCAGTTCCTGGCACCTAGTAGGGTGTTCAGTAAAGATTTGTGGAGGCAAAGAATAGAGGCATGATCTACTCACCCCTGCTGTCTGCCCACACCTTCTCTGCAGGGATTAAAGCTACCCTGTGATTCCCTTACCACCCCCAATCCCAGTCTCACTGGAGCTGAGTTTTGACATATTCCCAGTTCTCTGCCACAAAACTTTAAAAGATGGGCTGATGGCTGGGCATGGTGGCTCATACCTGTAATCCTAGTACTCTGGGAGGTGGGTGGAATGCTTGAGCTCAGGAGTTTGAGACCAGCCTGAGCAAGAGTGAGACCCTGCAGCTACTCAAAATAGAAAAAAAAAAAAAAAAAACCTAGCTGGATATTGTGGCAGATGCCTATGGTCCCAGCTATTCAGGAGGCTGAGGCAGGAGGATTGCTTGCGTCCAGGAGTTTGAGGTTGCTGTGAGCTGCGACACCATGGCACTCAACCTAGGGTGAGAAAGTGAGACTCTGTCTCAAAAAAATAAAACAGAGGGACTTCATCCAGCAAACACAAGCAGTGTAACCTAGCTCATTGTACTGTCAATGATTCCCCAACAATAAACAAAGAACATTTAATCCATTAGAAATTAAAAAATAAATAAAATAAAATATGGGCTGAAAATCCAAGCTTGCAGGTGCCAGAATGGCAGCAACTTCTTATATTCTGGCTTTGACAGAATGTATTTAGAAAATGAGAGGGAAGCCTTCATCCTTGTAACATTTCCCAAAGCGTGCACTTTTAGCTTAGGGCCTCTGGCTCTGGGTTTCTGACCCTGAAGGTGGAGCATGTGGTGTGGGAGGAGTAGGGAATAGAATTGTGCAAAGAACCTTCCATCTTTAGCCATGTTGTACATATTCTGGAAATGAAAATAAGCTTTTCTCCACTCCTAGATGCAATGTGGGATTGTAATATGCTCATAGCAATAAAATGTGATCTCAATTACAATGATCAAGTCCATATTAGCCTTCCATCTTACTCAATACATTTTTGTGGGGTCCAGGGAGGATTTTGACAGTGATTACTAGTGCTAAGAACTCTGAATACGTACTGCCTGGGGAGTGTGCTGTAGATGCAGCTTATCTCATTTAATGGTCCATTAACCCTTTAAGGTAGACACTATTATTCCAGTTTTATATCTGGGTGTCATAAGATATTAAAAAACAGTGATAAAAATGTTTCATGCTTAATAGTGTAATGAAGGTAAGACTTGGGAGACTACATCAGACAAATGCCCGAGTGGCACCAAGAAAAAGGACCTGTGGCTTGAAGTAGAAGGTGGGGGATGGGAATAGCCATACCTAGATGTGAAGCAGGGGGTCTCATATAGACGGTCAGTGTCTAAAATTTAGGATTGGGTAGTAAATAATTCAAAAAGGACGCGGTACATGTCCAGAAGACTTAGCAGGGGCTAGAGTGGGTATCTCAGCAGATGGGATGAGAATGATATCTGTCTAAGCAAATAGATAATTGTTTTGGGTTGGATGATAACTTGTAAGGGACCTGAGATTTCCCATGCCTGGAAGACTGGTTTCCATTTACTCATCGAGTCTCCCCAGTGGCTGGGATATGGGCTCTGAGCAAAGAGATGTTTTTCTGTCTTAATTGGAATTGTTTAGAGAAATTCTCCAAACATTAACATAAGACATAATTTAAAACTGTGACAAGCCTGATGATGGCAAGGTGCTACAGAAGTCTATAACAGGGCAATCTGATTTTATATGGAGTGGGGGGGGAGGGGGTGGGGGGCAGGGCGGGGGCGGTCAGGAAAGGCTTTCTTGGAGAAGCACTTAGAGAGGAAAGAAGTTCTGGCAAAGGTAACAGCTTGTGCACAGGCCCTCAAGTAGAAGAAAGAAGATGTATTTGAGAAAAGAAAAGAAAGTTGATAAGTTTTGAGCCCAGTGTGTTGAGAAAAATATATCTTCTGAGAGGTGGGGCTCTGGGCCAGCTACATGGATAGGGGCTTCTACCTCCGAACGAGCCATTGAAACTTGAGTCCAAGCAAAGACCAGACAGACTGAAACCATTGAGCTGTGAGTCTGAACTTGTTCCATTTGCCTCACACGAAGGATGCAGGTGGGCCCAGTGCAGCCCTCGCTTCCATGTTTGACAAGTTTTTCAGGTGGCAAGTCTCCTAGCCAGGGCCAGGGAAGTTAGGTTTCCTCCCTAGCTGTGCCTACTTTTCAGTCAGGAAAGACTGGGATTCTGCTGCTCGGTGGGATCACCTAGAACTTTGCTGCTCAAACTGGGGCCCTAAACTGAGAGAGTCAGAATCTCTAGAGGTGGGGCCTGGGAGTTGTGGCCAGTGGTTTTTACACAGTCACCTTCTCAGCAGTGCTGGCTCAGTGAAGTACTGTTCTGCCTTCAGTCACCTGCAGAGATTTAAATCAGGGAGCCCAGCCCCACCCCCGCAGTCTCTGATCGTCTTCCTCAGATTGCTGGCTGGGCATTCAGAGGTTCATAAGCTCCTGGGGAGCAATCAGCCAAGTTTGAGAACCAATGAGGCTGGTTCCCAAATGCCAGGCCACAAATCAACTGTATCAGAAATGTCTGTGAGGTCTTACAAAGAAATCTCTAGTCCTGCCACCATCCCAAGGTGCCAGGATTTCTAAGACGAAAGCCCAGGAATATGTACTTGAAAAAAATTTTTCAAATACTAATTAAAAAAAAAACCACAAGACCATCATGTGATTTTTGAACCTATCCAAGTTTGGGGAGCCCCGATCTCAAACTTTAATCCAATTCAGTCCTGGGTGGGGTCTGAGATTTCTTTTTTTTTTTTTTTTTGTAGAGACAAGTTTCACTACCGCCCTCGGGTAGAGTGCCGTGGCGTCACATGGCTCACAGCAACCTCTAACTCTTGGGCTTACACGATTCTCTTGCCTCAGCCTCCCGAGCAGCTGGGACTACAGGTGCCCGCCACAACGCCCGGCTATTTTTTTTTGTTGTTGCAGTTTGGCCGGGGATGGGTTTGAACCCGCCACCCCCGGCATATGGGGCCGGCGCCCTACTCACTGAGCCACAGGCGCCGCTGGGTCTGAGATTTCTAATCAGCTCCAAGGTCCTGCTGCTGATCTAAGGACCACACTGACAGTAGCAAGGGTTCAGGGATCCCTCTAATCTAAAATCGGCCAACAGGCTGTACATGAACTCTATTAGCACACAGGGACCTTATTTACTCATCCCTCTCTCCTTGCGGGATCACTTTCTTTAGGGCCGGAACTGGGTCTTTGTCTAAATGTAGTGCTCAGCACATGTACGGAGCACAATTAATGGGTTTTGAATTGCCTAAATACCATGATGTCCTTAGGGCCTGAGCTGCGGAGCCAGCTGAAGGTGAGACATTGCTATAATGCCGGCCTTCTGCCACTTCCAGTCATAAATCCAATTGGATGGGGTCCAGCTTGAAGCTGTGTGTTACCAAAGCCTGCTCTGTAGGGGGTAGGGTCAAAGCAGGCCTCTGGAATATTAATAATTCTGAGCAGTGACCACAACTATGATATTTACAGATCCATGAAGTGCAGGAGACAGCCCGAGGCTGCTCGCTCAGCTATAGACTCCAAGGACTCACTCGGCTCCAAATGGAGCATGTATATTGCCCAGCCCTGCCAAAAGCCGTACGGTTCATTAGCTTTTACTATACAGAGAAATGCGCCAGGCCTGGTGCTAAAATGACATGATAAAGCATATTTGACAGCAATAGTCAGAGGAACGGGCACAGTGGGAACGGAAGAGCTCTGGGGGACGCTGCTCATGCCTTTGGAACAGAAGAAATATGCCTCTGCCTCTTGCTTTGGAGGCCCAGGCTGGTTGGAATCTGACAAGGACTTATTACTTTCGAAACTTTTTTCAGGGGTTTAGTTTCATCTCCTGGATTCACTTTGCATGGTGATGGATGTTTTTCTCCTGAGTATTTTTTGATACTGTGACTATTTGCAGGGTTTGTCAGTGAGAGATTGGGAGGAGGTTGAGAGAGAGGAGAGAGAAAGGGATTCAAGGAAACAGAACAAGACACAAGCTACAAAGAGACAGAGAAGGGGGAGGGGGAGAGGGAGGGGGAGGAAAAGAAACACACTTGTAACTAGGTGGCAAATAGCAGACAGAGAACAGTCTGGAACAAAGATGAGAGTCAGATGAGGCTGGAGGGAAGGAGGACCCAGGACAGGGCACCCCCTTCATTTTGGATGAAGGGTTTTTAGGCTCAAGGCAGGTTTCAGGGTCTTACAGGGGTCATTCAGGTGATGTTCCCCTCCCCCACTGAGAGGCACAGACCTCACATTTTGGTTTCACCCTCAGCCCTGATAGTTCCTTGCCTTTTCTTTCCATCAAATCTCACTCCCAATTTTTAAAAAAAATTAATTTAATTTATTATGCTGTCCTGGGTTGAGTGCCATGGTGTCACAGCTCACAGCAACCTCAAACTCTTGGGTTCAAATGATCCTCCTGCCTCAGCCTCCCAAGGCGCTGGGATGACAGAGGTCCTCCGCAATGCTCCGATAGGTTTTTTCTATTTTTAGGAGAGACAGGTCTTACTCTTGCTCAGGCTGGTCTCAAACTCCTGAGCTCAAGAAATCCACTTGCCTCAGCCTCCTAGGATGCTAGGATTATAGGCGTGAGCCACCATTCCTGGCTTCACTGCTAATTTTTTTCCTGCCACTATCACTCCTTTCCTTGCTATAAGAGGCCGGGTTATCTGGCTCAGATGTGTTTACATTTTATGGGTTAAAACTTTCTCAGGCTGTTATATCCCAACTTAATCTGGATCTCCACACCTACATCTCACTGCCACCTTCCACCCAGGCCTCAGCATCTTCTCTGCACACTGCACAGGGGAGGGTCTCATCCTCCGCCCTCCCCACATTCTGTCCGAGTATAGATCCCCCCTGGAAAATTTTTCAAAGAGCCCAACATTTCTAAAAGTGTGCTTCCCATGTCATTTGCTTCAGAATCATGGGAGTGGGGTTGAAGAGGAGAGGAAAAGAAGGGTTTTTCTTTTTCCATGTAGATTCCTGGGCCTGGTCCCCACATCCTAAATCAGACGGAGCATGAAAGAAGGTAGGGACAATTTGGGGGTGATGAATTTTTAATCCTTGGCGCAGACGATTGCGAAACACAGTCACATTTAAGAACCTCCTCAAGGCCAGCCTTCAGGCTTCCCAAATTCTTGCTCCTTGAGGACCTGACTTGGAAGAGAAGAGCAGAGACTCCCCTCCTGCAACACACAGATGATGTCGAGAGCCTGGGCTGCTCACCTTACAAAAGTCACTTAAACTCTGCAGCCCTGTGCCTTTACATCTGAAAGCAGCATGCAGCACTAACGTTGTATGTGGGAACAAGGACAGGACAGGCGACATACAGACAGGAGTGAAGCTGGCCTGATGGAAATTAGGATGGGGATTAGGGGAAGCTGGAAGCTACATGCTCTGATTAAGCAGGCAGCTGCTCCCCAGGTGCAGGCAGTTGTGACTGGGTGGGAGTGCCACCTGGAGGTGCCAAACCTTCTGAATTTTTAAGGGAAGCTAGATATCAGGATTTTGATGTGAAATTTCCTTATTTTTGGATTTCTGGTTAATTTCACTTTAACAGGCCAAACAAAATACATATGTGGGATACATTCAAGCTATTGAATCCACATTTGCAACCTTCAGATTAGAGTTCTCAGGGGTTGCTTTCTGCAGGAGGGTTCTGGCATATGATACCCCGAACCTCCCTGGTTAAGTAAGTGGTTCTGTTGCTGGTTGGGGCTTCTCAGCTGGTCCCTGTCTTCTCCAAGAAAACCCCACAGGTCCCCTGAACAGGGCCTGATTGCTGACAGGCCTTACCTAGATCAAGAGTTTTCAAACTTTAGTATGTACCCCATTTAAAAGCCAGACTGCTGGGCCCTTCCCTCAAAGTTTCTGGTTTACAAGGCCCTAGGCAGGGCCTGAGAATCTGTGCTACTTACAGACTCCCAGGTGATGGCTGATGCTGTGGGTCTCGCTTTGACACTTTGAGAACCACTGCTGTAGACTCGTTGCTTACTCCCTATACTGTTTCCTTTCTCCTTAGAACCGGCACTCTGTCCCAGCTTCTCTCTCATCCTGAGTCACTGCATTCAGCAGTCACTTTCTATCTTCCTGGGGTTGCTCACATAAGCAAGAGTCCATTTGAAAAATAACTGTGGCTTTTGAGTGTTACGGTGTGCTAACCATTCATCTAAGCACTTTACTGTGTTAATTCAAATCTTCATCATAACCCTTTCAGGAAGGTATTAATCTCAATCTCTGCATGAGAAAACAGAAGCCCAGAAAAGTCAAGTAACTTGCCCAAGGTCACACAGTTTAGTGTAAGGCAAAGTCAGGATCCAGGATCAAACCATCCGGCTCTAGACATTGGTTATCATATAATTTGTAGACCAAGTTGGGACACTTTTCAAGAGAATGACAGCAGCCACTGTTAATACTTATTCCAGGACAACAAAGGTAAAGCAGGACTAACCCAGGCAAACCAGGATACGATGTCACCTGACATAGCCTGTCTAGTTCAAATGGCTACAACTTTGTGAAAAGGCCACAGGCTTTGCAGCTTGTCAAATCCAGCTTAAATGAGTGAAGGCAAGGCAGGACCTAACACAGCGCCTGCTCCAGGAAGAATTCGACAATGATGTCTGTTCCCTTCAAACTTCTAAACCCCTGCTGGGGAATCTAGGCAAGTGTAATATACAACCCTTATTCTGGAAGCCCTCACAATAGAGTTGATAGAAAAAGGAACATAATGAAAACCTAAAGAGGTCATTCTAAGACCTTAATAATCCAGACCTGAGCGTAAGAGTTCAGACATGGTGACTCCCTTGGGTTTTTTTTTTTAAGGGGGTGGAGCTTGAGCTGAATCTTCAGTAGAACATAGGAAAGTTAGAACTGACGTCAGCTAAAGAAAGACTGAGTTACGCAGAGGCATCTCTGTGACCAAAAGTTTGTCAGATATTTCAACTCCATTCCAACCTCTGTAATATTCCAGAAGGAACAACACCGGGAAATATCTTTTTCTTTTTTTCAGTTTTGTACACTCACAAACCCCTAAAGACCCCAGAGGGGGACTTAATTCTCTCAGGCATAGGACAGATGTTGAAGTTTCTTAGGAGAACTAGCCTGTGTTTTAGAAGTTCTTCCAAATTTAGGGATTTTGCACAAAATCTTGCCCATCACAATAGTTTTTACAGTAAGAGCAACAGCTGCCTGGTGCTTCGTCCTGCCTGATTTATGTAAAAAGGAAGGGTAATTTCATCATACTTTTTGCTCAGTCTTAAATGCAGGAAATTCTAAACAGGCTCAACACTGCCCTCTAGTGTGAAAAATGGGCAGCCACGGGGATTGGAGAGCTTTGGTGACAAAGGCAGGTGGAGGACTGGAGAAGGGAAGGGAAGGCAATATTCTGTACCTGCATGAATTAATAAATGTCCAAGTGCTCTAAGAAAGAGAAAAGAATGTCTCTAACGGAAAGGCCTAAGGAGGTGCTTCCAATAGAATATAATGTTCTATAAAGCACCAGTCCCACTTGATACTCCATTCACACAGCTCCTCAAAGGGCCCTGGAGGACGCAAGTTAGGAACCCTCGGCATGCCATGACAGAGTCTTCTACAAGCCCCTGTTGCAGAGTGAGTGCTCAGTGAAGGCTCTGGAAAGTTTTGTAGCAATGATGAAAACTCCATTTCCCACACATACTTGCCCACTGAATTTTTTTTTTTTTTGCCCCCCTTAACCCTATATTATCCCTTGACACAAGTGCTCATGGAACAGTCTTTGGACAATGCAAGAGGGAAAAAAAGTGCAAATTAAGTTCCTACCTTAAGCTCCTCATATGATGAAAAGTGTCCTGTCTCATAGGCTGTGATGGCTCCATTTTGCTTTGGGGGATCAAACTCTATGTGCACCAGCACAGCTGGCCAAGCCACAAAAGGACACAAGAAAAGGGTAGTGGCATCTGGTCAGTAGTGCAAAGACTGGAAGATCTCACAAGAGATTGAGAGGTAATCAGCTTTCCTCCACCCCAACTCCATGCCAGTCTTCAGGCAGGATGGAGAGCCTTCTTACGGCTCTTCTATCATGTCATTGCCACTCCCCTGGCCCCATAGCTCTGTCCGTCAGAGTTCAGTTGCATCTGAGGCTTGTCCAAAAGTCCTCCTCTTCAAATTTTCTCACCACTTTAGGCCACATTGAGCATTTCCTTTCTGGACTTCAATGAGATTGCCCTTTCCTTCATTTGTTAAAAGCACATTCAACACTTAATCATACACACGACACAGTAGAAGGAATACAGATCTGGAAAGAACTAAGGTCTTACCCTTGAGGAGCTCACAGTTTCTACCATGAGAGGAGGATGTGAAGAAGGGATGACACATTCTCAGTTCTAAGGATAACTCAGCAGGTGAAGTGACAGTCATGCATACATTGTCTCATAGAATAGATCCAATGTCATTGTCACCGTGATTGCTTGAAGCTACTAGAACATAGTCTAGCTCATGGTGAGCACGCCATGGATGTTAGCTTTTAGTTTTACTGTCAATGCTATTATATATTAATTTATTTATATTACTTCGTCCTTATTTTGCTGTTACTGTACAAACAGAAGGGTAAGCTGTCACCTCCCCACAAGTGGTTTAGCTTGTGAAATTACTCTTCTGCTTAGTGATTGGTAAATGCCAATGTCAATGGCACTTTATTTCTCTGCCTATAAAGTGAGGCTACCAATAACGACCTTTTTAGAAGATTTCATTGGTTCATCATTTTCTCCCTTCATTCATTCAACTACGTATGGAGTTCCCATTATATGTCAAACTCTGGGCTAAGAAGGCAGAATATAGCAATTAACAAGACAGACAAGACAAACGTAGTTTGCTATGTTCCAGAATTTTGGAGATTTAAGTTAAGATTATGTCATGTGAATGTATTTTGTGACATGAGAGGCACAAAATGTAGATACATGTAGAATATTATTATAATTTAACAACCCACCGACAATACTGTAGTCAAGTCCAGGGCACAGTCTCAGGAGCTGAGAATATCATTGTGCTTACCTGGCTCTGCACCTGCTTTCATGGGCACTTTCCAAATGTCTGCTGAATGAATTAATGAGTAGAAGAATTCATTGGAAGCATTAATACTGAAATTCAATTTGCTGCATAGATAATGATCATGATGAAAAGGAGGTGGATGAGAACACCTATGGAATTAATAAGCTCCTATTACATGGTAATTATGATCCTGTGTAGTTTATGATCATTACCCTCCTACCAGCCATGGCATTTGGTATCAACATTCTCATTGTAGAGATGAGAAAAAATGAAGCTCAGAGATAATTATGTAACTTGCCCAGGGCTTCAAAATGGTGAGGAACTGGTGCCTGAGAACACACTCACATTTTCCTTCTCCTTTAAGGGTAGTTTTATCCCTTCCCTGTACCCCATTTTTATTAGTAAGGAACATGGTCTTCTTTCCCAGGCTAAACTAACTAGGGATGGATGAGGGGATGAGTTGTACCTAATGTGTCACAGCTGGAGAAGAGTATCATGGCTATTAGATGAAATTAATGCCTGAAGGCAATCATTACCAACCCCAGCCTAGGAGGAACCCAGGGCATCTCTGATAATGTGGTCTTGATTCCCTCCCAACATTTTCCAAATAAAGCGAAAATAAACAACAGATTTCCTTAATGCCAAACGACTGGGAGTTGCTGTGCTGAGAGAATCTTGATACAGAATTCAGCCACACAGTTACCAAAGAGAGTCTGGAATTCAGCTATTTCACCTGTTTACTTAATAATACATCTGCTCTTCTTCATCCCCATCAAGGGCCCCCTAGCCTGAGCTTTGATACCACCAAGGCTGGAGAACACCTTCATGCTTGAGGTAGCCCATTTTATCTTTGCAATGAATTCGGTGGAAAATCTCTGGTGTGTTGAGCTGAAACCTTCTTCAGATGGCTTCTTCTCCTTGGTTTTAATTTTCTCCCTTGGCTGTCACTCAGAACTCTGATCTGCTATCCACATGAGCAGGGTTTCCCTGCTACCTTTTTTTTTTTTTTTTGGTAGAGACAGAGTCTCACTTTACCGCCTTCAGTAGAGTGCCATGATGTCACAGGACTCACAGCAACCTCTAGCTCTTGGGCTTCCGCGATTCTCCTGCCTCAGCCTCCCGAGCAGCTGGGACTACAGGCACCCGCCACAACGCCCGGTTATTTTTTTTGGTTGCAGTTCATCCGGGGCTGGGTTTGAACCTGCCACCCTCGGTATATGGGGCCGGCGCCCTACTCACTGAGCCACAGGCGCCACCCTTTCCCTGCTACTCTTACGATGCTTATCATACCACACTCTTAGATACTCGATTTTATTCAACTCATTATCACTATACCTATGTTTATCTCCAACTAAGCAATTATGTCTGTATGGACTGATGTGCTAGTTTTGTTCTCCAAATAAATATTGATTGTATTATTATGAATGTACTACTAATCATATATTACTTATCCTTATATTTTATTGCTATTACCATATTATTAATTACATTATTATTAATGTACCAATGTGTCGATGGTAGTGTGGCTAGTAGCTGTGCCCCGTGGCCTTTAATTAGTTCCTGGACATTCATCCTTTTGGGAGAGAATCAAGAGAGCTGCTTTTCAATAGGTGCAGACTCTCTGCAGCCTTGGCCCTGTCTCCAGCTCTTACAGGGTGGGTAGCAAGCAAACTTTTCCAAAAGAAGGCTGTGTTTCCAGGTGCCAAAAATGCACTTGGCCATGGAGCTGTTGCAGAAGGCCCCAGGGGGAGCCTCTGTGTTTTTGCATGGTTGTGGGTTGCTAGGTCTGGGATAACCTGGGGCAGGCTGCATTGCTCACCAAATCCTTAAATGAAGTGCTTCGGAAAGGGAACATGGGGTAAGCTCGCCTGGCAAAGTCAACTACATAGCTGCCATGTCAAAGACCTCATTCAAGGTATGTTCAGCTGAAAGCATGGAACAACTTGGTCAGACCAGATGGCTGGACCACGCCGGAGGGAGCCAGTCATCTACCAAAGCTTGTTTAAGGTAATCTAAAACATTTTTTTAATAATAATTTCATTAAAATGTCTTTCCCACCTGCTTCTAAATAGCAGTGAGGCCAAATCCATGTAACTAGGGAGAATTTCATTACAGTGGAAACTGTCTTACATGCGTTGTTTTCTTCCGCAGTCCAGTAACGACGTTCCCAAGAGGGATCAGGCTGGGACTTCCCAGGATGTACGGCATCAATGATGTCAGTGCCACCCTGGGGCCCCAGAGAACCCGAAATCTGACTTGGTGGATAATATGATCTGCTGGATTGCTAGGCCAAGCAGCAGGCCCTCCCACGCCACGGGGAGAGAGAGGCTGAGTCAGCAGCCCTCTGGGTGAGGCCCCTCACCCAGTGACGCGAACCTCCCCGTTTTGGATGGAGGCCTCTGAAGCCACCAACATGCCTGATCCTTCTTGGGAACATCATTACAGCACTAGCTGGCACAGAGTACTTTATTGGGCTTATGGGGTCTGTCCTCTGGGGTTTCACATCCGGCCTCAACCAACAGCCAGAGAGTCTTTCTCCACAGTTGCCTAGTGTGGCCTGCAGCACATGGACGTGAGGGTCTATTTAGATGTCTACACAACGGAATGGGAGAAATTATGTTATTTTACAAAGTGACTGCTGTGATGCCTTTCCCCTCTTTATGGCCATAAAATTCTTTAAAGAGCAACTCAAATGCCTTTCAAAAAGAAAAAAAGAGCAATGTCTCTGCAACCCCCTCAAATGGAAACTCCCTTTTTCCATTTTCCCAGGTACCTCAAGATCTAAAGATGAAATAGGCATCCTCTGTGCTTGGAATTCTAATTCTAAACTACTTCTACTTTATCCTTTAAAAGCCCAGTTTCCTTGAGGCTCATGTGACCTTCCATGGCTCCATACCGCTGACGTTTGCTGACGTCCTGATGACCATCCCCATTCATTGAAGACTTCAGTACCTGACTATTTTCCTCTCCACTTCCTTTCTGTCACCGTTTTTGATAACCTCAACATCTACGAGGATGGCTCATTCAACTCTCAGTCTTCTCTGTTCTTTCAACTCTTTGTCACTGAGAGTCCTACTCTCACCCACCTCAGCCACTCACTCCTGATAGTTGCACCCCCTAGTAAAACCTCCACTCCCCCAGTCTGTCCCAAGAATTGTCCCCTCTAGTTCCTCCACTACAATCCCCTCTTATTCTTTCATTACTAGTACCTAGACCCTAACAATGTCTCAGTCTCATTGAGAATCCCCTCAATTCCCAATCCTTTCTCTCCCTCTCCTTCCCCCTAACTCTCTTTTCTTCCTTCTCTCCCCTCTGCCTCTCTTTCTTCCTCCCCCCTCCCTCTCTCTACCCTCTCTGCCCCCTTCTTCTCTTTCTTCCTTCCTCCATTCCTCCCTCGCTCTCCCCTCTCTCTCCTTCTCTCCCCCTTCCCCCTTTCTCTCTTCCTCTATCCTCCCTCTTTCTTACCCTCTCCCCTCCTTCCTCTCTCTCTCCCCCTTCCTCTCTCTCTGTCCCTGCTTCTCTCCCCCCCTCTCATTTCCCCCTCCCCTTTTCCTTCCATCATCTTACATGGAGAAACCACAACCCCATTTAAACCTAACTATGCATATTCTCTATGCCTGCCCCTGGGTAGCTTAGTGTTGCTGGAGAAAATCAAATGGCCGCTCTGATTGGCTTGATTGAATTCAAACTCCCAAATCTCAAATGCTAACCATTAACCTAACATACTCCCTAGGAAGTTCCATTCCCACCTCTATAACTGTCACTGTGTACCTTCTCTCATCTCCACATTCTCATGCCCTCCTTCTCTACCTTTCCCCAACTCTCAGCTGATGCTCCTACTTAAAAAAACAGAAGGAAGAAGCCAGAACCTGCTTGTCTACCCAACACAAACATCTACAAAGTCTGCCTCTCACCACACCCACATTCTCTCCCACCCCCCGTAAAATGGCAGCTGTGCTATGCTCCTGCCTCTGCCCTCTACTTGAGATCTGAATCCCATCCCTTCTCCATGTCGGGCACTTTACTAATGGCTCTCAATTTATTCTTCAGCCCAGATTTCTCCCTGAACTCCAGATTGTTTATCAAACTGCCTATTTGACATCATCTGCTTGGACATCTAATGGGCTTCTCAAGGTTTACCTGAGTGATAACAAACTCTTGATCCCCCTTCCACACACACACTCAAGACTGTTTCCTCCATCTCAGGGAATGCCAGCTCCATCTCTCTATTTGAGATCTCAAAACCTTGGCATCATTTATGACTCCTTCTCCTGCATCTACCCTTGTCTGCCATCAAATCTTGACAGTTTCATCTTCAAAGCACATCCACAATATCACGATTTATACCTCCCCAGTTACCGTTGTGATTCAGGCCACTGGCATCTGTGGCTGGGATGATTGCAATCTGGTCAGTTTGTTCCCAACATAGCAAAATCATGCTGTCTGAACCTAAGATCCTGTCACTGCTCTGCTCAGACCTCCCCTCAAAGTCCACTCCCTTCACTCAGAGTGAATGAAAAGCCAAAGTCTTCATGATACTCTACATGCCTTTCTGATTCTAGCTCCATCTGCTACTAATCTTTTCTTTGATCTACTCTGCTCAGCTTCCTTCCCTTCCTCAGGCATATTTCTGCCTCAGCACCCTCAAACTTGCCTTTTCTTTGCCCAATTACACAGCTTACTCCCTTATATTCTATAGCCTTGAGCATGTAACCTCCCCAGAAAGACCTTCTCTGACCTCTCCTAACCTGCCAGCACCCCCTCCTCCATGTCCTTGCTTAACTTTTCTTCCTAGAATTTGCCACTGTCTAACATACAGGTTATTATTTATTTCACTTACTATTTCTTCTAGGGAGAAGGTTATTATTTATTTCACTTACTGTTTCTTCTGGGAGCAAGGATTTTTGTCTTATTTATTCCCAATTAAAACCTCAGACCAGAAACCTTCTTCTGTGCTCTATCCATTTCACAGTAGAAAATCAGGCTTGAGACAGTTATGTAGCTTGCGCAAGGCCACACTGGTGATCACTGATGTTTCTTTGGCCTGACCCCCTTACTAGAGGACACCTTTACGTTGCTTCTCCTACTATAATACTGCACCTCCTGAAAGCAGTAGCTTTCAGATTCAGTCCTATATCTCTAAGCCCCAGTCCCTTCCACATTAACTCCTATAGCCTGAAGTTGTCAGCATTTCCAAATAAATTTCTATCAGCCCCTCCAAAGCAGAGAGCCACACTTCTCCATGTTCTAACTCATTCTCTGCCCAGAGTGGACCAATGAGATAAGGTCAGCCCTGTCACATACTGAAAAGGAATTCTACAGGTGATAACATTCTAAGTAGACTTTATATGGCATATTGGATTAGAAATATACTTTATAAAACATTCTTTTTGTGTATTCTTCCTGACCACTCCAGTCAGAACTTTGACCCTGGATTCAGAAAGTCCAAGTTCAAGTTTTGACTCCTTCATGTGCTGTGTGTCCTGTTTCATGTGTGACCTAGAGCAAGCTTTTTAATATCTCATTGACTCAATTTCTTAATCTACAAAATAGTTCCCACTGCAGCGGGTTATTGTAAGGTGTTAGTGATATTATGTTTATGAAACCTTGATCTCACATGCACACACAGAGTGAGACAGCACAGAACATTTAGGATAATAAGGATATACTAGCATGATGTCAAGGGGTATAAAGAGGCCCACTAGAGCTGAGTGACTTGTCAGCCTTCCATAGCCCCAAACTTCACTCTTGATTCCCAGAAAACCTATCTAATAAATGAATTCATTGTTGTCACATTGGCCCAAGTTAGAATGTGTGAATTATTCCATCACCTTGGCAAGAAACAGCTGGAAATCATCAAATCATCTGTCAATCAAAAGCCATTAGTTAACCACTTCCCTGTGCTCTTTTCTTTACCATGTCTGGAGGTTAAAAAAAGAAAAAGGAAAAAAAAAAAAAGATAGACCATACCTATATAGGAGTATATTGAGGAGTTAAACATTTATAGGGGAAAGAAAACTAAGAATGCTCTACAGGAAGTGGGCAGAGAAGAGATACCAATGGCCATCAACATCAGAGGGGCAGAGATCATTCCCAGAAAGGGTAGTCAGGGAGGGCTTCCAAAGGGAGGCAATACTTTGGGCTGGCTTTACATGTACATTGGATCCAAAAAGGAAGCAGCGCAGCAGAAGTGTCATTTGAAAGGTGAGGCTGGAAAAGAAAGATGGAACCAGGAGCTCAAAGACCTTGAATAACAGTTGAAGAACTTTGATCTTGATCTTATAAGAAATGGGGTGGAGGGTAGTAAGTCAACATTTAAGAACATAAGAATGATCTGAAGTTAAAAAAACTGGAACGTCATATCTTGAAAGTTCCTTTTTCAGTTCAGCCTCCACCTGTGACCAGGCAGAAAATCTGGGTCTAGGAGATGAAGACTTGTCAAGGAGACCAGTCAATCCACGACAAAGAGAAGACTTCAACTCTGGTCTCTGTCACCTTGTCTGTCCTCTCTCTGCCCTGTCATCTTCATTAAAGTATTTCCTATAAGGCAAGTCTAGTGTTGACAAATTCCTTGGTCTTTGTTTATCAGGGAAAGACTTTATTTCTCCTTTATTTATGAAACTTAGTTTGTCAGGCTATAAAATTCTTGGCTAGCAGTTACTCTGTTTAAGAAAATTAAAGATGGGACCCTGATCCCTTTTGGTTTGAAAGGTCTCTGCTATTAATCTCCTGGGTTTTTCTTTGTAAGTAACTTGTTGCTTTCATCTCACAGCTTGCAGGGTTTTCTCCTCCACTTAGACTTTGGTTAGGCTGTTGCCTATATGTCTTGGTGATGTCCTAAATGCTATGAATCTTCCAGGTGTTCCATCAATGACCATCTTGTATCTGGATAGCTAAACCTCTGACAATACCAGGGAAGTTTTCCTCTATTATTCTCTCAAATAGACTTCTCATATCTATTGGTTTTTCTTCTTTCCCCTCAGGGATACCTATAATTAGGTATCTTATATTAGTTTACTTTGCACAACTGTATATTTCTTTCAGTGATTGTTTATTCTTCTTTGTTCTTTTTTTCTACATTTTTTAACTGACTGAATTACTTTGAAATCCTTGTCTTTGAGCTCTGAAATTCTTTTCTCTGCTTGGTGCCATCTGTGGGTAAAGCTTTCTGATATATTTTGTAATTCCCTAAATGACTCTTCCATTACTTTGAGTTCTGTTATTTCTTTCTACAGGTTATTTATGTTATTAGTGAACTTTTTGTTGATGTCCTGAATTATTTTTTTGGTTTCTTTGTCATGTGTTTCTACCATCTCCTTGATTCTGTTCATTTTACTTGCTATCCACAATTTGAATTCTGTATCTGTCATTTTGATAATTTCCTTTTGGCTGGAGCTCATTACCAGAGAGTTATTGTGATACTTTGAGGGTGGAGAGACATCCTGTTCTTTTCATGTTGCTGAGGTTTTTACTTTCTTATCTAGGGTCATTTTTTCTCAGCTCAAAACAGCAGCTACAGTACCCTGATTGCCTCTACTGAGGCCTTTGTTGCTTGACAAAGATAGGGATGGGTCCCCTAGATGCTGTGTTTGGAACTCTGCTGAGACCTCTGTTGCTTGGTACAGATAGGCATAGGTACCTTAGATGCTGTGCTTGGAACCACTGCAGAAACTTGACCAGGCAAGAGAGGGGTGGATGCACCATGAATCTTTAATGTGCTACTCTGCTGCCTCTCCCCTGCCCCCCTGTGCTTGTCATCTGGCCAGTGTGGCATGGCCAGAGCCTTGTGCCAGTTGCACACGTGAAATGGAGCTGGCCAGCAGGCTAGTGTGGGGAGGTTGGTGGGGGAGATGGAGGAGAACCTCACATTCATGTGTGGTGTGGAGCGGGACCCCTGGACAGAGTGGACCTGTGAGGCAGGGCATCTACTTAGGATGAAGCACATCCACAGATTATGGTACTCATATGCGTGGGCCAGGGCAGCCAGGGGATGGAGGGCCTGTGTAGGGCAGGGCATGGTACCAGGGTGCCTGTGCAGGACAGTGAAGGTCGGAGTCATGCAGACCACCCAGATCTAAAGTCCATGGCTGCGCTGCACTGGCTTTTATCTCCCTTGGGGCTTTTTATCCAACAGTGCGGTGGCAGCCATTCAGCTTCTCCAGCAGTCCAGCTTCCCCAGCAGTGGGCCGTGGGGTGCCAAAGGAGATGAGTACATGCTCCACCTGGGGCCTGTGGGCAGTGCAGTCTAGTAGAAGGCCAGGCCACAGAAGTGGGTGCCACACACTTAGTCTCCTGCTCTGCCAGGACCCTCACGGTGGTGACAGCAAGGAGAGTGACATCACTTGCCTGTGGGGTACACACAGCACTGAGATTCCCTGTACCCCACCCACCTGGGCTGCTGTCACAGATCTGACTCCTGGACAAAAACAGCATTCTGAGGTTGGGATGTCATGAGGATGCCAGCAGCAGCACCCTGGAAAGCAGGCTAATGCAGCCGTACAGCCTCCAGTCCAGTCTCCATGTCAGTCTGGAGGGCCATCGCCATGGAAGGGCCCTCCCGCACCTGTGGGTGCAGTATCCGCAGGGGATCCGTGGAGCCTGGGGTTTTCTCCTCTTTCCTCTTCCCACACAGGGGCACCTTCTCTAATTTTCTCTGGTCCATCCACTTATATCTTCTTCACTTTACTTCTGCCTCCTCTCTGTGGATTCCAGTGCTCAGAGGATTGATCCAAAGGTTGGGATCTATCTGCCATTTTCAATCCTCTCCACATGAGCAGTGTTGTGCAGGCTGCTTCTAGTCAACCATCTTGCTATCTCCATTTCCTGGTTTCTGGGTGTCCTGATGTCCTCCGCAGGATGGCTCAGCACCTCCAAGTCTGTGTGGCAAGGGATGTGCCAGAGCTACCTAAGATCCTCAGGAGCAGGCAAGACACAGTCATGCTAGTGGCCAGATGAATGGCCGTCCCCAAGAAATTTCTAGCCTAGCTGTTTTAGACTTATCAGCAAGACAATCAATATGCATGAAAAACAAAAGAATAATTACCATTGGGAACTGGAGAAATTCCTTATTGGTAAGTAAACATGGGATTATGATCCAGTAATTCATGCCTGCAGTCTCTAGCGGAGAAAAACCAGAGATGATAAATGTACTTCATGGTCACATATGAAGGAGCATCTATGAAAAAAGCTAAACACAATGTATGGTTTGACATTCAGAGATTATTCCAGAGCAGCTTATCTGTTAGCTCATTAAAATAATGTTCACTCAGTACCATTATTCTAAAGATAAATTCCCACATAAAACAAATATCACCACATTTATACAAATAGTTTCTAATATCACAAAGGATTCATGGCAGAAGCACTAAAGCCACCATGCAAATTCCCTATAATTTCAACAATTGCATTTACATGATGATTGTGTCATCATTAAGTCCTTTCATAAACATGATAACATTTGAATTGCTCAACCATTTGGATGTTTATCTCCAGGTTATAGATAAGGAAATGAAAACTGAGAGAGGCTAAGTGTAGTGGGTGTTGTGGTATGCCACCCAGATTTCCTTAGGACCAAGCTTCCCCTTCCTCTAGACAAAATGGTAGGCTGCTGATGGATCACAGCTGACTCTCCAGGAATTGTCCCCTGCCAAAGGGAGTTGCCTTGCCCATGTTTAGGAGCCCTTGATTGGTAGCCCAGATCTACTGACTTGCTAGTTAAAGTGTATAAAACTTCATCCCTTTGCCTGGATCCAAGACATCTCTGAAGGGCCTTCTGCACATCGTAGTTGCTGGCGGGATCAGTGGAACCTTCTGTTGCAACCTCATCACGGTACACCATTTGCCTCTTCCTAGTTCTATGCCCTAACAAGTGTGGATCTCCAGGGTCCTCCCCCTTTCCATGTCCCACCCCCTAGTAAATATCCTGCATGCAAATCCAAACTAATGACTCTAAGTAACTTGAATAAAGTCATCCTACCAGCAAATAACAGAACCAAAACTTGAATGAAAATCTCACGTTCTCTTCAGAGAACACCAATCTTCCACCTGTCAAGCCGTCCTATTCTATGGTTCGAATATTGATGTTCCCTCCCTCAATTCATATGTTGAAGCCTAATGCCCAATGTTGTGATATTAGGAGGGGCCTTTGGGAGGTAGGTAGGTCATGAGGGTGCCAACCTCATGAATGCAACCAGTGCCCTTTTAAAAGAGGCCTGAAGGAGCTCTTTGTTTGCCTTTGCCACCATGTGAGGACACAGCTAGAAGGTGCCATCAGTGAAGCAGAGAGTGACCCCTCACCAGACACTGAATCAGCTAACACCTTGATCTTGAACTTCCCATCCTGAAGGACTGTGAAAAACAAATTCTGTTATTTAAAAACAACCCAGTCTAAGGTATCTTGTGATAGCAGCCTAAATGGGCTAAGACTGTCTACAAGTGGCTGTGGCTGCTGCACCGTATCTCCCTCCATCAGGCACCCCTCTGGCTAGCTTTAATTACTTTAGCTTTCCTTGCTTTCCATAAACATGCTGAGCACATTCTCATCACAGGGGTTTGCACTACTTCTTCCCTGTGTCTGAAATGACTTCCCCCATATAATCACATGTATGGCTTTTGCCATTCGGGGCTTAGCTCTGACGTCACCGCCTCAGAGATGCTTCTATGACCACCCAATATAAAGTAATCCCTTGGTTCTAGGCTTTCTTCTTTAGATATTCCTCTGCTGTATGTTCATCGCAGCACTTACTACTCCATGTTAGCTTGCTCATTTATTTGTGTATTTGTCAACTGTGTTCTCCCTGAGGGCTGAATCTCCAGGACAGTGTGATCCTCATGACAGGGACTTTGTGGATGTTCTCAGGGCCATGAATGAAAGTTCTTGAAGTGTAATCCATAGGTCTGGTCTAACTTTTTCTAAATATTAAAACATTAAACGCCTTTTTCACTGAATTATATTTCCAATGATTGGGTAAATGCAACAGTGAGCAAAACTGCTGGTTCCTTAGCACCAAACAACCACTGGCACCAAATTGCATTCTTTTTCATGCCATTGCAGAAAAAAAGTCAGCTTCACTAAAGAATGCCCTTCATGAAGCAGTATACCAGTATCCTCCGAGTGAGCAACGTATGAGGTTGCATGAGTCTGCATGGTTAAAGGATCTGTTATGAGTTCAAGATAGGCCATTGGATTTAATTTATTAATTTTTTTGAGGCAGAGTTTCACCCTGTCCCACTGGGCAGAGTGCCATGGTCATAGTTCACAGCAGCCTCAAACTCTTGGGCTTGAGCAATCCTCTAGCCTCAGCCTCCCAAGTAGCTGAGACTACTAGGCATGCACCACAATGCACAGTAGTTTTTCTATTTTTAGTAGAGACAGGGTCTTGCTTTTTATCGCTCTGGTCTTGGACACCTAAGCTCAAGCAGTCCACCCACCTTGGCCTCCCAGAGTGCTAGGATTACAGGTGTGAGCCACCACACCTGGCCAGACCAATGGATTTTAATGTCAGAGTATAAAAAGTTATTAATACTGTTTCGAATTCCTCATTGCAACTGACTTTGAAGAACTTACTGCCAATTGAATTTTATTTTAGCATCAAAGAAGATTATTCACAACTATCTGAAAATACTATTAAAATATTTTCTTATCTCCAACTACATAACTATGTGAGACCAGATTTTCCCTATATACTTCAAGAAAAACATATATCACAACAGAATGAAGGCAGAATTTGAGAATTCAGCTGCCAGATGAAGCCATATATTAAAGAAATCTGCAAAACAATGTTACTCTTCTCATTTATTTTTGTTTTAAAAAATCAAGCCATCTTATAAGTTTTATAAATGATATTAATATTAATATATAATAGAGTTACCATTATCTTAAAATAAATGAATATTTAAAATTTCTTAGTTTTAATTTCTAAGTTGGTAAACATTGGTTATTATAGCAATAAATAAAACACATTAACAAAGGCTTTTTGGCATCCTCAATAATTTTCAAGAATGTCACGAGATCCAGAGACCAAAATGTTTGAGATGCATTGGCCTAAATCAGTGCCAGCATAGAGGTGACATTCCAAAACTACTTATGGAATAATTTCAATATTTATAAAAAGGAATAGATAATAAAAATACATTCTGCATTGGATTACGCATCATATCTCTGCACATTACAAAAATATAATATTGTATTCACCTGAGCGAACAGGTGTACTTTCATGGTGGCTAAAAGTATAATAAAGACCTGTCATGAAAGAAAGTATCTATCTCAAGTTTGATTTGTTTTTTAAGTTTGATGTTCTTAAATGGAAACCTCCATTTCTTACAGACAGCCAAAATCTCACCTATTTTTAGAATGCAGGACGTCTGTGGGCTTAAAATTCATTTTCATGGACCTTGCTTTGCCCAGTACTGTTCTTTACCTGTAGCAAGGGACATTTACGAGAAGCAAGAATTCCAGCACAGTCTCAGACAGCTAATGGACTCATCTCTACACTCTATCAATCAGATTTCCCAAAGACATGGTGGAAGTGCCTCCAGGAAGTCTGCTTTGGAAGCCCAGACTCTTGAAGTCTCTATTTCATAGAGATGTATGAAACAAAATTCATAATAAGAAGCACCAAGTTGATCCTCTTCCTCAAGCTCCCAGGGGATGATAACCAGAGAAAAGCAGAAAAAACTAAAATTATCAACTCAATTGGGGAGACTTTGACCATGCCAGTGTTACAAAGGTTAACATTAAACAGAACTGAAGTGAACATTCTGAATATTGAGACTCAGAGACGATGATGGGGCTTTCTGCCTGACATTTTCTGGAGCTGTTCCTGAGATTTTCAACAGCTTTAAATCAGACTTACTCTATGGCTGACCAGATTTTGAATAATAGTCCCAACTGGCTTTTATAAGAAAAGTACAGGAGGTTTGCTTCAAATTTTATAACAAGAAGATTGTTTATAACTGAATTACAGCAACATCTTGATTAACTAGAACCAAAGTAACAAGAGCTACGTTTGAAATAATTGAAGTGAGAAGAAAATCAAGTGACTTAAATAATGCAGTAAATGGGAAACATGACATGCTGAGTATCCAGGGTCAAACATCCTTTCAGCTCAGTCTTCTGTACTTCCAATGTTCAGTTGCACTTGATACAGCAAATATGACTCAAGATAATGACTCAGAGGCATCAAAGATTGAGGCACTCACCAACTCCTCATGCATTTTAGAAAACAAATAGGCACAACTTATTTAAAAATTTGCATCATGTTGTAGGATAACTTGGAAGCCTATGAGGTTTTGCAAAGCTGGACCACAGACTATTATGTTATGTCCACCTTGTGTGACACAGTCACACTGATTTCAGCTAAAATTGAAGGTGGATACAAGATCATCTTTATTATGACAAAAGAGAGATCAGGCTTTTTAAAAATGTAATGTGCTTTACTTCACTCCCATTTCTTTCTACATACTTGACCTTTGCTCTACTTGGCCTGGTTGGTTATCCATTGCTGGGGGAGTAGAGATATTACAATAGAGTCCTCAGTTAAAGATGAGGCATGCTCATCTTTCAAAGCAATAAAGGAAGTGTGGAACTGGAGTTTTTGTTCAAAAGAAGGTTGGTTTTCTAATCCTTTTTATTTTCTTTTCACATTGGCCATTCCTGGAAGATCCACCTCTAAGATTTCTCTGGTAGTGTGGTGAGGATACCTCTTCTGTATGTGGCAGGAGCTGGTCAATTCAGGGCAGTAAAATATGGTGTAAAAAGGTGCAGAATAAAAGTCATGACCCTTTCTCCGTATATTCAGACATCAATCTGAGGAAAAGAAAAAGTAGAGATAGAAAACAAAGCACATAGATTGTGTGTGACATTCTTTTCTCTCATCTTTGAATTAGAGAAAAGAAGATATGTTAGCAAAGTAGAAATAATCCTGAAGGAATAAGAAGGTCTTCTGGGGAAATGCCAAGTCTCAGACTCCCCCATAGGCTTGACAGTGCAGTGTGGTTAGGCTGAAGTTGGCCTTAAGTTGAGATTTTCTGATGCTGCCTTCTGTTCCCGTGTAGCATAAAAGTGGAGTTGAGAGGCCATAGGCTTGTGGTAGGGTCTTCTCTATGGATGACGGGTATATGAGAGTTCTCCAGAAAAACAAAACCAAAAGGAAACATATATGAGAAAATTTATTTCAGAAATTGGCTCATGTGATTATGCAGGTTGAGAAATCCTAGAATCTGCTACTGGCAATCTGGAAAAAATAGGAAAGTTGTTGGTGTAACTCAGTGTAATTCAGTCTGAAGGCTTGAGAAATAGGCACTGATTCTTTAAGTCCTGGAGTTGAAGTTTCAAGAACCAGGAGCTCTGACACTGAAGGGTAGGAGAAGATGGATGTCCTAGCTCAAGAAAAGAGAATGCGTTCACCCTTCCTCCACCTTTCTGTTCTTGAGGCCTTCAACAGAATGATGTTCACCCACACCGAGGAGGGAGACCTTCTCTACTCTGTCCACCAACTGAAATGCCAGTCTCTTCCCTCTTCCAGAGAGACCCTCACAGACACACCCAGAAGTAATGTTTTAAACCAGCTCTCTGGGTATCTCTTAGCCAAGCTGACATAAAATAAACCATCACTGTGAGAAAAATGATCCTGTAACAGAAGCTGGTGGGGTTTTTAACCAGGAGAACAAGAGGAAACCAATGCACAAAAAAAGGGGAATAGATAATTATCCACAAGAATGCTATTCAGGTCAAAGAAAAATTAGTATTAAAAGCCAGCAATGAGCCCAGTTTCCAGGAAATGACAAGTGGCACCCTAGAGATATGGAATTCCCAAGAATGCCATTTCTCAAAGTCCCTGATTCTTCCCATTCTTCTTGGGGGGTCTCATGAGCTACCACTTCCCCTCTATATATCCAGGTGTCAACTTTGCAGAGGAATCACAGAGGTAATCAGAAAACTGAAAACTCAGAGACACTGAGCGCTAATTCTGAAGGGATTACTCAGTGATCAAATATGACTAAAGTTTTAATGTACATAGTTAGAACTGAAAGTTATCTTTCCCTTGCTATCAAGAGGCATATTAGAATTCATTATACATAGACTAAAGGAATTGCATTTTCTCTGTACATTCAAGTTGTTGGGTGAGAGAATTTGTCATGAGCTACATATGGGGGTCTCCCTTAGGATTGCCAGATCGGTGGGGAGCCTGTGTCTGCTTCGTGGGTCAACTAACCAATAGCTCGAACTAAACTCAGGAAGGCACACCATGCTAGGGTTAGAAACAGATGTAGAGTAATCAGCAGATGGAACGAACAAGGTAAGTTATCAAGGGGCTTTTTTTTTAAATTCTGAAAGTGTTAAAAGACTAATTGTTCTTTCAGAAAAGAAAGCCAAATTCTAGCTGGAACTCACACCATTAATTCTACTCTTTGGGGACTTCTGAGACACCTTGCAGAACAGGTGGGTCCATACCTAGGTCAGAAAGCCCTCGGAAAGCAATGCAAACCCAAGGCCATGTTTATGAAGTCCCTGGGAGGCAGGTGGCAGCCACTCTGATCCTGTAAGAGCTGGCCCAGCTAGTAGCATTGCCTCTCCCACACTAGGCAGGCAGGAGTTCGGATAATAATTCAAGGTGGTTTGGAAGGACACGCGATAGATAACTGGGTTGAATTATCAGCTGATACTTTTTGTCACAAACCAGATGCTCAATGCCAACTTTATAGGACCCATTTATGACTTAGTTCTGCACAGAGATACTCGCTGTCTGCTCTAGTGACTGAGCTTTTGGGTGGAGGGCATCACAGAGTCAAATGTTCAGCAAGAGTCACCCCTCGCTGAGGGTGAGGACTGAGTGACAATCCCTAGCTATCAGAGGAGAGATTTCATCAGTACCTAAGGTTACCAATAAAGCATTGCAGGGCTTGGAGGGTGGAGAGAAATAGAGATTTGAGGTTTGAGATAGAGACCTGAACTCAATCTGCTTGGATAGAATAGCCCTTAAATGTAAGTAAAAGTTATCTATAGATATGCAAACCTTACTAAGGAAAGAGTGAAATGGGGCTAATAATATGCTTTAATCTTTTGCTTTTCCCAGTAGTATGTACATGGCTCAGTATATCAATTGGCAGAGAGGAGAAATGAGGAATGCTGCAATTATAATGCAGGGACAAAAGAACATTAATAATTTTCGAAATTGATCTTTGTTCTAATAGCTTCCCCATCACTTATTTGCATAGCAATGCGCTTTCTAGAGTGCAGATAAGAGAGCATCTGAATTTCAGCTGTGAATTGTACACATTCACAATGGGTCTCATCCCACAGTGCTTTATATTAGCACTTTGTGGGCTTCTGTTAAGTACGTGACACCCACCATGTGTGCTTTGAGAGGAGAAAGATTGAGAACAACTGCTTATACCATGAACATATAGTTTGGGTAATATGCAGCTTTGGGGTGAGAGGGCGATGGGGCTGGGAACCTGAGCTGTGTGATCTTAGGCAAGTTGCTTCCCTTCTCTGAGCTAAAGTTCTCCTTTCCGTGGAGGGAGACAATTGAAGATGATTTCTACAAGAACTGCCAGAGAAAACAATGACAAATTCTTTCACGCCTCGGGACACAGCACTGAGTCCCCTGCCCAGTCTCTGAGTGTGCCAGCCTCGACACAGAAGTGTGCGCCATGGCTCTGGGCCTGCCGCAGGGACCTGAAAAGGGCTGCACTGGGGCGATTGTCAATCATTTTGGAGGAGAGTCACTTTGGTTACGTTGTCTCTGGCATCCCCTTTCTTCTCTAGTTCCTTCTTACCTTCCCCATCTCTCCACTAACACCACAAAATACTCAAGAGGCTCTCCATTATCAAAAATGCTTTCAGACAAGCCAATACCAACACTTTATTCCCTGCTGTGAATTTATGCCAAAAATCACTACCTTTAAGGCGTAACTGAGTCCCCTCCCACCACATGCATTGCCCCTTGTAACAATATGGTTTTAAGCTCTGTGCCAACTTAGATTCTGTCCCCTCTGTCCAATGCATACCTTCCTGATGCCCCTCACCAAGCCTCCAATATCATCTTTTAAGACACTTTAAATAGTTGCCACCTCTTCTGTACAGTTTTTGCAGCCCTGACCCCAAGCAGAGCTTTTTTGCTCCTCCCCTGGGCTCTGGCAGCATTTAGGGACATGACGCTTCCCCTCATGGCTCTCCTGACTACAGCCAGACCTTTACCTGGCTGACTTCTAAAGCCAGACTCCTTCCAAATGCCACCTCCTCAGAGAAGCCTTCTCTGAATGGCCTGAACTTCAAGTCCCCTCTCCCAGTTATTCACGACCCTGTTTTAATGTATTCACAGCACCCACAGCTCTCCTCAGTTATTACATTGACACATCTGTTTCTTGTTTATTGTCTGTCTCTCCCAAAGGAGTTCTTCTCCAAGGAAGTGTGTCTCATTCTCTGCAATTTCCTCGGCACCCAGAACAGAACCTGGCACTTTGTTAGGGCTGATAACTATTGTTGAGTGGATGACTCGTGGGTTCCTTGAGTGCTTGTCATGCTGTTCCATATGGGGTATGTTCACTTAGGTCTCTCTCTCCGCCTTGTATTTACATTCATTTGTGTTTTTACCACCAATTGGGTACTTGGTACCTATTTGGGGTGTATTGGGTATCTGATGATATAATAAATGAACAAATAGGACTGTTTTCTTCTTATATTAAGAAAATTTTTGTCTGATTTACAGTCTTCTAACATCCTTGCAAAAGTTAACCCGAAGAGTATCGTCTGCTCTTTCCATGATCAGTGCGGTTGGGTTATGATCAGGAGTGGTAGTATTGAACTTCTGTAAGTTAACCACTCAAGGGACTGTAATGAATTGGTCAACATACAGAGATGTTCATCATATGGAACTAGACCAACTGTACTGACACATACATGTGGTACATGTCTGGTCCATGAAAACTAGGTCAACTTCAGGAAATGGTCAATGTAGGTAGGTGGTCAACTAAGGAGGTTCTATTGTATACAAAAACTGCTGTGGTGGCATTCTGTGAGTTCTGATGCTGGCAGTAGACTGGAGCTGGTCTCTGCACTAGGCATCAGCCTTTCAGTGGCTGGATTCTAGGATGTTGTAGGGGTATTAGGAGAGAGGCTGGGGTTATCAGGGCTCATGCAGGAAGCTTAAAGTTTTTACCTAGATGTTTAAATACTTTCATGACCATACCATCTCTATCCTGCTTCCTGGGTGAATCTTAGCTCTGCCTGGTGCCCTTGCAAGGAAGAGCACCCTTCCAGGACAGACTTCACAGACTTGGGCCTGGGGCTCGACTGCAAGAGCAGTGCATTGGGCAAAGCAGGAAGCAGGCAAGGAAGGGATGACCTGCCTGGCACTTACGGTTCAGGGGAGTGCTTCAGAGGTGAGGGGTGTTGGGTGTACTGGGTGCTTTGGGAGACCTATAAACAGGCTGGCAAGGACACCCCATGCTGACTGAAAGCCTACTGCAGCTAGAAATCTCCTCCATCTGCACATAAAGCAGTGAATGAGCCAACCTCTGACACAGAATCCCAGGCCACCATCATACTCCCAGATGCATGAGGACAACCCTTTGCTTTAGGGGTGAGTTTTAAGACCCCTAAAACTGGAGGAGAAAGGTTACCGAAGTTTTGACTAGAATCCAATCTTCGGTATAGAGTTAAGAGCACAAGCTTTCAGTCGGGCAAATCTTGGACCACAATCTGGTGGTGCTTCATGGTGACTATGTGTCACTGAGAAATTCCTTTTATCTCAGTCTCAGTCACCTTGTCTGTAAAGTGAGAGCAGCCATATCTGCGATGTGTAATTCTAAGAAAGCCCTGAGAAGGATGACTGGCACTCCATAAAGACTCAGAGAGTGTTCATTATCACTATCATGGCTACTATTACTATCTCCCTTCTAACTTCAGAATATTGTGGTTTGCAATAATCCAAATTTAAATACTAAATGCTGAATTGATTCAGTGAGAGCTCAGACCCAAATCTTTGTCTCTCCATCTTCTGAACTTTGTTTCTACTCCAATCTAACACAGATTTGCCACCAGATTTCTGAAAAGATAGCTGACTTGACTAAGTGGCCTATGGCACAGTGCTTAGAAAAAGGAGGACCCCCACCTGGGCTGAGGGCTGACAAGGGAGACAGTGCTGAAGGAAGAAGGAGACTTCACACCAACTTAACACATAAAGTCTGGGAATCCTGGAGAGGTATACACAGTCTCACATGCCAAGTGGCAGCTTGAGGCATTGTAGCACCAGCTCTTCAGAAACCTTTAATTGATTGCTAAAACAAAGCATTTGTGAAAAAAATGCAAAGGTGTCAGAATTCAAAACAGGACAACAAAGAATCCCAAGACCTTTGGAAGGTTGGGTAGAACACTAACAGCTAGGTAATCAGGAACCTGGGGTAATCAATTGTCAACAATGGCCTAAGAATGCATTTAGAAAGGGACCTTGGAAAACAAATTTCATCTCTTTGGAGCAAATAACCCAGCTTCCCTAATCTAACTGCAGTTCAGGAGTCCAAAGGGCTCAGCCTGCTGATTCTCCATGCAGGGATGATCTTGATGACATCCTGTCTGGGCTGCCTCGGGGCTCCTTTCATCTTTGGTGGTCTTGATAAGAAGCCACAGGGATGGCCCTCCCTGTTCTTTACCCTGAATTGGAGGGCCTGCAGAGAGATCAGCCTCCCACAAAAGAGTTACTTCTTTTAGCAGTTCTCTGATGAAATAAAGGGTTTACCAGAGAAACCCTCTGTGGTTGGCCTTACTGACAATCCTGTTAGCAAACCTGAGGTTCCTTCCCTGCTTTGGTGAAGCACAAGCACAAGCTGGAGAATGCAGTTGAATTGTGGTGATTTTGAAGCTGCCTGGCAAAAGGATGGTTGATCTGAACCTAATTATTACCATTCCACCAAAATGTTGCTGAGGTTTAGCCTGTAGATGGGATCCCAGAAACAAGGACACTAGGAGCTTGACCTTTGACATCATTTATCAAAGCCTGACACCAGCTGGTCTCTTACCCACTTTTTATTTAGCCTGGAGGTGAATAAGAAAATAAAGAAGATGTCTACTTAACTAAGGGCTATTTATTGCTCCCTGGGTTTTAGTTAATGAAGAGCTTACTGTCGTTCTAACCAGCCAAACCACCCCTTTGCCTCCTCCGTCTAAATTAAACTAAAAGAAAGAAAGAGAATCAATTTTTTTTTCACTTGATTTTCAATATGTGTGTCAACCTGACTTTCAATGATCTGTGAACTATACCCTTGGTGTCTGTTCCCAAGGCTCTGGGGGTTAAATTCTAAAACCACCTAAAACGTTAGCATTAGGGGAGCCTAACTAATAGGAAGGTGAATTTCCTACTGCTCAGTTGTGCTATTTTCCATATTACCAATGAGGCCTGTCCCCCATCCACTTGCCAACGCGGGTCTATATGGACTGACATTTTATCAAAGACACTAGAAAAAGGAAGGCAGGGAAGAGGCAAGGTGGCAGGAGGGTGAGGAGGGTCCGATGCAAGAGGAGTGGCTGATGGCTCCCAGGCAGGGCTGGCAGAAGCTTGCTTGGTTGCAGAGAGCTTGCAGTGTGAGTGCAAGCTTTCACTCTTGGCCTAAGAAAACCTTTGCAGGGGCCTAAATACAACTTTTTAACTTAAAAAACTTGGGCAGTAATGAGTTCCAGCTGTGTGGCAGAGCAAATTCCTAATTCTGAATAGTTTCCCTAGAAAGAAGCAATCGTGTCTGTCCTTGCCTCCTTAACTCTTTCATCCCTGAGGAGGAGCCTGTTCTTTGGGCCCTGGGAGGTGGAACAGGTAGAGTGACCTTTGCAAGGTGGGCCTGGAGCAGGTCTCTGTGGCCTCCTTAGTCCCGATCAGATCCCTGAGATGGGCCATGGTTTTGCATCCTCTGCTGCTCCCTACCTTCTTCATTACAGTCATCATGTAAATGGGGGACTGGGAAACTGGAGACCAGTGGCCAACCCCTGCCTGTTGCTGTTTGCCTGTGTTTGTAAATAAAATGTGATTGGCACACTGTCATACCTATTCAATCATGTATTGTCTATGGCCGCTTCCGCGCTGCAGGACAGAGTTAAGTGGTTGTGACTGAGACAATATGGCCTGCAAAGTCTCAAATTCTAAGGACAGAGTCTTCCATAGCACAAATTTGTACAACCCCGACCTAAATAAAATTTAAGGTTGCTGGAGGCTTGCCTATCTCTATCAGTATCAAGGTTTGTTCTTTTTCACTGTAGAATTGGGCGAATAACAATCTCCTCAGAAATCACAGTCGAATCCATTTCAAACAAACGAACAAACAAACATCAAGGCCTACACAGTAAAGTGACTTGCCCAGAAGTAGTAAATGGTAGAGCCAAAGCTGGTATTGTGTACTCCTGGCTCCCAGGTGAGTGCTCTTTCCACCACACAAGCTACCTCTCAAACAAGGGAGCTAATCCCTACAGCAAGTGAACCAAAGTGACAGATCTTTGCTTTCCATGATCAATAGCAAAATACCCACATTCAACTGGTTTTCAAAAAGGACACTTTATTAAGAACTTTTTTCCATGTATTAAACAAAGATACTCTAGTATGGGATAAACATATTTTATAACTTCTATGTGTATAAAGATCTCATACTTTCATATTTAGATATTTGTATCTGATGATTATGTAATCATCAGAGTATTTAACCTAGAATAGAGGCAAAAAAAAAAAATACTTTCTGCTAAAACCTTATGAACAGTGGCAGGAATTTGCATAGTGATTTTAATGGCCTTTGCAATTATGCACAGAGTAAGTTATTTTTTCAACCAAATTTTAATTTAATTTTTCCAACAGTCTCCTAAGGATAAATTTTGCCTCTGACCAAATAGATCAAAAATTCCAAGAGGGCAAGTAAGAGATCTTTTGAAATGTGTGTATTCCTTCCAGCTTTTCTGGAACTTGAATAATATAATAACACAATAGAGTAAACTCACAATGAACTGGAATTGACCTAAACTGGAGCCCTCAAATAACTGAAATTCAGGTTTGGGCCACCCTTACCATCACTCAATATTTAGAGAATAGAGCCTCATAGCAACAAAACAAGTAGATGAAAATTTAGTTTAAAAATTGACAAAGCAAATTTTGGAACATGTCTCTGGAGTCGGTACAGACATGAGATGGGGAAGGTGAGTAATTTCCTGGGGTCCCCAAGGTTTGTTAGGCATATGCCCTTTGGGGGACTGGGCAGTGGATTCCAGGAAGCAGCCAGAGGGAAAGGTGGAGTCACCAGCTGGAGCTAGAGGAAAGGCAGGCTCCTGTTCCTCAAACCAGCTCTGAATCCAAGTAACCCAGGCCCTCAGTCTGGCTCGGCTCCCACTCGCCCACTTCTAGGCTCTTTGTCTTGTTGCCTGAAACCCCAATGCTGGGCATCTGTCAAACTGAACTGCTCAGGGTTCTCCCAAAGCACCCACACTCTCTCTTCAGAGGCAGAAGGGAATATGTGAACTCTGCTGCTGGATTCTCTGGGATCAAATGCTAGGTTTGTTCTTTTCTGGCTGTGTAACCGTAAGCAAGTTACTTCATCTCTCTGTGCCTCTGTTTACTCATCAATTAAATGCAAAAGATAACAGTGCCTCTCTCATAGGGTGGATATGAGGCCTAAGTAAGCAATTCCATGTCATGTGTTGAAGACACAGCTGCTACTCCAGGATTTTGAATGTGCTGCTCCTTCAGCCTGGAACACTCTCATGTCACCGCCTGGGAAAGAAAGGGACTTTCCCTGACTCTCTCGCTCTGTCCATCAGCTCCTGTACAAGGCTGGGTCATGCTCCCTGCCTTGGGTTCCCATGAAACCCTGTGCTACCAGAAGGCATTTTATCTTCTTGCCTGATTCCCATTAGACTGAACTCCCTGAGAGCAGGAATTTGGTCTAGTGCATCCAAGTGCCTAGCACAATGGTTAGCATGGACTATCACTCAAAGTCTACTTTTTAAATGAACACACAATGCATGAATGAATGAATTCATGGATAAATCAATGTATGAATGAATTAATATGTGAAAAACGAGAAAGCCAAAATTGCTCTTCCATATCTTCCATCTATCTGGACCCTGGATTGTGTCTATAACAAATACCCACCTATCCAGCTGTAAGTGAATTAGGAAAAAAGAACCCCCTTCCTCAAAACACTTCACTTCCATCTCTTAGAAAATGATTATAATACATTTATTTTGTTAGAAAAAGGCATTCATTTTACTGTCCTCCTCCTGAAAACTTTAATAATAAGTATATAAATCTGCAGTGTCTGTCTTGTGAATGGCAGTCCCAGGGGTTGTGCAGTGTGTACACACTGCAAGGATAGTGGCCCTGCCTGTGTGCCCCAAGGCAGGAAACCAGACTGATTCTTTAGAAACAAATGTTTATTTGTGAAACTCAGAAATCAGATCATTCTGTGAACCATTTGCTGTGAAGGACTGCAAGTCTAATGGCACATTGGGACGTAGCATGAAATCAGTCCTTTCTCTCGGTTCATCCATCCTCCTCTTCATTCCTACTCTGGAGCGCCTGTGGGCTTTTATTCCCAGCAGTGAGAAATGCAGAGAAAAGAGCATGGACTAGAAGCCAAGAGGCTTGACCTTTATTTCCATTAGATGGGTCATCCTAGGTAAATCTCTTAACTGATCTGAGACTTAGTTCCTTCTGCTGAAAATCAATCATAAAACAATTTGAAGAGCACACACTCTCTGCAAAAGTAAAGTGCTATCATCATCAATAATAATAATAATTATGAGGTCTGACAATTAAGTTTGCAAACTCATCCTAGAAAAATTGCTACATACCTTCTTGCTGAATATCACTATGGTCACCTTTGAAGTATTCCCCTTGGGAAGCTATGCACTGACACTATACCACCTCATCTACCCTTCAAAGCAATTTTGACACTCTTTTTCTAGAATAGTCATCATTGCTGTTGTCATATTACCCTTGATGTCCCAAATATCATCAAAATGTCTTCCTTTTATTATTTCCTTTATCTTCAGGTAAAGAAAAAAGTCATTTGTGGCCAGATCAGGTGAGTAGGGAGGGTGTGACAATACAATTATTTGTTTACTGGCTAAAACCTCCCTCACAGACAGTGTGAGCTCTTTGCTTTTGTTTACTGATGAGCTCTTTTGGGATCATTTTTGCACCTTTCTCATGCCAAGATTTTCAGTTAAGATTTTCCTGTTTCTCTATAAATGTTTACTTGATCTGCTATGCTTCTCACAGTCAGCTGACAATTTTGATGCACAATTCAATGAATTTTGCAACTTTTTTCATCAGTTCTGCTCATTACCATTCACCCTGATCTCTCTTCATCAGTGATGCTTTCTCTACCCTCAGAAAAACATTTAACCCATTTGTACACTGCCATTTTCTTCATGACATTGAAGTCACATACACTTGGACTCAAATTTTCCTCATTTAACTGCCACTCTTGCCAAGTTTAACAAGAAATGTAATGCTTGTTTGTTGCTCTAATTTAAGGTCCAACAGTCTCATGATGGCACACAATAATGAACACCACCCAACAAGACACTGCCATATGTTGACACGAACATGGCTGTGAGACACTGATTTACAAAGGTTGTAAAACCTTCCCAAGTTGTTTGTACAGTGCTGCCAACATAAAGGGCATGGCGGCAAATTCACAAACTTAATTGGCAGATCTCGTATTATTGCTTTAGTAATTACAGTGATAATACTTCTAGTCAACCCGCCACAAATGTCACATTTCAAATTGATTCAAATATTCTGTAGATGTGATACATTAGTTAACAGGGATTTGATTGTCTGACCAGTGCCACTGCCATCTCAGAAGAGAGAGAGCAAGATCTTAGGAAGGAGTGACACTTGGCAAGTTTTGATATAAATGAGAAAGAGGTTAGGAACATGAGATGTGTTCATGCCAGAAGAGTTTGAAGCAAGGGAAGGCGTTGATATCTGCAAGGAAGCCGAGGAATTGTCACCCCCAAAGTTTGGCATAAGGACTGTTTTGGACACAAGATTCAGGGCTCTGGAATGGCTTCTGAGGGATGATCACAAGTATGCTGTGCACTATAGTTTACATATTTGTTTGTGAACCAAACTCTGTAGTGACATTATAGACCTCAAAAGGTCAGTCCTAATTCTGGTTAAAGGAGAGAGGATTAGGAGGGAATTGTCAGAACATTTCCCCTTAGGATAGAAAGGCCCAGATTCTCCTGAAACCAAGCCATACTTTGCGGTTCAGGGCAATGTTGCAACCTTATAATGAAGATAAGATGTTTTGAGTCCAGATACTAGAATGTCAGAACTGAGAATGCAGATAATGTGCCTGATAACGTTGCTCGTAGAGATGAGGGAACTGAGATAACTTGCCCAAAGTCATGCATTAAGTGTGAGACCCATTACCCCAACCAAATTATTCTCTATGGAGATTAACGAGCAACATTACTCCAAATGAATGTACATCCATGAAGCACAGGCAGGAGATTCTGATGAACATCAGAAAGCTTCCCTAATGGGGTTTTCTAAATGTTCATATCTAGTTGCTCCACCTATAGCCACTACGTGTCCTGAGGAAACAGCCTGGGCTGAGTCTCTGGAACTGCCACCAAGGGTGGGGCCAGGTGCAGAATTCTGGCTGGCTCTGGTCTTCTTCCCTGCCTCCTCCCTGTATATTCTTTGAGTAATGCTTATGTCTGGATCACCAAGCAGAAGTGCCCTCTGTTATCCAGGTTTGCTCCTGTCCCTACAAATTGGGGCTCATCACAATGTTAGATATTGTTTTCTCTTTTCTAGGTCCACCTGCATTCATTTCTACCCATGGTGTGCACTTCCCTGAGTCTGTATGCCGGAGAAATATATTTCTCAGCCTATTTTGCTTCCAGCATTGTCTAAATGTGATTCAGCCTAAATATGATTTACCATTTGCCAGTGAGATGCTTTAGTATAAGATGTGGAAGGTGAAATAGAGACCAAGGCCATGATATCCTCTGGAAGGAGCAGCATAGGATTCCATGCAGATACGGGTTGTCATGGTCTCCTGAAATTTACCTGCCTTAGGCTATGGGAATAACAGGTTTCTGAGCTCTGGAGAGCTTCAAAAGTTTTACAGCTTTTGGAATCGCAGCTTAAAAGCTCATGGTAATTCTCCTCCCTTGCCCTTTTAGCCTTTTCAATAATGTGTAAGGACTTATTACTCAGTGCTAAATCCCTTTTTGCTTGACAACCCTAAAGTGATTATGTTTTTTGGCCCAACTGTCTGATAAAAGCAGCCACTAACCACTGTGTGATATTGGGGCAAATGACTTCTCTGTCGAATGACAGTTTGGCGGCAATGTTCTCTACGTTTCCTTCTAGTGTTAAGATTGGTGAGATTCCAGGCAACTCTAAGCTGCCTCTGATGGATTTGTGATGAATCAAGGGGTAGGGATGAGGGGCGATGTCTTCTAAGAGTCGCAGTGGGTTCTGAAGCTGAGGGATGTGGGCCTCTGAGCAGCCATGGAATCTCTCTGGCAGCTGAAAGGCATCCAGGTGCTGCTTACAGGTGAGAGTTTGATAGAGGCTACTCAGTTCCTGGTGGAAAGGATACTGGCTGCATTTTCACTTCATTTTGACAATGGACTTGCCCTCACCTCAGCAAGGAGATTTTCTTGAGATCCTCACATTGCCACATCAGAGTGCCCCAGTTAACTCCTAACCATAGGTATCTACATCGCTTCGACTTAAGTGCATCCTCCAAAGCTGAGAAAGGCCAGCCTGGCCATGTGCAAGGAAGCCTGGAAGAGCTAGAGAATTAACATCCTCAACCAATGCCAGAGAGGATGGTGTACAAACACCCCAGCTTTCTTGCCCCTGGCGGGGAGAACTCTGAGTAGGTGGTCTATTTTCCTTGCCGTCTTTCGGAGTTTTCATACGAGACTAAGGCCAGGTTGCCCACAGTGTTAACTAAGTAACTAGCTTAAGTTTCTGGCTCTTCATTAGCTGTCATTTCCCAGATTTTCTTCTGAAATAAACCACCTGCACTTGGATCTTTGCTCAGGGTCTGCTTCTGAGGAAACTCAAGCTAAGGCAGTGAGTTTACCAAATGCTCTTCCTCCCCTGACAGCCAGTTCCATTCAGGGGCTTGAGCTAGGAGAAGAGGGAAAGAGGAGTGAGAGTTAAGGAACAGCCTGTGTCAGAGTCTCCAGCAGGTCACAGGGAGGCCCTGGGAACTGAGGAAAAGCAGCAAGAGCAGGAAGCAGGGAGAAGAACGTGGACAAGGTTCAACATCATCCCACATCAAGCTCAAGAGCACAGAACCTGACGTGTAACTAGGGCTCAAAAGTATTTGAAGCTCTTATCAAGGGTGTTCATGTTCGTTAGCCCTACCCCTGGGGGTCAAATCATTCATTCATTCATTGGTTCAGTCACATATTCACTCACTCAATGACCAGAATCCTTTCTTAAATGTGTATGTTGTGCTGGTCACTGTGCTAGGTACAGGGGTGGAAGGATGAATAGGGCACAGCTCCTGCTTTAAGATCCTTCCAGTCCAAAGGTCCAGAGTGGACATTTCCACTAGCACCAAAGGTACCTCCCAAGTCAAGCTTACTTGCCTGGAGGCTTTGTGAAGAGGTCTTTGCTTGGCTCTGGAAGGGATCGGTTGCACACTGTATTTTGCTCATTCAAAGCAAACAAGTAATAATGGAATGGCAGGAAGCCTCATAAAATGGTTATTTCTATTCCCGGACTGCTCTGGGGTTCCATCTAATTTATAAACATTGTTTTATGAAAAATTGAGATCATTCTTGGAAGTGCCCAGAGAGAGTGACCTTTGCTTGTTTTGGTGCAGTGTTTGTGTGTGAGTGTGTACACGGCTATTGTTGCTAAGGAGGCGATGACCAACCGTGGGGAATGGCTGTCTTTCCATTCTGCACATTGCCTCAGTCAGGGTGGGTATAACTGACACCCCCTCCCACAGAAAGACAGAAATGGGGTCAGTAGCCCCACTGAGTGACCAGGAAATGCTTGCCTTACCCACAAAACAATGAGGACAAGTTCCACCAGTGTGTGTAGGTGCTTTCAGACCCAGAAATCTTTGGGTATCTGAGTCATGTGGTTTCTTAGAGTCTCCTCATTTAACTTTCTGTGGGAGTTAAGCATTAACACCAAGCTCTGTCTCTAGGGATTTGTATCAAATTCCAGAACTCAGAGCTGGTAGAGAAGCTTAGGATGGTGGGGCAGTGAGCTTTCCACTGAGGGAGTAGAGAATCAGAATCAAGTGAATCTTAGGGGTGCCTCCTCCTGGCACCAATTTGGCATAGAAAGAGAAGCACTGAGATAGACTCACTTTCCAAATCTGCCACTAAATTTGCTGTGTGGCCCTGGATACATCACTTAACCTCTCCATGTCCCAGTTTTCTCAAATATCAATAAAAACACCTGTATTATATTTTATGAACCAATTCAGCAAATACTTATATACTGTGTAAAATTCACAGAAGCCAGCCTCGGATACACATTCGGATAGCCTATTTCCTTTGTGTGGCATGTTCTTCCCTGAAACATCTGCCTCGCTCTCCCTGCGGCCCTCATTAAGTTTCCTCTCCAATGTCACCTCCATCAAGAAGTCTTCTGCCTGCCCCCTTCTTAAAGAGCAGAGCATTCTTATTTCTCGATCATCTTCTTTACTTTTTTCTATAGTCCTTTTCATTATCTGAAATTATGTCTTATAGATTATTTTATCGAATTCCTTTGTTTTTACGTTCTGTTCCCCCAACTGGGATGTATGTGCTATGAGGGCAAAGATGGTTTTGCTCATGGTCATTATGTACTTGGTCATGTACCTAATGTGCATGTACTTGGTCATTATGTACATGGTCACATGTTGATGCCAAGTACATAATGGGTGCTTGATAGATCTTAGTTAAATTGACAGTAATTATGCATATGCAGTCGCAAAAGTTGTACTCTGAACTAATTTAGTAATCAGGAAGCCCAAATTAAGCCTGAATTTTCATTAAAATGCCCCATAAGACTTCACCAGACTTGGTTAGGCTTATGATTGAAAGGATGTATATTTTCCATTAATAGCCATAGATACCCAGACCACACTTTTTTTCCCCCCTGTGGGTATCATTCTACCCACTGGTTCTATCTTCCTCCCACTGGTTCTCCACCCTGGAGCTATTTTAGAAGTGAATCTTTGAACTCTTGGAGTATTTTTTTTTTCTGTTTATGGACCTGACACACTGCAGGGGGGAATTAGGCTGCCACCCCTGCTTGGAAAGCCCTTAGAGGAGGCTACAGTGGGCTATGCAGCTCCCTGGGGGCATTGCTGGAGCCCTGACATCCATGAGGTAATGGATACCCTCTCACATAGCCAGAGTGCATGAGAGCTAATTGGGACAGTAAATTTCAAAAAGGTTGATGTAATTGGCCTCTAGGGCCCTTGGGTGGGGCCTTGAGGAGAAGAGGATATTTTCACTGGGCTGGCATGGCCTTGAGCTACGTAAACAAGAAGCAACTGGTAGAAGACAGAGGCAGAAGGGCTAATGAAATATCACGGTAGATGGTCACCCCACCAGCTCTCTAAGGCTATTGGTGTTCCTGTAGGTGCTGTGCTGAACAAGATGTTATAATAAGAACACAGAAATTCATAGAGCATTGGTTCTCAACCTTCCTAATGCCGCGGCCCTTTAATACAGTTCCTGTGGGAGCTGCTGCCATAGAGGCTAAGTGGTTTATGCAAGGGCACACATCTTGTGAGTGACAGAGCCAGGATTAAAGCCTAGTTTGCTGAGCTAGTCAGCAAATTTCAGACCAGGGCTGAGTCTAGCTTGCTCATCCTAGATTCCTCAGCACCTAGGACAGTGTCTGGCACTTCCCCGTTGGGAACATTCCATCCAGCCATACATTCACCATTTGAACTAACATACCAAGAAAAGAGAAGGGAAGGCAGTAGGGAGCACGAAGGTTTGAGTGTTTACACCGTCTCTGTCCTCAGTTCTCCCTCCATTGCCCTGTCTCCAGGGTTCTTCTTTGAAGAAAGCATTGATAAGTTTGATCCATTAGCATTATTGAGGAAACTCTAAGAATCAGTATTTTTCCATTTTAGGGCCATTTTTTTTTTAAAGGGGAACTACTTTTGGATTTACTGTATCCACGTTGTGCCGACAGGCCAACTGAACCCAATTTGGTAACTCACTAAAGACAAATTGGCTAGCTGAACTGATCAGAGCTCGATAGACAGCTAAATATGATACTGGAAAGAAGTGAAATGAAACACAGATTGCTGGGTTTGACACCCAGAGATTCTAATCCAGTAGGGCTGTGTTATGGCCTAGAAATCTGCATTTTAACAAGCATCCTGATGAATCAGATGCAGATGATACAAAGCCTTTGTACCACATTGGGGGCAAAAAGCCTTCATGAAAGAGTCAGGAGTTAAAAATAGTCTAGCCTAGGACATGCCTCTAGGAAACATGCCTCTAGGAACTATCCAGTTCAGTTGATCTCCTCGGATGTGACTTTCTTACCAATTGACACATCACTCAGTGCTTGCAAGCCGGCAGCTTGGAGACACCACATGGCTTCTAGAAAGGTTTGGTATTGCCATTTTGCTCGGTGCTCCAGGCGCTCTTTTTCTTGCAGATCCATCAAATCTATTGAGTTATGTTAATATCAACCATATCCTCCATGGCAAAATAAAATTGGCATTTGTTCTATCTATCTGGGATCCAGACTGAGAAAATAATGAAAACCTTCAAGGCTATCCAGGTAAAGTTTTGCTTACTCCATGATGATGTGGTTTTCTATCATTGCTCCCGCTACCGATTGGTTGATTTGCAAAAAACTCCCTCAAGACAGATGGCTCTGCTCTAGTTCGTACAATTAGCTTCTGGCTTAGTTCTGACTTCAAAAACTGCCATGCAACATTGGCTGATAATCTCTTACAATCAATAATGACATTTTTAAAAATTAAATCATAGCTGTGTACATTAATGCAATCATAGGGTACAATGTGCTGGTTTTATACACAATTTGAAAATTTTTCATCAAACTTAACATAGCCTTCATGACATTTTCTTAGTTATTGTGTTAAGACATTTATATTCTACACTTAGTAAATTTCACATGTACCCTTATAAGATGCACCGTAAGTGTGGTCCCACTGAGTACCCTCCCTCCACCCATCCTCCCCCCTGCACCAGTAACAGCATTTTTTGTTAGAGGATACAATTTTCTCATATTAGAAAATACTCTTTTCAAATAAAAGCATCTTAATTTTGTAAGTAAGTCCAGCTCCCTTAAACAGAAAATTTTCCAAAATATAACTTCTAAAATTTCTTAGGAAAAAAAGAACTCTCAGCATAAGAACTATATTTACATTAAATAAGAACATTTGCCTGTTTGTGTAAATCAATACGTTTACCTCTGATAGCACTGCATGCATAAACAAAGGTCATTTAATACCTATTTAGTTATTTTCTTTTTATTTTACCATATTGTAGTTGAGTAGTTTTATCATGACTAATTATGAGACTAATTATTAAATGGAATGTTCAGGTCATTTTATTAAAACGTGTGCATGAAAAATTATGACTACATCTGCAAAAGAGAAAGGGAATCAAATGTGAATGAAAGAGTTTTCTCCAAACTCTCTTTAGAAGACAGAATCCTGGCAGAATGTTTACTGTCCTGCACAGCTCTGCTTTCCACTGTGTAGGCCACTGGCCACCTATGGTCATTTAAATGTAAATTTAGTAATTAAAATTCAGTAAAATTAAAATTTAGTTCCTTGGGCACACTGGCCACATTTCAAGTGATCAGTAGCCACATGTAGCCAGAAGCTATTGCATCGAACAGAGCAGGTATGGAATATTTCCATCATTAGAAAAAAGTTCTAAGGATAGTATTACTATAAGGAATGTCTCTTCCTCTTAGAAAATAATCTGCTAATTCATATTTTGTTGAAAAACAGCTTTAATTATCTATGTTTTAATTTTGATCTCTATCAACATGGAAGCATGTTTGGTGCCATGGGTAATCAATGATTGATGAAAGTATATTAATATGTCTTTTACTTGCTAGAAGCAAAAGGTGAATTTTTTAAAATGTAAAATTTATTTGTAAAAAGTTACCTGAGCTAACATTCACTCAAAGCTATAACATAGTCAGAAATAAAATATTTCATGTAATAAGCATCCTTTTGGTTTGACATATCAAGTTTATTTGATATTTTTTTGCAGGTGTCAGAACTAAGAAAATGATAATATGTTTATGAAACTAATCATCTGTTCATTGTATTAAAACTGAAGCAAAGGAAGAATGGACATTTTTAGAAGCACCTATGAGAAGAATTTGAAATTATATCTCAAATTAGAAATAGCTATATTTCATGTTGCACTATTAGTCCTAGCCTTCAACTTCATTTTCATCATTAACTCAATCTCAATTTTTTTTCTTTTTTCCATAACATTGACAAGTTCTTGTCCTTTAGAAAATGATTTTCAGGCTCGGCGCCTGTGGCTCAAGTGGCTAAGGTGACAGCCACATACACCTGAGCTGGAGGGTTCGAATCCAGCCCGGGCCCGCCAGACAACAATGGCAGCTGCAATCAAAATATAGCCAGGCGTTGTGGCAGGCACCTGTGGTCCCAGCTACTTGGGAGGCTGAGGCAAGAGAATCGCTTGAGCCCAGGAATTGGAGGTTGCTGTAAGCTGTGATGCCACAGCACTCTACCCAGGGCGACAGCTTGAGGCTGTGTCTCAAAAAAAAGAAAAAAGGAAAAGAAAATGATTTTCATTAGGTGAGATCCCCCCAAATGTGCATAATGCAATGATATATTTCTACACTATTAAGAATGGAGTATGAATGTTTTTGCCGCAACAAATAAGTAAGCAAGGAGACGGTTATGTAATCAGTTAGATGTAAGCATTCCACACTGTATATCGAATCAGCACATTGTACCCCATAAATGCATTAATGTACACAGTTATGATTTAATAAAGAATCAAAAAAGAAAATGATTTTCAAAGAAAGGTACACATACTGCTATAGACAGAATATAGACAACTTTAAAATTTTTTTAAATTTATATTTTAAAAATATAATTATTCCTTCAAAACTATGAAGATATTAAGCCTTTTAAAAAAAATAAATTTAGGTAAAGATGTAAGACAATTTAAGGAAAATACTGGGTAAATAGTAATAATATCCCGATAGAAAAAAAAAAAAAAAACCAAAAAGTTAGTATGTAAAGTACTGAAATTCAGAAAATACTGCTTGAAGTAACCAGCAGTATTCCCTGGCATCAGCCTCCTGGCATATCATTGCTTAGCTGTTTCAACTTTATTGCCAAAAGGGCTTGTGTTGGTCCCAAGTATCATTCTCTTTTCAGCTCTAATACTCTAACATTATTTAGAATCTCAGTTTTATCTCTGAGCTTCCATGAAGAGGTGAACATTTCTTCCATTTCCACCCCCCGAGTCCACAATACATTTAGCTATGTTGTTGAGACCAGGGGGGTGTTACCCTTACCTCTCTACCATATACTATATACATTTCTTCTTACAGAGAACCCCCAGTCACTGACTGATATTTGACATACTCTAAACACACCAAATAATCTTGGTTCATTAGCACTTGCTTTGAGAACAGAGAATAGCCTGACAGGAAACTTCCCCCTGCATCAAAATTTGGTGGCTCCTGTGGCTCAGTGAGTAGGGCACTGAGGGTGGCAGGTTCGAACCCAGCCCCAGCCAAACTGCAACAACAACAACAAAAAAACAAAAATGATAAAAAAAAAATTCAACTACTAAATGCTCAATTATATAATAGGCCTGAGGACCTACACTGTCAGTTAAGTTTTAAAGATGAAGACGTAAGTCATCACTTTATGGAAGCATTCCTCAACATGCAATCCATTACACACTAGTCCTCTGTGTTGAGCAGAAGGACTAAAAGAGTTCCAAAGCCAAATCTTTTGAGAAATGCTACATGTTAAACACCGCCTCATGGAATGTCCCATTGAAAAGCATTACAGTGTAATGGTTTAACATGCAAGTTCTGTAACTATATGGTTTGAGTATGAAACTCATCCACCTCTTATAAGCCCTGTTCCTCTTTTTTCTCATGTGTAAAATGGGGAATAATATTAGTGCCTTGTAGGGTTATCGTGAAGAGTCAGTAGGTCAATGAAGGTCAAAAGCACTTAGCACAGTGCCAGCTATAGAATAAATATGTCGTGTTGATTTCGTACCGTTAAATGTTCTAAGAAGTCCTGCAGAATTAAACACCTGTGTAGCTTTGCGTAACCCAGAGTTTCCCTAACTTGGTTGACTTTGGAATCCTTTCCTCAATTATAATTCTTTAGACTGTTCATGGGTTGGGAAACAGTACTCTAAAGGCCTGTGTTTGAAAGCCAGGAACTCAGAAAACCAGTTGTTTGCGGCAAAGTGCTCTTCTATGTGTGAGTATGCTGCCCCCAGGTGGACAGAGGCCATTGGCCAGAAACCAAGAATCTACAAGCCAATCCCTCCCTCCACAGGTGTAGTTCAGGGGAAGTGGAACAAATAAATGGTTTTTCTGTTACGATGTGTTTTTAAGTAATTTGAACATGAGTTCTTTATTAAAATACTAAGCATAAAATAGGTATTACCAGGCAGTGGGAACATCAAGAGCTAAGGCTTTCAGTTACTCCCCATAAGAAAGACATTCTTTCTACTTTTGTGACCCCATTTTGGAGCACTATCCCGACAGGTACATAATAGGTGACCAACAAAGATTCAAAGAACAAGTGACTGGCTGATTCTCTACCAGCACGAGCAGAAAATCTGAGAGTGAATATTTTATTTTTGATTTGGCTCTTTGCAGATCTGAACAAAATTCCAGGTGACAGTGCTGGGAACCTTTTCTCTGGGCTGAGTTAGTACTCACCAAGGAAGAGAAGTAAGCTAGTAACATTTTAATGGAGGTGTCAGCTAGAATCAAAACTCAAAGGTACTGAAAATCAACCAGAAAATTCAGCTAACCAGGGCAGCCAACTCCATAAAAATTTCAACCCTATAATTAAGTTTTTCCTTCAAAGTACAATGTGAGAAAGTGGAAAGTGGGACCAGTCAGTGGTTCTCACAGGACCACGTCAAGAAGTTCTACTTTCCAAGTTTCAAAAATCATTTTTACTTCTTGTTCCTGTGCTCCTTCTCCTTGTCCTCCCCCTTCTTTTTATTACTTCTATTAAATATGAGCCCTTTTGCTGACTTACAGTTGGGGATATAGATATAAAAGCAGTGATCCAATCTGAGGGAAGACTCGAGTGGCTGAGAGAAAGCCTGGGGGTGTTCAGTTAGGGAAGCTGGTTAGGAGAAGCAGGAAGTCCCTGTGGTCAGGTGAAGCAGGGTTAGGGACTCATCAGAAAGGTCCTGGAAGCTCAGCTCTCCAAGTGTAGAAAGAACATAAGCAGAAAAGCTCAGGCTTCCTCAGCAGTGGAAATTCATGGAATTTCTATCACAAATCATTTATGATATCCATTTCTATCAACAGTTTCTGTGTCCTCTGTTTTCAGTCTCAACTTCTAGAGAGAGGGAGGCTGACGGGCCGAGCTCAGCTTACATGTGTGCTGAATATTTTCTGTTTGCTCCTTCAGATCCATTCTTTTCCCTTTACGACTCTTTTCCACTGTGCTTTGTGTCCCAGGGAGGTCATCCTGTATAGATTGAGTCATGGGCCCTCGACCCTCTAACTTCCAGTCAAGTTCACCCTATGTGAAGCATTGAAAGAGATCAAAGGGGAAGAGGGGAGTGATTGGAGGTATTTATCCCCCAGCTTCCTCCCTGCTGGGCCAGGTAGCCTGGCTACCTCCCTCTACTCAAGGTCATAGCTCCTTGTCAAAGGCTTTCTTTCTTTCTTTTTAATTTGTTTGCAGTTTTTGGCCAGGGCCGGGTTTGAACCCACCTCTAGTATATGGGGCTGGCGCCCTACTCCTTGAGCCACATGCACCACCCTGTCAAAGGCCTTTCTTTCCTTTTAATCCTAGGTAGGGCCAGGGCATGGTCTACCCTTCTTCAATTCCCTTATACCTTGCCCACCACTTGTTTCTGGTCCCAATGTTAACCTCTTCCCAATTTATCCAATCTGAATATCACTCCTATTTCCTCATGGGCCCTGATAGGTACCAGAGATTTATCACAGAAGGGCTACAGTTAGTTACCTTAGCTGAAATACAAGGTCAATGTCTCATAGAGTTAGGCTCAGGCTGAAGTGGGTTAATATATGTAAAGCCTGGCACATTAAGAAACTCTCAATAAATCTAGGCTATTAACCATCCTTTTGTCTTTGCAATGAGGGTATTAAATATATGTATACGGATAAATGTGATTTAAATGGTGCATGTCTAAGAGTTTTCACAGATTCACTTTTCAAACTCAGGGAAGATTTATCTGTGATTAAGTATTGCCATTTGGACCAGAGGAAAGTGGGGTCAGAATGGTTCTGGTAGGTAGCAGGTCATCAGTGGTCACAGGTGGACTCAAGTTAACATCCTAGAGATGGACCATGAGTAGATTTTCCATGCTCTGATCCAGTACCACCGCTGAACATGATGAGAACCAGTCCTCAGAGAAGCACCAAAGCAAACACTGCCCTTCCCCATGAAATACTACCTGCTGGCCCATCCCACATAATTAAAAACATTCCCATGGAGAAAATAATTCTCCTTCTAGGGGGCGCTCCTGACCTAAGAACACTACAAGAGGGGTTTACTTATTCTCTGTAGTGCAAAGCCAGCCCGTGATGTCTGCTTTTAACTTCCTGTCTTCTCAGTACCTAAGAAAGAGACTTTCTGAGAAGACTCCATCCTTGGATCATGGCCCCATTTATTCAGCCAAAGAGATTTGTGTTTCTGTTTTCTTTCCCCAAGAGAAGTTGCTACAGTCCTAAAGCTGAGGAGTATCATTAAAGGTGGGCAACATAGCCTGGTTGACAAAGCATAAGCTATAAAGCCAAAGACAACACATTTGAACCTTACTTTGGTCAGTTATTAGCTGTCACCTCAGGGGAGTTGCTCTCCCTCTCTGGGCCAAAGGATCAACAGCAAAATGAGGAAAACATCCTATTTCTGGAGGATGCTTATGAGAATTGAGAGAAGATGGAAAGTGCCTAGCATGATGCCTGGCACACTCATTAAATAGTACTGGCAGAAATCATAATAGTTTTCATTGTTAATGTTCTTGCCCATCATACAGAGATGCTACAAAGCATCTCACAGACCCAGAGATTCTGAGTTGGAATACAGACCTCTTCAACATCTTCCCCTCTGCACCCCATGCCAGACAGGACTCTGCAATGCCAGTTGGGCAGAATGTAGGGATCCTTTCAGGACTTTCAATTGGCTCAAATCTAGACACATAATAATAGTGAGGGTTCCCTCTGTGGATGGCACTGTACTAAGACCTTCATAACCATGGCACAGTACTAAGACCTTTATAACCATTCTCCAAAACCATCTATGTTGTAATTCCTATCATAGCTCCCATTTTACAGATGATGAAACCAAGCCTCACAAGTCACATAGCCCATGAGTGGACAATGAATTTGACCCAGATGGCCTGATCTCAGAGCCCTCCATTGTACTGACTCCACATCTGCCTAAAAGACAGCAGAAAGAATCATGATCTTCCCATGCCAGGATAGCTGTGGGATTGGAATGATCACTCAGCCCAGCAGCTGACCTGATTGATTTGGGCATCCTCCATCTATGGGAAATGCAGGTTATTTCCAGGGCTCCTCAACTCTGGAAGCATATCAGGATTACTGAGGAGCTTTCCAAAAGTACCAATGTCTGGACTTCACTAGATGATATTCTTCATTAATTGCCCTGGGGGCGGAGTCTGGGCATAGAGAAAATTTTAAAGCTCCCCAAGCAGTTCTATAATGTGAACCATGTTGAGAACCACTGGTGCAGACTCTTCTCATCCTCATGGTGCCACTTAGAGAGATTCTTGGAGTTCTTTAGGGGCTTCATTTGTTTATCTTGACATTTAGTTCAAAACTAATTAGCTGATCCTCGTACACCAGGCAGTAATATATTGTGTAAATTCTGACCTGGGACATCGCTTTGCGTAGAAATATGAGACTTTCCAAGGAGAACATTTTTCTCGATTACTAAATGTAGTCAAGTTTCCTTTGGAAAATGGCAACATCCAAATCTCTTTTTCCTACTAATCACATCTTGCAAAAGAATAAAAGTCGTCTTAAAACATTGTGAGGCGGCCAACCCCATTCAGTAAATGACACCATGTAACTGGCAAGCCCTCATTAGGCTTGCCCTCTCTGGCCTTATCAAGGGAACAGCCATTTCCCTTAGCAATTCCTTCTGGGAATGGATTTCTTCACTTTTCCCTGAAAGGTCAGGACCTCCCCCTTTCCCTGAATCCCTCATCCAGTAGTGACAGTTTAGCCTTTTGTTATCTTCTTGAGCTTCTCCCTTGAGCATGAATTTGACTTACAAGTTAAGGAAGCTTGCAATTGTAGACAATTTGTATTTGAAAAAGAAAGAAAATTTACATTTTGTTTTGAATGAGGATACTCAGGGCGAATCTTATTAGACATCTATCCAGCAGCCTCTTTCTTCTTTCCCACCAGCATGATTTTGTTTGGGTGGCTCTCACCTCCTCTGTAAAGTTCATGTGTGTGCAACATCTCATTGGCTCCTCCAAATGCACCTCTGTCCTTCTCCACTCTAGCCTCGCATCTGGGGACCTGATCTGGTGATGGACCTGTGTTGATGGCATTATTGACTCCCTTGTACCGGGGCTTTCAGAGTGTGGTTGGGCCATTGGGCATGTGTTGTATAGTCTTCCTCCTTGGCTAGTTAGTTGCAAGCTGAAAGCATCCATCTATGATTGCACAAAGATCCTCTTGTGTACCCCTCTCTTCCCAACTCTCTACATGTGTGTTCTAATAGCAGCTCCCTCCACTTCAGGCTGAGGGCAGTCTTGGCTTCCTGTTATTGCCATCCCCTGGGTAGTACACAAGCTCTTGCTGAGTTCTCTAAACTTTGCCCACAACTTCATACATAATTAATCACTTTATTAAATTCTCTTCATTTAAACTAGCTTTAATATGCCATTGACCTCCTGCTGAGAAACTGACTGAGATATTGTGTGACTCACATCTCCAGTTTCCGGAGCTGGATCCTGACTGGTCTAACCTGTCACAGTGTCCCATTTACCAGTGATCGGTTCAGATACCAGGCTAAGGCGATCAGTACATGGCACTTCTTTAAGAAATATTTTTGAGGGCAGCGCCTGTGGCTCAGTGAGCAGGGTGCCGGCCCCATATACCGAGGGTGGCGGGTTCAAACCCAGCCCCGGCCAAACTGCAACAAAAAAATAGCCAGGCGTTGTGGTGGGCGCCTGTAGTCCCAGCTACTCGGAGGCTGAGGCAGGAGAATTGCCTAGGCCCAGGAGTTGGAGGTTGCTGTGAGCTGTGTGACGCCACGGCACTCTACCGAGGGCAATAAAGTGAAACTCTGTCTCTACAAAAAAAAGAAATATTTTTGATGTGGAAGTGGACACCTGATTTACACTGGCCAATCAGATAAAAGTGAAGAGGAAAGCACCTGGTCTCAGTTTCTTCCAGGAGCCATCTGAGTGAGAGGGAAGGCAGTGTGAGGACAAAGATGACGCCTCGCAGGGCAGAGCCCAGAACATCACCATTGCAGCCCTGTTGTTACACCTGTGAGCTTACTATTCTGGGAAATAATAATTCCCTTCATAGAGTAAGCCTGTTTTAGCTTTTTGTTTGCTTCTTTTGGCTTGTTTTTTATAATTTGCTGCTGAAAACCCCACTAGCTACTATCATTTTATTAGCGTTTCTTTTAGCTGTATAGCAGCCATAGGGTTTAAAGCATTTCCCATGCATCACGCCATTTGATTTTCTTAATAGCCAAGTTAATGATGATCGTAACAGTAATACCTGAGGTAATTAATAATAATAATAGCTATGTGGTGGCACTATTCAAAATACATTATCCATACATGTTAATTTTGTTAATTGTCACAACTCCATTCAACAGGCACTGCTATTATTCCTATTGTGGTTATCAGGTGACAGAGAGAAGGCACCGAGGTACCAAAAACATACATCAGGTCGCCCAGCTGGTTGGTGACAAAGCTGGAATTTGAACCCAGAAGTGCAATCCCAGGGTCCGTGCTCTTTATCATCACTATGTTCTACCACCCATGTTTCCAGTGGGGAGACTGAGGCTCAGAGGGAATCAGAACTTACATTACATCTGGTGCTATTTCCACTGTGTCATAATTTCTCTCTCAGTTGGGATTCCCGTCAGGGCCTTTCTAAAAATCTGTGGAGCACAGTAACGCTACTAAGAGCTCTCTGCCCCTCCAAGCTGTTTTTGCAATGAAACTGGGGCAACAGCATAAGGAGAGACTCCCTCTACAGGCCAATAAATATAGTGCAGTCTGCAGTTAATGTGGTATTCCGACCTTCCCTCACACACTCCTGAAAGAATATTGCCAATCTCTATACCCCTCACATATACTCAAGTTACTATCTAAAATATTTTATTATTCATTGCAAATAATGTATTGCATGAGATAAAGGGTGTCCATAAAGTTCTTGTGCAATTTAAATCGTTGATTATTTTATGGACATACTCTATTAAACTATTGACTTTGAAAATAAAATCGTCAGGTCATTCTTCTCTTGGTAGTTACTGAAATCTGAATTCCATTGCAACTTATTATTCACAGTAATCTAGTCAGAAATGATGAACAGCATTTTTCTGATAGTTGGAAATTTTACACCCTTTCTTTTTTTCTTGCAATCCTATTTCCATTTCATATTGCACACAGAACTACATCCCAGTATTGTATGTTTTATTCCTAAAAGCATTTTATTGATATTTGCAAAACAAATATGAATGTAAATTAAGAGGAATTCTATTTCTGTTCTGGGGCCGTAAGATCCTAAGGGTTAAAACACTTCTTGTTTGTTGAGTAATATTTACAAATATTAGTAGTATACAATTCGTAAACACCTGTAATTGTCAATGATTAATGTGTACTTTAATTGGAAATGCATGTATCATTTCGACAGATGGGGGTCATTTACCCATATTGGTTCATATTAAATTTCCTTACTGCTAGAAAAAAATAGGACTATGTATTGATTCCACTTGTTTGTGTGTTTTTTTTCTGTAGTTGTAGGTGCTGAAAAGCTATATTTAGATAAGTAGGCAAATGAAAATGTAAGGCTTATTATACTAATTCCATCTTCAAACACTTTAGATTATTTGCAAAAATAATATTGTGTTATATCATTAAAAATTATTTTAGTGAATAAGCAGGTGTTTATTTTCTTCACAGTTCTTATCACACAAAAGAATTATTTTATTTATGTACTTGTTTGTTTAATGCCTCCCGGCCTCCCTACCCCTGTGTGAGATCCAGACTCTACGAAAGCAGGAATCTTGGCTGTCTGGCATATAAGAGGTGCTTAGTGAATATTTAGAAAGCAGAGGGGGAAAAAGAGAAGAGAAATGTGTGGAGTATCAGACCATTTTACTATATGTCAAGAAATGGAATTTTTCTTAGATGCCTATTCCAAAGGTTCTAGTAAAGAATTAAATTGTTTGACAATGCTTTGTTTGCTATGATGATGTTTCTTTAGGAAGCAATACTATTTTTAAGAGAGGCCACAAGGTAGCTCAGCTTTATTTGGGTTAAAAACCTCTGAAGAAATCCCAGAAATTCCTAGAGCAAATGCCACTGTGTGTTTCTTCAGGAGGGATATGACTCACACACCATTGATACACACTCTATCCTAGGAGCTGACCAACTGGTTGATCAAGATATCAGCCCACTAAGAGTGTCCCAGCAGAAGCCTGGCTCCCCCATCTCTGTTTCTATCTACTTCTGTCTCAGTGTGAATGCTAGTTAAAGCTCTTTTTCTCTGGGGCAATTGCATCCAGGAAGCCTCACCTCTCCTTTCAAGGTAGGTAGATTCCTGGAAATATTCTTGGCCTGAAGAAGAGAAATGATCTCTTATTTCAGGTGGTGTTAGGAGTCACCTATGGTCACCTGCTTGATGGCCATAAACAGGTTCTGCACTGATCTGTAGCCTTTGTTCTTCCAACAACCAGCTCTTCCTTCAGCCTATAATACTTCAGTAACCATCTTGATGCCAACAATCACAATAGATAAGCAGTAAGCAATCACTACCTTTGCTTGCTGAAGCCAATTCTGTGTCTTCTAGCATGTCACCATACTTGACTTCATCTAGGGAGTTGCTGTGCTACAGAATGTGTATGGTCTTTTATCAGCTTCTCAATTTATAGATTTAGTGTGGTCCCTTATGGTTCCTCAATAAGATATTATTGGTCTTATTATTATCAATAGGAATAATGTGAGCTAACATTTCTTGGATACTTAATATATCCCATGGTGTTAATTACTTAATATGCATTAACACACTTGATCCCTATGAAAAATCCTGTGAGGGAGGTATATATGTATGTATGTATGTATGTATTATTATTATTATTATTATTCACAATTTTCAAATAAAGAAACCAAGGTTTAGGGAGATTAAAGAAATTTCCCAAGATTATACAGCAAGTAGTGAAGGAGCCAGTTTGCAAGCCCAGTCTCTCTGACTGGAGACTGTTCACTCTGCTCTGTGGAAGCACTCTCTCCAAGGTACGCATGAACAGCAGAGTTCAATTGAACTTTGTTTGTATATTTGGGGTGAGAGTGTTTGCAGTACAACATGTATGTTGGCCTAAATTTCCAGCCATGTTCTTAAGAAAAATTGGCGTCTATCACATTGCCAAATGATGTTGACAACAACGGTATTTACTTTCAGTGAGGGTTAAAAGCCTGCTTTGAATCTTATCTTAGAAGATTGAAGAGGATAAATAATAAATTGCAAAATGGAATTAAGATGAGCAAGTGGGCTTCACATACAGGGTTGTAGTGGTCTGAGTTGAGTTCATCCTTGGTTACAGGTGATGATAATTGTCAAGATCTTGTATTTTCCTTGGAAACCAGGCAACTGTAAGAAAGAGAAATGAAAATATCTGAGTTAAGAGAGAGAAAAGAAACATTAAAATTAATTATTTCATAGTATAAGAACTTATAGGTGGGATTCTTGGAAAGGGAACAATGCAGAAGCTTGACAGCAACACATGCTATCATCATCATCAGCGGCAGCAGCATCTTTGTCATCATCATCATCATTAGTGTCATCATCACCATCATCATCATCAGCATCAGCATCATCATCATTGTTCGTGTCATCGCCACCATCAGCAGCATCATCATCAGTGTCATCATCATCATCATTAGTGTCATCATCACCATCAGCATCATCATCAGCGTCATCATCATCATATTAGTGTCATCATCACCATCATCAGCAGCATCGTCATCATCATCATTTGTGTCATCATCACCATCATCATCATCAGCATCAGCATCATCATCATTGTTCATGTCATCGCCACCATCAGCAGCATCATCATCAGTGTCATCATCATCATCATTAGTGTCATCATCACCATCATCATCATCAGCATCGTCATCATCATCATCATTTGTGTCATCGCCATCATCATCAGCATCATCATCAGCGTCATCATCATCATATTAGTGTCATCATCACCATCATCAGCAGCATTGTCATCATCATCATTTGTGTCATCATCACCATCATCATCAGCGTCATCACCACCATCAGCAGTAGCAGCAGCGTCATCACCACCATCATTACCTTCATCATCTCCTTTGTCTTAGTTTGAGTTCTCCCAGAAGCAAACCCTGAGAAAAGAATTCTATGCAAACAGTTTAGTTGGAAATTGAAGACAGGAAAACTTGGAAAGGGAGTTAGGGAAAGAAAGGCAATAATTAAATGGAGTGTTATCACGCCGTTATTATTAGCAACTGAGCCAAATGCCACTGATGAAAATCTGAGAGCCAGAGGGGGATAAACCTCTACCAGTTCTTATCAGTCATTGGTAGAGTTGTTGGAAGGGGAATGATTTATCCCTAGGGTTTGGGGTTTACCATAAGGGCAGGAAAAAGGCCTTAGAACATGAAAATTCCTCTGAAGAGAAATTCAGAAGCTGGCATTGGCAGTCAGTTATCCTCACTGAAGAGGAAAGAGCAAAGGGTGGGGTCACTAGTGGCATGTCAAGTTAGTCTAGTTGCAGAGGGCAGAGGCAAGTGGTCGCTAATGCTTACTGAATGTTTAGAATTTATTTAATTATCACATCCACCCTATAAAGTGTGTACTATTGTTGGCATTTGTAGCTAATAAGAAGTACAGAGAATATAACTGCTCAAGTGGAAAAAGCTGGAAAGTGGTCAGCTCAGGAGTTGAATCCAGGGGTTCCAACTCTTCAACTCATCATGTTATTCCATCTAACTATGCAGACTGTAGCTTCAGACCACTTAATCTAGTAACTTCAGATCCATTCCTCTTGTTCATACTGAATAATTTGTTATCTAGAAAAGGGTCTGATTTGCTTCTGGCAGTTTTCCACTCCCCTTGATTTGCATTTTTCCAGGCAAGATTAGTGATAAGAACAATTGATGCTTAGCATACTTCTAGATTCTTTTCAGGTTTGTCTCACTTAATACCCTCATCAAAGCTGTGAGGTAGGTACTGTTATAGGCCTACCTTAGTGATGAAGAAACCCAAGCACAAGGTGATAAATAACTTGCTTATTTATGTTCATAAATATATTCAGAGGATGGGAAAAACCATGGTTCAGTCTGGCTTCAACTCTCTTGCTTAATCACTATGTTCTACTATCTCTGTAGTTATAAATGTTTGAAAGAACAACGTTTTGAGTAGACTATAACACTTGGCAATTTAAGAAACTTCTTTTAAAGTAGAATAGGTCTGTAAGAATAGCCAATTCAGGGAAATGACAGAACTTTATCCTCAGCTTTGATTCAAAAGTCTGAATAGGAAAATATAGTACTATGTATGTGTTTCTTTTAGGTGAACATGCACATCTCTGAACTCTTGTTTTAAGGCATCAATAAACAGGTTGACACTAGTCTTGGAAATGCCATATTTCATGTAAATTTTCAGCTGGGTCAAAGTACCCTTAGTCTTGGAAGCAGGTCTAGATTCTAGATGGTAGACCCTTGCATCAAAGGACTGAAAAGAAGAGGTAGATCAGCAATTGATATCTTTGTGTAATTGTTTATTTCTGATTGTAATAGTATTTTTATTACATAAAATACTGAAATAAAGAAAATAAAACAACAATGGGAAAGCAAGTCCATATTACATTTATTCACATAATTTTCCTTATCTTTAAAATAGTATGTAGGATGAAAAAGACAGCAGTCTTCCACCCCTATGCCAACTCCAGGGGTAACCACTTTCAACATGCCTGCTTACTGATCTGTTTTTTCCTCTGTGATTATACAAATGTACGTGTGTGCCATGATACATATACACCATTGATAGTTTTTTTTTAAAACAAAATGAAAATGTAATCATGCTTTGTCTTCACTTAAAATACTTTTTAGACCCCCATAAGTCAGTATTCGTGAATTTACTTCAAATTTATTTTCTTCACAATATTTATTATATAGGTTATAATTTATATGATCAATCTTTTACTGATAGATATTTGGCTTATTTCAAAGTATTTGCTAAAACAAAATTGCTACAAAGATAACATTGGGTGTCTTTTTCACACCCCTTAATTGGTGTCATTTCAGAGCAAGTAGTACTTGCCTGAAGGTATCAGAGGGGGTGGGATTTTTCCCCCTTGAACTAAGTAGGTAAAGCCTAACTGAGTATTTAGTTTTCAGATTCTCAGGCTCCCTTCCACAGAGATTTCTTGCTTCGGATTCCAGTTTAGGTGCCCACAACAAACAGCATTGATTAAATTCTAAACCCTTAAAGACATGTCTACATTCTCATTCTCATGCCCACCCAAGAAGAAAGCTTAGTCGACATCTTTCTGCCTCCTTCCATCCTTTCCCTTCCCTCTACCTAGGTCCAGCTTCCTCTCTGATCATTGTCTTCAAGATCAGCCCTGAGTCCTTTTGGGGTTCACAGAGACCAAAGAAATAGAAGCCATTGTTTAGATGAATTGAAATATGCCTCCCGGGACTTCCCTACCTACCCCCCACCCAATACACAAAGGTCCAACTCCTTGAATAATGTCTGTCTTGTGCAAAATTTCTTTACTCTTGGAAGAACAGAAAGACTTTGTCTCTTTGAGGTCAGACCCTACACATAGAATGGAAGCCAGCAGAAAAGGCTGACCTGAAGCAGAAAGATCTCACACTCCCTCCCTACCTTCCAACAGAAGGGGAGAAACCTTAGACCCCAACCACAGAGGAGGTCCTCAATATCTGACCTCCCTCTCAGCTCTCTGTGCAGGACCTGAAGATTGGCAGGATTGGAAAGAGGAGATGTGGGGAGTATGGAGACCTCTCAGTGGTTGGCGAAATGGAATGCAGAGTAGAAAGATGGGAGAGAGAATTCCTTCCACATCTAGCCAACCTCTCCCGACAAAGAACCGGATTAGAAAGGGCAGGAAGATAGCATGGGGAGAAGAAGGCAGAGGGGACTGCGCTTACTGTGATGGGAAATCTCAGCTCCACTGTACAGCAAGGCCCTGAGGCTTCTCTCTTAACTTTCCCTCTTTGGAAGTGAATACCTTTCCCAAGGGAAGCAGTACCTGGATGGCCTGGGCTACGTTCAAAGCCAGCCTCCACTCTGTCATTGCCTCTTCCCTGTTGTCATCACCTTAGGCACTGCCTCCCCAGCAGGGAAGCTGAGCTCCCTGAGAGCTGCAGACCTCTGTCTTCACCGGGGCGTCCCTTTCTCTTCTCTGGGGCTTTGACTCCTGAGGAGCCTCGCTCAAAGCCAGGACTCCAGCAGCCTGGAAGACACCAGGGAGTTGAGGTGCTCAGAGCAAGAGAAGTCAGATCCAAGAGGCAGCCATACTCGTGATACCCCTGGTACCAGGGCCACGGGTCAGGAGCTGTCCGTGGTTCTCTGGCCGTCGCTGTCGCCGTCGCGTAGGTGTTTAAGGTGGGGCAACCTTCCTACCCTGTGCTAAAAGACTGGGAGGAGTCCATGGCCTCAGAGCCACAAGTAGTTTTTAAGTAGCCCACGCACAGGCCAGATCTGAGAGCCGCATTTCTGTGCCCTCTGCAGTGCAGGTCATCCATGGGGTGAATCTGAAAGTTTCTTTTCATGTTTCCCCTAGCTGCCATCTCTCTTTGAGGACTTAGAAAACTTGGGCTATTTTGATGCCTCCCACTCTGCAGTATTTATTCCCATCTTCCACCTCCCTTGTCTGTCCCACCATAGGATCTAGGCATAAAAGGGAAAGGTGAGGGCTTGGTGGTCAAGTGTTCATTTCCAGCTTTGCTCCTGATCCCCAAGCAGCCAGGCTGGCCCTGGTAATTCCAGGGTGGATTGGAGTTGAGACTGATTGAAAACTCACCACCCAGTACTGTTATGTCAAAAGGATGTAATTTTTGGTTCTTCAAACACAAACCGCTTTTTGGAACCCTGAGGTTTGAATCTCTGAAAATGGAGCGTGCACTTGTGGTTTGGTTTGAACTGATCCTGAGCCAGGATGAAGCTCAGAAGGAGCCTCCTGGGGAGGGAAGAGAAAAGGAGGTGGAGAAGTTGGGTGGGACGTAGGTGGAAACACAAACCTCTACCTGCTCTGCTTTACTGGTGGGGCCACAGAGGCTCCAGGACAATGCCCTCACAGTAATCATTCTATTTTATTTTATTTTTAAAAAGAGAATAAGGCAGATTTTATTTAAGAGGCACCATCACCATAAGTATAAGGACCATTACAATGGGGTCTTGCAGTCAGGGAGAGAAGTTAGACTCAACTTCAACTCTAACAAGGACAAGTAGGGGGTTATACCTAAGGAGTAGAGGGTGTAGGGTGGTGTCAGGAGATTGAAAATTATTGAAAGGAAATGTCAAATATAGGGGATTTCTAACTAAACTGGCTTAATGGGATTATTGCTGAAGGCAGGTCAGGGTGACAAAAGATGGAGGGTGTCTGATATCAAAGGTGAGGAGATTTCACTGATCTAATCCCACATGATTCTTGTTCAAACTGCATTCAAGAAGGACTGAGAGGGGAGCCTAAGATTAGGCCTAGTCAGATAGGACTCAGGAGCCTAAGGTTCTATTTATTTTTATTTTTTTATTTCAAATTAATATGAGGGAACAAATTTTTAGGTGATATTTTTCTCAGTTCCAAGGTAAAGTTCAAGTTGTAGGAGAGCCCCTTACCCGGGGGGGCATGTTGAATACCCATGCATTGTGCAGATTAGGTGAGATCCCACTAACCGCCCTCCCTCCTCCTGCCAGTCACCATCCCCTCTTCCCTTCCCCCTCCTTCCTCACCCCTCCCCTTGCTAGACTTTATTTGTGTTTTATCATTCTTATGAGTGTGTGTCAGAACACGCCACTATTTCCCTGCACACCACTGTTTTCCAGCAGTAATCATTTTAATCCAGCTGTTCCAACCCTGAGTACAAAGGAAACACTCAAATAAATACTTGTGAAATTAAGCCCCCAAAATGCAATGGGTTGTGTTCTTAAATATTGCATATTAATGGTTTATCTCTCTCCTCACCCTGGTCAAGCTGTATACCTGATGGCAGATTTGGGCAACTTATTCTGCAGTCTTTCATTGAACAATGATGAAGCAATATTCCTGGAGGATCTGGGTACTTTCTTATCACATCCTCATGTTTGAAGGACTGATTTATCCTACCATAGCTCTATTCCATGTCTAAATTGGCTTCCAGGGGCAGCAGTTTGAGCAAAGTGCTCACGGAGGGGAGGAGCGGGGGGGATGGTTTGGCCCCAGTGCCAGAGACTTTTATTTTTAAAATTGTTCTCCATTTCTTGCTCCTGGAAACACAAAAAGCCTCCCAGCTCTCACTCTCCAAGGTGGCCATAAAGCTGAGCAGCAGATTAGAGCCCTGTTTTCCCGTGTCAGTTCCTTAGTAAAGCATCCTTGTCTGAAGAAGGACCTGTTTTTAAATCAATTTTGTTCATAGTAAGCATTTCATAAAACCTGTCCAACAGTATATCCCAGCTGAAAGACGTGTTTTAGCAGTAGAGTGAAGGCTGAACTTTTGGAGGTTATGACTGACAATTGTGCTGGTAATGCTATAACTCCAGGAGATGGAAAATGCAAAATGGGAGGTGAATGACAGAAATGAGGGTGAAAGAGTAAAGTCTATCATTTTTAGCTTCAAGTGGGAAATTTTTATTTCAAACTGTACAGTTGCCTTTTCCAAGATATAGCCTTAGCTTTAAGTTGATGCGAATTTTATTATTTTATTACTCATACCACACACGGGGAGTGTGTGTGTGTGTTGTGTATATAGTGTAGAAAGTTTAACTTCTGCTTTAGTCAAAACTCCTTCCTCAAATGGAAACTTCTTCACAATTTTCTGTTCTCTTCTTAGAAAGAGTGGTCAATTGTGATCACGTTGCTGGACCGAGATGGCCTGAGTTATAATAAACAATTTTTATGGGAGCCCATTGTGCTTTGTATCAGAATAATAAATATTTAACAGTATTAAGGGCTATTGGAAGAGATATTTGATCTTTGTAACTCAGTCTTATGAGGTAGGTGTTTGTAGAAAAGGATAGGAACCAGCTAACATTTTACAGATGAAAAAATTAGAAGTCAGGGATATTATGAGTTGGTCCAACTAGTTCGCCTTGAGGAAAAACTGGCATTTGAATAGGAATAAGCAGAGCAGTCTACGGAAAGATGCTACATCTTCCAGTCTCAAATAGTAACACGTATGAGTGGATGCTAGAAAGAAAATGGCACCTGGTTATTTGACTGTAAAAGACATCAAACATCGTCTTCAAAGGGATGAATGTTGTACGTTTCCATCTGTCTTTCCTTTGTTCAGCCAAAACTCATTCAAAGTCTTCTGTGAGCAAGAAAATTACCATAGTCTTGTTTCCTAGTCTCTGTACTCACTGATTCTCTCTCCTTCTGAAGCTTGCCCCATAAATGATAGACCTTCAAGCTCACTCTTCCCTGAACTTAACACCCACTCCAGGCATGGACGCTGTCCTCGGTGCTGAGAGTCTCCACTCTGGAAGGCACAAGTAGCCTGCTTCTCTCTCCCTTCATTCAGCCTGAGGTGCCTTGTTTTACGAGGCACTTCACAGTTATGAAATCTCTACTAAGTAATTCCAGGACATTAACAGTCTTGTTTTTCACAGAAGTGTGTGTGTGTGCAGAGAGCATTCTGCCATCTTAGCTTTCCCAAGGACATTCTGGGAATGAAAAGTTTCCATACCCCCAAATTTTATTTATTTTCTTAGGCCAAGAAAATGGAGCTCATCTAGCTTCACAGATCCAGGAAGGGTCAGCAGGAGGTGTGTGTGGCCCTATAGGAGCGGGGAAGACTTTCTAGGCCAGCAGTGATCTTTTTCCAACAGCTGTTCCAGATGAATTCTGTGCTTTCTGGTGATGTTGATGGCTAAAGGCTTCATAGGAACAACTTTAAAATGTGGTCTTTAACAATATACAGCAGGGTGGGAGCTCAGTGAATGAACCAGCCACTCTGGCCTTTCCTGAAGTCCTCAACTGGGCCCTATCTTGTGGCCTCTGAGAGGTCAAAGGAATGTAGGAGGATAGTAATAAAATGAGTGACTTCTTAGAGAAACCCAAGGGCCACATTTGTGCATAGAGAGACAAGAGGGAGAAACCCAGACACCAGGGAAGGTGCTTTCCTAATTCTTCCTCAGACTTCTCACAAGAAAGGAGGAGTCCCCTCATCTCTGTGACACCACTCACTCATAGTGACATTTGCAAGGTGTTTGCAGGAAAGGATAGCAACCAGCTAACATTTCTCTGAGAATACTTAGGAAGAGAGACCTTAGAAAAGACTCGAGTTTATTTCTCCTTTAACAGATATCCCTTAACTTATGTCTACTTCTAGGAGACAATAGGCATCCAAAATATATACCAATTTTAAAAACCTCAAAGAAAGATATTGATCCACTTATTCTCTCTGGACATCATGAACCTCCTAAGAATGATCTACGAAAAAATAAGAACTGAAGTTCAAGTTTGACTGTCATTCATTTTTTATCCATTTACGGAAACTAAAAAAAAAATCAGTAATTTTTCTTTCCTTGGAAACTTAAGAAGTCTGGCTCTCATAAAGTCACATCTTTTCAAAACATCTTTAATGGGCAAATAAAAATTGTATATATTTAAGGTGTACCATGTGGGGTTCTGATTTTTGTATGCGTCATGAAATGATTAAATCAAGCTAATTAACATAGACATCACCTCACATATTTTCTTTTTTGTGATGAGATCATTACAATCTACTTTTTTCTTTTGGCACTTTTAAAGATTCAAGCAGTTTTCCCCATCCTCGAGCTCCCCATCATTCCATGCTCTCCTTCTATGAATTTGGTTGTTTTAGATTCCACATGTAAGTGAGAACATGCAACATTTATCTTTCTGTGCCTGGCTTATTTCACTTAGCATTATGCCCCCCAAGTCCATCCATGCAGTCACAAATGACAGGATTTCCTTCTTTGTACAGACTGAATGGTATGCCTACAGCACTTAGGTTGATTCCATTATGTTGGCTATTGTGAATAATGCTCAAATGAACATGGGAGTGAAGAAATTTCTTGGATATGCTGATTTCACTCTTTTTTTGGATATATAGCCAGAAATGGAATTGCTATATCACATGGCAGTTCTATTTTTAATTATCTTATGAAATTCCATGGTATTTTCCATGACAGCTGTACTAATTTACATTCCCACCAACATTTGGTTCCACATCATTGTCAATTCTTATCTTTTATCTTTTTGATAGGATCCACTCTAACAGGTATAAGGTGATATCCCTTTATGTCTTAAGATTATCAGCTAATGTATTTCTAAGGCAAAGAGAGGAACATTTCATGCTAAGAAATATTTGCAACTGTAAAATTTGGTATGTAATAATGTTTTCTTCTAACACAAAATTTTCACTTTGTAGTGGATTTTCTTTTTTAAAATGTTATATTCACTTTTTTATTCAATGAATATTTACTGTGTATCTACCAACTAGGTCTTTAGTCAACATCTGATGCATCATGATTGTATCCAAAATGTCTCCTAAAACAGACTTGACAATTAATTGGAAAGTTCCATTACCTTATCAGCATTATTTGTGATTACAAAGAAAAAAAATACAGAAATGTTTTTATATAACATTATAGAAAATGTTTGTGACTATTTTAATAGGCTCGTTCATTAAAGGTAATCTTCATGGGCACAATAATAAAGTAGTAGTCATAGTTAACTCAAATAAAAAATGAACTTTGTAGGCCAAGATTTATATTAAACCAAATAATTCAATTCTAATAACAGTCTTTTGTTTTACATTGATCCATATGTACTCTTTCATGAGTTTTCTATGACAAATAACAAAAATACATATGAATCTTGGATGAAACATGTCTCAATTTTAATCAATCTCAGGAAATGTGACAGATTATTGATTTAACTCAATTGAGAGTATTGAATTATCTTTTTTAAATCAAAGATGACCCCAAAAGATCTACCATTATGCTTTTGGGTATATATTAATATGCTGTCATTTCAGATTAAATTATTAATAATTTTAAGATTATTATCTTCTTCCAAAAAGATTTAAGGCTATTATTTCAAATTAATGTTTGCTAATCGGACTTTTTCTGATGAAAGAAGTGGTTGGATCCCCATCAAGTTCTATCCATAGTTTCACTTTATTTTCTGGAGAGCATTGCAAAGGATTCCAACTTCACCTATAAAGAAAAAAAATGCCCAAATAAGATACTCAACTAAAGAACAAGCACCCTTCAGGTGTCCACAGTATATAAAGCTCTAGGAGATCAGTAGGCTGCATGGATAAACTGTGCCATAACCTTCAAGGAGCTTACAACTTAAGTTACAAAGATAAGTTTGGGGCAGTTATGGTTTATGTATTTAGGGAGTAGTAGAGCTACTGATGTAATTAGCTTCCTCTTTCCATAGGCTATTTCCCAGGGAAGGACTTAACAGGTTTCTCCCCAGGCAATCACTTGGGGAGCTACTCTGTTTCTCTTCAACATCTATCTAACAGATGCTTCAGGGAACTGAGTAATTGAACCTAAAAGTATGGTTCATACAAATCTCTGGTGTCAGAATCATGTAGGGTCTACAAATACCCAAGATGTAGACATGAATTTGGTAAATTTAGCTGGGGGGCTATGACTTAGCACCATTGATTTTTTAGCAATCTTTCCTGATGCACGCTAAAGTTTGAGAATGCATGCTTTAGGCAGATGATCCAGCCCACGTGGCTAGGATAAAGGTGTAATGTAGCTACTTCCATTTAGGCCATGTTCTCACATGTCAAGGGGCCACGGGGGCATAGACTATTCATAAAGGTGGAAAGGGCCTTGGAAATGCACAAGTCTCACTCTCTCCTGTATCCTGAGGAGGCCACAGTGTAGAGAGGCAGTGAGGTCTTACATAAGGTCACATGGCTCTGAAGACCCTTTGCTTCCTAAATTTATTTATTATAAACTTGTTCTCTGGCTTTAAAAAACTCCTATCATAACCTATAGAGTTATTCTTGCCTTTCCAGGAACAGTGAGAAAGAGAAAAAAAGAAACAGCTATGGCCTAACCCTCCGTCTTACATCCTAACTGCTGAAGAACTTGGATGGCGTCTTTAGTGAACAAATCTACTCCAGCTGAGTGTGTAAGATAGAATCTCTCAGGATGAGAGATTGGACATTTTCAAAATGTCTGTTCACAGATGGCCACATCTAATGAGGAATGACCATAATGGTCAGAGTTAGAAGTGGACCCAGGGGTATTAGAGTTTGCCTAGCTTTTTGGCCTTCATTGGCATTGCATGAGTCATGGACACCCCACTTGGCCTAGAGTTTCTCCCTTCAGGCTCCCCTCTTTGGAAGTTTTACTCATTCTTTGAACCGCTCTTGAGGGCCTAATGTAATTTTTAGAAATAGGACTATGTACTAGGGATTTGACAGTAAAATTGACTAGTCCTTTGTTCAGGTCTAGTTGGTGACACAGACAAGCAAACAATACAATAAGTTCTCTGAGAGAGGGACCTGTAGAAATGCAAAGACACAGGAAGGACATCCAAACCTGGTCTTCCTACAAGAAGAGATACCTAATTAAGAGTTAAAGGAGGGGAGTTGGGTGTCTCTAAATGGGAGTGGGAAGGGGAGAATTTTAAGCATAAAGAACTGCATGGGCACAGGTTGGGAGCCAGGAGGGAGCGTGGGAACTAAAAGTCAATCAACATTGTTGGAAGAGAGTATGAAAGGCTAGAGAGAGAATCAAGGGATGAGCAAGGTAACCCTGTGGTTTAAAAACAACTGTTATAGTAGCCTTATCAAGGAAGGGTGGAAGGCCAATCGATGAGCCACTGGCTGGTTTATAAAGTAGATGGAACCAGGCAGACTGATACCAACTAGTATTCAGAAGCAAAGAAGTAAAAGGAACATGGCTGCGGGAGGAGCCAGGTGTGGAAATTTGTATGTGGGTAAGGGCAGAGGTGGAATCGTGGAATGTCAAAGGGGAGAGGACACTCAGACAGTTCTGGCATTTTTGCCAAGTTCCTCACCCTCAACGCTTTCATGGAAATGCATTTCTCCTTAATGCAATCTTTAGTACACTTCTTATCGTGCCTCTATTACTAAGCACGAAAGTAGACTCACAGGGAGTAAATTACTTACTGTCGATGGAGTCGGCCAAAATCTTAAGCTGCTGAATATTGTCCAAGACCTCAATCCTTTGGGTGTATGGGTCATAACGAACTGAGAAGGGCCGAGGGATGGTGGCAGCAAAGTTCCTAAAACCAAAACCATAGGCTTGGGTGATGGACACCATTTGCAGAAAAGTAATTTCAAGAGATTTCTCAGCAGCATTTCACTGTGCCGTGGGTAGCGCAGACACCTCACTAGAACAAGGGCTTCAGAAGCCAGGCTGAGAAAGGCCTTTCAGAAGGCCTTTGTGTGTCTGTGTGTACATACAAACACATATATGCACATATTTATTTAGTCATTTCGTTCCAAAAAGACCTAGTTAGCTTACAATAAAAGCACAGTAGATCATAAAGCTGTAAGCTCGTATCATTAGATAAAATCAAGAGTAAAATCTAGCCAAACAACGCTATAGAAAAAAAATCTCTGAATGCTTGACAAGTAATTCAAAGGGGGAAATAGAGTTCTCAAGAGTTGAAGAAAGCACTATATTGATGATGGGATTTAATGTGGATTGTACACCTTCTATATACCAAGAACTATGTTAAGTTCTAACTTCTCTATACACTTAACAGATATCATTCCTAAGTTAGCCTTCACAAAAGCCTTAGCAGGTAGGTCCTATTACTATCCCCATTTTACAGATGAGGAAACTGAGGCTGGGGAAGGCTATGTGACGACCGAGGCCACACGGCCAGGAAACTGCAAAGCCGGGACGAGACACAGGCAGTGACTCTAGCTTGCACCCTTTGCTCTCCTGCCCTCCCAGTGAGTTACTCCCAGATCTGGAAGGACTCTGCCATGAGGGCTTCTGTGAGGGACAGTCAATTTAACTGACAGGATGCTCCCAAGTCACCACGGATGCGATTTCTAAGTTGGCCCCTGGTGAAAGCAGAAGTTGCCACTGTGCTGAAAAGACCACAGTAAGGGAAAGAGTAGGGCCCTCCAAATCTGGCAAGTGTGGTCCCCAAGTTCTGGCATCAGGCTGCCTGGGCGGAAATTCTGCCTCTGCCTACTGCATCTCTGTAGCCATGAGGAAGGGGCCTCACTTCACAGCACCCCTGTTTCCTTGTTCTTTGGTAGAATTGGGGTGGCAGCAACACTTATGTCAGAGGGCTGTAGTGAGCACTGTTAGAATGTGGAGTGAGTGTTCTATATTAGTTATTATCTTTCATGAAGAACCAATGGCCAAGTGCATCTCTCACCTCCTCTTCCTCAGCCCAGCGGATCCACATCTAGAACTTTGTTTGCCCCACACCTCTTCCTCTTCTTTCTATAAAGCACTGGCCTCACTGGCTGTGGGTGATCTGCCTCTACCCCGTAGACTTGTCTGTCAGGCAGTCAGTCCCAGGGATAGCACCCAAGCCCAGCCAATCAAACCTCTGCCTAGAACTTGAATCTGGAAACAATGGTCAGAGTTGGTTTCCCTTGGCTGGGCACTTCCAGGGAATCCCCAGGGTGGCCCAGGTCCCCTCTTGAACCTTTGTCTGAACCTGGATGTTCAGCATTCTTTCACCCCATGAATGAATCTCAGCAGAATGGAGCTTCGGTTGTCTCCCCTGGGGCCTGGCAAAGCAGATGGCCTATGTCCTGCTGGTCAGGGACTAATCACTTGCTGGTTAAAGAGCTGCCTCTGGAAGGGCCTATGCAAATGTGACCTCAGTATGACCAGTGCTCATGAGCACTGGTGCTAAGCACCACCACCTGCTCTGAGCCCTGGGCCTGTCATTCACCAGCTGCAAGACATGGGGTGAGTTACTCATCCCTGCTGTTCTTCTGCACCCTCACCTGCAAACTTTGAAGTCTTGTGCGAAGATTAAATTAATTAATACATGAAAAGCACTTAGAACAGTGTGTGGCACGTAACAGGTACTGGGCTCACACTATCCATTACTGTTGTTATTAATCACACAGGAGACAATGCACCAATCCTTAAATTCCATCGCCCTCAAGAGGTCCCAAGAACAGTGGAGCCATTGGAGACCGGAGGGAGGTGAGGCTCCCAGTGTAGGGGGGAGGTTTAGGCAAGAACTAGGAAAGCACTTGAGAGCTCTGGTGAGAGGGGGAGAAAGGAAATCACTTCAGTCCAAACCAAGTAGACTTGGGAGCCAGCACTGTGCCTTTATTACTTAAGCCCAGTGCACAGACAGCTGACCTACCCAGCTTCACAGACTGCCACAGGATGGTATGTCCTGTGGCTACCATTCATCACTGCTAAGATGTATATTTTTTGAGTAGTTGGTAGACCCTCTGCCTGGCCTGTCTCCTGCTTGGGTGAGAGTCTGGGTGAAGAGCTGAGGACAGGGGTATCCGCTCAGAGGGCCGAGCACTTAGAGTCCCAGAACCTTCCATCAGCCTCTTGCTTAACTGCCTCTGAGACTGATGCCCACCGATTATCTTTTGAGGGCTCAATCTGCTGCAGGCACAATTGCAGGGGTGGGAAAACAGCAGGAAACATAAAGAACACAAAGTCCTACCCTCATGGAACTTAAATTCTATAATATATTAGATGGTAGCAAGTACTAAGGAGAAAAATAAATCCCAGAAGCACTGGTGGCAGAGATCTGTAGTGATTTTAAATCAATTGTTTAGAGAAAGACCCACGAGATTAAATTTGGGTGAAGCTATATACAGAAGAGGTAAGGGAGCACGGTATGTAGGTGTCTGGGAGAATAAAGTGAAGAAGTGTCATCCCAGCTTAGAAGACATCTCTGATTTGCTGCGGTGAACATTAGTGGCTATTCTGTGCCCAGGAGGGTTCAGTGACTAGACTTGGTGGTTATATTGAATAGGGACCAGGAGGTAGGGTTTGTCTCCAGGGGTCAGCACGTCCAGCCTCCCAGCAGATAGTGGAAAGTGGAGGGTGGAGAAAGTGAGAGGTTCTGTCTGCCATGCAAAGTTGCTGTGGGCCTTGGCATCCACTATTCTGGCTGCCCACCCACAGATGAGTGGCACCAGCCTGAGTCGGGAGGCCCACGGGGCTAATGGCTCACCTTGGTCACCAGCTTACCTCACTTTCTCCTTGGCATCACTGAAACTCTCAGCCACATAGTACAGGGGCTGGAACTCCGTGACACTGTAATTTTGGATGGCGGTCTTCTCCAGCTCCAGGGGCAGAAGCTTTGGCTCATCTGATAAGCAGTACTGCAGGCCCCAGGTGAAAAGTTTTCATGGTTAAGCCAGGATCAGTGGCCCCTGCTACATCCCACAGGTCACTGATGCACCTTCTCTCATCTCACGTTCATTCCTTCAACACCCAGCCCAAATGCAGCCAGAATTATTTTGCAGATAATAGATCCCACCCTTCTCAGCTCATCTAAAATCTCCAGCCAAGAGTGTAATTCGTTCTGACCTCTTTTGAGGAAGGTAGATCCATAAACAGCATGGGAGCCAAGCACATTTTTGACTCCATACAAGGCCCTCCTGCCCAGGCACCTACGTGCTTATAGTTAAATTTCTATCAGGAACACCCACAGCTGTGACTTGGCTGCTGAGCTATCAGTTGCTGGAGAATGAGCCCCTAGGTTGTCAAAAGAACAGTAATGGTCTCCTGGACCCACTATTTTCAAATCTGTTCTTGACTCCAGGGTCATACCTGTAATTCACCAAAGGACGACAGGAGCCCAGCACCATATGCCTTTATGGAGTCTCCTTCTTTGCAGAGCCCAAACTCCACAGTAAACCAGTAGATCTGGAATGAAAAGTTAAGCTGAGTGCACACCTGTGTGGCTAATTTTATGTGTCAACTCGACTGGATAAGGAATACCTAGATAGCTGGTTAAGCATTATTCCTGGATGTGTCTATAGATTATTTTGAGACAAGATTGGCTTGTGAGTTGGTGAAATGAGTGGGAAGGTTCTGCCCTTAGTGTGGGCGGGCACTTTCCAGTTGGCTGGGGCCCTGGGTGGAACAAAAAGACAAAGGAGAGCCAAATTCTCTTTCTCTCTCTCTCTCTGTCTCTCTCTCTTAGAGCTAGGACACCCTTCTTCTCCTGCCCTTGGACATCAAAACTCCAGGATCTCTGGCCTTTGGACTCCAGGATTTGAACTAGGCTCCCTTTACCCCTGGGTTCTCAGGCCTTTGGCCTTCCCAAGAGTTATACACTTGGCTTCCCTGGTTCCAGGGCTTTCAGACTTTTACTGAGCCATGCCCCTGACTTTCTGGTTCTCTCTCTCTGTCTCTCGGTATCTATCTATCTATCCATCCATCCATCTATCTGATACTTATCTCTCTCTATATATATATGTGTGTGTGTGTGTGTGTATACTTTAGAGCCCTGTCTCTCTCTCTCTCCATATATATATACAGAACCCATTCCCACTTTACCTTGTGTCTCAGAAAGGAAAGACCCTAATGTAAGCTTTGGCTCTATGAAGAGATGGGAATATGCCCTCTCCAAGGCTGTGAATCCACACTCTGTGCTTCATATACACACTCTGTGCCCAAGGGCTTTTAAGGGCTGTTATTTACAGCCCTTTAGTGTTTTCAAGATACTCTGTTTAAAATTTGTCTAAACATCTATATCCCACTGATTTCAAAATCTAGCCATTTAAGGAGAAATCAAAATTGTGAAGTTTCACTTGTGCAAATGAAACCCAACACATTCTGATTTTTTTTCTCCAAATGACCTGGCTTCCAGGGGAAGAGAAAAGCCTCAAAGACCCAAGGGCCACAGCCTGCAGCACCCCCACCATCCACCCAGAGAGAGAAGGTACTTACTGTGGCGAGTTTCTCGATGTACTCATCAGGTGCGCCCAGAGAGGCAAGGCCGATTTCCTGTAATCAGGGGGAAACAGTTATTGGCACAGCTGAGACTGCCCATCTTCAAGCTTCACCCTCAGTACCAACCTGGTAGTTGACCATGGGGAGGTGATGGTAGCTAGATGCCTTCAGAAGGGCCCAGAAAGACCCTGAATGTTCTGCCAGTGGCCACACATTATAGAACCACAGATTTCTAGGGCAGAGTAAACCTTTCACCAGAACTTGGTTCTTAGTGTTCATTCTACAAAGGAGGAAACTGAGGCACAGAGAAGGGAGGTGACGTGCTCATGGTCATACAATTAGTGTCTAATGATTTATCTCTTGACTGCAGCTCAGTGATTATTCTCCCAGAGTACCAGAGGAACATTCCTAGAGTCCTGGATAAGTCTCAATCACATGCCCTAAACACACCACAGAGGACTGTGGATAGGTGATTGACACCTGTCAGGCATGTGCATAGCTGGGGAGTCTGATGTGTCATGGGTCACTTCCCATGGGAGCCCCAATTGCAGAATTCTTCTAGGAGTCTTTTGGTCTCTATACAGCATTTTCTCCTGCCTGGTGTGTGTGTGTCTTCCCTCATTCATTTAAGGAACATTTATTGAATACCTTCTATATGCTGAGTAGTGAACAAAATCGATGAAAATACTTGATCTTGTGGTTTTTAGTAGAGACAGAAAAATAATGCACTTACAGGTATGTTAGAAGGAGACATGTTCTTCAGAAGGAAGAAACAAAAGGAGAAAGGAACAAGTCAGATTGGAAGCTCCAGGGGATGTAGGGGAGGCTGTGGTTTTCAATAGGGTTTCAGTGTAAACATCACTAAGGAGGTGGTATTTGAGCAAAGACTTGATAGAAGTGGGGTTGTTGGTTCAGTTGACAGCTGAGGGAAGCATGTTGAAGGCCAAGCATACAGCCAGTGCAAAGGCTCCCCAAGGAAGGAAAATGATGGTTGGTTCAAGGAAGAGGGAGGGACCAGTGTGGCTGGAAGGCTGGAACAGAGTTAGCAGGAATATGGGGGAGTGGCAGGTGATCTCAAAGAGGGATCTGGAGCCAGATCATGTAGAACAATTGTAGTAGACATTTTAGAGCTTGGGTTTTTCCTTCAGTGAACCAGGGAAATGTAGCAGGGCTATGAGCAGACGGGTGGTCACGATCTGACTCATGTTATCAAAGACTCCTTCTGCCTGGTGTGTGAGAAGAGACTGTAGGGTGGAGGATGGAGCAGGACACTGGTAGACTTTAAGGCTTCAGGAGAGAGGCAGGATGCCAGAGAGGAGGCTACACACTCATCAGGAGGAGAAACAGTAAGAGCTGAGACCAGGCTGGTAGCAGTAAACTCAATTGAAATGGTCAGATTCCACCACTTATTTAGAAGGTAGGACACACAGTCTTGCTTTTAGATCAAGAAGGAATATTCTCAGGGACTTTCTAAATGACTCTCTGTCTTAGGACTGTCCCAATCAAAGTTGGGACCAGGTGGTGATGATTTTCCCAATAGCTCCTGTCTTTTGACACTGTTCACTCCTCTGTGAGGTTCCCTCAAATAAAGATGGTTTACAGAAAATTACCACTTACCCTCTGATTGTGCAGAATAGCTGTGGCAATAAAACATTCCTATTCTCCAAGGAAAAATCTGACTGTTTTGTGGTCATAGTAATAATTCCTTTTAAAAAATATTCCCATGGCATCAATGGCATCTTGGTAGCAGTAACCACACTTCGGAATGTCAGTGGTCACACTTCCAGTTAAAGTAAAAGCTAATCCTTAAACACTCCCACTTCTAAAAGTCCAACAATATTTGAACCCTATAGTTCCCCAAATCTCATATAAAAGTAACAGTTCTCTTCATTTAAACAGGCCACATCTTCCAGGACAATTCTCCCTTCCTTTGCAAGCAATGGATTCAGCTTTTTGCTTGTTTCCAATATTAAGTGGAAGCCTCATTGTTCAACATGGAAATATTGATATTTCTTCCAGCTGGGGGAAAATGTTTGTAAAATTCATGTACAATCACATTGCTCTGAGATTTATACTTGGCCCAGCCTTTGCTCATGGGTCATTCCTCTTGATCCTGGATTCTTTCTTGTAAAGAAGAGGACTAGCAAGCAGGGCTTTTGACCCACATCTGTGGAAACTGAGGCACAGAGTGGCTGGGATTAAGCCCTGGGACACACAGATGGTAGGGCTGGGGCCTATGGGTGCATCAGAGCCAACATGTAACCCTCCCACGAACCCAACCCACCATGGCTCCAGGCTACTTTCAGTGCCTGGCGCTAGTAGAATTCTCTCAGTCATCCAAACACATGATTTGGGCCTGTTCACTACTGTGAAAGATGAGCCAGAGTCTAGGCTGCTGATTTAATGTTGGTGATGAGACAGTTGGCTGAAGTTTTATTTTGGAGACAGAGTGTTGCTCTGTTGCCCTGGGTAGAGTGCATAGCTCACTGCAACCTTCAACTCCTGAGCTCAAGAGATCCTCCTGCCTCAGTCTCCTGTGTAGCTGTGGCTACAGGTTCCCACCATAATGGGCAGCCAATTTTTCTAATTTTAGTAGAGATGGGGTCTCACTCTTGCTCAGGCTGGTCTCAAACTCCTGAGCTCAAGCAATCCTCCTGCTCTGGCCTCCTAAAGTGCTAGAATTACAGGCATGAGCCACCAAGCTTGGCTCCTCAATTTTTTTTTTTAATCAATCATACATTAGGCTATTGTCATTGGACTTTTGGTGAATATCATCTTCTTTAATTCACATATACATATATATGTATATATAGACATCATAAATGACATAAATTTATCATCTTTAATTCATATATATGTATATATATAGGCATCATAAATGACTGAAAAGGTAGAAAGTTGCAACAGCTTTTAAAAGGTTGAGGGGAAAGCAGTGAGAGAAGTTCTGCAGGGAAATCAGAGAGATTTTCATGGATGAAAGGCTCTTAAACTACATCTGATAGGACAAGTGAGATTAGCAAGTTCATCAACACACATAAGAGTCAGAGGAGGATCAATTCACCAAGCCCATGCTGTCAGTCTCTGGGATGGGTATTTAGCTTCACAGAACAACACACCCATCAGAGGTGGAGTCTGTTTCTGCTGTTTCTGTTCTTGCAGAGGGGCAGGGTCCCTCCATGGGCTCAACTCATTTGAGCAATCCAGGTCCCAGCCTGCTAACTCAAAAGCTAAAGAGATCCATTCCTTATTACCTGGGAAAACTGGGCAAAGCTGCGATCCGAAAACAAGGGTACGTGTCCCAACAGTTCATGGCAGATGTCACTGAAAGATGGAAAGCACAGAGGGAAGAGGATTAAGCTAAGCCAGATTCAGTCTTTTTACACGAGGAATGGGCAGGAAGAAAGGAGGTGACTCGTGGACTTAGGACCTCACTCCTGGGATGAAGTGATCCGCAGAGCTTGGGTGGGATTAGACATGGTATAAGAGAAAAGGACAAAGGGAAAAGAAAATAAAGGACAGGGCACCTCAGCCAGGGGTCTTAGGAATATGCCCAGTGGGGTGTGGGGCAGGAGAGCTAATATTCTCATGAACGTCCTCCCATACCCCTCAGTGAGCTCTGGGTCTCAGACACTTTTTCATCCTGAGTCTTCTCCTTGGTAACAACTTCCCTGGGTAGGTACAATCTGCTCAGTTATTCCCATTAGGAACTAAAATAACAGGCTGCTCTTCTCTAATCTGAAAGGGGGTAGCAGTTAGGGAAGCAAAGCTGCATTTATTCATCCTTTTAGAGGCCACATCCGTTTGGAACAGGTCTTTTCTGATTTGTAGTAATGAACTTAGCAGGTAAGGAAAAATAATTTGGGGGTGTTGTACTGATTTTTTTGTTTGTTTGTTTAAACTGTGTAAGTTTTATCTGACTAAGGACATGGCTAAGCACCAAAGTAAGAAGCATAGTGAGTGGCCATTCTCTACCTCAATCTAGGTGAGAAAAGATTAGAGTCATCTAAATGTGTATTTAGGAGGTGTTGAGAGAGTTTGGCTATCACTTGTTCCAGTGGCCATTTGTAATTTCATAGCTCTGCCTTCGGAACTTGAGTGGCTCCTCTTATTTCCACTGCCAGGGGAGTTCTGAATCCTTGGATCACAGGGTGCCTGAATTGCCAATCAGTCTCGTCTCTTTGGCCAGATCAAATATTCAGAGTAGATGATAATCTTTCTGCCTCCGAATGATCCGGGCCACCAGTCGTGTGGACTGGCCAGCAATGAAGCCAAACCTCCTTCCTAGGGCAGGAAGAAATGGCACTCGCTGCACCTACCACTAACTGGTAGCTAGAGGACAGCACTCACGGTTCAGGCGTGTACATGGGCTTGGATCCATGTCTGATATACTGTGTGCAGTGGAAGACTCGGAAGGCCAGGCCACCCAAGAAATCCCGAGAGGACAGCAGGCCAGCCACGGGTCGCAGGCGGAAACCAGTGCAAGCTGGGAAACACAAAAAGAAAAAAGAAAGAAACTCAAAGCCCATCCCAGCACAATAGACCTTCAGGCCAGGAAGTGGTCCGCCCAACTCCTCAGAAATATGCCCACTAGGCTTGACTTCAAATCTCTGATCCCTTGCTTTCTAGCTGTGTGATTTAGACCAAGTAAATTAACATTTCTGAGCCTCAGTTTATCTGTAGATTGTGGATAGACACTTCTTAGGGATATTTCAATAACCCAAAGAGCTAATAACTGTAAAGTACTTAGTACAGAACTTAGCGCATTAGAAACATCCAGTAAATTTAGCTTTCAGTACCATTTGTTAGGGTGGAACATTTATTACGTACTTCTCTTGTTTCCAGAGTAGGGAGGGATTTTTCACTACATTTCCTAGAAGGGAAGAGAATGAAAGGAACACTTCCTGTTTCTTACTGCACCTCACACAGACCACCCCATGAAGAACAATGACTTGCATGGCTGGACCATTTGGGAAGAGGAAATGAATATTCTCTATTTAACCCTTTCTCTTTTTCTCTTTCTCTCTTGATTGCCCACAGAGGGGCACATTCTGGTCTGCTCTTGGCCATAAAGTTGACCATGCTCTATGAATGGGCAGGTAAGTTTACCTGTTCAAGAGACAAACATTAGGACGTCCATTTGGCTGTGTATCTATATCATATTATCTACACAAGGTTTTTATTTTTTTTTGGCTGATGTTTTGATCACCATCTTTCTGATTCCTATAGCTGTCTCTGAATTTTTTCCAAATGTGGAAGGAGAAGAATAATGACAGGGAAAATAATAACAATAGTTAACACTATATATGTACATATATGTTATAACACTAAATATACATATATATTTATTTATTTTAACTTAATATGAGAGTGCAAATTTTCAGGTTCCATTGTTCTCATTTCTAAGGCAAAGTTCAAGTTGTACTTGAGCCCTTCACGGAGGGGCACACTCTCATATGGTGTACAGTAGGTGAGATCCCGCCAATGGCCCTCCTTCCTCTCTCCAGTCTCCCTCCTCCTCCTCCCCCTCTTCCTCGTCTTCCCTCCCCCTCACTAAACTGTATTTGTGTTTTGTCCTCGTCCCTGTGGTTGTTCACACTATATATTACCAACCATGTCAGACACTATTCTACACACTTTCTATATACTACCAATCCTCACAATAACCCTATGAGGGAAACATTCTTATTGTGCCCACTTTACAGATGGGGAAGCTCTGGTCCAAGATCCCAATCACAAGCAGCCTGAATTTAGAGTCTGTTCTCCTAATTACTATCATACAACTTTCCAACTTGTAGTATTATGATTTTTTTTCTCATTATTGGCCAATGCAATATGGGTAATTAGCTTGAAGATTGTCTTTAGGACCCGTTGGGTCTTCACTCATGTTCTGAGTCCCCAAACTGAAGCTCACTCTGCTTGAATTCTCACACCTCTCTTCATCTGAGGAGTAAAGACTCTCTAAATGACAGAGATCCAAAGATCATCTAGCCCACCCCCAACATAACCCGATGTAACTCAGCGATCACCTCCCTCCCTACTGTGCATTTTCCCTGGCTAACTGCCCCAGAGCTATCTACCCTCTGTATAGCTCTGATGCACAGAAAATTCTTTATTTCTATAACCTGTGGTCTATCTTCCTACTTTTTCTCATTCTATCTGGTACCTGGTAGGTGTTCAATATAGTCAGTTGATGGTTTTGTTTTGGCTGAATCAGCACCCTGAATTAACCCTCCCCTAGAAGTGCTGTGCAGAGGCTCCCCACCCAGACAGCGCAGGGACCTCCTGAGCTACTCAGATTCCAATTCAGCCCCAATTCACAGATCTCTACTGTACATGCAGCACCGTGCTGGGTGCTTTCCTACACAAATCTCATTTCATTCCCACAGTTTCCCTGTGACAAAAGCTGGAGTTGACATTCTCCATTGGACAGGTGGCAAAACTGAAGCAAGTTCATCTAGCTAGAGAGGGTCAAAGACAGAGTTCACAGTAGAAGCACAGACGCAGAGCTGGGGGCTCTTGGTACTGCCCCCACAGACAGCATATTTCTTAGACATACACACTCAGCGGTCAACTCATAACACTCTCCCCGTGGGAGCTGGGGGAGAAACCTGAGTGGGCACCCGGGCTTGAAGTGTGAAAGAAAATACTTCCAGACTTTATGTATCCACACAAGTCCACACCTGATGCCTCTGCTTGGATGAAAGTAAGTTAAGGGCAGAAGTGAGAGGGAAGGCACAGCACAGTGAAATCCAGTTCTTTGGGGGGAGAATCACCCTGCACAGGTCCCACAAGCATTCACGCCCATACTTACCTCCGTGGACCTCTGTGTTCACTTTGCCCCCTTCTCCTCTGCCCTTTCCCTCCCCCACTTCCTGCTGGGCCTTTGGCCCTGAAGACTTACTCTGCAGGAACTGGGAGACGTCTTCCAGCTGGGGAATGTTGTCTTCATGAAAGCCGCAGTACTTTTCCAGAAGTGGGAAAATGTGATTGTGCTCATAGCAAGCGTGGGTTTTATACAAGGACTTCAGGGTCCTGAACACCGTACCCCATGTTTTCTTTTCCTCCTCTGTGTATTCCACCCGAGGGATGGGCTGCCCACTGGAAAACAAGCGCAAAATACATGTCTCCAGCAAGGCAGGGGCAGAGCAGAGGATGCAGGTAAGGTTAGCAGGTGGAATGCAAGCCCTGTGGATTTCACAAGTTATTGACAGAGGACAATTTCACTTTTTGACAGAGAAAACATTGTTTTGGCAAGAGTGATTTGGTTAAGCAATGACAACGAGTTTCGCAACTGTATCGAGGATTTGCTTTTACTTTGGGAAATCCCTTGGCTTTTCTGTTAACTCTCCAATTGTTTACCTAGGGTGGAAATTCATTTACCTTCAGGGGCCAGGCAAGTGACATAAAGGTGCAAAGTTGCCGGAATGAAGCAGTGAGAGTGGGGGCTGAGACAACTGAAGAATGCATTCTCTTTCTAAACAAAAGCATCTAAGTTCAATGAAGGCAACATAGTGTTTTATATTATTTCAACTAAAGCAATTATACCTGTGGGCTAAACCGGATTTAATATGTGGGCCAGGAGTTTGAGACCCTGTTGTTGAATGGGCATGCACTTATTGGATTTAATATTTCTGCTCTGGGGATGTTATAAATGATTTACAGACATGTTAAGATTCCACAAGGTATACATATATTAAAATGTTATGTTGTATACCAAAAATACATACAAATGTTATATATCAATTAAAAAGTAAATACATTCTGGGCAGCGCCTCTGGCTCAGTGAGTAGGGCACCAGCCCTATATACTGGAGGTGGTGGGTTCAAACCCGGCCCTGGCCAAAAACTGAAAAAAATAGTAAATACATTCTAGCTCATAGGTAATAAATATCGAAACATCGAAACAAGGGGGACAAAAAGATAAATACATGCCAAAGTATGTGAGATTATGATACCTTATCCTTTACCTACATGAGCTAACTTACTCTGAGCTTACGGCATACCTGTGGGGGCGGATGTTAGGGACTGTTTGTTTCTGCATGTCCCCGACCACACACCCCCACTGATATGCAATTGTTAATTAAAGTACATATACCACACTCTACCTCATAGAGCCTGACTCTTTTGCAGAAGAAAAGGCCCAGGTGCTTGGAGTCTAATAAGTTTGCCAGGTGAGTAGAAGCTAACTACAGTTTAAGAGCCATTAGCTTGGCAAGTACTTTCGTAAACCACCTAAGAACAAGCTGTGTTCTGAACAGCAAAAACAAATGAAAATCAAATAAAGCCTGACTTCAAAGGCTAGGGACTCTGCCCTGGGCTGCAGGCCTGTTTCCCTCACAGGGGACACAGAGTCTGGGACACAGTGAGACTGTTTACCTCGGAATTACAGATCATCATCGGGCTCCCAACTAGGTCTCTCCTGCCCTTTCAGAGTTGCAGGCCGTCCAAGGACACCCAAGCAAAGTCTTTGTTATTTTTGAAATCAAGGTGTCAGGGATCAGGGGGAAAAGACAGGTTTTTCCTTAAGAACTAAAAGCAGGGCAGGGTTAGAGGGGCTTGTGGTCACCAGACGGGATGCTAGTGAGAAAAATATATCAAGGAAGTCCTTGCCTAAGAATGCAGAAGTATTTCAAGGATGAGCACCAGTAGAGGAGAAGCACAGAGAGAGATTGCTCAGGGTCTGGCCCTGCCATTCACTAGCTGTGTGATCTCAGGCAATTTAGTAAACCTCTCTGAGCCTCACTCTGTGCAATCGTCATGGGAGTTAATAATGAGTAACTGTTGGTAGGGTGTAGCTACAATTAAGGGAAGTACTATGTATAAAGCACCTAACGTGGGCACTAATAAATAATAATCACTGGATAATTGATCATTATCTTTATTACTTAATTCTCACATGAAAGAAAAATGCATCTACCTTTTCTGAAGAAAATTTCAAGAGATGGTAATATCATGGACACCAAGTCTCTCTGGTTGACATTTGGGACCCAACATCTGTTCCCTATTCTTCCAGGAAAGCACCTTTCTCCTCTCTCGGTCTGTGAAGTTCAGGTGAGAAGAAATCCCACCCCTCCCCTTCAGAGTGGGCAGGTGACAGGCCAGGTCAACTGGAAAATCTCTTCCCATGGCCACAGTGACTGCCTGAGAGATGGGCCCGTGACCTAACTGGAGCCAGGGAGACTCAATGACAGAACTTTGGTTACCTTTCTTAGAGAGAGTCAGAGCCTCTAACTGAGTTGAGGTGTCATCCTAAGGTGCTGGGGTCCATCTCCAAGAGAGATGAGGCCAATGCTTGAGAGCGAGGCCAGTGCTGAGGACACGAGAGCCAGAGAGGGGGAGAGAAGGAGACCCTGACCCCAGAGGTGCCTGAGCCTAAACCAGCCCCTTACACTCTTCACTTACAGGAGCCCGTGAAGTTCCCTGTTTTGTTTGAGTTGACTGTAGCTGAAAGATACAAACTCCTGTGATCCATTTCATCTATTCTTTGATAAAACTTAAAAGCCTCACCCCCACCCCAGTGATACAATCAAAACCTGCTATAGCTGCCTTCTAGATGGTTCCAGACACAATTTCTGGCTCCACTTTAAATCTTCACTCTCATATAGTCTCTTGTATTCATTCATTCATTCAACAAATACTGACAGAGCACTCACTATGCTCAAGATAGTGGTGAATAAAACAGTCAAAATTCCTGCCCACATGGAGCTGACATTTCTAATGGGGGCGGGGGGCACAGAAAGCTGCCATGATTCTGTTAGATAGTAGTATGTGCCATGGAGAAAAAATGTGGGGGGAACAGATATAGGATTAAAGTAAACTGTGTATAATTTTACACAGGGGGTGGGAGGGCCTAGCTGAGAAGATGTCAGCTGAATAAGAGACCCAAGGCCTGAGGCCTCACTGCTTTACTCTGGAGTCACTTTTTCCTCCTGGACATACCTGTTTGAGGTTTTGACTCTGCTTTCCTGCAGTTTGTCTGGTCAGCACCCATCTCTGAAATATGGGGCAGTGACAGCCCTGTGCCCCCTGTGCAGCTCATCCTGATCTAGATATGTCAGTGCCCAAAGGCCCCTGCTTTCCTGGGAAAAGTCAGGAGAGTCTGCCTTTCATTCATTCATTCCAACTCTATAGCCTTTTAGCTGAGTGAGGCCTTGGGCAAGTTTTAAAAAGCAAAATCACCAATAGAACCCCCCCAAATGTGAACACACGACACTACATAAGCTGCAGAAAGGATAAAAGTTCATAGTCTGAGAGCGGAACCAGGAAGGCAGAGTGTTGCCCTGTTCGACCTCAGCTGGAGACAGGCACCACAGTAGAATCAAATGCATTTCCCCTCCACTCTGCACGAGTCGGGGAATGATGGTGAAAGTGTGTGGTGAGTATTGACTTTGGGGTCACAAATAAGTTTAGGCAAGTAGGCAAATTCACAAACAAGCTCAGCTCTTAACTAGCCATGCGACCTGGGGCACATCATTTAACCATCTGCGATTCATTTATAAAAGGTGGGAAATTGCCTAGATCTTTAACAATTTTCCTGAAAGCCCAGCCACCTATGGATCGTTTTCATAACCCACTTAACCGATGACTATCCAGGGTTGTAAGGTATTCCATCAATTCCACTCTTCACTAGGTTTATGGTACAGTTATGATTTAATAAAAGTCAAAAAAAAAAAAAAAGAGTGTAAGGAGGATCATTTCTACCCTTGAATAAGTGAGTGAATACACCTCCCAAGCACGACCTTGATTGTATGGAGTACAGTCTACAGACTCAGAGTCCCCCAACACTCCATATGACGTTGGCAAGTTACTTAACCTTTCTAAGCTTTAGTTTTCCCTTTGAAAAATGAGATATTATCAAAGCTAAACAAAATAATACGTGTGAAGCATTTAGCAATGCCCCCGTGCACACGTAAGGAGATAATAAATACAATCTGTTGTTGACTACTGAAGAAAAGACTCTTTCCTGTACCTTAGTTGATGGTCCATCTGACCATGCTGGGTCAAAAGGTGGGGAGCAGGGTCCCAATCTTCAGTGATCCCTGCTTGGCCCGCACAAAGGCTCAGATGGGCCTAGATCTATCCAAGGGCAGCACAGTTCTGGATCCTTCCAAAACCAGGAGTCATTCAGACAAAAAAACTTTTCTCCATTTCTGCGAAGGTCTTCATGTTGAAGGTAACTTTGTATTCAGTACCCAAAGGCCCATCATCTCTGTTTCCCTAAGATGCTATCAAAGCTGTGAAAGAACTGTTCTGGACAACTTGTAAGTTTCTTTCTGTGTATGTCCTTCTTATTTGGTGCTGTCCCCAAAACACTACGTTTCCCATGGTAGCATTTCTATAGTTCTCAAGTACTCAAAATAGTAAAACCATTCTCTTTCCAAACAACATATTTAATATTTGCATTCTCTTTTGGCTAAAATAGGGTAAGGGAGGAGCACAGAATTCCAGACAGAACAAAACAAACCCATCCTAAAATTGCCCTGCCCAGCTGGGCGAGACCAGCTAAAAGTAGAACATGGAAGCCTGGCTGTCCTGAAATCTCACACAATTCATTATTTCAGCGGAGTAGCCAGCTCCTTCCTGAATGTAAATGATTCTCCTTTTTCCTTCTTTCCTGTTTAATGTGGAGAATACCAGAGGCTGTTTTACTCAGGACTGAGGCCTTTTATAATTACTTCAGACACCACTGCATAATTAGACAACAAAGTTTGGGGGAGAGAGAGGATCCCAGCACAGTGGGTAATTTTGTTTTGTCTAACAGCAATTTTTTTTTTTTTTTGAGACAGTCTCACTTAGTCACCTTTGGTAGAATGCCATGGCATCAGAGCTCATAGCAACCTCAAACTCTTGGACTCAAGTGATTCTCTTGCCTCAGCCTCCCAAGTAGCTGGGACTACAGGCACCCACCACAACACCTGGCTATTTTTAGAGACAAGGTATCACTCTGGCTCAGGCTGGTCTTGAACCTGTGAGCTCAGGCAATCCACCCGTGTTGGCCTCCCAAGTGTTAGGATTGTAAGTGTGAGCCAACTGCACTCAGCCTAAGGGCAATTTTTATTTTTTTTTTAGCTTTAAAAAATTTTTTTATTGTTGGGGATTCTAACAGCAATTTTTAAAAAATACATGTTATCAAAGGGAGGGTACACACACACACACACACACACACACACACACACACACGCACACACGCGCGCGCGCACACACAGATAAGGCAGGACTCTCCATGTTGGTTCGTTCCAACCTTGACTGGTTGTAGCCCCGGGAGAGCAAGCCAGGAGCGTGTTGTCCTGTTCTCCCCAGCACCCCTGCAGACTTACTGGCGGTAGCTGTAGGCGATGTCAGCGAACTGTTTCCGTCTTGCTCGGTACACAGGATCTTTAAAACCCTAGAAGAAAAGAGACACCTGATCAAGACTTTGAGGGAAAGGCACCTTTATGAATACCTTGAATGGGAACTCTCAAGTTCATGTCTCTCTCCTCAGTGCAGGAGATGATGCATGTCCCATGTCATGAACTGAGTGACACCTTTGATTCAGCGTGAGCCCCCTGCCGTGGGCTTCCAATGTGCAAAGGATGCACAGACATGCCCTGGTCATAAAGAAATTCCATCTACAGCACACTTGACTTACAAACTTGCTAAATTGGGCAAAGTTAGTAGGATGCCTATCTAATGATGAAGATATGCCACACCCATTTAATTCCTGATCAATGGCAAGTGTCTAGCACTGCCTAGTAACGTTTGGCAGACAGGCACATGCTTACTGCTATTGCAATTTTTAAAATTACCATTTGTTGAGTGCCTCCTATGTGCCAATCTAAATGTACCAAAACTTTAATTTATAACTCTCATAATAAACTTGTAAGGTAGATCAGAATGATCAGTCCCTCCTTTCTAGAATAAACAGTGAGTCAGAGAAGAGCCATCGGAGTGAAGATGAAGCCAGGGCTCGGATCACCCAGTTCCTTGCTCTTTGGACCACATGTTGGTAATTGTCAACATTTACAGCTCAGCCGGGGTTTGGCTAACGGAGAAATCTGCCTTGGGACCTAAAAAGGATGATAATGGTTCTCCTCTAATCTGACCTGCAGGCAGCCTTGCCCCAGGCATCTGTAAGCAGCACATTTCCAGGTGAAAAGAGGCCAAGGGTGTCCTCCAGTGTTTGGGATGGGAGTGGGGGCACATTCCTGATTCAGAAGTGGTCCCACTGTGCCAGTTACCACTCAGTCTGCAACTTCTTGGCTCTACCACCCCTCCAAACCAAGCAGTGAATGAATCCAAAATAAAGGCTTAATCAAAGAGCGTCTTCCCCCTGGTGACTAGCTGTTTCACAGGGCCCTTGTGCATCTGAAATGAAGCAACTACAAGAAAGAGCTTTTAAGCGTTGTGTAAAACCTTACAAGGGTGGTACATTCAGAAAGATGAATGCAACTGGGTAGGTTTCTAGAGTCTGGGGACCCTTTACACCAGGGCATCTCCCAGCCAGAGGTGTGCTGGTAAATGTTTAACAATTGGCTTTGTAAAAAACATTCTAAAATCCCTGATTCATTTGCTGATTTCCACAATGTAAATATTTCCATCAAGACCAATTTCAAACTACCAGTGTAATGTTGCTAAGTGGGGAGTTGGGAAGAGAGGGGCACAGAGGGCTCTTCCTCTAGCATACCACTGGAGTGCTGCGTGTGACAGTGGGGTGGGATTAGGGTGTGCCTGCAACGGAAAAGCAAGGCAGAGCATAACAAGGTAGTTTGCCCAATATTATCCAGCTATTTGGTGAGAGGGCAGAAATTAGAGCCATTGACTTTCAATCTTCACGTTCACAGCACAGGGTGTACTTCCTTCATACCACATTTCACAGTCTACAGCTATGTACGAATTTGTGCACGACTGATAAAATCTGTCTCCCCTATCTGATCATATGTCCCACAAAGGCAGGTATTTCATGTTTATCTGTTTGCCAATGTCTCTCATTGTGACTAACACATTATTTTCTATCTAGAAAGCATTCTATAAATATTGCTTGAGAGAATAAATTAATAAAAGCATGAAAAAAATATAAAAGAGCATCTTCCAAAAAAGTTGATTGCAATATGCATTTTCATAGGAAAAGAGACCTGGGTTATCACTTTGTCCCCTCCAGGCTTTTCCCAGGAAACTGTGCCAGTTGCTACTTGGCCTACAACTGCTCAGCTCTGCAGCGCCCCACGCCCAACCCAAGGAGTGAATGAATCCAAAACAAAGGCTTATATCATGGAATTCAGTATTTAAAGGACTCTCATTTAAAAGGGAAAAATATTCTCTGATTTTTAGAGACCGCTTTTTTGTTTTGTTTGCTTAGTTGGGTTTTCAGTTTGGGGGGTTTAATCAAGGCCTACCAGTTTGTGCAAAGGCACAAAGGTTAGGGTATGGAGTGTGATTTCATCTGAGAATCTCTAGCATATCGAGGGAAGGAAGTAAGTTTTTAATTTGTTTCCTAGAATATATTTTGAAAACTAGAAAAATCCAAATGCTTCGCCCTGGAAAAGTAAATGATTACACATTTTTTTTTTATTCCAAAGCTAAACCCTAGATAAACTGAATGATTGTTTAGAAAAGATTCCATGGCATGACTATGACCAAGTAAATACTGTGTTGTTTTCCCTAAAGCGCAGAATCGTTTTGAGTCATTAATTACAGATAAGAAAGCTTAGGAATCTGAGATCTTTTTTTTGTGTGTGTGTGTGTGTGTTGCATTTTGGCCGGGGCTGGGTTTGAACCCGCCACTCTCAGCACATGGGGCTGGCGCCCCACTCACTGAGCCACAGGCGCCACCCGGAATCTGAGATCTTAAACCTACCTCTGGGCCTCAGTTTTACTGAGTTGACTCGGGATGATGTGGTGAGAAAACTGGGCACTGTGATCTGGTTTCCAAGCAGCACTCATGCATCCTTTTAGGAAACTGCTGAACTAAATAAAGAATACTTACCTGTCCACATCTCCATACTTAGGATTTAAAATAAAAACTTAATATGGGTCAATCATTAAGGCTTGATTTTTCCAGTCATTCTCACCTGTCAGTAGTGGACAGCTTTCTCCAGTACCTACGTATACAGTGTGGACTCTCGAATCTGTAAGGCACTTTGGAGAATATCGAGTCTATATTTTGATCTAGAAATGAGGAAGTGAAGCCCACAGGGCTATTTGTCCAGAGCCACCTTGTCCATTCAGAGTGTACCGTCCTACCCAGGCTGGCAAGGTGAGATTTGAGGATTGAAGCAGGAAACCAGGGAGATGAAGGAATTCCTTTACTCAGCAGATTTCTACTTCATCAAGCTGCCTCCAGGAATGGGATGTCCACGACCATTTCTCACCCCTATTTGGCTTTATTGTTTAACTTTACTGTGCCTTGTCTAGGTGACTTGAAATGTTTTCTGCTTGTGAAAATAAAAGCTTCATATAAAATTGTACATTCAGTAGGCATCAGCTATGTCAGAGGAATATATAAACATATAGGTGGAATGAGTGAAGACATGCACGCAGGTGAAACAGACGCTACCTCTAGGAAGTGCAGAAAATGGGTAACTGTTTTATCCCCGTATACTGTTTATGCTTTTGAAATTTTCTACCATGGACATGAGTTTCTTTCATATTTAGCAGGAAAACAACATAATATTAAAAATCCATCTCAGGTTTAAAAGATGTTAATCACAGTAGTTAGGGCGCCAGCCATAGACACCAAGGGTGGCGGGTTCAAACCTGGCCCCAGCCTGCTAAAACAACAATGACAACTATAACCAAAAATAGCCGGGCGCTGTGGCAGGTGCCTGTAGTCCCAGCTACTTGGGAGGTTGAGGCAAGAGAATCGCTTAAGCCTAAGAGTTGGAGGTTGCTATGAGCTGTGAAGCCACAGCACTTTACTGAGGGCGACATAGTGAGACCCTGTCTCAAAAAAAAAAAAAAAAAGCCATCTCCAATCATTTTGAGGAAGCAACAGAAGAATGAATGCATTGAGACACACCATACACAAACACCATATACAGGTTCAGGTTCAGATTTTCCATCCAGAAGGTTTCTAACCATGGTACTTTCCAGCCCTAAGCTTCTAATAAGTTCATTATCAGCCCACACTGGATCCCTTCCAACCAGATTACAGGGAATTTTTTTTTCTTCTGTCGTTACTAGTGGTCAGAGAGATCTGTGGCCTCCAGGTCCAGCCTCTTGGGGATTTGGCCTTGCATGCCTTGGGCTGCCAGAAGACCACAGGTCCTCTGTGGTCACCCAGGTGGAGCACATTCTGAATTAAGCTACACTTGGTGATGACTGATCACCCTGTCTCAATGTAGACTAATAGCAGCAATTTTGGTAGCACTGCATGTAATTTATTTATAATCACCCTGTCTCAATTAAACTAATAGCAGCAATTTTCGTGGCCCTGCATGTAACCAAGTATATTTTGACAGGAGAATATATTGTTGGTGAAGGAGTGGTCTGGGGAGGAGGAGAGAGGAGAAGAGGTTGCACTGGCCTCTTTATAAGTCTTTAAACGTTACTTGGGTATATTGTAGAAGGGGATTTGAGGGGGGAGGATAAATATAGTCACTGTGTAACAACATTTCCACAGACAAAAGACACATATAAAACAGTGGTCCCAGAAGATTACAATACCACATTTGTCTGTACCTTTTCTTTGTTTAGATACAAAAGCACCATTATATCTGCTACATTAGTACCGGACTGTTTACACTGGTAGCCTGGGAGCAATAGGCTGCACCATGCAGCCTGGGTGTGGAGTAGGTTTCCGTAAGCACACTCTGTGGTGTACACACCATGGTGAAATCACCTAATGATACATCTCTCCCCATCATTAAACAGTACATGACTGCATGTGGACAGGTTCTAGACTGAGGTATTTATTTCATCATTTCTTATTTATTTTACCTTTTTTTTTTTTCTTTGCTATCCTGTTTAGCTAAGGATAAACTTCAGAAATGCCACCTTTATGCTAAGGGGAAGAACAAGGTTTTTCAAATCAGACATGCTGGGCTGGGGTATTAAGTCATTCAGTGGCTGGGAGCACAGCCTGGGTTGGTCCGTTTACCTCTCAGAGCCTCAGGGTCCTCCTCTAAGACAGTTAATCACACCGGCTTCACGGCGTCTTGTGGATTAAATGAGGTGATGTAGTCGGGCATCGAGTGAAATTCTGGGCACACAGCAGGCACTCAGAGAAGGACACATTTGTGCAGAATACTAGGAAATCCACACGCGGAGAAGTCCGGCTCAGAACATAAAAAAGATACAGTCTGGGATGGGTCATTCGTCTGAATCCCTTACTCTTGGGCTTTTGAAACATCTGTGGAATTCTTACTTTACCATGTAGATTTCATCCAGGCCAATAACAAGAGGATTCTTGCAATCTATAACGTCTGGTGCCGAATGGGGGAAGGATGGTACACAGGAGACGAGAGGTTCAAACTGATTATTATTAAGCATCTGCCATTGCCATGCTATAGACACCCGGGGAGCACTAACTACGCCCCCTCCCCTTGCTCATCCTGCAGTTGGCCAAGAAGCCTGTTTTGGAAGGATTTGGGCACCTGATTGCCCAAGCCAGCAAGCCTGGGAGTCATTGATTTACTTCTCCCCTCCTTTCCTCCTTCACATCCTGTTATCAATTTCTGCCTGTTCTACCTCCAAACATCACGATCCATCTGTCCAGCTTCACTCTCACTGCCTCGCCTCCATTCAGACCACCATGACTTCTTGCCTGAACTCTGAGTGCCCTCTCATCCCTCCACTTCAGCTCAAGTTGATTTAGAAAAGGCAAATCTGATGAGGTCACCACCTCCTCAACAGCTTTCAGTGGCTTCTCCTTCCCTTTAGACTGAAGTTCAGGACCCTTACCACAGTCCACAAGGCTTTACTGACCAGCCCTGGCTCCATGTCCCAGCCTCTGCTGGGTTGCTCCCGCCCTCACACCGTGCTCCACCTTGCACTGGCCTCTTTGACGTCTTTAAACATGCCGCGCTCCTTCCCACGGCAAGGACTCCACATGTGCTCCTCCTGTGATTGGGAGCCTCTTCCCCTCTCTTGCAGACCAACAATTTACTATCCATTCTTTCCATCTTTGTTTAAACTGTACTTTTAGAGAACTTCCTGGATTTTCCCAAAGTTTCCTGGTCCCTCAACAACACGCCCCCTCGGCGATCTATGTGTTTCTCCCTTTAGTCAACTGATCATGATTAAACTTAGAAACCTGCTTGTCTTACTTGTCCCTGGATTTTCAGTGCATAGCACACTCAGTGTACCCCTGAGTGGGAGCTGTTAAGAAAAGTTATGCAAAATCTAGAAACAAAGGCAAGAAAAATTACTGTGTGCCTTTTCGGTATCATCTTAGATTATTGACTAAGAGCTCCCTGTATGCTTGGGGACATATGCTAACCATTTATTAAGGCCCCATCGTTTCAAAGATTAATAAGTTGCAAAATATTTATCTTATGAACCAATAACAAATGATTTCTGTCTACTAGAAATGATAACTCACAATCACGGCTTTATTGCTTTATGAGACAGCAATCATTTGGGCATCCATCTTTGTGATTTTATACCAACATTACATTTTCCAATGCCCATATATATTTTTGCCTCTTGTATCTTTGTTTGCACAATCTTTGTTATTTTGCTGGCTCCCTTATTAAGGAATCAGATGGACCTTTGAAAGGTGTTTACTCTACACTTGTAGAGCAGTTACTGTTTTTCTCTTTTTGCAAATTATGCTTTGATAAAGCAACTTAGAGTACAACCAGTCTTTGATGCCTTTACTGGCTGATTGATCCTCAGAATAAACTGACAGAGTCCTCATGCACAGAAGGTCAGGTGGGCAAAAGGATGAAGAAAATGGAAAAGTACTGAAAAAGATAGCTCTGTTCTTGAAACATTTTCTAAAAAGGGGGAAACTCAATGCCCACACCTTGAAAGATTAAGACTCAGTTTGAACTGTCATATATGTGTACCAGGGAGTACTATTCAGCCATAGAAAATATGGAGACTTTACATCTTTTGTGTTTACCTGGATGGAGCTGAAACATATTCTTCTTAGTAAAATATCATAAGATTGGGAAAAAAAGTATCCAGTGTACTCAATACTAATGTGAAACCAAAGTATAAATGACTACACACCCACACAAAAGAAGAACACAAGTATAGTCTAGCCAATGGGAGGGGAATGGGGGAGGAAGAGGGAAAATATGGAGAGTGATTGGTGGGATCTCACCTAATGTGCACAATGTGAGGGTATTCAGCACACGAAGGTGAAGGGCTCAACTACAACTTGAACTTTACCTTAGAAATGGAAACAAGGTAAAAAAATTAAAAATAAATGAAAACAAGGTAAAAAAAATTAAAAAGAAATGAAAACAAGGTAACCTAAACATTTGTACCCTAATATCAATCTGAAATTTTAAGAAAAGTCTCAACTGGAGAGACTCCAGTCTAGAAGCAGAAATATACACAGAAGGGCAGTTGTGTTGGCTGAAATTTTCTCCCCAAAAAAGCCCTCTCTTGTATAGATCTTCAGCCTAGACTCAAGGTGCCAAGCAAACCAGGAATAGGGAGCTCTGAGCTTAGCACAAGCTGTGTGCAGAAACTGTTGGTGCTCCCAATATCTGTCCTCCTTCCTTTTCTCGGAGGACAATGCTAAACTACTTTCCCCTTCTACTTTGCAGTAAATGGTGGCCATGTGACTGAGCCCTTCTTAGTGGAATTTGTTGTCTCTAGACATGGCCAGGTAAAGCCTCCCAATAGCAATTTTCATTCTTTCCTATCCTGTTCAGTGACAGGATGGAAAGGGCCCCAAAGAGTTGGAGAAGGGCCCACTCATTACTGAAAGGAGCCTTGACCTCTGAAAGACCACATGGGGCAGTTTCCCCACTGGCCCACGCTGGAAGTAAACTTTTATTGGGTGAGGCCATGGAGATCTGGGGGTTGCTTGACAAGCAGCCTACCCTGGTTGTGGGAAGTTTTAACTCAGACTTCTTTAGTCAAGAAGTTCCCCCAACCATCCAGTCTACAGTGACCACAGAACTGAGGTTTGCTCTCAGGGAAAGAACCAGTGGGATCATGGGGAAAAGCATCTCAGGCAGAGGGAACAACATGGATTGGATTCTGCCTGCCAAGTTTATAGTTGCTTAGCCCAGTTCTCTCTGGCATGGCTTTGAGAAGAATCAACACCCCTTCTCCCTCCACCACAATAGGCTCCTGGACGGCAGGGATTGTATCTTATTTTTCATGACAACCCCTTTCCTGTACGTGCCTGAAACATGGCTCATGTACTCATAGGGCCACACTGCCTTGCCTAAAATTTCTCATCTGAAGATGGCACAAGCCACCCTCACAGGTTCCCTCACAGGGACATTTCAATTAAAGAATGCATGCCAAGTATTCATCACAGAGCCTGGCACGCAGACCATATTCCAGAAGTATAAGCTGTGAATTTCGTTAGCATAACTGTTTGTGGAAGGAAGAATGAAAAAGGGAAGGTGGGTAGGACAGAGAATGGCAACGGGGGGGGGGGGTTCAGATGCACAGAGGGGCGTCCAGCTCTCCCATTGCATTTTCTCACTGAGCTAAAGCAGAAAGTCAGATGCTCTTTACCCACTATTTTGGGAACAAATCTTCCTTTACCTCATTTTTCAAAGTAGCTGTTTAGGAGGCCCTGATGTGACATATTGGGTCAAGCATCAGTGCATACAGCCAAGGGCAGGGGTCAGGGGAAGAAGAGCGCATGCTGACTGCAAGGGGACACAGGGAACACAGGGTCCTTTCGAGAGGAACACCCTCCCCCGACTCCTCGGGCTGGTATCTGTTTGCCGCTCACACACCGAGGCCAGGCATGGAGGGCCGGGGCTGTGGGGAAGCACCCTGGAGGGTTTGCTGTGTCCTTGGCCCACGTCCCTGGGATCTGATGAAAAACCAAAGGAACAGCGAGACCCTAGCGCCTTCTTTTCAGGGGACTGTGTACCTGATAAGTTGTATTTTTATGATAAAATTCATGACATTGCAAGGCCATGGAGCCAAAGATGTGGGTTAGGCTTGTAAAGTGCAACGAGTTCCAGAGAGTTTTAAGGCCAGTCCCATCTGCCTGGGAGGGGACACGAGGAGAAAGGGAGAGAAATGGGAAACATCTGTCTCTTTGAACTGGCTTCTACCACTGCCCCAAATTAGCAAGGAGTGAGGCCAAAAGGAGAAATCTGGGGTGAGGGCTGGGAGACTGGGGTTTAGTAAGAGTAGAGAACGCCCTGATGGGCCGACCCCCTGGACTGGTCCGAGGCAAACAGGTAGCTTCTCTGAGAAATAAGATCTTTGTAGATGCTTTGCTAACAGGGCCCACAGCTCAGTGGCCCCAGGGACAGACCCATCAAAGGCACACGCAGAGCCTTTCTGTGCCTGGAGTGGCCTTTGCCACCACGGGCTCCATGGAGCTGGCTGCAACATACCCTGGAAGATGAGGCGGGGCATCAAGTCCTCCAATTTCACCTTGGTTTGGGGGAAGAGACAGGATTTAAGTAATATATATTAAAGCCTTAATTACAATTTGTAGCCTTAGTTTAAAGATGATTTAGTTTCATTTCGTGACTAATATTCAAGGAAGCCTTCAGAAGCTCACAGGAAGATGTAAAAGTGTTTGGTGCAGGGTCATTCTGGTAGGGAAAGACTGGAAACTTCCTACATCCTTGCTGTGAAGGCTGGTTAGCAAGTTATGGCACACATTTAAAAGATATATATTAATAGATAGTTAGACACACACATATGGAGGGGCGCAGGGAGAAGCACACCCAGATGTTAATACTGATTATATAAGGACAGTGTAATCATAGGTAATATTTTTTCTGTTTTCAAGTCTAGGGAACAGAGGAACTCCACCTTCATTTCTGTTTATATATATATATATATATATATATATATATACTTTCTCATTATTAACAAAAGTACAATAGTATAGACAGAAAAATAGAAAGAATAGAAATTCCGGTTGCTCTTCATTTTCTTCTGCTTTTCTGTATTTTCAGGTCCAGTATAAAGCGTTTTACTCTTTGAACTAGAACAAGCTCCCAGTGTCCATGTTTCAGGAGGCTAGCCTGCCCCTGACACAGAGCTCTCTGCCTTGGCAAAAGGGCCGGCACCTCTGTCCCTGGCTGGGCCTCTGTCCTCGGGCACTGTGAGCACACGGGACCAGAGCTTAGCCGGGACCTTAGAACAGTCATTCACCCTCACGGGGCCTCTCCACTCAGTCTCTAAAAGGAAACATCTGCTCTGCTTCTTGAACAGCACCTTCGTGAAGAGCACTTGTCAACTATAGAGACCCATCCAAGCTTCACGAACCTCTGTGATGGACACAGTTCCAAGCCACTTAAGATGAAGGAGTCATTTTCCCAGCACAGGGTCAAGGGCAGGCCCATGGAGGCTGTCAGAACTGGGCTGCCATCCATGAGGACCCTCTGCCCCAGAGAACAAGGAATGATAAGATCCCCCACCCTGGCCCTCTACTCAAAAATCATTAGGACACAAGACCCCATTCCTGATCTTCTTCCTGGTATTTTGGACCTTTTAAAACTTGTCCCCAGCCACTGCTCAGCTGCATTGTTCATCCTCACGCCCAACACACCAACCAGCCATTCCCCAAACATCCCGATACTTTCAGGACTCCCAGTCCTCTCAGCCTTTCCTTGTTGGGCCAGCAGCTTCTACTCAGTTTTTGAGATCCAGTCCCAATGTTGCCATTCCTCACCCCCCTTGCAGCTGGCAGAGGGTTAGCACAAGTCACTTTTTCCTGAGCACTTAATTTAATCCTCCACAGATGTACAAAGGCAGAAACAGAGGTGATTTACATCTGTGTGTGCGTCTGTGTATATATACATAGAGTATCTAGAGACATTTCTGGACAGCAATTATTATTTGCTCCAACAATAATGACCATGGTATGATTCTGACAATAATGTCATGGGAATCTTCACTTCTGCACCCCTGGCAGTAGTAGGAACTCAATAATGTTTGTTGAAAAAGGAACCACAATTCTCCAAGTGGAGGATGGGGGAGGAGGGGAAGAGAGGAGAGGACAGGAAGGGAGGGGAGGAACTGGAAGAATCTTGTCCTGTGGGCTATGAACTCACTGGGTGATCTGCATCCAGTTCCGCACCATAGCTGAGAATCTGATTGGCAAATCTGTCCAGCTCCTGAATGGTTTTTGGGAACCAGGGCACTGCAACACAGAAAAGGCAGAGTCTTGAGTTAGCCCAGCAGGACGTGGTCCAAGGCCTTCCTGAGATAGAAGCATAGGATCAACCCAAATTGGTCAAGTCAATTGTCACAGCCTATAGCATTCCAGATAAGCCCAAATTACTATGATTTAAAAATTAAATTCTTTTTCTCCTTAGATACTAACTTTAAAACACATTCCCGCCTTGGTGTGTGTCACACTTTATAGGGGCAAGACATGATTGCAAGAGGGACTTTGCCTAACAATTGCAATCAAGGTAACCTGGCTTATCGTACCCTCAATGAATCCCCAACAATAAAAAAAAAAAACACATTCCCACACATGTCTATTTCCTGAAGATTTTCTTTCTTTCTTTTTTTTTTTTTAGAGACAGTTTTATTTTGTTGCGCTCGGTAGAGTGCCATGGCATCACAGCTCACAGCAACCTCCAGCTCTTGGGCTTAGGCGATTTTCTTGCCTCAGCCTCCCAAGTAGCTGGGACTCAGGCACCCACAACGCCCGGCTATTTTTTGTTATAATTTGGCTGGGGCTGGGTTTGAACCTGCCACCCTCGGTTTATGGGGCGGGTGCCCTACTCACTGAGCCATTTTCCCCTTCCCACCCATCATAGTAGCTGTCTTTGATGGTTTCCATTAGCAGAAAAATATTACATACAGGTCCAACATAAGAATCAGATAAAACCAGAGATGTTCTACTGTAAACAAGACTGAGTTCATAAGGCCCTCATCTTTCCACTGTGTGTCTCCCACCCAGAGACCGCAGGCACCCTGGCAAAATCTTTTGATCCCAAAGCCAGTTATAGAGGGACTATGGGAGCCCAGTGAATGGACTCAGGAAGTTTGGCAATCACATTTGCCTCTCAGTTCTATAGAACTCGTATACTTGCTGTTGAAGCACCATAGTGGGGCAGGACCTGGGACCTGGGCTGTGTGGTGTACAATGCCTGGGTCCTGACGAGAGAGCGAGCCCAGGGTAGCACCAGATCCCTGTAGCTTACAGGAGAAAAAGACACCCTGGAGGTGGAATTATCCCAGGAATGGACAGAGACTAGGAAATTTGGGACTGTAAATGCCATGAGGGCAGAAACCACGAGCACTTTGTAGTTCTAGGAACATACAGGAGAGGAAGGAAGACAGGGAGGGAGGAAAAGAGGGAACTACCTCCTTCTGGTTATGTGAACACGTAGCACTAACAGTGACCACCAGCCACAGTGTGTCTGCTCTGCTCTGTTTCTCAGTGTGTCCAACAGAAGGAAGGTCTTGGAACCCTTACTGTACAGATGGGAAATTGAGGCTCTGAAATCCTAATCACTGGGTTAGGATCACAGCAGGAGTGAGAAAGTGGGAGATGCAGAAAGAACGGAGAGGGCCGCAGTCATGTGGCAGGGACCTGGAAGTGAGCTTCCCTGGAATGAGGCTGGGGGTGGGGTGGTGTCCTGGACCTGAGCCACCTTCAGGCCTCCTTAGAATCCAGGCCCCGCCTGTCTGTTCCCTTCTTTGTGCCTCAGTCTTTCCTCTGTAAAATGGGAATAATGCCAACGCCAAGAGCAAGAATGACACGCGAGTGTTTAAGTCTCACGATATGCCAGGACCTGTGGTTGACATTTTGCAGGGAGTGGCTCCCTTAATCCGAGGACTGCTGTGAGCACTAAATGAGGACTTAGGAAGAGGGCTCGGCTCGGCTCCGCTCAGCTCAGCGCCGGACACCTAAAACCCGGCTTTTCTGCTCTGCTCCAGGGTTTATTCTGATGCTGAGCCGCTCAGGTAGGGCAGGAAGGAGCATGCGTGCCATCTAGTGGCCAATGTGGGGAAGTGAACTAAACAGCAGCCTTAGGACTGGAAGCCCCTGTTTTCCACCCAAACGAGAAGCACTTATCCCAGGGGTGTCCCTAACAGTCAACTTAAAGCCTTGTTTCCATAGACCAGAGGGGCTTAAATTCTCTACTGCCCATATTAATAACAAAAACTAACACCACATGCTGTTTGAAATCTTTCTCTACGAGATGGATACTTGGTCGCCCCGTATTCCACATGGGGAAACTGAGGTGCAGAGAAGTTATGCAGCAAACCCCAATACACACGTTGCTAGTAAACAGTGGAGTCAGGATTCAAAGTCAGGTCTAGGTGACGCCATGGTCTCTGATCTTGACCACTAATTCATTCTGTGACTTCTGGAAAGGTACAGAGCATGCCAGTGAGGATGGGGGCTTTCTCAAGAATATGCCAAGTCCCTACAGCCCAGTGCACACCCCAGATGGCTTCTCTAGGGACAGAAGCAGACACTACAGTTGTCATTCCCACCAATCCCTCCATGGCACTGGCTTTGTGTCAGACACCTCCCTGAACACTTTACATACTCCCCCTCCTTCAATCCTCACAACAGCCCCCTGAACTGTTTTTTTTTTTTTAAATGTGTACATTAATGCAATCATGGGGCACCATACACTGGCTTTATAGACAATTTGACATATTTTCATCACACTGGTTAACATAGCCTTCCTGGCATTTTCTTAGTTATTGTGTTAAGACATTTATATTCTACATTTACTAAGTTTCACATGTACCTTTATAAGATGCACCATAGGTGTGGTCCCACCAATTACCCTCCTTCCACCCATCCTCCTCTCTCCCCTCCCTCCTTCTCCCTTTTCCCCATATTCTTAGGTTATAATTGGGTTATAGCTTTCATATGAAAGCTATAAATTAGTTTCATAGTAGGGCTGAGTACATTGGATACTTTTTCTTCCATTCTTGAGATACTTTGCTAAGAAGAATATGTTCCAGCTCCATCCATGTAAACATGAAAGAGGTAAAGTCTCCATCTTTCTTTAAGGCTGCATAATATTCCATGGTGTACATATACCATAACTTATTAATCCATTCGTGGGTCGATGGGCACTTGGGCTTCTTCCATGACTTAGCAATTATGAATTGGGCTGCAGTAAACATTCTGGTACAAATATCTTCATTATAATGTGATTTTTGGTCTTCTGGCTATATACCTAGTAGAGGAATTGTAGGATCGAATGGCAGGTCTATTTTTAGATCTCTAAGTGTTCTCCAAACATCTTTCCAAAAGGAACGTATTAATTTGCATTCCCACCAGCAGTGTAGAAGTGTTCCCTTTTCTCCACATCCACGCCAACATCTCTGGTCTTGGGATTTTGTGATATAGGCTAGTCTCATTGGAGTTAGATGATATCTCAAAGTAGTTTTGATTTGCATTTCTCTGATGATTAAAATGATGAGCATTTTTTCATATGTCTGTAGGCCGTGAGCCTGTCTTCTTCAGAAAAGTTTCTCTTCAGGTCCCTTGCCCAGCCTGTGATGAGATCACTTGTTCTTTTCTTGCTAATACATTTTAGTTCTCTGTGGATTCTGGTTATTAAACCTTTGTTGGAGACATAACCTGCGAATATCTTCTCCCATTCTGAGGGCTGTCTGCTTGTTTTACTTACTGTGTTCTTGGCTGTGCAGAAGCTTTTTAGTTTGATCAGGTACCAGTAGTGTATTTTTGATGTTGCTTCAATTGCCCGGGGGATCCTCCTCATAAAATATTTGCCCAGGCCGATTTCTTCAAGAGTTTTCCCTGCACTTTGTTCTAGTATTTTTATAGTTTCATGTCTTAAGTTTAAATCTTTAATCCAGTGAGAGTCTATCTTAGTTAATGGTGAAAGGTGTGGGTCCAGTTTCAGTCTTCTACAGGTCTCCAGCCCTGAACTGCAATCATCCCTGTTTTAAGATGAGGACACTGACAGACCTCCTCGGTTCTGACTGCTGAGACTTTGGAGCTCCGGATGACTTGGCACAGTGCTCACTCACCTGGCATAGAACTTGGCTTTCCACTTTGTACCTAAAACCCCGCCCCCCAACAAACTTTCCTTTCACTTTGAGTCCATTATTTGCTTTGTACAATAAACCTCTACTTCCCCCCCCCCACAAACTTTCCTTTCACTTTGAGTCCATTATTTGCTTTGCACGATAAACCTCTACTTTCAGTACCAGAAATGAGGGTTGTTTCCCACCCAGGTTTAGAAAAGCCTGGGAAGGAACTCTCCAACTGTAGTCAGCCAGGGCTCAGGCCCTCCCACAAAGCTTTTCCTTTTTCTCCAGAATTTTGCTACCCCATGGCTTCAATGATTGTCACCTGCCTGAACAAGGGGCCAGTCCCTCCCCTCTGTGCTCAGGACCATGGATAACCCCATTCCCTCTCCTCAAAGTGTCTCTTCTCCGTTCAATCACCATCTCCCCTTTGCCTTGGAATCATCCATAATTACGGCAGTTACAGCGGCCCCAGAATCAAGGCAAGCCAGTCCTTTCTTGCTATACCCCCTTCCTACTTTGGAGACCCCTAGAGTCACCAAGAGAGAGTCCACAATTATGTACTGAGCACCTGTTGTCTACCAGGCCCTGGACATTGAGGGGGGCATACGAGAGAGTCTCAGTCCCTCTGGTGCCTGTGGTGCTTCTATTCTAGTGGGGAAGACATAAAATAAGCAATGAATACATTTAAATATGAAACAAGGCCAGGAAGTTTACACAGAAAAAAGCAGGGTAAGGAGGGATGGTGGAGGGTGGTGCCTGTGGCTCCGCCCATATACCGGAGGTGGTGGGTTCAAACCCGGCCCCAGCCAAAAACTGCAAAAAAAAAAAAAGAGAGAGAGAGGGATAGTGGAGAGGATGCTTCCTCTTAAAATTTATTTTTGAGGATTTTTTTGAATTTTATGGGGGCATAATTGACAAATAAATATTATACATATTCTAGACACACAATGTGATTATTTGATAAATGTATATATTGTGAAATAATTACCACGATCATGCCAATGAACACATCCATGACGTCATATAATTACCATTTGTCATGTGTGTGGAGGGAGGATGAGGGCACTTACGATTGCTCAGCAAATGTCAGCTACACAATAAAATATTAACTATAGTCACCATGCTGCAGATCAGATTCCCGGAGGTTATTCATCACATAATTAAAACTTTGCATCCTGTGCCCAGCATTTCCCCATTTCTTCATCCCCTGCCACTGGCAGCCACCATTCTAGGCTTTGCTTCTATGAATTGGATTTTGTTTGATTCCTTACATAAGGTCAGTTCATACAGTATTTGTCTTTCTGTGTCTAGTTGGCTTATTTCTCTTTGCATAATGCCCTCAAAGTTCACCCATGTTGTAGCAAATGACAGGATTTCCTTCTTTTATGGCTAAATAATATTCGTCTATCTGTGTGTGTGTGTACCACATTTTCTTTATTGGTTCATCTGCTGGTTGACACTTTGGTTGTTTTCATACCTTGGCTACTGTGAATAATGGTGCACTAAACATAGGAGTGCAGAAGACTCTTTAAAATACTGACTTTATGTCCTTTGGACACAGGCCCAGATGTGGAACTGCTAGACTAGAGTAGTTCTATTTTCAAGTTTGTGAGGAACATCCACGCTATTTTTCCTAATGGCCACATCAAGTTACACTCCCACCACAAGTGTATATAGGTTCCCTTTTCTCTACTCTTCTGTCTTTTTGCTGTCAGTCAAGAGCTGCTCTCTTCTGTGACATTCTATGCCTCCAGTCCCAGGGTGAAGATCCTGGTGATCTGACTGCCTTGCCATAGCTCCGTGAGGTGTGGGGGTCTGGGATAGTGAGCGTCTGTCCCCAGTCCAGAGCTGGCTTCCTGTTTGCCCCAGGGAAGGTCAGTCTAGTAATGAGCTGAGACAACAGAGCTGGACAGCCTGGTCTTGAATCCTGCCCTCACTCTCCGTGGGACACAGGCAACATTATTAAACCTCTTTGTGCTTCAGTCTTCCTCTCTGTGAAATGGTGACTATAAAATGCCACTTTATAAGAACAACATGAGGTTAAATGACTTAATATGTGTCGTTTGCAGAGAACAGTGCTGGCACATAGCAAGTACTGTTATTGTTCAGGTGTAAGCCACAGGATATACAATATGCACACATTTGTGTATCTATATATAATTAGTATATATATATATATATATATACATATATATATATAGTGTGTGTGTGTATATAAATATTTTTTTCACTCTGCCCTAAGCTCACTGTAGCACAAAGGACAGAGTAGAAAGTTTTTCAGCAAGATTAGAAAGCCTACCCCTTATTTTGTTGTGTAACCAGGCATGTATTTTATTTCTCAGAGCCTTAGCTTCATCATCTACAAAACAGATTAAACTGATATTTCCATATTATCGGGTGAATTAAATGCTATAGTGCATGAGACACATCTTGGCAGAGTGACTGGCCCTTTGTAAGTGCTTCGTCAGTGTTAAACATCAGGACGATGAAGATTCTAATGACGGTGATAAAGAGGATGATAATAAAGGAGGAGGGAAGAACAGAGATGGAGGCCGCAGCGGTCTGTCTTTCCAGCTTTAATAGTAACAAGCTTTTGGTCTTGGGCCTCAGTTTCCTCTCTGCCACATATGGGTGTGGGATCTGTCTGTTGCCACAGCCCTTTTCAGGGTTCATAATCCAAAGACCTGTGAAATCCCAGATGGGCTGAGGCTGGGCCAGGGGACTCATGGAAAGACAGTTCTGTTTCAATCAATGTGTCAACCTCGTTTTTTTTACCCACAAGTTCAGTCTCCACATTTGTTCAGCTCCTGGTCTATGACCTCCTTTCCTTTTCTCCTTTCTACCAGAATTAGGAAGCCAGCCTACCCCACCTCAGGTTGCCGGCTGCCCATTGCCTGATCCAACACCAGAGGGCAGCAGACCCAGTGTTTTTCTGGCTCTGAGTGAGGTTCCCCACCCCCCAAAGGAAAAAATCACTAATTGGGCCACATGGTTTAGTTCAGTCCTCTTGGGGAACTAAAACCCCTCAAATCAAAGAACTTGAGGAAGTTGCAGACTCAAAAGATTCAAGTCTTGATGAAGGGGAGACCATGCCAAAGCAGCCTACCATGCCCCAGACCTTGGAGCTCAGGACCTCGTCACAGGGCCTGTAGGGTGCTCATCTGAGTGCAGGGGCCTCTGAGAGCTCTGGGGATTTGTTATCACCCAGAAAAGGCTTGCAGCACAGCTAGGCCTGGGAAGTGGCAGAGCTGGGGAGACTCTGGAAGCTACATTGTAACTTTGGGACTTTGTTCTTGTTATTTAACCTTTTTGTTCCCCAGTTTCCTATCTTCAAAGTAGCTATAATGATAGTACCTCCTGCAGAGGGTTGGTTTGAGGACTAAAATGAACCGATGCGTGAAGAGTGTGCTTCCAACAGTGTCTGGTACGTGGCAGGTGCTTTGTAAGTCATTAACCATTGTTACCATCAGAGAAGGCCGAGTGGCAGAGGGTGAGAGGACCACTCATGTCCTCCAGGCAGCCGCCCGGCCCCTCCTCCCCAGACCTCTCTTGAGGTTAAGGCCTTGGGCATAGCCTGTGTGCCATGCGGGAAGGAAGGAGGACCCAGGGCAGGCCTAACAGTTAAGAGAAGGAGTCCACTGGCCGTCAGGTAGGAGAGCAGGGACAAGCTTGAGGAACCGAGACCCAGGACAGGAACTTTCTGGGGTTTGGGGAGGAGGGATGAAGTTACACTGTGGCTCACAGCATCCTCTGGCCAGTCCTGGCTGTGCAGCCTTGTGACACAAACAGTGTGAGGACACCAGGAGCAAAAGGCAGGGAGGCCATAGAGGATCCTCAGCTAAACTCAGAACTCAGTCTCCAGCCTTGACATGAATGCGGACACTATACGCGGGTTATTACAAAAGTTTTGAGATCTAAAACATTCGAGAAGCATAAAATCCTCTCAGATGGAAACAAATGAAGCCCTCCAGCGACACCCATAAGCCAAGAAAGTGGAAACTTCTGCGGGTGAATCAGAAAGGACGCTGTTGACTGAGTTTCTTGGAAATGAAATAATGGACCATAACAGTCAGTCTCAAAACTTTCATAGTGACCCACATAGCCTGTGAAAAGGCTCTGAGTTCAAGTTTCATCTCACCTACCCAAAAACTATGAGAGTCTGAGCCGACTGTTTGGTTCCTGAGTCTCCAGCTTTGCAGCTATGAAGTGGATGAGGTCCTGCCCTGACTGTTCATGTGGGGTGAGAAGCAACTGGCCCATGGCAGGTCCATCTGTGACATCAGTCATTTGCACGTGCACCCCAGAGAAAGCCAGAGATGCTTGTCTAGCTACCAAAATGTAGTCCCAGAGGGCCCTAGAGGCAGAGCCACAGTTCACCCTCACTTCTTCCAACTTTTCCCAGCTATAATACGAAAGTATTATAGCTACTTTCGTCCTCTGAAGTTGCTGAGATATGTTTTTGAGAGCTTGCTAGGTACCAGTTACCGTGCTAAGTGCGTTACTTGTGTTGTCTTTTCCTTTTTTAAATTCTCAGCGCAATCCTAGGAGGCAGATGGTGTCACTTCAAGTCACTGAGGAACAAACTGAGATTCCCAGAGATAAAGTGGCTGAGCTGAAATTAGCAATTGTGGCCTGTGGATGGCTCTGAGATGCTATGCTGGCTTGGAATAAATGGAGGGTATGGGCTCCTTTACCCTAGATTCCTAGTCTCCCACCTTGAGTGGGAAAGGAGGCGGCAAACAAAGTAAGACTTAAAAGCTGCTTGGGAGACGGTGCCTTGGACAGCCCTGGGTCATCCCCACCTTTCCATCCCAAGCTTCCCTGGATTTGGGGGTAGAAACTTTTGAACCCGAACTCTCCTTTCTACATCCTAACCCTTCTCCAGTGAAGGTTGCAGGTCCCTCCCCCCCACTTGGGTCTCTCTCACAACACTGGGAATAGAGACTGACCCCAGTGACCCAGGCCTCCATTTTAAAAAGTAAAATCAGATTAGCTCATTAATGACCTTACCAAATACCTCGGCTGGTGGGCTGGCCTCTGTGAGCCCCTCCATGGCCTCCCGGGCTGCTGGCCTTGGTGGTTAATGAATGACATGGGCGGGCTGGTGCAACAGAGGCCCTCTGTGGAGCTGAGGCACCCCAGGGGGTCAGATCATTAATAAATATTGATTTGGCTCCAAAGAACGCAGCCCACTGAAGAGCTGGCCCTGGACACCCACGTCGTGGTCCCATTAAGTCGGGGTCAACTGCTCAGCCAGGACTGCCAGGGGCAGCTGGTTCAGGAAGGCTACTAAGCAAAAGACCCCCACGAGCCTGGCTGGAGCCTGCTTCCTGGCCAGTGGTTCAGAGCAGGCACATTAAATTTACAGCAGTTCAAGGTGCAGGCTGAGTCCAACCTCACCCCCTCCCTCCACCAGACGTTCATCAGCCCCAGGGTTTAGTCAACAAGCCTGTTTCAGGGACAGCAATAAATCCTCATTTCTTAGGTCCAAAATAGAAGGGTATTTCATCCCAACCTCCCAGGCTCCCAGATGTCTCCTGAAAGGCAATCGCCACTGGCCCCACAGAGCAGCAGTCCCTGTGCTGATCCCAACAGCTCCTGCAAAGGGAGATGAGATGGCTTGCCCAAATCCCACAGCATGAAGACTTGAGGACCGTATTTTTCTTTTAAGGAGGGTCTACATTCTTTCTGGAGCAGGTTTGCCTTCAGGAAGGTCTTAGAAGAATGGTTGAGCCACAGGCTGGGTGAGGGTGCCAAGCTATTACCCTCTGCCTCTTAGAGCAGTGATCAGAGGGGTCAGGCCTATTGTACCAGGACAAAGAATCTGTTCTTCCTAGTCACATGCTAAAATGAGAATCCTGGAACCAGGTAAATAAAAGGGACCTCATGTATAAAGGGTGAAGATGTGTTAAATAAATAGAGCAGGTGAATGGATATAAGTGAAATTGTGAATAAGTACAATAGTGACCTGCAGGGCTATTTATTCCATCCACCCACCCAAACCGGAACTACCCTCGCATTATCTTTGTTAAGAAGTCACATATCTTATAAATAGTCTATTGGCAGGTTGCCCACCATATTCCTGAATATTCAGTGCTGTCTTCCCAGAGCTCATGTGGCGCTGAAATCTGGTTTCTTGCCACTTACAACTGGAGGAAGGGTCAACATATATTGGGCCCAACAGAATACATCTAAAGCCTCCTTCATATATTGTGCATCTCACTGGCTCCTTTTCCCCTCATCATCCTAACCTATGACTGGCCTAGGTGCCCCTCCTAAGTCACACCTCCTTCCCTGTCACTGCTGTGGATCATGCCACACGGTCATGGATTGTAGGACGAGTGAGCTCAGGTACCACGCCTGCCCTTCTCACTGCTGCATCCTCTCAGTAGCTGACACTGAGTGGGTGCTCAGTCAATAGTGGTGGCATGAATAGATGATCAACTGAATTAGGAGATGAATGGGAATGAAAGAGAAAAGGTGGCAAGGCTGACCCTGTGGTGTTTGAGAAGTAGTAAGAGAAGAAGAAAATAAATCCTGAGAGTCAAGATTTTAAAAGCCACACAATTTATAAAAGGCAAAGCATAGAGAGAGTTCCTGGGGGAAAGGGTGCCACGTGCTACAAAAATGTCAGAAAGGGTGAAATAAAACAGGGGCTATTGGTTTGGGGAATAGGTGTTGTCAGAAGTACAGGAAAGAAAGGGAGAAGAAAGAGAAGAGAAAAAGTAAGGAAGTGAGAAGGGAGGGAGGAAGGAAAGAAGGAGGAAACAGGGAAGAAAGGACGAGAGAGAGAAAGAACTCCTGCATACACAGCCAGCCTGCTGTCACCTGGGCCCGTGCTGTGTCCAATATAGCTCACAGGCAGATAAAGTTAAGCACGGGAAGTAGCAGGGTGTTTGGAAATGAGAGACCGTCCACAGGACCCCTCACATAATCCCACACACGAAGTTGTCTCTTTGGCAGCTAGTGAGGGCTGGCCCAGTGAGGTAAGGGCTGCCACTAACTCCTTATTTATTAGCCATGGAGCTGGTGGTGACAAATGGCCTGATGTTGGCTAAGGTTATAGAACATGGAGATCTCTCCCTACTGAGGCTGAAGGATACTTAAGATCCAAAACCTATTCAACTCAAGTTCCATGTGATCCTTCAAACTCCCTAACACATAAAGGATCCTGCATAATTCCCTCCATGAATCACAGGAAGTGGCTACATCTCAGCTCCATTTCACAGATGAAAAAGAGCCTAATGAGGTCACCCAGCTGGTAGGGGTTTGGATGGAATTCAAATTCAACTGCGGGAGCCCAAAATGGGGATCCAAACCCAGGCTCTTGACTCTACCGTCATTGCTCTTTCTGAGCCACTAGGATGCTCCCTCAATCCGGTATGAATGACACTTTGAAAAGTAGTCAGTCATTGAATGTCCTTTTACTACCTCCTTCAATCAAGGGAACATGCGTGTCACACAGCGAAAAAGTATTTCAGCCTAATTCCTTCTAACTTTCACCACCTTTTGAATTGACTCAAATATCACTTTATGGTGGTCTTTCTTACCAAAGATCAGGAATTTTGGGATTCTGGACTTGCTCAACCATAAAATTTATGGTATATCCTTACAAAAGATGCCAGAGTAAGGCTACTGTCAACATTTTGCATGGATCCTACACTTTATGCAAATTATATCATATAATCCACACAACCACTTGGGTATTCAGATATCTTCACTTGACAAATGGCAAAAATGAGGCTCAAAGAAGGCAGGCAACTTGGCCAAACAGCTACAGCTCAGGGATTAAATTGGAACAATGAAGACTATACAATCCACCAATCCACACTGCCTTTCAACTTGACCTCTCTGTCTTGTTTCTTAATATTGAAAACAAGAATACTGTTATCTCTGCCCTCTAGCAATCTGACTTGTCTGTTGCAAAGATCAAATGAGATGATCTAATGAGAAAGAATTTTTGGAAACACTGGATTTGGCATGCTAATGAGGAGTCTTTCATAGAATGAGGGTCTGCTTATAATTCTATGATCTTTCTGAATCTGAAGCCCTGTGACCTGGCAAACTGGTTGGGCTATAGAAATAGCATTGCTCAGGATTTTTGTGCCAAGGAACAGAGTTGCCCCTAGTATACTATACACACTAAGAGGTCCTGCTTCAGCTCCTAGCTGGGTGTCACTTCCCCATCAATGGGCTTATCCTCTCAGCTGGGGTCTGCTTGTGTTGGTGCAGCCATCTGTGGAAGCAATAGTCAATTCTCCAGCTGCCAGGACTTAGGGCTATCTCAAGGCACTGAGCAAGCATCTGGGTAAAGATTGGAAAAGGCAGTCAAGTTTGTGTGTTTTCTTAAATGGGCAGATACTTGGCCTCCTGCAGACCCAGGGCCACGGCATGTATAGCTATGAAAGATACACATGGGGCCAAGTGAAATGCCCAGGAGAAGGTTTAGAGCTGAGGAAAGAGCAATGGTAGGTGGAGACTAAACAGCTGAGCAGAGGCAGGAAGAGAGGAAAGAAAGGTACAAGGGGTGGAAATGGGGGAAAAATTCCAACCATCTGGCATCCCCCCAGGCCTATGCAGCTTCCTCCTAAAGATTCGTAAGTCTTTTGGAACCTTGGCCCCTCTGAAAATCCTTCTCTCCTAAAAACTATGCATTCACTGACATGTGCACCATTTTGCCCACAATCCCGGAGGCTTCCCAGGGTCCTCTAAGGAATCCTGTCCTTCTCCCCAGCACCCATTGATCTGAATTGTCAGCCTTACTCAGCACTGCTCTTCAGGGGGGCAACATGGAAGTAGAAAAGCGACACTCACAAAGTGGGTGGGGACTCTAAGAGGGAAGGAATAAGTATAATGATGTTGCTGTTAATCGTAAGTGCCCAGGGACTAGCTAGATGGCTAGGTCACCCTTCTGCTTTCCACAGAGAATAGTCTTGCCCTGGCAGCCTGCACCCCCTCTGCTTCCCTATCACAACCCTTATAATTACTGCAACTTAAACAAAATTCAGCCAATGTCCATTTGCTCTTAGAAAATAACACCAAACAGATAGATTTTGGAAAAGGTGATGCTCCCGGGCCTCTGCCTACCCCGATACATTTTGTCTGCTTCTTCCAGCTGCATTCTGTCTCCACGTAGGAATTTTCTATACCCCACTAGATGTAATGTTATGCAGAAGACTCAAAGGGAAAGGTAAAAGGATTAGTAGATTGATCGATGGAAGATATTAATGCTCTTTCATGTTGGGTTGAAGAAGGATTTGAGGTCATCAGGAGAGAGGGGAGCAGGAGAATAGACTCAAGTATTCAAAAGACTCTGTGGATTAAAATCCTATTAAATTCACATCAGCTTCTCCAGGAGGCATTTGAGAAGGTTGGGGTTTCTTTAACATGTCACCGTAATTAACCTTCCCTTAAGCTGTTTTGGGTGGGGAACTTTAGCAATTAAGGAAGTGAAAAACTTTCATTTTCTATCATCCACATGGCTTTCTGAATGGATGAAAAACTAGAGTGGAAAGTGGTTTAGCTTAATTGATTTGAGGGGTTCAGATCTCCCACTTGAACCTGCTGTCAGACTCACCCCTGAGATCTGAGACCTTCAATACAAAGGGTATTTTGTCTAGAGAAAGAATCAAAGGTTCACATCTACTATGATGCTTTTCTTCCTCTGATCATTCTCCCACTGAGACCTACAGAAAGAGCAACTTTGCAAAAAGCTGGTTGTTTTTCCTAAAAAGATCTGTTTCTGGTCCCAGACTCCATTTCACAAAAACCACCAAAGAAAGGCAAAAGGCTGTCTCTTTCAGCAGGTACGCAGCGGTGCCCTTTCAGCATCAGCTGTTGTGGCACAGGTAAGTTAAGGTCAGGTGGGGGCAGGCACTATGGAATGGGGAGACCAACTAGCCAAAGAGACAAGGGTCATGAAAACGTATGTTGTTTTAAAGGGTTAGTCTTAGCCATTGTTTCTTCACTAGGCAAAATATCATGCCAACTTCAAATACCAACACCCTGCCATTTTGAGCAACAGGGTGAGAACCCTGCCAGGGAGTTGAATCTGGTTTATGATCGGCTTCTGATAACCCTGGCAGTGATTAACTACACTGATACCTCTGGGTACAAACATCAGCTTTTGTATTTTCACACTTCCTGGGACCTCAGAGTTAAACACAAGCAGAGAAGAGGCTGAATTCCATCAGCCCCACCTCCAGCGCAGCACTGGTCCTTCCTCTGTGTTTACCCATTGTCATGCACCCCCCTGGCAGACTGTGAGCTCCTCAGAACAGGCAGGGTGACCCTTTCTCTCCAGCTGCTAGCACAGTGGCCAGCACAGCGGCATGCAACATGCCCATGCCCCTGACCGCACAGAATCCACTCTGTGCCTCAGGCAAGTCAAGGCCTCTGTCTTTACAATGAAAAATTAGGGGGTCTGTAGGGCTCCATGACTCTGCGGTCATTTCTCAGATCTCAGAATCTCTGAAAAAGTAGTGTGCACAGGCTGGCTTTCGATGGCTCCTGTGCTTATGCTGGTGTCTATAATGATGATGGAATGATGACAGTGGTACGAACAGGGAAGACCTATTAAACCTTCAGACGTGCTCTGTTCCATCCTCGGTGTGATTTCATCAGTCCTTAAGGCAGAGGCTCTTATACTCCCATTCGATACAGTGGGAGACTTCAAGGGACAGTCATTTGCTTCAGGTCACACCCGTGGTATGCCCTGATTCTGGGATCTGAGCTCTAACTCTCCTGTTATATCCCTGCTAGGACCCCCTTCCTGCACCTTCTGATCAGGCTGCCAGCCCTCCAGCTGGTCGCCTCCATTTCCCTGGCTGCCCCAGGGGCTGCCTGCCTGCCTGCCTGTCAATTGCTTTGACTTCCTCCCCCAGGGCTCCAGCTGGCCCAACTTCCACCTGCTCCAACCAGGGGCAGAGTTGCCCCAGGACCAGACAGCCCCTTTGTCCGGAGGGCCTGCAGCTCCTGTTGGGAGCAGGTGGCCGGAAAAGCAGGACAGGGGAGTCATCAGTGAAGCAGCTTGGGAGGTTAAGGGGAAAAAAATGCAGATAGGGCTGATCTAGGAAGGAATTACAAGTTCCTCCCTGACCTGAGCCCATCTGCCTGGTGTCTTCTGTCCTCAAAGGCAGGGCCTTGGGGTGAGCTTCCTTGCACCAGTTTACAGGAGGACAAAGGCAGAAAAGAAGAGATTTTCTAGGAAGACCTTGCAGCTACCTTTTAGAAAATGTTTACCTGTCCTGTTTTATGAGGTGGCTATTGTTTCATTTTAAAGCATTTCTGCCCATTAAAATACTATTTAAGATACAATACTTGAAATCTTCTGGACCTAAAGTCTTCAGTATTTTGCAAAGAAACTTGATTTTACAGTAGAAAAATAACTGAATATTAAAAAAAAAGTCATCACAGTGATCACACACTTAGGGACCCAAATGAGAGAAACATTATGTACACACAAAACCCTGCACATGAATGTTTATAGCAGCTTTGTTCAGGATCACAAAAATTGGAAACAACCAAGATGTCCTTCAATAAATGAATGAATAAGAAAAACCTGTGGTATATCCCTACAATGGAACACTATTCAGCACAAAAGGACGTGGAGGAACTTGACATGTGCATCAAAAAGTGAAGGGAGCCACTCTGAAAAGGCTGCTGCAGGAGCCCACCTAGATGACCTTCTGAAAAACAAACAAACAAACAACAACAACAACAAACAAAACCCCAGAGACAGCTTTTACTAAAGCTGAGTGGTTGCTGGAGGGAGGGTATAAAGGAGGAGGAATGAATGGCTGGAGCACAGGGCATTTTTAGGGCAGTGAACCTACTCTGCATGGCATTGTAAGGTGGATATATGACCTTACGCATTTGTCAAAACCAGGAGAACTGTGAACACAAAGAGTGATCCCAGATGTGAGCTATGGACTTTAGTTAACAACAATATGTCAACATTTGCTCATCAATTATAAAAATGCACCCACATTAATGCAAAAGGTTAACAGGGGAAACTAGAGTGGGGGCAGAGTGGGAGAGAAAGAAGGCATATAGAAACTCTATACGCTGGGCAAATTTTCTGTAAACCTAGTAGTGCTCTAAAAATGTCTATAAAAAAAGGTCCATCTGAATATGCTTTGACCCCTAAAAAGGGGATCACCTTGCTCCTCCGTATTCTTTAGAAGCTAATTATAATCATAACAATAACCACGTACCATCATTTATCCAGGCCTGCTCTGTTCCAGGCACTGTTCTAAGCACTGTGTGTGTTTCATTAGCAAAGGCTCCAAAAAAATTAAGGTCAGAGCAGTTAAAGGGACTCGTCAGGTGTCTCAAAGCAGCAAGTGAAAGAAGCAGCACTCGGAACTGAAGTCGATTCACTCCCCAGCCCATATTTATCATTCCTACACTCGATTGCTCCCCTCCCCCCAGAGGACAGTGGGCAGCATTTCAGTAAGCAGATAATGGAACTGAGCAAGTCATAACAATTCCTGTGTTCGGCCATTCATTCACAAATAGTCATTGAGCATTTGCATACCAAGATTTGTGCTAAACTCTGAGGATATATATATATGACAAGAGAGTCTCCCTGCCCACAGGAGCTCCTAATTTAGTAGAAGAGACAGATAAAGAGATGGGAAATAAATGACAATGAAAACTCCAGGGACAAGGAGCCTTGCAGTCCCAGCTTCAGGAATGGCACATCAGGAGAAGGACTCAGGGAGAATCTTATTGGTAGAACAGAGGTACCTAGACATCTTGTTTTGAATTTGCATTTATTCACATAGAGAAAGTATCCCAGACACTCTAACCATCTCACCTCTGGAAATAGATGATCAAGTTCAGGCTAATCCAGAAATGAAAAGGATATACATAAATGGCAGAAACAGAAAGAAAGCTACTAATATAAGAAATAACTGTGAGTATCTAGAGGAAAGGAAAAAAGAACTAACATTCATTATATGTCTACAGTATGCTAAGCACTTGCTGAGGTCCCCAACCTGCAATCACTGCTTCACCCCACCCCCCCCCTTCAGAGTAGGTTTTACTTTTGCTGTTACTTTATAAAGACAGGGTACAGTCACTTAGGTCACAAAATTCCTCTAATTCTTACCTGTGTCTTTCTTCTTATCTCGGGAAAGCTCATGGACAGTGGCGCCAATGTCATGTCTCAAGATCTTGATGATGTTTTCCAGGGCAGGCGCGCTGCGTTTATCCATGTAGGTGAAAAACTCATACTCGTCTTTCTTTAAACGAGAAGGTCTAGACTCAATGTGGGTCAGATTTATATCATTCACCTGGAAGACAGAATGGTGCGTGTGAGGGGAAAATTCTTGGGGCTAATGTAAACCAAAGAAGCGGAACCAGAACAAAAAACCCACCACAACAAAATTCAGAGTTGAGGAATATATTTTTTTAAAAAAAATAAGAGTAGAAGAAAACCCTTAAGTTTGCAGAACTTGTTTACTTTTTCTTCCTTAACACCAAGAATCCAATGGCAAGGCGGGGCGGGGTGGGGGGATAAATTTCAAATGTCACAAGATTTAGTTGCATGGATATCTGCTAAAGGCCTGCAATGGCCACCATGTGATTTTGGTTTGGTTCAAATATTTAGGACAGTGGTTGTCGAAAATATTTACATAGTAAAACTCCCTTTCCCAAATGACATTCTGTAGAATCTTAATAAACAAACAATACAGAGGTAACATTGTTGTGCTTGAATGGGGGCCACAGAGGTCAGGCCTATTGAGTTTATATCTACGTTTTAATTTATACCTGCTATGAGTCCTTAGACATATAATTTCATGTTCTTCATCCTCAGTTTCCCCATCTGTAATTTGCTGGTCATAATGGTACTTGCTTCATAAATTCATAGGGGGCATTTGGATATGATATGTACACACCTCCTGGGACATGGCAGGTGTTCAGTAAAAGTTATTTATTAATTATCACTCATACATTTATATAATTACTTTCTATCCCTTCTAGGTGCTTGGGACCCATCAATGAACAAAACAACAACACTTTCCTTTATAAAGCTTACATTCAAGTAGAGGAGTTACAAACAACAAACACAAGAGATAATTGTTTTATAATGATAAGGGCAAAGGATGAAACACAAGGCACAGCAGGGTGAAAAGGATGGTCAGTCCTGAGGAGGGGGTCGGGGGAGCTCAGACTGCAGTATTAAATATGGTGGTCACATAGGGCCTCATTGAGACGATAAGGTTTATGGACAGTCCTATAGGAGTTGAGAGAGGTAAGGGCCCTAAGTTGGCAGCATGCCTGGCCTGTCAAAGGTATAGCCACAAGGCCAGGATGACCAGAGCAGAGGAAGTAAAGGGAGAAATAATATGAGACGGTGTCAGAATAACAGGGGTGGTGACCGTTCATGGAGATCATTGCAGGCCATTTCAAGGAGTATGGTTTTGATTTTGAAAGAAATAAGGATCTTTACAAGGTTTCAAACAGAAGAAAAATATGAACCCACAGGCTGAAAATAATCAGTCTGACTTCTATGTTGAGAATGAACTTTGGGGAATAAGAACATTGAGAGGCCATTTCTGAAATCCAGGTGAGATGGGATTGGTGGTGGTTGTGGCCATGGGTATACAGGTAGGGGGAGTGGGGAGAGGTTACATTCTGCACAACCTGTGTAATTTTCTCAAAAGGATCAAAATTATCCAGGGACAAGAGAAGAGCCTGTGGGTAAGAAAATAGGAAAAAAAGTCTATGATATTCCCAAGTATCACTCTTAGATTTGACTATGACTTTGATTTACAATGTGGCTGGATGAAGACTATCTCAGAAATCCAAGGGGAAGAAGAAGGGATCTCCCATCTCCCTGAAGAGACTCTTCTTTAAAATCAAATTTTGTGGGCCAAGCTAGGTATTAAGGCAATGCAATAGAATAAGATATTTCTATTTAGACCTTGGCCACCCTGCCTCCATCAGACCATTTTTAATGGTTGTCTGATAGTCTGTTTTAAGGACATGGTCATGAAATCTTTAACCAATACTCTAGCGATGGGCATGCAAGTTGCCTTTTATTTTTTCCCACTAGAAATAATGGACAGCATTATAATTACATTTTTGCCTACTTGCCTAACTGATTTCTTAGCGTAAATGCCTAGTTGAACCAAAAAGTATTTAAAAGAGCTTTTACATACTTTCCATTTCCCTACAGAAAGCCCGCACTCATCTATTCCGCCTTTCCCCAAGAGGACCCATACGTCCCACCTATTCCAACATTTAAGATTTTCAGTATTCTCGACCTGATAGCTCATAGCTCATTGCTTAATTTTTTTTAAATAATTGCTAATGAGACTAAATATTTTTCCTAGGTTTGGTGGCTATTTTTATTTCTTCTTTTATGAACTATAAATTTATGCCATATTTCTGCTATACAGCATGTGTAATGATGAGTAATCATTGTTTATATATTGATGTTCATGCTGTTACATATAATTTTTTCAAATGACCATTTATCCTTGACCTATTCTTAAATACCTCTATGTAAAAACAATTTTTTTTTGAGACAGAGTCTCACTATGTCGCCCTCAGTACAGTGCCGTGGCGTCACAGCTCACAGCAACTTCAAACTCTTGGGCTCAAGCGATTCTCTTGCCTCAGCCTTCCAAGTAGCTGGGTCTACAGGCACTCACCATGACAACACCAGGCTATCTTTTGTTGCAGTTGCCATTGTTGTTTAGCTGGCCTGGGCTGGGTTTGAACCCGCTACCCTTAGTGTATGTGACTGGTGCCGTAACCACTGTGCTATAGGCGCCGAGCCTGTAGAAACAATTTTTAAAACACACCTAAAAACTGATGGAAAATAACAAATGTAAATAGTCTTAGAGTTTTTTAAGGCGGGTAGCTTCAGTGTGTTCTCAGGAAAAAACAATAACATTTTCCTCATCCCTGCCTGAGAATCAAGGTTTCCCTTCTATATCTCAAGTGCTGCCTAATTTTAGAATCAAGTTCCCAGGAATTTTCTGATTTATTGCGACATCTGCCCGAGTGTGCTAGTTGCAAAATAACCAGGCAGGAAGAGGAAGCACAGGTAGGTTGCGTAAGACGTCCAAATACATCCTCTGTTAAAAAAAGAGAGAGAGAGAGAGAGAGGGAGAAAGTCTGGAGGACTGCAAAATCTTATTCACAACTGGATTATCCCTTTCTATGAAAGGGGAGGGGTGCAGAGGACGGGGACACGTGTCTCATTATGAGACACCAGTGTGTTCTTGCAAAACCTGGACTCTTTAAACTGGTTCAGATGCAGAAATGGAGCAAAAAATAAATGTTGGTCAACAGCAGAACTTGGCAGAGTCTAGCAAAGTTCCCCGAAGCCCCAACCTAAACAAGTCAACCTACAGTCATCAGTTGATGTCTCCCAGTGGGACGTGTGCACTGCATGTCAAAACACCCCACTAGCAAGTTCACGCAAAGAGCTGGAAGCTGCTTTGATTAAGTAGCATCATTTGCAAAAATGCTGATTATTTACACCAGCTACTGAACCTCCACGTCTTCACATGGTGATGTTTTAGCTCTTACAGCTTTTATCACACACAAAAATATTATTTACTTAAGTTGGTTCCCAAATGTAAATGCTTGACAAACCATCTGCTACTTATTCAAAGAGTGTGTGATTTCACTGGTAGGGCTGATCACCACACAGAAAGCAAGGAGTGTTATCTGCCCTTCATTAAAACACACAGTAGGGGTCACCTCAATATTCAACTGGACAAGTACCCTGAAAATAGAACTTGAACAACTCTAAAATTTCAAAGATACTGAAATTCACCAACCTTCTAGTGGAAGACGTACATCTTTTGCTTTGATTGTTAACGCTGTAAGGTTGAAAAGAACATGCGTGGTTATAGTAATGATTCCTTTTTGCATGGAAATAGCACTTTATAGCACAGATTTTTTTTTTTTTTCTTTTGTAAACAATGCTTTGAGGACGTTCGGGAAGATGTGAAAAAAATAAAACAAAGATGAAGGCACTTTTCTGTAGGTAGCCAGACAGGGAGATATGTTTTTTCTATTCTCAGAGTCAATGAATGGTTTCCCCGCCTTATCCAGACAAGGACAGATAAGTGAACATTCCACAAATGTCAGTTTATTATTATTATTATTATTATTATTACTATTAAGTCAAACACACAAAAATTAAAACCACCGGGTACAGTAAATACAGTAAGTGACCTCAAACATATGTTCTTCCAGAAGGCACAGGATGAAGTCATTATTCATGGCCTCTGACAGCTGTGGCCAGGTAAAGCAACAGGAGGCCCCGGCTGGGGAGAGAGAGAATGGGGAGGTGGGAAGGCCAGGGAGATAGCAGCAGCTCTCAGGCTTCCTCTGGCAAACAGAGGTTATTTCCTAAACAAAGCAAAGAGCAATGTCATCCTTCTTGGCTCAGGAAGAAAGAAAATGGGAAGATTTCAGCTGCTGTTTACCTAAGTTGAATTTCAAAAGAGATAGCCAATCCCTGAGTTGTGTAGAGCAGAGAACACCTCAGAGGCTGAGCGAGAATGAACACACACCTCTGGCATGCTTATTTGGGGAAGAGTTTCGGAAAGGGGGGAAGGAGAGGGAGGGGCTGTGTCCTGGGGGGGAGGGAAGAAGGATGGGAAGACGGACCAGGCATGAGCAGTGCTCTCCTCCCCCACCTCCCGCCCCTTGAAGCAGCCACAGAGAAGATTCTCCTAACTAACCATAAAACAATTTATGCCCCAGGACTCAGTTTTAGTAATACTGGCGATCTAACTTGTAGGAAAAAAGATCACAAAGCTTTTCGCCAAAATTTCTAAGCTATAGCTCAGCACCCATAGCTCAGTGAGTAGGGTGCCAGCCACATACACTGAAGGTGGTGGGTTCCAGCCCGGCCTGGGCCTACTAAACAACAATGACAACTGCCATTGTTGTCATGATAGCTGGGTGCTATAGCGGGCACCTGTAGTCCCAGCTACTTGGGAAGCTGAGGCAAGAGACTTGCTTAAGCCCAAGAGTTGGAGGTTGCTGTGAGCTGTGACACCACAGCACTCTACAAAGGGCAACATAGTGAGACTCTGTCTCAAAAAAACAGAAAACAAAACAAACCCCCCCAAATTTTTAAGCTAATAAATCCCCCACCATGAGGGGATAATTAAGTGGACTGTAGCATAATCACTCAGTAAAATGTTATGCAATTATTAAAAAGCAAGTGAGCACAAGGACCTGCATAAAACACAGCATCAGCAATTCCTTCAGGGGACGGCCACAGTGGTGGTCTGTAGGTGCTGAGCTTAGGGGTGATTTTGCTTCTTTGTTTCTTTCTATTTTTATCTTTTTCATTATTCAACTTTTCTTAAAACAACATATAGTACTTTTAGAACGAAAACTGAACTTTATATATTAAATGGGTATAATGATAACCACTTGGGAAAACAGTTAGAATAGGTCTAGGTATGTAATCATTAAAAGATGTTTAAATAAACTATGGCCAGACTAAAAAAGTACAAGACTATAGCAAGAATCATCAAAGGGGGTCATAATATATAATCTTAGAACAAGATTATATGTAACTTCTACTCATTTGCCCTAAGTCTCAGATGAGGGAAATTTCTGGTTAATTATATACTGAACATCCAGCTGAATTGTTTAAATCATTTCTTTCCCATTTGAACCAATCTGTTAATAATTAACCATGTAGTTTGTTATGCTATTTCCTTGTTGGGTTTTTTTTTTTTTCAGCTTATCAGTGTGGATCCTTAGAAACCAATAATTTTGGTTACTAAGAAAGGATTTAGAAATTAATCTCCAAGCCTGGGTAGGATGGATTATAGATGTAGTAAATAAATTTTCATTTTTCAACAAGAGGACTATGCAGGTTTGTAAATTGACCGATAGCCACTCACCACATCTTTGGTGAGGGATAAAGAAAGAACTCCTGTTAACAACACCCAGGCAATACCTAGGGAAAGACAAAAAAGGTTTAGAGTTAAATTTTTCAAAAATAATTTCAAGATTTGTCCAATAATTTATGCATGAAAGACAGCAGCATAAAATGTTGGTTAATCAGGACTCTGGAGCAGAACGTATGGGCGTGGCGAAATCAATCATCAAATGGAACTGAAACCACTTTCCAATCCCATTCTTAAGGTAACTTTTTCTAAAGGGGGATTAATGCCAGTGAATAAAGCTACAAAAACACAGAATTCATCATGATGAAAAGTCAACTAGTCTTTCTGGATCTTTTCTGGACCTGAAGCTTAGGACCTCATCTCTTCTCCTTCCTTTCAATCCTTGAACAAAGGATAATAGTCTAAAACTAATCTGAGTTCAAATTCTGATTCTGCTTGGGCTTCTTCCATGACTTGGCTATTACGAATTGAGCTGCAATGAATCACCTGGTGCAAATATTTTTTTGCAAAGTGATTTTTGGTTGAAGCCCAAGTGCCCATCGATCCACGAATGGATTAATAAATTGTGGTATATGTACACCCTGGAATACTATGCAGCTTTAAAAAAGGATGGAGACTTTACCTTTTTTATGTTTACATGGAAGGACCTGGAACATATTCTCCTGAATAAAGTATCTCAAGAATGGAGGAAAAAGTATCCAATGTACTCAGTACTTCTATGAAACCAACTTATGTTTACTCACACTTTCTTATGAAAGATAGAACACAACTATAGCCCAGGACGAAGGAGAGAAATGGAGTGGGAAGGGAGGGGAGGGGAGAAGTTTGATAGAGGAAGGGTAAAGGGCAGGACCACAGCTATGGAGCATATGAGAGGGGTACAAGTCAAATCTGTCAAGTGTAGAATATAAATGTCTTAACACAATAATCAAGTAAATGAGGCGAAAGCTATGTTGATTGGTTTGATGTAAGCACGTCAGATTGTATAAAAAAATCAACATTGTACCCCACATACGCATAAATGTAATCATGATCTATGTGTATAGGACTTAATAAAAATAATAAAGCATTGATTGGAAAAAGAAAAAAGCAAAACAAAAAACAAATTCTGCTTTTGCCACTCTCTATCTTTACACTAAATGGCCAAACTGAATTTTTGTGTATTTGTGTTTAAAGTAAGAATAGTATTATTGCCTGGCAGCTCAAAGAGACGTAAAAAGGGAGGAAGCCCAGAACACAATTTGGGGTTTGTGAACAGACACGTGCTGGGTATTCACTGTACCCTGCCTTCTCAGCTCGGTACCAGTACACACTTCCCCGGGAGACACAGCACATTACATTTTATCAGTCATGTTATCCTTTAGTATTTGTTTTACCCCAAATTTTTCTCAGGTCTTTCCCTGAGAGCATGCTTCAAAAGGAGAAGGAAAAACTGAGTGTATTTTGAGATGAGATTAGACTGGCAAGGGAGAACTTTCTGGACCACTAAATGCTATCGGTTTGGAGTATGTAAATGAAGTTATGTCCTGGCCTATTTCAGAGGCTTTTGAGGACTATATCAAAGACATTTACAAAAAATGTCTCAAATCACTGGTCTCAAGTAAACAGACAGCAGCTTCCAATAGTTCATTTAATTAAGCACCTTCCACATGCCAACCTCTCTCTTCAAGGTGCTGGGATCCGACAGTGGACAGAGCAGAACAAAACCCCATCCCCTGTGCAGCTTGTGTTCTCAAAGGACAAGACAATGGTAACAAGGCAAATAAGTAACACGGATAGTCTTTAAGTGGCATTCAGCACCGCAGAGGAAATAAAGCAGAAAAGATGCTCTGGGTCTGCACCTGTGGTGAGGTGGAGGTGTCATTTCCAACAGTGCGGTCAAAAAATCCTCAAAAAAAATTGGGTGACATTTAAGCATAAATCTGAAGTCAGAAAGGACGAAAGCAAGTGCAAGGGCAGTGGCTAGAACAGTGCATGACGCGACTGCAGACTATCAAGGAGGCCAGGGTCACGGACGGAGTGAGCGGGAGGAAGGGCGCGAGACGCCAGGCAGAGAGGGGGCCCAGAGGACACAATGGCACCACGTTGGCCATTTCCTGAGTTTTGGTTTTTAACAAATATTTTACCTAAAATAAGAAGCAACAGGAGGTAATTAGGCAGGAAGGAGATGTCATTTGACCCCTGTCTCAGGAGGAGCCCTCTGGCAGCCATTTTCAGCACAGATCAGAGTGGGATAGGATAGGCGCATTCTGGAGGCCACCACAATATTTGGGGCGAGAAATTATAGTTGCAAAGATTAGTGAGTAGGTCTCACGGGAGGGCAGGCACGATTTCCTACATCTTTCAATGATTGCTGAGAGGCCCAGCAATAGCCCTGGCTGACCAAGTCAGAGGAGGCCCCTTCCTGCAGAGACCTGGGCTAGCAGCCTCATCAGACTCTGTTCCAGGCTGTAGGGAAGTTAACTTTATTTTCCTTGTGTTCCTTTTTCTATAACACCAGAGTGATGAGATATTGAGGACCAAAAGGGCCTGGTGGAAGGTTTCAGTGCAGACTACTGATGAGCAGGCCTAACTCAAATGCCATCCATGGGCCATGGGATGCTGTCTGAGCAGGGACAGTTTGAGGTCTAACTCCATAATGAAAATACACAGAAAGCAAGCTCTGTGCTGCCATTCCTCAAATATGTCTGCCTATGAACTCTTTGGCAGCTAAAAACAACGCTGGTTTTCCATCTAAGATTCTGCTACTCCATTGAGTTATCGGATCTGTACAAAATGTTCAGTGCAAATTGTTTGTACAAACAATGGAAACAAGCCAAACGTCCATCAACAGAAAATGGATAAAGTATAACACACAGTGGAATAGAGAGAGGGGAAAAATGGATAAGCAAGAAATATATGTGTGTGTGTGTGTGTCAGTATGAACAAATCTCACAAACAATGTTCACCACCTTCTTCCCAGAACGGAAAACCACAGAAGCACAATTGCAACGTGATTTTAATAGTATGAAGATTAAAAGCTTACAAAACTATGCTATATACTTCACAGAACTACTGGATATCTGTATATAATTAAAGATGCATGGGAATAACATATATCGAATTTAGATTAGTAACCACTTCTGAGAAGAGAAGTATAAGGGGGGAGGAAACTTTAGTGATTGCTGCAATGTTTTATCTCTTAAGGAAGGAGTGAGTGACACGGGTGTTTTTTATATGATTATCTATATTTTGGGTTCTGAATAAAATAAAAATGTCAGCCAGGTTGCAAGAACATTTTTTTTTTCTCCAGTGGTTCTCCAACCTCTTATTCTGACTGAAGGAGAAATGTTCCTGCGAAACATTTGACTCCTCTTGGCTTCGTGAACCCAAGGCCAGACGGAACAGCAGTCCTAGTCATTCATCCTTGATCCAGTCCTTCCTGCCAGGCCCCGGGATCAAACATAGCTCTTTAAAGTTCAGACCTCAGGGTCATAAATGTCATATAGTTGCCTGCACATCCTCTCTGCCCCCAGGAATGCTGAGGTCGTCAGATGGTAAAGAGTTTGAGGATTCTGTGATCTGAACGCTTGTATGCTCTCTCTCACCTTAAGCCAGTTGTTCTTCAATTTAAAATTTACTTCTCCCTTCCTTGGGTTTCTCCTTGGCAAACCCTTCAGGTTTCAGCTTAAGCATTCTGTCTCCAAGAAACCTCCCCTTCCCCATGGGTTAGGACGTTCGTGAAACCTTGAGCTACTCAAAGAGCTCACTGCATTCTTCATCGCCATCGCCTCTTTGTGTAGAGACTGTTAGCTTCCTAGGGAGAGAAGATGGCTGTTTGGTTCACTCCAGTATTTCATATCTATATAGAGTCTGACAACTATAGGAAAATAGGAATGAAATGCATAAATGAGAAAGTGTGAATATCCAATTATCCTCTTGGCAGGAGTAGGACACAAGAAGTGGATATGACTAATATGACTGTGCCTTTTCCCTTTGTTTCCAAAATATCTGCCTACTGTGAAGACAGAAGGTGAACTTTGGAGCAATTTGTTGCTCTAAGTGTGTAGCCTCAGGAAACTTGCATAGTCTGAGACTCTGTGTCTTTATCAATTCATGGATGCTAAGCAAATATAGCCAAGTACCTCGGAGATGGCCTTGGAACTCAGGGCTCTGTGTATCTGCGTGTTTGTTGGTTGCACAGTAAGGTGAATAATGGAGAGTTGGTGGAGGACATTTCTTCTTTGCAGCATCCCAGGAGCCTACTTCTTCTTCAGTGGCCCATTACTAAGATAAAGCTCGTAGTAAACACTCGCAGGAGACTATTTTCCTAAGGCAAGGGACTTGTGCTAGTAGAGGCGGCAGAAAATGTCTAAATCAATGGATAAAGAACTGAGAGTTGGAGGAATCTACTGAAGGCAGTGGGATATTTACAGGTTGGTCACCAGGGGTTTTGCTATTTTCTCAATTATTTATTTGGCTCCAAATTCACTAAAACCTCTACTTCATACCCCCAACCAACTCACCCAATGCATATAAAACACAGTACCTCTGTATTGCTTTTATAAACAACCCTATTTTCTTGCATTCTGCTGTAGTTACCAGCTGAGGTCACGAGGCCATAAGCCCATCATTGACAGGCAACATGGTCCCTTGATGGGGCAGTCTCGCTGGAGCTAATCATCTATGCAGGAGAGGAACTTTCAGGCAGTGCATCCAACCTGATCAAGCTGGATGAAGTCTGCCCCCCACACCATCGATCTCACTTTTTCTTTGAGGAGTTTTGTATGTACTACGGGAAGTGAGGGGCCAAGAAAGCCTCCAGCACATGGAATCAGGTTGCAGGGGGAGAGGGAGATAGTCTAGGTTCACATTACTGCTAGTCTTTCATTTATTATTCTGAGCATTTAGCAATATTGGGTTCAAATGCCCTGGTTGCATGGGGGGATTTTCCTGTTCATTAAGCACAGAGTTACTGGAGCAGAACTTAGCCAGGAATTCACAGGGCATGGGTGATTCTCCCTTACCAAGTGTCCTCCCACTCCCATTGCCAATCTCTGGGTGGATTTTTTCTTCTTTATCAAGGAAAGATAAGCTTATGTATACCATATGTTTTGCTTTGATTTTGACCTGTCTTTTGCTGTCAGTAGTAATGGTTGAAATCAACACCTCCAGTCCTACAGTTAAGATATTGCCTGTAAGTGACTTGAAATACGGTCCCTGAACCTTCTGATTCTCATCCTTTTGGCTCCGAAGTTTTATGAGTAGAAAATAAGCAGAATTCCTCTTCCGTGGGTTTCTTTCAGATATTTAAATAAAATTATCATGTCCCCCACCCTCCAGCATCTTCCTTCTTCAAGCCAAATACGCCTAGTTCTTTAACTATTTTTCATATGGCCAACCCAGGATCCTCTATGAATATGGTTCATGATGATAGCAAACACGTACTGAGTTCTTATTCTGTGCCAGACACTGTTCTAAGTACTTTGCATGTACTAATTCATTTAATTTTCTCTGAAGCCCTACAATATAGGCTTATTATTACCTTAATTTAAAAAATGAGGAAACCAAGGTACTAAGAGGTGAAATAACTTTTCCGAGACCATCCAGCTCGTAGATGGTGCAACTGGGTTCTGAGTCCAGTTTGCCTCCAGAAAAGATACTCCTGACCCCAGTGCCGCTCTAACCCTCGATGCTCCAGACCTAGTTTCCACTGATAGTTCAGCTCACAACTCTGTAGCAGTTTAAGTTTAGTGCCTGGAAGATATCTTAGGTCTTCCCTAAAGAAGGTCCCATGATCAAATACATGTGAGAAATTTTGAGATCACCTTATGTTTTTTAATTATTCTTTCAGGTTCCGTTGAGGGTATAAAGAACTCGTTTAAAATGTTTGCATTTATTTTTGAAAATCTTGGGAGTAGTAAGCAGTACTGTCAGGCATTTTGTATAATGTCCTTTGCTTAAGACTTGCCTGATTTTTTTTCTACTTGTTGGACTGGGGTTATGAATTCTGGGGGGATGAAGACCATGGAGGCAAAATGTCGCTTCCTTGATCTTGTCAAGGGTACACACCATCATTATGACTTATTACTGACGGCCTTGATTTTCCTTTCTTTACTATTAAGAAAAGTTTGTTTTAATATTTGGCTCCTTTTGTAAGGATGCGTGTCTTGGTCACCTGGCTGGGGTGTGTTTGTCATATTTCTCCAGTGTAAAGTTACTCTTCCCCACTTCCGCTTTCGCACCATGCTCTTTGTAAAAGAGTTGGAGTTATGTTCTTCCTCTCTGAGGATGGAGAATCTACTTAAATTGCTTGGAATTCTTTGACATGAGAGATCAGTCTTTTCTTCATTTATTTATGGGTTCGATCACTAGATTTAATTATATTAAAAAACATAGGTTAAAAATGAATGAATTAAAGGGTGGCACCTGTGGCTCAAAGGAGTAGGGCGCAGGCCCCATATGCTGGAGGTGGCGGGTTCAAACCCAGCCTTGGCCAAAAACTGCCAAAAAAAGAAGAGTGGATTCAAAAATATTTCTTCTTAAAACCCAGGGCAGAAGAGTAAAAAGATTCTAATCTCCTTTGCTCCTATTTAACATCAATTTCATTCTTATTTGAATACCTAATATGTAAAATTCTGGGTCCATTGGGGAGTATAAAGATGGCTGGGACAAGGTGCCCTTCCTGCAGAAACCATCCATACGACCAGACGGAAATGCACACATTGAACAAGGCAAATGTGAGCTCAAAAGTAAAAAGATTTTTAAGAACACTGAGAAGACAGTGATTCATTCAAGGAAGGCCAGTGCCATTCCACAAGGATCACACGTGGGGTCAAAACTCTTTGTAGCCCTCTTGAAATTCTTAATAATGTATTTTTTAATTTGTGTTTGGTAAGCAAAGTCCAATGGGACAATGAACTTGGAGCCTCAGCTCACATGCAATCCCACCTTCTGTCCCCTGCTCTTTAGCAGGGATATTAGAGAGCTTTTTCCCAGCTTCCTGTACTCTGGGCCCATCCAGCCTCCCTCCCTCTGCCTCCTCTCACTACAGTTGATGCCCTTTGGCCAGAATCATGACCAAGTGACAGGAGTTTGTAGGGGGGGCCTGTACTCTGCTGCCACTCTCCCCCACTGGGGACTTGGCAGGTGATTTGGTGGGTGACTTGGCCCTGGGAGAGCCTCTCTCCCCACCTCCATCCAGAAGTTGTAATCTCCAGGAGGAGGGGGATTACTTGTCACTGTGGGTGGGTACAGCAGGTCCATGGAAATGTGAGATAGATTTCCCCAACCTTTGATGCAGCATGGCTGTCAGTCCCCTATTGGCTGAAGGGCCAACCCAGCAACTAGATAGTCACAGTCCCCATGGAGGGGGAAACAAAAATAGCGAACCAAAAACACCATGACAAGACCAGAGAGAGATAAAAGAAAAGACAAAGTTGTGTATTTTAGTTAGTACTTTTAGAAGTGCTTGTTTCCTGTTATTTGAAGAAGAGACCCCGCGTTTTCATTTTGCTTTGGTCCCTGAAACTAGGAAGCCAAACAACAGTTAAGAAGAGTAGGTTCTGAGTGCAGGAGGCCTGAGTCCAAATAATATCCCCAGTGAATGCTTTGTGCCCTAGGGCAGGCTTATTTAACTTCTCTAAGCCTCAATTTCTTGCTCTTAACAATAGGAATAGAAATAGTCCCTCCCTCATGCTATTTTCATAAGATTTAGTGAGATTGTGCCCCTAAAGTTGTGGTCACTGAGAGACCGTCTCAAATCCTTCCCAACCTCCACCCCTGCTCTCCAACTACTGGTAATATTTGCTTCCCTTGTTAGATCCTCATGGAGGCAGTTTTCTTCCTTGCAACCCTTTGTGGTCCCCATCTTTGGGTCCCTCCCATAGCCCTGAGAACATCTAGGTTTTCACAAGATGTCTCATTATATCCAGCCATATCCAAAAAGAGTTTGTTGCATTAGTGACCAAACATATTGAATGCTAACTATGTACACAGCCCTGAACACTGGGATACCCCTGGCTCCCAATCAGCTAGAGAAGTCACAGATATTTGCGTATAAAGCATCCTCAGGTAGGAAAAATCCCAGCTAAAACACGAGAAAAGAACTTAGGAGGAATCTGGATGCCAAAACCTATGTGGAGTTATGTGACGTTTGTATGCCTACCTAAAGCCAAAATCAGCATTTCCTAAACTCTGTTTAAAGTCGTTAATAGGCTCAGTGCCTGTAGCTCAAGAGGCTAAGGCATCAGCCACATACACCAGAGCTGGCAGGTTCGAATCCAGCCCAGGCCCACCAAACAACAATGACAACTATAATCAAAAATAGCCAGGCGTGTGGCAGGCACCTGTGGTCCCAGCTACTTGGGAGGCTGAGGCAAGAGGATCGCTTAAGCCCAAGAGTTTGAGGTTGCTGTGAGCTGTGACACCACGGCACTCTTACCCAGGGCAACAGCTTGAGACTCTGTCTCTAAATAAATAAATAAATGAAGTTGTTAATAAATATTCTTAAAATTAAAAGGGTCTACAGTCAAGTAAGCTTGGAAAATGGTACATACATCCTTCTGGAATGACCTAGTGTACATCAGAGTTTTAAAGACTCTAAAACTCCTACAACAAAGAAATCCGATAAAATAATATGATCCCAAGTTCCCTAAATGTATTTACCATGGAACCCCTTTAATCATGAGACATGTTACCAATGTCTTGAAGAACATTAGCTATTTTCTAGGACAGAGTTTGGGGTTAAGCTGCTTGAAGAAAGGAGTGGTGTCTTCTTTCTTATCTGATGCCTAGACATAGAAGACAATCAGCACTGGTTTAGAGGATAAAAGAATGAATGGTTCTTTCATTTTCTTTTTGTTTAATCTTTATGATGACATGCCACGTGTGTCTAGCCATTTCACAAACAACATGATTTCATCACAAAATCCCTGTTGAAACTGATACAGCTTCATAACCAGCACCATATTACAAATGAAGAAACTGAAGCTCAGAGATGGAACAACTTCACCCAGGTCCCATAGTTGGTGAATGTAAGAGCCTGAACTGAAAATCAAGTCTTCCAGCTTCAGCTCCTATGCTCTTTTCAAGGTGTATAACTAGAAAATAACATGGCCGTTTGATATGCCATCATCAAAGACAAACATGAATGAAGCACTTGCCTCAAATAAGCGCAAGACTTTAGCCAGTGCACCAACTTCTTCTTTGAGTGAGAAGATCAGTGATATGGCACCATTTTGATTGGAGTTTTCCTCAATATAGCTTGTTTCCTATAGGATAAGATGCATTTGGTTAAAACCTTTTCTGCATTAAATCTCCAAAGATGAGGCAAGCATGAACTCTTTTTTTCTAGTTAAGCCTTGGAATACAATGAACCACATATATTCTGTACAGAATTGTATAATGTGAGGGAAAATAAGTGAGCCATGATGCTACTGGGTCAATAGCATGACATGGTACTTAAAAGGTCCCAGGAAAGCCCTGAGGAATACAGTGTGTAAAGTATTGCAGATAGAACGTGTTCATTTTGAGCCCAAAGAACTGTTTGTTCTCTCTTTTATTTTTCTGCTAAGCCATTTTGGGCAGATCGTTTACCCTTCTTAATTTCCTCGTCTGTAAAATCATTATAATAATACACCTTGTCAAAACAGTATTTCATTCAGGTGATGAAATAAAGAAAAAGATAAGTTTAAATAGAATATTTAGTAGATTGTTAAGAGAAGTATATAAAAATGATGGAGATAGTGTAAGTAAGCAAGAATGACCTCTGGGCCTTTGGCAAAGAGGTCAGGAAGGACTAACTTACTCCCATATGTCAGAACCTGTGATATCTAATTGCTGAAAAATAATCACAAAACAATAAACACACACATATTTCAGAAGATGGGTGTCTTAAGTTAAATAGAAAAGAATACTCACTACTTCACGTGACAGCAAACTAAGGTAGGATTAGGGTTGACCTTCCAGAGTTTGCCAAAATATTTACCTAAGGTTTAAAATAATATATAAAATCCTATGTGTATTCAACAACAGTATCATGTACCTAAAACTGGGAAACCATCCCAGATGATTCTTAATCACCCCAAATTTTGAAGCCCTGATAAATATACAGCCATTTTTTAAAATGATTTTTTCCAAATGTATCTGCAAATTCATATTTACTATGTGATAAGGGACTGTTCTTTGTCATTAATAGTATAAACACTAGGGTCTTCCACTGACTTCAGGAGCCATAGCTGGTACTTTTCTCAGTTAATTTAATATTATCATTGGCAGCAACCAGCACTATTTTAAGGGTTTACCTGCAACCCATTTAGTTTTCACACAAGGTAGATGCTGATAGTTTGCAAATGAAGAGGTAGACTGAGCCAAATTAAGTGGCTTGTCTTAGAGCACCTAGCTAATTAGTGGTGGAGTCTGGACTTGAACAGACCCAACAACTCCACAGTCAGTCTACTCTATCCCCCAGGGACACTCAACCAGGACAATAACTTTCAATGAAAGAAATACCATGGAAGTTTGTGAAATGGTGTGTTTGTATAAATTTAGATTCCAGATTCCCACATTGTTGTGTTAATCCAGCTGATCATGGGCTCTTGAGAAAATCTCTTCCAGAATACATTTTTATTGGTTTTCGACAGACATGTGAGTTGACTTACAAACACATGAAAACCCAGAAGGTTTTACCTCTAAAGATGAACTCTTTTTTTCTAGTTAAGCCTTGGAATACAATGAACTCTTGAATTGAGAAAAGTAGCTCAGAAACTATTTGGCAGAAATGGGGCAGGAAGAAATATCTTCTCTAGGAAAAAAGAAGGAAAGAATTCTGATCATTGAGCAATACATTAAACAATAGAAATATAGGGTCTTTGGGTGTGGATGGTACATGTATCTTGTTGTCTTTGAAAAAGAGCAGTATTCAAATATACAGGCAATATACTTAGGCCAAGATATTCTGGGGGTACCATCTTTCAATCTTAGTGCTTTTGGGGGGTTATGGTGGGAGGTGTGTATTGACATGTGTGAGTATACACACATGTGCACACACACACCTGCAGTGTGAGACTGCTCGAAACAAGAGGCAGACCTCCTGTCACGGGCACAGTGTATGTCTATATCCAGCATTTATCCACAAGAGGAAGTGTGGAGCACAAGAGCACAGAGAAGTGGAAATTGGCGGTTCATTTTGCTAATTGTTTACTGTCTGTCTCCTGCACTAGACAATGTGTTTCAACAGAACAGAAACTCTGCTGTGCTTGGCACACAAGAGGTGCTCAGTAAGTCTTTGTTGGAATGAATGTGACGAACCCCTCTTCTAGGACAGGGATGGGACCTTTAGGAAGGCATAAACTTTGTCTCTTTTGCAGACTTTCAGAGATGTAAGAATTCAAATTAGTCTTAAAAACCAATCTAGTCCAACATCCTCCACCCCAATTTTACAACACGAAACTCAGCCTCCTCCCCTCAATTAAGTGACTTCCTATAAATCCCAGGCAAGAACCCAGGATTCCTGACTTCACATGGAGCAGACTTTCCATGAACAGGCTCTACCATCCTCAGTGCCTGACGTGCTGATCACCCTTCCTTCCCGTGTTCAAGATGCAGTTTTTAAAGCAAACAAATCAGTTCTGGCCAGACCAACACACCTGCACGTTCCTGTCCTCCAGGACTGTGCTAGGAGCATTCCAGTGCTTGTTCGCTTATTTGCTTGTTCGCCCAGGACATGAGTATCTTTATTCCCATTTTCCAATTGAGTAAACCTGAAGCTCTGCAGAGTTAAATGCCCTGCTTCTGGTGCAGTGATGGTGCCAGAGCATGCCCAAGACCCTCCTCCTACTAGTTATTGGTAGTGACAGTTTGAGTGTTCTTAGCCTTCTCACCCAAGCACCACACAGCATTTCCACAGGAAGTCTCTGTCTCAGGATCCAAAGAAAGGAGGCAAAGGTCAGCAGTCTGTCTAGTTATATCAACTTCGACGTCCACTTTCCTGTTCTCTCCAACATCGCACTCTGTGTAGACGATTGTTCTCCCTAATCCTGCAGATGACCAGGGACTTTGGTCTCAATTTCCCTCCCATGTCTGGGCTTTCTGTCTGAATCTTGAATCCAGGAATGTGATTTCTTGTGAATATGTAAATCAAACTAAAAATGGATTCTGCATTTTACTCACTTTCAGAGAATGCCAGCAGATCCCAGGGAATGGCACACAGCCTGGGCATTGTCCCCAGGTCACATCTGTGATGCCTTCACATCCCACACCCAGGCCGCCGACTCCTGTTCATTTTCCTCTCTGCTTGGTTTCTCGCTCCTCAGGTCTGAGTGAGTCTCTGTCTGACTCTTCTTCCCAGAGCGAAAGGAGGATCCAGTTCTCACCATATCACCTTTACAATCCCTGGCCCAGAGACCTTTGTAAACATCACGGGAGAGATCTAGAATGACCTCCATTCCCCACCCTAGAGCATTAAGGAGCAGCTCCTTCAGTGTGTAGACGAGAAAGCAGGCAACAGAGATGGATAGGGACTTGCCCAGAGACACACAGCTGGTTGGTGGCCCTCTGGAGGCCAGACACCCAGTCCCTAAAAAGCTGCTCTTTCTTCTGAAAGCCACACAGGACTGATGTTCTCCCACTTGGAAATAACTGTTGCAGTCAGGTCTGACTTTCTAGACATCCTCATCCTCTTCAAATGAATTCAGACGCCTTGGTGAGCTTAGGAAACTGAGCAACACCAGCCTTGCTCAGACCTCTTTCCCCACGGAGAGCCCAACTCCCCTCCCTGATCCACTGAGGCCGGCCCTGGCTCACCTGTCCGCTGTCAGAGAGCTTCCTGCCCACCAGTCTGTTCTCCAAGACCACAGCTGTCATGCTGGCTCAGCGGGAGGGAGGTCTCTAGCGCTAGACTGAGGTCTCTAGCTCTAGGGCGTCAGCTGCTGTTAGGTTTGCAAACAGCGCGCGGGGGTGAGGGTTTTAACCTGGCGGTAGGGCGGAGAGGAAAGACTCCAAGGGGTGTCTCCTGCCCCGCGTGTGCCCCGCCCCGCAGGAACGCCCCGGTGGTGGGCGTCGTCCGGACGCCCTCGGGCGCGCAGCCCTCCTCCCGCTCGGAGTCACCTGCTGGACCGCCGGCCCGGAGGGGAGGGGTCGAGAGAGGGAGTGGCGGCTGTGGGAGGCCTGACTTGGCTGCTGGCCCTGGAGGACCTCAGGACGCTGAGGGCCATGAGACAAGTTTGACACTTGTGGATTCTCAAAGCCTAGGAAGCGGGTTCCCTGAAATTGGAGTAAACTTGGTAACAATGATAAAAATAATCCGTGCCCGGCCAGCCCTCCCGCCCGTTGAAACAGTCAGGATCCTAATTCAAAAAGAATGTTTTGTTGTTGTTGGTGGTGGTGGTGGGTTTTTTTTTTTTTTTGGTTTCTTCTATTAACCACTGAGCAAACTGCCTTGATGTGTCCTGGCTTTAGAAGACTCCAGGTAAATGACGCTGTGAACCCAGCGCACAGTAGCTGGAGAGCAAAGATAAGGGTAACCTGGGCTTAAATCCAGTCTCTGTTCTCCAGCTGTTTACGTCACTCCTGGGAGTTCAGAAAAGAGGATTGGGGGGCCGCCCTGTCGGAATGTTTTATGACAGCAGTAGGAGTGTACGTGAAGAAGTGCACTAAAATTTAGGACGGTTCTAGCCACAGAGTTAAACACTCAGCAAGGGGGAGATACTGTTTTAAAGCATGTCCACATAAATTTGACTGTAAATCATGGTGGAGATCCCGTACTGCCGGCCAGGCGGTGTTCCAGTCATTGGAGAAACAGCAGTGAATAAAATTCAGGGCTCTGCTCCCCTGACCTATCTTCCCAGAGAGGTCAGTGGGCTGTGAGAAAACAGGCCAATAATAGAGGTTTCTAGAAATCCACCCCCTTTCCTCCCCATATTCTTTGATCAAATGACCAAGTATCTGCCAAAAAAGAAAAAAAAAACGTCAGGTTTTTGATCCTAAACAAGTGGATGAACTCTGTTTCTGCCTGCGATTAGCATCTGTAGCTTTGGTCAAGCTCATGTCTCAGTTTATTTGTCTTTAAACTGGGGGTTTTAAAGGCTGTTGTTGAGAATTCCTTAAGCCTCTGTAATGTACTAGGCTTTCTTCTATCTGCTGAGAATACAGACATAATAAGTATAATGCCATTCTATTATAGAATAGAGGTCTTGGATTCCTGATTAGTATTTCCTGTGGTAAGGTGGAAGCTCAAGGTTACTGAACACTGATGACCAAGACCTTGACTTCCATTCTCAGGAGGAATCCTTTCTCTGACTCCAGGGTTTTTCTAGTATAGAAGGTATAAAATGCAGTGTTTTCCTCAGCCCTAGGATTGCCTGACCAACATCATCTCATCCCCGGATGCTGCTGGTGTATTACAGAGAGCAACAGCTATGACAGTACCTGAAATATTACAGGCGTGTAATAAATAAAAGCAAATGGTAAATAAAATGAATGAAAACTGCTCATTTGCAAGCACACAGCACATTAGTCACTGTGCCAAGCTCTTCAGATGCATGGTTTCATCTCTTCCTCTCCACAATCCTATGCCCCACACATCTCCTCTTAATGGATAAACTGAAGCCCCAAAAGTTTAAGTAAATAGCCCAAATTCAAACTGTGTTTCACTTCCCACCAAGGCCCTGGCTCTCATGTGCTTTTTCTTTCCTGTTTGAAATGAAGACAACATGGTTCTGGGGAGCAGCAAAATGATAGCTCTTCTCTTTTCATCCCATGCCATCTAAAAATGCACTTTTTAATCCTCTCTCAACATAAAAATGCCCCAGGGCACCTGGGCTGGGAGGTGAACACATTTATTTGTGCGCTACCTCAGAGAGAAACAAAAAGCTAACACCTTCTTTAAAAAAATTATTCTGGCAAATATGGAAAGTTTTTATGCATAAGGTAAAACTCATTTAATATGAGATTGCCGGTGCCATGAATTTTGAAGATGATTTTTAAGCCATCTTCTTATTCAGTGTGGATGGAATACAATGTGTTGCTGAAACACGGGATGGTTCTGGGTGCTAAGGAAATTGAGGGGAAAGTGCAAGTCTAGAAGACACCCCCCCAAAGTCAGTCTGTGTATCACTGAGGCATTGCTTACCGCCATACAGAGGTGGCACCATGTCACAAGATGAGCAATTGTGTACTTGGCAAACTTAGAGCTGACCTTCACTGATTTGAAAGTTGAAGATTTCCCAACTGTTGGAGGTTTACTGATCCCCTTTTGTTGAACCTCATGTGTTGAGTTAATCATAACCCATGAGTTCATGGCACAGATTAAGATCTACATGACCTTGCTCTTATTCTATTTATTTATTCTCCTATTTCTAAATTTGCCACTCCTGATGCCTTTCCCCAGAGGAAAGTTATCAAATATGTTTGATATTTTAGCCTTGAACTTGTAAAACATGTAAAATTGTCTGTGCACTCTAGAGTTACCACCATATGTAGATGTACTAGAGTTTGCATACTTTCTAACGTTTTTCTTTCAGCTATGTTCTTAGGACCTAGCCATGCTGCTGAACGTACAGCTAATTCTTTGCTCCTCTGAATGATGCACAGTGTCCCAGGATGCATCCACCTCATTCAACTTCTCTATTCCCCCATCATGACACTTAGGTTGCCTCTAACTTGCTCTCACTTCAAACAATGCTATGATAAACATCCTCATCCTTGTCCCCTTACAGACCGGGGGGAGAATTTTTCTGGGATAAAAGAGTGGGGTTCTGAGTCCTATGGAACCTTTGTTCTTAATTTCATGAAGTACTTCCAGATTGCCTATTAGAGTGGCTCAAACCAGCTCACATGCCCACCAGCAGGCAAAAGTGTTCCTATTGTCTGAGTATGCCTAATACTTGGCACTCTCCAAAACTCAGGTTTATTTTGAATTTTTTTGCCAATCAATCAGCATGAACCAGTATCTTGCTGCTGTTCTTAATTTGAATTTCTCTTTGAACTAATGAGTTTGAACATCTCTTTATATAATTACCCATCTCTTACCTGTCTTTCCCGTGCTGTGACTAGTTCGTCATCACATCCTTTGCCCAGTTTTCTACTAGGATGCTTGTCTTGTTGATTTTCAGCAATAATCTGTATGGTCTATTATAGGCAAAAAACTAATAATATGGAGTAGCACTGTGCCTTTCTCACTCCCTGAAGATAACATCTCCCAATATATCACTATCAATGAACTACCAAGTGATGCCCTTCCTTGAGCAAACAAGAAAAACAAATAATTCTGATATAACAAAAGTCCATCTATTAAAAACATTTCTGTGGTTTTGCTGTTGGAAAATTGTTTAGAAGTCATTCTTATCCCTAACTTACAAAGAGATTCTCCTCTTCTCTCTTCTGTCATTATTATAATTTTATTAACATCTTTCCAAACTAGATCTTTAATCTCTCTGCATCTCTTCTCTATGCAGACCATGTAAAGACCCCACATTTTTTCCCCCTCCACATGTGATCAACACCATGGACAGACTTTTCCTTATTGACATTGTTAATGTCAGAGTTTTCTGAGATAAGACGAAGGAACTCTTCTTGGACATGCATAGCAAGAGTTGTCTCTGTGACTTTTGGTACCACATGTACGGTTTCTCAAGCTCCCATCTGTGCCTGTGTCTGTTCCTGAGGTTTAGTTTTATTCCATCAGTTTCTCCAGAGTCTCTTCTTGTGTTGGAATCAACCTGCATGTATCACTAAAGAATGGCTTGGTAGTATGTTTTAATATCTGGTTAGCAAGTCCTCCTTTTCTCCCCTCGAAGTTTGCTCACCTAATTAATACACATTTATCCTTCCATATTTTAGTTGCAATTTTGATTGGGTTAGCTTTGAATGTATTGATCAAAATGAGGGCATTTTATAAACAGTAGCAGTAATAGCATGCATACATACTGGGTCCCAATCTTATTATGAATGCATCCCAAATGTCTCCCTTACTGTTATGTTTGATTTAGGTTTTTGATGTTGTAATAAGTGCCTTTTCTACACTTACTGAGAAAATTATCTAATAGATTCCTTTTAGTCTATTCCATGCAGGGAATTCCACTGATTCATTTTTTTCAGATGTTAAGTAAACTATTCTTGTATTCTAAGGTAAACTTCGCTTGTGCATGGTATGTTCATTTTTAGTACACTGTTACATGTGGTTAGCTCATATTTTGGATAGGATTTTCTCATGTATGTTTGTTAATGAAAATGGAAGGGCAATTTCATTCCTTGTACTATCATTATCTCATTTTGAAGTCAAGATTACAGTAGACTTATACAAGAAATTGTACAGCTTTCTCTGCTTTTATAATTTCTGTCATACCTTACGAAGACAGATTGTTTCTTAAGGATTTGGTAAGCATGCTTGTAGGCACACTGGGCCTGAAATTTGGGGCTGGAGAAGGAAAAAGTAGTAGATTATATTTCAAGTGTATATAACTATTTTTGGCCTATTCATGTTTTCTGTTTCTTCTTATTTTCTATTTCTCTATTTTTTTAATCTGTCAAGGTTTCAATGAAATGAACATATTACATGTTCATAACATTCTTTTCTTATTTTTAAAAGTTCTATTGTGCCTGTATTTGTTTTTCTCTTTCGTTCTGTCATTTATTTTTCCTTCTCTCATCTTTCCAAATGTTTTTCCCTTAAGAATCAGCATTTATAAAACTTATCTTCTCTAAAGTTTTTTTGTTTTCTATTTCATTGACTTCTTCCCACTTTCTTCAATATTTTTTTGTCTGGTTATTTTTGTTTTTGTTTGTTTGTTTGTATACAGCTAGTTGCCAATTTTCTTCCCTTCCTCTCATGGAAATAGAAACTTGGAATGATGGCTATCAAGACTTCCTAGAGCAAAAACTACCTTTCCAAGCCTCTCTTGCCATTGAAGGTAGTCACATATCTATTATTTGACCAAAGAAATACAAGGAGAAGACATCTGCACAACCCCTAAGAAGTAACCTTAAAGGAGGCACGCACTTCTCCTTCCCTTTTCTCCTTGTTACAGATGGAATGCAGAAACACAGGCTGGAGTAGGAGCATCCCTATTGGATTATGAGGTAAATTTAGGAGTGGGAGCCTTGCTTTTCAGAACAAAAAGAGAGAAGGGGGTCAAGATAGAAAAGCTTGCTTCTTAACACCATGAGCATCACTTTAGCAGCCTTGGATTTCTGAATTAGACTTCATTGTAGGAGCAAAAGTAACTTCTATTTTGTTTTAACTTATTATTTTAAAATTTGTCTCACTCACAGCTATATCTGAGCCTAACAATGTAAGAGACATGCAAATAATATTTAATATGGTTTTACTTGTCCTGGAACTATACTTTCCTCACCAGAATTTAGAGAACAATGCATTGTGTCATTGCAAAAACTATGGGACGTCCCACCCTGCAAAGTTAACCTGATTCATGAGCCTCTTCAGAAATTCATTTCCATGAGATCCTTATTTTTAGTCTAATTTTTCTCACACAGACAACTCAGAAATCTGAAGATTACTATCAGCCCATGCACACACAAAATGTAATTAAGGTATGAAGTCTTGATTTTAATCAAAACAAGATTTCAGACAGGCTATTCCAGGAATTCCTAGCAGAACTTAGACATTATGTTAGGCTGTAATGAAATCAGTAAATCAAGTGCATTTAATCTGAAGTCTATTCAATATGTGTGTGTGTGTATGTGTGTGTGCGCGCACACGAGCGTATCTGTATGGTCTCAGCATTCTGGAGCTATTGCATTAGCATCCCTTCTGGGCAGCTTCAGAATGAGATCACTGAATGATGTAATTCTTGTGCTCATTCATTCAGTAAATAATTGTTGAAGATATACTATGTGGCAGGCACTCTCATACTCACAATGACCAGGACAGACAAGCTTACTACTTACTGTGACTTCATGTTCTGTTATGGGACACAAATATTAAACAAGTAGACAAAAAATGGCAAGATTGACTTAATATTTATAATGACCAAGATGACATAAAGTTTTAAAGAGAAGTAAGAGATGGACAGTCTCAGGGAGGGTGGTTTAAGTGAGGTACAGAGGGAAGGTCTACTTAATAAGGTGATGTTTGATCTGTGAACCAAATTATGGGAAGCTGCCAAATGCAAAGATCTAGGGGAGGAGGGTTTCTGGTAGAGGAAACACCTTCACAAAATCTTTAAAATATCATGTCAGATCTATTAGTATAGGATATAAATGTATTAACACAATAATTAAGTAAACGAGATGAGGTATATATTAACCAGAGTGATGGGACATTCCTCATTCTATATGAAATCAGCACATTGTACCCCATAAATGCGTTAATGTTTACATGATCCATGTGTTTATGATTTAATAAAAAAAATATGAGCAAGTGCAACATACATAGCTTGATTGTAGTTGAAGTAGTGAAATTGGAGAGCTCTGAACTCAGTTTGGAGACGTAAACAGGAGACCAATCCTCATAACCGGTGGTTGGCTAAAGGCAGCTCCTACAGTCTCTCTGGTAACTTTCTGAGTATATTGCTGAACACAACCACAATTAAAAACTAAATTATGTAAATAGCAATTACATGAGTTACATTAAAAATGAAAGTAATAAATACTGCAAGCCCAACTCTTCCAATTATTTCACAGTACCTCATTACTTTTACAGTCAAGGTTAAAGTTATTTTGTGTCCATTGTATTGGTGGTAGAAATATGACATCATAACATGGCGATTGCACATCTTTTCCGATTCGGCGTTACATCATCACAGTGTGACTATTTACACCATAGAAATCAGCAAACACAGTTTGTTTGTCTTAGTCAGGCGGGGTAGGTGGACTGCTAAACATTTACCACTACCACACTGATTATAACCACAGCAGCAAAGTCACAAGCAGGACTGGGTTGAAGCCAGATGCCTCAGAGGTCAGGGCAACAATGTCAGTAGGAGTTAAAGATACTTAGGAGTACAGCAGGTTGGGTCCTGGTTAACCAAGGAGGAAACAACAAATCTATGCAGAGCAGGGTGAAGGTTGGTCACAAGAAAAATGTAAGCTCAAAGCTAGCAGAGGCTGCCACAATCAAAAAGCTTAGGAGTAAGGGTTGGTACTCAATAGGTCTACTCAAGTATCACCTTTTCCAAAAAGCTTTCTTGCTGCTCCTAATCAGTGGCCACACTTCTTTGACTCAGAGAGTGCATTGAAATTTCCGCTATAAACTCACAAACTCCCTTGTCGACTTATTTTCTCTGTTCTGTCTTCTCTCATGGACCAGAGACCAAGTCTTAATATTTCTAAACCTCCAGGACTAAGCATACTGGCTGATTCATATTAAACATTCGATTCTTAGTAGCATAGTTGGAAATATAGAAAATACACGCTCAAAAGAATTTGGGGAAAGATTATGCTATAAGTGTGTGGAGAAACAAAATCTTCCACAGTATATAACTAAATTAATTATGGTTCAGTCACACAATAGATACAGCCACAAAAATTAAAAATCTCCAAAAGTATGATGCCTTAAAATTTGCACAATTAAGGTAGTTAGTGATAAAAGTAAGATATAAAACCTTGTATTCCCCAGTATATAAATGCATCAAGAATCACACACACACAAAAAAAAAAAAAAGAAAGAAAGAAAAGAAAAACAAAGAAAGAAACCAACCTAGGAAGAAGCATTTTGTCTAGATTGTGGGATTAAAAGTGTTATTGTGTTTGTCATATTTATTTACATGTATATACAGATGGAAAGTTGCAAAGAAAAAGTAGTTTGCCTAGAGAAGTTGTCCAAAGCTATGATAAGCTTCTATATTACAGTTAGATGTAAATGAAATATCCTTCAACTTTATTTCATCTCTCTAAGGAGAGATAGAAATGCAAATTAATTCAGCACTTAAATACATATTCAGGACCAGGCACCTTACAGAGGTTGTCTTCCTTAATGCTTCCTACAGTCAATTGAGATTTGTTTCTAGTATTTCCATCGTGTGGATGAGGTGTCTGAGATGTTGTGATCTTGTGGAATAAGAAGCAAAAGATCTGGGATGATGTGAGTGCTGGGGAAAGTCCCAATTATTCTTTCTTTGTCTCTCAAGAAATCAGAGTGCTTAATGGAAGGTGAGGGTGGTGGTTTAATCAACACACTGTCCACTCAGAAGCCTTGGTCCCTGCAAGGGACTTGGTAGGCTGGAGATTTTGGAGGCCTAAGTCCCTGTGGCTCTAGTCACTCCTCATCCGGTAAAGACTCTGGGAGGCACGTGTGTTCAGCTCGCAGCCCACCAGACCATGGGGCGCTCGATATCCCTGATCTTGGGTATGGATTCTTTGATTCCTCTGTGTCTGTCTCACTTGGGGGAAAACTGGTTGAACTTTAAGGTTAAAGAGATGCTTGGGGAACCAGAAGTGAGATTCATCCATATAATCAAAACATTTTTATTCATCTCTCACTATAAGACATCCACTGTTTTAGGTTCTAAGGATACAACTGCCTCCCTGAGTTTTTATTTCTTTTAGGAAATTAACATTAATCAAGTCACAAGAATAAATTCAAATTTATCATCATAACAAGTACCATAAAGGAGATGTATGTACATGATGCTCCAAGAACTTTTCTCCGGGAGTTTTCTTAATCTAAGGATACGAAGTAGAAAGTATCTAGATGGAAGGGGAAGGGAAGAACCTAGTACCTCCTGGAGCCTTACAGGGGGGTGGAGCAGCTCGAGCAGAGTTCACGTGGTAGAAACTCATGGGCAAAGTGGTTGAAGATGGAGCTGGGTGCTGGGAGAGACAGACCACACAGGGCAGACATGTAAGCCATGGCTTCAACCCGAAAGAGTTTGAAGCCGCTAACATACATGGCCAGAGGGTGGCTCTTTGAGACGTGTGTTTTTATGAGATTATTGGCTGTGGTGTGGAGAGTGCCGTCCAAGGGAACAAGAACAGTTAGGAGGCAACTGCGTTGTTCAGGTGAAAATGGCCGTGGCACCTGGGACTAAAGAGGTACCTAAGGGTGGAGATGAAGAAAATGGAGATGAAGAAAATTTAGAAAGTAGAAAAAAGGAGTCAGGCTAAATATGCTAGGCCAGCATGTGAAACAGGCCCAAGATGGCTCCCAAGCAGATGGAGACAGTGCCACCCTCAGAGATGGCTCTGTCCCTGCTCTGGAAGGGCCAAAGAGATCCCTTTATTTGTTCTAATCACCGAGAAGATTCCTATGGAACTGGGACTTGTTGAGATATTAGGTTAGGGGAGGTGAACTAGGCCTTCCTTTATGTGTTGTATTTCTAAAACCAATTTTTCTATTTTGTAGATTACTTTTTGATTTACAGAATATTTCCATTATCTCTAAAGCATAGATTGTTATTCCCATTTTTAAAATGAGGAAACAAACTCTGAGTAGTTAAGTGAGTTGTTTAAAGTCATACAGCCATCTGAGTCCAAATGCTATGCTCTTTTTACTTTATTTCAGCCATTCATTCATTCATTCATTCAGTGTGTTCACCATCTACTCACAGGCCCCACAGGCAGACTCACTGTGGAGCTAATGAAGCTTAAACTTTATAGTCCTGTGTCTCCTGAGGCTGTAAGCCTCCTGGCTGGCCCCTTGAAATGGGTTAGCTGGTTGTATATGGTAATCTAGTTTTGTAAAATTTGTCAAAGTATGACCGTTTAACCCTTATCAGGTGAGACTGTCATCCCTTCCACTCTGGCGTCCTCTTCATCACACTTCTTATATCCAGTGGCCACAGACATGTTCAAGATCCAGATCAGGAGAAGCTAAAATGGAGATATATTTAGTAAGCGTGTATATTGACATCTTTTCCAGCCACCTCCAGGGAGGATTGTTTTCCTGGTGGTCAAGAGGTAAGACGAGGGTCCAGGAACACTCCCACTGTCTATCCACTGTGTTGAGTCACTGGGTCTTAAGGACTTAAGTAGATGTTTTACAGGCATATTCCATGATAGTTCTCCCAAATCCCTGGTCAAAACACAATTTCTTTCCTTGTCTGGAATATACTTGATAATCAAATACACACTTTTTTCTTTTCTTTGATGAGAATTATGTGGGATCAATTTATCAGAACTCCTGGGTTTGTATAGCACAAATCTATAGCAGTTCTACAACTACTAGTTCAAGTATTTGTCTGCCTTAGATAGTAGTAGTAGCATCCCTACTATCAGTAATGAGAAACGAATCTCAATGTTACAGAAAAAAATGAATTATCTTTAAATTCTCTCTAGAGAGTAAAAATTACCAGACAACTGAAGAGTGCACACCAAAAATTCTAGAAAATTTACTGCAGAAGTTTATTAGGTAGTTAGTTAATTTACCTGGAATTTGTGGCATTGTGCCAGCTTTTAATAATGTATAATTTCCTGGGATTTCTGTTCTAAAGACATTTTTTACCTATCTAATTTTACATTTAAAATTTTGTATTCCTTTCCTTAAATGGGGAGCCAAAGTTTTGTAAGCCTTGGGTTCCCAAAATTTTAATTTAAAATTTTGTATTGCTTTCCTTAAACAGGGGAGCCTACGTTTTGTAAGCCTTGGGTTCCCAAAACGACTTCCCTCATAGTTCCCATGTACCCCCACATGGGAACTATGTGAACCATGCCAGGAGATGTCCTGCTCACACCTGGCTTAAAGCTTCTGAGGAATGGCAGCAGCTGGGGAAAGCATGAGGGTGGGAAGAGGCCAAGTGTTGTGGGAAGCAAGGCAGGTGCCCCGGCTGGCTCCGGGGTTGGTGTGATAGTGAGTTGAGGAAGACAAAACCCAAACAGAAAAGGGAGGTGAGGTTTCTTAGGTAAAAAGACTAGTCTGAGCCTCGCAGAGACGTAACACACTCTTCACGAATTGATCGAAGTTTCCTGATTTATCTCGAATGCAAAGCTCTGATGACTTCAGTGTGGGAGCCCGTCTTCCATTGTTGCTCCCCGGAGTTTCCTTGCCGGGAGTCCCCCCCGGGAATCAGCTGCTCCTCCTGGTGGTCTATCTCACTACACAGTTGATAGTTTTGCATGAGAATTGCCCTCTTGCTTGCTCTCTGGCACACAAAGGAATAGTACATAAACTCCCTAAAAACAAGGACTATGTCTTTTCTCAATGTTTGTATCCTGAAACCTACTGCATGCTTTGTATACAGTAGGTAGCCAATAAATATTTACGCAGTAATGTTTATTGTCTACCATGTGGGCAAGCCCTGTGTGGAAACTGAAAACCACTGGTAAATGAAACAGACACAAGCCCTGCCCTCCCGGGGCTTACAGTTCTAGGATCTGTGGACAGAATTAATGGCACGATGCAGAATCATCTCAGAAAAAGGGATTTTAGGGAAGGCGTTTGAGGTAGGCAGAGGCTGTCTCCTCCAGTCCCTTTTTCACAGTCCCAGACTCATCTTCCATGGAAATGATGGTGTCACCTGTTTAAAAGTCTCTCAGGCCATCATGACTGAACCATTTTTGTGTCATGTAAGGTTCCCACAGTCCAGCCCTCCCTGTCCAACCAACCTAATCCCTTAGCACTCACCAATACACCGCCCCTGCTTCCCTCACTGTGCCCCTCCTCACCTGTTTGTGGAAATACAACTCTGATTGTGTGACACCATCAGTAGCAGCCACATTCACCACTTAACTTCATCAGCTACACACCAGGCTCCCAGTACTCCTTGGAGAGAAGACCAATATTTACAGCCTAGGATGATATTCACATAAAGAGATCACTGTTGATCCCAGAAAGCCCGCGCCAAGTGGCAACAGAGGCCTTGGAAATGCCAGGATGTAGAGGATTGTTTTTCTGAGTCCATCAGATTAAAAGTGTTTTGCAAATCCCTTTATAACTCTGGACATAGGGCTCCATTTGTACAAATACTTATGGAGGAATCCCAAGACAAGTTTTAAAGTAATTATCAATCAAGTTGAAAATAACTTGGCCCTTGGTTGTTGTTTGGAGTGGTCAATAAAATAAAAAGTGTTCTATGATTTCTTTTTTATAGACAAATCTACCAGATGCTAAAAGTTGGGGACTATCAATGTTATCAGTAGATTCATCCAATGGTATTGCAAATATGTTTACTTCTTTGAGGTGAGATAATACTTGAAATTCTATATTTTCAGATAAATCCTTAACACCCTAAGAAATTGTTTTATCTGAAAGAGGAATTTAAAAATTCCTTTCCTTCTCCAAACATTGTATTTTTAATTGCACAGCAGGCTGGTAAAATAACGGTTTCTGCAATTGTATAAGATTTCATTTTCCCAGCTATGATTTCTATGTAACTCTCTTCCTGAGCTTTATCTGCTATCACTGCATATTTGGTCCATATTTTTGCTTGTTTAATGTTACTGAACACAAGTCATTTGAAATATTCCACTGGCTTTTTGGACAAGTGGGAATGTCTGGATTGTAAATGTCTCTTTAATTTGCTAGGAACCATCGCTTCATTTCTTATGTTTCACCACAAATCATGCATGTGGAACATGGTGGATTTCCTTACTATATATGAAACTAAATGATAAATAATCATCATGTTGATGACTAATTGTTTTTATTTAAAAAAATTTTTTTTGAGACAGAGTCACACTATGTTGCCGTGGGTAGAGTGCCGTGGCCTCATAGCTCACAGCAACCTCAAACTCTTGGGCTCAAACAATTCTTCTCCCTCAGCCTCCCAAGTAGCTGGGACTACAGGCACCCACCACAATGCCTGGCTATTTTTTGTTGCAGCTGTCATTTTAATTTTATTTTCATTTAGTTGCCGAGGTACTGGATGAAGCAGTATTTGATGCACTAGAGTCATCTTCTAACTTTTGTTTCTTTACTAAGAACTTGTCCATTTTAATTGAATGCTATATAGCAAAGATAAAAAAATGCCAAATCAAAAATAATAAAAATAAGTAAATAACTCATACTTTTAAAAAAACATATTAAACACATTTGGAAATTTTTTTTAAAGTGTTTTGCATGCTACTCTTTGTATCACAGATATATACACCTTACACTCTCTAACCAACTTGGGCCCCACCAAGTCCATGCATTCATTTAAGTTTCTACTGAGCACCTGTCATGGTCCAGACACCATGCTGAGGGCTGGGCCTGCCAAAGGAGGCAAAGCAGAATCCCTATTCTCTGCTGCAGCTTTAAGGGCAGTGGGATTTCATCCTAGGAACAATGGGAAGCTATTAAACGATTTTGAGAAGAGCAGTGGGGTATGTTATACCTGGAGAAGAACATTTTGGCTGGGATGTGGTATAAGGTACTATTACTTCGCACTTTTGATGAATTTTACATGTGAGACTATGTCATTTAGTTAGATCATTCTGATGCAGTGAGGAAAAGATATTTGAGAAAAATGAAATTGGACCCAGGATGGCCATCTGGGAGAATATTGAAATAAGGCAATGATGTTAGTGATCGAGAGGAGGGAAATGATTTTAATATGTACATATTATGCATTATATGTGTATATCTTGTTTACATCTCACACACACACTGAATCTATCTGTCTATGTATGTTGTTATGAGTTGGTGATTGTGGAGTGGGCGTGAGAATGAGGTGAGAATGTAGGATAACCCCCAGGATTTGGGGTTGAATGCTAAGCTCTACACTACAGAACCCCAAAGCAGGGAAAGATCTGAAAGAGTGAGCATGATGAGCCCATTTGCAAATACGCTGCACTTGACAACTTCCAGGAAACATTCCAGTAGTTCTGTTGATCACGCAAGTTTCAGATCCTACAGAGAGGTCCAGGCTAGAAAGAAAAATTGGAGAGGCATTAGCAAGAGGTGGAAGCTAAAATCTAAGGGCAGCATCTGTCACAAGGAAACTACACTGTGGGGGGGGTGGGGGTGGGGGGGTAACTAAAATCTAAGTATTGAGAAAAAATATTTACCAGAGGGATAAGCACCATGGCAGCCAAAGGAAGAGGGAACAGCAAGAGGAGAACAATGGTCAGCCATGCCAAGTGCACTGAGGCAATCCAATGATGTAGGGTCTCAAGTGTCCATTACATCTTAAAAAAAAATGCAGTCAGGGATGAATGTATTAGTTTCGGTTCTCCAGAAACTAATACAGAACCAATAGGAGATTAGATAGAGATGTACGCGAAGACCTGGCTCATCCGGTCATGGAGGATGAGAAGCCCAGCATCTGCAGTTGCAGTGAGGTCTGTGGCAGGAAAAGGCTGATTGCTCCAGCTCCCAGACGGCGCAGAGGGCAAGCTCTCCTTCACTCAGCCTTTTTGCTTCTATTCATTCCTTCAACAGACTGGGGGAGGCACCCCACATCCACCTCAGGAAGGGTGGATGCTTTACTGCATTCTACCAATTCAAATGTTACTCTCACCCAGAAACACGCTATGAGAAACACTCAGAATGTTTGAACCAATATCTGGGCACTCCAGAGGGACCAGTGGAAAATAAATGAAACTGGCAGGCTACTGTTTTAAGAAATTTTGGCTGTGGCTGACAATGCTCACAAGGTCAAGGAATGGATTGCTTTTTTTATTTTTTCTTTTTAGGATGTAAAGGTAAGCCATTTTATAAGTTATAGGTTTATGGGCTAATCAGTGAAACTTTACTGAGTCCTAGAGAGACCAGATCAGGAAGAAACAGAGCTCAGAAGGTCAGAGACAGGATCAGAGGTTGAAGCTGCAGAGTGGGGATGGAAAGTTAGGTGTCCAGGGCGGAGCTGGAAAAGACAAAGCCCAAGATAGAGCCTCCAGAAAGTCATAGAAGAGCTGGGCAGGCCGTTCCCAAGGCCTTTTCTTCCCTTGACCGTTGGTCAGGGGCGTCTCTGCAGTAACTTGTTCAGCTTCTCCTCCTCTAAGTTACTAAGATGCCCCATTACCCAGCGGAAGTGTATTAAAGGGCTAGAGTAACTTCTTTACCAAAACAGACTAGTTCTTCACGGGTCTGAGTAATGGATACTGTATGCGTTGCCACCCTGAAGACATCTAGAGAAATAGTTCTTACCATACAGCTTGTTCTATTAGCCAGATTCTGATTGGTAGGCCTTGAGAGAAGCTTCAGAGTCTCTTAACAGACATCTCAGTTATCTCTAACGTGGGAATCGTGGGGAACGTAGTACAGGCAGCTCAGTGTCTTCGGTAGACTCGAATTGAGTGGTACTGAATGCGTAGAATTGCAGAATTTTCAGTCCCCCTGCAGTTTGACAAGTAACCAGCAGGTGGCGAGCGACCCACACAACTCGCAAAGGATTTACCGCTTCCCAGGCCCCCAAATCCCAGACTGAAAACTGTCGGGGCAGGAGAGGGAAATACTAGTGCCCTAGCAAAGCTGTTGGTGACAGAGGTTTCCTCCCTTTCCACGTACATCCCGATCCACCTCTGGCGCTGCGTCCCAGACTTGACGCCTTCTCATCCCCAGGAGCCATACCTAATCCTGTAAAGCTAAGGATGGTGTCATCTGCCCCCTGAAGGTTCTGGTGGAAAAGAACAGCAAAAATGTTTGTTCAAAGAGAGGAGTGGTTGCTACTAGAGGTTCACGTGGCCACATGTGTATTGTCCATATAGTCAGAACTGTGGGTGAGACATCTTAGGACACACACACCCCATTTTGTAGTGCCTGAGGGAGGATTAGCAACTTGCCTGCAGAGTCACAGAGCTATAAAGTTCCAGAACTTCCTGGAGTCTGTCTCTTTATATGACTTGGTTTTTCACTGCACCTAACACCAGTATGTGCCAAGGGGAGCTGTGTGTGTGGTTCATGGTCTGCTCATGAGTTGTCACATACAAGAAGCTTCCGGGCCATCCTCTGGTTGGGGAAGGGTCTGGGTGGGTTTAGGATGTGCTTACACAATAAGCCCACTGCTTTTATCTAGATTGTGTATTTATCTGGAGAGGGGGTAGACTGACAGATAGGGGAGGGTGGGAATCCAAAGAGAATGGAGTCTGGGGGAGGACGAGTCTCCATGGCTGCCTCCACTTCCTGTTTTAATGGACTTTCGTTTCTTATACACCCTTTTGTCTACTAAACAAGTTTATTGAAAGTGATGATTGTGACTGTTTCTCTTTGACTATGTCCCATAGTTACCTGACGAATCAGTAAGCACATTAACCTCAACCACATTTAGATCTAAACACTATTTTCTAACATCTCAAAGGAAGGGTACACACCTCTTGTTACGTGTTTGGTATCCTTGTTCTCATTTAACACATATCCAGTGTTTACTAGATGCCAGGCACTGCAGATTTTACAAAAAATAACTCATTTAGTTTCATCTTTGTTGCTGTTTTAAGATTCCATGTCAATGAATATATCCACCTACTAGAAATTATTCTTTCTCCCCCCTCCATCGTCCCCTCAAAAGAGCTGAAAATCAGTTACACGTCCCTGCCTGGGGAGAGTTGTAGGGAGAGAAGAAACAGCCAACCAAGCCAACCTTTGGAAAATGTGGGCGCACATTTTCCCTGGCAGACGCTGCCGCTGCTTCCTCCTTACGCTGTTAGGGGTAAACTTTCCGCCTGGCCTGCCCAGCGTCCAGGTTTGCCCGAGGGGAGAGGGCGGCTCCCTGCCACCCGGCTGATTTATAGGCCAGAGCATTCCCGGGCCGCACCGCAAGGAGTCGGGCTGAGCTTGGACTTTAGGGAGGTGGTGATGGACACAGGACACGTGGCCACACAATGGGGACACACGACTGACCTCAGTCACTTCGGTAAACTGCCCCTGCTTTCCACAGGCGGCAGGAGCGTTTCAGGAGCTGCAGGGCTGAGCTCCTCGCCCCAGCCCGTAGCTCCCTTCACCCTGTGGAACTCAAAGAGCACCCAAGGGCGCGCGTAAGCCCCCAAGAGCTCCCAGAAGCCCCTGACCCCGAGCTTTAAAGTCCTCGCTTGTGGATGGGAGCCTCGGTGCGTTCCACAGTGTGTAAGGAAAGGCACAAGGATCACGTCCGCTTGTGGGCTGAGACTGGCTGGAGGGGGCGGCCGAGTGTGAATTTTCTGCGCGGGGCAGATCTGGGCCCCTGGGGGTCCTGTGACGTCACCATGCCGTCCTGTCCGGGGAAAGGCAGAGGAAGGGTCAAACCCGGGTAGAGTGTGTGCTGTGTGGCTGAAGGTGGGGGCTTTGAGGAAAAGATCAGGGGAGTGGGGGAAGGGATTTGGGAACATACGAATTTGAGAAGGAGCAATCAATTTGGGGGGGAATAGCAGGACTGTTTTTTTCTTCCCTCCTATATGCAGACTGTCACTTCAGGTTAGCGCGAGCCCTTATCTGGCTCATTAGCATGAGCTGTGCCTAACACGCTTAACCCCTCTAATTATTTATTATGCCGTCACGGAGCGGGTTGCAACCCCACCCCAGGGCACGCTAGCGGGGCGGCAGCTCTGGGTAGCTCGCAGGGGCTGGGGCGCAGCGCCTTGCCCGGCTGAGCGCTACGGGGGAGACCCCTCTCAGGCCTGCAGGGCGCTGTTCCGCGAGTCAGCGCTGCGGAGACCTTAGGGTCTGTCTGGAAATCCCTCTCACCAAAATCCACCCCCAGAGTGACAATGCAACAGGCACTCGTCCGGCGTGTCTACACTTGCGCCCTCAATCGCCAACTCCTAAGACCAAAGTTGGAAGGAAGGGGAGGGAAATTGGGGGTGGGGAGCGCAAAGGAAGCGAAACACGGAACACCGGGCTGGGAACTTGAGCTGGGTACTACCTTGGATGCACCTTCCAGAAAAACCCTGGTTGTGTGAGCCCTCTTCCCTATCCCCCCCCCGCCGTGTTCCAAGGGGGTTCACAAAGTTTGGGGAGAAATAAGAAGGGCTGAAATCTGGCCGCTCACGTCCATGGTTCTATTCAGAAAACAGTTTCAAAATAAGTTAACCTCTGTGGGGTGTTTTACCCCCTCTTCTAATTGTCCCCGTTTCCTCCTCCTCCCCCCATTCCAGTCTGTTTTATGTTCCCTTGCGTTGTGCCAACTATTTTATCTTTATTCCTTCTCTCTCTCTCACTATTCATTCCGCTTTTTGTGTGTGTGGCTTCTTGGGCTGATGTGCGGCTCGTTACCACCCACTGCACGCTCGCTCCTGTAGCTGAGGTGTTTCTATACAAACTCAAGCGTCCAGTTGTCATATTAATTATTACACTGAGTAATGACTGAAATGGTCAAAATAAGGGGAGACTCAAGAGTGCTTTTTCTTGCTGCTCAAAGATTCAGCAAAGAAGCCGTGCAACAAAGCACTAATTGGTCCCCCAGAAACACTCTGGCAAGGCGTGGAAGATAGGTTTCATAGAGCCCTTCGATTGTGAAGGGGGGAGCGCTCTGAATGGACTCCACGCTTCTTTTCTAAACTCTCTTGCTGAGCAAAAAATGGACCTCTGTTTGAATACTGCCCTGATCCTTGAATACTATACCCAGCAGAGAAAAAAAAAATGCACCATTTATTGTAAGGTTTTTTTCTTTTTCCTTTTTCAGCTATTCAGGGGTTCTCTGTGAAGAATCAGCTGGTTTTGTTTACCGTGAAAGACCTTTACTTTATTTTCATTCTTGGAGGAGGTGGGGAGTGGGGCGGGAAGGACAGCCATGTGCCTAGACAGAGAGGAGCTGGCCTACTGTAACAAAATAGAGTGTAACAAATCTTACAAAAGTTTTGAATGTATTGAATCTTTGGAGAGCTATATAGATTAACGACTTTCTTTATGCTTATCCAAGGAAGGTATTTAATCATAATGTAAATGGGGCTTTAGAAAAAAAAATAAAGACTTAGCGTTACTTCTCCTTATTTGGAGAACTTCAAAAGGACTTGTGAGGGTGGCTGCAAATTACCTCCCCCCTCACCTGCCCTCCCTAACCCAAAAGCCACAATAAAATATAGTTTGTGCTTTTTTGTTTTGTTTTGTCTTTCCAACTTTTCTTTTTCTTTTTAAAGCATACTGGAAAAGCGAATAGATTTGTTAGAAGCCTGGATTCCTTAATGCAGGTGCAGGTGCAAGCCTGGCCAGTGTGCCCAGGAAGCCAAGCCAAGCCAAATACATGGTTTGTGCTATCTGCCCCCTGAACAGTCTCTCGGAGGCTGGTACAGACTCAGGTCAGGCTGGCCATCAGCCTTTTCTGAAGTTACCTTGTGAAGCCTGTTCTTGGAGATAGTAGAATGTGCCATAATGTCCTTTTCATTGTCCCTGGGTACACTGTCTAGCACACAACCAAGGACAGAGGCCTTTATCTTAATTATTGTGATTATCTGCTATGAATGCCAGGCATTCACTTTTCTCAAAGCATCCATGGCTTCTGGGACACAGGTTGCCTCCCCAAATTGAGGATTGCACTAAAAATGTTGTGACCAAACCCAGAATACAAGACTTATATTAATCTTCATACCCTCTTTTCCCCTTATTCAGGATCTACTGTAAATATATCTTGATTAAATTGTTTGTCCCATGGAAATCCTCGTTCTGTTTTTAACCCCTCTTCCCCCCACCCCGCAAAAGCATAAATGAAGGGAAGCATTTTTCCAAGAGAAGAGATATATCTTTTTTACAGAGAGAAGGTAGCTTGGGCATAAGGGATTAGAAAAGGTGGCCCTGGCATGGCCTTCAACTGTGAGTGGAAATTAAGGTGGCAGAAGACTGGAGCAACAGTATCTCCAATCTGAGGGCAGCAGACCCCCGTGGGTCACAAGAAAAGCCTTCTCCCCCTATGAACCCTGGAGCTGAATGAAAATAAGGTCTACTCTAAAGTATAATTCAGCTTCAGGGTGTTCAGACATAGATAAGGGGCCTAAAGGTGCTGGAATTGAGTCCCTTATTGCATTGAAGGAAAAAGAAAAACTTTATTTTTCTGGTGATGCTCACCAAAGGGGTTCAATGTCTTGCCTTCCCCCATCACAAGACAGAACATTGTTCAAATGCTGCTATTTGGAAGAATGAAAAGGCAATCTCTGATATACAGGGAGAGATTTGCAAAACAAATTCACCAACAATATATCTGATTTAATTCTTATAACAGCTTTGACATATAGGCAAGGGGAGTGCTCTGCCCTATTTATGGATGAATGAACCCTCCTTTTGTGAGTTGTGTTCTTCTCCCTCCATGTCCAGATAAATGGAACATTGTTCAAGTGCCTTGGCCAAGTAAGGTCCTGGGGACCTGGGAAGAGTCAGGCCCACTGGGTACCAAGAAAGCCACAGAAAGCTGATGTGGAAGTCAGGGTCAGTGGCTCTGCTGAAGCTCCTTGCATGTGGCGGCCACAGAGCAGCTCTGTATTTCATCTCACTTGCTAAGGTTCATGTTTTAAAAAATGTGGCTCCTGTGATCCATCACCACCATTCCTCAAAAGTGACAGGAATTACTTGCTTCTCCCCCACCAAGTGCTGGGACAGTGAAACGAGGTGGCCTGGAATCTCCACTGGCTAGAGCTATTAAACTTTGAGGCCCCCTGCCATGAACCCTTTCCTGGGTGGGCTGTATGAGCTGTGATCATGGCTTCCTAATTAATCTCTTCCTATTTAGACCTGCTCTGAGTGCTGCACACACATCTAATTAAAATCTCACAACACTTGGAGGTAGGTACTGTAGCTGTCACACGGTACAGAGGAGGAAATGGAGACTATTGAATGTCTCAAGGTCACACAGCTATAAGTAACAGAGTCTGGATGCCAAGTCAAGTCAGTCTGCTCTCTCTGGAATTCCTTGGGCCTAGAAGAGCATGAGGCCAGTTGTCTCTGGAGGGGAGGGGATGATGATCTAGGTCACAAGGTCAGAGGTAGGATTCTAATTTTGGCTTGTGAGTCTCAGTCCTTTGCTCCACACTGGTGAAAACCAGTACCAGTGAACACTCTCCTGGGTAGTGAACAACCCTCCAACAGTAGAGATGTCCACCCCTATAGAAAATTCCAGAGTGCCCCCCCTGCCCCCCAGGGTTAGAGGAGAAGATGGCAATGACAGTGTCAAGGAGCATTCTCTGGGTTCTTGGAAAGCTTTGCAAAGCATATAAGGAAGAAGGCTTAGTCTACAAAGGAAAGGATGCTGAGGAGAACATTTTGGTTCAGGGCTGGAGTAGGGAGAAATGGGACAAATGTCCTAGTAGCTTTGGCAAGAAGGATCCCAGAGTTCACTGTCTTTTCTCCTGGGCCAAGGCCAATGAGCAGGACAACTAGAAGACAAGCTTTCCCTACTGTAAGCTTCCATTCAGCTGCCATTTCATGATGTGTGTGTGTATGTGTGTGTGTTGGTGGGGGAAGGAGTCTGGCCTTTAAGTCCCTGGTAATTGAGATCTTTGTGTACAGGTAAAGCCCAAGTCCCCTAACAGGAAAATGTGAACACATGTTGGCTATCAGAAAAGTTCTCCCTCTCCTAGATATGAGTTTTAATTAGCCAGTATACACTCCTCCTGTGCAGATCAGGAAACTGAGGCCAGTGGACAAGGGATTTGTCCAAGATTATAATGCACAGAAGTGGTACAGCCTGAATGCTGGACCTTCATCAGGTGTGGAATGATAGAGTTTAAGGTAGATGGGAGCTCATGATTCAGCTTAGGTGAAAGAAAACACATTTAGATGGATTCGTATTAAAGCCACCTCCCCCCACCTCCACCCTGGACGACTTTGCTGAAGAGAAGTAAATGGAGCATGCAGAGGCCTCCTAGCACCCACTCCTTGGGTCTGTGGCTTCTGGGCATGGGCGGTGGGAGCCCCTGAAATAATCCATATTCCTCCAGGTGGTCCCTTGGGTTGGAAAGGGCTGAGTGGCGTGGCTCTGTTCTATGGCTGCTCACTTCTAACATTTCTAGGCAAGAGAGGACAAATGTGATCTTGAACACCTCTCAGTTCCTTTCCTGGAAGGGTGGGATGAGGACTGGGATGTAAAATCCTGTGAGGTCAGCAAGACGCAGGTTCCTGTGGCTCCAAGGGAGGCATGTGGGTGAGGAGGGTTACAGAACTGATCTCTGTGGGCACCATTTGGTCCTTATACTTCCCAAAGCTACCCATTCTACAAAGAGGAAACTGAGGCAGGAAAGAGATGATTCACTACTTCAGGAACCACTGATCTTTACCCTCCACCATTGTCCACTACTGTTCTGAAAACAGTCAGAGCCAGGCACACACACGCCAAGGCCAGCTCTCTGGTCACCCCCACTGGCCGGCTCTCCACAAAGCAAAGTTCAATTAGAAGCAATTATCCAGATAATTCACCACAGTCATTCCTGCACTCAGGCCGCTGATCAAAATGACTATTTCTACTGGACAAATCAAATGCATGGCTGCCCATGGCTTAGTTCTGCCCATGAAGACGCCACTGGAGGCGCGCCCCAGCCTCCCTCCCCACCAGAGCCTTAAAGAGATGGGGCTGGTGGCTTTCTCTGGTTTCCCTGCAGCAGCGCCGTGTCCCCAGACGTCCCGAAGCTGGACAGAGTTCTGGCCAGAGCAAGCCAGGGCCGGGGGCCTAGGAAGGGCAGCTGGGCAGGCGCTGTCCAAGCGGCCAAGCGACGGCTGCAAACGCCTCCCCCTCTCTCCAGGCGCCAGCACGCGGCCCCGCCGGGCTCTGCTCCCAGTCGCCTGCCACCGGGCCGCCGGGCACACGCCTGGGGCGGGATGGAGGCTGCGCCAATGCTCCCGAGGTGCCTGCGGTGGCGCCGAACTACTGGACAAGCTCGACTAGGCCCTCAGCCTCCATCACCTGCGCCCTCTCCTCGGTGCCACCGCCCCCACCCCCACCCCCCCGCCCTACGTATTTCTTTGGGGAAGGTGAGGGAACGTTCTTGTCCTAGAGAGTTCTTCTCTTTATAACCCCCCCCCTCCCTGGCCGCTTCAGAGATAATCCGTTGGGGGGAGTAATGTCTCAGGGGCCCAGAGGTCATCCTAGTGGGGCGTCTTGTCCCTTACATCTGCCTACAGCACTGACCATAACCATGGTCCCTCTATATCCCTTCTCCTCGGGGCTCTTTCCACACTTGCTTGGTGGTGGGGACCATAACCTAATTTTTAGAACCGGGTGGGACACTGGAGAACATTTAATCCAATTTTCTGTGGTTACAGACGAGGAAACGCAGGCTCAGAGAAGATGCCGCTTTACGAAGAGCCACAGAGAGTGTGAAGACGGCTTGGGACTAGGACCCAAGTCTCTCAGTAGTCCAGCACTTTTCCCACTGTCCTAGACAAGAGTTTTTCCCCCCACTTCCCATCTTTCTGAACTTCAGTCGTAATTGCTTCAATTCCTACGGTCAGCGAAGAACCCCCAAGACTATAACCGTGGGGAGGAGAAGAAAACAGGAACATGGAGCCCCACTGCCCCCTAATCTCCACATCCCCCCGTGCCACCTTATCTGCCCAAACTCTTCCCTGCTCTTTGCTCCAAGTTCTCGAGAGGTCCCAAGGGTATTTCGCGCCAAATCTTTTCACCCACACACCCCAATTTCCAGGGCTATTTGTCGCTTCTGCCAAGTCGCCCCCCCCCCTTTCTAAAGCCACCCCCGGCTGCAGCCCGCCCCGAGTGCGCCGCCTGTTTATTCAGCCGGGAGTCCGGCACGCGCCAGGCGCACGCACTGCAACAACAAACCCGGCTGAATGGAGAGTTTGCATGGAGCGGACGAAGGGAACGGGAGGGGGGAGAGGAGAGGAGGAGGGGGAGTTTAGGGAGTGAGTAGGAGGAGAAGGTAAGAGGAGGGGGGAGTGGGGGCTGCAGCCGCTCGCTGCAGCAGCGGGGAGTGGGGGGCGAGGCGGGGCCAGGGCTGCGCGTGGGGCTGGGTGTCCCATTGAAAAGGCTGCCGCACTCCGGCCGCCCAGCACTCTCTCACTTCTGGCCAGGGAACGTGGAAGGCGCACCAGGGAGGGCGAGGGAAAGAAGGAAATAGGAAAGAAACGGGGTTAGCAAAATAAAAACAGCCTGCGCCACAGCCGGAGAGACCGAGACCCAGCGCCAGAGCGCGCGGCCTTAGTGGGAGAGGAACGCGAGACTCAGCAGAGCGCACTCAGCACTGACTTCTGCAGCTTCTTCGGCTTTTTCTTTCTTAGAAACCAGAAGGCGCTAGCGACAGCCTCACACGCGAGCGCCACGCGAGGCTCCCGAAGCCAACCCGCGAAGGGAGGAGGGGCGGGAGGGAGGAGGCGGCGTAGACGGAGGAGAAAAAGCATTTGCAGCTTCTTTGCTCCTTCTCCAAGAAGTCTCCCGGGGGGTGTATTTTTGTAACTTCCCTGGGGCTCCGTCTTCATCCTTCTCTTTCTTTCCCTCTCTGTTCGCGCACCCAAGTCGTATCCGTGTCCCCCTTGCGCGCCCCGCACCTCGCGTCCCAGCTCCCTCTGATCCCGCGCCTCCTTGGCCGCCGCTGCGCATGGAGAGCTCTGCCAAGATGGAGAGCGGCGCGGGTCAGCCGCAGCCGCAGCCGCAGCCGCAGCCGCAGCCCCAGCCGCCCTTCCTGCAGCCCGCCGCCTGCTTCTTTGCGACGGCCGCTGCGGCGGCGGCGGCGGCGGCGCAGAGCGCGCAGCACCAGCAGGCTGGGCAGCTGAGCCCCGCGGCGGACGGCCAGCCCTCAGGGGGCGGTCACAAGTCGGCGCCCAAGCAAGTCAAACGCCAGCGCTCGTCCTCGCCCGAACTGATGCGCTGCAAACGCCGGCTCAACTTCAGCGGCTTCGGCTACAGCCTGCCGCAGCAGCAGCCGGCCGCCGTGGCGCGCCGCAATGAGCGCGAGCGCAACCGCGTCAAGTTGGTCAACCTGGGCTTTGCCACCCTTCGGGAGCACGTACCCAACGGCGCGGCAAACAAGAAGATGAGCAAGGTGGAGACACTGCGCTCAGCGGTGGAGTACATCCGTGCCCTGCAGCAGCTGCTGGACGAGCACGACGCGGTGAGCGCTGCCTTCCAGGCGGGGGTCCTGTCCCCCACGATCTCCCCCAACTACTCGAACGATTTGAACTCCATGGCCGGTTCGCCGGTGTCATCCTACTCGTCTGACGAGGGCTCTTATGACCCGCTCAGCCCCGAGGAGCAGGAACTTCTGGACTTCACCAACTGGTTCTGAGGCACTGGCCTGGGCAGGCCTTGGTGCGCATGGACTTTGGAAGCAGGTAGGTCGCATTTTGGGGTGGGCGGGGTGGTGGTGATAGTCTAGTCTTCGTCCTCCTTCTGAGTGTCTCTGGAAGGGGGGTGGTCTCCATGGAGATGGAGGGAGCACATTTAAAGGATTTGTTAAAGTTTGTGAATTTCAATTAGCTGTTAGTTGCAACACTGGCCTCTGAACGTGGTCTTGCCCAGTTCTCCAAGGAATGGAGGGTGGAGGTGAGGCGTGGGGATGCTGGCGAAGTGGAACATGTCAAGAAGAGGTGTTCCACCCGACAGACCCTTCCCCCAAACGTCCACCTCCCCCTGTCACTAGCCTTCAAGTTTAAACTAACCTGTCCGTTATTCTCCCTACTCTACAGGGTGACCACACAACCTGCGTCTTTAGTGCTTTCTCGGACTTTGGGAGGGAGGAAAATGAAAAAGAAGAGAAGAAGCAAGAAAAAACTCCACAAAAATGCAAAAACAGGCAACCAACCCGGAGGCCAACTAAGCACATATGCCTGAGGGGCAAGGCCCTCAGGAAACAGGGTTGCTCAGAACACTATCTTTGCACTCCGATCATTCATGGAGATATGAAGAGCGACTACTAGGACTTGAGTCATCGCGCGAAATGCAGCTTGTGTGCAAAAGCAGTGGGGCTCCTGGCAGAAGGGAGCAGCAGCCGCACTAGAGTAACTCCCATCCACCACTAACACGCGCTGCTGAAAGCACTGGCTCCGCTGCCTTCACCTCCCACCCTTCCACCCTCCCTCAAAGCGCAGTTCTTCACCCCCTAGAATTGAGTTGGTGTCTTTCACTCAGTAAACCCCACCCCAGTAAGCTGAAGGCCTGAGTCTACAGTGAAACTATGCTGTACTCAGTCCTTTGAAACCCTGCTCCTCCTCCGGGGCCCCATCCCCAAACCCTCTGCCCTCCCTCTCATCATCTTTTCTACCGTTTTCATCATGGAATGCTTCCAATCTTTTGTGAATTTTTTTATTATAAGAAAAATCTATTTGTATCTATCCTAACCAGTTTGGGGATATATTAAGATATTTTTGTACATAAGAGAGAAAGAGAGAGAAAAAAATTTATAGAAGTTTTGTACAAATGGTTTTAAATGTGTATATCTTGATACTTTAACATGTAATGCTATTACCTCTGCATATTTTAGCTGTGTAGTTCACCTTACAACTGCCATTTCCCCTCTGTGGTTTTGTAAAGAACTCTCCTCATAGGTGAGATCAAAAGGCCACCAGTTGTACTTCAGCACCAATGTGTCTTACTTTATAGAAACGTTGTTAATGTATTAATGATGTTATTAAATACTGTTCAAGAAGAACAAAGTTTATGCAGCTACTGTCCAAACACAAAGTGGCAGCCAGTTGGTTTCGATGGGTTGCCTTTTGGAAATTTCTATCACTGCCTTTTTTTTTTCTTACTGTTTTATTACAAACTTACAAAAATATGTATAACCCTGTTTTATACAAACTAGTTTCATAATAAAACTCTTTTTCCTTTTTTCAAAATGAAAATAACTTGCTGACTCTAGTCTTTCTTTGACTCCAATGCCCCTGGACAAGTTATGGAAATGCCAAAGTTGAAAGGGTGGGTTGGGAGGAGAAGAAGGTGGTGTAAAACATGCTCCATGACAGAAATGACAAAGATAAGTGCTGTGGCCCGTCCTACCCAAGTAGTGACTTGGTGATGAATGTAGAAAATGCACTGTTTTCTTCCCATTCTATCCTGCAAATACACCCAGACACTGAGAGAATAGGTAGCGATTAAAGGCCGCTTCACACTTTGATAAAACAATTGGATGTTTTAAAATCTCCAGAAAAGTAAACTGGAAAGAGAGGGTCCTCTAGTCCACTTTCCAACCCACAGCCCTACTCTGAGTTCCCCCTGATGAAAATATAGAAAGGCTGGCTGGAAGAAGGGGTGGGAGGCTGGGGGTTGGGAAGACATCCTGGTGAGGATGCTCCTCTTCCCTCACTTCCAGATGTACATTTTCTACTCTTTTCCCCCAATAGACACACGCTTTCCGATTCATTTTAAGTAAAAGGTACCTATGATATAAATTTCTTCCAGAAAGAGCTAGATTTTCATAAATAAACGCATTAGAAATGGGTGGTCTCTTTGAGACACTGGCCTATCTGAGCTTGTGACTCTATCCGAATAGCGTGAGCTGCGTGTAAAAGTACCCAATTACCAAGATTCAAAAAGAAATTGGTGGGGTTTTGGCTGGCTTGCTTCTTGTCAGTTAGCGAAGACGTGATTAGAATCCTACTCGGCCTCTGGCCGGCTCCTGCTCGCCGCCTACAATACTTGCAGATTCAGTTTGCGTGTCTCCAGCCAAGCGGAAAGCCGAGCGCAAAATGCATCTTACAAAACCCAACAAAGAACGGGTAGCCAGCACGTCTTCCAGAGTTAAAAATCTAGTCTGTGTTGGTACATCTATACCATTTAGTGGCACAGAATAATCATTTTTTAAAGCCGCGATGCGCGGAGCACGCCACAGCTTCTGATGTCCTTTTGCTAAATCACCCTCTATAGAATGCACGTTGAGGCTTCAATCCCTTTCAAAGAGATGAACGTAATTAAGGGGGGAAAAAACCAGTAAATTCCTCATCGCCATAAATAATCGGACTTTCTGCCAGCAGTGGGCCAATTTAGAGCTTACTTGAGAGAAGTAATGCTTTTGTGACGCCTGCTTTTATTTTTATCTTCTCATTTGGAGGACAGGGCGAGGCTGTCCCCCACCCCCACCCCATTTCTCTTTCCTTTAATTTAGCTCCTTTGCAAGTTTCTAGATAAGGTATATAAAGAAAGTGTAGCAAGTCATTTAAAGCTATGAATATAACATTAGGATAATGTTTCAGCCCCCACACCACAACGGGGGATTTTTTTTTTTTTTTTTTGGTCTCCCTTCTGTGAGGACAGGTGTCCTTTCCCTCACTTCTGAACGGGAAATACCCAGTCTCTTCAAGTCGAGGCAAAGTTAGCGTTGTTTGCCACAACGCGAAGGCAAACGGGAAAAATTCACAAAAACACACACAATTTTGCCGAAGCTAGGAAAGGGCAAAGCGAGGATTGGGCAAAATCTCATTACATCTGCTCTAATCGCTTAGCAACACAAAGCCAGGGCTTGTGCGGGGAAGGGAAGCCATTCAGGGCGCTGTGACAGGCCGCATTCAGCCCGCGGTAGTCAGCCCCATAAATCACCGCTGCCCATTGGCTGCGCGGCGGGCTTTGGAGCGGCTCTGGACTGCCAGAGAAACACAAAATGTAGACCCCAGAGGCTGGCAGTCGCAGCCTCCCCCCCGCGTCTTGGTCCCCACCTCACTTTATTTTTGGATGGACAGGGATGCTGGGAAAGAAAACTGCCTTGACTTTATTGACTGAGAAATCTTATCTATTCAAAAAATGACTCTGAGACCACCGAGTTAAGACTGGGGACACGCCTGCAATGGAGCAGGACCAGCTGGGAGTGCGGGGGAGAAAGAAAATCCAGGCCTGTCGCTGGCTGCAGAGCTGTTGAATGCAGGTATTATCAGAGGCTGGGAGAGAGCTGCTAGGGCACATGTCTCACCTCCCTGGCACAGACTTTTAAAATTTTTCAATTGAGTGTATGAAGAAGAATCTACTTCAAGTTCACATCAGCCAGAGCCACCAAGGAAGAAAGGAGAAACCATTTTGCAGCTGCACGAAGTTCATAAGAGAGGCATAGAATGTACATTTCCACTTTGCTGTTCCTGCCATGATCTCTATCTCTGGACTTCAGAACACTGAATTAACAGCTCAGTTCCTGCTACCCACAGCAGCTAGCTGAAAAAACAGAAAGAATGGAGCAAAGGACCCATGTCAGAGATTACAAATGGCATATGTAAATGTCAGTGCCTGCTGCTGTCCCTATTCTTATCTCCCAGTTCTAATTTTCCTGAGGACTAGTCAGATGCATCTAAATCACAGCCCAGATTCGATTGCTACCCACAAACCACAGAGAAATCAAGTGTTGGAGTAGACGAGGCATCACAGTAAACTTTTCTTGGAAGTCCAGGTTGCCTTACCTCAAATGCCACCTCTTTTCAGAAACTTTCCCTGACCACCCTATCTAAAGCAGCTCTCTGTCTGCCAGGATCACTCTCCACCCACTCTCCTGTTTTTTCCTTCCTGACATTTACCATCATTTGAAAATGCTGTATCTGTTGTTTGTTTGTATGATTATTGTCAATTGCCCCCACTAGATGGTAAACTCCCTGAGGACAGAGAGACTTTACCCGTCTTGTTCACAATTACGTCCCCAGCCCCCGGAAAGACAGGTATTTTTTGGCTAAATGAACAAATAGTTAATCCGCTCGGTTCCTTACATACACACATTACTTATTCTACCTCCCCCTTCCAGATCCACTGGTCACCCTTTTCTGTTTTTCTCTGTGTCTCAGGTTGATCTGGTGGAAATCATCACTAGAGCAGCCTTCCTTTCTGGCTTCCTTTTAGGTTTGGCCAGTGGGTGGCACCAGGAGGGGAATTCAAGGTGGGAGAAGAGAGCACTTTGGATGTTCAGACCCTGGCTTTCTCCCTGCCTGGGCTCAGTGGCTTTGGCAGTGGCTCCACTCCCTGGTGTAAGGCCACTACTCTGATCAGGAGTCTCCTGTCCTACAGCTACGGCTCTTGTTGAGATCCAGTAACAGAGTCCTCCTCTTGTCCCTTCAGGCCCAAAGGTGGTAATAGCTCTCCCTTGTTAATAGTCTTGGGGTGCTGCATCAGTTTGGTTCTCTAGGCCACACCCACATCTCTGTCCCTCTGTCAAACTCCGTTCATTCACCCTGGTACCCTTGGCTGCTGCTGACCCTGACTGGTACACAGGCCATTTTCCCACAGGAACTCCTGCATGCACTCATTTTGTGTAAGATTTCCAGGGACTCATAGGGGCGCCAGTAAGAAACTTCACAGGGTTGGGGTGAACCTAACTCTTTGAAAGAAAATTACTTCCTCTTTTTGAGCTGAGAATTACTTGAATATTTGCAAAAAAAGAAGTCAGTTATGGTTTTCTCTTCTGGAAAATGAGGATAATAATACTTTCCTTTGCAGCCATAACCAGATGAATAGAAAGAAAATGAAAGGGCTTTAGAGTTACCAATGACTATGTCAGTGCAGAAGAGTCCTGCTTCACATGATCGCTCTAAATCAGGTAGAGAGGAAACTGAGGATTTACCAGTAAGACAAACAGAGACGTTCCTGTGGTTGGGAAGCTATCCACACTTTTATGTATTCATTCACTTGACCAATTATGCACTTATTTAAAAGGGGAGGGACAAGTGATTAAATTTACTCAAAATTTCTAGACCTTAATTGTCTTAATTTTTATCTTCAGGATAGAACTCTCCTTGAAGCACGGTTTATTGCAGCCTCTTTTTAAAACACTGTGGATGCTTCCCGGGTGTACTAAATTTCCACAACTCTATTTTCCTTTACTTATTGCTGAGAAATCTCTGAACTTCTCTCTCCCTGTCTCCACTCTTGAGCCAAGAAACGTTCATGGATTTCCCCAGAAACTCCAGGTTATCTGGAGTCAAAGGTAAGGAGAGAAGTGGATTTCCTAAGACTAAGGTTCTTTTCCCGGTGCGAATGTGAAGGGCTTGGCTCTAGCACAGGTCGAAGTTATATTCCTACTTCCTTTGTATGCAAGATTAGGTTGTTACAAAAGAGGGTGTGTAGGTTAATGGCAGGAAGCAAGTTGCCGCACGGAGCGCAGGCCCTGAGCGGGTGTCAGGCTTAATGATTTATTCAAGCTGCAGCGCATCCGGGCGTTGATTGGCTGCAGGCATGCGTCCGCTGTCAGCTGCGCACGCCGGGACACGCCTGGAACTCGCCGGGCCACCTGACGCGGGGGAGGGGACCGCGGGGGAAGAGAGAAGGTGTGGGGACCGCGCCAGAGCATAGAGGTGTGAAAGGAAGGAACAAGTAGGAGGTGAGAAAGTTAAAGAGAGAAATGGAGGGAGACAGAGGAGGAAGGAAGAATAAAGGAGAGAGAGAGAGAGATTGGGAGAAAGGAGAGAAGGAAAGGAAGGAGAGAGATGAGAAGAGGAAGAGAAAAGAGAAGGAGAGATGGAGAAAGAAGAAGAGCAAAACAAAAGGCAAAAAGAGAGAATGAGGCGAGGAGAAGTGTGGCGAGAACAAATGAGGGAGCGCAGGGAGAGAGGCTGGAGAGGGGAGTGGGACGCGCTCCCAGAACGTCCCGCGTGCGCCCCCCTCCAGGCAGCCAGCGGGCGTCCGCTCACAAAGCCGCCTTTGAAACGCTGGCTACCAGGGCTATTTTGGGGATGAGATGGGGGAAAACGGCCAACCCACACTCCTTGAAGGGAGTCACTTTCTGCAAAGTACGTTGGAGAGCACTGGACCTTGGGTGGAAGCTGTGGAAGCAGGAAGTGGATGCAGAGGACAAAAGGTCCACACCTGCCGAAGGGAGAACACTGAGAGAGCCCGCGCCGCCCCCCTTCCCCCTCCCCCCCGCGCCTGGCTAGCCCGGGGCCCCAGTATCATCCTCCTCTGCCGAGCTGGGCTCTGCCCAGCATCCCAGCCTCCCCCACTAGACCCAGGCTGAGCCCCGCCCTCTGAGTCCTCTCTGAACCAGATCACTTCTCCCTGCCCTGCTTTGGGGTCTTTCTCTGTCTGCCCTCTGAACTACCTTCTCTCTCTTCTCTCTAATTTCTCTTTCTTCCTTCCCCTCTCCTTTCTTCTCTCATTTGCTCTTTTCTTTTCGCCATCATTATTTACAATTAAAACCCAAACCGCACTGTTTTGGGTTGGAGTCTTACTCCAGCCCATGAGTCCTTGGCAAGGAGGGAAGGTGGTGAGGGGAAAGATCAAGAAAGAAAGTTAACGCTCAGGGAAGAGAGAGTGGCATCAGAAAGTCAGAAAAACAGCCTACATTTGCTGGGATGAAGTTGTTGAGCCTGGAGCGTCAGCACTCAGAGCGGGGGTGGGGGGGATGCTTGTGTTAAGGGAGTTGGAAATTCTATCAATAACCACCCCCCTCCCAAAGAGGAGACAGAAGTGAAGCCGGCAGTCCTCCTTCCCCCCGCCCCAGCACACACTGCCTCTGGTCTCCCCCAGCTATCTCTCTTTACTAGGAAAAACAGCCTGTCTCTATTGTTCAGGTGCCAGCAGGGCCTTTGGCGAAAGGGAGGCCGGCCAGCCTTCTGATCAAACTCAAAGGTTAGTTAAAAGACAAAAACAGCTGAAAGTCTTCATGAATAATGCTGGGCCAACCCTCCCCCCACCCCAACACCCTCCAGCCTCCCAAGCTCTGTAGTGCAAGGCAGGCTCAATGCCTGACCACTTGGTTATGCTGCTCGCCTAAGTCAGAATTTCACAGAAAGGCAGAGAAGAAAAGCTCCCACAATTAGGGGTCGCCTGTCAGAAAACATTAACGCCTTCCTCTCCCAGCCTGTCAGGCCTGCTGCAGATACAAACCGCCATGGCGAATTGGCCCTCTACCCCATGAAGTGCCCACAGCCAGCCAAAGGATGAGGGATTTGCAAGCCAAAGGAGATGGCGCCTCTGTGCAGTTTCTGCAGTGTCCTCATGCACCGGGAGGCCCCCAGCTTCTGCTTCCTAACACTTAGCCTTGGATGCCTGGGAGAGGTCATACAGGATAGTTGAGCAGATGGATAGACCTCCCAGACAGAGGCAGTTTAGCAGGATGTCTGCCTGCAGTGGAAAGGGCTAAAATATCCGCAAATGGCTACACCTTTACTTCCAGTTTACTTTGCATTTTTTAAGTGTCAGGCATCTTATTTTGTTAATGATCAGCAATCCTTTCAGGTACTGTATTATTATATTGACAAGGTGGAAAAACTGTGTGTCAGAGAGGATGTATGATCAATTGCCCGTGATCACCTTGTTAGGATGACAAGAGGTGAGGAACTCAGATTTGCCCGATTCCAAATTTCATGACATTTCCACCATAAGGCAGTCCTCGATTTCTCCAGTAACAGCCAGAGAATTTCTATGCTTGCTTGTTTCTGAAATCATTACCAATTCTCGAGCATGTTCTTTGCCACCTTCCTTGTGCAAACAAGAATATTTCCCACTTTAAGAAGAGTAGCTGGCTCCGTGCCTGTAGCTCAGTGGTTACCAGCCACATACACCAGGGCTGGTGGGTTCAAGCCTGGCCAGGGGCCTGCTAAACAAGGACAACTACAATTAAAGAAAAAAAATAGCCGTCACTGTAGCTCCCTAGTAGTCCCAGCTACTAGGGAGGCTGAAGCAAGAGAATCGATTAAGCCCAAGGTTTTTTTTTTTATTATTAAATCATAACTGTATATAATGATATGATTATGGGGCATCATACACTCACTTCATAAACCATTTGACACATTTTTATCACAGTGGTTAACATAGCCTTTCCGGTGTAATCTCAGTTACTGTGCCAAAACATTTACATTCTACATTTACCAAGTTTCGCAAATACCCCTGTAATATGCACCACAGGTGTGATCCCACCGATTCCCCTCCCTCTACCCACCCCCCCCCTTTCCCACTTCCCCCTATTGTTAAGTTGTAGCTGGGTTATAGCTTTCATGTGAGAGTCCCAAATTAGTTTCATAGTAGGGCTGTGTACATTGGGTGTTTTTTCTTCCATTCTTGGGATACTTTACTAAGAAGAATATGTTCCAGCTCCATCCATGTAAACATGAAAGAGGTAAAGTTTCCATCTTTCTTTAAGGCTGCATAGCATTCCATGGTATACATATACCACAATTTATTAATCCATTCGTGGATCGATGGGCACTTGGGCTTTTTCCATGACTTAGCTATTATGAATTGGGCTGCAATAAACATTCTGGTACAAATATCTTTGTTATGTTGTGATTTTTGGTCTTCTGGGTATATGCCCAGCAGAGGAATTACAGGATTGGATGGCAGATCTATTTTTAGATCTCTGAGTGTTCTCCATATATCTTTCCAAAAGGAATGTATTAATTTGCATTCCCACCAGCAGTGCAGAAGTGTTCCCTTTTCTCCGCATCCACGCCAACATCTCTGGTCTTGAGATTTTGTGATATAGGCTAGTCTCATTGGAGTTAGATGATATCTCAAAGTAGTTTTGATTTGCATTTCTCTGATGATTAAAGATGATGAGCATTTTTTCATATGTCTGAAGGCCGTGCGCCTGTCTTCTTCAGAGAAGTTTCTCTTCAAATCCCTTGCCCAGCCTGCGATGGGATCCCTTGTTTTTTTCTTGCTGATGCGTTTGAGTTCTCTGTGGATTCTGGTTATTAAACCTTTGTCAGAGATATACCCTGCAAATATCTTCTCCCATTCTGAGGGCTGTCTGCTTGCTCTGCTTACTGTGTTCTTAGCTGTGCAGAAGCTTTTTAGTTTGATCAAGTCCCAGTAGTGTATTTTTGAAGCTGCTTCAATTGCCCGGGGGGTTCTCCTCATGAAATACTCACCCAGACCGATTTCTTCAAGGGTTTCCCTGCATTCTCCTCTAGTATTTTTATAGTTTCATGTCTTAAGTTTAAATCTTTAATCCAATGAGAGTCTATCTTAGTTAATGGTGAAAGGTGTGGGTCCAATTTCAGTCTTCTGCAGGTTGCCAGCCAGTTCACCCAGCACCATTTGTTAAATAGGGAATCTTTTCCCCACTGAATGTTTTTAATTGGCTTGTCAAAAATCAAATAGCGGTAAGTAGCTGGATTCATCTCTTGGTTCTCTATTCTGTTCCAGATATCTACTTCTCTGTTTTTGTGCCAATACCATGCTGTTTTGATCACTATCGATTTGTAGTAAAGTCTGAGGTCTGGTAGTGTGATTCCTCCTGTTTTGTTTTTATTTCTGAGTAATGTCTTGGCTATTCGAGGTTTTTTCTGATTCCATATAAAACGAAGTAATGTTTTTTCAAGATCTTTAAAATATGACAGTGGAGCTTTAATAGGGAGATTAAAATTGAAATTATATATTGCTTTGGGTAGTATGGACATTTTGATAATGTTAATTCTTCCTAGCCATGAGCATGGTATGTTTTTCCATTTGTTAACATTTTCAGCTATTTCTTTTCTTAGAGTTTCATAGTTCTCTTTATAGAGATCTTTCACGTCTTTTGTTAGGTAAATTCCCAAATATTTCATCTTCTTTGGCACTACTGTGAATGGGATAGAGTCCTTAACTGCTTTTTCAATTTGACTGTTGTTGGTGTATATAAAGGCTACCGATTTATGGATGTTGATTTTGTAACCTGAGAGGCTGCTGTATTCCTTGATCACTTCTAGGAGTTTTGTAGTAGAGTCCCTAGTGTTTTCCAGATACACAATCATATCATCTGCGAAGAGCGAGAGTTTGATCTCTTCTGACCCTATATGGATACCCTTGATCGCCTTCTCTTCCCTAATTGCAGTGGCTAAAACTTCCATTACAATGTTGAAAAGCAATGGAGACAATGGGCAGCCTTGTCTGGTTCCTGATCTGAGTGGAAATGATTCCAATTTAACTCCATTCAATATGATATTGGCTGTGGGTTTGCTGTAGATAGCCTCTATCAGTTTAAGAAAAGTCCCTTCTACACCAATTTTCTTGAGTGTTCTGATTATGAAGGGATGCTGGATATTATCAAAAGCTTTTTCTGCATCAATTGAGAGAATCATATGGTCTTTGTTTTTTAATTTGTTTATGTGCTGAATTACATTTATAGATTTACGTATATTGAACCAGCCTTGAGACCCTGGGATAAAACCGACTTGGTCATGATGTATAATTTGTTTGATGTGTTGCTGGATTCTGTTTGTTAGGATCTTGTTGAATATTTTTGCATCTATATTCATTAGTGATATTGGTCTATAATTTTCTTTTCTTGTTGGGTCTTTTCCTGGTTTGGGGATCAGGGTGATGTTTGCTTCATAGAACGTGTTGGGTAGTCTTCCTTCTTTTTCTACATTTTGGAACAGGTTGAGTAATATAGGTACTAATTCCTCTTTAAAGGTTTGGTAGAATTCTGACGTGAAACCATCTGGTCCCGGGCTTTTCTTTTTAGGGAGGTTTTGTATAGTTGATGCTATTTCTGAACTTGATATGGGTCTGTTCAACATTTCCACTTGATTCTGGTTAAGTCTTGGAAGGTGGCGTGCTTCCAAGTATCGGTCTATTTCCTTCAGATTTTCATATTTCTGAGAATAAAGTTTCTTGTAATATTAATTAAGGATTTTTTGGATTTCTGATGAGTCTGTGGTTATTTCGTCTTTGTTGTTTCTGATTGATGATATTAGAGATTTTACTCTTTTTTTCCTGATTAGGTTGGCCAGAGGTTTATCTATTTTATTGACCTTTTCAAAAAACCAGCTTTTTGATTTATTGATCTGTTGTATTATTCTTTTGTTTTCAATTTCATTTAATTCTGCTCTAATTTTGGTTATTTCTTTTCTTCTGCTGGGTTTGGGGTTGGAATGTTCTTCCTTTTCCAGTTGCGTGAGATGTCCCATTAAGTTGTTAACTTCCTCTCTTTCCGTTCTCTTGAGGAAGGCTTGCAGTGCTATAAATTTCCCTCTTAGAACTGCCTTTGCAGTGTCCCAGAGGTTCTGATAGCTTGTGTCTTCATTGTCATTTTGTTCCAAAAAATTGGTGATTTCTTTCTTAATCTCATCTCTGACCCAGCTATCATTCAGCATAAGGTTATTTAACTTCCATGTTTTTGTATGGGTATGCAGATTCCTATTGTTACTCAATTCAAGTTTTATTCCATGATGGTCCGAGAAGATGCATGGAATAATTTCTATTCCTTTAAATTTACTGAGGTTAGACTTGTGACCTAAAATGTGATCAATTTTGGAGTAAGTTCCGTGGGCTGATGAGAAGTATGTGTATTCAGTTTTGTTGGGATGAAATGTTCTGTAGATGTCTGCTAAATCTAAATATTGGATGGTTAGGTTTAAATCTAAGATTTCTTTGCTCAGCTTCTTTCTGGAGGATCGATCCAACACTGCCAAGGGAGTGTTGAAATCTCCAACGATTATGGAGCTGGAGGAAATCAAGTTACTCATGTCTGTTAGAGTTTCTCTTATAAATTGAGGTGCATTCTGGTTGGGTGCATAGATATTAATAATTGAGATCTCGTCATATTGAGTATTACCCTTAACAAATATGAAGTGACCATTCTTGTCCTTCCTTACTTTTGATGGTTTAAAGCCTACTGTATCTGCAAATAAAATTGCAACACCTGCTTTTTTCTGATTACCATTTGCCTGAAATATGGATGACCATCCTTTCACCCTGAGTCTGTATTTGTCTTTTAAGTTGAGATGTGACTCTTGTATGCAACAAATATCTGGCTTGAGTTTTTGTATCCAGTCAGCTAACCTATGCCTCTTTAGAGGACAGTTTAAGCCATTCACATTGATGGAGAGTAAGGATAAGTCTGGTGGAATTTTGGGTATCGAGTTTTTCAAAGGTCCAGTGGACATTTTTAATCCTTTCGCCAGTGTGGAAGTTGGAGTTTGATCCGAAGTTTCTGAGTGAGTTTACTTTTGTGGTATAGGATTGGGTTGGTCATTGTGGAGGATAGGTCTGAGAACATCCTGAAGAGCTGGTTTACTTATGGCAAATTTTTTCAACATATGAATGTCATTGAAGTATTTAATTTCTCCATCATAGATGAAACTCAGTTTAGCTGGATACAAGATCCTGGGTTGAAAGTTTTTTTGCTTTAGGAGATTAAAAGTTGATGACCAGCCTCTTCTTGCTTGAAAAGTTTCAGCAGAGAGATCTGCAGTTATTCTCATATTCTTACCTTTGTACGTTATAGTTTTCTTTCGCCGGGCTGCTTTGAGAATCTTCTCTTTCATGTTAACTTTAGTGAAGCTAATTATGATATGTCTAGGAGATGGCTTATTGTGGTTGAATCGTGCTGGGGTTCTGAAGCTGTCTGCTATCTGAATTTCAGATTCTCTAGGCATGTCTGGAAAATTTTCTTTCATAATTTCATGTAGAAGGGCCTCTGTGCCCTTGGCAGCCACTTCATCGTTCTCCGAAATTCCTATAACCCTTATGTTGTTTTTTTTTGAATTATCTGAGAGTTCTCTGAGTGAGTGATCCGTTTTTGCTCTCCATTTCTCTTCTTCTTTGAGAGATTGGGAGCGTTCGAAGACTTTATCTTCAATGTCAGAAATCCTTTCTTCTGCTTGCTCCATTCTGTTACTGAGGGATTCTACTGTATTTTTCATATCTTTGAGGGCTGTAAGTTCTTGTTTCAGTGTGTCTAAGTCTTTGGTGGTTTTGTCTTTAAATTCGTTAAATTCTTGAGACAATTTTTGAATTTCTCCTCGAATTCCTAATTCCATTTTATTAATCTTGTCTGCAAACCAAATTCTGAATTCGACTTCTGACATCTCAGCCAGTTGTTTATGAATGGGATCTTCAATCACATCTGCCGTATCTTTTCTTGGGGGGGTTGATCTATTCTGGTTATTCATGTTACCAGAGTTTTTCCGCTGATTCCGCCCCATGGTTTACTCCCTTTGGTTTTTCCCCTGGGGTTTTATCGAGGGCCCGTACAGTGTTGTGGCCTGAGAAACTGGGGCCCTGTCTGGTGTGGTGGAGCAAAGTGGTTCTGTCTTGTTTTCAGCTGGTTTCTGTTCGATCCTATTGCAACTTCTACTCTGGCTTGAAGTCTCAGCTTTTGTTTGCGTCCTTGTGATCACAACTTGCCTCAGCAGTGTTGATGTGCGTTCTTCAGCCTTCTCTCTTGGTGAGGCTCAAGTCCACCAGGATACTTACTAAATTCCTGTCCCTTAACTCTCCTTCTGGATGGGAGCCTTTGTTGAAAGCTGGCTTCGGTCCGCCATCTTGTCTCCCCTCAAGCCCAAGGGTTTGACCTTGCTGTGAGCTGTGACACCAGGGCACTCTACCGAGGGTGACATAGACTCTGTCTAAAAAAAAAAGTATCTGGCACATGCTTGTCATTTACAAAATTATGGATGGAAGAGAGAAAGGTAAGAAGGGAAGAGAGGAAGGATTGGTTAGAAAGGTCTTTCTGGTTTTCTTGGAACATTACTTTGTTCTGGAAGATATTTTATTTTGGTTGGGATACTTGATGTACCACCAGCTAACTAGGGAGTTGAACCTTTATTTTCTCATCTGCATAAGTGGAAATAGTAAGTACTTGTCAGGGAAATGATGATGGTGGGATAAGACAAAATGTGCAAAGATAACAGATCCAGCACAAAGTAGGTGCTCAAGAATATTCAGTCAAAAATGAAATAGGCATCATTAGTCTTCTCTTTTCATGTATCAGGACTGCATGTGCCAGGCATATAGTTACATCTATGAAATAAAAATGCTGTATTATAGCTGAGTCCTCAGGGAATCTTGTATGCTGCTGTTTTATGTTATTCACACCACCAGGATGATGTCAGGTAAAGCAGAGACCTTGTTCTCAGGTCTTAGGGAGATTGTTTAGTGGTATGAAAGAGTTTCAGAGCCTCCAAGAAGTGAGTTATCATCATCCAGTAAGAACAGAGTGATTTGGCTATTACTCCTCCCTGGTAAAGAAGTTAGGAGAGTGTCAGCCCATTTTGTGGAAGAGAAAAATGAAGCCCCAAGAAGTGATTACTTGGGTAAGTTTCCTGCTGATTACTGGAAGTTCGAATTGCTTGCTGAAATCTCCTTCTAGAAGCCTCATCATCTCAGCTTTCTAGAGTGATTTGGAGCTTTGGTCTCTTTCTCAGGCCTTATAAGAAAAATTTTCAGAAAATCATTCCTAGAAATCCCAGGGGCAGCTGTCATTCCCATTGTGTGGGACATTGGTGAGACCATTCAAATTTGTTTCCATTCTCAAACCTCCCATACAGTTATCACCACTTCTCTCTGATTCCACCCACCAATTAGCTCTTCCAACTTGGTGTTCCAGAGGTCCAATTAAAAAAAATAGAGAAGAAAATGAGAACTGCTATTTATAATTCCAGCAATATTTACTAATTCTGCTAAAGTTTATCAGCTTCTCTGCCATTATTTTTTCAGATTTCTGTGTGGTGGTTTGCCATCTGGAGAGCAGAGAGGATCATCAGCATGCCCCACTATGGCTCTCCCAGGCTTTCTCTTTTTCTTCAAAGGAAGGTTCCCTCTCAGGGCAACCTTCATCATTTTCCAGAAGATAGATTCTGTCCTCAAAGTACAGTCATTACCTCATAGGGTGCTAGCCAAAAATAATGCAGGGGTGTAACACAAGATTTGCTTTTCAGATATGTTACGAAATATAACATTGTCTGAATATGTTCAGAATTCATAATATTTGAAACATAAGATGGTCTTGTGGGGACCCTCCTGGACCTCCGAAAGAGCTGCGCTGGGACCCGTGATTGGCACCCTCCCAGACCCTGGTAAGAGCTTCACCGGAACCCTCCCAGACCTCTGGAAGAGCTGCCCTGCGATCTGCAATCGGCACCCTCCCAGACCTCCCAAAGAGCTGTGCTGTGACCTGTGATTGGCACCCTCCCAGACCTCCGGAAGAGCTGCACCACCCAAAATCGTCACCTTTCCAGACTTTTGTAAGAGCTGCACCCGCTAGTACCCAGTAAGAGCTGCACCAGGACCCGCTACTCTGCCCACTGGGCCTCTGCATGCCATGACCAGGAACTCTGGGAGCCATGCAACTCCATGTCCTTCCTCCTGTACCCTCCCTGCCTCTACACTGCCTGCTCATCTGGCTAGGGACTCTGCTAGCCACGTGCCCTCCCTGCCTCTGGCCAGAGCCCTTCTCCTGGCTAGAGACTGCTGGAGCCTTGGGCCCTCTGTGCCAAAATCACTGGGTGCCAAGCATTACCAGAACCATGTGCACCACCCTCCGCCCCATTGCTGGAACCAGGGGTGTCACACTCTGGAGCTGCTCCCACACCAGAACTCCCCGGCTGGGGCAGCCCCAGAAGAGCTACAAAGGGTCACTCACTACAAAGAACCAGCAACAACAGAGTGATACCCCTGGGGTCTAATCTTGGAGAGACACCACCCCAAATCTGAGGACAGCCAGAGGCAATGGTGAAAAACAATCATGAGATGAAATCAAAGGAAAAACTCTGGCAATATGAATAATCAGAGTAGATCAACTCTGTAGATCAATGAGGAAGACACAGCACAAGATCCCATGCACAAACAAATACCTGAGATGTCAGAAATCGAATTCAGAATCTGGATAGCAAATAAGATCAAATTAGAATTCCAAGCAGTAACCCAAAAGATGTCTCAAGAATTCAAAAATTCAAAGACCAAATGACCAAAGATTTTGACACATTGAGACAAGAAGTTGCAGCCCTCAAAGATCTGAGAAACACAGTAGAATCCCTCAGTAACAGGGAGCAAGCAGAAGAAAGGATTTCTGACATTAAAGACAAAGCTTTCGAATGTTCCCAAACTCTCAGAGAGGAAGAGAAATGGAGGGCAAAAACAGATCACTCTCTCAGAGACCTCTGGAGTAATTCTAAGAAAACCAATATTCATCTTATAGGGATCCCTGAAAGCGATGAAATGGCTTCACAAGGCACAGAGTCTCTTCTCCATGAGATCACGAGAGAGAACTTTCCAGACATGCCAAGAGATTCTGAGTTTCAGATAGCTGACAGTTTCAGAACTCCAGCATGAGTTCAACCCGAATAAGACACCCCCAGACACATCATAATCAATTTCACTAAAGTTAATATGAAGGAGAAAATTCTGAAAGCAGCCAGACAAAAGAAAACCATTACTTACAAGGGGAAGAATATTAGAATAACTGCAGATCTCTCTGCTGAAACCTTTCAAGCTAGAAGAGGATGGTCAGCGACTTTTAATCTCCTAAAACAAAATAACTTTCAACCCAGGATTCTGTACCCAGCTAAACTGAGTTTCATTTATGATGGAGAAATTAAATACTTTCATGACATTTACATGTTGAAGAAATTTACCATAACTAAACCAGCTCTCCAGGATATTCTCAGACCTATCCTCCATAAAGACCAGCATAATCCTCCACCACAAAAGTAAACCCACCCAGAAAATTTTGATCAAATTCCAACTTCCACAGTCGCAAAAGGATTAAAAATGTCCACCGGACTCTGGAAAGGCTTATCAATATTCTCAATTAATGTGAATGGTTTAAATTGTCCTTTAGAGAGGCACAGGTTGGCTGACTGGATACAAAAACTCAAGCCAGATATCTGCAGCATACAAGAATCTCATCTTACATTAAAAGACAAATATAGAATCAAGGTGAAGGGATGGTCATCCATACTCCAGGCAAATGGAAAGCAGAATAAAGCAGGCATTGCAATCCTATTCTCAGATGCAATAGGCTCTAAACCAACCAAAATAAGGAAGGCTAAGGATGGACACTTCATATTTGTTAAAGGTAATACCCAATATGATAAGATGTCAATTATTAATATTTATGCACCCAACCAGAACACACCTCA